>NC_091791.1:100777500-103277500 GCF_041296235.1 Equus asinus | reverse complement strand
TCTAAGGCAATGGAAGCATTTTCATGGTGGATGTTTCAGACATTGTGGCAAGAAGGAAGGGGGAGAGGAGATTCATACCCTTCAGATTCCAGCACAGAGCTGAGATTGCATGGCCTGGGCCGCAGTGCTGGGAGCATAATCTCAGACGGGCGACAGCATAAAAAATTTGCGCTGCAGGTTGCAATACACATATACGTAAACACATGCCATTGCTGTGTTTCTAAAAGAAAAAAACCCAAAACATAGCACAATACAGACACCATCTAATCTCCAAAATGCAGTTAACCAGGGCTGTAAATCAGAAATAAAACCATTTAACTTCCTTTAAACCACAAAATGTGATGCATTGTTTTAGGAGGAAAAAATAGCAAATGAGCCAGCAGCCCAAGACTCTCCTTCTCCAGACCTCCCTCCAGGTGGGCTTCGATGTCTTACCTGTTTCCTCCCTCCCAAGGACTAGGAGGGAGGGTGTGCAGTTGTATTTAGCGGTGATTTGGCTCGTTTCTGGGTCAGTGGCTGCCACTTACCTCTCAAAGGGAGGTATTTGTGCACTGAAAGACTTTCTTTCCACTGTGTAGGATTATCACTTCAGTCATATTTTAGAAACCCAAGAAATAAGAGAATGGCTATGGGGCGTAGGGAGAAGGCCCCGCTCGAGACCAGTTCCCCTGGTGGTCTGGCCCAAAGTCTTGGACCTGGAGATTATTCAGGACAATTTATTGATTGCTTTTAGTCCTTCCCAGGGTCTGGGCTCCAGAGAGTCTCCTAGAAGGCTTAATTTGGTTTGATTTATTTTTCAAAAGCATTTTTTTAATAAAAACGATATATTCTTGCAAGCATTTAGCCTTACTTTCTTGATAAATATCTTTTCAGTTCAGTAGACGCCAGATTTACCTGGTGTGTATTTTATCGCTATCTGGAGAATTGGGGACAGGGGCCTTCTCATAATGCTCCCAAGAGAGAAGACTTGCTACTTTACAAACCTTGAGATGTGGGCCCTCAGAGCCGAGATGCTGCCGGATCTCCAAAAGCAAAGTCACTCTCTGCCCTTTTCAGTGGGACAGTGAACAGGGAAGTTGTCTGAGAAACTGTCACTGAAGCTGTTATGGAAGAGACAGGCTTGAGGAGAAATCGGTGATGAAAGGAGCTGTTACAAAAGGATAAACAGCTCATTCTAGCCTCAGAGACTCTTAGTGGATGAGGCATTGGGGAACCGGAAAGTCCAGGCTCTTCCTACCTGGGAGGATTCTGGATGTCAAAGGAGCCCTGGATGTTTGGGGTTTGTAGAGCAGAGAGTGAGTGAGGAGGAGTGAGCAGGATTCAAGAGAGTGGGACAAAGGCCCCAAGAGGATGGAACTGAAGGGATCAGAGGAGCAGGTCTGGGGATAGGTTTGGTAGGCAAGATCAAGCCAGGAAATTGTTTCCAGTGCTTTCTGAGACTAGTCGCCATTGGTTAATGGTGTTCTGGCATAATTATACTCAGCCTCATTAAATCCTTTAACACATTATATGTTAATAGGTACTTTGATTAGCAGATCCTTTGAATATGCAACTTCCAGGAAGAGAGTTGAAAAGTTGTATTTTCTTTAGTTTGTGTATGCTTCAGGAACAGGGGCGTGTGTGTGTGTGTGTGTGTGTGTGTGTGTGGGTGTGTGTGTGTGGTGTCTGCTTTCTGCTTGCAGAAGTGCTGCCTCTCCTGTCACAAGCCTTCGATACTTGTCATTATCTCTGTCTTTCAAATGGCGAAGTTAAGGCTCACCTAAGGTAAATAACCAGCCCAAGGCCACCAGAGTAGTAAGTTGTGCTCAAGGAGGAGCGCCCAGGTCTCTGTCCCACAGTCCGGGATATCGTCCTCCTTTAGGCTCTGTCGTCACTGGGAAAGTCCCCAGAAATGCACGCGATCCAAACACGCTGCTTATTCAAGACCACCATCGTTTTGTTAACTTTTCCATTTTCTCCACACTTTCCCCATAACCTCATATTCCCAGTTACCATTGCAGCCCAGAGAAAGTTGGTTTTTGGTTTAGGGAGCTACATCTCTATGACAGATGCTTCATTTTTCTCAGGAGCTTTATTGCCAAATTTTCCCGCTTTGGACACCTATATGTTCAGACCCTATAGCAATGTTGTCTCAACCATCAAGAGCTGCCTGAGAAGAGGAACTAATGTGTGGGAATTTTCTGAGAGAAAATGTCATTCTCCTATTAAAAACTCTCATTCCCCAAGTGAATAGTCACTGACTGACTCACTGACTGGTGAGAAGTCAGAAACAACAAAGGAGGCTGGGAGGAGATGGACCTGCTGTTTTTGCAGTCAGACACACCTCAACCCTGCATTTATTAGAACCTCAAAAAGCAAAGTGTAACCTTTAGATGTCTCTGGAGGTGAGACAATCTCGCTCCACGGCCAGTTTCCTCTGGCTCATACACTCTTCTTTCCAGGGGGCCTGAGAGAGGGGAAGCAAGAGGCTGCATTTACAGTTGTTAAAGAGTACCTTTCTCTTTTTCTTTCTCTTAAAAATATTCTTACAAAAGCAGTGTTCTATTCAGCCTGCCATTATGCTAAAAGCTTTTCCTTGGAAGACAATAGCTGTTCTCAGAAAAAAGATTTACACGGGGTCCCGAGGGTGTAATGAGCTACCACACGGCACCTGTGTCGGGTTGGGAGTTGTCACTTGTAAGTGGTTTTAAATTAGAACGGAGTGGAAAAATACACAGTTACAGAATCCCCCTTTTGGCTTCTTTGTAAATCATTTTCCATCCTCGTTGGCCTTTGTCTCTTTCTGAGACACCTGATCAGGTATGAAGAACAGAACTTCCCATTGGGGAGAGCTAGAAGTGACAACAGTGGTCCAAGGAAAACAGAGACCCAGGTGAAGTGAAAACCTCTCACTTCCAGAAATTTCTGGATTTTTTTTTTGCATGTGATGCATGAGGCATGTGGGGCCAGGTATTACTAAGGGATCCCTCAATTTTAGAGCTGAAAAATCCATAAAGGCTACTGAGTCTGGATTTCTCAGTTGCTAGTGAGGGACTGAAGCTCCCGGGCATGAACTCACCCCTCTAGGTAACCTAGCTGGTTGATGGCCGAGCTGGCTTAGACCTCAGACCTCTTGTCTCCCCGTTAAATCATCTTTTCCTTTTCTCTAAAGCACTGCTTCTGACAAAGCTTAGAACTGAAAAACTGAACTCCAAGAACACAAAGACTTCTCTCCATGGAAATTTTTGTTTTTTAAAGATTTTATTTTTTTCTTTTTTCTCCCCAAAGTCCCCCAGTACATAGTTGTATATTCTTCGTTGTGGGTCCTTCTAGTTGTGGTATGTGGGACGCTGCCTCAGCGTGGTTTGATGAGCAGTGCCATGTCTGCGCCCAGGATTCGAACCAACGAAACACTGGGCCGCCTGCAGCGGAGCGCGCGAACTTAACCACAGAGCCATGGGGCCAGCCCCTCTCCATGGAAATTTTTAATAAAAGGAGTTAGAATTAGAGAAACTGAACTGTGCCATTTTCTTGCCTTGGGGTTTCCATGTCTTCGGGCAACCAGGGCTAGGAACTGTGGTAGATATTAGGAATATAAAGATAAATATTATTTAATCCTTGTCATTGAGGCATTCACAATCTACAGGGACTCTGTGTGTGTGTGTGTGTGTGTGTGTGTGTGTGTGTGTGTGTGTGAAAGTCGTGTAAACAGTCATGACGGTATAGCAAGTTCTCCCGGAACAGTGGGATAAAAAAGGTTCAGTGGAAGCACAGAGAAGAAACTATTTATTGCATGGTCCCACCAAAGGGGGACTTATACCCATAAGGGAAAGCTGTATAAATCCCATGCACAGAGTGGTCACAGCTTTGCTTTCAAAGAAACCACAGAGGGGAATGCAAGAACCATTTGAAGAACAATTTGGATCCTTCTTGAGAAGACATGAAAGGGAGAGTATGTAAAAAAACATCCAAACCATCTTAAATTTGTTTTTCCTCTTTCTTACTGTCATTAATCTGCACATATGTAAATAGTGGTTCACAGTAATCTGACTTTCTTTCAATACAAACCTTCAAAACTCTGTGACATTTAGGCCAGTTGAATATTTCCTTTCTGCTTCCCATTTTTGGTCTGTTCACTCCAGGAAAAAGAAGGCCAAGAATCCTTCTTCTTTCCAAGGTTGGTTGGAGAGTGTGGGAAAGATCGTAAAATCTGGAGTTGAAAAGCTTTGCTTATACCCTGTCATGTGGGTATTTTACAAAGTTTTTAGATAATATCATTTGGTCCTCATAGTTTCCTTGTGAGTTGAGGAAGAAAATAATTGTTATACTCATTTTGTAACGGTAACACTAAGATTCAGTGCAAATGCCATTTGATCTGTATCTTGAAGCCAGAATGCTACATGTGGAGAAATGGGGCAGTGTGTCTTCAAGTAGAAAAACAGCATTTGCAGAGGCAGAGAGGCCTGGACATGTCGCTATGAAAATCTCAGGGTGTCAGGACCACAGGATGGTGGATTGATTATGGGGCTAGAAGATAAGGTGGGAAAGGTAAGTTGGGCTGAGTGGTGAAGGACCTTATTTTTCGTGCTGGTAAGTTTCTCCCGAAGGCAATGATCAGCTAATAAGATATTATTCAAAGCAGGGAAATGACAAGGTCGGATTTTATTTTGGAGGAAAATTTTGTGGCAGTGATGTGGAAGGAAGTCTAGAATGAGAATGTTGGGCCTGTGGAGGCCAGCATGGAGGATTTCTTATGCATTTAGTCCCTAGATTCAGACTCCTTGGGGTTCTAATCTTGGCTCTGCTATTTATCAGCTTTATGACCCTGGAAAAGATTCTTAAACACTCTGTGCCTTGGTTCCTCCATTGATCAACCATGGATAATAATAGTACCTCCTCTATGGGGCAATCTGAAGATTGTAGAGGGCTTGGAACAGTGCCTGGCACAGAGTGACTATTCAAGAAAGAATAGCAATTTTCAGTCATCTATATGGATGATGAAATCCTCAAGGAAGATAAGTCTATGGAAATGGAAGGGAAGGGCCTAGATTTAGGAGAGAATTCTAAGTTAGAAGTGAGAGGTCATGGTGATTGATGGGGAGTAGGGATAAAGGGTAAGGAGTTGAAATATTTCTACTAATGCCAACAAAGGGATACGTGAAAGAGTAAGACTGTTGTGGAGGGAAAATGAGTTCAGTTTTGGAAAGATGCATTTTCAGAGGCCTGCAAATTATGTAAGAACTTAGTCTAAACACAATTATAAAGACAATACGCTATAAAATATAATCTATTTCAGAGGGAAATGAAACAAATTTTGCACTTCCCTGAATAATTTTCTCAATTAGCAAGGATACTAAAAGTTGACTATATGTGGTTACTGTAGCAGAAACATGTAATATATTTCATCAGAACCAATCCCAGAACATTCTATCCTATAAATATGATCATGAGATATAACAATTTATGTCTTTTTATTTTTAAAGCTGAATTTGCATAGCATCTTTTTTATTTCAATAGAAAACTCTTCATAGGAGTTCTGGTTTTTTTTTTGCAAATTTCTGAAACTTTTGCTTTGAAGCAAAATTTTGCTTTGAATTTTTTTTTCCAGTTGTACATTATTGTTTGTCACACACCATATAAGTGTGCCCCTTCACCCCTTGTGCCCGCCCTCCACCCCCTTCCCCTGGTAACCACTAATTTATTCTCTTTGTCTGTAAGTTTGTTTATATTCCACATATGAGTGAAATCATATGGTGTTTGTCTTTCTCTGTCTGGCTTATTTCACTTAGCATGATGCCTTGAAGGTTCATCCATGTGGTTGCGAATGGGACAATTTTGTCTTTTTTATGGCTGAGTAGTATTCCATTGTATATATATGCCACATCATCTTTATCCAATCATCTGTCGATGGGCACTTGGGTTGCTTCCACATCTTGGCTATTGTGAATAATGCTGCAATGAACATAGGGTGCATAAGTCTCTTTAATTGTTGATTTCCAGGTCTTTGGGTAAATACCCAGTAGTGAAATAGCTGGGTCATATGGTATTTCTATTTTTAATTTTTTGAGGAATCTCTGTACTGTTTTCCATAGTGACTGTACCAGTTTGCATTCCCACCCGTGGTGGATGAGGGTTCCCTTTTCTCCACATCCTGTCCAACATTTGCTATTATTTGTCTTGGTGATTATGGCCATTCTAACGGGGTGTAAGATGGTATCTAAGTGTAGTTTTGATTTGCATTTCCCTGATGATTAGTGATGTTGAGCATCTTTTCATGTGTCTATTTGCCAGCTGTGTATCTTCTTTGGAAAAATGTCTGTTCGTATCTTCTGCCCACTTTTTGATTGAGTTGTTTGGTTTTTTTGTAGTTCATTTGTGTGAGCTCTTTATATAACAATTTATACGTGTTAAGGTAATTAACTGATTGTAGAGTGTTTACATATGATTAATTGTTCCATACAACAACTCTGTGAGGTAAAGAGAATTACATTTATTATCTCCATTTTTAGATGATGAAATTGAGGCCCTGAGAAAGTCATATAATTAGTAAGAGCTAGAACTCAGATTTATCCCAAAACTGTGTCTGAATTTAAGATTCTTGACTCCAACCTCTGCACTCCACTACCTCTGCTGTGTGATAATGAGAGAAAATCCTTTAGTTTCAAGATACAATTCCTTATATGTAAAAATAATTGCTTATACTGCTAGTATTATGTTCCAAGCTTCTCCAATGTGTGAGTATATATGTGGTCATATTAGCATTCGTGACCCTTGTAAGTAAAATCTGAATTTTACTGCCTCTACAAGACCCTATATGACTTTCCTACCTGGGTCTTACCTTTGTTACTCAATACCCTTCAACCACACTAATCTCTTTCTATTCCTTGAACCCAGCAACCTAACTACCTCCCGATGGGCCTCTGCGTTTTGCTGTTCATTCTGAGTGGAACACTTTTCCTCCATAGCTTGGCATGATTGATTTCTTGTCATATGTTATCCTAGCTCAGGTCAAAGAAGCCTTCTTTGGAGGCTCCAAGGAAGCCTAATGTTCCCGCACTCAGAGCCTGTTTATCACGTGACCTTGTTCTATTTTCTTCATAGCCAGGATCATTGAGCTCCATGAGACCACAGGCTGTGTGCTGTATTTCTCACTATGTATCTCTAGGAACTAACGGTCTCTGCACAAAACAGATGCACGCTAAATATTTTTGGACAAATAAGTGAAATCCTTGATGTATTCTTGTTCCCACCCCTAATGCAGGGCCTTCAACTCCTCTTGAAAAGTTACTTGTTTCCCAGTAGTTTTTGGGAGACCCAAGGGTAGCCCTAAATGTGCTAATATAACAGACATTGGCTACAGTCACCCCTAATGGGCCACTCCATCCTTCCCTGATTCTTGGGCTTCTCTTGCTAGTTGTCTGCTGTCCTTGTAGCTACTAAAAGGACTTTTGCGATGTCTTTGCTGGACTTTCAGAGAGTTGCTGGATTCCATGTAAGGATGAAGGGATTAGCACTTTCCCAAACTCTATGCCACACCTCAACATTGCTTGGCATCAGTCTCCCCATGTTTCTTGTGAAAACAGCTCCTTGTTCACAAGGTGGGCCTAGACCAGACGGCTGCCCATGCCTCTGTTATCCAGATGTTTTTCTCTCTCAGGGTGCCTGCATCTAAGACACAAAAACCTAACTCAAACTCCACATTTGTCTTCTGGCCCCAAATGTGAAGGTTCCCATACCAATCGACACATGCTTGGAAGGGTGGGTCATCACCAGCCTACCATTTCCAACAATAGCCCAACTCAGACTACCAGGCTGGGCTAACCAGATGGTTCTTGGATTCATATATTTCACGGAAGCCTCACAACAAGACCATGAGTTTGTTATTAAAATTCCCATTAAAATATATTGTGTTTGTATAATAAAACAATATAATTTATTGCTTATGGATACTTATGTGCATAGCAAAATATAAAACCACGCTGAGAAAAGATAACACCAGATTCAAGATAGCGATTCCATCTGAGGATGGAGGGAGCAGAAAGGGAAGGGGAAATGGGTCTTAAATCTGTTAGGGAGTTTGTATTTCTTAAAGAAAAAGAGTTCTAAACGTTAACTTTTAAATCTGGATGAGTAGGTACATAGGTGTCTGTCATATTATTTTCTGAGTGTCTCCAACTATATTTATATTTCATATTTAAAATTTCAAAATTAAAAATGCCATGTCATCCTTGTTCTAAAAAATTGATAAACTAGAGTAAAATGTGAAAATAACCCCATATTTCTCCTATTACTACTCCTCAAGCAATTGCTGTTAACAGTTTCACATTTATTCTTCAGTTCACACACACACAAACACTCACACATAAACACGTGAACTCATACATACTGAGTCTTGAAATTTAGATAATTTTTTTTTTTTTTTAGGAAGATTAGCCCTGAGCTAACATCTGCTGCCAATCCTCCTCCTCTTTTTGCTGAGGAAGATTGTCCCTGAGCTAACATCCGTGCCCATCTTCCTCTATTTTATGTGTGGGATGCCTGCCACAGCATGGCTTGATAAGCGGTGCGTAAGTCCACACCCGGGATCTGAACTGACAAACCTCAGGCTGCCAAAGTGGAACGTGTTAACTTACCTGCTGCACCATGGGGCTGGCCCCTGAAATTTAGATAAAATGGACTTAAATTAACCTTTCTGACAATTCTGTCCTGTAGAAGTCCAGATCTCGTCCCCGTGAATTCTGAGAATTGACAACCTCACCAAATTCTGCGCCACCAATTTACATTCCCACCAAAAGCATAGGAGATTATTTTCTTCTGTGGCGCAATCCACAATGGATTTATCAGTCTTCTACATTTTCCTACCTATTAGTTAAAAAAACTAATCACTAATTAGTTAAAAAAACTTTCACTTAGCAAATTAATCCTCCTCCCTCAACACGCCATTTCAACATTATTTCAGTTTGAATTTTTTGAACATAACTCAGGCGGTCCCTGTTTTTAAATGTCATTTATATTTCTTCCTTTTAAATTGCTTAGTTTTAATATCATTTGTCTATTATTTCATTAGATGCTTTGTATTTTTATAAATGATATATTAGGAACTCTTTGCATATTAGAAATATTATTCTTTGCTAAACATTAATTCATTCATTTAGCAAGTATTTGTTGAGTAGTGATCATTGTTCTAAGCAGAGGGGATAGAGTGTTTGATGTTTTCTTCTAGTCTGTCACTTCTTTTTAAACTTGTTAACTTTTTTGCTTAATTTTCGTGCGGTCTAATATAACAGTCTTTTCCTTTATACTTGTCAAAATTATGTGTTAGGGAAGAATTCCCATTTTAGAGATAATGGAAGTAAGACCCTGTGAGTTAAAGTGACTTGGGCATGGTTGCATTGCTATTAAATATGGAGGAAATTAAAATTCAGGTCATCTATAATTAGACAAAGTACTTTATTTTTAATATAATACTTATGAAAGAATTCATATAGCATATAGGTCTACATTAAAAATCAACAGTCAAATGGATACACAGGTGTATGATACCCAATTTGAGAAACACCACGTTATCCATCTTTTAACCCCCTACGTCTTTCCACTATTTCTACTTCAGGGAAACTACCATCATGAATTGTGTATTAAATAGTCTGTTCCTTTTCTTTATATTTTTTAATCACATATTTATATATCTCTAAGCAACCAACCTACTGTTGAGTTTGCCTGTTTAGGGCTTTAGATAAATAGAAAGATACTGTATGTATATTGAGATAAGTGGAAATATACTATATGTATATATACCGTATATATTATATGATATATATTGTGATTGACATTTTATTATTTTTATTAAAAACATTTGGGATTGAACTGTGTTGATATGTTTGAGTTGACATTTAAGTAATTCATTTTTCATTACTGCTAATACTCCTATGTGTGAATTGAAGTCAATCTATTCATTTTACTGTTAATGGCTAATTGGAATGTTTCTAGTTTTTTTCTCTTACAAACAGAATAGGGTATCCTATGTTCAACCTGGTAGTGCCAGTGTTCTGTAGGATGGTTGTGCCAATTTATACTCCCATCAGCTGTGTTTGAACATGCTTGCTGGCCTACATCTTTCTCAACACTTGGTATTGTCTGACTTTAATTTTTGCCAGTCTAGTCATGTGAAATGGTGTCATGATTTTAGTAAGCATTTCCCTTATGACTAGTGGCATTAAGCATCTTTTTATATACTTAGGAGCCATTTATATTTTCTTAAATACCTATTTTATCTCAATTTTGTGAAATGACACTTTTCCTTCTAGGTAGTTACATTTATAAATTCAGTATGGAATATATATGTGTATGTCTAATTTACTACTTAATATTTCCTTATTGTGTTTTGTTGAGATTATTGATATTTGTATTGTCATTTTTTTAGGTTAGGTTTATTGAGGTATGCTTTAGAGGTAGTAAAATAGACCTCATTTTGAGATGTACAGCTTGATGAATTTTGAAAAAACTTATACACTACCACTATAATAAACATACAGAATATTTTCTTCACCGTGAAATTTTCCTTTGTACCCCTTTGTAGTCAGTCACTCTCCCCTCCCTGTCCCTAGCCCCTGACAACTATTGATCTGATTTCTGTCCCTCTAATTTTGCTTTTTCCAGAATGCCATAGAGAAGGAGTCACACAGTATGTGGCCTTTTTGTTCTTGTCTTCTTTCACTTATCACAATATCTGCTCATGAGATTCATTCACATTGTTTGCATGTAGCTGTAGCTCATTCTTTTTCATTACTGAGGATTATTTCGTTGAATGGATGTACCAAAGTTTGTTTGTCCGTCTACCAGTTGATAGACCTGGGAGTTGTTTCCAGTTTGGTTATTATGAATGAAGCTACTATTGACACTCACATGCAGATCTTTGTGTGGATAAATATTTTCATTTATTCTGGGTAAATAAGGTAACGGTGTGTTTAATTTCCTAAGGAACTGCCCAATTATTTTAAAAGGTGGTCGGTCTACTTTGCATTCCTACCAGCAATGTCTCAAAGTCTCAGTTGCTCAACATCCTTGCTAGAAATTTGTATTTTTTAAAAAAATTTTACCATTCTAGTAGGTATGAAGTAGTATTTCATTGTAGTTTGCTTTGTATTTCCTTATTGATTAATGACATTGGAATGTCTGTTCAAATTTTTTGCCCAGTTTTTATAGGATGATTTATCTTATTATTGAGATGTAAGACTCCTTTATTTATTCTGAATACAAATTCTTCATCAGATATGTGTTTTGAAAATATTTTCTCCCAGTCTGTGACTTGCTTCATGGTGTCTCCTAAAAAGTGGAAATTTAAGACTTTGGTAACATTTCATTATTCTTTTGTTATTCTTTTTTTTTTTTTTTACTTAGGGCTAGTGCTTTATGTGTTCTACATAAGAAATATTTACTTAACTCAGTTGTTCTTGCCTGGGGATGTTTTTGCCTCTCAGGAGACAGTTGGTCAAGTCTGGAGACATTTTTACTTGTCACAACTTGGGGGACTCCTGCTGTCCTCTAGAGGGGTAAGGCCAGGGATGCTGCTAAACATCTTACAATGCACAGGACAGCCCCGCTAAACCCACCCCAAAATGTTAATGGTGTTGTCTTTGTTTTAACCAAGGTCATAAAATTTTTCTTCTAAAGTTTTATAGTTTTAGTTTTTACCTTTATGTCTATATCAAGTTGGTTTTCACGTATATTGTGAGGCATGGGTCAAGAGTTGAAGTTCTTGGGGCTGGTCCTGTGGCCCAGTGGTTATGTCTACACACTCTGCTTCTGCAGCCCATGGTTTTGCTGGTTCAGATCCTGGTCATGGACATGGCACTGCTCATCAAGCCATGTTGAGGTGGCGTCCCACATAGCACAACCAGAGGAACCTACAACTGAGAATATACAACTATGTAACTATGTACTGGGAGGCTTTGGGGAGAAGAAGAAGAAGAAGAAGAAAAAAAAAAGGCTGGCAACAGGTGTTAGGTCAAGTGCCAATCTTTAAAACAAAAAAGAGAATTGAAGTTATTTTAAATTTTTTCTTTTCAAAAAAAGCCTTGATTCACATGACCTTGCTATCGTTTTTACTTTTAGTAGCTTTTTGGGTGTTTTGTTGTTGTCGTTAATTTTCAGCATATAACACATGCATGTTGTCTGTGTTAAAGACAGTTTTATTTCTTTTTGTCCATTTTGGTTCCTTATCTTTTTTTGCCTTATGGTACTGCCTAGGTCCTTCAATATAATGTTGACTATAAGTGGTAAGACCTTGTTTGTGATTGTAGGAGGAAATTATTTAATCTTTTACTGTTAACTATGGTGTTATTTGTAAGTTTTTCATGGATGTCCTTGAGAAAGTTGTGTTCAATTTTTAGTTTGCTGAGGATTTTTATCGTAAATGAAAAATCATGTGATTTTTCTTTTTAGCTTGTTCATATGGTGAATTATATCGTTTGATTTTCAATTGTTGACCCAACCTTGCATTTCTGAGAGAAACTCCCCTTGGTCAGGATATAATTTGCCCTAGGTTTATGAGGGATATTGGTCTGTGGTTTTCTTTTTCTGTAATATCTTTGTGTGGTTTTGATGTCAGAGTAATCCTGGCTTCAGAAAATGAGTTGGGAAGTGTTTTTATATAGTGGTAGACTGAATAATGACCCCCCAATATGTTCATGTCCTAATTCTTGGAACCTGTGAATGATACCTTAGATGGCAAAGACTTTTCAGCTGTGATTAAATTAAGGGTCTTGAGATGAAGATATTATCCTGGATTATCTGGGTGGGGCCTAAATGCCATCACAAGATTCTTTTCAAGAGGGAAGCAGAAGAAGATTACAAACAGCAGAAGTCATGGGGCAGAAGAAGAGGCACAAAGAGAAGGTGCTGCACTACTGTCTTTGAAGATGGAGGAAAGGGCTATGATCCAAGAAATGCAAAGAATACAGCTCTAGATGTTAAAAAAGGTGAGGAAGTGGATTCCTTTCCAGAGCCTCCTGTAGGAGCATCACCCTGGCCACACCTTGGTTTTGGCCCAGTGAAACTGATTTCGTACTTCTGGACTCAGAACTGTGTAAGAGAATAAATTCCTGTTGTTTTAAGCCACCAAGTTTATGGTAATTTGTTACAGCAGTCATAAGAAACTAATGCGTATTATCACTCTTATTTTTACTCCTTCTGGTCTATTTTATTTCTTTTTTTTAGATCCAATTTTTTACTTGAACTTTCTCTTTCTGTCTGAAGAAATTTAATCTTTCTTGTGTTACTGGCAGAGCTGCAGGCAATAAACTCTCTAAGCTTTTATTTTTATGAAAAAGTGTTTATATTTCCTTTTATTTTGGAAGATGTTTTTTCTGAGTATGGAATTCTAGCCTGACGGTTCTTTTTCCCTTTCAATATATTAAAGATGTTGCTACAGTGTTTTCTGGCTTGCGTAGTTCCTGGCAAGAAGTACGCTGTAACTCTTACCTTGGCTTCTCCCTATGCAGTGTTTTATATTTTTCTGGTTGCCCTCAAGATTTTCTTATTGTCTTTGGTTTTCAGCAGTTTGACGCTGATCTATGTAGGTGAGATGTATGTATGTATCATTTATCTTGCTTAGAGTTCTCTGAGCTACTTGCATCTGTGATTTGTTATTTTTTATTAATTTTTGGAAAACTTCAGCCTTTATCTCTTCAAGTATTTATTCTATCTCATACTGTCTTCTCATTCTGGAGTCCCAATTGTACATGTGTTAGACCCTTTTATGTTGTTCCACAACTCTTGAATGTTTTGTTTTGTTTTTTCTTGCATTCTTTTTCTTTGCTTGTTTAATTTTGTATAGTTTTATTAATCTTTCTTCAGGTCCACTGATTGGTTCATTACTTGTCCAGTCTTCCATAATGCTTACCAAGAGAATTCATATCTCATATAAGTTTAAAAAATTTATAGCATTTCCATTTGACATTTTTCATAGTTATTTTCTTCCTGCTAAAATTCCCCATCTGGTCATTCACGTTTTCTTTCTTCTGCATGAGATCCTTTAACATATTTATTTGAAAGTCTCTGTTTGATAATTTCAACATTTGAATCTTCTCTGAGCCTGCGTCTGCTTTTTTCTTGATAGTGTTTTTTTAAGATTGAATGTTGGGCATTCAATATGTGTAGAAGAATATTAGGAAGTGATATCAAGACCATTTACACTCAGTAATGGGTCTGCCTCTTCTTCTGTCAGTGTGAGGTGTAGTGAATCTGGTCAGGAGTTAGTTTTGTGCTTCTTCTCATTACTGTTGTTGGCCTACAGGCTTCAGTTTCCTCTAGTGGTGGCTGCTAACATTGTGTAGTTAGTGTAGGGCCTAGAGTGCAGGGGGCAGTGGTTCTCAGTGTTCCTGCTCCACCCTCAGCTTTCAACAGCATATCTGCATTATAGAGGACCTGTGTCTCTCTTTCCTCCCACAGGGCCAGATGACTTTTGCATCTACCCCTATTCCAGAAACACCAGATAGTAGGCTGGGCTCTGGGGTTGAGAGGGTTTGTTGCTCCTCCTACAGCACTTATGTGCCCCATCCAAAGAAGCACATGGTGTTTTTGCCTGTTCATCAGTAGCAACTGACCACCTTCTGCTTGCCTGTGCCACTGTGTGTGTGTTCGTGGGCTCCTCCTATTTTCTTGCTCTGCAACTGATCCAAGGAGAAGATCTTGAAAGCGCATGTGAACTCCCTTTGTGTATGATCAATTCTAGTTGATACACTATCCCACACGTGGCTTTCAGGAATTTTTAGAATTTTGCCTGCTTCTATAGCAGTCCCTTCTTCCTCCCATGCTCCACCAAAGGAGAGAAGATTGTGTCTCTCTCCTTGTATGGAGTTATCACTCTTGGGAATTCAGTTCACTTGTCTGCTTTGTGCCCTTAGCCTCTGATAGGTTCAGGAAAAGTTACGATGAAGGGATTATTCAGCTTTTTCTTTTCATGGTTAGGATGGGGACAACCTTCTCCAGGAGCTTTCTAAATCTTTCCTTTGAGAAGGTTGTTCCAAATAGTCTATTATTCTTCTGTCAATGGGATTCTCACCCTTTGAGCTCTCTATCTACATCCCCCCTCTCTCGATTTTTTAGTTTCAATTATTAGATTTTTCACTTCCAGAAATTTATTTGATCCTTTTCTATGTCAGTGTTTTGCTTTTATAAATCTTATTCCTTGATCATACCTCAAATTTCTCTTTCATTTCTTTGAAAATTGAACATAATTATTTTATATTGTTTCCCATAAATCTAATATCTCATGTCTTTGCTACTCTGATGCTCCTTTCTGTCTCTGCTGCCTCTCACTCATGGACCTTGTGTTTTGTTTTTTTAATGTGATTTTTGATACTAAGTCACTCATTTTACTTGGAAGTTTATCTGTGGGAAATTTTTGAGGCCGGAACTGAGGCTTCTTTATTTAAGAAAGTGTTTGTATTTTCTTCTGCTAGTCGTCTGAGGATGCTAGCAATTTGAGATGACTATATTACCTAGTTTAAATTTGGGGGACGACATATGGATCATGAATTCAAATATATGTGAGAATTTCCTTATAGTTATCCATTCCCGGGGAAAATTTGAGATAAATGGATGTACTTCTCTCCCTTTCTGTGAATCAAGAGTGAAGACCTTTGGGGTCTCAGCTTTATGCAAGAATCTCTTATTGGGTCCCCTACCACAGTCAAGCCCCATGCTTCACTTCCTCGAATCTCCCGCAGCCTTCAAAGCAGAGGTTCAAGGTCTCCAAGGCTTGGGAGAAACCCTTGAGGGGCAAGTCTGCTTTGATGCTTACTTACCTTTCAAAGTTTCTTTGGTCTCACTTTGTTTTGGGCATCTACAGATTTCTTCTTTTCAAACCAGCTCAGCAATGCATTAAAAATGACTTTTGAAAAAATAATTTATTTTAGCATTTTGGTTGTTTCATTTGGAGGATTGTTCAGAATATTTGGTCTATTATTCTGCTGGAAATGGAGGTTCTCACTCCTTGATCTTTCCACTTTACATGCTACTTCTTTCCATTAGAAAGGAAAATGAAAGTCCATTTTTTTTTTTTTTTGGTTTACTATAATGGATACTATGAATTTGAAAGTCTTTTTGTGAATCTGAAATAGTGTATCTGCTATTCTATGTTTAGAATTGACATTAGTCCTGCTGAAAGAATACTCTTTCTTTTCTGATTCTTGGAATACTTTTTTTTTTTTTCCTTAGCAGAGAGTAAGAATTTTAGTGAAGAAGTATTTTGGAATTTCTGAATTAAGGATCCAGCCAAGCACCAGGTTTTCTCCAGTGCTTCCTGCTTCTTTTCTTTGACATCATGAATATTATCAAAAGAGTGTTTTTTGGGGTTATTTTTGTTTTTTTGCCTTTCAGATGACTGATTCGCATAGAGGCCCCTCCTCTGTCTGATTTCAGTCACCCATATCCAACAGCAACACCAGAAACCTCAACAAGACAGGTTATTTAATCCATTCCAGTTGTTCTGCTCTGTGAGGCTTGCTTGAGGTGGCTCCAGCTGTGGGAGGAACGCCTCATTCCCTTGCAGCTGGTGGAGATTCTCTGGGTCCCCATGGTGGAATTTCTAAATTGTAACTTGCAGGGCAGGTGCACTTAGTGTCATTGGGACAATGAATGATTCTCAGCATAGCTGATCAATGTTCTTGTGTTCTCAAAAAGCCAGGATAGAGGGATGGAGTTGACCCCGGAGATGGATCCTAGCTGTTCTTCCATAATGAATGTTCATGGACCTACTGGGATCCTTTATTCCACTCTGTTAGAGGTGAGTCTTGAGTAGTTATGACAGCAGGGAGTCCCTCTCATCCCAAAACACAGCATACACAGTCACATCACAAGTCTGACTTACAGAATGCTGAGATTGTATTATAATATTTTCCCTCTTCTTCTTGAAAGTAGAGATTGAATTTAGTGGAGGAAAACTGATGCGAATGATATGGCATTTTCCAATTTGTTTGTGGTGGTTTCCTACTCTCATTCTCCCAAAGTGGTAAAAAGGAAGTAGTTTGGCCAGACAGGCTTTTGTCAACGAAACCTCTTGAAGCCATAACTGGGAAATCACTTCACTGATTCCAGTTGCAGGAGAGATTCAGCGACACGGGTTACCAGCTGAGTCATTAGGCATGTTAATTGCCCAAAAGGCAATAATTAAAATGTATGTCCACAGCCACCTTGGTAATGATCGAGTGATGGAGTTCTCCCCTCAAGCTGGTATGCTCAGTGTTGCCTTTCCCAGGCAACAGATGAGTGCATTAAGAGCTTGCACACCACAACTCAGAGGGAATCGTGGGTGCCCCAGTGTGCTATGTGCACTTTCCCTGCAGCTGATTATCTGTGGCTCATTGAGCGTCGAGTCTAGGTGGCAGCTGTGGATTTTGACATCCCAGAATTTTAGAGGGCGAGGGCATCTTCAACATGTAGTGATGTGTATCTGGGTTGGAAGTGGCTATTCATGAAACTGACAGGGTAAAGCCTTAATTAGAAAGACCAGCATGGCTGCCTGTACCCCAGGATGCTTCAACAGAGCTGTCACTGTCTCCCCTCAGGCAGGATCACTGGGCTGGAACACTGAGCAAAAAACATTTTGTTCGATGTTCAACATAAATAACTCCCATCATTAGCAACGTGACAAGTGAAAGGAGGGCCTGCATGTCAAAAGACAAGGATTCGTGTGTTGTGGCCATGATGAGTGATTCTGAAAACTTTCTACTGCTGGGGAAGCAGCTTTTGGCTTCTGGAAGATGCCATTGGAAACTCGTAGAGTAAAATGGGTACACCTCCCTGGTTTTCAGCAGACTGAAGCTTAGTTCAAGGTTTTGGAAACACCTTAGGTTGGGAAAGGGATGGGGGGCACTTGAATTTGAGTCACCATTTATCTCAATATTTTGCAGGGCTTTTTTATTTCTTTGAAGCTCAGTTTTACATCTTTAAAATGATGAGTTGTAAGCGACTATCTTCTTTATTTAGATATATAATGTAGCCCTGTTTAGTAAGAGTCTTGTCTCTTGGGAAAAAACAAGAAATTCCTACATACTGAGTCACACTCTGAGTACACTTCTGCAAACAGCATTTATTCTTATGATTGAAAAGAAATACAGCCAGATCGTACGATAGTTTCTTAAGTTGTTATGAAAAGCAAGAATCCTTATCTTAATTTTTTTCAATCAATACCAATTCCTAATTCACAAAGAAGGGAAGTGGAATAGAAACTGTCCTCCTTTGAAGGAAGCTGTGATGTAATGATTTGGTGGGTAGCTTACATAGTTTAATTAAGCACTCTGATTAAATCAATATGTATCCAACAGTTCGGCCTGGCAACCAGCTTAATCTCATTAAATGTTGTTCAGGCCCCAATAATTGATTAATAATACATTATCATTTATGAATTATTGACTGCAAGTTATTATAATTGTGCCTGCTTTGTTCACAGCACCTGCTGCCACACGTTAATTATGAAATGCTTAAGCACTTTTCTTGGAATAACTTTAGAGATAAAGCTGATGGGGTTTTTAATGAAGTAAGATTATCTTAAGTTCAGAGCCGGTCAGAATGAGCTGGGTTTTTCAAACCTGTATTGCTTAATAGAAGGGAGTAGGCATTTAGCTTTTTAAGAGCCGAGGCTCTAAGAATTAAAAGACAGAGTTGGAGGGCAGCATGCCCGAGTTGGGTGGTGAGCCCTAGTAAATGAGGTGGGGGATGTCAGAGTCATAAGCTAGTGGATTCTTCTCATTGAGCAAGACTATGCTATAACCACTGGGTGTGGATCACCTGAAAGAGATGGGTGCGCCCGATATCGGTTGTCTCAGGGAAGAGGCAGATTCTCAGAGAGGAAAATAGGTCCTCAGAGAGGAAATTTTATAAACATTTGTTTACACCTAACAGGCTAAATAGTCTAAAAATTAAGTGGAAATAGAATTGGCAATGTGAAAGAGCATCCTTACCCTTGGGAGGGGAACGACTCTTGGGAACTTTTAACATCAAGGAGGTGCATTAGTCAATCAGCAATTGACACTGGGGACAACTTGCTCTTTCAGTACCAAGAAGTTATTCCAAGAAAAGATGCCTATTATGTGCCACTAAATAAAACAGACACTGGATGTATAGACATAATTGCTGCCCTCCTGGAGTTGAGTGCATCTGTCTTTAGAGTTTTGATATGTCCAAGGGTATCCGGGGATTCTATAGGAAGATTAGATCTCTCCTGGCTAGAGATAGGAAGCCTGGGAGCTATTTAGGGAAATGCCCTTTGGAGGGGCCTTGAGCTGAAGAAGAGGCATTATCCCACCTAAACCAGGTTAGTTCTCTGCATGCTACTTGTCTCATCTAGCTCCATTTGGTTATTTTTGCTGGTTAGTAAAATCTTGCTCCAGCTGTGCCAAAGGAGTCAAGACAGGAGTTGGGAATGAGTCCACACTTGAGGTCAAGCATAAAAGGAGGGGACAGTGTCCCCAAGGGCAGTCTGGTTAGGCCGCACAATGCATTCATTCTTGATGCTCAAGGGAACAGTAAAATCTAGGGAAAAAGACCCAATGTGAGAAGTCCCACGGCCCCTTCCTAGGTTGTCTCTTTCCATAGCCTTCCTTGAAGGAGCTGGGCTTGATTTTGCTGAAGACATCCTGGGAAGCATTGTTATCGCCACCTCTGGTTCTTAGCACTCACTGTAGGAGTCCTTTGCTCCAGGATGAATGGGCACTCCCACTTAGAACACCAGCTGGCTCTCCTGAGAGATTGCTTCCCCAGTGGGACACCCCTTTGATCCCAGCACCTGGTCCAGAAACCAACAGAGTAAGAAATAAGACCTAATCTTCAGGCTCCAGCTTTTTGTGAAATCTACTAAGAGCTGCATGTTTTCAAGTGCATGTTTTCCAAGGCAGAAGACATTTCATTAGAGTGGGAAAACAGGTTTGTCATCAGACCTGGGTTGGAACCCTGGGTTTTCTGTGTCGATTTTGGAAAGTGGCTTTAACTCTGAGCTTCAGGTTCCTCATCTGTAAAATGAGATGATATTGTCACCCTTCTCAGGTTGTGGTGAGGATTACTGCAGTAAAGTATATTTTCCTAACCCAGTATCTAAGGCAGGATGCTTGTTAAATGCTCATATACATATTCGATCACTCTACCCTCCTTGTGTGTTGTAAACTGAAGTGTAATCATTCATTTTATTTGGTGCCATTTTAACAGTCTGGTTAACCCACAGCCTTCTGAATTGGGGGGGCACGGGGTGGGACTCAAGTGGAGAGACAAGCTACCCAAATGTAGTGTCAAGAGCTATAGCCCAAGCACGAGTTTCGGAGTCACTGGGATCTGTGCTCACATTTGGGCTTTCCCTCACAGTAGCTGGGGAGACTATTGTAGAAACGTTGACTATGGGGCAACCTCTGAACTGAACCAGCCTCAGTTTCTTCATCGGTAGAATGGTGCCAGTAATATTTTTTCATATGACTGTGGTAAAGTTGAAAAGCATCAGTGCATGCAAAGCATATGCCAGGCGTACAGTAGATGCTCATTTATTTAGATATACATTATTTAGGTATTAATGTCTTTAGGTATAAATTACTGCTCCACCTCCCTCCTACTCATTTTGTATGGGCATACTGCTGCTAGTATTTAGCTCCAAAGAGGCATTGGTCAAAGAGGAGAGTGTAACCTTTCACATTGTAATCTCAGACAATACCTGTGGGCAGGAAATAGCAAGTATTACACAACATCCTGTGTCAAACAGCTGAAAGCTCCCAGGAAAACAAAAAGCCTTGTTTATTTTTGATACAACAAGTGAAGGACACCTCAGCATAGACTCAAGGATGTTGTCTGAATGAACCAAAGGTATCCAATTTTAGGATAGACAATGGGTTTCCTTCCGTCCCTGGCCCCTTTCTTATACCTGGCTTGGCTACCATAAGTGGACCCATGGAAAGTACCTGAAAGGGTCCCATTATATTCACATAAGGAGTTGAGACAATATTACAGGGTAGAAGTGTCCTGAGAATACTGATTGTGTGGAAGCAATCTCTTAAAAAATTCAACTACTGGTTCGGAGTTGAAATAAATCCCAATTCATCTTTGGCGTGAAGGGCTCTTCCAGAGATCCCAGATAATTCCCTAGAACTTTCTTTGAGTTATACTTGATTCATTTTTGTTAGATTCTCCCTCTTTCCCTCTCATGTGGTTTATTCTAAATAACCACACCCATCCATGCCGTGGGTGCACAGGCACAAGCAGTAAAATGTAGGGATGAAGAAAGCGGGCTTCAAAGCCCGAAGGCCCTGATTCTTACGCTGGTTCTGCCACTTGGTAATTTGAGTGTCAGAGTTCGGTCTTAGTGGAGGTGATCCTGCTTCAGGGGATGTGGGAATCGGTGGGTTGCTTGAGTTTCTACAGGCCAATGTGCTCTTCCTATCTGACGATATTTTATCTGTGAAGTTGGAAGCACATTCCTGGAAAGGATGGAGCGGGTCAGAGGATGTAGAGATGACAACATCATGTTTTCCATCTCATCCTGATTTTTATCTTTCTTTACTGTGCTGATAGTGCCAGTCTGAGCTCTACCTTGTGAATCTCTATTTGGTCAACTGTGTTCTCGTCCGTGATCTCAGTTGGATACTGGATCCTGACCTCTGGCTTCCTATTCTTCTCTTGGAGGGAGAGACTAAACCCTGCCAGGATGATGCAGCCCCAAGAGAGGGAGCTCTCTCGTGGAGGATGCAGGTGGAAACTTGGGCTGGAACTTTCAAGGACATGAGCTGTCCTATGGACCAACAGAAGAAGTCAGCCTCCCTGGCTGCCAGTCTGGCATCCTTCACTGTTGCCATATTATTCACAACAATTATAAACATGCAATTTGGTGTCTCCTTTCTCTCATCTGCTTCCTGCTTCTCTTTCCTCTTAATTTTTCTTTCCAAGGAGATTCACATGATTTCAGCCTCTCAGTACTTTTCTTAATGGAAGTGTTCACAAAACACTTTAAATCAACCTGGTGTCTAGCTCATCTGTTTCCATAGCAACCAATCATGATGTCACAAACAGAGGGTGATGACTTGAGATGGGAATTAGGTGGCAAGAGAGCAGGTGGGCTTTTGGAAAAAAGAAAAGAGAAACAATATCCTCTCCACACAGAGATTTCCTTGGTAATAAAGAACAAGGGAGAGATAAATAAAGAAGCAATGAGAGAGAAGAAGAATCATTTCCAAACAGCGTCAGAGAAATTAGGGGTGGAAATTAGCAACACTTGGAGCAGTGTTTGTTTCCTTCAGGCATTATGAATGATGAATCTGCACAACTCTCCTGGGATGATGAGCTACAGGCAAGATGAGGAAATTGAGAGTTGGAGAGGTTAAGGTGCTTGACGGGGGCTGTGAAGCACGTCAGGGACAAGCTTTGAGAGGAGGTTGAGTTGATATTCATAACGAAATAGAGCAAAGATTAGCACACTGTTTCTGTTAAGGGTCAGAGAGTAAATATTTTAGACTTTGTGGGTGAGATGCTCTCTGTCTCAGCTACTGAACTCTCACTTTGTAACATGAAAGCAGCCATAGCCAATACATAATGAATGGGTGTGGTTGTGTTCCAATAAAGCTTTATTTACAAAAACAGGCCGTGGGATTTGGCCCAAGAAATCCTTGAAATAGAGGATTATAGCCTACAAGCTCCACATTTAAATGGTAAATTCTTGATGGTAATACTGACACCAGACTTATTCCTGGGACATACTGATGTATGCCTTATAGTGTCATGAGTGGAAAGAATAGATGGGTACTGAGTAGATGGGTCCCAGCCTCTCCTTTTATTCAACAAACATTTCTTGGGGGTCTGCTTCACAGAATATTCTATTTTGGGTGTTGGGAATACAGCAGCACACAAATCTTGTCATTAAAAGTTTTATGTTCTAATTAGCTGTGCTAGCTTGGGCAAACCATTTACCCAACATCAACCCCAGTTTTCTCGTAGGGAAATCTCTCCAATTTTTTAAAATCATGAGCCATATTAGATGGGCAATACAATCTATAATATGTATATTAGAGCCTAACAGAAGAAAATAAACATGTATTTTCCCACCACCCATGTTTTTTAAAAAAGAACACTACCAGTATGTAAGAAGTCCCCCTGTGTGTCTTTCCTAAGTCTCATTATCCTTCTCTTTCCCACAGAATTTTGTGTTAATTATTGCCTTGCTTTTCTTTATAGTTTAACCATATAGATATATTTCATTAAAAGACATATAGCTTAATTTGGCCTCTTAGATATTTTAATCATTGGAAACACGATGTGGTACTCTCCTTTGTCATGCATCTTTTACTTAAGGTGTTTTTTTGACGTTCATCCACGCAGATGTATGTAGCTATTCATAAAACCTGGGGCCCAAAGACCACTTGAGCTAGAACTGTAGACAATGTTAAATTTATTAACTTGGTGCAGCAGTGGGGAATCATTGGGCATTTCAGAAGGGGAGTTATGGGAGCTTATTTATAGGGTTTGGAGGCTGGAGTTGGTCCTAGATTAGCTTGGCAGGGATTGGTCAGAATTTGTAAACCATGTTGCTGGAATAGTCAGTGAATGTATCTTTAGAACATGTCTATGTAGAGATTCTGTTAGATCAGTTTATTTGTGGTTTTATCTTGGAATATATGGATCTAGATAAACTGATATTAGAGTTTGAGCTTATAAACTCAAACTGTGATGCATATCATGGCTCAGCTGGGCACAGTTTATCTTTCTTGTGAGTCAGGGTGCGTTCTGCGAGTCGTAGCTTCTAAATAATGTTTCCCTCTTGCAGTCTCGCTGCCAGAAGGGGCATTAAAAAAACACTTTATCATTGTAGTTTATTTTCATTGCCATATAATATTCCACTGTATGAATATATCCACATCTACTTATCCATTCTACTATTGATGCATTTGGACTGTTCTTGGATATTTGCTGTTATAAACAATGCAGCTATTAACATTCTTGATGTGTGTAAAAGTTTCTCTGGGCTGAGCATATACCTGGAAGAGAAATCATTGGATTGCTTTCTGAAGTGGTTATACAAAGTTATCTTCCTGCCGGTTGTAGATGAGAGTTACTGTTGCTGTACACCCTGGCTAATACTTGGAGTTGTCAAACTCTCTGATTTTGCCAGTCTGATGAATATGTGCTGTTTTCTCATTGTAGGTTTAATATATATTATTTTGATTATCAATAAGATTGAACATCTTTCCAAATGTTCCTTAGGCCCTTTGAATTGCCTCTTTTGTGAAATGTCTGTTTTTGTCTTCTGTATTGGTTTGTCTTTCTCCCTGATTGTACGTGGAATCGTTTCTTCCACTCAAGGGCAGTGCCAGCTCTGATATAAGTCACATTTTTATAGGCATGTGCATCTGTTTCTGGTATCTTATTTTTGATTCATTGTTCTATTTATCTATCTCTTCACCCATATCATATTACTTTAATTTCAATCACTTTAAATAAATCTTGATGTCTAATAGGGAAGTCCTGCACATTGTTTGGCTTCTTCAAGAGTATTTTAACTGTTCTTGGTCTTTTTCATGTCTAAAGAAATTTTAGTATCAGCTTGTCTAATTTCAAAACAAAAATATAAAACTGCTTATTGGGATTTTATTGAAATTATATACCTACCAGGGAAAGAGTGATGTTTCTATGACAGCGAATACTCCTATCCAAGAAGATTCCAAGAACATGTTATATTTCTCCATTTAGGTAAAATTCTTTGGTAGTTTTCATAAAGTTTCATGTTTTTTGTATAAAGAGCTTGCTTACACATCATAATTTTATTCTTGAATACTTTATATATTTGTGAGCTATTGTAAATGATATATTCTTTTAAAATTCCTTTTAAAAATGATTGGTATGGGTAAAGAGAAATGAGATTACCTTTTACGTATTAATTTTGTATTTAGAAAATGGCAGACTTTTAAAATTTTAATAATTTTTCTGCACCTTACTTAGAGTTTTCTACATGGTTAATCCTATCGTCTGTAAATGCTAGGGGTTTTTTTCCCCTTCATTTCTAAGTGTCATATCTTTTATTTATTTTTCTCTTGTTTTTAATACATTGGCTTGGAATTTCAGAAAACGGTGATAGTGAATATCTTTGTATTGTTTTTGATCTTAAAAGAAATGCTTTCAACCTTTCAGCATTAAGTATGACGTTTACTGAAGAGGGGTGTGTGTGTGTGTGTGTGTATTTCATTTATGAGGGTAAGGAAGTGCCTTTCTGTTCCCCATTTGCTAAAAGACTTTTAATATGCATGGATGTTGAGTTGTATTAGCTGCTTCTTTCCACATTTATTATGATTATTAGATAGTTTTTCCCCTTTAATCTGTTATTGAGATAAATCACATTAATTGATTTTCTAATATTAAACTAAACTTGCAGTCCTGGTGTAAACTCATTTGTCATAATATATTATCTCTTTTACACATTGCTTGATTAAATTTGGTCTTATTTTATTTAGGATTTGCATATATGTCCATGATTTTGAAAGGCTTGGAATTTTCCTCTGTTTTGCTGTCTCTGTGTGCTTCTGGTATCAAAGCTGTGTTTGTCCCTTAAAATGAGCTGAGGGCATATTCCTTTTTTGTTTGTTTTTTCTCTTCTCTGGAAGAGTTTGTGTAACATTAGAATGATATCTTTCTTATGTTTTTGGGAGAATTTGCCTCTAGATTTCTCTGAATCTGGTGCTTTCTCATGAGAAGTTTTTAACCTATTGATTCAATTCCTATATTGGTTCAATAATATTTTTCGGTTTCCCTATTTCTTTCTGCGATGTTTCGTAAGCTGTCTTTTTTCCCTGTAATGTGTCTATTTAATCAAGTTTTAAAAATTGCTGGTATAACTTTGATCATTTATCTTCTTATTAATCTGTTTAAATTCTTCAGCTTGTGTAATGTCATTATTTTCATTGTTAACATTGTTTATACCTTATTCTTTTCTGATATAAGCATTGAAGGCAAGCCATTTCCCTTTAAATACCTCTTTACTTCTACACGACTGGCATTTCTATGTGGTATTTTTATTTTCCATCAGTACTGTATTTTTTCTAACATCCATTGTGATTCATTTTTTGAATCATTAACTGAACCATGAATCCATCGGTGGTTTCTTTCAAATTTTTAAATATATGGAGTTTTTCCAGTTATCTGTTTGATATTGTTATTGGATTAACTTTATTATGAACAGAGAATGTCATCTGCCTGTCGCTCATCCTTTGATAATTGTTGGGGCTATCTTTATGGCCTAGCGTGTGGTTAAGTTTTGTAAATATCTCATATGTGCATGAAAGGAGTGTGTATTCTTCAACTATTGGGAACACTCTTCTATATATCCTCTTTAAATCAATAAATTATTTGTGGGTTTTTTTTTTTTTTGGTGAGGAAGATTGGCCCTGAGCTAACATCTGTTGCCAATCTTCCTCTTTTTGCTTGAGGAAGATTGTTGCTGAGCTAACATCTGTGCCAGTCTTCCTCTGTTTTGTATGTGGTTTGCCACCCCAGCCTGGCTTGATAAACAGTGTGTAGGTCCATGCCCGGTATCTGAATCCATGACCCCAGGCTGCCCAAGTGGAGCACGTGAACTTAACCACTATGCCACCAGGCTGGCCCCTATTTGTGCTGTTTGAATCTCCTATATCTTTAATAACTTCTTTTTTTGACTGCTTGATCTATCAATTTTTGAAAGAATTGTGCTAAGATTTTCCATTACAGAGTTGTTAATTTTTCATCGTTCAGTTAACAAATTATGCTTTATCTAGTTTGAGACTATATTGTTAGGTGCATATAAACTTAGAGTTATTGTATCTTCCTAATTAATTGCAACATTGGTCATTGTGCAGTGATCTTTTTTATCTCAAGTGCCTTAAAAGGAATGTCTCAGGGGCTGGCTCGGTGGCGCAGGGGTTAAGTGCGCACGTTCTGCTTTGGCGACCCGGGGTTTGCTGGTTTGGATCCTGGGTGTGGATATGGCACTGCTTGGCAAGCTGTGCTGTGGTAGGCATCCCAAATATAAAGTAGAGGAAGATGGGCATGGATGTTAGCTCAGGGCCAGTCTTCCTCAGCAAAAAGAGGAGGATTGACAGCAGATGTTAGCTCAGGGATAATCTTCCTCAAAAAAAAAAAAAAGAATTTTGTCTCATATTAATATTTCTTCTTTAGATTTTCTTCAGGTTTATATTTGACTGGAATATCAATTTCTAATAGGGTATGTATTTGGAGTCTATTTTATTACGTTAATTGCTTCTGCTAGTTTTCATTTGCAATATCTCATTTCTAGCACGCTTTATGAATATTGGTTATAAGATGCCCATTTACCTTGAACTGCATCTGGAGGAACACTTCGTGATTTGTGTTGAGTTTAGTCCTGAGAGAATTTTTTCTGCCGGTCACCCATTAGCATTCTCCACATGGGTCCACTTTAGTTAGATTCTTGGCTTGCTGGCTTTCAAACCGCGTGGGTATTGTGAATTTGGACTGAAAACCAGCTATCCATGGACGCTTTCCCAGAGTAGCACCAGAATCAAGTCAGGTAATTTTTCTTGCCATCCCCTTTGCAAATGGTCTTTGTTGCTGGTTCACTTTGGTACTTTGTGTGTAGCCTTTTTGCATATCAGCTTTTTGTGGTGGTCTTCTGGGCCCTGTGCAGTTGTCAAAGCAGAAACTCGAGTTCTTTAGGGGTTGGCAGGAAACTCTTAGGGTCAAAGAAAGCTTTGATACTCACTTATTCCCACGGTTGTCTGGTTTCCCTTCACTTTGGAGCACAGCAGGTTTCTTCCTCCAGGCCAGCTTGGCGATGCTTGTATTTTATCCACCCGTTCAGTTGCTTCTGTTGGGAGGTTGAATGAGGGTATCCCATCCACCATATTGCCAGAAATGGAAGTCTGTTTGACAAATATTTGTGATGTCCTATTTTCAAGGTGCCTGTGGGAAATCAAGAAAGTAATATGTATTTGGCTTTTCCATGATTACATAAATACTGAATAACATTACCGAATCATGTAAAACATGTCAGGGAGACTTCATACCTGGAGAAAACATCCAGATCAACTCACTTCACTGTAAGGTGGCTGTATGAGCTTCCATACTGCCTATGGTTATGTTAAAGAACCATATGATAAAGCTCCATCCACGGCAGGAAAGAGAATCACTTGATTGGCAGGTGATGCCAAGAGTAATATAAGTAGAGACGAGGGCATCAGAGGTTAAATAACTGCCAGAGAAAAACCCTGCTTGGACCTTTGCACTAAATGTGTTTGGGTCTCTGGGTTTAATAGTGATACTCTTCATCCAAGTATAGAATTAATCTCCAAAAGGCTAATGCCTCTGACTCCACCTTGCTCGGCAGTCTCTATATCCAACACTGTCAGTGTGACCTTTGAAAGTATTCCTGTTACTCAACTAAGGTCATGGACCATTGGTGCTCAGTTTTGTACAGTATTTTGCAAACTTAATGGCCTTACTACTGACCTCTCTTCGTGGTGTTTCTCTTTTTCTCTATGTGGTCTGACACATCTTGGAAGGGATATTAACCTAGATGTTGCGCTGTTGTACATCTTAGCACCCCAGGTAATGGATGGTGATGTGCACACAGAAGATGGTCTGATAATTTCTACAGTGAGATGTTTCATGTGTTATAGGAAAAAATAGAATCATAGCATATCTCATTCAGTCATTCATTTGCTAACTCAAAAATAAAAAGAGTGCTTATTTAGTGTCAGGTACTGGGCTAGGTATTACATATATATAGTGTTGATTAAGACATAGTCCCTTTCCTTAAGAAATTTATGTTTTCTTAAGAGGAAACACACAAATAGTACTTTTAAGTGTTGCAAGCATTATGATGGGAGTTTAAAGGAAATTAGAAGTGAAATATAAAGGGAGGAGTTGAAAACTATACGTGAGAGGGAAGTGAGGAAATCAGCTGAGATCTGAAAGAGTTAACGATGCTAACACTAATGATGCTGCTGGGGGAAGCAGTGCAGGTGTTCCCCAGCATGCTGGAGTGGACAAAGGGCCTTTTCTAGGCCAAGGGGTCACAGTGAGCGAAGGTGCACTGGTGTGAGGCAGCCGTGAACATGTCACAGCCTGCATTCATTCATTCATGCATTCATTCATTTATTCATCATCCATTCAACCAATTTGTATTGGGCATCTGCTAGGTGCCAGGTGTTAAATATACCGATATGGTCTCTGATTTTTTGGAGCTTTCAGATAGTCGATAAACCAGGAAACAAATACATGAATGGTCACATATTGTAATAATAGCCAGAAGGAAAATACCTAGGTTGTAGTGATAAAAAATAAGGTGGGGCGGTGGTGGAAAACCATTTAGATAAGGATGCCTCTTTGAAGAGGTAACATAAGCCACTGCCCTAACAACAAGAATTTGCCATTTGACAGAGGGGGTGAGGTGGGATGGAGTGTGGGGAAAAGGGTTGGAGAGTTACAGGCAGAGGGAACAGCATGTAAGAAGCCATGTGGCAGGAACTAGTTTAGTGTGTTCCAGGAATGAAAGGCAGGCAGGGTAGCTGCGGTAAAGTGGACAAGGGGAGAGCAACAGCGAATGACGTTGGATGGGTAAGCAGGGGAGATCTTGGGGGGACTTGCAGACCAGGCTAAGTAGTGCTTCTGACTTTATCCTCTAGTTGGGAATCTTTGAAGGGTTTTAGACAAAAAAAAGTTATTGACAACTACAATTTTAGAAACCTTACTCTGCCAGCTGTGAGCAGAATAGATTGGAGGGCTAGAGGGGCAGAGAGAGGGCCGGGGAGATCACTAAGTGCTTCTTGTAAGAGTCTGAGCGGGAATTAATGAGTGTAAATGGGATCAGAGAGGAAGAAACGTGGCAGAATGTCTGGGTAAGGAATGAGGAGGGATTGCAGATAACATCTGTGGGTAGATGCTGGTGCCATTTTTCGAATCTCTAAATTCAGCAGGAGTAGCAAGTTTTGGGGGAAGGCAAGTGAATGACTGTGAGATGGATAACCTTTGAGGTCCTGAAAGTGTGAGGGAAGAGCACAGCATTCAGGATACTTGCAGATGGATTCAGAGCTCCTGAGAGCAGTCAGGGCTTGAACCAGAGATGAACGCAGCTTTGGCAAGGCCCCTCCATTTCTGAAACCCGCTAACCTACCTGGTGGGGAATCAGGTTCCGCATATGGGGAGACCTCGCCTCTGCTGCCCTGCTGCCAGCCAGGTATTGCTATGCTGCTGAGTCAGCCAGCCCTGCAGCCCAATCTGTGCCTGCACAGCCCTCTCCCAACCCCCTGGCAAGATGTGCACAGATCAGGTAATGTTCCTTTCCTTAGTACCTCCTGGTTTATTTCACCAGGCAAAACAGTGGATTTCCACTACAGTGGAAATCAGGATGCCGTTTTCTCTAGCGGATTGTATAGATCTCACAGAGAGATGCAGTGTTGGGTGTGGTGGGAGGGGGGAGTGGTTACTGTTTCATCTGGCTTAGTTGCTCTCTTGCATCTAGATGGAAAGCACTCTGTAGACTTATGTCTTTGAACAGATGATGCTTCACGGAAATGATTCCTTTCTTCAAATATCACTTCTTAATTCCTTCCGATATTCTCTGAATCTCCTAACTCAAGCCCCCCATCCAGTACCCTACTTGCTCCCTGAGAAAAACCCCAGCCCTCCCAACATGAGCAGGAAGTTCTGCTCCCTCAACTCATCCTGTATCTGCCAAACTTGATCACGTGTGCCTTCAGAGAGGTGCTAAAGTGCTTTTCTTAGGTCCACATGAGAAGAGCACAGCTCTGGTCCCATGAGTGAAGGCAGGTGGATGCTCCAATTCTGGTTCATTCTCTCCATCAACAAGTGCTGTGGGTGATTTCCTCATGATTAGGTAGGAAGCCAGCACACTTTGCCAAGGTGAACACATCTTTTCTTTTGTCCAGACAACACAGTTCAATCTCCTATGAGCAATACCTATACCTTCTGTTAAGAAGATATTTTCCTGCCTCCTTGTGAAGAAAGGAATTCAGAGTTGTCAGGCTACATTGGCTGTGAGTGCCTCTCTCTAGCCATCTGGGGTGGGTGAAAAACAGTTCTATTAAATTCTTTTTTATTTATGTATTTTTTTTTCCCAAGTAAAAGGGAGAGGCATATAGACGATGGTTTTCTATTTGTTCTGCAACGTAAGTAAAGTCATCAAATACTGCAGTAAGGCCAAGTAAGTTGAGGATACAAAATAAGAAGAGATTCATTTCTTTGGCTGGGGAAGTTTGGCTGGTGGGAAAGAAGACAATGGATATAATCTTTTGAGAAACTTGATTGTTAAGAGAAAGAGACATTAAGGCAATAATTAGAGACGATTTAGGATTGAGGGAGGTATTTATTGGCTTTTTGTTGTTGTTGTTTTGCTGTTTTATTTAAAGACAGAAGCATTTGAGAAGCTTCTAAAAGCTTCTGGCTGGAGGGGAAGCCAGTTTTGAGATAAAAAGATTTAAAGCACAGCCCAAACTGGAAATGATTGATGAGGAAATGTTCCTGAGAAGCTAGAAGGGAATTACAATAGATTAATCATGAAGAATTGAAAAAGAAACTCTGCCTTGAGACTGAAGCAAAGAAGATGAATATTAGAAGCAAAGGATGACACATTTACAGATACAGGAAGCAGGAAGTAGGAGGAGGTCATGCCCCATAGCCTTGAATTTTCATGTGAAATAATATGAGGTCATCTGTTGATGGGTAGTAAGGTGGGAGAAGAATTTGAGGAAAGTGGTCAAGACAGAAATGCTCGTTCAAGCAGATGTGGGGAAAAAGTGACCAGAGATGGGTGACAGAGAGGGGCTTAAGGACCCCTGATAAGGAAGACCACGGATTTATGTGGCTCCATTCTATGTGGATGGGTACTTTTCCCCAGCAGTATTCAGCAGTTCTGGTGGAGCTGAGAAAGCCAGTGGATGGACTGACCCACTGTTGAGGGTGTGTAGGACAGGAAATGGAAAGACTGGGGAATAAAAGGAGATTTAGGTCATAAACTCCTTGTTTTATGGAATTGGAGCCAACTAAGTTCTTATCTGAAAAATTTGTGACATTCCAAACATTGGATAACAGATCTTTTTTTAATTGAAATATACTTGCCCTCCAATATCCTATTAGTTTCAGGTGTTCATAGTAGTATATTATATTCATTAAGATATTTATATTCATTACGAAATGATCACCATGATAAGTCTCGTTACCATCTGTCATCATACAAAGTTAGTACAATATTGTTGACTATATTCCCTATGCTGTACATTACATCCCCATGGCTTGTTCATTTCATAACTGAAAATTTATACCTCTAATCTCCTTCACCTATTTCATCTGCTCCCCCCCGCCAGTTTTCTCCTAAAGCATGATAGCTAGACATGTTGTCCTTTACTTAGAGAGCTGAAGGTTACAACACCTCTGACTCATTCTCTGATAATAAATTTTATTCTTTGGATGCAGAAATTCTGGTCTGAATGCAAATGCCACCGGAAATTAGTTTAGTTTTGCTTATTTATTCTGAGAAGTGATGGAAGCCACATAAGAGAAGATAAATCTTAGGCATGTGCACCCAGCAGAAATGTTTGTATACTTAGTGTTTGCTTATGTTTTCCTTGAGGCATCAGCTGCTTTTTCTATACATATACCTTTGTGAGCATATGGCATTTTGAGGTGAGTCATAGAAAATTCAGCTGAGTCTGTTAATCACCAAAAGAGACAGGTATAAAACTCCGCAAGGAGACAGAATGTATCTACAAATGAACCTCAGGCAGGTGTGACTCGCCTAATTACTTGCTGATGGAAAAAGCATGCCTATTCTAATTTATTTACATTCTAGTCATATGATAGGAGGAATCTCAGCCACTGCCAGAAGGGGTGTGTTGTGGTCTGTCTCTCTGAGTAGCTTTAAGCAGTGTGTTTCAAAGGAAAGAGGAATAGAGTTTAGAATCCTGGCTTCATAGTTATGTGGACTTCAGAGCTCAATGAACTTGAACGAGTCTTTGTAAGCCTCAGTTTTTCTCCTTCTTAAAAATGAGGCTCATGATACATAAATTTTTTGTTATTCTGAGGACCAGATAAGTCAAGTATTAAGGAAGTGATCTTAGCTCCTGGTCTATGGATATTTGTTCTCCTGACTTGCTCCCTCTGATCACCACCTGTAGAACTTGAAGCTCTAAATATGGGAGGCCAAGTTAACGCTTATTGTGGTTGTTCTCCAGAACAAGAACTAAAACAACAAGATCAAAATATCACAATTTAATAATTATAAGAAGATAGAAAGAAAGTGAGAAAAACAAGTATAAGATAGAAAGAGACTGATAAAACAGGTAAAGTAAAATGTTAAGACTTGGGGCAATCTAGGGGAAGAGTATATAGGAATCCTTTGAACTATTTTCGCAGCTTTTCTGGAAATCTGACATTATTTCAAGATAAAACTGAAAAAAAATCACAATTTAGAAAGAAAACACATCCAAGCATAAAAGAAAGGAAAATGCCTGAGTATCAGAAATAAAGAAGAAATAGTGGGCCTATTTGACTGTCTTGTAGTTGGCTTTTGAGAGATGTGTGGATATAAGAACAGAACCAGATCACAAGTGGAGATCTATGGAGACAGGCCATGGGCTCTGCCTTGGTGTGCAGTAAGGACAAGAAGGGAGGGCTGTGTATAAATGGGATGTGAGGTTGCTGGGCATGTCCCTCTTATTGCTAACACAAGGAAAAGGACCCTGCCCTCCACCTGAGAGAAGCAAAAAGGAATATTCTCTCTTCTAGAGCTTAGATGGGGAAGAAAAAGTCTTCTGAGAGATACTGAAGCCCCCGACATCTGCCACAAGTGTGTAACACCAGCTTGGTATGAAGGAGGTGGATAAATTAATTTAAAGACAGGTCCTTTTCTACCCAGAAGAAGGCAATGTGGAACCACTTTTCAGCAACACTTTCATAACCCAGGCCTACCTGGCTTCTGCTGCTGCTGATAAAATGCGTACCCCACACAAGGAAATGATGTACCATGAAGGAAAACTCAAATCACAATAACCAGGACCATGAATCCCTAAAGAGCTTGAGATGATAGAAAAATCTGAAAGCTGCTTCAAGTCATGCACGTTGAAAACAACCAACAAAGCAAAAGAAGGAATAAAATTTGTGAAGGTAGAAAAGGAAACTATGAAAATCAGCAGGCATATTTAAGAAAAGAAAGCAAACACATCTTTTAGAAATAAAAAAAAATTCATTGAAATTAAAACCACAATTGACAAACTTAGCAGCAGTTTAGACACAGTTGAAGAATTAAGGAAATAAAAAAACATATTTGAGGATGTAATCTAGAGTGCATGACCTAGAGAAAGAGGTGAACACCACAAAAGAGAGGCTGAGTGACATGGAAGATAAAATGGGAGGCTCTAGGCAACTTCAGAAGGAGAATGGAGAGTGGGAAGAGGCAATATTCTAAACATATTGGCTGATGAGCTTCCAGAACTACGAAAAAAATGAATCCTTAGATTAAGGATAAAAAATAACTTTGCCCTTGGACACACTGAAGTGAAATGGCAGAACACCAATTATCAGGGGAAATTCTTGGAAGCAACCAAAGAAAAAATACATGAAATGATATAGTGCCTGGTAATTATTTTTTAAAATTCAAAAGTAAGATGAAGTGTTATTATGAGAAAGTTGGAGAAAACTATAGAGGGAAAGGGTGAAAAAGAGAGAGAGAGAGAAGAAAAGGTAAGAAATAAAAGAAAGGAAAAGCTGTAAGGGTATTAAAGAGAGGGATCCACAGGACTTGGTTCAGGAGACCCTACTTCCTGGCCTGTTGCTGTGGAAATTTGGCTACGTTACCTGCTTCTCTGATTGAGAACATGCGTGGGATATTTCCTATTTTTATTTCAACAAGCTTCAACCATCAGCCGTCTACTCATCTTGCACAGTGATTGTTATTTTCCTCCAGAGTCCAGCGTGCCTGTGCTGTGAAAGAATTGACCCAGAGAGGTGGGAAAGCATGAGGTCAGCTTGTCACAGGGCAGGGAGAAAGGGTGGAGAAATCAAGAGTCAAGGAAGAGGTAAAACCCGGCTTCCGCCTGCTGCTTCACAAAGCCCTAGATGTTAGGGCCTGACTGAAGCTTCGAGATCGGCAGAGGAGAGGTTTGCAAAGCGCCGAGGTGCCCAGTGGATCTCTCGCACCTGAGACTTGCTCCATCTGCTCCAGGCTCTTTCCTCTGAGCTGCCTTTTGCCCGTGAGTTTGGGTTCTGTTTCTGGCCGTCTTGAACACGCTTCCCTTTTGAGTTGCTAATCATCACGCTCTGTATCTTGCAAGAGATGCCCCTGAGGTTTCGCCGATTCAAGTAGAACAGAATATAAACTTATTATGGAGCATAAAACATGAGAGAATCAAACTGAAGCAAGTTCAGAAAATAAACTGCATTTAGAGCTAAATGGATGATCTTCTCCACTTCTTGGGCTGACTGGAACAAGGCGCTTGTCTGGAATAACAGCTGTTGTGTGTAGCTGGGATTTGATTGTGCTTTTATTACTCAGTGGTCTGGCTTCAGCATGAAGAGGGGTTGGGGGTGTTTAGTTAGTGTGAGGTTGTTGGATTGGCTGGACACGCTCTGGCTCTGATCCATGATTTATACCAATATGGGAACAGCAGGCAAGACTCTGCCCATTTTCAGGGGACTTGCAGACTGACAAAAACATATCTCCGTGAGCCCTTTGGGGCACAGACTTAATGGGGACTTTTCATAGTGCTGAAAGCGAACATCAGACTGGCCACTGCCTTGAGAGAGAGACAGATGAAAGGGGCCCCAGGCAAGCTCCTATTTTGCCCCATGATCTTTGCAAACCTTTGACCTAAGCAGGAATTACTTGCCACTCACCTCTCCATGTATGCATAGTCTTCTAGCACAGAGAAATTGTCTAAATGGGTATGGGGGACTATATAGTCTCTTTCTAGGATGTTGGGAGGCACTCCTAAGGATTCTGGCTGTCAGGGAATGGGGACAAGAATTATCATTACTCTCAAGAGTGAAGCATTAGGTGGACACACAAAATAATTAATGTAGAAATCCTGAGAGTTTTGTGTTCTCAGTGCCTCTCTCTTGTTTTGCTCTGCTCATTTCCATAGTAATTTGCACAGATTTATGCTAGTAAAACTTTCGTAAACTGAGTTGCTGTCTGCTTCTCATGTGGTATTTTGTTTACATGCCTGGATGTTTGCAGAAAGCAGACAGGCCTATTCATCCATGTTTTGCAAAAATCTGTTGTGCTGCCATGCACTACCAGTAGGCATTTGTATGTTTGTTTAAGGAAGGAATGAAAAAAGAGAAGAAAGGAAGGAAGGAATGAGGTAGAAAGACACGTAGGGTCTTATTTTAACTTATTCCTTTCTTTAGCAAATATTTGTCAAGTGCCTGGTATGTGCCAGACACTCTTCTGGGCAGTGGTAACAGAGCAATGAGTTGGAAGCGAAATAGATAAAGTCCTGCCCTCTGAGAGCTTACGTTCTAAAGAGGGAACATAGACAATAAATGCATAAACCGGGTAAATGAGGTGTCGGGTGGTTCTAAGGGATATGAAGGAAAGCAAAGCCGGGTGGCAGGAGAAGAGTGCCAGGGGGACGTGGGCTCTATATTGCAAGGGGTGGTCAGTGAAGGCTCCTTGAGAAGGTACCAGTTGAAGGAGTGAGACTTAGAGACCCTTCCTGGCAGAGGAAACAGCAGATGCAAAAAAGCGTTAGAAAAAACATGTCTTAAAGCCCTGAGAGAGGAGTTTGCTTGCTGAGTTCTAATGAGGGAGGCCACTGTGGCTGAATGAAGAGAACAAGGAGAGTCAGAGGTAAGGTGCGAGAGGTTATGGGGGCCGGCTCCTGCAGGCCCTTGCAACAATTGTAAGGATTCTGGCTCTTCTTTTGAGTGACATGGCATCATTGGTGAGTTGAAGTAGGGGAATGATATGGTCTGATTTATACATTAAAAAGATCACTGGCTGCTTTGATGGTACTGTGAAGGGGTAAACGTGGAGCAGGACACTGCTGAGGAATGTATTACTTTGATCAGGTCAAGTCATAGCGGTGACTTTGAATAGATCAGTGCAGGTAGGAAGGCGGTTGTGTTTTGGATCCATTTTGAAGGCGGAGAAACAGATTTTGCTGTTGAATTGGATAAAGGATGTGTGAGAAAGAGATTCATCGAGGGTGACTCACTCTCCAGGTAAACGAATTGGATGGGCTACCAAGCTGGAGCTGAGAAGACCAGTGTAGAAACTGTTCTCAGTCATCTGGGTGAAGCTGGAGCTTCCAGTGCTACACTGACTGAGAACGGTAAGAGCGGACACCCTTGCCTTGTTCCCAATCTTAGACGAAAGCATTCAGTCTTTCACCATTATAGATAATGTTAGTTGTAGGTTTTTTGGAGGTTGTAAGCCTCTATTTCTATTTTTCTAAGAGTTTTTTTTATCATGAATGGATATTGATTTTGTCAAAAGCTTTTTTCTGCACCAACTGGTAGAACAATGTGATTTTTCTTCTTTAGCCTATTAACATGGTGGATTACATTGCTTGATTGATCCTTCAGTTTTGAAGGATATTTTCACTACTTATAGGATTCCAGTTGGCAATTCTTTTCTTTCAGCACTTGGAAAATATTGTGCCACTTCCTTTTGGGCTCTCTGGTTTTTAATGAGAGATCCGCCATCATTCAAAATGCATTTCACCTGTAAGTTAGGTGTTGTTTCTCTCCCATTGCTTTCAAGATTTTTTTTTCCTTCAGTTTTTAGAAGTTTGATTATGATATGTCTTGCTGTGAATTTCTTTGGATTTACCCTGTATGGAGTTTGCTCAGCTTCTTGTAACTGTAGGTTGGTGTCTGTTGCCAAATTTAGGAAGTTTTCAACCAATATTTCTTCTAGTATGTCTTCAGCCCTGAATTCTTTCTCCTCTAATTCTGGGACTCCAATTATATGATTGTTAGATCTTTTATTATTGACTCAACAGGTCTTTAAGGATCTGTTCATTTTTTTTCAGTCTATTTTCTCTCTGTTGTTCAAACTGGGCAATTTCTCTTCCATCATCAAGTTCATTGATTCTTTCTTCTGTCCCCTCTATTCTGCTGTTTAGCCCATCCATTAATTATTTTTATTTTGATAATTGTATTTTTCAGTTTTAAAATTTCTATTTGGTTCCTCTGTATATCTTCTTGTTTGCTGAGGCTTTTTAATTTCCATTTGCTACAAGTTTCTTCATAATTGCTCACTAAAGCATTTTTATGATGGCTGCTTGAACATCTTTGTCATAAAATTCTAATATCTCCGTTTCCTTAGTGTGAACATCTATTGATTGACCTTTTTCAGGAGAATCTTCTTGGTTTTTTTGTAAGATGAGTGATTTTCGCTGAAACCTGGACATTTTGAGGTATTTGTTATGGGATTGTAGATGTTATTTAAATCTTCTGTTTTAGTTGGTCTAGTGGGTTAAGTAGTGTACCTCCAAAATCGTATCTGCTTGGAACCTCAGGTTGTGGTCTTACTTGGAAATAGGGTCTTTGCAGATGTAATTATGAGACTTGAGATGAAATCATCCTGCATTTAGTGTGAGCCCAAATCCAATGACTGGTGTTTTTATTAATAGAGAAGAGGATACAAAGAGACACACAGAAGAAGGCCATGCAAAGACAGAGGCACCAGATTGGAGTTATGTTGTCATAAGCCAAAGGATACCTGGAGCCATCAGAAACTGGAAAAGGCAAAGAAGGGTTGTCCTCTAGAGCCTTTGCAGTGAGCAGGGCCCTGCCAGCACCTTGGATTCACATATCTGGCCTCCAGAAGTGTGAGAGAATAAATTTGTTATTTATTTTATTTTATATAAAGATTGGCACCTGAACTAACATCTGTTGCGTATCTTTTTAATTTGTTTTCTTTTCCTTCTCCCCAAAGCCCCCCCCCCCCCCCCCCCCCCCCACAGTGCGTAATTGTATTCTAGTTGTAGGTCGTTCTGGTTGTGCTGTGTGGGATGCTGCCTCAACATAGCTTGATGAGCAGTGCCACATCTGTGCCCAGGATCCGAACCGGTGAAACCCTGGGCCACTGAAGCAGAGTGCACCAACTTAACCACTCAGGGGTGGCCCTCTGTTATTTTAAGCCACCAAATTTGTGGCAATTTGTTATGGTAGTCCTAGGAGACAAATAAGATGGCTTCCTCTGGCACTGCCCTAGCAGGAGTAGGGCTGGGGGTGCCACTTTGTAGCTGCTAGATGAGTGTAGAAGTCTCAGTTCCCCACTTAACCTTTGTTGACCCCTGAGGGGAGGGGGCCTCTGCATTAGAGTGGGTTGGGAGTGAGAGCTCTGATTCCACAGTAGGCCTCTACTGATCCCATTCTCGCTGGGAGGGGCCAGATGCCTCATTACTGCTCCCCACGTAGCCTCTTCTGATCCCATGGAAGAGGGTGGCCTCATTACTGCTGGGTGGTGGTGAAAGTACTGGCTTTCACTAGGCCTCCTGCATCACCACCCCACTGGGGAAGGAGCGGGCACCTCATTACTGCTGGGGTAGGAGTGGAAGTCCAGGCTTCCTATGTGGTCTTCTTGACACTACAGGTTTCCTACCCAGCCTTCTCTGACATCACTGAGGGGTAGAAGGAGTGGGGGTTGGGTGTCTTATCGGGGCCTTCCCAGGGTAGACGTCTAGTGTCCCCACTTGGCATTCATTAGTGTGGGTGGGGCCTCAGTGTTTTCTGTGGTGTTTGGCTGGAGTAGAGTGGTTATTATCTAAACATTTTCTGACTTGCTAGGCTGCCCTTTTCCTGATCTTTTGACTAGACAACGTAGACTTTTGTTGGGGCTTTTTTGTCTGTGCCTATTGGGTTTCTGGGTTGCTGACTTGTTTGGCTCCAAGTTTGGGAAGCAAGAGGCAAAAAGAACACCCAGGAAAGTTCCCTGTATGTTATTCCTCGGGCCTTGAGGTCCTTAGCTGGTTTACCTTCTTCTCTCCCTTTTTCAGAATCGTCTTATCTTTGTTTTATACATCATGACCAGAGATTTTAGTTGTACTTAGTGGGAGAAATAGGGAAAGGTATGTCTACTGTTTATTCTCAGAACTGAAAGTCCTTAGGGGCCTTTTTAAGATTCCTGATACCTTCACTCTTGCCAGATTGTAGAATTTATATTCTGTGCCCATTCTTGGTGATTATCATCCTCAGACCCTACCGAGGTCTAGGGAATCCTCTTAGATCAGAATTTTAATTGCGAGCCCATAGACCACTCAACTCCCCCAAACTCGGGAGGGCCATGAACCTTAATGGAATCCTGGTCAGAAATTTCCTGTGTCCTTTGCCTTTTTACTTGTGAGTTAGCCACTTGAGTATTGCTTTAAGGAGGAAGGGAAATTGTAGTAATTCATTTTTTTCTGTTAAAGAGAGCTTTCATTTTAGAATTTTCTTAAGTGTAGAATTTCTCAAAAAAGCTGGTCCTTCCAGTGTGAATAAAATATTGTTCAGTTTAGGTGAATGTTTTCATGAACACTGATGTCAAAATCAGTGATGACTTGCTGAAATCCTGGATTGTGAAAGGCGGGGGCCAGTGCCCTCCTCCATGCTTTTCTCATACTGAGAAAGGTCACTACCTTAAAATGAGCCCTTTCCCAATTGTGTTCTCACCTTGCAATCTAATGTCCTTTCTTTGCTGCTGCTTCTCTGTCTGCCCAGCACTCACTGTGTTCTTGAGCATTTTTTAAGCCTTTCTCAGAATGAACATTTGGGGAACAGCTGAATTCTGGTCATTCCCTACACAGTGTACATAGTGGTTTGATTATGAACTCAATTATGTTCCTTTACTTGTATATATTGGCGCAGCTTTTCTCAGAAATGTTATATACTGTGTGAAACCAGGGCTATGTTTCCTATTTCTTTTCTACTTTTTGAAATGATTAAGAAAGCACAGGCTCAATAATTGATGGTGAAATGAATTGTGAAAGAGATCAAGAGAATCTGGCCTGGGGATTAGTAATGGAGACTGAGAATTATGTTTTTATTCCATTAGGCTGTATCCATCCATCCATCCATCCATCCATCCATCCAACAAACATATGGAAGCCTGCTGTGTATGACACACGTTACTAAGCATTGTAGAGATTTCAAAAATGAATAAGAGACAGAGTGACATGGTGGTTAATAACTTGAGTTTCAGAGTCAGAAAGCCCTGAATTTAGATGTCTGGTCTGCCCCATACTAGCTGTGTCACTTTGTGATTTGATTTGATGAGCTTTGATTTCCTCATCTATGTGTTTGTTAGGATGATTAAATGGAATAACAAATGTGTACCATACTTGGTATAAGTAGGTACTCAATTTATGTTGGTTTTTAACAAATCATGCCTTTCTGCCTCCAAGGAGTTTATATTATAGTAGAGAAGGTAGGATATACTCAAAGTAATTAGAATATTTTTAGAATTTGCCATGAGAGCAGCGTTTTGTGAATTCAAAGGAGAAAGCTCACTTCAACTTGGCAACGCGCTGTACAACTTTATTTAGTGTACTGCTGCACACCAATCAGACTGGCGCACACAGACAAATGATCTTCACTAAATTAGAGGGAGAACTGGGCATCAAGGATAAAGGTGGGTTTTAAGAATGTTCTTGGTGTGCAGGACGTTTTCAAGTTATCCCCTCCAACACCTCATGCCTACTCTCTAGCCCTGAAAAGTGACTGTACAAATCGGGAGGCTGATCTTTATGAGCCACATCAATGGAGTCCTTTGCTGGAGTGGCTCTGACTTGGTTTGGCCAATGGGAGACAATACGAAAGATTGGAGAAAGGGAGGAGGTATTTATTCTCCCAGCTTCCTCCTTGGCTGTGAGTTTGCTGCCTGCCTCCTCCAAAGGTCATAACTCCTGACAGGCTCCCCTCTCCATACCACTCCCTTCCCTAGGGACCAGTGATGGCTCTCTCCCCTTGTGCCTTCATGCCTAAGGGTGGTGGTCACAGCTGACTCCAGGATCCTGGACCATCTCATGCTGCTTCCCCTTGTTTCTCTTGCTATTCCAGACCAACACCCTAACTGATACCCTGGTCTTCTCAGAAATTATTCTGCCTCTGCATCTGCTGACAGAATAGATGCCTCATGGTAGAGTGGACCAATTCAAATATCATCAAAGTCATATCTGAGCTCAGAAAAACATGGATTAAAAGGGCCTTGATAAATTTTCACGGGAAGAATGGAAGATTAGAAGAGGAAGGGAAGGTTGGAGAACTTTTTTATCTCAAATGAATTCACTGGGGAAATTTGTACCAACTTTTTCAGTAACTGTGGGTTCTTAAGTTTCTTCTCTTTCAGGGAAATCCATCTCTTTCTCTAGGATGTGACCAGCAGGCCCTGCGGTTGCCGCTGCTTGCAGGGCTTTTAATCACTGGTGTGAAGGTCTGATAGGGCTATGAAATATGGGCCCTGAAGGCCTCCGAGCTGCCTTTTTCCTTCCTCAAATGGTGAATAATCATTGAAACGCTCCACAGTTTCTGATATGAAGTTCAAATGAAGCCATGAAAAAACCCATATTTCACAAGGTAGCATATTTTTGGTTCCTGGCAGTAAATTTTCCTCACTCTCACCGTGCTGTGGGACACATTTGGAAAGGTCAGTTTGGCACTGTGTAAATTAACCAGAGGACCATTGGAGTTGAATGAAATCTATCGTAAATGTGTATTGATGGGCATAGCACGGGGCGGGGAGCATGGCTCCCGTGCCAGGGTGATTTGGACAAAAAAGCAGAATTGCACCACGGGCCTTAGAATCGCTGTTATTGTCCCGCTGAGTAATCACTGGAATGGTGTGATGAGACACGGGCAGGAGCACTCTTTTCCAAGCTTCCTTTGGAAGATGAGTATTGAACTTCTGCCAATGATTGAACTGATAGCTCGGTGTCATTCGGTTGTCTTATCTCAAGTGTGAGCATTGTTGCACGAATCCAGAGGGGAATGTTGTGCAGTGGACAGCCTGTGCATCCATGTAGGTGGCCCTGCTGTCATAACGCTCTGGGTCTAGAACGAGGCAGCATAGTCCAGTGGCTAAGAGTGAGGGCTCTGCGGTCAGATGGACCTGGATTGGAGCGCAGATCTACTTGCTTGCTGTATGATCTGGGGCGAGTCTGCTACATTTTCTGAGCCTCGGGATCTTCTGTCACTGTTTAGAAAGAATGGTAATAACAACACCTCTGTGTGTGGTTTTGATTATGAAATCAGATAATGCAAGTAAGGCACTTTGCTCAGCGTGATAAGCAATTCCGAAATGTTCGCTATTGATGCTCTTTCTATTTAAAAGGTAAGCTTTTAATGGGACTCCAGACCCCAATATGACCAGAAATGATAATGATTAACGGGAGAATACAGAAGGGAACCTCAGCTGCTATGCCCTGTTCAGAGTCCTTTAGTTCCTACTTGACTCTTTCTCTTTCCTCATACATATAATGCCATCAGAGGGCATAGAGGGACATAGCTTTTCCACAATCAATTGTTATTTATCAATCTATTCATTCACTTATTCAAAGTATATTAATTGAGCACTTCTTCTTTCTCAGGCACCATTTTAGGCTCTGGGGAACAGCAGTGAACAGAGAAGACAAAAACATGTCATGTCCAAAGCCCTTTACCCAGGCCCTGCCTGCCTGCCTGTCTGAGCATTAGGTTAACTGTCTCCAATGTCCCTGGTCTCATTTCACCTGCAGGGAAAAAAATGAGAGAGAGAGAGAGAGAAAGAGAGAGAGAGAGAGAGAGAGAGAGAGCGAGAGAAAGAAGAAGACAGACCAGGAGGAAGAGAAGGAAACACTCAGAGAAGATTTGTTATGGATAGTAATACTAGACTTATTAGTCAAAGGCCTTGACCCTTTCCTCCCTTTCAGAAGACTGCCACTGACAAGTCCTCCCATTAGTGGTTGCCTCTTACAGTTTGTGGTACCAACAGTCAATGAATCAGCAACAATTAATTTCACACCTACTATGCGCCGGACACTGGGCTAGGCACAAGGATGACTGTAGTGAAATCATCAGAAATTTACAGTTTAGTAATGAATACAAATGTTAAAGAGAAATTGAAAGTAATGACTTAAATAATAGCAAGTGTGCAAAGAAGTGCAGAATGCTATGGCACTGATGACTGGGAGGAAACAGTCAAGGGGGCTTTCCTGAGGAAGGGATGTTTGAGCTGAAGCTTAAAGGATGACTTGGAGTAGCAGGTGAGGGGCAGGTAGAGGGAGAGCAGCTTCTGAAATCCAGCCATTTCTAAAAGACTAAAGATGTAGGGCTATTTTTCAAAGCAGTCTTTTTCTATCCAAGGATCTGGCATGGAGCCTGATGATGGGTTGGCTCAGTAAATATTTGTCAGATGACAGAATAAGTGGATGGGTAAATCATTAAATAAATGCGTGCATGAATGAATGAAACCTTATCATAGAAAGAACCCTGGAAGGTTCTGTGGATCAGGGTAAGTAGGATCTCATAGGTTGAGGGGAGGAAGTTATTCACTGTCCTTACTCTTCTGCCTTGCCCTCTTCTTGCTGCTATAATTTCTCTCTTCAATCCTTCCTTCCTTTTCCCCTAGACATGTCTGGCACCTCCTTTTAAAAAGCACTCAAGTGATACAGGATGTAATCTCATCCTTTATGGTTCAGTGAATAACAACATGGCAATCTTGCACGTTGAAGAGGAGGAAGCAGAAACTTCTGAAAAACTGACTTCCTTAAGTTAGTTGTGGCTCACTAGCCCACAGGAGAAGCTTGTGTAGACAACACCGCTATCGGAAGCTCTGAGGATCGATGCTAACGATATGCCATACAGTGAGACTCTGCCTTTGGGTCTGAGCCCTGGGTGGTTTGTGTTGATCTTTTGTAGGCCAAGTTGGAAAGCAATGAAAAATTACCCCATTTGGTGCCTCGTTTACACAATATGGATCCTGGTGGAGTTTGAGGGCTTTATTAATAATAGCTTCTGATGGGTTATTGGACATGTGGTGCCCACTTACAGGATTTGACAGTACACGGTATATATTAATGACTTATTAGGTCAGACCTGGCTGGTAATTGATCACTAATGAGGCCGACTGGCTTGCATCTAGGCAAAATAAGATTTTGAAACTCTTTTAACTGGCCCTGCATGAATGCCTTTGGAGAAGTGATCTTCTAAATGGGTGATAAATATTTCATAGAGATCATTTCACAGCACCCAATTTACTAATTTTGTTTTAAGCATAACTGGATGGTTACTAGAAAGTCCCAGTTGGTGGTTGCCTTTGGTGTTCAAAATGCTTGATGTGCAGGATTGGCACAGAGTAACTGAAGTCATTACTGGCTTGATCTTGCTACCCATGACAACAGGGCCATGTCCAGGTGGCTGAGAGTGTTTTTCTGGGGCAAGTGAGTTACTGGCAAACTTTGTTGGGTTCATAGAGACAAAGCGTAATTTATGCATGTTTCTCAAATGTCACAAGAAATGAACTATTTCAAGCTACAACTATGATTGCTCACTGATGTGAAAGTGAAATATTGTCCTTCCTTTTAGACCCTGAATTAAATAAATACATGTGTTCTTAAAGATGTTGCATGTATGTTTTCTATAAAAATTCTCTGGATCTGTTCTACAAAGTTTAATTTTCCACCTGACCCTTTTCCTCTTTATATTAATGAATTTCACCTAATTGAATCAGATGCCACAACCGACTAGTGTTCATTCTGAATTTGAACTTCGTACCCCAAGAAGGCATTTTCTCAGTAACACTTAGCAGAATGATATCTATCAAATCACTGGTGCAGTTAGAATTTAATTTGCTCTATCAGTTGCCATTGTCATGCTACTTAACCTTAAAAAAAGTAATTTTCCTCAAGACTTCATAATTCCTTTTACATTTCTGTTTTTCTCACTAAATGAGTTTCATAAACTCTTGAAAGAGAAAGCACTGGGTAAGAGCCATTCTTCACCAGTGAAAGGGGAAGGGAGCCTGTGGGTCCCCTTCTTTTCCAATTCACCCCTACCCACCTTTCACCTACCAGCTGAAATCTGATGCTTTCCATGGCACCTTTCCTCCTGGTGCTGTCTACAGAGTCCCCTTAAGGAAGGGGACAGGAAGGTACTGGCGGGGAAGGGGAGAAAGGAGGGAAAATGGAAAAAAGGAGAGGCAGACAGGATAAGAAAATAAAAGGATAAAAAAAGAGGAGGAAAGAAATGGCAATGAAGAGAGAAGAAAAATCAAGAGGAAGGAATAGCTCTGAAAATCAGAGAAACCGGATCCTGTTGACCCCTTCTTGCTCTTTTAAAGCCTTTGCTGAATCCTCAGCCCACATTCATTATTCCCTTTTCTGATCTCTGTACAGCAGTGGTTCTCAACTACAAGTGATGATTCCCCTCCCTCCCCGCCCACAGAGGACATTTGGCAATGTCTGGAGACATTTCCAATTGCCATAACTTGTGTGTACATGGGGCAGTGTAGTGGGTAGAGAACAGGTATGCTGGGTTGAATAGTGTCTGCCAAAATTCATGTCCACCTGGAATCATGTGACCTTATTTGGGAATTGGATCTTTGCAGACATAATCAAGTAAAGCTGAGGTCACACTGGATTAGGGCAGATCCTCGATCCATTGACTGTTGTCCTTATAATAAAAGGGAAATGGGGACACAGAGACACAGTCACAGAAGAAAGACAGCCATGTGAAGATGGAAGCAGAGATTGAAGTGATGCTGCCATAAGCCAAGGAATGCTACAGATTGCCAGGAGCCACCAGAAGCTGGAAGAGGCAAGGAAGGATTCTTCCTTAGAACCTGTGGAGGGAACGTGGCCTGCTGATACCTTGATCTCAGACTTCCAGCCTCCGGAACTGTGAGAGAACAAATTTCTGTTGCTTTAAGCCACTACGTTTGTGGTACCTTGTTATAGCAGCTTTAGGGATGCTGCTAAACATCCTCCAATGCTCAGGACAGCCCTCCACAACAATGAATTATACAGTCCAAGTTGTGGATGGCATCAAGATAGAGCTTAGCTCTGTAGCTCTCATTTAACGCTTCATTTTCTGTGCTTTGAGGCAGGATTTATGTTTGCAATTTTTTACCGATTCCTATGCTATTTAACTTTTTGTGCCTTTGTGTGTCAGCACGTCAACTAAATTGTTAACTCTTAGATGGCAGGGGGCGTGCATTTGCTTCTTTGATTCCTTTACAGTTAATTGATGTGCATATAGCAGGAGTTCAATAAATGCTTCTTGAATAAATGAATAAATGAGCAAGGATTGTCAGCACATGATTGAGTTATAACAGCAAATGTACAAAGAAGTACAAAATGCTATGGCACCTGTCCCCACTCACATATATAGAACGTGTTCTGAGGTCTTCAGGTTGCACTTTCCGGAGCTGTAATTGATGTTCCTGGAGTCTGAGAAATCCAGGTGGAACCTATCAACCCAGCAAGGAAATCATGATGTGGATGAGAGTGGAGGAAGGATGGTCTATTGGAAAGAGCTCTGCATTGGAAGGCTGGAAAAGGGTTGAATTTCCAACTCATTGGGCATCTCATGTGTTCTCTCAGAGCTTGTTTTCCCATCTATAAAATGGGAATAGTGAAATCTAGCATATAGAGTTCTTGGGAGGATCAAGCAGGTTCAAACATAAAGAGCCTGACAAAGTTACTAAGTATATATTTTATTTTTTATCAGTGTAAAACCTGGGACAAGCATCATTCCCTGCTTCAGGAAAGCAGCACAACCAGGAGATATGAATATCTGCACGATTGGGCTGTGAGTCTTGCCAGGGAAGCAGAAAATGTGCAAGAAGGAGTAATACTTAGTAGTGAGTACCTCCTGTGTGCCAGGCATTTTCATGGTTTCTCATTTAATTCTCAGGACACCCCTATGAGGTAGCAATTGCTATTCTCAGTTTGCAGTGGGGGAAGTGAAGCTCACAAAGAGCCGCAGTTGGTAGTGTAGACTCAAATTTGATTTTTAAAGCCCATGATGTTTCCACTGTGCTTTCTGCCTGCCAAGCTTATGTGAAAGGTCTTGAGTGGTTGTTTGATAAGTCAAAGAAAGGCAATGAGCCCACACAGCGGTGGAACAGAAGATATCATATGAAAGTAATGTGAAGTGGGCGTGCGCTTATAGAGTGTCATCTCTCTGCAAAGACAATGTTCCAAGGCCCACTCTTGCTGTGCTATATAACTGGGCTGTTTCTCTCTAATAGTAGTAGCAAGTTAGTATTGACCACTGCCTGGTTTCCAGCATGCATGTGCAATATGTGAGGTGAAGGTTAATAGTGTTGTCTACAGCCATAGAATAAAGAGAACGTGATGGGCCTTGGCCTCAGGAGTTCCACAGGGCACTCTGCTGAGTTGGTTGGTCTCAGAAGCATGGCTATCAGAGCTACAGCATGACAAGGCCAAAGATGGGAAAAGATATTGGACATTAAGTGGCAATTCAGAAGAAGATTCCAAACCTTCTAGTTATGCTCGTATTAGGAATTTATACCCTGGCAACTTCTCTGTGCAAATGCCCGGGTCCTGGTGGACTATGTTGTGACAGAAAAAACATGTGGATCCATGGGAAAGCTATCAGCAGAACATTTCAAAGAAAAAATAAACAAGTGCATGATATTTGAGAGATATTCAAGTGAGTAATTTTTATATATGAGACCAGAATTGAGGCAAAGGAAAGCCAGTCTTATATTTCACTTAGCTGAGTTAAGAATATTCTGCTTGGTTATGCCAGATCTGCTGTCCAGGAGATTTATGTTGGAAAGCCCATGTGTAGAGGAACCTTGGTCTTCTTTGGTCACTGATAGAGTACGTATGGTACCACTTGTACCATTGAGGGTTGAAGATCGCTCCTGACACACATGATGCTGTAAATCTTGCCTTTGTATGGTCCAGCTTTCATCCCTCAGTTCATGTGGCATCTGTAAATCTGATCATGTGTGGATATTGAGGATTACACTGGAACTCTTTTAAAAGGCTGATAAGGGCTGGGCTTATCTTATGATGATCATCATTGAGGACTTTTAGTAGTGTTTTTCTTTCGCTAAGGTGCTACAAGAGCAGATGTTTGATCATTAGAAGAAAGAAGCTTAACTTCCTACTACCCTGTTATCAAATTAATTTAGTAATTGATATCTTAACTCTAAAAGTTTCATGTTTCTCTATTTTTAAGTTTATATTCCGAAGGGTCAAATATAAATATATTTCAAAATGTACTTCTACTGGGGACAAGTGGCTTTGGGATTCTTCTCCATCCTTTTGTTACACCTTCTGTCTTTTCCCTAAGCTGAGACCATTTATTTCTGTATGACATCAGAAATATTTTCACACTTTTTCTGGTTTATCTAGTTTTGACAAAACACACGAGGGGTATTCCTTGAGTCTTTAGCTCCTATGAGAAGTAAACTCCATTGTATCAGACACATGACTCATAGATCTCCTCAGACATTCTGCCTTTTTCCTTTGGGAGGTGCTACTCACCTTCTGGACAACATTGCAGCCACTGAGAGTTGACCAGTCACTTGCTCTGGGAAGGCAAATCCCTCCCTCTTAGGCTGCTCCTGAGCAGCTAGGCTGACCAGCAGCAAGCCTGGAGTTTCTGGTTCAGCCATTTATGGACTTGGATGAAACCCCACAAGGAGTTACAGGTTGTGGTATCTCAAGACACTAAAGTAACAAAGATATCGAGGAGGGTTTAATACCCCATGAAGTGAACTCTCACCAACTGGAAACAGGAGACAGGAGGGAGACGGTCAGACAAATTAATCCCCTATTCTTCCTTTCATTGACTACTTGGTAATATGGTTTCGCTTTGTAGCTTCTCTGAAGACAATGCACATGCTAAGTGACCTGTTCCATGCATTCATAGAAGGCTGCGAGTCAACATGGTTGTTATAAACTCAACTGTGTCCCACCCAAATTCATATGCTGAACCCTAACCATCAATATGACTGTATTTGGAGATAGGACCTTTAGAGAGGTAATTAAGGTTAAATGAGGTCATTAGGATGGGGCTCTAACCTGATAGGACTGGTGCCCTTATAAGAAGAGGAAGAGACACCAGAGAGCTCTCTCTTTCTTTCTGCACAAGCACAGAGGAAAGGCCATGTGTGGACACAGCAAGAGAGTGGCCACCTACAAGCCAGTAAGAGAGCTCTTACCAGAAAGTGAATTTGTAGGCACCTTAACCAGGGACTTCTAGCCTCCAGAGTAGTCCATGCCTGTTGATTAAGCCACCCAATTTTTGGTGTTTTGGTATTTTAGTATGGCGGCCCAAGCAGACTAACACAATTGTAATGCAATATTCTCATTGCTTCACATCTTTCCTTATGAAAAGAACTTTAATTCTCACCTATCTCTATTTGCTAGACCTCAGGCTAAGACAAACCTCTTATGTTGGAAAGAAAATGGCTTAGTATTTAAAAGAAGATCATGCATTCAACTCTGTTCTATAAATATGTCAGAAAAAAATGCACAGTTTTTATTTTAATTACAAAAGAAGAGATGTTAAAATTTTTCTCTTGGGGAGAATGTCGTTCTCTTTATGAAGCATCTGTTGCAATATTTCCAGTTGAGAGAAAGTCAGGGAGATGGAGAGATGGTTGACCACAAAGGGTCAAATGTGATTTTCAATTATTGCTCCTTGGTCCAACAATATGTTATCCATTGTAGCTTTTCCACTGTGCTTTGCAGAAGAACTGAGTGGGGGAAATCAGTTGGTCTGGCAATGGGCTATTTGGAAATACTCAGGCTGTTGCCAGGAAAAGAATAAGACAGAGTTTCACAAAACTACTTGTGAAATTAAATTGGCCAGGATCAGGACAGTCTTGCAGCTTCATTCTGGTTGCATGCTTATAAACAAAGACCATCAATACAAAGCAATGTTCTTAAATGTGAGGATGTATCTAATGGGCTGCCACTGAGGTCAGCTCTAGGTCAAGCTTCATTTACTAATGAAAGGAAAAGCGAGGACTATGGAGAACATTAACGAAACCCATTGTGATTCCAAAGTGGAAGGCCTTGCCTTGCCAGGAGGATGAAATAAATATCATTCTGGTTTCTTCACCTTCAGAAAGCTTTGCCAATTATTTTGCAGTGTACATGATTTTATGATAAAATCATTGGAAGGATAAAGGAAATAATGAAATGGCAGAGAAATGCAGGTAGAAGTGAGGTTTATCTTGGAAACTACAAGGTGTATCACCTAGATGAGAGTCACTAGAATTCGACGTTCAGAGAGAAATATATAAAGAGCCACAGAGAAAAGATTTGATATAGAGAATATCAAACAACTGAGTCCAGATTTTTAGGGTAGTATGGAAATAAAGTTAGAAACAAGTGACGAGATGTCCCAACAAACACCTGAGAGATGACAGTCATATGAGAACCAGACGGTGAAGTCGTGTTGGGCAATGAAAAACTATAGTAGTGGTAGTTGTTATAATAAACTTGATGTACCCTTGACAAAGCAGCTACTTTTTTCTTTCCTGCGTGGTTCAAGATAGAGTATACAGATTATATCACAGAATGATAGTTTAATTCCAGAGAGCGTAGCTCTGTGGAAGATATTAATAAGGCAGGTGATCTGTACTTAACTTCTTCGTAGAGGCAGACACTAAACAGCATGGCTGTCATGACTTCCCTATGCTTGAGCAGGGGGTATGCCTGGACCTGGCACATGGAACCACAGAATCTCTTCCTTATCCCAGAATCTGATCCCTGAGGGGCATCCAAGAAGACTGAGAGTTTAGGTAAAGTTGCTGTAAGGTGTGGTTCGGGTAGGCATAAGTAAGAAGGAGGTTCACTTGGTGATTTGGAAAAATATAGAGAGAGCCCAAGGGAGGGCCAATATAATCATCTGATTGACAACGTGTTGATTCTGAGGCATTAGATGGTTCGTGGTTGGATCCTTGTTAGTGGATGAGGTACAAAGATGAGTTTTTTTTTCTTTTTATTAAGATTATGATAGTTTACAACCTTGTGAAATTTCAGTTGTACATTATTGTTAGTCGTGTTGTAGGTGCACCACTTCACCCTTTGTGCCCTTCCCCCACCCCCTCTTTCCCCTGGTAACCACCAATCAGTTCTCTTTGTCTGTGTGTTAGCTTCCACCTATGAGTGGAGTCATACAGAGTTTGTCTTTTTCTATCTGGCTTATTTCACTTAACATAATACCCTCAAGGTCCATCCATGTTGTTGTGAATGGGATGATTGTATCCTTTTTTATGGCTGAGTAGTATTCCATTGTATACATATACACCATATCTTCTTTATCCAATCATCAGTTGATGGGCACTTAGGTTGCTTCCACATCTTGGCTATTGTAAATAATGCTGCGATGAACATAGGGGTGCATGGGACTTTTGGAATTACTGATTTCAAGTTCTTTGGATAGATACCCAGTAATGGGATGGCTGAGTCATAAGGTGTTTCTATTTTTAATTTTTTGAGAAATCTCCATACTGTTTTCCATAGTGGCTGCACCAGTTTGCATTCCCACCAACGAGGGTTCCTTTTTCTCCACAACCTCTCCAACATTTGTCACTTTTTGTTTTGGATATTTTTGCCATTCTAACAGGTGTAAAGTGCAAAGATGAGTTTTTAACCTCCTGGATGAGAGAGACCAATGGCCACAGCCCACACATCTTGGTTAGATTGCAGCTTAGGTCTTTGGTCTTTGCCATTGTCAGTAATGGCTCAGGAATTGAATAGAGATGAGGGGAAGTCATCAGGATAACCAATGGCTAAATAAGCTTAAGAGGATTTACAAGTGTGAAAGGTAATAACAAAGAGAGAGGCATCTTAAAGTGATGCGCATAGTTCTGGATTATCAGCTAATATTCCTGCAATGTTGAAGTTTAGTATAAAAAGGAATTTTGATTATATATTCACTGTGGTAGGCCAGATAATGGCCCCTCAAAGATGTTCTTGCCCTAATCCCCTGATATTGTGAATAGGTTACTTTATATGGCAAAGAAACCTATGGGTATAATTAAAATTATAGATCTTAAAATAGGGAGATTATCCTGGATTATTAAGGTGGGTCCAGTCTATTCACAACAGCCCTTAAAAGCAGAGAACTTTCTGTGGCGGAATCAGGTGTAGTGGAAAAGGAGGCAAAAGAGATGTGGCAGAAGGAGAAGTCAGAAAGACTGGAAGCATGAAAAAAACTTGATATACTGCTTCTGACTTTGAAGATGAAGAAAGGAAGCTGAGGGAGGCTCCTAGGTGACAGCCAGCAAGGAAATGGGGACCTCATCCCTGAAATAGCAAAGGAATTGAATTCTACCAACAACCTGAATAACTTTGGCAGTAGATTCTCTCCCTGAGCCTCCAAATAAGGGCCCTAGACAGATCATACCTTATTTTTGCCTGATGAGACCTCTGTTGGGTTTCTCACCCATGGAACTCTGAGATGAGTTGGTTTTGTTTTAAGCCTCTAATTCCATGGTAATTTGTTACAGCAGCAATAGAAAACTAATGCATTCTTATATCTATGTTCACATAGCTATATGTATCATTTTTAAAAAATGTGTGTACACATACAAATATCGCTGGAAAAGTGCCACACACTGTATAACAATGTAGAAATAATAGAGTTCATGAGTATCTGTAACCTTGTGGTCTAATGTTTCTGGCACTCACTACCAAGGGTCAGTCTGGGAACGTGACACACTTTGACCATTTTTAACATCTTCAATGATTAAAGAGAGAAATTCTATGTGTGAGATTATTGTACTATCCGCTTTTGAGAGCTATCGGCTCATGAAACTGTCAGAAATTCAAACTCAACTTTAGCTTTTCCCCACACCTTTGCCAAATTTGATAAATCTTCCGGCCAATATACACATATGGGTGTGTATTTATGTGTACATAGTGTATATGCATGTAGATATATAACTCTCATTTCCCAAACAATTTTCTAATTTGTTAAGAATGGAACTGACAATCAGCCTGTCTGAAATGCTGAGATCTTCACTTGCTGTGGCCTGGGGGCGCAGCAGATGAAGGAGGGGGTGAGGATTTGGTCTCTATGGACACTGAGCCTGTCCTTTTCCCACAGTGTCATCTCTTGCAGGATTCCCATGTTTGTGATTCTCTATGTTTTGAAAGCACCCCCATGAGTTTCTGCAGAAAAAACAGCTTCTGCTTCTTTCTTCTTAAACATCTTGATCATCGGACTTTAATAAAACAGTCAACGAGAGCCACTTCCCTGCTTGCCTGTGTCCTCTTCAGTACCAACTCAGACGGACAGCCTCCCTAGGTGGCTGGGCGGTTTGTGTGCCTTCCTTATGTAGTCAACAGAGGTGTATTCTATTTTTTAAATCTAAGTGTGGATACTGAAAAATGCTAATTTATCATAAGCAAGAGCTGGATTGACAGGAAGCACAGCAGCAGAAGGAGAGGACGTTTGGTGAGGCTGGGAATGGGGGAAAGGGCATGGAAGTGAGAAATGCAGAGACTGATTGAGACTAAAACCAAAGAGGTTAAATTAGAATTGTTTAGAGTTAACCCAGAGAGAGGCTTGGATAGAATAACTTGTAAACAGCCTTGTAGGTTTATATCTAGGAAGATAGATTTTTTTTTTTTTTACTTAGGTAATAGGGAGAAGGAAAAAAAAGTAGTTCAGGGAGTCACATGCATTCCTGGAAGGTCACTTAATGCCCAACCCATGGGTTTATGTCTTCGGAAATAGTAAGGGTAGCCTTTGTTTTTCTGAAGGTGAGGAGCAGTAAGAAGGCAGCTTCCTGGCTCTAGGCTAGAATTTAGGTGGGACTTAGGAGCTGAACCCAAGTTATCACTTAGGGTAAATCAGATGGACTCAGCACAGATCCTATACTGTGTCCCATGAGTCTGATGATCCTCAGAGACTTTTTACTCTGTAAGTTGCACTGGAAGGGTGTGAGAAGTGGGGCTACCATTCCCTTAACCAAGACTTTCATTTGGAGTAAGAGTTAGGGTTGACTTTACCCAAGCGCAGATGAGGAGGTGCTCCTTTTCTTGGTATCTGATGTTTAATTTTACAGTCTGTCCTATGGAGCATGATGGAGAAGTAAGGCGACATAGATTCTCACTTTACGTTTGAGACAGCTGAGCCCCAGATGAGTGCTCCAATTGTCCAACATCACACAGCAGCTTCCTCTCCAACTGACTCAAATACTCTTCATTTTTCTTGAGTCCTAAAACTTACTGCTACCCCCATATTTCCTGAGGATGAACTTGTTTCCTGTTTCGTGTGAACAGTGAGACTATCAGTGTAGAGCTTATTCATGGGTGAGAGAACGTTTGAGGACTCAGGGAATATTTTAGCTACAACCAAGCAACTCAGTTGGGCATAATTGCTATCTTCAGATATTTGTTAGAGAGTCATGTAAAACAAGGATTTACCTAAATCCCGTGGTCCCAGAAGGCAGATGCAGGATTGAGGTGTAGTAGTTACAGAAAAGCAGATTTCAAAACAGGATAAAGAACAGCTTCTTTCCAATTTGAGCAGCACAAAAATGGAATGAACTAATTTATACAGTAATGAGTTCTCTGTCCCTTGAGGTAATTAAGTCAGGGCTGAATGATTGTTTACCAGGGATGCTGTACAGAGAATTATAGAAGTGGCATAAGAGTGGAGTGGGCTTGTGCTTAATAACTCAAATCTTGAAATTTATTGTTTCCCTCAAAATTAAAACTATTCCACCTGAACTTTTTTACCTTCTATTCCCTATTTTTCAAATTTTCTCTTGATTTCTACTCTCCATCTAAGCTTTTGTTCCCATATGGAATGAGAAAGAACCTTTTGGTTGCACATTCCAACTTACCTTTCTGGGCTCAATCCTCTCTTCTCCCATTTCATTTTTGATGTACTCATCAATTTCTCTTTTTTCCTTTAACTTTCTAATATCTTCTTCTCCAGTGGCACTTTCTTTGTTTGAACATAGCCTATATGTCTTTCCTCTAGAACAATATTCCCTTAACTCTGCCTCCCGTCACATTTCCATTCTGAATCTTTTCTTTGTTTTAGTAATTGAGGTAACACTGGTTCACAACACTATATAAATTTCAGGTGTACATCATTCTATTTCAGTTTCTGAGTAGACTACATCATGTTCGCCACCCAGAGACTAATTACCGCCCATCACCACACACGTGTGCCCAGTCACCCCTTTCACCCTCCTCCCTCACTCCTTCCCATTTGGTAACCATCAATAATTTGTGATCTATGTGTTTGCTTGTTGTTGTTGTTGTTTTTATCTTCTATTTATGAGTGAGATCATATGGTATTTGATTTTCTCCATCTGACTTATTTCACTTAGCGTAATAACCTCACGGTCCATCCATGTTGTCACAAATGGCAAGAGTTCCTCTTTTTTATGGCTGAGTAGTATTCCATTGTGTGTATGTACCACATCTTCTTCATCTATTTGGCCCTCGATGGGCACTTAGTTTGTTTCCAAGTCTTGGCTATTGTGAACAATGCTGCAATGAATGTGGGGGTGCACGTGTCTTCATGCATTTGTGTTTTCAAGTTCTTTGGATAAATACCCAGCAGTGCAATAGCAGAGTCATATGGTAGATCTATTCTTAATTTTTTGAGCAATCTCCATACTGTTTTCCATAGCAGCTGCAATAGTTTGCAAATGGCAAGAGTTCATCTTTTTTATAGCTCAATAGTATTCTGCTGTGTGTATATTCCACATCTTCTTTATCCATTCATCCCTAGATGGGCACTTAGGTTGATTCCAAGTCTTGGCTATTGTGAATAATGCTGCGATGAAAATAGGGGTTCATATAGCTTTACCCATTCATGTTTTCATGTTCTTTGGATAAATACCCAGCAGTGGAATAGCTGGATCATATGGTAGATCTGTTCTTAATTTTCTGAGGAATCTCCATACTGTTTTCCATAGTGGCTGCACTAGTTTACATTCCCACCAGCAGTGTATGAGAGTTCCCTTCTCTCCACATCCTCTCCAACACTTGTTATTTCCTGTCTTGTTAATTATAGCCATTCTGATGGGAGTGAGGTGCTATCTCATTGTAGTTTTGATTTGCATTTCCCTAATAATTAGTTAGATTGAACATCTTTTCATGTGCCTATTGACCATCTGTATACTTCCTTTAAAAAAAATGTCTGTTCAAATCTTTTGCTCCTTTTTTAATTGGGTTGTATGTTTTTTCATTATTGAGTTGTATGAGTTCTTTATAGGTTTTGGATATTAACTCCTTATCAGATATATGGTTGGCAAATATGTTCTCCCAAATGTTAGGTTATCTTTTCATCTTGTTGATGGTTTCCTTTGCTGTGCAGAAGATTTTTACTTTGATGTAGTCCCATTTGTTTATTTTTTCTTTTGTTTCTCTTGCCTGGTCAGACATGATACTTGAAAATATGATGCTAAGACTGATGTCGAAGAGCATACTGCCTATTTTTCTTCTAGAAGTTTCATGGTTTCAGGTCTGACATTCAAGTCTTTAATCCATTTTGAGTTAATTTTTTTGTATGTTGTAAGATAGTGGTCTACTTTCACTCTTTTCCATGTGGCTGTCCAGTTTTCCCAACACCATTTATTGAAGAGACTTTCCTTTCTCCATTCTGTGTTCTTGGCTCCCTTGTTGAAAATTAGCTGTCCACAGATGTGTGGGTTTATTTCTGGGCTCTCACTTCTGTTCCATTTATTTGTGTGTCTGTTTTTCTGCCATTACCATGGTGTTTTGATTACTATAGTTTTGTAGTACATTTTGAAACCAGGGAGTATGATACCTCATGGTTTGTTCTTTTTTCTCAGGTTTTCTTTTGCTCTTTGGGGTCTTTTGTTGTTCCATATAAATTTTAGGATTCTTTGTTCTATTTCTGTGAAAAATGTCATTGGAACTCTGATAGGGATTGCATTAAATCTGTAGGTTGCTTTATGAAGTATGGACATTTTATGTTAACTCTTCCAATCCAAGATCATGGGTTATCTTTCCATTTCTTTGTGTCTTCTTCAATTTTTTTCAAAAATGTTTTATAGTTTTCAGTGTACAGGTCTTTCATATCCTTAGCTAAGTTTACTCCTAGGTATTTTCTTCTTCTTTTTTTTTGAGGGAGATTAGCCCTGAGCTATCATTTGCTGCCAATGCTCCTCTCTTTTTGGTGAGGAAGATTGGCCCTGAGCTAAGATCCATGCCCATCTTCCTCTACTTTATATGTGGGATGCCTACCACAGCATGGCTTGATAAGCGGTGTGTAGGTCTGCACCTGGGATCTGAACCAGCGAACCCCAGGCCACCAAGCGGAGTGTGTGAACTTACCTACTCGCTACTGGGCTGGCCCCCTAGGTATTTTATTCTTTATGTTGCAATTGTAAATGAGATTGTATTCTTAATTTTTCTTTCTGCTACTTCGTTGTTAGTGTATAGAAAAGCAACTGATTTTTGTATGTTGATTTTTTATCATGCAACTTTACATATTAATTTGTTATTTCTAAAAGTTTTTTAGTGGATTCTTTAGAATTTTCTATATATAAAATCATGTCATCTGCAAATAGTGACAGTTTCACTTCTTCCTTTCCAATTTGGATCCCTTTTATTTCTTTTTCTTTCCTGATTGCTCTGGCTAGGACTTCCAATACTATGTTAAATTAGAGTGGCAAAAGTGGACATCCTTTTCTTGTTCTTGTTCTTAAAGGAATAGCTTTCAGTTTTTCCCCATTGAGTATGATATTAGCTATGGGTTTGTCATTTATGGCCTTTATTATGTTGAGGTAATTTCCTTCTATACCCATTTTATTCAGAGTTTTTCTCATAAATGAATGCTGCATCTTGTCAGATACTGTCTCTGCATCTATTGAGATGACCATGTGATTTTTATTCCTCATTTGTTAATGTGGTGTATCATGTTGATAGGTTTGTGGATGCTGAAATAGCCATCCACCCCTGGAATAAAGGAATAAAGTGGAATAAATCCCACTTAATCATGATGAATAATCTTTTTAATGAATTGTTGTATTCAATTTGCTAGTATTTTGTTGAGGATTTTTGCATCATTGAGGATGGTCATCAGTGATATTGACCTGTAATTTTCTTTTTTTGTGTTGTCCTTGTCTGGTTTTGGTATTTGGGTATGTTGGCCTTGTATAATGAACTAGGATCCTCCACTCTTCAATTTTTTGGAAGAGTTTGAGAAGGATTGGTATTAAGTCTTCTTGAATGTTTGGTAGAATTCACCAGGGAAGCTTTCTGGTCCTGAACTTTTATTTTCTGGGAGGTTTTGGTTACTGCTTCGATCTCCTTGCTGGTGATTGGTCTATTCAAATTCTCTATTTCTTCTTGATTCAGTTTTCAAAAGTTGTACAGTTCTAAGAATTTATGCATTTCTTCCAGATTATCCAATTTGTTTGTGTCTAGCTTTTCATAGATTCTCTTATCTTTTGTATTTCTGAGGTGTCCATTGTAATTTTTCCTGTTTCATGTCTGATTTTATTGTTTGAGCCTTCTTTCTTTTTTTCTTGATGAGTCTAGCTAAAGGTTTGTCAGTTTTTTTATCTTTTCAAAGAACCAGCTCTTTGTTTCATTGATTTTTTCTTTTTTTTTAAGTCTCTATTTCATTTATTTCTGCTCTGATTTTTATTATTTCCTTCCTTCTACTGATTTGAGGCTTTGTTCTTATTTTTGTATTTCTTTAGGTGGACTGTTAGATTGTTTATTTGAGATTTTTCTTGTTTGTTGAGGTAGGCCTGTATAGCTATAAACTTCCCTCTTACTACTGCTGTTGCTGCATACCATAAATTTTGGCATGTAATATTTTCATTTTCATCTGTCTCCAGGTATTTTTTTATTTCTGCTTTGATTTCTTCATTAACCCAATAGTTGTTCAGTAGCGCTTTGTTTAATCTCCACATATTTGTGGCTTTTCCAGTTTTCTTCTTGTTGTTGATTTCTAGTTTCATACCATTTTGGTCAGAAAAGATACTTGATATTATTTCAATCTTATTAAATTTATTGAGACTTGTTTTGTGACCTAATGTGTGATCTATCCTGGAGAATCTCCCCTGTTCTTTCGAAAAGAATGTGTATTCTGCAGTTTTGGGATGGAAATTTCTAATATATTTACTAAGTCCATCTCGTCTAATGTGTCATTTAAGCCCAATGTTTCCTTATTGGTATTCTGTTTGGATGATCTATCCATTGATGTAAGTGGAGTGTTAAAGTCCTCTACTGTTATTGTATTGCTGGCTATTTCTCCTTTCATGTCTGTTAATAATTGCTTTATATATTTATGTGCTCATATGTTGGGTGCCTAGATATTTACAAGTGTTATATCCTCTTGTTGGATTTCTCCCTTTATCATTATGTAGTGCCCTTCTTTGTCTCTTGTTACAGTTTTTGTTTTAAAGTCTATTTTGTCTGATATCAGTGTTGGTACCCTAGATTTCTTTTTGTTTCCATTTGTATGTTGTATCTTTTTTCATCCCTTCACTTTGAGTTTGTGAGTGTCTTTAGGTCTGAAGTGTGTCTCTTATATGCAGCATGTATATGGGTCTTGTTTTTTTTATCCAAACAGCCACCCTATATCTTTTGATTGGAGCGTTTAGTCCATTGACATTTAAAGTAGCTATTGATAAGTATGTACTTATTGCCCTTTTTTTACTTGTTTTTTGGTGTTTTAGTAGCTCTTCTCTGTTCCTTTCTTCTTCTCTTCCTCTCTTCCCTTGTGGTTTGATGGCTTTTTTCAGTTTTACGTTTGGGTTCCTTTCTCTTAACTTTTTGGTTTATTTATTTTAAGTTTCTAGTTTGTGATTACCATATATTTTGGATATCATATTTAACCTCCTTTTTGCATGTGTGTGTCTGTTAGCTTCTTATCATGGAAATAAATAATTTTAGTACTTTTATCTTTTGACCTTCATATTATTTCATAAGTGGTTGATCTGCTACGTTTACTGTATATTTGCATTTACCAGTGATTTTATTTATTTTTTGATAATTTTCTTATTCCTATTTGTGGTCTATTCTTTTCCACTTAAATAAGTCCCTTTAACATTTATTGTAAGCCCAGTTTATTGCTTGTCTAGAGGACTCTATTTCTCCTTCAATTCTGAATGATAACTTTGCTGGGCAGAGTATTCTTGGCTGTAGGTTTTTCCCTTTCAGCACTTTAAATATATTGTGCCACTCCCTTCTAGGCTGTAAGGTTTCTCCTGAGAAGTCAGCTAATAGCCTTATAGGGTTTCCTTTGTGTGGAACTTATTGCCTTTTTCTTTCAGCTTTTGGGATTCTCTATCTTTAATTCTTGATGTTTTAATTATAATGTCTCTTGGTGTGGGCCTCTTTGGCTCATCTTGTTTGGTACTCTCTGTACTTCCTGTACCTGGATGTCTGTTTCCTTCCTTAGGTTAGGAAAGTTTTCAGCTATTATTTCTTCAAATAGATTCTCTGCTCCTTTGTCTCTCTCTTCTCATTCTGGTACACCTGTAATATGGATGTTAGTATGCTCGATGGTGTCCCAGTGGTCCCTCAGACTGTCCTTGTTATTTTTAATTCTTTTTTCTTTTTTCTATTCAGCTTGGGTGATTTCCTCTAGTCTTTCATCTGGCTCACTGATTCGTTCTTCTTTATCATCTCCTCTGCTATTGATTCCCTCTAGTGAATTTTTCATTTCCGTGATTGTATTCTTCAGTTATGATTGGCTCTTTTTTATATTTTCCGATTCTTTCTTGAACTTCTCACTGCATTCATTTATTCTTCTCCCAAGATCAGGGAGCATCCTTGTGACAATTAGTTTGTACTCTTTATCAGGTAAATTGTTTATCTCTGCTTCATATAGTTCTTTTTCTGAGGATTTGTCCTGTTCTCTTATTTGGAACATATTCCTTTGTCTCCTCATTTTGTCTATTTCTCTGTGCTTATATCTAGGTGTTAGGTGGATCAGCTATGTCTCCCAATCTTGGAGTAGTGACCTCATATAAGAGATGCATTATGAGGCCCAGCAGTATACTTCCCTCTTGTCACCAGTTCCAAATGTTCCAGGAGCAGCCCCTGCGTAGGCTAAGAGTGTCTTTCTGTTGTGGTGGGGTTGCCCTTACTGCAGGTATGTGGGAAGGCCCCTGGCTTGTTATAAGGCTCTGCTGTATGTGGCTGCTACAGTCCCTTTAGTCACTTTATTGGGCAGGGGCAGCCCCAGCGCAGCTGGCTGCAAGGTGTACCAGCACATACCTGCTGCTACTTTGTTGTTAAATGAGTAGGCCCTCAGCATGACTGGTTGCTAGGCTCAGACTCTCATGATTGCTTTAAGCCTCAGGCCCGCAAGGCTGTTGTCAGCTCTTTCTGGAGTGCAGAGGGATGGGGCCAGCCCCAGGCTGGGCAGAACACAATTGTTTCAGGCTTTGGAAGGTGAGGCAGATTCCCTATGTGGTTGTTTGAGAAGCACAAGTCTGCTGCAGCTGACAAGCTCCACTGCCCGCAGGCCCACACACCCTGTCAATGCAGTACTGTCCATGCACGTGCCCCACTGAAGCAGACCCACTTGCCCTACATCAGAGGCCCCACACACTCCACCAATGCAGGCCCACCCCTCCTGCACACCTTGCCCCACTGAAGGGGACCCACTCTCCCCAGTGCAGAGGTCCCACACACCTCGCCTATGTGGGCCCACAAGTTTCCTGAGGGCTTGCTTATGGGTGGGGCCAGTCCCTAGGGTGGGTTGCCTGCCCTGGCTGAACTGGATTAAGTCTAGTGGGGTGAGAAAACCCCTGTGCTAACAGTCCAGTGGAAGAACTCCAATGGCGTCTGCCAGTGCTGTGTCAGCGTGCCTGTACTAGGTCATGATAATGGCTGCCACCAGTGTCTTAGTCCCTAAGGAGGTGGTCCCAGCCACCTCCAGTCTCTCTTAGATGCACCTAGAGCCTATCAGGTGAGTCTCTTTTCACCAAAGGACTATGTATCTTTCCTTCTGGTGATTTTCTGTTGCTTTCTGGAATGGGTGAATTTATGCATGGGCCCTTTAAGAGAAGGCTTTTCTTTCTCGTATGTTCAATTTAACTTTTCTAGGGGTATTCCTCATTGCATTTAAAGTTAGCAAAGACATATTATAACATTCGTCTCAAGTGTGCTGAATTCAGAAGCTGCTTATTGTGGCAAAGCTCGCCCGCTAAGATCCCCTGCTCCTCCAGGAAAACTTCATATGTTAAGATTGCTCCTGGCCTTGAAACTCTGCAGCTTGCATGTGACTTTTTTTCTCTCCAGAAATGTATTTCTGCCTCTTCCACCTCAGTCAGCGCTGTACCTTGTTGTGGGGGTTCTTTTCATCCAGTTTCCAGTTCTCTCTCAGGGGTAATTGTTCCAAGCGTAGTTGTGATTTTGTCATGTCCATGGGAGGAAGTGAGTTCAGAGTCCCCCTATGCCGCCATCTTCCCAGCCTAAACCCCTCTGTTCTGAATCTGCTCACGAAGCAAGAATTTGTTTACGCTTGGTGCCTCCATTTCCTAACTCATCCTCACTCCTTAAACTCTTGACACATGACTCTTATCTAATCATTCTACTCAATGGTGGGTATGTAGGTATTTGTTTTAATATTTTTTTTAACTTTCCACTTTTTTTAAAAAAAATTATCAAAATAATAAAAAGTACCCCCAAGATCTCCACCAGCTTCTCAATCTTCATCCTCTTTGGATTCTTCATGACCCTTTGGTGCAAGTGGTGCTGTCTCTCCCCTTCTGGAAGCTCTCTCTTTCCTTGACTTCTATGGCAGGATTATGCTGTTTCTTTTTCCATTCCCCTTCCCATTTACTGACTGTGGACTCCACAGAGAATGGTCTTCACCACTTTTTCTCTTTCTCTGTATTTTACCCCTCAGCTATGTTATATGTTCACTCATGTTCAGCCATAGATCTGTATGCAAATGGCTCTCAAATTCACTAACCTAGGTGCTGTTGTCACTTCCAAATTTCTGACTTGGATTTCCAAATGCCTGCTAGAGAGCTCTCTCCCTGTTCCTGCAAGTATCTCAAAGCCAGCCTGGTGAAAACCAGATCAATAACCTTACCCCCACTCCCTAATTAGCTCCTCATTCTCACTCCTTAATTGCTCTTCCTGATACCACCATTATCCAAGCTGTTCACATCCCACCTTCTGTAATCAGAGTTGGTTCTTCCTTCCTCTAATGCCATAATCAGTGCCCAGCCTGTATATCCTTCCTATGATTCCTTTCAAGTAAACATCCTCCTTTGCTATTCCCACCACCTCTACTCACTGTGGTACTTCTTACCTTTCATCTGAACCTTTGCAAAATCTTAACCCATAATCTCCACACCTACAGTCTCTGTTCTCTCCAGTCATAACCTACATACTCTGGAATGACCATTCTCCTCTTCAAGCACTATCATTGGCTTCTTATCACTGATAAAATTAAATATGGTCTGAAATTCAAGGTCCTCCACAGTAGAAGACCCAACTCTACAGATCTTCACCACTGCTAAAGTAGCTATTAGTAATAGTTATCGTGCATGAGTGATTATTCTGAGCCAAGAATTTAGTTAAGTGATTTTAATAACCCTATGAAGTAGGTACTATTATTATAATTTAAGTAATTTGTCAGTGGTCACAGAGTTAGTAAGAATTTGAGCCTAGGTTTGGTGCTTCCAGAAACTTTGACCATTCTGATGTCCTGTTGACTTATGGCCTGCTTGTACCACATGCAGTGTTAATCTGGAATTTTAATGCATCTGCCATTGACTCTTCCCTACCTCCCTCTAATTGGAATGTTTTTCTACATATTTTGTTTTAGAAAGTATCTTTTCTCCCAAGGAGTCTTTACTGATGCCTGCCCTGTACATGAAATCATAGATTATTTACTTTGGACTTTTATATGCAACTTCTATAAAATAAAATTTATAGTAATGTATATCGCTAGCTTCTCAGCTCTGATATTTGTGATCTCCTTAAAGACAGGAATAGCTTGTCAATCACCTTTTTTATTCTTTAAATGACTTAGCAGAGCACCTTCCCTGCAACATAGTGGGATCTTCATTTAAATGGAATTGACTGGTAGCGCATTAGCTAGATATCAGATCCTGTCCTACTTCAGAACAGTGCTCCTTTCATGCTTTTATGATTATTACCTCTAGCACTAAAGTTTAGACAAACTGAAGTGGCCTCATTGATTTATATGTCACTGATATATATATCAATATGTCTATATCATTGATTTATTTACACTTCAAGAACTGCCCTTCTAACTGAGGGAAAGAAAAGTCCCATTTCTACAAGAGACAAGAGATAATACCTGAAACAAGAGCCACACCAATGTCCAAATGGTTGGAAAGTTAAGGAAAAAGTCAATCAATTAGAATTAATAGCCTAATTTTGATCTCCTACACCAGAGAGAAGAGTTTCATCTGAGCTATTCAAGTTGACGTGTAATGGTCTGAAGTTTTGACAGAGGAGTTCATTTTGAGGAACTAATTTTGACTTCCCCGAATCCTTCTGATTGCAAAATCTTGGGAGGGGAAAGCTGACAAGGAGGGTATGAGGGGCGCTTGACTATTTGCTGTAGATCTCTGTGTCTCAGTCACCCAAGATGGAGGGATGGGGTTGTCCCAGCAAATCTGCAAGAATGAATTGAAATGGACCCTTTGGGTTGCCCTGTTTTGGAGAATACCTGATAGAATTTTTGCCTCTCACATGTGAAACTCATGCTTTCAGTCTCTCTCTGCACCCGTTTTTCTCTTTGCAGAGCTGCCTAAGATTATCCACATTTCTGATTTTTTTCATTTATCCCTTTTCCTCACTCAACTCTTTGATTTTCTCTCAATCACACCTGTTATTTGTCAGTTCTGCTTTCTAAGAGCCTTTAAGTTTGTTCTGTGTGTAATGAATAAATTTCTTTTTTTAATGTTTTGTGACAGAACATTTCTGGGGTAAAGGAGTGATAAATATCAAATCAAGTGGAGCCCAGAAATTTAATTTTCCCTATCAGGGCCAATCTGTGCTTCGTTTTATCCTGACAAAAATTGATATTTTATCCTTGCGATAATGGAAGACTCTGATTGCAGTGCCTTTTCATAATTTTCCAAAAAAAAAAAAAAAAAAAAGAAACCTCTTTCTTCCCCCAGAGAAGCTTGAATCAAAGCAGAGCAGATTCCATGCACATTGTGAAGAAAGTCACCTTATATTCCTCAGCCTTTTGTGTCCCCAAGCCTGGCAGCAAGTGTTTCCATAAGGTGTTTCTCAGGTTTTTGATTTAATGTGCTGCTTTTGGGTTTTATCTCCGATTCTCTTCAAGAAATTTATCTGGCCACGACAGGGATGTGACCCTCCTCCGCTTTCTTCATCCAGCCCCCTTTCGTAAATTAAGGAGGACCTGAGAAGTCTGAGATTACGTCTGAGAAATGGCCTTCTAAGTTAACTCATTAGAACTTGGTTAAGGCTAGAATGGGATAAAGCACTACTTAGTAAACAGATATTCGTGGTTTTTCACAAACACTCATAGGTCTGAGTCAGACAGCATTCCAAGGGCTCTTTAAATATTGATTTAATGATTCTAACAATCCTATGATGCCAACCGATTTTTATGCCCACTTTACAGATGAGGAAACAGAGGCACAGAAAGCCTAATTAATGTGACTAAAGTTATTAGCAGATGGTGGAGCCAGGCTTCAAATGCGGCAGGCTGCCAGGCTTCAGGCTCTTGATCACTTTACTAAGCTGCCTCCACATCACAGTGCTACGTTCACTTTGTACCTCCCCTAGCATCGTCTGTCTCTCAGATACCTTTCCAGTTCTTTCTGGTTGAGTCTCTGGGCTACTCTTTTAAAGGATGTTGCAAACCATATTCTTTCATATTCTCCCAACTAATTGTGCCGGAAGCATTCAGAAAATGTTCAGATTCCCAAATTCTAGAAGAACTTCTGCCTGAGAGATGCTGTCTCAGGTCTGTCAGAAACTGACTATATGGTCTTGGGGAAAACAGTTACTTTACTGTCTTGTCCATCTGTAAAATAAGGTGAGGCTGGGCTCATTGATAGTTTCTGCTCTAAGAGTCAGGTGTTGATATCCTAAACTTGACTCATATTCTTTGGGGCACCCAGGCTTTACAGACCATGCTTAGAAATCGATCTCAGATTTGGAATTTATCTTTTAGGGGGCTGGAGTCACATTAAAAACCTTCCCCCTAGTCTGCTCTGTAGAACCTATTAGTATACTGACTGCCCTACTTTTGCGGCTTCTTAGGCTATTCCTTGTGTCCTTTGATAGCCTCTCCTATGGTTTAAGTTATATATGATAATATATTCCATGAAGCCAAAGAAATAAATGCCTTATGCCATCATCAGAGACTAAATTAGTGGGAGGCTCAGAAGTCTGTTGGGAGAAGCCACTAATAAGTTGGTTTTTCAACTCTTTCTTTGGACAAAATACGTGATATGAAACAGGGTCTTGAAACAGAGCACCTTGAATGGGTACTTAGCTTGGTGCTTTTTATGTGAGAGCCATGAAAGTCTGAGGCTCATGGTATATGGCTGATGCCATGCCCCCTGGTGGCATTCTCTGAGGAATTGCCACCCACATAACCTGCTTATTTATGGGCTTTATCATCTGGAGTAGGGTTTGTGAAGGGAAAATGTGTTCTTAAGTCACATGACTTCTCATTTCTGATTGCTATGTCATATTCTCCTAGCTCTAAGTATTCTTCTGCTACAGATTATAGATCAGTGGGGTCCATGTTAGGCTCCATTCATCTGAGAGTACCTTGAAATTGTACATGTATGATGTGTATATGTGTGTGAATTCGATTCTGACTCCTAGTGACCCTGTGTACAGGCGAACTGAACCCTGCCCAGTTTTTTGGTGCCATCGTCTCATCTTCCTGTGCTATATCAGAATGCTCCACTGTGATTCACAGGGTTTCATGGCCATTTTTTTTGGAAGTAGGAGGCCAGATCCTTTCTAGCCTGTCTTAGTCTGGAAGCTCCACTGAAACCTGTCCACTGTGGGTGACCCTGCCAGTATTTGAAATACCGGTGGCATAGCTTTCAGCATCACAGTGACATGCAGCTGCCACAGTATGACATCCAACAGTGGGTGATGTGGTTCTCTGACCAGGAAACAAACCCAGGCCATGGCAGTGAAGGTGCCATATCTTAACCACTGAACCAGGACTGGCATGTGTGAATTTGTGCCTTTTAAATTTCATCTTTCTATGAAAATCTGAGCATTAGTTAAGAATATTTTTGGAACGAAGTAACAAATTCAGTTCAGACTGGCTTTAGCAAAATAGAAAATATATGGGCTCATGTAATTCAGAAATCCAAGGGAAGGGAATCTTTAGGCATGGTTTTATCCAAGGACTGGAGAATGTCATCAGAATTTGTTCTTTTCCTTAGTGCTCCTCCCCGAATCGGATTCGTTTTAGGCAAACTGTTTCTACTTAGTGACCTTCCTTATCCCTAGAGCTCCAGGTTACATTCTAATACTTAGCAATTCTAGTGTCAAGAGAGAGCATCTTTTCTGGAAGGTTGAGTACAAGTCCTACAGCTACTTCTTAGTGGACTGATTTAGGTTCTACATTTCATCCATTCACCCTGGAAAGGAGGGATGATGATAGAATATGCAAACTTCCCATGCCTGCAACCCTTGGGTAAGGTCATTGCTCACCTGAACTAGGTGGACCAGAAGTGGGGAAGCAATGGTTCACCAATGAAAATCAGGTTTTTGCTAGAAGAAAGAAGAGGATGGATGGGGAGGGGAACAGGTGAAACCAAGATAAGTCATCCATAGGATGTGATGTTCAGCCCCTTCCTCCCATATGTACAAGCACCATCTAAGAAAAAGTCTTTTAGGACACTTCTCTCAGGCTCTAAACATGTGACATTGATAGATAAAATATACAAAGTTAAAAAAACAAAAGAACATAGGCTCAAAAATAAGAAAAGTGTGGGCTACAATTGGATCAGAAATTCAAAACATTGAGGAGGTCTTAAGTCAATGGCTTGCTGGGCTCTGGGGACAGAAGGAGAGAGTAGCAGCCAGCATTTTACCCCCAGAGTATTTCTGCTAAAATTGCTCTATATGAATTGGGGGCCTAGAGCCAGGCTCACACTTCATGTCAGAGGCTGAAGCTGGGCTCTGCCCACCTCCCACAAAGGAAAGTATATTGAAAAGGAAATAGCTGCTGACCTAGTGCTTAGAGATTTAGCTTTTCAGGATTCTGTGAGCCTAGGGAGCCAGGAAGATAAGCCACCAGAAACAACGCTGAGATGTGATGGTCCTAATATCACTGTGGGTGAGGAGCCCCCAGTGCTTCCAGACTCGATGTGGAGGAAGGGCAAGGAAACACGGTCCTACTAGATAGGTAAGATGAGCATAGAGGCAGGGAGAAAGAGAAAAACACACAAACAACCCAAACACTTTCAAAATGAGCCTACAAATCTAAATTTCAAAATGTGTGATAAGAAAGATTTCCAAAGAAATCAATAAAACTCCACAAATTCACTCCAGGTGGTATCAGATATAGAAAAGTTTCATATGGATTTTAAAGTTACTACATTTAGGATGCTCAAAGTGAGAAATGAAGAAATAATGCCAAGGATAATGAAATGAAAGATAGGCAGAAATGAAACAAGAATAGGTAGATGTGAGAAGTAACTAATTAGAAATCTCGTAAATGAAAAAAAATGTAGTTCCTCAAAAAAAAAGTTAATGAGACCAGTTCAATCCTAGACACAGTTGAAGAGAGAATAAAGAATTGGAAGAAACACACTCAGAGAGAACACAAAGAGAGAAAGAGATAAAATATCTCTCTGAAAGAACAGTTAGAGACATGGACAATATATAGAAAGGCCCCAATATACATCTAACAGGGCTTCCAGAAGACAATGGAAGTAATGGTGAAGAAGTAATATTTGAAGAAATACTAGCTTAGAATTTTGCAGAATAGAAGGAAGACTTGAGTCTTTCAAAAGTGCATTATGAATACCAAACAGGAGAAATAAAGGTAAAACCACACCTAGAAACATCATGTTTAAACAAAAGAATGACAAGATACAAAGAAGTTTTTGTTTTTTCTTTTTGAGGAAGATTTCCCTGAGCTAACATCTGCCACCAGTCCTCCTCTTCTTTGCTGAGGAAGATTGGCCCTGAGCTAACATGTGTGCCATCGTATCTATTTTATATGTGGGATGTATGCCACAGTGTAGCTTGGTAAGCAGTGTGTAGGTCCATGCTTGGGATCCAAACTGGTTAACTCTGGGTTGCTGAAGCAGAACTTAACCACTACACCACTGAACTGGCTCCATAAAGAAGTTTTAAAATAGTGTCCAAATAAAAAAGTTGGGTGCCTTTTAGAAAGACAACTAGACCAAAATAAACTGATTAGCAACAATAACACAGTGTTTTAAAAGAAAATGAATTAAATATAAATATTTTAAATCATAGAAGATGAAGAGAATTTATCAAGAACCTCAGTAATAGACCAATTAGCAAATGTGCTTCAATGAGAATAGTACACAAGAGATAGGAGGCATGGTATATGAAAAATGATGATGATCATGGATAGATCAAGATAAAAAAGTTGAGGTGGTCAGGCCCGTGGCTGAGTGGTTAAGTTCGCACACTCCGCTTTGCTGGCCTGGGGTTCACCGGTTCGGATCCTGGGCACGGACATACACACTGCTCATCAAGCCATGCTGTGGTGGCATCCCACATAGAAGAATCAGAATGACTTACAACTATGTACTTGGGCTTTGGGGAGAAAAAAAAAAGAGGAAGATTGGCAACAAATGTTAGCTGAAGGCCAATCTTCCTCACCAAAAAGCATACCAAAAAAAAGAGAAAGATATAAAATTGACAAATTTTATAAGAAAACTACAATAAAGACTGGCTATAAAAACTAATTTATTGTTTGGTTTATTGGTGGTTACCATAGGGTAAGGGGGAAGGGGGGAGGGCAAAAGGGGTGATTAGGCTCACACGTGAGGGGATGGACGATAATTAGTTTTTGGGTGGTGAACATGATGTAATCTACACAGAATTCGAAATATATTACGATGTACATCTGAAAAAAAGAAAACTACAATAAAGACTGGCTATAAAAACTAATTTATTGTTTAATATAATAAAATAAACTCTAGACAACAAGAACAAGATGAGAGACAGTATTTAATGAGTATTGAAAACATGCTAAAATTCCTGATCATGTTTGTGGGGAGGGAATACATTGTGAATAACTTTAAATTTTGTTCAGAAGATTTATAATATAAAGATAACTACTAAAAGCATAGATACAAAAATCTATAATTTTGAAAATAATAGAAAAAGAAAACAGTGCAGGCCATGTTAAACTCCCTTAATCTAAGCATAATCTGGAAGGTGGAGGAAAAAGCAACAAAGAAAAAAAATAAGTTGGTTGAAATGAATATATATACATGTCAGTAATACAAATAAATATAATTGGATTAAAGATAGCTATTTTTGACAATTATCAGATGGATAAAAAATGAAATTTATCTTCATCCTATTAACAACAGATATACTTAAGATGACTCAGAGAAAGTTTGAAAATGTAAACCAAAAGTGATGTGTAGTAATATTAATATCAGATGAGAGAGACTTTAAGGAAAGCTTATTAGTAGGGATAAAGAGGGCTACTACAGAAAAATATAACCATTACGCACTGTTATGGCCCTACCAACAGAGCAAAAGTGGACAGAAGTACAGGGAGATAATGCATATGGTGGGCAATTTCTACAAATGTATCTCATTGGTATATATAGACTTCCACCCCCAACAAGCGGATTTACAAAATCTCACCATGATCTAGGTCACAAAAGAAGTATTCGCAGGAAATTTCAAAGAATCAATAACAGACAGATCAGGTTTTATGAGCAGAGGGCAATTTAATTCCATATCAATCATAAAATTACTTACAAACTTAATTCATTAAGAAAATCACCCTGGAATTTTAAAATGTCTCAAACTGAAGGACAGTGAAAATACTACATATCAAAACATATGGAGTGCAGCTAAAGTGGTAATTGGAATCTTTTTTCTGACCCTTATGGTGCTATTGGACTCTGGGTAATATTCCCTGTGGCCCAGAGTGGAGATTCACTCTGGGGCTGCCCAGTAGGCCTCATGAATCTGGTTTATTCCATTCCTCAGTCTGCTCCTCATCTTCCTACTATTCCTATTCTTTAAGGCCCAGATAAGCAACACCCGCCCAGAACACAGCCTCTGATCCCCAGCCTGAGCTGATTTATACCCCTTTGTCTCTACCTCTCTGCTTTCATGGCACATCTCAAGCTGCCTCAGTGTAGACCTTACTTAATCCTCTCCTCTTTCCACTAGCTGTAAGGTCCTTGAGAGAAGAGATCTTTTCACTTCCTGCCATGCCCATGTTAGGGGACTTGTGCATAGGGGTATACACATAGTATAGCTCACAGACTTGAGATGAGTACCACATTGACTATGGAAGGCAAATCTGCATTCTTCCTGTACATGTAAAGGCTATTGGGTTGTGGCTCTACCCTCAAGATCTGGCTCACAGTAGCCCATCCTCTGTATATACTTTATATATATTAAATATTTGTGTTATACATGTATATATATAACATGTATATGTATACAGTCATGCACTACATGATGATGTTTTAGTCAATGATGGAACGCCTATGTGATGGTGGTCCCAGAAGATTACTACCATATAATTCAGATGTGTAGTAGGCTCTACCTTCTAGGTTTGTGTAAGTATACTCTATGATGTTCACATAACAACGAAATCACCTAATGACGCATTTCTCAGAACATATTGCAATCATTAAGTGACGTGTGACTATATAGTCTTTATTACATTGCATATATATGATATCTACATATATAAAGATCACACACACAAGTATATAATCTTTACATACATATATAAATCTTTAACACATTGCAAGGCATCATAATTATTCATGTAGTTAACTCCCACACCTCATCCTGGCCAGGAATCTGAGAATTTGGGATTAAGGATGACTTTTTGTGTGTGTGTCCCAGGTTCCAACACTGTATGTAGTTATCTGGCTCTAAAGCGTGTTATCTTTCCAGTAATAGAAAAGCTTTTCATGCAGGTGATGCAACTGCAGGCAAGGGACACTGAATGGAGGTGATGTGGAAGGGAGGAGAGGCTGAGGCAGCAGATGCTGCCTCTTCGCTCCCTTCCGCAGCTCCAGCAGGATAATCTGTTTTAGCACAACCTTGGTTGGGTCTGTTGGAGAAGCAGACGGGGGCTGTGTGTATGCAGAGCTGGTAAGAGGAAAGGGGCACAGAACCTCTTTGTCAGAGTGGTCGGACCTGCACACCTGCAGTGGCCCCTTCCATCAAGGGGAAGGGTCCCAAGCATACTTCAGACATTACTTATGCTCTTCTGCCTCCCCTCAAAATTTGCCAGAAAAGTGCAGTGCAAAGGAGCCATACCTGCTGGGACTTTGAACCCAGCGAGCTTTCATCCTGATCTAATGTGCCTGGGGTCAGGGCCCGGCTGGCTGGCATGACCCACCCTCATCTTCAGCCCTTGCCTGGGACTATTTGTGGGTTCTACGCACAGCTCCATACTGTGCTTTCCCAGGGTTTGAAATGACAATGTCTCAATCAGTTCAGTTAAGAGTAGCACCCACTGGGTTTGCCTGGTTCTTAGCCTCAAATGTAAGGTCAAATGTAGATTTTCTTTTTTCTTCTTTCCCTCCTTCATTCTATCCATTCACTTCTCCCTCTGTGCCTTTTCTTTCTTTGGATGTCTGTTTTCAGTCTTTTTGCCTACCTCTTTCTCTCTCTCATTCACCTTCTATCTGTTCTTCCCCATTTGCATGTACACACACGTTTGCAGAGATGCAAATATATGCATATATAGTTCATTCACGTTTGGAAGTGAAGACTTGGCTCTTTCTCTCTTGATTCTAATTTTCCTGGCTACCTCTGCACTGTCAATTAGGACTGTATCTGGGAACCTGTCTCCTCAAGGGAGGCTGCTCTCTCAGCACCACCTCCAGCCTGGCTGGCTGGATTCTAGAAGCTGCAAAGGCTTCTCTGGAGAAATTAAAAAGCCAGGGACTAGGGCCCACAGGACCTGAACAGAATGCAGCAAGGTAGTCACAGTGAGAGAAAGGTCCCTCATGCCCCAGTTGCCCCCAAAGACCTGGGAATCCAGCTGCTACTAGGTGATGAGAGGGAGATTTGTACCCCAGGAGAGTAGATTTTGCTCAAAGCACTGAGCAGAACTGATCTAACCTTCTAACCCCTTGTTTTCTTTCATTATTATTATTATTTTTTGTTAAAAGTCTCTGACATGTAATTTAATAGTCCAAGCAATATGAAGTTTTGAAATTGGTCCCCCATCCCTTTCAAATAGCATGCAGCCTAAAGGATCATTATCTTTATAAATATACCTCATCAACCCTCACTTAATTAACTCATTGTGGTTTAATCCAGACATCCCGAGGAAAAGTTTGGTGATATTCTGCTTGAAATTCTCAGGGGTTAATTTTTTTTTTTTTAAAGATTTTATTTTTTCCTTTTTCTCCCCAAAGCCCCCCGGTACATAGTTGTGTATTCTTCGTTGTGGGTTCTTCTAGTTGTGGCATGTGGGACGCTGCCTCAGCGTGGTCCGATGAGCAGTGCCATGTCCGCGCCCAGGATTCGAACTAACGAAACACTGGGCCGCCTGCAGGGGAGCGCGCGAACTTAACCACTCGGCCACGGGGCCAGCCCCTCTCAGGGGTTAATTTTTATGTGCAGTTTGCTTTAAAAGTGTGCGCTTCTTATAATGTGATTAAGTACTTCCCCTAAAGAGGCCTTGGCACTCTTCCAACATTTGGAAGCTCTGCTCCCATGGGCAGAGAAAGTAACCTTGACGTGCTGGAGCATAAGTGGCTGAACAGAAATGGCCCAGAGTGGAGGTGAGATGGAAGTGGGTTTGCCCAAAAGGCTAGGACCAGTGGTTTGGCTGTATAGATGGGGCTGTTGGGAAGTCCTGCATGTCAGAGATGAAATCTCTGACACTTAGCGGAGCTGAGAAGAAGGTGCTGCAGGCAGGCAGGGGGACAGCAGCCCAGGGAAAGCGGTCAGCAGAATGGGAATTCAGGTCAGAAGACCAGGCACGAAAGTTCAAGACCTAGGTGGACATTCTGGGCCTCACAAGGTCAGGAACCTTTAGTCACAGATGCTGGTAATGGAGAAAAAGTCATAGGCAAGGCACAGCATGGCATGGAAGGACCAGAGGCTGCTAGGTCTCACTGTCAGGTCTGGGGTTAAGTTCTTATTGTGCTATTTACAAGAAGTCTGTCCATGAGCACAATTAACATCTGTCGGCTATTTATTTGACTTAAAGTGGAGCCAATAAAACCCCTTTGCTTTGTTATGATGAGAATTAAGTGAAATTGTGTGTGCAAAGTGCTTAGTACAGGGATTGCTGCATAGAAGCTCCGAATAACTGATAGTTACCTCCTCCCTCCCCTAAGCAAGGCCCTCTGGTGAGAGCTCTCAGGATGGAACTTGACTCTCCATCAGAGCTGTGCATGGAGTTCCTGTGGGTCTCCTAGCCAAGCCTGATGTGGTTTCAGGTTTGGAGAGAAACTAAAGTCCAGGGTGGTTGCTTGACTTGGTGAAGGTTCCAGCAGTTTTCAGAAGCAAAGCTGGAAATATAACTCAGTTTTTCTAAATACTAACCCACAGGCATCTCCAATTAAGCATATAAATACTTAACTGATATCAATAGGAATTTACGGAGAAATAAGATTTGTATCTTGGTGAGGAAACTTCTGTTGATTTATTACAGATCCTATGAAGATTAAGTATAATTTTATGTTGCATGGATACATTTTTATGGATGCCCTAGAGGTCTGCACATTTGGCTTTAATGCTTGCATTTATCTAAATATCATAAAAGTGATAGTAAGAACATATGAAGGAAAGGATGTGATCCAGGCGGCACCTTCTTCGGGGCATGTGACTTGTCTTGTTTATGCGCTGGTGATGATGAAGTGTTCTGATTTCTCCACTTTTCCATCCCAGTCCCTATGGCAATGACAGCAATGATTAGAGCTGTAGAACAATCTGACTGTGGAACGGAGTGAGCTGGGCTGACTGTCTTAAGCCTATAATTTGGGATCACCAATTACACCCTTGCCTCATGCATCTGTATGGTCAAAGGAGACCCTCAGAGTCCTTGGCTATCCTTCCAGTGGCTGCCTTGCTTCACGTCCGTGCACCCCCAATCATGGGAATACCTCTTGTGAGACTATCCCTTTGGAACTGACTTTTACTAATATGTAGCAGAGCTTAATGAAGAATGTGGACTCAGGAGCCAGACTATCTGAATTGGAATCCAGCCTCTGTTACTTGCTCTCTGTGTGACCTTGGCTATCACTTAACTATCCTGAGCCTCAGTTTCCTGACCTGTGAAATGGTGATTTACAATAGCGCCTTCATCCTGAGTTAGTTTGAGGGCAATTTGTGTTAAAATAAGCAGAGTGCTTAGTCCACGATAGACACATAGTAAACGTTCCTTAATCTGTTGTTATTATCTGATTCTAAAGCTAGTGATTCTTGGCTTTCCTTTGTGGAATCTGCCGCACCCTCCCCCTACTCAACCACTTGGGGTGTGACCCTTTCCCTTGTTTTTTGGCCAAATCCAAGGCAGCCTGGCTGACCCCTAGTGAGATCAGAGCTGGACATGGATTTGTCTTGAAAGGCACAGAACTTGTGACGATGATTTGTAGCATCATGTTGAACTCGTTGAACTCCTTGAAATCTACTGTTCCTTATGTCATGTCAACATTTTCACTAATCCATCTTCATTGCCCTGCCTAGTGCCTGATGCACAGAGCGTGCTTAGTAAGTATGTGCTGGCCATGTGAACAAGTAAGTGTGTGTCACTATTCAGTGAAGAAATGTGGTCTCCTGTCTATCCCTGAACTGGACCTAAGACAGTATACTTAGCATTCTGGTTTCTTCTGTGTTACTTTCCTGCTATATGGTTCACTAGGTGACAGGAAAGGGTAGAAGACCTAAGTGTGTGTGTCATGGATGAAGGGGAAGTGGAAAAACACCATAACCAGCAAGGAAATGTGCTAGTTTGGGTCCTGGCCAATGGCCAGGCAAGGCACATGTTGGGAACAGAAGGGCAGAGTCTTAACTGACTAATTCACATTCTCAGAGTCTGGTGAAGCCAGGTAGCCCTACGGCATGGGACAAGGTAGTGGGTCCTGCATCAGGTTGAGTCTGAGCAGGTGTTTATGGCTGTGTGAGCAGATGGAGATCAGGAGTATGCTAGAGAGATGCCAAGGTTTTAGCCAGGGGTATGGTATGTGTTTTACACCTGAATGCTAAGCTAGGACTCAGTGGGACAAAGGAGAAGAAGGATTGATGTCAGAATCTGGGAGGATTATAAGCACGATGAGAAGTGGGTCAGTGCTAGGTAAATGTTACCACCTAGAATTAGCGAAAACTAAGAATCTGAGGGAAGGATCCTCCTGAACCTCTTGTCACTTCTGATACCACCTGTACGTTTGGGGGTTTCCCAAAACCACCCTCAGTTTGGATAACTTACTGGAGGACTCAAAGAACTCACGGAAAGTGATTGTACTTATAGTGATGGTTTATTACAGGGAGAGGATACAAGTTGGAACCAGCTGAAGGAAGAGATCCATGCGGCAGAGCCCAGGAGTCCAAATACAGGCTCTGCTTGTCTTCTCCCTGTGGAGTCATGGACAGCAGTACCTGCTCCCTGCCATGTTGTATGACAACGTACATGAAGTATTGCCAACCAGGGAAGCTCACCTGAGCCTTTGGTGTCCTGAGTTTTTACTGGGGCTTGATCACTTACTGCACATGTGGCTGACCTGTAGCCTCCAGCTCCTCTGAAAGTGGGAAGTGATACAGCGTGGCCCAAAGACCCCATCATAGATCGCATTAGACTGTCCCGTGGGCGCAGTCCCCAGGCAAACAATGATACTCCCATCAGGGAGGATGTTCCAGGGCCCTAGGATTGCCTCCATGCAGCCAAGGGAAAAGGCCAGACTTCTCTTTGGGTCACGTTAATCTTCACGCCATAGTTAATAAGTCTTCAGTTACCCTTTTCTGAAATCATCCCATGGATGGTAGCACAAGGGCAGAAGCAGATTATAGGGACCGTACAGAACCAGACGATATTAACTTGTGACTTTCTCTGGATGGGAAAGTCAGACAGGGTGGGCCTGGTCCTTACACTTAAAAATTATAATTATTATATTATGAGAATTATGTTTACTGGGTTTTTCTGGCTGGGCCTAATGGGGGCTGAACCACTGAGAATCCAGCCCTAGCTTTTGTGGTCTGATAACCTTGACTTTGTCCATTCATCCAGGTGGATAGGATTAGATGGACCAAAGTCACAAGAAATGGATTTTTAAAAAGTCACAATCAAATTTATTAATTTGTAATTAAATATACACACTCATGTATGTGTGCATACCTTTACCAAGAATCAGAACAGGTCATCCTCACAAGGGGTCCCAGGGCTGGTCAGTCATTCACTCAGGACCCAGAAGGCAGCTTGGTCAGCGCAGAATCAAAGGGAGCTGCCATTATAGATATGGTAGTTCTCACAGCCTGATGGACTAGCTTTCTCCTCTCCAGCAGCAGAGAACTGTTCTAAAGAACTGGTCCAGACTTCGAAAACCAGAGCACAATTTCTCCTGGTCAGTGCTGACAAGTCCTGAATTTCCACCTTTCCATTTTCATTATTTCTTATCTGGTCCCAAAGGCTTCTCTCATGACATTATTTTATATTACAATTTACAAGCTTGTTTTATATAAGTGACATTTCAGAGTAACTGGTTCCCGGCATGTTAATTTTGCTGATGAGCCGGCTCTAAATCACGGTGTGGACTGGGTTAGTACTGCTTTCATCCAGCGGGGGGCTGCCATGCTCGCTAGGTCCAGGGAGGCAGACATCCCCCAGACTCCAGGTCTTAGAGATTTGGAGCCCAACTTTGGGCCCTCCATCCTCATCCTCCTTAGATTTGCTGGCAGGTGAGTGTTTCTTATAATTGCCTGGGAGAAAAACTCAAGCTCATGAGATTATCTTCTGTTGTAACCCTCTCCTCCTTCCCGTGGTAGAATAGAGACTTTGAAAAAAATCCTAGTAGAAGGAAAAAAGTAGATTGTTATTTCTGGGTGGGAATTTCCAGTTCTCGTGTAATATCCAGGCATTACATACCTAGGCTGGGTGCTTTGCTTTGCATCTGGGCACATTTTGCATCTAAACGGGGCTCACACCACACTGTGTACATATGTATGTGTAATATAAATACATAACGCTCTACGTAATACAGCAAAGAAGCAGTGGCAAATTTCAGAGTTTAAAATACAGTATCATCATCTTTTTAGAGCCAGAGTCACCTTAATGTGCTGTCTGCCTCACTCAGGCAAACTTTAAAATAATATCATATTTCACAAAACCCTATTAAACTGTCACATAAATTCCCCTTATTTCCTTTTCCCGTCCATGCTGATTACCAAGGAAGATATTTCTGTGTCAGTGGAAATTCTTTCCCTTCCCATCAGCCTCCTCCTCTCGCTTCTTTCTTTTGGGGGTCTGTCTCCAGGGGGCATTCCCCTGGGACCCCGTTGTTTCCCCAGAACAGAGGGAAATGCTACTGCCCGCCAACCTTGGTGACCCAGGGCTGGGTTTCACATAAGCTGTGAGCAGCTTGAGCTTCCAACTGGGCAGCTTTGAAAGAAATGCTGAATTCACAGGGGCTTACAAATAGTTACCGTTTATTGAGGACTTACTGGGTGTCTGACTTGGACTGAACTCATGTCATCTCCTTTAATTCTTACAACAACATAATGAGACGGGGTTATTATTATTATCCCTGTTTGAAAACTGAATAAATTGAGGCTGTCTGTTAATAACTTATACAAGGTCAAGTCACAAGTGAAGTGGCAGGACTAGGGTTTAGGGTGACCAACTGTCCCTGTTTGCCTGGGACTGAGGGGTTCCATGGGAAAAGGGACTTTCAGCACTAAGATTGGGACAATCTTAGGCAAATCAGAATGGTTGGCCACTCTAGTTTATACTCCAGTCCGTTTGACTGGCTGAAAACTCTTGGTTTTAACCATTATGGACACTGCTTCACCTGCTTGGAGCAGAATATAATGTAATAATGTCGCATGAATTAATACAACAATACTCACTCTTCTCTGGTCCCATGTTTCCATATGGCGTTTTAGACAAAGTTTCCAAAGTCAAATTTGAATGATTCTCATTCCCACTAGATGTGGCCACTCTAATAATTAGTTCATTCATTCATTTGATTTACTGTAGCCTGAATAATAATATACTTTTCCTTAAATAATAGTTACACTACTTAGCTAATTACATTTATTGAGCCATTAATGTGTGCCTTACACTTTGCAAAATTCTTTAAATGCATTATCATATTTAATTTGGACAACAATCCAATGATATAGGTACTATTTTTTCCCAGCTTTATCGAGATACAATTGACATATAACATTGTCTGAGTTTAAGGTGGACAATGTGATGATTTGATATACAAATATGTTGCAAAATGATTACCGCAATGAGGCTAGTTAACACATCCATCATGCAGTGCTATTTCCTCCCTCTGTTTTGCAGATAAGGCCCTGAAGCTCAGAGAACTTAAGCGACTGGCCACAAAGAGCATGCAGAGCTGGGAGCCTAACCCACATCTGAGGCCAGAGAGCTGGTTGACACATATTGGGGCACAGCTGCTCTGCTCTACCAGCTTCGGGGCTGTCTTCAAGAGCTCTGCAGTGGTCCACTCTCACCCTTGTAGCTGAGTCTCACTTTAAAAAATAGCTGCAAGGCTTCTAACTTTTCAAAAAGATTCATAGCAGGTAGCTTCAAAATTGAGAGCTCTCAAAGTCAATTTAAATGATGACTTGATTTTTTAAAATATCCATTTATATGCAATCTGCAAAGCCCACCTCTGACACCATCTCTTGGCATGGCTTAGGGGATTGTTTTAAACCAAGGCACTAGTGGGATGTCATTTGGCTTGTATTAAATGGCTTTCTGGGGACCTTTAAATCTATGTACTGCTCAGGAAAAACTGATGACCAGATTCTCATATGATAGCATCTTTCTCCTTTGGGCCCACGGTCCCCTCCTCCTTCTCTCCCTCACTCGTATCCATCTGTCTATGTCTTTCTCTCTGTTTATGGAGTGTTTATCTGTCTTTCTCTCTGTCTCCAAACCCTGAAAGAGGGAAAGAAATAATTCATTAACTTCCGTTAATTTACAAGGCAAGCCATGCACGTGCATGGTTTAGAATCTATTTTATGAAGCTCCAACTTTCAAACTGTGTCCTTTTAAGACTGCTCATCCCCACGTGAATCTACTTGGCAGCCATGTCTCAATGGCTGCTCAGTAGAACTTTTAAAATTCTGGCTTTTAGTGCCCACCTGATTCTCAGACAACGTGATGTTTCTCTCACTAGACTTTGTTCCTCTAATCCATGTTTTTTATAAATTATATGTGTGTATATGTGTATAAATGTTTGTGCATGTGTGCACACATGTGTGTATACCCGTCAGTCACTGTGCTGATCCCTAGTTCCTGTGGAAACAAAACTGAATTAAATATATATACCCAGGCCCATTTTAAGATCTTTTTAGAACTGAGGCCCTTTAAGAGTTGGAGGCCCCATCATATATCATACTAAAAATAATAAAATGCACTGACACCCCACATTGTGTCTTTTTTTTTTTTTTTTACTGAATTTGAAGTAATTTCATGTTTGCTTTTGCAATTATTCAGCTATGGGTGATTCTTACTTTCTGGTTGGCTCTGACTCCTTAGCCCCTGCTGTCTGTATTCGGGAAGTCCTGTGGAGTGTGAAAATCTTACCTACGAATTACTTTCAAAGATGATAAAATTTTTATGAATACTAAATTTAACAATTAATGAAGTTGACATAATATTCTATTTTTTGGACAATTAAACATTTGTTTCAATGTAATAATTTGTTTCCGTAGTTTGGAGCCAAAATATACATTTTTTTGGGTCTCAAATACTTTCTGAGATTTACAAAGCATGTTGGCTCCAGGCATTGTGACCAGGGGCCCGAGGGGCCAAGGAGCCCACATCCTTCCTGCTTTGAAGTGTGTTCCAGCTCGAGACAGATAAGAGGGCAAGAAGTGCAAGAGAGGGTAGACTCAAAGGATTCCTGCTGTGGTAGAAATGTGTGCCAGTGGCATAGGAGCACAGGCTTGGAGTATTATATGCAGACTCTGAAGGAGGTAAGAAGGAAGGTTATCTTGAAATGAGTGCAACTTGAGCTGAACTTGAAGTCCAGTGGAGCTGGTTAAACAGAGAGGGCGTGAGAGGGCATTTCAGCAGAAGGAAGAGCTGGTACAAAGATATGGAGCAGAATAGAGCACCTCGAACAAGGAGACTGAAAGTTGTGCTCTGTAGGTGTGTGCAGGTGCTGAGGCAGGAGTGGCATGGGGTGGACATCCCCAATTGGGAAGGCAGATCATGAAGGGCCTTCTGCCCCGATAAGAAGTCTTGACTTTATCCTACAGGCAGTGGTGAGGAGGGGGCACTGAATATTTTGAATGAACAGGGATAGAGAGGATGGAAAAGATCCCAAAAGGTGTTGGAGGCAGAAATGACAGGACTTGGTAACTCTCTGCTTATGGGGTAACTCTGTGATGTGGATGTCTGGTGAGACCTCCCAATTTCTAGTTGAGTTGACTGGAAGGACAGTGATGCTGTGCCCCTTCACCACCTCAGGCTCCCTGGGCAGCTGAGTCTGAAGGCCTATGTTCAGGGGCCATGTCTCTAAGCTGTTGTCTCAGGCAGCTGCTGCGCGTGCCACAAAGACCTGCAGGAGGGTTTCAAGAAGGCGGAAGGAAACATTAAAAAGGGGGGGCCAGAAATCAGTCTTTGATCTTAACAGAAGCCCGGTTTGGAAGCAGCGAAAGACTTTGTATGCTGATCTCAATTTCTCGTTTTCAGGCCTAAATGTATCACTGATAGTCTCTGTCAGGCCCTCTGACCAGACCCACACCCCACACACTTTGTTGATTCCACACATCCTAGGAGCTCTTGGCCTGCCAGTGGCTCTTTCTTGTTGCCCAGTCATCTGTTGAATATACCTAATTCAGATGGTGAATACATTTAAATGGCTTAAACATAAAAGGCAGGTTGCCAAGCAACTGAGAATCTGAAATACCCTTGTCAGGTTATGTAAGTGAAGAGCTGGAGGTCACCACTGTAGTCATTTTGATTGGAACAGCAATAATAATCCTCTTTCTCTTTGTTTTTCTCTTGTTTTTCCCCTCGCTTCCTTCTTCCATCTCTTACTATAAGCCAGCAGCTCAGCCTTAATTTTAAAATATAATAGCTCTGTTCCAACCAACCTGTGCCTGTAACAGCTCTTGGTTCTGTTTGTGGAGTCGCTAAGCAGCAGGGTTACTCTCCTATTGCTGACTTCTCCCCTGTTCCTTAAACAGCTCCAGGCTCCCCAAACAACCTGGACCACACCAGCCTCTGCAGGAGTAAAACTTTCCACGTCTCAGAGCAGGTAACCCAGCTATGGAAATTTCCTGGCACTGTTTCAGTTTTAAACTGCTCTGCTCCAGTGTTGGGAGGTGACATATGTTTTGGGCTAAAGACTCTTAAATTTTCTCCTCCTACCTTATTGGTCTTTATGCCTCAGGCCCATAATTTATTCATTGTGTGGTTTGCACTTGGTTTTTCGGCTGTCTCAAAGAGCTGGAACTGGAAAGAGTTTGGGGGAAGCCTAAGATTCCTGAAAGACACTGCACTGATGAGAGCAGGCTTTCCATTTGTAATTTATAGTTTAAAAAGAATCATCCTATTTGCCTATTTAAAAATATCCATTGCATATGAGATCACATTTTTTCCCCTCATCCTTATCTTTTTCCTTCCTTTCTTCACGGATGTGTAATAATATCCTGCAAGATGGCCCCAGCAGCCCCTTGTAACACGACAGGGCAGAAACTTTACTTCTGGAAGAAACTCTGTCTTTGGAACCAAGAGCCTGCTCCTTGAAGGACTTTGGATTCTTTTCCCATTCAGATACATTCAGGCAAATAATGTGGGGAAGAGCAAAGCAAGAAACCCATTGTATGTGATCTGGGAGCAGAATTATTCACTGGAATGTTTCGTAGTTTTCTGAGCAAAGCCAATAGCTCTTTAATCTCTTTCTTCAAGATTCATATCTTTTGGTGCCTTATCATATGCCTAACCCTGGCAAAATGTAATGTAGCGTGACGAGGTGAGATGTGTTGGCCAAGTCTTCATGAGCATGAAAAGGTCTCCTTCCCCTCTCATTTTGGTGATTTATGTTTCTCAAGGTTGCTGTGACACATGGTTTTGTTGAGATAGTGCTCAGGCCAGGAGGCTCTGGCCAGAGACCACTTGAGCCTTGGCTCTGTCATTACAAGACATCCATTCGGAAACAGCTGGAAGTGATTTGACCCCGCCTTCAGTGGTCTGTAGGTGCTAGAGTCTCCTGAGACCTCCCGGAGCTTGCGGGAATTAGCTAATTCTTTCCTCTGGGCACCATGAATTCTACTAGGGAGGTGGGGGACAAAGGAACCAGTGCCCCGGGTACCAGTGAGCCACTGGGTCCCAAGCAGAATTGCAAACATTCCTAACTGAGATCAGCTGATGGATTGGTGGTGGTGGTGGTGGGGATGCAGTAGCATCTGTCTGCAATTTTCCTGATGCGATTATACACTTCTCCCAAGTGACTATCATTTCTGTGTGTAGTAAATTTCTCAAACCCAATCCAAATACCATATTATACTGTATATATTATGTATCATTATAGAACAGATGTATTATTTTTTCTTCCCAGCATATTATAATATAACAAAATCTCCCCCCAGTTCTGTACACTTTGATGCAGATGAGGAAATGCAGATGAATTTGCTCATATTTATGCAGAGTCTAAAATTGTTATCTCAGCCTCAATTACACCACTTCCTCTTGGTTATCTGAAAATTGCCCAGGAATAGATTTCTTGATTTTCTTTTCTTTTGTACCCATTATCCAAGCTCACTTTCTTATAGTTCACAGACAGAAGGGCGCAAAATAAGAAGAGATTTCCCATTGCAAAGAAATATAAGTTTATAAGATTTCAAAACTGGGTTGTTTCAGGGGAAAGAAGGCAATGAAACAGAATATTTTGTTTGGGTAGGGGGAAAGCCTTACTCTTTTGTTCATTTTCTCAATGTCTCAACTATATTCCATTGGAGTATAATAAATTACTCCTATTAAGTGTGGTGAAAGCTTTCAGTTAGAGAGCTGATAGAAGGTCTAGGGCTGTAGTATTCAATTTAGTAGTCACAAGCCACATGAGGTTCTTGAGTAGTTGAAAGTGGTGAGTCCTAATTGAAATGCACTGACAGTGTAATATACACTTCTGATGACTGAGTACAAAAAATGTAAAAATATATCATTAATCATTTTTATATTGATTGCATATTGAAATGGTAATATTTTGGATCTATTGGGTTACATAAAATTTATTATTAAAATTAATTTTATCTTCTTTTTTATTTTTTAAAATTGTGGCTACTAGAAAAAATAAAATGACCGCTGTGGCTTGCATTATATTTCTGTTGGGCAGAGAGAGCTTTGCTGTTCGACGTGTAAACTTCAGAGCAGCAATGGTGGCACCACCTAGGAGCTTGGTGAGCAGGTGAGATCTCTGGGCCCACCCTGGGCTCACAGAAACAGAATCTGCACTTTAACCAGATATTCTGAGTACAGTTTGAGAAGCACTACTCTAGTTGAGGAGAGTTTCTAAAAGACCAAAATTCTTTCACTCTGAGTAAATACCTATTTCTCTTTGGAAAACTAGGAGTCCTTTGAGGATGTACCCTCTGAAAGTCCTTGGTGTCCTCATTGTTTGATATAGTCCTTGTCACACAAGAGATAATAAATGTTGAATAAATGAATGGGCACCTAATCCTGCCTACCACTTCATGGATGGAAACTTTCTTAATGGTCACAGAAAGTGAAAGAATCTGAAGGGTGACCACTATTGAAGGCAAATAATTTAAGGTGATCTATCTTCCATGGCATCATTTTGGTATTGGAAACACAGAAGGATGTGTTATTGTCATATGTGAGGAACCTAACTGGCCTCCCTCTCTGGACTTTGAAAACATTACTCTGACTGTGGTATAGAAAATTATCTGAAATAGTGCAAAAGTACTACTTATATTATGGTATGGCCCCTCTTAAAACCTCCATCATTTCCCATCACTACTACAGTATTTCTCCGTAAGACTTACGTCATCTAGCTTTTGTCCATTTCTCACACTCTATTCCAGCCCAGTTAACTTTATGTCTTGAACTGGCTAAGTTTCCTCAATCCAAGGAAGTCTCTGCTTAGATGTCAGCTCCTCAGAGAGCCTTCTCTTGACCATCTTTTCTGAAATGATGACCCCACCCCTCCTCTGAATTCTCTGTTGCCTCCGTGTGCTTTATTTCTCTTCATAGTCCTTATGTGCTGTTACTGTTTGCCTTCCCCATAAAAAGGTAAGCTCCTGATAGCCGGGACTTTGACTCTTTCACTGTTATAGCTCCAGTCTCTATTATAGTGCCTGGTGCTTCTTAAGAGCTCAAAAAATACTTGTTGAATGAATGAATAAATGAATTTTGAAAAATTACTGAGTTGAAATGTTGTGTCACAACTGGGCATGGAGGGGTTGTTTATAGGAGCTAATTACAGTTAATTACACTCCTCTACTCCACTCCTCTACTCAGCAAACATTTTCTGAAAACCCCCAATGGGCACAGCTTTAGAAACAGAGAAATAAGGTAGAGGAAGCAGGCAGGTAGTGGAAGAGACCAAACAAGGAACTGGATTATAAGGTCACCTGGAGAGTTGTATACAGATGCATGGATAATGTATATCTGGATAATCCTAGAAACACACATAGGTCATAGGACCTAGGAGAAGGGGAGTAATCTCTCTGCCTGGGGGAGTCAAGGAAAGCTTTGGGATGAAGGGCAATAAGAGTTTGCCGGGCAGAGAAGTGGGGAAGGACTTCCAACTAGAGGCAATAGCATGGGCAACAACACAGAGCCATGGCAGGGAAAGGACGTGCTCTGTTTTGGGAACAGTAAAAAGCAGAATGAAGAATATTTATTTCAGAAGTGACAGAAAATGAGACCAGACAGTCTGGCTGAGGCCAGCTGGTAGGGACTTTGAATGAAGACGCTATAAGGAGTGCAGACTCCACTACAGTTTACTATGTGGAAGTTGATGCAGTCAGATTTGGATTTTTCCATTTGTTTTTGGATCACTCGGGCTGCTGCATGGCTGGACCAGTTGGAGAGGAAGAGGTTGCATGCACGTGTGGAGGAAGAGGGAGGGATTGTGTGACTGAGAGAGGAGGACTGAGGGAGAGTGGGGCCTTGGAGGTCCTGGGAATTAGTGAGAAATACGTTTTACTTTAAAAATTCCCTCTTTGCTATGTGGATTTCTTACAATTTGTGACAGAATTTAAAAGGGTTAAGAAAAAGATTCACGGGCTGCCAATTGGACGATCATGGTCCTCCAGTCAATCTCCATAGCTCATCACTGTGCAGGGCCTCTGCCTCATGGCTTCCTCCCTGTGGTCCCCGAGAATCCTCAGTGAGGTGAGCAGGGCCATGAGCATCTCCTCTCCCCCTCTGTCAGCGCATGTGCATCTCTTTGATGACAACTAAGAAATCTCTTCACAGAAAGAAGCCAGAGCATCTTGGGCTACATGTCATTCATGTAGGGGTCTGCAGGTCACACCTCAGGCTTTGAGAGGAAGGCAGAACACTCAGTTCTGTGAGGGCTGAGATCTGAGACCACTTCTTGTGAGTGATTCAGGGTGAACTGAGGATTTTACCTCAGCATTTGGAGGAACCACTAATGAAAACTGTTGGGAAACTGCAATCTGATCAATTTCTTATTCTGATGGCATGTGGGCCGGAAAGATCACAGCTTAAGAGTTTGTAAAAGAAGGCATGTGAGCAGACAGACCCTCCTAATCTGGGAAGAAATTGTGTGCTGGTGGTTGGGAGCAGCAAGAGAAATCCAGCCCACCCTTGGTTGTCCCAAGGCTGATTATTAGGAGTAATTACCTGCTCTATTTTCTTCTGCTACCAACTGGCTTTTGCCTACGTCACTACTTATTAGCACTTGCATCTGAATACTGGGAAAAGCAAAAAAGAGATGAAGCTCTATGTAATTTTGCTTCTTGTTAGGAGCTCTATTAAAAGAATACAGATGAATATAATAGAATCAAAAAGGATTGAAACCATTGGCTAAAAAGTTTTATTTTTATTGACTGTATTTCACATTGGCGTGGATGATCATTGAATTCAGTGCTGCAAAGACCTAAGAGAGCCTTACTTTCTAGGTCAGGATCTGAAATTTCAAAAGAGTTTAATTTCCCCCAATCTGTTCAATTAGCATGAGGCAGAACTGGGCCTCAAACCCAGCTTGCCTGATTCGTGATTTACATGGTACTGTTTTACCCTCAATGTATCATCATGTTTTGTCAACAGGATTCATTTCAGGTTTTCTCTGAAGTACACACACAGAATAATACATGGTCAAGTGAAAAGAGCACTGAGTTTTGATTCAGAATACCTAAATTTTTCTCTTGCTTTCTCTCCTTTCTAACCTTATGAACAAGAAAAGAATAATGCTTGTCTTGCCTACTTCACAGATTCGCTCTGACTAACTGAATAATGTAGGTGAAAGTGCCTTCTCAGCCGCAAGCTTCTATAGAAATGTCGTGAATGTGTTCACATCTGATCCCACATGTTTTAACAGAGCTGGACGAAATTATCTGTTAATCTGTCAGAGATCCACCAGTTGTGATAACATTGAATGCATTTAAAGGATGCTTTCATTTCATATTATTCAGGAAATTCTAAGAGATTACAAACATAGGAGGGGAAAGTGATATAACCTTTGGTGAGAAAGGAATGTCTCGTTATCTGCAGATGTTAGAGTTGTCTACCGGGAAATTTCAACATAATCAATAGAAAAATTGAAAAAAAATGAGCGTAAGAAAGTTCAAGAACTTGGAAATTCCAATGAAAACATTCTCACTTCTCTTGGAAGCTATGTAAAAAGAAAATGGATAATAGAAAACAAAACACATTCCTATTTCTGCAAAATGAGGAGATAAACTTCTAAGAACTTGTAAGGGCTGTTAAAATCAGCCAAGTTCTTGCAGGATCTTGGTGGAAGGAACATGGAAAGAAACAGAATATAGAAATTTCAGCACCAGGGGTGATGTGATCCTATACTCAGCGAACATATTATTCAGAACTGAAGACGAGATCAATTCATTTCCAGACAAATGAAGGAAACACAAAACGAGGGAGTATTCACTGCTGGCAGACCCATACTTCTAGAAACACTAAAGGGTGATTTCCTCAGGCAGAAGGAAAATGAAACCTCATGGAAGCTTGTAGATACAGGAAGGAGTGAAGAATTATTAAAGACTAAATGTGTAATTTAAATCAACATTGACCTTAAATATGATAAATATAAATGTTTTGTGAATTTTAAGATTTATAGTGAGAATTAAAATATAGCTGACTATGTTATACTATGATGAGTCAAAGGTGAATATTGCAATCTCTAAAGTAACTGTTTAAGGGAGAATAAAAGGATATATAACTGCCAAGCTAATAGAGGAGAAAAAGGGGCACTGGGGGAAAACACCCAATCGATCCAAGTGAAGACAAGATAGGAAAGAAAATAGATTAGCAATAGTTAAGATGAACAAAGAGCAAATAATAAAATGATAGAGTTAAACCCAAATATGTCATTAATTGCATCAAACTTAAATTGACTAAATACTTCAATTAAAAGAAAATAAAAGAATGTTAGAGTGAATAAAATATGACATCTAACTATATGGTACTTCCAAGAAATAAATTCCTACTGAAAAATTAGATAAAGGTTCAAAATAGGTACCTATTGTAAGTACTAACTAAAAGAAATCTAGCCTAGCTATATTAATACAGGTAAAAGAGAAGCTAAGGCAAAATGCTTCAGTAGAAATACAGAAATATCATATAACAATGAAAAAGTCCAGTTAGGACAACATAACGACACTAAATCTGTTTTCAGCTAATAATGTAGCTTTAACATGAAGAAAGAGTTGACAAGATTATAAGGAGCAAAAGACAAATCCAAAATCATCTTTGGAGACTTTTAGTATACATCTCACAGTAACTCAGAATAAAGAGATGTGGCATCAAGCAGCAATATATAAAATGTGAACAATATGACTAACAAACCTGATGTAATCGGTGTATATGGAACATGGCACTCAACAACATTCTTTTAAGCACATGGAGAACACTATAAAATTCCATCATACGCTGGGCCAATGATCTGAATGCCATTTCAAGTTCTTTGTAAAAGAATAAAAATATTAAAACCAATGAAAGTAGAAGGAAGGAAAAATAAAAATTAGAAGCAGAAATTTATGAAAGAGAAAATGATTGCAAAATAAAGAGTTAGCTTTTGGAAAAGGCTAAAGATGATATTCTCTTTTTGAGAATGATTAAAGAAAAAACCCTTTATATCGGAAATGAAAATAAGAGGCCATCACTAGAGATTCTTAAATATAATAAGAGGGATTTAAAAACAACTTTATGCCAACATATTTGAAAGTAGAGTTTTAAGTGAGAAATTATAGAAAAGTGTAACTACCAAACTGACAAAAGAAGAAATAGAAAATCTAAACAGTTGGATTTTTATCACATAATTTGAATCTATTTTTAAATAATTTGGATTTGTTATTATATAAGTTGGGTTGTTATTAAAATCTTCTGAGAAAGAAAATTCTAGGCTCAGAGGGCTTCACTAGGAAATTTTACCATAAATTTAATGAGAAATATTTATGATCTTCAAAAATCTTCTGCAGAAAAGAAAAAGAGGTCATGCTTTCCGGTTCACCATAACCTTGATGGCTAAGTCTGACAAGGACATTACAAGAAAGAAAAATTACAGGCTGATCTCTCTCGTGGGACACAGATGCAAAAATCTTTAAAGAAACAATTGAATCCAGAATTACACAAAAAGATAATATGTCATAATTAAATTGATTTTATTCCTGGAATGTAAGGCTGATACTACTTGAAAAAAAATCACTCAATGTTGAAATAAAATAACACCTAGGATTTGTTTCAAAATAATCATGTGACAAGTGGAGAGTGTGTGGGAGGACAAATGAAACAAAAATGGCTGTGAATTGTTAAGTTTTGTGGCTGGGAGATAAATACATTTGTGTATACTTGAAGTTTTCTATAAAAGAAAGAAAAAAAATAATGTAATTCATCACATTGACAGAGTACAGGAGAAAATCATGCATTCATTTCAATAGATAAACTGAGAAATCACTTAAAATAATCATACATAATTTAAGATCAAAAACCCTTAGCAAGCAGAAACAGAAGGAAACTTTCTTAATGTGGTAAAGAGTAAGTCAAAAGCCTTAATGGAGAAATGTTGAAAGCTCTCCTTCTGAGCTTGGGAACAAGATAAGGACTGCCACTATCACCAGTTCTATTTAATATTGTGCTGGAGAGTATAGCTAGTGCAATAAGCCAGAAGTTTTTTATTCTCACCTCTTGACATTTTGGACCAGATGACTTTTTGTTATGGGAATCTGTCCTGTACACTGTAGAATGTTTGGCACCGTCCCTGACCTCAACCCAGTAGAGACCAGCAGATGCCATTAGCATCCCACTGCCCTGTTGAAATAAACGCTGTAAGGTTTTGAGAGGAAAAATAAAACCATTGTTATCTGCGGAAGATAAGAGTAAATGTGTAGAAAATCCTAAGGGATATCGTAGGAGGTAAAATGTGAATCTCAACCCTTACATCATATCATAATCTAAAATTAACTTGCAAGATCTAACGTAAACAGACCTAAATGTAAAACTTAGACTAAAATACTTGCAGAGGAAAATCATTGTCGCATTGAGTTAGGCAAAGATTTCTTAGGTGGAACACAAAATATTGAAACCATAAAAGAAAATATGGATAAATTTGATTTTATCAATTAAAAAGCTTATGTGCTTCAAAATACAGAGTCAAGAAAATGAAAAGATAAGCCAAAGACTTGGAGAAGAATTTGCCTAACATGTCAGTTAAAGGATTGTATTTAGAATATATAATGAGACCTTCAAACTCAATAATAAGGCGAAAACCTGATTTTAATATGGGCAAAAGGTGTGAGCAGACATTTCGATTAAGAAGATATGAATGTGGCTAAAAAGCACATAAGAAGGTTGTCAACATCATGAGTCATCAGGGAAATGCGAATTAGAACAACAATTAGACATCACCATCTCTCCATTAGAATGGCTAAAATTAAGAAGCCCGACATATTAAGGGTTGGTCAACATACGCATCAACTGGAGCTCTCAAACCCTGCTGGAGGGCAGACAGAATGGTCTAGACTCTTTGGGAAACAGTTTGGCAGCACCTTATAATAACCTACCATAATATGAACCTTACAATAATATGCAGAAATTCTATTCCAAGTTATTCACCCCAAAGAAAAACTGATAAATGATTAAAACAGCTTTATTCATAATAGCTCTAAACTGGAAAAAACTAAATGCTTTTCAACAGGTGAGGGAATAAACAAATTGTGGTGTATCTATTGCTATGTGCTGCACTGGAATATAAGTCAGTGGCTAAAGGGACAAGTTACTGATGCATGCAACAACGTGGATGGCGCTCAAAAGCATTATGCTAAGAATGCTTTTGGCATAAGAAGAAGCCAGACAGAAATGTTATGTGCTGTATGAATCAATTATGAAATTCCAGAGAAGATACGCTGTAGAGATAAAAAGCAGATCACTGATTGCCAGAGGCTAGGGATGGGGTGAGGTGATTGCCTGCAAAGGAGAATGAGGGGAATTTTTGTGATAATAATAATGTGTCGTGATCATAGTGGTTTTACAGCACTACATACATTTGTCAAAATTCGTTGAACTGTTAAATTAAAATTGGTAAAATGTATTGCATGTAAATTATACTATAAATAAAGCTAATTAAAAAAGAAAGATGGAAGAATCTTTGTATATTGCCGTGGAAAGGTCTTCAGGGTGTATTGGTAAATGAAAAACATGCTATCTTTGGTGGAAAACATTAGTACAATGTACGTTATATAATGTATAGAAATTTTCCCACCACACCTCTTTTCGAATTTTCTCTTTTCTCAGAATCTTCTTTCATTGACATTTTCTTTTCCATTTCTGTTTCCTTGCCTCCTTGCTCACCCCCTTGCCCTTTAGTCAGGTCTGTTTTTATCCGCTCTCTTCCAGAATTAAGGTCAAATTAGCTGATTTGAGCTTGAAATCACAATCTGCTCTTTTGGCCATTTCTCTGACCCCTTAATCCCACTATCTGAGTCTTCAGCTCCAACAAGAACTCCCATCTGATCACACCCTTGCATAATGATTTTCCACAGGGCTTCCGTAGTTTACACGATTGTTTCCAACCCCCTTGCTGGGCTACAAAGGTCTGCAGAAACAGGCGCAGACAGCTTCGTAGCTTCCCTCCCATTCTTACCTTCCATAGAGCTAGCGCTTTAGTCACGTGAAATCAATTTGCCCTTCCTCAGGAATTTTGTGCTCCGTGACCTAGTTATTTTGCAAATACATCTATTTAGCCCTTTTCCATCACCTCCCTTCTTTCTTTTCTTCATCTGGCAAACTTTTACTCAAACTAAATGAAGCAGATCAAATGTCACCTCTTCTGTGAAAATTCATTTTTTCCTTCTTCTGTGGTTTACTACTACTTGAGAATATTTTGCCTTTATGAAAATTGGCATATGATTATTATTTTCTAGAGAGGCAAACATTCTAAGTAGGGATAAAGAAGATATAAAAAGTACCCAGATGACCTCTACTCACATATGTGTTTCTATATGTAGATACCTTCAAGTACATGTTACAACTGCACACAAATGGGTCCTTCTATGATACAACTCTTTGCCTATTTTTTTCACTCATTATGTCTCTGATATCTTCTAATGTCAACAGAAAAGATCTATGTGCCATTTTTAATGGTTGCATAGTATTCTGTTTTATGTATCATTTCCTTAACTAGCTTCCTGTGGATGCACATTTAAGTCATTTCCAGTTGCTCTCATTATTACAAATAATGTCGTAATGAGCATTCCACTGTGCTTTGAAAATGTCTTGACAAATGTCCCTGATCACATAGGATCATAATTATCCATGTGCCTGTCTTTCCTACTAGACTATTATTAGTTCCCTGAGGGCAAAAACCATTATTTCTCTTGGAATCTCCAGAACCTTGCAGAGTGCCAGTAGGAGCTTCATATATATTGTTGAGAGAAAGCGGGAATAAATGAATGGATGTTTATATAGTTGGGTACACATGTGTATCATCACACATGTCTTCAGTTCTTATTCAGTTTCTCATTGGCCTCGTGCCTCATATCTCTTAGGCATTATACAATTCTCTACTTGTTTCTAACCTCTTTTTACAGATGTCATTACCACTGATATTAATTCAATATGTAGCTTTAAGAATTAGAATATTGCCAAACTGTGACTCCCTGATAGATTTTGGTGGCCTCTGGAACAGATTTTATAAATTGCAGAGAAAAAAATGCAGATACCTGACACTCTTTGCCCTTCCCTCAGCAGAGATGAGTTCTTAAAACTGAAATTGTCAATTACAAGAAAAAACACATGATATGTGTGTTGCGTACTATTTACAGCTGTTGTCTGTTATGGGATCTCTGGAGCGTCATTTACTGCTACAACTGAATGGTCCCATAAGTTTAACTCACCAATACGACTGCAAAATTGTCTTAAATCACAGAGAGGAAGAGAGGAAAATCAACTAGAAGTGGCTAAAATGCTGCTTATGCCTTCTTGAGAACTCACAGTTTTCCTCATTTGCTTCTTCAGGATGCTCAGAGCAGCTTGTTAGGTCTTATGGTGTATTACAATATAGCAGATTATGAGCCCGAATTTCCAAAGGGAAGAAACATACTGTTGATGTCTCTTTGCAAGGGCTGCATTTGGTTTCTTGACTAATGCACTATGCTGTATTGGGTATCAGGTAATGGGAGCCAACTGGCCCAGACAATGAGAGTGTTCAGTTGGTGTTGAAAATTTACAAGAGCTTAAGTTATTTTTTATTTCTTCTTGCTGGGCTGGGAGCACTTACTATTGTCGTTCAATATGCTGTAAATGAACATAGTTCAAAAACTACAAAGAGAGTGATATGGAATTATAGAACTGAAAATAGGCTACTGATTGGGTACAAATTCATCAAGCCTCTTTATTTCTCAACAAGCTTTTTATTGGAGTGCCAAAATAGCTTGCTTTGGAAGGCGTGAAAATGATTGTGACAAATGATATAGCGGGAAAGTTGACCTTCAGTTAACTTCAACTGTGCTCAGCTAGCTAACTGAGATATATCTCTCCCCACCCCCAAAATTCTAGTTAGTAAGTTCTAGTTAGGAAATAATTAGTTTGACATGCAGAACACCCAATCCAATACTGAATTTCTTCAGAAACTTTTGTAATATCTCAGGTAGAAAGTGGTGTGACTGGAATTTGAACTCTGGAAATATGGCTCTAAAAATTGTTCTCTGCTCCAGTAGGCCATACTGTTTCTGATTAAACAAATACTTGATTTACGATAATGTTAGAATTGTTTTCCTGAAGCACAGTCTTTGGTATGTCTTTCTCCTGCTGAAAAACCACTATTGACTCTATTTCTTAAAGTAGTAGTTCTCAACTGTTCTTTTCTGGACAAACATTTTAAATATTCTTATTACAACTCCATCTTTCACTCTTTTCTTCCAAATCCAGAAAGCACACCTGAATCTATGCCATTCAAGGTAATATTATTATAGGGAAGACTTTAAATCTATTCTTGTAATCATATAAGTTATACTAGAGTTTAGCAGGATGTAACAGAAATGTGACAACCTTGGGCTAGCCAAATACTGGTTTATTGGTCTCAAATAGCCAGAAGCATTGAAGAAACTAGTGAAGATGCAATGTAACTGCTTAAGGAATTTTTCAAGAATCCAGGCTCTTTCTACCTTTATGTTCACCATCTTATCATGTGACTTTGATTCTCAAGTTGGCTTTCTCATCTGAAAGTATCATATCTATGTTCAAAAAAGGAAGAAGAAGGGCAAGGATGAGACACAAAAACCAAGAAGGCACCTTCCAGGTGAAATTGTGCCCTTTAATCAGTTTTGCAGAAAGACTCACCTCCTGCTATCATTTATATCTCATTGGTCACAATTCTGTCACATGGCCACTCCTACCTACAAGAGGATCCACAAAGCTGGGAGTTCTTTCTTTCCCCACACACATCAGGGGTACTAGTCGTAAGAAAGAAAGGCTGTTGGGCAGGCAACCAGAAGTTTGTACCATATGTGTATGTGTGTGTGTGTGTGTGTGTATATATACACACAATATGTATTACATGCCATCAAGTCAACTTCGACTCCTGGTGACCCTATAAATGAGTGATGTCCACAATGTCCTGTCCTCAACAGCCCTACTCAGTTCCTGTAGACTCATGCCTATGGCTTTTATGGAGTTAATTCATCTCGTATTTGATCTTCCTCTTTCCCTGCTGCTTTCTACTTTCCCCAGCATTACTGTCTTTTCCAAAGACTCCTGCATTCTCATGAGGTGCCCAAAGTAGGACAGCTTCAGTTTTATCATTTTTGCCTCCAGTATGTAGTTCAGGCTTAATTTGCTCTAGGACCCACTTGTTTGTCTTTCTGGCAGTCCAGGCTGTCTGTCTGTCTGTCAGTCTATCTATCTATCTATCTATCTATCTATCTATCTATCTATCTATCAATCTATCTTTCTATCTATTATAAGCAAACATTTACACTGTCCTTAGTAATCAATGATTCTTCAATAGACCCCATCACTGATCACAGTATACCAATGAGATGCTGAATCTATGGTTGAGAACTTCTGATGTACAGAATACAAGTCCAAATCCCTAAACAAAACCTAATGGAGGGATCTTACCAGTTTGACACCAGCCTACCTTTCTAAATTCATGTGCCGCCATCTTCAGTCCTTTTCTTCAGCCATTCATAGCTTTTCTTTATTCTTGAATGCACCAATTTTTATTCCTCTGTGTTCTTTGCATGTATCTTTTTCTGACCTTCTCTCTCTGGTTAGTGCTTATTTTGCAAGACCCAGTCTAAACAGCATCACGTCTTGGGAAATGTCCTTACCTCTCAGTCAGATCTATTTTTGGTGCTTTGTATACACCTCCACTAGCTCACTTGTCATTCTTTGCTTGCATATTTGTCACTACCAACAACTGCTTTGGCCTCTTACAGAACAAGGATTATAATTTATTCAACTTTTTCTACCCAGTGCCTCCTGCAGTTCCTGGAATATGCTCAAGACATCTGCTTAATGAAAAACAAAACCGAATATTATCCCCAACATACAAATGATCTACAAAGAGCTGAAGTGACCTGCTCTCACCATAGTCAGTAAAAATGCACTGATCCATGCACCTTAAGCTTAGATCTCAATGGCTGTCAACAGAAAGAGGTTTTTTTTTTTTGTCTCAATTGATCATTATAGTAGTACAGTTAGTAATTTAAAAGTTTATTTCTTTGTATCTTCTATTACCTGTTCATTAGCTCTGTTATTGAGAGTTACTGAGTTTTCTCTTTCTTTGTACAGAATTAAAGACACAGTTTCTTCCCTCAAAAAGACTACTGTTTAAGGGAACAAAAGACGTATTTAACTCATGGTGATTTGAAGGACATGGAAAGAAATGAGTAGTTTAACTTTTAGACTGTTTAGTGGCTGAGATATTTATACTTGGCAAATCCTTGATTCTTGTCGTTAGACTGGGTTTAGGAGTGATACAGAATTGGGTGAACACACAAAAGGGAGAGAGTAAAAAACACATAAAATTGGACAAGAGGTTAGAGCAGACATGGTGAGTTGCTAGTGTGATGTCACATCTTTCACTTCCTTTCCCAAATACATGGGGGACAGACATCACTAATCAATCAAACATGTTTTTCACCTGAGCCCAGATGTGGTCTTAGAATATGTCTCAACACTGAAATGTTCCAGATGTCTTTCATCAACAAAGGAAGGAAGACTAGCCTATCTTTATCTCATCAAAATGTTCTCCAGAAGGTCTATTCATGTCAATGTGCTCCCTGTGGTTGGGCAGAGAGTGTTACCTTGATTTCTTTCAGAAAGTGAAGAAAGTATTGCAACTCCAAGCTTGAGCTTCCAGGTGCTTCCCTCTTTTTGTCAAGTTTCTCTCAGGGATTGGGTTCAGTGTCTTAAAATAATGAAGTTCCCAATACAAGTTCTGTGCTTAACTTCTATTTCTACTGGATAATGAGAGGGACCATCCTATCCACAGACTTTATACTTGAGATGGTAGGGAACTAACATGTACTCAATGGCAAGCAATATGCCAAGTGCTTTATATTTGCATTTTCTTTGTTTTTATAACAACCACATGAGGTGAGTATCATTGTCCCCATTTTACCGATGAGAAAATAGCCTTAAAGAAATTGTCAGTTGCCTCAGATCTTACAACTGGTGAGTGATGAAGATAAGATTCAACCTCAGACCTGTGACATGCAGCATCATGCTATTGAACTCTGGAGAGTTAATTCCTTCTTTCATGGTCTTGATAAAATCTTCTTCTTGGCTTCTTTTCCTTCCACTAAGTACTTATGCTTTTGATAACAGCCTTGAGCTTAACTTTACACTTTCTTGAGCCTTGCAGACTGCAGAGGTAGATGGATAAGGATAAATGTAGATCAGATATATATTAGAAACAATCAACTTGTTTCGGACTTCATGCCTGTCAGGTGTAATTCTGGCCCCCTGGAGATGGACTTGATGGAAATGGAAAGTGTATTTAGGTTTAATTTTCTTGTGTTCCTTTTGCTGCAGGGCAGCGTCCATACCAGGTGATCACCGCCCGAGTTCACCCAGGAGAGAGCAATGCCAGCTGGGTGATGAAGGGGACCTTGGAGTTCCTGGTCAGCAGTGACCCTGTGGCTAGGCTCTTGAGGGAAAACTTCATTTTCAAGATCATCCCCATGCTCAACCCAGATGGTGTCATCAATGGCAAGTATGTCAGGCACTTGACTCAACCTGGCCCTCATTTATGTCACCACAGTAACATCTTGTCATTTTGCCCAATGGGTGTGATTAGAGAGGGCTTGGTACTCTGGTGGGAATAAATTCTCTTGGGCTTCTATTAGCTGGCACAAATAATATCATACTCTCTTCACACATTGATGTGAGTCTCATAGTTTTTTAAATAGAAAGGTATAGATTCATAGGCAATTAATACCAGAGGGGTGCTTAGAAATAATCTAGCCTGGTACTCCTTTTAAAAAGGAGAAAATTGGTATGCAGGGTGATCAAGTGACCTGCCCAGGTCATAAGATGGTTTAGCAGCAAAGTAAGGACTCAACCTGCGATTTCTTTGCAGTTAAGACCAATGTTTTCATTTGCTTTCTGATGTTTACTGCAGAGAAATGTTTATTTTCAGTTGTATTTTACTGAATTCTGGATACAGCTATAATAAGGGTGTCACCTCATCTAAATGGAATGGCTGAAATGGTTGAAAAATGGCTGAACGTGGAAGGACTGGAAAATGGTTGGCTGAAAGAGAGAAGGTACGGTGGTGCTTCTCCTCACCTAGCCTTTGCGTGCCTTGGGATTATATACTGGGAAAGATGGATTCTAGTGTTCAATGAAGTCTGTTGGAAGGGATCTGCATTTTCAGGGTTTGTGAGCTGAGGCCCAGATATCAGAGCACGTCCCCAAGGTCCCATGGCCAGTGGGTGGGGGTGGCAGGATTAACATTCATAAATACCTGTCTCAAATTCTGTGGAAAGAGACTAAAGCCCCTTCCTATGGCAATAGATAATTCTTTTTACTATAGAAACAGATGTTGGTATCCCATGGAAAAAACAGAATACAAGATAAACAGAAAAATTGAAAGAAAAAATAATTCCCAATGCTAAAAATGAAAAGGAACTTACAATTTAAAATATCAGTATTAAAGAAGCAAAAACACAAGTTTAGAGAACTGAGAAAAGAGAGCAACAATAAAAAGGTGAAACACGAGAGATTAAAATGAGAATTATAAAGAAAAAAAAGAAAAACATTTCAGAGATAAAATTTAAATGACTTAAAATAAATAAGAATGTTTTAAGAAAGATAAAACAGTAATTAATCTTTTTAAGAAAAAAGTAAATAAATGTGAAACATCTGAGAAAAGACCAGCTTCAAAGGATAAGCACGAAAAAGAATATTGGTAAGTTAAAAATATAAAGATGATAAAATATAAAACAAGATCAGAATAAATTACAAATGGTAAAATATGTTAAATTATGCCAAAATGCAAGCAAGTGAAAGCTATAGGCTGTAAAAATAAAATTTCAATAGGTACAGAAAAAAAGAAGATAAGTAAGGCATCCATGTTTTCCTAATGTTTCCTGGTTTTGTAGCTGCCAGACTCCATTTTTTTTTGGAGGAGCTTTTTGATGGGCAGAGAGTAGAGTCCTTCCTCTTTGCCTGCGGTGACTGGTTGGTCTTCAAGCACCTGCGAGGCATAGGAGGCCAAGTCGTTCAGTAAGGAGCATCACTTTGGCCTCTGGCAGCAATTAAGCTTCTTAGATCTCAAGCTGGATAAAGGCCTAAAGCAGTGTTCACGCTCGGTCCAACAGAACTCAGCTGGCTCCTGCCATGTGCTTCTTTCGCTCTGGAGAACACTAGGACAGCAAGGAATGGTTCCTCCCTGCTTAGGGGCCAAGCATTTTACTAGCAAGCTTTCTCAGCCCAAATAGATGGAAAAGAGCAATGCAAGCCATCTTGAGGGACGTGATCCCGTTTCAGCATTTTGTCAAACAAATTGGCTCTTTTCTCCTTCCATTAAATTGTCTGGGGTCTGGTAGAGAGTGGAAAGAACGCTGGCTTTACAGTCATAACTCTAGTTTGGAATTCTGGCTCTTCTCCTGATCTGCTCGGATTTCTCTCCTGTTGGAAGAGGAAGATAACGTGCTCCCTATTGACCTGTCTGGGAAAAGATCTCATAAGCCCAAGGCAATATTTAAGCTCAGGGATAAGTATTGTAGTTTCTTCCGTTTCAAGTGCTCATACCTCCAAATCAGGGGCTTGATCCAGGTCTTTGGTTGAAAGGTTAATGTGGTCCCAGTCACTGAGCATCCTTCTGGCCTGGACACAGTTATTTCCAGCTCACAGCTGGTTGCTTTGGACTCCCTAATGGCAGGTCAGCTTCTTCTTAGTGACACTGCCATTCATCATCATTACGATTATTTATTATGACTAAAATTACCCTTTTTATTTATAAAGCATCTTTCATCGTGGAGCTCAAGGCACTTTGTAGATCGCTTGAATCACCCAAACAATTTTGGCTGAAAGGGACTTGGAAATCATAGTGTTATTCTACTGATAAGAAAATCCATAGGTCATAGCACATCATTATCAAAAGCCTTGAGACTGCCATGGATGCATAACATCTCACTATAAAAGAGCTTGTAAGTCTCAGCTTATGAACCCTTCTTAGAACCTACCTGAGATATGGTTTATCTAACTTCCACTTGAACTCTTTCTGTGATTGATATTCCATTTCATGGCATGCCCATTCCATTGTGCATAATTAGATGGGCTTGTGTTTTTCTATATTTTGATCTCTGCCCTGTAAACGTCACACATTTTAGGCAGTCTTACCTTGGGGTACTCCATGGGCAAAATGTAATCCCCTTTTTACATGCCTTAACTTGCCCGTGTGAAGTCCTTCTCCAAGTTTGATACAGTTCGTAAACATTGCTTATGTGATATTGTTCCTGAAGTTCTGGTCTTCATTGATTTTTCTCTGAACACATTCTTAATAACAGGCTTCTTAAAGGTAACAGAACTGCCCTGTGTGTGGTCTGACCAGCAAAGAGGCAATCTTCACATAAAGATTAGAGAGCCTAAATCTGAACTTGGCACTTCCTAGACTGTACTCTTCTTTCCCAAGTAATCTTGGCCCCCATGGAGTTTGCAAGAATGTTTAAAAGTAGAGTAGTTTCCTTTTGTGGTGATGGTAATGGAGCCTCTAAGGATGGCTGGGAGGTTTTGATAACTGTGGTCAGGGAGACAAAGCCAGGATTTTCAAGCAAAAATGCAGCGGGTCTTGCCAAGCCAAAGATCTCTTAGCAACACATGTCTGTAAGAGGAAAACAAAAGAAAAAGATGGTTTCCAAAAGAATCAGTCTACCGTCTTGCTGGACTGGTAGTTTGTATTGAATTGGGCTGAGTTCTATAGAATCCAGGAGGACCAATGCTGTGGTCCCTTGACTCTTATACTTCTTTCCAACATGGGCTAAAAGAGCAGGGAGTCAACAAATTAGGTTAGAGCAGCAGTGATAATGGTGGCTTGATTAGAGTGGCAAGAAGGCAGTGATTGTGGAACTGCTTAAAAGGTAGATACGGCATGTAAATGAGGGAGAGGAAAAAATCTGGCATGATTCCCAATTTTTGGACTTTGGTTGTTGGGTGGATGACAGTGACAAAATAATTTATAGGAAGTCAACACACAGCCCAGCATTTTATTCACAGGAGAATCAGAGTATATTTCTTCTTAGTATATATACAACTCTACAAACTTGATTATCTTCTTCCAAGGCCATTGTGGAACAGAAACAAACAAGAATAAAGAGAAAAGGGCATGCTATTAGTAAACACACCAAGGTATTAAGAAGTAATAGCTGAATGCTCTAGGGGAAACAAAACTATAAAAATTGGGTAAAAAATCTTGACAATTTTAACCATCTGGGACCATTTAAAGTTAGTGCCAATAGTCTTTTACTCCACTATGGGCGGTGAAGGCTTTATTTTACTACAATAAGAGCACTCACAGACTTTATCTAAAAAAACTTATTCAGCACCTTCTATGGGCCAAGAAAGAACCTTGTTCTTTTGCATATATTTTCTCATCTAATCCTAACTATGGCCCAACAAAAGTAGATCTTCTCTCTTATTTCTACATATGAAGACTTGAGTACACAGGGGTGAGGTTTGGATGTAATTTAAAGAGCTGGTGTTCCAGAGAAAAGACTAGAACTTCTGTCTATCCTAAACTACTTTTCTGTAGAGATTTAAGGACATTAGAATAAAAGAAACTTAAAATGTTCTAGCTGGCAATGTTCTTGTATATTATTTAGTCCCAGTCCTTCAAATGATAAGGAAACTGAAACTAAAGAGCTAAGATGAGTTATCCAAGATCACATAGCTAGTCCAAGACAGAAATGCCATTAGAAACTGTCAAGATAGTTAAAACACTCAGGCACACCCACACACACACGCATACCTGTGCCCAAGGTTGTACATATGGCTAGCTTGTGACAGAGCTGGGATTTGAACCCAGTCTATCCAGCTCCAAAACCCATGTTAGTTTTAGTCTATCAGCTCTTCCAAACCTTGGATGGCCATGTAAGTAGAGCCTCAGCCCCATCAGCAGGTGGTCTCTGAAATTAGTCTTGTTGACCCAGACCTTCACATGCCCTGGAATGAACCAAGGCATGGACTTCCTAGCTTTTTGTGATTTTGGCCCAGGAAAAATGAATTGGTTCATCCTCAGTCGTCCTCTGTGGAATTTGAATTCTCAGCTTGGCTTGGGCCTCAACTGTCTCTCTTGTCCTGCTAACTTTCCCCATTGGAGAATACATCCTTTCCTGTTGCTGCCAGCTTTTGGCTGTAAACAGCGCCTAGCTGAGTTTGAGTATATTTTGTCCTGTGGCTCCCATTCCACTGCCCATTCTGTTGTATATTTTCACTCGGCCATTCAGGATCCCAACGGCTTACGATTATCCCCATTGGGCTCACTTCACCTTTGGGCTGGGCTGGGCCTCTTCCCTCCTGTTTTGGTATGTTCAGGGCTTCCCTCTGATTCAACCTCAGTTCTAACTTTTTAATCTATTTCAAATCTCTTCAATATAATAACATGCAGTAGTTCTCCTACTTTTGGATTTCACAGATCAGTTACATTTGAAAAAATGAACTGTAATAAGTATGTAATTTTTTTTTTAAATTTTCACAAGTGAGAATGGAAGATACTCTCTTGGATCCCAAACAACAGACTGGTGAGATTTTCAACATTAGATGTTGCTTGGGCAGCCTCCCCGTATACTTACAATCATACAAATAACCCAAGGGTGTGTGCTTCTGGATCTTTAGGTCATGGCAGTAAGTACACTTGCTGTTTGTACTATGATAGTTAGCACTGCTGTCCACGACGGCTTCCTGTGTGCAGAGAGCAGTGTCGTCATTGGATGGATTGGCTATTCCCATTGCCAATCATCCTGGAAAGGAAAAGATCCTGGAACAAGAAAAGATGCCTGAAAAATAGGCCTTAAGGGGGAAGAGATAATTCTCCTGAGCTTGAAATTAGAGAAACTCTGGTCTATGCAGAGGGGTCCCCATACCCATAGGTCATAGAGGAAAGATGGCATCTGCCATGTGGAGGAGGCCAGAAGAGGCAATTGGCCACTTGAGAATGAGAACAGCTATACCAATAATCAATTTTAAATTTTCTGTCAGGAGTTATCTTGCGTTATATCATTTATTGTTTAGTGAAGTGTTAATAAGCCTTTCTGTCTTGTATTAGTTGTGCTATTGGGATTTAAAGGAAATGTCTGTGGAGCCAGCCCTGATGGCCTAGTGGTTAAACTTCGGTGCTGTCACTGCTTCAGTGACCCCGGTTCATTTCCCGGTCGCAGAACCACACCGCCCATCTGTTAGTTGCCATACTATGGCGGTGGCTTATATAGAGGAACTAGAAGGACTTACAACTAGAATGTACAACCGTGCACTGGGGCTTTGGGGCGGGGAAAAACAAAAGAGGAAGATTGGTAATAGATGTTAGCTCAGGGTGAATCTTCCCTTGCAAACAAAAATGCCTATGCCCAAGATTGGTGAAGAGGATAAGTTGTGCTCAGAGCAGGTGTACTTAGAGAAATTCCTAAGAAAATAGGGAATAATGAGTACAATAGCTAATAAGTTTTAAGAGTTGTGCTCAGTAAAACTAGGACATTTAGAAAAATGAAGTAGCTTTATTGCTTTCTAATTATAAAAATGATACATGATACAGCTAAGATAATAGGTATTTCAAAAGATGAGATTTGGTTCACACAGGTGGCAGAAGTCTGAAAGTTCAAAAAGGGGATGCAAAGAGATTAATAACTGCAGGGATGGGTACCGCCTACAATGATGGGGAAGCAAAGCAAAGAGATGGAGTTACCAAAGCTGAGGAGCTGAAGGGCTCCATGAGGCTGGTGTTTGGAACTCTGAGAAGGGAGCCTGACCTGGCAAGGGCTTCAGTGGACCAGGGGGCAAAGTGGAGAGGGTGAGGGAGGGTAGAGTGGCCTAAGTCAAAATGGCAAGGGGGTGCGTCCCGCCTTCTCCTGGCACCTGTGAGAAGGTACAGCAATGCTGGTGCTGTGTGCCTTAAGATGCAGGGGTTGAGCCGATCGCCTGCTGCTGCTCTTGTCTCCTTAACTGGAACTGGAAAACAGAAAGGGTGTCGTTTTCTTCATCCTCCTGCCTTCCTATCACCCTCTGGTGCCTGTTGTTGGCAGGACTTACCAGGAAGCCAACCTACAAGGGAGTCTGCGCGTTGTAATTTGCAGTTTTAGCTGCAGCGTGACACAGCAGAGTATAGAATTGTAGCCTGAGAGCTCAGAGACAACCAGTGAAAAAAAGCACCAAGCGTCCTTTTACTGAGTGCCCAACACACTAGCATCGGGGTTAATTCTCTGTGTATGTGACTTTGTTTTCAAAAAATGAAATGGTTTTATTGTTTCCAGTGGAAAAAAATGATGCATTTTTATTGTAGAAAATTTCAGTGTAGATAAAAAAACTTAAAGAAGAAATTAAAAAGCACCCAATTCAGGGCTATGGCATTGCATTACTCCAAGGGGCATCGTTCTCATTCTAATCTACGATAATTACATAGTGCCTCAAGAATTTTGTAACACGGAGGCCCTCTCTGAATCAGGCTGCTCAGAGATAAACACTATTAGCAAGATGAAGAGGATCTATTAGCCATTTGTTTGTAAATCGACAGCTTCAAGTATATCAGCTATTTCTTTAAATATATTTCTATATACATACCCGTTTTAACTTCATAAGATAATATATTTTGTCATATAGTTTATAAACTAAGAACAACTTCCTATGGCAAAGAATGCAAATGGCATTATTGGTTTTTAAAATAGCAATCTGATAGTATCGATGGGCCATAATTAATGTAAACAATTCTCCGTTATAAACAATAGGCAGGTGGGTATTCTTGCTATTCTCCTGGTGAATTTCGCCAGTCATTTCCTTAAGATAAATTCTCAAAAGCAGTCTGTTGATCAAATGTTATGCATATTTTATATTTCATACATATTCTAGATTACTCCATTTAGAAAATACATAGATGTATATTCTTACCACCGATGGATGAAAGTGCCAGGTCCCCATACTCTTGTTAACACTGCCCATTATTGGTCTTTTTAATTTTGGCAATCTAATAGGATAAAAATATGATTTTAACTCTTAATTTTTTTATACCTATGAAAAAAGTAAATATTTTACTCCCATTTTGCAGTTGAAAAAAAACATTGAGGCCAAAGCTTGGGTGACATGTGCAAGGTCAGCCACCTATCTGATGTTTCAGAGTCAGGAATTAAACTCAGGTCTGCCTGGTTGCCAAGCTCGTGTTCTTTCCACTTGGCTGTGCAGCCCTGCTTATGTCAAAGCCTCCAGTCATCCTGATGATCCTCCTCTTGAATGTTCTCAGCATAGAACTTGGGAAGTGGTAAGTGCTTAGTACATGCGTGTTAAGTCTAACTCTGGGTGCACCTGACCTTTCCAAGGATCTTAAGTGTGGCCCTCCAGATAGGTCATTCCAGATCAGAGCAAGTGTTCTACATGGCTTTGAGCCACCTCCGTTAGAAATGAACTGCTGGTGACATATTGAGTTAAATCTTAGTGCTTAAGTATCGGTGTACCACTGATTATGTTTTACTGCAGATTAGATTGGAAGCGAAAATTTGTATCCTATACTTGTGAGGTATGCTTTGTGTTGACCCTGTGGGCATCATAATTACTTAGCATTCTCCATTTCCTTCTCCTTTTAGTCATCATAAACTGTCTTGAAGGAGCAACTGAGCACACATCAGGGAGCCTGGTTTTATGTCTGGGCAGTCTCCAACAGGCTAGGGTGTAATATGTATGGTGCCTCTGGATCCTTGCAAGCTGGGAGGACTCATGCCCTTAGGGCTCCTGCAGGATCACATGGGGAGTGATTCGCTCTTTTGTGGACTCGCTGTCTGTGTTCGGCTTCTGAAGCACAGACTTTCCATAAGTTCTGCAATGTTTTCTGCAAAGCAAGGGCAGTGGACCAGGGCTTCTTTGTATGGGGGAGAAGGAGGGGCAGGAAAAAGCAGGGGAGACCAATAAAGACAGAGGAAGACTAGCTATCAGATGGTCAGCCTCCCAGTCAGTCTCTCTCTCTTTCTCTCACTCAGCAAGGCACTGGGGCCCTCTCTCTGAAGACTTAGATCATCGCAAGCTGAAGAGCCAATCGGGAGGAAGTTCTACATGCTCTGTGGCCTCTGGGAAGCTGAGTGATTGAGTCCACATTGTCTGTAGAAATTATGCTGATGGTCGTGGTGACATGATGTGACATGACACGACACGAGAGGAATACTCCCCTTTGAACTCTCGTTCCAAAGTTTCACTCCAATTCTCCTTTCAGTGAGGCCAGGGGAATCCAAAGCTTCTGCCGTGGAATCTCCCTGTGGAGTGGTTGCTAGCCAAAGACCATATTTCTTAGCAAATAAATCTTCTCTTATATCCGCCATCTTTTCCTTAACATAAAACTCAACTCATGTTCCTGGGAGCTGACAAAGGAACTTAAATTTGTGATCACAGACTTTTAAAATTTAGACTGTTTTGTTGTTCATACTGTTTGGAACAGAGTTGTCAGTGGATGGATACTTTGCTTTATTTCTTTTAGGAATATTAAATTTTTCTGGACGTGGGGCAAAGGTCAGATATCTGGATGGAAATGTCAATCTGGGTCTGGTTCTACCCTGTTAGCGTGTCTGTGTTAAGAGGCTCTGGACAGAGGTGGGGAAAGGGTATCCAATCTCTTTCTCTTTACTTTACTTTTCTTCTATTTGTAAATGGGGAAAAATGTATTCTGATCCAGCAGGGATAATTTGACTTGAGGAACTATAATTTTCTCTATTTGCCTCCTGCCCTCACTGGAAAAAAGGAGGAATGGAAGTCTCAGTCCATTTTGAATGCTAAGATATTCTCCTAGGCACAAAAGGGGAACACTTAGAGGAATATTTTAATCTCGTAGGTTCTTTTCCAACTTTATAAAATGAAAGGCAGATACATATTTAAATTTTTTTGAAAAGATGCAGAAGTAACTGTTTTCTGTCTTGGATTCTTTCCTGGCAAATATCTGTCCGTAATACTCAAATCATGGTCTGTAGAGATTTTATAAGACATCTGCGATATTTCTTCTAATAGAAGGAAGGAGGTAGAGGGAGCCGTGAAGAACATGGCATTTGGTGTAACTAACCAGACCTCCGTCCATACACCATAGGAATAATGCCCCCTAAGAGAACATTTGAGGGTCCTGGTTCTAGAGGGAAATGCGACACACTCAATCTTGCTGATGAACTTGTTCATAGAGATCAAAATAAAAATTATTTGCTCTGGGAACTCTTAAGGTCCTGCTGCTAAGTCATTTGCATAGCGTTAAATGATGCATAGTGCTGGGGCTGAGCGCTGGGGATGCATTCCCAAGGGGTTCCGTGCTCACACCCGGTTCCTCCCACAGCCTGCACACAGAGAGGGAGTCAGGAGCATGAGTAGTCCATTTGCCTTCCTCAGACATTGCAGTTCTGAATAAATATTACTATTTATTATTCCTAAATTTAGGGTTATTAATTATATCAGCATAAACCTAATTTATGCCATCATAAACAGTGATAATAAATGCTGCCAAATGCTAATACCCAGCTCTTGCCAACTGTGCCTGTAGTTGATGGGTTCCCCCCTCACTTCCCAGAAGCATTAAATTAAAAATGATTCAATGTTACAGAATCATTGATCAAGCTGAGGTTGAGGCTCTTGGGGAAATGAGCTTGTTTTGTTAAATGCTTTGCTCCCTCATTGGCTGGGCAACTTCTGATATTTGTCTGCACTCCAGTGTTCCTCTGTCCCTTCCTCTGTAACAGGAAGAAATAGGGGCAGGGATATAGGCGGGGAGGGAGGTAGATGAGCCCCTGTTCTTCTATCTCAATTTCCCCTTTAGACATCTATCTTCTTAGCATCCCCACTCCTAATACTTTCTTTCAACATATACTTAGAAGTCTTTATAAAGCAAACCCTTGGGTATAATATATATGTGTTATTTCTCAATTCCCATCACATCTACCACATTTTAGTGATGTATGTTACATGGCTCTCTAAAATGCATGAACGTCTATAAGTGGAAAATAGGAAGCACAGCCCTGACAACCCCTGCCAGTACTGAGGGGGCTTTTTCTTTTGTCACTTAGTTTCAGGGGTGCTCTGCTTTTGTGAAGGAGGAGGGAGAGGCTGTCCCCTTGTTATCAGAGCTATAAGATCTCATTGCTATCCCCAAAACCATTTGTACTTTTCCTGCGCTCTCCTTAGCTCTTTCTTTTAGTCCATCTGCGATGATTGTGATGGTGAGGTAGGACAAGGATCTCCCACCAGACAATCAGCTGACCTGGGGGAACCTTCTATCAAAATTAGCTTCTTTCCAGCCATGTGGCTTTGGATAAGTCACTTAACCTCTCCACTACTGTTTCAACTTATTAAGGCGCTAGCGAGCTCTAACCACTGTGCTTCACCTGATTAGTATCATAATCAAATACCATAGTACTTCGTTAACCACTGTACAAAAGTGCAAAAGTAAAGGTTCCTCTGATTGTGTTCTGATGACTGAATTTCAATGGCGAGGCGTGCAAAGCTCTTCAATGGGCAAGCCAAGCAGGCTTAATAATCTCTTTCCTGTTTCCATTTCTCAGTTTCTCAAAAGGATCCAGGATAAGATATGGCAGTGGGATAGAAATTCTGCAGAGGGAGGGACAAGGTCAAAGGTGAGAAAGGCTCCTTTAGGCTATATGTATTATATAATATATATTATATAATTATTTGTATAGTATATCTTACCATATATAGTTTTTATATATACACATATATATTTTATATAGTCATGTGTCACTTAGCAACAGGAATGCTGAGAAATGCATCATTAGGTGATTTCATTGTTGTGCAAACATTGAGTGTACTTACTCAAACCTAGATGGTAGAGCCTACTACACAGCCAGGCTATGTGGTACTAATCTTATGGGACCACTGTCATATATGTGGTCCATCATTGACGGAAATGTCATTGTGTGGTGCATGAATGTGCGTGTGTATATCTATATCTATATCTATATGTAAATCTGTCTATATCTATATCTTACTGAAGCTTTGATTGTCCTTGTGATTGTGATTTTAAATTATGGAGTGGGTGTAGAACTGAATAAATCGTATAAAATATACAGCAGTAGACAAAGCTTGGATCTGGAGGAATTCAGCTAATGCCTTTTCCCCTCCTGGGCTTACTCTTTAAATAGATTCATTGTCCCATTGGAATAGGCAAAAACCTGGCTTCTTGCCTGTTAGAAGCCAGCCTATAATCAGCTCCAGCCTCTGTCAGGGCATCTCCAAGAGCGTTTCAGGGCGTCTATAATGGGCAGTGCCTGTGGTTGTGAAGTCTTGTCTTCCCCAGCCTGGGGCTGCCTCCCTGGTGGACGCAACCTGGACATCACAGCCTCATTGCCCACTCACCCACAGAAGCCCTGGCCCTATGAAAGTGCGCCCCAAGAGGAACCTGAAGTAATGGCAACTCCAAGGCTGGCACTGAGGAATTGCCTGGGAGCCTTGTGCTCTCCAGTTCTGGGTCCTTCTGCCTGGCAGGCCAGACTTTATAGGCAGGAAAAGTCAAAGGTGGCACATAAACCTTGGGAATGTGGCTCCACCCTCCCTGCCCTGCCTTCCAGGTTGCCTTTTCCCTGGTTATTTATCTCTCTGAGTCCCCTAGCCCTTTTGAATTATTAGCCTTATTCCTTCATTGCCCTGCTTCCTTCTTGCAAATATACTCCTATGCATCTTCACTCCACAGGAAACGCTTTCTTTTCTATTTACAGCTTCTCCCTGCTCCCCATCCCTCCCCCTGGCCCAATAACGGCCAAGGAGATAAATAAGAAACATAACTCTTTTTGGCTATTATTTTTTTTCTAACTTTGCACAGTAATATATATAATAACAAGAAAACAAATCTTATTACTAAAGTAATTACAATAAATAACAAATAACTGAGAGTGGAGCTTAAGGAAGAGGGCATGTCAGGGGAGTGATTGCAATAAGATTCTTAAAATTTAATTTAAAATGCCATTCTCACTGCTCTGTGGATGCCTCATGTAGGAGAGTGTGTCTAATTAGAGAGTGTTGTTATTGCTCTTTGAATACACCCACCCCTAGCTGACTGATTCCTTGGATCTTTAAAGGAGAAATTTGGCCCAAGGAATCTCTTGAGAAATATCCTTGTCAGCAGCCCTGTGTTGGGAACCACAGCACTTAGCATGTTAAGTTGTGTGATCATCAAAGCTTGGGAAATGCAAAGAACCACTTGGCATCTTTCCCTCTGATGGTGGGGAATCTTCCCATTGACCATCAAGCAGATGGGTATTTGTGAGTCTGTTATTTGTGAATCCGGAGTAGAGGTCACAGTGAATTCCTTAGTAGAACATGCTGGTGCCGAACCATTCTTAGAGTTAAAATGTTTTTCTTTGTAGCCAATCTAATTTTATCTGAAAGCAATTTATGTTCATTTGTTCTTGTACGGTCCACGGTGGAAATGGGAACACTTATTTTTCTTCCTTAATTATGACTAATGTCCTGTTTATGATAGCCATCTTTCCAAGTTTTGTTTGGTATTTGGGTCACTTTTCTTCTTTAACCTCAATCATGTATGGTCTGCATTTAGTCTCAACATGTGGTATTTTTTAATTATGATATTATTGTCATTGTTTGGTTTCTTTAACCTTCTCCAAGTTATTCTTGAGTGTGGAAGGCAGATTAGGTATGCCATAATAGCTTAACCGTGCCTCTTAGCATCATTTTTCCATTTCATCATCACAACACCAAACACATTTATTAATTCAATTTGTAGGTATGTGCTCTTCTAACTTATTTTAGCTGATTGGTCTTAGTCATCCGAAATCTAGGACAAATGCACAGTTTAAACAGATGTTAAATGACCCCCTCTCTTGACCATCACCATCACCACCATTTCTATAGTCACAACCATCAACAATGACAGGAAAATGGCAAATAATAATCAAGCATTTAATATGCTAAACATATTACATGCATTATCTCTTTTAATCCTCACAACAACCCTCTGTGGTAAGTACTAATATGGCTTTAGTCAGGTGAAAACTAATATTTTAAGGGCAAAATTAGTGTCTAAAGGCATACAGAACACAGATGGTAATTGAGTGAAGAGGTGTTGAATCCAGGTATACCTGTATGTGTGCATGTATGTATGTGTGTGTGTGTGTGTGATTCTAGAACCTGCCCACTTATCAGTTCATGATTCATGAAATCAGAAGTTAATAGTGTTGGGAGGGCTCTTGCATTTCAAAAAATCCAGTCCCCTCTTCTCCTTATAGAAAATAAAAAAGATGCCCAGTAAGGTTCAGTAGGTTTTTTAATCCTCACAGTGTCAGAGGTGAATTTAGAGGCCACGTCTAAAAGTTCCCCCACTGAATGGCCTTTGCATGCAAGGATAATGTTTTTACAAACTATGAAGACATTTATGCATAATCTTATGACATTTGGGCATGTAAAGCAAAGAGAAGTACTTTTTTAAGACAGAGAATGCAGAGAGCCCTGCACAGAAAATGATAAAATGTTAGAAACGTTCAGTCTGTCTAAGATGGCTTCCCAGAAGTGGTCAGACACCAAAGAGGGTTAAAAAGGAGAGGCAGAGGTCCTTGGAAGGAGAGTGAAGGTTTTTCTAGGCCAGCATTTCCTACACTGGTCCGAAGGACATTAGCAGATTGGTGCTAATAGATGTTCCATAAAAGAGGGTGGTGTGGCTGGAAAACGTATTTCAGATTTCATGTAAATAGATTTCTTTATTGCATGACTTACCAATTTTATTGAAATAGTAACATGCATGGAGACTGTCCTATAGGGGGTAAAATATGTGGCATTCACTGAGCTTACTTGAACAGGGTCACATTTCTTGATGGAACATATGTTGATGACCTAGAAGATCTAGAGAAATGTTAGTAATCCCTCAATTTGGGAAATCTTGCTCCAGGCTATTGACTGAGACACAGACATACAATGAAGTCTACTCGTAAAGGAGGACATTAGCATAGAGGCTGAGAACATGGATTCTGGAGGTGGATTGCTCGGGTTTGCCACTTATTAGATGTGTGACCTTGGTCAAGAAACTTGTCATAGGTTGGGTTATGTGGGAAACAGACTCTGAGATGGAGATGTGCTGAAGGAGGTTTATTGTGGTGTGTTCTTGGGAATGACACTTATGAGGGGATGGAGGTGGCTGTGTCGGGAATAAGGTAGAGTTGAATTTGATGCGGTTATTACAGAGGTCTCGGATGATCAATAGGGAACTCCGCAGTTGGGATGGCTTTTAATGTCCTGAATTAAGCAAGTGGACTGAGCCTCTCCTTTGGACACCCCACCAATGACCAATCATTGAATTAGGCTGCCTACGGGGAGGGCTGCAACCTTGGGCAAGGAAGATCCCTTTGGCTGAAGGTCATTCCTATGGGAAGTACTCAGCTGGGAGCCTCAGCCAACAGCAGCTGAGGAATTGAGTTCTCCAGTCCTACAGGGGCTCTCTGAGGGACACAACACAGCTTCCACTGTGTTTTACTTTCCTGTTCTGTAAAATGGGGATAATAGTAGTACCTTCTTAATAAGGTCATTATGGGTTAAACAAGTTACTGTACAGTGTGCCTAATATTTACTAACACTATATGTGTTAAAATAATTAAGATAAAAAATAACACTTAAGATACATACTAGTTGTTTATCATCGAATTCAGTTATAGTTAAGGCAATGGAAACTGAAAGACCAAAGAGAATATATTTTTTACTCCTAAGGAATTAAAAATTTTATTGCCGGTACGTTACCATATATTCACACCAGCAGGCCTCTTCATAGCTTTGTTAGGTTGGGACAAAGAGGCTATTATTGCATCTTCTGGTTTATTCTTTCCCTAGTAACATAAATCTCTGAGAGGAGATCAGTCTGCTTCTTCAGAAAGTGCTCCCTCAGGCAGTTCATGGATTTGGTAAAGAAAACAAAATTCAATCCAGGCCAAGATGTAAGTTGAATAGAGATTACCAGATATTGACTAGTGCCTAAGAACTTGACTGTGATGTTGACCTGATCTAAAAAGAATTGTATCCGTGGAAGAGATGGCCTATCCTAAAATGATGACAGAAGATTTGATGCTAGATAAGCTGCGATCTTTTTCTAAGTGCAGTGTTGAGTGACAATGTCCTAAGTTTGGGCTGTGCTTTCCAACGTCATGACAAAGAATTCCAGTGTTTGTGAGTCCTGATTAGGCTGGGCCTCTCTCCAGAAGGAGACTGCAGCACATTGATGCCCATCATTTGTAGTAATAATTCTGGAAATTCAGACAGCAAGACTCCCTTCAACAGTAATCAAGGCCATTGAAGTCCATGAGATCTAATGTGGGGAAGAATTTTGTCTAAATGTAATTCAATATCTAGTTATTAATCCAGCCATCTTGTCACTGAGTTATTGGATGTTCTAACTCAATGGATTTGGCCACTGGGTGACTTAGCACATAATGCATGTAACGTAATGAACATCCTCTGAAAAATAACTTATTCTCCTTGGGTAGTTCATTTAAACGCATTGCATAGCATGAAATAGATAATATATGTCTGTAAGAGTATTCACAATTATTTGGTTCAGCCCACTATTTCATTGTACAGATAAAGAAATAAGCTTGGAGATTTGATGCTACTTATAAAAGCTTAACCCGTTCCCTGGCATAGATGAGATCAAGTCAAAAGACAATTGACTCTTCCATTCTACTGATATTTCCATGAATGCAATTTCTCTCGGACAAACGTCCTATCCCTAATGGATGATTCCACAGAGGAAGGTGGTGTGAGTTATAGATGAATGTATTTCTGTGACTCATACAGCCATGGGATCTTAGGGAACTTAACATTTTGTCCACCTTCTCATCCTGTGCCTGATGCTCCTTTATGGCGTACCTGCCATGGAACCAAACAGTCTGTGCTTTAGCATGTTCATAGTGTGTGAACATTCTCTCATGGGAACTTATTCCACTGCTGATAGTCCTGTTACAAAGTCATCTCTTGAAGTGTGCTAAAATATCTCTCCTTGAAACTTCTACTGCTGATGCCACGTAGAATAAGCTGAATAATTCCTCTTTGGACCTTTGCATAATTGAAGACTGCCCTCATATCACTCCCCTGGGTCTTCCTTTCTCTAGGGTAAGCCTCTCTGGTTCCTTCCAGTTCTCTTGTGATGTGTTTTTGGATTCTCCCACTGTCCTGATTATTCTCTGAATTAACTCACTCATCGATTCAATAAAAGTTTATTGAACATCTGGTAAGAGACATTGGTAAACCTGTGGATGTAATGATGAACGCAGTAAGCTGTTCATAGTATAGAGGTAGAAAAAGACAATTAAAAACAGTATTATGCAGTTTTAGAGGTGATTTGATAGCTGTTAGCTGTAGAGATGCCCAGAGGAAGGGTGCCTGACTTAATATTGGGATCAGGGACGACTTCCTGTGACATTTACATGGAGAGCTGAAGGAAGAGTTAGCGAGAAGAAAATCACATGTGGGACAGTAGAGGAAGGGCGATGTGAGAGCTTTTCAAAGGAGAAACTAGCATGCTCAGGAGTCTAGAAATATTTAGGTCTCTATTAAGGTGGGATTCCCAGATAACCACCATTATCATTCCAAAAAGCCAACTGCTATTCATGAAGCCTTAAGCCCTTTTGATGGCCTAATCATATTGTTAACTCATTTTCAGTTTAGTGTCAAGTCAAGTCCCAAAGTCCTTTTTCATACTAATTGCCATTAGCGTGAATGTTTCCTGCTACATCACTGTGCTGTTGATCTGGTTGGACTAAGTGCTTGAACTCACACTTATCCCAGTTTCAGCTGATTAGATTCCATTCTTATGCGACCACTGTGGATCTCGAATCTGCCATCCATTTCATTTGGCCATCTCCTCAAGCCTTGGAGCCTTCAGTGCTGACAAGAATTTCTTTTGTCTTTTTACCATGTCATTGATACATTTGCTGAACTTGAGTCAACCAAGGACAATATACTAGAATACATATCACCAAAGACATGGATCCATTTAGTTATGATCATTCAACCACTTTCTAATCTGTTTTAGTGCTGGCATTGAACCTATCTTTCTTTATATAACATGTGAGGATATCTTGCGAGACTCTTGCAAATTCCTCACTGAAGGCCTGTTAAACTCTGTCTCCTTATCTAATAACCTGTCAAAGTGTGAAATGAAGTTGGGCTGGCACAGCTGCAACAATTCACTCAGTTGTTCTTGGGGATAGTTGCTGGTTTCTACAATTTCTGCTTCCTGTTCTAGGGGGCCCCAAGCTTCCCCATTAATATTTCAAGAATTATTTGTGCAGTCAAGCTCACTGATTTTGTCTGCCATTTTTCCTTTTCAAAAAATGGAGGGGCATTAACCCATCTCCAGTCTTGTACAGAATCCTCTATAGACCACTGACATTGACCTTAGTTCACTAAACTGACATGATACATGTCAAATTCATTGTGGCCTCATGTGTTTTAATCCTGAATATTCTTTATTTTACTTCTATTTACTTAATGCTCTTTGGTACCAATACAGTTCCCTCTTGGATATGATTAGATCGAAGATTGTAAAGATTGAGCATTTCTTGATAGTGTGACACATTATGAAGAATATCTCCTGCGTATCTTAGGCACTTTTTTTTTTAAAGATTCTATTTCTTTCCTTTTTCTCCTCAAAGCCCCCCAGTACATAGTTGTATATTCCTCATTGTGGGTCCTTCTAGTTGTGGCATGTGGGACGCTGCCTCAGCGTGGTTTGATGAGCAGTGCCATGTCTGTGCCCAGGATTCGAACCAACGAAACACTAGGCCACCTGCAGCGGAGCACGTGAACTCAACCACTTGGCCACGGGGCCAGCCCCTCTTAGGCACTTTTTAATGTGAAGACATTGCCCACATGTGGTAAGCTTGAAGGAGTTAAATAACAAAATTCTAGACTATTAATATAACTTGGGAAGTGACTTAAAGTCAATGATTCTGGCATCATGTGAGAGACTTTTTCTACAAAATATGTTTCCTTCTTCTGTTAAAATTCTGGCAATTTATAATCAGTGATTTTCAAATATGGTTGATTATCAGAATACCCTGAGAAGATTTCTAAAAGCATAGAGTCCAAGGTCACCTCCTAGAGTTTCTGATTTCTGATTCAGGAGTGGGAGGTAGGGTCTAGGAGTCTGTATTTTTAATATAGTAGATAATTCTGAAAATAGGCTAATTGTATGCTACTTGTCTATGTAACCTTTCTGACTGTCAAACTGTCAGGATTACGGAGAGAGGTTGTGATTATGGGCGCGTGTGTGTGTGTGTATGTGTGTATCTGTGTGTGTGAGAGAGAGAGAAAAGAAACATACAAATCATACATATGAATAGAACCCACCAAGAGAAATGGGGAGAAGCCATCTCTATGTGAGAGGCAGCAAACCTTTTTCTCAAAGCATCCACTAGAGATGAGTTTTGCCACATCTCGGCTATCGAGTAGAACGTACATGGCAGAGCATGTGAGTAGAAAATTGGAAGCAACACAAAAATAAATCTAGCCAAGACTCTTTACTTAGAGCTTGAACATGGAAGATTTGTAAAGAAAAACACTGAGAATTCTCTGAGGTTAATGTCAAAGCCCTCATAGATGGGGACATCAGCTTTGCCGCAGGCCAGTGTGGGACAAATCAGCGTGGAGTACAAAAAAGCATAGTGGACAACCTAGAACCAACTTCAGCTTCACCAAAGGAGGGGATTCTGACAGATCCAGGCCAATGAAAATCTCCTTAGCTATACCTGTCAAAAGATTTTACCACTCCTTTGTAAAGCAGTATGGAAGGTCAAAGAGTTCCTTCAGGTAACATCAACCTTAGCCAGTTCAAACCAGCTCACAACCGAAGCCTCAGATATGGTGGCTGGAGTGAGCAGTGGAGATGAGCTATGTCCCTGCTAAGCACAGACGAAGGGAGGCGTGTTCTGCTCTGAGAATGCAGCACAATATAAATGCACACATCAGTTGAAATCCCCTATGGATCCTGCCCAAGGGGGCTACTCAGTTATTTATTTTGTCTGTTTTGCTATGTACTTTGTATTTAGTTTACTTGGTTTGGGTCAAATGATGATCATTTAAGGAAAGAAATTTGTTTCATGTTTTCTTTGTCACTGAATCACTCTGTTTTTTCCTGAATTGATAAATCTTGACTGGGGTGGACACTGCATAAAAATATTCTTCATGGGAAGAAGGAAAAAGAGGAACATTTCAAGGAATGGAATTATAAAAACTTCATTTTATAAGGGTGATGACAAATGTGCTAGACCTTTTTGTAATATCCATAACCAAGAAACAGAAATTGCACAGGATGGATGTTAGTGCCTTTCAGAAGATATTTTAGTGCATACTGGATGTCATTAATTAGGCAATATTTCGACGAGTTTGAAACTAGGACATCTCCAGAGTCCTAAATGACATTTCCAGCTTTACGCTGCCTTTCAGTGTCTTTTATGTTGTTTTATTTTTTTTCAGTCTATTTTAAGCATTTAGACCCATAATTTATCATAAAATATGCTCTACAATTTTCATACATGGTTTTAAGAGAACACTCGGCATTTTGCAAGAGTGATCATGCGTATGTTTTTGACAATTATACCAGTTTTCACAGGAAAATCCCAGTTTATATCTGATTTCTCAGTGTAATTATTTAATGGTATACGCTTTTATTCTCCAGAGGGTGTACAGTATTTTATGCGGCCCCTGAAAACAAGGTTAAGAGAGTCTCAATTTATTAGACTTTAAGGTCAGCATTAGCAGATTCTGAGCTTGATTGGACCTATTCTTCCTGGCTGGGTGTTCTCGAAGAATTGAAATTCACATTCCCAAACTTTCCTTGGGATCCAGATGTGGTGAACATAATAATAGAAGTCGGCAAAGCATAAAGGCAAAGATCTTCTCCTTTTTCTTTTCTTATTCTTGACCTTGTAGAGGGAAGTAACGCACAAAATAGAAGGAGTCTGACCCACTCCAGGAATCTCTGCCCTCCATGGTATAGGGGATGACACTAGGATTCAGAGGGGGCCTGTTGCCTGTAGCCAGTGGATGGCTTATGCCCTAGAGCAGCATGCTTTTCAATTCTACCAGCAAAGAAAAGGTCCTAAATAAACTCATTCAAAGGGAGGGGTCTGAAAAACTGAAACAACAGAAGGGTAAAATTTCACACAAATCCAGATGAAACTCTGGGCATTTGGAACTCTTATCAAGGGCAGCTTTGGGTAGAATGCCTGTAAAACAAAGAGTGGGTCCCACAGGGAACTCCTGGCATTCTCAGGTGCCAATAGCAACCTTGGCTCAAGGTGGTGTATTCACCACAGCACATTAAGTTCCCCAAAGTCGGGGGATATGTTAAAGAGAAATACTCTAGACAAGGTCAGATCCAAATCTTCCTTTTGACTTTCTCTATTCTCTTTCTCATCTTTTTTCTATATACACTGAGTTCTTTAACTGCTATAGTCAGAAACGATCTACTTCTTCACGTCCTGTTCAGGGACAATATCCAGAAGAAGGTAAAGTTTGTGTTTTTGGTGTGTGCTTAATCATTATTTTATGAGTTGAGTTCTATATTTCTTCTAAGAAAACCAAGCAAGAGAAACATCTCTAATAGAGAAGATTGCAACTAGAACTGAGGCTCATAAATTCCCCTTAGGCCTTGTCAGTCATGAGGATGGTTGACAGCAGAGGTCACAGAATAATATCTGAAGGTCATTAACAGTACCTTGGATTCCTACTGCTTGGAATGAGGTAGGGGTGCACTCAGTTTTTCTAAAAGCAGAGGGCTACGTGAACCCCTTTCTTCCCCTGTGATTGAATAACTCTGCCCTTTTGGGGGCTCGTGTTCTTAGCTACACCAAAAGAAAAGAAAAGAATAAAAAAGTTCATCTTCCACGGGGTAGTCTCTTTGAGAACAATCTATGGGCAAGTGAAGATTGAGAAAAAGAACAGACATCTGAGGGAAAATATGGCTGCTGAGTTCATAGAGGGTTACAGAAACGATAGACAGTGTCCTTCTACTTCACTGTGCTCCCTCACAAAGCCATCGCAAAGAGCACCTGTTTCCTAGGACACTAGGTCATGAGCACCTTCGGTCTGGAATAGAACGCAGGGTGCTCTTTCTATTGGGAGGTTTCTGTCTTACTCTGGGACTGTGGGGAGACAGATACGGGCTTGTATCTCTGAGTGGTGGCTTAAGACATGTCAAACGTGGGAGCTTTGCCTTTGCCTTCCTCCAGGGCCAGCCTTGTGGCAAAGCTATACGAGATGGCCTACTCTACCACGTTGAAATGGAAAAAAAGTCTGAAACTCCACCTTTGCAACCCAAGTATGATGAATAGAAGAGAATAGGGAAGCTGTGATTTTTCTTTGAAAGTAAAAGTTTAAAAAAATGCGTTGAGCATAATGGACTGTCAACCACACTATCAAACTTGAAATTATAGCTGGGCCCAGCAGACTCACAATGTAAATCTGACAGAAAGGGCAACAGCCAAGTGTTGTACAAATGCTGCCTGGGATCATAACTTCAATTCATCTCTGAGGAGTCGACCTGAAAGGTCCACTCTCCTGGATACCCACGGCCCTATAATTTCAGGCTCTGTTCTCACCACGTGGGTGAATACAACCTTGAACCATGTCTACGTTTTTCATTTTCTCTCTGACAAATGAATTCTTCGCGGGACATGTTATTTGTGCAATCAGGCATCCTCATCATTGCCTTTGAGCTTTGCTGCTTATCATGCCAAGATAGCCAGAGACATAAATAAAAAGGAACCAAAGAAAAATCCATGTTACAACAAATAGCAACAATATCTTGACTTTGATAAATATGCTTTACTCCTGCCCATACGGCCTGGAGTTCGGTCAACTCTTTAGCCTTCAATGACTGAGGTGGGGGCTGGTCTTCTGGGAGGTCAGCACCATGACATCTAGCCTATTTTGATTCCAGAACTTTGTGCTTGGAAACAGAGTATCTGCTTTGACTTGTCCAACTTTTGAATTTCTAAGGTACTGCGGACTAAAGCATAATATTAATGCTATTGTATATCGGGAGACTTACAGAATGCAAGTCATTATTTCAGTACATAGATTTTAGTTGTGATATATAGGATTTTCTTAACATACAATTTGCTCAGCACCCTAAGGCAGAATTCAGTGATTAAATAAATGTGTGTGTGTGTGTATATATATATATATATATATATGTATATATATATATTTTTTCCGATGGTCACATCAAAACTTGTGGAAGCAAAGAAGGGGCACAAGGAGGATTCCTTTTGCTTCAGAGGAGCAGCAGAAGTATTACAGTCTACCAGTAGTAATTAGGATTTTCATCTGGACTTGAAAAAATTAAAGCCTTCCTAGAACTTGTGAGGAAGTAAGGTTGAATTATAGTTTAACTTTACCTTGTATGTTTTTAAAAAAGGATTCTTAAAGTGGGTGTTTACTGTGTGACGGGCATGGTGGTAGGCACTGAATACTACAAAAGCCTCTTCTTGTGACAACACTATGGGAGAGAGAATATTAAAATCCCTGTGCAGGTAAGAAAGCTGAGACTCAGAGAGGTTAAGCAACTTACTCAAGGTCCCACAGCTACCAAGTGGTGGACCTGGGATTCAAACCTGGTCTGTCTGACTCCTGAGTCCCAGTGCACAGTGACAGCTCTGCAATGAAGACAGACGTATTTCACTCAGCATGTTTAAATTAGCAGTCTTTTAATGGGGTCTGTTTGCTTATAAATAGTGATCTTATTAATTCGATAACTATATATGAGACCCTACTATGAATCTGCTTTCCAGAGTTGGGCCTGACACCATGTCAAGAGAGTGCAGTGCCTGACTTGGAATCTGGGACTCTCAGTGTCAGTTTCCTCAAATGATGTTGGAAAAGTTACATAAAATCAGGTAGCCTTATCTCCTCATCTTAAAATGAATGTAAGGCCTCCGCTGTCGTCAAGTATTTGGTAGGATTCAGAGAAATGACACATATGGATGTGTCATTAGTTTAGCACAGTGCCCATCACATAATGAAGGATTCATGAAGGTATCAGTTACTATATAAATTTCTAAGTAATTTGCAACCTAGCAATTCAGACGGTCCCAAACTTGGCACTAAACCATCCTCGGAGTTTGCTTTTGTCTCAGCACCAGAGAGTAGAAGAACTACGTGTAAAACCTTCCTGTCGCTCAGGCCGACCTTCATCCTAATTAGTCTTAGTTAATAAGATTTTGTTGTATGTTATTACTAATCCTGGGTGTTTATGCGGTGTCTGACAAACCATAGGATCTCACATGCATTTTAAAATGTTACCACTTACCTAATAGACCGTAACAGCGTGTGTACTGAATTGTGGTGCTTAGATTTGAGTCCTGCTATGGTGCTGGTGGGCATGGTTTCCCTCTTTGACTCCCAGAGCCTACTTCCATGATGCCCTCATTAAGACTCCTGGTTGCCCTGACATGGTGCATGCAGGCAGTTTTAAATAACTTCAAATGCTTCCTCTCCCTCCAGCAGATCTGAATATTCCGGGGCTCTAGGACTGGGCACTGGAATCCAGGACAGTTCTGAATCTCCTTTCCCACCAGCCAACCCGGGAACTCTGAGACTCACCTCTTATCCTCCCTTCCGTCTCCTAAAGTTGGGGTCCTCAGTGCTTCTCAGCTCCCAGAACTGACCTGCAGCTTGTGGCTCAGGAGTGTGTTTGTCCAGGACCCAACTCAGAGGCTTGAGTGCAACTTACCTTGGCATCTAACTTTCTGACAAACAGCTATGTACACGCCAAATGGCAATGAATACAAAGCAATGTTAATACATTATTATTAACTAAAGCCCATGCTTTATTCAGATGTCCTTAGCTTTTACTTAATGTACTTTTGTCCCAGGACCCCATCCATGACACCACATTACATTTAGTTGTCATTTCTCCTTCGGCTCCTCTTGGTTTGAGTTTCTCAAACTTTGTTTCTGATGACTTTGATAGTTTTGAGGGGTGCAGTTCAGATATTTTCTAGAATATTCCTTAATTGGCATTTGTCTGGTGTTTTTCTTATTATTAGACTGGAGATATAGGTTTTACCACAGAAGTAAAGAGCCATTTTCATCACATTGTATGAAAATTACTTACTATCAGGGCCAGCCCTGTGACTGAGTGGGTAAGTTTGTGCGCTCTGCTTCAGCGGCCCAGGGTTTTCCCAGTTTGGATCCTGGACGCGGACATGACACCGCTCGTCAGGCCATGCTGAGGAGGCATCCCACGTGATACAACTAGAAGGACCCACAACTAAAAAAATACAACTATGTACCGTGGGCTTTGGGGAGAAAAAGGAAAAATAAAATCTTAAAAAAAAGAAAAGTACTTACTATCAATATGACTTACCACTGTTGATGTTGACCTGGGTGAGCTGGTGTTTGTCAGTCTTCTCCACTGTAAAATTACTCTTCCTCCCCGCCCCCTTTTCTATACTATATTCTTTCTGACCAACCTTTTTCACTTAAATAATATTGAGTCACTACTAAGGATAACAGAGATAAAGAAGAGCTTAGATAAAAGTCTGAAGGAGGTCGGGAGATCTAAAGCTTGAGGCTATTCTGTTTTGGGTTTAATTTTTTCATGGATCCGGTGGCAGGGAAAACTGGCAGAAAGTTTTTTGAGACCAATGAGGAGAGGACCCCTGGCAGGTGGCTGTAGGCCAGTATGTCAGCATAGGGACAGGCCACACTGACTGGAGCAACCCCTAAACTCAGACTCCCTCCCTCTAGGGGGCCGTGCTGGAGGTCAGTCCTGCAGATTACATCAACAAAGTGGCCAAGGTGTTCAGCTGTGGCTCAGCCGGGGGAAGTCTGACAGGCACCACCTACAGCCGATGGTCAGCAGCCTGGTAGGACTGAGGAGAAGTGATGTGGTTGACGTTGAGATGAAGATTCTGGGTGAATTCCTTGAAAGAAGATGAAGGTCTTTTCACTTTCTTTTTGGCCGTTGGCCACATATTTAATGGACAGGTAGAGGAGCTTTAGACAGAGTCAGGACGGATGGCATCATTCTAAATAAGCTTGTTTAGCTTCTTCTAGAAAGGGAAGGTGGAAGCTCCTGTTCAGGCTGGCTGTTCCATGGGAAGTGTCAGAGTTTATACTGGGAGGAGTCTCAGAGAAACATTAAATGGAATACAGCCATCTGAGGAAATCGGTCACTCCAAAATCGTCCCCTTGACACACAGATCAGCAGCTTCTAGTGTGCTTCCCATTGTGAGAGTCTCTACACTGAAGACTGGGTGGGGTCGTGTCCTGTGAGAACTCTGGCATATGCTGCGTGGTCACTGGTCCCTCCACAAAGGACACCTCTCAGCCTAAGCTGCCAGCGACAGCCTTTCTCTGGTAGATTTGATGAATTCATTAATGTCATTTAGTGGGTTCATGTACCCATTAAAACACTCTAAAAACCAATACTGAGTGAGTGAGGGAGAAAGGGGTGGGGATATACAGACCATCTTTCTTGGATCACTCTCTTCCTTCTCCTGCTCTCTAGAATTCAACTCTGCAGCCCTTTCCCATAAGAGAAGATGATTTACTGAAACATAAGCCATGGGACTCAGTTTGAAAGGTTTTCCTGATTGTATGCCCCTGTGAAAGTGGGACAAGTGCAGGGAATTCTAGTTGAACCAGACAGTGGAAGAATCTATGGTCATCTTAAGACTCATCCACATACCCAACCAATCCTTTTATTGTAGCTGAAATATTTGATTGTTCACTTACTTAGTCATTCCAGCCTTTAAACAAAATGGAGTCTAGGTAGTTACTTGATGAAATTAACCTTTCTGATGATTATGCTAACCATCTGGGTTAATCACCACCATGAAACCAGTTGTCCACGTAAGCAGAGTTTTATGAGCCTTATTTCCTTTGACCTTTAGTCCAACTGCCCAGTTATCTGACAACATGTGTCTAAAAAGTGAAAAAGTTCCACTTACTTTACACTGAATTCAATAATATCTGACCTTGCTTCTCAGCTGTAGAGTATATTGTTTAGATCATGAAATTGATGAGGCGAGGAGAAGAGATGCTGAGAGGAAAATAACCAAAATGCAGTCGGAGCTGAGGAAAGGCCTCCTAGTGCAGTTTGCTTACATTTAAATTAACTGATGCTAATTTATTTACTTATTATATTTATGGGATGCGCCCATTGCTTATTAGCCCCTGGATACATTTTAAGAGGATCATAAACAGAGACACTCCTTGTCATTATGGCTAATTAACATTCAAATTGGCTAACTAACTAACATTTAAGCGTTAAGAATAAAATTAGTCATGGGCCAGTCAACATTTTCATCAAACGTCCTTAAGTAGAATCCATTAGTTGGTCCCTTCTCCTCTACTTTTCTACCTGCTGCCAAAATATCTGGCACCAGAGAATGTCAGATTTGATCAGGGGAACTATACTGTTACCGTTGTGACAATTAATATCCGATACGTTTCAGGGTTCATACAAGGTAGTACGCAAAGCTTGATTAAATGGACATGGCTTCCTCCCAGCAGTGGTTCATAGTCCAGCTGTAATAGATACAGAAGAAATGAGTGCATAACATTCAGGGTTTATATGTCCTATTGTTCTGGATTTGTTTTGCTCACATAGCCACAACAATTACTGAAGCTTATAAATTAGGGAGTGCATCCAATAGTAAGTTTTCATGATTGAATATATATGCTGGAAGATCCTTGAGCTGCTGTAAATCCATTCAGTTGAAACATGCAGGACGGGGAGAAATACTGGTTGGACAACTCAGATGTTCTTCTCATAATTTCTAGGAGGAGAGGAATAGAAAGGGAAAGAAATTCATTTTTTGGTCATTAACCTACCTAAGTAAATCTCTGCATAAGCAAAGATGAGTCCCACATTAAAAATATGTCCATAGTAAGTTTTTCTTCCTTTTTCTCACTTACGTTCTTGATTTTTTTTTTTTTCATTCTTTCAGCCCTGAGTTGAGGCAGTCGGGGAAACTGAGACCAGGCAAGGAGAGGATAAACTCTGAATTATAAGGGTTTTTCACTAGGTATGGTAGGCAGGCTTTTTCTTGCTGGGTGAGGATCAGGCTGATATCACTGAATGAGAACTAATATTTTCACGTTAATCAGACTTTGGGTAGATTCACATTTTTAAAGAATCCTAATTTTTAAGCCATTAAAGCTGATCCATTTAGGGGAATATTTCAAGACTCGTTTCCATGTGAATCATAAATTCAAACCAAATTACAGATTTATGGCCCTGTGTCGTTTTATTAAGACTCAACAGTCTTCTTTAGAATTTAGAACATCTGAACTTAGTTTTCAGGTTGGTTATTAATCTAGTGTAGACTAGAGGTGAAGTGAATGTGCTCTGGGGCCAGACTTCTGAAATTCCCAATCTGGCTGGTAACCTTGGGCACATTGGTTAACCTCTTTGAGGCTAAGATTCTGTACCAGTAAATGTGGGATAGGTAATAGAACCTATCAATTAAATGAGATAATCAAATAAAGTGCTTAGCCCTCTACCTGGTGTATAATTGTCCACGAAAATAATCCATAACCAGTCTATAAATGAAAATTTGGGTAAGGTTATTCTGAGCCAAAATGTGAGGACCATGGCCCGAGGCCTTTCTTTCCAAAGGAAGAAAGGGCACCAAGAAGTGGGGTGCACAGAGTGGTTATATACCCCCAAAGAGCATGTTTCACATATGATTGAAATGTCCCTTTTACAATAGTTAGGAGACTGCTCTGTTGGCACAGCGATTGATGGACACAGCAGGTAGTAGGTTGCTGTCTTGGTGGACACAGCAGGGTGGCAGCTCTGTTGTCTCCAGCTGGGTGGTCAAAGGTGAGCACAGCAATCAGTTCCTAGCTTAAGGAAAGATGCTTATCCTTAAGGAAATGCCAATGTAGGGGGAAGTCGTACCTTTGTCTTAAGGCTATTATTCTTGCCATAGGAAATGTTTAAAGCAGATATACAATGTGTGCTCAACAGCCACATCAGGCCCTTTTGGAAAAAACAAAGTCACGCCGAATTAGGTTTACACCAAATGGCTTCCTCATATACTCCAATATATGCTATTGCTTGCCATTCTCTTTGTCAAAATAAATGTTCAATCAATCTTAAGATATTGTTATTATAGTTAATTACCAATATCATAATAATGCAATGATAATTATTAACAACAACTATAGTGGCTTCTTATTTTAGCTAAAAGTATTCTCCTGGTAGTTCATCAGATTTTAAAGAAGGATTTAAATTGAGTTTTGTCTCCTAAGATGGTACTTTGAGTATCTCCTTGGGTTGACTGCAATGAAAGCTTCTTAACTTTTTCTTCCAGTCCTTCTCTCCCTCCCCTTTGCTGGCCCATTTCTTCCTGGACTCCTTAGTTCTTAACCTTGCATGCATATAGGCAATTATTAACTTGCCATTCTCTGTGGTGGTGGAAAGAGTTTAGGAAGGAGGGAATCTAGTAGCATTCTATTGAGGCTATGCTTGGTGGAAGTTCCATCTCCTGCCTTGGACTATGCATCACTAGTCAGATGGGGTGGAGGAGAAAGTGGAAGGTTGCACAAAATGGTAAGCCAAAGAGGAGATTGAAAATAAGGCACTAAAATAGGTAAAGATGGAGAACGATAAAATTAAGTTAATGAAAAAAATACACATAAAAAGATGAGTGTCTTTTGGGTGTGTGGGGGCCAGATTTCATTGAGAAAGATGATCTCATCCAGGATTGGCTTTATATGCAAGAAGAGTTTGGAGGCCAGGAAATTCTAGCCAGTTTCCATCCATTCAATGAGTATTTAGCGTGTTCCCACTAAGTGACAAGCACTGTGTTAAGCATTGTATGGAGTGACAAATGCCAGAGGCAAGGCCGTTGCTGCAAGCAGCTCACTAAGTTAATGGGGAGAATTTCATAGGTAATAATTAATTTTATTTGAAAACTATGATCTCAAAATTATTATTTTACAAATAAATCAGAGCAGCATCTGTTAAGGAGTAGGTACCCAAAATTAATTATTTTTAATGAATCAACTAAGGACAGACTGAGGAAAGCATGTGTGAATAGTTTTCAGAGAGAGTGTCTGAGGACCTGCTTATGGTTCTGGAAAATATCAATGGGGGAATAAAGAATAAATAATCACCCGTTAGGACTTCTCTTAATCTTTTCAAGACTCTGCAACTCCACCAAAATAAGGCAAACTGGCCTTGCCAAATCTTGAAATACCATCGTCATGCAGAGAGGTCTGGACAAGTTTTTAAAAATTTGTTTGCATCAAATGACTTTGAACTTCTTAGAGATTTTTCCAATAAAATCATCTTTAAAACAGCCTTTCCCCCTAGTTACTATCACCAGAGAGGAGGCCTCTGAATGGATGACTGTTTTTATAATTTTATAAATTAGCTCCATTTAAGGACACTGAATTTGTTTGTAAAAGTCTGTACTAGAGAGATGAAATGAGAAACATCGATAATAAATATTGCTGTCGAGTATTGTTGAATATTGCTGTCATGTATAGAATTCTAAGTATCTTGGTGCTTTGACCTCAGCTCTCCTCCCCAAGGCCTGGTGTTTACAGAAATAATATTGGCTTTTCGTGGAGCACTAGCCCAGTGGTCTGCTACTTCCTTTCCTCCATAGAGGCAGGAGAGAGAGCGCTGTAAATCAGAGAGGCAGCATTGCTCCAGCTTGAGGGTTTCATCGTGTTATCATTAGGAGACATTTATTGAGCACCATAATTTCAAGAAGCAGAGTGAGGCGCAGTCTCTTCTCCACAGCCCAATGCCTTCATGGGGCTGCCTTATCCTATCCTTTCCACTCCTTTGTCTCCGAATGTTTGCCTAATTCCCTTAATTTAGCTGTGTCCTGCTACCTATTCTGGCACGAGCTCAGTGATCCTAATCCTGGTAAGTGACTAGTGAGACTGCCCATTCTAGAAGAACATCAATAATAACTCTGACTAACACTAATTGAACACTTTGGGGTGGTTAAAGGGTCAGGTGATAAAAAGTTAAAAAAAGTACAAATCCTGCTCCTAAGAACTCCCAATCTCTTCATCTGCTTCCTCCTACTCTTCTATTCTCATGATGGGTGGCTGGGTAGAGTGGAGGTTGAGTATGAACTTGAGCCATCTGAGGTTAATCTGAGCCCCCCTTGCCAACCAGCTGTCGCTAGACAAAGTATATAATCCAGTCAAGTCTCAACAAAATGCTCAATACAGCTAAGTTCTTGTTTTATGATCTCATTATCCCCCCGTGCTCCCCAATCACATGCTCAGAACAGATTGGCACGCTCTCTCGCTCAGGAACATGCTTTGTCCCTTTCCCTGACTTTTTATACCATTTTATACCAATCATTTATCAAGAATGACCTCTCCATCCCCCCACACCCCAATCATCCAGGCTTGCCAGATTTAGCAAATAAAAATACAGGACACCCAGTTCAATTTGAATTTCAGATAAATGACAGGTAGTCTTTTAGGATAAATATGACCCATGCAATATTTAAGGGGATATACTTCTTCTAAAATTTTATCTATTTATCTAATATTTAAATTGAACCGAGAGTCTGTGTTTTACCTGGCAGCTGTCTCCTTCCCCCACTCCCTCTTGCCTACCCAGCCCCAGGTGTTATTTAAAGTCTTGCTTGGAAGTGACAGACTCAGATGCCTTTGTGGTCAGGCTGAGAATACTGACGGGTGAGAGGAGCCTGGCGGGGGTGTTGTAAGTGGGAAGTGCGGCAGAACGGAGGCATCTCATCTCCAGCTCAGCATTTCTATGTGTAGATGTTGAACTCGTGTTTCTAGCTCTTCCTAATTTTCAAGAGTGGTTGGAAAGTAAAGAACTAAGGTATATGTTATCGGCCAATATTTAAATGTTGGGACTAGTTAAGTATTTTAATAATCATCCATGGGTCACAAATGTGAAGACTCTGGCCAGGATAATTACTTTCTCTCCATGTGGACTTTCTCTGATGCCCACACTAGAGGTGGCATCTCTTTCAGCTGCACTTCACTTGTGGCTCCATTTTGATGGCTCAGTATTTATGGCCCTAGATGAGAGACCTCAATTTTTTCCAAGAAGACTGTAAACTCCAAGATAGCAGGGACAATGTTCATCTTTGATTCTTCAGGGCTTACTATTTAATGAATTAGTTGAAAGAATGAGTGAATAAGTGAACACAGAAATGAATAAATAAATTTCAGTCCAGCTGGATTCAACTCAGATTATCAACAGGGCCAACAAGAGGACTAAGAAAAGTACAACACTGAGCAAAGCACAAAAATCCATAGCTTCTCAAACCATGGCCAGGCAGTGACAAGTTGATTCCATTATGATGTGCCTCCACTTCACATACGTTCTCCTCAGGCACGATGAAATGAGTGAATTCCTTCTTTGCACAACAGCCGCATTCCTCTGACCTCAAGAAGGCCATGGCAGAGAGGTCATATAAACAGAAGCATGCCCAGTTTACTTAGGGAGGATCTTTATGTCAGTTCACATAGCTCAGGTGAGAACAGCCAATGGGACACTGAAGGGGCCTCTAGTAGGAGCCCTAGCCAGCTTTATCTCTGGGGTTTCAGCAGTAAATCTTTCTCTGGAAAGAAATTAATTTTAAGTTCCCCAACATTAATAAAAACATTAAAGACTAGTATAATAAAAGTTTATTGACTAATTTTCCACCATAATTTGTCTGTGATTCCTGCGCAGCCATATTATATTTTTATGAAATGGAAACACTGTGTTCGTAGGCTGCATAATAATGACAGTAAAAGAGCAAATGATACTTTGAAAATCATTCATTGGGATCTGAGGCATTTTGGGTGAGGAAATTTAATGCTATTTTCATGGGGGATACATCGAGTAATTTAAGGAAAATAATAAGTGAATCTTCCCAACTAGGGAAATGCTAAAAAGTACGCAATACTCTCATGATTAGTTCGTATATTGTTTGGGTATACTCAAAAGTGGATGACTGTAAACGTCTTCTAGATCACCAAGAAAGGAGGAGTTGAGGTTGTGATCATGACTCTGTAACCAAGGGATAAATTGGAATGTCTGATTGTCCTACCCCTGCCGTGGGATGGAAAATAATAAAAATATAGGACTCATGACACTGAATGAGAGTTGACTACTCATTTTATTTCAGGCACTGTGTGAAGCGTTTTATAGTTAAGGTCTCACATATTCCTCATGACCACCCTATAAGGTCGGTTTCCTTATTAGATGAGGAAACAGGTCCAATATTTTGCCCTGGGACACATAGCTGGTGAATGATATTAATACTCTAACCCAAGCTGGAGCACTTACTCACCAGGCATTTAATACACACTCCAGCTGTAACACCGCAGCATGGGCATGACAGGAATGGAGCCAGGAAACAGCAAACTCCGAAACACTCTCGTGAGTGACAGTGGAACCAAGCAGCATAGGTGGAGTAAAGTGCCTTTCGTGAGGACATGAGATGCCAAGAGTTAAGTGGAACAAACATCCGAGTCAGAATCAGTATGGGAAACAAGCTCAAGAAACGTCACCATCAAACACAGTGGCAGGCGGACAAGGGCAGAGTCACTGGGTAGAGTGAGGGTCGGGGCAGTTGGAATAAAGCCCTAACCTTTACAATTAGCGACATGGTTGATGAGCAAAGCCAGAAACCATCGCATTTCAAGGACTCAAGAAAGATGACCTACTCAAATCCAGCAGACGAAGGCTTGTTGGCACAGAACTGTCTTGTAAAGGGCTGTCGGTGTGCACTGTGCCATGTGACTGTCTGTGTTAAGAAACCTGAGAGTGAGGCTATTCAAATAACAAATTGGGATGTTTGGATATGATTGTCACAAGTCATTGAAGAATCCTTTAAACTGGTGAAGTCCAAATCTGACTTTTTTTCATATTGACCTCGTATTTTGCCTTTGGAACTAAAATCTTCAACATCTCATTCTGTGGAAAGGAAAAAAAAAAATTCTGGCTGCTCTCTCCAATTCCTGCTCAAGCAAGGTTTATGGCCTTTTGGGCAGAGAAGAGCACAAGTGGACTGCTCCTAATGACTAATTCTGTTTAATTAATGACTTTGAGAACCATGGAAGCTGATATGACAGTGGGTGTGCCAATAATATAGCTGTGCTTCTAGGAGACTATCCAGGTACCTGTGCCAACAGGCCCATGCCAAGGCGCCACCATAACCCTAAAGGGACTAAATGACTAAATGGCAGTGTTCACACTTCTCCACGGGGGCATTGTATCCTGTCAGTGGAATGGATTGGGCAGCTTCCCTTCCCAAGAATCTAGCCATGGCCATTGTCTAACCAAAGGGTCGGTTCACTGGGTTGAGTGTGATCATAGCAGAATTGATGGGCGGAGATAAGGCAGCCTCTTCTGTGCTGACAGCAGTGAGCCAGGGGAGAGACTAGCCTAGCAGGACCCCAGCCCAGCACCCAGTGTCCAGCAGAGATCTCAGAGATGAGATGGGATGAGATCAGTTTTTGGAGAGGGCACTATCAGAAGAAGTTAAGGATAAGTTCGGGTCATGCTCTGAAGACCTTTGAGTGTCAAAAGGAAAACAGTCAAATCCATAGGAGCAGGGGGCAGATGGTAAGACAACAGATGAAGTTTGGAACGTGAGGAGCCCGGTGGCCTCAGGAACTAAGAAGGGAACAAAAGGCAAAGGCAGGAGAGAGTAAAACCTGGTTTAAGGCAACTGTTTGCATGGAGCCAGGAGGCTGTGTCTGGTTGTCATGGGTGCCAGCCACATGGTGTGTAGTGCTCAAATGGATTTAAAGGCACATGGTCAGATCAGGAAAAAGAAATCTCTGTCTTTGAATCTGTAGGAGCAGGCTGAGAGTGGAGTAGATGAGATTTTCCCCCACTCTGAAATATATCCAGGGCCACATGGTAATATAAAGAGCTATTTGGGTGGAGTATGGTGGAATGAGCATGAATCCAGAATCAGAGCTGCTATCAAATCCTGGTTTCATCCGTTGCCACCTCTGTCACTTTGGACACTTATCCTGCCTAGACCTCACTTCCTCATTTTTAAAATGCATATAACCATATCTACTTCACAGTGGGGTCTAAAAATTAATTGAGAATATAAACACAGAGCCTGACCCAAAAGGGTATTTTTAATATTGCTATTAATCGTAATGATAATGATAGAGGGTCATTTTAGATCTTTCCTTGTTGGTAAGGCACTTTCTCCTCCTCCATTTAGTCCGCCATTAGGGTTCTGGGAAATGGGCCAGGCTGAATGCGACTTTGGGAAGGAGAGAGATATAACAGCGGGGGAACCAATGATAGAAAGGGACAAAGTCAAAAGCCTACCTCTTGTAGCCCTGGTGGATCACAGGAAGGAACAGAGTGACAGCAATAAAGGCAAGGAGTGAGCCATATGCATCCTGGCCTCCACTCTGAGGGCTAAAGGTTTATTTTTTGGAGAATCTGTTAGAGAGGGGTGAAGAGGAAGCAGAGGAGATTGGTGTTTCTCTCTCTCTTTAGAAATCTGGAAGAAAAAGCAGAGAGGTGAGATTGCTGTGCGGGAGGGTTCCTCAGCAAGGCAAGGTGGCTGTAGAAAAGTGAAAGTGATGGAGCAGGGTAGTGGCTGCCATTTCCACCCCTTTCACACCCTCTTGACCAGCCATGCATCTCTCCCCTGATACTGTGTTGACTGATAACAAGAAACCGTTGTCCCCTTCTCCTGAGAGTTGCCCTCAGACAGACAGGTCACTGAGCCAAGGAGGATGAGCAATTCCCTCTCCTCACTCTGCCCCGTGGCCCTTGGCTAATGACTGGCTGCACAGGGTGTGCAGACCTAAGTTGGGACTCATGACCATGAGTGGTACAGTCTGTGGCTTCCACTTCCCTGTGTGATCATATGGATGTGAGTCCCTTGATGAGACCACCTTCTTGCTAACTCTTTTCTTTAATTTTTCTGGCTTCCCTCACTCTCCTTTTCTCCAAAGAATCTCACAGCCTGAGAAATCAGTTGGGTGAGAATCCTTGCCTCAGGCTCTGCTTTTGGAAAACCCTAGCAAAGACCAGCAGTGGTTAATGAGAGAGGGAGCTGGAGTTAGCCTTCTCTCATCTCCCTCAGCTTCTACATGGTGGGAAAGGATCTGCAAATTTCCACATGACTTTCAGGGAATGGAAAGTTCCTGAGGATTTAGATAGAAAGCTTGACAGAAAGGTTCACCACAATAGGGTACAGCAAGCTGGGGCAAAATGCTACCTGAGGGCATGCCATTTGACCCAAGGGCCGAGTGGGAGCTCCAGTCACTGAGAGCTCCCAATAACTCCCATTAATGGCCCTAACATGGCCATTAGGATCCTTGGGAACATTGTCTGTGCAGCAAAAACAGAGTGTAAGAGAACCTGCTGTGGCCTCCAGCAGCAGAAAAAGCAGGGTGTCTGGGCCAGCAGCGGAGTCACTCTGCTTTAGTAGATACCAGCAGTACACACCTACAGGTCAGCCAGCCCTCTGAAGCCCAGGGACTAGGACAAGAACAGAGGTCCCCTGCTCCCTATGCCTTCCCGGTCCGTCTACAACCAGATTCCATCTTGGAAAAAAGGAGAGAGAAGCGAAAGAGATCTAATAAAGAGTTAAATTCTGAATTGACTGAGTTTTTTTCCCAACAGAGTTGTTTTAGGCAGCCAAAAGAGCATTTAAACCAAAAGAAATTGAGATATCTCAAATTGAAAATTGAAGATCTTCCTTCTCCAGTGGGATGAGGGAGGTGTCTTTTTTAGGAGAAAAGGACGAGGCCACATTGTCTTTGCATGTGTGAGTTGGAGGGTGAGCAGATTTGTGACTCTGTCCTGTGAGTGTTATTCTTACTGTGGGCATCATCCTCTGCTTCCCATGGGAGTGAGTGTGCGTGGAATCAAAGGCCTGACAGGTCAAGAACAATCACGTTGGTACTCCACCTGACCTGAAGCCCATCACTCTGGGGAGATGTGACTCCCCGGCAAGCTGACAGGAGTAGCAAGTCCACCATGGGGATCTGGGGAGAAAAACATCCATAAGGCGTATGAACTTGTGATAGCCTTTGGTGCTCACAAAGATGTGACTTGTTGCTATGGTGATACCTCTGGGATGAATGGATTATAACAGGAAGTAACTGGAACCCTTTTGCTTCAGCTGAAGCTGGAGCAGCCATCAGTGAAGGCTTGGTCAGGGGAACTTCTCTTCTGGCTGATGCAGTAAACTCTCTCCCCTTTAGGGACACAGCAGGGCACTCCTGTGTCAATTTGGATTTATAGGTTTCACCATTGAGCACTCCTCATTGTCAAACATGGCAGATGCCTACCATACTCCGTGGAAAATAAGCAAGAGCCTGCCAGGGAGTGTGGTAATATACTGCAGCCTGCGTTTGCTGCCTCCCACTCTAGACCTACCTTCCCTTTTCCTTCCAACCTGAAGCACGATTCTGTGGTTGATTTTCCCCTCTGCCTGGCCTCAGATGAGTTCATTCATCCGTTTATCAGGAACAGGAGCCAGTTGAAACAAATAAATAAGGTGGAAAGGAAAGAGAACTCAGCATCCCAAAGCCCTGCATTGAGCTGTGACTCAGAAATTACAGCACATTGTATTAAACCATTTCTTCTTGATGCATTGGGGCCGTGTAAAAGCCGACAGTGACATATGGGAAAGGCCCTGTTAGCAGGACTGGGGCTGTTGTGTGATAAATGACACAATATGTCAAAAAACATCTGTTATCCATCATGCCGGCTTCTTCGGAACACTTGGAGTGAAGGGAGAGAGAAAGAGAAAGAGAGAGAGCCGGGGCTGATGGGGAGGGGGCCGAGAGGTGGGTGAATTAAGGAAGCAAGACTATACACAGCTAGAAGAAGATAGGAAAAGAACTTACTAACCTTAGGAGAGCAAAAGTGACTTGGAAGATGAGCTCGCCAAAGTGAGTGCCTCCAGCAACCTGCCAGTCTCCCTGTCCCTTTCATCTCTCTTTCCCTTTATTTTTTAAAAGTTTAATCGGTTGAGAGTTGAGTGTATTAAACCATCACACAGGTGGGTGAGGGATTGGAGCTGGCTCTACGGTTGTTCTGCTCTTTTCATTCTCCAGACACGCCACTCTGGAGGTGCGCTGGATCTCTCCAGGGCTGGGCAGACTCAATCGAGCGTTCTGCAACTTCGTTGGCATGACAAGCTATATTAGAATTGTCCAGGCGAATGCTCTGAAGCCCAGGTTTGAGAGCAGATTTTGTGCCAGGAGGGAACTCTCATTTTGGATTTCTCAGCATTTCATCTTTCTAACATTCCTCTCATAGTAATGCGAATGCCTGTCCTCTGTATCGGGATGCAACGTTTCTGATTATTTTATGTCATCAGAGGAAACTTCCATTTGTTTTGGATTTCTCTTTGTGATATTATGTATGTGACTTTTCCAGGATGGGGCCAGGGGCACCCGGGAGGATAAATGGATTCCTTACTCCCTTCAAAGATGCAACTGCTCATCACTTTATCTAAGAGAATAAATCTGTATTAGTGAGTCTGACAGATCAGAGCCATATATCCCTGGAGCTCCTATGCTTTTATTTTAGATGAGATTGGAGGCAGAAATGCTTATTGAAAAAACACTACACTTTAATATTTACAGAGTCACCTTCCTGGGTGCTCATGTTTTTTTCTGAGTATTATTTTGTGTTTTTGATACATATCTGGATTACTTTCCTGTGTTATAATAGTAAAGAAAGGCACAGACCCGAGTGAGATGCTTTGATCCCCTCACCTGAGATTTCCTGGGGAGGTTCTATGAAATGCAGACCCCAGACTCCAGAATGAGATTCAGATGTGGAAGTTTTGAGATAAGGCCCATAAATCTGAATTTTTAAAAAATTTATCCAGTTGATTTTGATGGTCAGCATAGTGTACATATTAGTTGCAACCTAAGCATCAATTTTAGGCTCCTCCTGCCACCAGTACCCAGATTTCCCCCTGTGTATTTATTCTAGTCACTTCTCTACCGTGCAGTTATTTTTTTAGATAGACCCACTATCACACCATTCAGGTCAATGGGAGAGAGTGAATCCTAAGACCTGGAGCTACTAGAAAAGTCTCTTTCCCTCTGAAGGCAGTGGATGAAGATGTGAGTCCTGGAATTGCAGTGGATGTTGTGTCTGCTATAGCCAGGGGAAGCCTTGAGCTGCTGGGGGCTGCCATGTGCAGCCTGAGAATGAAGCTGACACTGTGGAAAGCGGAGGGGAGAGATGGAGAGAGACTCGATGAATTGATTGAGCTTCTTGATCGGGCTTATCTGACTTGAAATCTATGTCTAGATGTTTCAGTGCCATCAGCCAAAGTGTTTAAGCCAACATGAGTTGGGTTTTAAATCACTCAAAACCAAAGCACTTCCACCTGATACAAGTCACCAAATTTAGGAAACTCTCTTCTAAGCCTCCTTTCAAATAGGTAGAGAATTCAGAGTTAGCGTCCACCACACACTAGTTATACTTATTGAGTACCTGCCAGAGCCAAGTACTATTTAAGGGCCAGTATGGAATATCAAGAGTTGTGAAGCCCAGTTCTTATCTTCAAAGAGCTGACTGAGGGAACAGAGGGACATATACCCTATAAAAAAGCTAATAATGTAAGACAACATAAAGGTGTCAAAAGAGAAGTACAATCAATAAATAAAAGGGTGTCAGAGGAGGAAGAGCTCTCTATGAGCCAGGAGGCAGCATTTAAACTATTTCTCTTGGCTCCCAAGAACCATCCAGCCATCACTGTTTACTAACAAGGATTTCTGCCTCCTTTTTTTGGACTACTCTTGAGTAACTTCTGTGACAAAAGAGAAGATAAGGCAGAGATCACTTCCGTTTAAGCAGGCACCACCACTCTTGAATTAAGCAAGCTGACATCATTGAAGGCAGAGCCGTGGGTAGGTAACCAGTACGAAGAGGAGAGTAAATTAATTACTTATATGAATTACTGAATTTAGAGACGCAGCTTACCACCCTTTGGCAGTTAAGGGGCAACTCTGTGGATTTTTACTGGTGGAGTGATGTCCTGGTCTCTCTGGGAATATGAATGTGGGCAGTTGTGTCTATGGTGTATTAGAGAAAGGTGAATCAGAAGAAAGGAAGATCCAGCAAATATCTAGGCTAAAATCTCTTCAGTCTCTGATTAAATATGGGAGCAATGAGATTGGCAAGGAGGGCCCTGAGGCTAAATACAAGAGTATTTATAAATCCATTGGGTGTGGGGGGTAAAAGTGAGGGAAGGGAGTCAGATGTGATTTTGAAATTTCTAACCTGAGTAACTAGGGGACTTACTATTTAAAATTTAACTCAAAAGCAAACACAAAAGTTAGCAGAAGCTGGTTTTTGGAGGGGCAGAATGCTTTCCATTTCAAATATTTTGAACTTAATTGGTGGTCAAGTCATTTGTGTGGAGATATTCCTGTCAGGTATGTGGGAAATAAGGGTGCGGTCCACCAAAGGGAAGTTGAGGCTACAGATGCAGTTTGTGCAGTGACACAAATAGTTAAAACTGTGGGAATAGATATAAAGCCCAAGAAAGAGAGAGAAGATGTGAGAGTCAATGACAAAACATGAGTAAATTTCAGAGATAAAAGGAGGAAATGGACTGAGAAAATAGAGATGAGTTAGTCAATGAGATAGTAGTAATAATAACCAAAATAACAACCACAGTGATAATAACTAGGTGCCAGACCCTATGCTGTAAACTCCACACACATATGTTTTTGGGTTTTTTTTATTTTTTATTTATTTATTTATTTTTTTAAAGATTTTATTTTTTCCTTTTTCTCCCCAAAGCCCCCCGGGACATAGTTGTATATTCTTCGTTGTGGGTCCTTGTAGTTGTGGTATGTGAGACGCTGCCTCAGCGTGGTCTGATGAGCAGTGCCATGTCCGCGCCCAGGATTCGAACCAACGAAACACTGGGCCGCCTGCAGCGGAGCGCGCGAACTTAACCACTCGGCCACGGGGCCAGCCCCCACACACACACATATGTTTTTGAAAGATCAAGGGTACCTTTTCATCCAAGTAAAGAAGAAAGGGTCAGAGGACAGTTGTAATTATAGAGAAATGTAAGGCAACTTGTACTGGCTGTCTTTGGAGTGAGGTGTGAGATCTTCAACTGGTACTGTGGGGTTCTGTCCTTGAGAAGCCTATGCCGTGGAGCCAGAAAGACCTGGAGTTGAATCCTGGCTCTGCACTTACTAGCTGTGTGTTCTTGGCCAAGTGGCCCAGTTTCTTCTTCTATAAAAATGTGGAGAAGGGGGGACAGCCCTGTGTCTGAGTGGTTAAGTTTACATGCTCTACTTTGGCAGCCTGGGGTTCATGGGTTAGGATCCCCAGTGGGGGCCTACACACTGCTCATCAAGCCATGCTGTGGTGGCGTCCCACATACAAAGCAGAGGAAGATTGGCATGGATGTTAGCTCAGGGACAATCTTCCTCAAGCAAAAAGAAGAAGATTGGCAACAGATGTTAGCTCAGGGCCAGTCTTCCCCTGCTCCCCCAAAAGAGTAGAGAATATTTACTGTTATGGACTGAATGTTTGTGTGCCTCTCCCACCCTCACAAATTCATGTGTTGAAGCTTCAACCTCCAATATGATGGTATTAGGTTAGGAGATGCAGCCTTTGGGAAATGCTTAGGTTTAGATGAGGTCATGAGGGTGGCGCCCCCATGTTGGAATTGGTGTCCTTATACAAGAAGAAGAAACACCAGAGCTTTCTTTCTCTGCCATGTGAGGACACAGGGAGAAGGTGGATGTCTGCAAGCCAGGACGAGAGCCCTCACTAGACATAGAATCTGCTACCACCTTGATCTTGGACTTTCCAGCCTCCAGAACTGGGATAAATAGATGGCTGTTGTTTAAGCCACCTAGTCTACAGTATTTTGTCATAGCAGCCCAAGCAGACTAAGGCATTTACCTATCCCACAGACCCATTGCAAGGATTAAATGATGAATATGTGGTGCAATGCTCAATGAAAATGTCTAATAAGAGTGTGGAGAAGGTGGGAGACCCCATCTGAGATAAGGCAGCACAATTCGGCCGTGCAGCCAGTTAGGGCAGCCTCCTGGTCTTCCGGGAGGCAGATTCCAGGATGCTATAGACATGCCTATGAGTGGAACTGCTGAGAAATGGCATACCCAATCCTCACATGCAGGAGAGCCATACTTTGGTTTGCAGCTCTGGTTAGGGACATCCATGGCTCTGTCTGCAGAACACTAAGCTGTAAATAAACTCCCTCTCTCCTTCATTGGTCTGTTCCAAAAAATCAAGAGAGGAAATGTGGCATTTCAGGGTGCCCTTTTGCGTACCGTCTACTCACCTACCCATGCTCCTCCACATCAGCTTACCCCAGCAGCTCACAAATCCGGTGGCCGTGGATCCCCAGTGTCCTCTGACTCCGTGAACATCGGTCTTTTGAAAATCTTGTTTTCTGTGTTTCTAGACCAATGGATTGTGGTGTGACAGCCACTTGGTCTAGCCACTTCATGATACCTGGGGCCCATTTTCATGATGGATTTGAGTGTTGGCTGTCTGAGTCAATAGTGCTCATCCTTGACTGTCCAGTGGACTCTTGCTGGCTTTCTTTAACTTCACACTTTTTCCTTTTTGTTAAATCTCTACCCTAGACCTAGTGCATTCAAATCTTGAGGGATGGGGGTGGGTCATATGCATATTTTTTTAAAGCTCCCTGGGTGATTCTGTGGTAAAGTCACAAATTTAGGGAAAGAAATCTTTGAAAAATTGAGCTGGATTTGTTTTTTGATTATCTGTTCTTGAATGAAATGTTTGGGACCACATGTTTCCTGTCTCCTAGTTTAAACCAACAGTAATTTTAAAATATTTGTTCTATTTATTCTGACTGGAAGGTGACTCCTTGCTTATCCAAAATCTAGCTTTTTAATTAGCACTATTTGAGAATAGAGTCAAAATGATATATTTTAGGTTAGAGACACCTGGGTTCAAATTTCTGTTCAGCTATCTACTAGCTGTGACTTTGGGGACATTATGTCATGTCTTTGAGCCTTATCTATAAAATGCAGTTGATACCCACATTGCATTTAGGATTAAGGGAGATACTAAGTACAATTTCCCCAGTTTAGTACTTGAGTATGGAATGTACTTCAAAACGTAGGTATTATTATTAATAATTTAATTATCTTTTAGTTACTGATTAATCAATAGATATTCTTGTTGGACTAGCGTCATAACATCTGCTATTTGTAGATTAAAAAAGGGTTTTCTCATGTGGGACTTGTCAGAAAATAGTAAGATCTTCTAGAATGTGTTTTGATGAATAGCCATCATTTCTTTGAAAATGTTCATTTGCAGACAGGCATGCACAGATATACTCAGAGGCATTAGTTATTGACTTACTATATGTAAAGGTTCCATCCTCTGTGTATCCATCACAAATATTTTTACCTGCCTTGAGATTGTGTTTCTGCTATAACTCAACCGATTGGAAGCTTTCTTTCCCACTCAGTAAACTTTTGGGATGTGTGACTTTCTCAGCACTTTCTTGGTGTCTTGTTGCCTTTGTTTTTTTGTTCTAACATTGCCTGGTAATACAAGCTAAGAAGAGAAAGAACATAAATGAGGGCAGAGGGAGAGAAGGGCCTCAGTTACTTCAATAGGATCAATAGCGTCGTTGAGGATGGAGACTATGTCCTTTCCATTCTTGTATGCCCTTAATAGTTGTTTAAAATAAATACTTGTTGAATTGAAATTATGTTAGGCTTCCCATTTATCCACATCTCTTGGAAAACAGCCTTACTATGTGTCTGATTCTTTAATTGGTCAATCCTTGGTCACACATATTGTCGTTTGTCAACCTTTGGCCAGAGAGGGCTTAGAATTTTGATTAAGTGTTGTATGGAGACTGCACACTATGAGGTAGAGATAATTCCTCCAAAGGAGACGCTAGATGCTGCTACCAAAAGGAGAAATGGATGGTAGAAAAAGAATTCTTGTCTCCCATTCCACCTTCTCTTACTTATCAGGGACTACCTTCTCAATGTCTTTCACACATCTCTCATTTTCTCTAGGCTTTGGTCTCTCTTCTAATATGCCTTCCTAACTACTTCTGTTTTCACCCAGTTTTAATATGTTTTACACATGTCTGCAAGATTAAACACATTTGCCATATTTTGAAACCTTCAGTGACTTCTAATTTCACTGTATAAAGTTTGAAGTCCTCTGCCTACAAGGCCCTACAAAATGTGTCTCTTACTGACATTTATGATTTTTTATTTGGAAGTCTCTACCAAAACTAGCTGCTCACTGAATTGGCTCTTCTGTCCTGGAAACGGCTTCTTCTTATCGGGGAGGAGCCCTATCCCAGACAGGGTAGCTTTTCCATGAACACATAATATAGACTCATTCCATGTCTTAGGAATGATCTGAGCATAATCTCTAGACTCTTCTCCTACCATTCCTGTCCTCCATCCCCACCCTGTACATCCATGATGCTGAAAATCTTACTTATAGGTCTCTGGTCTGGCCAAGTGCCATACCTTTGTCCTTCTGTACATGTTGTTCCCCTCCTAGAGTGTCCTTCCACAATCTCTCTCCAAGACTGACCATGATCCTTTGCACACCTGCCTCAGAGGAACTCTCCCTGACCTCTTCTGGTGAGTGTGAGGTTCCTCTCATCTGTAACCCCCTTATCACACTGTGTAAATGTCCATTTACTCTTTCTGTCTCCCCAGCCCACCAGGAACTCTTTCAGGGCAGAACTGGGCTTTCCAAATCTTTGCCTCCTCAGGACACACTTAGCCCGTGTAGAAGTTAGGGATGGCGTGAACCTTACCAGTTCTGTTTAAAAAGTGTCTTTTTTACCCTTTATCACATCCTAATGCATTGAAGAAGGTTGGGCACAAGTAGACACTTATTAATAAATCAGTCCTTTAATGGTTCCACCTAAATCACAGTACCCACCACTGTTCTTACTGAATGAAACAAAACATTCCAGAAAATGTGACCCTACTATCTTTCCGAGCCAGCCTTGGTGGTCTAGTGGTTAAGATTTGACGCTCTCACCACTGTGGTCGGGTTTTGTTTCCTGGTCAGGGAACCACAGCACCATCTTTTGGTTGCCACACTGTGGCACCTGTGTGTTGCTGAAAGCTATGCCACCGGTATTTCAAATACCAGCAGGGTCACCCATAGTGGACAGGTTTCAGAGGAGCTTCCAGACTAAGATAAACTAGGAAGAAGGACCTGGCTACCCACTTCCAAAAAAATTGGCCATGAAAATCCTGTGAATAGCAGTGGAACATTGTCTGATACAGCCCCAGGAGGCGAGAGGATGGTGCAAAAGACAGGGCAGGGTTCTACTCTGCTGTACACAGGGACGCTAGGAATCAGAGTCAACTTGACAGCACGAACAACAAAAAACACTACCTTCGTGACCTCCTGTCCTCATATCCTCCCTGACCTTCCCATGTGACTTTTGCCATGCTGGCCTCCTTGCTCTTTTTGGGATGCACCAAGCGTGTCCCAGACTCATCCCCTTTGCACTGGCTCTTCTCTCTGCTCAGAATGCTCTGCCCCCTGATATCTGCATAGCTTGCTCTGCTCGAACATCTCTGCTCAAATGTCACCTTGTTAGAGAAGGCTTCTCTTCCCTGACCAATTGGTATCATAAAGCACAGCCCTACACAGTACTCTCAATCTGCTTTAGCCTTCCTCATTGTGTCTCCAGCACTGAGCACCATCTGACATGATATATATTCACTAACGTATTTATTATGTGTCTTCCCTCCCTATAGGGTAGTTCCATGATGTCCACTGCTCTATCTCCAGCTTCTGGAAGGGTGCCTATGCACTCAATTACTATTTGTTGAATGAGTGAATATGTGCTAAAGACATGAAAAGATGTAAGGGAGTACAAAGCATGTAAAATGACTGTGTTCAGTATTATTGAATATAGGGATCTATTCCCACTAGCCATCCATCTTCCCCTCTGCACATAAAGAGACAGGCATCGAAATTAAATATAGATGCATGTTCCTGAATCTTCAAATCCAATGCAGGCACAATGGTATTAATAATACAAAATACATCACTCTGGCATCGGTTTGTGAAGGGGGTTTGGAGAGGAGAGGAGCAGGTCTGAGCGCTTCTCCCTACAGCAATCCCACACCCTCTTAATAACATTTTGGTAGCTTGATAGAGGCATTTTATCCCAGAAAGAAGCCTGACATTTATCCGGGATTGCCTGAATTGACTGCTGCAGTTACCAGCCAAAAGCCGTCAGGTTTTAGAGCTTTCTCTTCTGTAGGAAGCTGGTCAATTTATTTTATTAGAATATTTTCCAGTGCCTGACCCTAAAATAACCAATTTCAGTGTTTATATTCTTAGTGGCAAGCTAGTGAAGAGGGCTCAGCAGCTCCAGCCGAGCCCTGGATGTCTGAGCAAACCTGGTAACAGCAGAACAAAACCTGCCCGTCTAACCCACTGGAACAAGGCTCTGGTCTAGTATTCCTTTTAACATCCAATTGGTTGTGTGAATAGACAGTTAATTTAAAAAATTTTGTAGAGCTTCTCTTTCCACCTCTGCTCCATGTTGGTGGTTGATAGATGCAACTTGGCCTCTTTAGAATAGTCTGCTATTTTTCACTTTTTCTTATTTTCCTCCATTCCTCCCACCCAGTGACATGTCTTTTGCTCTCTTCACTCAGTGCTGAAGGCCTTTTGTGATTTCTGAGTCTCTGGGGAAAACCTTAGAAAAGTTGCCATATAGGTGCACACAGGAGAAGGATTATGAAGGCTTCTGAGAGTCCTGTGTCTGTCCACATGGTGATCCCTTCAGCTTTGTCACTAACAATCCTGCCCATTAAAAATGAACCCACAATGTACAGTGACGGATGGTAATTAGTCTTTGGGTGGTGAACATGATGTAGTCTATACAGAAATCCAAATATAATGATGTACATCTGGAATTTATATAATATTATGAGCCAAGTTACCTCAATAAAAAAAAAAATTCCCTCTAAAAAATGAACCCGAGTGTTACCAAGAGCTTAGAGCACTTGGAACTCTCCTACACTGCTGGTGGGAGTGTAATAGGTACAGCCACTTTGGAAACATTTTTGAAGTTTCTTTAAATTAAGAAATATCGTATGATTCAGTAATCCCTCTGCTAGGTATTTACCCAAGATAAATGAAAACACATGTCTACATGATTGTTTCATGGTAGCTCTGCTCATAATCACCCCAAACTGGAAACAGCCCAAATGTTTGTCAACAGATGAATGGATAAACACGTTGAGGTATATCCCTACAATGGAATACTGTTCAGCGATAAAAAGGAACAAAACGCATGATACGTGATACATTGGTAACATGGACCAATCTCAAAAACGTCATGATTAGCGAAGGAAGCCAGGCACAAAATGACTACGTATTGTGTGGTATTATTTTATGAAATTATTGAACAGGCAAAGCTAATTTAAAGTGAGAGGGAGTAGACTGATGGTTGCCTGCCTGGGCACAGGGGTGCCGCTGTTGACTGCAAAGAGAATGAGAGAACTTTTTGAGACAATGAAAATGTTCTGTATCTTAATTGTGGTGACTTTGTGGACATACACACTTGTAAAAATTCATCAAACTGTACCTTTCAAATGGGTGCATTTTATTGTATGTAAATTAAACCTCAATAACATTGATCTAGAATGAAAACAAAACAAAATTAAAACCAAGTGAACTCATTTTTAAAGTCTGTTCTCATGCAAATCCTTCATCTGCCAAGCCCTCTGTCCAAAAGGAACTCTTGCCTCCCTTGAACTCTACTGACCATTTACTCATCAGGAGAGTTTTTGAATACTTCCTTAAGATATTATGAAAAAGCAAGCTCTGAACTCAAGATCTGGTTCTGCTAGCCTCTCCCTGTGAGATCTCAGGAATAGCAACTAATGATAAAAGCAATAAAAATGATGAATATTTATTGGTTGCTTGAAATGCTGGCATTTCGAGTGCTTTACCTCTTTGCATCAAGTTCTTAGCACAGTGCTTGGTGCGTGAGAGGCACACCATGAACATTTATTGAGTAACAGGGCAAACTTTCTAACAATATTATCAATGTGTCATCCTTTTATCATCATTTTATAGATAAGGAAACTAAAGACAGAGACGTTAAGTGACTTTTCCAGAATCTCTGGAAAAGAGCCAAGTTTCAAGTCCAGGTCTGTAGCATTTGGTTTTCCATTAAATTAAAATTTGATTTAATACCAAGTATACTGCTTCCCAATTGGTTGTTATATAAAATTGTTATTATTTCTAGATCATATGCCCGTGTTGATGATCAAATAATTTAAAATATGTGAAAAATATTTGTAAACTCTAAAGCTTTGCAGAAATACAAGAAATAAGCAATATGGTCAAGCATAGAATTTGGCTTTCTTTTTATCTATCATAATAAGAGCTAATATTTGTTGAGTGCTTAGAATACACCACACACTGTTTCAAGTGCTGTATAGCGTATATAACCACTCATTTCTCACAAAACTATGTGGTAGGTATCGTCCTCATCATCTCCATTTTATAGGTGAGAAAACAGATCCTGTAGCTTTTCCAGTCACCAAAGCAGTAAGTGGCAGAGCCAGAATTTGAATCCAGATAGTCTGTATTCAGAATCTCTTCACGATTACCTTACACTCTCTCATCCACCCATCCATCCATCCATGCATCCGTCCGTCCATCCATCCATCTCCCAGAACAATAGTTCTATGCATTTTCCCTTGCAACATATCTGACAAAGAATGTTCATTCAGTGACGCTCTCACATCATTGTCATTCTTCTCAGTTGACTGCGTAGATTAGCAGACCGCAAGTCATCCAGTTCTCTGTGTGTAAGCTGAAATTTCAACCTTTTTCTTATTCAAGTTGGAAACTACTTTTCTAGATTAAAACAACAGGAACAAGGGGCTGGCCCCGTGGCCGAGTGGTTAAGTTCGCGCGCTCCGCTGCAGGTGGCCCAGTGTTTCGTTGGTTCGAATCCTGGGCCCGGACATGGCACTGCTCATCACACCATGCTGAGGCAGCGTCCCACATGCCACAATGAAGAATATACAGCTATGTACCGGGGGGCTTTGGGGAGAAAAGGGAATAAAAAAATCTTAAAAAAAAAAATGCTCATTCCATAAAAAAAAAAAAAAAAACAGGAACAAAACAATGCATGGTTTGACATTTATTATTGCCAACTTGAGTTAGGAAAATTTAACTAGTAATTGACATCACATTTATCTGGCTAATGTCATTTTAAATAGAAAAAACACAAAGGGCTAACTCCTCCAGAAAGTTGTCCTGCCTATTCTGTCCGTAGTGATATTTTCCCCCGACTATTGAAAATCTGTTGGCCAAATCTAGCATGTGATGGCCAAATTTCAACTCTTCAACTGAATGGTTAAAGGGCTCATACCCAGCTCTTCATTAACATTCTTCCCAAGGACCACACAGTGCTGGGCAGTACAGTAAGTGATGGTGCCTTCCAGAGAAGCTGAAAGGAACCTCTGATCAGTGTGGTATTTAGAGGAGAAGCCCTCAAAGGGCCTGAGTGGTTTACCCTTCGGGTTGGCATCCACGTCTACAAGCTGGATCTCACATTTGGGACAAGATTCCCAGATGAGAACATGTTCAGAGCAGGTCTGGTGAAAGTCACAGCTTGATTAGGATGTTTGAGTGAGGAAACTGTGATTAAGCATGCCTCTAGAGCAAAGAAAATTTAATATATTTCTTGACAGTTTTGATGCTTCAATTTAAGAGAGGAATTTTTACATTTTTTTAATGTATGTCAGTTTTACTTGATTGGTTTTATAAAACAGAGCATATCTATAATGCTTTCATGGTCAGTCTTTATAACTTTTGTTTTGGGTTGACCAAGGTGGTATGACTAACATTTGAAAATCTTGGAAAAGAACTGCCTACACTCTGCAGACTGATATGTTTATTAGCTATTCATTACCAATTCATTAAAAATACATATGCCGAGAGAGAGAGCACACACTATATTTTGCCTAGTTAGTAAACTAAATGGACAAAATCTCTTTCATCATGGAGCCCAGCCAAAATTAAATTTTTTTTTCCTGAAAAGCTGTGCGAAGGGAGAAAATGAAATCTCTCTCTCTCTCTATTCTGTTTTATTTATTACCTACATAAATTAATGTTAATTTTTTTTCAGTACCAAAGAGACTTGTTCCTTAAAGGCTAAAAAGTAGAATAATCTTTTGGTTGGTTAGATATGCAGCAAACTTCCATCTTTTGTGAGCATGTACAGAGGGCTTTTTGTTTGTAATAGGGCTGTAGTTGATGCACTAACGGTTTTTTTAATTATTATTATTTTATTGAGGTCATAATAGTTTACAACATTGTGAAATTTCAGGTGTACATTATTATTTATCAGTTTCTGGATAGACTGCATCTTGCTCACCACCGATAGTCTAACTTTTGTCCGTCACCATTTATATGTGCCCCTTTACCCTTTTTGCCCACCCGTGAACTCCCTTCCGCTCTAGTAACCACTAATCTGTTCTCTTTGTCCATGTTTTTGTTTGTCTTTCACATATGAGTGAAATCATATGGTATTTTTCTTTCTCTGTCTGACTTATTTTGTGTCACATAATACCCTCAGGGTCCATCCATGTTGTTGCAAATGGGATGATTTTGTCATTTTTATGGCTGAGTAGAATTCCATGGTATATATATGTATGGCTGAGTAGTATTCCATGGTATATGCAGCCCTAGCCTGTGACCTCTGCTCTCTGCGTACAGGCACCTCACCCTGTAGTGCACAGACCAGCCTCAGGGGCTCTCCTGTCCCTTCCTGCTCTCCCTACGTGTGCAAGAGACATACACGCACCTGTCCCCACACACACATGTGCACACACACAGGAGGCCGAGATGCTGCCATGCTCAAAACCCAGAGCCAGAACCATTGGGGCCACTGGGCCCCCCAAGACCCAGGGACTCATGGTGTGTGGAGTGATATGGGGGTTGTGGGTCCTGCTGGGTCTGCTGACACTTCAATGACCCACCCGTCGTCTCAGCAGGTGGACAGGTGGAGTCAAGGCTTGTTAACATCAGAGGCTCCTTTTTATCAGTTCATCAGTTCATGGGCACTTGGGTTGCTTCCACGTCTTGGCTATTGTGAATAATGCTGCAATGAACATAGGGGTGCATAAGTCTCTTTCAGTTGTTGATTTCAAACTCAATAGTGGAATAGCTGGTAGTGTGGTATTTCAAGTTTTTACTTCTTGAGAAGTCTCCATACTGTTTTCCATAGTGACTGCATCAGTTTTCATTCCCACCAGCAATGTATGAGGGTTCCCTTTTCTCCACATCCTCTCCAACTTTTGTGATTTTTTGTCTTGGTAATTATAGCCATTCTAACTGGTGTAAGGTGATATCTCATTGTAATTTTGATTTGCATTTCCCTAATGATTAGTAACATTGAACATCTTTTCATGTGCCTGTTGGCCATCTGTATATCCTCTTTGGAAAAGTTTCCATTCATACCCTCTGCCCGTTTTTTGATCAGATTGTTTGTTTTTTTTTGTTGTTGAGTTGTGTGAGTTCTTCATATATTTTGGAGATTAACCCCTTGTCAGATATATGATTTGCAAGTATTTTCTCCCAGTTGGTGGGTTGTCTTTTGTTTTGTTCCTGGTTTCCTTTACCTTGCAGAAGCTCTTTGGTCTGATGTCATCCCATATGTTTATTTTTTATTTTGTTCCCAATGCCTGAGTAGACATGGTATTCAAAAGATGCTGCTACGACCGATGTCAAAGAATGTACAGCCTATATTTTCTTCTAGAAGTTTTATGGTTTCATGTCTTACCTTCAAGTCTTTAATCCATTTTGAATTAATTTGTTTTTGTACAGAAAAAGGTAATGGTCTGCTTTCAATCTTTTGCATGTGGCTGTCCAGTTTTCCCAAGATCATTCATTGAAGAGACTTTCCGTTCTTCATTGTATGTCCTTGACTCCTTTGTCAAAGATTAGCTGTCCATAGATGTGTGGTTTTATTTCTAGGCTTTCAATTCTAGTCCATTGATCTGTATGTCTGTTTCTATACCAGTATCATGCTCTTTTGATTACTATAACTTTGTAGCATATTTTTAAGTCAGGAATTGTGATGCCTCCAGCTTTGTTCTTTTTTCTCACGATTGCTTTTGCTATTCGGGATCTTTTGTTGCTCCATATACATTATAGGATTCTTTGTTCTATTTCCATGAAGAATGTCCTTGGGATTCTGATTGGGATTGCCTTGAATCTGTAGATTGCTCTAGGTAGTATGGACATTTGAACTATGTTTATTCTTCTAATCCATGTGCATGGAATATCCTTCCATTTCTTTATGTCATCTTCAGTTTCTTCCAATAACGTCTTACAGTTTTCAGTGTATTGATCCTTCACCTCCTTGGTTAAATTTATTCCTAGATATTTTATTCTTTTTGTTGCAATTGTAAATGGGATTGTATTCTTGAGCTCTCTTTCCGTTAGTTTGTTATTAAAGTATAGAAATGCAACTGATTTTTGTAAGTTGATTTTGTACTCTGAAACTTTGCACTAGTTATTTATTTCTAATAGTTTTCTGATGGATTCTTTGTAAATAGAATCACGTCGTCTTCAAACAGTGAGAGTTTCACTTCTTCTTTACCAATTTGGATCTGTTTTATTTCTTTTTCTTGCCTAACTGCTCTGGACAAAATCTCCAGTACTATGTTGAATAAGAGTGGTGGGAGTGGCTACCCTTGTGTTGTTCCTGGTCTCAGAGGGATGGCTTTCAGTTTTTCCCTGTGGGTTTGTCATATATGGCCTTTATTATTTTGAAGTGTTTTTCTTCTATACCCATTTTATCGAGAGTTTTTATCATAAATGGACGTTGGATCTTGTCAAATGCTTTCTCTGCATCTATTGAGATGATCATGTGATTCTTATTCCTCATTTTGTTAATGTGGCATATCACATTGAGTGATTTGTAGATGTTGAACCTTGAATGCATCACTGGTATAAATCCCACTTGATCATCGTGTATGATCCTTTTGATGTATTGCTGTATTTGGTTTGACAATGTTTTGTTGAGGATTTTTGCATTTATGTTCATCAGCGATATTGGCCTGTGATTTTCCTTCTTTTTGTTGTTCATGTCTGGCTTTAGGATTAGGGTGATGTTGGCCTCATAGCATGAGTTAGGAAGTGTTGTCTTCTTCAATTTTTGGAATAGTTTGAGACAAATAAGTATTAAATCTCCTTTGAATGTTTGGTAGAATTCTCCAGAGAAGCCATCTGGTCCTGGACTTTTATTTTTCGGTAGGTTTTGATTACTGTTTCAATCTCTTTACTTGTGATTGGTCTATTAAAATTCTCTCTTTCTTCTTGATTCAGTTTTGGGAAGTTGTATGTTCTAAGCATTTATCTATTTCTTCTAGGTTATCCAGTTTGTTGGCATATAGTTTTTCATAGTATTCTCTTATAATCCTTTGTATTTCTTTGGTATCCATTGTAATTTCTCCTCTTTCATTTCTAATTTTATTTATTTGAGGCTTCTATCTTTTTTTCTTAGTGAATCTGGCTAAAAGTTTGTTAATTTTGTTTATCTTCTCAAAGAACTAGCTCTTACTTTCGTTGATCCTTTCTACTGTTTCTTTGGTTTCTATTTCATTTATTTCTGCTCGAATTTTTATTATTTCACTTCTTCCACTGACTTTGGGCTTTGTTTGTTCTTCTCTTTCTAGTTCTGTTAATTGTAGTTTAAGATAACTTATTTGAGATTTTTCTTGTTTGTTAAGGTCTGCCTGTATTGCTGTGAATTTCTCTCTTAGGACCACTTTTGCTGCATCCCATAAAAGTTGGTATGGTGTATTTTCATTTTCATTTGTCTCCAGATATTTTTTTATTTCTCCTTTGATTTCTTCATTGATCCATTGGTTGTTCAGTAGCATGTTGTTTAGTTTCTACATATTTGTCACTTTCCCAGCTTTTTTCTTGTAGTTGATTTCTAGTTTCATAGCATTATGGTTGGAAAAGATGCTTGATATGATTTCAATCTTCTTACATTTATTGAGGCTTGCCTTGTTTCCCAACATATGGTCTATATTTGAGAATGTTCCATGTGTACTTGAAAAGAATGTATATTCTGCTGTTTTTGCATGGAGTGTTCTATATGCATCTAAGTCTATCTCATCTAGTTTTTCATTCAGTTCCAGTATTTCCTTGTTGACTTTCTGTCTGGATGGTCTATCCATTGATGAAAGTGGGGCGTTGAGATTCCCTACTATTATTGTATTACTGTTAATTTCTCCCTTTAGGTCTGTTAATGTTTACTTTATGTACTTTGGTGTTCCTGTGTTAGGTACATATATATTCATAAGTGTTATGTACTCTTGGTGGAATATCCCTTTTTTCATTATATATTGCCCCTCTTTGTCTCTGATTGCCTTTTTTATCTTGAAATCTGGTTTGTCTGATATAAGTGTGGCAACACCTGCTTTCTTTTGCGTGCCATTTGCTTGGAGTATCATCTTCCGTCCCTTCACTCTGAGCCAATGTTTGTCTTTAGAGCTGAGCTGTGTTTCCTGGAGGCAGCATATTGTTGGTTCTTGTTTTTCAATGCATCCCGCCACTCTGTGTCTTTTGATTGGAGAATTCAATCTATTTACATTTAGAGTGATTATTGATATATGAGGGCTTAATGCTGCCACTTTATCTCTTGTTTTCCAGTTGTTCTATATTGCTGTTTCTCCTCCAATGTATTGCTGGCAGCCATTTCAATTTGGTGTTTCTCTATGATGGTTTTCTCTTTATTTATCATTTGTGTCTCTGTTCTGCTTTTCTGTTTAGTGGTTACCATGAGGTTTGTGCAAAAGATGTCATAGATGAGGTAGTCTGTTTTCTGATAGCCCCTTATGTCCTCAACCTAAGAAGGTTCCAACCCTTTTCTCTTCCCCAAGTTATTGTTGTCATGACTTATTCTGTTTTGTGATGTGAGTTTGTGATTAAAATGAAGTGTTTATAGTTATTTTTGATGCTTTCCTTCCCTTTATCTTTAATATTACAATTAAGTGTTTGCTAACCTTTTCTGATAGAGAGCTGCAATTTTATGATTTTGTCTATTTATCTCCTCACTGAAGGCTTTGTACACCTTTTTCTTTTTGTTTCAGGCATGAGGGCCTTCTCAATCATTTCTTGTAGGGTTGGTCGTGTGGTGATGAATTCCCTCAGCTTTTGTTTATCTGGGAAAGTTTTTATTTATGCATTGTATCTGAAAGATAGTTTCGCTGGATAGAGTATTCTTGCCTGAAAGTTTTTATCTTTCAGTATTTTGAATATATTGTTCCACTCTCTCCTAGCTTATAAGGTTTCTGCTGAAAGCCTGATAGGGGTTCCTTTGAAGGGTATTTTCTTCTGCTTTGCTGCCCTTGATGTTATTTCTTTGTCATTGACTTTTGCCAGTTTTGCTAATATATGCCTTGGAGAAAGTCTTTTTGCATTGATGTAATTAGGAGCTCTATTAACTTAATTTACTTGCAATTCCAGTTCCTTCCCCAGGTTTGGGAAGTTCTCAACTACTAGTTCTTTGAACAAGCTCTCTGTTCCTTTATCCCCCCCTTCTTCTTGAATACCTGTAATCCTTATGTTGCGTTTCCTAATTGAGCTGGATATTTTTTGCAGACTTTTCTTCATTTCTTTTTAGTCTTAGATCTCTCTCCTCCTCTGCTTGAAGCATTTCTATAATTCTGTCCTATAATTACTAATTCTGTCCTCCATAATGTGAGCTCTGTTTTTTTTAAGGATTCTAGACTTTTTCTTTTTTTCTGAGTAAGATTAGCCCTGAGCTAACATCGGCCACCAATCCTCCTCTTTTTTGCTGAGGAAGGCTGGCCCTGCACTAATATCTGGGCCCATCTTCCTCCGCTTTATATGTGGGATGCCTGCCACAGCATGGCCTGACAAGCGGTGCATAACTCCGCACCTGGGAGCCAAACCAGTGAACCTGGGTCACTGAAGTGGGATGTGTGAACCTAACCACTGTGCCACTGGGCCAGCCCCTAGATTTTTTGTTTTTAATCTTATTCATTGTGTTCTTCATCTCTGGCATTTCTGTTTTTCTTTCTTTTTAGAGTTTCAATCTCTTTTGTGAAGAATTCCTTCTGGTCATTCATTGAATGACTGAGTTCATTGAACTGTCTTTCTGAATTTTCTTGTGACTCTTTGAGTTTCTTTATGATAACTATTTTGAATTCTCTGTCATTTACATTGTAAATTTCTGTGACTTCAGGATTGGTTTCTGGAGACGTCATTTTCTATCTGGTATGGAGTGTTAAAGTACTTTTTCATAGTATTAGATGGGGTGGCCCTGTGCTGGCACGTAGTGGTAGTATTTGGTCACAGATTCCACTTGCCACCACTGAGGGGGCAGAAGCTGTGTTTTCTGCAGCTTCAGCATCCACTGAAAGTTGTGTCTGTCCACTGGAAGTTGTACTGATAGGGGTGTCTGTGTCTGCCTGCTGGACACTGCTGCTTCACACATGCAGGCACAGGCACTCTGGCATGCATCCACTGCCCAGGCCTGCTGGCTGAGCTGGTGTGCCAGGCAGGAGAGGAGGGGAGGTGCTTTCTTTCGCATGTGCACATAATCCTGTGCATTCTCACTCTGCACTCCCTGGTGGCCCACCTGGGCTGCTCAGCATGGTGGGGGCACCCTCATGGTGTCTGAACTGCCTCAGTATGGGGTGTTCTGACAGGCAACTCCAAGAGTGAAAGCATTTCCCTGGAGGGTTGCCTGTTACCCCATCTCCTCTCAGAGTTGTCTGCTGGCTGCTGCATGAGGTCATAGACCTTAGATCGCTGCTGCTGGAGAAAGGGAGGAGATCCACTTACCTCCTTCCACTGCTTCCTGGGGGTCCAGTACCCCCACCTTCAGATGTATGGCTGCATGGATCTCTCAGACATTCTATTATGCTGTGTGAATGTCCTCTGTTGTTTAATGAATGTCTTTTTCATCCTACTGGGGAGAGGCTAAGGGAACAGCTCACTCCACCATGATGCTAACATCACTCCTAAGTTTTTTGACTCTGTCAAGTGAAGAGGAAGGCTGCTCAACAGGTTTGTGGCATCTCCTGACTTAAGATCCCACTGGGAGCAATTTTAACAGCTGAAATGTTCTCTGCTTCCCAGAGGATAGGAGACTCAAGGAATACTCAACATTCAAGGGATTATGATAAAGTTTTTTCTTACTCATTTGGGAGAAGCTAAAGTCAGGAAAATGTGATTAGAGTATCTACGTCTAGGGGGAAGTGTCCCTATTATGCTTCAAACTTCATAGCTTCTGGAAAGATTTAAGGCCAATCTTGAAACCAAACAAGATTACAAGTATTCTTGGCAACACTGCAGGCTATATCTACCTCATAGTCGTATTGTGTAGGATTATGCAGGTTTGTTGGCTTAGGGAGTGTCAAAGGATTATGTAAATTACCTACTTTCATAAAATTCAAAATCAATGTTCATTTTCTGCCAGTAGAAAAAAAGGATAATGTTAGAAGCACATACTTCAGCCATCAGTTCTCCTGATTTCTCTGAGACTTCCCTGAGCCTGGGATGAGGGAGTGCTCCAGATTCTTCCATGTGGAATCCTTAGCCACTTTTAACTTTTAGGGCCTTCAATCATGTGAGCGGTCTGGTGTAAAGGGAATACTGTTGGAATAAAAGTGAATAGAATGAGAGGTGAGTAGTAGAAAAGATAGCCTGCTTTCCTTGTTAGAAAGTAAACTGACTGCCCCCTTAAATTGCCACTTTTTAAAAAATGAGTTAAACAACCCCAATAGCAAGGCTCAGAAGCCTGGCTGAAAAGAAGTCAACTAGTATGACTAGGTAACAATCTGAAGAAACATGAAAATGAAGCCAGTTTTCCCCAACATTTGGAGGATGGTTTTCTTTAAAAAAATTAAAACTTCGAGAAGTGGACTACAAAATAAACATAATGATTATATTAACTTTATCATATAAAACATAATACTGTAATTCGTATATTATGTCATACATAATACTCTATATTATGCTGTATGATAATAATTTGCATTTATGTGCCAGGCACTGAGTTATTAATTTGCATCAGTTTTCTAATTTATATTTCTCCCAATCATTGTATGTGAGCAATAGCCTTATTTATCCCATCTAAGAAACAAGGACATTGAGGCAGAGAGAGGTTGTATAGCTCACCCAAGGACACACCACCTTTCAGTTCCTGTTGCAGTTGATTATCCTAGGTTGTAGATGATGAGGAGAATTTTTACGTTTCTAGTAGGCTATTATATGTAGTTATGTATTATGAGGAAAATGAGGTTGATAAGAAAATAGATGGGAAATTGCAGCCAATCTGCATTAGAGGCAAATAGACATATCAAGGTCCCATTGAGCGCTGCTCAGTCAAAGCCTTTATGAATTACTTATATGTTACAGGATTAGTTAATCATGAACTTATAACAGTTCTCACTATGTTTGCCTTAAAATCTTAGTAAAGTCTCATCCATATCCTCCAGAAAACTAAAGCTCCACGGTATGCTTGCTCACAAATTATAGTTTGACCTTAGAAAACTGGCATTTTCTTCTTCTCTCTGGCTTGTGTTCATTTCGGCATGTAGCTTTCACCTTTTTAGCTTATGTATATACAGTAATCATGTGAGTGTAGTAGGCACCCTCTAATAGTGTTCATCTCAAGGAAGTGTTCTCAAGGAGAACAGACATATTCTTACTATTTGCATTGAAGGTTCACCGTTTTGGAGCTTGCTGCCAATTTGGTAAGATGCATAAGTATCTTACTTCTTCTGTTCTGGTTTTCCTCTGGTCTTATTTCATTTTGACCAGGGAGCACTTACTCAAATACATGAGGGAAAGGGAAGCCACAGTCAGTGCAGGTGTTCATTTGTCCCCAGGATCTACTCCCATAGTCTAAGGTGGCCTAAAAATATGTAGCAATGAAATCTTCACGCACTAGGCTTATATCAAACATTGAAAATATGTTTCCCAATTCTCACTCTTATACCTAGTTGGGTGAGAAGAAAGATGGGGGGATATATATTTGAGATCCTATGAAATTTTGCTCAATTTAAGCCTTGATCCTATTATATAATTTTACTTTCCTCCTCAGGAAGCAATCCTTAATTGGAATCAGCTTACTTAGCTACAGTGCCTAGGGACTTGCTACATGTTTGAAACCCTAGAGAATTTCAAAATAATGAAAGAATTTAGAATGAAGGCTTGAGCACAAATTGATGATAAGAGCTTCCTGCTTCTGCTAAGGCAGAGGAAAGAGCTCAAAAGGTGGATCATTTTTGTGTCAAGACCAGGCCAGATAGACTCAGAAATAAAGGAATATTTACTGGACTCTCAGTTCAACTTGGTCTCCTGGTCTTGGATGTCAGTTGCAGCTGCTTAAACATAAAGGGACAAACTGTGCATTACAACATAGAAATGGGTGCTTGTTGGACATGCAGCTTCCTACGTGCCTCCCCTGCAGGCAAGGATTCAGAGGGTCTGGGGTGGCATTTGGGAATTAGCGTGTTTAACATATACCCCAGGAGATCCTTACCATGGGAGAAGTTTGAGATACTCTGTTGAGAGAAGGAAGATGTGGCCTGGCAGAATTAATTGGACTTCCCTGTTACTTTTCCTTGCAACTTCCCTCAGATTTCCTGGGTCCTTGCTGCTAGTTCTGCATCATTGACTTCAGCTCAGCATAGCCTTCACAGGGCTCCTAGCATCTTCTCCAGCTCTTGTCTGCCCTTTCTGCCTCTTAGGTCACGGCCGCTTGCTATGTCTACTATTAACCCTGAGCTTTGTTTCTATCATTTTGACTCATGTGGGAAATTTAGCAATTTAGTGGCCAACGAAACCATTTCCAATCCAAGAGGTTAAAGGATGATATGATTTTATTTTCTTATTTGTTTGTTTGGTTCTGGATAAGTGTGCTAGACAAATGTATTCTAGATCCCTTGAATGGGATCTCCTGGGGAGCTTTACAAATCATACCCTTGCCCCCTGCCGTGATTCTGATATCTGGGGCATAGCCTGGGTACCACGGTCTTTAAAGACTCCAGGTTCCTCTAATGTGCCCCCAGAGTAGACACCCACTGCTCTAGCAAGTCCTGCCTCCACTGCACTGGTCCAAAGGAGAGTGGAACTGGGTTTATAACAAATGTGGCTTTAACTATAGAAACCTCTGAGCCATCTTTGAGGAAATCAACCAAAGTAGCATATTGCTCACCCAAATTCTCTTTTCTGGGAGAGAAGAATTTGCAATGAACCCCTTTATACCTAGTCACCATTCTTCCCCAAACTCCATGTGAGAAGAACATGCTACAGTTTCTGGTGTTTATATAACACTTGTTTCCCTGGAGTATCCATAGCATGCAGATTTGTTTTAAGATCTCATTAATCCTCACAGATCTTTTATTTAAGATTTCACAGGAGTATCACATCAATATATAAATGTCGAAAACACTATTTTAAAAATATATATGTGCCATATGATTTTCTAACTTAATATTTACATCCTGTAACTATTCCTGTATATATGTGTATGTATGTATATATAAAACATATAAAATGTATATATATGTATAAAACACCGCCACCATGTGCTTGCGTTTATCAGTATTTCTTTTCAAAGCCTTCTTTTACTCTTTATTGCCCCATTTTTTCTTTCTCTTCCCTTTTGCAAGAAGTTTTCTCTCTCTTTATTGCTGAAATTCCCATGGCTGCACTTTTGGTTAGCTCACCGTGGTGGTTTATTTCTCGTGCGCCCATGGTGGCAGTTGTCTCATAGTGATCAGATTCTTGCAGCAACCATGGCTTGAAACCTCCCCATGTATTTCCTTGCTGCCTTACTCAGTCCATCCAGAGTCTTTGCTGTCTGGTGTTCCTTTTGTTTACTCAGTTGTCTACGAACTCTGAGAAGCTCCATCAGTTGAGCAATAAAAAGTGGTAAACCTAATTGCCAGCATCTATTTCAAAACGCAGTGTCATATAGGAGTTGAGAATATACACTTAGGGTTCAGAGGGATATGGGTTCAAATTCTACTGTTTTCTAAGGGTAAGACCTTTCTGAGCCTCTTCTCTTGGGTTGTTGTGAGGGTTAATTGCAATAATCATGCATTTTAGAGTGTGGTGTGTCTGATGCTTGGTAAGTAGTCACTAAATGGTGATGTTCTTATTATCATCATTCATCATTGATGCTACCAAGTCTTCAGGTTTCAGCCCAAGCTTTTCCTCTTTTTTAAGATCTTTTCTGACTTCTTCAGGGAGACTTCATGACTTGTTTCCCTCTTGCATCATTTCCTCTTGTTTATACCCCCTTTACGGACATTTTTAAAGTTCTTTTTGCTAGCATTTCTCTGTCCCCTAGACTGTGAACTCTTGAGGGTGGAAACTCTTAAATCCTTAGGTCCCTACTGCCAGACACACAAGTGTATCACGAAAGTATGGCGACAGGCAGGAATTTGCTACCTACAAATACTTGAATGATTCACACTGAGGCCTTAGATAAAAACTGCACATGAGTTTCTTCCCTTGCTATATAAGAAGAAAGCAGTAGACAAGGCCTTGAGGCTCTTGGCCACTTTTTTCTAATTGGCCTTAAATTGGACATTCACACAAACCTTGCAAGGTCTGGTTTTCAGAATGGAAATCAAGAAACTCTGTTCATTGCAAAAATGTTGGCAAGCTGAAGTTCAGATTACTTAGTTCCTCTAGAGAATGAGCAGCACAGTTAAGCCCAGGGTGTAGCTTCACGGACTCCATGGCCAGAATCATCTGCACTCCAGGTGCTTGGCTCACTCTCTTTGGTTCGGGTTAATTCCAGGGGCAGGTCACGTTCGCCACAGAGGGGCTTGAAAACATCTGTTATGGACATTGTGCAGATTTGCTTGTTGTTTCTCTTCTGAGGAGAGAATCATTTTATGTGTCTGCTAAAGAGTCTTCAGTGGTCTTATTATGAGCCCTCGCTGGCCCTTTAGTAGCAGAGCTTCCATTCTGATGGGATCTGAATTAGGCTGAGTCTCTCACTAATAAGGCTTCTGTACTTATTTCTTCCAAATTGCAGTGTTCACGTTTATGGCAGTTCCCTTCATCACCAAGGAATAATGAGCAGGCTTTGTAAATTCCTTAGCTAATAATTCAGGAATCATGGTATTAAAAGAGTGTTGTGTGCAATAGATGTGAGGGGAGCATGGAGGAATTAGGAGAGATGAATTATCAACCTTGAGACTGAGTGGGAACAGACTCTTTCCATCTCTTCTCCTTGAATCTAATTTGGCTAAATGAAGTGGGGAAGGCTGAGTGGATTGTGATTGATATTTTTAAATAGTGTTTGCAATACTTGGTGAGGGCAGAGAGTTATAGTGCTGGTGGCTTCTTCGTGTAGACTTTGCCCTCTTCAGGGCATCCCATTGCTTCTACTTTCAAAGGAAAGTGTGAGCCAGAGTGGAACATGGAGGAAACTGGGAGCCATTTCAAGGGCAATACAATGCATTGAAGAGGGACCCCTCCCCCCACCAAGATATGCATATGAATTAACCCTGAGCACCTGTGATCCTGACCTTGTTTTGAAAGAGCATCTTTGCACATATAATTAAGTTAAAGGTCTCAAGAGGAGATCACCATGGATTATCCGAGGGCGCCCTAAGTCCAATGACAAGTGTCCTTATCAGAGACAGAAGAGGAGCAGATACACAGAAATGAAGGCCATGTGAAGTTGGAGGCAGGCAGGAGGGAGCAGCCACAAGCCAAGGAACGCCTGGAGTCACCAGAAAGTGGAGGAGGCAAAGACAGCGTGTCCCCAGAGCCTCTGGAAGGCTCACAGACCTGCCCACACCTTTATTTAGGACTTGTGGCCTCCAGAACTGTGAGAGAATAACTTTGTGTTGTTTTAAGTCACCAGGTTTGGGCAGCCACAGGAAACGGATCGGGTAACTAGGGTGTATATGCGGGGCAGAGTGGCAGAGTTCATGGGCTTTAGTGATCAAAAGACCTGCTTAGGGTATAGATCTTCTTACTACGTATTAGCTTATATGGCTGTAGGTGAAAATATTCTCTCTCATATGTGATTGGTTGATCCATTGACAGATTCACTTACTCATCCTGTACTCAGTAATTTATTCAATACATACATACTGACTTCCTTCTGTGCTCTCCTCTAGCCCCTGTGGGAGGCTTTGTGGTAAGTAGATGCAGCTTCCACATTAAACAATTTTACATCTCACGAAAAGGACCAGCTATTACAGTATGTGTTTGCTAAATTTCCTTTTATCCAATTATAAATACTCTAATTGGAGAAAATGCGAATTGAAGAACATTTAGAAAATATATATAGGCAAAAATAATAAAATAAAAATAACCCATTATCCCAACACCAAGGGATTAATCAGAATTAATATTTTGATACATTTCCTTTCACGCATTTTATAAATAGTTGTACTTTTATGAAAATTTGAATAGTGTATCCTACTTTAACATTAAATTGAGTATTTCCTCATAATATGAAATGTTAATTTAAAATATCATTGTAATAGCTTTACAAAGTCCTGTCTAGAGAGTACTGTTCCCTGATTGGGTAGCATTTAGGTAGTGCTCAAATTTCTTATGTCACAAAGAGAGATTTGTGCCCTGGGAATTTGCTCCAGAAGCCCAGAGGAGGGGCACCTGTCCCAGGTTGGGAGGCATCAAGGAAAGATTGAATGTGATGGGGATAATGAAGCCCACCTCATAGGGCCAATCTAAGTGTCCAATAAGATAGTCCAGGTGAAAACTTCTTTGGTGCTTAGGAGGATTTCTTTCTTTCTAATCTATCATCTGTCTATCTATCTATCTATCTACATCTGTCTATTTATCATCTATATCTATCTACCTACCGACCTGTCAATCTTCTATTAGCTTTGCTTGCCAATAAATAAACATTAAAGGAAAAAAGAAAAGCTCAAAGAAGAAAGCCTAACTGCCTATAGTTTTGCTTCTGTAAGCTAACCACTGTTAGAATTTTGGTGTGTAAACTTTCACCATTTTGCATCTGTATATAGTATGCATGATTTTGCTTGCCATTTTTGTCTTTCTTTTTTACAAAGCACACACTGTGTGTTAATCTGTTTGTTTTTCTCTTATCAAAACTATTCTTCTGAGACATGATTTTTAATAACTATATAGTAAGCATTTTGTCACAGGGATGGAAGATAATTTATTTGACCACTATACAGTTGTTGGAATGCTTGTTACTTCTATGATTGGACACCATTGGTGCCAATCTTTGCCCATACCATTGATTATTACCTCAGGATTAATTCCCATAATGGAATTGCTGGGTCAAGCTTCTTGACATTTTTCTTGCTTTTAATAAGTTGTGCCAGATTGCCCTTGGACAGTTGTCCCAACCTGCACTTTTACTTGAAGTGTGTGAGCATGCCCATGTCCTGCATGTCTGTTCTGAATGTCATAGGGAGACCATTAATGCTAGGGATGTGTAGGTAGTGGTGAGCAGTCTAGTCTGGTTGAAGCCTAGGAAGAATGTGAATGGCTTTGATCAACATGCTAGGAACTTTAAAACTTATTCTAATGGCAAAAGTGCTGTCTGGGTATTGCTGTTCTTTGTTTTTTTTTCCCTGCCATTTAATGCTGGTGACTATTTTCAATGAGTAGGATTTATCAGTCCAAAGGGAGGCAGTATTATGAAAGAAGAAGAGGAATAAAAAGGAGTAAAATGTTTTGGTGAAACTTGAACATAACAGATGAAGGACAGAGAGAACAAAGAAAAAGTCATTCTCCCATCTTGATCCTTTGACACACTTAAAGGACTTCTTGATGGTTTTGTGACAATAGTGATAGCCACCTTTTATTGAGTAACTTATTATGTCTGAGATGCTTTCCTAACCTTTTCTTCCATGTCCATAACAATTCAGGTAGGTATTTTAAACCACACTTAAGGAAGTCAAAGACTAGTAGGGTCATATACCTTGTCCAAGGTCACACAGTTTTTAAATTATAGGGCTGGGAATAAAAGTTACATTGGTTGCTTCCAGAGCCCATGCTCTTACTACTGCCCTATACTAAACATGTGGAACTGCATGACCAGGTTCTTGTATTAACTAATATCTCTGAGACCCAGGGCATAGTGGGCTTGGGTTGACAAATGCAATGACTGCTTAGCAGAGTTAGCTGTTTTGCACACTATTTTCTGCAGATTTTGCTAAACTGTCATCTTAGAACTACATGGAGCTTCAGTGGTCATTTGGTTCATTGTCCATTCTACTGAAATCCCATTCAGCATCTCAGATAGATATTTTCTGCTTCAAAACTTGACTGCATTACACTTGAATGATTCATTTATTATAGTTGAAGAGTGGAATGAAAGAAGGAAAGTTGAGTTTTCTTCTAGAGAGGTTAAACATTGAATAGAAAAAGTAAGGTACAGATGCAGCTAGAGATAAACCCAATAATCTGCTGTGTTGTTTTCAGCTTTACCCATCTTTCACAGCTTAGGAACTCCTGTGCTGAGGAGAAAGAAGAGATATACTCCTGACCCCTAAATGTGATGAGTTAACCTACTTTGGTAATATATTTATAATCCTTTTGAGCTCTTTGGAGGAAAGACACGATATGAATATAAAATAATAACAGAGCTAACCTTCAAGCTCTTCCTGAATGCCCAGGTGTGGTTTGAGGCTTAATGAATTTGTATTAGTAAAATATTCTGAGATCCCAGTTGAAAGGAGCTAGAGAACACAAATGGTTATTAATTATTATTATTATTGATTCCTGCCCAGAGTCACAGAGATTGATGGTCTGTGCCATATTTTATCCCCAGGAGTGTGGTTCCAGGTGCCAGTCCAGTGCGCAATAAATGCCTAATCCCTTAGAAGGATTAACTCTACATTGGATGAAACAAAATAATGATTGCCTGTAATCTATTCTGAATGAACTGCTTTTTCCCTCTCCTATTTCATCTGGTGACTCTTGGTATTTATTATGAAAACAAACTGCCCTCAAACCCTGGCTGGATGCTTTGTGTTTTATATTGGGTAGCAGTGCAGAGAAACCTCACAGATTTGTATCATCTCTATAATATGAGAAGAGGAGGAAAGGGGGAAAAGTAGTTTTGCTTTATCTCTGGCATATTTTGCCTACTTTGTGTCATATAGGGCAGCTCTTGCCACCCAGAACATCTACACTAGGTGTATATACAGCCAGCCTTGACCAGAATTTTTATCAATTATCTTATTTTAAATAGTCTCAACCATTCCAACAGAAGTTTCAGCAGCCAAGCCAAAATGTTTCCTCGGTTTCACGCTTTCCCCAAGGAGGCACGGGGAAAAGTTGGTGGCTGTTTGACTCTGCCCTAATCACTGTCTATTGTCATTGGCTGAGAAATACAATGGAAAGATTTGGGCAGATGGAATGGTTCAAGTGCATCTCGAAAGTGATTACAGAAAAGTTTCATTGGTTTTTGAGATCCAAACATTTAACTGTTAAAATAAACAAACTTCTGCATCCCTATAATTATTGCTTGCCAATGCAGATGCAGCTTAAATGAATCCCAGCTCATCTTGAATGCTGTGATGATGTCTCCAAATGAAGCTGCTTGCTATTTTAGCCAGAGGGGGAGCAGTCAGTATTCAGCTGAATGCTCTCGTGACAACATCCTCCCTGTTTTCCAGTAGAAGGTTGAAGGACGTTTCCAATCAGGTTAACAAGGACCTGCTGATTCAGAGCTAGATGGGTTTGTTTACATCTCTCCACTTGTCTATCCGTGAAGAGCCATTCTCTTTTATCTGCCAGCCAATCACAGGCTGCCCGTATAACATCTGGCTGGAGCAGCTGCCAAGAGAGGAAGCATACTTTCTGTCCCCTCGAGCAAGTAGCAAGTGTGTGTAATTGAGAACCTGTAATTGCAGGAATGCAGACTTTGGCAGAAACTGTGAGGGGAAGCTGAGAGAGGAGACGAGGAAGCCAGAGCTGCCTTTGCGGGACTTCTCCAGTAGTCCTCGGTAGAAAGAACTTCTAGGGAAGAGCAACGATTCAGTTTCATCTGTGCATCGGAAGAGAAGTTATTGGAACGTGTGTCCAACTATCGCTGTGCCACTTTTTAATTAAACGAAAGAAAGGAAAGCGTAAAGAAACCTTAATATTTTCCCAAGCTGAATATGCAAGGGATTATTTACGAATCTAGGAGGCATTGTTGTGATTCTATGACTTAGTCTCCCCTGAGCTCAAATTTTATTCTTAAGGAGGTTTGTGGCAAGTTGAGATAGAAAATAGTTTGCTGCTTCTCCGTTTCCTTGCAAGCTCGCTTCCTGCCCTCAGCACACTGAAATGCGATTGCCTGAGTAGAAGATGCTTTTAAAGGGCAACTTTATTCCATCTCTTCTCAGGAAATTCCAAAGCTTTTCTCCTCTCTCTTGGAGTCTGTTTCCTCCAGACTCTACAATTGTGCAGCTCAACTGAGACGGATGCTGTGAAGTTACTAAGAGAACGTTTTCAAAGCCTTGGGTGAGGTTAGATAAGAATCACTGGAGGTGAGGGAAAAAGTTTGATAAGTTTCCTAGATTGTTTCAGTGTGCCTTACCCTCTCCACACCCCCCTCCTTACTCAGAACCTCTGTCTTTGTGAGTTTCCACCTGCCATTGGCTTGTAGAGCTGAAGGGCAACTAATTTTGAACCTCACTCATCTCTGAGAACTCTTCACAAAGAGCAGAGCACAGCTGAGGACAGGTGCAAGCAACAGGCAAGGTAGACGGCGCCAAGTGCAACAGTCAAAGCATTCTGAGCGAGGTGTTGGTTAATATGTTGATGATCCTGCCACACTTCTGGTTGGACCTGATGACAGCATGCTCAGGACGAGCGCAAGACAATAATATTATTCTAGGAAATTGAGATTGCAGTTTAGCATTTCATGGTACATTGTTTTTAATGTGGTGATTAGAGGAGATGTTAGATCCACTAATTCAACAAATGTTTACTGAAGTCGAGGGGCTTTGCTATGGATGGAGGGTGTAATGGTGAACAAGACAGACGTAGTCTTCATGCAAAATAAAATCAGTGTTCTGAAGTTAATTGTAATGCTTCCTGAGGGATGACATCGTCTCTCCCAGGAGGCAATATATGAACTGACATGTGAAGGATGAGAAGGCGGCAGCAATGGGACAGGTGCAATCCAGCCAGCTAGAATAGCGTGTTCAAAGGCCCTGAGGTGGGAAGAGAATGTGGCACATCTGAAGAAGGCAAGAGTGGCCCCCACAGAGCAGGTACCTTAGGTTGCATTCCCTGACAAGCAGACTCAGATGGAGATTTATGGGTAGCAAGTTTATTGGTTAGTGTGTTCGGGATCCACACCTGTGCAGGAGTAAAGGCAGCAGGGTTGGGCAGAGGGAGGAGCTGAATGAACGGCAAGGCAATAGCAACAGAGGCCTCAGCTGGTCCCTTAGATTGTGCTGCAGCTGAGGTAGTCTTCAGAGTCCTGAGGCTAGGGGGCCAAACCTTTAAGTTCCGGCATAGACGGTCTTGTAGGTTGCCCCCAGGGAAGGAGCATGACTTGGAGTGGGACAGATTTGGGGGGCTGAAAGTAATTCTCGGAGAAGAACTCATATTAGAGCTCTACAGCCTCGGTTGGAAGGTTTACTGATCCATCCATTTTGGATAAAAGGATCTTTCTGCAATTCTCTGTTTATATCTTTTGTGCTTTTGTGAAACTACCTGGAGGGGTTATTGAGTTCTCCACTATAAAGGCAGAGTAAGGATTAATTTTGAATGAATGAATCTGCACACGGAATGAAAATTTAATACAGCTTAGTATGTATCACGAGTTGGCAAACTGTGGCCCATGGGCCAAGTCTGAGCCATCCTCTGTTTTTGTGTTGCCCACAAGCTGAGAATAGTTTTTACATTTTTACGTGATTGAGCAAAGAATCAGAAGAAAAGAATATTTTGTGATATATGAAATTCAGATTTCAGAGTCCTTAAAAACAGTTTCACTGGAACATAGCCACACCCATTTGGTTAGATGTCATCTGTGGCTGCTTTTGCACTACAATAGCAGAGCTGAATAGATGTAACAGAGACTGCGTGGCCCACAAAGCTTAAAATATTTACTGTCTGGCCCTTGACAGTAAGAGTTTGTTTGACTCCTGACATACATGGAAAATAAGCAAATTTTTATATATAAACAGTAAAAATCAAAAGTTGAAATCTTCCGGTATTGGCTGTTAACATCTCATCATTATTCAGATGTGGCTTTGAGTAGCACTCTTCAAACTTTACACAAAGTTGATTGGAGGTTTTGTTAAAAGGCAGATTAGATTTAAATTCAGCAGATCTGGGGTGAGACCTGAGATTGTGAATTTATAACAAACTCCAGGTAATGCCAATGCTGCTGGCCCACAGATTATACTTTGAGTAGAGATGGCTTAGAGGATGCTCTCGTCCCTCTTATTCTGGTGTCATCTTGATTGTTCATGGATTGAGACATCTTTGGTCTGTTTTTGTTCCAGGCCGTGTGGTACAGTGATGTGGTTGAGCACATGCAGGTTCTGGGTCACGATGCTGGGTACAGACCCTAGCTCTCCCTGCTCCTAGCTGGGTAATTTGGGCATGGTCTTTAAACCATTTGTGCTTCAGTTTTCTCTTCGGGAGTATTGAGAAAATTAAGTTCTTATCTCAAAGTAGAGTTGTGAAGATCAAAAGAGAGAATCCACGTAAATGGCTGACAATAGTGTCTGGAACATAGGAAGTACTCAATTATTGTATTTGTAACTATTACTGTATTTGAACGATTAATACTCAAAAAATAAGAATAATTCTTACTCCCTTAGTCTGCACTTGCTCAAGAAATCTGATTTGTAGGTGTAAAGTCTTAATTTTATATCCAAGAAAATCGTTTTTCTGTCTTTCAGTATGCTTTGTAGAATCTCCATCATGTTCTTTGCAGAATCATCTTTCTGTTTTCATGTCATTTCTAATGCAGCCCTGTTTTGCTTCTGTGTTTCATCTGCTGCTTCTCTACTGTTTTGCCAGAGAGGGTTTGTAATTTACAATTTTGTGTGAAAATGTAACTTCCAGGCTAAATCAAAATTGTAAGAGGATGTCTGTGGGCAACAATCAAGATGATCTGGTACTCCTTCAGTAGCCCTGCTAAGGTCAGACATTTTGCTCTTTAATAATTGGCATTCATTTTCATGTAGGACTGCACAGACAACTCACAAATATATGCGTCACTTTTCATAATCTATTACAATGTATGGATAAGAAACATATATATATATATATATATTTTACACTGTCAGGTCTTAAATCGGTGGTGTTAATTTCTTTTGGATCATGGATCTCTTTGAGTATCTGATGAGATCAATGATCTTACCCCAGAAAAATGCACAAATACAAACATTTTTGTACACAAAACTTCTAGAGGCCATTAACCAACATGGAGGGTCCCTGAACCTCAAGTTAAGAACTCCTGACCTGTCACTTTTCACAGCCAGGTATTGGATCGTATCTCTACACTTATGTCACATGTCTGCAGAGCCTGGCAAATACATACCAGATCGATGCTTGTCTATTTGAACTTGATTTCTATGAAGAAGACTCCAAAAGGTCTATTTTCAGAAAGAGTTTCATCTTTTTTGAAGAAGAAGAAGATTAGCCCTGAGCTAACATCTGCTGCCAATCCTCCTCTTTTTGCTGAGGAAGACTGGCCCTGAGCTAACATCCATGCCCATCTTCCTCTACTTTATATGTGGGACGCCTACCACAGCATGGCTTTGCCAAGCGGTGCCATGTCCGCACCCGGGATCTGAACTGATGAATCCGCGGCTGCCGAAGCGGAACGTGCAAACTTAACTACTGCACCACCGGGCCGGCCCTGAGTTTCATCTTAAGTACAGATCCATATACCCAACTGTCTTTATACCTCAATCTAGCTGTGTCTCATTCATCTCTAACTCAGAATGTCCAAAAATGCAAATCTGTTTTCTCGCTGAGAAAGTATGGCTTTTGGAGACAGAAGTCACTCCATCTAACTCAGTTGACATTGAGTAATGTCATGCATGTATCTCTGTTTCTGTTTCCTTATCTGTAAAGCAATGGTAATAATTTCTTCCCCAAGAGAGTGTTGGGAACCGTAATCTCCTACCCAGGACCTACCGATCTGATACTGCTAACCCTAAACTTGTCAGAGGAGATTCCCTCAACTCCGTGAGGATCAGAATAATATTAAGGACCTTTTACTCCAGAAAACCTCCTTGAACCTCCAGGCTGGCTCATCTCCTCTTCCGTGCTCCCATCATTCTGTAGACACGTTGGTCTCACCTGTTTAACAGTATATCTGCCCTCTTCCCAGTCAGATGGCAGAATCCCCAAGTGAGGAGACTACATACTATTCATCTTTGTAGTCTCACGGTCTTACATTAATTCCTGGTTCATAATAAATATCTGTTAAACACAAGATAGCATTTGCAAAATGCCATATGCCACCTGGTCACTACTGAATAAGTTCCACTCTCCTGCGGCATTACCCTCTATCCATGAGTCCAAGCTGGAGACCTTAGAGTAGTTTTCAACCCCTTCTATCCATTCCCCCTATTTTAATCAATTACCAAGTCTTAGTGATTTTACCTCTTTAATAGTCTTTTTTTCATTTTCACTCTTGCATGGTTTACATTTCACCATCTCCTGCTTAAATTATAGTACTTAAATTATGATAATTATAACACTAACCAACTGGGTTTTTTGGCTTCTGGTTTTCCATTTTGTCTTTCCATCAGAGGTTATTTATTTTTTTTCTAAATCACAAATATGAATGCATTACCCCCTTCTTTAATGGTCATCAACCCATAGGTTTAATGAGAATATTTCTGAGCCCAACCCAGACCTATTGAAAGAATCTGAATCCCAGGATGCTGTAGATTCAACAAGGTTCCTGGACGGTTTTGTATATCCTCAGACTGGGGAAGTATTGACCTAAATCAGTTTCTCAACCTTTCCTTCAGATCCCTCAGACTTGTTTGTTCAAATGTAAAGTCCCAGGCTTCCTCCCATAGTTCAGGATTCAGGAGATGTGAGCGAGGCCTGGGAATCTGCATAGTAACCCCCTCCCCAAGGGATTCCGATGCAGGTGATCTGTAGAACCACCTGTGAGCAACCCTGGCCTGAAGGTCTAAGCTTTGGAATCACACCCATAGATCTTCACAAACCGTGACTTCATTTCCTCCTTCTCTTCTCCCCCCGTACATTAGACCCGAGGAAGATTTGCATAGCAACTAAGAGGCTGGGCATTGACATCACATCTACCTGGGTTCAAATCTAGGTTCTTCCATTGACAAGTTATGGCAAGGTTCTATATGCCTTAGTCTCCTCATTTTTAATCTGGAGATAATTATAAAATTTCTGCCTGCCTATTCTATGCCAAACATTAAATAAAGATAAAATACACAGAGTTCTTTGTATAATGTATGGCACTTTATGAGTTCTCCATAAGGGCATTTATTATTCTCCACTTCTGATCTACACTGTGGATTTTTACCTCTCTGTTCCTTGCTTGTACTGTTTCTTCTGACCAGTTTGCCTTCTCTTCATTTTTTCTCTTCTATTTTCATATCCTTCTAGGCCCAGGATATGTTACTCCTTTTCTAAAATCTTTCCTAACTCATCCCCCTTCTCCATGTATAGGAGAGACTCCTGTGTCCTCTTTTCACACTTTTCAACTTGTGCTTTGTTGATCACCTCATCACAATTGTTGTCACACTTTATTGTGGTCATGTGTATGTTGGCCTCCCTGGCAGGATGGTGAGATCCTTGAAAACACAGACTCTGTCTATTCAGTTTTGTAACATGGGCACCTGGCGCAGTCCATTTCCCAGAGCAGGCACAAGACAACTGTTTGCTGCGTGAATGAAAGAGATAAATGGAGTAAATATAGTTGTTATGAGTAAAGAACTTGAGGATAGCTATGAGAATTCCTTTTTATATTATTTAGACTCTGTATTATAATTTTATTTTCTCTACCTCATTGCCATTAGTAAGATAATGGTCAGTACAATTAACATCCATGTGTCTTTTGAAGTTCAAATGCTCTGTCTCCCTCCTTATGTCTCCCTGCTTGTGGATTTGTGGGTCTCAGCCATGCCTGTCTATATTTACCCTACTCTTGATTATGGTTTTATTCAACTTGCATCTCTGCACACTGATTCCTGCTGACCTCTGATGATATCTTTACCTAGTGGCCCAGTTCCCAGCTTGAGTCCTGAATGTGAACCCTACCTGCATAGCTTTCCATGTTATTCTCTTTGTATAACCTGCTAGTTGTTTATCTTCATGACATTTCAGCCTATAGGACTCAGATGGTACTGCACACCCTTTCTATGGAATTGCCCAGGATCTTTAGTCACCCAGTACTCTGTGGTTTTAACCATCCCTCTAGCCCTTGGGCCCGCTAGCTCTTTCTTGCTCTGATCCTCAGTCTTCCCTGACCTCCTAGAACTGGAACCAGAGGGCATTCTATAATCAGAAATGAAAGAGTGGAAAGGTCAGGTCACAAGGGAATGGCCACAAGGTGCAATATTTATCCAGAGACAAGTTCAGTCCACCTGCAATCTCTCTCTTCCTATTGTAGCTCTTTGCTTGATAAAAGAGCTTGCTTCCTCCAAGGGCAGCTGCTCCCCAGCCCCATGACAGCTGAAGAAAAGTCCTAACCCTGTGGTGCTCACAGTGCAGTTGACTCCATTGCCAGTGAACAGAATGATGGTGAAAATTATAATTAATAAATGATGTGACATTATGGAGTCATCAGAAACATTTTGTACTGGGCTGGATCAATGCAGACTATAGAACCTGGATGCCCTTGGTAATAAAATGAGCTAAAAATTTGAAAAGTCCCTCCCCCCTTTTTTTTTTAAAGGAATTGGCTTCAATCAAGAGAGAGATGAAGGCTCAGTTGGCAAGGAGGGCCAGACCTTGCCAGACAGCAAGGCTAATGCATTTAGGTAGCCTCTCAATCTTATCTATGAAGGACCCAACTGTGGGAATAATATTATTTTTCCTGCAGTTGTCCAAGGACTCATGGAGAATACTACCCCAAATGTCAAATATTGAATTCATCCTTTCTCTAAGCAGCCAAATTTACTTATTTAGAATTAAGTCTCTGAACTGGTGATCCTTGAGAAGCGGGGAAAACTAGAAGCCTACCTAATGGAATGACATGTGTTGCACCTGGATAATCATTGAGAGACCATTGGTTTGCAGGGCGAGTCTGTTTTATGTAAAACGTTCTCAAAAGTGTCTGGATGGGTTTCAAGTTACCATGCTCTGCTTTCTTCTAAATGAGTGGGTTTCACCTGGTTGAATCAAAGAATGAGAGCACTAAACCTTGTTAACCAATTCCAAACTTTTTTATTCAGCCCCCAATTTGGTTTCCGGTCATATTGGCCCACAATTTTAGCTGTGGTGTTTCAGCTAAACAACAGCTGGGAGTTGACAGCAAGCCAGCTGCAGGCTGCTAGAGCAAACACTTGAGCTCCTAAATGTATAAAAATGATAAAATGACTAGACGTATAGGTTTCTAATTGCAGCCAGGATTCTGCAGCTGGGAAGTCACCAGAAGATATATATTCTGTGTTGTAATCCAGCAGTCATGCACTCCACCCCAACTGGAAAGCACTTCCCTTTCCCCTACCCTCAAGACTGCTGCCAAAATGTGAAGTCCAGTTCCAGCTTGCAAACTACGATCACTTCTTATTGAGGAGCTGACCCAGTTCCAGACTTGTACATCCAGCCAAGAATGGAGGCAGGGAGGTAGAGTTGAAGTTTGCAGGGCACATGATGATAAGGTAATGCCAGGAAATAAGACTCAGATGCAGGCCTAAGATGAGATCTATGGGGGTCACAAAGGCGGCGCCCCAACCCAGTGCTGCCTGCAACACCATACACAAGATCCAGAGCAGAGCTTCTTGTTTCCTCCTTTCAACTTTCTGACACATCCCCTTCCCTCCCCTCCCTCCTTCCTCTCTTTCCCCATTTCCCTCTCTTCTCTAAGTACATGCCCTCTTTTCTTCAAGCAACCACTACAACTCATCACCCTTCTCTGTTGGGCCAATTCCAATGATGGGGAATGTTCCTCTTACTTGAATTTCTCGCCCAGGCATTGAGAGGGCTTTCTTCTTCCTTTGTAGCAGAAATTTCCCTTACATCAAATATTCATCCTTCTGCCTCTAGAGTTAATCTTCCACGCTTTCGTTCTTGATTTAGGGGAAAATATAACCAAACTTTTATAGTTAGTTTTCTTCTGCTTGAAATTTGGCTTTCAGGACTGTCATTTCACTGTGGATTTAAGAAGCTGAGCAGTGTCATGGTTCTCTCATTCCCTGGAGTACCAATCTTCAAACTGGTGGACTAATTAGTCTTAACAGAAGGGCTTGAGAGCAGTGGGAAGAGGATGTGTGACAAAGGAGTCCCAGAAAGGAAAGACATCTGGGATAGTCTAAAGCGTTGACGACATTATTGGGCCCATCACACTACACTGCCCTTGCTGGTTTGCTTTTTTATACTTGACCAAAAGTTCCTTAAAAGAAGGGAACTTCTGTTTATCTTTGTGTCTTCAGGGTCTCACACAGTAATTGACATCTGACATACATTTAATAAAAATGCTTGTGTGATGAACCCTGAATGAATGAACTCCAGTCAAATCTGGTTGGATCTGTTTGTGCTAATAGTAATGCCCTACATTTGTAAGATTTTCCAAAGTGTTTCCACATGTATCATTTTTCTTGATGTGACTATTACTGAGTTGTCACTTTTTTCTGCATTTTCATGAGTGAGCCAGAAAGCACAAAAATAAGCAATTTGAAGCAGAGAATTTAACCGGAAGGAGCAGTGGCATAGACATTTGGATATATCACCTATCTGGCCTGTTAGGGTTCAGATTAGAGGTCAGTAACCCACAGCCTTTGAGCCAGATCTGGCCTGTGGACCATTTTCATAAATATAGTTTTATCAGAACACAGCAATTTTCATTCATGGCATAATGTCTGTGGCTGCTTTCTCACTACGTCAGTGGAGTTGAGCAGTTGTGAGAGATGGTCAGGTCCACAAGGCCTATGCTACTTACTGTCTAGTCTTTGAAAGAAAAAGTGTGTTGACCGCTGGTCTAGATTTTACTTATTGCAGGGTGCACACATCACTTCTAAGGACATCAAAGAAGTTAAGGAGGTTCTGCCTTTGGAGCCCCTCCTGATTGTTGGGTGGTGTTTTCTGATCCATGATCTGAGTTATATACTTACAAAGAAAGATCAGAGAGTAAGTGTGGGAAAGGAAATAAAGAACAACATGGAATCATTCTCTTCGGTCAACGCCTGGGTAAATGCATGCTGGAGTACCCAGGGTTTTTCATGTAAGTTTGTTGTGATATCTCAAAAAGCTCAGCATAAGGCAATTCTGAGGGCCCATTGTTCCACAAGGCATCTGTGACATCCTAATGAGGCAGCCCAGCCTCCCTCCTTATCTCACACTTTCTGTTATCTTTACACTTGAGAAATCACTCCAGATGCAGCACTGTGGAAAGTACCGTAATGTAATTAGGCATGGGTGCCTCCTCTCGCTCTTTCATCATCTGTGGAGTGGGTGCAGGCTGCCTCTGCTCTGAGAACTTAATTTTTTTTCCAGTGGATTCTTGAGTAGACTGAACATATGGGTCCTCTCACACCTGTGGGCATTTTAGCATTTTCCCCTGATGAATCCATTTGTAACCCTCTGCTCAGCTGCACCAATGGGTTCCTCTCTTTTTTTGCAGCTGCTGAGAAATTTTGCTGTTTGCAGGGCCAGAGAGTCATGAGATATCTGGTTAGCTCTGGGCAAGTTTTTGGATTTGGATAATTTTTTAACTTTGATAAGTTGAGATGGATTTTTCTACAGGCGGGTACTTTTTATTTATCTGCATGACAACACTAATATTCTAGAACAAGTCCAACCTGAGAATTGGCAATTTACCTCTTTATCTTGGCAGCTGTCATTTAGCCTTGCTGTTTTTATCATTGAGTTATAGATAAGGACACTGATTGCAAACTGGCTAAGTGACTTTAAGATTAGAGTGAAAAATCCTGCAAATAAAGAGAATAGTAAGATATCCTGTTTCACAGAGGCATCTACTATATTAAAATAGCATAGGCTTTGGAATAAGAGAAGCTGGCTTCTGAGCACAGCTCCATCACTTACAAGCTCCAAGACTGTGGTTGATTTGCTCTGTAACTTCTCTGAGCCTCAGTTTCCTCTTCTTTGAGATTTGGGTGATCACAATATCTCCATTCTCACTGAATTCAACTTTGTTCCATTCAATTTAACAGAATTCTAAGGAGCATTTGCTTTTTCTAGGCTCTTTGCCTAGTACTGTGGTTAGACAAAAATATAATCCTTTCTCCTTAAGAGTTTACAGTTTATTGAGAAATCAGATACATACAAGGATGGTTTCAATATAATATGGTATGGATCTATGTGATATGATCTGGGTTCTATAGGGATACAGGAAAGGGAAATTTTTCTTGGTCTGAGCAGTTCATGGAAAACTTCCTTTGAGACATGATATTTGAGCTGTGATTGGATTAGTGTCATCATGGTGGGGGTCGGGGGGTGGGCGGGGGAGAAGAAACAATCTGGTTTATGTGAAAAACTCCAAGAGGTTTGTCAGTGTTTGATTGTAGAGAGAAAGGTAGTGGTAGGGTATGTGACTGGAGGTGGGTGTAGGGGCCAGGCCATGAAGGACCCTGTGAGTCCTGCTAAGGAGCCCCAACTTTATCCAGAGAGCTCTGGGGATACAGCAAAGCTTTCAGGCAGAGGTGTGAGGACAACAGCTCATTTTTGATCAGACACTCTGGTTATTGCATGGGGGCACTACTCTAAGAGCGGCAAGTTTTAAAGCTAAGAGATAATGCTTTCAGCTTTAGAGGAAAGGGATGTACCAGATCTGTGGCAGAGGAGACAGAGAGAAGGGGCATGATTTCTAGAAGCCAGTAAATATAATCCTTAAGGGAGAGAGGTTGGTGGGATGTGGAGGGTGAAGAGGAGGGTATGTTTACACTGGTGATTAAATAAGCCAATGCAGGCAAAAGGATTGTGTAAACTGTGAAGCACTAGATAAAATTAATAATTTTTTTAGTCATCATTTGAGAAGTATGTAATGGGGCTGTATCAGTTCTAGGCCTTATGCTAGGTTCTGGGTATCTATGGGAGATGGGAGTACAGAGAACAGAAGGTAAATAATACTTACAAAAAATAATTGTATTCTAAGCATTGGCCAAATATCACACATTCATGAATTCTCTTTCTTCTCACAATAGCTCTTTGAGGTGGACTTTACTTCCATTTATGCGTGAGAGATGGAAACTTCTGACACACATACTCTCCTTGAAATGCTCATAGACTAGTGGGGGAAATTTAACTGAAATTATATCTCACTGTAAAAGAAGTCATTATAAAGGTCTACATGGAGTGATGCAAGTAAACAGAAGAAAAGTGCTGAGCTGTTATTTGGGGAAACCTTCATAGAGGAGGTAGTGCCTGTAAGGTGAGTAGAAACTGTCCATGAGACAGGAGGGGGCAGCCAAAAGAACCACAAGTAGAAAATGTGACAGAATATATACTGGAACTACAGATGGTTCAGTCTGGCTAGTGAAATATAGAGAGAAGTGGCACTGAATGAGACTGTATGACATGCTAAAACTGGCCTTTATGGTAAAAACAATGGGAAACCATAGATAAGCTTTAAGCAAGTGTGTATTAAGATAAAACATACTTTAGAAAGATCATTTTGATGGCACTGGAGAGAGGATGAAGAAGATTGGAAGAAGGCAATTTCCAGGTAAGAGAAGATGAAAGCTTGGACTAGTATAGTAGAAATGGAGAGGAAGCAAGACTAATATTTAGGGGGTAGAATAGAGACAAATTGGTGATCAGGAGTTATAGGGAGAGGAGATTTAAGGAGTCACTTCGTTTTCTGTTAGGGGTTGGGTAGGTAGTAGAACCAAACAAAGATGGAGACTGTAAGAAGAGGAGTATTTCAGGAGGAAAGAGCTTGAAGGAAGGACATTGAGAGACATTTAGAAGAAACGGAAGAAGACAGCCTGGGAGAATGTGAATGCCGAGGGAGAGAGAGAAATTGAGGAAGACTTGAGCATGCCAAAGGACAACAGCATCATTTATAGAGCAGGATAATCTGTTGTCAGGTGAGTCTCCTGGCCCTTTGAGAAGCAGAAAAGAGTGCTTGGAGCCCACCTTCCTCTTGTGGAAGTTTAAAGTCCCTCGGTATTTCCAAGATTTCATGAAGCTTACTTTCTTCTGTAATGTTGTGGATTTTTACACAATATTTATCTATATGTGAAACTGTCCCCTTCACTTTTTCCTGCAAAAGATACAGAGAAACATTCTTGAATATTGTAGGCTTGACCCAAGAGCTTTTGGTCAGATAGTAGTCACCATGGACACCATGAAAGAAAGCTCCTAAAATCATTCCTTTATAGTCTTGTCCTCAAAAATCCCCTTGGCCTTTCCCCACTGCTGCATTTGGCCTCATATTAACCCTTGACTCCACTCTTCACCCCTTCCTTTCACTCTCCTTTGTTTTCTCATCCTCTTCATTCCTTTTCTGGAGCCACAAACCACTCCCCAAATGTCCCCCCTTGCAGGCAGAATGGTTGCTGCTTATTCTCTGAACCGTTGGTGCTCACTGACACCCCAGCCCTTGTGACCTTGGGACGGGGGTGAGGGGTGGGGAAAGCCTAACATTTTACTCTAAGTATTTATCAAGTATTTCCTTCTAAAGATAGTTCAGGTACTAACTGTAAATAGACTATATCCTACCCACTTCATTTGTGGTAAATACAGGGCAAGGGTGGGGGAGGGGTCATGTTTGTGAAAGAGGATGACTGGTTTTATTTTAGACAAGTTCCATTTGACACATCTCTGGAGCATCAAGGTTACTCTTATGGTTGTAGCTAATTTCTCTTCTCCTAGAATGCTTTTTATAGAGAGTAGAGGTTTGTAGGTCATCCCATTCTTTCTTTAATGTTCACACCTAAGAAAGTTGGCTGTTGAGTATCATCATTTTCCCCTCTTTGCTGGCTGTTCCCATGATGGTTTTGTAGGTTCTGCAGGACAATGTCTCTGTTTTGGGCTGAGGAGCTCAATTTGTCTTAGCAGGCTGTCCTAGTGAGAGTGAGACTGTGTCTAATATGCAGGCTAGGTAGTTCACAAGATTAAAAATCCCAGTTCTATTGCCACGGGCTGCACCTTCATCCTGCTAACTGTCCCAAAGGTCTATGCCATTGATCACGAAGTTAAACAGGTATGACCCCGAAAAATCTATCACCACCATGGGAATGTCAGCCTGCTTCTGCATCAGCACAATCATTAGCCGTGAAAATTCTTCTTCAGCTAGTACTAGAGTTTTTGCCTGATTTTTATGGCTGGGATAATAGGGTCAGAACCCTTTTACTTGTAATAAAAACTCACGAAAACTAGCTTAAGTCAAAAAGAGAAGTAATGCACATTTATCAGAAAAATACAAAGAAGCATTGGTCTTCCTCTCTTCTCCCCATTCCTCCCTTTAAACATATCCCTCTCTCTTTCCTACTTCTGCTTCCCAGATGGTAGAAAAGATGATCACCAGCAACTTCAACTATATGTAGACTTTTAATACTCATGGTTTCCAGGTGGGGTTCCCCTTCCTCGACCATTTCAGCAGCAGTCCTGAGGAAGGCTTTTGATGCATATCCATGAAGCATGTTCAGTGTGTTTGAGGGAATGTGGCGCTCTGATTGGCCAGACCTGGGTCATGTGCTCAATCCTGGAGCTAAATGTGAGATGAGCCTCTTCTGAAGCATTCAGATTGAGCATGAAGAAATAATGATTCAGCCAACATACTGAATTTATGTTTGGTACCCTGATAAGCAGGATATAGTCTTGGGAGAGGTGGGGTCCAGTCCTCACATGCTGCTCAGCTTCTGGAAACTATTTTCTTGGACACGGGACCCTGATCCTATCCTGCCAAGTTGCTGAATGGGATCCACTCATGAGACTGTCTACAGATACTGCAGTGCCAAAACTACTGAGGGGGGGACATCAACACTACTGCCATAGTGTTGTGACATCAGTGGAGTATGGCTGCTGCCATCTCACTGTCCTCCTCAGTTAATACTGTTATTTAGAACTCTCTTTGCTTTAAAAAAAATGTGTATATATACATATATATAGTTGTTTTCTCTGGAGCATTGATTTTTGAAAAATGTCTCAGTAATTCTCTTTTCATTAATGTATACCAGGAGCCATTATGACCCACGTGTTTGTTTTGTTTTATTTGTGTATAAAATAACTTAAACATACAGTAATACAGAGAGGATAGTGTAGGAACACACTTAAAGCTAATGCTGATATTTAACAATTTTTTTTTTACATATTTGCTTCAGGATTTTATTTATTTATTTATTTTTTTAAAGATTTTATTTTTTCCTTTTTCTCCCCAAATCCCCCCAGTACATAGTTGTATATTCTTCGTTGTGGGTCCTTCTAGTTGTGGCATGTGGGACGCTGCCTCAGCGTGGTTTGATGAGCAGTGCCATGTCCGCGCCCAGGATTCGAACCAACGAAACACTGGGCCGCCTGCAGCGGAGTGCGCGAACTTAACCACTTGGCCATGGGGCAAGCCCCTCAGGATTTTATTTTTAAGCAAAGAAAATATTTGTTGACAAGGGTTGTAGCCCCCTTGGTATCCATTCAAAATCCAATTTCCATCCTTTCGTCTCCAAAATTACAACTATCTTGAAGCTAGTGTCAGTCAATCATCTATCCATCCATCCATCCATCCATCCATCCATCCATCCATCCATCCATCTATCCATCTCTCTCTCTCTCTCTCTTTCTCTCTCCCTCCATCCATCCTTCTATCTATCTATCTATCTATCTATCTATCTATCTATCTATCTATCTATATATCTGTCTGTTTCTGCTTTGGAGTTTATTATTATTATTATTATCATTTTTTGCTTTCTTTGGTCGATTTTTAAGTTCTCCATTAATTAAAAGCAAACACACACATACACACACACACACCACCCAGAAAAACTCTAACAATTTTTTAAAAATCCTCTAATGTAATTTTTTCTAAACAAATATTCTGCTATTATTATGATCATGTCAATTTCTGCTTATAATAATTTTGCTTTTGTATATGGAAGTGATGTCAACAGTATACACATTCACGGTTGTGAGTTTCTTAGTCCATTGTTCCTTTGAGAATTATATTTTGTTTTCCTTTATCCTGATTAATGATTTTGCCATGAATAACTTTTCATGTGGTGGTAATTGTTAGAGGTTTGTCTAACTTACTAGTCATTTTTCTCTGTCTTATTTTGGGTTTGCTGATCATTTCTATTTTCTTTTCCCATTTCATTATTTGTGTGTGTGTATATTCCTTTCACCTTCTTTCTTTGATTTTTACCCCATTTTTTCCCACTTGATTCTTGGTTTGAACAAAACTCATTTATTTTAACTCTACCCTGTTTTTTAAAATAAAACTTTGCAATGGAAATTTGATAAGCATTATTTTATTATATTTCTACATATTTTATAATTTCCATCATTATTTCTTTAACCCACAAATTGATCAGATTCTGTTTTTAGGTGCCAGAGAGTGGTGGTAGAGGTGGTTATTATTGTTGGAATAATTGTTCTTATAAACTTTGAGGTGATGCTTGGTTTCTAATTCAATTCCTTGTGATCAGGACTCCATGGAGTAGTTCTTTAATATTTATTTAGTCTTCTTTATGACATAGTACCTGACAAGTTTTTATGAATGTTCAATATATTGTGTAAACATGGACGTATTCTCTGTTGGGGGCAGCATTATTGAAGATCAAGCTTTTTGATTGTGCTATTTAAATTTTTATCCTGCCTTTTCTATTATTTTTTTCTATTTGGTCTATCAGTTTCTAAGGAAGTTTATTAAAAACATTCCAATATTATTTGCCCTTGGAACTGTTTTTGCCTTAAATTAAATTTCTTCCCTAATACCAGTGTTGCTAAATTGGATAAAAATATTCCTAGTGAATCTGTTTTTTTGCCCAAGTTGTTTTTTCAAACTTTCTTTTGTAATTTGTTTTAAATATTCATCTTCTAAAGATTATGTAGCTGGAGTTTTTGTTTGTTTTTAGGAAAAAACCAATAGATAGTAGTGTCTTCTAAAAGATTATTTAATTAAATTAATTAATTTTTTATTTCGGTAACATTGGTTTATAACATTATATAAATTTCAGGTGTACATGGTAGTGTAGATTACATCATGCTCACCACCCAAAGACTAATTACAGTCCATCACCACACGCATGTGCCTATTCACCCCTTTTGTCGTCCTCTCTTCCCACTTCCCCTCTGGTAACCACCAATCCAATCTCTGTCTTTATGTGTTTGTTTTTGTTTTATCTTCTAATTGTGAGTGAGATCATATGGTATTTGGTTTTTTCCCCTCTGACTTATTTCACTTAGTATAATACTCTCAAGGTCCATCCATGTTGTCACAAATGGCAAGATTTCATCATTTCTTATGGCTGAGTAGTATTCCATTATGTATATATACCACAACTTCTTTATCCATTTGTCCCTTGATGGGCATCTAGGTTACTTCCGAGTCTTGGCTATTGTGGATAATGCTGCAATGAACATAGGGGTGCATGTATCTTTATGCATTCTTGTTTTCATGTTCTTTGGATAAATACCCAGCAGTGGAATAGCTTGATCATGTGGTAGTTCTGCTCTTAATTTTTTGAGGAATCTCCACACTGTTTCCCATAGTGGCTGCACCAGTTTGCACTCCCACCAACAGCATATGAGAGTTCCTTTCTCTCCACATCCTCTCCAATATTTGTTGTTTCCTGTCTTGTTAATTATGGCCATTCTGATGGGAGTGAAGTGATATCTCATTGTAGTTTTGATTTGCATTTCCCTAATAATTAGTTAGATTGAACATCTTTTCATGTGCCTGTTGGCCATCTGTATATCTTCTTTGGAGAAATTTCTGTTCAGATCTTTTGCCCATTTTTTAATTGGGTTGTTAGTTTTTTTGTCATTGAGATGTATGAGTTTTTGTATATTTTGGATGTTAACCCCTTATCTGATATATGGTTTGCAAATATCTTCCCCCACTTGTTAGGTTGTCTTTTCATTTTGTTGATGATTTCCTTTGCTATGCAGAAGCTTCTTAGTTTGATGTAGTCCCGTTAATTTTTTTCTATTGTTTCCCTTGCCCAGTCAGACATGTTATTTGAAAATATGCTGCTAAGACCGATGTCAAAGAGTACACTGCCTATGTTTTCTTCTAGAAGTTTTGTATTTTACATTAAGTCTTTAATCCATTTTGAGTTGATTTTTGTGCATGGTGTAAGATAATGGTCTACTTTCATTCTTTTGCTATGGCTGTTCAGTTTCCCCAGCATCATTTATTGAAGAGACTCTCCTTTCCCCATTGTATGTTCTTTGCTCCCTTGTTGAAAATTAGTTGTCCATATATGTGTGGGTTTATTTCTGGACTCTTGATTCTGTTCCATTGATCTGTGTGTCTGTTCTTATGCCAGTACCATGCTATTTTGATTACCACAGCTTTGTAGTATATTTTGAAATCAGGGAGGGTGATACCTCCAGCTTTGTTCTTTTTTCTCAGGATTCCTTTGGCTATTTAGGGTCTTTTGTTTTTCCATATAAATTTTAAGATTCTTTGTTCTATTTCTGTGAAAAATGTCATTGGAACTTTGATAGGAATTGCATTGAATCTGTAGACTGCTTTAGGAAGTATGGACACTTTAACTATGCTAATTCTTCTAATCCAAGATCATGGAGTATCTTTCCATTTCTTTGTGTCTTCTTCAATTGCTTTCAACAATGTTTTGCAGATTTCAGTGTACAACCCTTTCACCTCTTTGGTTAACTTTATTCCTAGGTATTTTATACTTTCTGTTGCAATTGTAAATGGGATTGTATTAATTTCTCTTTCTGCTACTTTGTTGTTACTGTATAGAAATGCAACTGATTGTTGATTTTGGATCCTGCTACTTGACCGTATTCACTTACTATTTCTAGAAGATTTTCAGTGGATTCTTCAGGGTTTTCTATATATAAAATCATGTCATCTGAAAATAGTGACAGTTTCACTTCTTCCTTTCCAATGTGGATCCCTTTTATTTCTTTACTTGCCTGATTGCCTTGGCTAGAACTTCCAATACTATGTGAAACAAGAGCAATGATAGTGGACATCCTTGTCTGGTTCCTGTTCTTAAAGGGATAACTTTCAGTTTTTATCCATTGAGAATGCTAATTTTGGGTTTGTCATATATGGCTTTTATTATGCTGAGGCTGAGGTATTTTCCTTCTATACCCATTTTCTTTGGAGTTTTTGTCATAAATGAATGCTGTATCTTGTCAAATGCTTTCTCTGAATCTATTGAGATGATCTGTGATTTTATTCTTCCTTTTGTTAACGTGATGTATCATGATTGATTTGCAGATGTTGAACCATCCCTGGAATAAATTCCTCTTGATCATGGTGTATGACCTTTTTAATGTATTGTTGTATTCAATTTGCTAATATTTTGTTAAGGAGTTTTACATAGATGTTCACCAATGATATTGGCCTGTAATTTTCTTTCTTTGTGTTGTCCTTGTCTGGTTTTGGTATCAGGATAATGTTGGCTTCATAGAATGAGTTAGGAAGCCTCCCCTCCTCCTCAATTTTTTGAAACAGTTTGAGAAGGATAGGTATTAAGTCTTCTTTGAATGTTTAGTAGAATTCAACAGGGAAGCCGTCTGGTCCTGGACTTTTATTTTTTGGGAGGTTTTTGTTTACTGTTTCAATCTCCTTGCTGGTGATTTGTCTATTCAAATTCTCTAGTTATTTTTGATTCGGTTTTGGAAGGGTGTATGGTTCTAGGAATTTATCTATTTCTGCTAGATTGTCCAATTTGTTGGCATATAGTTTTTCATAGTATTCTCTTATAATCTTTTGTATTTCTGAGGTGTCTGTTGTAATTTCTCCTCTTTCATTTCTGATTTTATTTATCTGAACCTTCTCTCTTTTTTCTTGGTGAGTCTAGCTAAAGATTTGTCAATTTTGTTTATCTTTTCAAAGAAATAGCTCTTGGTTTCGTTGATTTTTTCTATTGTATTTTTAGTCTCTATATCGTTTATTTCTGCCCTGATTTTTATTATTTCCTTCCTTCTGCTGATTTGGGACCTTGTTGTTCTTTTTCCAGTTCCTTTAGGTACACTGTTAGATTGTTTATTTGGGATTTTTCTCATTTGCTGAGGTAGGCCTGTATTTCTATAAACTTCACTCTTAGAACTGCTTTTGCTGTATCCCATAGATTTGGGGATGCCATATTTTCATTTTCATTTGTCTCCAGGTATGTTTTGATCTCTCCTTTGATTTCTTCATTGATCCAATCGTTGTTCAGTAGCATTTTGTTTAATCTCCACATATTTGTGGCTTTTCTGATTTTCTTCCTGTAGTTTATTTCTAGTTTCATACCTTTGTGGTCAGAAAAGATGCTTAGTATTATTTTTATCTTCTTAAATTTATTGAGACTTGTTTTGTGCCCTAATACATGATCAGTCCTGGAGAATGGTCCATGAGCATTTGAAAAGAATGTCTATTCTGTGGTTTTTGGATGGAATATTCTATGTATCTACTAAGTCCATCTGGTCTAATGTATTGCTTAAGGCCAATGCTTCCTTATTGGAATTCTGTATGGATGATCTATCCGTTGATGTAAGTTAGTGTTAAAGTCCCCTACTGTTATTGTCTTACTGTCTATTTCTCCTTTTATATCTGTTAACAATTGCTTTATATATTTAGATGCTCCTGTGTTGGGTGCATAGATATTTACAAGTGTTATATACTCTTGTTGGATTGTTCTCTTTATCCTTATGTAGAGACCCTTCTTTGTCTCTTGTTACAGTTTTTAGTTAGTCTGTTTTGTTTGATATAAGTATTGCTACCCCCGCTTTCTTTTCTTTGCCATTTGCATGAAGTATCTTTTTCCATCCCTTCAGTTTCAGTTTATGAGTGTTTTTAGGTCTGAAGTGTGTCTCTTGTATGCAGAATATGTATGGGTCTGGTGTATTTATCCAATTGGCTATGCTGTGCCTTTTGATTAGAGCATCTAGTCCATTGACATTTTAAATATGTACTTATTGCCGTTTTGTCACTTTTTTTCTGGATGTTTTAGTAGTTCTCTGCTCCTTTCTTCTTCTCTTGCTCTCTTCCCTTATGGTTTGATGGCTTTGTTAATAATATATTTTATTTCCTTTCTCTTAATTATTTGTCTATTTATTATATATTTCTGGTTTGTGATTACCATGAGGTTCATATATAATATTCTATGTACACAGCAATCTATATTGAGTTGATAGTCTCTTTAGTTTGACCTCTTCCTAAAAGCTCTACTCTTTTACTCCCTTCCTCCCACATTTTATGCTTTTGAAATCATACCTAACCTCTTCTATTGTGTGTGTCTATCCATTACCCTGTTATCATTGAAACAGGTAATTGTAGTACTCTTGTCTTTTAACCTTCATATTATCTTCTTAGGTGGTTGATCTGCTACCTTTGCTGTATTTTTGCCTTTACCAGTGATTTTATTGCCTGGTTGTTGTTGTTGTTGTTTTGATAATTTTCTTATTCCTATTTGTAGTCTTTTCTTTCCCACTTAAATAAATCTCTTTAGCATTTCTTGTAGAACTGTTTTCTTGGTGTTAAACTCCTTTAACTTTTGCTTGTCTGGAAAGCTCTTTATCTCTCCTTCCATTGTGAATGATAACCTTGATAGGTAGAGTATTTTTGGGTGTGGGTTTTTTCCTTTCAGCACTTTAAATATATCATGGCACTCTCTTCTAGCCTGTGGGGTTTCAACTGAGAAGTCAGTCAGTTTCCTTTGTATGTCATTTGTTGCCTTTCTCTTGCAGCTTTTAGGATTCTCTCCTTATCTTTAATTTTGGACATTTTAATTATAATGTGCCTTGGTGTGGACCTCTTTGGGTTTATCTTGTTTGGTGCTCTCTGTGCTTACCGTACTTGGATGTCTGTTTCCTTCCTTAGGTTAGGAAAGTTTTCAGCTATTATTTCTTCAAATAGATTCTCTGCCCCTTTGTCTCTCTCATCTTCTGGGGCACCTATAATATGAATGTTAGTGCACTTGATGTTGTCCCAGAGTTCCCTTAGACTGTCCTAGTTCTTTTTAATTCTTCTTTCTTTGATCTGTTCAGCTTGGGTGATTTCCTCTAGTCTTTTGTCCAGCTTGCCAATCCGTTCTTCTGTGTCACCTACTCTGCTATTGGGTCCCTCTAGTGAATTTTTCATTTCCAGTATTGTATTCTTCATTTCTGATTGGTTCTTTTTTGTATTTTCCAATTCTTTGTTGATGTCCTTATTGTGTTCATCCAGTCTTCTCCCAATATCAGTGAGCATCCTTATGAATTTTTGTTTGAACTCTTTGACAGGTGGATTGCTTATTTCTGTTTTATTTGGTTCTTTTTGTGGGGTTTTGTCCTCTTCCTTTGCTTGGAACATATTCCTTTGCCCCCTCATTTTGCCTCTTTCTCTGTGCTATATCTATGTATTAGGTGGGTCACCTATGTCTCCTGTGCTTGGAGAAGTGGCCTTATGTAAGAGATGCCTTTTGAGACCCAGCAGCATGGTTCCCTCTTGTCACCAGTATGAACGTTCCAGGAGTGACCCCTGTGTTGGCTACGTGTGTCCTTCTGCTGCAGCAGGGTTGCTTTTACTGCAGATACTCCGGGAGTCTAAGCTTTCCCCCAAGGCCGGCTCTTTGAGAGCCCCAGCACAGTTGGCTGCAAGGTCTAATAGCTCACTCCTGTTCAAGCTTTTCTGTAAAGTGTGTAGGCACCCAGAGTGGCTGGTGCAAGGCTCAGGAGCTTACAACTGCTGTAGGCCTCTAGCGTGCAAGGCTGTCATCAGCTTTCTCAGGGTTTCAGCTGAGTGGGGCTGGCCCCAGGCACGGGAGCACCCAATTGTTTCAGGCTGTGGAAGGTAGAACCAATCCCCTTTGTGGCTGTTTGTGAAGCACAGATCTGCCACTGATAAGCCTCATCCCCCACCAGTCCACACACACTGTCAACACAGTCCTGGCCTGTACCCAGAGCATACCCAGTCGCCCCACTGCAGAGGCCCGCACACTCTCCACCAACATACATCACACTTCACCTGCTCCTCACACAGGCCCTGGCCCACAGAGGTGGAAACCCTCACCTGCCTGCAGAGGATCCAGGCACCCAGTCTGTGGAGGCCGACAAGTAGCCTGAGGGCTTGCTGTTGGATGGGGCCAGTCCCTAGGGTGGGCTGCCTGCCCTGACCGAGCTGGATTAAGTCTAGTGGGTGGGGTAGACCCCTGGGCTAACAGGCCAGGAGAGGAACTCCAATGGCATCTGCCAGTGTCTGTGTTGGCATGCCTGTACTGGGTCACATCAATGGCTTCTGCCAATATCTCAGTCCCTGGAGAGGTCTCACCTCTCACCAAGATGCACCCAGAACCTATCAAGTGAGTCTTTTCACTAACAGATTGTGCACCTTTCTTTCTGGTGATTTTAGGTTGCTTTCTGAGATGGGTGAATTTGTGTGAGGGCCCTTTAAAAGCTGGGTTTTTCTGCTTATGTTGATAGCTTTTCTGGGGGTATTCCCCACTGCAGTTAATAGCCAGCAAAGGCAGATATTATGGGGCTCGTCGCAGTTGTACTGAGTCTGAAGTATGCTTATAGTGGTAACACACCCCTGCTCAGGTCCCCACTCCTCCAGGGAAAGCTGTGTACCTTAGATTGCTCCCACCTGGCTGGGAATCTCTGCAGCTTGTGAAGGTGGCTTTTTTTCTCTCCAGAGAGGAATTTCTGCCTCTTCTGCCTCCCTCAGGACTGTCCCTTGTTGTGGGGATTCTTTTTATCCAGTTTTCAGTTCTCTCTCAGGGGTAATTTTTCCAAGAATAGTTGTAACCTGGTTCTGTTCATGGGAGGAGGTGAGTTCTGAGTCCCCCTATGCTGCCATCTCGATGAGATCATTTGGATTATTCAATTTCATATTTATTGTGAACACTGATCTATTTAGATTAATTTATTCCATCTTGTTTTGTGCTGTTTAACATAGTTTTTCTTTGCTTCCTTTTTTTAAGCAAGGAAAGCCTACCTCTGTTGACAAAAATTTTTAAAGATTTCTTGATTCTCCCCCTCACCATTTTAGAAGCTAATAATTGTATTTTTATTAGTTTTGCAATTTTCCCTTTATTAAAAAATATTGAAGTACAATATAGAAACAGAAAAATGCACATGGCAAAAAATAAATTTATCACAAAATGTATGTTCATGTAACTGCCATATGAGAAATAAAGCATTTCCAATATTTCAGAAGCACAAAGCATTAATGCATTTTAAAAATAAATCTTTAAGGTTAGTTAAGTTTCTTACATTAGCTAAAGTTGTGCAGTATCTCTATACTTCCCCAAATGAGATGAGGTCATTAGCAAACTTAATTAGCCATTAAACACTCTTTCTCACCTTACTTGATATTGCTTTTAACTATAATTTCACTTATTTGAAGCAAAGAAAGTCAACCATTTTATTTACCAGTTACATAAATTTACCAATTACATCGCACATCCTCCCTGTGTGCTTTTTTTGCTTCTTAGGAAAATATATCCTTTAGTAGTTTTTTCAGTACTGATTTATGAGGAGTAAACTTTGAACTTCATTTTTTGTCTGAAAATGTCTTATTTCATCTTAATTTGAATGATACAAAATTCTAATTTGTCAATTGTTTTCTCTCAGTACTTTGAATTTTTTCTCTGTTTCCTTGAGTCATTTATTATTAATAATGTTAAGTCTGCTCACAATATAATTGACAGTCATTTGAAGAAAATTAGTCTTTTCTATTTGATAGTTTCTTTTTATTTTTACGATAGTGTGTCCTCTGTTTTCAGTATGGCATCTCAACCTTTTCCCATCTGTGCCTGATGTTCCCATGTTTGGGGCCTGTATTGTTCAGTCATTTAAGAATAAATCTCCAATCTTATAATGTGAAGGAGAAGGGAAGGTTGCCTAATCATATAACCTGGGGGTAGGATCTAAGGGTCTGACTGTTCTTGTACAGCATTTCAACTAATCCTGTGTTTGAAAATTGTCTGTATGTCTCACAGTCAGAGATACCTATAGCATCCAATCTCTGATCCTTTTCCCCTGTAAATTGGCTTGCTTCCTTCGGCAGATAAGTTGGGGAGACCTCTGATCTGCTAAATCACATGCCACTAGACCACCTGCTTTCAATCCCTCAGCATTTATATATTTCTTGTCTGTTGTCATCTCTTCTATTTTTTCTGTGTTTGAGATTTATAAATATTTTTAAAATCCTTTACAGTAATTTTGGAGGGGAGTTCCTGGAGATATAATGGATGAGTGCATACATTCATTCTTCTGTGTTTAAACAAAAATCCTGTCCATTAAGATTTTACAGGCATTGGAAATTCTATTAACAGAAGATAGAGTCCTTCATTTCATAATTAGAAATATCCCAGGGAGACATAACATTTTAATTTATAATTATAAATGGCTGTTATGCTTTCCTCTTTATAATTGACCCCTGATTCAGGATTAATTGCTTCCACATCCCTCTTATATCTCCTCGCATATTATGCTTCATGGTTGGCAGGCCTCAATAACTAGACTGTGAACTAATTGGGATTATTTTTAAGGCACTTTTGCATTTGAGTATCTTTACTACCTATCACAGTGCTTGGTACAAAGAGATTGCTTCATAAATGCTTCTTGAACAAAACTGAAGAATTTAGAATCAGAATCAAACCCAAAAACTTTCAGCTACAACAAGAGTATTTCTCATCCATTGGCGAGAAATTTGAACCAGATGTTCACTATGTTCACAGAGTTTTCTTCCATATTTGTCACATGATTTGATTGATTCTTAGGTTTAGAAACTGGCATTGTGATGAAATTAAAACTTCCAGTAATGATAAAATAACAATATTACTTTATGTTTGTCTTATTCATTTATTGTTCAAGGTGTTTCTGTACCCATATATATATTTTTTCATCCCCGTGTATCCCTGCAATGTTGGAAAATTGCAAAGTATATTTTATTTTTGTTTATTTGTTTGAAGAATACAAGATACCGGGGGGATAATCATCATCAATTTGGGAAAGTAAAAGAATAGTCTTTTATTTAATGTTATTTTTTGTAAAACTATGAGAAACAAAGGCAGGAACCTGGGAAGGGCTTCTTAAATGGATAATAAAGCATGGATCAAATGCCAATTGCCAAAGTACAAAACTGAACTTTTCCTTTCCATTTTACTCTGCTCCTAAGGAACACCACTGTGATGCGGTTAGCACACCTCTGTCTTTTGAAGAGAAATGGGAAAGGACCTGGGCCAACATATGTCCATCTTTAGAAATGGCCTGTGTAATGAAGCCCCTGCCCACACAAAGACACAGACACACCTCTTCACCCAAGCCCATTATTCCCACCAGAAAATGACTCCAGCTTTGAGCTTAGCCTCTCTAATATTTTAAGTGGAGAGGGTAAAGGGACCTCTATTTATTCTCTTTATACATAGAAAACAAATTCTTATTTAGTACAAATGTTTAGGCACAATTATAGATATCCTAGAAATTCTTTCTCACAAAATAGTTGACAACCAACAGTTGTCAGCAAAAGGAATAATGATCATTTTTTTCCTAGAGTAGAAAGACTTCCCATTGTTAATTTTGAGCATAGGCATATCTATCCTAAAGAAGTAGGAGACCTAGGGATTTTCGCTGGGCTGGGGTTCCAGGACAGAGCAATGATAGGGGTTTGAGAAGGGTTGGGGTCCATGGCTATACAATTTAGAACAAAGTGAAATGGAAGCATGGAAGGGGAGATTACACAAGGAAATGTTTAAAAATTGAGGAAAAGTTCCCAGAGCAAGATTTCCAGGTAGGAGCGTTAAAGAGTGCTAATTCAGACGAAAAAGAAGGAATATACATTTAATGGAAGTTCATTTATTGTGGAATGCAACCTCCACTAATTGGTATTACAGTTCAGTTCTCCACTAGTCCCATAGAATGAGGTTTTAAGCGTGGTTTTAGCTAGTAGGAAGTATGCATGCATTTTAAATACATTCATGTAAGATAACGTTGTAAGTAAGCCATTCTGCCAACTTAAACTGCCAACAAGGTGTTCCGTGAAAGTAGTAACCTGGTTAGCAGCCAGGAGACTCAGGTTTCAGGTTAGCAGCAGAAACATTCAATTGTTATGTAAATGACAGGGAGCAGGGGAATGTTCCCTCCTCTTCAGAGAGATCAAATTAATTAGCATCATATCTTAGCATCAGGGATGTCAGATGCTCTATGGAGCAGCTTTTCAGGTGTGACTCCCTTGGTTATCTAAAGAGCTTGTCAGTTGCCATTCTGAGCTATCTTTCTATTAGCTGTGAGAAAGTGGACTAATTGCAGGATCTCTGGCCATGTTGACTTGCCAGACAAAATGGAACTGAAGAAAATACTGTGATTTACTTCTTCTGAAGAATAGACAGGTAAACATCCATCACATAGGTGAGACTTAAGAGCTTTATGGGGCAAGCTGATGGCGTGAGCCCTGCAAATTCCTTGTATGATGCATAGATTTGTGAAGGGAGGCTGTGTCTTTGTCTCCTGGCTTCCTGATCATCATTAGTTTCAGAGAATTCACCAACATATTATCATTGACCTCTGAAAGTGACAGTTGGAGATTCACACAAAAATGTTGAGGACGAATCAAAATTCCTGATATAATTTAAGCAAGACCCTTAATAAACAAGCAGAAACAGGATATACAAAATTAATATAGTTCTTAAAATAAGTATATTCTGTAATTTAGATGCATTTAAATGCATCATTGCTGTGACTTTGGTGAATATGAGGAAATTCAAGAAGAAAGCTGTGTAGCGTAATTTCTAACATTATTCATAAGGCTCCTCGACATTCATTTCCAAATAGATTACTAATAAATAGGAATTTGAGCTATTTTAAAAAACAGAAAGTTGAGGATGAGCTATTCTGAGTTTCAGTATGTAAACAGGTAGACGTTGATAGAGTCAAACCTCAGTAATTAGGGGGCTAATTAGTGGAGATCTAGAATGTGTAATGTATTTTTTTTACAATTTTTGTAGCTGCATTATAAAAATTAAGAGGTAGTTCACATATAATATAATTCAGCCATTTCAAGTGTAGAATTAAATGGTTTTTAATATATCCATGAAGTGGTATAACCATCACCACTGTCTTTTTCAGTCCATTTTCATCACCCCAATAGAAACCTAGTACCCATTAATAGTCACTCCCCATTCTCCCTTCCCCACAGTCCCTGGAAATCACTAATGTACTTTTTGTCTCTATGAATTTGCCTATTCTGGACATTTCATATAAATGACATCATATAATATGTGATGTTTTACATCTGTCTTCTTTCATTTAGTATAGTGTTTTCAAGATTCATCTATGTTGTTTCATGGTTTAGTACTTCATTCCTTTTTATGGCTCAATAATATTCCATTGTATGGATATACCACATTATGTTTATCCGTTCAACAGTTGATAGACATTTGGCTCGTTTCCGCTTTTTGGCTGTTATGAATAATGCTGCTATGAACATGCATGTACAAGATGTGGACGTATTTTGTCAATTTTCTTGGGTATAATGTAGGAGTGGAATTGCCAGGTTGTATGGGGATTCTAAGTTTGACATTTTAAGGGACTGTAAAACTACTCAAAAGTAGCTGAGCAGTTTTATATTCTGTTAGACTGTATACATTTCCATTCATTTCTCTAACACTTGTGTTCTATCTTTGTTATTTTAGCTATCTGAGTAGGTGTGATATCTTATTGTGGTTTTGATTTGCATTTATCAAATGACTAATGGTGTTGAACATCCTTTCATGTGCTTATTGGTCATTTGTATATCTTTTCTGGAGAAATGTCTAATCAAATACTTTGCCCAATTTTTAACGGGGTTGTCTTATCAGATATATGATTTGTGAATATTTTCTCTCATTCTGTGAGTCGTCTTTCACTTTCTTGATGGTATCCTTTGATACTCAACAGTTTTTAACTTTAATGAAATCCAATTTATCTACTTTATCCTTTGGTCATTTTTGCTTTTGGTGCGAAATCTAAGAAACCATTGCTTAACCTCAAGTCACAAACATGTGCTCCCATATTTCTTTCTAGGAGTTTTATAATTTTGGTTCTAATATTTAGGTTTATGATCCATTTGGAGTTAATTTTTGTGTATGACTTTTATAAGGATCCAGATTTTTTCTTCTGTATGTGGGTATTCAGTTTTCCGAGTACCATTTGTTGAAAAGACTATTCTTTCCTCATTGAATTGTCTTGGCATCCTTGTAGAAAATCAACTGGCCAAAAAGGTGGGGGTTTATTTCTGGACACTCAATTCTGTTTCCATTGATCTCTATGTCTATCTTTATGCCAGTACCATCTTGTCTTGATAACTGTATCTTTGTAGTAGATTTTGAAATTGGGAAACGTGGGTCCTCAACTTTTTCTCTTTTAAGATTGTTTTGTCTAGTCTGTGTCCCTTGTATTTACATATGAATTTTAAGATCAGATTGTCAAATTCTGAAAAAAAGTCAGCAGGAATTTTGATATGGATTATGTTGAATCTGTGGGTTAATCTGGGGTATATTGCCATTTTAACAATATTAAGTTTTGAAGTCCATGAACAGAGGAAATCTTTCCATTTACTTAGATGTTCTTTAATTTCTTTCAATAATGTTTTGTAGTTTTCAGTGTACAAGTCTTGCACTTTGGTTAAATTTGTTTCTAAGTATTTTATTCTTTTCAATGCTATTATAAGTAAAATTGTTTTTAAATTTTATTTTCAGATTGTTCGTTGCTAGTTTATGGAAATACAATTAATGTTTGCACATTGATCTTTTATCCTGCATCCTTGCTAAATTTATTTTTTATAATAAATTTATAATTTTATTTATAATAAATTTATTATTGCTTTAATATATTTTGTAAATTCTTGAGGATTTTCTATATACAAGATTATGTAATCTGCCAATAAGGATAGTTTTACTTTTTCCTTTCCCATCTGGATGCTTTTTATTCCATTTTCTTGCCTAATTTCTCTGGCTAACATCCTCAATACAATGTTGAGGATGTGATGAGAGCAGACATCCTTGGCTCATTCCAGATCTTAGGGAAAGTTTTCAGTCATTCACCATTAAGTATGATGACAGCTGTGGAGTTTTCATAGATATCTTTTCTAAGGTTGAAGAAGTTCCCTTCTATTCCTCGTTTTTTGAGTGTTTTCTAGCATTAAAGGTGTGGGAATTTTGAAATGATTTTTGGCATCTATTGAGATTATAATATGTGTTTTTGTTCTTTATCTTATTAATTTGGTGTAAGACATTGATTGATTTTTAACATTGATTCAATTTCATGTTGAACAAACCTTCCAATCCTAGAATAAGTCCCACTTGTTTGTGAATGAAATGTATGATCATTTTTGTATGTTGTTGAGTTTGATTTGATAGTATTTTGTGGAGGATTTTTAGATCTATATTCATGATATTGGTCTCTAGTTTTCTTTTCTGTGATATTTTTGTTTGATTTGGGTGTCAGGATAATACCAGACTCAAAGAATAAGTTGGAAAGCTTTTCCTCCTCTTTTATGTTTTGGAAGAGTTTGTGAAGAATTGATTTTAATTCTTTAAAAGTTTAGTAGAATTTACCAGTGAAGCCATATGGCCCTGGGCTTTCTCTTGTGGGAACTCTTTTTATTATTAATAATTTATTGTTTATTAATTCAATTATTTATCTATTATAGGTATATTCAGATTTTCTATTTCTTCTTGAGTCAGATTTGTGTCTTTCTAAGTATTTGTCCATTTCCTCTAGATTTTCTAATTTATTGTTGTACAATTGTTCAGTATTTCCTTATAAACCTTTTAATTTCTGTAAGGTCAACAGTAATATTTCCTCTTTCATTCCTTTTTAAAAATAATTTGTGGTTTTTCTCTTTTTTTCTTTGTTAGTTTGGCTAAAAGTTTATCAATTTTCCAAGAACCAACTTTAATTCATTGAGTTCTCTATTGTTTGTCTATTCTCTATTTCATTAATTTGTTTTAATCTTTATTATTTCCTTCTTCTGCTTGCTTTGGGTTTAATTTCCTCCTCTTTTCTAGTTTCCTGAGGTGGAAGGTTGGGTTATTGATTTGAGATCTTTCTTCTTTTTTTAATATAGGCACTATACACTTTTATCTAAGTACTGCTTTTGCTTTATCTTGTAATTTTTGGTCAGTTGTGTTTTTTTTTCATTTCTCTTCAATATTTTCTAATTTCTTTTGTGATTTCTTCTTTGAATCATTGATTATTTAGGAGTGCATTGTTTAATTTCCACGTGTTTGTGAATTTCTCAAGTTTCCCTTTGCTGTTGATTTCTAATTTCATTTGCTTTTGTTCATAGAACATACTTTGTATGGTTTAAATCTTTTAAATTTATTGAGATTTATTTCATGGCCTGTCACATTATCTATCTTGGAGAATCCTCCACGTGCACTTGAGAAGAATGTGCGTTTTGCTGTTTTTGGATCAAGTGTTCTTTAGATGTCTGTTTGTCTAATTGGTTTATAGTGTTATGCAAGTCTTTGTTTCCTTCTTGATCTTCTGTCTAGTTGTCCTATCCATTACAGTAAGTGGGGGATTGAAATCTCCAACTATTATTGCTGGATAGTCTATTTCTCGCTTCATGTCTGTCAATTTTTACTTCGTGTGTTATGATACTCTGTTATTAGGTGCATGTGTTTTTACAGTCATTGTATCTTCTTGATGAATTGACTCTATCATTATATAATGTCCTTTTTTGCCTCTTGAAACTGTTTTTGAGTTAAAGTCTATTTTGTCTGCTACTAGTATAGACAATCTCTTTTGTTTACTATTTTCATGGTATATCTTTTTCCATCCTTCTACTTTTGACTCATTTTTTCTTTGAATGTAAATTATGTTTCTTGTAGACAGCTTTTAGCTGGAACACTTATTTTAAAGAATCCATTCTGCTAATCTCTATCTTTAGATCAAATGGTTTAATCTATTAACATTTAATGTATTACTGATTACTGATAAGGGAGGATTTATGTCTGCCATTTTTGTATTTGTTTCCTATATTTCTATGTCCTTTTTTCTGGTTCTTCCATTCTTCCATTACTGCCACCTTTTGTGTTAAATAAATATTATCTAGTGTAACATTTAAATTCATCTGCCATTGCTTTTACATTTTGTTTTGGAGTTCTTTTCTAAGTGTTTGCCCTAGGGATTATAATTAATATTTTAATTCGTAATGATCTAGTTCAGATTAATGCAAGCTTAATTAGTATACAAAAGTATATTAGTATACTTAATAGTATACAAAAATTTGCTCTTGTATACCTTCATTCCTTTCCCCTTCCCTTGTACTGTTAGCATATAAGTTATGTCTTTACATATTGTATGCACATCAACACAGTTTATAATTCTTAGTTATGCAATTGTCTTTTAAATCAAATAGGAGAAAAATGTTACAATAAAAGTATATTCATACTGTCTCTTATACTTACGTATGTAGTTCTCTTTACCAGTGCTTCTATTATTTTGTGTGTGAATTCTCATTACTTTCTAGTGTCGTTTCATTTTAGCCTGAATATTTCCGTTTAGAATTTCTTGTAGGGCAGATCAGTTAGCAATGAATTCTCTTAGTTTTTTTCCTGATGAAGATTCACCCTGAGATAATATCTGTGCCAATCTTCCTCTGTTTTTCAGTAGGTGGACCATAAGCCCAGCATGGCCACTAACAGAACAGTTAGGTTAACTAACTGTTAACAGGTCCATGCCAGGGAAGTGAACCCAGGCTACTGACATTAAGCACACTGAGTTTAACCACTACACCATCGGGGCTGGACCCCTCTCTCAGTTTTGTTTGGTCTATCTGGCACTGTCTTAATTTCTTCTTAATTTTTTAAAGGATGGTTTTGGTAGACATAGGATTCTTGGTTGGCATTCTTTTCCTTTCAGTACTTTGAATATGTCATCTCATTACCTTCTGGCCTCCATTGCGTCTGATGAGAAAGCATTTGTTAATCTCATTGTGGATCTCTTGTTTAGGATTACTTACTTCTCTTACTGCTTTCAAAGTTGTTTTTGTCTTTTTGCATTTTTATTATAACGTGTCTAAGTGTGGACTCTGAGTTATCGGTCTTGAGGTTGATCAGTTTTTGGGTGTGTAGACAATATTTTTCACCAAATTTAGGAAGTTTTGGGTCATTATTTCTTTAACTATTATTTCTACTTCTTTATCTTCTTCTGGGGATCCTATTATGTGTTTGTTGGTATGCTTGTTGGTCTCCCAATGGTCTCTGAGATTCTGTTCATTTTTTAAATTATTTTTCTTTCTGTTCTGAGACTAGATAATCTCAATGGAAGTATCTTCAAGCTCACTGAATATTTCTTTTGTCTGCTCACATCAGTTGAGCATCTCTAGTGAATTTTTTATTTTAGTAATTGTACTTTTCAACTCCAGAATTTCTGGTTTTTTATGTAATTTCTATCTATTTATTTATAATCTCTATTTGTTGAGACATGGTTGTCATATTTTTATTTAGTTTTTTAGACTTAGGTTTATTTGGTCCTCTGAATATATTTACAATAGATGATTTAAATTTTTGTCAATGAGTCCAATATCTGGGCTTCTGCATGGACAGTTTCTATTAACTGCTTTATTTCCTACATATGGGCCATATGTTCTTGGTTTTTTGCATGTCTTATAATTTTTTTTTGAAAGTAGAAATTTTAAATAACAGAATGTTGCAATTCTGGAAATCAGCTTCTTCCCCTATGCCAGGATTTGTTGTTTGTTTAGTAACTATTTTGAACTAATTCTGTGACGTCTATATTATTTGTCATGTGTGGCCACTGAAGTCTCTGCTCTGCTAGCTTTGCGGTCATCTAATTATTAGAAAAAGGTTTGCTTAATTGCCTGGAGCTAATAATTCCCATAGACTCTGCTGGGGCCTTGAGTGAATTTGGGCTATGACTTCAACACCTAGGTAGTTTACAACTCTGCCTTAGTGTTTACTTCCTACTAATGCAGAGCCAGCAGATTAGTCACAGGTGAGAACCCAGGGTATTTTCAGGTTTTTCCTGAGCATGCATACAGGCCTGGGCATGCACACAATCCTGTGTATGCATATTCCTAGGAATAGATTGGAGTTTTTCAAACCCCCCATGAACATTTCTTACCCCAGTTTTTCGTTTTAAGTTTTGTAATTAGTCTATTATTTGCCCAAATGCTATCCACTGTCTCAGACAGCCATGATGTTCAGCAGTTGCTTCTGATAGTTTTTCACAAATGCCCCTAGGAAAAGGCTGTTTCTGCTTGGCAAGCTCTGAGTTAGGTAAAATAAAGACGAGTGCTGCTGATTCCTTTTGCCTGTGATCAGGGAACAAAGCTAACACTCATCCAATGGCTTTTCAACGAAACAACCTTATTGAAGAGTCTTGACAGAACTTGTAAGACATCACTAATTAGATTTCATTTGCCATCTGCTACACTATCCCTGTCAGAGCCCAGTAAAATGTAAATTCAGAACAGATGACAGAGTGAAAGGAGAAAACAACACCTTCCTGATAATTGTGTTTACCCAATCTGGATCCTGGGTAAGGGGCCAATAGTATCTAAAGGATTGCTTTTTGTCTTGGGTTAAAAGGATTGGCATTGAATGAATAAATGTGTACCTTTTATTTCCTAAAGTTTTATTTAAGATTTTCTCATTTGGAAGAGGATTAAGGAAGAAGGAAACCAGGTATTATCTTATATAGGAGAATTTTTCCTGTGAAATATAATTTTGGCAATTATTCTCTTTGATAAAGAGATGTAAAAGTTATATTAGCCATGTTTAGCTTGAAGTGTGTGTTTTAGTTTGAAATATACAGTAGATCAGAGACAACTTTTTATTCTGGTCCTTAAAACATAGGTGTAAGGATGTTGTGATTTCTCATACTGCTAAAATGACTCCCTGAATAAAAGGATGCAACCAAGCTACTGATGATAAACCTGTCTGATTTTATTCTGGGTCTCAGCAGAAACAAGCTAAAGTAAAGTAGCTTCAAGCTTTTTATGCAGTATCTTTGAGGGAGCTAGACCATTGCAAAGGGCTGAACTTACTTCTTCATCAGTAAAAAGATGGGGATCTGACCGTTTCAGGGAGAAACCATTAATACAACGTCCATACTCAGCCGTATCTATTCTGAAAGTAAAATATACTTAGACCATAAAACTATGCTTCCCAGGAACTAGAGATTAGAGAATTCATGCATTCATTATCTATTGATAAAGTACATGCTATGTACCAGCAATTATTCTTAGTGTTGAAGACACAGTAGTTGAGTAAAACAGTTAAGGTCCATGTTACCATTGAGCCTATACTCTAGTGGGAAAGATTGACATAAACTAAATTAAACGTGGATATGTACTAGAATGATAGATAGTATTAAGTGCAATAAGAAAATAATATATGCAGGAGAGTAGAGGATAACAGGGTTGAGTGGGTTTGGGGGAGAAGATTCTCTCTGATAAGATGGCATTTAAGCACAAAGCTGAGAAAGAAAGCCATGAATATCTGGGGAAAGAGACTCAGGTAGATGGAACAGTAAATGCAAATGCCCTGAGGGTGGAGTGTGCCTGGAACACAAGAAACTAGTGTGGATTGAGTGAAGTGAGCCAGAGGAAGAGAAAAAATAGTAAAAAACGAGAGTAGGACCTTCTAGTATGAACAGCATTCAGAATGAGACGAGAAGTCACTGGAGGGTTTTGAGAAATGGCAAGATTCTCAGGCTGTTGTGTGCAGAATAGACTGTGAGGGGTGTGGTTGGGGTGGTCAAGAATGGAGGCAATTAGGTGGCTCGTGGTGGTCTAGGTAAGAGACGATGGCGGCTTGGACAGGCTGGTAGCCGTGCAGCTGGTGAGTTGTCATCTGTTCCTCTGTATATGTTGAAGGCAGAGTCTGTAAGGTTTGCTGGCAAATGAGATTAGGGGTTTGAAATAAGGAGGCTTCAAAGAAGATGAAGATATTTGCTCTGAGCAACCAAAGGAATGTGGGAGCCGGTTACTGAGAATACAGAGAGGGTAGCAGGTGCGCCCTCCTTCTTTGTATAGAAGCCTAGCAAATTGTTCCTTTGCCTTTTTTACTTCCTGAAATTATGCATGTATATAGCTCAGCTGAACAATGCAAATAGGATGCAGAGGAACTGGATAAGATTCCAGTAATAAAAAAGCTTTTCTGCAAGAAAATGGTATGGAGTAGGTCAAGAGAGAATGAGGACAAGTAACGAGGAAAAAGATGTTAGAAGATTGTGTTTTAGGTAAAGAAATTTCTAGACTTCTTCCCTAGGCCAGCTATTTTCAATTTAGTGAAAGACCTGGGTTCCAATTCTAGCTTGAAATATGTGACTGTGGATAGTTAATAAACCTACTGAATTGCAGTTACTTCAGATATGAAATGGAGACTGTTCTGAGGATAATGTGATAAATATAGCTTTTTTCCTTTGTTATTTTTGTTTTCCTTTTATGCTTCAATGAAAGTCTGAAAAAATAAAACAACGCTATATTGATGGCCTAATTTATCTCTAAGCTTTTATATAACAAGCAGTTATTGACATCCATTAAAGGTAGGACATGATAATAAGTATTGAAACAGACTCAATAAACATACAAAATATAGTTTATTTTCCAGTGATTTATAATCTAAGTATGTGGTTTAGTTAAGTGGAAGTTCAGGACAGTATTTGATGGTGATGTGAATACGAATGCTATAAAGAATTACTTTTAAAAAAATGCAAAAATTTGTTGTCTGTTGATTATGTACTAAGCATTTTGCTAAGTGCCCTCAGTGTGTGATGTCACTTAATTCTAGGAAACAAACAGACAACAGACAAAATCCTGTGAGTTAGATACTAATATTCCCCTTGGGTAGAAATTGAGAGGCAGGAGTATTTCTCCTCTGATACTGAGGAGTCTTAAATTTAGTGAGGTTAAGTAATTTGGCCAAATTTCCATAGCAAGTTGCAGAACCAGTCTTGAACGCATATAGTCTGACTCTGTTGACTATACACATCAGCTGTCCACCCTTTTGTTTTCCTGTGCAAGTTCAAAGCTTGGAGAAATTGCTGTGGTTGGATTAGTCGAAGAAAGTCTCATGAAAGGGGCAGGACTTGAGAAGTTTCCTGAAAGCTGGGTAGACCAAGAAAGAGATGGAGAAGAAAAGAATCGAATTTCAGACATGGCTCCATCAGCAGTTGAGAGTGCTTGAGAGCTGAGAGGGCACAAATCGTTCTGAGAACAAGGAAATCTCACTTGCTTGTTGCACTGGGTTTGTGTTGGGCAGTAATAAGAGGTTAAGTTAGGTTGGTGAGCTGAGCTGAGACCAGTTTCTAGAAGATCTTGAATGCCAGCCAAAGTAGTTTACACCTCCTCCTTTAGGTAACAATCAGCCATGGAAAAAATTTGGCTATCAGTTTGGAATTGTGTCAGATGGGGAGAGAAACATTATGAGAGACAAGAGATGAGAGAACCAGTGAGGAGGCAATCGCTGCAATTCATATATGAGGTGGTAAATCTTGGATAAGTTTTCCGCTTGCGAATCTGTTTCAAAGAATAGACCTGCATAGCCCACCTCTCTATCCTCCTCTCCCCTTGTGCATCTCTCTCTCTTTCTCTTTTCCTTTGGAAGTCTTTATTAGCATTATGGATTTTTAAAGGGGAAAGTCACTTGGATAGAGATCATGTGTCCTAATCTTTTTTTTAAACAAATGACAGCTCTGACTCAAGCAAAATTAAGGAACTTGTCTAAGATTACGTGGAAGCAAGTGTCAACACCAAGACTAAAACTCAGTTTGTTTTCTGACTTTCTCTCTAGCATTGTAAGTGCTGTCAATGCTGTCTTCCTACTCTCTCCTGCCAGGGCTTCAAGGAAAAGAAGCTCCAGGCTTCCCAGATGGTTCTTTGCATGCCTTGACATGGGATGGCATTGGCAGTCAGTATTGCTTTCAGGGGATGAGGTGAATGTTTCCTAGCTACTGAAACCCCCGATCGGCGGAAATTATTTTTCTACATCTGTGTTCCTTGCCCCAAGAGACTCATCTGGACTTTATTATACACCAAAGTTAAACACATTGGATTCTCTGGAGAAAGCAGAGAATCACCTTCCTTGCTGCCTCCACTAGTTAGCAGGGAGGGAAGAATTGTTACTCCCTAGAGACACCTTTTGGCTTGATGAACTCATCAGGGGGATGTAAATGTCTGGTCTGCTTTCTGGTCCCCACGGAAAAATTACCCTAATATAAAAGAAGCCTCTGAGGCATGGAAAAAGGGAACAAGTAAAGACCTGTGAATTCTTTCCATTCAGGAAGAGAAACACGGGGTGTTATTTAGTCTCATGGTGCACTAAAAGATGCTACTTTCTGAACCTCTTTGGGAGATCTCAGCTATAAATTTCTTTATCAACTCTTGCCTTAGGGATAAGAGAGTGGAACTTCCATTGCAACTTTATGGAAAACAATTATGGTTTTTCTCAATGTTAATGATTTTGAGCTTTACATGGAATTTTTTCATCAAAGGTTTCTCTCTAACAGGGAAGGTAACAGTGACTTTTAATCCAAAGCAAACTGCAGCAGTACAGAGACTCCTGCCAAGACAGAGATGATCAGGAAGAATTAATATCCCATAATTAAATCTGTTGAGTTGACAGCAAAAAAAATAAAGTCATAGTTTTAATTTAGATATTGGCTACCTAGAGAAGAAATATTCTGACTGCAATAGGATGGGGAATTGGGTTTCATTTATTCCTGGATAGTGGTGAATTAGTTGCCTACCACATGCTGGTCACTGTGCTGGGTTGGTGCTGAGAAATCAATAGAACAAGAAGGACATAATGTCTGCCTTGGGCTGCCACTTGATGATAATCCCCAGAATGTAAATTCCTAGTAGGCTTGTTCACTGCTGTAATCCTCAGTATGAGAATAGCATCTGACACATAGTAGATGTTGTAACAATAAGTATTTGGTGAATTGATAGATAATATATATTTTTATACAATACTTTTGTCTTTTGGATATAATTTTATATGTTACACCAACTTGTCAAGTATGAAGGGGAGTATTAATTTTACATACGAGAAAACTGGAGACTAAGATGTCAAAGGACTTCGAAGGCTGATGATCAAGGCATGGCATCGAACCTACAAGCCATCAATTATTAAACTACTGAGCAGTAAAGTCTTTTCTTCAAAGTTTGACCCCCAAAGTTCAATGTGCAAATCAGATAGAAGCTGAGACACATTGGTCCATGTAGGTGTGGGAGGCAGAGATCTTCTATCTGTAGTTTTCTTCCCCACCTTTCATCCCTTGCAGACATTGGATTGATATGCTGATATGGCGGTTAAGACTTTTGGCCATCTTATAAGTAACCCTCTTCTGTATTACATAGTTATTCTGGATCAGAAGCGAACCTAGCTGTGTGAATTTAGGCAGGATACTTAACTTCTCTAATCCTCTATTTCCTCATCTGCAAAATAAAAATTATCATAACAAATGCTCATAGAGTTACTGGGAAGATTAATGGAGATAATTCATATAAGCAGTTAACAAAAGACTGGTGCAAAATAAGGACTCCGGTGTCAACTCTGAGTACTTTATTTAACAAAGTTGACATTTAAACCTGGGTCAGTTCTTCTGGTCCATCTTTTAAAGACTTCGGCTTTCTTATACCTGGACTCAGGGGTTATCAGGCCTCTGGCGACACATTGCTGGGTTCTTCAAGGTACTGGGGGACACCTGGGTTGGTCTCTGCTATTCCCCTTCTGTCTAGATTATTGACTGTCTGAGTATTTTGCATGACAAAAAATATCCTGAACATAATGATGTGTCCTTGGCAACCCTGATCGTTTTGAGCTTTACAACAACTGTGGCCTTAAGATGAAGCTGCCTTTTCGTCTTCCTTCTTTCCTCTCCTTCGCCAGCTAAGAAACATTTATCTGAAAAGCTCTGGGTGCAGTGTCTGGCTGATAGCGCCTCATGCTGTTCTATCATGTTTCTGTAGCTTCCACGCTTCTAGTTACCTTTATAAATATTCTTCTCCTGCACCCAGGCTGCCTCCTGTTACTGGGATGTGCAGTGAATGGTGAAGCTGCTTCCTAAATCTTAAACACACTGCCTCTCTTTCGACTTCAGAGCTGGCTGTGCTGGGGTCACTAATATTATCAAGCCTGGCGTCATTCACTCAATGTGATGGGCCCCATCTCTCCATTTATCAGTCACAGATGGATGGGGGATTTTTGAATCATTCTCTTTTCTGACTGCAGCTTTATAGATTCTCTTTTAGGAAGCAACTCACTTTTCCTCTTTCTTTCTCTGCCTTATGGTCCTTTCTTTGCTTCAGGGGTCCTGGTAGTTCAGGGTCTGCCTGTCAAGGCCCTTGGTTGTATTACTTCTTTCTCAGTCTCTGTTCAGGGTAATTCCTGTTCTGAGCAGATACATAAAGTCCACAGTTAATGTTAAAAGAGTGGTGACATCATTTTCCTTTAGGCTGGCTGGTCTGTGAGGCTCTCCTTTGCTCAGGATGCCATGCAGTTCGTGCTATTCAATGGCCTCTTTGGTCTGGTCCTGCTGATTCACCATTGGATAATTTGAGCTGAGATGCTTTTGTTTGGTCATAAAATGACCATATTTTCAGGAGATCAGAAATGTTCTTTTTTAAGGGAAGGAGTGTGTCTTACTGAAAACTGCAGGTTTAATGGTTTGAGACTTCCTAGACACGGGCTTAAAATGCCTGAAAAGAGCAGGCAGATGATGTGTACATGAAGCAGAGAGAGGTAAAAATGGGAAGTGAGGGTGCCTGAGGCAGGGGGAAGGGTGCATGCCCACCTAACACGTTCAAAGTCAATGTAAAAATAATCAGGCCAAATTCTGATCAGGAATCCTACTTTTGAAACACCTCTTCGAATCTGGGATCTTGCATTAGGGGGACCAACTGTCCTGGTCTGCCAAAGACTGAGCGTTTTCTTGGGATGTGGGAATTTCAACCCTAATACTGCATCATTCCTAGAAAACTAGATGTCTGGTCACCCAGATCTAACACACTTTGTACATAGAAGCTTTATCTTAGACTGTAATTAAATAAAGCTTTAAAAAAAATGAGGAGGACTAATTGGATCAAAAGACTTTGCTTGTGAAAATCAAAAGAAAGTGTTTCTTTTTTTTTTTTCCTCTATAAGTTTGCAATTTTCAGTGGGGGAAAAAATAGCAATGCTCACCATTTTATTCTCCTTATGAGCAAAGCAAGACTTCAAACTCTATCTGAGGGATGACCCCTTTTCAGAAATTAGAGGCACTGAATTTACTGCCAGCCAGTCATAGCTGTCCATCTGCTAATTCTCTCCACATAGAGGGAGCAGCTGTCATTTCAGAAATGCTACAGTAGATAATAAGATGGGGGGGATTTCATCTTCAAATGCTTAAAACAAATCCCTGGGAAGAGCAGCAGCAGTTCCTCTGACTGCATGAATCTCAGATATTATTAACACAAAATGCCAAATGGATTTGGAGATTGGAAGCAAATGGATTTGCTTTAAAAAGAAAAGCCCTCAAGTTAGGTGTAGTACGTATTGTAATAATCTGCAATTGCATAGATATAGCAACAGCTGAAGCCATAGACACACACACAGATACTCTCAAAATCACAGCCATGCGTAGAGCCCTGAATACAAATACAAACATACGGGCTTCCCAAATCCATTCAACCTGTGTGTGCCCAAGGAATGCATCGTTGCCTCCATCCTTGCAAAACAAACAAAATTTAACCCCCAATTAACAGCTTCCCTATTTCACATTGGCTCAATTTCTCTCCAAATCCATGTACTTAGATCATCCTAGATGCCTTCCTCCTCTTTGTACTATTTAACAGCCTAAAGTCCAATCAGCAATTTATATTTGTTATCCTTTGCATCTTCTTAGATGATTTCTTTTCTCCTCAGTCTTATTACTTCCACCCTTTAGCATGCTCAAGTCAACTGGTACTTAAAACTAACCACAGCCTCTTGTCTAGGATTCCTAGCCAAGATTCTCCTCCCTTCCAATCAACCTCCATATAGCTCCCTGGTTGTTCTTCATAAGGAAAAAAAAATAGGAAGAGGTAAGGAACCAAGGAACATAGTCCAAGTGGTGCTATGCATCCCTGAGGATTATAGATATGAATGAAGTTGTAGATACAGATAAAGATGGGTATGTGCATATGGATATACGTGTGGACATGACATGCATATAGATACAGGTGGAGATAAGTTATACAGATATTTCTCCATGGAGATCTCTAAAATATATATCATTTCATTTGATCCGCAAAATAATCTTGGGAGGTAGGTTAGGCATGCAAATATTTTTTTGCATATGAGAATATTGACTCTCAAGAGGCCTCTAAATCCCATACCTGGTGAAAGAGGCTTATTCTGATTGTAGCGCAACACATCATTTTTTCTATTTTTGGGAATTATAATCCAGAATGGTATTTCTCCTATGTGGTAACCTATGAGCCTTTTCCATGTAGACATTGCCCCTGAACGTGATCTCTATGAGCACATGGAAAGAAGGGGTGGAGAGAGTTGACACGGAATCGCTGGCTACTGGCCACATCTATTGCCTGCATCTTCTTTTACACAAACGGAAATGCTTTTAAAAGGCCTCAACTGATTTCATCAATTTTGATGTTGCAAAGAAAAAACAAATCCCCAGTGTTGATGAGAATCCAGGTCAAGGCCAGGAGAATCACAGAGCAGTTAAAGAGGATCCTGAGGCTCTGGGAAGTCGTGCCTGCAAGTGCCTTGATTTGAGAAAAGACATTCATTTAAACACAGCAAATATGCTCAGGAGCAAGTCTGGGACGCCTGCTTCCTTCCATTGCTATCGGCATGAAGGATCTGCTTCATAGTTTACCTTCATCTTTGGTCTCCAGGCAGAACAGATAAACCCTATTTTGAGATGTCATTGCTATTAAAAAGAAGAAAGGGGAAAAAAAAAGCAAGAAAAGCACAAAAAAAAGTCAGAGAGGAAGATACAAAAAACCTACCATTTCTCAAGTCAAAATATTTTAATGGTGAAATTGACATAAATTATTAACCTAAAGATTTTCGGTTTCCAGTGAGGTGTAAGAGGGGCTGACAAGCAGCAGGAAACTAATATTTAAAGATAATTTCAGAAAGATGAAGATGAAAAAGTGGTGAAAGGAGGAGGCCGAACCTTTTTCTTTCCACCTCCAAGATTTGTTGAAAATGGTGTTCTTTGAAAAAACAGAAAACGTATCTGATTCTACATTTAAATGCTAATGCATTTATTCATTCCAGATTATTTCCTGAATACCAACTCTGACACGGTTACTACATTAGGGTTTAGATGGCAAATAGAAACTGTTCCTGCCCCCAGGAAGCTCATAGTCTCATGGGGAAAACAAGGGAAGTTAAAAAACGAAAAAATAAAAACCCATCCCAAATGGTTTTATAAGAACTCTGAATAAGGGGACGTCAGGATGCTATTGTGACACACAGGAGCAGACTGTAGTGGCCTAGGGGTTAGGGAAAGTTCCCCCTTGGGGCTGATCTCCTGAAAGTTGAATAGGTGGGATGGGATGGAGCTGGGGGAGGCCTGGCAATGGACAGCAGGCACAATTGCTCAGAGGGAACTGTGAGCAATTTACTCAAGCTGGAGTATAGAAGGACAATGGCGGTGGGAGATGGGGGTTGGCAGGGCTAGGCGATCGAGGTGCCATATGCCCCTCCCACCCTGTGGTACCTTGCTCTTTAGCCCTGTTGAGTAAATAGCATCCTAGCAGGACTCCTGCGAGTCTCCCCCGAGCATGGGCAGTGCTTGGTAATCTCTAGTTGTCTTGGGCTTTTAGGAAAACCTTACCTGACAGCTCAGCATCTCAGTTTCCTTCTCTCTGAATTGAAGGCAGTGCTATTACTAACCAGCTGTGTCACGTTTGTAAGGTTACTTGATACTTTCAAATGTGAACATCTCCATTTCCCAGGTGAGGGCACGTATGATTTTGAGATGATTTCTAGCTCTCATATTCCATGATGATGTCTTTGAACAAGAGACTCTGGCTCTCTGGGTAAATGTCAAGCTTTCTGTTCATCTATATGGACAGGGAGGAAGCAATGTGATAGGAGAAAGAGCTTTCTTCTTTTTCAGAGGCAAACAGACTTGGATGTGAAGCCTAGATCTTAGTTATGTGATCCTGGGCCATTTATTTAATCATTTCTAAGCTTCAGTGTCTTCACTGAGGTGCAATGTTATCCACCTGGCATAGTTACTGGGCCAGCTGGAAATATCATGTATAACACATCCAGAGTGACAGATTGAGCTCAACTTAATTATTTGTAGAATTGAAGGTCCCAGAGCCTAGAGAAATTTTGCAAGTTTGTTCTCCATGGATGTGTATAGCAGGGAACTACATTTCCCAAACTTTGTCTTAAAGCTCTGATAACCCAACATCGAGTCAAATATGGTTTCTAGTTCTTTTTGGAGCTGCGAATAATCACGACACTTTGGGAGCTTACAGGACAGATCTGCAGCTTTCTGGACATCTGCAGTTGAAGCCAGTTGGGCAGAAGTCAGAGGGAAGTTGGATTCATTAGTTTAATTGTTTTTCTTGTCGAGCTTTATTTTCTCAAGATATTTTCTTCTAAATGTCTATTTATTTGCTTGTTTGTTCCCGCAGTCACAGATGCTCGCTGAGAGGAGAGGACTTGAACAGACAATGGCTCTCTCCCCGTGCTCATCTCCAGCCAACAATTTACCACGCCAAAGGACTCCTCTACTACCTGAGCAGCATCGGCCGGAGTCCCGTGGTGAGTCGCTTCCTTCTGCCTCCACATTATCGGCTGGTTCCTTCTACCTTCCAGGAGGCAGATTACTTGCTATTGAGGCAAGAGAACCTGATACAAGCCAAGGACCTATGTGTGACAAGCTCTAATGGGGGTCGTATTCATTTCCTTGAGCTGCCATAACATAGTACCACAAATTGGGTGGCTTAAAACAACAGAATATATTCTCTCACGTTTCTGGAGGCTGGAAGTCTGAAATCAAGGTGTGAGCAGGCCATGGTCTTTTGGAAGTCTCTAGAAAAGAACCCTTCATTGTCTCTTCCTGGCATCTGATGATTTCCAGGAATCCTTAGTGTCGTTGGCTTGTGACAGCACAACTCCACTTTCTGCCTCTGTCTTCACATGGCCGTCTTCCCTCTGTGTGGGTCTGTGTACACATTTCCCTCTTTTTCTAAGGACAGCAGTCATTGGATTAGGGCCCACCCTAATTCAGCATGGTCTCTTCTTAACTTGATTACATCTGCAAAGACCCCATTTCCAGATAAGGTTCCCTTTACGGGCGCTGGGAATTCAAGCTTCAACATGTTCTTTGGGGAGCTACAATTTAACCCACAACAGGGGTAACCCATTGGGTCAATACTTATTGGTGAAAACTGGGCAAGGAATTACATTTCATTCTATTTCCTGTGTCTTTATTTTTCTGGTTTTTGAGTTATTGGTCAAGAGAGAAAAAGTATATACCTATTAAATAGTGTTTGGAACAATAATCCTCTAAGTGTTCATATTCATGTTCAACTAGTACTTGTTAAATTCCAAGATGATTCTGGCACTGTTCTATGCATATTCCATGAGTAGGCTTTTCTCCCAAGCCTGTAGCAACTGTGTAATTGATGAGAAACAGACTATTTGAAACCAGGGGTTTAGATATAAGAAATAAGAAAGGAGCAATAGTAACCAAGTAACTGTATGAAAACAATCATTTATTAACTACAGACTATAAACATGTCTGTCTGCATATGTCCAAATTTAGAGTGCTTGCCTAACTGAAGAAACTTAAAATAGCGTGGAGAAGATCACAGAGGGGCCAACTCAAACAATTACCTCTACCACTGACCACTTTTTAACGTATGCCATGTGATGAAAAAAGTGGCACATTCAATGAATATCTCTTGAAACAATAGATATCTAATATAGAATCTTATTTAAATCCAAAAAAGATTAAGAGGTCAGTGATTTCCCTGAGGTCAGTGGAAAACACTGAGATTCAGTTGTGATCTTTCTACCCTGCAATCCCGTTTCTCTTCATCACTTACTCTTTGAGAGTGTTTTGGGGGTCCTCAAGACTATCTTCAGGTTCAGTGATTCCCTAGAAGGACTCATCAAACTCAGAATAGCTATTATTCTCATAATTATGGGTTATTACAGAAAAAGAATACAGATTGAAATCAGCAAAGGTAAAACGTGCATAGGGCGGAGTCCAGGAGAGACAGGCTTCAGGTGTCCACTGCCAGTGGAGCTGTTTGGACAGTGCTTAATTCTCCACCAATGATGTGTGATGACCTGTAGAGTATTGCCAACCAGGGAGGCTCATCTGAGCCTTGGTATCTAGCAATTTTATTGGGGTTCAGTTTGTAAACATGAAGCACCCCACATGGCTGATCTTAGTTACTCAGTCTCCAGCCCCTTCAGAGGTCAAAGTGACACTATGTGGTCCAAGACCCCCACTGTAAATTACATAGTCAACCTGAAGGAGCTGGCATGGCCCAAGGCTTCAGGTAAAGAAAGGCTCTCTTATCCAGAGGGGTCTTCTGAAGACGTCAAGGCGATCTCCCAGGAGCCAGTCAAGAGCCAGACCTTGCTTTGTAAAGTGCAGAGTTTGAAAACTTCAGACTTGCTGAGTCAACCATTTATTGCAAAGGAGCAAAACACGTCATTTCCTCCTAAGAAGCCTTGTTCTTCGCTGGTCAAAATGTGCAATATTTTCATGCTAAGTCTTATGCTTTCCTTCAAGGAGACACAGCAGTCTATGCATTCTACCCTCTAGAAACAATTCATGGCCTGAATAGCAGAGCACCAATCTCATGGTCAAGGCCTGGGAAAAGCGTATTCTCTGAGTAAGAAGCCTTAACCTCTGGAAGGAGAGAGAAAGACTTACAGGGAAAGAAGTCCCTACCTGATACACATTTGAACACGCACATATTCAGCCCATAAGAAACAGGATTCCTCTCTGCTCTGACAACTCTAATTGAAGAGCAGAACAATTGTTTTAAAGCATGACAGGTGAAAGGCTTGTTTAAAAATATAAATAAACATTAATTAGCTGTAAACATGACAGCCGTAGACTTGTTCCCTGCTGGGACCATCTGAGAGGTGGGTGAGAAACAGCTGAGGACTAAAACTGTTCCCAGTGTTACAAAGCTCTCTAATGGGCTCAACATCACCTTTTAGTTACTTATAAGGCTATATTTAACCAGCCTCCTGCTGACAGCAGAAGCACTGCCGCTCATTCGGTACTCAGGCCCGTCCTGGACCGGGGAGATTTCCACTGTGTCAAGATGGACTCTTTGGCTACATGGCTGCAGGTTAACTGTGACTCTACCCGGCCTCTGATTCTTAAGGAAATACTTCCTGAACCATCAGGAAGCCACTTTCTGGTGGCTAGGACACTCCACCTAGTCTAGATGATACTCAGGCGTTTGTCTAATGGTGGGTAGAATAATATGAACTCCCAGGACCAATGAAAATGTGACACAGTGAGAGAAAGCAACAGCCTGATACTGCTGGGGGTTGCTAAAGACCACACAAGTTATTCAGTTTATAAGCAAGACGGCAATGTTCACATATTGTTTCATCCATCAACCCGTCCATCCACCCAATCATCTATCCATCCATCCATCATCTGCCCACCTATCTATCCATCTATCTATACATCCATCTGTCCCCTCACTGGTCTGGGCAGTCATCCATTTGTCCATTTGTTTACACTATGTGTATATAATCACTGTGCTAGATGCCAGGGGTAAGAAGCCAATTAAAAAAACAAAAAAAGATCGTCTTTTCCTTTGAAGAGTCCATAGTTGACTTTGGTAGAAAGTGGAGTCAGGCCTGAAAGAAACCAATATAGTACAAAATGGTAAAAACTGTAACAAAGACTCATGTGAGTTGTTGTACGAACAAAAATAAGAGGTTGAATCATTTTCCCTCAGGGTTGTGGAAAAGCTAGAGACTGGAGGTGCCATTTGAGCTGGACTGAAAGATGAGTAAGAGTTGCGCTTGGTTTTCATTATAGTAAGACTGAGAAATATTCTTTCTGCAGAGAGTCTCCAGGCTGATGATCTCTTAGATCTTCTGCCATGTAAAATTGGAATTCTGGAAAGTTTTCTGTGCTTGGGGTCACTCTATAGGGCAGAGGAAATGAAACTTTTCATTAACTGGTGGCAGAGACTCATCTGCTATCACGCTGACCCTATGGTCCTTTTCTTATTCTCTTGAATTCTGATTTTTTGTCTTTCTTGTTTGTTAGAGGGTCAGGGAACCTGTGCTAAATGTTGGATCCAAAAGCTCAGAAATGTAGTAAATGATGATATATCCATACATTGGAATACTATTCAGCGAGAAAAAATAAAACAACAACAATGCACTACTGATGCACTAAAGAAACGTGGATGAATTTCAGACGCATGTTGAGTGAAATATACTAGACACTAAAGAGTGTGTATACTATCTTTCTATTTATGTAAAGCTCAAGATGAGTAAATCTATGAAGATAGAAATCAGAACAGTTGTTGCCTCTAGAAGGGCATTAACTAATAGGAGCCAGAAGGGAACTTTCTAGGTTACTGGAAATGCTCTATATTTTGCATGAAGAGTGAATTACATGAAAACTCATTGACCTGTGCATTCAAGATCTGTGCATTTCACTCTAGGTACACACTTACCTAATAACAGAAAATTAAGGGTAAATAAATCAAAGCAAAGTTGCAGAGCTTTGAAATGCAACTAGGAGATAAGGGGGCTCCCCAAAATAAGACTGAGCAGGATAGAGGCATGCAATTCAAGCCAAGGAAGACATCTTTGCTAGAACAGAATAGAAAGTCTGTAGAAGATCTATTTAGAAGTCAGAAAGATCCAGCTGGAGAAAAGACATGCAAGCAGAGAAGCCCAAAGAAGCAAATGGGCTCAAGGATCCTTGAACTGGTTCCTTTTAGTGGAGCTCCCCACAAGGGAGGAGGCACCGTGACCCAGGGGGCAATCAGGCACAGCTTCGGGGCACGGAGAAAAGCTCTTAGGCTCCAGCAAGCGCCCGGGAAGCCAGGCCAACAGCCTCTTCTGAGCTGCCATGTTGCAGCTGGCCTGATCCCTGTGCCACTGCAGAGAATCTGGGTTTCAGAATGAGGAGCGGTATCGATTCCCATCCTCTTGGCTCTCACTATGTGAGCGCCTGTTGGCAAAGGGATTTCAGTGCTCTTTGAAGAGCTCATTGATTTCCATTTACAACTCACACAAACTAGGCCGCCTTCTGCCAAGGGACAGGGCGGGCATACTTTGGTTTTATCTTTCTTTGGAGCCCAGTGGAACAGAAATTTTAGCTACTTAAATGATTTTCCTGGTCTTATTCTGTCCCTCTGGCATATTCTTTTAGTTAATCAGCTTCTTTTAAAAGAGGCACACAAGGAGAGGGCAAGAAGGGGTGGCATTTCCCTTCCTAAAACCTTGTCTCCGGGGCCCTCCAGGATCTCTGTACACACTATTTATTTTATCTCCACTTTATTCCTCAGAAGTGGCAGAAGAGCAAGTGTTATTTTTGCCTGTTTCATTCACTCATGCTGAGGTAGTAAATCGAGCATTCTCCTCTTTTTGTATTTGAGGCTACAGTAGAGAAAAAGAAAAAACAAATCCTGCTGCCATGGTTGGGGAAGGGGGACGGTATGACCGTGCAGGTACTGGGTGAAAAAATCTAAATTTGATTCCATATTATTTTATTGAAAGTGGTTCCCACGCTGGCAGAGTAAAGATTAAGCAGTGCTTCTCTAACCTACCAGCACCCATGTTTTGTATGTATTTTTACACATACAAATACTTCACTTGTAAGTGAATTGCTAAAGTTTCTTGGGTAAACTTATGTTGAAAAGCAAAGGGAATTTTTCCTCTCTCTTTCTCACTAGTATCTCTAATGTACCTTCTATGGATCATAGGGCTGGAAATCCGGGGTCGTCCATATGCCACACAAGGAGCCAGTCAGATTTTTCAAAGAGGTCTGAGCAAATTCCCTACTTTTCACTTTTTATGGGATGATTAAGGTGAGGAGGAGGGATGGAGGGGAAAATAGGAGGGTGGTTGCCTGGATCAGTGTTCCCCTTCAGCCCTTGTGAAGCTGCCTGGAGCTGGTGGAAATGGAGAGAAGGCAAGAAATGTGTGGAGACAGGGCCAGATGGAGTAGTTTTGCTATCAGGTTGTTCTCTGTGAGGGAGGGCCACAAGTCAAGACTGAGGATTCAAATGAAGGCATGGAGGGATCTGTGCTTCATGTGCTCAATATGTATGTCCAAGGAGGACTGATCTAGTGAGTGGAACAAGGCAGCAATGATCACAGCCAATGACCCAGGGCATAGGGCTCAAAGCTCTAGTCCCAGGAAGTGGGGTTTGCCAAAATCAGAGCACAGTTCAGCCAAGGAGACTGAGACAACCCACAGTCCTGGAAGATAGGAATGCAACTCAGGAAACTGAGGCAAGCCTGCTTCACAAACTGGGTAGGCATGGTGGTGGGTTGGTATTCAACACCCCACCCTTGCCCCATGCCCTGGGTTTATCCAGACAGCTTGGAAATCTGCCATAGGTTCAAAAGACTAGTCTAGCCTCCACCTTCTGGTGAAGACAGGGGTTCTAAAACCTAGCTTCCCTGATTGGGATTGGCACACAAAATGATAAGATGAATGCTTCTACCTTGGGAGTTTTTTTTTTTTTTTAAAGATTTTATTTTTTTCCTTTTTCTCCCCAAAGCCCCCCGGTACATAGTTGTATATTTTAGTTGTGGGTCCTTCTAGTTGTGGCATGTGGGAGGCTGCCTCAGTGTGGTTTGATGAGAAGTGCCATGTCCGCGCCCAGGATTCGAACTGACGAAACACTGGGCCGCCTGCAGCGGAGCGCACGAACTTAACCACTCAGCCATGGGGCCAGCCCCTACCTTGGGAGTTTTAGTACCAAGAACTGAGGGAGACAGATGGCAGGGGCCTCACCCAGGCACATAGGTTGTAAGAATTCTGTTTAAAGGTGGCTGCCAGTCTGCTGCTTCTCTCCCTTCAGCGTCGAAAACTGGGGGAAGGGAACAGTTTTTACTCCTGAGGAACCTGCCAGGAACTCACTGTGCTAGCGCCCCCTCAGGTGTTATGCTTATTGCTCATGGGGGCACTGCTGGCCAGAGACAGCGAGGAGAAGACAGCTAAGGCAAGCCCTCAGGGGCAGCCTGGTAGTTTGCTAATTGATAGTCTTGTTATACTGCCCTTCATCTTTGGCAGATCGAAATATTTGAATATTTTGATTTGGAAAATCAAATATATTGATTTGATTTGGAAAGTCTTTCGAGCCAGTCTGATCAGAATTTGAGATAAAACACATCAGTTTTTCATGGGTGGCCACAGGCAAATCTTTTAACCTCTTTAACCTTAGTAGAAGTTGAACCTCATCTGGAAATTTGGATGATATCCTCCTTTCATGATTTTTATATTGATTACAGATGCATATAAAATCTTAGCACTGTGACGGGCATGTATCAAGCATTAAAATAAGTAGCAAACATTAAAATTATTACTTATCGGATGGGTGCTATATACAAAACAAAGCCACATATTAGACTTATGTGTTTGCATTAATTTACATGGGTTCTTTCAATGTATTTGAAATATTTTGAAGAGAAGGACATTATAATATATAACACTGGAATGGCAGAAAACCTCCTCCAGCATTTTATAACATATAATAAAGGGTCCCACTGTGGGCAGTCTTGTAACTGGTTAGTTATTGATGCGTTCTGCTGAGTTTAAGGTGGAAATTTTCACCCCAGATTAGCTATTGGAGGGGGCTGCTTTTCTAAGGCCATGTTGGAACTTTGGCCCATAATGGCCCAATTTAAGTGGAAGTCTCTTACTTTAGGAAAGAGAATGGAGCAGAAAATCCCTTTTCAGATAGTTATTGGAATGAATTCTGCACATGCTCCCTGTGGTTAACCTCGGCCATGACTGGATGTTGCTGGTAACTCCGATGAAACACCTTAAGGCGAGAGCATGGCCGTCAATAAAACACCTGGGAAATGCGGTCTTGCAATAGGGCTCGTGGAGGATAATCGAACATGCCACCAGTATCATTTCCCTCATAGAGATGTTTACTCCGCTCAGGAGCTTGGGCTGACTGCTGCCTGCAAAACAGTATGCACAAGCTGGAATCTCCAGGGCTTTAGTGAGCCTTCGTTGGTTTAATTGGAAGCGCTACTGTTCTGGGTTTCCATCACATGCCCCAGAATTTGCCTCCTCCCAGCTCCAGCCTCGCCTTCATTTTCCTGTGGCAATGGTATAAATAATGCAGAGCTCTCACTGCTGGGAAACAGGAACAAGACCCAGATGTCAGGAAAGGAAAACACAGCAGCTTAAAGCTGGCAAAGCGGAGCGGTAAACACAATCAAGGAGAGGGGCGCCTTGGGGAGCGAGGGAATGGCTAGGGGAGGTGTGTTTGAGATGGAGGAAGGGTAACCTCTTGAACAAGGGGCCCAATTAACTTGCAGAGGAACCAGAATAGGACCAAGGAATGGAGGGGAAAATGGAGAAAGCATGTGAGGAGCATAGTAATGTGGCCTTGAACAGCCTCTTTGCTGAGCAAGAAATGATGGAACTCACGTTTGCATGAATTAAATTAACCTTGCAATTTAACCCAGACGAGGATTCAGTGGAAAAGGTACTAGGGAGATGGTGGAAGAGCCTGATTTCAAAATTGTAATCCAATGAACACCGTATACTTTGCTGATGAAGACAGTGAGACACAGGGGTATCAGTTTAGCCCAGAGCCAATCTAACCATCCAGCTCTAATAAAACTTAACTCAATGAAACCTCAAATCTGTATCTCTTCCTATGTTCCTTGCCTTGAGGAGAAGCACAATCATATTGCCTATTGCCTTAATCCATAGATCCAGGGATTGTTCTTAACCTTCCTCACTGAGCCCCTAAATCCATTTAGTCTCCAACTCCTATAGATTTTCCTTCCTTACTTTTCCACCAAATGTCCTTTCTCTCCAGACTTACATCTGCTGCCCTAAGTTAGGCCCTTGTCATCTCTCATGCCTGGGCTCAGTCCCACCAATTCATTCTTCTAGTGACCTGATCATGCTGCTCTTCTTTGCTCAAATACATTGATGGCTCCTTCACCACCTTCAGGAAAATACCCCCAAATCCTCGAACGGCATACAAGGGCATTAATGAGCTGCCCACTGCCCACTTCTGCAGATGCCCGAGATCCAGTCTCCTTTCACTCTATAGCCTTATTTTGAGGGATTGCCATTCCTCAAATCCATAGCCCCCTCTTCCTCATTTTCCATTTGCTTGGATAGCTCTCACTTGGTAGGACTCATCTTAGGTAGAACCTCCCTAGGGAATCCCAGGACCATCACACTGCACACCTGCTGGGGGGCCATTCATTTGGAGGGCCATGTGAATGATGTCCCTAGATTTGTGTAACATGTCCTGGTTTGGGTCCCCAGAGAGCCCTGTGCTTTTCTCTATCTCCTCTCCTCTCACTACAATACAATCACCTCTTTACTTGTGGGATCATCCCAACAAAACAGCTCCTTGAAGAGGCAATATAGACATGAAAGTGTTTTAAAACATGAACTCTTGATCAGAGCAAACTGGTACTCCAATATTTGCTCACATATTTAATAGCAGTGCAAACTTGGGCCAGCTGGGTAAGCTACTTATTTTATCTGGAATTCAGTTTTCTCAGCTGCAAAACGGGAATGATTCTAGCACCTACTTCATCATGAGATAATCGATATTGCATTTTTAGCACAGTATCTGAAGCATCGTAAGTTGTCCTTGTTGCTGTTGTTGTGAAGGGCAGTACTATGTTACATTAAAGTTTTAATTTCTCCTGCCACACAATGGGTATCCAGTAGATATTTGTTGAATCAATTGATGAATAAGCAAGATTAGGGCCATTGGGAACCTGTGGATATTGGAGTGCTGTAATTGGGCGCACTGCCTACTTACCTGGTACAGAATTTTACTGAGAGGAAGTACAAGTGTTGCAAATTCCAGTAGGAAAGAAAAACCTTCCTCAGCTGAAATAACTTGATAATTTGTCCCATAATTGCACCTGCAATTTAGGGGAACACATGTTTCTTATAATTACCAGGCATTTATTCTTAGGGGTGTCATTTGAACAACAAGCAAAACAATGTCTCCATCTCCTTTATTTTGAATCTTCAGAGGCCACCGGAACTCCCAGAGCTGAGCACCCCTCATTCCTGCAGGTGAATACGTCTATAATTTGTCATTTACCTCAGCTTTAAGGGTCTGTAAGGATCAGGAAAAAAAAGCTCTTTTCTCCAGTTGAATTCAGCATTTAAGGAGCGCCTGTTACCACTTAGGCATAGCTCCTGGCTATATTGAGAAATCTGTTGCTAAGACACAGTCTTAATTTGTTTGCACACTTTTCATCAGAATGGTGGGTGTTTATTCACGAGAGAAAGTGAGGGGTAAGAGAGAAAGGTGGAAAATTCCTGATGGTAGAGGATTAAACCTCAAACAATTATTGTATTGGCTCCTCTAGGCTAGGGGCTCTCAAAGCATGGTCCTGGGGCCAGGGGCATCAGCATCACCTGATAATTGTTAGAAATGCAAGTTCCTGGGCCTAAACCAGATTTACTTGACTCACAGAATTGCTGGGGAGTGGCTCACAATAGTATTTTAACAAGTCCTCCAGGTTATTCTGATGCTTGATAACATGCGACATCCCCTGCTCCAGACTCGAGACTGGAACAGTGGTTCTCAACCCTGGCTGGACATTAGAACCACCTGGAAGACTTTTAAAACATCCCATAGCCTTAGTGTCACTGCAGACCAATTAAATCGAAATCTCTGGAGGTGGGCTCCAGGCACTGGTATTTTTAAAATCCCTTCAGAAGAGTTTAATGCGTAGACAGGATGGAGAAGCACTGGCTTAGGTGATGTTTTTGTTGGAAAAAACAGAAACCTGCTTAAAGTAACCCAAGTAGTAAGACGTAGAGTTTTGAAGGAAAAAAATCCCAATAAGATCTTACAGGAACTGGAATGCTCCAAAACCCCAGATAGTACTTGCTTCTCTCTCTCATTTTTCTCTTTCTGTTGGCCACGTTTTCTGTGTCCTGATTTTCTCTGTACATTTGCTTAATTACCTCACTCTTACAAAACAAGTTACTGTGCTCATTCACTGTTTCCGCTCTTTCATTATTTGCCTTGTGTCTGGTTTGACTTGTCATTGGACCAGCTCCTTCCTCCTCAACTCCGCGTAACCTTTCAGCTCCAACACCCACAGCTCAGGGATAGAGAGAAGCTGGGAAGATGGATTTTCTCATAAGACTTTATCCTGAAACTATGAATTAAGAATCCCACATAAAAAATGAAATTCTTCTTCACTGAAGAGAAAAGAATACTTAAAAATACTTTTCTGATAACAGAATATTTAAAATGTAATTAAAAAATCCCCCAAAATATAATTGTAGTGGTATGTTATTGACAATGAAGAGAAAGAGGGGGAGGAAAAGAAGGTCAATATAGAGAACAGTTTTGAGTCCTTTAGTCCTTGAAACCTTCATCTCACAGCTACCTGGTCTGTCCAAAAACCTACCAGCTGCCTCCTGATCCAGTCAGTATTCCTTGTCTGGCAACAATCTTGATTGCAGACATCAGTCCTGACGTCTCTGACTTCTTTCCTACTTGTGTAGCTCACCAACAAAGCAACATGACTTATGAGTTCCAACATGCCATCAGAGACTTAGTCTTCATCTTCTCCTGTTGTGACTGGACAGACCATTTACCTATTTGTCCCTTTATTTTTGTTTCACATATGTGTTTATTTATGTCTCCATGCATGTACCCTGAGTGTCCTGGGATCCATTCCTGCTGTCAACAGCTTCCTATTCAGTCAATGAACTATAGGACTTTACCATATACCAGAAGTAGGCTCAGTCATCATCTAGTCTAATTTCTCAACCAACAATATCATTGATAGCAATTTATCTGGTTTCTGCTGAAATATTTCCAGAGAACGGAAGTTTTTTAAAGTGTGACACAGCATTGCAAGATAGCCATAACCATAGAACATTCTTTCTTTCTTTCTTTTTATTTTTTTGAGGAAGATTAGTCCTGAGCTAACATCTCCTGCCAATCCTCCTCTTTTTGCTGAGGAAGACTGGCCCTGAGCTAACATCCGTGCCCGTCTTCCCCTAATTTATATGTGGGACACCTACCACAGGATGGCTTGACAAGTGGTGCGTAGGTCTGCACCCAGGATCCGAACTGGCGAACCCCGGGCCACCAAAGCGGAATGTGTGAACTTAGCTGCTGCACCACCAGGCTGGCCCCAGAACATCATTTTTTGCCAGTAACAATTATTGAATTTAATATGGAGCTGGAATCTATATCAGTATCATCTTTCCTTTTGCCTTACTCTGCTCTTTGAAATGATAGCAAATACATTTATTTATGTTCCAAATGGGAGAATTTCGAAATCTGGGCTCTGCTATCAAGCCCTCTCTTTTTCTAGGATAAGTGTCTCCAGTATCTTTAGCTGTTCTTTGTTTACAAACATTCCCATTTCTCTTAGATTTCTGGTTCCTCTTTACTGAGGTATCCTAGCTTATTCTAAAATGCCACACTCAGAATTGAAAAACACTATATTAGAAGTAAATTGACCAGTATGAGGTACATTGCACTGATTGTTCTCCTATTATATGACCACTTTACTTCTCCAGAAGTAATTTATGATTAGATGAATTTTTGACATCCATGGCGAGCATCCACAGGCAGCATCCATGGCCACTGATTCATTCTGAGCAAACTGACATCTAAGACCTCCAGATCTCTCATTCAAAACCTACTTCTTACCTAAGTGTCTTTATCCTTTACTTGTGTGACAGTTTGAATCTAATTATAGGATGTTACGTTTATTCCAATTTAAGTGTTTCTATTTCCATTGATTCTGCTCTTTTACCACTTAGTTTCTGTTCTTTACTCTTTTAACTCTGCTATCAATTGTCCTCAATTCTGTATCATTAGTAAATTTGATAAACACCTTCAGTTACCTACTCTGGGTCCTGAACTTACTATGCAAAGGCTACATTTCTAGAGACTAAGGAACAAATGTGAGGAAATACCTCATTAGAATTCCGGGACATCCGCCTCTCTGAAACACACAAACGTGTATGTATCAAATGTTAATTTTAAGTACACAGATCACAACTGTACACCTTGGTACATTCTCACAGAATGAACCACCAACCAAGTCAAAAAACAGAATAGGACCAGTAAACCAGAGACCCTAGACAATAGTACCCAGTTCTATACAACATAAACACGACCCTAATTTCTAGCACCATATTAGTTTTGCCTATTTTTTAATGTCATGTAATAGAAATCATATGGATGTACTCTTGTGTCCAGCTTGTTCTTCCATTCTCAATGCTGGACAGTATTCTGCTGAATGAGTATACCACAATTAATTAATCCATTCTACTGTTTACAGTTTTAGATGAGTAAAAACAGTGCTGCTATGGACATTCTTGATATCTTCTGGTGCTGAATACATGCATTTCTGTTGGGAGGGTCCTAGAATATGTGTATGTTAAGCTTTAGAAGACACTCCCAAATTGTTTTCCAAAGTAGTGGCATCAATTTGTAGTCCCACAAGCTAGGTTTGAGAGTTCCTTTTGCTCCCTATCCTGGCCAACATTTGGAGTCATCTGTCTTCATGATATTAGCAGTCCTAATAAGCAATTAGATGAAATGGCATCTCTTCATGGCATTTAAATTATATTTCTTTGATATTAATGAGATTGAGTACATTTTCATTTGCTTAATAGCCATTTGGAGATTCTCTTTTGTGAAATGTCAGTTCAAGCTTTTTGCCCATTTAAAAATTGGGTTGCTTCTCTTTTTCTTATTGATGTATGTTAAGTAAGTATAAACATATATATATATACACACATATTCTCTATATTTGTTGAGCCATTTGTTGGATATATGTATTGCAAATATGTTATTTCACTCTTTAATTTGCCTTTTTACATTCTTCATGGTGTATTTGAATGAACAGAATTTCTTAATGGAATATACCTAGTGTTTAAGTATTTTCATTTATGTTTAGTTTTTGTTTGTGTCCTTTTTTTATTTTTAAAGCTGTTTTGTACAGTCTTTCTTTCTTTCTTTCTTTCTTTCTTTCTTTCTCTCTTTCTCTCTTTCTCTCTTTCTCTCTTTCTCTCTTTCTCTCTTTCTCTCTTCTTTCTCTCTTTCTCTCTTTCTTTTTTGAGGAAGATTAGCCCTGAGCTAACTCTTGTCAATCCTCCTCTTTTTGCTGGGGAAGACTGGTCCTGAGCTAACATCCATGCCCATTTTCCTCCACTTTATATGTGGGACACCTACCACAGCATGGCTTGCCAAGCGGTGCCATGTCCGCACCCGGGATCTGAACTGGCGAACCCCAGGCCGCCGAGAAGTGGAACATGCGAACTTAACTGCTGTGCCACCGGGCTGGCCCCTGTTTGTGTTCTTTTTAAGAACTCTTTTCCAACTCCAAGGTCATACATAGTAGCCTATGTGTGTATGTATACCATGTATGTTTACTATGTATGGTAAAGCCTCAAGTAGCTTAATTATTTTGTCTTCCATATTAGGATCTACAATCCATGTGGAATTTATTTTTTAACATGTTATGAGGTAACGATATTTATTTTTATTTCTTACATGGGAATTATAGTGTTCTCAGACCATCCCTTCCCCACTGCACCAGAGTGTCAACTTTGTCATAAATCAAGTAACTATTTACAGGAGTGTCTTTCTGGAATATTTATTTTCCTCCATTGATCAATTTATGTATCCTTTCACTAATAATACTCTGTCTGAAATACTATAACTTCAAAATAAGTTATGATATCTGTACATAATTTGTCCAGTTTTCTTATTCTTTGTCAAGACCGTCTCAGTTATTCTTGGCTCTTTGCTTTTCCATACTAGTTTAGGATCAGCTTGCAGGTTGCCACAAAATAAAAAATAAAACAAAACAGGGGCCGGCCTGGGGATGTACCGGTTAAGTTCGCACGCTCTGCGTCGGTGGCTCGGGGTTTGCTGGTTCGGATCCCGGGTGTGGACCTAGCACCGCTTATCAAGATATGCTGTAGCGGGCATCCCACATATAGAATAGAGGAAGATGGGCACAGCTGTTAACCAAGGGCTAATCTTCCTATAAACAAACAAACAAACAAACAAATAAATAAAAACATTCTCTGTGGATCTTGGTTGAGATTATATTGAACCTATATAGATAAATTTCCGGAGAATTGAAATTTTTCATTTTCTCAATAATGTGTCTTGCACATCTTGAAAATTATGAGTTTAGTGCTTTTATGCTACTTTAAATACTAGTTTTAAATTTGGATTTTTATTTGTATGCTGATAGTATATATAAGTGCACTTCATTTTTATATGTCGACATTCTAACTTGGTATTTTGAAATAATTTGTATGTACAGATTTTTGATATTCTATATTTTACAATCTTTATGTAGGAAAATTTTATTTACCCCTTTCAAATCTTATACTTTTTATTTTTTTTCTTGCACTTGTTTTTTCTCTTTTCTCAGTTGTATCTTCCAATATAGTTGATGATAGTCAGCACCAGGTATTTCCTGAGTTCAGGGAGGAAACATAATATTTCATGAAAAATCATACTATAGGTGATTTTGTAGGTAATATGTATTAGGTTAAGGCAATTCCTTTCTGTTCCTAGATTCTAAGAGGTTGGTTATTATTTTTAAATCATTTATGGGTATTGAGTTTTATCAAATTTTTTTTTTTGAGGAAGATTAGCCCTGAGCTAACTACTGCCAGTCCTCCTCTTTTTTGCTGAGGAAGGTTGGCCCTGAGCTAACATCTGTGCCCATCTTCCTCTACTTTATATGTGGGATGCCTACCACAGCATGGCTTGCCAAGCAGTGCCATGTCCACACCCAGGATCCAAACAGGTGAACCCTGGGCCACCGAGAAGCGTAACATGCAAACTTAACCGCTGCGTCACAAGGCCGGCCCCTTATCAAATGTTTTTATGCATCTATTATGATTATCATATTAGTTCTTTCATTATTCTGTAAATGTATTGAATTACATTGAATTATTTTTGAATGTTGAAACAACCAACCTTGCATTCTTGATTTTAACTAAATATTATGATGTATCATTTTTTCACTTTTTATTTTGAAACAATTTTGAGAAACAATTTTACAGAAAAGTTTCAAAAATAGCACGAGTACCCATATATACTTCATCCAGTTTCCCCTAATGTTAATATTTTGCACAATCATGGCACAATTATCAAAACTGAAAATTAGGGGCCGACTCTGTGGCCGAGTGGTTAAGTTTGCACACTCCGCTGCGGCGGCCCAGGGTTAGTATCCTGGCACGGACATGGCACCACTTGTCAGGCCACGTTGAGGTGGCGTCCCACATCCAACAACTAGAAGGACCTGCAACTAAGATATATAACTATGTACAGGGGGGTTTGGGGAGATAAAGCAGAAAAAAAAAAAAAAAGAAAAAAAAAGATTGGCAACAGTTGTTAGCTCAGGTGCCAATCTTTAAAAAAAACTCAAAAACTGAAAATTAATTTTGGAACAGTACTGTTAATAAAACTACAGACTTTATATGGATTTCATTAGTTTTCACATCAATGTTCTTTAGTTATTTCAAGATCTAATCCAGGATTAAATGCTATTGTATTTATATTTCATGTTTTCTTAGTTTCCTCTCATCTGTGAGTCTACCAGACTTTCCTTGTCTCTTTGACCTTGACAGTTGTAAAGAGTATTGGTCATTCTTGTACTTTTCTTCCATATGACTTTAGTGTCAATATTGGTGACATTAGCCTTGATCACTTGGATAAGGTGGTTTCTGCCAGGTTTCTCCATTGTAAAGTTACTATTTTTCTCTTTGCAATTAATTGCATCTTCCTGGAGATACTCTGACACTATGCAAATAATCATTTTTCTCCTCAAATCTTTGTCACTAATTTTAGCATCCGTCAGTGGATCTTGCCTGCAATGATTATTATAGAGGGGTTCTTATGGTGGTATTCTATTCACTTCATTCATTCTATATTTGTTAATTGGAATTCATCTGTAAGGAAGAGCTGTCCCTTCTCCTGTATGTTTGTATGTATGTATGTATGTATGTATGTACATATGCGTGTATTCAATGAGTTTTTTATATGGGTATGGACTCATGGACACTAATTTTATTCTGTGGACTGTAATCCTATCCTATCGTATTCTACTCTATTGATCAAATTATTCCAACTTTGATCATTTGAAGCTTTTTCAGGTTGGCTCCTGTGCCCTTTCAACATGACCCTTCCTTTTGAAATATTTCTTTTGTGCAATTCTTATGTTGTATTTTCTCTGTCTCAGCCCTGAAATCAACTACTTGTGCAAAAAAAGCCTGGTTCGTTTTATTGGAGAATGGTATTAGAAGCCAAGATCTGGGCATCACGTGTGCTCATTGCTACTGAGGTGATTTCATTTCTAGGCTCTCTCAAAGAACAGAGCTTGAAAATATATGCATCTGTACTAACTAATATATGCACACACTCATTTTTATTTCTGTATCTATCTATCTGAAGATATATTGAAAAAACCAAGAGTTCATAGTAATACCTCTAATTTCAAGTTGCTGCCAGAGGAGTTTATTCTAGCCTTCATAATTTCATTGCTTATAACTTCTTTCTCCAACAATGAGAAAACTGGCTCTCATAATATGCAATATATCAATTTATTTGTTCATCCCTGGTGTACATATAAAGTAGTTTCAACTACACTAACCCATAACCCTGTAATAAATAAATTTATTAACAAGAGTACAGTGTTTGCGTATAGTTTTTTGTTTTTATTCTTACAATTCTACTTGGAAAATAGTATTTTTCCATAGTAACTTAGGTTAGTTCTTGTTTTCCCCACCCCTTTAAGTCTGATAATTTTATTCATTTGTAATGCAATAGGTTCATTTGTTACACTTTCTGTTCCATTTTAGATTTTCCCCACCCTGAATACGTGAGTGAGGGGAGCATCTGAATCCTTGGAAAGCTCTGTAGTGGCTCTTCTTTGAAGGCCAGCCCTGTAGAGGATGCCACTGTTGAGATGGGGTGCCTCATTTTGGTGGAGATTATGGAATCCCAAAGTAGCAGAGGCCCAGTAGCACTTAACCACCAAAGACAACATGGGCACATGAAACAATGCATCCCTCTTTGCCTCAGATAATACTTCTTGTTATGATGTCTGTTTTATCTGATAAATAATATGGCTAATTCCAGTTTTCTTTTTTTTGAAGAAGATTAGACCTGAGCTAACATCTGCTGCCAATCCTCTTTTTGCCGAGGAAGATTGGCCCTGTGCTAACATCCATGCCCATCTTCCTCTAATTTATATGTGGGACACCTACCACAGCATGGCTTGCCAAGCAGTACTCTGTCTGCACCCAGGATTCGAACTTGCGAACCCTGGGCCGCAGAAGCGGAATGTGTGAACTTAACCACTGTGCCACTGGGCTGGCCCCTCGGGTTTTCTTTTGTTTATGCTTACAGAATATATCTTTTTACATCTTTTACTTTAAAAAATTTATGTATTTATTTTTTGCTGAGGAAGATTCACCCTCAGCTAACATCCACTGCCAATCTCCACTCTTCCTCTTTTTGTATGTAAGCTACCACCAAAGCATGGCCACTGGCAGATGAGTGGTGTAGGTCTGCTCCTGGGAGCTGAACCCAGGCCACCAAAGCAAAGCACTCCAATCTTAACCACCAGGCCACCTGGGCTGGCCCTACATATTTTACTTTTAACTTATCTATGTCTTTATGTTTAAAATGAATTTCTTTTGAAGAAAATGTATTTGATCTTGCTTATTAACCAATCTGACAGTCTTTATCTTTTAATTAGTGTGTTTTGACCATTTACGTTTAATGAGATTATTGATATGTTGGAATAGAAATTTACTATCTTGATAGCTGTTTTCTATTTGTATCACCTGTTCTTAGACTTTTCTATCTTTTGTGATTTTTCTTGTGTTAATTGAGGATTTTTATGATCAATTTATCTCTATAATTGAATACTACTTATACTCCTTACAATATTTTTAGTGTTTATGCTATTCTCACAATATCCATCTTTAATTAATCAGAATATACCTTCAGATAATATTATACTGCTTCATTTATAGTATAATGACCTTACAACTGTGTATTCACAATTTCTTTCTCCAAATTTCATTCTATTATTCTGATATATTTGCTTTTACACATACTATAAACGTATACTACATTGTGACTCTTTAGCTTTAGACCTTCAGTGACGTTTTAGAGACATTAAAATCAAGCAAAAAGAAAAAAAAATGATTTTACCTTCAGGTATTTCATTTCCAGTGCTTTGATTCAAAGAGACAGTGACTTTTTGAGACAAAAATGATCTTTGTACCCCCAAACATCGACATCAGGAATCAGAAAAGATAGATGCTTGGCCTCAGAGGAGGCCGTATTCTCCAATGCCCTTTTCATATGTGGCCAAGGAGGATAATGGAAAAACGAGCACCTCCCAAGTGCAGAGGAAAGATCTGTAGAGAAGAAGAAGACTAGAGAGCTATTGACAGGGAGCAGAACTAGGGCCTAATCAAGCAACCAGCCCTGAACCCATTATCATTTCAGAATTGATATGGTCAAGTGACTGCTGTGCTCATCCCACTCATTCTCTTTCAAACATGAGTGTTTATTGGGGTTAATGTTTCCTCATTCAACCATTGTATGTAGCTGGGTGGAAGGCAGATGACTTGCCTTTTTTCTTTCTAGATTAGGAAGAGGCACATATGGGGTCTAGAAACTATCATGGGACCTTGGACTGAGAGTTTGAAGACTAAGAATTGGAGACTGTGATAGGCTGTGATGTTCAGACGTTTTTCTTGGCAGGAGAGGAGTATATTTTGTATGTTGAAGGGAGGGAAGCAAATATTTAGACTAAAAGGACAGATTATTTTAGTGCTTGGCTTTTACTGGATAACAAACCACCCCAAAACTTAGTGGCTTAAACAATACCTATGCAATATGTTTAATGATGCTGCATGAAAATCATCCACGTAAACTGAGTGATTCTTCTGGTCTGAGCCAGCTTGGCCAGGGCTGGATGGTCCTAGATGGATTCATGCACAGGTCTAGTGGTTGGCTTGGTATCAGGTAGGTCATTGCAAGATGACTTTATAGCATGTCTCCTCATCCAGCAGGCTAGCCTATGTTCCTTCACAGGACAATTATTGCAGGGCTCCCAGGAGCAGCTGAACAGCCAGCCCCAACGTGCAAGTCCTTTATGGGCTTCAGTTTGCATCATATTTGCTAATACTTATTGGCCAAAAGATTTCACATGGCTAAGTCCAGATTCAAGGGGTGAGGAAACATACTCCACCTCTTGATGGAGGTGGAGCATAGTCTATTGCAAAGGGGCAAGCATATAGGGATGTGGAGAATTTGAGGTCTTTTTTTAGATTTTCTTATTTTTTCTCCATTCTTAGCATCTCTCCTTGTAATAGGATTTCACATCACTGCCCTTTGTCATGTGACTTGAAGAGCCTCCTTGTAGGGGGAATATACTTCCTCAAGCCATTGATGATAAGATTGGCCATGTAACTTGGAATGAGAACAGACTTGATGTTCACCATGCTCCATGAAGCTTTTAGAGCCATAGCGTGATTCTGCCTTTGACATTTTTCCCCTCTGCCACAATAGTTTCTAATCGCAAACTGGAGCTTCTTCTTTCGCCTGGATCCCAGAATGAAGAGGACATGCTGGAAAATAAACCCTGTTTGCTAAGCCATTGAGTTTGGTGGTCATTTTTTACCACTTCAGACCCTAGAGAAAAAATTATAGCGATTTGTTAACTTCTCTTTTTTATATTGAACCTATTCCTTTTAAATGGATATTTCCTATTGACTTTTAAAATTATTTCAAACTCTGTATGTTTTTAAAAAGGCTTTGTTCCCTATTTCCTCTTCTAGTTTTGACCCTGTCTTCACCCTAGTCACAAGCAAATTTCTCAAAAGGGCCGTGCGTAACTCCTATTTCTTCACATCTCATTCAATCCTAAACCCCTTCCAATCTATGTTTTTCCCTGATAATTCCACCAATACAACTCTTTGCAAGGTTACCAATGATCCCCACATGGCTGGTTCTGTTCAGCAAACAGTATCTGCCTGAAACAGTTGACTTTTTAAACGTTTAAGAAACCAATAAATCTGACCTGGATTTACTTTCTCCTTTGTTCGGCCATTGTAGGTCTTCTGTGATTTCCACGGCCACTCCCAAAAGAAGAATGTGTTTCTTTATGGTTGTAGCATCAAGGAGACCTTGTGGCAAGCAGAGTCCACTGTGGGCACATCTACTCTCGTAGAGGATGTCAGTTACAGGGTAAGTCACTGGGGAGAATGACGTCAGATATTTTGTCCCATCCATTTTCTTCCCAAATAAGCATTTTGATTATTTTAACTATAGGATTGTATACAAGCAGGTTGGAGGCCTGTGTAACCTCTCCACATTTTTGATGAATAATGGCTTCCTACCTGGTTGCTCTGAATTTGTTTTCTATATGAAATGATGTACTGCAAAGGGCATGAGAATTGGAGACAGGACACCTCATTTTAATGCTTAGCTTTGTAATTATTAACTGTGTGACTATGAGTCACTAATGTCACCTCTCTGAACTGCCATTCTGTCATCTGTAAAATTAAGATAGTAAAAATGCTGTCTCAGTTATGTGTTTATGGGAAGAACAAACTTATACTGAATACAAAAAGATCTTAAATAAATATGGAGGGATGAACACATTTCAGGCATTAGACCATCCACGTCCTCTGTGTGAGTGTGCTATAAGAAGCAGAGCAGTAATCCACTGAGCCTAGTAATCCACTGAGCCTAATTCTATTTTCTGTGGGTTCCAGTGGTTAGAGCTCAATAATTCTCTCCCTGAACCAAATAGCAAGTTAAGGAGGGGTAAAGAAGGACAGACTCCTCCTGTCAGGATAAAGTAGATGAGCTGTTGCTTACTGGGAGTTAGGAAGAGGTGGAAGAGCCAAGTTGTCCAAACACAAAATAAAAACTGACCTTTGTTTCAAATTTATATAGGCAAAGGAGAAAAATTCTGTATTGGAGAAACCGACAGTTTTCCTCCTGTGTCTTTCTCCTTTGCTTTCACATGGAGCGCTTCAATTCTGACACTTCTGGTGACCAAACGTGTGGGGCTGTTTTCCTTCACCAAGCAATTCTGCAGCATCAACTGAGCGTCCTATACTTTAACTCAATTCTCACATTACCTACTTGGAGATAGTAGCAGGTACCAGGGGTAAAGGGCTCAGTCCCATGAGACTGCCCTCCACTTCAGATGCCAATCACAGGTAGTAGGTGCCCAAGATACCCACAACTTCTGTCCAACTTGGCTATAAGTCAGAGGTTCCCATGACTTTCTCCCCCTTAGACTTGATTATTAGCTAGAACAGCTCATAGAACTCAGGGAAACACTGGCTTATGTTTACCAGTTTATTAAAGGATATGGGGAAGGATACAGATGAACGACCAGATGAAGGGATACATAGGGCGAGGTCTGGGAGGGTCCCAGTACGAGAGTATGTCCTTGCAGAGCTGGCGAGCACCACCCTCCTGCTATGTAGATGTGTTCACTTGGAAGTTCTCTGAATCCTAAACTAGTTGGATTTTTATGGAGCCTTCCTCACATAAGCGTGATTAATTATTAACTCCATTTCCGGCCCCTCTCCCTTCTCTAGAGAAGTGGTGATAGCCCCCATCCAGGAGCCAGCCTGGAGCTCACCCAGAGTCACTCATTAGAACTAAAGATTCTCCTAGTGCTCTTATCCCTTAGGAATTTACAAGGTTTTAGGAGCCCAGTGTCAGGGACTGGGAATGAAGAAATAATATATATTTCTTCTTATAAATCATAATATCAAAATTATGGTGGTACCTATCTCTTCTAAATCCTTTATTATTCTGGATATGTGAATTTACTGTGTACAAAATAGCTTCATCCCCAGGCTTAATGAGTATTAAAAGAGTCAGGGGCTGTCCCAGTGGCATAGTGATTGGGTTCGCACACTCTGCTTCAGCAGTCCAGAGTTCTTGGGTTCAGAGCCTGGGTGTGGACCTACACACCGCTCATTAAGCCGTGCTGTGGTGGTGTCCCACATATAACATAGAGGAAGATGGGCACGGATGTTAGCTCAGGGACAAAGTGGCCAATTGATTTTTGACAAAGATGCCGAGGCAGTTCAAAGGGGAAAAGGGTAGTCTGTCCAGCTAAAAGTACTGAAACAATTGGATAGCCACGTAGCAAAATACGAATTTAGATCTTTCCTAACACTATACACAAAATTTAATTTAAAATGCATCATAAACCGAAATGTAAGAACTGAAATATAAAACTTATAGAATGCAATCCACTAGAAAATCTTTGTCTTTTGTCTTCTTTGAGTCATCAAAGCTGTCTCAGCTAGCAGCCCAAAAGCACAAACTATTAAAAAAAACTTAATAAATTGCACTTTATTAAAGTTAAAATGTTTTGCTCTTCAAAAGTTACTATTAAGAGGGTGGAAAGACACGCTATAGACTGGGAAAAATATTTGTAAATCATGTATCTGATAAAGGACTTGTATCTAGTATACGTGAATTTTTACAAGTCAAGAATAAGAAAAACAACCCAAGTTTTAAAAATGTGCAAAAGATGTGATTGAACCCCTCATTATAGACAATGTATACAAGGCTGGTATTAACAATATCATTATTCATTGGGTAATTGCAAATTTAAAGCATAATGGGATAGCACTACACAATCACTAGAATGACCATAATAAAAAAGCTGGAAATACCAAGTGTTGGGGAAGGATGTTCAGAAACTGAAACCCTCCTTTATCATTTATGGAAATGTAAAGTGGTATGGCCTGTTGGAAAACACTTGGGCATTTTCTTCAAAGATTAGCATACCTTTAGCATACAACCCTATAATTCCATTCCTGTGTATCTACCCGAGAGAAGTGAACACATATATCCACATAAAGACTTGTTCGTGTATGTTTGTACACATCCTTGCACATGTACAAGCATCATACACAATATTCCCAAACTGGAAACAATGCAAATACATCCACCAACTTGTGAATGGACAAACAAAGCATAGCATCTTCATACGTAGTATATGCACAATGGATACTTACTCAGTAGTAAAAACGGACAAACTACTGATATATGCAACAACATAGATGTACCCCTAAAGAAGTCAGAAACAAAATACTGAATGGTTTAATGTATATGACATTTCTGAAAAAGACAAAACTATAGAGTCAAAAAGTAGATCAGAGGTTGCCTGGGGCAGGATTGCCTGGAAATGAGCATGAAAGAAATTTTAGGGTGATGAAAGTGTTCTAAAACTGGATTGTGGTGATGGTTGAAGACGGATACAGTTACTAAAATCATCAAACTGTACATCTACGTCAATAAAGCTGATATATATATTTAAAATGCAAACATTTATTATTTACCATGTGCCAAGCTCTGTGCTAGGTATTTATGCAGCAAAGTTGAGTAAAGTGTGGACTTTTTCTTCTCAAAATTAACAACTGGGGAGAGAGGCACATTATTAGAAACTTAAAATATAGAATAATCAGTAGAAGAAGAGACATATTATGGGTAACAGAGAAGGATGGATTATTATGGGTAACAGTAAAGGATTGATTAAGTCTCTACGGGTGCAGAGTTGGGTGGACGATCCTGGCTGTCTTCAAGAGACAAGTTTTTGAGGGGTAGATATGATGAGCAGTGTTAGGACACTGCACAAAGAAAATCGTATATCACAGATGATTTTCAACTTAAGATTCACTTCAAGAGAAATCTGAAGAAGTAAATGACGTGAATTCTGTGATAATTAAAACTTGAGCCTCAAAGAACTTTAATTGGCAGTTGTGGATAACAGAGAACTGAGAAGAGACAATGAAATCCGGTCTTCACTACTGCCTGCCAAGTGTCTCCTGTTAGTGACATTGCCTGGCATTGACCCTCCTCATGAATTTCCACTTTCACGAGTTACAAAGATAACAATTTGGGACACTACTTATACAGGGCCAAGCATGTGCCAGACACTATTCTGGGCACACTATATATATTAGCTCATTTAATCTTCCCAACTACCCTATATTTTAGAATAGTGCACAGCAATAGATGCTGCTTAACAAATGTTTGTTGAATGAATAGCTACTTTTAATAGCATCTTATTTCACGTGTAAGAGGAGGGGCACAGAGAGATTAAATAAATTGCCCAGAATCACATAGTTAGGAACACTGGGTTTGGGGCCCATGTGGCTGAGCACCAGAATCCACACTTTTAGATTCTGACCTCAGTGATCTTATAAAGTGTGCATTGTCTCAGACAGAAGCAGAGCTCAAGAATAAGTCTTTGTTTGGAGCTTAGAAAAAAGGGGGTTGTCTGAGTTAAAGGAAGGGAAAAATAGAATGCAAAGAGAGGCTTAAAAGGTTTTTTTTTAATCTTGGAAGATTCAATGTTTAAGCAGAATGACCTCCCTCTCTTCCAAAGTTTTACTCGTCAGCAAAGTCCACTCTGACCAGTGCAATAATCATGATAGTAATAGCACACATTTATTGAGGGTGCTAAGCACTTTCTTACCTTACTCAAGGTGGGGTTATTATTACCCCCTTTTCTGATGAAAAAGCTCAGGGTTAGAGAAGTTAGATGACTTGTTCAAAGTCAAACTGTATAGTGTGAATTAAGTATCATATTTTTGACCCCTCAGCCCAACCACGCTCTTGCCACATGCTTAATCCAGAGAAAAGAGAAGACTTTGAGTTCTATCAGGTTGACCACAAGGACCTTGGATTTTCTTGGTAGAGAGAACTTCTCCCTGGAAATGAGTTCTGAGCTACGAGCTGTCTAGTGAGTTCATAGTCATATCTTTGAGGGCTCCATCTTTGAATTTAGGAAACCAGACAGGGCTGAGGAGAATCAGCAGAAAGCAAAGGAATTAAAATGCAGCTCAGGCTTCTACAGTATGCCTTGAAACCAGAATTATTAAATCAGAACAACCTTTCTCCATAATTTAAGGCTGCACCCAACCCCACTGCTCCTGAACAGATGGGATTCAGTGTCAAAGAGCAAGCAGAAGACTCATCCTCATGCTGCACTTCTGGACTAGTCTCTAAGTCCCTGGCAGGTCTGTGTTGAGACCATGCTAAGTGCCAGCTCCTATGTCATCCCCTTGTAGGGGAGGAAGACAATTCCTCTACCCATTCTAGGTCCTTCTGGCTGGTCTAAGAATTAAATTGACATGAGACAGAATAACAGGAGAAAATCAAGTAAGGCTTTATCACATGTATACATGGGAGAAACTCAGGAAAACTGAGCAACTCACTAGAATGGCCAAAGCCACCGCCTTAAATACCATCTTCAGCTAAAGACAAAGGAGGATGTTGGGGGTGGTGGTTTGGGTCTTCAAAGGGGAGGAAGGCCATTCACATGGAGATGGAAAATAAATGTTTGGTAGACAGAACTTTGATAAGAGTGGGCTTAGCAAGGATCCTCCCCAAAGTCTATGGATACCCAGAGTTATCTATGGTGATGGCCTGTCCTGGGGACAGGACTTCTATCTTAAATTCTTTTAGGCAGTTAAAGGAGAGGTCAAAGTTTCTTTCAGAGTCTTTTGTTCTTAAAAATAATCAAGGCAAGGCAAAAAGACACATTTTGGGGTGGCTAATTCTGATCCCCCACACCCTACATATAAATAATCTCATTTATTTCTTGAAACAACTCTAATAGGGAGATGCCAATTCTCCCATTTTACAGATAAGGAGCCTAAGTCTCAGAGAGGCTGAGTAGCTTATCCGAAGTCACACAGAAAGTGTCTGGGGAGCTGGACTCTTAGCTGTGGTCTGTCTGGCTCTGCTCTTCCTGCCTTTAACCCTTATTGTATGATGCTTAGTATTTAGTGTTCAGGCAGGGTTCTGGGTTGCAGTGGCATCTCTCTGCCCCTGAATAGACTGTTTACTATGCATCCTGAAGGTTAATTTTAGAAGATGAGAAAGAGCCACAAAAAGAAGTGAGTTTATCTTGGGATAAGTTTATAATAATTATAAATAGTATTATGATATATTGGATGCCTATTACACATTGGACATTGTATTTAAACCTCTTTGATGCTCTTGTGGGATAGTAATACCTCATTTAAGAAGCAATTTTTGAATGGTTAAACTAGTGTGATCTGAATCAGAACATCTGAGTTCTGGCTTTGTCCTTACTAGGTCTGAGAACACTGGAAAACAAGACAAATTTTCTGGTCTCTATATTACAAAATAATAATAAAACTTATCTCAAAGACTTGTGATGATTAAGTGAGTGAATGCATGTAAAATACATTTTAAGCATTTAGTGAAAATATATTTATTATAAATTTCAAGTTTTGGAAACTTAGATTACATTTAAAGACTTCAAGAAAGTGGCAAGGAAAGATTTGAATGTCCCAAGCCTTTCTTCCCCACCCAAGCTGGGAGATCCTGGAGCGCTGAAGCAAGGCTCCAGTGGGTCAGTTCCCGTGTGGATTTCATCTATTTCCTGTTCATTTACAAAACAAAACAGGACAAACAAACCATCTCCACTTATCACAGCTATCATGATCCTCATTGCTTGCTCTGGCATAGATCAATTTGTGTGAAATCAAAAGGGAAATCAACTGAGGACTTTGCTGTAAATGCAATAGTTTTGGAGTCCATCATTTAATGAATGGATAAACTGTCCCTGTGGAGATGTAAGGGGGTCCTCCGATTGCTCCTTGTAAATCTCACGTCCTCCAGGCTCCAGTGAAGGGATCATAGCTTGTAAGTCTCTCCAAGATATGCCATTACAGTGGTCCCCCAGTCTGTCGGGGATATGTTGCAAGACCCCTAGAGGATGCCTGAAACTGCAGAAAGCACGAAACCCTAGATATAATATAATTTCTCTTATGCATACATATTTGAGGTACGATAGCAAAACTAGCATGAATTTCTTTTCCCTTCCTCACCATTTTGCTGATAGAAGAGTCATTCTTACTGTAGATTTTAGCCACCTCAGCATATGATTTTTTTTTCCTTATGAAGTTGAGAACTTTCACCTTTCCACTTAAAGGAAGCACTTTCTGGCTTCTCTTTGGCATATCCGAGTTGCCAGCATCACTATATTTTGCATCTCTGTGCTTTGGAACCATTATTAAGTAAAATAAGGGTTATTTGAACACAAGCACTGTGATACCGGAAACATTGGATCTGATAACCAAGTCAACTACTAAGTGACTAATGGGTGTGTAGTGTATACAGCCTGGATACACTGGACAAAGAGATGATTCATGTCCTGGGCAAGATAGAGTGGGACTGCACCAAGATTTCATCACACTACTCAGAACAGTGCACAATTTAAAACTTATGGTAAATTGTTTATTTCTGGAGTTTTCCACTTAATGTTTTTGGACCGTGATTGACCGTGGGTAACTGAAACCATGGAAAGCAAAACCTTCACTAAGGGGGGACTACTGTAATTTGAACATGTGTTCCTTTGGACAAGGACTATACTAGCTAAGAAAACCAGGGTCACTTAAGTAAGAAAGGAGAGATCACTTAAATGATGTCAGATTAAACTTTTGCAACAAGTGAAAACACTGATAAATTAAAACCATTTTCAAGTATTCTTAGTCACTTTAGTTGCCGTCTATATAAATAGTCTATTTATGTCTATTTAAGCCATCCCCTGAGGGTCTGGACTGGCAGATTCTATTTATTTCAGCAAATGGTTGTGGAGTACCCTCTATGAACAGCATGGCTTCACATGCAGAGATGTTCCTGTGAATAAGACACAGACTTGCCCTCGTGGAATTTCTGGGCTGCAGAGGAAATAGAAAATAAACAACTAATTACACAAACAACAATTTAACTGTAATTGTGATGAACATTTTGAAGGAAAGAAAATGAGGTGAGAGAACCCAGGGAGAGAGGGGCAAGAGTGGATAGATGAAATTAATTAGGAGGCAATTGTAGAAACTCAAGCGAGGATAACATTAGCATTTCAACTCTCTTGTTCGAGTGATGTTGTAGGTCTGGAGACTGTGGGAACTTAGAGGTCATAGTAAACTATATTAATAATTATGTTAATATGTCCTTATATATCATATGTCATTTGTAAAATGATTAATTATATTAATTCTTATATTAATATAATTAACAGTAATTTTAAGCATGGGGACAGTAAGAACCAGAGATATTAAGAGATTTGCTCAATGTTCTAGAAATTAACAAAACTGCATTTCTTTAAAAATAATTCCCTAGTTCATATTGTCATCAATATATTCTGCTTCTCTACCTTCTCCCTACAGTTCATTCAAAAGTCTGAAGCTTCATGGATTGTTATCTAATGTATATAATTTTATATTATGTACTAGTTTGTGGAGATCCTGTCAACCCTGAAGTGAGAGAACCCTTCTTGTTAATATCGCAAAAGTTCTGGGCTGTCTAAGTGTAGTATTTCTGCTAACCCAAAGACTTGGTGTGTTGACTCTGAGTCATAGTCCTTGGGGTAGAGGGGAAGTCTAGTGTCTGGAAGCCCCCTCTGTCAATCAGAGTGGCAAGGGAAGAAGATGTCTTCTAAATGGAGATTAAGTGGTCTCACATAAAGCTTTTCTACCCTAGAAAGTGGGATATATGGACCCAGAGAGGATGGAGTTTTAGGCATTTTATAATTGGCCTAACTTCAGATCTGTGGATCAGAGCATGAGACTGAAAAGTTCATTTTGGTGGTTATGCTCTCTCAGGAAACCAGTGAACATTTTATGTGCTCCTGCTCAAGAATCGCTAATGGCCTGAGTGTCTGAGATAAGTGAACAGTTCTTAGTTTGACTGTTAGAGCTAGAAAACAGTGAGGCTGGGTGGAGTCACTCTAAATTTCGAGTCCCTGTGCAATCTGTGGCTTTCAGTGGGGCTCAACTTAGTAACGTATGAGGCTGAACATATGTGTGCAACCTCAGTCCACAGCGATGCAGAAAGATGGAGTTGAAAGACCATGGTCTTTGGAATTGGCCAGGTTGGCATCTGGATCCGATTCTAGCCACTTTGTAGTTGGACTTAAGCTATTTCTTTCTAACTTTTCTAAGCCTCAGTTTCCTCATCTTTAAAGTGATAAAAACAGTGGGTATCCATTTCTTAGGGTTGATATAAGATTTGTGGTAGCATATATTAAGTGTTTGGTATACAATCATGCATTGCTTAACAATGGGGACACGTTCTGAGAGGTTTTGTCTTTGTGTGAACAGCATAGTATGTACTTACACAAAAATAGGTGTCATATAGGCCATGTGGTACTAATCTTATGAGATCACCATTGTATATGCCATCTGTTGTTGACCGAACAGTTGTTATGCAGCACATGACTGTACTGAAATGCTTAATAAATGTTGAGGAGTTACTTTTCATGATGTATATCCCAAATCACCTGCAACTCATCCTAATTTTCTTTTCTTTTTTTTACTTGTAGACTCTTCCCAAAATTCTTGATAAGCTAGCACCAGCGTTCACGATGAGCAGCTGCAGCTTCCTTGTGGAAAAATCCCGAGCTTCTACAGCCCGGGTAGTGGTATGGAGAGAGATGGGGGTGTCCAGAAGCTACACCATGGAGAGCAGCTACTGCGGCTGCAACCAGGGCCCCTATCAGGTATGTGAGGCTGTGGGATACCCATGCTTTTGGTATGTGGCAATACGCTATAATGGGGAGCGATCACAGACCCCTTATTCCTGCTTTCTTGCCTGAAAGAGGAAGAGGTCTCTAAGTAGAGTCTCGCACAGCTCCCTGATCTTGCAGAAGAACTAGTTCAATGATTGCCTTCACTGGCAGCACAATCTGTGTTGAATCCTGGAAGCAATTCACACATGCCTGCTGATTTGGTTTCTCAATCATCTGCCCTCACAAGCAAGCAGCAGGGAGCCTCCCTTGGACATGCACCCCCAGCTTTTATAGAACCTCTGCCTGGCCCTTTATATGCATGGGAGTCTGTTGCTACCTTTTGCAACAAGTGGTCTAGTGCCCTATGCATCATAAAGAACGTAGGTCGGTGCATAGATGTTGCCAATACTTATGTGTATTGTGTTTCTCCGTCTTCTGTGCTTATCTAAATCAGAAGCTCTCTGTTATCTTGCTGTCACCAGAGCACATAGAAGTGTGTGCATGACGTGGGTCTCCCTAAGATGAGTGGGTCTAAGATTCATGCTCTCATGTTGAGGGAAAGGACTCCTATAAATCACATTCTTTCTACAGCTATATTAACTGCATGAGCAGCTGGATAGCTGCTACAGCAGGCTGTTCTAGCTGCTCTTCCCACTCCCCCACTAGAGGAACATAAATAAGGGACATTGTGACAGTGCCAGGGTAATAGACTCTTTTAAATTTGTTAGGCAAGCTGACAGACTACTCCTTGGTGACTTCCATTCAACCCCGAGAATACCTGGACCTCACCAGCATTAAAGCTCCTTGTGTTGGCTTTGATTCTCTCCTTGAACAGCCAGGAAGCACTTGGCATCTACACAGTCCTGTGCTTGTAGAAATCTGTTAGCTATCAAAGGGCATACAAGGAGTGACATGTGATGAGCATTATCTAACTTCCCACGTGGCCAAAGATTTTTTTTGACACAGGGCTACTGAACCACCCATTTTTACCCATTAATTCTGTTGAATAGCCAGTTAGTCTAAACAGTTGCTTGAAACAATTGTTTTATTATTGAATTAATAACCTATTGGGCTGAATTAATCCTTATTTACCCACATTAATGTTGATGCAGAATAAGAAGAGTGAGATGGTTGGAGGGGTATGGGATCGGGCAGGAAAAGGCCTCACTCTTCCATTTACCAGCAGTTCCAAAGATACCTCTATGAACCTATATGTTGTGTATATTAAATGGGCATCGTAATAAGGATTCCCCTCCTCTCAAATACAGAAGATTTTTGTAGAGGCCAAAAGAGAATGCATCTATGAATGTACTTGGAGGTTGTATCATTGGGAATCTGTTCACTCTCTTGGCATTCAAAACCCAGAGGATTGGAAAAAATAGCTTAAAAGGTGACTCTAAGGCCTTGTGGATATAGACTTGTGCCTTTCTAGCTGTGTGCTTCTTGATGGAAAGTGGCCAGTCACATGTTCAAAAGATAACTCCATGCATCCCTCACAGATTTATTGGGTTGGTGACTTTCATTGACTTCGTTTCTCCAAGCACCAATTCAGGTTAACAGCTTCTGGTCACATAAGTATCAGTGCCATTCATGATAAATCAACTGGAAACTCAAAGTCCTTTGGAGCTGTTGTTTGGAAAGTAAATGACTCATAGGTTCAGGCCCTCACCAATTCTCCATCATCCATGTAGCTTACACAGTGGCTGCTGAAAATGACAAAGAATGAAAGAGGCTTGCCCTATGGGATGGCTTTCAGATATCAGCCCAGCATTTGCCCTGTGAAATTTTCCATGTGACCTTTGCATGGGCTCTCTGTAAGAAAGTATGGGGAAGGACTGGCTTGAGAAAGCCATGATGGTGCCAGACCTGGTTTTGCTTTAACAATCCCATTCTCTATATAAAACGCCTCTCCAAATGGATGGTTTTTCTTCTTCTCTTTGTTTTTCTGTCCTTACAAACACTGTTGAGTAAATGAGCAGAATTGCAGACAGTGAGCAAGAGGATGGGGAGTAATTTTACATATGGGGGGGAGCCCACCCCAGGGGAAGGAAGCCAGCCCAGAGTTGGGTGTTTTGGCGATTTTCGTTTGAGGTAGATAGTGAGGTCTATGAGCTATAAAGCAGTATAGAAGTTTCCATCCTGAACATATTGCAAATGATTTTTGTACAATGAGAAGCTGAATCCCAGTTGGGTCCTGAGGTTATTATTCTAAGGTCATCTTTCCAGTTTTTGTTTAGTATTACCATTTATCCAAAAGATGGAGGATACTTAAATACACCCACGAGGGGCATTCCTTCCTTCCTTCATAAGAATATAAATATTTTTGCAGTTTCTCTGGTTAACATGGCTTTCAAGTAGTTCCAATCATTTCTCCCCGTGCACACTAAGTACCTGATTTGTTAGTATTGAAATGAAATATCATTTCTTACAGTGACATTTATGTTGGAACTGCATTAAAGAACACACACCATTACCTTCAAATTATTATTAATAATATGATATTTTTCTCTTCTATTTTCCAGTCTATAGTTGGCTAATTTAAAAAAAATTTCTCCTGCTTTTGTTTCTTTGGGATATAGTCTTTGCTGCTAGGTTATATGCTTAGAGCCATAATTTGTATTTAATATGCAAGTCACACCCAATGAGAGATTTCCTTTCCTTATTAGGGACTGCCCCAAAGCTATTGAGGCTATTGAGGGAGAAAGCTAAAATGCAATGATGCATCCTTTGGGGGCTCATTTTTTAGAGGCGTCCTGTCTATGTGGACAGATGTGTGCTTCACACTGAGTGCTTGTGACCTGGGGTCACGTACATGGTGTGTTTGCACATACAAAGGCATGTGACTTGGCCCTGTGCGCTGCTTGTGGCTTAGGAGGATCATGTGAATACTCCCACCCAAGCAGGCTGTTGACATGCTCCTTGGCAATGCTGCTGACTTGTGGGATGGTAAATTGGTTCTGAGTCAGAGAAAGGGCTGAAGATGGGTGACTCAGCTGAGGTTTGAAGAGTGACTCAACAGGTATTTAAATTCCCTACCTGCAAACTGCCTCCCTTGTATTGTGGATCCTCAGCAATCCATCCTTCCCACCACAACAGAGGGATCTTTCAATAACCCAAAGCTATTCAAGTCACAGTACTGCCCGTAATCCTTCCAAGTGTCTTCATTACATGTAGAGAAAATCCAACTCCTTATTGTGACATGTAAGGCCTTTTACAATCTCATTTGTTCTTTTTTATATTCAATACCTAGTTTAGTATAAAGGAGGTATTAAAAGTACATGATAACTGATGCATGAATGAATAAATTAAGTTAAATGAACAAATGAATGAATGGTGATTTCCAGGGAGAGTCAGATGATTATCCTCTCTGTCCATGGATAACTAGAAAAGGAGAAGAAATCATCATGGTCCAAATGTGATTAGAAGCCATTCTAAAATGGAGATTTTAAGCGTCGTTGCAATGGGGGGAAATGGAAAATGTGTGGATGACAGAGGGAAATGCATAAGAATGCAATGCTGAGACCTCTCTGACTTGTCACTATATACATGATTTGAGAGCATCTAATGGATTCTTTCCCAGAGTAAGGCAATTCTAGTCCAGGTGTAGAATCTCACGTGGCCACATTCTAATAACAGATGATGATTAGACAGAAAGACTTCCACCGTACACATGGGAGATGCAGCAATGCACCTTCTAGATCCCTCTTCAGGACCCAGGCACTCATTTTCCCAGCTGCTCAGAGCTGTGTCCATCACCAGAAATTGTCTGTAGCTGATGGAAGCTGCCTTGAGCAAAGCTATGGCTCCTCCACGCGAGCAGCTTGTATCTGACGGCTCGTCCATGTGCGGGTCCAAAGGCCTGACCTCCTAGTCTCAGTTGGGAAAACTGCAGAAGGCCATTCCAGTTCCACAGCTCCCTATAGTGTTGGCTGGAGTCTCTGGTGCAATTGTGTTGCCATTCAACTTCCTTCTCTGCCTGATTCTGCGTTCCTCACCACTCACAGGTGTCCCGGCAAGCACTCTAAAAATCCTGCAAAGCAACGTTTAACAGTATTTCAGAAAGGCCTAGATTAGAAAACATAAACGTTGGAACTAAGCCCTTAAGCTGTTGAATGTGGTTTGATAGAGATGAATTTCATAGGAAAAACAAAATCATCTGAACTCGGCTTTCGAGGCTCCCAGGGACGTCTCATTCACATTCTGCTCACCTCAGCTGTTCAGGGAATGAGGCCCCCGTGGAGAATTAGCAACTGCAGCTTGGTTCAGGGACTCTTGCACCAGTGCTCTACTATAGCTGCGGTCCAGAAAGGAGGTTGGGTGTATTAGTTTCCCGTGGCCACATAAATTTATTCTCTCACAGTGCTGCAGGCTATGAGTCCAAAATGCGTGTTGGCAGCACGGCATTCTGTCTAAAGTCTCCAGGGGGAGAATCTGTCCCGTGCCTTTCTCTTAGCTTCTGGTGTTATCAGAAATCTTTGGCATTCCTTGGCTTATAGAGGCATCGTTCCAGTCTCTTCCTTTGTTGTCAAACGGCCTTCTCCACTTGTGTGCCTTTGTCTCTGTGTCTCCTCTCCTCTTATGAGGACGTCAGTCATGTTGGATTTAGGGCCCACCCTACTCCAATATGATGTCATTTTAACTACATCTGCAAAGACCTTGTTTCCAAATAAGGTCATATTCTGAGGTTCTGGGCAGGACATGAATTTTGAGGAGACATTATGCAACCTAGAACACTGAGTTAGGCAAGAAGGTACAGAATCTGTAGACCCAAGAATCAAAAAGAGGTTTTTATTTCTGTCTTCATATTGCCATGCTGTGAAGCCCCAAGTGAATTATAATAGGTCTTGTTTTCTCTCTACCTCATGATCAACAAAATGAGAAGTTTTAGATTTTTCTTAGAAGATCTTGGAAGATAAGTTTGAGAGTCATGACGTGTATAATGAATGCTGATTAATGCTGCTCAAATGTTATAATATACAATGCCCTTAAAGTAATAATAATGATAATAAACAAATCTATGGTATTTTCTGTGTTTAAGTCTTGGGCTTGTATTAAATTACTTCATCTTTGCTGCTGCACAACAAAGCAAGGCAGTGTCTATTTTATCATCATCATCACTTTATTTTACAAATGGGAACGCTTAGGCAGAGAGCTTAATAACTTCCTCAAGGTCACACAGCTAGTAAGTTTTAGAACCAGGATTTGAACCCAGGCAGGTCAGCACTGGAATCTTTGCTTTTACTCCCATGCTTTCTGCCTAGCAGAACGTCATTGGTGAAAGGAGCTCTGGGCTTTGGAAATAAGAGACAAGCTACTGCTCTTGGCTGCCACTTAGTAGATCTGCAGCAATAGGTTTCTTGTTTATAACAGGAAGACCTAGTTAGAACTAAGAGATGAGCATGGTCTATGCTACATTATGCCTGACAGAGGCTGCCTTTGCTGGGTATCCACGGGGCTTATGGCTCACCTAGACTGGGCAACCCAGCGTGATTGTGAAACCCCTAAAAGTCATCTGCAGTGTATTCTGGGTATGTGCATTTTTCTAGGGAGAAAGTACTCTGTTTTTAGCACCAATTAGTTTGTTGTCAGGAGTCTTTGTTCTATCCATCACATTCCCCCCACCTCATCCTATGCTGACTTATTTTCTTTTTTCACCTTTTCAAAGTAAACGAAGAGGGTTTGGAGGAATGTAATACCTATGAAGTGGCAGCTTGCTATCAGGGGAAATGGGGGGAGCAGAGTTAGTCTTCAGTCAAACAACCAGCTTAAGTTTGTATTAGGCACTCTCCTGCGTTGCTTCCTTACTCATTGCACTTCCTGGTGACTTCTCTCCTTTCCCATTAGAGAACTGCTGCTCTCACACAGCTCTTTGGACTTGTGTGGTCTTTACTTGCAGATACCTCTTCCCCCAAGTGTCCTAAGCTGCAGAATCACCTGTATCCCAGGGTACACACACGTTCTTTCTCTCTCTACCACACACACAAGTATATCATACAGGTATACACATACATACTTACAGCCCAGCGGTTCTCAATCATTGACTCATACAGGGGACATAGCTTATTGTTTAGTGCGGGTGCCTGTGTCAGACAGAGGGGTCCAAGGAGAGATGTGTGTTTAGCAATCATGACCTTGAGATGGTTACCTCTATGAGTTTTAGCTGTAAAAATGGTGTCCCTCACGGTTCCTACTTCACGGAGATGCTGTAAAGACTGAATGAGCTACTGCCTGTAAAACATTTGTCACTGTTTTCATAGTAAACCCTCAACACTTGTTTATTATTTGTATTATTATTGGTTGTATGTAATAATTTTCAATAGTGGTTTTCTTTTATTTTAAACAAAGACATTTAGACTTCCACTCTTATCCAAAATTGTCTTATTCCGACCTTCTTAATTAGAACCATTAGGGTTGGAAATTAGGTCTCTGTGATTTTATTAACTTTAATGTGAAGCCAGGGTTGAGAACCATAGATTTTGGCTTCTATAGAGTCTGATATCCATATACCTATATTTATTAAATTAGCTATATCAAAGCAACTTCTGTCTGTATTGTCTAGACATTTCCTCCATTATCTACCCTTTATTCTGTCTATCAGACTTCCTGTGCAGTCTAATTTATATTATGGCCAATTCATAGGTGAGGTCTTAGAAAAGGGAAGGGGAATTTGTGAGCCTCCTTCCAGAAGAAGAGTAAGGAAGGCATGAGGAGCGGAGGGCAGGACAGGGAACAGATTTAAATTCCTCAAAGACTGCTGAATTTAAAAGCCTATTAAAATCATGAGCACAACTCAAGAGTAAGTTTTGGGTCACTATTCTCTTGGAAGTCATTTCCTCGTTCTATGAGCAGCCTCATATTGGAACATAACTCAGAGCTTTGAATGGAGTTGGGGGGATGTCTTAATTTCATTAATGCAATCTGAGGAATAGTATTCTCAAATCTTAATGTGCGTGAGAATTACCTAGGGATCTTATATGATGCAGATTTCTGAACCATGTCTCCATCTGATCCATTTGGCCCAGGAATCTGCATTTCATCCAGCGCCCCTGCCAATTCAGAGCCCAGAGGCCAGTCACTGAGAGATGAGGCAGGATACCCCGATGTACGAGGCAAGATGGTTTTGAAACTAGTCTGTAGTCTCTGTTTTTGCTCTCTTGCTCCTGATCCACTTTGGGCTATAGAGAATTTTCTGTGGCTTTTGTCATCGTCTCAAATTCCCTGCCTCCCCCCCCCCCCCCGCCTTTTTTTGTGTGTGTACATGTGTTTCATCTGTGCTTTTGGGTCATCGGCTTAGTTCTCCCACAAGAGTTGTATTTAAAAGCTATCAGAATCCCAGCGAGAGTCTAAAGATGGTTTTGTTTTTGTTCTTTCTGGCTCCTGGGATACCCCCAGGTCAAGATTTCTTAAATTGCTTGTAGAACGAAAGAGTCTAAGAACAGATATAATTATATAGAAAATTGTTTGTTTACCTATGTGTACATTTTTCTGGGGAAAGTATCTGTAGTTTTTAAGATATTCTTAAAAGGGTGGGAGACCCCCCAAAAAGATATGGAGCTCATGCCTTAGTTTATTGAAGGGCGGTCTCCGGAGGGCCCTTCACAGCCTCCTTGTTCCTGCTCTTAAATCAGCTCTCAAAGTGCTTGTCTTGACTTTGTGGAAATCGAATGGAGTCTGTAAATCGCTGACTGTTTCTGCCTACTTATCAATTAGCACAAGAACAAGGATGCATCTCTTTAAGTGTGTATCGGAGTAACTTCAGTCTAAATCTTCTGCGGTTCTGGACGACACTAATCTTTTCAGGATGCGGCTGCACACAGGTGGTTGTTTAGACTCACGAGCAGCAGCATCAACTTCACCCGGGATGTGTTAGAAATGCAGAATCTCAGGCTCCACCTACTGCATCAGGATCTACATTTTATCAAGATTCCTAGGTGATGGGTGCTCCAGGCAAGTTTGAGAAGCACTGAATTACAGCACCCTTGGTTGGCAGGGAGATGAGAAAGGATTAGGGGTCAAGAAAGGAAAGCTAGGGGGCTCTAACTTTTGGGTTATGGCAAGGACATCGTTCCCATGATTTTTATGAGCTAGAATAAGATGCTGTATGGGAATGTGATTTAAAAGTTGAAAGTAATACCCCATATGAGATGTTTTGTTGAACTGTGAAAACTTTTTTTTTTTGGTGAAGAAGATTGGCCCTGAGCTAACATCTATGCCCATCTTCCTCTGCTTTGTATGTAGTCACCACCACGTTATGGCTTGATGAGTGGTGTAGGTCTGTGCCTGAAATCCAAACCTGTGAACCCAGGCCGCCAAAGTGGAGTTAAGCGAACTTAACCTCTACACCTCTGGCCCAGCATGTGTACTATTATTTTAATGCCAGATGAGTTTGTGTTTTTTTTTTTCTCTCCCACACCCATATTTTCCAGCAACCTTTCCCTCTCTAGGACTTAGAAAAGAACAGTTTTGCAAATGCTTGTTTTGTCATTGGAATGCTACTTCATTCCTTTGTAGATACAAATACGAAATCCAGATAGTAATCTCTCATTTTAGTAGGAACCATGATTTGCACCATTCATACCAATACCCTTTCCTTTCTTACTAACTTTGATTCAACACGAGTTGCCTTGGTGTTCTTTCTTTCTTTTTTTTTTTTTAGCTTCTTTGTAAGTGATCTCAAAGCACATTGTGAGCTGTTTATTAACTCACTGCAGGCTTAATGCTGTAATGAAATATTGCCCTCCTTCTGTAGCACTCAAATCTATAGTGTCTGTCAGCATTATGATAGAATATGAAAAGGAATTAAATAAAAATCAAGAGGCAGAGATGCTAATAAGCTGGCCAGCAGGGGCCTTTCCTGGGATTACTGACGCCCTGGGAGCTATGAATTTTAAATACCCGTTGTAAAAATGGTTCATTGTGTCAAAAATAAGGAGGGAACCTGGCACATGGGATAATCCAATGAGCCTCAAATGACCTCTGATCCTTTAAAAATAATTTGGTTTCAAAGGATCAAGAAGAAGAAAAGATGGTGTATCTCTGTAAATCTTAGTCTTCCCATGTGATCAGTGCAAATGCAATAAGCCAGACACCCTAAAGGAACAGATATAAAACCAAAGGAAGGATTGATTTCATCGAGGGTTTTATTTAGCTTAGAGCATAGGGGAAAAGGACTGGCCAACCCTGAGATGCATTTGTTTGGTTCTTGGTGCATGACTGAGTTCCTTGGAGGAGGATCTCCTTACACATGTGCTGAGAAAGGCAGAGTCGAGGCTATGAAAGACTTAGCCCCAGGTTTTTCTCTCTCTATGAAATGGAGTGGACCCCAGACGACAATGCCCTCTTTGACTGTGAGGGGCAGGTGATAGTTCTATTCTTCCAGCTAATTTTTTAATATTCTTTACCATATTTTCACTCCAATGGATTAAGGATTTCTATTTCTAAAACTAAGCAATAATTCTCTTTTTATGCCTTTATATGCCTGAATGTAAATGAGAAGGGAACATATTAGAATACTTTGAACCATGTTGTTAGAAGGTAAGCATTAGACATTTTTACATAAATTTATAATTGTTTCACTAATTAGTTAATACCTATTTATTAGGTCTCTGCTTTGTTTTAAGCTGAAGCTTATGACTGGAGATAGATATAGAAAACTAAAAACACTTAGTGAAGGCCAGATGTGTAGTCAATTCATCTTCATTCTTCATTCATTCTTTCTTTCATTCATCATTCAATAAACATTTAAAAAAAATCCAGACAATATGTTAGGTGCCAAGAATATGACAGAAAGTGGAATTGACAGCTTCCTACTCTCCCAGAGTTTATAGTCCAGCTAAGAAGGCAGTTAATTAAGTAAGTAATAACAGCAGAGAGTCATATGAAAACAACTGGATATTATAAGAGAACACAGAAGGAGATAATTTAGGCCTTCACTAGATGCTGGTTGAGTTGAATATGAATTATCCACAAGTTAATTTTTTGTGAAATTGCAAAAGGGTAACTTATCTGGTAAAGTAGAAGGTAATTTTTTGCAAGTAGGGTAGGATCAGGGAGTTCTTGATTTTTATTTCATCCTAGTTTTCTTTTGTGCTCCTTCTGTCTCATTCGTATTTCTAAATCTCACTGTGCAATTCCACACTGGGGTGTGCGTTATGCTGAATTTGCGTGCACTGGGATACTCAAGTACGTTATCCTACTCCTTGTAAGTCCAGCATGGCCTCCTTAGGAACACACTGAAATGTACTGTTGGCGTTTCCATGGAGCTTGTAGTTAACTACGCCTCTCTGAAGGCAAACAAAGAAGCGGAAAGATCAAAAATGTTTCAAAATGCCTCTTAGATTGATAGTGAGTAATGAAATGTAAATAGAGTAATCTTGATGATTTTATGAAATGAATTTCTGGCTATATACCCCCAAGTATTCCTGAAAACCACAAAAACCACAGTAATAAAAATACTTGCCCTTTGCATAGTGATTTATAATTTATAAAACACTTTCATAAACTTTATTCTCTCAGGTGAGCCAGAAAACCACCATAGACCAAGCGTGGGAGAAAGTGGAAATGAGAGATAAGGAAAATGAGCTAGAGTGAGATGGAAAGTAAGGCAAAGTGTTGCGTTATTGTGCTGGTCGGAGCAGTCAGGTAGGTCTGCTCAGCTTTGTGGGATGTGTCTGGATAGGCTGGATGTAGAACAAATTCTCGGAGGAGTTGTTGAGAAGGAAGAAGGAGAGACTTATCTGCCTTCTGCACACAGCCCCACTTCCTGTTTCCTGTTAGTCAAAGTGTGTTCCCAGAGAATTAAACTCACACATTCAGGTTGCACCACCTGGCCCCTTCTACAGCCACTCATCCAAGTCTGGAAATGGTGGGAGAAGCCAGAAACTCAGGATTCGAAGCTAGTTGGCCTGGCTATATAGTAGCAACAATGAAGGAAGCCCTCTTAAGCGTGCAACTGGTCAACCCCGGGGTGTGGAACTGAGAGGGCCTGTGCAGAATTGGTGGCACCTAAGGCAAAGCTCACCCCTGGGGGTCCAGGAGCTGATATCACCAAGGGAATCTGCACCTAAGGTATGTCCTCTACAATTCCCAAGATTTTTGTGCGTGTGCTTTTAATTATAAAAGTTATAGCACACATTGACAACATTCAACAAAAATGTTCATGATCTTTGATCCTAAAGTTCAACTTCTAGGAATTTAATTCCAGAAGTGCACAAAGGTACGTGTACCAGGATGTCATTACTTGTTAATGATGAAAAAGTGGAAACAACCTTAGTTCCCATTAGTAGAGGATCGGTGAAATAAACAATTGTCTGTTGAACAATGGATGACTCGAGCAAAGAATGAAGATAATCTATTTTATGTGGCCTTTAGCATTTCTATATGCTGTCTCCATCATTCATTGACTGTATTTTGGATAAATTATTTATTCTTTATAACTTTAAGTGTAGTTATCAGAAAAATAAGGATAATAATTATACCTTCCTCAGCATAGTTGTATGTAAAGCATTTAATATAGTGTCTGACACAAAATACTGGCTAATCCTCATCTTCACCATCATGATCATCCTAACTATCATCTCCCTTGTATATTGCTGTACTCAACCTACTGATGTGAAAACCCAGTTTGGGAAAATTTAAGTGGCATTCCAAATGCTTGAGAACTTGTCAGCTTTGGGATTAGAATTAGAACAGACTAAGTTCTGTGTTCCTCAGTGACATCACGTTGCATCGTGTTGATGAAATTTCAGGTGTCGCAAAGCTGGGACAAGCAGTTATTGTGTTCCACGGAAAAATGTGTGTCTTAAAAGATCTTAGCAAAATGGAATCCTGGGCAAAATATCAAAACAGGAATTTCATGTGCATAATTGGGAAATTTGGCATTTGGTTAAAACAAAAAGAAATCACCCAAGTATAAGAAGGTTTATAAAAAATATTTAGGGATTTTACTTACTGGTAATGTAATATGATTAAAATGTGAACTATGACTGTTACAGACGTAAATGATATTAGATTATGTTAAAATTACTATAATGCTTAGAATGAGAAAGCTGATATTTCTGTTTTCTCCAACTCCATCTAATTGTATTGAGAAAAATGTGTTCCATTCAGTAAAATGACTCGATTTGGGGGCACTTAAGGGAGAATTGTAGTAGAAGCCTGCAATGGTCAGGTAAAAAGAGCTTTTTGAGCCATCCTAAGGAGGATAGAGTTTATTTTCAAAGATAATAGGTGTCCATTAATATGACTTAAGAGAGAAGTAATTGGATCATAGCTGTCTTTTAACAGCTGTGTGCTGGATGGGACTAGGGACCAGTCAGAAGGCGATTGTAATAGTCCATGGTTGGAAGGAGGGCAGAAGTTTTGGAAGGACGCAAGGAAGACGGATTCAAGAGATACTCAGGAGGTGGAATTGACCAGAGCTGATAATGGGCTGGTTGAGGTAGTGAGGGATGAAGAAGAGGGAGAAGTCTAGGATGACTCCCAGGTTTCTGGACTAGATACAAGATAGTAAATGGAAGAAGGGAAATCATCTTGTGGGCATGCGTGAGGGAAGAGATGATCATATACCTCAGGAAGTGAAGCAAGGCAGGGAAACTAACTACTTATTTGGATGTTACCGAAAAAACTGAGAAGCACAGTTTGGTTTGACAGATAAACCCTGTGGCCAATTCTGAGAAATTCTTAATTTTGTGATAGACCATTAATAGAAGAGAATGTGAAATTGCTGCTTTAACCTTATGAGGGGATTTTCTAACTGGCATTTATTACCGCTTCACCATAACTGACCTTATCCTCACTGCAGCCTAATTTAAATTCTAACGCTTATTCTTCTGAGCACTCCAATATTCTTATAATCGGATTCTTTATTGCTGTTAACTTGCTAATGCAAATTTGTATGTTTGGTATTATTTTGACTGAAGAAAGGAGCTCTGCTATATATATATGTAAATGTATATTTACATATAAATTTTTTTTTCTAACTTAAAGAAAAGTTCAGGGAAAAATAGTTAAAAATCAGTATGCCCATAAATGAATGAACTTATGTCTACCATTGCTTTTGTCACTTTGATGTTTCCTTCTAGACTTTGATCACGTGCGCATCTTTTGCAGGCTTGTCATCAATCAGTACATATATTTGTGGATTATTCATTTTTTAATTAACATTATATCTTAAGAATTTCCCACATTTTTCTGAAGACTTCATGCTTCTAACAATTGCATTTTTTCCCAACATTATATTTACTACACTACAATTTACTTAAAATTGTTAGATATTTAGGTTGCTTCCTAACTTCTGGCTGTTTTATGCAACGCTAGGAAGAAGATCTTCATGTATAAACTTTTCCCCACCCACCACCCATGTTTTCAACCAAGAGGTTGGAGTGCCAATGGGCAATTGCTGGGTCAGGTGTTTTTAAAAAATGTTATGGGATTGATATTACAAAATATCATTCACCAACTTAAAACTTGGCTGGCCTTGACCCCTTGCTCATGGTCAATGTGAGAGGTTGTATTTCCACTTGGGCTTTTTAGTTTAACCATATATATATAGTACATTTAAGCTGAATGAATGGGCAGCTCAGTGTAGGAAGGAAGACAGAATATAAATGAAAGGGCCACTTTTATTTTAAACATTTTCGTCAAATTCTGGCATCTCTTGATTTTGGTTGATTCCTTCTGACTTTTTCCCTCAGATCAGCTAATGGCAAGATCTAGTGACAACATTTCTTAGAAGATTTCTTTTCCAGGTATATATTCAATCATAGAAAAGAATTCATGGGTTTGTCAATTTATGTTTTAGTTTTGTGCAATGACATCCTAAAAGAGGCTGTTGAAACAAACCCACAGGTTTACTTCCAAATTAGATCCTCATTTTATCATTCACTTGAAATCTCATTTACCACTGGCAGTCATTGCCAGTTACCATAACAAATCAATTTTTGGATTCTAACACTCCTCAGGCACTCCTCAGTCACCCATGAATGGATTGAGTACGGCTGTTCATGATCAACCCCAAAATATAACCTAGAAATAAAATCTTCCTTTCTCCTAAATCTCCCTGATATAGATACTTCCTCACTGCCTCAACATTGACACAGAAATAAGACTATTTGTAATCTTAGTCATGAAACTTTAAAGAGATTACCAAGGAAGCTGGTGAAATGGGAACCAGTAGACTTCTTGTCTACTTCCAGGACACAGGATATGAGTTTAATTTGGATTATGAGAGTCTTATACAATGATCATGGATATATGTTGCCATGAGATGTTAAAAGGATTTCTAAAGCAAGGATGTTCTCTCTAGATCAGAATTTCTAAGCCTGAGTACTAATGACATTTTGGGCTGGATAATTCTTAGTTGAGGGGGCTCTCCTGTGCATTGTAGGATGTTTAACAGCACCGTTGGCCTTTATCTACTAGATGCTAGCAACACCTCTCATGTTGTGACAGCTAAAAATCTATCTGGACATTGCTAGTCCTTGTGAGTCAAAACCCTTGTGAGTCAAAACCACCCATTATTGAGAACCATTTCTTAACTATAGATGTTTAGTTTCCCAGGTCCCCTCTTTGAGTCTTTGTTTCCTTATCTGAAAAGTCAGAAGATTGCATTGGATGGTGTCCAGTTATCCTCTAACGCTAAAGGTATTTAAACATGCCCGAACCAGAGAAATGGACCTGCTCTCTTTCTGATCTTTCAAACCCTAGACTTCTGTGGTACCTGAAGTTCAAAAATTGCAATAATGTTTTGACAATGTTTTAAAAGAAGCACCATGGTGTTGTCAGCTGGGGAGTATAAACAAGTGAACAATTTATGCAATGCAAACAATGTAAACAATATTTTCTCTAAGAAAAACAATAATCTTAAGAGAACAGAACTAGAAATTTTATTTGTGCTAATGCCCTTAAGTTTTGAGATTGGCAGCAAGCTGGAGTAGGATGGAGTTGGAAGATAGGAGAAAAATGTCCAGAGCTAAGAATAAAATAGGAGTGAAGGCAAAACCAATAGATTTCAAGTCTGAAAACAGACACATCCCTCCTTTGAAATGTAAAATAAACAGTAAGAGGAAAAGGTCCAAGAAGTCGAGGAACTGGTTTCCTAAGAGCATGAGTTTCCATTATAAGGCTGATTCTTTCATTACTTAGTTACTTCAGTTTTACAAAGATGGAGACCTAGGTATGAAATCCCTGAATTACTTGCAGAGTAGATTGAAAGGAAGGATTATTAAATTCAGAATACAGGTGAAAAATAGAAGCTTAAAGTTCTAGGATGGCTGTGAGGGTGGAACAGCAAGAAAGTAATTAAGAATAGTGAGCCATGCTCCGCATTCCACTGCCATTACCGTGGAAAGGTCTTTTGTAATATTCAGTGTCTATTAGGACACACGGGCAGCCTGTGGGTTAGCATGTCCCATGCGCCAAATAGAACCCATAGATTTGGGTCCAGCTTCACAGGCAAGAACATTCTCATCGGAGGGATAACTCTTGACAAAATTGAATCAGAAAGGAGAAGAGGAAGGGACATTAGATCTCTCTCTTTTGCTTGCTCTCTTATTTGTCTCTCTCTTTCTCTCCTAACCCTATACTTCAAAGTTATCCAAGCAGAGCGACATCTAAGAGTCATGCTATAGGCATTCATGAATGCGAATGATAACAAGAAGTGCTATTTAAGTGGTTGCCATGAACTAAAAGCTTAGCTTGGCCTTGACCTTATAATAAATCGTAATACTTGTGGGGCTTACTATGTTCTCTTATGTTTGCATGTGTTACGTTAACTGTCAATATAAACCTATAAAGTAGTTACCATTTTTTTCACCTATCTCTTAGGGTAAGGAAATTAGGGCAGAGAGGAGTTAGGCAACATGTCCAAAGTCACACAGATAATAAGTTGATAGAGCTGGGATCTGAACCCAACCAGACTCAGTCCTTGAGTCTTTGCCCTTTACTGCTATATCATACCCCTTCTTGGAGCATACTATAGTATGGTCTTACTTCACTCTAACCGCCGCCTTATGAGTGGGTGTTATTTTTATCTTTATTTTAACAGATGAGGAATCTAAAGCACAGAGAGGTTAAATCATTCATCAAAAGTCACATAGAAATGAATTCAGGATTCAAACTCAGTTGGACAGCTCTCGATCTTTGCTCTGACCTTTGCTCTTTGACTCCTCTGGAAAAGCTACAGGGACTTGTGCTAAGCAGCTGCACTGTGGGGAAGATGCAATGGGAGTCACACGTAAGGAAGCATGCTTATTCAGAGAAGGAAGGTATTACATTTAGTTTCTTTGGAAGGGGCTATCAAAGAAGTCTTCATGGAGGGGGTGGTATGACTAGGGTTCAGGGAAATGGGCCTAATTTTCTAGACGGAAGTTAGGAGGAGAGCTTCTTCCAGAAAGAAGGAACAGCATAAGCAAAGGCATAGAGATTGAGTGGTCCAGGGTGGACTCCTGGAAATGTCACTTGGTTGGTCATGAAGTTTAGGGCAGTGAGAGAGTGGTGTCCTCTTTCCTGTAACAGATATGTTATGCCTTTCCTGAAGATTTTCTTGAAAGTACAGCAATTCAGGGAAACTCAGGACTCAGAAAAAGAATTTGGATCAGAAAGAGATATGGGCACACGGATCAAAGCCAGTACTTTGGGGCAGCCTCCGGAGGTGATCAAGAACAGGGAAGATGCTGCGTGGGGACCTGTATAGTAATTACCCAGCAGGAGTTGGGCTGGGTTACCTCCCAAAGTGGGGCCTGTTAGGATAAAAGTCATGAATTGAGAGTCCCACCCAAGTAGGAAGCTTTCAACTCTTTTACCAGCCCTAAGAAGAAAGCCAGTTTTCACTAGAAAGCCAGTTACTTTTAGAGACCTTTCTTTTTCTGAAACAAATAACTGGTATGTAAATGTGTTTATATGGAAAATACTACTGATAACTAACATACATATGCTGGGCACTGTTGTCAATGATTCTAAATATTAACACATTTAAAGCCATCAGGAATGTTTAAGATTAATTGCAGAATTAGCAAATTACACTTAGGGATAAGAATAAAGTTCAAGAAGAGAATTCAAAAAGTGTTTAGCATTTTTGCTGAAAGGCATTACACCACCATTTATAGAATATTGTGATCTTTGAAATCAGAGTGAGCCTGGGTTGACTACTCTCTTGACAGGGAATATAATCTCTTCAATGAGGGTGAGTAAAGAATCTAAGCTTTGGGGGCCTCCATCTCTTAAAGGTGTTATCAGACACCTAATACCATTGGTTTCCTCCAGTTATCACTGTCTGAAGAGGATTCAGCCAATAGGAATCCTGCTGGCTGACAAATAAAAATGGCAAGTAATAGGATATATTGGAGTATATGAAGAAGCCATTTTGTGTAAACCTAATTCGGCCTGACCTTGTCTTTCCAAAAGGACCTGACCGCGGCCGTTGAGCACGCAATGTATATCTGCTTTAGAGATTCCCTATGGCAAGAGCAAAGGCCCTTGAGATAAAGGTGCAACTTCCCTCCCCCTCCCAACATTGGCATCTCCTTAAAGATTAAGCATCTTTCTGTAGGCTGGGAACTGATTGCAGCACTCATCTGTGACCTCCCAGCCCAAGGCAACACACCTGCCACCCCGCGGTGTTCACCGAGACAGCAGGCCTATCTGCTGTTTCCATCAATTGCTGTGCTGACAGAGCAGCCTGGTGACTATTGTAAAAGGGACATTTCAATCATATGTGAAACATACTCTTTGAGGGTATATAACCATCCTGTATACCCCCACTTCTTTGGAGTGCTCTGTTTCTTTGTGGAAAGACTCTCCCGGGTTATAATCCTAAAATTTAAGCTCAGAATAAACTCACCCAAATTTTCATTTATAGATTGGTTATGGATTATTTTCATCGACATGGCCCAAACAACGGGACATGTTTAGGTGGAAGAAAATTGACCTCAGCAGCTCATAAGGACCAGGCTGCCTTCTGTGCCCTGCATCGGGGAAGTTACTGCAAGGATTCCTGGAATCTGTCGGATATGGCTTTTCAACACTTTCAATAAGGCTGAAGCACACATACACATAGAACTCATTCGCCTGGGGTCAGGCACTACGGCAGCCGCAACCTGATCAAATCCAGCCCCTGGAGTGTGTGTGTCAGGCCCTCTGCGATGGGGCACAGCAGGCTCACCTCCCTCCAAAGCACAGCTTGACTCCTGGGGTCCTCTGTTTGCAGTCCAAAGAAACTTTGTTTTTAGTTCCCTCTCTCAGGCAAGAATCCAACCCGCCCCTATGAGGAGGCAGCTAGAACTGTACAAAGATCCGTATTTGTTGAGAGTGTCTCTTCCCTGGAGAAAGCTGAACAAGCGTCTTGTGCATTTCGTTAAACCTTTACTTTTTTTTTTTAAGTTGAAAATTTCCCTCAATTGCTCCCCTTAGAGGTTTTTTTTTAAAGATTGGCACCTGAGCTAACATCTGTTGCCAGTCTTCTTTTTTTTTTCTCTTCTTCTCCCCAAAGAGCCCCAGTACATAGTTGTATATTCTATTTGTGAGTGCCTCTGGTTGTGCTGTGTGGGACACCACCTCAGCATGGCCTGATGAGCGGTGCCATGTCCACGCCCAGTATCAGAACTGGCAAAACCCTGGGCCGCCAAAGCGGAGTGTGCAAACTTAACCACTTGGCCATGGAGCCAGCTCTCAAACCTTTATTACTTTTTTGATTGCAAATAAAATGTGTTATCAATATTCACTGAGAAAATACAGATTGGGAAAAGATACAAAAAATATTAAACATCCCCATCCACTTTTTTTTTTTTTTTAAATATTTTATTTTTTCCTTTTTCTCCCCAAAGCCCCCCGGTACATAGTTGTGCATTCTTCGTTGTAGGTTCTTCTAGTTGTGGCATGTGGGATGCTGCCTCAGCGTGGTCTGATGAGCAGTGCCATGTCTGCACCCAGGATTCGAACTAACGAAACACTGGGCCGCCTGCAGCAGAGCGCGCGAACTTAACCACTCGGCCACGGGGCCAGCCCCCCCATCCACTTTTAATATTTTCATGTATATCTTTCCAGAATCTTCTTTATGCCTATATATGTATGCTATGTGCATAGGCATATATAGCTAAATATATATATTTTTTCTTTGCTGAGGAAGATTTGCCTTGAGCTAACATCCGTGCCAATTTTCCTCTATTTTTTAGTCTGTGGGCCACCAGCACAGCATGGCGCTAACAGAATGGTGTAGGTCCACGGCTGGGAACAAAACCCCTGGCCGCTGAAGTGGAGTGCACTGAACTTAACCACTAGGCCACCGGGGCTGGCCCTAGATAGATATTTTTTAAAAATGTGAATAGCTTGTAATTGTTGTTTTGAAATCTGTTGTTTTGGGGTATCTTTTTACTTTGAAAATTATTTCAAACTTACAAAACTTTTACAAGAATAGTGTAAAGCACTGATGACCTAGATTCTCTAGTAGTTTGCATTTTGCCCATTTGCTTTATAATCCTCACTCCTTCTTTCCTTCCTTCCCTCCCTCCCTCTTTCCTTCCTGTCCTCCTTCTTTTCTATCATCTATAAATCTGCCTATCTATCTATATAATCTATCCTCTATTTATCTGTCCACATATGTTTTTGAATCATTTGATAGTAATTTGGAGACATTCATGCCCTTTTAGTGTGTATTTTCTAAAAACCAACGACATCCTCTTATACAGCTACAGTAAAATATTCTCTCATCAAATCAGACAATAAACATTGATGCAATACTATTATTTAACCCAGAGTCCTTATTCAAATTTCACCAATTATCCTATAATGTATTTTATAGCTATTTTTTTCCTTGTCTTGGATCCAGTTCAGGATCACACATTAGATTTAGTTGTCAAATCTCTTTAGTTTGCTTTAATCTGGAACAGTTTCTCAGCCTTTATCTCTTAACTTTGACATTTTTAAAGACAATGTCCCTCAGTTTGGATCTGTCTGATTGTTTCCTCATTGTTAGGTTCAATTTATGCATCTTTGGCAGGTGTATCACAAAAATGATGTTGTGTCCTCAATGCATATTATAATCAGGAGGTACATAGTGTTGCCCATCCCAATATCACTCACGTTAAATTTGATTACTTGGTTAAGATGTTTTCTTTCAGGTTTCTCCACTATAAAGTTACGATTTTCCCCATCGTAATGAATAATTTTCCTGTGGGCAAATATTTTGGGACCATGTAAGTGTCCGCAAACAGGACATTTTTCATCAAACCACTAGTTTAATACCTACTTGGGGTTTTGTCACTCTATCATAACTTCATATCCACTAGTTAGCTTTCTATGACAAGAGGGAACTTTTTCTTCCCATCTATTTATCTAGCTAGCTAGCTAGCTATCATCTATCATCATCTATTTATCTAATCAATATGGATTCATGGATTATTCAATGAATTATAGGCCATGAGTGTCATTTGTTTTACTGCTCAAATTGCCCCAGATGATGTCAGACCCTCCATGCTACCTTCTTTTTTCTTTTGACTTGTCCTCATTATTCTGAGGACTTTTTTAGTTTTTGCAACCACGAAATATTTCTTGCTAATTGTGTACTTTCTCCAAACTAGCTATTGAATTCACTTTTCCTCCAAAGAATGTTGGCTATTTTTATTGAAGACAAGTATTTTAGAAACCAAGATCTGTGGACTATATGTGCTCATTGCTTCTGATGTATCTTATCAGACAGACCTAGGAGACAGGAGATATATACAGCATGTATATAACACTAACTGGTACATTCTAATCTTCTACTTTTTCGTATTTTTAACTGTGAGAAAATGAGAAACCTGGTGAGATAATTGAAGAAATTTCTGGATTATTCAGTTAACAGGTGAAGTGCATTGACTAATTTTTAAATCAACTTTGTTGATGTTTAATTTATATACAATAGAATGCACCTGTTTTACCTCTACTGTTTGATGAATTTTGTGAGATTATATACTGCTGAAACCACCAACCACAATCGTATTTCCAACATCCCCCGAAGTTCCCTCATACTCCTTTGTAGTTAAATCTTCTTCTACAGAGATCAGCTCTAGGCAACCACTCATCTCCTTTTTGTCACTGCAGTTTATATTTTCCATTTCTAAAATTTTATGTAAATGGAATCATAAAAGATGTGCTCCTGTTTCTGCTTCTTTTGCTCTGTATGATGCTTTTGGGAATCTTCATCTTGTGTGATATTGATTGACTTTTCTGTGATAAACCAACCTTGCATTCCTGGTATAAACCATATTCGTTCATGATTTATTCTGTTTTTTATGAGCTTCTAGAGTCATTTTGCAAGTATTTTGTTAAAGATTTGTGCCTTTCTGCTTTTGAGGTATATATATATTTAAAATTGTATTTCTTGTATTGTCTTTAAGTTTTGCACACGGGATAATGTTGGTCTAATAAAATGTGGCAGAAAATGTTCTCTCCTCCTATATTTCATTAAATATCTTGGAAAATAATTTGTATTATTAATTCCTCAAATATTTGATAGAATTCACCAGGGAAATAATCTAGGCCTTGGATTTTCTTTGTGGGAATGCTTTTCTTTTTAATAATGAAATAAGGCTTGAGTCACTTTTCAAATATATGTATTTTAAATTTTGTCCAATATTGAAATTTGTAGTCTGGGAGCAGGTTAGCCTATACACACTACTCCTTCATTGTCAGAGGCATAACAAAGTAAGATGTAATTTTTAAAACTCAACAATATGTTGAAACATACTGCTACATCAATAAATACACATGAGTACTGTGGAGTATGTCATTTCAGGCATGTATGGCAATTGATTTACCTGACTTCTCCACTTACATACTCACACTCATTTTCTTTAAACCCACTCTATTGAAGCCTTTTTACTCCAATGGCATTGCTAATGTCAAATTCATTAATTATCTCCACATTGCTAAATTCAGTGGTAATCCAATTAGTCTCTTTGTCACCTGACCCATCAACAGTGTTTGACTAAGTTGATCACTCTCTCCTTCTCAGTGTACTGTCTCCACTTGGCTTTCAGGATACCACCCTCTCTTGTTTTTCCCTTTCCTTTCTGGTACCTCCTTTTTTTTTTTTTTTTTTTTTTTGGTTAGGAAGATTGGCCGTAAGCTAAGATCTGTGCCAATCTTCTTCTATTTTGTATGTGGGATCCCGCTACAGCATGGATTGGGTGGTGTGTAGGTCCTCACTTGGGATCCGAACCCATGAACCCCAGGCCACCAAAGCAGAGCAACAAACTTAACCACTATGCCAAGGGCCAGCCCCTTTGGTTACTATTTTTTTATGTCTTTTGCTGGTTCCACTTCCTGTCCCTGAACTGGTAGTGTTGAAATGACCCAAGGTTCTGTTCTTAGTCATCTTCTCTTCTCTCTATTCCCTCAATACCTTAAGAATCTCAACCAGTCTCGTGACTTTAAGTGCCATCTCTATGCTGATAATTCCACATTTATATCTTCAGCTCAGATGTCTCTTCTAACCCCAGACTCAGAAGTCTTCCTGACATCTTAAACTCATCATGTTCCACACCGAATTCTCCAAAACCTTCTTCCCCCACAGCCTTTCTAATTTCAGGTGATGTCAATTCCATCTTTCTGGTTTTCATTCTGAAATCCTTGAATTCAACTGTGACTCCTTTCTCCCCAATATTTGCTCGAGATCCAAGTCCCATTGGCTTTACTTTCCTAATAAATCCAGAATCTTATCACTTTTCACCATGTCATTGCATTATCAACTATTACCACCCCTATCTCCTCCAGTTTCTTCCACCCCCATCAGAGTCTCAGACACCATCGTGTCTTTCCTGGGTTACTGCAAAATCTCCCAACTTTAAAGCTAGTCTCAAAATATTTATAATAGGAGCCTTTTAAAACCTGACTTCATTTTTGTCATTCCTCTACTGAAAACACTGCAGTGTTTCCCCAGTTTACTCAGAATAAAATCCAAAGCCCTTGCAACAGTTTACAGCCCCCTACATGACCGGCTGCTGGAACGTCTCCTCCTCATTCACTGCTCTAAACACTGCACTGTGGTTTCCTTGTAATTCCTTGGAAGTTTCTCATGCACTCCCACCTTAGGGCTTTGCCCTAGCCGCTCCATCTTTTTCCAGAGATCTCCATGGCTAACTAACATCCTCAAGTCATCACTCAACTCCCATCTTCCCGGTGCAGCCTACCTTGACCTTCTGTTGAAATCAGTGTGCCTACCTTTTCACCCTCATAGTTCCCAGTTGCATTTACCCATCTTTCCCTTTTCAGGAATTTTACAGGTTAGTCATTAAACCAGTGGTAGCTTGAAATTGACCATAGTAAGAGCATTTGCATTATAGAAATTGGAAAGTGCTACAAATCAGGGCTTTTCTTATCACCTCCCAATCCCAGAGTCAGTTTCCCAGTGTCATTGTACATATAAGACTTATCTTTTGCCATCAAGCAGGTAAACTCCTAAGCATACAGTTCCTAAGTACAGTATGTAATGGAACTCAACTTATACTTAAATGGACTCTTGCAGTGGAAAGAAATGAAGAATACCCAAATGAGAACAGAGAGACTGTTTATTCAGAGCTTGCCGTAGCAAGGGAATCAGCCACCATCACCTGTGCTTGGCAGAGACTCAGAGGCAGTCAGGTAGTTGGAAAACTTTATGGTGAGAAGAGGAGAGGCCTTCAGGTTAGAGGTTGTTGGCATGAGGAAAGTGGATAAATAGAAGCGGGGCAACTAATGTGACTGGCTTGGGAGAATATTTGGCTTTCTCTAGCTTGTCCTGAATTGGATGGGAGAGAGGGGCAATAGCTGGGAAGCTGGCCATTGCTGACCCAGTCCTGACCATTCTGGCTGATTAGTATAGAGGCTGTGGTTTGGCTTTCTGGGCTTCTTATGTGGATCGGAGTTCTATTGTCATACATGGCCTGGCCACTGTCTATTTGTATATTCAGTCTCTCAGGCCTATGTGTTGGTCATTCTTTCGCTTGTGAGAGATTGACCAATTCAGAGAAGGCTACAATTCCAGATCTTCACTTCTCAAGGATTATTGCCATTGTCAACTGTATTGTGAGATCTTCTTGACCTTTTTGTTATAATATCATTGTGGCAGTCACTCGGTGAGACAACTTCCATGCAGAAGCATTTAAAACTCTGGATAGAATGCAATGGAAAAATGTTAATTACCACTGTAACGAAAACAACAATTAATATGTCCTGTTAGATGCTTTGGATCCAAGCACCCCAACTGCCAAGAGAAGAAATTCCAGGGGCTATGGGGATCAACCTTATAGAACTAAGTAGCCTTTTCCCTAATGCGAAGTGTATCCTGTTTTACCTTGACTGTTGGATCCAAGTACAAAAGAAGCAATGACACAGGTGCCACTGTGACTAGCCCACAAGAAATTTAGACCAATGCAATTGTATATCACTCTTCATGTCAACAAGTGAGATGGATCTGTGTTCCATCTAGGGCAAATGTAGTATCCTGAATGACTTCTGCCAGAGTTAGTGATGAGTTTTTTACAGTTTTTCTTTCTACGTGTATGCTTCCCACTGCTTGGAACACTGTTCTGTCTGTTCTCGTAAACCATGGGTCAATTTAAAACATGGCAGCATCTCTGCTAAGGATATTATATTGGGGTGACTTATTTAGACATGTTAGTGGTATTTAAATATAAAAATTTCAATCTAGATTTTGCTGCTCTTTGGGCAGTAAAACTATGGCCAATTGTTGAATGTCAACATAAGGATGAACTTGGTATTAACAAGAACTTGAAAATGGAGCCGACTGCCTTGAGAATGTAGTAGGCTTCTTGCTATTGAATGCTTTCAAGCAGTGGTTAGCCATTGTAGGAATATCTTTGGGATGGTGTATATATTCTAGTTTGGAATGAGAGGTTGAAATAGATTAACTTTCATGTCTCTTTCAATGCTAAGAGTCTATGACTCAGAATGATTCTTGAGAGATGTTGATTAACGACTAACTGCTGTAAGAAAAAGAGAATAACTTATTTTACGGTAATCATGTGGAGGAAATAGAGATTGGTTTCACACTGAACTGGCTTTTGCTTAGTTTCTGAGCCAGAGTTATAAAGGGAAATTTACTAGCCTTATGTCGTTTCATCTGCCATAAAGAGTATTCCAGGGGCCAGCCCGGTGGCGCAGCGGTTAAGTGCTCACGTTCTGCTTCGGCGGCCCAGGATTCCCCGGTTCGGATCCCAGATGCGGACATGGCACCGCTTGGCAAGCCATGCTGTGGTAGGTGTCCCACATGTAAAGTAGAGGAAGATGGGCATGGATGTTAGCTCAGGGCCAGTCTTCCTCAGCAAAAAAGAGGAGGATTGGCAGCAGTTAGCTCAGGGCTAATCGTCCTCAAAAAAAAAAAGTATTCCATGTCTTCCCTTAATAATTTGGTGTATTTTCTCTTTAAAGATTATGCGACTTACATAACTGAAGATGTTTCCATTTTTGTTTTAGCTGGCATGAAACCTGGGGCAAATTTTCAGTTAAACATCTTAATTGTGTAATTTTAGATTGTCTCTATATGCCTTTTTGTCCTAAGCTCCTATTCTAAATGACATTGTCTTGGCTCTTTATTCTCATGTTTAGAATTTATTTACACTATGCATTCTTCTAAGTACCTTAAGTCCTTTGTTAAATGAGATAGGAAATGGATGAATGGCTGGATAAGTGGATGTATGTATAATGACTTGGTAAATTGGTGTTCTGTTTTGGTAAGTGCCAGTAAGTAGTGACATCATCAGATTCCATGATGATCTAGTAAGTTATCAATCTCTATCATTGCCAGCAATTTCCTCCCTTAACCAACATCCAAGTATCCTCTTCCCCAGATAGGTTCCCATTTCGATAACCATCAGCCCTAATCCAATACTTATTCTCAATAGTGGTGATAAATAATGGAATGCAGTTGGTTAATAGCAAATTGAGTGACAAGGTCCTAGGCCTTGTTTTGCGTATCATTATTAGGGTTCAGTAGATGCTAGATATATATTAGAAGGTGTTTCTCACAATGTAAGTCCCCAGGTTGACAGTAAAACTTATAAAAATACCAGCTGAATTATATATGTTATTTAAAATGGCTATACTTTGAGTCCTCAAATACTGGTGGACTTGATCTACCATCTTTGTTGGATTGAACTTTGAACTACTTCCACACTAGTAAAAAGTGATTGCTGTTTTCCAATTATTACTGATCTGAGCATGTCTGGAATGCTGTGATCAGTTCTGGGTCACATCCTTGGGGAAGGATGCCAACAAACTGAAGTGGGTTCAGAGGAAGTTAACAAATTGGTGGGGGGTTTTGAAGGCATGTCACACGTCACTGCCGGAAGTGTGAATGCTTAACCTAGAAAAGTGATTACTATAAATTGACATGGTTACTTCTGTCAAATATTAGACTTGAATTTGTCCACTGTCCACTAAACTGTGTACATGAATGCAGTCTTCCAGAAATACCCGCATAGCTGGCATATGTTCATTGTGCCAAAATGCACTTCATGGAGTGCCCAAAAGGTTCTGAAAGATCTTATAAAAGGTCTGTATGAATGTGGTTTCCTGCCTACTGCCAAGTGGCAACCTGTCTGTCAAACCCCTCCGTACACACCTCCTAGACTGCGTTCTGGGGAAAGTCATTCTCTGGCAGTACTGGGGTGTATTTTGTCTGTCACCCTGTCTGCTTTTTGTTTTCTTGCTGAAGGCACCTTAGATGGGTAGATGGGGAGAGATGCCTGCAGGCTAGGAACTGGTTCCTAGGACAGGAAGTTGAATCAAAAAGAGCCTGGGTGGGGACGACTGCTTTTCCTACCCTTGTCCTCACCGCTAAAACAACTCCTGAATCTACTTTTATCACTAAGTGGTTTCATAATAAGAGAAGTAAAAAAGAGACCAATTAGGTTGACTTACTCTTTCAGTGGCAGAGTCCCAAGGAATTTTACACCTTAAACCTTGTGGACGCTCCTGTAGCTGACTAAGGAGACCTGATGCTAATTTAATCAGGGCAGAGGAGGAAGTCTCTAACAGTATTCCCTGTAAGCTTGGATATTCTCCCAGGTCCAGAGCCTGTTTAACTTCATTTGTAATTTCTGTAGCCTTCCCTTTTGTGAAACTCTACTGGATATTAAAATGCCCTAAGATTGGTGGTGACTAAAACCATTTCAGCCTGTCTGCTTATTTGCATTAACCTCCAGCCTGACCTCATGGAGCAACAGCCGGGCAGGAAGGCCCATTTTCAAAGTGGGTGGTGGGGATAATATGGGGACCAGTTTGCTCACTGATAGTGATAGTCATTTGGTTAAAAGTTGTTTTGCTACCACCCAAGGGGGCTCCTCTGCTTGCCGCCAGACATGCCAATAGTCAGGAGGCAGGGTGGTAGGAGAGAAAGGCTTTCTTTATTACAGCTTGCTAGCAAGAGGGAAGATGGCCGACTCATGTCCTAAAGAAGCATCTCACAGAACAAAGACTACAGGCCAGTTATATACGGGCCGGTCTCCTGGTGGAGGAGGTGATTGGTCTCTGGGTAGGGCAGACATCTGGTCCAAGTTCCTGATAGTCCTTTGTTTTACTGGATACTCATCAGAGAATGGAGCAACACCCTATACCTTGATCTTTCAGTTGCCATTGATGATGGCTATCAGCATGGCTCTCTGCCCCATGGGTCATCACATTCCTAAGGAACTCAAAAGAACAAAGTTATCATCTTAAAGCAGCTAGGAGGGGCCACAAAATCTACAGAGATGTCTGGGCTAGCTAGTCAGAGGTCATTTAAAGTAAATATGGTTTCCTTTCTACAATATGGCTTCCCTTATGTCAACCTTGTGTTGAGCCGGTATCAATTTTAGTTAAAAGAGGAGGTACAGAGGTACTTAGATTTGATTAGGAATGAGCAAATTCTTCTATAGACAGCCAGCGCTCAGCTGAGGGCTATCAAATCCTGAATCTAGGTATTGTGAAAATAGCTGGGCAATACATTATTTGATTTTGATTTTAGTATATTTACCTTTCCAATTATACATTGCTTATGCTAATAATACAATTGATTTGCATTTCTTGAAATTTGTGTTTCTTGAATTAGAATTGAGGTCTCGAAAATATGAAGTATATTGGACAAAAATTTAGCTGTAAAGTTAAGCATCAATCATGTTTTAGTTGGGCACAAGTGGGTTAATTAATTCAATGAATGAGTAAGTGAATGATCAAATAAAGGATATTTTGGGGAAAAAGATGATTAAGGTGTTTTCTGTCTCTGGAGAGTAGACAAATTTCTGCCCAGCTAATTAGGAAGAAGGCATGAATAGCGTGCTCTGGGAACAAAAGGAAAGAAAGGGAGGCATTTTAACTGATGTTTTAAGCAGAATCTTCAGTAATAACATATTCCACTGAATAGCAGTTTTAATTTCCCAAAGCCCTCTACATTCACCGTATCATTTTATTTTGAAGCGATTTAGGTAAATTATCATTATTATCCCGTTCAGTAGATAAAGAAATGGAGATAGGTGGGGTAAATAATGTGCTGAAAATTTCACAGCTGGTTAGTAGATAGATTGAAGCCGGAGCCCAGGTTTAGCCACATACTCCTTGCCCTCGATCTCCTTGGCACTCAAAATTTAGGAATGATGTCCATCCAATTTATGCCACCAGTAGCCAACTGTATCTTGATTCTTTCTTTCCTTCCTTCTTTCCTTCTTTATTTTCTTCTTTCCTTCCATCCTTTCTTCCTTCTGCTCTTTCCTCTCTCGTTCCCTCCCTTTCTTGCTTTCTGTTTTTCTTTCTTTGTCATACCATGACACTAGTAGACATTAGTAATCTCTCTGTCTGAAGAACCCTAGAACTTACAAAACCTTTTCATCCTTCCTTTCTCATTCTGTACGGTAACACAGCTAGTTAGCAGGGACTTTAAGTTCTAAATATATGTATTTGGCTTTGAATATGAAATTTCCAAACCCGCACTAACGAACAGTAACCCTGAGCTGTACATTCTTATTAATTCATCACATGAGGTAGGGTGGGAGTGGAGTTGGTATAAAAATAACTCCTTCAGAGGGTTATTCTGAGGATTAAACATGATCATTATGTGAAGTGCTTAGCAGAACTCCTAGCACACTGTGAGATGGAAGTACTCAACAAGTAGTAGCTACTGCCGTCGTGTTGTTGTTATGCTCGCCAACAAGCAGTGAAATTGAAATTTGAAAAAAGGCAAAATCCATTCTCATTTCGAAGAATGGGGATGGAGTCACAGAAGGTACAGCACTAATTTAAGGTCAAACCCAGGTCTTGTACCAGTTGGTTTAGGGCCCTATCTGGGCAAATCCCAGTCAGTTTTAACATCTTCCTTGCCTATGAAAAGATTTGTAATGGGTTGAAAAATGCACAGCTAGTAGGGAATGCATGAATGATCTGGTTACTAATATGTTTGTGGAATCATAATCAGGATTTGCTGGAATGAGTAGCTTCTATTTTATCAACAAGGTGGGAAATTGTTTAAAGATCAGAACTTGACTGGAAAAATGTCTTCAGAATTTGAAAGTGAGAATGCTGAAGTTAAATGCATTAGTAAGAAAAGGAAATAAGGTCCTGCAGCGGAGGGAGACTTTAGTCACAGTTTTGCTCTCTTGTAGTAAATATTAAAAGCATTCTTTCTAAGTGGAATTCTAGGATCTCTGTCCTCCAGCAGAGGACTGGTACAGGCCCTATTCACAGCAGCCACACATCTTAAATCACACCTCTCACCCTGGCTGCTGACAGATTGTTGGGTGTGGACCGGCCTTGTAATTGGATCTGAAGCTGCATGCCAAATGGTTCAATTACAGTTCAGTAAAAAGCAATGACAGGATGAAAGCAGGCTAGGTCAACATCCATTTCGAATGTGTGGCAATTTCTGGCATCACTCAACCAGAGGAGTTGGTTTCAGCTTATTCTCAGAACTGGAAGATCTCTGACTCCTCAACGTCCAGCTGTCCCTGGCATCCCTTTCTCCACTTGCTTTGTAGACTTTCTTGATGATTTCCCTCCAAAACCAGGTTTCCTAAGTTACAGCATAAACCCTCCCCTCTAAAAGACTCAATACCTGATGTGTGTTTTAACATCCCACTTTTATATGTTAATTATCTTATTTAAGAAATAGTTGGAAGCTGACCCAGGAATAGGGATATAAGATGCATTTGAGACCTCTCTTGACCTTGTCATTTCCCGCCCCTGCCTCCAGCATCTGGGCACTTGGCTAAAGGCTTAGTGTAATATTGCAGTGATGTGTGCTTCTTCTCTTTCTCTTTCTCTCCCCAACTTTCTAATAAACATCCATTTGCTTCCAAGATGGGCATTCTGCCCAAGAATGGGCTCAAACTGGCACATTACCTACCAGAAAAGGAATCGTTGTTTTTGGAGGGGAGCATTGCATCAAATCCCTCAGAAGGGAGCCTGACCCTTTCCTTCTCTTCCCACCCCCTCCATCTGGAAGAGAAGAGAAACAGAGAGATTTGGAAGTTGCCAAAGTTTAATTACTTCTACTGAAAGTGCCAAAAAAATGTGAAAGCTTATCCTTCAGTGGAAGGAACCCAGAGGGCCCTGCGGACGTTTGCAGGAGTCTGTTTGCCATTTGTTTTTTCTCTTTTCTTCTTCAGCCCCCGAGTAGCAAATTTCCACTTCTCCTTTCCAGGAAGAATGAGAACAGATTGTCCCTTTGAGACTTCAAAAGGGTGTTTCGGATTCTGCCACAGGAGACAGAACTGTCAAGCCATCTTCAAATACTTCTGCATTACATCCATACAACCAGAAACTTCAGGCGAGCATTTGCATGCACCACTAGCTCATCATGTCAGGCATCTACCTGTACAAATTGTCTTAAAATTACATCCATCTCTGCTAACCCATCGGGGGCCACCTCAGCAGATACTAAAACAGGTGATTTTTAATTCTTGTCTGGGAGAGGGAGCAAGAAAAACTTAACAAGCAAAGAAGCAAAAATTAGACAATTGTAATATGGAAGTGTAGGCAATTAGAAGACAATTAATGTTATCATTAAACAACAGTTATTAATTATTTACCATATGTCAAGTCTACACACTTTTATGTGCTCATCATTCTTTCTCACAACAACCTTGTGAAAAAAGACAATATTCCCATTTAATAGATTCAAAGAAAACTAAGTTTTCAGTGACATTAAGACACTCGGCCAATGTCACCTAGCTAATAAAGAGCTGGGCTGAAATTTCAATCTATGTCTTTTGATCGCAAGGCCAGGCAATATCATTTACGCCTCAGCTAACTCTCAATTATGCAGAGGCTGATCAAGCTTGTGGATTGCCTATGCTTTATTTATATGCCTTTTCTCTCCCTGTGGCATATTTCCTGTGTGTTTCACCTTTTAGCAGTACCTGTATGCTTGGGTTGACATCTGCCAACCCAAAGCAAGAGGAAGCAAAATTATCTTTGCTATTTGTTAGTAGATTGGGTGGGTAGGTAATTGAACCTGATAATTAAAATTATGTATAAGTAATCAGTGAATTGCAATAATTGCTATTTTCTACCTTCCATATCAAATAGTCAAAACTGGTGACGTATAGATAATAAGTTTATTTCAAAGAACAAATTTGGAAGTTGACGAGAGTAAACAGCATTGTTTGAAAAAAGTAAAGTTCTCTCAGCTTTTAGCAACAAGCCTTGTCTTACAAAGTAAAGCTCTTTTCACTACAAATGGGGCATTATAGAATTTCTGTCTTGTTGGCGACCCTTTACAGAGCCAAAGAGGATCATACATCTTTCTTTAAGTTTTCTGTGAAATCAGCGTGATTTGCTTTTTGATTTCTTATGTCTCTTTCTTATAAATCTTGTTCTTTGTGGATTTATTGCATAAATCTGGCAGCAGCTAAAAATTATCCGGTGATACAATGCGGGCAGTAGGCGTTAACTTCTCCATTGGAAGAAATTTGTATGGAGGATGGTGGTGCCACTGGGGACTGGAAGATAGTGGACTTTCTATTTCGAGTCCTTTTTTCTTTTCAAATCTTTGATGTACTTGATCCCTTCCTAACATCACATGGAATAGAGATATTGCCCTTAGAAGTTAAGACTTTGGTTTTGCTAGTCCAGTATTAGTTGAAGTCCAGGTTGTAATTTTGCAGAATGTGTCAAAACATTCATAATGTACCAAAGTTATGTGTATATGTGTGTGTGTATGTGTGTGTGTGTGTGTGTTGCCTGGGGTTGGGGAGACAGTGTGAATGGGAAGAGTGAAAGGAAAGGAGTCTTGGTGACAAAATTTTTCTAATTACTGAATTAGTCACTTTATATTCTAAAGACTAAAGTCAAAGATTGGACTACTGTGGTTCTGCTCAAGCAAGATGGCGTATTTGGAGGGGTGGCAACCTTCCTGCCAGCACCTCCTTAGGAACAGAGCTATGGTGCATTTGACAGTGGCACTTAACAATACCAGGTTTTCTGTGCAAATTAGTTTGGGTAAAATATTCAGTAAAGACAAAGAGATAGCCAAATTATCTTTATCTAACTAAGACTCGGGGGAAGGGGTAGGAAGAGGCTGTTTATTAGTGTCTGACGCTTATTAGACACCTAATAATTGCTGAATGACTTACTTTTAAATAGCACTTATCTGCTTTTGTCCTTAAATCTTGTTGAGAAAAAAGTGAGAGTAAAATGGTGTTTGGAGAAAAGACTCAGAACCAGCCCTGATTCCTTTTTTCTAATCTCCTTGAAATTAGCATACTTTGTGTTTTTGAAAAAATTATTAATACACTTTTCAAGCCGTTGAGGTTTACAAAAAAACTGAACAGGAAGTAGACAGTTCCCTTACACTCTTTCACCTTTCCCTTTACCTTCCCATATTAGTAACATCTTGCATTTCGTGATACATTTGTAAAAGCTGATGAGACGATGTTGATACATTATTATTACCCGAAGTATAGAGTTTACATTAGAGTTCACTCTTTGTGTTGTACATTCTATGGATTTGGAAAAATGTAGGCAACATTACAGAATCATACAGAAGAATGGCACTGCCCTGAAAGCCCTCTGTGCTCTGCCCATTCATCCCTCCCTTGGCAACCATGATCTTTTTACTGTCTCCATAGTTACACCTTTTCCAGAAAGTTATATAGTTGGGATCATACAGTATGTATTCTTTTCAGGTTGGCTTCTTTCACTTGGTAATTGCATTTAAGTTTCATCTATGTCTTTTCATGGCTTGATAGCTCATTTCTTTTTAGTGCTGAATAATATTCCTTTGTCTGGATGTCCCACAGTTTGTTTATCCAGTCACCTACTAAAGGACATATTGGTTGCTTTCAAGTTTTGGAAATTATGAATAAAGCTGCCATAAACATCCATGTGCAGGTTTCTGTGCGGACATAAGTTTTCGACTCCTTTGGTTAAATACCAAGGAGCGGGATTACTCAGTTATGTGGTAAAATGTATATTTAGTTTTGTAGGAAGCTGCCAAACTGTCTCCAGAGTGGCTGTACCATTCTGCATTCCCACTAGCAATGAATGAGAGTTTCTGCTGCTCCACGTGCTGGCCAGCATTTGGTGTTGTCAGTGCTTTGGATGTTGACCATTTCTGTAGGTGAGGAGTAATATCCCTTTGTTGTTTTAATTGCAACTCCCTAGTAACATAGGATGTGGAGCATCTTTTTATCCAAATACAGCCATCTCTATGTCTTCTTTGCTGAGGTATCTGTTGAGACATTTTGCCATGTTTTTAAATTGAGTTGTTTGTTTTCTTATTGTTCAGTTTTAAGTTGTGCTTTGCTTTTGATTTCTGACGTCTCAAACGGGGTGTCCTGGAAACAGTTGCTATTTTGCAAATTTCATGTTTCTCCAACTGAGGTAAGCAAAATCTAGACAGCGCCCGGATATATTGTCAGAGGTTTACAAATTATTACATTGTTTGAGATTATGTCTGTAAACCACAAGAGAAGCCTGCACTGAATGAGCTGGAGGATCGATTCATAACCAAGTACAATCATCCACATTTGCTACCTGCATTTCCATTGGTATTCATAATTGCTTTAACACCAATGACACAACAGTGACATAATTCCTTTTTAATGCAGTACTTTTAAAACCAAGGTCAGTGAACTCCTGCTAATCTGTGGATATATTATTTAGCATCTAGGAGAGTTTTGTCCCTTTACTCGCTGATGAGAAACACCAGAAATATCACTGTATGTCTTTGATCCCAAACGACAATAATTTTCACGATACTAGGGGGAGACTTTCCTTGCCTTGGCTAAAAACATGCTTGGACAGGAGGGAGGGCCCACTCTTTTTCTTTTCCCTCTAATTCACTTCTCAATCTCGGATTTTCTTAATCAAGAAGATGCAAGAGCAAGGAAGAGTGTTTGCCCAAACACAGCCTTGTCTTTTTCCCAGTTGATGGCTCAAACTGTGTAGTCATATAATTTCTCATTGAGAAATAAAATGCTTGGGTCCTGAGAAGTATAAAGAAGGTGGAGGAAGACCAAGAGAGTGTTGAGCTGCCTTCGCTGAAGGTCTGCTGTACATAGCATGAGGCTGAACTGCAGGATTCACAGCAGGGACCCGGCAGGTACCCCACCAGGTGATGGTGGCAAGCCGCAGTGTCGCCCACTGGAAAGGGCAACTGCTATCCAGTTTAGTCATTATGTGCTGGAATGTGGGCCCAAGTCAAATCTTCTGATTTTTCACGGGGAGCTGCAAATTTGATCTTAATATGAAATCTCCTAATTTTCAAATATTGGCAGTGAATTCACATCTTTTTTAAAACCCTGTGAGCTTAGTAAAATATATATGTGGATGAGGTCTGGCCTACTACACAGCATCCAGTTGGTGATGTCTGCTCTGCGTGGGCTCCCTGTGCTGGTGATTTGCTGATGAGAAATTGCACTTTGACAAACACAGGGTGGCTGTGTGGAAAATGACACAGGAGGCACCTTTAATGTAATTTGTAAGCACATTACTTTTTTTATGTTCAAACATATTTACACCAAAACGTCTTACTTGGTTCTTGTGAATGTGAAATGTTACACTCCCTTTCTGCATGCTGCCTGATCCCACTCACACACCCACACAGAGAGATACATTCTTGAAGGGGTTGCCATCTTTGCATAGGTAAAGATTTATAAAACTGGCCTTCCTCTTGTGGATTACTAGATCTCGGGCTCTGCGAAGCAGGCACAGATGGAAGGAGAATGCTTTCAAGGAGAGCAGGATGGAGGTGGCACTCAGAGCAGAAATCGCAGGAAGCAGAGGTTGCTAGTTGCAGAGGCCAAAAGGTCGGGCATCAAATGATGTTCCAGATCTCTGAGGCTCTGTGGAAGATCCACATGGCCACCTGAGAAACACCTTACTGGCCAGAGAAGTCTGGTGCCCAGACTGACACATATTCATTTATACATGAGTGGCTGTGGCAGGGAGTATAGGTACCCGTGGGGCAGGGTATACGGAGGTCTAGCAGTCAAATTGTGTTTGCCTGCTCTTGGGCTTAATCCTGTCCCAGTGGACTCACGTTACAGAACTCGAGTATGGGACACATTGCACCGTCTGCTCCAAACACCTCATTCTCATGTTTAAAAAACCCATGTGTTCTAATACATGACTTGGCACAGTAAACGGGGATCATGTGAGAATTGTCACCACAACAGCCACGTGAACAGTGCATGCTCTCTCAAAAAAACATGGGGGAAGAGGATTTTTAAGTGACACACTCTTATAGGAAAAAAAACACAGCGAAGCAAAACAAAACAGGACAAGAGCCTGAGCACGTAGTAGAGACCATAACAACTCATCCAGGTTTCCCCCAACTACGTATTAAATGCTGACAATATGCTGGTGTTTGTGTTCTGTTTAACAAACCCTATCTCAAATTTTCATTCTAACTTTGATTATACCCATTGTATAGATGAGAGCAAGCATCAGTGCGTGAGGCCAAGCTTGTAATTTGCGTAAGTTCACAGAGCAAACAAATGACAAGCTATAGGTGCAAAAAGACCATATGTGCTCCCTCCCCCTTGCAATGGCACACCCAACCTTTCATGTCCCTTTGGGGCACACAAAATTTTTTTTTTCTATTAGGAACTTGATGAAATTACTGGTTTAATGACAGAGGATCTCTCCTTTCTATAGCATAGGCATTTCAACTGAAGACAGTCATTGCATCTGTTTTGCCCTGATAGAACTGTAGTTGTGAAAAGTGTGGGTACCCAGCTTTCACCAGTGCCATGCTGTTGGGTTAATGCTATGTAAAAACCAGTCCAGCACAACTGCTGGGAAAGACAAAAATAGTCAACCAGTTGGTTCTTTGGTCCACATGATACTACACAAAAGTTTAAGATCAAGCAACACAATGCTTAAAGAAAAATGAAAATGTTCAACATGTATCAGATGGGTTTGAAATGTCTATCTTGGGTCCTTAGTTGTCAAGAGACGCTTTCTTGGATGAGAATGAGTCATGTATCATGGTGATAGGTAAGAAAATTAGCTTGTTCTGCCCCAGAGAGAAATAGATAAGCTAATGAAGTTTCCCAGACTGACTAAATAATGCAGTTCTTTAAAACTTCTGCCTCTCACAGTGGAATCTTGGACTTTCCCCCGCTGCTGTCAGTTAGTGTTTAAAATGGGAAACACTCGAATCTCATTCCTAAACCATTTCCAGCAAATCTGTGAAGGGGTAAAAAAAACGATCTCTGATTTAGACTTTGAATGTAAAGCTCCATTTCACGCTCTTTTGAGGCATTCCAAGAGGTCCAAAATCAGCTCTTCCTTCATTTCCATAGGCACATTTTCTTCTTCCTTCCATTCTCTTGCTTTTTGCCTTGCGTTTAATATTTGTAGAGGCCATGATATAAAATAGACACTGTGCTACGCTCTAGACCAGTGGTTCTCAAAGTGGGGTCCCTGGACCAGTATTAGCATCACCTGGGAACTTGTTAGAAGTGCAGAGTCCCACATGCACTCCAGACATGCTGTATTTGAAACTAAACCGTGGGACCTGGCAATACGTGTTTTGACAAGCTCTCAGGTGATGCTGATTCATGCCAAATTGGAGAACAACTACTGGTGTAGGCTACAAAATTGAATAGGACTGATTATCTGTCCTTGGGAGCTTACAACTTGGTGATAGAAACAGCATGAAAATTATTGGCATATGATAAATTATATGATATAGGTATGCAGAGTGTATGGGAGAAAAAAGGAAGAACGAAATCAAAATCAAGGTTTCAGAAGAACTTCTTTGACACTTTGAACTCATTCTCTTTTTATTTTCCAAAGATTTTCACCTATAGGTTTGCATATTTGCAAAATGTGGTCCCTCCTTAATCAGTGGACACCCCAGCCATTGCTAATCTCTAACACTAAACCAGGAGAAAATTCCAAACTTCCTTTTGAGGATTTTTTCCGTATACAGGGTATGAAACATACCTTCAATATTTTTATCCATTTGGAAGCCATTCAGTTTTGCTAGAGCACAGAATTTAAACCCAACCAAAAATCAAAAGAGGGATAGAGAGAGGACATTCAAGAATATTCAACAATACAGGAGGCAAAGAGCTCATCTCAGATGCTACAAGATACCAGTGCAGTGTACATCAGGATGTGGAAATCTTGCTGATTTGTTGCAGCTTTCTCTGCAAGTTTCCCCACCTCACCTCTGTAATCTAATCAGAAAGTCAATTTACATTTCTGGGGGACTTTTATTATCATTATATTATTTTTAAAGCATGGCATTCAGCACGCTACAGAGGCCAGAGAAGTGGTTCTTATTAAGAGAGCCAGCCCATTTGTGAGACACTGTGAAAGCAGCAGCTCACAGCAAAGGCTCAGAGGCAGGAGTTTACTGTAAACTCAGGGCAAGTCAACAGAATGATAAGACTGCCAAGAGAGTTAATTTGATCTTGTGCTGCCTTCATAAGTGGCTGGCATTTCAAAGGAGAGGCAGGCTGGTAGTCCTCTCCTCTGCGGGGGTCAGAACATACCTGGAGTATTGTGCTCTGTTTGGAGCCTTATGCTTTAAAGGAATTTAACAAATAAACTCAAAATTTAAAACCCAAATTAGACTCTTGCTGCTGTGCCTGTTGAAGGTGAGGGAAAGTGAGAACAATCACCATGAGTTGGGGATAAAATCTTCATCGTGGTCTTTCTCTTTTGGAAAGTTGTGTTGGGGGAGTAACAGGGGGAGACTGAAGAGATAGTGCCTTTGACCAGAAGGAGCCCGAATCACCTGCATGAGTCTTGGAGTAGGCAGATGGAGCCCCCAGAACTGAGTTGGAGAGAACGAGCTGAAACATTCTTTGCTCAAGTCTACGTCCAAACATCCCACTCTAGGAGGTCTTCTCTCATCTTCTGATTTTAAAAGTCATCCCCCTCCTGCTCCCACCCCTCTACTAGCTTTAGTTTTCTTCCTAATACTCAACAGTACTTGACAATGAGTTGTGTATCTATTTGTTTCCTCTTTGTCTCCTCAGCTGGGCAGGGATTGACTATTGGCGTTCATTGCTGCCTTTCCTCCTAGAGCAGTATTTGACACATAGGAGGTTCTCAGTAATTATTGGGGAAAAAAAAGGAGTGAAGAATAAAATAGGGAAAATATTTTCTCCTCCTGAAACAGGAGAGCGGTGAGACAAGAAAGAGGATGGCTCGTGATGAAGTGAAGAACTGTTCGTCTCTCTCTTTCTCTGTGAATCAGGCAACGTCATGTGTACCATGTTTAGACTGTGGTCAGGAGGAAGATCAAGGAACAAATTCAATATGAACAACCAAGTACAAGGACAAAGTAAAAGCAGGGATCTGAACAGAGGTGACTGTGGATTAAAACGCTCCAAGAACGGCAGCATGGTGATAGCAATCAATGTTTGATCCACTTGGATGCAATCCTGTCTAGATTTAACGGGGCAATGGCATGCTGATTGACATCTGGGTAGCTGTAGTGGTTGAGGAGACAATGACTGGTGTGTTCAGAAGACTCAGAGCTTCATTGTTAGAGGACTAGCAAGAAGAATAGGGGACATTGAGTCCAGTCAGAGAAGACTTGCTATTAAGTACATAGGGCTGCTGTGTGTTAGAGAGATTAAAATTGTTCTGTGTGTTTGCAAGGGCTAAGACTAGGGGTGATCGGGTGAGAGGGATTACCAGTAGCTGGATGTCAGATCACAGGCAGCAAGTACATCTCAAGAGAATACAGCTACCTAATGAATGACATTTCTCAGGAAGAGTAAGTGTCCTACTGAGGGATGTGACCAATCATTGGTTAGAACCCTGCTGCATGAAGTAGGGTCCATAGACCAGCAGCATCTGCATCACCTAGGAGCTTGTTAGAAATGCAGAAGCTCAGGCCCCAGCCCAGACATACTGAATCAGAATATGTAGCACGACAAAGTCCCCAGCTGATTCACATGGATATTAAAGTTCGAGAAGCCCTGAGTGAAATGAACTAATGCTGGGGATGTTATTACAGGCAATTGAAATCATTAGTGGATGAGTGGACGCCCTTGCATCTCCTGGAGTAGAGGGGGTTAAGGGCTGTTGTAAATTCTATGTGGTAAGGCTGATTCCTCTGAATTGTTGAATTTAATCAAAATGAAACTTAGGAAGGACAGAAGAATGCACCTCAGAACTAGTTACCTGGCTCCAAATAGAAGATTCTACTCTAACCTTACTTAAGCATCCATTGTGCTCTGCTAAATGGTAGGATTAAGTCAAAATGAATAATATATACATTGAGCTCCATGCATTAGACTATGTTACCCTCTACCCCAAATGGTTGATATCATCTACTGACCCAGGGGCCCTCCCCTTTATTTCTAGATGAACTTAGCTTCTCTTCACTGTCACTTTATCTCAACCCTGCTTCTTTCTTAATTCTTGGTAATATTGCTATACACATAGATGTTGCCTCCAATATCCTGGGTTACTCTACCTTGTTATATTTTTTTTCCATATTACCTAGTAACTTTGAACTTTTTCTTTTTTATCATTTTCTTATTTAGCATGTGTATTATCTGCCTTTCTTTTGCTAGAATATACATTTCGCTAGCACGGAGATTTTGGTCTGTGTATACCCTGATGGAGAGCTGATGAAACAGTTCCCAGAGTGGGGTGGGGGTAGGGAAGTGGAGAAGACCCTTGATTTGTAGTGTTTTCTGTCTTCTGTAGTATAAATACTCTCATCATGGCTAATTTCAATCTATCATTGTAACGTCGTTGAATGTGGCATTGGGAAGAAATGAGTTCAGTGAGCTCTTATGAGCTGGTCTGAGCAGGCTCCATCACATAACTGGTCCCAAGAATGTAGAACAGAACCAACACCAAGTAGGTGCTCAAAAAATAATTTTTTACTTAACTAAATAAGGGATGGAGTGGAGAAATAGATGTCATATCTTCTATAAAGAGTATGAAGAAAGTGCTTCGCGGGCAAAGAGGACAGATGATTAATTACTCCTTTGAATACCTATTGGCATGCCTTTCTGAATGTGACAGGGCCACCCGGGTAAAGAGTTGACCAGGCAGTGAAGGTAGTTCATAGGGAATGGATGAGGCGGTTCTGGGATGAGAGAAAACTGGAGTTGTGAGAGTTCATGGCATGGCAACATGGATAAAATAATTATGATACCAAGAGTAGGAATTCCGGGAGAGGTTAGGATTAGAATGGCGTGTCTTGAATGATGTATGAAGCAGCATGCTAATGGTAATGGGGAGCCACCGAAGAAATCTAAAAGTGAGAATAATGTTGGCAGATTTACTTTCTAGAAAGATTCCTCTGCTAAGAAGGTGGGAGATTAATTCCAACATCGGAGGTAGAGTAGACAAAAAGGAGAGAAAAAAACAGGACTATTGAAAAAAATTAGCCTAGAAAAAGATGTGATAGGGACTGTTGCAAGAGCAGAGCAGTAGGAACTAAGATATGGAAGCACATTTGAGAGCTGTTTAGAGGTAGGCTTGACACAGGTGGTGTCCAATGAGATGTGGGGCAGGAAGGCACAAGGTAAGATGATTATGAATTTTGTAGCTTGGGAGGATTTGATGGTTACTGTAGCTTTAACTGAAATAGTCAACACAAATTACAGGAACAGATGTAGAGGAAATGAAAAGACTACTATTTGTGATATGTTGAGCATGAGAAAGCCACATACTATCCGGGTGGAGATGCCATAGAATGATGAAGACAATGAACGTCCCGTGTACTTTGAAGCAATCTTATCTGGGTCTAACAGGGCAGTGGGACTCTGGTTGACATCTGGACAGCTGGAGCTGGTCCCAACACATTGACTGGCATAGTAAGAAGATTTAAAACCACAGAGTTAGAAATGTGGGTTTAATGTTGAGAGGTCAACACAAAGAAATAGATTTAAAAGTCGTCAACATATAGATAAAAGTCAGGAAGCAGATGGATACTCAAGAAGAGACACTTGCAAAGTGAAAGATTAATAAGGATGAACATTTTGGAGATATACATGCATTTAATGGGAGGTGTGGTGTCAGTAAAGGAAAACATATCAACAGGAAAGAAAGAGAAAATACTTGCAGGGACACGGAAGGTAAACCGCAGAAGAATTTCGGGAGGTGTGGACAGGGAGTTTAAGTGGATCAGAGTATCAATTGCTACAACACAGTAAGATGAAGATGAAAACTGGTCATTGAATTGAATTGGTGGCCATTGTGAGATGTTTCTGTGGAGGTCAGGAATGTATAAATTGCAGAGGGTTGAGTGATAAATGGGAGATGAGGCAGGAAGCAGTGAGCAAGTAGAGAACATTGTCTGAAAAATGCCCGACCGATGGGTAAATACAGAACTCGACGCCTCTTGTCTCATTTTGTTATTGATTTGACTTGCTATTGATGCTGGCACAGCTATATCCTGTGTTTATATAATGTTGAATCATTTGCTATTTCTCCACATTCATAGATTTTGGAATATTATCATACTTGGCTTTATATAGACAAAAATATGCAGTTGATTAATGAATTTTTACCATTCGCTTGTAAATTTGTCAAATTTTAGACATTTACATTATCCATCTCTACCTCAGTTTTTCCATCTTTTTGTAAAGTATACTTAAATAAATGTGATTTAAGAAGAAGAAAAAGGAAAGGAAAAAATCTATAGGGCTCATTGTGTATCTATAGCTCTTAGTAAGTATTGCGAGAAAGGAACTTTGCTACTTGGTCTCTCTCTTCTGCCTCCTCTGTCACCAGGAACAACTTCTTGCTGGTAGAAAAGAATTTGTGTTGGGGCCAGCCCAGTGGTACAATGGTTAAGTTGGCATGTTCTGCTTTGGCAGCCTGGACTTCGCTGTTTCGGATCCCGGGTGCACACCTATGCACCACTTATCCAGCCATGCTGTGACCTGTGTCACACATATAAAATAGAGGAAAATGGGCATGGATGTTAGTTCAGGGCCAATGTTCCTTAGCAAAAAGAGGAAGATTGGCGGCAGATGTTAGCTCAGGACTAATCTTCCTCACAAAAAAAAAGAAAAGAAAACCAGAAAAGAATTTGTGTTGTAATACTTTATTATTAATAAACATTATAATCGCCTTTCCAATTTTTGTTGCCTCTTTTAATCTTCTCTCTCTGCTCAAATGTAGGAATCATCTCAGTCTTTTCATAGCCTCGCAGCTTACCTTTGGCCTGCCTTGACCTTTGATCTGTGATTTCTAATTGAATTTCATAAGGGGTCCTGCTTTTACACAATTTGTTGACCGTTTGACAGGAATGTGGGCTAGTGTCATTTGACAGAATTGACGTGTCCTGCAATCTGACAGCTATTTAGATTTCAGAGTTGACAGCCTAGAACAATATTTCTTTTGCTATAAGGACCAGACACAAGAGATTTGAAAGAACTGCCCAAAGTGGCTTTGACAGTGGGAGAAATGATGCCTCCCACTAAAGTTAGAAGGGCTGTACATTAAAAATACAAAACTCTCTAGAAGAAAGTTAAGGATGAGAAAGTACATGAAATTTCCCCCCTCTGCTAATTTGTTGTATATATGTCAATCCTCTGTAATTTTCAGCAAAGTCAGACACCTGGAAATACAAGTAGTATTGTTAAATTTTAGTTCAGTCAATGAGAACATGGTGTCATCAAAATCATGATCATAGACTTATTTTTATGTATTCAGTGGAACTGTATGAAATTACTGTTTTCATAGATCAAAAAGGGTTGATAACATCAATTGCATGTGGTTCAACTTTGTACAGAGAGAGAGAGAGAGAGTTAGCTTGTTATCTCAAAATGCAAGTACTTGGCAACAGAACTTTGATAGTACAGAGTTGATTTGCCATTTGGGGGCTGGCCCAGTGGCATAGTGGTTAAGTTTGTGTTCTCTGCTTCAGTGGCCTGGGGTTCACAGGTTTGGATCCCGGGCACGGACCTACACACTGCTCATCAAACCATGTCGTGGTGGCGTCCCACATAAAAAAGTAGGGGAAGATTGGCACAGATGTTAGCTCAGGGCCATTCTCCCTCACCACGCATACATACACAAAACCCCCAAACCAAAAACGTGTTATTGCTGTTGGATCAATGATTATACAATATTAGTGGAATTAATATTTATTGAGGACTTTCTATGGGTCAAATATTTTAATCACGACATTGCTGTGAGGTAGGCCTTTTTATCCTTGTTTTGAAGAGGCAGATAAAAGTGAAGGAATAAGTATCATGAGGCCAAAAATTGATTAAGCAGGGCTTACCACTGCAGTATGCTTCCACCTAAGACTTACCATCTCTCATGCGTATCTTGGAAACTGAAGTCTGGATGGAATATTCAATAGAAGGGGCAAATTACAAACCACAGAATTACTCTTTCATTCCAAACTGCAGGAGACTGCCAGAGAAGAGTATCTAAATAAAGAAACAAGAGGTTAAAAAAAAACTTGTTTGCATAGTCTTGCCTATAAAAAACTGGAATTTTGGTTAAGAAATACAAACTTCTTTGTACAATGTTTTCTCATTTGTAAACTATTAGGATTATGCTAAGGTGTTTGAAAAGACCCTTCCTCGCTCTTGATACAGCTCATTAAATTTATGATGACTTAGGCAGGTCTATCAAGGTAATGAAGTAAATGGAGCAAAAACATCTTTTCCAGGTTTGGTCCCAGGACCACCATCATCAGACTCACTTCGGGCTTTTATAAAAATACAGATTTCTGGGCTCCAGCTCCAGACCTACTAAATGAGAATCCTTCAGGATGAAGACAGGGAATCTGTATTTTCACTACCTTTCCCAAAATCCTTGTGTTTAGTAAGTACCATATCAATGAATATTAATACCTTGATATGAATACTACTAATAATCCTTGACAGCTCACATTTGAGAACCACTAAGCCAGAGAGCATGGCATAAAGAAGACATGCAAGTTTACTCACTACTGAACTCCCATCCCTCACTCTGTCAGAGACTGGGGATCATAGCTTGATGTGTTGGGAACTCTGGTAAAGAGCTGGGAGTTTATTCTAAGAGTCCTTATTTTGTTCTCTGTGGATCCTGCTGCTTGCTAGGGACCCTGCTGCGTCTAGCTCTTCCCTATTTCGCTGGACCTCTGACATTAACCCTTTCTCTTGGGCTTCTGGTCCTGCCGCCCTTATTTTGTAATCGCTCCTCTCCTCAGAACTGAGAACAAACATAGGCAGTAAATGTCATTAGAGACTATTTAGGTCCTACAAGATGAAAAAATATGACTTTCAATGTAAGAAAATTTTGTGGACTCTTCTGTAATTAGGGCTCCCAGGGATCAGTGGCCAGAGGAAGCACTGATGTGGTTCAAACCTCTTTCTTCCTTCATTTAGTCATTCAAAAGCTAATATGTATTGGGTGATTACTATGAGCAAGGCACTGGACTGGGCCCAAGAGACATTTATTATCAATTACAGTGTCAAGCACATAAAGGATACTCAATATATCTTTTTAAATAAATGTAGTGTCTGTCCTCATCAAGCTTACAACGTCTTCAATTTACAGAGGACACAAATGCACTGCGCGTCTGTCCTAATAGCAAAGCCCACCTACAAATGAAAGAGCCCCTTACGATCTGACTCCTTACTTCCAGTTCTTCCCTTTTTTCCTGCTTCTCTCTCTCTCTCTTTTAATATCCTAAAACAAAATGAAAAGTTCAGTGGAAAATGATAAAGTTCAGATTTCATTAGCTTTTGATATCACCGTTCCTTGGGGAGAAAAATCACATTTTTGGGTGACCTTTTTAGTTAATTCATAGCCGAGAGAAAATCACCCTTAGTGTCTTTTTCTATTTATAGTTAATTAGACTCTTCTGGTGAGTACCGGGTGGGCTGTGCTATGGGGGCGAACAGAGGCCAACTGTCTCTTTTGACCTCTGATTCCCAGACCCTGGGCTACAGAGGCCAGTAGAAGAAGGGGATGAGTCTGTGACAAGCACTGAAATAGAGACGCAGCACCCACATAGGGAGGGCTCATGGCTCACCTGAGGATTAGAGAAGGCTTCCCAGGGGAGGGAACATTTGGATTAAGGCTTATACAGCACATGACCAGGCTTTTGACAAATGAAGCAAAGCAGGCCATTTCAGGCAGTGGATGCTGCATATATAACAGAACTAAGACGTGTGTGCACATGCAGAAAAAATGGGCAAATTCTTGATTTTTACAAAAGTATTTCTGTATAGGGTTCAGTCACCTTTCTTCTATCAGAACCCAGTCTTTCCTGATCAAGGATTTTCCAGACTCACTAGTATTAGCCACGTAACTGTTCTTCCAGACAAGCTGGGTTACAACTGACCTAAGAGTGTTTTTATTAAAACAGTGTGGCCTCCAGTAATATCACTTATCTGTGAGTTTCCCAGATGGAAAGGGGACACCAAATTGGTGGTGTCAGGGACAATTCCCACGACTAGAAGATGAAAAGAAAGCTCTATGAGGTCACATCCAGTCTGTCTCCTGAGGATCAGGGCGGAGGATTCCGGGATGTGTTTCCTTTCTAGCACTCTCTGGAGCACAAACGCGCACATTTACATTGCTATAGCACCTTCCCCCAAAGGAAATGACTTCACTTGTGGAATGGCGAAAGGTCACTTGAAATTGGAGTAACGCAGAGACTCAATAAACTTCACCCTGTCAGGAAGTTTGCGCTGAGACTTAGCGAATGCTCCCTTGTGGTTTCACCCTACCATCCCACTTACCCACTTTCCCAGGTCAGATTCTTAAGCTCCTCCACACTGGCCCCCTTGGTCTCCTCCGGGACAGCTCCCAGGGCTTCCCCCAATGACCTAAATTATCACCTTTTCCACTATACATATTTAGCGCTTTTAATTTGTCCCCAGAAATCAATCCATCCTCTATTTGCGTCACTTTCATTTAACCCTTTCATCAGTTTCTCCCTCACGCTGGTGCATTTCCACTTTCTTGTTTGAAGGGACTCAGAAATAATCTATCGTCTTGTTAGAGCCTCGTAAAAAGGGACTTTGCAGCCTGCCAGCTATGTGATTTTTCCTCCTCTGAAAGTGAACTTCCAATGATATTAGCTCTTTTTTTTGTTTGCTGTAGAATTGCATGACCAGTCTAAATCCGACTCGCCGCATGTGTGTCTCTTTTCACGACTCCTTTTCAAGTTTGCTCTGTGCTTTGAATATTTCCCTTCAAAGGGAATGGCTGTTCTTTCCCTCCAGTTACATCTCTCTTTATTATTTTCTGCACTCATTGCTATTTCTGCTCAGTTCCTCTGCATGTCTCTTCTTTCTTTTCTGGCATTTGCAACCCTTTCAATTTGGAATCACCTGAGAGTTTCCTTAGTGTGAGGTCTTCTCTTGCACATCGGGCGTGAATATAGATGATAATGTGACCAAAGGTAACAACCCTGCTTGCAGATTTCATTTGGTTATGGGGCTCTGCTTTTAAATCTTTCTATATTGTTAATAATGTGCTGAGCAAGTATCCTATGGAATTCCGGGCAGTCAACTTGGATAGCGGAAGGGGTGCAGGCCGTGGATTCACCAGACCCAGGTTGGAATCCTTGCTCTGCCACTTAACACGCAAGATTTTCTGTTAGTTAAATAGGTTACAAATGACCGCAAAGTGTGTGTCTTACAACATCAGAAATTTATTCTCTGGCAGTTCTGGAGACCAGAAGTCTGAAATTAAGGGTTGGTTCCTTCTGGAGCTCTGAGAGGAAATCTGTGCCATGCCTGTCTCCTAGCTTCTGGTGGTTGCCAGCAACCGTTGGCCTTCCTTGGCTTATAGACACAGACTCTCTTCTTCAGGTGGCCACTGCTCTGTGTGTTTGTGTGTCCTCACCTTCTCTTATAAGGACACCAATTGTTGGATTTGGGCTGATCATAAGCCAGTATGATGTCCTCTTGAAATCCTTAACTTAATTACATCGTTAAGGACCCTATTTCCAAATGAGATTATATTCACAGTACCAGGGGTTAGGACTGGGGCATATAATTTTAGGGGACACTATTCAACCCACTGCAACCTTCACCAAGTTCTTTATTCTTTCTGAGCCTCAGTTTCCTCATCTATAAAATAGGGATAATATTGTCAACCAGCAGTTATTGAGGAAAATAAATCACAAAATGTTCAGAAGGCCACTTGCATTATGGTGGGCATATAGTAAGTGATCAGTAAATATTTATTCCCTTTTCCAAAATTCTAATTGCTCCTTTGGTATGACACTTGAGAAAACAGCTGTGCTCTTATTTTACAGCCTGGAAAATTAATTTTCACAGATCTAGTGCTATGTTACTATATGAAATTCAGAAATAAGTTTCCCTCTGGTAATTAATGTGCAAGACAAAGTTGGAAATTTTGGAGAGGAAGGGGTTCAGACCCAAGCCGGGCAGGCCTCATTCTTTCCATCAGTGAATAGTTTTTGAGCACCTACTTGGTGCTAAACACAGGCTAATGGTGATAAGTGCTCAGGCCTCATGGAAAGAGAGATAATGAACAGTAACACGATAAATATGCAATATAATTCCAGGTAGCTCTAAAGAAAATGGAGAAAAGTAAAGCATGGATGGAGCATGATGTAGGGGAGGAAGAAGGGTAAGCTTTGAAAAGGTAACATTTTAGGCAAGTTCTGAAGGAAATGAGGGGGTCATTCCATGTAAGGGGCTGGGGACTCACGTTCTTGGCAGAGGGAGAAGCAAGTGCAAAGGCCATGGGGTAGAAGGAGGACAAGCAGGACAGCCAGGATGTCTGAAGCCCTGGGATGTGGGGTAGTGTTTGGAGGAGCCCAGAGGTGGATCATGCAGAGCCCAGGAGTCCAAGGTTGAGATTGGGCCTGTCACAGGTGCGAGGGAAGATCCAGTGTGGCTGGCAGAGCACAGCGTCCGAGGGCAACAGCTCCCACTGCCTGCAGTCTGGAAAGGCAGCAGGCAGTGTGGACTGAGACCACCAAAGCTGATTCTCCTGACACTGGGCAATTGTCTAGGTCACCCTGACCTCTGCCCTCCTTTTCCAACTCTCATCTCTATCTATTGTTCAAACCGTTGTCCAACCGCGTGGGTATCACCCTCTCTGGATGCTTGTTCTTGCTCTCTTTATTTTATTTTATTTTTATTATCTATTTTATTTTATTTTTATTATCTGATATAAGTAGACAGTAATATTCCAAGACGCTTCTAGAAATCAGCATATGACAAAAGATGCACTCAGTCTGTCAATTCCCCTGGTACAAGTGACATGATAGTTCTTTTCTAAATAATTTCCTAAAATTGCAGATCCTGTTAAGTGAGTTGACTTAACGCTGACAGCGGCTGCTGTCTATTCACCTGAAGCTGAGCTCTGGGGGGGTCTGTTGTGCACTTTGCCTGGAAGAGGCCGTGGTGAGATCACATCACATTTCCAGTCTCGTGGACGGCAGTGTTCAATTATTTAATAAAAAAATATTTCCTCAAAGGATAAAAGCAAAGATGAAAAGATGAGACTGGAACTAGAGGCCTTTCCAAAAAAAGAAGAAAAGAGGCTGTGAGCATTGGGAGGAAGGAGAGAGTGAGAGAAGGCTGAGCAGAGGCATGGAATTAAGGGAAGTCCAAACGTGGATGAAGAGCGTTGTCTCGTTGCAGTGTAATGAACTTTCCTACATCCCACACATGTAAAGTCCTGTCTTTTAAACTTCTCTAGGAAGGCATTGAGAGGTGTGCTTCCTTGTTCCTGCTGTCGGAGACCCACCACATATCAAGAGCAAGTCAAATTAAAATTTTATGTTAAAAGTATGAGATTAACTTATATTGATTGATCCAATTTAATACAACAGCGTATGGCGATGATCAGCCCTTGATCAAGCTGCTCAGCTGGGGACACATTCTACATTTGATAACATTTATTGAGCATCTACAGTATACAGTGAGCTTGATGGGTTGGGTAGGACACTATGGAGAAGAAGACATGGCCCCTGCCCTCTGGGTGCATTCCATATCGATTTTGAGTCATTCCCCGTGGTCATGGGTTCTTTTTACCTCCTCTCTCTTGAAGGTGTTCTGGATTAACCAAGGCCAAAATGACTGCAAATAAATCTAACTGAGGAGGAAGTGGGGCCCAGCAGTGGAGGAATAGGGAGCATGAGCAGGAGCCAAAAGTCAAGCAGCTCTCACTTCTCTTGCACCTGTCCCATGCACTCTGTTTTACTAAGGGATGTTTTGCTGTGATGAGCCAACCTGGCCACAGGGTGTCACAACTGCCCCAGAGACTGCCCGACCCGCCAGAGAGAAGGTCTGTAAGGTCAGACACCAGCTGCTCGTAGCCACCGCTCCTGCCCACATCTCTAAGTGAGTCAGCCCTGAGTCAGCCCAGCTGCTGCGGAAATCATCCAGAATGTCACTGCTGCCGGGGCCTTGCCACAGTCCCTACAAAATTGCTCTCTAGACCTTGCGAGGCTCCTTGTATCACAGGAGGGGATCTAAATGCTGGCTCCCCTGTGAAGGGGGTGAGGAGCTGGGGATGGCCCTAGGCCTACTCGGGGCTGGCTCCCTCAGAGGCCTTTATTTATAGGAACCAGTTTGCCACCAGAAGGATTACCATCATTCACTGGAGAACGACCTGGCAGGGAGTCAAGAGACAATGATTTTGGTATTGGCTCTGGTGACCACAGAGCTGGGCCTCAGTTTGTTTCTCTGTAAAATGAAAGCAAGTCATTTCGACTCCCAGACCTTTGGGAATGATCTGGCATGTGCTATTTCGCTAGACATTTCAATTTCATTGTCTTATTTGGCCTTGATAGTCTCCAAGGTAGGAAGAGTTAGCCCCTTTTTACAGACGGAGAAACTGAGTTTCTGAGAGACTAGCAAAAGGTAATGCAAAGGCCATACAGGGTAGACATTTTAATCCAGATCTGCCTGCATTAATCCCACCATAATTAAAAATGTTAATTTACAAACCACGTGCAAACCTCTTGTGAGTCCTGGGAAGTGAATTTAAGACATGATGAGATAAAGGGCACAGGGACTCGATTTGAACTAAACTCTGTCAAAGGTACATTTTGGATCTTGGGGAAAGGGTCCAAATTTTATTTGCAAGTGAAATGTTAAGAACAAAACAGGATCACTCGTCGATGGTATATAAAGGAGAAACAGAAGAAGGAAAACAAATTTCAATCATGTTCAACCAATAGTTAACGTGCTTCTCTGCTGAGAAAGTTTAGGACAGCAAAAGACATGCAGTTCTCAAGGGTAGGTGATAATCCGGCTGCGCCAATACCGAAATGCAGAAGAGAGTAAAAAAGGGATGGGGAAGAGGAAGGAAAATAGTGTTGGAATTCAATGGAGAAGGAAACTGTATCCCATTGGGGGTACTAGGACAGCACGAAGGAGAGGTGTTATTTCAGGTGGATCTTAAATAATAGTAAGATATCAACAGATAATAGTACAAAGGATGAACTAACTGAGAGAAAGAAACACATAAATAGAAGTAAAAACAAAAGTTGCATTTGGAAACGTTGTATTGGTGTTCTGCTCTATTGAAGTTATGGAGTACCTAGGGAGATAGCCCTGGAGAAGCTCATTTGAATCATATTGTGGAGAGCCTTCCCAAAAGACGACTCTGAGCTTGGTGGACAAGGAGGAGCCAATAAGAGTTTTGAAGCAAGCTAGTGATGTAATTTTTATAAAGACTTCTTTGTCTATTGTATTGTTTTGGATGGATTCTGGAGACAGGAGATGGGGCGGCCAGATAAGTGATTAGTGGAATAATCTTTGTTAGAGATAACGAGGGCTTGGACTAATCTGGTGCCAGTGGGAATGGAAACGAGGAGATGTCAGAGACATTGAGATATGAACTTGAGGACTTGGGCTCTGATTAAATACAGGTTCTGGGGTATTGGAGAAAGGACAAAGAGATGGCTGAGGTTTTGAGCCTCAGTGGAAAATGAAGGTGCTATTAAGAGAGGCAGACACATCAGGAGAAGCAGGAAGCTTTGAGAAAACTAACAGGAGGAATTACATAAGGAGAAAAGAAGATGGAAACAAATGAAACAGTAGAGAGAACTTACATGATGGAGTGAAGGTGAGAAATGAAGCCAATGGAAAAAGACAGAGAAACCACCAGCTGAGGGAGATTACAGAAGAAGAATGTTCCTGAAAAGATGGGGGGGTGGGCAGTAGAGTCAGACGCCTTGAGGTTTAAGCAGGAGTAGGCAAAGCCCTTGGATGTGCTCATGAGAGAATCACTGATGACCTTTTATGAGCGTTGTTTTAGCATCACTGTCATTCTCTTTGAACATAGAGAAGCTCTGTTCATCTGTGCTTTTATATTCCTAGCATCTAACATGGTGTTCCACCCATCAAATGTGTTCAATGAATGTTTGTTGAATGGAGAAAGGAAAACACACAAACACAGTGCTGTTCAGCAACGCTAAACAGGCAGGGAAATGAAGTTGTTAAAGAGGGAGTGGTTTCTGAGTCTGAGCAGGCAAGGGGCATCCTCTCCGTCTTTCCAAATAGTTCTGGAGGGAGAGATTGAGGCAGCTCTGGGCTAGCGCATTCCGTCTCCAACTTGACAACCAATCACCTGTGGGCTTGTTGTGTGGACTGCTGGTTCCCACCCCTAGAGTTTCTGATTCAGTAGGTCTGAGGCAAGGTCCCCAAATTTTCATTCTAACAAGTTCCCAGATGATGTGGATGCTGCTGGTCCAGTGACCACACTTTGAGAACCACTAAGCTAGTGAAAAAAATCCCCGGATACTCAGTTAGAATACCTAGGGTGAATCCCAACTCTTTCTCTTATTTGCTGTTTGACTTTGGGCATCTCTCTGTGCCCTTTTCCTCATCTGTGACATAAGGATCTTTCCTATCACCCAGGGATGCTAGGAGTGTTATGAGATTAATCTCCCAGTATGTACCTGTGCTGAACTCAAAACATTTTTGCTGCTCAAAGAAAAGTTTTAATAAGACAGAGACTGGTTGGAGCTTGAGAAGGTAGTACAGAGAAGAAAAGTATTTTTATTTGGCTTATTTAAGACGTAGAGAGATCTGTGCATGTTTTGGGGGCAAAAGATTTGGTCTGAATCAACTGATCCCTGTGAAATAGAAGATGATTTCAGAGCTGGTATGAATCTTGCTTATCCATCAGTCTGTCTGTCTGTGTGAGCTGGAGATACAAGCCTGAAGGCAGGCTTCCTCATCTGGCTCCTACAAAGTTTGCTGTAGTATCAAACTATACACATTCAGAAGGGGAAGGATAAAACGAAGCACCTTTCAAATCATACATGGATGTGTAATTTATTTCCAATAAAAATGGAGATGAGGCTGGAGCTTGATAACCATCAGCTGGGGCCAAGGTACAAAGGTTTAATTTTTTATGTTTGTGTTTAGTCATTTTTATGGTACTGGCTTCCCAGCTCATTTCTGAATAAATGCATGCAGCGTTGAAACAAATGCCAAAGAAACAGAAAAAGCCCTCTCAGAGTTTCCCGTCCATATTTATAGTGCGTTGACAGATATTGCATTGCCTTCATTTCTGGCCCTAATCAATTCGTTGCTAAAAGGAAAAAAAAAAAAAGAGAGAGAAAAGAAAATAGATGAAGAAGAACAATTTGTTTGGGGCTTCTGGTCATTACCCTTCTGTTATAACTCTCATTAGTAGAACGAGTTAGCATTACATTAATAAATACAGGAATAGAGGATGCAGCAACCAATGCAGATGCTTATTGCAATTGCAAATATATTGCTGCCATTTGCTTGTTAAATCCAGCATCTTTAGTTTGTCAATTTAATGCTTTGAACAGACTAAAATGTTCTCCTTATATGGATCCTCCTTCTATGTGGTCAGGATGCGGGTGGTAGGTTGAGATGGGGTGTCTGTCTGTCTGTCTGTCCAGCTCCCTCTGTGTGTAAGGATATGACTCTGCTTGCTTGTGTGCCTTGGGCCTTATGAATCCAGGTCCTTTACATCCTTACCTTGTTCCCCTCTTCACTGTTGGCAAAACTGTGGGCCAAGCACTGCAAAGAGAAACAGCCTGTTCCACAATAGCGTGTGGACTTCAGCACTGATGGATCACGTCGGTAAACTGCTGGGAGCTCCTGAATGGCTCTGCCATCCACAATGGATTAAAATGGAGACCGAGAGAGCAAGACAAAGGCTCTCTGGGCTGCATCCCAGACTCAGAGGAGGGAAATTAGGGGCAACAGTGCCACGGTGGAAGAGAGGCTGTGTGATGCTTCTCCAACATGAATCTGCTTGTGAATCACCTGGGATTTTGTTAAAAAGCAGATCTGATTCCACGAGTTACCGTGGATGCAGATGCTGTTGGTCCATGAACCACAGTTTCAGGTGCCCTAGGACTTCGTTCTCTTGCCCTGGCCAGTGGTGAGTTTCAGCTTCTTCGGTTTAACTGTTTGCCTTCTGTGACAAGAACAATTAGAGCTTTGCTCAGATAGCTCCAGAGGACCACATAGCCTTTCTTTCAAAGTAGAAGAAAATTAATTGGCAGGGTTGGAATCATATAGGGAAAACCCTTGATTTTTTTTTCAAGATATAGAGGAAGTGAGATCATAAAGCAATAATAATTGTGTAGAGATGACAGTGGGGTTTGCCTCCTTGTTCATTCTAACCCGAGTTATTATTTTTTAGGAATGGCTTCCTCATGTCACTGGTTCCTAGAAGGAAGAAGGGGGAGACCTGGGTTTGAGGAAGAGAAAAGGAGTCACATTTATTGAGCACGCTTTGTGCTAAGTTTAGCAAACATTTCAGGTTTTACTCTTAGCAACAGCCTTAACGGGGTGGTAATAACATACGTCAAAGATACAGGAAGTCAGAGGGACTTAGAGAGATTGAGTGACTTTCCCAGAGCCAAGTTTACTGAGGAGACCTACAATCCATGTTCCTTTATTTATAAAAAATGCTGTTTCTAACTTACTCATTCTTTTGAGACCTGTAGTTTTATTTGAGGCCTACCAGTATCTTTGATTTATCTCTTACATCATTTCCCATGAGATATGTGGGACATCCTGAGTACAAGAACCTCCTGGGAGGATGAGCATTCATCCTTTATGGGATGATGGAAGGTTTTCTGGTCTCACTAGAGTCCCCAGGGAGATGCACAAAAACGCTGTTTTGGGCACCTGCAGGGTCCAGTGGCCTCTCCCAGCTGCCCCCAGGTGCTGAATCTCTTCCACTCTGAATTCTGTCCTTCCATGGAACTGGTAGCTCCTTTTATTGCCTATGCCTCCACTTTCTCTTGCTCCTTCTTTTGTTGAGGATTTCCAGAAACTGGTAGTCCCCCTTGTCTCCACTGGGTTCCCTGCTTTTCTAGTAATTTTAAGTTAACTGGGTCTATTTGAATTACATAGTTGCCCTCATGACAAAGAGAGGAAGTTATGTGGACCGTGTAAACCACTCAAATTGCTCAGATCGTCTTCCTGGATGTCAAGATTCTCCTACTTCCACCCTCACAACCATGACAATAACTAAATCCCATCATATTTGTTTGCACAAGGGCTGTCTTTGTTGTGAGCCTAATTTGCCTGTGGTCTTATTTAGGTAGAGTCACCTAGAAGTAAAGGAAGCTGAACAAGGGTATAAATTAACACTGCTCTTGGGATCCATGCCTAGTACTGGGGGTCTCTTCCACCAGCATCATTTTGTTTTCACAGTTAATTTGCAAAAAATATTTTGCTAATGATATTGTTGATTTCTTTCTTATTCTTATTGTCATTGTGGAGGTTGTTTACTTCAAACTAACCATCTTTGGTTCACTTACATTGTTCAACTATGAACTGAAAAGTCTACAAAAAACCCAAAAATATTTAAAGTCAAAATGGATGAGAACTTTCTAGATTTGATGAACATTGTGAAACTTCATATTAGGTAGACATATCAATTCTTCACTTCTTCATTGCTAACTAAAAATAAATCTACACTTAGACACATTCTAGCAAAAATCCAGAACAATTAAGATAAAGAAAATATCTTGAAGGCAACCAGAGAGAAATGATAGCTTACCCAAACACCATTTAATTCTTATAAAGAGGTACATGTCTAAAAAAGAAAAGCTGGGTTGCATAACAATGAGTTGATGGAACTTAGGTGAATCGTTACCTTTCATGGCTTCTTACACACACATTAATTATTATCTATATTATTAAGATATATCAGATTAGTTTTGCTGTATTTGACTGCACCATAAATTATTGTTTGTGTAATATGGTCAGATGCTCACAATTTAAAAGAAAAAAATGTGTATCAAGAGGACATTGGTTATGAAATGAAGTAGACTTGACATCTGACATCATAGATTGTCTTTTATGTACTTGATATACTGGAAAGTACTTAGCAGAATGCTTCACATGTAATGAGCTCTCAAGAAATAGACACTATTGAAAGAATATTGGAATGCTTAGTCTTCAACAGAATTCTTATTTTAAAATTTCCTGGTCTTTTAGATAGATAGTTTCCATGTGAGGTGAATTAACCCCAGGAGAGTATAAAGGACCATTCTGTGACATCTTGGAAGAAAGTCTTAGAACTTCTTTCTTGTATTTACAACATAGGATTTTAGTTTTATACAATGTATACTACATTTTTACTGTACTATGTGTATATGACCTTATAAATAATCCATCACACATAAAATGGGATGAATGCTCAAATGCTAATAGGTATGCAAAATCACAAGTATTTGGAATGCAAATCAATACCACTGTGAGATACGACTTCACACTCATTAAGATGACTAAAATAAAAAAGACAGACAATAGCAAAAGTTGACAAAGATATGGAGAAATTGGAGCCCTTACATACCATTGATGAGAATGTAAAATGGTGCAGCCACTTGGGCAAACAATTTGACAATCCTTTAAATTGTTAAAAATAGAGTTACCATATGACCCAACAGTTCCACTCCTGGGTATATAAGCAAAGGAAGTGAAAACATATGTCCGCACAAAAACTTCTACATGGATATCCCTAGCAGCATTATTCAGGAGAGCCAAAAAGTAGAAACAATCCACAAGGCCAAAAACTGATGAAAGAATAAACAAATGTGTTATATCCATACAGCAGATGTCATGAAAAACAATGAAGAAGTGACACATGCTACAACATGAATGAACTTTGAAAGCATGATGCTAAGTGAAAGAAGCCTGACACAGAAGGTCACATATTTTAAGATTTCATTTACAGATTATGTCCGGAACAGTCAAATCCACAGAGATAGAAAATAGATTAGTGGTTGCTTGAGTTGGGAGAAATGGAAAATGGAGAGTGGCTGCTAATGGGTATGGGGTTTCTTTTTGGGGTGATGAAAGAGTTCTAAAATTAGACAGCAGTGAGGGTTGTAAAACTCTGTGATAAAACTCAAAACACTGTTAAGGTTTTTAATAAAAAAATGTGTTTCAAAAACACTGCTTTAGATAAACTCATGCAAACTGGTTGAATCCGGTATAGCTGAGAAGACTATGAAAGTAAAAATATTCCATTTCATTTGTTGCCTCATTTTTTTCTCTCTTTTAAAAAGCACAATCTCTAAAAGATGTTTTTCTTTAAATTATCCCTATAAGCAATGATTCAGCAAGAGATGGCATGTTGCATTTTGTGTATCCTTATGGTGGTCTAAAAGGAACCCCACTGGATGTATATTGAGGAATTAGGACATGCGGCATAAACTAAACTACTAAAATTGTTTTACAAACAAGAAGAAAAACAATTTCATCAGATTTGTAATATGGTCTCATTTAAGGGACTGTGAAAAGAGAGAAGGAAGATCTCTTCACATTTTCTTCTATTTAAGCCTAAAAGACTCAGAGTTTACCCATAATTCCACTTCTTGCCCTATTTTTGGATGGGAGGGAATATGGTGCCCCCCCACCCCCCACCTCGTTTCTGAGTAATTATCAAGGGCAAAGTACCGTTGGCTTAAATTGCTATTCAGGTTGCTGTGGAGGTAACTTAGAAGAATAGCTGATAGATGGCGCTGTTTTAGGACACTGGTTGGAGGCTAATGTAACAGATGCAGTCCAGCATCCGGCGTTTTTCCACAGTGGTCATTTAAGAATCCGACGTGTTTGACAGTTACCCTGAGTTCTTACTCTGGGAAAAGTGGTTCTATAGGTGTGTTGGTGCTGGGAGTAAATCTAGCTTTTGTGGGGACTCCCCTGAATTTAGGGGATCCTGTATAAGAAAAAGATTACAACTATGAATACAAAAATAGTTATGAAAGTGAATATTTATTTAGGATGACAAAAGATATAACACATCACACAGGTAAGAATGCTGTCAACTCCCACCAACATGAAATCTAGAAAAATATCTTATTTCAAACATTGTGTCTCTCCTGTCCTTCCCTGTTCTCAGTGCCAGGTATATAGGATGTAATTGTAACAGAACTCCTGGCCCTGACTTTCATGCCACATCATTGGGTGAGTCAGCACAGTTGGAAGCAGGAAAATTATTGGAAGATCTTTCTCCGCTGGAATGGTAGCAATGACTTAACTACACGAAAGATTCCCTCTGATGCCCAAAATGCCATGGGCACCACATTACCACGCCACGGGAGGGAACTGTGATGGAGGGGAGTGAGGAGGTAGCATTATCAGAGAGGAGAGGGAGGGCAGTGCTAACCCATTGCTATGAAGATACCACGTCTGCCAATTTTACAATAGGGCCCTGGAAAGAGTCTGTTAGGGGTCCTGACAAGTAAGCTTTTGTAGCTTCATGATAAACGTGTCTCCACTGATTCCCCTTTAGAGACGTTTTACAGATGTCCGTTCAAATAAATCTATTTTCCCCGTCTCATCTGGGCAGTTTTATAGGAATGATGAGTCCATAGGACATTTTGAAACATTCCAATTTAAAATGAGAAGAGTACAGAAGAAGAGGCAGCTTGAGAAAAGTGTTCTTTATCAAGATGTATTTTCCTAGAATACCTTGCACTTTTTAAAAAATTCTGATTAGTAGAACAGAGATGAAAAATCTCTTTTTTTCCCTCATAAAATACATTTAAAAAAGCTAAAACAAATCTATCGAAGTTTCCTCACTGTGGGAGTGTTATTAGATTACCGAGTCATTGTGAGTCAGAAATTTTAAATCTTGTGGCATCCCACCGAACCCTCATTATTATGCATCTAAAAAGTCAGGAAAAGATCACGTTCTTTAATATATTTAACTGAAACACCATGAAACCATCTCTAATGACTCAAAGGCACAATTCAGTTCTTTCATCTGGTCAATACATCTATATTAGTGCCAATTACATGTTGGGCTCTGTGTTGGACTGCAGATGGATTTAGAGATTTATAAGACACAGACCCTGTCCTCAAGGAGCTCATAATTTTTTTAGGCAGAATGAGGTATGTATTCAAGTAACTGTAATAAAAATGCTGGGTAACAGGTAGATATAAAGGACTGCAAAAATTCCAGAGAGCATCATCCAATCATTCATTTGAAGATGGAGGAGTGAATAAAATATATTTGGTCCCTGCCTTAATAGAGTTTATAATCTAGTAGGCAAGAGAAGCATTAAATAACTCCACACACTCATGAATATATAATTGGGAGGAAATGAAAAGAGGGCCCTTATTATATTGGAGGGTCATAAAGTCCAAAATGGTGGCACATGAGGGAGACTTGAGTACTGAGTGTGAGTGACTTACGTAGGGGGGGCAGAATGCTTTAGGCAGAGAGATGCGCAAGTGTGAAAGTTCTAAGGGGGGAGAGAGCTTGGTGCATTTAAGGAACTGAAAGAAGGTGAGTGTGGCTGGATTACAGTGAGTGGGTGAGAGGGCACCAGGTGGTTCAGAGAGGAGGGCAGAAGCTAAATCCTGAAGGGACTTACAGGCATGTTAGCAATTCTGCGCAATGGGAATCCTTTGGAAGTACCGAAACAAATTACTCTTGGATGGTGTTGAGTTTGGGCTGGAAGCAGAAACAAGTCCTGGCCAGAGGTTACTGGAGTCATCAGAGGGACAGACTATGGTGACTTGGGGCAGAAGCAGTGAGGGTAGAGGGCAGGAAGCAGTTAGATTGTGCAAGTAGAATGGATGAGACTTGGATATGAATTGAGTGGGGAGAGTGAGAGAGAAGGACCATGCCAGACTATTTGTTTTCATATTATAATCTTAGCTCTGGGACAAGACTGTAAGCTCTTTGAGGCAGTGGACAAGCTTTCTGCTTGATTTGTGCTCTTGGCAGCATTAAGATTGCTGAAGGTGGTTAAGAAATATCGATTTGCAATTTGCTGTACTGCGTAGAAAACCTAGTTCCCTAGCCTTCTGCTCCTCACAGCTCTCTTTCCATTACTGCATTGCTTCCTGCTCAGGACCTTGGAGGAAGGACAGGAAAAAATATCCTTCACACCTCGCACTTTAGGGCTACTTACTGTCCTCTTTTCACGTAGCACGGGCTAGAGACCCATAACTGTTCCTGCTCTTTTGGATAAATCCTGCTATGGCCGCTGCCCTGACAGGGCTATCCAACACAGTAGCAGTTGGTACCCCAGCTGAGATAAAGAAATGTGATGCAGCAGTCAATATGTATTCTGTTTGCATAGTTCCCAGAGGAACGTGACTTTAAAATGTCCTTATATGCATCTTGAAGGTTTCCATGAAGATTTCAATGAAAATGGTGTGAGATCTGTCACTTTTTAATAAGCTTCAAAGGAAGTGATGCTCTCGATTTTCCCTACCATGTGCATCTCCTGGCCTGTCTCAGGATTAGGAGGGCTGCAATCAAGCTGCCATCGAACTGCCATTGTTGTGTTCCTCCATCTTGTGGGGAAACAGGTGTGGGTAATGAGCTCTGAGGGCAAAGCAGTTGCTCTGGCAGGTGCCTTGGACTTGCTGGATGGCCATGGTGGAAGCAGCATTCTCTTCAGCCTTGGAGACCCATGTCAGTGCGACATGCTGTTCTCTACATTCAGATGCAGCGTCTAAGCAATCTGATGGGAAACTTGCATTAGAAAGAGGGTCAGGTTGATTTGGAGGAAAGATGAGAAACTTCTGAGACAAAGAACAAAATGAAAGGAGAGGTAGGTGTGTGACTGGATAAGCCATCTATTGCTGAGTAACAAATTGCTGCAAAACTTAGAGGCTTAAAACAATACACATGTATTACCTTACTTTCTGTAGGTTGGAGTCTGGGGATGGCTAAATTGGGTCCTCTGCTTCAGGAGTCTCTGCCAGGCTGCAATCAAGGTGTCACCTGGTCGGTAGTCATCCCAGGCTCCACTTGGTAAGGATACACTTCCAAACTCACCCAGTGGTTATTCGCAGAAGTCAGTTCCTCACTGGCTGTTGTCTAGAGGCTGCCCTGTGTCCCTTGTCACATGGAAGTCTTGCTTTATTGATGTTGCGGCTCGCTTCATCCGTGTAAGTGAAAAGACAATAGAGAGAGTGCCAGCAAGGTAGGAGTCAGAGTCTTTTGTAACCTAATCATAGAATTGTCATCTCATCGTCTTTGTATTCTATTGATTAGAAGCAAGTCACTAGCTCGAGCTTACATCCAAGAAGAGGGTATTACACAAGGGCAGAAATACAGGAGAGGGAGATCATTGAGGGTCATCTTAGAAGTCTGCCTACCCCAAAGACCTTGAATTAAATCTACTTTCAACTATTGAAACTGTCATGGCACAAGGGAGGGAAGAAAAGGAGTTTCTTCGGTAAGGACCTTCCTTGCTACCTAGTCAAGACTCCGAAGTGTTATTTTCACGTTGAGCTCTGATCTAGGTCAGATTAATGTGGTGGCCACAGAAACAGTCTGGTAAGCACAAGTGATTTCTCATTGACTTGTTATTTACTACTGTCTCTCAGACATCACGGAGGACACGGGCCTTCTACACCACAACATCTCCTCACCCACTTGACTCCTCCATTACAACACCGTTGCTCTAAAATTGCTCTCTTCCTATCTCCTCCAAACAACTTCCCTGATCTCATCCTTTCTTCCAGTTCTAGGTTACAAAAGTCCAGAGAAAAGGTGTAGCTACAGCACAGAAATGGCCTGGCAATCGCTGAACCCTCTTTGGAGAGTGGAGGAGGGGTATAATTCAGCGGGCCAAACAAGTTCTGTTTACCAGGCAGGGGAAGATGAAAGCTGGAAACCCACGTATATTAATATTTTCAGTCTCATCACATAACATTTGTTGGGTGCAGGTTTTATCTCTCTAACCAGACTGCAAACTCCTCGAACGCATGTCCTTATCTTCTGCTTTCTTGTATCCCCCACAGCAAACGTTGGGCTGAGGTGGGATGAGTGCATGGCGTGTGCACTGGGCTGTGACATTTTTCCATTGGAATGAGTGATTCAAAGAGATAATGTGTCTGAAAATGCTATGTAAATCGTAACACTCTATATACATGTCACAGTTATTATTGTCACTATCATCGCCATCATCATCATCATCCTATAGCACATTTTTTATGCACCATCTGCAAAAATAGGCCCTCTCCTAGATAGATGCTCTGTCTAGACCGCTAGAATTTGAGCTCAGCAGAATAAACAATCCCTTCCAAGGATACGTTGATGCATTGATCCTTTGCTTTACAATTCAGGATTATAAATATTATAGAATGGGAATATTACATATTATATCAATCTTGTTTCTAAATATTATATTTTTTCTGGTTATAAAAGCAATCAGGTTTATCATATAGAGTTTAGAAATAAAATGAGAACATAAAGGAGAAGAAACCACTGTTAACATTTTACCATGTTTTTTGCAGCTTTTTATGTATGTGTGTCTGTATGTATATATGTACATTCACAAGTATACATAATATGTGTGCATGCCCAGATGTGTGTGCATAGTTGTATATACAGATTTTGTTTTGCTGAGTTTATATTCTATCATAAGCAATTTCCTGTATTATTAAATACACTTGAAAATATTATTGGTGACATAATATTCCATTCAAATATAAGTAATAACAAGTTGAACCTTTTCTCTACTTTTCAGAGATTAAAGTTTCTACTTCTTCACTGATATGAATAATATTCCAGTTGATATGTGGTAATAAACCATTGTCTACATCTCTAGTTGTTTCCTTTGGAATCTTAAAAGTTGAATAACAGGTCAATTGTATGACCTTTTAAAATATTTTTATAGGGGCCAGCCTCATGGCCGAGTGGTTAAGTTCACGTGCTCCGCTTTGGTGGCCCAGGGTTAGCCAGTTCAGATCCTGGGTGCAGACCTACACACTGCTCATCAAGCCATGCTGTGGCAGCGTCCCACATAGAAGAGCTAGAATGACCTACAACTAGTATATACGACTATGTGCTGCGGCTATGGGGAGAAAAAAAGAGGACAAAAGTGATGCTTAAAATATTTTTATAAACTTGGCAAAGCATTCCTCTGGAAAGAATTTGCCAGTTTCCATTCTTCCAGGAGTCTAGAATGTTCCCTCTCTCTTCCCACCCTCAACTGTATTAAATAATATCATTTTTAAATTTATGCTGATTTGATAGAAATATACTTGTATTTTGTTTCAGTTGTGTTTTTTAATAACTCAGGTTGATTTTTTTCCATATTTTTTTGCCATTTGTATTTATTTTGCTGTGAATGACTTATTCATGACTTTTGTCAACTTGACTTTGAATCTTTGGGTCTTCCCTTTTTTCTTCTTAATTGATAAAGTCACTTTAATAGCTTATTTTAACCTTTTGGCTATCATATTACAATCATTTTTAAACTGCTGTTTGCCATTAAGACTTGTATATGATGTTTTTAGCATCCAAGTAAATTAATTCCTTCCGTAGTATTTATTAGAGCTAGCATGCCATATTCAACTATTTTCCCAAAATTATTAACCATTACCACTTATTTATTTTTGTCTTAAAATATTTCTTATGCATGTAAGAATATATAAAATATATATTAAAGAATGTGTAAAATACGTGTTTAAAGGATGATGATAAAATGAACACTCTAGTTACCACCACTCAATTTAAGAAAGGGAACCAATCTCCGAAATGATTATGATGATCATTTTCTTCCACTTCTTTGTAAGTTTACAAATATGCATATATTCCTAATCAATGCAGGATGTTGTTTAGATTTTCTGGTATTTGAACTTTATATAGATGTAACCACACTGTGTGGGTTTTTTTCTGTCAGTTATTTCTTTCATTCAAAAGCATATAGCTTTAAATTGCCCATGTCGATGCATGTCACTATAATTCTTTGTCTTTGCCGTATAGTGAATATGCCACGGTTTATCTATCCATTATTAATGGATGTTTGGGTTATTTTCAGGTCATTGTTGTTTTGCAATTACAGACGGTATTGCTTGGAACATTCTTGTATGTGGCGTGTCTCCTGATGCAAATTTGCGATAGTGTCTCTAGGACATATATTGAGGAGTCAAATTGTTGAGTTCTAGCATATGAGTGTGCTCAGTTTTTCTGGATAAACACCAACGTGCTTACTAAAGTGGTTATTCTAGCTTTATTTCTCTCTAGCAGTGGACAAATTGCCCATGTCTTTTCTTGGACAAGACTTAGAGTTTCTGGCTTTTTAAGTTTTATTTTTTCTGGTGGATATGAAATATTATTTCAGTATGATTTTAATTAAGATTTTGCTCATTACTGAATGAGATAAAGCACCTCACATGTTTAGGAGTTATTCATGTTTTCTCTTCTGAGAAGTGTTCAAATTCTTTGCTTATTTTTCTGGTTTTTAAAAAAATCTTTTTCTAATTGAATCACAGGTCACATGTGATTATATTTTTATTCTAACGTTTTGTCATTGTAAGTGCTGCAAATGTATTCTTCCTATTTACCACTTGACTTTCCACTCTGTCATATATTTTGATTGATGAACTGAAGTTCTTAATTTTAAATAGGAAGGTTTATCAATCTTTGCCTTTATGATCTATTCTTTTTGTGCCTTATTTTTTAAAATCTTCAGTACCTCTGAAAGGGAAATCTCTATTTCCTCCACAGACTGACTACTTTACTTCTGACTAGATGTGTGGGTGTTTTCCCCACACTGACCAATTCTCTGACCCCAGCTGAGTGTCCTACAGTTCAACTCAATTATGACATTATCTACCTGGAGTTACCCTCAGATCCTATAGGTTAAAGGCTCAGTTCCAAAATACTGCCCTCAACTTCAGATGTCAATCGCAAGTCTGGGCCTCCAGTACCTTCGACTGACTGGCTATAGATTGGGGGTTCCCACAACCCATTCCTTAGGTTTGATAATTTGCTATGACGGCTCACAAAACTCAGGGAAATGCTTACTTACATTGACTGGTTTATTATATAATGAAGCATATAATAAATGATACAAATAAGCAGCCAGAGGAAGAGGTACATGGGACAAGGTCCAGAGTGTCCTGCCCCTGTAGAGTTGGGGTGTGCCATCCTCCTGGCTTGTAGACATAGTCACCAACTAAGAGATTTAACACGATTTTTTTCTTAAAGATTATTGTGGTGATTATTTTTAAAAATTTTACTTGTTGTCATGAAATATTATATTAATATATTACTAAAGTTAAACCACCTTTGTAATCCTAGCATAAATCCTGTTTAGCCAGAATGAATTATTCTTGACGTCATATTCAATTCTGTTTGCTAATATTTTATTTAGGATTTTGCCTTCTACATTAGCAATTCCATTTTGTTTTCTTCATTCAGTTTTATGATTCGGGTTGTACTACCTTCACCAGACGTGCCAAGCAGCTACCATCTTTTTCTGTGCTCTAGGGGAATCATTTTATTTTATGTCATTTTTTAGGCTACATAGAACTGGAAAACCAACTCACACTGTTTTTTTAAAAAAATAAATGTGTTTATGTACTTGTATACCAGATGGTAAAGAGGTTGGGTGGGTTTTGAGGTTAGTTTGATACAGTGATCATCTGACATCAATGACTTGGTTTCTTTTCACGTCTCCATTCTGCCTTCTGGGATGACAAGCTTTTCAGGCTGGCTCCCTGCCTGGGGGCAGAATGACTGCAGCAATTTCAGGCATTGCATCTTTACAGGGCATTGTTCAGAAGGAGAAGACTGGCTTCTATAACCTCTCATAAAATCAAGGTATCTTTTTTTGAGATGTCCGTAGGAAACCTCCTCTTATGTCTCATTTTCTTGAATTGAATTGTATGTACTTTCTATCCATGCAAATACCATGAATTGATTGGCTTATGGATAGGTCACCAATCATGATAATAGGGGAACTCTTGTTACAACAACCAGAACCCCACTCTGAAAATACTGGGAGGGCCATTTCACAGGGCAGTTTTTCTTTTCTTTAGGAAGATTAGCCCTGAGCTAACATCTGCCACCAATCCCCCTCTTTTTTGTTGGGGAAGACTGGCCCTGAGCTAACATCCATGCCCATCTTCCTCTACTTTATATGTGGGACGCCTACCACAGCATGGCTTGCCAAGCAGTGCCCTGTCTGCACCCGGGATCCAAACTGGCGAACCCCAGGCTGCCAAAGCAGAACGTGCGAACTTAACCACTGCGCCACTGGGCTGGCCCCTACAGGGCTGTTGACAGTGAGGGAGGGATAGATAGGATGTTGAAGAGACAACCTCAATATTCATTAAAAAGAAATCCTTTAATAGTTGAAAGTATCCACCTTTAAAAACATTTAGGCTTCCAGTATGTTTTGGACCTATTTTTCTATCTTCATTGCTCTGGTTAGGTTTCCTCTTTCTTATTGAGTCCATTTTGTAATTTATTATCAGTTCCAAGGGAATCATTCATTTCATCTTGGTTTTGCAATATGTTAGCCACAATTTTGTGTGGTGTCCTCATATTTTAAATGTCTTATGTGTCCCTATATCTATTATCATATACTTGCTTTTCTTTTTGAGTAAAAGTAATACTATTGAGAGCTTAATTTGGGCTTGGTACTGTGAAAGGAGTTTTACATACATTATCTTGTTTCTATTTCTCTCTTTTTCTTAATTAGATTTATGAGTCTTGTTACAATTTTTGGTTTTTATCTTTTTTTAAAAAAATAACTAGTTCTTTGATTTGTTTATGTCTGCTGGTTCTCTCATTTTTCAATAGTTAAGTTTTGCTGCATTTTATCATTTCCTCCTGTTTTTCTTGAGGCTGCCTTTATATTCTCTTTCTAAATTCTCAAGATAACTTAAAAAAATTTTTTCAGTATTTAATGACAAAGCATTAAGTATCTGAATTTATGGATGCTTTTATTTTTAAGTGGGTTTATCATATTCTCATTTAAGATAGTTTCTAAATGGTCTACTATTTTATTTTGCATTTATTCTTTGAATCAATAAGCTCTTAGAAGAGTAGCTTTCAATTTCTATGGCTGGTGCTTTGTAAAGTTATTTTTGAAATTTCTACTCCTACTGAGTCTTGAACAAATAATGTTGGTCTAAACACTGTCTAATTTGGGGAACTTATTGCAGTTTTGTGTCCCAACAAACACAATTTTTAAACCATTCCTTTCAGGCTTAAAAAGAAACGATAATTTTTCAGTTCGTGGTATTCAAAATTAAAGATATGTCTATTAACACACTTTTGTTAATTATCTTAATCCAGTCATCTCTCTCAATATATTTTTTTGACTGCTTCATTCCTTATATAGTGAAAATTGGGAAATTAAGGCAACTCATTATATTTCTTTTAATTTCTTAATTCATTTTATTTTGACAAATAATTGCTTCATTAAGTAATTAATTTCCTAAGTAATATGTGAATGCACACATATAATCAGCACCTGGGGTCAAGAAATTGAACATTGATAGCTCAGCCTCATGCTCCTTTCGAGTCACTAACTCTTCAGGTAGCTGCTGTCCTTAATTCTAACTGCAAAGATCAGTTTTGTCTGCCTGTGTAATGTCTCATGTCTGACATCTTTCACTCAACACTCTATGTATGTGAGATTTGTGCATGTTTTTTTGTGTGAAGTGTATTAATAATTGGTCTAAATTCTTTAAAAAATTTTTTCGATATCAATTGAGAGAACAGAAAAGCCAACAAATAAACAAAAGCTGAAGGATTATTCTAGATTAAAGGAAAATAAGAATCTATGGCAACCAAATGCATGATTAAATTGGAGGAATTTGAGTATGAACCTTACATTAGTCATTATTATTTTATCAATGCTAAACTTTTTGAGTGTGAAATGGTCTTGTGGTTACAGAGAAGCATCTCTTTGTTCTTAGGCAGTAACATGATGATGTCTCTAGGAGTCAAATATAGGGTCTACAAGTTACATTAAGATAGTTCAGTAAAAGTATTATACATGCACATATATTTGTGTGTGTGTAGAAAGAAAGCAATGAAGTGTGGTAAAATGTTAAAAATTAGTGAAAGATACATTGGTATTCATTGTATCATTCTTGCAACTTTTCTGTGGGTTTGAATTTTTCAGAAGAAAATATTGACAGAAATAAGCATGCATTGTGATTTAAACCTAAGTTCTAAACTCTGAGGAATAGATTTTCTCTTGTGATTCCACTTAGCATATGAGGAAACTGAGGCTCAGAGGAGTTTGGTAAATTGCCTAGAGTGTGATTGTGGTGGCTGTGGCCCAGGCCCTCTGACCATCTCCTACTCTTCTTCCATGAAAGCCACAAGGACACTGTTGACAGTTCCGAAAGGTCGAAGCTCCTGGAATTTTATAGTGGGTGGGGGCTACAGTGATCAACTAATCAGATACTCTAATCTTGGAAATGATGTGAAGAGGGGTCAAGTATTTGGTCCAGGTTCATGCAGTGTGTAAGGGATGTCAGAGCCTGCATTACAATCTTGGTTTTCTGATTTTTAGGTCAATATTATTTCACTGCACCACGAAAATCTAAGTTTTTGCGGGAAGACTTCTGCAAAAAACAAACAAGCAAACATTCAGAACCCTCCACTTGCTTTTCAGGTTTATGTTTGACTTCTGACCACATGTCATTCAGACATTGTTTATTGCTTGAGTTGGGAATATTTTGTATCACTCCTCTGAATATGTAATATCCTTGGTTTCTTTCTCTAGCCAGGTTGGGAGCGTATCTTGGCATGTAGCAAAATTTCTAAATGTTTATTTCCTCATCTTACATCAACAGTTTGCTGAATCATTTACTTTTTCCCTTTGACAAAGTTTCAGTGCTATCAGTAGAATATGCATCAGGGCAGAAGGGAATTATCATGATGTCAAGCATTATGGGTAATTCTGAGTAAATAGTTCTGCTGAGAGCCATGCTGACTTGCCTGGCAGCAGTCAAAACTCCAAACAGAAGGCTTCCTTCTGTCTGGTTTTGTTGATTTCAGTTTAGTGGCTAGTAGCAGAGTTCTTGGAAACAGGTATGCTGGACCCTTGACAGTCCTCTTGAACTTGAGAGTACTGTCCAGTCTTGTTTATCCTCTTCTCTGAGAAGAGGTTTAGTTTTCAATTCCTTTGTTTCCATTATCCACATCTTTCTGTTTACTTTTCCTTGGCCCCCAGCTTTCCCTGAGAGAAAAGGGATTTTTTTTGTGTTCCCTTCCCACACTCAGACTCTGAGCCCTCAAGCTTACGTTTTAATTTGTACAATTTTCAACAGACAGTGTACAATAAATACCTGAATCATATAGATTATAAGAAAGTGATAAATGTTATAAAAATAATTAAAGAGAAAGATTTGGAATGACCTGAAGTGAGATGGGAGGTATCATTGAGAAGGTGACAGTGATGATTGGGTGATGATTTAAAGATGTGAGAAAGTAAGCCATGTAGATATGTGATGGGAGAACATTCTAGAAAGAAGAAGAGTCAGTGGAATGGTGGAAGCATGTCTGACATTTCTGAGCAATATTAAGGTGGCCAATGTGATTGGAACATTCTATGTAATGAGAAGAGTAATAGGAAATAAGGGGTTGGCCAAGGGCCAGACCCTGTCAGGTCTATCAGGCTATGATAAGGACTTGGGATTTTTTTCCGAGAAAAATGAGAAGCCGGTGACATGATCTGTTTTACATTTTGATCGGCTCACTCTTACTGCTCTTTTGAGACTACTGTTTGGGATGTTGGAGGGAGAGTAGGAGGGAAAGTGCAAGGGTGGAAGCAGAAAGACTAGATAGGCATTTACTGCAACTACCTCAGTGAGAGCTAATGGTGTCTTGTCCAGGGTGCTAGAACTGAGAGTGGTAAGAGTCACATTCTCGATATATTTGGAAGGTAGAGCCAACAGGATTTTGTGATGGATAGGATGCGGTGAGTTAGAGAAAGAACAAAAGTTGTAGAAGACTCCTAGGTTTTTGGCCTGAACCAGTAGAAGGATGGAGTTGCCATCAGTTGAGATGGGGAAAACTATGGACTTAGATTTGGAGCAGGTGGGGGCAATATAAACAATTCAGTTTCATAAATGTTTAGTTTGATATTTCCATGAGATATCTAAGTAGCGATGTTAACTAGGTAGTTACAATCATGAGCCAGGAGCTCGGAGGAGAGATCTGGGCTGAGCTACAAATCTGACTTAGTCCTGGGCACTCTGTCATTAAGAGTTTGAAGTGGAGGAATTAGCAGAGGAGATTGAGGCATTAGCTATTAGGAAAACCAGGAAATGGACCAGGAGTGTAGTGTCCTGGAAGCCTAGTGAAGAGTATTTTAATGAAGTGGGAGTGATTCTCTGTGTCAACTAAGGCAAAATAGATGAGGAGTAATAATCAACCATTGGGTTTCATACAATCCAAGCTATTGATGACTTTGGCATGATTGTGATGGATGTGAGAATAAAATAGGAATTGGAGTTTTGTTGCAAAGGAGAACAGAGAAATGGGGCCAGAGTTGTAGAGAAGAGTTACATCCACAAATCTCTCTTTTTTTTTTGAGATGAGGTAATGATATTATGTTTGTATGCTGATAGGAATGATCTAACAAAGAGAAAAAGTGATGATGCAGAAGAAAGAGGCAAGAATTGCTGACTGAATGCCCTTGAGTGGGGACGAGGATATGGGATCCAATGCATACAGGAAGGGGTTAGCCTTAGAGAGGATTGTGCACAGTTTATTTATAGTAACATGAGGAAGGAAGAATGTATAAAAACAGATTCTAGAAGATGGGTAGGAGAAGTCTTGAGAATTTTTGGAAGAGCTTTGATTGCTTCAATTTTGTCAGTGAAATTGGTAGAAAGATCATCAACTGAGAATGAAGATGGGGGAAGAATCTTTGAAGGTTTCAGGAGAAAGGAAAAGGTGAGAAAGGGTTCAAGGAGTCTGACAGAATAAATGGGCAAGAGAAATATACCATGACTGCTTGGCAGAATTAAGAGTCCACCAGAGATTTTGGGTTGTGAATTTAAAGTGATACCAGTCAGAAGGATGATGTGTTTTTCCCTTCCTACATTTGCTTGAAGCAAGTGTGGAATAGGTGGTAAGGAAATGGGAGCCAAAAACATATGCAAATGACTGATGATAATGACTGATTGTAGGATTTAGACCAGGTAAGGAGAAACAGGTATATTCAAAATGAACACTTTGTTGCATTTCCTTCTATATTTTTTACGCACAGGGCAAGTTGGATTTTAAAAAAATAATAATTATTTTGGATCGTGTCCTTGCATTAAGCATTCTTTCTTGGGCATTTTAACATACCCTAGTTTCCCAAGAGTTAGAGTGTATGCATCCATTTCTCTTTTGGGGGGCATTTGGTCTTGTGAAAGAGACTGCTAGTTTTCCTTAAATATTCTCCCATTATTTAAGAGTAATAGAATCCCTTCTCTTATTTTTAGCTGGGTACATGGACACTGAAATAAGAGACTGTTTGTCAACTTCCATGTAGGAAAGTGACCTAGGGACCATGTGACCATCTTTGGCCAATCAGATGAAAGTGCATATCATGTATGAGTCATCTGGGACCATAACCTTGACAGTGGAAGGTATGTAAATCTATGTGATAGAAAGAACTTGGGTCTCTGACACCATGGGGTACTACTCCTGGCCAAAATAACCATGAAAGACGATTAACTTCTTTTATAAGCCGATATTGTTGTAGGTTTTTGGGAACTCACAGATGAATTGCACTCATCTCATAGTACAAAAGTCTAATATATCCCTTTTTCCTAGGTCGAGCATCCAATTTCTTGTTTCTCTTTAGTCCACATGAGATTATATGAAAATAAAAGCAGAATAAAAGGGAGTAGTTTAAAAAGGGCAAAGAAAAAAATTGAATTTAAAAACTATAAGGTGAAATGCCTCTGAAGTTCAGATTTGTGGCTCTGTAATAACTAACGTGGAATCCCAGATTGGCAGGCACACAGCATCATCACACTATCTAGAGTCTTCTTTCCTAAGCTCCCTCATCTCTCAGACCTATGGGTTGTGAATACAGGTGTACAATTTTCTGTAGCCTACAGCTAGTCTTACCCATGCTGCTCTCTGCCAAGGACAAATCCCAAATAAGTCTGATTTGGGGATTTCACTGACTTCACAGTTCATTGGCAGAGCAGCGATTCTTGAAAACCCCTGTAGTTAGTGAATCCCCTAGCACTTCTTGGTTCAAATCCTCAAATTGGCTTGCTTCTGAAAAGAAAATTCTGATATTCCTTGCTAAAGTTTTTGAGACTTCCTTTCCTGCATTTCCTGCATGCCTCCAGCATACAACTCAATTAAGTAGTTCTCATACTTTAATGACTATAAAATCACCTTGATGAAAATGCCTCTCTTCAGCCACAGCCTCGGGGTTCCTGATTTGGTGGATCTGGGGGTGAGGCTGAGGGTTACTTATTTTTAACCACTGTCACGCCATGGCGCTGCTGTGGCCACTGCATGGATCACATTTTGAGAAACTGCATAGAGGCTTTCGCAGGTCTTGACCATCTCCAATCCAACTGTACTCTGATTGCTTAGAACAGTTGCATTGTGTGATAGTCTAACAAATGGATGATCTTTACTAATTTTCCCCATTCTTTCTCCAATATGCTAAAAGAGAAACCTCTGTCAAAATAGTAACTCAGGCACCTTGTACTTAAAGGCAAGTACACTTCCAATTTAGGTGTTATTTTGGGATCAAAATATTGGCAGAAAATATTTAGAGGCAAACCGGTTCCTCCATGTCTCTTGTTCAGCTCAAACAATATGAGGGACTTCGGCAGCTGTGACATGACGCCCACTTAGTGAAAAAGGGGACAAAATCAATGCCCATTTCTGAGATTCTTACAGAGAAGCACAAGATCTCTGTCTTTTAATTGTTGTTGTTGTTGATCTGAAGATAAGAACTAGACTTTAATGTTAGAAGGCAGAATTTAAAAAAAAAAAACGTTTTTCCGGCTACTAGAGGTTTTTATCCTTCTTGGCTTATAACTTCTAGAAAGATGTCCCAGGATCGATATAAACACACCGAGATGTGGTTTCAGCACCTCTCATTTGACAGCTGTGTATATTCCCCTCAGGTTATAGATGGAAGTGTTTGTTGGGGTAAGACTTGCCTAAAACTAGTGCTCTACTGACTACCCATTTGCTTTCCTCTTTTAAAACTCTCCCAACTTTTAATTTCTGGGGCCTCCCCCACCCACTATCTGAGACTCATTTTGATGGAACTGAATTAATTATAATTATTGTCTTTGGAGTTTTCTCTTTGAATTTTATGAATAACTTCATTAAACCTCCCCACCATTTGTGCATGCATACACACACACACTTTAGTTTGTGTAAAGCAGAGATCTAAAAAGAGAAGTTTTGCTCTGACCCTCCTGCCAAGCACATTTGACCGTATCTGGAGACACTTGGGGTCGTCATAAATAGATGGCGGTATTACTGGCATCTAGTGAGTAGGGACCCAAGATATTGCTAAACATCCTGTAATACACAAGACAGTCTCCACAACAAAGAATTTTCCAGCCCAAATGTCAATAGTGCCAACACAGAGAATTCTTGGTGTGGAGGCTTACAAAGAGTTTATCCATGAGAATATATATTTGTTTTATTTTCATGAAAAGCTAATTCACCCATCAACCAATTGAGATATTGCCAAGTAGCGTTTTTGCATTGTTTTCCCATAATCCCCTCAATTGTAAACCAAAATGAGTTAAGTCAGCGCAAATATCCCAGGGGATCATGATTGACAAATAAGGAAGAGTTAACTCTGGCATGGCAGGCTCCCTCCAGATCTATTCAGTGACCTCATCTTAGATTATGGTCCACACACTGTGCTCTTTGGTGCCCGCTCATTTCTCCTTTCCCTACCACCCAGGACCTTGGGTGCAGACTTCTTCTCAAATCCTGTGATACCATGAAGCCTCTTCTCTCTACATCATTCTCAAGGCCTAGCAGGACTTTTTGTGTTCAGGCAAATAAACACGCTACCAATAATCCAATAAAACCTTTACAGACATCGGATATAAACCATGGCGAAGAGCAGTACACAATCTATAAATGCTGGCTTCTTTTTTTATAAACCCTGCACTTGAGCCCTGAAAGCAACACAAATCAAAGCTAATAAAAGTGCCAAGGTTCTCCCCTTATTGTTCCTAATGGGTTGATTCACCCTATCTATGCTCCTCCCCTAGTGACCACAGGCTGTCTCAGCTCCCAGATGGAAGAGAGAGGAGAGGCGTATGGAGTATGGGGGAGGAAGAACTAGTTTCAAACACGTCTTTAATCAGGATGACTTTCTCCTTTGATGCTCAATAGCTGCAGACAAGTAAGTGCCATCACCCTGAGCCATAGCTAGCCAATGTCTCATGCTCCCAGAGACAGAACACAAGACACAGCTAAATCCTGGAGCTCATTTTTGTCCCAGCTGTGTTTTCCAACTCTTACTTTATGAAGGAGCGGCAATTAGTCTATGCTATAAATGAAAACAGATTAGAACTGATGAGTGTGAGTTGTGTGATAAAAAGCTTGCCCCAAAGCGGAGGTAAGAGGAAACTGCAGTTGGATGTTAGTCTTTTCATAGGGAAAATTTTATCTTTGGCAGAATGACTGCAGGGTTTTGCTGTAAATCAAAACACTAGCGCTTTATTCTGAGTCACAAGCTCAGATGTCTCCAGGGACCAAGCAGATGACATAAACGAGTGAAAAGGAGGGGAAAGGGGGAAAAAGTTGTGCAGGGCTCTTTGCTCATCTAGATATATGCCTTCCTTACAGTCTCCACCCCTCTCCCAACATCTCCACCAAATTGTTGGCAAATAGAAATGTGTTTTCAGATCTTCCCATTTTTAAAAGATATATGATAAACACTACTTTTGAATAGAAACACTTCCAATTTTTATAACATGGGTAAGTAATTTCATTTAGAAAAAAGTTGCATGGGCCCAAAAACAGACAGACTAAAACATATCTGTGGGCTGGATCCAGCTGTGGGCTGCCAGTCTGGGTACCACTTTTGCTCATCGTCTTGTATTCAATGTATCTTCCTTGAAAAAAAATAGCTTATGATGTTCATTAGTCCCAGGACCCTGATCAAGGCTTTACAGAGTATATCATTACTGTTTTTTAACCTTCATATCAGGACTCACATGGATTCCCAGAAAGTAGCAGGTGGCAGGTGGCAGGGTAATTTGTTGGCATCCCTTTTCATGCCATGTCTTGTCCTCTAGGTGTCACTGAAGCTCTCCTTTGGGGAGAGTGCTGGTCGTTGACCTCCCAGTCCCCTTCACGGTAGGGCTTTCCTGATGACCTGGCCCTGTGGAGTCAGCCAGCCACGGAGAAACAAAGATTACACATAGGCTTCCCTTGACTAAAGATGCCAGTAACCATCAAAATCAGACCCGAGCTTCATATAGCTGCGGGCACCAAGAGGCCACTCAGGAATCTTTCTTGATCTGGTTTTGCTCTGTTGGAATGTAACGTCTTCTCAACCGCTCCTACTTTTCAGAGCAATATTGCAGAAAAGCAGTGGAGAACAGCTTATGTTAACCAGAACTCACACTCACAGCCTACCAGGAAAAGTGATGCTTTCATCCCGGGGGAAGGTGCAGGAAGGGTGGTGAGGAAAGGGCTTATTAGATCAATTGGCACAATCATTCTGGATGCATCCAGTGGGACAAATCTGGGGCTGCTCTCAATCTCTGGAATTGCATTCTTCCCTGGAAAGATGGTTAGCAAGGAGGCGCAGGTGTTCAGGGAATGCAAACAAACCCTCTCAATTCTCTTTGAATTGTCAACACCTATTAGCAACCTGCCCTCCCACTGTTCCCCAACTGTTGGAGCCCAAGTGAGTACATAGTTGGAAGATAGAAACTGGACTAGCCAATTGACTCTGGGTTCTATTTAACTATCAATATATGCAATGGTGTCTTCACTAGTATTTAGTGGAAAAAACATAAACATATAAATAAAGAATGTTTAAGTTCCCCCATACTAACATGGAGAAGTAGGTGATCAATATTTTCCCATCTCTTTCTTCTCCCTGTCTCTTCTTCTCCAAATATTTGTTTAGCATCTTCTATTGTGCAAAAGTTTGGATACACCTAACTTCTGGGAGGGGCCTCCCTTACCATCAAGACATTATGTGTTGACAAAAAGAATATACGTTATGTGGAAAATTAGAAATGGCACATGTGTGTTATTAGATGTTCAGTAAATGTTGTTGCCGCAGCTGCTGTTATCGTCATCATTATTCTTTGAGTGAGGGGAAGTTGTTACCTTGTAGTGGCCAGGAAATGCTTCAAGATTTAGAGTTTGGATAGTCAGGAGGAGAAGTGATTGAGTTGGGAGTTGGGCCTGGAGTTGGGGTAAAATTATGAGAAAGGTCTGGCTGTGGGCTTAGCGGTAATTTGGCTGGAGAAACAAGTTCCTATAGATACTAAGTGTGATAGAGCAGAAAGACTAGCAGATAATTCAAATATTGGGCAACTTAATTCACCTTCCTGAGCTTCTATAAAATGGGGATATAGTGCTTACCCCATTGAGCTTCTGCAAATATAAATATTATACATGTTATATATTATATAATATTTTATAAATTGCATACAATATATTATGTATGCTATGTTATATATTATAAATATAATTAAGCAAAATAAGTGATGAAATAATGCACACAGGATGAAACATGGTGCCTGGCCCTTTTTTCGTACTCTTAGCATAATAGATTAAATCTGTTTGATATGTTTGGGGATTTTTCTGCTAGCCTTTGGTGATGAAAGCTCTGATTTATAGGAAGCTGTCAATCTATATTAAATACTCATAAACTACTTTGAACCATTTTATAGCTGGGAGAGGGGAAGAAACTGTATGCAATCTTACATTTTACATTACTAATTTGAAGTTTCTATTAATTTGAGTATGGCTAGCATTTCTAGAAAGAAATATGCTAACAAAATTAATAGTGCTTACAGGGCCAGCCCCATGGCCGAGTGGTTGTTTGTGTGCTCTGCTTGGGTGGCCTGGGGTTTCATCAGTTTGGATCCTGGACACAGACCTAGCACTGCTCATCAGGCCATGCTGAGGCAGCGACCCACATGCCACAACCAGAAAGACCTACAACTAGAATATACAACTGCGTACTGGGGGGCTTTGGGGAGAAGAAGAAGAAAAAAAAGAAGAAGATTGGCAACAGAAGTTACCTCAGGTGCCAATCTTAAAAAAATATATATATAATAGTGTTTAAAAAGTGCACAGGTACCAACCCGGGGCTTTAAGGTGGGTTGTTTACATTATTTAGGAGAACGACTTTGCCACTAATGCAATGTTATGCAGTTCTAAAGGAAGTACTTCCTTGCCACTCGTTGAGGTCCTAATTACAAGCCATTCTTGTCTCTGCATTAAATTGAATGTGTCTAGTGTGGACCTCTACACAGCCAGACTTTCATCATGCATTTCTAAGTCCTTTATGCATCAAAAAGTAATAAGCTATCTTTTAAACTATGACGTAGTTCTGCTTTCACTGACTATTGATCTCTCTCCCCTGGTTTTCCTGTTATTTTCTGCATAAATCTACAAAATTTCAAATTCAGTACAAATAAGTGCATATTGAATGGAGACCTCCTGGGGATGTCCTGCCCTGAGGAACGGGCCTTGGATTTTGTCATCCCATGTTTATATGAATTTCACAACCGTTGGTCACTCCTGGACTTTTCTCTCCTGTCTCTTCCCTTTTCTTTGTTGAAGATGTCTCTTTCCTAGGACAGATCTTGTGGAGCCTGTCCTTCACTACTCCCTGAGTACCCATATTCTCCATTGTTTAACCTCCAGGAGAGAGTTCTAGAAAGGGGAAATGAAGGTGGGAAGTTGAAGTGGGATTTGTAGTACAAAACTTAGCCCCATGCTTCCACGTTGCTGAACTGTTTAGTCATAACGTGTTCTCGGTGGCTCTTTTGCCTCTTTAGTGAATACTAGAAGAGACCGTGCTTTCCCTTGAGCCTTACTTCCAGGACAGAGTAGGACACAGAGCGGCGGGAAATTCCACCTCTCCACGCAAGGTATGGAACACAAGTCACCTGAGAGGAGGTTTCACGGCACAGCCTTCTGGTTTCTCCTTTCTGCAATCTTAATTTTCTTTGCCTTTGCTCTTACCTACTCTCCCAGCCCTCCATGTGACCTCAGCTCTGTAGGTTCCCAGACTGTTATTTCATTTGAAGATCACCTGGTTCCTCCCCTACCAACTGTTGAGCTTCCGAGACCCTCGCCCTCCTCGTTGATCGATTTTATTTCTTTGGCTAATATGCTCAGTTATTCATTCTAGCCCTTCACTAAGCCCTAAGCAGCCTTTTCTCTGCTTCCCCAGAATTATTTTGGGAAGGAGAAGCTGAGCTAGGGCATAGCTAACTGCACAAAAGACAACTGAGTCCCTTCTGCACAATTGGTTTTCTGGTCCCAGTCAGCACTGGTTTCCTCCTGCTTCTGACACCATCTTTCCTTATTTCCTGTGAGTTTCTGATTAGTATTCTGAAAGAGCGTTCTCTGATGGCGTTAGTGGGAAAGGAGACGGTCAATTTATTTATACCCAGCCTCAGGGCGGAACCACCGTGTGTATGTAAAGCTATTGAGATGCATAAAATACTGTGTGTATGTAGATATATACATATCGAATAGAGATGATGCTTAGAGTGGAAATCTATTGCCCCATGGGTTGGAAAAGTGACTAACAGTAGGATATAAAAATGACAGAGAAAGACTTGATGTTATTGCTAAATGGAGGTCACTTTTTCAAACTCATGGTTAATAGTTGCCTCTGGAAATGCTTTCTCCTATATAGGCAATCACAGTGTCATTTGTATGTGGACTTGTTCTGCCCTAACTTAAGGTGGTGTCCTGGCCTCATGTCATAGGAAAGAATGTATCTTTGTTAAGTCTTTTACTTCCGGGATTGACAGTGTGGGTCAGTGGCCCGGGGCATACCACAAAGGGAAATAGGGAACAAGGACTTCTGGTGGGCTAGTAGCTGTGATGTGTTGGTGGAATCACCCTGGGTGTAGGGTCAGGGTAGCTGAATTTGGGTTCCAGCTCTCCTGCATATTGAAGGTTCAGAGATAATCTTATCTCAGTCTTCTCTTAACTTCATCTTTAGGATTGTTTAGGACTAAACTATGTCTCTATCTATCTATCTATCTACCTATCATCTATCTATCATCTATCTGTCATCTATGTATCTGTCTGTCTAGTTTATAAATGTAGCTCTATGGCATTTCTGTGTCTATAGTGTATTTATATATGTAATGAGAGAACATGATCAGCATAAGTATCCATGCTGGGTTTGATTCCCTTTTAAGTATTCTCATAGTGTCTTATATTTTTTGGTCTTGGCACTTTCAAATCTATAATAAAGCAATTATTAATGTAACTTTTCTATGGTAAGTTCCATGAGGGGGCAGGGGCTTTATCCTCGCCCTGAGAACAATATAACAATGTCTAGCACTTGGAAGGAATTTACTATATATTTCTGAATGAATGAATGATAAATCTTAAAGTTTGTTAAGTCTTAGTAAGAATGAGCCCTATTAGGGTTTTTTTTTGGTGACTAATGGACACTGACATCTCTTTTGGTCTCTTTTGATTGTGGACTAAATAACATGATTCAATAATATTCTAGGTACTTATATTACTAGTTATTGTTATCTAATTTAAGATTTTTATAGCTGTCTCACAAAATGAGATTCTAAGTCCCAGTGTATGGCTGTAACTCTTGAGGTGTCCTGGACCTTGGTTCCAGCCAGTGTTCTTCATTTGTAGACTGACTCTCATCTTGAAACACAGATCTCAACCTCACCCAAGACTGTCTAACCCAAAGCTTATATGCGGGTATGGATATAGAAACTCCACAGCAGAGTTCCTAGGTTGGTGTACATTTCTGACATTTGCTGCATCACCCCCACTAATAACCTAGTAATCGTCTGGCCACGTGTTTGGGGTTTGATTTTAAAAATGTGGTCATAGAAACACTAAGGAGAGCAGTTTTTCATATGTCAGGGCAAGGTGAGTCATAGAGTGTTAGAAAGAGGAGGAACGTTAGAATTGGCAATTGGACCAACTTTATCTTACAGATGTGGTAAATGAAGTCTAGAGAGATAATAGAATTGCCCAAAAATACACAGGAAGTTTTTGATGGGACCAGAATTATAATCCAGGTCCTCTTATTGCTAGCATAACAGAATTTGATTGGGATTGGGACTTTCCCTAAATTTTTGAATTTCAGCTGGTAGATTGTAATAAGAGTCGTGAAATACTCCTTTCCGTTCCAAAAATGCTCCCAATGAGCAGATACCTTCTCAGGGCTTGCTAAACAGATGCAGATTTGAGCCTACTAGTTCTTGCTTTACACCCACACTCCAAAATGCATCAAGCAAGACTGGGGTTGGGGAGTGGAGGAACAGCCATGCAAGGCCTGGCTTTTGGTGAGAATGCTTCTTGCTCTCTCGGTCCTGCAGAAGCTGAGTGTTTGGAAGCTCCAGGGTAGTTGGTGGTCGAGACTGAAGATGCCTGCAAGAGAGGAAAACCAGCCTTTCTTTTCCAGCTGGATGGATGCTTGCTGAGATGTAGAACCTATAGTTCCAACTTGCAGTGAGGGAGCTGGAAGCCAAGAGCTGGGCAGTTGGTGGAGACTGGGCTGGCAGAGAAATTATGTCGCCCCCCTCCTCCTCGCTTTAACCTCCCTCCAAAGAGAGGGCAGATGTCTCTTGCCTCTGTCATGACATCTAATTCTTACTCTTAAATTTGGTGTGTTAGGCAGGAATTTTATATTTCGGTTCAGAATTGCATGTCCTGCAGTTCACGCCATTTCATAGGAAGACTCCTGTTGTTTCACTACCTATTTTATAGCCTTTTTTTATTGTTATCTTTGCAGTGTCTAGTTGGGAAGAGGATAGTTTGGGGTTGAAGACTTTCCAGTAAAAGGGATCCCAAGGCTGTGCTTAAAATGGCAATAAGTTTAAATGTCCCTATTGTGTGAGATTGGACCCTAAATAATCTGCCATAGTGCTCACTGACAGTATGCTGAAGACCTGAAGAAATAAACAAATAATGAATGAACGAAGACCTCCAACAGGAACACATCCTACAGTATTTACATCAGTGAAGAACCTGATACCTAAATTGACCATAAAAGGTCCATATGTTGTTATTGTTACACGGCATGGCTTCAGAGCCAGACAATTTTGGGTTCACATCCCAGTTCTATTACTTGCCAGCTGTGTGATCTTTGACTAGATATGTGATTGATCTATGCCCCAGTCTTCTTAGCAGTAAAACTAAGATGTTAACACCATCTTTTATAGGGTTGTGATGAGAAATGGAGATACTGCCTAGGAGGTTCTTAGCAAAATGCCCAGTAGAAGATGATCAGTTTCAGCCTCACTATTTATTCAGCAAATTCTGATCAACATCTAATCTGTCCCAAAGTCTGAGTAGGGGACCAGGTATAGACACATTCGTAGGGCAAAACTCCTTTCCTTAAGAAGGTCACAATTTATCTCAGTAGAAAAAGAAGAAAAGTAGTCTTACCTAAAGAACTTAGTTTGGAAATTAAGGAAATGATTAGTAAGGCTTCCCTCTGGAGTGGTCAAAATGCTTTACGTTGTACATGCTTTAAGATGTAACATTTACCCATATATTCGTCCATACAATTATCTTTTTTAAAAAAGGAACTCAACTCTGTGATAAGAGATAGAGGGAGTAAAAAGGACATTAGAAAGAGCTACATCTACAAACACCTTCATGGATTGTAGATTGTCAGCACAATGGCTTAGTTGATAGTTAGAGAAACAAAGATGAGCAATTATTAGTCTCATTGTCCTGAAAATCAGTTAGAATCTTGTTTCCATTTGATCAGAGACTATGGCCTTCAATAGGATCAGTTACTACATTTTTCATAAATAAGTTTGTGTAGATACTGGGAAAATCAGTACAAAGCCTTTAACTCTTATATAGAAAATCCAAAGCTTGAGAGTGGATCCATAGAGTAATTGAGTGTTAAAATTACCACTGAAATTCTGAGATATATAAGCTGCCAAATACTAAGAAGAATTGCTGAAAAAGAATTGTAATTTTCCAAAGGAAATATTTATCATCAAATACCGTGACTTTTGAACTCTTTAGGAGGATCAAGCATGTGGAAAGAGGCCAATGTAGAAAGAGGGTTGGTACAAATAAAATGTTGAGGACTCCACCCTTTGTCGCCCTGACTGCCTTAAGCCTGGATGGGCAGCCTCAGTAGGGCCACTGGAGTAGCCCTACATACGACTTCTGGATTTTGGGAGACATAGCGGATTACAGTTGGATTCCCACGCAGATAATCTAGAGGATAATCAACATGCTGAATAATTGCATTGATGGTGGGTTATCAGTGTTGTTAAGTTGGAATCAGTTCTCTGGGCAAAGGATGTATGTGTGTTCCCTGGAGACTAGACATGTGTGACTTGTGCAAGAGGGAAAAGCAAAGAGCCATCTCAGGCTCCATTCAGCGGAGCCATCGAGGAAGGTAAAGAAACACCAGCTACAATATGGGAGAGGAAATGCTCTCTAGGGACTGTGTAGCAGGGTCTCAGGAAACCTACTGGAATAGAGATCCATCTACCCATGTCAAGAGAACTGAAAGTGAGAAGACCCTGTGATGAGAAATAGCAAATTATACATCTGTCCCCAGATGGCCTCCACATCAGAGAGTAACTGCACCCACCGTATGAGACTGGATCTTTCCCCTTATGCCCTCTCCTTGGATCTCACACTGGAGGAACCCGAAATAGCTGTAAATGAGTTTGAAGGAAGTGATACCTCATACCTCCCTCTCTGAATCCCGGCCTCATTCAAGTTTCCAGTTCACTACCAAACGCGACTAGGAGAAGCCTTGCCTTTGCATACAGATTACAATATCTATCTGCATATTTCACAAGATATTTCTAATTTGAACTTCTGTCATATAAGAGCTAGAAGTCATGAGATCTACCCATGAGTTCATTCAGGAACAAGAGGAAGATTACTCTCAATAAACAAATATGGAAGAAAGGTGTTTGAGATGAAACCCTAAGCATCATGTAGGTTCAGTGAATGGATCATGGTAACATTCCTGTTATATCAGCAGGACATGTATTCGTTGGCTGTTTGTACTACACAGAAGGTGAAGGGGGATGTTTATAAAGATGGAAGGAAGCCAGGATTTTTTAATTAAGAAGATTCCCTACCTTATTTATTACCAATCCCTCCTTCCCACCCCTTCCCTCAAGAGGATAATAGAAGGCCTTCAGATTTCCAGATTCCTGATCCTTTTTCCAGAATTTACCTGTTCTGTCTCATTTCTTCCAACCCCAAACCTCCACTGAATGACCACGTAGCAGTGATGCGTTAATAAGCGATGTAAGACGTGGTGTTATTTTGTCTATTAGTGGGAATTGTGTAAAGAGTTGTTAATAAGAGGCATCTAACAGTTGCCAGATTGATGGAGGAGATGATTTGAAGCAGGGAGAATTTTGGTTTCCTTCAAATCAGACCCTGCCAGCATCCGGCACTCTGAGGGTAAAGGTGCTCTGATAGACTTGCACCTGGATCTGGTCCAGCCGCAGCCACACGCCCAATGTCAGGGGGCTTCCTCCTGTGTACGGCATCAGCCGCTTTCTTGGTGCAATTTCAGAAGGACACTCCTATCTTCTGCCACCTGCAGCTGCATCTTGAACTTCTAAGTCTCTTTCATTGACGATGCACCCCAGTTCTTTTGCCAACAACATCCTCTAACCTCAACATTCCCCCTTATGTAAGAACGAGATAGCTAAACGGGGTTGGAGGCAGCAAGGAGGAAGACAGGACTGATTGGAAAGAATTCCATTAGAAAATAAAACATTTCTCCCCATTTGAAGTGAACAAAGTCTGCTAACACGTATTCCCGCTTGCTGGGGTTTCTAGCTGTTCCCTCTTGAGCACTTGGGTTTCAAAGCCCTGTGTGCCTATGCTAGGACTGTTTGCTCTGTTGCCAGAGCAATTACAGCCTGACAGTGCTCAGCTCTGTTACTGTTTTTGTGACTATTATTAATACTTCTGTGCTCATGGATTCTGAAGCCCTGTGTACACAGATGTAAACCCTGGGGAATCACAAAGCCACAGGCACAGCATTTGCAGTCACCACTTGGCAGTTCTTGGATTCATACGGATTTAGCACGTTCCCTTTAGCTGGTAGGCAAAACCAGAGGTGTTTAGACTTACGCCCACTGGGAGAGAGGATTCCCTCAGAAATGTCAGCTCTCCACTCTAGGCAGCGGGCAGGATAGAAGGAGAGCCCCTTCATTTTCATCTGAAGAGATCTACATGTGTCACTTGACTGGGGAGGCCTCTTGCCTGCAACTGGGCCATTGAGAGTCACATTCAAGGCCCAACTATTTGGGGGCTAGATGGAAAGCTCTGGGCAATGGATTCCATCATTGCTTTGCACACAGCAAAACTAATTTTCATTAAAATATGTATGAAACAAATTTCTCCTTGCTTTCTTTTTGTGTGCATGTTTCAAAATGCAACATTTACACATATCATCAAATTGTCAACCTATTTGCAATTTGCTAGGTGCCATTGCTGAAAAACAGAAAAGTTTTAGAGGGATTAAGACGTAATTTTTTTTCCTTATGGTTAGTTGTATTAATAATCCAATGCTGTCAATAAGATTTCCATAGTGATTTTTTAGTTCAAACATTTTAAAATTAACTGTTCTTTCTTAATTTACTTAGAAACTCAACATAAGAGTTTTGCGCAGCAATCTCATTGCTTTGAAGCCCTGAATGGTGATTTCTCTCTGCATTTGGTCAGGCCTCATTTGCTGAACTGAATATAAAGTTGTTATGTTGCTGTAGGTCAGACATTATCTCTTGAATCATAACATCAACTCCTAGCCACGCATAAATCTGCAGACCCTAATGGGTATTAGCCCCTCTTCCTATTTATATTTGTTTTCTTGCTACTTTGTCCTTCTCCAGAGTATTCTGGCAAGCAAAACTTGAAAGGAAATAATAGAAGTATCAAAGAAGGAGTGTTAGTGACTGGAAAAGTTCAGAACTTGAATGTCTACACAGGCCGGGCAGCTAACATAAGTGCAAGGGGCTGGAAGAGTGTAAAACAGTGTGCATTCAACTGCTTGTGTTGCTATACCTGCCTCATTATACCACCTTTAAAACACTGTGCAGGGCCCAGCAAAGCAACTAAACGAAATACGTCTATGCCAGTTTCAAAGTCCAGCCAAGGCCAGAACAGTTGTTCTTCCTCTGAACATCCAAAATGATTCCCATTTTAGTGTGTGTGTCACCTAGTGTGTGTGTTCCTAATAGGCTGTAAGATCCTTGAGGATTGACATCTTCTCTTCTCTCTCTTGATGATCCTCTAAATGCCCACCCTGCACTTTAAAATTGTACCATGTGTCCACATGTCCTACACTGTGCTAGAGATATAGAAATGAAGGCAGTCTTTTGGGTGTGGTGGGCACATAAGTCACCTTTGAAAGTAGGGACCATGCTTTTTTCTTGCCAACTCCTAGCACAGGGTCCTGTACATGGTGAGAGCTACATAAATGTCCATTAAATGAGTGAGTCGACAGTAGACTCATAATTATTTCTGGGGATGATGTTGCCGACTGAGCCCGGTTACCAACCTTCAGAAAACCCTGTAATTCTTTCCAAAGCACAGGACCCCTCCTAAAAGATATCCATACACAAATTTGCATGCAATTTGAGGGGAATTAGCAACTGTTCGTGTATCCCTATTGGTCACTGAAACCTAGTTAGAAAACTCTTGGCTGGAACAAGCAAATTTTCCCCAAATAAACTGGTCTAGGGTTTTGGGATGGTGCTAGAAATGGTGATGGTACTAGTGTCTCATTGGGGTTCAAGGTTCCTCAAGAAGTCACTCTGGTCCCCTTGGATTGCCACGTTGCTCCATCAATTTTGGAGTAACTTGCTTGACTAGTCAAGTGAATCTTTCTTTTGGGGGTGGTTTCTTTCTTTTCTGCTGAAAGCTCTGAAGTTTTTTGTCTTCAATTCAACCTCCACTTTAGATAAAAATTGTATATACTAGGAATATGATTCCTACATCTTACCTCATTAAATAACTTTACTTATATAGGTGGATAAAAGCTCTGACTTCCCTTGTACGTCAGTGCTCAATACTTTGCCCTTCTGTGTTTTATCCACATCAAATTAACCAGGTTAAATTGGAGGAAAATATTGACTCAGTTGGAAGAAAGAGAATGAAAACCAAGCAAAGATGAGTGGCATTTATATATGCATTTACATATATATATGATCTGTACAGATTCTACTATGTCCTTGTGTGTAACAGTGCATGTGGAAAAAAGTGCCTGAAATTCTCACTTATGGAGCATCTACAGTCTGTCTCTGCACAGGGCATCTGCACATTACAGCTCATTTAATTGTCATAGAAGTATTTAAGTGATAGGTAATATTTTCCCATTTTAGGGATGAAGACATTGATCTTGAAGAGGTTATGTAACTTGAACACAGTCATTTGGATAAGAAGTGGCAGAGTTGAGATTCACATCCCAGAGCTGACTACCAAAATACTCTCTTTGCACTATGGAAAGGGGGGGCCTTGTTGGGGAGAATATTCTGGAGCAGTGCTACTCAAAGCATCTGGTCCGTGAACTGTTGATCCACCTGCTACTGCAAAGATATAAGGAGATTGTTGTCCTAGGATATAACTGAATACAATCACAGTGCTTCCTTCCTTGACAAAATCAGCTGAACTAAAACTACGTGCTTAGTTACATAGTTGATTTACATTCGGGCTCAGGGCTCTTATTTCATCACAGATAAGAGTTCATAAACAGTTCACAGGCAAACACGCATCTGGGGCCCATGCTCTGAGAAGCACTGGATTTGAATAGTATCATGATGCTCTTACCCTGCAGAGGCTATTAGCCATCTAGCCTGACCAATGAAGGCATTTCTGGTGGGAGACACCATATGCATAGGAAAGTTGGGTTCTGTAGCTACTTGTTAATGTTATTCTACCTATTTGAAAATAGTTTTGGTTCGTGTCCATCCGCCCATCTGACAAGTAGGCTGGATGCATTTGGATGGGCTGGTGTGAAGCCTGGAGGCCCGGATAAGGGTTAGGATTGATGTTCCACTGGTGTGCACCGGTATGGCGATGCCGATTTTTAGTGTATTTAAATGCTTTCACTCCTGTTAATAGCCACTGCTCATGCCCATCAAGTGAAGCCCCCCACCCATTCCTTCAGTATCCTGTTCTCCCTCACTCCTCTTCCATGATCCCCCAGGACCTTATTGAGATTCAGAAATGAAAGGTGTAAAACCTGGCAAAGCAGAACTCTACCCCACTGCTATCACCAGTATCTGCTCTAATTGGCCATTGTCTTTTTCAGATGAGTTTTTCAAACTGTTGTATGTAACTCACAAATAGAGGCAGGAGCACCTTCTCTCTTTGCCTCCCAATCTGTGGCACTAGAAGGAAAGTTCAAAGTTGACCTGGGAGAACTCACAGGGACGCAGGGGTGGAGAGACTGCTCCTGCTAGTCATCATACAAATGGTCTGGGGCAGGTTTCAGAGCCAGGGGCAGAGCTAAGGGATCAAAGGGCCAGCGAAGATGAGTGCAAGGGACAGTGGGTAGAAACAGTGAAGGAAGGTGACACCTACTATTGCCTAAGACTGGGCTTGTGCATGTCCCTGGTGCCATATTGGGTGAGCTTTCTGGTTTGTTGGTGAGAAATGGAATGGGGAATTTGGAAAGACAAGACTTAGGGGGCACATAACCTGTAAGAAAAGATGACCACCAATTCTCCAAAAGCTTCTGTTAAACAAATAGTCACATGTCCCTTTGCGACGGGGATGTGTTCTGAGAAATGTGTAATTAGGCAATTTCATCATTGTGCGAACACCGCAGAGTTTACTTACACAAACCTATATGGTATAGCCTACTACACACCTAGGCTATATGGTACTAATCTTACTGCACCACCGTCACACATTCTGTGTGACATTGACCCAAATGTTATCTAGCACATGACTGTATGTGAAGTTTAAAGCCTTGTGTATTGATGTGGACATTTGATTAGTGTCAGGGGAGCGTTTATTGTAGCCCTGATTCTACTGGCACTTAGCTTCATAACCTTGTATGAGGCCTTGTCACTTTATGAATCTATAAAACAGAGAGTTAAGCTTGCTAAGCTTCCTCTCTGTGCTCAAATTCTAGGCTAAGACACAGTCTCTGATTCATATTTACCCAGAAAGACATGGAAAGGCAATCACAGAAGACTTAGCTGTCTGCTGTGTCATTCATGGCTTAAGCACAAATTCACCAATAAAAGATCCAGGGAAGGTCCAGCATAGATAAAAAGGATACATTTGAAATCCAACCCACACCTTCAGCCCTGCTGTTCCAGTGAATATAGGGCCTTTTCACAGTTACTAAGGAAACCATTGTCAGTAATGGCTTAGGAAGCCTGGGCGGAAAGGATGGACACAGAGAAGCTTTGTGCAGAGGAGCCCATCGCATGGAGTCTGGCAGCGACACCAACATGCTTAGTGACTGATTCAGTCCTCAGTGTGAAAGCACGAGAGTCCGTTTGATGGGGTCGATAAGCTGGCAAGCCACAGGCCCTCTCGCTTCCTTCTCTACCACCTACTATAGTTCACAGAGCTACATGGCTGGATTGGCTTAGTTTTGACTTCTCTGCTGGGTGCCTGTCAAGATGAAGGATGTGCAAACTTAATTCAGTTCCCAGCCTCTCCGAGCTTGTTTAAAACTCTAAAAGTCACTGTCTCTCAACTCACGCCAGCACTGTGTAAAGATTCTGAGGATGTTTCTGGAGACAATTGCCAAGGGACTAGATTTCTTGTTGCTATGTCTTTATTAGTCTGAAGTTGCAGAATGTTTACTCCAAAAGGAAAACAGGGACAGGTCCAGGGACCCAAAGAAATGAAGGGGGGTCTATGTACCAGGTGGTGCATGTGAAAGACACAGCAGGTATTCAAGAAACTAAATAGGCCTAACCAGCTTTTTTCTTTGCCTTTTGTCATTATTAAGTATTTAAATTAAAATATTTAAATTTAATTTGTTATAAAAGTTAATTTTTAATTTAATTTTACTTATAAATTTAAAATCATGCTATATAAAATATCACATTAACTCAGATATACTACTCTTTACAGGCTCACATGCATTGCTTGAGGAAATATGAGTGGCAAAAGCAATTACTTAATTTTCATGACTAAAAATAAAATAGGGAAAACCAACAACAAAAAAAATTTAAACCATGTACCCTCACCATGCAGTTCTAACCACTGTTAAAATTTTAGTGCATTTAAATCATTTTAAAATTTTTAAATAAAATTGGGATCATAATGGATGCACTATACTATAGTCAACTTACTGCATTTTAACGCTATATCATGATTATATCCCCATGGTGGTGTCTATTCATCATGATATTAATATTCCATTATGTGAATGCACTCAGATTTGTTTGACTAGTAACATAGTCAACTATATTATGCACAAGTCATTACAGTCGACGATATTACAGACAAGTAATATACTGGTGCACATTTAGGATTTGCTGTTATTTAAAATTATTTTCTCAAGATTAAGTTCTGGTATTTAAATTGTTAACTCCAAGAGCTTAAACATTCTTAAGGTTTTTGAAATGTATTTCCACATTGGCCTTTGGAAACACTGCAGTGGTGTGTCCTTCCACCAGTCACAGACGATGGGAGTGCCCGTGTGTAGCCCTTGACGAGCACACCGTTATGATGTGGGGAGTGAGGGCGAACCCGCCTGAGACAAAATCATGCTATGTTATTGTAACATTAATATGCATTTTATATCAAATGAGGTTATTTTTTTCTTTATATCAATTACACTTATTTTGTTGTTTTCTTTTCGGTTTAGTTTGTGATATTTCAGGCTAGCCAGACATATTTACGTTTTCTTTATTCAATCATTGATAGTTTCCTTTATGATTTCTTCTTTGAGGACATACATTGAAAGACCTTCCTCTGGTTTGTGGATGATAAAAAATATGAATCTATATTTTATTCTTCCTCTAATAAGTCAGTCTTTTTGACATGTAATCCTTTAATCAAAAGGGAATAATTTTGTATTTGTGGTAAGATTTTCCCCTAAAACGTTAATCAATTATTTTTATCTCCATCGTAATCCATTTTCTGGTGACTTGAAAGACACCTTTATCATAAGCGGACCTCCACATATTCCACAGTCTTTGGTGGTTTCTGTATTCTTCTCTTCATCTGCTGCTGTGTTTTGCATCAAAACCATAACATTTAATTATTGTAAGTGTTTAAGATCTTTTGCCTATCTGTAAGGGAAATACTCCATTATTATTTTTTACTCTTTATTCCAAAATTATTCTTGGATATTTTTGCTATGTATTCTTCTAAAGTGCAGTTACTTTGTCTAATCTGAAAATCCCATTGGAGTTTTGATTTCCCCTGCTTTGATAGACTAATATGAGGAGAATTGATATTGCATGGTATTAGGCCTTACTTCCCCAGAATTTAGAATATTTCTTCATTTATTTAAATTTTATTTTTTATCTCTTGGTAAAGTCCTACTTATAATATAACCCTTGGGGTATTTATTATTAATTCCATTTCTAGATATTTCATAGTTGGGTTGCTATTGTGACTATTATTATGCTTAATAATTTATTTTGCTGTTTTATAGAAAGAAAATTGATTTTTGTATGTTTAATTTATAACCTGTCTACTTACTCAATTCTTGACTTATATATAATAGATTTTCTGTTTCAGTTGATTCCTTTGGTTTGTTTTAGTACATAATCAGTCTTCAAATAAAGATAATGTGATCCCTTTCTTTATAATATATATGACTCAGTTTTTCTTATCTTATTGATTTGTTTGGAACTTGTCAAATAATAGTAAATAACAGTGGTGGTGTTACCAAACCTGAAGTGAGTTCTCTCACCCGTTGCGCAGCAAGCCAATTTCTGACACCGGGCGTGGTGGAAGAAAGTAGGAATTTTATTTTTGCACAGCGCTGAGCAAGGAGAGAGGGCAGCTAACACTGAAATCCCAAACTCCCTGAAAAGCTAAAAGGAAGGGTTTTTATTTGGGGGTTTAGGTAGGGGAGGGGGAGCATGTGGCCTTGCTGGTCAGCAGCTTTCCCACCAGCCCATATTTCTTTGTGGGGAGGAGATGGTCCAGGTGCTTGTCCTTGACGATGTTTGTCTCCACGGAGGATAGTGGATTCTGGAGCCAGGAAGCCAGAGAGTAAGCAGGGAATGAGTGTTTTGGTTTTAGCCCATATATGCTGGGTTTAATGTGGGGAAACTGATACTAGGGTCGGTATCAGTGGGAGCAGACCATAGTTTTGGCCATAGTTTTCATAAGAACGGTGTATACCAATTATGATTTTGGCTATTGGATTTATATAAAACATTTGCTATTATTATTGATAATAATAAATACTTGTATAATGTGTAATGGGCCAAGTACTAAACTAAATTTTTTTATATATATTAACTCACAGCATTATCTCAGCAGTTCCATGAGATAGGTGGTATTATTATTATTCCCATTATACAGATGAAAAAATTGGGGCACTGAGAGGAGAAATGATTTTTTCAATGACTATACAGCTAGTAAGTGGCAGCACCAGGACTGAGACCCCAGCAATCTGGGCCCCAGGGCCTGTGTTAAACCCACCACACCATGGTGCCCTCTCAGGTTTAGGAAGTGTCCTGGTGGGCTCACACACTATGACTTGTATCAGAAATGGATGTATCTATCCAGAAGTTCCTGATTTCTTTCTCCTCTTCCTTTTGATCTCTTTAGGTATTAATGTTTATGTTAGTAGATTTCTTAGTGACTTCATCTCCATGCTATTCTTTGAAAAATACTCTCTAGATCATATTGTAGAATTATTTTTATATATTCCTATTCATGAACATAAACAATTTTTTCTTTAATTGGGAGATAAACATATATATGTAATCTATCTATGATATCTATCTGTCTATAAAGGAAGTAGGCTTGCTGTCTTGCTTATGTGCTATAATCAGTTTTTGGTATTAGGGTTATGCTAATTTTTTTTTCCATTTTTTATTGAGTGGTAGTTGACATATAACATTATATTAGTTTCAGGTGTACCACATAATGATTTGATATATATATGTACTGAAAAATGATCACCCTACTGTCTCATTAACATCCATCACCACGTAAAGTTATAAATTTTTTTTGGTGTGATGAAAATTTTTAAGATCTATACTCTTAGAATCTTTCAAATACACAATACAGTATTATTAATGATAGTCACCATCCCGTACATAAAATCCCAGGACTTATTTATTTTATAGCTGGAAATTTAGAAATCGTAATTTTCATCTCAATATTAAATTTTTTTAATATTATCTGAGTCCTTATTATCTATTTCTATGCCTTTGCTATACTCTTATCAATGTGGTATGCTCTTGATTCTTTCTGAGAATATAAACAAGAAATTTCCCAGAGTTTTCTCATTTCTGGCACTAGGTCTATTTCATAAAAAGACATTTGTTTGGTGTATTCAGAGTGCTACCCTTTTAACGACATAGTTGTAACATCTTTCCTCTGTGTATGTTTATAGATGGTGTTCAATGATGCCCAGTTTTATAAAAAGAGATAGGATTTGCCAGAAATTGTTATAAGTCTTTTGGGGCAAATACTAATCTCTATGCACTTATAACTTGGGCTTGGAAACAAAAAACAGAGGCATGTGCAAGATTTGAGGACTGACTGGAGACCATTGCACAAAGCCAGCACCTCCAAAGGTGACAACCACTATCAGTGAACTAGTGAAACCACAATTTGCAAAGTTAGAAACTGGGGATGCTTGATTGTCTTGGCTATGGTTTTGGGTAGAGCAGAAAAAAATAGAAAAGTCTTTGTTCATGATTTCTGAACCCAAACCCTCCTTCCAGTAGGTTTGGCATCAAATTCAAATGTACAGTGTCATCTAGAAGTCCTCAAGCAAAGCTTTAGCATGTAGTGGTCCCTGATTTGTAGTCCCCAAGTACTTAGGGGAGAAAACACAAGTTCTCTCTGTAGGAAAGAGCATTAAAACCATTCCACAAAGATGTTCCTCAAGTTCAAAAATTATAAATTTAGAATCTTTCAAAATCATAAAATATTTGAGCAAACAAGCCTACATTATTGACCTTAAACAGAAGAATCAAACTAATGAGTGATGCCCACGAAGACTATAAGCAGGAATAATCAGGTGGAGAATATAAAATTACTGTGTTTATAGTGTTTCAGAGATAGTTTTTGAGGTGGTTAAGTTAAAAAGCAGGTTCAATAAAGCTGAAGAGAGAATTATTAAAATGGAACATCAATATGAAAAAATATGCAGAATCACAGTGATAGAAAAAAATATGACAGTAATGAGATATGGAGGGCAGAGTCAAAATAAATATGTTTACTAGGAGTGTAAGGCTTACCTTTGATTTCCTTGACAGGGAATAGAGGAGAGCAATATTCAAAGAAATAATGGGTGACTTTTTTCTAAAAATGATCTTTAGTGTCAATAAATTACACATAAAAATTAAAAATAGATCTAAATGTACTTCAGAATATGAAAGATAGAGAAAATCTTACAAACTGCTAAAGGTAATTCTACTACTCATTTATTGGCATACTGTATAGCTTTTTAAACATTTTTCTAGGGAGCAGTAACTTTTTAAAGCTTTTGGTATGTGGATGTTCTCTTGATTAGATCATGGAGCCTCTTCTGCTCTGAATTTTTGTATTTTATTGGCAAATCATAGCAATAATGTCTGAAAGTTTGTGTGTGTGGGGTTGGGGGTAGCCACCTCTGCTTTCACTGCCAAATCTTCATCAGAAATCACATCATTACATGCTTTGTGTTTTGCTTTTTTTCCACCTATCATTAAGTCATAAGAATTTTCCGTATTGGTATATGGTTGTTATAATTATTTTAATGGCTTCATTATATCCCATCAGATTTATTCCATTGTAATTTCATCAGCCATTTCTTCTTTATTAGATATTTAGGGTTTTATTTCCTTGAAATTTTGATTATTATATATAATCTTGGTGTAATATACATTTTATGCATATAGCTTCACTTTTATTTTGAACAGTTCCTTAGGAAAAATTCCCAGAAGTGATATTATCATGTCAAATGCCATTGTATTTTGACAGTGCCAGCTTTTATCATAAGAGCACTAAGTATCATAATTTTGAATATATGTCTACCAATTTTCTGGATGTAAGAGGCATTTTTATCAAAATAATAAAATAGAATGTTTTTCGTTATTTGTTTATTAATTGTTTTTCCTCTTTTGCCTACAATTGATCAGTACTTATGCTTTTTCGATGTATCTTTTGTGGGCCCTATATTTGTCTTATGATATGTAATTTTCTGCAATAACACAAATATTCTTCCCCTATCAATGATGTTAAAAATTATGAGATGATGAGGGTAGTAGTCAATTTTAGAGTCAAATGTACATATGAATTTGACTTCTTTTGGGGTGGGTTATCAAGAAAAAAATTCTTAAAGCATGTGAAAAATTGTGCCTTTGAGTTTGCTTTTGAATATGATACGTAGAGAAGGATCTATACTTTCTAGCAGCATTTGTATCTAATATTGGTGTGACAGACATTGTTGGCTCACCTGGCACTCATTTCTAACACTCTTCTCTCTTACCTGTTTCTTTTGAACATTTTGAACAAGCTACAATATTTAGTTCCCAGACTATTGTAAAGCTGGACTTAGCTCTAATACACAGTCCTGGCAAGAGTTTGCTGGTGTCTCCTTCCTCCGTTTTCTTTCTTCTCTCTTAAATGATGATGCACTGGCTGGAACAACAGCAGCCACCTTGCAATAATGATGGGAAAACCAGCAGAATGTCAGACAGTGTGGCCCTGATTTTGTTAAGACACTGAAATAATGCCATGAACTTCCTAACGCTAAAACTACTACATTTGAAAAATAAACCCCCTTTTTTTATTTAAACCACTATCATCTGGCTTTCTGCCATTGACTGTGGAGAAAAATTTCTATTAATACAGTCAGGGAAGGAGGGGAGTTGGGTCTTTATTTTATTAAGACTCACTTTTAAACTAATCCAAGCCAGCTTTCTTTGTAACTTGCTACTGTGAATCCGTGATAACTGATCAAAATAGAGATAAGAATTTCTAAATTTTATCTGTTTCCTGGATCATTTCCAGAGATGTGAATGTGTCACCTTCTAGAGCAAAAATAAAATTAAATTAAAATTTAAAATATGCTTATAACTTTTGACAATGGGAACATAATTTAAAGGCATTCCTATACTTGCTAGCCAGAGAAATCAAGTTCAAGTTGACAAATATAATATGTATCCAAGAGAGAATCCATTCTTGCCTCTCCATATCCATTCACTTATAGCCATTACTTATTCATTTATCACATATGTAGGATATGCCATATGACAGGCTGTATGGTCCAGGCCAGGGTTGTAAAGAAATAGATCCACTCAGTCCTTGCCTTTAAGGATTTTACTTCCAAGCTGAGTGTGGGAAGTGAGAAGATGCCATTCAGATAAACAAATATCTTTAACACTGTGTGAGAATGAAAAGAATAGAGTAGTAAAAAGAGATATTAATAGTAGAGGACAAAATGGAGTAAGTGACTTGTCCAAGACCCCATAGTCAATAAGTGGTAAAAGTTCCCTTATTCGAGGTCTTCTGGACTAGGCTTTTTATGATACCAATCATTGCCTGAAATAAATGGACCAATATCTGGGATATGGAAATACTTTTGCCTTATGCAAATGCTATTATTTTGGCTGTTGTTGTATAGAAGTTGACTGGTATGAAGGAATAGCCCCTGACCTATCAATATGGCTCACGTTGTGAAATTTATTTCCCCCAAGGACTTGTCCTTCTTTCAACCTTCAGAAACCTGTTATGTGCTCTGCTAGATGCTAGGGTTGTACTTGTGTATCAGGCGTGCTGCCTGCCCTGAGGGGCCGAAGTCTTGTTCGTGTTCTCCTTGTCCACTCTCCCTTGCCACCAGTGAGGGGACTGACTGAAGAGGAGGGCGTGACTTGACTTCATTTCTTTCAACCAAGCCAGCCATTCTAGAAAGAAGAAAAGCAGCCAGGAAAACATCGTGGAGGAAAAGAATTAGACCTTAGAGCTTTAGCACGTGAAAAGAAACTGAGACTTTTCTCTCTTTTTAAAAAGTGATCTTTTCTATTGACTTAAGAAAAATAACTTGTTAAACATCTGTCTTTCCCCTCTGACTGGTGTTGTTTACAGAGAAACAAACTTCTCTTAACTCTGAAGTAATGTCTCCTTCCTTTAGGAAAACAGGTGCCAAATATAGAGCAAATCAGATTTTCGAACAGCTGAAATAAACTGGAGGACTTTCCACTTTCCTTTATCCTTTTACCTAGAAATTTTTTGTGTGAGGCTTACAATTTCCCAGTTTGGAATCTTGTTTTTCCTTGGGATCCTTATGACTAATATTTTTTCAGTTGTTACTGTCCCTTCCCCGTCCTCCATATTACTGTTATTTGGATGTGAAAATCTTTTTTTTTTTTTAAATTCAACCCTTGATTCTTTTTCATTTAAGAGAAATGTACTTTGTAAATATGAAGAACTCAGGATCACATTGAATTCTGTCATATCAAATCTCTTTATTAGAAAGAAGGAAAGAGAAATTCAGCTAATACTGATCAACACGTGGGGACTTTGAAATATTCCTTATCTCTATGCCAAAGTATATGGAGGGAAGAATTCGCATCCTATTTTACAGATGAGAAAATCAAGCCTAATAGAGTTCGCTCAGTCTGAGATCACACAGTCAGAAAATAGTGAAATTAGGATTCAAACTCAATTCCTATGTAATTTTAAAAACCATGCACTTTCTACCTCCCCACGTAATAGAGTCCTCCCTAGTCTATGTAGGACTTTACGTTGCGTAGTCAAGTCACAACTCACAGATTAGTCTCTATTACTTACTAGCTGTGAGGCTGTGGATAAAGCTTCCGTTCTATGGGTCTGAAGCTCCTTTTCGGTAGAATGGAGAAAACAACAATGCCTACCTCATAGGGCTGTAGTGGGAGTTCACTGAGTTAATACATGTAAAAGGGCTCAGAACAGTATCTGGAACATAGTAAACAAAGTTGTTTGATAATTGTTATCATTCTCTGTTACTTCATGGATAGTAGTATCAAGTACACATCAGGGCTTTGCTTTCATGCATTATCTTGGTACAGCTAAAAGGTGGTTCTAAATAAATGGCTTTTAAAAAAAAACTTCCAGTATTATATATGAAGGATCTCCTTCATTGTTCTCCATTGGTTGATAAGTTTATGGGAGAGAAAGGGTATCTCTTAGTGAGATTGTTTACAATCTTTTGTTTCAGCAGTGAAACCCTTTTTTCAAATTACAGATAGAAATACAGCTTCTCTGATTGAAGTCGGGGGAGGTGACTCCAGGTTATCTCCGTCTACTTCCTGCCCTTTAGTGCCCTGACTGCCTCTGGGAACCCCTGGACTTAGATGTACTGCAGACTGAGAACCACCAATCCACAAAGCACACCACAAAACACAGTGGGCAGTGACTGAGAAATACTATTAATTCTCAGGTTCTGTGAGAGGCATGTGTCCAGGAGTCCTTCCTCCCAATCTCAAATTGTCTCTACTGAGTTTCCATTATATAGTCACTGTTGACTGCTTTGTTTAACTGGCAGGGTCTGCAGTTTGGTACCAGTGAACTGGAGGAGATGGGAGCCATGTTCTGCTTGGGCCTCCTCATCTTGGAACTCAAATCCGTGAGCTGCAGCCATCACCTCCTGACCCGTGCAGCAACTCTACTGAATGCTGAGGAAGAGGCGCTGGACCACTACCTCCAGCGGTAAGATGCTCACAGGGGCATGAGGGAAATTTAGACCTTTGTGCTCCCGTGGGAGAATATCTCAGAAATGAAAGTGAAATGGACCTGTGGGTCTTTGACAAAGAGAAAAGATGGAAGATTCACCAAATGAAGGTAGGGGCAGTAGTTCTCTATTGGAGCCAGATCTGGACATCCTCAGTTCTTGCTGAGCACAAGGAGGATGCTGCCTACTCGTACACATAAATGCAGATGTCAAGCTACATATATTTCCAAAGATGTATTATTAATGAGTTTTGTTTATGGTAAAGAAGATGAGCTGGGTGACATACATGCACATCTACATATGTTTATATTTTCCAGTTAAGTGTTTATATATGTACAGATATCATTTTGGAGTTGTTACTCAGCAAAAAGAAAAAGGTCATCACACTGCCAATAACTAGGCACCTGGGGACAAGAAATTCTTTAATCTTCTGGTTCTTAAATAGCAATGTTCCTTCTCAGAAGATGAGAGGAACCACCTGAATATGATGAACACATTGGCCCAGAGAACCTGACTCACATCCATGGAACGGAAAGCGTGGATCTCTGAGAACTGTGAGGAACATTAATGAGTCAAGAGAGGGATCACCATTATCCAAATGAGCTCTTTTGATACTCTTTACTGTAGACAAATATTTCAGACTTAACCAGATTCAGGGGCAAGAAGAGAAGATATAATGGCAATGTGAGAGAAGAAAAGATGAAGAAAAGTCAGAGATGTCCGCGCGAAGTCATTGCCTACATTCTGAGCAAGGGAATGGATGGTGGAATTGAGTTGTTCAGGGAGAAAGTGCCTGCTAGTAAATGAGAAAACATCTCATACAGTTCAAGTCCAAGGGCAGAGAGAAAGTCCTTAATACTGGGGCCATCTTATTTCTAGCTCATTTTCATTAATTTTCTGCCTGCCACTGTTAGGCTGCTGTATCAGTATGACTCCTCATCAAATGGCCAGTCAGGCCTAGAAACATCTAGCAGTGTAAATTAACACTGCTTTGGAAGGCACTGGTTTCTCTGAGACTTAATTACCTAAATGCAGTAACTGACTTGCTCATCACACTATACTATAGATCATAGACTACAGAGACTTAAGTAAATCCAGACCTCTTTCCTCTCTAAAGATGCTGCCACTAATGTCTTTTGTTTTGACATCACAACCACTTCCGGTTACCACCACTCCCTTCAACACCCCTCAGCCCATCAAGGCTTTGCATGTTTGGCATCCTTGTGGTGTTTCAGCCTCTCTCTCTGACAGCAAGTGCTTCCACCTGCCAGCTTGTATATTTCAACTGGCCCTTTCATCTTTTCCTTTGCTAAGCTATCTTGGGTGCAGGCATGCCTGAATTTTCTTTCTTGTTTTCCTTTTCTCCCACCCCCTCCTCTGGTCCTCATCGAGGGAAGACTGAGCAGACCTGGCATTGCTTGCTTTCCCTGAATTGATTGCGCCCGTCTGTTTGATCCAATGCAGCGAGGATTAGTTGCCTGTAAACTGGAACAAGAAGAAATCTATCAAGTGCCTTTTCTAATTCAGGTCTAAAGAATTTGCTGTCGGGCTCCAAATACAACGGCAGCTATGTGGGTTATCATAAGAACATAGTATTACCTGCCGTCCATGCCATCCCACATAACCGACTATTCATTTTTAAGTTGCAACCAGTCCAAGGATATTGGAACCCGAGGTCTTCCCCTGAGCTCTGACCCTTCTTAGGTTGGTGCTGCTTCTTAATGGCAGGACACTTCCACATAGGATGTGATTGATAATGTATGTTTTGAATAGATCTGAATTAAATTTGAGAGGCGTGGAGTCTGGGTGAAGACCGCAAGATAGAAACTGCCTATTTCACCCAGACATTTGTTTCATAATATATTTTTCTATTCACTGAGGCAGTTGACCAAAACAGATTGTGGTTCCTGCCCAAAGGCCCTGAAAACTACATGGCTGAGAGGAAATTCACCCTGAAATGTCTTGACCCAGAAAATGTTTCAGCCAGAAAGTGTATGTTCATTAAAGGATGGCAGAGGGGAACTTCATAAAATAAAATCTATTGGTTTGAAACCAGCAACAGGCTGCTTGAGTGCCTCTTGATTAGCTGCTGATAAACAGGGCTAAATCATGAGATCTAATAATCAGCAGAGCGAATACTAGGAATTTTGTTAGCAACAGGGTTCTTTTTATAATACAAAGGGTGTAACTAAGGTTTGTCAACACAACTCACCTATGCTTTAAAGAGGAGGCCTCTGCCGCCCTCCTCCTCTCCGGCCTCTTTCCTGGGAGTATTTGCTATAACAGGGTTTATACTTCAGGACGATTCTTTTTATCTTGCACAGAAACACTGGAGAAAAGAACAGGGCAAGCTCTTACCTAAAAATCTACTTTAAAGAAATGGGAGGACATAATATTTTGAATCTTCTTGCCCCACAGACAGTGTTAACCCCTGAGAGTGATGTGCTGGGAACATAAAGTGTGGCTGTACGCCATGGACATCATGTTTTCTGACGATGGTTTTCATGCCTCATTTACCATAAAAACAATCAGAGTGTAGTCAACATCCACAGAGCGACTTACCATTTTTCCTGAGCGGAGAAGGAGCAGAAATGGTTGATGTTTGCCCAATGGCTGAAGCTTAAAACATCGTGCATGCATTCTTCGTTTTGGCTTTTCTTTTACAGTTCTCTCCTTCCTCGTTGCTCATTTGAGAAATGTCTGCAGCCTCATTAAGGCATCTTTTGATATTCTTTCCTTTCGTCTCCCTTTCCCCTTCCTTTCAATCTTAGCTCTGGAAATTGTGTGTGCACTGCAGGCACGCTAAGCTGCTTCTTCAGGAGGCACCGTTTATCCACTGTGACAGGTCTTTTGCAAAGTCATTTAACAGTTTTGCCGAGTCAGCCGCTGTTCATCTCGATTTGTATCCCTCCATTGCCTCCTGCTTTCTCAGCTGGGCTCCCCTATCTCCATTTGTCCCTCCATTAATAACAGGAAAAAGCTCAGAGTTCCCGAGCTGTGTCCTAGGAATGGCTCAGTAGCTCACTTCTTCTCCCACATTATAGTCCCATTACTTTAACTGGGCTCCCCTTAGCATCAAGATAAGTTAGTTTAGTCCTCTCCTTAGTTTGATGAGGCAACACTAAAAAAATAGAAATCTTTCATTGACTTTAGAAAACATCATTATATTTTTAATAATTCAAAAGATACTTGATTTTCATTTTTTAAACAAAATACAATTGTCTTTCTGAATAAGAAAATATAATGTGAAAAACACACAAAATCACCCCATCCCTGTCTTCAATCACCCATATTCCAACCACCTATAAAGAACCATTGTCAGGGACCAGCCTGGTGGTGTAGTGGTTAAGTTCGCGTGCTCCACTTCAGCGGCCTGGGGTTCACCAGTTCGGATCCTGGGTGCAGACCTACACACTGCTCATCAAGCCATGCTGTGGTGGCATCCCATATACAAAATAGAGGAAGATGGGCATAGATATTAGCTCAGGGTCAATCTTCCTCGCCAAAAAAAAAAAAAAAGAACCATTGTCAACATTTTGGTGAAATTAGATTATTTTTTCACCAATGAATAAACGGACATATAATACCCTTAACAACAATGTAAAGGAGTGCCCTTTCCTGCAACTTTATAAGCACTTTTTTTAAATAGACTTTATTGTTTAGAGCAGTTTTAGGTCCACAGTAAAATTGAGAGGAAGGTACAGAGATTTCCCATATAACCCTTGTCCCCACACATGTGCTCCTCCCCTATTATCAACATCCCCACCAGAGTGGTAAATTTGTGACAATTGATAAATTGGCATTGACATAATGTTATTGCCCAAAGTCCATAGATTACCTTAGGGTTCACTCTTAGTGTTGGACATTCTATGGGTTTGGATAAATGTATAGTGTAAGTATATCCGTCACTGTAGTACCACACAGAGTAGTTTCACTGCTCGAAAAATCCTGTGTTCCCCCTGTTCATCCCTCCCTTCTCACTGATCCTGGCAGCCACTGATCTTTTTGCTGTCTCTGTAGTTTTGCCTTTTCCAAAATGCCCTATAGTTGAAATCATACAGTGTGTAGCCTTTTCACATTGGCTTATTTCTCTTAGAAATATACATTTAAGTTGCTTCCGTATCTTTTCATGGCTCAATAGCAAATTCCTTTTCAGTTATTGTTGTTAGTGCCAAGGAGTTGATTGTGACTCCTAGTGACCCCCTGTACAGCAAAGCGAGACACTGCCCAGTCTTTTTTGCACTATCCTCTCACCTTCTGGCGCTGTATCAGACAGTGTTCTGCTACTACTCATTGCATTGTCAAGGCCAAGGTTTTGGAAGTGAGTGGTCAGGTCCTTCTATATCGTCTGTCTTAGTCTGGAAGCTCCACTGAAACCTGTCCACCATGGATGACCCTACTGGTATTTGAAATACCAGTGGCATAGCTTTCAGCATCACAGCAACACACAGCAGCCACAGTATGACAATCCACAGATGGGTGGTGTGGTTCCTTGATGGGGAAATGACCGGGGGCCATGGCAGTGAGAGCACTGAATCTTAACCACTAGACCACCAGGGCTGGCTCCATTATTTCATTGAATGGATGTACCATAGTTTATCTATTCACCTACTGAAGGACATCTTGGATGCTTCCAATTTTTGGCAATTATGAGTAAAGCTGTTATAAACATCCATGTGCAGGTTTTTATGTGGACATAAGTTTTCAATTCCTTTGGGTAAATACCAAAGAATCTGATTGCTGGATCATAAGTTAAGAGTATATTTAGTTTTGTAAAAAACCACCAAACTGTCTTCCAAAGTGACTGTACCATTTTGTATTCCCATCAGCGATGAATGAGAGTTCACACATTATTCCAAATCCTTGTCAGCACTTAGTGTTGTCAGGGTTCTGGATTTTGGCCATTCTAAAAAGTGTGTAGTGGTATCTCACTGTTGTTTGAATTTACCATTTCCTTGATGATGTGTGATGTGTTACATCTTTTCATATGCTTCTTTGCTATCTATATATCCTCTTTAGTGAGGTGTCTTTTAAGGTGGTTGACCCATTTTTTAATCAAGTTGTGTGTTGAGTTTTAGGAGGTCTCTGTCTATTTTGCATAACAGTTCCTTATCAAATATGTCTTTTGTAACTATTTTCTCCCAGTCTGTGACTCATCTTCTCATTGTCTTCACAGTATCTTTCACAGAACAGAAATATTTAATTTTAATGAAATCCAGTGTACCAATTGTTTCCTTCATGAATTGTGCCTTTGGTGCTGTTATCCTAAAAATCATTGCCAAACCCAGGGTCCTCTAGGTTTTCTCCTGCATCATCTTCTAGGCACACTGGTTGTCTTGCATTGAAATCTTTGCCATTTTTAAGTGAAAATGGAGTGGAGTGCTGTTTAATTTATAGTTTGATCTTTTCTGATATAGATAAAAAACTTCTGTATCATTAGTATTACCTTGTTTAATAAATTTCCATCTTTTGTTCTTTATTCTTTTAATAATCATCTTTTAAATTTATATTTAAATTTAACTTAAATTTCTGTGTTAAAGACATTCAACTTTTGTTTGTTGTGCATATTGCAAATATTTTCCCATTTACCTTTCACATTTTTTATGTAGTTTATTGACATTGGGTGTTTTTGTTTTTATGTAGGCATGATTATGACTCTTTTTCTTTCTTTCTTTTACCTTTGATAAACTCATCCACCTGAGTCTAATAACAAATAAATTCATATGCACCATGAAAATGTGTTAACTTATCTATTACTAAGCCAAGCTAGGTAGGTTTATCATGAGTATATTTACATATTATAATTTCTGTCCATTTTTTACTATTGAATAAGTCTATATTTCTAAATTGTTAGCCATTTGCCATAGTAATTACTAAATAATCCACCCTTTATTACTGATTAGTAATGTCAGTTTATGGTATAGTATTTACATGGGCGTGTACCTGGGTATATCTTTTTAATTTTACATTGTGTTCCATTGGTCTGTCTGCCAGGAACACATACTTTTTAATATAGTGGCTGTGTAAATTAAATATATAATGTTGCAAGCACCACCTCATTAGTATTTGTTTAAAAATGTGCTTTGCTGTTTTCTCTTCTTTACTTTCACTGATGAACTCTATAATGAGTTATTTAGGGCCAAATATGAACCACTGGGATTTTGACTCAAATTGCATTAAAATTGTAAATTTTTTGGTCTATCGATGGTTTATCTATATTGCTTTTCAAAATCAGATGCTTTGCTCCACTTATTCAGATCTTCACAAATAAAGTATTTTAGGGGTTCTTTTGTATCCTTTTCATGTACTCTCTACGAATAGTATCACTTTCAGTCTTGATATTTAAAATTTTCTTGTTACTCTAAAAAGTCTTCTTCATTATATTTTTCTAAGTGATTGTCTTAGTTATATAGGACAATTCTTGATTATTTATATTTTTTTTTGGAATTTCACCTAATTCTGTAGTTATATCTAAAAGTGTTTCCATGGATTTTTCTGTTTTTCTAGATAGATCGTAGTATCACTTATACATTTTGATAGTTCGCTTTGCTCACTTTTTATTCTTACCTATAACCTCGGTTAGAGTTCTGAGAACATTGTTTAAGGATTATGATTCTATGGGCATCCTCACTGTGAACCTAATTTCAAAATGAGAATGACTTTCAGCGTTTAAGAATTAGGTAGAATGTCTATCAGTTTGTTATTAATGTTCAATGTCTTCTTTATTAATTATTCTTTTTTCCTAGCTCACTAATTAAAAAAATCAGAATTGAATGATTAATTTTATCAATTTTTTGGCATCTAGAAAAAAGATTATTTCTTTGAATTAGTATAGTCTTACATTATGCTAATAGATTTTCTAATATTCAGCCATCCTTGAATTTCCAAGGAAAATATATTTGACTATTATCTAAAACATTATTGTGTCATAGAGGTTGATATGGTTTACTGGGAGTTTAGGAGTCTTGTGCCCATATTTGTAAGTGAGTGAAGTCTGTGTTTGGTCTATATTGTTTGATGATCTGGAACACTTTAAATTTCCCAGGATTTATCTGCATCTTGACCACATACACATTGCCTATAAAATCATCCATGTCCCATTTATTTGAAACAAAAACGTTATTTTTCCACATCTTATTTTCCCAAATGAGGATTATGTATGGAATTTAGACTGTCTCATAGTCATCTTCAGAGCATTTTAATGTTCAAATTTATGATTAATTGCTCTTATTGCTCATTTCTAACCATTCTGTGTAATCATGAACTCATTCTTTTTTCTCAATGTTGATTCATCTCACAGTTTTTCCGAGAACATCTTTAAATAATTTTCTCTTTTTTTTTGGTAAAGTAAATCGATGGTATATTTTTGGCGTATTAATATACGTGTGAATATCTTTCTCTTTCTTTTACATAGAAATTCCACGTTGCCTGTCTGGAGATTTCATTAAAACAGTGTAGACATGGCTCAGTTTACTCTCGTATTTCATCATGTAATAATTGGCGTAATTTTTCCTTATTTGTATGTACCCTGTTTTTTTCTGCCTTAATGGTTGTAGTAGTTTTTCCTTGTTCACTTACACAAAAATTATTTTTCTACTACAACAAAAATATTTCTTTTCTTTTTTCTTTTTTCTTTTTTTTTTACTTTTTATTGAGATTATGGTAGTTTACAACCTTGTGAAATTTCAGTTGTACATTATTGTTTGTGAGTTGTGTTGTAGGTGCACCCCTTCACCCTTTGAGCCCACTCCCCACCCCCTCTTTCTCCCGGTAGAGCCACTAATCTGTTCTCTTTGTCCACATGTTTAACTTCCACATGTGAGGGGAGTCATACAGAGATTGTCTTTTTCCATCTGGCTTATTTCACTTAACATAATATCCTCAAGGTCTTTTTTTAGGTTTATATCCTTTTGATTGATTCCGAATTTGAACATCCCATCCCCTTCTGATAAGCCTTTTGATTGTAAGGTAGCAGCGATTCCATTCTCAGTCTTCGTTTTTCTTCCTCTGCAGTGTTTGGGGTCTACTTTCCAACCTCTGTATCTGTCATCTCTTCTACTCTCATCACTTTTACCTCCTCAGCCCAGTTCACCAAATTCTGGAAGCGTGTCCACAGTTTGTCTTCTTGGACTCAATTTTTGACAGCGTGGACTCTCCTCTTTGTTGATAATGGGTTTTAATTTCAGTTATTTTACATTTAGGTTTTGTTGCACCTGTTTCCTTATTTCTTATCAGTTTCCTTTTTGTTTACTCTGTAATTAAGTCAGATGTGTTATCTTTTTATCCAGTGTTGCATAGATTTTTCTTTTTTTAATTTTCCTGATGCTTTAACAGGGGCTACCTAATACTGGCTTCTGTTTCCTGTGGCTGGTTGTTTCCCAAAGGGCACCATTGCTCTGTTGGTTGAGAAAGGCATTCATCTTCTCATACATTGCCGAGTGTTTCACCCTCTGGGTTGTTATGATTCCTACTTCCTCCTCTTCCAACTTCTATTTCATTTTTTTTGTTTATTCACCTTTGAATCACAAGAGCTCGATTAAGGCTCATAATCGCTCAACAATCCAGAGTTTGGATGTTCCCTAAACCATTTTGTAGTTCAGCTGGATGCAGATAGTTCCTCTCATTTTAATATGAAGCAACCTGATTTGGGGGATTCTTTCTCTTCAAGAATTCATGGGGGCTGGCCCGGTAGCACAGCAGTTAAGTGTGCACGTTCCGCTTCTGCGGGCCAGGGCTCGCGGGTTCGGATCACGGGTGCAGACATGGCACCACTTAACAAGCCATGCTGTGGTAGGCGTCCCGCATATAAAGTAGAGGAAGATGGACACGGACGTTGGCTCAGGGCCAGTCTTCCTCAGCAAAAAGTGGAGGATAGGCAGCAGATGTTAGCTTAGGGCTAATCTTCCGCAGAAAAAAAAATGATTCATGGTATTTTGGCTTTTATGTGAGAGTACAGATTTGGCATGATTCATTGGGGAAGTTAAAGAGAAATGACATAAAAAGTTTTATCTGTATCTCCAGAGACTCTCTGTCTCAAGATAGTCAGTTAATATTTGCTGAATGAATACGTAAGTAATTGTGATTTAATATTATCAATGAATGAGTATTCAAAATAAGTTCATATTTTAGAATCCTGTAAGAGGAAATTAATGATGATTGTGATGATGATGATGACGATGACAGAAAATACTTGTATCAGTGACATGTATTCTTCTAAGTGCTTTACTTATGTAATTGTATTCAAGCCTCTCAATAACACTATGAGGCTGGTATTATGATGTTCATATTACAGATGGGTGCATTGTGATTCAGAAAGACTATGTGGCTTGCCTGAGATGACAGAGCTGGTCAGTTGTAGAGCTCTGATTTGAAACCAGGCAGTCTTGCTAAAGAATCAGTACTCTAAGGGGCCAGCCCGTGGTGCAGCAGTTAAGTTCGTACTTTCTGCTTTGGTGGCCCCGGTTTGGATCCCAGGTGTGGACCTACACACTGCTTGGCAAGCCGTGCTGTGGCAGGCATCCCACATATAAAGCAGAGGAAGATGGGCACAGATGTTAGCTCAGGGCCAGGCTTCCTCAGCGAAAAGAGGAGGATTGGCAGCAGATATTAGCTCAGGGCTAATCTTCCTTAAAAAAAAAGAAAGAAAAAAGAAAAGAATCAGTACTCTTAGTCACCAAGATACATTGCCTCTTAGTAGATAATAATGATAATAGCTAACCCATAATAAGCATTTATTCTCTGCATGTACAGTGCTATGCACTTTGTATGCATACCTCATTTCTTATTTAATCTTTTAAACCAGAGGTTGGCCAACTTTTCTGTAAAGGGACAGATAGAAAATATTTTAGGCTTTGTGGATCATATGGTCTCTTTTGCAACTGCTCGGCTCTGCTGTTGTAGCAGGAAAGTAACCATAGACAATATGTAAATATGTGGGTGTTGCTGTATTTCGATAAAATTTTATTTACAAAAATAAGCAATAAATACTATTTGTCCCAGTGAGTTATAGTTTGCCAACTCCTGCTTTAAGCAATTCTTTGAGGGATGTACTATTATCATCTCCCTTGTACTTACAAAGAAACTGGAGCTCAGAGAAGCAATATAACTTGTCTTATACCCAGGTTGGAAGAATCAGGTAGGGGTAGAACCAGGCAGTATGACTCCATCCCAAACGTTTAACCACTACAAATGCTAAGCTGTGTGGAGTTGTAGATGACCAATGAATGACACCTCTTTCTTCGCTCATGGATTCCGAACTGAATAAGAAATAGAGCATAGCAGCTAGATAGGTTGAAATAAAACGTATCTGCTTTATTACTGGCATTAAGAATTAGAGAACATAGCCCCACCAGAAGTGAACTTCCCCGCCTAGATCTATAGGGGTAGAGCCTACCTTGCCAAGTTTACCATGCAGAGAAGCAATGAATGCATCTGGAGTTCAGGTCTTGCTGGGAGAGAACAAACACAGGGGGCCATGAACTACTCCTGCTCACTCAGCATCTCTTCCTAACTCACTGAATTCATGGCATTCTTTGTCCCTGAGAGCGAAGTGAATGAGAACAGGAAGTGGAGTACCAATGTCTACGCGCCAAAATGAGAAATGTGGGAATGGAGAGAATGGTTTGCCAAAAAGTGCCATTGTATCAAAACAAAGGATAGAGGCTCAGCGCTTCAGATGGCAAATTACACTCTATTTCCATCAATTCTAATGATTGCTACATGGCAGTTCTGATAATATTTCTCTTCCCATAGCTTCTGTCACCTTAATTGTATTCAAATTGTAAAAAGTTAGCCGATGGTATCTACTCTTTGAGAATATTCTTAACTTTATTCCATAGTTGCAAGCAAGGAAATGCCCAGATGTTACAAGGAGGGAAATGTTGGAATTGGTATCAGCTGGGAATCTTTTGAGACTGTGACTATCACATGTTGCTTTAAAACGTTGAATGACTCCCTAATGAGTCAGGGAAAATGAACTGATTAGTCAGGAAGAAGTGCTAATCTTAGCTTGGGAAAACAACGATAACAAAAACCGTTAGTTTTGTTAGTAGTTAAAGAAAAGAAAATTCAAATACTTTTGGTATGATTTTATGCTGATTTTTCTACAATGAGTAAATAAAAATAATGAAAATCCAATGTTAGCGTGTCTATGAGGAAAGAGGCTTAAAAATATCATACAGCTATCTGTAAATTGGTTTATTTTCCCCTGGAGAGGAATTTGCCAACTTGCAAGAAGGTCCATAAAACCCTTCTATTTAATCCTATGTTTCCAGCTTAGATATCCCTCTAGAAAATAAACTTAGAGAAGCCAATATTTAATATGCAGATATTTATAGCGATAAGGATTGTGTTCTGAAATAGATTTAAACAACCCAAATTCCTAGCAGTAGTAAAAAGAAAAAAAAAAGAACATTGTTGATTAATCTTCTAGGATAATATGAAACCATGAAAATAGTGAGAATATCAATGTATATATGAGATAATAATAATAGCAAAGATTCATTAGAACCTTACCATGGACCAGATGCTGTGCTAAGCACTTTATAAGTATTATCTCACCTAGTTATAGAAATAATCCTGTGTGATAGATGCTATTCCTAACATCCCCTTTTACAAACAAGGAAATTAAGTTTTATGGAAGTTAAGAGGTCTGCCAAATGTCATGAATCTTGCAAGAGACTGCTGGCTTTTGAATTCAATTCTCTGTAACTCCACGGCTCAAGTTCTTAACTTCTATGATAGGCAATCTTTCAAATAATGAAAAAAAAGGCAGAATAATTAATGGTATATACATGCTGACTGCGACTTCAGCAGTGTGCAGAAACAGTGACAGAAGTGGGAACTATTAAATGTATGATCTGAAGCTAATTTAATCTTATTAGCTTCTTTCTCTGTACAGTTCCTAAAAGTATTTGCTAGGGGAATGTATGTCTGAGTGTGTTTGTGTGTAAGGTTTAAAATCTGAGTGACTTAGGCTTATTTTGGCCCAGGAATATCCCTTGATTGTTTCCGTACTATTCAGAAAAGATCCATGTGTATCATCATAGGTGCAATGTATGCTTCCTGAGCTTGAATGCATCACGACCCTTGCAGATAAGCGTTCAAAAGAGAAAGATGAAAGAGATTGCAGACAGAGAAGAGTTAAAGTAAATTTTCTTCATTTGGCATTTGCTCTTTGCAAAACATTACCATGTAATAACAACCATGAAAGAGAAGCTAAAAGAATTCCTCTTTTACAAGTGATCCCATGGGAGCCCGAGGAGTCTAGGTGACTTACTGGGTGTAGTTAAGTGACTCACCCATTGCCAGTGAACACTGGGGGTCTCATTCTCCTCTGCTCAACCACATGAGTGCTGGTCTCTTGCCTATGAATCTATAAATACCTGAAAACAGAGCAGGCCCTGGAAAAGGATTTCAATCAAAAACTCGCTCTTCTCGCTCTGTATCAACTGCAGCCTTTTGCAGCTCTTGCTTTTTATTTTAATTCTAAAAACGGAAGGCAAATAAAACCTTTGAAGTTTTCCCGAACAGGAGAGGCTGTTTTTATTTAAGAAGGCTTCAAATAGCCTGGCATGGGTGGTCTAAGTTAATTCAATAGCTTTTCGCTAATTTGTGAAGTAGTACATTTTTCTCTTTATTCTTAATATTGACTTTCTCTTTGTTATGGAACCTTATGACCTCCTGTGGCCCTTACAAGGAGCTAGCCCTTTAGTCTTAGGAGGTGAAGCCATTTCACCTATGAGGGTTAATTTACCAGATGTGTTAGAGGAAGACAAAAGTATGGATATGACAACAAAGACAAAAGGAGGAAGGAAGGAAGCCAGAGAGAGGGAGGGAGGCTGTTTCATAGAAGAAATCACAATCACAATTTTCAAAGTAGGATATCCTTATAGGGATAAGGATAATTGTTGCAAGTTCAGGTTTTGAAGATCCTGAACTTAGATGACTCTGATGTACAAGAAAGAGGGCTGCTTTCAAGTTTATGTGAACATTTCCATGTTTTGCTTGATTTCTTTTTCCTGGCCAGTTGTCTAACTGCCTTCTCTTAGAAGGGGATAAACTAAAGAAACCTAGACACATCCACTGTACCCAAGTTGAAATAGTCTATCATGGTTTTTCCTGTTCCACAAATTTCCATGAAGCCATCGCTTGAGTACTCAGCATAGTTTTTGTCAAGGACATGTGGCTTAGTTTCACAGAAACTCAGTTCTGGTTCAAAGTATTCCTGCTGACAACTGACTCTGTGACTCTGGGGCGGTGCGTTAACTTGTTTACTCTCAGATTTCTTAGCTTTAAAATTAAAGATCTTTACATTCCTTTCAACTATGTTTATTCTCAAGGCTACAGCCATTGACATCCTCCCATTCCAACATGTGCAGTAAGGCTGCAACCCTGAATTCAAGATATAAAAGGAAAGGCAGTTGAATTATGCTAAGTGGCACAAAGCTCGTATTTGATTGAATGAAAATTAAATTTTATCTCAATGCCTACTGTGTAGATAATAAAGAGAAGGAAGCTTAATGGTGCACAGGTAGCAGAAAGCAGATACACATAAATGATAAGAGAAAGACAGAGGAAAATAAAGAGATGTGTTGAGAAGTGAATGCTGCAAGTTTGAGTGGAAATAACATCGTGGGGAAGGATGTCAAACCAACTGCTCAACATCAGAAGGAGAGTCTGGTACAAGAGGACCCTCTAACAGGGGCCTTAAATATTGTTAACGAGAGTTGCCATATTCTGTTCTGCTCTGTTCTGTTTTCTGTTCGTAGAGATGGATGCTTCATGGGAGAGAAGGGGTTTGATTCACTTCCGCTTGATCACTTGAATTCCTTGAGACAAATTTATCCAACTCAGATCTCAAGTATGTCCTCGTAAGACAAAAAATATCTTCAGTCATGTGATAGCTCATCACAGGCTCACTGATTCTATTAGTGGTGAGAGATGAGTCTATTAGAAAATGGCGATAACTTAGTCAGCATAAGCTGATATTGTTTCAGTACAATGGGAGTGGAAACTAAATTAGAGCCAGTATGCTTAGGATGACTTGGCATTCATCATTTTGTTCTGTGGCTTTGAGTCAGGGAAGCTGACTAGGTCCCTATGTTTTGCCAGTGTGTGACAAAACACAATGAAGAGATGGAACAGTGATAATGGACTACCTGGTGCCTGGAAGTGTTATAAGGATTTGATATGGATTATCTTAAATAAAGCAAGCCCTAGGAAGTCTTTATTATTATTGTTATTAATTGTTATAGATGAAAAAATGGAGACTTAGGACGCTAAATATATGTTAAAGCCAAGCCACTACTATATGGCTGATCCGTGATTCAAAACACAGGTCACTGAATCCAAATTTATTATCTTTTTTTTCCCATGAAATGCATTGTAAATTATTCTAGAAAATATATCCATAAAGCAGTTTCTAATACAAAGAGGAAAACTTAGGCTATAAAATGTGATGTATATAAATCAATATTCTTAACCAAAGAGTTGGCTCCTCTACATTCAACACAAAGGTCATAGCATCCTCCATGGTTGGGAAATATACATGCAATTAAGTCCCAACATTCTGAACCTTTCACTCCCTAAATGTTCAAAGCCATGAAGCCAAACTAGCTAACTTGTCTTTGCTCCTGTTCTTGTTGTTCACATACGAACTACTTGCAGATAACCTGAAGAAAGTCAAAGGGACTTCTCCTCATTCTAAACAAGGGATACACAATTATTTTTCCAGTCTACCTAATAATAGTTATTGAAGGTTTACCTTAGGAAGGATTGATTTAACTTTTGGAAAGAGGACCTGGAGAAGTTGAATTGACTGTGTCTCTTATCAATGGAGCACTGAAGACATAGGGAGGATTTGCATTCCAGTCTGAGCTGGAGTTTAACCATTCAGCCATGAGTGTAGCGGGAAAATAGACACCAGGGAATTGAACATACTCATCAGAAAAGCAGGAGTTAATGGACTACTGATGATAACCAGTGTTTATTGATTGCTTAGCATATATCAAACACTATTCTAAGTGTTTATTCATATAAGCTTTTTTAATCACCACAAATAGTCCTAAGAGGTAAAAAATGTTTTGCTCCCATTGTGTAGAGATGAAATGGAGGCACAGAGAGTTTAAATAACTTGCCTAAATTCCTTCAGCTAGTAAGCTTTGCAGCTTGGATCTGAACCCTGGCAGTCAGAGTCTAGTACCAGCATGTTTAGCTGCCATGCCAGTTCAAAAGGTAGTAGTGGTTTTGTAAAATCACTCAATCTCTTGTTTATATCTGGTTTGTACCTGTACCTGTACTTGTTTACCTTGTCAGGAAAACAAGCTGCTCTTTATGAATTCCAAGTCTGAATATTGTGTAAAGAGAATGAGAGGCTTATTAAACCATTGGGAAGGCTATGAGGATCAAGGAAAGGTCTCTGTGGTCAATTCATGTTCAGTAGCGAAGTTAGGGGTTTTCAAGAGCCCACTTGGAAGCTGCTGTGAAACTCAAGAACTTCCAGGACACCCCCTCCATCTGCAGGGTCCACTGGAGGACTTCTGAAGCAACTGCCTTCATTGACCTCTGTGGCCTGTAGCCACAAAGAAGGTGGCTGGCCAAGGCTTGTCTGAAGCTGCTGAGACCCTCATGTCTGTTGTCTCCCCATTCATTTAGGACAAATGCCCCCAGGAGTAATAGGCTTTCCTCTTCTGCTTCCAAATCTGAGAAATAGATTGGTAGAATCTAACTCAGAATCTTGAAGAACCAGAGAGAAATCATAGAATTATTATATGGCTGAGTACTACATATTGTTTTTAATATAGTCATGAGTGATTTTCAAAAATCGTGGCCTGCAAATACGTAAATGTATGGCTTCAAAGCAGAGGTATGAGTGACATCAGAATAAAGCATAAGCTAAGTTAATTTTATAAGATCCCAGAGAGTAGAATGACGGTAATTATTAAATCTGCATGTTTTTGTTGAGTTCTCAATGTGTACAAAGTGATTGCAATAATTTTAATTTGCCTATTTCTTCACTATTTCTAAATGTTTCTCTTTCTGTTTATGAGGGCTCTTAGGTGGAAACTGGACTGGTGAGAGGGTGAGACACACATGCACTTAGGCAGCCAGATCTGCAAAATCACCTCTTGGGATTTGTAACAGATGCCCCAGGTGGAGTTCCCCTATGTCCAATAGGACAGTTGGTACTAATGCCATTGGCAACACAGAGCTTGTATCTTCCTAAAGATCCCAACTTTTCTTAGAAGTAGAAATAAGAACAGGGTGAGGAACATTAAATTTCCTGAAGAAGTTGGAATTTATAAAACCAATGCTAGGAGAAACAAAACGCATGTCTAGTTACATTTCAGGCATGAATGCAGCTAAAGGGGAGGCACACTCTTGGTGTTGCAGGTGACGGATGCTTGAGGAGAAGGTCTTCTTTGACCCGTGGCAAGCTTCTTTCTTCACTGTATAAAGAATGATATTCAGTCTGAGAGGGAGGAAGAGGAGGAGGAGAAGAAGGAAAGGAAGGGGAGGAGGAGGAGGAAGAGGGGAAGGAGGAGGAGAACAGAACAAAACTTGCCGAGAAGGAGCAGATGTCAAAAGTGGGGCCAGAGAATTTAAAGGATGTGCATAAATGAGTTCAGGGTGTCTGGACTGGCTGAATTAAAATGCAATTCTGAAATAATATCCAAATTAGATTCTCTACCTCCTGCCTGAGATCTTTGAGAAAATATGTTTGCAAACTGAAGGTGGGCAAATATTCCTTCACTGTCCGAAACTGAGAAAGAGATATAGGCTCTCAAATATAGGCAAATGAGTGTGACACAGATATCAGGAAAGCACAGGTGGGATTATTGGGGGAGGTTTTTTTAAGTACTTAGGAAATAAACTAGGCATGACTAGAAACTACCAAATATATATAGCGTATGAAAGAAAAATACTCAAACAAATCTGATTTTATTATAGCTTTATTGAGGTATAATTGATGTACAATAAGCTGCATGTATTTAAGATATGTAATTCGTTGAGTATTGGCATTAATAAATACACTCATGAAGCCATCACCACAATAAAAATTACAATCATTCTCATCATCCCCCAAAATATCCTTAAGACCTTTGTAATCCATCCCTCAACCAGGCAATCACTAATTTGCTTTCTGTCCATAAGTATTAGTTTGTATTTTTAGAATTTTAGATAAATGGAATCATACAGTGTGTATTCTTTTCCCCTCTTTGGCTTTTTTCACATAGCATAATGATTTTGAGATTTATCTATGTTCTAACCCGATTTTATTTTTTATATGGTTACTAGCCAGTACATCAAAGAAATGTAGAAGAAATTGTTTACCCGTTCTTCAACCAGATAGTCTGTTTCTCTAACAGCCTGAGATGGATCAGACCTAACTGAAAACTTTTTCACTAGTTGTTCCCTCTGCCTGGGATGCATTTCCTACAGATCATGGCATAGCTGGCTCCTTCTTGACATTCAAGTCTCAGCTTAAATGTCATAATCTCAGCTTAAATTTCATCATCTCAGCAAGATTTTTCATGATCATCTTGCCCAGGGTAGCATTCCTATGACACCTGCAATTCAGTATCATCTGTCTCTCTGAGCTAGAATGTATAATCCATGAGAGAAGAAACTTTATCTGTCTTGTTAAAAGCTGTATTCCTAGCACCCACAACAATGCCTGAGGCATAGGAGGTAATCAATAAATAAATGAACAAATAAATCTTTGCCAAGCCTTTCATCTTATGTTTATGGGAAAATATGGAGACCTAAGAGTTGAATAATAGTATAATTCAATGCACTTGTTATTAGTTGAGGAATTATATTCAAAGTATGCTGATTATTGGCTATTTTTCAACCTGATTGGGGATTTATATTCACAGCTTTACCTTAAATCCTGTCCTATTGCACAAATTTTATACATTAAAAAAATATAGCACTTAGCTGTAACTATAGAAACGACGACTGTTCCCTTCTGTATAATGTGAAGCTATAACACATGGTGATGATATAATTGATATTCTAAAATATATTTACAAATTGAAATGATGGATGGCACTAAGAAGATGAAACTAGGGAAGGATAAGTTCTGCTCCAAGTGCCCCCAACTAAGGGCACACCCCCTTGGAAGACTATGCAGTTGTCTATGTGGGGGTTGTAATTGACAGTGAGCTTAATAAAGCTGAGTGTGCTAAACCTGCCAAAGTTCTAATGACAACTCAGTGGCTTTGGTAGAAATAAAATCCAGAGTTAGATAGGGAAGGGTTTCTCTCTGCTTTGCTCTCATCAACACGAAACCTAGACTATGATGGTTTATTACTGAGCCATAAAAATTGAAATGGGTTCAGTGGATTGCATAATAAGAGTAGTGCATACAATGAATGGTAGAAGGAATGTGCAGTGCTTGTTCTGTTAGCTGTCTGCAAATAGTTCCCTAATGAAAAGAAATTAAAGCTAGTCCTGGTTTGACTTGGAGCAGGGAACTAATATCTGTTACTATCTGATACTACCTGGTTTTCTCAGGAAGACATTTCTGATGGTCTGAGATGCCCAAAGACAGAATGAGGCCTTACTGACTTCGGACACATAAAGTGTTTGGAAAAGGCTTTGTAGGAGAGACTTAAGACTGTGAATTGCTACTTGGATGATAGCGAATTTATAATCTCTACCAACTCTGGGATATAAATTAAAATGCATTATAATATTAATAAAGAAAGCCATTTGTTTTTATAGAATTCATTTAGGGTAGGATCTAGTCTATTTACCTTTCTAAATAGGTAAAACTCTGAATTCTTTCCTAAGTTCCTTATTCATGTGAGTAACCCACTGCAGAGGTAGGTTTGAAGAGTGGCAAAGATAAGGGATTCGTTTGAAATGTTATCTTGCACCATTAGGGGACAAAGAAGAATCTTTTTTTAAGCCAGAAAAGAGTAGTTTGTTGTAGGGTCTGGGGAGGGGATATTGGAAGCTTTGGTTTATGGAAGTCTTAATCACCACAGAAAATCATTCGTTGTTCCTCAACTTCCACTTGGTGGGTGGTTTTGTGTAGACGCTTGCTGAGAAGGTACTGTCCAGCGGTATGGGTGCTGAATTGTAGGGTTCTTGAAGGGAAGTTTTCTCAGCATTCTCGTTAGTAAAATGAAACTGCAGGTGATAAGCTAAGCTTGCCCAATTTATTTACTTAGGCATTCTATTTTTCAAAATTGTATTATTATCCAGGGAAAAGCATTAGCTATTGCTGTATCTTTCTTTTATATAGACATTTATTTCAAATTGTAAGAAGTACAAAACATAGTAATCCATATTAAGTTGTAGGTTGCATTTTTTCTGGACAGTTTTCTCCATTAACAAGAAGTGAAGACAAAGGAAGAACAAAGACATATTTATTACGTGATGTGGAAGCAAAACTGTCTCTAAATAATGCTGTTGTGTGGTGTATTCCTGGAGGTACTGACAGCTCCTTATAAGGCAAGTGAATATTTCAACTAAAGTTTGCAAGCAAAACACAAGGCTAATTACAGAATAGTCTTTTGTCCCTCAGCAAACTGCAGGGGGCAAGAGTGAGCTTGTATAAGCACTGAGCCCAGATTTCCTTGGGTACCATCTTCTCACATGTGTTTTTAAATCTTGCAACTTGCGATTATTATTTTTCAGAACTGAATTAGTGAATCATTTTACATAGCACCATTATGTAAAATAAAATGATACTTTGTTTCTCTGTGTTGGCCAATTACTGGGTGGAGAAAATTGGACTCCTGAAAGATACATGTGTGCATAGTTTGGCAGATTGCAGGAAAGTCTTGTAAAATGCTCCCAGATGTTTGTTGCAAGAGAGAAAAAAATGCTAGGAACAAGGAGCAAATTGAGGTGGGTTTCAGACATTACACAATCTATTGAATTAAAAGCTAAGTCAACAAATAAGATCAGAGACACAAAATCCCTCTGGAAAGTCAATAATCATGGAGTTTCACTATATTAAACCCATTTACTCCTTTTCTTTCCCCCCTTTTGCCTGAGGCTATTGTAGAAAATATTAAGGAATATTATTTCTAATCCTTAATAAATAGTACATTAAATATGAGCCACTCGATCTTTTCAGCACAAAGGCCACAGGACTGCAAATGGACAAAATCTGGACTTGGCTATTTCTTTTCCCAGAGCCTGGCCCCATATCTAATCATCAAGATTGCCTTTCATTTAAAGGTTGGTAAAGTAGTTCCTGATAAGAGTTTTGCTACTCAAAAGTTGGAGCATCATAACTAGAGTTTCTAACTTCAAAGAGCAATTGGAGAGCCTATTCCTCCCCTTAGTGTGAGGTCTCAAAATTGACAATGGCAGAGCCAGATAAAATAAGAGTTGTCAAATTGGATTCCTTTGAGGATTGTTCTTGAATCAGTCCATGTCCTAGCAGCAAACAGCTGGCACATGCAAAGGGGTAATTGAGGAGAGTTTAATGAAGAGACTATTTACAAAGGCAAGATTAAGGGAGCTGATAAAGAAAGGATGGTGAGGCATCCTGGGAGGAGCAATAGCAGGAAGATAATATCACCCTTAGTGAGGTAGAGGGTAGAACCAGGGAAGACTTGCCTAACCTGTAAGAGCAGTGTGTGCAGAAGAAGGGGTGTCCAACAGGGACTGCCTTAGGCAGAATAATGCGGCCACTGGCAAACAATGTCTTCACAGGGAAGGAGATGGGGGAATAAATACCGTGCCTCTTTCTCTTACTAACTCCTCATCTCCTAATTATGCCACAGTTTGTCCCAACCCAACCAGTAGCCCAAGGAAAGGAAGGTCAGTTGAAGCTGTCCTTGAGGTCAGTCTCCTCGGACACAGAACAGGATGGAAAAAGTTGAAGAGCAGACCTGGAGGGGGAAATGGAGAATATATAGTACATTCCACATTTTAGCTTACTTATTCTCTGAAATACCTCCCCTAAATGATTAGTTTCCATGTTTTATAGATGAGTATACTGAGGTTCAGAGTGGTTAAATAATTTGTCCAAATTTACATAAGGATATGTCTGAGTTCAAACTTCTTGTTCATTCCCCAATTCAATCCTGCTACTTTTCACCCCAGTGTTTCCAGTGACGATCTTTAAGGAAGATAATCCACAGAAGGAAAAAAATATGTTATATCCCCTCTCCTCTTTATTGACATCTACTTTGTATATAAAGCTCATCATTATTTTCTGAAAAGAGACCAGCTCGATCAATAGAAGTAACTCATCAGAACTTCTCAGGCAAGGAAGCTCATTCCTATTGTTCTCTATCCTGCCCTTTACCCATTGCTGTAGTTTCTCTGAGATGCGTACTTAAGGCAAGAGGAATTTGAGCCAAGGATTCTGAGCAAACCTCGAAATGCCATTCTGGGAACTTGTGCCATTAGTAAAATGGATCTTGAAGGCACTTTGCGAAGTTTGTAGACAGACCACTGCTGACAAATTATAGATTTATTTAATATGTTTATTTTGTTGTATATGTAATTTAGACTCTTGTGGACCCTACTTAGGAAGAGGAGCCTGAATCTCAGTTTTTAAGACTTTACCAAAAGACTGTAAGACTTTCTTTTAAAACAATAAAGTTGGGGGCGTCAAAGAATTGAGTCTTAAAAAGCAGGAAGATAAAATATTGTCAACCTCAGGTGGCATGCCTTTCACATATTTTCTTTTTAATTTTATTTTTAACTTTTTAAAATAATTTCAGCCTTACAAAAAAGTTCGCAAAAAACATCCATATACCTTCTTTGAGATTCCTCTAAGCTTAATATTTTGTCACATTTTCTGCCTTCCTCCCTCTCTTGCTCCCTCTCTCACGCGCACACACACATGCACACGCACACAGACACACACGTTTTTTTCTGGGCTATTGGAGAATAAGTTGCAGACATAATGTAACTTTACCCCTAAATATCTCAGTGTGCATCTCCTAAGAACAAGAATATTCCCAGTACATAAAAATCAATGGTAATTGATACTGCAGAAATAATCTACATATCTTATTCAAAATTTTAAAACTCTTTCTGTAACGCTCTTTATAGTGAAAGGAGAAAAAACAATTCTTGTGCACAGGGTCCAATTCCTAATCTTAAGCTTCATTTAGTTGTTAAATCTTGGGAGTTTCCTTTAATCTAGAACAATTCCTTGGTCTTTACTTTTTATGACCTTTACGTTTTTAAAAGATTTCAGGTCTTTACATTTTTTTAAGGATTGTAGGCCAGTTATTTTGGAGAATGTTTCTCAACCCCGGCTTGCCTCATGTCTTCTCATGATTAAATTTAGTTTGTGCACTTTTGGCAAGAATACCACAGAAATGGTGTTTGCTCTTTCTCAGTCCTTCACATCAAGAGGCCCATGATATGCATTTGTCCCGTTATTGGTGATAACTTTGATCACTTGTTGAAGGTGATGTCTGACAAATATCTTTCCCCATAAGTATCTTGTGGGAGGATGCCCTGTGACTATATGTGTCCTATTTTTCATCAAACATCCACCCACCAGTTTTAGCATTCATTATTATGCTATTATACCGTTATTATTATGGTGAAAGCCAAATGGTTATTTTCTAATTCTGTTATTCTCTCTACATTTATTCGTTGGCATTCTGTTGCAAGGAAGAACTATACCTTTTATTTATTTACATCTCTAAGGATTCATGGATTACTATTTTCTTCGTTAAGTTATAACCAATTACTATCGTTATTTATTTTGATGCTCAAATTTTTCTAAATTTGGATAGTGGAAATTCCTTCACATTGGCTTCTGTATCCCTCTACCATGCCCCCTCATTCCTTGAGCATGTCTTTACTTTCAGGCATAGCATTCTGTTCTAAGTTTGTCTTGTACTTTCCTTGATTCATCTCTGGAGTCATCCATTTTCCCAAGGATCCTTGGTCCTTTTGTGAAGACAATATTTGGAAACCAAGACCTAAGTGTTAGATGTGCATATTACTTTTCTAGCAGTCTGTACTAATGCACACACAAACACACACACACACACATTTCTTGAAGTGGTCTTTCTGTTGACAAGGAATAGTTTAAACAACAATGTAGAGTCTTTCTTTAGGAAAGATATAAATGTTTGGCATTACCAATCTCTAAGTTATAATACAATTTTCAAGGGGTGAAATTTGGACCAAGAAAAAAGAAATGACACACCGAGTGTATAGGCAACGATTTTTGCTTTCTTGACATGCCATTCTCTTGCCTAGAGTGTTCCTAAGTTTTCTTCTCTCATGCTTTATTGTTTTCAGAGAAATTTCTGCGTGAAGTCTAGATCATCATCAAGAAACTTGATATCATCAAACTTCGTATTCAGGTTCAGGTTACATTGATTTACCCAAGTGAAGACATTAGTGTTTGAGATGGTGTTAATCACCCTCCACACACAGTCCCAAGAAACAGTGAGAGTCTGCAGGCTTGGGAATTATGTGCGAGGCTGTGAATCTGAGCATCCTCCCCACCCTTGCCAAAGGAATAAGGTGCTGGAAGAGCTGCTCTATAACTGGGCCCATGCTCATTCCACAATGAATTCCAGATGAATATTAACAGTTTAACTTTGTTAAGAAGGTGTCAACCTTGCATGACTTGCATTCAGTTACCCACAATGCTTTTTAATTTCGTGCCTGCTTTGGAAAGCAGACAATGACATTCTGCTGGGAGGATTTCAGCCTGTGTGTTCTTTATAAAGCAGAGAAGTGGAGTAATTTTCACTGAGAAGGGGAAAAGAGAGGACATGCTTTTCACATTTGGTGTTTTTAGAGAGTGATGTGTATATGTGTGTGTTGGGATGTTGGAGAGAAGAGACGGAGGGTGGGGAAAATCGTGATTCTGATTCTGTCCTCATAATGCTGAACCAAGAGTTGTCAATAATTCTGAAAATCCTTCTAAATATGAGGAAAAATTCACTATGTTGTTTAAAATGACCAAACAAATTGAGCTGAGTGTGTGCTAGGATAGATGTCATCAGAAAGCCAAATTAGATCATGAAAATAGCAAGAAGCTTAAACTCAACGTTTGAAACTTGTTTTCTCTTATAAATGGTCTAAAGAAGAGATGAGGGGTGGAGATAGGTGAAGAGGACCAGACTGAATGATAAAACACAGTTCTGTCTTCTCCCCTCTTTCGCTTTCCTTCTCATTCCTGATTTTTGATTTACCACAACAAATTATCACCAAATCCTGTTATTCCTTCCTCTAATCCATAGCTTATCTGAAACAAATTCACATATCAAAGTGTATTGGAAAGAGATATAGAAATGAGTAAACTTTTTTTTTTTTGAAACTGAAATTATAGTAAATAAGCTAGGACAGATATAAGATCAGTATAATAAAATAAAGGAACCAAAAGCCATATATATTATACATATAATCATCCCTCATAGAGTAATAAAAATGTTTACTTTCATGAAGTCCACTGGGATGAAACTCTAGGAAGACAGGGCTTATCTTTTGATTTTGTTCGGTGTTGTGTACCCAGCCCCTTGAATAGTTCTAGGCATATGGTAGATGCTCAATTAATACTGAATGGATGGATGAACAAAAGTGTTTACACAATGAATGAAAGTGTTTACACCTTTTATCATCATTTATTTCCCTCCACTTTGCAGAATTATAGTGGACTTCTCTTCCTCCTTTACCATAAACTCCTTAGCTCACTCTACCATCACTCTATGGGAACTACTTTCAACAGGTTTAACACACTGCTGCCAAATCCACTTTGTTCTTTTAACTCCTCGTTAGACTTTGCTCTTTGCATCAAGTGCAGTGGTTCATTGCTTCCTCTACTTTTAAACTCTCTTCTCCCTTTACTTTTCTCTCACACTTTACTCTTCTCACATCTCCTCTGGCTCTCCTCCTAACAGTCTGAATGCTCAGTAGTACAGTAGTTCCCCCTTATCTGTGGGAGTTATGCTCCAAGACCCCCAGTGGATGCCTGAAACCACAGATAGTACTGGCCCCTATATATGCTATGGTTTTTCCTATGCTAAGCACTTATCATGCACTGTGGCCATAACTTTTGCAGTTAGAGGTGTGACAGCAAAACTAGCACAGGTTTCTTTTTTCTTCTTCAGAAATTCAGGGATAGAAGATTCTTTCTTACCATAGGTCTTAGCAACCTCAGCATATGATTTATTTTTCTTTCCTTATTAAGTTGAGAACTTTCACGTTTTCACTTAAAGGAAGCACTTTACAGCTTCTCTTTGGCATACGGGAATTGCCAACGTGACCGCTCTTGAACTTTGGGGCCAATATTAAATAAAATAAGGGTTACTTGAACACAAGGACTGTGATACCGAGACAGTCAATCTGATAACAAAGACGGCTACTAAGTGGCTAAAGGGCAGGTCACATATATAGGGTGGATCTGCTGGCCAAAGGGGTGATTCTCATCCTGAGGGGGATGGAGCAGGATGCTGCGAGATTTCATCACACTGCTTAGAACATCACACAATTTAAAACTTATTAACTGTTTATTTCTGGAATTTTCCACTCAGTACTTTTGAACCTTGGCTGACCACAAGTAACTGAAACCATGGATAAGAGGGGATAACTGTATGGTTCATTTGGTCTTCTTTCTTTCTTTCTTTTTAAAACAAAAGTTATATATATTTGAGGTGTACAACATAATGATTTGACATACATAGTGAAATGATTGCTATAGTCAAACTAATTAACATATCATTTCCTTGCATAGATTTCAGTTGCTCTCATCACCCTCCCCCCAACACACACACACTCACACACACACACATTACTTGTTCTTCTTCTGCTGGTGTTTCCAGGGATTTCTTAGCTGCCTTTGCTTTTTGCTTTTTTCTGCCCATTCTCCTGGGGTGATCACATCAAACTCCATGACTTTGACTATGATCCCTATACTTAAGAAACACCCTTCAAAGAAGTGAGTGTAGATGGAAAGAAATGTAACCCAAGGACTGAGTCTTGGGGCACTCTAACATTTAAAGGGCTGTGGAGATGAGGAGAAATTAGCAATGAAGAGTGAGAATTTGTGGCCAGAGGTTTTAGAGGAAAATCAATTGATTTTAGTGTCCTGGAAGAAAAGAAAACTAAGTGTTTCTGGGAGAAACACTGAAAGGCCCTTATTAACTGAGTAGAGTGTTGACAATGGATCAACATTTCCAACCATGGATGTAGGGTTCTAGTAAGTTCACACTATTATAAGTGACAATAGCGTTTTTGTTTCATTTGATATTTTTTAAATGCATGGATAAATAGATAGATACATATCAAGTAGACAGGATTGTATAAACTTGGTTTGAATACCAGTTCTGCCTCCTATGAGCATGGCATGGTGGTAAGAACTTGGACTCTGAAGTCAGATTACCTGACTTTAACTCTGGCTCTTTTTATCAGCAGATAGTGTGATTTTAGTTGAGTTCTTTACACTGTTTAAGTCTGAATTTCCCTATCCATAAAATGGGAGTAATAATGGTACCTCTTTCATAGGTTGCTCTGAAGATTAAATGAAAAATATATAAAGATCTTAGAACAGTGTGACAGTAAGCACTCAATGGCTACTATTCTGTCAGCTTATGTTTTCTCACTTGCTAAATGGACATAATAAATAGTTCCAAACTCATAGAATTATTGTGAAAATCAAACTAGATTATCCATGTAAAGTGTTCTGTGCATGGTAAGCTCGCCACACATGTTGACTGAATTACTGTTAAATATGTTCATCATTTGCTATGAATTAAATGACCCAGTCACTCAGTTCATCCCTCAGTTAAGCACTGCTAGTGGTTATAGGGATGTAAGCATTACACAGCTTTGAGTTGTTTCATTCTCAGTCATATATTCTTTAATTTATACTCATCGTGTTCTGTTGGTTGAAGACCGGAAGCGTAAGGAACACTGATGTGTATGCATTTTTGCAGGATCTTTCAGACGCATTCATTTGATCAGAGTTCTCCTAGAGCACATCAAGTTGTCTCTAGTACTTTGAAACCAATGTTAAAAAGAGAAAATTTAGTGATGATTATATCCAATTTGATTTTCCTTTTGGGCGAACAAACACTATCCTCACAAACAACGTGTTATTTGCAGAGAAGTGCTTACAAATAGAATACTGAAACCACCTCTCTTATCTTTTGGAAACAAATTAGAAAATAAATAAACTGTTTCCTAAGTACGAAATGCAATAATTCCACACATTAGGTCTGAAAAGCAATGTTTAATTTCTTGGTTTAATTTCAATCTAAAGTCAAATATTAAATACTCATGTCAGTTATTAAATGGAAAAAGTAAAATTTGTCTATATGGTTTATGAATATTCTTGAAGGTTATGATAAATTTACTTTATATTATAATAATCATACTTCTCTGATCAAATAGAAAATCTTGTTTTTATCTCAATCCACTTTTTATTGTCACAATAAAAGATTGCAAAATATTTTGAAAAATCTTAGATTTTTACAAAATTATATGATTATGAAATGAGTGCGTGAGGAAAACAGCTTGGGAAAAGCTCTGTTTAATCAATAATCACAGAGGCAGAACTCAGATTCTTAGACCTAGGCTGTTAAATTTGGGGGGGTGGATTTAGAATATAAACCTTTTGAATTTGATTATAACTCTTAATTATGATAGTCACTGCTCCCCTCTCCCTCCATCCCATGCTCATCTCCTACAGAACATCCTCTTCAGGAAAGCCCTAAGTTTGTTCTGGAAAACCCCTATAACATGCTCTTAATCACAATTCGTTAAGGCTCATAATTTATTCTACAATAAAGGGTCTTAAAACTTTAAGGTGTGGTCCACGTAGACAGTTAACATGCTTGCCACCTCCCTGGCATTCCAACACCATGCTTTTCTCCTTGTGAGGCAAACACTTCTCATTGTTCGTGCCAAATCTTCCTGTTGTCTGTTATTATGACCTGTCCTTGAGAATTTCACCAAGTAAGCGTATTCAGTGGACTGTGCCTCTCAACCAGCCCCCAATTTAAATCCAGGCACTTGCACTAATTTGTTGTGGAGCGTTAGAAACACTACTTAATTTACTTGACTTTCCTTGACCTCAGTTACTTGATCTGTAGAGTCATATAGTTTCCTAGGGAGAGAAAAAAGAGATAAGAGTGGAAAATGTAGTCAAGGAGATAAATGAGTAGACACAGAAGAGAGGGAACTCGCGTGAACCAATGATGATAATGCACCGTGAACCAAGGAATATATTAACTCAATTCTTTGTCCCTGAGCTTTAACTCTCTCCATCTGCCCATCTTTCTAGCTTGCTAGCTATCTGCTAAAGCCTAGTAGGGCACTTCACCCAGTCGGTACCTAACACATGGAGGTTCCTTTTTCTTCTTCCCCAGCTCCATCTTTCTACTCACAACACCATGCCACCTTTACATCTGTGCACAACACCATAGTAGGGAACAAAGATCCACTCCCACCAATGAATTGAAAAATGAGAATAAAAATAAATACAGATATACAGTAAGTTATTTTTTCTCCATAGCATTGTGGAAATGACTCCCAGTTTATCAGTTGGCGGTGTGTCTAGAAGTATTACTTCCCAGTCGAACAAAGAGGAGAGACTATGTTTTCATGAAACTATGTAGCTCTCCTCTCCATTTTTCTTTTCTACCTGCTCTGTGTAGAGGAATCATTAAATGAAGTGCACACACACGTGACCCATACCCTTCATAAGCTCTAAACATTATACATTGTAGAAATGTAATAACATTACATACCTACATCCGACTTGTTTATAATTTGGAAAATAGGCAAAGCCAAATGGATAGAATTTATAGGAACCTCACCAAAGAAAAGAGAAGCTACATAAGTTCAATGAAAATCTCTTTTCTGGACCTTCTGTATAAAATGTTGAGGAAACATTGAATAAGGAACATGTTGAATTTCTTCCATGACAAAAACTGTTACCTGAAAAAATGTTACGAGATCCTCTGAAAATTTTCCTAAAAGTAGAAGCCAAAATTGAGTTTTCTTTTCTGTGAAGAGAAGGAGCTAGATATGTGTTGATGAATTTTTAAAGAGCCATACTTGATTAAGACCATGGATGATTGTTCCTTTAGAAACTGAAGTTAGAAAAGAAGGGTTAATGGATGGAGGTAGGAGGCATCAGTCCAACACAGACCACAATTCCTCTAGCCACTCAGGTTGAAAACTTTGATATTCCATTTAGTTTGCCCCTTTTCTTCATTTCCCTTCACCAGTTAGTGGCTACATCTGACCAGTTTCCATTCGTAATATTTTCCATGCCAATCCTTCTAAGGTCATGGGCACTAACATACATAGGCTGTTATGGACTGAATTGTGTCCCTCCAAAATTCGTATATTGAAGCCCTATCCCTCATGTGATTGTATTTGGAGAGGGACTTTATGAAAGTAATTAAGGTTAAATGAGATCATAAGATAGGGTCCTGATCTAATAGGATTAGTGTCCTTCTAAGAGGAGAAAGCAGAGAGCTTGCCTTTCTCTACACACATGCACCTAGGAAAGGCCATGTGGGCACACAATAAGAAGGCAGCTGTCTGCAAACCAGAAAGAGAATTTTCACTAGAAGGTGAACTCTGTCAGACCTTGATCTTGGACTTTTCAGCCTCCAGAACTGTGAGAAAATAAATTTCTGTTGTGGAAGCCGTCTAGTCTGTGATATTTGTTATAACAGTTCAAGCTAAGACATAGACTGATTACAATATTCTAAAATCAGTGCTATTCTATGTTGTGCCAGATTTAAATAAATCCACACAAAAGCCTTATGAATGAAGTTTTATTACAGGTGAGGACTTTAATTTTCTAAGAACTTCAATTATTTTCCCCCAATACACAGAGCTAAAGATGACCGTTCTATTTTAAAAGTGTGTTTCTTCCGTGCTAGTACCAACGTTATCACCCTAGGCCAGGCTCTCCTTATTGAGTGGCCTACTTGGTTCCAGACATCTCCTTACTGCTATCCAGCACCCTTGTTAATTTCGTCTACTTATCGAGTCCTAAAGCATCTATTTTGTTACTTCACCTTGGCTGCTCAGGCTCATTTAATGCACCTCCAAGAGCTGACAGGACAAGTCCCAAATCCTTAACCTGTCTTTCAAGGTGTGTACCAAATCTGAGTCCACTTAATTAAAATGTATCAGTATTCTCAAGTTTCCATGTCCAATCGCTCACCTCTCCATACCAAGAATATACCACATTAAACCTTGTCTTTATGATCGTATCTGTGGCAGTCCCTGTCTTAGAAAACGCTTTTCTCTCCCATCTACATGTAAAAATTCTACTCATCATCTGGGGCTAAGTTCAATCCAACCACTTGTATAAAATTTTTCTTATGTCAATCTATATTGATCTCCTTTCTTAGAACTCTTCCAGTTTGTGTGTGTTTGTGTATTTTGCAATCTATTACTTTTTCACTGTTTGGTTGTGTATTCTTTCACAGTTATGTTATGTTTATGAAATTTTTTCCAAAAAGAAAAAAAACTCATACAGATAATTTAAATCTCTAACAAACCAACCAACAAATCTACAAACCAAGAAGTAATTACTGAATACTTACTATGATCTAGACTTTGAAAAAACTGAAATGGCGTTGGATACAAGTATACCTTATTCTTCCTTTTTAGTGTATTTCATAGCTAAGGCCAATGCTCCAAAGACATTCAATAAGTGATAGATCGATTTATTGAATGCATGATGATATTACTGCTCTGTGCTCAAGAAACCAAAGAATATCCAACACAATCTCATATTTGCTCATCAATGATACTGATAAAGGATCATGAATGGAGTAGCTATTTAATGCATAGAAAGACAGCATGATGTAATGGAAACCATATGGACTTTGGACAGAACTGAATTTGAATCTTATCTCCATCAACTTTCTCATTTTATTCCCACAGGAATCTACTTAACTTTTCTCAACCACAGTTTCCCTATTTAAAGCTCCCAGCACAGATCCTGGCTCATAGAAAATGCTAAAAATCTTCTAATTGCTATTAGTGGCCGTTGGAAATCACTGTGCAGAGAATTGTGTCATTCCTTCACCCACACTTTTTCTATTTCTATTGCTGCTCTAGGTTTTTCCTATTTCAAAGATGAACGATATGCATAACTGGTTCTAAAGTATAGACAGATTCCGGGCCTGTCTTTGAATGGGGGCAAAGAGAAAAAAACTTGGAGGAGATGTACTATAGCAAGGTATTAGTGAGTAGAAATGTTGTATTCGATCACTTTTCATCATACACATCCTCCCTTATAGGAAGCAATATATTTGCTCAACTTAAAGAGAAAATATGAGACAGCCAGTTTTACAGATGCATTACAATCCTTTGGAAAGCACACAATTAGACAAAACACTTGGTATCAATGTATTACATCTTGAGGTGAGGCACGTGACTAGAGAATCCATCGTTTCACTCACTAACACCTACTAACCCTATTTTTAGAAGTGAATTGGAAAATATAATGAATGATTATAAAACTGAAAATAACATCCCATTATTTTTTAAGGAAAGAGTGAACGACTGTGGACCAAGGTAGTTCTATTATTTCCGACGGGAGGATAATGTGAGCTGATATTTAAAGCTCTGCTCAGCATTACATTTGGAAAAGTGCAATTTAATTGGTGCGAGACAGCATAGATTTGTGAAAATAAATCATGTCAAACACATCTGATTACTTTTCAAAATTAAATTGCTATTGGACTAGATAGAAGAGGAAACAAGTAAATTCAATACAACTGGATTTTTTTAAAAGCCGCCTGGCAACATTCCTTATCAGTGTTAAGCATACGGATTAGTTTCAGGCAGGTTTATGAGTAAATAGTCAAGTGGCAATAGACAATGGGTGCTGGGGTTGAAGGTCTAGAAAGAAACCCAGCAATTCTTTGGAATGGCTGGAAAAGAACAAAATGCTAGAAGTGGAAGGCTTTAGAGGCAGAGAGATTTGAGGGCAAATATTGGCACTGCCAATTACTGGCTTTGTGACAAGTCATAACCTTTCTGAACTTCAATTTTCTCATCTATAAAACAGAGAATATAATAGTTACCTTTCAGGGCTGTTGAGAAAAGCAAATTAGATGTTTTTGAAAGAATGTGGCTCAGGGCCTGACATATGGGAGGTACCCGTGTAACATTTCCCACCTAGTTTTAGATCCCTGATGACAAGATAGCCTCCCCGAATCACACAGGACTCTAGGAAGACTGGGGAGGGGACTGCTTCAATTTCTAGTCGAGACTCTGGGTAATATTAAGGTCCAAGCTCTTCTGTTTCCTTGGGCCCTTGGTAGCTTATATGTGTTTTGAGTATTTCCCTTTCTGTCAACACCTCTTCAAGAGATCAGCACTGAAAAGCCCAGCTTAGGTCTTTGGAAACAAGAAACTAACTTGAAAATCTTTGCAAAAATCCTGAGATGGAAGCTCCAACAAGATCGGTGAAAGCCTTTTAGGAAATGACTTCTGTAGTACTCTACCCTCCATGGTGAGATATGGCAAGAAGCCTTGTGTGACCGCCCTGTCACTCTCTTCTGCTTATAATTCTTGGCATAGTCTTTGCACTATCAGAGGCTTCTCTCATTTACTCCCTTTGTGTGCTTGCTTATTCACTCTCTCCCCTCCCAGAAATGTAGGTAGGCCTTGGAAGAGTAAGATTTTTTTTCTATCTTGTTTATTGCTCTATTCTGTAAGTTGTGAGCCCTTAGAGTTGCCAGTCCAGCTACAGTTGCTAGCCCATTATAGGCACCCAAATAGATAGTTTCTGAATGAATTAATAGCTGATGGCACAAACAGGAGTCTGCAAGCTATAGCCCATCAGTTAAGTCCAGCCTGCCACCTGCTTTGAACAGTCTACAAAAAACACAGCTATACGTGTTAATTTGTATATTGCCCATGTCTGCTTTCCTGCTATAATGGCAGAATATGTGCCCTGGTAACTCCCAAAGACTAAATATTTACTATCTGGAACTTTAGAGAAAAAGGTTGTCTACACCTTATTTAGGAGATAGGAATCAATAATGTGATATCATCACCATCATTATCATCATCATCATCAGAGCAGCTCTCAAAAATGCCTTATACAGACTAGACATTTTAGGTGCTATTATTGGATCTTTTAACAGCCTTTGCAAGGTGGGTCTTATTTCTTCTATCTTGTAAATGAGGAAATTGACACCCAGAAAAGTCATTTTTATAAGGATGTAGAGCTCAACAGGGTCTGAGCTCAGATTCACCCTCCCCCACCCCAACCTGTCTCAGCCCAAAGCCTTTGATCTTTATACTATACTAAGCTACTGACATTTTTACCATGGGCATTTTAAGTGGCCATGAGAAAGTCATTTGAATTCTCAGCGTCTCCATTTCCTTTCTTTCATGGATGTAGGGTAGAAATAATTAAAAAACACAAAACAAAACAAAAATACACAAAAGTGTCCCAGCCTAGTTTGGTAAGTTTGGTTGCCATGAATTGTCATTTCTCTTATATTTATTTCTTGGTTTGCCTGTTTTTAGTAGAAGGGATTATAGAGTTTATGTGCACATTTTTTACACTTACCACTGACATTAAAATAGAGGGAGTGTTAAGAAGCCGAGATAGAACTATTTCAAGGGATAAACTTTGAGAGATTAGGCAAATGGGCTTCAAAGTGGAGTATGAAATTTAATGTGGCTAAGTGATACACTTGGGTAGAAATAATGCCCAGGCTAAGTACAATTTAAATGGTGCTTAATTAGTTAATAAGGCAGAGAAAAAAGATCCGCGTGTACTTAGGGAATGAACATTTGCATTTTGGTTTCAGCGTGCGGTGGCGATGGAGAGAGCTAATGTGCTGTCAGCTTGTGTTCTGAGGGCCATTCTATTAGTCCTGGGATACTGGGCCTTTTCTAAGGCACTGATTAGAACATACCAAGGCATCTGATTGAATTTTGGACTCATTACGTAACAAAAGGGATGGGAAGTCTATTTCCAGGAACTATAAATGGCTGCCAAGAGTTTGAAGACTTTTTTGGTTGTGAAGATGGCAGCAAGAGCTGGAGCTGAAACTAAGCCTCCTGAACAAAAGTCCTAAGGACCGAGTGAGATGAGGCCTCCTGCCCTCTCCAGCCTCACTCTGTGCTGCAGCCCTGCGCTCATCAGATGAGTTCAGTCTTGTCTGCATGGCTAGATTCTAACAGATGCTACCCACCAATGTATTAATGGTGTGTATTACAACCCATCACACAGAAGAGACAATTATGCTTGAGTGTCTGTCTCTCTGTTAGAAAGTCAGCTTGACGAGGTCAGTGTCTTCATCTTATTTACATGTGCGTTATGGACCCTACACTTCTATTCCTGCTACACAGTCTTATTTTTGCCCTTTGCTTTTTCCTTTTCTTCCTCTTCAGGAGGGAGGGAGGCTAAGTATAATTACATCATTAATTATAAAAGAGATTGAGGGAGGACAAAGATAAAAAATTCAGGCAGCATGTTTATAGAGAGTGTTTAGTAGGAAAGAATTTTGGGGGTGGAGTGGAAGAGAGCATTAGAATGAGAGGAACGTGTCTGGTGTCTGTTATGAAGCATTGCCGTGAATTATGAATGGGGCCTTCTTAATTTCTAAAATATATAAATACATGTTAAGTTGCTTTTTACTTAATTATGGCTATTGAACTGTGTTTCTTTAAAGATATCCCACTCTTGGTCTGGACTGCCTGAGTTATTCGAATCCTAAACTTTGTGCTGCTATCCCCAGTGCCCAATATAGGGCTAGACAAGTTGTAGAGATTAAAGAATGTTTTGAATAAATGAATGAATAAGAGGAAGAAGAGAGTGATGCTTACTACAGAGTGATCCGAGAGAAGGCAGAACTGTGCTCCAATACTCTTCAAAGTGTTTCAGGTCAGCATAATAAATTAGTTGCAGAAGCCGAAAGCATGGCTCCTTCAGGGTATATAACTCACCAGGACATAATTCGGGAGCTCGTTGAGCCCTATAACAAGAGACAAAAGCAAAGGTCAACAGGGTAGAAAGTGAATTTCTCTTCTTTCTTTCCTTTTCTTTCTTTCTTTTACCACAAGTACTAAAATAAATCCCCTAGAATTAAATTAATCATGAAAGACCTATAAAGTCGACACAGATTAGTGGAGAATTTACTAATTAATTAACATTTGCTCCAGTTTAGTGAGTCATGGTTCGAGAGAGCAAAATTTTGCAATATGTGTGTGCTTGTGTCTTTCCTCGACCACACGCAAAAGCTGAAAGCATGGACGGCAAGAGAAAAGAATAACCTATATTAACAGTTGAGTTCTTACTCTTTCTAGTCAACAAATTATATTGAACACTGGCTAGGAGGCACATAGGTTGTAAATATTACTGTGACCTCCTCAGAGGCACATATGGTGTTGGGGGAGGGGTGTATGCAAACACAGAATTAATTATGAGGCAATGGTAAGGGGCCCAAGAAATACAACCTGTGTGCCATTGAGTTTCAGAGGAGGGTAAAGGCGCATTTCATTGATGACAGGGATAAAGAAGTGCAAGTCTTAGGGGATATTTGAATGAGACCCTGAAGTGTAGGTGAGTATCAGTGGGCTGAAATGAGTGGGGAGAAGCAGTGTAAGCAGAAGACAGGATGGGAAGCACAGCACAAATTCAAACTGATAATGCAGGTGAGTTATCTGTGGGCGATTCGACTGGAAGAGAGGAATTGAAGCAGTTTAAGCTCTGGGGAATTGGGGGCAGTGGTTGCCTTATCAGAGCGATCAGTGTATATAGATAACCAGGCGCCCGAGAGTTAGCACAAATGGTGGGTCTAGATTGGTATGAGACAATAGGGAGTGGTAGGGTCTGTAAGAAATGCAACTACTAAAATTCAAATGTTTAAAAAACATAGCTTGCAGACTTTGAAGGCCCATTTGAACCATTCAGAGTGGTTCAGCTTTCGAAGTCCTCTACTGTGGAATGAGGTCATGACCTTGTTGTCTGTGACCTTCTGAAAGTCCGTACAGATTACAAAAAAGGAAAAATCCTCTTACCAATGTTTTTGGGGCTTATTGCCTCCACAGTCCCCCTCTCTGGGGAAATAAACAGGAAGCCTTGAGCAAGAAATCCTTCAGCACCTCTCCTTGGCTTGAGCTTCCTTGTCTGATGTTTCCCAGCTGGCACGCAATCAGCCTGCACTCCGAGTGTTTTAAGCTGCATGCTCACCACTTGAAACTTTTGGATTATTGAAATTTAGGGTCGCTCAAATGAAGTTAAGTACTTTAATGATCTTCCCTATGGCCTTGCCTCTACATCCTACCAGACACTTGTACTCCCCACGGCACTTCTGCTGGTCCAGAATTGTGAACTTAATTTGCTTTTAGGAAAGGAAACATGGGAAATTGACCTGCCCCGGGAACTTGACTGCTTTAAGCCTGAAAAGCCAAATGCTCAGAATGGAGTTGTCCCGCCAATTGTGAAGTCAGAGAATGGGGGAAATAATCTAAATCCTGCACAGGGAATTAGTGGCAGAGACCTATGCACCTGCTATTGTTGCTGTGCCATTCCTATAATGGCAATTATCCTTATCACACACGCAACAGAGAAGCCACAGGAAAACAGCTCTGATGAACTGCTTTTTGGTACTGCGGCTTGTACTCCTCTCAGAGCTTCCATCTGTGGTCTCCTCCAGAAAGATTTCAACCTGAGTATTTAATACCAAGCAATGGGAATTTGCTGTTCTGTAATTTTTAATTGAACTGATAGCATTTCTTCATAATTTGTTTTCACTTTACCTTTCTTTGAGTCTTCAGCCATCAGAATAGTTACTGGTCAATGTGAAGCTGATTATTAGGAATGAAAAGTGTGTTAATCTTATTCTCTGCGGTCTTTTTCTTTTTTTTAAGATTGGCACCTGAGTTAACCTCTGTTGCCAATCTTTTTTTTTCCTTCTTCTTCGTCTCCCCAAAGACCCCCAGTACCTAGTTGTATATTCTAGTTGTAGGTCCTTCTAGTTGTGCTATGTGGGACACCCTTCAGCATGGCCTGATGAGCGGTGCCATGTCCGTGCCCAGGATCTGAACCGGTGAAACCCTGGACCAGCGAAGTGGAGCACACGAACTCAACCACTTGACTGTGGGGCCAACCCCACCTCTGCAGTCTTTTGGCAGGGAGGATAGCTTGGTGGATCTCTTGTTTTATTTGCAAGGTTGTATGACTAAGTACAAATGTCTACAAGAATTTAAGAGAACAGAAAGGAAGAGGAAAATAAATCACTGGAAAAAACGTATTTGACGTTTTAAATGATCAGTTTGCAGTTCTTTACATAGGAAAGAAATCAATTATTTTCTCTGTTGCATCCTAGTTTCCTAGTCTGTTGGCAGTAATAATAATTTATGCTTTGAGCCTCTACTACTTAACATACAATTTGAGTAATTTTTATTTTTTCCCCTAGTCTTCTGAAATACATTCTTTTAAAATATTTTCTCCAATGGCGAGGTCCACAAGCATATTGCCCAGGGGAGCTACTCTCTACCTGCTATGGTATTAATGGGACAAGCAGTGGTGTTTCCTCGCTCCCTATCTGCCAGGGATTCCCCTTCCATTTCTGGAACCTCCCTACCATTCCCAGTCAAGAGGATTGCCTTGAAGGTACTGTAAGTATTGCCAAACGCACAACCCAGTCTTTTTTTCTAGTTAGCATTGCTGCGCAGGGGAAACCTGCAGGGCTGTTCAAATGTAATGGGGTCCTTGAAGGGTTTTAGTTTATGGCGTGGAGATTGACATCTGTTCCAGGGCTAGGTTCATGTCACCTTCATTTCACGTGCCATTCTGCCCCGTCTGATTTATACTTGAGCTGACTATATCCTAGAAAACCCCTGTTGAAATTCTCTATAGCTTGAAAGATCTCAGACAGAGACTAAAAATAAATAAACAACTAATCAAGACTTGGAAAACTTTCAGTTATGCAAGATGAATAAGTTCTTGAAGTCTGTGGTAAAACATAGGGCCTACAGTTCACAATACCGTATTGTGCACTTTAAAAAATGTGTTAAGAGGGTAGATCTCACATTAAGTGCTCTTACTGCAAACAAAGAAACAAAAGAAAAATAAAAACAAAAGAACACAAGGAAGCTTTTGAAGGTGGTGAATATGTTTATTACCAGGGTTATGGTGATGTTTCATGGGTGTATGCATATGTCCAAACTCATCAAATTATACATATTAAATATGTGCAGTTTTTATATATCAATTGTAACTCAGTAAAGCTGAGAAAAGGGGGTGGCGGGCGGATGGGAAAGATGCCAGAAATAAATGTCTGTGGCTATCCCCAGAAAATATACAGCTTTCAAATATAAGTAGGAAGGACTCCTGGACCTAAAGCAACCAAGAAATATGATTCAGAAACTCTTAACTTGGATCTCAATCATCCCAAAGCCATTATAGCCAATGTTTGGAATAAATACATAAACCAAATTTATTTTTGTCTACAGATTGTTAAATTTTAGATAAAGCACCAAGATCTCATGGATAGAGTGGGAATCTAATTGTACGAGGTGTGTTAAGAGCTCAGGCTCTGAGGTCAGAGGGCCTGGGTTGGAATCTCAGTTCTGCCACATGTGATTTGGGACTAGTTGTTTTATTACTCTGTGCCTCAGGGATTTTTGTTTTGTTTTGCCCTCTAAGACACAGATAATAATTCAACCTAACTCAAAGAATGTTTTGTGAAATAATCCATGGAAAGTGCTGTAGGCAATTGCCTGACATATACAAGTGCTCAGATATTAATTATTAGTATGGCAAGATGGAAAGATGTCCAGGGTGACAAAATGGTTCAGAGGGGAAGATTGAAGAAATCATAAGAGAAGGGAAGGGCAGGCAGGGAGAATTGAGATGAAATGAGAGGAGACCAGAGGGACAATGGGAAGGAATGGGATGGTGTTTCATAATGAGAAATATTAATTTCTGTTTCATAACCTCTACTTCTGCAAATAAAGTTGATATCTCAAGGCCAAAGCAATGGGCTGATATGGGCAATGTGGAACCTGACAAATCCTTCTGTTTCACTTACTAACCCCAGGGGAGAATGCATATCAAAGAGATTTGTAGGCTAAGCAAAAGGGCACCTATGATCCAACAAGGAAAGACTCAAACAAGATCAGAAGGTGCTCTTTTATGGTCATTGTAAACGTAATGAACATGTATGGTTCCTCAATAACAACCCCTGTGTAACCCCTCATTTTGAGGTTCTCAACCTGTTTTGCAAACTTTTCCCAGAACCTTCCCCAGAGAGCAGAAGTGGCCTCAGCCACATTGGAAAACAAAGGCTTGGCTCCTTGGGAAGCTTGTCTGAAGTTCCTCTGATCAGCCTGTGCTTCGGGGATCATTTTCCTCTTCCAAACTGATACCTTCCCCCTGCAAGAGAAATGGGATTACAGCATTGCAACCACCTTTAAGACAGCAGCTTTGGGGGAACTAAAATCCCTACTCATTATAGGAAGACGAGAAGAAACACTCAGTTGTCTGTGTGTGAACAAGGCAGCCAGGGACCCTATCATTGAAGTCAGGCTGGTAACAGTTCAGCTGGAAAGCATCCTGTGATCACACAGAGGCAGGCAAACAGGGTAGCTTAATGAAGAGCAAACTTTACCCAAAACCAAGGGAAGATGAGGAAAAAGATGAGAAAGGGTTTGGCTAGTTAGGGATGTGAAGGGAAAACAGTGCTTCAAAAATCTGAGGCAAAGTTAATGGTTGGACAAGGGGCATGGAGCCAAGAAACTGCAGGAGACCAAGAAAGGAAGGATTGTTTTTTCTTTGTAAATTCTATTTTGTAAATCTATCTTTTGAACAGGGAAACAAATGAAATAAGACTGGGTGAGAGGAACAAGGGAACAATGACGGTCCCACCAAAATCACCATTAGCTCCAACTCTCTTAAATCTAAGCACTTCTGAATAAATGGAATTAGAATCCTGGCATCTGATACTCTTAAAAGACTTGGCTTCTAGGCTGACTGCCTAATGAAATAAATGATCCATCCCTCAATACTCCCTCACCCCACCAATAGTTTTCCTTTTCTTTCCAAAGAGAGAAAAGACCCAGTTAATGGGGATGACTTGCTGGGGAAGCTAAGATCAATATTTAGTAAGTGATGGAACAAATACAATGAGAAAAAAAATCTGTAAGCATTTGGGAATAGAGGAATAATGACCAGTAAGCCAAACTACAAGTCTATAAAGGAGAAATTATGCCCCACTCAGGTGATAGCCTTTTCTTCTCCCAATTAAAAGACAAGAACAGTGGTGTGGGAAAATCAGCTGCAGTTAAAAAGCGAACAACTCTGTTTTCAGGTCTATATAGCCCCGGTTGTCTGCTCCTCTCCAAGCACTTTACATATATTAAGATAATTAATATCAGCCCTGAGTAGGCATGTGTGACAAAGATGGGGTAGAGGAAAATCCACTAACCTTAAAAAGAAACAAAAATAGATGAGGGTCATGAAGAGATGACAGGACGAATGGAATGGAGGTTCTGGAAGAGTTGAGAATTACTGAGTCAAGATTCTAGATGGTGGTTGCTGGAAAGATAAAAGATGCTGGAAAATGAGATTATGGAGAGGTGAGATGATTAAATAAAAAAGGTCTAGGATATGACCTTTGGGAGTGAATAGATGAGATCAAGGGCAAGGCCATTGGAGGAAAAGAAACCAAGGAACTAAGGGACCAAGATGTTGGCGGGGTCATCCATGTGGACATTGAAGTCTTCAAGAATTGCAACAAGTTTTGAGTTGATTCAGTACTAAAATATTCAAGGAAAGAGAAGTGACCTGAGGTATGTAAGGGACCCTACCAAGGAAGGATATCAATAGCGAGGGTAGAATCTTTTGGTGCAGACATCAAAGGAGCTGGGGTGGGGTGGAATTTAGGGAAGAAGAAGGAACAGTGCCCTGGAGGTGATTATGAGGAGCAAGGAAGATATTTACTCCACCTTTAGGGTCAGTGGTATATGGGATACGAGAAAAAAAAAAAAAAAAGCCACTATTTGAGGGTCTTGCAAGGCAGGTAGTATCCTTGAAGGATAGCTGATAGAGCTGCAAGTTAAATCTGGGTTGAGTAAATGAATGAATGCATTTCTTTTAATTGTCACTATATGAGAGGACAAAGGAGAACAGAATAAATAAATAATTTTGCTCAAGGAGCTCGCAGGAGCAGGGATAAGCACAGAGACATGTTTTAGGTGTTATGGGAACGCAGAAAGAATCAGGTAACTCTTCCAGGATGACGTAGAGCCTTGTGATAGGTCAGAGAAGATTTCTTAGATAAAGGAATGGTTCAAGGAAAAGAGAGTAATTGCTGGGAGGTCAGTTCAGGAGAGGAAACAGCCTGGGTAAAATCTGAGAGGCAGGAGAACATCACCCAATACGAGGCGCAGCCTAAGACTTGTGGCCTCTTCTTCTACCAACGCTGTATCAAGAGACAAAGGCATGGGGTGAATCTCTAGGTAGCCATGAGTGTGTATTATCTTCATACGTGTGTATCTGTGTGTGCCTGTGTGAGCATATGTGGCAGTTTTTCATGTGGGATCCTTTCTCTTCTAATACTGATGCACTCTTTCAGAAATTTTCCTTTGTAAAGTAAGTTTTCTTCTTCCTGGGAGAGCATAGGGAGGTATGAGCTACCACTAAGTGAAAACCAAGGTGACATGTTGAATTGTGTTCTGGTGTCACCAGTAGGTATACACCGCCTGCATGTGTATGTTACCATTTGGATGGATCAGCCCTAAGAGCAAAGGCGCACAAACACCAGTGAATCTTGTAGATGTCACTAAAGGCCTTCTACGTGTGGCTGTGGTTGGAGGAAGAACCCTCTGGACTATGAGCTCTTGAAGCACTGATCCACATCTTACTCCTCATTGTGTTCCCAGCACCTAGCTCAGTGTCTGGCATAGAGCATAGACTCAAAAACCACTTGATGGTATTTTATTCAACCTTCACCAATGAAGCCAAGTGCAGAGAAATATGAGAAATCATTCAGCAATACTGTACTGGAGCATAATAGGACTAGCTTAAGAGTACATTGTGCTTTGTACATTTCAAGACTTTTAGACATACATTGGCATTAAATCCCATAAACATTGCACTGAGTAATATGGCTATCAACTTCTGATTTACATATCAAAACAGTCTTTCCATTCACAAGAGAGAGTCAAGACCACAAAATAAAACAGCATAGCTGGGACTAGATCTCTGGTTTTCTGATCCATGGTTCAGCACTAGATATAAAATCTGGAAACAGTATTGTGCTTTAGCAAAAAGAAAGCCAGGGCTAATTTTGGCTGTGTCAGAAAGTTGGGTTCCCAATGTGGGCGAATTGGAGGAGAGTGGACCTTGGAGTCAGGCACAGTTGGATCCAAATCTCAGCTCTGTTTACTTGAGTTGTGTGATCTTGGGCAAGTTAACACACTTCTTCGAGGATCAGTTTCTCCATCTGTATCAAGAGGGCCATTGCAGTCAATGTAGGAAGTCTTAACTTACAGTTATGCAAGTTAACATGTATAGTGCTTGGCACAGTGGTAGGCACTCAAAACTGGTGGGTCCTACATATCATTATCATTAGATGTGCCATGTTTGGTGACAGTTTGTGACAAGGCTACAGCAATGAATGGTGGGAACATGGTTTTTCTCATTGTTTGGATGCGCGTGGGGCACTTCTATTCTCTGTGCCTTACCACAGTTAAGAATGTGCTTGGAGAAGAGGGATATGAAAATGCAGACCACATTTTCTCTCCCTCCTGACTCTTTTTGTTGAGTCAAAGAGAGGGGAGAGAAAGTGTTAGGCGGGCCTCAGAATGATGGGGATGCTAAAAATGGCACTGAGTCAAAAGCTGCAAAATTGATGAAACAATGGCCTAAGAGAGAATGTGATTACGCTATTCAAATATTTATCTAGCGAAAAACCTAGGAAGGTGTGAGACATCCTGCCATACTCAGGGACCTTCCACACTGCAAAGGTGACACTGAAATTAAGACTTAGGAAGAATCTCATGGCCTTGAAATTGGCTCAATGTGTGAATTCGGAAGTGTCAGCTGAAGTGTCAAGCAGTAACACTGGGGCTGGCAAAGACCATGTTGCCCTGAAGGAGGTACCTTGGGAAGAAGATGTCATTTAAAAAAGTATATAAATTTCTGTTTAGTTCCTAGGTCTTATGGCTCTGAAAATAGACCATCAATTAAGGAGAAAAGTTTTTACTAAATAAGAGGAAAGCATGGGGAGAGTGCTTCCATAAAACCTTGCTTTCATTTCCTGTGACAAAGAAACTAATTGTTTTTAGATTCATAGTCTCTCCCAGCTAAAACGTAAAGAAAGATCATAAGAGGGGCTGGCCCTGTGGCGGAGTGGTTAAGTTCATGCACTCCTCTTCGGTGGCCCAGGGTTTCACCGGTTTGAATCCTGGGTGCGGACATGGTGCCGCTCATCAGGCCACACTGAGGCAGCATCCCACATGCCACAAGTAGAAGGCCCCACAACTAAAAATACACAACTATGTACCAGGGGGCTTTGGGAGAAAAAGGAAAAATAAAATCTTCAAAAAAAAAAAAAAGAAAAAGAAAGAAAGATCATCAGAGCTGAGCACAAGTGAAATTGGAAAATAATGTAGAATTTGTTTAATGATAATGGGATTTTTTTCCATGGAGCCAGAGCTTAATTCTGATTTCTCAATTTAAGGACACTAAGGATCGATGGATTCCAAGAATCACTGAAGATTAAGCTGCAAAGTCCCCACAGATCATCAAGTCTATTCTCTTATTTAATAAACAAAAGAACTGAGGGGCAGAGAGTGTCAGTGACTTGCCCAAGGTTATCCAGTGAGTTTACCAGGGGACATCAGAACAGGTGCTCAGGATGAGAAAACCTGGGTATATACTTAGCTCCTACACAGACTTACTCTGTACCCATAAGCAAAGCTTTTGCGATAGGCAAGTTCCTCGGTTTCCCTACATGAAAATTAAATACAGGGAGATTTTTTTAGACTTGACCTCAAAAATATGGACTGAACCTGGAAAAATGCACTGTGTTCTTGGTTCCAAAGATGTTATCTAAAAGCAAGTAGACATCCCTCTCCTTTCTGGGAAAATTCACTCGGGTGAGTTCGTCAGGGTCTGACAGGGACACTGAGCTGAAAAGGATTTGCCCGTTTCACAGATGTGATAAGTGAGGACCAGAAAAACTAAGTAACTACACCACAGTTACACAGGAAATATATGGTTCTGGGGGACCCGGGGCCTTTGGCTTCCTGCTATAAAGTTCTTTGCATTCTGTCATGTGACCTCATTTGACTGTAAGCAAGCTGGAGTTGACAAAATTACTTCTTCTCTCTGCACCAGGAGATGAACTTCTAAAGCAATTCCATTTGCAAGCCAGCGTGGTTCTTGCTGGCAGGTTACAACTGCCAAGGGTGAGGTTAGGAAGGTGCATTCAGGGGCCTCAGCCAGACAAGTGGCCCCAGAGACATGAGCAGAGCCCACCTTCACACCTCCAGCCTCTTGTCAGCCACCTTGTCACTCAGAGCCTGTGAAGCCATATTGAAACCTAACGCTGAATAAAAAATTTTGCCTTTATTTAAAATTTTGATGTGATGCTCACTATGGATTTTTTGCAGTTATTTTGATTTTTAAAAATATTGCACTAAGACATTGCTTATCATGATTCCTGAGGTTTTTTGCACACCCTTAAATTTTGTGTCCGAATTCCATGCTTCTCTTGGCTTTCTGTAGCTCTTGGATTCACTGTGTCAAAATTCAGAAAAAAGGAGTACATGCCACCCATTTTCCAGAAGACTCTAACCCATGCATCCAGATTCAGTTTGCATTAAGAAATGGACTCATGGGGGCTGGCCCTGTGGCCTAGTGGTTAAGTTCACATGCTGTGCTTCGGCGCCCCAGGGTTCCCTGGTTCGGATCCTGGGCACAGACTTGGCACTGCTCATCAGGCCATGATAAGGCAGCATCCCCCATAGCACAACTAGAAGGACCTGCAGCTAGAATATACAACTATGTACTGGGGGCTTTGTGGAGAAATAAAAAAGGAAAAAAAGAAGAAGATTGGCAACAGATGTTAGCTCAGGTGCCAATCTTTAAAAAAAAGAAAAAAGAAATGGACTCGCGCAGTCATGCAATGTAAGCTCCATGCAGGCTGGGATTTTGTGTCTTGTTCTTTGATGTATCCACAAGGCTTAGTCCGGCACTTCGCAGAACATAGAAGCGCAATTAACATTTGTTGATCAAATAAATCAGTACAGTAAAACTCTACCATTCTTAGTGTTTACGATCTGCTAACATTTTATTTAAGTTTCCTCCAACAGACTCTCATAGGCCCAGACCCGAGTTCTGGCAGTTCTTTGAGAATCAAGCTCGCTGTCTTGGCTGGCCACTAGAAAGAGGGTAGGATGATTTTAAAACAATCCACCACTAATGCTAGATTTGAAATTCAGAGTAGCTCAAATGCCACCAACTTGCTCGTTTGGTAGCCTGCCCATGTTTCCCCGTGTTTCTGGACATAGAATTCTTCACTTGTCATCCGACGATAATAGCAGTTGTCACAGTTTGGTAAGGGTTAAATAAAAATATACGGGAGTGGACTTTATAAGTGGTGAAGATAGTGCATACTTAAGAGTGTATAAATACTAATTCCCTGCAAAAGCAAAAATCTTCAAATTTATACTTGTATATAAACAAAATAGGGGTCAAAAAGAGAAAAGCCATGATTAGATGCCCCAAATTTCGCTTTATGTCCGTGGCCTTTCTGGGCTGATGCTGGCCTTAGCTGGGAGGAGGTTGGGGCACTGTCTGATTCTCTTACTCTGACAGCCACACGCAGCCTTCCAAGATCCTACGGCTGGAGACTTCCCCTCTATCGCTGAAAGCAGCAGATGCCACCAGGGATCCCCAAATCATGCTGTGATCTTTCTGCCTCTTACATTATCACCGGCAGTAAATAATCTGCAGTGAGATTGTAGCTGATGGCTCAGGTGTTGATTTGCCAAGCAGCAAAGTCTCTAGCTTTGTTCTTCTGGGGTTCTAGCAGATCCCGCAGGGCTAACAGGAAGGAAATCTTGCTGGTTTTCTTTCCCCTTTCTGTAATGCTGGCAGATGAAACTTGAAAGAAAGCAAGAAGCAAAGATACAGAGGAGGAAATTATCGTCTTCACATAGGAATTCTTTTCCCAGGCAGACTGACTTTTGAGATGCCGGGTAAGTCATTGGCCTGAGGTGACCTAGATAGAGTAGCCTGAGTTTCTCTGGATGCCTTTAAAGTAGAGGTTGCTTGTGGGTAAGGCAGCAGGTTTGGAAGCCAGAATCTGGAAGTCTTGTGGGGTAGTAGGCTTTAGGCCTTAGAAATGTGCTTCAAGGGACTGCTTTAGCTTATTGGGCCTGAATAAGGAAAAATCCTAGCCATTACCATCTTATTTCCAGCCCATTCTCCCTTCTCACATTTACTCAAGCAGCATTCCTCAAGGGGATTGGTTTGTAGCCTCTCTTCTTTGCCTGGTTTTCATAGAAGATTGAGAGGAAGATTTGCATAACAGTATTATGGGGCAGGTCTCACTATCATCCCCATTTCGCAGGTGCAACTACTGAGACACAGCAAGCTTAACTGCCTGGTCCAAGAGTGTGCAGCCAGTAAATGGTGGAGTCAAGGTTTGGATGCAGGCAGCAGGCTCCAGAGTCTATGCATTTAATCCAGTTTCTTCAAGTGAATGATAGATGTGCATGTGTGTGATTTTATCCACGTTTATAGCTGTTCTCAGTAAGAGGTCAGTCTGATACAACCAATTCCATCAGAACTGGGGATAGAAATTTCATGTGATGTGGTTTTACAAGTGTCTTTAACTGTGTAGCTGCCATCGTCAATACCTCTTTTCTGATCCTAGTTCTTCAGCATTCCTGTTGGTGCTGTGGACTCCTCAATATCTTTCCTATATATTCCTAAATCAGACAGATTTGGTTTCAGTTCCTTGCACTTAAAAATCATGATTGATGTGAAATATTACAGAGATTAAGAGAGATAGTACTCTTGAAAATTAAGTTCTCAAATACAGGGTAGGTGGGAAAGAGTTCGTTTTTATGAATTCTGGAGGCAGGATAGTGGAGTAGTTAACAGAACAGACTCGGAAGCTAGACTGCTTGCAACGGAGGGTTTTATTCCAGGTTGTGTCGTGTATTAGCTGTGTGCCTTAGGCAAGTCAGGTGATGTCTCTGTGTCAGTTTCCTTATCTTAGCACAGGAAAATGATAGAATGTATCTCATATGTTTCCTGTGAGCATTAGATAAGAAATTCAATCACAACTTAGAATACTGCCTGATACATAGTAACTACAATATAAGCATTAACTGCTATTATTGAAAGCCCAGAAACTTTTTTGGAAATATAACTAAGATGTATTGACTGCTTCCTATATAGAAGGCATGGTGGCATTCATTCCCTGTGAGCTCACAGCAATCTTGTAGACAGCTGTCATGAGCAAATTATTTAGAGGAAGAAACTGATGTTCAGAAAGGTCAAGAATGTCATAAGCAGAAATTGGCAAGTTCAGTCTTTTTATCGGGTTTATCTGTATCTCATTGCAAGGCTCTTTATCCTTTATATCTGTGAGATTTCATTTGGGAAGGGGAGAGGTCATTTGCATGGGACACACGTATCTAGAGAACTCCCCATTCATACATGTACTGGTAATGGGAGCAGGCAATCCTTCTCAGCATTCTGTGACTAAACTCCTCCCGCCTATGCTAGGTCTGTGACATCTCCAGTGACCCCTTACATGGGTTGAGTCTACTGCCCTCTGATGCCATTGTAAGAAGAGAGCTGACCTTTATGGAAGCCATAATTTGTGCTAGACACTGTTCTAAGCTGTTTGCGTGGTTCTTTTTTCAAATGCTCAGGCTATAAGCAACCCTGGGAAATATGGACAGCTATATTCATTTTTGACCCAAGAAACTTAGATCTCAGAGGTTAGGAAACTTGTTCAAGGTCACACAGCTCTCTAGAAGTATAGTCAAGATTGAAAACCAGGGTGTGTGGTTTGTGTGACTCTGTATATTTCTGATGTAATATGAGTATGAGCAAGTTTCTCCAATAAGAAAGATGACTAGAGTGGTAATGAAATCAGAATTCAGGCTGTAGGGAGAAGTATGGCATGCTGGGCTTCATGCAGTTTATGGCAGAGAGTAACAAGGGGATCTGTCGTTGGAAAAGATGCAGAGGATAGGAGCTGTAGTAGGAAAAGAGGTGATGAGTAAGATGACTTAACTAGGCAAAGAGAGGTGTGGACCATGTCTCAGATCTACAAGGGGTCGGGGTGGGGGGATGGAAAGGAGGCTATGGCAAAATGGGCCCCAGTGGTTTGCAGAAGCTACACCTTAACGCTGGCTCTCCTGTCTGCTCAGAGCCACAGCCAGCCACTTCCTGCTGTGCCCTCAGCATCACTATTGGTCTCTTTGCTCCCCTATTGCAACAAAGCAATGAAGTCACCTCAGAAAAATGAGGCAGAGACAACACTGGCTCTCTATGATGGGTCCAGACAACTCCTTCCCAGTGGCTGCTTCTTTGGCTTTCTGTTGTTCTTAGATTGATCCTCTGTAGACAAACGTAAAGGAAGCAAAAAGAGCAAGACTTTCCTCCCATTTCTGCTGTTGTTCTCTGAGTGAGCTGATAAGAAATACGCTCCAGAATGGGTGAGGAAAAAACTAAAGGAATAGAAGAGAAACTGTAATGCCCCCCTTACAGGCTCAGGATGTGTTTTCATCCAGGTTTCCATTTTCCTCTGTGCTCTTTATTTGATATGTCTATAGTCATCACATTCAGTGTGAAATAGGGCACTGTTGCTTGGCTGATATTTATATTAAAGCTGTTTCACACACACGACTTAAAGACATACTGAGTGGGCAGATTTAAAAGGAAAATGCACACATATATATTGAAAATAATTAGGATAGTATAATATATATATATATTTTTTATTAATGTTATGATGGATTACAAGCTTGTGAAATTTCAGTTGTACATTTTTGTTAGTCATGTTGTGGGTACACCACTTCCCCCTCCGTGCCCTCCCCCCACCCCCCCTTTTCCCTGGTAACCACCGATCAGATCTCCTTCTCAATATACTAATTTCCACCTATGAGTGGAGTCATATAGAGTTCGTCTTTCTCTGACTGACTTATTTCGCTTAACATAATGCCCTCGAGGTCCATCCACATTGTTGTGAATGGGCCAATTTCGTCTTTTTTTATGGCTGAGTAGTATTCCATTGTGTATATATACCACATCTTCTTTATCCAATCATCAGTTTCTGGGCATGTAGGCTGGCTCCACGTCTTGGCACACATATATATTGAAAATAATTAGGATAGTATAATATATATTATATATAATATATATCTAAATCCCTTCTCATATTTGTACTACACTTTTTACTGCTACTAATACCTTCTATTTTTAACTCTTTAGAAATAGAGATGTATGTATGTACATATATTCACATATTTATACATAATTCTGCATACGTGTATATTTCTTTTTACAAAGAACTTTATATATATATATACGCTTTTTGTCTGCATACTTGCCTCTTTGGATCTTTTTTGAGTGTCTTGTTTTTTGAACAGGTCCATAAAATGCTTATTAGGAACAATCATAGAGACTGAGCACATGGCTGCTCACTTGGCTTTGGGCTATATTAGTATCTGGGGATACCTAGGTAGGGAGATATCCTAAAAAATGCTGATGCTGAGCATTCACATGGACTTTTTTGAGGTATTCCAACGGTTTCAGGAGATAGACTTTGTCATTTACTTGGGAATTCTTTTTTTTTTTAATTTAATTTATTTATGTAAATCAAAAAAAATGTTCACCCGTTTCTCCCACCCCCTACCACCCCTTGCCTCTTTTGCAGCAACCACCAATCTGTTCCCTGTCTCTGTGAGCTTGTTTGATTTTTCTAGATTCTACATATAAGAGAGAACATATGATATTTATCTTTCTTTCTCTGAGTTATTTCACTTAGCATAATGTCCTTGAGGTCCATCCCTGTTGTTGCAAACCGCAAGATTTCAAACTTTTTTAATGGCTAAATAATGTTCCATTATGTATATATACCCCGATTTCTTTATCTGTTTCATCAAGGTATCCATTGACGGACACTTAGGTTGTTTCCATATCTTGACTATTGTAAATAATGCTGCAGTGAACATAAGCGTGCATATATCTTTTCGAATGAGTGTTTTTGTATTCTACAGATAAATGCCCAGAAGTGGAATTGATGGATCATATGGTAGTTCTATTTTTAATATTTTGAGGAACCTCTATACTGTTTCTATAGTGGCTGCACCAATTTACATTCCCACCAAAAGGGTTCCCTTTTCTCCACATCCTTGCCAACACTTATGTCTTATATTTTTGATAATAGCTATTCTACCAGGTGTGAGGTGATGTCTCATTGTGGTTTTGATTTCCATTTCACAGATGATTAGTGATGTTGAGCATTTTTTCATGTACCAGTTGGCTATCTGTATATCTTCTTTGAAAACAATGTCTATTTGGATCTTCAATCCAATATTTAGTTGGATTGTGTTTTTGCTGTTGAGCTGTATGAGTTCTTTATTTTGGGTATTAACCCCTTATTGGATATATGATTTGCAAAGATTTTCCCCCATTCAATAGGTTGCCGTTTCATTTTGTTGATGGTTTCCTTTGCTGTGAATAAGCTTTTTAGAATGATGTAGTCCCACTTATTTTTGCTTTTGTTGCTTTTGCTTTTGGTGTCAGATTAAAAAAAATCATTGCCAAGACCTGTGACAAGGAGCTTACTGCTGATATTTTCTTCTAGGATTTTTATGGTTTCAGGTCTTACATTCAAGTCTTTAATCCATTATGAGTTAATATTTGTTTATGGTGTAAGGTAGTGGTCCAATTTCATTCTTTTGCATGTGGTTGTCCAATTTTCCTACCATCATTTATTGAAGAGATTCTCCTTTCTCCATTATACATTCTTGACTCCTTTGTCATACATTAATTGACCACATACGTGTGGGTTTATTTCTAGGCTCTCTATTCTTTTCCATTGATCTATGTGTTTATTTTTATGCCAATACCATACTGTTTTAATTACTATAGCTTTGTAACATAGTTTGATACCAGGGAGCATAATGCCTCCAGATTTGTTCTTCTTTTTCAGTATTGCTTTGGTTATTCAAGGTATTTTGTGGTTCCGTACAAATTTTAGGATTATTTGTTCCATTTCTTTGAAAAAGACCATTGGAATTTTGATAGGGATTGCATTGAATCTTTAGATTGCTTTGGGTAGTATGGACATTTTAACAATATTAATTCTTCCAGTCCTTGAGCATGGAATATCTTTCAATTTATTTGTCTTCAATTTCTTTCATTAATGTCTTATAGTTTTCAATACATAGGACTTTCACCTTGGTTTAATTTATTTCTAGGTGTATTATTCTTTTTGATGCAATTGTAAATGGATTGTTTTCTTAATTTTCTTTCTGATAGTTTGTTATTAGTGTAAAGAAATGCAACACAGTTTTGGGTATTGATTTTGTATCCTGCAACTTTACTGAATTCATTTATTAGTCCTAACAGTTTTTTGATGGAGTCTTTAGAGTTTTCTATAAGTAGTATCATGTCATCTGCAAATAGTGACAGTTTTACTTCTTCCTTTCCAATTTGGGTTTATATTTCTTTTTCTTGCCTAATTGCTCTGGCTAGGACTTCCAATACTATATTGAATAAAAGTGGCAGGAGTGAACATCCTTGTCTTATTCCTGATCTTAGAGGAAAAGCTTTTAGCTTTCCACTGTTGAGTATAATGTTAGCTGTGGGCTTGTCATAAAAGGCCTTTATTATGCTGAGAGTTTTTATCATAAATAGATGTTGAATTTTGTCAAATGGTTTTGCTGCATATATTGAAATGGTTATATGGTTTTTATTCTTCTTTTTGTTAATATAGTGTATCACATTAACTGATTTACAGATGTTGGACCATCCTTGCATCCCTGGTATAAATCCCAGTTGATCATGGTGTATGATCTTTTTAATGTATTGTTGAATATGGTTTGTTATTATTTTGTTGATGGTTTCTGCACCTATGTTCATCATAGCTATTGGCCTGTAATTTTCTCTGTTTTTTTTCTTCATCCTTGTCTGATTTTGGTAATGCTCACCTCGTAAAATGTGTTTGGAAGAGTTCCCCCCTCTTCTATTTTTTGAAAGAGTTTGAGAAGGATTGGTATTAATTCTACTTTGGATGTTTGGTGGAATTCACCGGTGAAGCTGTCTGGCCCTTGGCTTTTGTTTCTTGGGAGGTTTTTGATTACTGATTCGATCTTTTTGCTAGTAATTGGTCTTTTCAGATTTGCTATTTCATCATGATTCAGCCTTGGTGTGTTGTATGTTTCTAAGAATTTATCCGTTTCATCTAGGTTGTCCATTTGGTTGGTATATAATTGTTTGTAGTAGTCTCTTATGATCCTTTGTGTTTCTGTGGTATCAGTTGCTATATATCCTCTTTCATTTCTGACTTTCTTTATTTGAATCCTTTCTCTTTATTTTTTTCTTGGTGAGTCTAGGTAGGGGTTTGTCCATTCTGTTTATTTTTTCAAAGAACCATTTCTTAGTTTCATTGATCTTTTTATTTCTTTTTACTCTCTATTTCATTTATTTCTGCTCTAATCTTTGTTATTTCCTTCCTTCTACTAACTTTGGGCTTCATTTATTCTACTTTTTCTCATTCCTTGAGTGAATTTTAAGTTTGTTTGAGACATTTCTTGTTTCTTGAGGTAAGCATTTATCACCATGAACATCCTTCTTAGAACTGCTTTTGTTGCATTCCATAAATTTTGGCATGTTATATTCCATTTTCATTTAAGGTATTTTTTTACTTCTCTTTTGATTTCTTCTTTGACCCATTGGTTGATTCGTAACATGTTGTTCTCTACATGTTTGTGAATTTTCCAGTTTTCTTTGTGTAATTAATTTCTAGTTTCATACCATTGTGCTGAAGGAAGATGCTTGATATGATTGCAACCATCTTAAATTTATTAAGACTTGTTTTGTGGCCTAAAATATGATCTATCTTGGAGAATGTTCCATGTGAAATTGAGAAGAATGTGTATTCTGTTGCTTTTGGATGGAATATTCTGTATATATCTGTTAAGTCCATCTAGTCTAAGTTTTCACTTAAGACTGACGCTTCTTTATTGATTTTCTCTCTAGCTGATCTATCCATTGATGTAGGTAGAGTATCAAAATCCCCCACTATTGCTGTATTGCTGTCTATTCCTCCCTGTAGGTCTGTTAATATTTGCTTTATATATTTAGGTGTTCCTATGTTGGGTGCATAAATACTTACAAATGTTATGTCCTCTTGTTGGATTGACCCTTGTATTATTACGCAATGCCCTTCTTTGTCTCTTATTATAGTCTTTGTTTCACAGTCTGTTTTGTCTTATATAAGTACAGCTATTCCAGCTTTCTTTTGGTTTCCATTTGCATGGAATATTTTTTTCGATTCTCTCACTTTCAGTCTGTGTGTATCCTTACATCTAAAGTGTGTCTCTTGCAGGCAGCATATAGATGGGTCTTATTCTTTAATCCATTCAGTCATTCTATGTCTTTTGATTGGAGAATTTAGTCTATTTACATTTAAAGTAATTATTGATAGATATATGCTTATTGCCATTTTGTTAATTGTTTTCTAGCTGTTTTGTGGTTCTTCTCTGTTCTTTCCTTCTTCTTTTGTTCTCTTCCTTTGTGTCTTGACTCCTTTCTCTTTATCTTTTGTTTATTTACTATAGGTTTTCTCTTTGTGGTTACCATGAGGCTTACATACCACAACTTATATCTATTGAAGTCTATTTTAAGTGATTGACAACTTAAGTTTGATCTTATTCTAAAGCTCAACATTTTTACTCTCCCCTTGCGTGTTTTTGATATCACATTTTATGTCTTTTTATCTTGTATATCCCTTAACTAATTATTGTAATGATGGTTATTTTTTCTACTTTTTTCTTTTGACCCACATACTAGCTTTATAAGTAATTAATTCAGTACTTTTACCACAAATTTACTTTTCCAGTGAAATTTATTCTTTGATATATGTTCTTGTTACTAATCAATACCCTTTCTTTTTAGATTAAGGAAGTCCGTTTAACATTTCTTGTAAGGCTGGTTTAATAGTGATGAACTCCTTTAGTTTTTGCTCATCTGGAAAACTCTTTATCTCTCTTTCAATTCTGAATGATAACTTTGATAGGTAGAGTATTCTTGGCTGGAAGTTTTTTCTTTCAGCACTTTGAATATATTGTGCCACGCCCTTCTGACCGGCAAAGTTTGTGCTGAAAAATCTGCTGATAGTCTTATGGGGGTTCCCTTGTATATAACAAGTTGTTTTTCTCTTACTGCTTTTAGTATTCTCTCTTTTTTCTTTAACTTTTGACATTTTAATTATAATACAATCTTGGTTTGGGTCTCTTTGGGTTCATATTATTTGGAACTCTCTGGGCTTCTTCAATCTGAATGTCTGTTTCTTCCACAAGTTAGGGTAGTTTTCAGCTATTGCTTCTTGAAATAAGATTTCTGCCTCTTTCTCTCTTTCTTCTCTTTCTGGGAGCCCTATAAGAAGAATATTTGTCTGTTTGATGTTGTCCCATAAGTCCCTTAAGCTATCTTCACTTTTTAAAATTCTTTTTTCTTTTCACTGCTCTGATTGGGTGAGTTCCACTGCCTTATCTTCGAGTTGACTTACCCTTTCTTCTGCTTCATCTAGTGTGCTATTGAACCCTCTAAGTGTGTTTTCCAGTTGAGTTATTGTATTCTTCAGCTCTATTACTTCTATTTGGTACATTTGTATATTTTCCATCTTGTTGTTGAAGTTTTCACTTTGTTCATTCATTCTTCTCCCCGGTTCAATGAACATCTTTATGACCATCAATTTGAACTCGTCACAGGTAAATTATTTATCTCATTTCATTACGTTGGGTTTTTTTTTTTTGAGGTTTTATCTCATTCTTTCCTTTGGAACATAATCCTCTATATTGACCCTCTGTGTTAGTTTTTATATGGTAGACAAAGCAACCACCTCTCCTAGTCCTGAAGCAGTGGGCTTTAATAGGAGATGAGCCTTTTCCTTCAGCCCTGCCCCAGCTTCTGGTTGTCTCTCAAACCTCTGTGCTTGACCAAGCAGCCTACCTTATGTTTAAAGGCTCCCAGTGGTGGAGGATGTGCCAAAACCTGTCCCAAAGGGGAGGATCTCAGAGCAGAGATTCAGGCTGACTGGAAGCTAGACCCTCAGGCAGTCCTGAAGGGCTGCAAGCATAAGCCCTACTGGCCACCAGAGCCAGGTGATCTGGAGGTGTCCTTTGGGCAGAAATGACAAAAATTAGAATTCCAGGGACCAGCCCAGTGGTGTAGCAGTTAAGTTCACATGCCCTGCTTTGGCAGCCTGGGGTTCACCAGTTTGGATACTGGGTGTAGACCTATGCACCACTTGTCAAGCTATGCTGTGTCAGGCATCTCAGATAAAAGTAGAGGAAGATGGACGTGGATGTTAGCTCAGGGCCAATCTTCCTCAGCAAGAATAGGAGGATTGGTGGTGGATGTTAGCTCAGGGCTAATCTTCCTCAAAAAAAAAAAAAAAAAATTGGGACTCCAGACAAGTATATAAGCTCTTTTCTGGGAGATAATGGTGAGCTGGAGAAAGGCAGAAGGAGAGCACCAAGATGGCATCCACAGCCTATGTTCCTTGAGAGTAACTCCATAGGCCAATAAATGTGTAGGAAACTTGAAGCCTGCCCCTCAGTCTGAAGCTCCAGGACAAGCAAAGTGACCTCCTTCACAGAAAGTCTACTGTCTATGCAGTGCCCCACCTACCAAGAACCATCCCTCCAATTGCCTCAATCCTGTGGGACCGAGGAACACAAGTCCCTCAGGCCAGCAGGTCCAGGTGATCAAGAAGCATCCTCTGGGCATCAGATGCATGAAAAGTTGCCTTCCAGGAGACACTGGTGTTCTGGAGTGCAGCAGAGGGTGAGCATGAAGATAGTGCCTGCTCTCTGAGGTCTCTGGAAAGGATTACAGTCAGTCCCTAGATGCATGTTTAATTAAAAGCCTGCCCCTCAGGTCACAGTCATGATGACTAGCTAATAGGCCTTCTTCACAAAAAGACCAAGCTCCTGGGTCTGTTGCCTCTTGCTGTTCCCCGGAGTTGTAGCTGTTTAAGAGCTCTTTCTCTATTGGTTACACTCCAGTGAGACCCCTGAGCTTAAGCCCCACTGGCCACCAGAGTCAGGTGATGTACAGATGTCCTCTGGTAGCATTCACAAAATCTGGGGCACCAGATAGTTGTATGAGCTCCTTTCTGAGTAATACCAATTATTACAGTCCCATGTGACCAGGAACAAAAGCTCTGTTGGCCTCCAGAGTCAGGCAATCAAGAGGTATCTCCTGGGTGGCAGCTGCGAGAATCAGCACAGGTGCATGTAAAGGCTCCCTTCTTGGAGATACTGGTGCTCTGGAGCACAGCAAAGGGATAGTGCAAGGTGGTGCCGGCCAGACTCTGTCCCCAGAGAGTGTTCCAGCAGGCTCCTAGATGTGTACGTGAAATTAGATGTCTACCCCTCAGGCCAAGGTTTTAATATAAGCAGTTGAGCCCCCTTCACTTTAATTCTGGGTGCAATTGGCTGTCTCTGAGCTGGGGCCTTGGGCAGGTGAGTCTGAGGATGCGAGCCCTTTAAGAGGCATTTCTCAGTTCACTACTATCTTGTGGGTCTCTGGATACAAGCCCTGTTGGTTTTCAAAATTAAATGATTTGACTGCATGTCTTAAAAATTGGGGTGCCCGATGTGGCGTTTGAACCCTTCACTCTTCAAGAAGCAGCTCTGGGTTTTGAGTTCCCTCTTTGCTGTGGGCCGCCAGTCCTGGGCGGGGGGAGGGAGGTTTATGGCTAGCTTGTGTCCCAATCTCTCCTACCTGCTTCCATGTGGTTTTCTTCTCGTTTGCCTCATGTGTAGTCATCGCTTAGCCAGGCTTTAGTTTTTTTAAGAGGAAATTGTTCCAAATGCAGCTGTAGACTCAGAGTGTCTGTGGGAGAACGTGAGCTCAGGATGTTTGTACGTTGCCATCTTGAATTAGAGCCTTGAGTGTCTTCTTATGTCAAACGAGAGTAAATTTTTTAAACTGTATAGAGTGCTTGGCACAAATGTGCTACTTTTTAAAAACCCTGAAGGGCTTTGCCCATAGCCTGGCACATAGGAAGTGTTCCATAAACAATAAGTGGTGCGTTATCTCATAAGCATGGCTGGTAGAATCTCAATCAAGTAGGGATCATAGGTGACTAGATGCCTTTCATGCTTCATTTTGCTCTTAATTCTCGTGGTTTGTTCATTTAATTGTGCAGCAAATATTTATAGAGTTGCTGGTATGTTCTTGGTGTCATGTTTGGCAATGAGGACACAAAGATTACTGTGGTGAGGCCTATGACCTTAAAGAGCTCAGTCTAGTGGGGAAGACAAATATTAATTATTTATAGACAAAATTTACTGTATACTTTTATTATCTTGATGCCTGGCTTAGTGCATTTGTATATATTATCTCCTATTTAATCCCATTAAGAACTTTTTGAGTTAATTTTATTAGCAATTATTTTATAGAGGGAAACTGAGAGAGAGCTTGACTAGCTTTCCCAGTGCCACCAAGATGATATGTGATGTCACTAGAATTCCAGGTCATGTCCATGTAAAGTCACAGCTAATGCCCTTCCTTATATTGTTAAGCCATCTGGCTCTCTCAATAACCACATACTATACCAATTTGTCCATTATTTCCTCTTAATGTTCATGTAAAATTGGGGATGTTCTCCATGATCTGTGCATAATAAGTGTGCATGTTGCTAAGTGTGAACAGGCCTACATAAATATGTGTGGCTACTAGCCTTGTTTATAGGTGTCCTTTGAGCATTTTTAACTGGAATGTATTACATGTGACACCATCGTTGTGTTTGATCATTGGTCATTTCTGGTGTATATGTTTGCTTCTCAATTAGAATGTGAGTTTTCTGGAGGCAAGAATCATAGTTTATAATGCTTTCCCCTTATCTCTCCTTCTTCATACTATTTACTGGGGATTTACATGCCCAGTACCGTGCTGGGCACTGTGTGTGGAAGATGCTGTGTTTTTGACACATGCCTCATCTTCAAAGAGCTGATAGTCTCCTGGAAAAGACAGACATGTACAAAATAAGACTGAAGCCACGTGGTGAGTGGTGTGGGAATGGGAAACACCAATTCTGCTGAGGGCTGGTGGAATGGAGGTGGGAAGTTTGAAGGACAAGTATTTGGGCCTTGCCAAGTTTCATGGAGGAGGTGACCTTTGAACTGGGCCTGATCAGGTGAACAGGATTTCGCTGAGTAGAGAAACAGCAGGTGTGATTTCCATGCAAAGGGGACATCATCTTTGCCAAACTTGTTGAACGAGAGCAGCAATAATGGTGACTTATTTCAGGTGCTTTACACTCATTATTTCTAGTTATCACAACACCCCTAGAAAGTAAAGATTTTTCTAAATCACTATTTTACAGATGAGAAAACCGAGGTTTCAAAAGGGTAACCAAGTGCATATGATGTCTCTGCTTGTGAGTCTGCGCCAGACTCAGAAGCCAGGCTGTTCCCACTGTCACCACGCTGCACTGGAAGAGCCGAGCTTTCAATCCTTCTCCCAGAGAGCTGCTGTGGGCTACGTTTCAGAATAAACCTGGGAGAATCTGGGGGAATGAGCATGGCTGAGCATTAAGTGGGGCTTCAAATGGTTAGGGTCCCACCAACTTCTTCCCTGACCCTCTTATATTTCTCCAGAAGGGAAACTATGATTCTGTTTTTAACTCCATGGCATTTTCTGGCTCTGGTCACCAAGGATGTATTTGGTATGTATCACCGTCCAAGATGTGTCCCTGGCAATAGAATGTTGTCTCACGTGATATGAAATTGGGTACTAAAGTCAAATGCATTTGGGAAACCTGAGTTGCATAAGAAAAGCAAGCCTCTCTATTGCAGACTTTCTCAGAGCCTTTAATTTGCGAGGGTGCATCCTGCAACTCCACAAGCTAGAAGTTGTGGGCAGATGATTTGACCGTGAAGTCCCTCTTCCGTACCTTTCATAAAAATTTCCCACAGGATGAAACAAGATTAGAGTTCCTTGGGGAAGAGAGATTAGCAATGTCAGAAATCATGGTTTGCCAGTCTCCAAAAGACCTGGGTTCAAATCCCCAATCTGCCACCAACTTGCTGTATCATTTTCTGTAAGTACCTTATCTGCCTTTGAAACCATAGACTCAGTCTTGCTTTGGGAAAGTAGCGGGAGATGGTGGTTATTATCATTATTAGCTGTATCATTATCACTTTCAAAATCCTAATTCACTTGGGGTAAGGAAGGATGGAGGCACCATTTTCACACCCTAGACTGCTCACTTATATAGCAGGGTGGCGGGGAGGGCTGGACACCTCGAGGGTTGTGTGACACTAAGTTTGTAAAAATTCTCCCCCTGCAGTGGGCTGTCTGAGTGAGTAATTGAGGCCTGCTAGGAAGAGAAAGGTTTATGGTTTTCTGATACTGTATGTGTTTGCAGCTGGCTAGTTCTGATAACACTCTTAAATAACCCCTTTCACCTTTAAAGTCTGATACATTCACCTCCTGTTTACTGTTCCAGGAGTTCTTTTGCTATAAAAATAACCTAGCTTTAAAAAGGCCATACTATTATTTAAAAAAAAAAAAAAAAAAGAAAAAGGAATAAAAAAGTGCCCTGGCGAGAGCCTTAGTAATTTAGAGAATAGACGCCATGTCAGTGTGTCTCACTATGGCCCAGATGATCTTCCATCAGTGAAAAGCTGAGTAGTTGTGTCTCTTTCCTTATAAAGTGTTAAAAACTAAAACTCTCTTTCTGGATCCTCCATATCTGGATAACCCCAGACCTTTCAGATGTAAGAGCTCGGGCTGGATCTTACTAGCTAGCTGACCTTAACTGCTCTGAGCTTCCATGTATGTAAATTGAAGAGGTTAATGCATTTATTGCTGCAGCCTGCCCACCCACAATATTCTATGATTCTGTGTAAAAGCATTGCTAGGCACAAGCCACACTATTGTCTTCTTTTACTCTGCGGATCTGATGGAAGGAATAAGATTGCGGGTTCTGCTAACGTTCAAGTAGATTCAAGTTGATCCAAAATTGTCCCTGATTTTAAGGAGATTGCTGTCTAATTGGGGACATAGGACTAAAATAGAAAATAGTCAGTGTGAAGTTGAGTGGTAATTACGACACGCACGTTACAAGTGCTTGTAGGAGATTAGTAGACGGAGAGAGATTGCATTAGTTTAGTTCAGGAATGGCCTCATGGGAAGGTGGGTAGACAGATGGGTGAGTATCAGACGGATCAAGAAAAAGGAGGTATTTGATCAGCGTCCTTTTATTTGCAAGGAAAAGGAATTGACTTAAGATATCCCAAGTAAAAAGTAAGGTTTTCCAGATAGAAAAGGAAATTCAACCGAATTTACCTTGAATAGAAATTGAGAAGTGAAATACTTCAGCATCCACAGGTGACATTCTCTCCAGCCCCCAGAAAACACTCAGAGGCTATTTATGGATCCTCAAGAAGGCCTGCTCAATCTCTTTTCTCTTGGAGGACAGACTTTATTTTTTATCTCTCTTGGGGCCCCACCCAAATGGCAGCTTCCGCTGTCCATTGAAAAAGCTCCTCTCTTTGTGGGAAGAATCCTAGATGTCATTTGCTGCTAGCCAGCTTATTGATTGCTTCCTCCTGAGTTAAGGACCCAATGGGGTCTATTCAGCCATGCCCAGCGATAGGGCCACATAGTCTAGAGAAGTTTTGTTCCTTGGGCTGGAAGCAGGACTGTTTATATTAGCAGGAAATTTTCCCTAACAAGGAAGATAAGGGTTACCACTAGTGCAAAATGTCATCCCAGGTTAGGGAAAACGAGGGGCATGAACATTGAAATCGTGAAGAGAATTGCCAAACTAGAGTGCACAGTGGTCTAAGGCAAAACTAAAAAGGAAGAATTCAGCCAGATTTAGCATGGCTTTGGAATTCAAGGAAATGATGAATGATTAGAAGGAGAATAAGGACTGAAAATGTAAAAAAGAAAAAAATAGGATAATGAATCGTTGACCATAATGATAGGGACAATGTTCAAGTCTTGAAGTGTGAGAAGACATCACAGTTCTGTATGCTGATGGAGCCTCTTAAATTTTACACCAGCAGGCAATCCAGTGAGAATGTGAAAGAAACTTTGTATACTGTGCTAATTGACCTTTGAGAAAAGAATTTGGTTCTTTATTGAATTTTGAAACATCACAGCCTGATAGAAAGGAGGCCAGGCTCGAGTTTCACATTTGGCTTTAACCTTTGCTGGAAGGTAGGTTATTTAACTTCTTGCTTTAATTACTCAGTCGGTAAAACAGAGGGGGAACGCTGACATCTAAGAGTTATTTTGAGGGTTAATGCAATGTGCCAGTATAATATCTGGCATATGGTAGATACTTTATAAGCGCTAATTCCTTTTTTCCCCTAATCTTCTTTAGATCTAGGTCCATATTAATTCTCCTCATCTCCTGGGAATGTTTTTCTAACTATGGGTGGTTTAAAACTTATGTCAGCCTGAACATGATGAAAGGGAAGGTTAAGACACTTTGAATGGAGAGGAGGGCTGAGAGGCAGGCAATGACTTAGAACCAACGGTGAGGCATTGAACCGTCTATGCTCACTGATGACACGGGCATTTTTTTCATTGGGTAGAAATAAAGAGAAGTGACCCAGATCACAAAGCACCTATTGTGTCAGAGCTCCTTTCCTTGAGAATGTCCATTTTGCACTCTTTATGAGCTTCTACAAGTGGAATCAGACTGCGTGGCTTTTCTAGACACCTCTAAAGGGAAGAGTGATTAAAATTAGTTACAGATGAAACAATGCCCTCTGCTTGTGTGGAGTCTCTTTGCAAAGAAATAAATGGCAGGAGTGACTGGACACCTCTCTACTCACACTTTTGCAAAAGCCGAAAGTTGTTACTCTGGTAGTCTGACTTTATAAGTATTGGCCAATGGTGTTTTCTTTAGCTTGTTGTCCCCATGGGCTTGAAGCATCATTACGGGATGCAGAGAAGGAAAAGAAAGCACCTACCCCTCATTATCTGCATGTCCCTACGTTCAGCCAATGGCCCCTGCCTGTCCGAGTCCTACCCCTGGAGGTCACTCTCCGAACTCTGTCTTTCCCAAGGAATTGCCCAGATTGTCACAGAGAGGGAGCTGGACCCTGACATTCGTGCCATTAGCAGTGCCATAGAAAATAAGCCCTTCCCTACAGTGCTGTCTTTGTTCCTCTGATAGATAGAATCGCGGTAAATACAAGTCTCCTTATGCAGATTAAGTGGTCCCTGCTGCTCTCTCTGCTTTGGTCTGTTACTCACTAAATTAAATTCTGCGTTGGAAAGAGGCAGAAGCCTACAGGTAGCTTTGTTCAGCAAATAATGAGGAAACCGAACTGAAAATCAACATACTTTGATGCTTGTTATGTGGACACATTCCATGGAAGCTCTAGGGGTAATAGTTAACATATACAATTTATTCAAAGATATTTGTATTTTATTTTGTGGCACCTAGTTTTAAATTGTGCCTAGAGCAGGACTCAGTAATTATTAGCTGGATGAACGGATGCACTTTGATAAGCCTCTAAGAATTTTGCTATGCAGCTATTAAAGGTTTGAACACTGTAGCTCCGAAAGACACTCACACTCAAGTTACATTCACTTTTTAAAATATGCTTTTAAAAATTTTCATTTATTTATTTAAACAGCTTTATGAAAGCATAATATACATATCATCAAAGTCACCCATTTAAGTGCATTATGATTGATGTTGCATTTATTCTTGACCCAACTTTTATTATAATGAAAGAAGCGTGCTTCTCTGATTGAATTTGTAGAGGAACATAAGGAGGTTAAAGGTTTGAATCAAAACTGTCGCTATCCTAGGATCCCAGAGAACAAGCGCTTTCTCGCAAATCCACTTGGTCTCAGAACCCTATGGTCTGTTTTTCCTCCTAGAAGGCTGGGCTTCTGGCAGGAGAGCTCCCCCTACTGTCAGGTTGGGGGATGAAGGAATTGCTGTGGCCTTTGTGTATGTAGGCCCCACACCTACATAAACATTTGAGAGCTCTTATCTGAACAGTCCAGTGGATCTCAATCAGAAATGTATTTAAAGGGCAGATTCCTGAGTTCCACCTTTAAAATGTCTGGCTCAGGTGGGCTAGCGGGGGTCCAAGGAAACTATTTTAAACATGGTCGCAAGGGGATCCTGATGTAATGGTCTCTGAGTCTATTCTATTCTGAGAGACTGAATGAATTTATAGCAACATTAGAGTGGTTATGGTTTGGAAATGTTGACTTCGTTGTCTAAATAGTTCTAGTTTTATCTACCTAATATGGCCCTTCTAGTGCATCTAGTTAAAGATACACATACACGCACTTTATTTTTGATGGAAAGAAAAAGCAAGATATTAAGAATAAGTAAGGAAAAGTAATTTAGAAGTTAAATACATATAATTTTCTTGTGGAAATAATGTTTTAGAACAATGCCATATCTTGTTTAAATATATATATCCACCCTTGAAAATGTTAGCTGAGCCTAGGTCCCTACTGGGAAGTGAATGGAATGGAAAATTCAAGCCCAGTCTAAAACATGAAAACATTTCCAGTGACTAATGGTCTCAAGCCACCTTAGTTAAGGCAGGGCTTCCTATTGACAAGAATAATTAGCTTTGGAAATAAAAGTTGAAATAGAAATGGAGGACACTCGCTGACGAGCCTGTTTTGCATATTTATATATTCTGCCAGGTCCTTGCTTGGCGCTTTCTGCTCTGAATAAATTTGCCTTTATTGTTTGTCCCGGCCTCCCCCATTCTCACAGAGCTCCTGCCGTGCCAAGAGAGATATGAAAAAAGGCCAAGTGATCTGCTATTGAAGCTGGAAGAAATATCTCCCTTCCAGTGACCTTCCTAGATAATGAGCAGATATGGTTTTCTAATACAAAGGGAATAAATCAAGGAAACTTTCAGGGAACTGGGGCAATAACAGTGGAGTCCAAGACCATCAATTCCGAAAGCAAAGGGCAGAGGCACCTTTCCCTATAGATCAATATTAGACTAAGACCAGATGGGAGGCACGCTCCCCCAGAAGGGGAGGGGTTACAGATAGATCCTCTTCCCCTCCCCCCCTCCCATCCCCACCCTGCTCTGAGTCTTGGTACGAATGTGGGAGAAAAGTCACGCCTTCACAGGATGATTTCTGTCAATTGAGCTAATGCATGGTTTTGAGAGATTGGCTGTTTGTCTTAAGCTTATTTTAATTTTTTGCTGTGAATTTGTTGCTAGATACAGGTGCCAGATCAGTGTCACTTTGAAGGCTTCTGTTGATGTGCAGAGCGACTCTGCCCTTCTCTGGTCTTCATCTGCAACCATTGGCCTCTCTGCAGAGGCACGTATTAGAGATGGGGCTAGAAGACAGCCAACCAAGTGTCAAGGGCCGGGTAGACCACTGGGTGAAGACAAGTTCATGGGGTATCTCTGCCCTAGACCTATTGCTGTTCATCTGACCCATTTGTTATTTATGTAGCATCATAGTAAACTAAGGAGAACAATGGGGAAAGTATGTTTAATTCAGGAAATGGTGTCTTGGTATGTGAAGAATACTCATGTAGATAATATTGATAACAATAACTGCTGTTTACTGAGATCTATATGTTGGGCATTGTGCCATGTCTTTCTATATATATATATCTCAACCCTTAAAGAGGGGTATTATTAGCCCCATTTTTAAACTTACAGATGGGCATATAGAGGCTCTGTAAGTTTAAGTGATGTGTTCTGGGCCACACAAGTGTGGAAAATATTAAGTGAAGCATATTTTACATAGGGCTGTCTGACCCAAAGTCCATTCTTTTAAGCATGCTTTTATGACACAGGAAAAGATATCCATAAATGGTCTACAGGGGAACCATAGAGAATTGGGAACTACACTTCAGAGAAAGCTCAGTCTGTTCTGAACTTTGTGTAGCAACCAACCATTTGGGCTAAAATCTTGGTCCAGGTGAGATGGCATGGAGAACTTAGTATTTTAAAATATGATGTGGTGCATGTCACATTTCAGAAATCACACTAAATCCTTCCCACCACTCCCGACCCCACCATCTTGCCCTATCTTGTCTATGAGGAAACTGAGACCTAAAGAGGGAAGTGGCATGTCCCAGACTGATGCAAAGCTACAACTCAGGTTTGTGGTCTTCATAAGCCTCTTCCTTCCATTGGTACCCAGTCATCTTTTGTTAGGGCCAGTTACAGCATCTTGTTTAAGACAGTAAGATCAATTTATGTTATCTTTCCCATAAGACCTGGAGAACTCCAGACTACTGTGCCTCATCAGGCCAGCAGTCAGCAATAGATGTGGGACGGGAGCTCATGACCCATGTCTGGGCCCCAGAACACATCTCCTTACTTCTCTCCCAGATACCCTGATGTTTCTTTTTTGATTCGAGTGTGGAACTCCCATTCTTAGACGTTGTGCTAAAAAGCCAGGGAAGCTCAAGACAGTGACCAATTTCCTGCTTGTTGGGGCTTTCTGTGGTTACTCCTCGCACTCAGTACTCCTTCCCAGTAAAGGCCTCCCCTCTGCCTCTTTTGTCTCTTCTCTAAAGTTTATTCTCTACACTGTGGACAAAGAGAGATTTCTAAAACACTCCTGCCTGTGTTTACCCCTATTGAAAAGATGAAGTTGAATCCTCTTCCATGTCTTTCTTAATGGACTTATGCAAGACCAGGCAAGATAAGGTCCTTCCTTGTTCTCTAAACTCCATCCATATTGAAATGGTTTTATTTTCTCAAACACACGATAGTTCTCTTGCCTCTGAGCCTTTAAACTTGCTGTTCCTACTGCCTAAGCATTCTCTGTAAGTCCTGCTCATTCTTGAAGTCTCAGTGTAAGCATCATTTCTCTCCAGAAGCTCACCCAGGATTCCTTATTATGTGCTTAGAACATACCTTGCATGTTCCCCAATCCTAGCTTTACCACCCTGTATTATAATTCCCCGAATGTGCCTATCAGTCTCCAACTATAGACTGGGAGCCCCATGGGGCTAGAAACCCTGCTTCTTATCTGACTCACTGTTGTGTCTCCACTGCTTAGCACCAGGCTCCGGCACAAAGCTTAGTGAATGTTTGTGAGCAAGTCCTCCCTTCTCTGCAGTGTTCTTTATGCCAACCACTGTGCCTAGTGCTGGTAACAAAATGGAGAGGAAAACTAATATGAGACTGGCCTCATGGAGCCTTTAGTCTATTGGCGGAAACACATAACTACACAACTACATAAACACACACAATGTAATTACAAATTCTGATAAGTTCTACATGAAATATTACAAGAGACCTTATTACGTGATGACCTAAACTTTTGCAATCACAGGTAGACATTGTTTAGCGATCATGGAGTAGATGAGGTCACTTGAAAATGTGTTCAGGAATGTTCAGTATCTCAACAATTAAGTGGCATGTTCATTAGTACAATGGAAATCCGAAATGGATAGATATGACGCTACCCAGTGTCTCAGCTGTCACAGCCTCCCAAGCACATGCAGCCCAGAACTCCAGAGGAAGCACTTCTATCCCTCTCCTTCTGAGAAAGTGCGAGCTCCAAATACAGGCCGTGTTTTCCTGCTGCTTTCACTTGGCATTCAGTCATCTGAGAGGAATGTGGAAGTATTTTCCTACGCATAATATTCATTAGATACTTTAGAAAAAGCATTTAAAAGAAAACAATAATGACCGTGTCCCCATTTTCTAGACGGTTGCTGATGATATTTTGTGGATTAAAGTATTACATATGCATAGTTACTATTTGGAAATGGCAGATAAAAAATGAAGTATGTAAAAATTATAAAATGTATAAAAATTTCTAAATATATAAGAGGTATAAAAGAGTAAAAAATATGAAGTAAAACTTCTTGCTAAAGGTAATGATTCTTAATCTTTTCTTAAATTCCTTGTAGAAAATTTTCTAGTCAAATAACAGCATGTGTGTGTGATTACTATTAATGCAAAAAGGAATCATACCATACACACTATTTTGTATTTACTTTTTATTGAACAATATATCCTGATAATCTCTCTATAACACACACAGAAAGCCCTTGTCCTTTTTATCAGCTGTGTAGTATTCCATTTATGGCTATAACATCATTGATTTAACTAGCCCCCCACTGATGCAACATTGGATTATTTTCAAGTTGTTTTTGTTGTTGCAGTTGTGGTTTTTGCTTTTAAAAACAAGGCTGGAGGAAGCATTCATTGGCGTTCTTCTAGTGGCACTCCAAAATAAATATTAAGCAGTGGGATTGCTGGTAAGGCTTATGAGCATTCTATATTTTGTAAGATTTTGCTAAATTATCCTCCAAGTCACATTGATCAGTACTATAGGAGCAGATCCATTTCTGGCGGCCACTCCAGCAATGTTGAATGTTCATTAATCGACTAGGTGCAAAATTATATCTCATGTTTTTATTTAAATATCATTTTTATAAGTGAGATTGCACGTCGTTTCTTATTTATCGGTTTGCATATGTCTTAGGAAGCTGCATTAAAATCAGCCAGGAACAATAGCTGCTTCTTTTGTTAAGTAAATCATAAGTAAGGACGGAATACAGACAGGCAATGGTAAGACATGTTGCAGAGAAAAATGTGTTTTAATCACAGGTCCTAGAGCTTTACAAATGCTCATTCAACATTAATGAACTGATAGTCTATTTACAAACCACCCTCACATATTTATCTAAGTTGTTCAGTAATGATCTTTCCTAGGCAGCACTTTATTGCCTTGGTTCAATTTGTTATATATATGGAATAAATTAACTTTCACCTTATGCTGTTCTGTGAATCACACTCCCAGCCCAGTGGCCCGTCTTAGTGAGGAGTTAATGTACCATAGACGGACACTCTGGAACCTCCACTAATCTCTTTGTCTGCAGCGTTGCCGTCATGAGGACCCAAGGGCTAAATGAAGACTTCAGGTTGTGCAGCAGTAATTCCATTAGCCCGAAGCTCTGCCCCCACCACCTTATCTATTCCAATTTTCCTGGTTTTCTTCTTATGCATCTTTCCAGGCTCGTTGGAACCAGCATTTGTAGCCTGTGGGTTTGTGGTGTGCTGGGTGTTGACGCAAAACAGATGTGTTTCTGAAATATGTCTTCATCCATCCAGGTTTTTAGGACAAGGTCATTCATCTTTTATCTGGTATAAGAGGGATTTCCAGGCCCTTCCCCAGGTAAAGAGCTTGATTCAAATGATGTGGTGATAGAAAGGTAGGCGGATTATTTCCTATTGTCATCACCCTGCAGGATCCCACGCTATAGGGAGAATCCAAGAGCTCAGCATCTCAGCCCTCTTCCTACTCCCAATTCCCATCCCATTTCCAGGAGCCAGAAACCAGGCAGAAAGGCTCCCTATGCCCGCTCTACTGTTATATTTCTTTTCAAGACTGACATCAGGGGTGACAGACTTAGCCCACTCTCCAAGGAATGGATACATTGAGAACTATACTTGGGGAGAAAAAAGAAATGAGATGAAACCCAACTCTCTGGCCCAACCCTTTTGTGTTTTATGCAGAGTGGTTATATTTGTGTTATTTTTTCAGCGAGTGCATTTCCTGAACCAAACATCAAGGACATATGATTAGATAAGGGACAGTGAATTAGCAGAATTAATGGACCGGAATATTGCAATATTCACATACAAAATTTTGCAATATTCCCGTATAAAATCTCCTAAGTACAGAATAACCAATCTATCTTTCCTTCCTCCCTCCTTCTCTCCCTTTCTTCTTCTCTCCCTTCTTTCCTTCAGTCCTTCCAAATTCAAAGCACTGTTTATAAGAGTCTCTCCTATCTGTTCCTCCCTGGCAACTCCTACCTTCTAAAATCACATTATTCCATGAACTTATTGTCCTTCTCTATAAGTCTGTTACAAGCAGAGACTAAATGCGTTTACAGAATGTGCATCTATGCTATATAGATAATATATTCTGTATATTCTATTCTATTATATGGTCTCAATGTGACCCTGGGTAGCTCAGGAACAGGACTCTCCGTACTCAATCTCCATTCTAGCTGTGCTTGCCAATGAGTCAGGCCAATGATGAGGTCCCGGATAAATGTTCAGGTCAGCTCTGAGGAGTTTCATTTTCCACAGTCTTGCTTTGGGACACAAAAGAGTAATTTGAGGCAGGAATCAAGGCTCTCTTTTCTAATTGTAGATCATATCTAGCGAGATGATACTAAGGAGAGAGAATGACACCCCTTCATCTCCCCTGACAACACTCGTCCATGTTAAACTCCGAATGTCAGAACACTGAGCGTCTGAAGCACAAGTCGGCCTTAACTTAGATTCAGATCTCCCCGTATCTACTGTTGTCCGGGGGGCCCACTTGCTCTCTATAGTCAGGTGTAAATGACATGAGAGCAAGGGCGGCTGACCTCCCACATCTCTTGTGCCCTAATAAGCTCTGAAAGTCTTGTTGAGCATCTTAGTAATCACACGATGCTATAAATACTGGTGCTCACTCCAACACAAGAGAAACCTAAATCACGAAAACTAGATGACGGATTTAGTTTCAGTGAAACAATGCTTATCATACTAAATTATAATGGTGCATTCAAATTTCATTAGTTTGTAGTGTAAGAGCTCTAAATATAATATCATGTTTCAAGTTTGTGCACATTTAAACACTGTTACTTTTAAAATTAAGCCAACAGCTTGAGGGGAACATTTATCTTTAAACGGGATTTGTGCTGACTCCATGTTTGAGAAACTAGAGCCTTAATTAATACTGCCACCCATTTCTTCACATGTGTGTGTCTTGCTTGCCCAGCTAGATTACAAGATTCTTGAGGGCAGATCCTATGACTCACATGATTTTTGAAATCCCAGGGTACCAAGGAACTTAAGTGATGCTCACATGATATTGGCTGGTTAATGGTGCTGTCTCTAGGTGATGTCAGGTTTTTTCTTTTCTCTGCAGTTGTTCAAGGATTGAGGGAGTTGTGTACAGGTGGCAGGAAGAGGTACATATTTCAACTCTGTTGTGTTTGTTCTTGGATCCAAAGGGCTCTGGACCCCATGGATCCTTAGCCGAGCTTCCTGCAGGGCTTTGATGCGCACACCCCTCCCAATTGGATGAGTGATCTGCACATCCTAAAAGCATCAGCCGGGCCTCTCCCTGGTGTCATCTTCCATTCTGATGTTCGATTGTGGCCGTGCAGTTTTATTGCTGCTGATAGCAGTGATATCTCTACATAAAGTGGTTTCTTTGTTGCCATCCTTTTATCCTTTTGTATTCCTCTTTAGCAGTGCTGTCCTTTTAGCTTGCACGCGTTGCCAAGCTCGAGAGAAAACCCAATCTGTCCTTCCCTTTACCTGGCAACTGCGGCTCTCCCCCTTTCCTCTCCCCCTCTCCTTTCTCTCTTATCTCCTTCTTTTCCTCTTTGGCCTTTTCATTTTCTTTCCTATAGCACAACTGGAGCCTTACTAGCCAAAGAGGACAAGGGGATGCATGACACAAAGTTTGAGATTTATCAGGAACCTTTCAGTGCAAAATGATGGCATGGGAAATTGCATCATCCATATATTTGTCTGAGGAAGAGACAGCAGATGGAGAAAATATTTATATATCAATGGACATTTATACTGATGCCTGCTCTATGGAAAAGACAAAAGTGAGAAAGGAAAGGAGGGAGAAAGACAAAGGAAGGCAAATAAAAGTGGGGACGGATGACCTAGGGCTTTTGGCTGCCTTTCAAGGAAACATAGGAGCAGCCAATTTGTCCTGCCCTGTCCAAAATCAGAACGAAAACATTCAATACACGATAGAATGGAAAGTTCTATGCTTTGTTTCATTTCAAGTCCAGGTCATTGTTACTGTTGAGTAGCAGAAAAACTAGTAGCACCATGAGAGGACAAGCCTTTTCTTTTGGGTTTAGAACAAGCGAAAATATAAGAAAATGGCCCAGAAAAGGTCAAAATCCCAGAACGAATCTGGTTGCCTGTCTTCTCCAGAGGACAATGGGCACTGATGCCGTTTCTTAAAGATCCTTTATGTTCTATGTTTACAAAGTACCATTGATTTTAGATTGACCTTAAAATTCTCCTCTTCCAGGAATTCTTCTCTGATTGACTGCCCTTCCCTCTGTGCACCTTGATGACTACTTGCCCCTTTATCTTACTTTTGTGTGCGTGTCAACTTCATCTCTTGGGCCTCTATTTCTTTATGTGCTTTCCCACCTGGCCGTAGAAGGTAGACACTGAATCCTTTGATTTTGGTTTTTATTTAGCTCTCGTCTCTTCCCAGCTACTGCTTGACTCGCTGTTGTACACACTGGCTTTTCACTGTTAACCGACTTCTCTCTAGCACAGAACTTTCTGCTTCACCCTTACTAAAGAAGCGAGGGACAACATGGAGAAGAAAGACCTACCTAGGCAATGGACCAGTCCTGACATGCGTGGACTTGTTTCCTGAGAGATGACCCCTAAAAGGGATATCCATTAAAGTGACAGTGAAAGAAAGTGACCAGAAGCTGGGAAAGCCAGAGGCTGGGATTTTCCCACACCATTTAGCCAAGAACCCAGATGCCTTGGATGCTGTGCCGTGGTTTCTCTGTTGGGAGCAGCAAGTCCCCCAAGGGCATCTGGAAATCTGATGATGGTGGTGGGATCAATTGTAAGTATTCACAATGACTAGAGGGTGGAATAGGTAATATTAGCATTTAATGCCAGGGCCCAGGAATGCCAAACACCCTGAAATATGTAGAAAAGGCCCACACAATGAGATATGTTGCCCACAAAATTCCCTTAATGCCCCATTATAAAAAAAGAGAAAAAACAACAAGACTATATAGCCCTTTTCTCATAAAATTCCCAAGCTTCAGGTAAGGTTGGCTCTGAAATCCTCAAATCCCTTTGTTCATGCATGAATTTTCTAGAGGAACCACTATGTGATGGGCACTGGGGATACAGTAGTTAGTAAGATGGATAAAGCTCTTGTCTTTACAGGTGAGAGATATGCGGGAGACGGAAACACTACAGTTCCAGGTTCTGAGTGTTTTAAGAAGGGAAGTGCTGGGTTCCACAGGAAGGTATGGAAAGGATTTGACCTGAATTAGGGTAGTTAGGGAAGGTTTCCCTTAAAAAGTGCCTCCTAATTGAAGATGTGAGGATGAATAGGAGTTCTGAGAGTCAGAGAGAGGGCACAGGGTGGTGCGTCCCTGTGGAGGAGCCTCTGGAGGAGGCAGAGGGAACAGCTCATGTGACATCCTGGAGATGACTGATCTTGAAGTGCATTAACGGAGAGCTGTTCAATATGGCTGCACCTTGGAGGGTAGACAGAAGAAGGTAAGGGGGTTGTTGACACTGGCCAAGTAGGTGGAACCCATCTTATAAATAACGATAAAGAGTTTAGACTTTATCAAGGGGGTAATTGCCAAGGGGGTTTTAAGCAAGAAAATTGGCAATTCAGTTAGCTCCCCCTCCAGCTGTAGTTTGGTCCAAGATGAGTTGACTAAATGTAAATCGAGTTAGCTTATCTTTTTCCTGCTCATCCTCCACTCATTTCACTTGTAACTTACTTAGCAACAGTAGTTTCCTAAAGAGTGCCATAACTTAGGTTTTGAAAATTGTTCATTAGGCAGAGAATTTATTGCTAACTATTAACAGTATAAGATTTGCCCTGCATTTATAAATTCATATCCTCTCTGGGTGTCTAGGCGAGTTTATCCATGAATAACCTTAGACGCTACCTTCTGAAGTTGCATAGAGAAAGTGTGGTCTTCTGTGCAATATTTCTTGCATAAGCTCGATGCTGCTATTCTTGCTGAATCGAAGCAACCAAAGAATTCCTCCACATTCTCTCATTTTAATCTCACAGCACAACTGCAGGTGGGATGAGTGGATAGTATTGGTATTCTAGTTCTCACAGATGAGGAAATGGATCACTTCCTTAGCTATCGACTTTAATGTCCTGCTATGAGCAAGAAGAGTGACCTAATTTTTACTGAGCAACTGCTAAGGTGTAAAGTACTTTCCATTGCCGTTTCTTTTGATCCCCTCAGTGGCACTGTTGGGAAGGATTTATTAGCTATGATTTCACAAAGAATTTCACAGTAGGGTTAAGTGACTTGTCCAGTGTTCATGTAGCTCTGGAATACCCTTGGAAAACAGAAAAGAAAATGGGTATGTTTGGCTTAAATGACAAATAGTCTTGTTTCTCCACACATTTTTGCCATTTTCTCCATTCCTGAGGTGGTCTTGACTTTTTCCTCCTAGATCCTCAGGTTTTCCTTTTTCTCCCTCTCTCCAGTTCTCTTCTCTGGCCCTTTATGCCTTTCTAAGCTGATTTTAGTTTCTAGTCTTGAACCATGTGTGCTTTTGCCACTACTGTCTCTTTGCTCTTTTAACGATTGTGTAATAGGAAATAATTGCAGATCCGAATTTCAGAAACCCAGATTCTCTTCCTGACTCTAGTCTTAAAATCTAAGAACAGCGATTGTGGGTATTTCATTCTACTTTGTGGAAGCTTTCACGGCCCTATCTCTGATGCAGATATTAGCACTCTTCCTTCTTGCTTAAAGTAAGGGGACATTGTAAGATAAACAATCATCAGGGCTTCTGAAGTGCTATCTGTGTATTTATTTTGATTCCAAGTCAATGTTCCCATGGCTTCCTTGTGCTCTTATGGTTAAAACCAAAAAGCTGCTATGGCCTCCAAAGCCCATCGTAGTTCACATCCCTTCACCTCCTGCTGCCTCACCTGGTATCATAAGACCCTTTATTTCTCATGCTCCATCCCCACTGACCTTCCTCTTGTTTCTCAAACATTCTAAGCTCCCTCCTGTTACAAGACCTTGACATAGTCTCTCTTTGCCTGGAAACCTCTTACCATCCCTCTAGTTAGCATCTATTCATTCTTTCTATCTCAATCAGTGGCTACTTCCTCAAGAAGGCATTTCCTAGCCCCTAGAATAGCTCAGACTACTATATGCTCCCGGAGTACCATGTATCATTCCGTTATAACAGTAGTCATCATTATTTGTATTTAGTGTTGTAATTAATTGATTGATGTCTATCTTATTCACTGGATTATAAACCTCATGATAGAGACTAAATTGGCTTTTGCACACCATTGTAATTTCAGTAACTGACACTTAGGTGCTCAGTGGGCATCTGTTGAAAGTTTGAATGAGTGCTCTGGATTATATTATGGGTGACTCAATTGCCCTTTGAATTGTTCTTATCTTGGTGTCAAGGATCCACTTCTGTAGGAATTTAAATGAATACCACAGGAAAAGAGAGAATATGATAAGGTTTGATATAGATTTCTGTGAATTGAAGGAGTTTTGAGTTGCATCTTCATATAGAACTCTGCTCCTATTCAGATCAGTTCAGGACACTGTACTTAATCTAAATTATTACAGGATTCCCGTGTAGTTCAGAACTCTTGAATGCTACGGGATTAATTTAGACTTGTTAAAGTCAGTTGGCCAGTAGAGGGTGAATGTCCTGGGAGAAAGCATGCAGGGCATTAGTGTAGGACACTGGCTATAAGGCCAGGTTCTAGCATCAGACTTCTTCAGGTCAAATACTGCTTAGTGATATGTGACCTGGTGTAAATTATTTACTTTCCTTCTAAGTGTGTTTTCTCACTTGTAAAATAGAAATAGTAATAGCAACTTCCACCTCACATTGATAAGGATAAAAAAAATAATCTTTGCAAAGTGCATAATGTGGTACAGGGCATCAAATAAATGTCCAGTAAATGTTAGCCCTTATATAATTAAGGTATTAATGTATATTATTAAATTATTAAGAGATTAATAAATATTAATTGACTTGCTTTGGCTTTCTTCTGAAAATCACAGACCCAATCTCCTTTTGCAACGCTCCTATTAGAAAGTCAAGATTTGAGATGACATCGAGATGTTCATTGAAAATGTTGATAACGGAATCTCGAAAGATGTTAAAATCATTGACAGAAAACAAGCAAGTAGGTTCTTTAAGGGAGGCGAAAACCATGATGACTCCACATTCTTTTTGATGGCCTTCACATGATTCTAATTTCTCATTGCGCACAGTGGGAACATTTTTTGTCATCACTTTTTAAAATTACAACCACTCCCACATTATGTCTGGGGAGTTCTAGTAACCTTACAACCTTTCATAAAGGAGTAAAGGCAGGCACTCTGACATTTGGAGAAATGAGGTGTGCGGTTATTTTTAGACTGACTGAAATAGCAGCCGCAGGTTTCCATTTATAGGAACTGGAGGAACCTTCTACTGCATCTGGGACGATGTAATGACTTCTATAAAATAATGACTTTGCCATCATACACTTATCCCGCTGATGATTACCTACCTCTTTAGTGGTCTTTGTATTACGCTATTTTGTCTTTTTAGTATTGAGAGAATGAGGTCCTGGGTGTTCTTTACATTTTATCATTTCTTTCTTCTTGGGCTGCAAGAAAATGAGAAGCAGGGGCAGGCTATCTCTCCTGGCTAAATTGTTCCTGGCTAATAAAACTGCAGAAACTGTATGTTAGGGTGTCTTCCATAAATCAGCCTTGGGGAGAATTAGGTGCTTAGAGATGGAGGAACGATGTTTAATCATCACTTGTAGGAAATCATTAGTTGCACACCCTTATTCCACTACTTGCCCATTCGTCATTCCCCAATCGCTAGTTCTTCCCCAGACCATTAACATTCCTCAATGACTTTCTAAATGCAGAGAAAAACCACAGAAGGGGTGAAGGATAGGGGGACATTATGGAAACACGCAACTGAGGGATGTCTCTACTGCTTGCCTCCTGCTCCTGTGAATGTAAATAGACCAACGTAAGAACAAAATGATCCATAACTCGGCCAGCCAGATGCTGCCACGACAGCTGAAGAAGTTTCTCCCTCCTCTTTGCCTCTTCCCTCTGTAAAAATAAATAACATGGTCTCCACCTAGATGTTTTTCCTTTGGCAATGTGTAAGACAGCTCTGTCTTTCCTTCATTGTCATAACCTCATGAGGGACAAGGAAAGTGAGGAGGTTAAGTGGTTAGTGGAGGAGTGCCAGCTTTGGGAAAGTGTCTCCCCACATTTTCTGCCCCATCCTAGAGAGAGAAAGCCACAACTGAAGATTTCATAGCGTCTACAAATAAGTCAAGAGGGAAGTTCGGTAAAACTGAACTGGTTCATTGACTACACGGATTGGTGAACACCCTTAAAAAGATTGACCCAGTAGTGATGCATAGACAGACCACTCTGTGCAGTAATTTTCAGGAGGAAACAGTATTCTAGCCTTGTCTTCTGCTCCTGGGATGTACTTTTTAATGCTAATACATGTACACAAAGTGATTTTAGGAGCCCTTTTCTTAGATAATATCCCAGGTCTTTTCCTCTGATTGCTTCCTGGTCTATGCTCAACAAATTGAAAAAATATAAAAATTATGCTCCTTTTAATGGAAAAAGCATATATATATATTTAAAGATGTTGGGGAAATGGAGGAAGTGGCTAGAATGCTAAGATCAGTTTCTAGGAGGTCTATAGGACCTTAGAGATTGTGGTCCCTGGTTCTTTGTCATTATTTTACTTCTAAACCTAGAGTGTTCCTTTTTTGTTGATGGAGGTGCATGACTAATATGACTCTCACCTTTATTGGCCAGGATTATTGTCACTTGTCAGGAGATGATCAAAAATGAAATGAGGTGAGGGACAGATACTTTCTGTGAGGAGGATATAAGCAGACAGAAAGCTTGGGGGGACAAATGTGAATACTTGTGAAAGAGCTAGTCTGATGGGCAGAGGCAGAGGTGAAAAGAGAAATTGGCGTGCTTGTATGATCTCTCTGAGGGGCAAGAAAGTGAGTTGGATCAGAAAGTTAGTCCGACTGCCACTGCTTGGAACTGTTGAGGCTTTAAATATATTTGCTTCCAGAAACAATCCAGGCATTGGAAGGGAGGGAGATAAAGGCAGAAAGAAGCAAGATAGTATAGGCAGCTGTACAAGTAAGTACAGGATGATAAAATAGCTGCTTATGGATACAACCATCTGAGCAAAAGTTTAAAAACATCGACAAGATAGAAACATGCTATTGTCGATAGAGTTACTAGGAAGACAAGATAGCAATAGGATGTGTGGGCGTTGGCTCAAGTATTTAACTGAATGTGTCAAATGCCGTGTGTCTGTGTGTGTGTGTGTGTGTGTGTATTTAAGAGTGATCTGAGACAAATATGTAAAATGTTGACATGGGTTAAATCTATAAAATGGGTATATAGCTACCTGTTATAAATCCTCCATTCTCTTGGGTGTATTTAAGTTATTTTTTTTGGATAAACATTTAAAAATGAAACTAAATGCATTGTTTATAATCTACAAGAATACTGATAACTATTATAGATTTGATGATCTACTCTACAAAGACTTTACTTTCTAACATAAATTTCTTAAGGTCGCTTTGCCTCAGTTGCTGAGGTCGTTAGAAGATAAAATGTCTAACTCATTTATGACCATGAAGTTTTTAAAAAATCTTGCAGGTGAACATTAAAATGACTTTTTAATTTTAATTTGAGCCAGCTTTGAGCTGGGTGGATGTAGATTATACAGAAGACACCTGATTAATCTCCACTGTGATGATCCTATTTCCAGACAATGATAAAGAGCACTGAACAGCTGTAATCAGTTCCTCTAGGATGCCTTTGATTCCCCAAGAGAGGTGTTTCCATTGCAGGTGGGAAGACGGGAAGGTGGCAGGCTTGTGTTCATAGGAGAAACCACAGGGATAAGAAAGCCAAAGGTATATCTTATGACTGGAATGAACTTTAACCAGTTCTATTCCATATCATGATGCGGGTCCACGTTAGGATCACACGTGTGGTTTTTCACATTTGAAAATGCTGCAGATCCAGAAGCAGGCAAGCACCCGACTTGTATTTTCCTGACAGCTAGGGTTCTCTGTATCCAACTCCCTTGCCTATTCCCTCTGTGAGAAATCTTTTTCTTAAACCAATGATCATTGTATTCCTAGTAAGTACCATGCACTGTGATAGACGCTGGCGACACAGAGATACACTCAACCCAGATACTCTCACAGCCTAGTGAGAGAGAGAAGCAGGTTCTAGACAACTGCAGTCCCAATTGATAAGTTGAGCTGTTAAAGACACTCAGTGTCCTGGAGCCTGGCAGGAAGGGCTCCCAAGTTACACCCAGTGGGTCAGAGGAAACATCCAGAGAAAGGAGCACCTGTGGAGGAGTAGCCATTGGCTAAGTGAAAAAGTTGACAGGGTGGGTCAGTCAGGGTTCTCCAGAGATTCGGAACCAAGATGGTAGATAGAGATATATGTAAGAGATGATTTATTCCAGGAATTGGCTCATGTGATTATGGAGGCTGAGAAGTCCCAGCGTCTGCTGTCTATGAGCTGGAGACCCAGGACAGCCGGTGGTGTAACTCAGTCTGAGTCTAAAGGCCTGTGAATTAGGAGTGCCACTGTCTGAGGGCAGGAGAAGATGGATGGCCCAGCTCAAGCCCCCTTCCTCTGCCTTTTTGTTCTATTCAGGCCCTCAGAGGATCGGATGATACCCACTTGCTCTGGTGAGGGGGATCTTCTTTACTCAGTCTACCCAATCAAATACTAATTTCTTGCTGAAACCCTCTCCTAGACACACCCAGAAATAATGTTGTACCAGCTATCTGGGCATCCCTTAGCCCAGTCACGTTGACACATGAAATCAACCAATAGCGGGAGCCTATTCCACGTGGTAGGAGCAGTAATTTCCTGGAGCTCTAAGGGGCTGAAGCATGATGGGAAATATCTAAGTACAGATTACAGTCATGGCATGCTGTTGAAGTATTTCAAGGTGGTAGTGGCTAGACTTCTGTTTTAAAAATAAAATCGCTCTCATGGCAGTATAAATGCTGCCTTATTGGAAGATGAGTCTCAAGACAGGAAGATATCTGTGGCTGTGAAATAATTTATAGCTAAGGGAGAGATAAGAAGTAAATAAAAAGTAGCCAGAATTATAGAGATCTGATATGACGCTCTAGCTTCACAGTGTTTTCAGTAGACTGAGCTAGAGAGAGTCTCTGGGCTGTTTGTAAAAAAGAAAGAGCTGAACCTAGCTTAGTGAGCAATTATTTGCTTTAAAGTAGTTTTTTCTCTTTAATACCCAGGTGTGTTGTAATATTTCATAATAATAATAATAATAACAACCACTGCCAATACTTACCGAATTTTTTCTATGTCCCAGGTATTGTTCTAAGAGTTCATGTGTATTCACTCAAATCTCACCGCAATCCCATGAAATAGGTTGGAGTTATTCTCTTGTTTTACAGATAAAGCACAGAGAGGTTAAATAATTTTCCCAGGATCACACAGCTAGCCAATGAGTGTAGCCAGGAATCAAACCCAGGTGATCCACTTCTAGAGTCCATACTCACTCTCATGCTATACTGCCTCCTAGAGTAAAGCCATTTCATGTTTCCATGTACAAAGCCATGCCACTATTTTTGCTTGTTTGATGGTTTATATGTTATTTAGAACTTGTTTTCTTTAGAGGAGATGCTGGTCTTTTTATAAATATGGTTTAACCTGAGGATTTTGTAGGTCTAAATCTGTGTCCTAGACAAGTTAATAATTGATGTTATCATTAAACTCATTGATAATGAAATTATTTCATTCAACATTTTTATTTCATCCTAGACCCATCAATTATAAGAGATACAAAATTTATAGGAAAAGATCGATGGTCATATAAAGATGTTTCTAATAGAGGAGAACAAGTCATAGTGATTGATATTTCAGTGCAGAGATTCCCTTATTCATCCATCCATCCATTCATTTATCAAATATTTATTGAGTGTTAACTCTATGCTGGGTGCTGCTCATGTACTAAGGATACAAAGTCAAAAGACACCGTCCTAGCTCTTGAAGAGCTCTCAGCCAATTGGGCCTAATGAAATTCCTGTTTCTGCTCTCTGTGGTGGGAGGGACAGGGCCCCAGGAATTGATCAGAGATGCTCTTCTATTTAGTTAAGCCAAGACTATGGAATCAAATGATCAGAGAGAAATTTTTTTTTAAAGAATAATCTTTTTTTTAAAGAAAAATCTTGGCAAAAGAATCTCAAAACACACACACCCACTAAAAAACTCTGCTCTGAGAATCTGCAAGACAATCTACACAGCCCCTTTGAAAAATCTGGCTGAGTGAAGGAGTGGAAGGAACTTTAACTCTGACATAAGGATTTAGCGTAAGTTAGTAAAAAGGGCAATATTAAAATTTAAGTAGGAAACTTCTGTTGTCTTCGATAGTAATCTCGTTTAAGAATTAGTGAGAAAGTATCCAAAGTCTAATGCTTACTTCCCTTGAACTATGGCTTAAAGTGCTAACAGTCTTTATAAAACATAATTAGCTATGTAAGTGAAGTTCAGATTTTTAAAGAATGAAATACTGCACGGAGATAAGTCTTGAAAATCTAGAGAAATAGATACCCCAAATTAGCCTTTGGTCATCGAGCATAGCAGCTCTGAAGGCATTCTGGGGATGTGTCTGTGACAGCAGGGACATAGGCAAATTGGCCTTTGTCTTGTGCCATTACAAATTATCTTATAATAAGTCAAGCTAAATCAGGGAAAGATAGCTTTTTTTCCCCTCTTTGCTCATTTGTATTCCTCTTCCTATGAGAACTTTAACATACTTTTTGTTATTATTAGATCCCCTAATAATAAATTCAGAGAAGACTTGTTACCCAAAGCCTGGTTTTAGTTTCAGGAAATAGCAAATATTCCGGAGGCAACAGGACACAGAATCCCACATCTTGAACTGAATGGAATAATATCGCATTTACTGAGCTCCGAACAGCTTTCTATTTATCTCAATTGACTTACAGCTCTCAACAACTTGTCGTGGATTTATTAATATTCCCATATGATAGTTGAGAAAATTCAGCCTTCCTTCTGAGGTGTTTCCCAAGATCACACAGCCCGTCAGAGTATGAATAGAAGTTTTAAAGTCAGATTTTCTGACTCCAAGACCAGTGCTGTTTCCTCTTCTTGATGTTCTTACCAGTAGCTTCCTGTAAGACATGTCGCTCTCTTCCTGATGACATAAGATGCCAAATTTGAGAAGTCAGGCGAACTTGTATTCCGTTCAAATGTGAGATTTTGCAGGATTCAACCCAATGGTAGTAAAGCTGTAGACCTCTCCATCCCCTCCCCAGAGAAGATTTGCTTATATTCTAGAGTAAAAATGGAATTTATTCCCCATTCCCCAATGTCTCTCTCTCTCTCTCTCTCTCACTCCCTCTCCCTCTCTGTGGAGGGGCGGATGTGCAGCCCACGAGCATCTCTACTCTCAGGTCCCTGTCCTGTGATACACCCACTGCATGTGCGGGAGCCATTAAGCCCTCGCTACAGCTGGCGATTGGGCACTGGCAACTGATGTAACATATCTCTCTGGCGACTGCTTTTGTTGTGAGTAATAAACTGTCTTTATCTCTGACCCGGAGGTCTCATGTTATCTAGCAAGTAGGTTACAATCTTATATACCTCACAGTGTCTGACATAACACCATGTTTTAAATGTTTAATCTCTTTAGCCATTCACTCATCCACCAGCTTTTTTAAAGAGCAGCTGTTATAGGTGAGTGATTCCTCTAAGCCCTTGGGACACAGCAGTAAATTACATGAAAGAGGCCCCTGACTTAATGGGGCTTACCTCCCAGGGGATGAGTAAACAATAAACATGTAAACAAATTAAAAAGCTATTTTTCATCTGGTCATAGCGTAAGTGGAGAAAGTCTAACAGTGTTAGATTTTCACTGTTAGATTAACACTGTTAGGAAAATCTAACAGTGCAATGTGACAGAGAGTGGCTTGACTCAAGGCAGAGCCCAGTCTAGACAGGTGGTCAGATGGGGCCTCTCTAGATTGGTGAGAAAATTAAAAAAGGACAGTGGGACTTAGCTGGGGTTGATTTTGTCCCCACAGGAGACATTTCATAATGTCTGGACACATTTGTGTTTGTCATGACTGGAGGAAGGTGAGATTACCAGCATCTACTAGACGGAGGCCACGGATGCTGCTAAACATTCAATTCACAAGACTATCTCCCACAACAAAGAATTATCTGATTGAAAATGTCAATGGTGCTAAGATTTAGAAACTCTACAATAGGATAACAGGGCTGTGTCTGAACTAAGAAAGAGATTGTGATTGCACAGATGGAAGGCTAATAACTCACTGAAGGATGATAGGGTCGGTCAGAGACGCCTTAACTAAAGAACTGAGCTTTGAGCTCAATCTTGAAGGATAATTAGAAGTTTTCCAAGAAGATGTGGGGGGCATTATAGGAGCAGAGTCTCTCAAAGGCTGGAATGAATGACACCGTTTCCCTGCCAGAGAACTTCCTGATCCCCAAGGATGCTGGGGACCACACTGAAGTAGGACATAAGAAGCAGTCAGAGTAAGGGTAGCAATCTGTTCTTTCTTGAAACTTTTGAAAGCAGTTGGTCTGAAATGACTGTGGGCATATGTTTGCACAGACCAATGACATACCTACCATGTTCAAACATCGTCTCTGTGTTAGGGACAGGGGGAAGACTGGCCAGCTCTTCTCAAATATGTTTTCTGTTCCTTTTGGGCACCCAGCTGGATTAGCTGTCTGAGCTGCGCTCTCAGGTAGCTGTAGCTGCGTGACTGAGAGCGGCCATGGATTGTGGTCAGGGATGAAGTGTCCACCTGCAGGACGTGCTCATAAAGCCTCCCATGTGTGGTCCTCACTCTCTTTCCCCATCCACTGGTTGAAAGCAAAGGACGGTGAGGCCCTGAGGATGGAGGCGTCACAAGATGGAAGGAGGCTGGACTCTGAATTGCTGTGTGACAGACTGTGCACTGGACTTCACCTGAGCAGAAGCTGAGTTTGTATGGTATTAAGCCACTGGGATTCCAGGCTTTATCTGTCATAGTAGAAATGCTGCCATAATTAATCTAGATAGTGATAGGTACTTTAGGTACATCATCCCTAATGTTTTCAATGACCTTGCAATACAGATGTTATTACCCATGTTTCAAACATAAGGAAAAAAGGCTCAAAGTGGTTAAATAATTTAAGCTAGGAAGTGGAGAGAATCAGCAGTCAAAATGCATGCTCTTTCCAATATGCTACATAGCTATGTACTTTCCCTCTACAAGAACTAGTTTCAAATGACTGTGGATAACTTTTTCCAGGGAGAGCTTTTCTATGGAGATTTGGATCTTTCTCTATTTTTTTCTGGTTTGGAGGGGGACCAAATAGCTTTCTTTCAAGTCTCCGTGCCTGGTTTAGCATATCAATGCAGCATTCTCACTGCCTAAAATATTTGACCCAGTACAGGAGGTAACATGGCCAGTAAATAGAATCTGCTCTCGCCTAAGTGGTACCTTGCTTGTCAGACACTCAATGAATGAAAACAGGACTTTCACAAATGAGGTTGCTTGCAATTTTCCTTAATTTTTTTCCTTCAATGAGCTGAGAATGTACATGAAGCAAAGGACCTTCTGCCTCTCTCAGCTTCTGGAAGTCACATTTCATGTCCTAGTGAGAGAGTTTATTGGTCCCTAAGGCTGCTGGAAGAAGTTCCCGGTAGCCAGACAGTCATTAAAGGAAACAGTGTTTAGGTACCAGTCCTGGGAAATCCTAGAAGATTTTATGTGGTCAGGAATGAGGCCAGGGCCTGAGAGGGGCAGCATGCAGATCTTTGATGTAACACATCTGAAAAAAAAAAGGAAGACGGGTGTGACAGGGTCTCAGAGTAAGAAATGCGGCTGGAGAGACACTGTAGTAGCCTTGGGTTTTCAGTCTGTCCAGCATCTTTGGGAAACCACCTCTTCTCCATTCTTAGTCCTCGAAATTCAGTTGAGGCTGAGTACTACCTTCTACTTCGAGGATTGGGCAACTGACCCAGGCTTGACCCATCTCTTCTTTCTGTCTCCATCTCCCACCTCTGTCGCTAGCCACATTGATTATTATAGACAGAGGCGTATTACCTAAGCATCACCAATAGGAGTTATCCCTGGGATGGTTCTGGTGTTGGCATGGGAAAATTCTCTCTAATTATAGACATACCTAATTATCTGAGCCAGGTAACCCTTGGGGTACACCAGGGACATTCCTTAAGAAAAGCCTGTCTAAGAATTCAGCCTCACAGAAGAAAGAAATATTAGAAGACTTGAAAAAAAAACAAAACACCCGGATGAAATTGGTTAGTCCTAGACATAGCTATAAATGAAGTGAATGAAATGCTTTGAGGTTTTAGTTTTAGGAGCCACACGTTCCCTTGTTTTGTCTGAGTTAGTTTGAGTTGGGCCGGTCTCATTTGCAAACTAAAGGCGTACACATAGTGCACGTTCCTCTAGGCCAGGATAAGGATTTGGACCTTTTCTTCCCAGAAGCAATGAGAAGTTATTGAAGGATTTAAGCAAGAGAGAGATAACACTCAAGTTTGTGTTTCAAAGAGATCGCACTGGCTGCACTGTGGACAGCATAGTCAGAGGGCCTGAAATAATGGGCATAGACTAGTTAGGAGGTGATTATTGTCATCTAGATGACAGGTTAGTACTGTGGATTTGAGTAGTGTCGTTCAGAATGGAGAAAATAACACAAGTTAGAGAGATATTTGGGGTATAAAATTAAATGGATGTATTCATGAATTATGTGGGGAAAATAAGAAGGAGAGAGTTGTTAAGAGTCCCTCCTAAGTTTCTGGCATGGGAAAGTGGTTGAATTGGAGAGTTATTCAAGGAAAAATAGAGAAACCTAAAAGAATGAGATGTGGAGAAGGCATAGAGATCCTGAGCTCGCTTTTTAATATGTTATGTTTGTGGTTCATATGTAAATTTGTCATGTTCATATGGAAATATCAGTTAGATGGCTAGAAAGTTGGGCCCGAGTTTCAGATAAGAGCTCTGGACAGACGATATACATTTGCAAGTCATCTGTGCATTGATGGTAATTTAATTCATGGACATGCACGAGATCACAGAGTAAAAGGTTAAGAGTGAGCAGAGAAGAGGGGCTGTGGCGGGGCCTCAGGTATTTTTTGCATCCAATATTTAATAGCTAAGCAGGAAAGAATAAGTCTGCAAATGAAGACAGAGAGAGGCAGCCAGAGAGGTAAGAAGTAGTGAAGGAAGCCGGTATGTCCACTAAGAAGGGAGAAAAGTGCCTGAGGATGTTGTGGTCACCATTGCTGATTGCTGCTGACAGGGCTAATAAACTGAGAACTGAGAACTACTAATCAAATTTAGTAACATGCATTCCCTTGGTGACCTTAGGAACTGTTTCAATAGTGTGAGAGCAAAAGTCACATGGAGTGGGGTAAGGAGTGAGTGAAGAAGGAGGAAATGGAGACGGGGTATCATAAATAATGCTTTCAAGCCAGTGAGCCCTTCACATGCAAAAATGAACCCACAGCAACTAGATATGTTTGACAAATTGAGGTTTTGAATTAGATCTGCCTAGACTTCTCAGAATCAAGAAAATATTTATCCTGGCTCTTTGTCCGTAGTCCAGTTATGTTCAACCAACATTTATTAAGTGTATAACCTGTGAGGCTCTGGGTTATAGAGCTGAGCAGGACTCGGCTCTTGGCTTTGAGGAACCGATCGTCTAGATGGAGAAGTAGACTTGAAAAGACAATATTCTAATTCACTTGGTAATGCAGTGAAGGAAAGGAGGAGATTCTCCTGAGAGAAACAGCAAAGGCCTCCTGGAGGAGGTGCCAGCTGAACAGTCTTGAAGGATATGTAGGACTTAAGTCTATCTCCATGGAAATATAACTGTTGCATACATGGAGCCAATCCATAAAAAATAAATGTGAATACAACTGGCCTTCAGCATCTAATGGAATAAATGTACAGAAAACTAGCATTCAATTTACTTATACTTGTGACTTGGCTTAACCACCACTGGTTGGCTCTGCATCCATTGAAAAAGGAAAATGCAGAGCCCTTAGGTGTGTATCGAAAAGAATTTCTCCTAGACTTCTTATCTCCATGGGGTTTCAGAATGAAATACACCAGCTCCACAGGGAAGCCTCTGACAGATGGGAAACTATTTAACAAGCCATGGAAAAATGAATAGGTTGGCTCTGAGAGGGAGTGCACAGTCAGAGAAATCTATTCTCAGAGATGTGGGTGTTGGCGGGACCCAATGACCCACATTCGGAAATATTTGTCTATTAATTAGGGCAGGTAGTTCCATCCCAGAAGACTTTGCCTAGCAACTGTAACCAAGAGCATCTGCAACTTCAGTCCTGTGAAAGAACTTCAAGTGTGAGAAATCAGAGTGGCAGGTACAGTAGCAAGAGAAGACTCTGAGTGAGCCCAGTGTTCTCTCTGTGCCGCTGTTTCCCCCTCACCCAGATGAGTAGTTCCTGACAGCCCAACAGATCCACAAACCAGAATCACTCTCCCCCTTACAAACTTAATCTCCGTGTGGCCTTTTCATCTGGCGCATGGATACCAGTGACGGGTGGCTTCAAATAAGGGTATTAAAACAATGTTGGAAGGTCATTACAGGATGGTTGGAACATAGAACAGATACAATGGAGTTTTTCATATACTCTTGATTTGCCTTTTGTTTCATTCAATTCATTCATTCATTGAACAAATAGCCATTTAGCATTTTTCATAGTCTAGGGGCACAATATTGAACAGAACAGAGTGTCTGCTCTCAAAACCTTAAAATTTATGGGAGGAGATCAACAAAGTCATTTCACTGCAGTGAAATAATTGCTGCAATGGGGAGCTCTAAGAACAGGGAGCCCTGGGAAAAGCTAAGTAACCCAGTCTTTGAAGAGTCACAGAAAGCTGACAGAAGGAGGTAAAGTGTGAGAAAACTTAAGATTCACATTGAGGAAAAAGGAGTGAATGGTATTCTATGAAGTGCTAGCAATATGTATCAAGGCCAGGAGACATGAGCACGGCGTGTTTGTTGAGTGACTAATGGCTTGGGATTTAGAGGGCTAAATAGAAGTATAAGAAATGAGATGGAAAGTTAAGTGGGGACTAGATCATGTAGGGTCTCCAATGCCATGCTAAGGAGTTATACTGTTACCCTTAAGGAGTCATAGAACAGTTTTCACTGGAAAGGAATCCTGCTCATGTTTGTACTTTGGAAAATACTCATTAATTCATTGATATTAAGAAAATGCTTATTAAGCTTCTGTTCTATGCCAGACACTGTGCTGAGCACTGGGGATACAACGGTGTGCAAAGCAGCCATGATCTCTGCCCTTGGAGAGATTATATGTAAGACAGACATTATACAAATGATTTAAAGGGTCCCTGGGATATCAGTGTGGAAGATAAAAGAGATGGAGGCTCAAGGTTGGGAGACAACTTAGAGTCCTGTGGCAGTCAACCAGACGGAAGGCCAGGGCGGCTTATACCAAGGCAGAGGGTGGAGTTGGGAGGACTGCATTGACTCCGGAGACGGTATAAAGGTAGAAGCCATGGGACGGTGTGATGGAATATATGAAGAAGGTGCAGGAGGCAACTGGGCTCTCCCAGGGACCATAAACTTCTCTTGGTGAAATGACATGATAGGGCTCAGTCTGTTCCACGGAGAAAAAGAAACCCGCTCAAACTTTGCAAATCCATGGGTGCATCTTAGAATGAAATCTCGTGGTGGTGAGAGATGACATACAAATCCAAGGCCACGCTGCTTTTTAGAGAAAGCAGTCAATCGCTCACACTCTAGCACAAGATTGCTTGGCATAGCCAGTTTCTGCAGTTCCCATGAAAAAGGTTTCGTACAGGTTAACATCCAAAAGTCTACTTACAATTTCATATTTGGGCCTTTTCATGGCTCAGTGCACCCGCAGTTGCAGATTCTTCTGGTGTTTTTAACTCACACCAGGAGATTTTTTTCCCAAGATATTGCTATATTTTATAATTTTAATTATGAATATTTCAAACCTATTAAAATGTGCATAAAACAATATACCAGACACCTATGTAGCCATCACTAGTATTTTAAAAAGTTAACTGTGCATCCTATTTGCTTAAGATGTCTTTCTTGAGCAGTTAAGACATAATTAAATCATTATTGCTAAGTCTTCATCCTCCTGAACACCTCAGAGGAAACCATCACTGTAGGTCAGTGAACATCATTCCATAAACTTCTGAATTTACTAGACATACATGTATCTACAAACAGCACATAGTGTATTTTAAAATGTTACAGAAATTGTATCATAGTTGATCATTTTCCATCTGGTCTTCGTCATCCAAAATGTTGCTTTTGAGATTTCTCCATGATGATAAAAGTGAATTCAGTTCATTTATTCTTTGTCTTTTGAGGAAGACTGGCCCTGAGCTAACATCCATGCCCATCTTCCTCTAATTTATATGTGGGACACCTACCACATCATGGCTTGCCAAGCGATGCCATGTCTGTACCCGGAATCCAAACCGGTGAACCCTGGGCTGCTGAAGCAGAACGTGTGCACTTATCTGCTGTGCCACCGGGCCGGCCCAGGTTCATTTATTCTAATAACTGTATATATCCTATTGTATGGATCAGAGTTTATAGACGCATTTCCTTTACTGAGAGACAGTAACTTTCTCTATTCTTTCCTTTGTATAAGAGTTTCTCTATGTGAGCTGTATCCTCATCAAAACCCGGTGATATCCGTGTAGTTACTTTTTGACAGTCTGGAAATGAAATTCTATCTCATTATTATTTTAATATCCATTTCTCTGATTATTAGTGAGGTTGAGGTTTTTTCTCCTGCATTTTATTAGCTCTTTGAGTTTCTTCTGCTATGAATCACCTCTTAGTATGCTTTGTCCATTTTCCTATTTGTTGTTTCTCTCTCTATTGTATTCTTTTTCTTATTGTTTTGTAGAAATTTGTTCTCTATCCTGAGCACTTAGTCTTTTGTTCAGTCCAGGGGTTGCAACTATCTTCATATAGCCTGTGACTTGTCTTTTCGTTTTTCTGGCATTTCTTTCCTTGATGGAAAGAAAATATTTTTCACCTTATTTTTGTTTGTTTGTTTTATTTAATATGTGTTGAAATATGTGTATAGGTTTTCTTCTTTCGGATTTATGTTTCTTTCATACTGTTTAAGAAATCATTGACTAAACCCAACACAATACAGCTATTTTTTTCTATATTTTCTTCTAAAAGTTTTACACTATTGCTTCTCACATGTCTTTCATCCATCTGGAATTTATTTATACGTATAGGCAGAGTCCTAATTTTGTCTTTTTCCATATGGACAGCCAGTTAATGATCTCAGCACCATCACCAAAGTCTTTATAATGCCACCTCTGTCGTGTGCAAACTCTCATATACACAGGGATCTGTTTCTTTCTTCTATATTCTGCTCCTTGGACTATTTTCTATGCCTGCACCACCAGATTAAAATAGTAACATTTTAATTAATATTACTATTGTTAATAATATCTATAATTATTTATATATTAAATACATATCACATGTTTATATTAAAATAAAATATTCCTAATATCAATCCATACTCCTTCTCTTGTGCCTCCCCTTCTTCCTCCTTCTCATCACAGTTGCTTCCATCTACTTTTTTTTCCTTTTTAAAGATTGTCTTAGCCGTTATTCAGTTTTCAATTTCCATACGAATTTTAGAATCTGCTTGTCAAAGATCGTGAAAAGTCTTGTTGGAATTTTGACTGGAATTATACTGAATTTGCAGGTTAATTTTGGGAAATTGGATGATATTGATAATTGCCATCCATGTAGATATGTCTGTTTTCATTTATAGGATTTCTTTCTTAGTCTTTTTCTAAAATTTTATATTCTTGCCATAAAGCTTTTGTACATTGAAAATTTTATTTGGAATATGTTTTGTCATGAAAACAAGTGCCCACTTGCATTTGACAACAAGCGTATTCCCTCTTCTCTGCCTCTTTTCTTTTAATTCTTATTGAGGTGTCCCGTAGATACAGGTGAGTGAACCAATCATAACCGTAAGACTTAATTACAAAGTGACGATGATCAAGAGATTGTCACCCAGATCAAGAAAGAATGTTATGTGCATCAAGTCCCCTTGTGTCCCCTTTGAGTCATTACCCTTCCTGAGGATCTTTCACTGTCCTTATTATCAAACACCATAGAATATTTTGCCTTTCTAAAAATGTTATATAAATGGAATCAGGCACTATGCATCATTTTGGGTTTGACTTTTTTTAACTCAACATGGAGTTTGTGAAATTCATCTGTATTATTGCATAAAGTTGTAGTCTATTCCTTTTCTTTGCTGCATAATATTCTGTTGTCTGAATATGATTTATTCACTGAGTTTATTTATCCCTGCACGGGCATTTGGGTAGTTTCTAGTAGGGAGCCATTATGAATACTGTTGCTATGAAGGTTATTGTATCTGTCTTTTAATGAATATATGCATGTGATTATTTGCACATAAACTTGGGTATATAATTACTCAGTCATAAGGTAAACCTGTATTCACCTTCCCATAGACACTACCAAAGAGTTTTTCAGCACTATATGCAGAATTCTCACGCTCCATATTACCAATTATTGATATTGTCCTTTCTTAGCATTGATTCATTCTAATGGAGAATAGTGATATCCTGTTGTGGATTAATTTGCATTTTTTCAGATGACTAGCAAAATAGAGCATGTGATTTTTACGTTTTATGAGCCATTTGAATAACCTCATTTGTGAAGAGGGTGTTCAAATTCTTGCTCATTGTTCTATTGAGTTGATTGTGTTTTTCTGATTGATTTGGAGAAGTGTGTTTGGACAAACACACACACACACACAATACACTTTCACTCCCTTACTAGTATGTTTTGATGAATAGGTAGTCTTAATCTAATGCAATATGACTTATTTTTTCCTTTATAGCTAGTGCTGTTTGTGTCCTATTTAAGAGACCTTTTGTATGATATAGTGGTCAAGATATATTTTCTTCTGATTTGGATATCCAATTGACACAGTAAAGTTTATCAAAAAGACTATCCTTGCCCTCACTACGCCGCAGCGTCACCTTTGCCATAAATCAGGAAACCATATATGTTAGAAACTATTTCTGGACTCTCTTTTGTTCCACTGATCTATTTGTCTGTCATTGGGCCCAATTGTCTTAATTTTTATAGCTTTATAATAGGCTTTCATGTCTTGTTAGGTATGTCCTTCAATTTTGTTTTTCTTCTTCAAGATTACCTTGCTTATTCTTGGACATTTGCATTTCATATAAAAATTTAGAATCAACTTGTAAACTTCCACAAAAAGTATGTTCTGAGGGGGGAATTTGCAACTTAACCCGCAATCTTCCATTCTTTGACCAGAGCATATCTTTCCAATTAATTGATTCTTTTTAAAGGTTTCTCAATAATTTTTAAAATTTCTCATTTTAGAAGTCTTGTACAACTTTCATGAATTTAATTTAGTTATAGGTATTTGGCATTTTATGATAAACAGGATTTTTAAAAATATGTTTGTTTTTTAATGCTATATTATTGTTTCATACCTCTTTTAAATACCATAAAGCTGTTTTCTTTCAAGCTGACCATTTCTGTCTTTACATGTCTAAAATAGACATGTGTAGTGCATTTATATTACTGATATGTGTTAATTTATTTTCTCTCACCTATTTTGAATTTTCTACTTAATCATGTTTTGTCTTTACTTTTATCTCCATATTTTCTGCCTTCAATAGGATTGATCAATTTTATTTATTCCCAGTTTCCTCTTTACTGCTTTGGAAGGTACACATTATGCTTTTATTCTTTTATTGATTTCCCTTATTATTTCAGTGTAATACCTCCTTCATGGGCGTTGATATGAGAATTTAGTAGCAATAATGAGGCAATGTATTCTCAGTGGATGGCCCATGGTTTGTGCTCAAAAAATGATAATTGTCATTATGAGTATTCTTCTGACTTTTAGAAATATTATCAATATATGAAAATCATGCTCTTCCCTCCCTCCTCCTCATTGTATATCTCTCCTCATCACTCTCTCTAAATCTTTCTGGGACTGAACGTTAAACCGATGATAACTAAAGGACTTTGATATCTGAGTTATTTCATCATAAGAACAACACTGAGTCACTCACCAGTAGCACCAGGGCTAGCTCTGCACAGAATGGCTTCTGAAGACAGTACAAGCCGGGGTGGCAAAGTCTCAGCTGGAGGCCTCTGAGACTAGAAGCTGACGCACGCTCACGCTTTTTCCACGTAGCCTAAATGTGACTTGTGAAAAGGAGATACAGGGGCACTGATCCTTGACTGGGGGGAAAAAGCACAAAGGGATTCTGCCCTAAAAAAAAAAAATGTTTTTAATTGGGGTGCTTTAGCTTACTCATATACAATTCATGGGGCTTCTGGCTCTGAGGCACAGTTCTGCATCTTGGGCTTTATGGTCTTTTAAATTTGCAAAAGTTCCGCCTCTAAACTCACCATCTCACAAGCCCATTCATTCAAATATCAGTCCTGACGTAATCTGGGGATGTCTCTATCAAAGGGTCTTGACTCATTTCAAAATCTTCATTATTATTTTTTATTTGAGGATTATTGGACAGTAATTCTTATATGCCTTTCGGATGGAATGTCAGACTCATTATTAGACTCAGTGCTAACTGGTAGATGTGATCTCTCACTCCAAGATGTATTTATTTTCCTGCAAAGGCAGACAGGACAAGTCAGGTGTAAACTCTGTAGGAGAGACAGTAGAATTTTACTGCTTCCCATTTTAAAAAATGTGTTTGAGGGGCCAGTCCAGTGGCATAGTGGTTAAGTTCACGTGCTCCACTTCAGCAGCCCAGGTTTTGCAAGTTTGGATCCCGGGTGCGGACCTAGCACTGCTCGTCAAGCCATGCTGTGGTGGCATCCCACATAAAACAGAGGAAGATTGGCACAGATATTAGCTCAGTGACAATCTTCCTCACCAAAAAGAAGTGTTGAAATAGCACCTAGTCCATTCTAATCTTCTCTGGGGAATTGGAAGCAGGATCCAGAAACAACCATTTCCTATTGGGTGTGGGCGTCTGAAAGACATGAGAGACTGGTGGTTAGAAAGTAATTTGTGAGTGAAGCTAATCTTGTCTCATACTCCAACACTGGCATTAATCTCTGCTTCACGTTGACATTACAGTTTGAGTATATCAAGCAAATTCAGCTTGACCAAGAGGGGGACAGGCAGCAGTGGGGAAGGAAGAAAAGCCAACCCTTAGCCCTAGAGAGCATTTTTATAAATGTCAAGATCACCTGGAACTTTGCCTCACAACGGTGAAACAGGCATTTCATTCTCATGAAGGTCAGCAGTGAAATGTTTTGAGAATTAAAGACGGTGATGATATCTTTGCTAAATTTGCTGAGAACCCCAAAGCTAACTACTTTCCATGTCTGCTTTTGATTGAAGCAGAATTAGTCTCACCTCGCAGGAAATTAACGCTTTGGCCACTTTTGGCTTGTTTGTTTCTTTTAAGCGATCCTCCCTCTCTCCATGGCATGCATAATTACTTAAAAGGCTGAGAAAAACAGCTGGATCTCAGGGGAATCCGTACCCATGAAATTGCTTCATTCCTTTCAAATTGCTTGTGCTTTCCAGTTGTTTTAAAGAAGTTCTTCCACTGAGTGAAATCGGTATTTTGATTGTTATGCCCCCTGCCCCCAACCATGTCTTCATGCTATCTTCCGTTCCTATTAATCCATTTGAACGCCCATGCGTTCTTTTACCATGAGTCCTCAGACTAAGTTCTGATCTTCTGTTCTGTTTTCTGTCTATGGTCTTCAAAGGCATGCACTGGCTTTGTGTTCATGTCCATCAGCTACTATGGAATTTTCTAACATCTGGAGCTCTCTAGAAATAAGTCCTGTCATTTGCAATACACTGTTCTATTTATTTGTACTTTTTCTTTTGCTTTTGGGGGAGAAATAGTCTTCCTTTCCTTCGCAGCATGTGAACAGAAAGAGTATGTGATCTATGTGCTTGAGAGTGTCTTGCAGCCGTGGCACACTTGTCCTGTCTCCGAGGCGCAAGACCCCCTGCCATCAGCTTCCTTAGCATCTCTGGTTTTCAATTACATCAGCGAGGGGATGGAGAGATGTTGGGCAAGGGATACAAAGTCTCTGTTTCGCAGGGTGAATAAGTTCTGAAGATCTCATGTACCGCATGGTGACTGTAGTTAATAATACTGTGTTGTATGCTTGAAATTTGCTAACAGCATACATCTTTAGTATTATCACCACACACACAAAAATTGTAACTATGTGGGGTGATGGCTATGTTAATTAGCTTGTTGTGGTAATCATGTCACAATGTATACATGTGTCAAAACATCACGTTGTATACCTTCAGTACATAAAATTTTTATTCGTCAATTATACTCTTAATAAAGTCGAGTTTTTTTAAGCTGAAAAAATTACATTAGAGAGACCCACTGTGAGATTCTGTGGGGCTCTGACTCATTCACTAAGAAAATGACACTTCTGGGGCCAGCCCGGTGGTACAGTGGTTAAGTGTGCACATTCCGATTTGGCGGCCAGGGTTCGCCGGTTTTGATCCCGGGTGCGGACATGGCACCACTTGGCAAGCCATGCTGTGGCAGGCGTCCCACATATAAAGTGGAGGAAGATGGGCACGGATGTTAGCTCAGGGCCAGGCTTCCTCAGCAAAAAGAGGAGGATTGGCAGCAGTTAGCTCAGGGCTAATCTTCCTCAAAAAAAAAAAAAAGAAAAGAAAATTACACTGCTGGTTTAGGGCGGGGACAGCGTGGAATAGAGATGAGAACATAGGTTTTGACGTCTGAGTGACATGAGTTTAAGTGCCTGACCCAATATTTACTGCTATGCCCCTTTGCACAATGTCTCACCCTCAGTTTGCCATCTGTAACTTGTGAATAATAATAATAATCCTTGCAATAAAGGGATGTTGTTAATTTTAAATAAGTTAACTTATATAAAATGTTTAGGACAGAGCTGGCACATTATAAGCTCCTAATGCCATGTTCAATATTAATAATGATATTAATAATGTTGGAGCGTAGAATGCACTGTTCCCCACAGAGGCAACCTACTGATGGAATTCAGAAAAAATATAACTAGAAAATTAATTTGCTTTGTGATCTGTTCGGCTGCAAATGGGAGATGTGGTTATGCAAATTCCAGGAATAATAGTTAACATTTTTTCAGTTTGCCAGAGTATATGCCCTGTCCCAGTGGTTTTCAAATCTTACTGTGATTAAAATTCCTGGGGACCTGGTTACAAATGCAGAAGCCCAGGTTCCATCCTTAGAGGCTTTAGTTTAGTTGCCCGGGAGTCCAGAATTCTGCTTTTTAGGAAGTACCCTGGGTGTTTTCCTTGACTATACGTTAAGGACTGTTATACTGGGCTTTGATTCAGGCTAATTATAGTGTTTGATAAAGTTTACTTTCCTTGTAAATTTTCCCACCATTCCCTGAGCCTGGTTTCATAGGTAACTGTGGCTTCTGGTGCTTTATAGAATTATCCTTGGAGTCAGGTTAGTCAGCCTGCCTTGTCTTATAGAATATTCTGGAACACTATGATCTTCAGTTTTTGAATGTTTCAGGGTTTTCTTGGAGGTTTATTACTGGATCTTCTGTGACTTACCTCTGTGTTAGAGCCTTGGTTCTAGAAACTCATGAATGCCAGGGCTCTGAGTTGAAGGAAGAGAAAGACAGGTTATGGCTTGTGCCAAGCAATTGCACAGACATGTCCTCTTCTGGGCATTTTCATGAGGGAGGCAGTGTGTCTACATTGCTGTTGGGAAAAGGATACAACTAGGCAGATGTCAGAGCCCCTTAGTCACGTGGCCAGAACCATTATAGTGTGGACAACACGTGCAAAGGACAGAAGGTACAATGATTTTTAATAAAATATCTAAGGCATATAAAGATACATAGAAAAATATAACAGACACACGTGGACTTACCATCAAGCTTAAACAATAAAACTTCACAAACAAAATGGATGCCTTCTCTACACCTGTGTTGTAACGCATCTTCCTTTTTACAACCTAAGGCAACCGCTATTCTGAATTTACCTTTTACCATCCCAAGGCCCATCTTACACCTTACTGCTTCTGTATGTATGCACAAAATATATTTACATGATCTTTTTATCTCAATTTAACTTTTATATAATTATCATGTTTTATGTGTCTTTCTGCTACTTTCTTTTTTCATTCAATGTGTGTTTTTGAGACATGCATGTTGATATATGTAGACCTAGCCCTTTAATTTAATTTTCTTGGGGTATAAATACATCACAGTTTATCCATTTGTTATAAAACATCGTGCTGCATTGAGTAGTCTTGCGTATATCTCCTGTGCCCTTGTAAGATTGTTCCTCCAAGAATGGAGTTTGTAGGACCATAGTGTACAGTTGTCCCTCTGTATCTGTGGGTTCTGCATCACAGATTCAACCAACCACGAAATGAAAGACCTATGATGGCCGCGTCTGTACTGAACGTGTACAAACTTTTTCTTATCATTATTCCATAAACAATACAGTATAACAACTGTTTACATAGCATTTACATTGTGTTAGGTATTATAAGTAATCTAGTGATGATTTAAAGTGTATGGGAGGATGCATGTAGGTTATAGTGCAAATACTATGCCATTTTATAGAAGAGATTTGAGCATCCGCAGATTTCAGTGTCTGTGGGGGATCCTGGAACCAATCCCCCACAGAAACCGAGGGATGAGTGTATTTTCATCTTCTAGATACTGCTAAATTGGTCTCCAAGGGTTGCACCAATTTACACACCCACCAACAGTGTATGAGAGTTCTCGATACTCCACCTCTTTGTCGACATTTGGTATTGTTTGGCTTTTTCATTTCTACTGATCCAATATTTGATTGGTGCTATCTGATTATGGTTTCAATTTACATTTTCTTGATTATTACTGAGGTTGGACCATTCTGGTTTTCTTTTCCAAGAATTTTTATCAATATCTTCTACCTATTTCTCCTTTGAATGTTTTTTCCTTTTTTTAACATTGATTTCAAGGAGTCCTTTATGTATTCTGGACCCTAATTCTTGCTGTTTAATTGCACTGAAAACATCCCTCAGACTAGGGGGTTGTCTTTTTGGGGGTCACTTTCTTTGTAGGGGAACAAAGAAGTATACATCATATTTTTTGGAAAATAGGAGGGGAGGAAAGTGGGAAATCCCAATGAGTTGCTAAGGCCAGAGGGAAAGGATTACAATCCAGAAGTTACAGAATCTGAGGCAGAGGCTCAGCCTGACCCTCACATGAGGCTGAGCCATGGAAGAACCTGGCTGCTTTTTGGTCTCTTACCTGTGGGCTCTGGCAACCCTCTTGTCATGGAACCAAATATGAATCAAGGCAAGAATAAATAACTCAGTTATTTTTTATTCAGCAAACATTTAATGAACATATGCTATGTACCAGCCTGAGCACCAGGTTGCTAGTGTTATACATATGCTATGTATAGTGTGTGAAGATGATACAGACCTTGACCTTAAGGAGCTCTCAGTATTGTCAGAGGGACTCACCTCTAAGGAAAGCATTGCAAGATGATGTGACAAGAGGCTTAATCGAGTTGAGTATAGCATACTATTGGAACCATTGATTTCTTCATTCACTTGTGAAATATTTATTGAGCATCTACTCTGGGGACCAGGGATATGGCAGTGGACAAGAGAGGCAAAAACTCCTGGACCATATATTTTAAATGTTTGATATGATCAATAATCAATCAGTAAATACATAAACAAAGTCACTGCCATGAATAAGTAATCATTAAATAAATAAGTTCATAAGTAAGATAATTCAGACATGCATAAATGTCATGCTGAACATATTTTTAAAAGGATAATATGACGGTAAGTGCTGAAGAGTGGGTCTGCCTCAGGGGCATGAGTAGAGAAGCTCTCTCCAAGGAGCACATGTTTGAGAGGAGATGTATGTGAAGAGAGGGAGTTAGCCATATGAATTCTGGAAGAATATTCCACACAGAGGAAAGAGCAAGTGCAAGTCCGCAAGGCAAGAGTGAGCTTGGGGTCACAGGTAACCAAAAATCACAGAAAAGGGAGTTATGGAGTCTGCTGGCAGGAAGGGGGCTTTGAGGTTAAAGCCAGGTCCTGCGGAAGAGGTTATGTTAGGCAAAATCTGGAAGGATGGAGAATAAGCTGAAGAACATTCTAGCTAAAGGAAATAACATGAAGAGGGATTAGGAGGGTAAATAGGCTGTGCAAGGCCAAAGGTTCAGCATCTGAATCCATTAATCTGTATAATCACAGAGTCAGAAATAAGGTGCAACAGGCCACTGCGTGCGGCTCCTCTTAATGCCTCGGCTCAGCCCATTGCCTGCACACTCGCATCTCGTAAGCTAGAGTCCTGGAACTTCTGTACGCTTCATCTTTAGGCAAAACCATCAAGTGATCCAACAAAGGGAGATTTTTCTCTCAGGGGTGTGACCGTAACAGAACTCAGATTCTGATCGTAACTGGGTAAGAGGGTTAGGCAGGGGGCCTCTGAGGCAAGTTTCAGCCAAGTTCTCATCCCTGAGCCTTCCACTTTGGCTTTGTGGTTGTTGCCATGTTGCTTAAATTTTCTTTGTCAGATATTTCATGCAGGTTTATTTATAGATGATCCTGCTGTTGGGGACAAGTAGCTGAATACAAATGGACCTGACTCCATCCTTTCAGAAAGCAAAGGGGGAGCAAGCAGTGAGCTTTGAAATTACACCTCCTGGCCAATGATCCGGGTCTATGCAAAACTGTAATCCAGCCCATCTCAGGGTCTCTCAACATCACTCACTCCAGGGGTAGTTTTAAACACATGCACGTTGTAGCAGTCTCCATAAGACTTAGAGACCCCCTTGTTTTTGAAAGAATAGAAATATTCACTTGACCAGGTAAATGCTGCTTCATGATGGAGGACATAGCATATCGCATCCTTCCCTGGACGTGGCTTGGAAAGTCTTCTTGAATCTATCTCTATGGCTCTTAGTTCAGCTTAAATGACTCCAATCATTTGAAGTCTCTGTTGATGAAAATAGTCACTGGGAGACTCAGAGACACCACACCTTTTAATCAGAAACACACCATCATTCCTGATTTTTACTATCTTCACTTTCCCTTTTATCTAATTTCTTAAAGTTAGGCATTATTTTTTTTTAAAAAAAGCTATTTCTGTTATTTTCAGTACATACCGATGCATTCGCATTACTTAATTCTCATCCTGGGGGATGGAAAACCTTCTGAACAAGGTCCACAGAGCTGCATGTTGCACCTGGCAATCATTTACTAATCACAAAGCTCACAGAAACCTCATGAGGAGAGTGGGGGAAACACTGTTTCTCCAGAAGAAAAATACTGTAGATGTATTTTTATCCTATCAAGGCTTTTGGGTGACACTGTCAACTTCAGGAATAGAGTGTGCATGGTGTCTTAATTTCACCAGCTGAATAAAATGGGAGCTGCGTGCGCGCACACACACACACGCAGAGTGTTGTATTTTGCAAAGGTGTTTGGAGATCTCTACATTTCTCCAGCCCCTGCTGTCTAAATCTTTCTCAGGGCTTGGTGGACAGCTTCAAGGCCTCAAGCCAGTACCCTGGGGCAAAAGATAGGTAAGTTGTAAAATGTATAGACAAACAGGATAATCCATGTTGCAGGAGGTCAAGAAGGAGAAAGTTCAGTCTCCATCAGAATTTTCAGATGATCGATCCTTATCAAGAGAGAGGTAGCATTGGAATATGGGGAATATTTGGAAATATATGAAGACTTAGCCCTTAGACTGGAGATCATAACCCTCGTCTGGAAAACACAGGAACCCCAAATTAACTTCTGCTGAAGATGACTCCTTCCGATCAGTGGCCATTTGACTGGATGACCTGGTCACTTTGGTGAGCTACTGAGGTCTGACGATGGAGTCATGACAAGGCTGAAACTAAAATTTCTGAGTAGAGTAACACCAAATGTAGATACCGTATGAATCTCTGTCCTTCCATTTATTATTTTTGCCTGGGGGTAAGTCAGTCAACTCTCTAAGTTTCCACTTTTGCCACTTAGGGATGCTAAACATTAGACCGGAGGGTCTTCTACCTGTACTCTGCATCAGAATTACGTGGGGGGCTTGTTAAGTTCTTTTTCTCTCCAGTCCCCTTCCCTTTTTCATATTCTGATTTGATTGTTCTGAGTAGATTTTGAAATACTGTTTATTAGCAAGAAGTATCCAGGTGATTCTGATGTAACCTGTTCATTGACTAGTATTTTGGAAGCATCAATTCTAGATTGAAAATTGTCCAGAAGATTGAAGAAATACTATGAATGAGGATGCCAAGTCAGGAATGAACATAGTTTGTTCAGGGTTGGGGCTGTCAACCCCAAGAGTGGTTGATAAGATGTTTATTGGAAGTGCTACATGAGATGTGAATATAATATGGGTCCAGATTATGAAGAAATTTATTGGACAGAATAAAGTAATTAAACAGACTTTGTATCATTACCTACCATGCCTGGATATATCAGGCCTAGATCTTTGATCATAAAATTTAACAACATCCAGAGATTATAAGACAGAAATTTAGAAACGTCAAAAATATATTTTCATATGCCTCATAACGTTAACAACAAAAATATGGATATTCATCCTTCCTATCCCCAAACCAGCTCCATTTCTTATGCATTTTAAAACTAGGGGTGTTTATACTTTTGTATCACTTTAGACGCTAAAAAACTTGAGAGTAACCGTACTGAATATTTTTATTTAACTTCATCCCCAAGGGATTGAAAATAGTGAATAGAATTTGCCATTCTTTATGTGATTTTTAATAGTAATGAAAATGTTCATAATAAAATATTTATTTGATGAATTACAGAAGCACTGTTGAACATTATTTATGTTCCTGCCTCCCTCAAGCACACACACTTTAGGTATGAGAAATCTGAGACTCAAAGAATAGATTAACTTGATAAAAAGAGCACTGGGGAGACTGGCATAAGGCTCGACATATAGATCAATGGAATAGAATTGAAAGTCCAGATATAAACCCATACATTTATGGCCAATTGATTTTTGACAAGAATGCTAAGACCATTCAGTGGGGAAAGAATAGCCTTTGCAAGAAATGTTCTTGGGACAACCGGATATCCACATGCAGAAGAATGAAGTTGGATCCCTACCTCGCATCCTTTACAAAAATTAACACAAAATGGATCATAGACCTAAATGTAAGAGCTCAAACTATAAAAAAGTCTTAGAAGAAAACATAGGTATAAACCTTCATGATTTTTGATTTGACAATGGTTGCTTAAATATGACACCAAAAGCGTAAGTGACAAAAGAAAAAAATAGATAAATTAGAATTCATCAAAATTAAAAGCTATTGTGCATTAAAGGACACTATCAAGAAAGTAAAAAGACAACAAACAGAAAGGGAAAAAATGTTTGCCTATCATATATCTGATAATGGTCTTTTGTCCAGAATATATAACAACTCAACAACAAAAAGACAAACGATGCAATTTAAAAAATGGGCAAAAGACGTGAATAGACATTTCTCCAAAGAAGATATACAAATGGCCAACAAGTACAGGAAAAGATGCTCAAAGTCATTAGTCATTAAAGAAATGCAAGTAAAAACCACAATGAGGTACCGTTTCACACCCACTAAGATTCCTATAATCAAAGACACTGAAAGTAACTAGTATTGATGAGGTTATGGAACCTTCACAAATTGTTCGTACAGATGTAAAATGGTATATTCACCGTAGAAATAAGTTTGCTGGTTCCTCAAACAGTAAAACATAAAATCACCATATAACACAGCAATTCTACTAGACATATTCCCGAAGAACTAAAAATATATGTCCAAACAAATACATGTATGGCAATGTTCATAGCGGTAACTATTCACAATAGCCTAACAGTGAAAACAACCCAATTGTCCATTAACTGACGAGTGGATAAAAAGTGTCGTATATCCATACGGTGGAATATTGTTCAGCCATAAAGAAGAATAAAGGACCGATATATGCTAAAACATGGGTACACCTTCAAAACATTATGCTAAGTGAAAAAGTTGGTCACAAAAGACCACATATTGTTTGATTCCATTTTTAAGAAATGTTCCATATTGGCAAATCCATAGAGACAGAAAGCAGATTAGTGATTGTTCGGTTACTGTAGGGCGGAGAGAATGGGGAATGACTGCTTAATGCATGTGGGGTTTCTTTTTAGGGTGATGTTCTGGAATTAGATAGCGGTGATGGTTGCACAGCATTGTGAATGTACTAAAAGCCATTGAATATATACTTTAAAATGGTTAAAATGGTGAATTTTGTGTTGTATGAATTTTTCTTCAATGGAAAAAAAAAGCATGTGGAGTCTATGTTTACTGCTTCTGTGTCATTGCACTTTCCCTCAACCCTGTATTCAGTGATTTTCTGAAACTGAACAGCCCTTAGATATATACCTGGTGACTTTCCATATGGTAGAAATATTTCGCTTATCCCCTGAGTAGCTAGATGGTGGTAGCATTAGTCTTTAAATCCTGAACACAGGGCTGTTCACAGGACCTTGAACAACTAGTTTTGCAGTTTCGCTAATTTTGTAGAGAGAGTCCCAAAGTGGACACAATGAGCTGTGTCATCACATCGCGGAAGGTTCCTAACCCTTTTGCCACCTGTGGACCAGCACCTGCCAAAAAGCAAGAAATTGCCACAGGAGGAAAAATGGTAGACTTCTCACCCTGGGGACAATCAATTAATCAGCTTTGGGTCCTGGGGCTGAGGCCACCTTCTAAAGGTCTGTGGGAGAAGATGGCTATCCAAATCTGAAATTTAGTCTCCATAAGCTCTGAAGTCTGCAGGGTCCCGCTCTGGTGCTTCAGCCACAATTGGAATCCTCAGCTTTAATTGCCAGATCATCAATTCCCATCGACTACCTGCTCTAGCCTGGATCCCTGGGTGGGGAAAAGGAGAAACGGGGGCAGACAAATCGTTGCATGGAAGAAGGTTGATTGGCAGAGCCCTGCTGTGATGTCTGACAGCCAATCTTTTATAAGGCCTTCTGGGCTTTAAGAGAGGGACTGGAATTTTGTGGAGCACTCAGAGATGCTCATCCTTGCAATAAAGGCTTCCTGAACATTCCCTGGGGCTCCCATTACCTGGGGTGGGGAGCGTGACTCTGCAGTTGCTTGTTGGAGGTTGGGCTACAGTGTGACATTCGGGAGCTCATCTTTCCCATCTGAAGAGCACTGACTTCCTCCACTTTGGCCCCAAGTGTAGGCAAGTGAATAGTAAGCAGCCTGCTTTTTGCTTAGTTTTACAGCCCCAAAGGGCAGCTCAGTGGCATACAGGAAGGAAGCACTAGACCACTTTCTTGAAGATGTGGTCCCTCAGTTTCACTGGGGTAAGAAAACGTCATGTGTCCACCATTTTCTCAGGACCATGTGCTAGCCTACTTATATGTGACAACCAACTAAATTTTCACAGGAACCCTCTGAGGCACCCACTGGTTGTATTATCTCCAAGTTAAAATGCATATGCCCGGGCTGAGAGGATGAAATGATTTGCCCAAGGTCATATGGAAAAAGCTACTGCTGGAACTAGCATTCTCCTCTCATTCTTTCTGATCCAAAAGGCCACATTTGTTCCACCTCACATTGGGAACAGTGAAGAGACAACTTGGCTGACTGGACATTTTGGTCTGTCAGAAAAGTAAATGTCACCGAATTTTGAACATAATGCACTCTGTCCTTTCATTTCTGTCATGAAAGATTGTCACTAAGCCCCAAAAGCACACGAGTGAGCTCTGTGGAGCCTGAAGTAGTTGTTCTCAGTCTATACTTTGGCATCAAATAAGTGCAGGGGTCAAAGTTGAAAACTATATTGCTTGCCTCCTCTGCACCACCTTCCAAAATATCTCTGATGCAGCTCCTATCCAGGGCGTGATGCGAAACTTGAAGAATGGCCAAAGATTTAGCTATGGCTCCAGAGTTACAAGGTCATTCTGGTTCATACCACCTAACAGCTCACGCAACACTGAAAGGCCTTGTGTGGTTTTAGATCAACAGTCAGCAAACTATGGCTCAAAGGCAAAATCTAGTCTTCTGCCTGTTTTTTGTAACTAAAATTCTGTCGCAACACAGCCACACCCATTTGTGTACAAGTTGTCTACAGCTGCTTGCACTACAGGGCTGAACTGAGTCATTACTTCAGACTCGATGGTCCACAAAGCCTAAAATATTTACTACTTGGGCCTTTACAGAGAAAGGTTTTCAAGCCCTATTTTATGGTTCAGGAGGGAAGGGCCTTCTGGTACTTTCTCAGTACAAAGCGTAGCTCCTGGTATTAATGAAAATGAAGTGTGCAAGGCTGAGTTAGCTGTGATGCCTGGGGACGCGGTGCAGTGGTACAACACACAGACTCTGGAAATCAGAAACCCCTAAATTCAAGCTGAAACAAGTTTCTGGCTGCGCACTCTTAGAGAAGTCACCAGCTACTTTGAATTTCCTCATTTGTCACGTGCACATTATAATTCTCATGTTGCAGATTTGAAGCTTAGAGTGGGATATTTGTAGTACCTACGAAGTGCCAGGAACATAACAGGTCTCATGAAATAATATTTCCTATATGACTCTCAAAAGACTGTATCTCCTTATCATGAAGCCTGGCATTTTGGAGGTGCATACCCCAGCTCTTATTATCCCTGGCTCCTCTGGGATGATGGGTTGCTTTTTACTTCCCAGTAACGCAAGGCCTACAGGACACTGAACGCCTTGAAGCTCCAAGAATGGAATGGAAAAGCAGAGTCATTTCCAAAAGGTAGCAGAACTGTCTCTTCTTTCCTTTCCCTCATTTGTCTTTCTCATACCAGAGACCTGTTATCCTGCAGGCATCTTGACTTGCCCACTCTGATGAATAAAAAATGCCCCAGGTAATTGCTAATGGCTGACACCTCCCTCCCTATTGATCTCTCCCTTTGGCTCAACCATCTCAGGTTACAGAGTGAGCCTTCCAGCTAATCACAATAGAGATGGGTCAAGACAAAGAGGTCTTGCTTAAATATTTCTATGGCAGAATGACAGTGTCTGCAGGAAAACACACACCCACACACACACCCACACACACACACAATACAGATGCATCTTTAGAGACAAGGACCTTCAAGGTAGAGTTTCATGTCATATTTAAGCAGACGAAGGCGAAAGCTCCATCAGCAAAATGGATTGGGACAAAACCTGGACCAACCTGTAATGGGAAGAGGCAGCCAGTGGAGGTGGAGGGCTCAGGATAAGATCAGAAGTTGGATGTGAGGCAAAGGTTCTTTTTTTGATGTGACCTTGCTGTCAAATGATATTCTGCTAATGTATCAGTCAGGGTTTTAGTTTAAGCAGAAAGAGATTTATTAGGGACTATTAGCTATTATACAGAATTTCTTGGAGGTTCACGTAACTAAGCTTGGGTGCTACTCAGCCATAAGCCATTCAGCCAGGAGAAATGCCTAACCACTCGATGAGACTGTTCCAACTTAAATCTTGAGGCTGTCACTGCAAGCCTTTGGTTCCATTAGACTGCCAACCACTGTTTCTACAGAAAAAGTAGCTGCCTTAACCACACGCTTGCCAGAAAGCTAGGCAGCCACCACCTTCAAAGTCCTGAGTGAGACTGCTTGGTGGAAGCCTGATGACCCCTGGAATCCTGAGTACAAGGGAGTCTGGGAAATTTAGACTTTAGGTTTCCAGTGTCGGGTAAACTAGAATGTGTACTACAAGGGTGTTGGGATAGAGTTTGGTGAGGCAATCTATGATGTCTGTAAAATCTGAATTGCGTTTTAAAGATTCCATAAACAAATTACATGGGATGCTCAAACACTCTTTTTCTTCATCCCTGGATTTTCTTAGAAATTTGAATAAAAAGGACTCTGCTTCTCTTTGTTACTAAGATTAGTTACTACCTGCTGAATGGGCCACTACTCCTTAACAGCAATAAATTAGACACTCTACATGCCATACGTTAGTCCTACAACAACCGTGTGAGATAAATATTATTTATTCCACTTTAGTCCTTGGAAAACTGAAGGTTGGACAATTTAAGTAAGTTGTCCTGTTTACACCACATATGCTAGATAGTACGTCTAGGTATCCAAGGTGTGCGCCCAGATGGCTAGGTTGCAAAGCCCAGAGTCTACTGGAGAGTTGGGAGAAACAGCACATATTCAGTTGTTGTTGGTGGTAGTTTTTTGTTTGTTGTTTTGTTCTTTTTGTTATTGTTGTTATTTTAAGTAAAGCTCTTGAAGGGGAGACTTTGAGGAGTTATGGTGAGTTAGAAAAGCTTGTTTGCTTGGTAATCTTCCCCTGGGACCCTGGGGAAAAGTAAAACAAAAAATAAATGTATTTATCTGAGATAAGTCTTCCCTTTGGGAAGGTCTTTCTTCCACCAGGGTGTTTTACTAGCACTTGGGTCTGGATAGTAGCAGACTCTGGTTTCAGAGTCCTGTCTGGTTTGAATGTCATCTCTAGCTCCATTGGTTTGCATCCAGATGCAATTATAACTTTCAAGGGCCTCTTGCTATGAGCAGAAGTCCTTAGATAGTTTTTTTCCCACATAATAAATAAATCTATCTCTGATATTTTCAAAAGTGCGTGAGCATATAGAAATGGCCAGTCCAAAGAGTGGCTGTGAGAGACTAATCCAGACTCAGCAATTGCATGGAACGTGACATTCTCTTCTCTGTACATCACGCTAGTTCTTGTACGCAGTCATGCCACAAACTCTGATTTCTTAACACTCTCACTTGTTTTCAGAGTAGCTCTTCAGATTTTAAAAAAATGGCCTCAGATGTGACTAAATTAGCTAAATTCTAGAATTCCTGCTCTTGGGGAATCCTGTTGGCTCCAGGCAGTCGGGGAAATGGAATAAGTACTTCCACCTTCACTTCTGTTTTTTGGCCCAACATCTTCATCTTGAATCTGTAAGCCATTTTGAACTTCTTAGTTGAAAAATGCTAGGGAATTGCATATAAAACTAATCAGTACCTTGTAATGAAATGGTTCTGCAAATTACTGCTTAATAATACTTGAAGTCATCAAAAAGTTCAAAGATTAATTACCATGTAACTGGCAGTGTTTGGATAGGAAAATTAAGGTTCCAGTGAAGAACAGAAAAATATCCACATAATTACCCAGGACTAAAATGCAGCTTAATACATTCAGGAATATAGGCTTCTCAAAATAGCAGGTTCCTTTTGAGAACGTTGAGTAATTTTTCATTGTTCTTATTTCTTGTCGTATAGTAGCCAATATCATGCTTGTTGATGTGCATCTGCTGGACACTTTCCTTTTAGCAAACACCTACACCACCATGAAATAATTGGAATGATATCAAATGATAAAATATTATTATTTTTTGTCATGGATCTTGGCACTCAATAGGCACATGTTATTGACATATATTATTTTGGGACATTTTTATGGGCCTTAGATGGCAAAAAAGTATGCCGCATAACTACAAAATATTTGAAACCAGGAAAAACTTTTGAGTTTGTTGACATACCATTTGAACCAAGGATTATTTTTCTTTTATCTTTTTATCCTTTCTATATCCTTGTAAATAGTACACCCTTGAAGATAAGTGATAATACAGGGTCAGAATTTCCTTTAAGAGCTTCTAAGACAGAGAGGAACTTGAAATCTGGAACCTAGGAACATTCATTCCACAGGTCTATTTGCGATTCCACACTTGCCTGCATGTACTTCCAACTACACCATTCGCACTCCATCTACCTAGTTTAACAGTCTGGCTTAGAAAACTGGCCTCTTATGTTTTTAGGGGACTTTTTAAAACTGAGACATAATTTAAAAATTGAATTTGGCAAGCTGCACTAGGTTCAAGCAGCAGCCATATGCTAGCAACCGCCACCTGGCAAGTTCGCTTCAGAACACTTCTGGCATGCTCTCTACGCCATTTGAAAATATTTGCTATACAGTTACCTGGCTGATTGTAAAGAACAAGGTCACTCGCAAAGACAGAAGTGGAATATAAGGGAATGGAGGGAGGAAGAGTGGCCAAAAAGAGAGAACTGAGTTATCTGATTGAAGACAAGAACTTTTTATCAGAAGCAGCAGTGGCTGAATTAGTTTATAGCAGGCAGCATTTTAAGGGGTGAGATAAGAGAAATACCAACCAAAGATTGGTGTTGGGGAACTTTTTTTAAGCAAATTTCTCCAACAAAGGGCCCTTGAGGGTGAAACAGATGTCTCTTTTTGGTATACACTTGTCTTCTGACCAAAAAACCGGGACTTTCCTGTGTAATTCCTCTTTGGGGCTCATCCTCAAAGTAACCTTCACATTCGCTATCTCACAGCCTCAAAGATTGCTTCTTCCTCTAGTAACGACCATCGTGGTCTCTTAGTTCTGCTCAGTTCCTTTTCTAAATTCTATCTGGGAGCAAAAGTCTTTCTTGGAAGAATGTTGGGAAGAAACAGAAAAGAAAAGAAATAAGCATGTTTTTTCTTAGCTTAAAACCATCAATAATTTGCCCTTAGTTACATAAACATAGACAAAAGCCTGTTATAACCCTCACAAATTAACTCATGCCCTGCTCTTCTGAATCTGCTACCTGTTGCTTCATGATGAGCCGTTTCTAGTTTATTCTGCCTACAGACACCAGTCCCCACGCAGATTATGTCATGCTTTATTTTCCTTTGTCAGATATTTTCCTCTTCTGATAACCTTCATAATGGAAGATACCACATTCTCAAGAACTTTCCTGGTATGTGTCTATATCTGTATCTATCCTCTGTCTACCTATCATCTATCTGCCTGTCTATCTATCTATCTATCTACCTACCTACCTATGTCTAGATTTTCTTTAGCCTTTATCATGGAGATGTCTCCATCACAGCAGAGATTTAAAGTCTCTGCCAATACATGTCACGTGAAGATTTGATGGATTTATGATTAAAGCACTTGAAATGCTCTGGGAAAAAGAGTAAGAATCAATAAATAGAAAGATCATTGCTGTTGCTATACACACCCTCTGGAGAGAGTCACAGAGGAACTTGGAGATCCTAGAGACTTCAAAGGAATGAGACTCCAAATCTGGTCAGTATATGCTAAAGAAGAGAAATGCTTAATCTCTTCCAACAACTCATGGATGCTCCTGAGCTGTGGAAGAATTCACCTTCATTTCCCTTGGAGATTAAACAGTTCCCTAGATGGTGGGAATAAATCCTGAAAACATTTCTGATGATAGTGAGGGATTTAAATTTGCCAAGTACTTTTTTGTGGTTGTGCAGCACTACTATGTTTGTGAGCCTCCTTGAATGGTTCCGTGCGGAGAACCAATGGGCAGTGTTTGTTTATTTCAGGTTTACCTCACCAGCTTTCAACCTCAAATCATATTTTTTTTAGATTTGGGACTACTATTCCCATCCTCAAGTGAATCAATGCTTTTCTAATGAGTTTTTCAAATCTTTCAATGTTCGCTAAACAGAAATTCATGATGGCAGAGGCTGTGTCTACTAACTCGCCATGGTATCCCAATTCCTAGCACAAAGCCTGCCACTTGGCAGGGCCTCAGTAAATATCTCTTGCCTGATGTCCCTTCAGTGGTAAATGTCCAAGCTCAGCCACACATCTGTTGTATCTGTTCCTTAAATCACAAAGTAGGACCATGTTTCAATGTTAGAGAACAGAATGTGGTGATAGAATTCTACCTGCTTTATCTTAAGTCTAACATGCACTTAGCACTAAATCCATCAACTTAGCACATGAAAACAAACCTAGAGATTCAGTTTCTTTATCTAAGGTAGGAACGGGAATATACATATCATTGTTCCTGGCCTCAAGGACATAAAGGCGGAGTGAGAGTTTCGTATAAGCATTTGTGGCCAGACGTAGCTAGGTTTAAATTGTGGCTCAGTCACTCACTAATTATGATACACTGCAATTGTCCCTTAACCTTTCTGTGCTCCAGTTTCTTCATCTATAAAAAGGAGACGATGAAGCACTTAGCACAAGGTTAGTGTAAGGTTTTGATGCTATAAGATATGTAAGCAGCATATCACAGTATTTGACAGTTATTTGGATTAGTATTAACTGTTACTCCAAAATCAGGGAAAGTTTCCCTAAGGAAGTGAATTTTATTTTGTATTTGCTTTGTAGGAAACTCCAGTTAAATGAAGGGGAAATATGATGGCAAGGAACTTAGATTTGTTTAATATCATAAGCATCATACGTAGCACTAATCTGTCTATCAATTGATATTTATCCTGCTTCATTTCAGAAAATATTGGAGGCAATCTGGCATCACATGGATGATCCATTTGAACCCTGCCAGATCACTGGTGTGTCTCCTTTGAGTTTTCCCTCATCTTTTAGTTGTGTGGAAATTACTGAACAATGCAGCAATATTGCTTCTGTTTCTTGGTAATGAGCAAATTTATCCTAAAAATCTTGAAAGAAAGTGAATGGGAAGAGCATACTATAGTGGTTCTCAACCATGGGTTTTTTGATGCTCTCCAAGGACATTTGGCGATGTGTAGGGACATTTTAGTTTGTCACAACTGAGGAAGGAGGGTGGTACTAGTGACATCTAGTGGGTAGAGACTAGGGATGCTGCTAAACATTTTACAGTGCACAGGACAACACCCCTTAACAAAGAATTATCTGGCTCAACATGTCAGTGGTGCTACAGTTGAGGAACACTGGCACAGGGAAGGAAAGAATGGTCTAGTGTTTGTAACAAGTCCGTCACCCAATGGCTTGCTGAGGACATCTCAGGGGAAGAGACAAGAAGAAACCAACTCCTAAGAAAGCTATGCCACCTGGGGGCTAGAAGACAAAGGGGTTTAGACAAAGGGAAGGGACAGAAAATTCAGCATCTTGACTTTTTAATTAATTTTGTGTATTAAAAATTGATAAGAAATATTAAGGGAGGGAAAAGAATCACCATCATTTCCGCTGGGCATCATTTACATATTGGCGAATCTAAGAAAGGGGGAAAGAGAGTGCCATCTGTTAAGCGCATGTTCTGTGACAAACTTTAGGTACATCTCATGTAAATTATCATAAAAAAGCAACTTCAGGGGTTGGCCCTGTGGCCGAATGGTTAAGTTCGCGCGTTCCGCTGCAGGCGGCCCAGTGTTTCGTTGGTTCGAATCCTGGGCGCGGACATGGCACTGCTCATCAAACCATGCTGAGGCAGCGTCCCACATGCCACAACTAGAAGGACCCACAACGAAGGATATACAACTATGTATTAGGGGGGCTTTGGGAGAAAAAGAAAAAAATTAAAAAAAACTTTAAAAAAAAAAAACAACTTCAGGTAAGTAGTCCTATTAACCCTTGTGAAATTGGGTTTGCAAACACATCTGGTTAATGACAGCATCAGAATTTAATACAGAACTCTCTGACCCATTTCTAACTCACCGTGCTTCCCCCTTTTGTTGGTTTTCTGCATTAAGCCAATGGGTGGAGGCAGGAATACGCACAAAAAAAACAAATAAAAAATGAAAACAACAACAACAAATTCAGCCTCAGGAAAGATGGAAAACCAAAGAAAGCAAAGCCAGATGTGAATGCTCTGCATGCATCCTGATCACAGTGTCATGTGATCCTAAACTGGAAGACAAGCAATGCCAGTTGTCTAGGCACTGGCCCAAGGCACACCTCAAACAAGCTGGGTCATGCTGTTCTCTCTTGCAGAGAAATAGCTAGATCACTATTCCTGGGGAAGACGTGCCAAGGGACATGACAGGAAACACGAAGGACTGGAGTGGTGGGCAAGGTCCTGAGTTTTTCCGTCTACATGGAAGGAAAATCCTGGAAGATCTTAGCATCTATGTACCAAAGCCACTTTGGAAGAATTATTTTCCAAGCTCACTAAGTTCCACAGAGAAAAGAAGCATTGGCAGCCAGAAACCGTGGAATATGAGCCAAGGGCTCAAAGCTAAAGCAGGAAAAGTTTAGATTAGCCATCAAGGCAAATGTTAAGACAGAGCCACCAGGGAGTGAGCAGGGAGAGTCCCATGGGAAGGGGCTGAGGGTCTCCCAGTGCCAAGCTTCTAGAGCACATTAGATAAAATGATTGCGAAGAACGTGAGTGGTCTTTTATGACCCCAGGAGATAATTGGTGAGCTGAGCAGAGCTGTCTCACCCATGGGCCAATGACAAATTATAACAATCCATTATTTTCACAAAAAAAGGGAAAAAGGATTTTTTTTTTCTTTTCCTCATAATGAATTTTATGTCTGTAAGGAGTGCCAGACAAATAGACCCAGAGGCTGAAGTTTTCTATTAACTCACAGGATAGTGACTTTGCTGAGCAAAAGCAATGCACGAACCTCCTCTGTGAATTCTCCCAGCATCCCTCAAGCTTACTTCAAGAGCCCAGCTCCGCTGCCCACCTCACCCCCTGCACAACACCCCCACTTGGTGGAAGAAGAGATCTCTTTAGTGCTGAGGGGCTCCTCAGCATCTGACCCTCATTGCTGAGCCTGCCAACAAGGGAGCTAGTTAAAATGTGTAGGACTCTGTGATGTGGGCCTGTGCTCATTAGGAAGCAGGCTGGAAATATATCTCAGAGAAGACAAAATTAGGAATTACTCGGAATGATTTTGAGCTGTTATGAAGAGATGAAGGACCTAATACGGTCCCCTGGGGTTGGTGGGATATGCTTGTTGATTTTCTCACCATTCTCTGAAATGCCTATCACGCCCCCATACACACCTACAGACGATTTTTCAATGGAAAGAAGTATGTTCTTCTAAATGAAATGCTAATTTTGCTCTCAATGCACGGAAAAGGCATTAAAAGGCATTCCATAACCAGCTATAGCACACTGAACCCTTTACAACCCTTTTGCAATCCTCCAAAGTCCGTTCGTACCATGCTAGTCTTAATCTGTTCTTGACAGGCCCATAGCAGTAGGAAAAATCAAAACAGTTCATATAGCAATGCTGGAGTTAGGGCTCAGCAGCATCTCAAACTCTGGAAAATACCACTAGGGTCTACATTGACCTCAGAGTCTCCTTCCTCATGGAATTCTTCCTGCCAAGAACTCTCAAAGCCCAGCTATTCATAACTTGGCTCTACTGATGGGGGCCCTGTTGGGGATTAGGGGTTGGAGGGAAGGGTGGGAGGTCTCTGGAAACATGAAGATATATTCCAGAGACTTGGAGCCAGCTCTTCCTCCAGGGACAATACATTGTAGTAGCATTTGGTGTTTCGTGACTCAGATGATGAGAGTGTAGTCATATTCTAGGTCAGATTCTAGGTCAAACTAGAACCTGGAGTGCTCTCAACCACCCCAGATGGACCCTACCAGATCAATCTTAAGCAGGCTGGGAGGGCACAAAGCTCTAAACAAGAAGAGGAAACATGACCTGGTCGAGGAAAATTAGGGAGAAATTTCACTGAAAAAGTAGCTGAGCAAAATTGAAGCTCCCCAAAGAATTATGTTGTTCATAGCGTATAGAATATGTGTTCTGGCTCTGGAAATCCCAAGAGATGCACCTCAGATTAGTTTTACATGTCATGATGGTGTGATAATTAAAGATAGGGACTCTGGAGCTGGCTGTGTTCAAAGTCTGGTTCTAGTGCTTAACTAGTTATGCAAACTTAAGCAATTCACATAACCTCCCTGTGCCTCTCCTTTCTTATTTGTAAAATAAAAGAACCTATCTTAGAGGTTTGTTGTGAGGATAACTTGAGTTAATTTATATATAAAAGCATGTAAAACAATGCTGATGCATTGAGAGTATTGTTGTTGAGAGTATTATTGTGCTGTTATTCTATATTATATTATGCGTAATTTATATAATGCATAATTTATATAATATATTCAATATTTAATTATTTGCATATTTTATAACATAGAAATATTATAATTAATTATTATTATGTATAGCCATAGATTATATCCTATTATATTGTAATATGTTATATACTACATGTTATATATCATATATATTATTCTTTATTGGTGACTATATCTGCACTGCAGCTCTGAGGATAAATTTATGTCTATTTTTTTCTCAAAATTTGTCCAGGCACATCTTGGAGATATTGCAAGTTCAGTTCCAGACAACTGCCATAAAATGAATATCACAATAAAGTGAATCACATGAATTTTTTGGTTTCCCAGTGTATATAAAAGTGATGTTTACACTAGAATGTAGTCTGTTACGTGTGCAGTAGTGTTATGTCTAAAAAACACCATACATAACTTAATGAAAAGATACTTTTTTGCTAAAAAATGCTCACCATCATCTGAGCCTTCAGTGAGTTATAATCTTTTTGCTGGTGGAAGGTTTTGCCTGCTGACTGATCAAGGTGGTGGTTGCTGAAGGTTGGGTGGCTGTGGCAATTTCTTGAAATAAGACAGCAGTGAAATTTGCCTCATTGATTGACTCTTCCTTTCACAATTTCTCTGTAGTATGCAATGCTGTTTGATGGCATTTTACCACAGTAGAACTTCTTTCAAAATTGGAGTCAATCCTCTCAAACCCTCCTGCTGGTTTATCAAGTAAGTTTATGTCGTATTCTAAATCTTTTGTTGTCATTTCATCATCTTGACCAGGAGTAGATTTTGTCTCAAGAAACCACTTTCTTTGTTCATCCACAAGAAGCAACACCTCATCCATTGAAGTTTTATCATGAGATGATAGCAATTCAGTCACAGCTTCAGGCTCCAAGTCTAATTCTAGTTCTCTTGCTGTTCCCACCACATCTGTAGTCCTGAACCCCTGAAAGTCATCCATGAGGGTTGGAATCAACTCCTTCCAAACTCCTGTTAATGTTGATATTTTGACCTCTTCCAATGAATCATGAATATTCTTAATAGCATCTAGAATGGTGAATCTTTTTCAGAAAGCTTTCAATTTACTTTGCCCAGATCCATTAGAGGAATTACTATCTATGGCAGCTATAGCCATACAAAATGTATTTCTTAAATAATAAGACTTGAAAGTCAAAATTACTCCTTGATCCATGAGCCACAGAGCGGATGTTGTGTTAGCAGGCATGAAAACCACATTAATCTCATTGTACATCTCCATCAGAGTTCTTAGTTGACCAGGTGCATTGTCAATGAGCGGTCATATTTTGAAAGGAATCTCTTTTCTGAGCAGAAGATCTCAACAGTGGGCTTAAAATAGTCAGTAAACCATGTTGTAAACAGATTTGCTGCCATCCAGGCTTTGTTATTCCATTTATAGAGCACAAGCGGAGTAGATTTAGCACAACTCTTAAGGGCCCTAGGATTTTCACAATGATAAGTGAGCATTGGCTTCAACTTAAAGTCATCAGCTGCATTAGCCCCTCGTAAGAGAGTCAGCCTGTCCTTTGAGGCTTTGAAGCCAGGCACTGACTTCTCCTCTCTAGCTATGAAAGTCCTAGATGACATCTTCTTCCAATAAAACTCTGTTTTGTCTACACTGAATATCTCTTGTTTAATGTAGCCACTTTCATTAATTATCTGAGCTAGATCTTCTGGAGAACTTGCTGCAGCTTCTACATCAGCACTTGCTGCTTCACCCTGCACTTTTATGTTATGGAGATGGCTTCTTTCCTTAAACCTCATGAACCAACCTCTCTGGCTTCAGACTTTTCTTCTGCAGCTTCCTCAGCTCTCTCAGCCTTCACAGAATTGAAGAAAGTTAGGGCCTTGCTCTGGATTAGGCTTTGGCTTAAGGGAATATTCTGGCTTGTTTGATCTTCTATCCAGACCGTTAAAACTTTCTCCATGTCAACAATAAGGCACTTTCTTATCATTTGTGTGTTCACTGGAGTAGCACTTTTAATTTCCTTCAGGAGCTTTTCCTTTGCATTCACAACTTGGCTAACTGGTTGGCACAAGAGACCTAGCATTTGGCCTATCTCAGCTTTCAACATGCCTTCCTCACTCGGCTCAATCATTTCAAGCTTTTGATTTAAAGTGAGAGAAATGTGACTCTTCCTTTCACTTGAACACTTAGAGGCCATTTGGGGGTTAGCAATAGGCCTAATTTCAACATTGCTGTGTCTCAGGGAACAGGGAAGCCCGAGGAGATGGAGAGAGACACGGAGACTGCAAGTTGGTGGCGCAGTCAAAACACACGCGTTTATTAAGGTTGCCATCTTATATGGGCACAGTTTGTGGTGCCGCCCCCCCCCCCAAATTACAATAATAACATCAAATATCACTAATCACAGATCACCGTAACAAATAAAATACTAATGAAAATTTTGAAATATTGCAATAGTTACCAATACGTGATGCAGAGACTCAAAGTGAGCAAATGCTGCTGGAAAAATGATGCTAATAGACTTGCTCAACGCAGGGTTGTCATAAACCTTCAATTTATAAAAAATGCGATATCTGTGCAGTGCAAGAAAACAAGATATGCCTGGAATTGCTTTCTAGGTTTTCTGAAAAAATTCCACATAATCAGGCTCAAAACTACCTCTGATATGTTCTAGCTATGGGACCTTGATAAACCTAGGTCCCAGTTTCTTAAACTTCAAAATAGGGCTGGGTGAGGATTTAAATAAGATAGAGCAGAGTGGCCCAGCCAGTGTGTTCTGCATGAGTTACAACTGGGCCAAATACTAAGCACTTTAGCCTTGCAAATGGACAGCGGGATCTGGGAAAATCAGAGGACTTGGATAGTTGTTTCTGACAAAAAGCATCCTTTTATCTCAGTGTTCCCTTGCAAATATTATCATTTTCTCTGAGTTCCTAATAGAAAACCTGTTGGGGAGACCTGAGAAACATGTTGCATTTGAAGCATCGAGTACCAGGCCTGGTAGATAGTAGGTGCACCAAAAATGTTAACTCTTTTGTTATTGCGCTGATGGCAATGGTGACAGTAGAAGGAGGAGCAGAGGGAGAATGACTATTTTTTTCTGGAGATACTTGTTTCTTATAAAAGTGGAATTAGAGCCTCCTATCATTTTACTACTTCAAGCCAAGAGGCCACACAGACTACCAGTGTTATCTATGTACCTTGGAAGTCCTGGGTATTATGAAAAGTATGTTGACCTTGGGGTCATGGGCAGTAAGGTGACCAACTGTCCCAGTTTGGCTGGAATGAGAGAGTTTCCAGGACATGGGACTTTCAGTGCTTTTAAGTGAATCTCCACTTTGAATATGTGACTTTCTAAACCACATTTTTGTATTGTCACATGGGGAAAATAAAGCCTGACTCATAGGGCTTTTGTTATCAAATACGAAACTGTATATGAAGTACATGAGACAGATTAGAAGTAAAATAAATGGTACACCTGTTCTGCTCCATCCCTCTGTCCTCACAGGGTGAATGTAGGCTCTACAACTTGGTAGCTGGGCAAACCATGGGCATGTTCAGAGCTTCAGTTCTGTCATCTATAACATAATAATAATATTGACCTTGATGGGTTAGAAGGGCATTAAATGGAAAATGAAAATTACTCCAAGGGTGCAATTATTAGATGTATCTCCCTTCTTCTCTACCTTCCTTCTCTTCTTTCTTCCAGTGGATTTTCAATCCATAAATCTTATACAGAATGACCATCCTGAGAAATAAGGCTTCGAAACACTGGTTGACCCATGGCATTCTCTTCATTTCTCAGTTCAGAGAATTCCAGATGTGGTGCTTCTCCATGCTACCCATACCTTCTCATGGAGAAGATGGTGTTTTCTCTGAAGCATCTGCATGAAGGCTCCACAAAACGGCTGTTGGAAACACTGAGGAGCTGGCCAAGATTTTAAAAACATGGCGCTGACCTTACGTAGCAGACAAGTTCTTGTTTCTAAATCCAATTTGTCTTCCCTCCTCCTCAATAAGACCCCATAAAAACTGAATGAGGAATATGAAGATGGTTACAAACCTCTTCTACATCTGCTAGGATGAAAACCTGATTGTTTATACTCTCTTTTATGATTTTTTCCCCTTCCTTTCTTCCTTCCTTCCAACTCTTCCATTGTTTCCTTAGTTGCTTCCATTCTCATCTGAATCGTAGTTTTTCTTTACCTCTTGTAATCCTTCTTGACTTCAATTTTAATTGTCTCTATCATTTATCATCAGTGATCATGGATGGATCTCTTTATCTTAAGATTATTTACTCAGTAATATTCTCAATGAATATTTATTGATCACCTCCAATTGGGCCAGACATTGTGTGAAATGCTGATGAGGAGAACAAAGGTGTAATTTCATGGTTTCTTTAATGAATCACTGCTCTATTCAAGGAATTATAATGACTACATAAAGAAGGAAAGTCTTTCTCCATACATTGTCTCATTTCATTTTCATCCATGTAAGGATTAGGGAGAATAATTAACTTGCCTAAGGTCACTAGCTAGAAAGCAAGAGATTCACGATTCAATCCAAGATTTGTTTCGCTAAAGCACAGTGGATCATTCTAATTTGAATGTGCAGTGGAATAATTCGTGTTGATCTCAGTTTTCTTCTTTTAGAACTGGTTACTTGAAAGTTTTTACTATTAAGATCTTCTCTGGGCAAAATATGAGGTTGAGAGAGTTTTAGTTTGGTGATTGGTGATTCCTTCTGCCCAAAAACATTCCCTGTCCTCATCATGTCAAAGATTAACACCTTTAAATCCACCCCCTTCCCCCACATGTTCGTACTCTGAGCCATTCCAAAACCAGGATTCATTTTTTCCCTATCACACTGTGTCTGGTATTTGTCCCATTCCCCTATCTCTATCTGTACTCTGAAACTAGCTAATTTGATACAGTACCCCTGTGTGCTAACTTGTGAGTAGCCATTAGTGTCATTGCTACTTCATTTTGGCTGGAACATTCTGGAGACATTTTGCCTTAACTGACAAGAATAGTGACTGAGAGAGACAGGCAGTCCCTGGGAATTATGGAAGGAATGTCTGGACTTGGGGAGCTTCCAGTCATGCTGGATCTTTTTCTAGAAACCTTTACCTCTATTTGACTTAAATGAACAGTATTTAACAGGCCCAGTAATCTACAGCAGCTTGGGACACCACGAATTTTCAATGTAATATTGAAATTCAGGCCACCCAGGAAAGACTGGAAAATTTCTAAGAGGACAAATAAATATGAATCAGGCTTTGTGTTTCCTTGGTATGAGTTTTGTATGTTGTTTGACTGGTCAAGGCTCTGTTGGATCAGTGGATTTTTAATAAGATAAATAAGTGATTATTTCTAACAAAAAAATACTTGAAATGGAAACATTGGGTTCTAGGGTTTTTTGTAAGCCCATTAAAGCACCACATTAATTCAGCCCTGGGTTCACTCCATCTTGAACAGAGAGATTTGACAGCCCTGCTGGGTGTGTCTGAAATGAATTCAAAAGCAGCAAGGTTTTGTGAAAAAACCAGTTCTCCTTTCCTCGCCACTAAGTAGATTTTCAGTTCTGCTGCAGTGAGTGAGAAAGAGAGAGAGGGCAGTACACACTGCCTGCAATACGATCTTCTTGGGCATTTGACTCATAACTGTTCCTTTTGAGCAAAGAGGGGTTTTCTCATCTGTTGTTTAGCTGCAATACAACCATGGTATTCTTGCCTGTCTGCGACACACACAGCCTATAGACAGCAACTCTTTCACCTTCTAGACTCAAAGACATGAGATTGCCCATCTCTCTTCTTCTGTGCTCCTTGTCATGAGCTTTCCTCTCACAGTCTTTCTTTAAACCCTATTAATCAGCACCTCTGAAAGGCCCCATTACTGAGAATATTTAACGCGTGACAGGATAATACACTAGGAAATATACTGTGGGGAATATTATAGTCCTGGCAGGGCTAAATGACCTAGAGTCATCTCAGTCTCCAGTGTTGCTTTGATTAATTAGCCCCATTTCTCAGAATTCTTAAGAGTCCAGATTTCTCTCTGTACTGAAGCTTGCGAGAGGCCAGCTCAGAAGAGAAGTTTTTCCCTCACTGTTGTTCTTTCTTTGCTGGAGAAGTGTCCTTATTCTTAAACTCCAGCTCTTGTCTCTAAAATGTTCATTTGATGGACAAATATGATTACACTTCCGGTATGTGCTAGACACAGTGCATGCGACTGGGGAGGACCAAGTTGAGTCGGATGGACCTCATCTCAAGACGTTCTCAGTCTCAAAGGGGAAATTGATCAGAATGAGCCCTTCCAACACACACAGAGGAGAAAGTGCTTAACTTTGTGTACAGTACCAGAGGAGGCAACACATGAACCAAGACTCAGAGGATTGGTTATTTTTGGCCTAGCAGATGGACCAAGGAAGGTTATTATAAACAGAGGAAAAGATAACATGCAAATAAATGGCTAATTCTTTGAGCATTAATTGGAGCAGAGTAATTCAGTATGTCTAGACTAGGGGGTTGGGTCGGGTGGTGGAAAAGGATGAGCATCAAGACAGCTAAATAAAGAAATGTCAAATATGATACACCAGGGAGCTTGGTCTTTGTCCTATAGGTAATGAGGAACCACTGAAAATGTTTCAGCAGAGGTAAGCTTTAAAAAAATCACTCTGGTAGAATAAAAGTATGGAACCCAGAGAGGGAAGAAAGATGGGGAGAACAGTTGGGAGGCTATTGGAAAAGGTTATATAGGAGATGTCTAGAGTGGTAGGATTTGGGGCTATCGACGTGACTGATTCTTTCTGCAGAGACATTTCTCTCTGGTGGCCCTGTAACATTTTCATTTTCCTTCCTTCGAAGGTAAGAATCAACTCTCTATGATGGACAAATAAATTCTGTGTGCTTTAACAAACTTTCTGTGCCCTTTTAGGCCCTGCATAAAAAACTCTCTAAATTCTCCTTCTGTTTTATTTAAATATAGTTGAATATTTAAATCCACGGCACTTCTGTCAGCCAATGATCATGGGATATTTTTAGTCCCCTACAATTTTAGTGTGGTCGCTCTCAAATTCATGATGTTGGAAATATCTATTGGAAGCACCACAGCAAAGTTGTAGGTCAGTATAAGATGTGGGAAGTATTTTGACTGAGTCTTTTTAAACTAACACAGTAATACGTGTCATTGAGTTTGGAAGGAGTTAGAGAAAACATATAGTCTAAATTTCCAGTTTAGAGTCAATTCCATCTTTACCATGTATAGTAATTTATATTAATTGGCTATACCATCTTCAAGCCACTTATCCACTCCAAGACTCAGTATTTTTCAACTCTGAAAAGCAGGGGAAATAGCTTTCTTTCTGGCTTTTCAGATCAATCAACATATGGAAAAACACTTTGTAAACTTTAATGTACTCAGAATAAATGGCTTTGATTATAATGTCTAAGGGCAAATAGCTAATTAGGGCAGAGCCAAGACAAATACTCAGGTCTTTGGGCTTCTAGCCTAACCATATGACAATTAGTTCATTTTAATATTTACTTTTTTTTCTATGTACCTCACTCAGTTTCAAAAAGAATTTAGCCCAGATGCTTTCTTTTCTTATAGCAAAGTAACTCTGTTATATGTAACACATAAAGACACACACACACTCCATGGTACTCTCTTCCTAATTCTAATCACTCTATTTGGTACGTATAACAATTCAATCAGGCAGTGAGCTGAAATTTACCTTAGGAGAATCTAGAAAGAGAAAAGGATTTGTTAAGCTGCTTCTTTAAAATGACTAATAGAATTCTCAACTTTGTTTTGGCATGAGAATTACCTATAGAGTTCTTAAAAAAAATTTGGATGTCCAAGACCCACCAGGGACCTCTGGAATCGGGATGTCCTGAATTTCCCTGAGTGATTGAAGCCAAACACGTGGATTTAGCTAAATACACAGAGGTGATTCTGATACATGCTTCAGTCCAGACAGTTCCCACAGTCCTAGACTTATAAATTCATACATTACAATTGATCTGCACATGTAAATATATCCCCTGACTCACCTTGTGCCTCACAGCCACTCCTAACTGTTCTGTTGGAAATGCGCAACATGCAGACCTGTTCAGATCCATAGTTACTGCACAAGTCCAGGAACCATGCTAGATACACAGGTGAATGAACACAATAGCAGCCCACGAGGCATTCTAGGGGTATGCACGACACATAAAGAAGTAAACCTAGTAAGAGTGTGATATTTGCTGTGACATTCACGTGTGAGAGTCCAGAAGTATTAAAGATTAAGTAATAGTTTCTTCGTTGGAAAGGGTGGCAGGAAAGAAAAGGCTTTATAGGGAAGGCAACCTTTGGGCAGGATTTGAAGGATGAATGAGAATTTTCCAAGCAGAAAAAAATGAGTCAAGCCAGTGGAAGCAGGGAGCAGGGAGCTGGTAACAGAGGACAGAAGGAAGGAAGATATTCTTGGAAGAGGAGGGAGCATACATAAGGAGTCACAGGCAGCTTGGAGCATGTGAGACCTTCAAATAGACAGGATTAAAGATGAGTAATGTCTGAGGAGGTGGAAGGTCTCAGTGGATGAGGAAAGGAGAGGCACCAGGGGTCAGTCAGAAAGGCTTAGATGCCATGCTATGATGCTCAGCTGTGCTATTCTCAATACACAGCATGGCTCTCCATTCTCATTTTTCTAATGATATTTTAAATATATATATATATATATATATATATGTAAATTCAACTAATGAGATCTTTCTAATAACATTTCTGAACCAGAATAGATGTTCTGATGAAAGTGGTTCTATTTTCTATCTCCTTTTTGTAAAAAGAGTCTCAAATATTTTCTGGAAACTGTGTCCATTTCTCTGCTGTCTTCCAAAGGAGATTCATACTGAAGACCTTGTCCTGATGCTCCTTCTGCCCCCCATTCCTTCCATGCCAACACGCAGAACCTCTGGAACCCTCACCCAGCTTTCATTTCTCGTGGGTGGAAGCATCTTTGTTCTGAGAAGATGTGTTGAGATTGAAACAAGCTCTCAACCGGTTACTGGACAAAGAACAACGTTCCAGAGAGAGGGGGGGGGCTTGTAATAGATAGGCAGAGGTTTTGGGGATAGGCAAACTCCAGGAGTGTGAGGACTGAGCTCTAGTTCCAGAGAAAACTAATGATCTAGGCTGAGAGATGGGCATACTCACCCCAATGCTGTGAGCCACGCAGCTGCTGTGAGAAATAGAGAGGAACATAGCCTCCTTTTCCACTGTGGCTGGTCTTGGGCCCTGACTGTGAATAAATGGACACCAGACCTAGGACTGTGGAGCAGGGTCTAGATCCCTGTCTCACCTCCCAACTGCTCTAGTCCGCTTTGGCTCAAGGCCTGGGAAGACTGAGGCTGTAGACTGATGGGAAGGGATGGGTTGACTAGGTGGGGACTGAACCTATGTAGGAAGGTCAAAATAAACACTGACTATTTATGTGCTACAGGTAGACACAAGTGCTCCCCCAAAGAAGTGTCCAGGCACAGAAATACATTCTCTGGACCTTGAAGGAGATAATTCCTTATATTCCAGAGAGTGAAAGAAGAGTGGACAAGGGGAAAGTATTATTAAGGGTAGGAATTGAGACTCAGGAGTCTGGATGAACTGGTTCAAATCTGATTCTGTTATCACTGTTAATATCTACGTCCATCTTAGTCATCCTGATATCCCAACACCCACCATGGAAACCAATACATTTTTGTTGATTTATTTTAAAAGTTAATTCTTGGGTCAGCCCCATGGCCGAGTGGTTACGTTCGTGCACTCTGCTTCGGCTGCCTAGGCTTTCACCAGTTTGGATCCTGGGTGTGGACCTAGCATAGCTCATCAGGCCATGTTGAGGCATTGTCCCACACAGCACAACCAGAGGCACTCACAACTAGAATATACAACTATGTTCTAGGAGGCTTTGGGGAGAAGATAAAGGAAAAAGAAAAACAGATTGGCCACAGTTGTTAGTTCAGATGCCAGTCTTTAAAAAGAATATAGTTAATTCTTGGAGATTTTTAATGCCTTTGAACTTTATTTTCCTCCTCTGTAAAATGGAAGTAGAAAATACCAACCATATTCTTGCGAAGATTAGCTGATTAAATGCATTAAAATCCCTCCCAGAATGCCTACCTCTTGGGAGTAGCAATTTGCAGACAAATATAGGCTGACTTCTCTCTTTCACCTTCTTGTGTCCCTGTGTAATTTATGTAGAATAGTCAGGGAATCAGGTTGTTTGTTATATGGCAGTTGACCACCAGTGTATCTCCTGGGAAAGAATTATGGGACAGTATAATATAATATTTTGTGTACCGGTAAATAACTGACATTTATTTGTGAGGTAATTGACTGAGAAACTGCCTTATACGTTAATCTTCCCACAGTAATGAACTAAGTACCTCGCATTCAGCAGAGACTCAAGAAATTTTTATTGATTGGACGATTTAAGAGGTATTTGCAACTTGTACTCTTTTAATTTTAGAATTCAGAATATTCGAGTAAATGAGGTGGCAAGTATCAGGCGAGCTGGGCTGGATCAGTGAATAGGAATTAACAGGGCCCACTCCCAAATTCCAGCATGGTGTTGGTATTCTTCTTTGCAGAACATTCTATAATATTCCTTCTGACTACAAGGATTTGGGGAAAAACAATCCGTATATAAGAGAGATTAAAGAGAGCAATCATTCCTGGTAAAATGTTCATGTTTAGAAAGTCATGAAAGCTTAAGAAGTCAGACAGGATCACCACATTGATGAAAACTGCAAGTTACCAGGGGTTACTGCAGCAGGGGAGACACCGAACTGCACTTTTAGGAAGTTTAATTGGAGCAAAGAAGAAGGACAAGTACCGAGGAGAGAAGTGTTAGAATTTAGGTTTTGGGGATACACATTTGGGACTGAGGAGGAGATAATGAATCTCAAAGCTTCCTGAAAGATTTGGAGAGAGAAATAGAGTATGGAGTGCTCAAAGATGATTCCAGAGATTTGAGGCTAAAAGAACGTTTATAGCAATGAAGAATTTAGTGACAATGCTTGGTGAAGGGAAGGGTGAAGAAGTGAAAAGTGAGTTTGTTGTTTATCTTTTAGACCTGTTGAGTCTGAGGCGGTGCCAGGAGTAGCATGCATATATTTCAAGTGCTGGTGAGCACTTTCCATTTTCAACCAGAAATATAGGATCGGTACACAGTAAGAAGATAGGGCAGGAAGACAGATATTAGGTGAGTCAAAAAACATGATTTCTTCCAGAGGAATTAAAGAGAGGACATGTTCTGAAAGCTTGAGAATGGAGGAACACCCACCTATAGAACAGAGAAGAAAAACTCTTTGTGCAGGAGCAAGAAGGATTGAGAGGTCTTATTCACAAAGGCAAAAGGACCAAGCGAGCTTCTGTCATATCACAGAAGTCAAGATAAAGAGACAGTCAAGAAGGAGGGGTTGCCAGCTGAGATACACAGCAGAATTGTCAAGAGGCACGGAGACCAAGAAAAGACACATTTGCACCCAGGCAGTTGCTTTCAACGCCAAGATTCTTTAATGCCATTGTGACTTTCATAAAGGCAGTTCAGTTGACAGGTGACATGGATGCCAAAAAATATCAAGAGAACAAGTAAAAAGGAAATGGAAGCATGGTTACAGAATGTTCACCTGGAAGTGTGGCTGTGAAGGGAAGGAGACAAGCAAAAGTATTTGAGTAGGGCCATTTGAAAATCATTTCAGGGTTCGAAAAAACAGGATACTTGAAGGCAATCCAGTTGAGGGGAAAAATCTGGAAATACTAAAATTGAGACATATAATAAGGAAACAAAATCCCTCAGAAGGCAGAGAGAAGACTCGGAACAACTGGAAAATTGGCCCCTCCCTGAGATCAAAATCAGAAGAGATGAGGTAAGTGGGTGTAAATGAAAATCATGCTATTTTACCTTTGAAAATACCCGACAGCTTATGGGGTCTATAAGTAGTTTTTTATTTAAAATTTTTCTTAGGTCATTAAACCTTCACAGTGACTCTGTAAGAAAAGCATTATTATTTCCATCTTACATTGTGTAAATGAAGTCTTAGATCAGGTAAGTAAATTAATCAAAAGTCCCATACCTGGAGAGTAGTAGAATTAGGCCAAAATCTGAGAAGTCCTTAGGACAGTAGGCAAGGGCCAAACCTTCTCCACACTCATCACATGTCTGCACTTATGTTGAAAAATAAATCAAAGATTAGATGCTATTAGATGGCCTCAAGCTGTTAAATAAGGTGCGTGTGTGTGTGTGTTTGTGAGTGTGGGTGTGTGTGTGCGTACTCTCGGGGAGATGTTGCAGATTGAATTGTGTCCCCCCAAAAGACATGTTGAGGTCCTAACCCCATGCTACTTGTGAATGTGAACTTATTTAGAAATAGGATCTTTGCAGATGTAATTAAGATGTAAGTTAAATGAGCTCGTAGTGGAATAGAGCAGACCCTTCATCTAATCTAACTGGTGTTTTTATAAGAGGAGAAGAGACAGAGACAGACTCACAGGGAGAACACAGCCATGTGGTGATGGAGGCAGAGACTGGAGTGATGCATCTCAACCCAAGGAATGCCAAGGATTGTCAGCAAACACTAGAAGCTAGAGGAAGCAAGGAATGATTCTTCCCTGCAGGTTTCTGAGGGAGCATGACCCTGCTGCCACCTTGATTTCTGGCTTCTGGTCTTCAGAAGTGTGAGACAATAAATTGCTATTGTTTTAAGCCACTCAGATTATGCGACTTTGTTATAATACCCCTAGAAAACAAATATCATTTAGATGGGTTTGATGAGAACTTAAGCGGAAAAGAGATGGGAATGACCCAAGTGGAAGGTTAGTGTGGGAGTTCACTGAGGAATGAAAGTCCTGGAGGAAGATACACGCTGAACTGAGACTGGCAGGATAGCATGGTGGCTGAGCACAGTAGTGTTGGAACCAGACACAAGTGGGTTCAAATCGTTGTTCTGTCTTTCTATAGCTGGGAGATACTGAGAATGTTATTTGATGTTTCTAAGGCTCTGTTTACTTATTTACAAAAATGGATAATTCTTAAACCATGGAATTATTATGAAGATGAAATGACATGAGACATGTAAAGTGTTCACCACAGTGCCTTTTAGTGCTCAATAAATTCAGGTGAGATCGTAGTGGTTTTTTGTCTTGTTGCCATTATATGCCTTTTTCTAGCAGCATTTTTATGGGGTACTAGAGAGTGTAGAAGCAGAAAATGATGAGGAAAAAATCCAGCGTTGAAGTGTATTTGTTTGTACATCAAGGGCACCACGGGGTGGTGGTAGTAGAACTATTACTAGTGGTAATAATAATAATAATTACTAGTAGTAACTGCTAGTAGTGGTAGTAGTAGTGGTAATATAAGGAGGAAGAGGAGCTGTGGTTTTAGATTACGATGTCCTCATTTCCATATATTAGACATTTCCATAGATTAGTAATAATGTTAAATGTAGTAGAGAGGATAACATTGACATTTGGGGTCCAAGACTGAGAATGAATTGTGTTGATACAAAGGACAATGTTTGGGTCTCAGGTAGAAAAACTGAAAGTAATTCCAGGTAACAGAGAGGAGATGGAGGACAAGATCAAACATAAAACAAAACGTACTAATGGGTAAAAAAGGTAATGGTTGAAGAGAAGGCGTTCAAAGTGAATCCTTTGTATAACAGAGCAGTATAGTATGTCAATGAATTTTTCCCTTGTATGTGATGGTTATGGATGCCAGGGGATGGTGTGAAAGTGTCAAGTCCATCATCAGTATTAATGATAACAGTAATAGGTGCTGTTTGTTAAGCATTTACTATTTTCTTGTTGTAGTGTTAAAGGATATTCTGAGTATTATTTCACATAATTCTTAAATCAAGCCTCTGAGCTGGTGTTTCATAACTCTAAGATGCTGCCTCAGATCTGCTCAGCCTCACTCATCTCTATAGCCCTTGGCTGCTGGTTTCATCACAGTTGCCTCTGCAGTGACTGACTGTGCATAGGCTCCAACCAGCCTCACATGGCACAACCCAGCAGCACTGTAGCTCACACCTGAGTTGCTCACCTTTTGCCTCCCACCCTAGAGCTTCCCAATTATCCTTGAGACGGGTAGTGGCACAGGATCTGGTCAGTGCCCATGTTTGCACATCTCTGAAGCATATGGGACTTAATGCCCTGTGGAATGAATCTATGACTAATGGGGAATGGGAGTCAGTGAATATATCTGTCTCTCTTCCTATCCCTTGATTGATTTTCCTGTGATGCAATAGCTTCATAAGACTTCTCAATAGTCTTCTTGAGAGATAAGAATCTGCTAATTTAGAGCAATTGTTTGCTCTTGATCACAAGTAGTGGCCACAGTGACACACCCTCATATTGTCTCTCTATCCTTCTCTGTTCCATTACCTTTTCCCTCACTTCATTCCTTCTCCCCTGCTATTTCTCTTCCCAATAAATTAGTAGCACATAAGCATTTGCCTTTCTGGAGGATCCAGGCTAAGATAATGGTATCAGGATGGGATGGTTATAATGTCTGTTGCATAGTGGCCTCACCATCTCTATGGCCTTCACCTGTGCATAATTGGGATGAAATGCAGGGGGAAGGTGAAGCATGGCTATGTGGTGGCTGTGGTGATGGAACAAAATGGACACAATGACAATTATAAAGATTGTAGAGTAGTATGGCTTCTGTTAACCACACTGGTAGCCTTGACAACAGAAAATGATAGGCTCAGGGCAGTCTACTGCTAGCTTAAATCATGTTATGAAACCTGGAGTGCCTTTCTGACAGCTTTTAATGAGACTCTCATCTTCTGTAACTATAAGCCATATGGTACTGAAGATCAGGTATAGAGTCTACTATAAGGATAACAGAGCTGTAAATGAATCTGAATGCCCCCCTTCAGTACATCACCTTTAAAAATTAGGGCCTCGATGGAAGAAGAGTGGGACGCTGAAACCTGGGATATTGGATGGACATGCCTGAGAATCTTTAATTCTCAAATTCTCCTGGTTCTCAGGGCAACAGAAATAAGCCTCCTCCCACTTATTGCAGGAGAACAGACTCTCCTTGCCTGGAAACTTGCAATCTCTTCACCTAAGGAAGAAGCCTTGCAAGATAATGCTTATACTCCTCAAGATCTCCCCTCTTACCCTCTATTGCCTCCAGGCCAACAATCAGGGTTAGGGTTTAGCACAACTGGATTAGGGCAGTACAGCCCTGCTCCAGGACAACATAGCCTACGTGTGAAAGGATCTGCAGGACCTTGCCAATGTCTGAGTGAGAACTGAGAGAGTCTGTATGGGTCTTCAGTAGGTGAGATTGGGGTAGGAACAGACAAATGTAAGACTGGATAGGGGAGAATGTATTGACATAGGATCACTGACCTGAGACTTTGAGTGTAAAGTTCTTTTAAAGTCGTCTGATTCTATTAAGTCAGCTGTATGCACCCTATCAACAGGCCAAAGATGAAAAACCATATGAAAAGACACAATTGATGCACAAAAAGTGTTTAGCACAATCCGAATCCGCTCCTGATAAAAACTCTCAGAAAGTTAGGAATGGAGGAGAATTATTTCGACTTGATAAAGGACATCTACAAAAAAACGTATAGCTAATACCATACTTAATAACAAAAGACAATGCTTTCTTCCCAAGACTGAAAATAAGTCAAGGATAGCTACTTTCACCATCATAGGACTGGAAGCTCTAGCAAGTACAATAAGGCAAGAAAAGGAAGTAAAATTAGAAACGAAGCGATAAAATTGTCCTTATTTGCAGACGCATGATTATTTATGTAGAAAAATCCCACATCATCCCCCCCCCAAAAAAAAACCCCTCCAAGAACTAATAAGTGAGGTCAACAAGATAGTAGGGTACAAGATCAATACATGGAAATAAATCACATTTCTATACAGTAAAAAGGAGCATGCTGAAACTGAAATTTACAATATAGTGTCACTTATAATTGAGCCAAAGGAAATAAAACACCTAGGTAGACTCTTAAAAAAATGTACAAGATCTGAATGGGGAAAATTACAAAATGCTGATGATAGAAAACAAAGAAGACCTAAATAAATGGAGAGACATACTGTGTTCATGGACTAGAATACAATTCCAATTGTAAAAATGACAATTCTCCCCAAGTTGATCTATAGGCTTAATGAAACTCCTATCAAAATCCTGGCAAAGTATTTTTAAGATATTGAAAAAGCTTACAGTAGAGTTTATGTGGAAAGCCAAAGGTCCTAGAACAGCTAAAATAATCTTAAGAAAAGAATAAAATGGGAGGACTCACTCTGCCCACATTAAGGCTTATAGCTACAGTAATCAAGACAGTGTGATATTGACAGAAGGATGGATGCATAGAGCAATGGAACAGAATAGAGAACCCAGAAATAGACCCACATAAATATACTTAACTGATTTTGACAAGGTACAAAAGGAATTCAGTGGAGGAAGCCATTTTAAAAGCAGTGCTGAAGCAATTGGACATCCAAGGCAAGAAAATGAAACTTAACATACACCTCACACCTTATTCAAAAGTTAGTCAAGTTTTTAGACGATGCCGAAAGCATGATCCATAAGAGGAAAAATTGGTGAACTAGACTTCATGGAAACGGAAAACTTTTGCTCTGTGGATGACTAAGTGAAAAGGATGAAAAGACAAGCTGGGAAAAAATATTTGCAAACCACGTATCTGACAAAGGACTTGTATCTGTAATATATAAATAACACTCACAAATCAATGGTAAAAAATCAAACTATCCAACTAGAAAATGGTGAAAAGACATTTAACTGTAGAGGATATACAGATGGTAAATAAGGACATGAAAACATGTTCAACATCATTGGCTATCAGGGGAATCCAAACAAACAAACAAACAAACAAAACCCACAATGGGATATTTCTACATACTGAATGGCTAAAATAAAAAATAGTGACAACACTAAATGCTGAGGAGAATGCAGAGAAACTGGAGCACTTGCTTATTGCTGGTAGGAATGGAAAATACAGATAGACAAAAAGACAGAAAGACAGACAGACAGGTAGATAGATAGATAGATAGATAGATAAATGATAGATCAATTGATTGATCGATCCATATATAGATAGATAACTGTAATAGATTCACATGAGGTTGTAAGAAATAATACAGAGAGACCCTGTATACCCTTTACCCACCTCCTCTCAGTGGTAACCTTTTGCAAAACAATAGTCCAATATCACAATCAGAATATTTACATTGATACAATCCACTGATCTTCTCAGATTTCTCCAGTTTTACTGGTAGTTATTTGTGTGTGTGTGCAAAAGAAAAGTAAAAATCTGCAGAGCAGTTCCTTAAAGATTCTACACATCAAAGGCCTGCTCTAATGAGATAGAGATGCCTTGCAGAATATTGAGGATGGAGTAAAAAGACTCAGGGCAGTGGAGATATTAGAATGGATGGTGTGCCAGAGGACAGTCCTTTCATTAAATCAGTGGTTCTTAAACTTGACCCTGCATCAGAATCATTAGAAGGGCTTGTTAAATGTCAATTTCTGGGCCCCACCCCGAAAGTGTGATTAAGTGTGTCATAAAATTTGGTGTTTTACAATCTGTGTTTCTAAAATGCTCCCAGTTGATTTTGGTGTGACTGTTCTGATGTTCACACTTTGAGAGAACTCCACACTAAGGCAATGAGAAGTGCATTGGGGAGGGGGCAGCACCAGCATCTTTGACAAGTTCAATGGTCGCTGTCCTCTGTTGGCTGGGTTTGACAGTGGGAGATGTTAACATGGAAATAAGTTCCCTAATATCAATGGTGATCATAAGATTCCAGAATGACTGAGGCTAGGTGGCAGCACTTAACTATAGAGGCAAGGAGTATGTACCTGATGTGATTAGTATAATGCATGGGAAGGCTGAAGTGGCAATCAGGGTGCCTTGGCCTGCAGTGTTTGTAGCAATGGTTAAAAGATCATGGTGCCCTTTGATTAAAGGAGACATCCTGCCCCATGAGTTAGGCTCCTTCAATGCCATTGCAGGTACATGTAGTAAAGATCCCTCTGATCCTTCCCAAAGGGACCTGGAACAGAGTCACTATGCAAACAAGGACTAGGCAATGCCCAGAATATTTGAGGATCATTAGATGGAAGTTCTAACACTAATGTCGGGAGACCTGAAATGCCTTTGCAATCCTCCAGTTAGAGCTGGGTTATAGGAAAACCAGCTATTAAATAGAATTTGACCCAAGGCCATCTCTAACTGGGTTCAATGAATATATGAACCTGGCCTATGGTTATTTCCCTGGATCCTGAATGTACAATTGACATAGACTTGCTAAGTAGCTGCCCAAATTGGTTACCTGAGTGGAGAGCAAGGGCTGTTTTGGTAGGAAGGGCTGAGTGGAAACCCCTGAAACTACCTCCCCCTCCCAGCCAAGATAGTATATCAGAAGAAACATTACCCTTTATGAGAAACCTCAGAGATCCCTACTGCCATCAAAGATTTTAATCATGCGGAGGTGGTGGTCCCCTTCCTTTCCCTTATGAATATGTCTGGACCCTGCAAAAGCCAGATGGATTGGAGTGGATTATGGTGGATACCATAAACAGAACAGGTGGTAGCCCTCTCTGCATCTGTTCTACTGGCTGTGTTATTTTTGCTGACACTCCATAGAGACCCTGGCACTTGGTGTGCGGCTTTTTATATGGCAAATGGTGTATGGCTTTTTTATATGGCTTTTTATTTGATTCTTCTGGTAGGTTGAAAAACAGCCCCCAAATATGTCCATGTCCTAATCCTGGGAATCTATAAGTGTTAATTTATATGGAAAAAGGGACTTTGCAGATGTAATTAAGCGAAGAATCTTGAGATGGGAAGATTATCCTATATTCTCCAGGCCTGATGTGAGCATGACTGTCCTTGTGAGAGGGATGCAGGAGGAGTCAGAGTCAGAAAAGATGGCCGTGTGGTGCCCAAAGCAGGGGTTGGAGGGAGGTACTTGGAAGATGGAGGCAGGGCTATGTGCCACGTGACACAGGGGGCCTCTGGACACTGGAAGCTGGAAATTCTAGAAAGGGCAAAGAAATAGATTCTCCTCTAAGGTCCCTAGGACAAACCAGCCCTTCTAGAAAGTTACCTTTAACCCAATGAAACTGATTTCAGACTCCTGGTCTCCAGAACTATGAGAGAATAAATTTGTTTTGTTTTAGGCCGCCAAATTTGTGGTAATTTGTTACAGCAGTCAGAGAAAAGTAATAGGATCCCTATCAGTAGAAAGGATTCAAGCAGTGCAAATTATACATGGTCTTGCCCCAGGGCTGTGATCAATCTCTTGCCATCAAATATAAAGTCGTAAATATATATGTAAAGAATTGAATACAATATTGTATTCAGTTTTCCTTACGTTGACGACATGGTGTTGGTTAGACATAGTGAGTAGGATATGGCAAATATTCTTGATGTACTGGAGAGTTAAATGTGTGCCAGAACAGGAGACAACCTTAATAGAGATTTGGGGGGACGATGCATTAGTGAAGTGTAAGGGCGGGGTGCAGTACTCCGCTCATGCTGAGACATCCCTCTAATTAGGGGCAGGGTAAGTTGTCAGACCTAGCACCTTCTACAGCTGTGAAAAAAGGCACAGCATTTAGTTTCTTAGGATTTTGGAAGCAGTTTAATGCCATATGTAAGAATACTTCTCTGCCTTTGGAAACTGCAAGGTTCAAGGGGAGTCCTGAGAAAGAAGGAGCTTGGCAACAGGTTCCCAATGCATTCCAAAGTTCCCTTCCACTCATGTCTTATAACCTTCACAAATCTAGTGGTGTCGGGTGCTTCTGTGGTAAGGAGTGATGCTGCATTGTTTCCCTGGCAAGCTCTAATAACAGAGTCCCAGTTCACATCCCGGGGTGCTGAAGCAAGATCAGGCCTTCTAGAGCAGAGAAATACTTGCCATTTGAAAAGCAGTTCCTCCCATGTGAGTGAGACCTTAGCAGAAATTGAACATCTGATTATAGGACACCAAGTGAGGTGTGACTGGAGCTGGGAATTATCAAATCCATCAAATCATACAGTTGGTAGGAATCATTTGCATGATGCAAATGGCGCATTTGGGACTGAGGATTGGTTGGTCCAGAAAGCATGAGTAAATTACATAAATGTCTGACTCAGAGTCGCATGTCACCTGCTTCTGTTGCATTAACACCCCTCCCTCACTCATACCCCTCTGCCTTCGTGGAGAGCCCCCTACTCCTAGCTAACAGTAAAGAATAGAACTTGGGCCTTGTCTGCAGATGGGTTAGCACAGCGTGTTGGTGCTGGCTGAAAACGGGCTGCTGCCCCAAGATTGCCCCACTGTACATGATCAGGAGAGGTGAGACGATGGGTAATCAGTGGGATTAAATAAAAGGCCAGAGCTTTCTCATGTGGAGTAGACCAGAGTAAGAAAAATATTCTTCTGTGTGGAAATAATGTAGAAAAAGCATCCGGCAAGAGAAGTGGAAGGCGTCCCTGGTAAGCAGGTTTAGAAAAAAGTGAGGAGAGAGAAGATAGGAAGAAGAGGAAGGAAAAAATTCAGAAATGGTTATAGGGCACAGGGATTTCCCTAACATGTTGGTGGGTGAAATATACATCAAGGGTAAGAGTTGTGAATAGGTAGGGTATGAACTGAAAGTTTATAAGAATTTGGATAAATGACTATGATAAGAGACCTGTGCAGGGAGCAACAGTTGGGCATTAGCATATAAAGAGAGAGGTGTAGAGCAGATATAGGAAGCTGGATCTGACTTCATGCACAAACAGATTAATTATCCAGTTACTATCTGGATCCTATCAAGAAAAGTCCACCGTCTCTCCCATAGGCGTATGGGCTAGATCCTACCCACAAAGGGAAGGAAAAACAGTTTCTCATCTTCGAGTGTGCTATTGAGCAGAAACATGCTGCTACTAGCTTAGTTCTTGGCTAAACTTTATTTCATTCTCTGTCTTACAGAGGAAACCACTTATACCTTTAAACACATGAGAGACGAGTGTTCAACTTTGTACCACTAAACGGAGATTGCCTGTTTTTTAAAAAAAATGTGGGAAATGGTACCTGATTAAAAGTATACTCACTGACTAAAGTATTGGAGACTGTGTTCTGAAATCCAATGGCTAATTTGTCCGATAGGCCACATACATGGTTGGCCCTTAAAATAGAAACTGATGAAGTCAAGGTATAGAAGATTAGTGATTTAAAAGTTAAGATAACAAAAGGACCAGTTCTCAGTAGACCCAGAGCTTGGATCTTTTGGTAGGAGTAACTTCTTCAAAGGTATTAGGGCTTAAAATAGCAATTTCTGCCAAGATCTCAGTTCGAAATAAATTAACAAAATGAGAATGGAAGAAGAAAGAAACTCTCCAAACCAAGACATGCTCATGCAAAAGCTTCCTAATTTATCTCCTTGCTAGCACTCTCCCCCAACCCCTCTGAGAGTCCATTCTCACAGCCCAACAAGAGCTATCCTTTAATGAATCTAGCTAGATAATGTCCTCTCTGCTTTCAAATCATGCAATTCCTTCCTCTCATATTAGAAATAACATTCAAACTCTTAAGCATGGTCCCAAGGAATGACCTGGCTCCAGCCTCCATCTCTCACCTCATATTTGGTACTCTCCTCCTCACTCCAACCATATCCTCCAACATACCAACGTTTGTTCTCCTATTTCTTTTCTTAAATCCTTTTGCAGGTGATTTATCACCATTAGGTCTCAGCTGAAAGGATCATCTCAGAGGGGCCTTCTCCAACTTCCCAAACTATAGTAGTAGCCATTTCACCTACATGTGATCCATATAGCATCATTGTTTTATTTCCTTTAGAGTAATTTTAATTATCTGAAATTATCTCTTGTATGTATTCATCTGTTTATTGCATGCCTCCTCATATTAGAATATCACCTCCAAAGGAGCAAGAACCATTTTTGTATTGTTTGCTGTCCCATCCCTAGAATGTGGAAAAGTGCTTGGAACAGAAGTCACACTTACCCCCTTGAATGAACATATGAATGAAACTATGTATGCTTGATGCATTTCACAGTCTGTCCACTCCCAGGATTCCTGCATTGATTGCTACTTTTCTTACAGGCTTATCCAAAATATTCTTAGCTATCAGAAGAAGATGCAATGTAGTACAAAATGAGTCCCATGTCTTTCAAAAAATTAAGGAAGTTATTGTAAGCTGGTTGTTTATTTTATTTATTAATTTGCTCTACATGATACCTTAATTCCTATTGTGTATATGGAGCACGGGACAGAAAATTACAGCCCCCAGGCCAAATATGACCCACCACCTATTTTTGTAAATAAAGCTGTATTAGACACAGCCACACTCATTTGTTTATATATTTTCTATGGCTGCTTTTGGGACATAACAGTAGAGTTGAGGAGTTGCAACAGAGACAGTGTGACCCCTGAAGCCGAAAATATTTACTATATAGTCCCTTGGAAAAAAAAATTGACCTGCCCTTGATACAAAGCAATATGTGATCAAAGATAGAAACTGTATGAGAAAAATGTTTGTAAAACCTCAGGGGAAAACTGAGAGCATTGACTAATGCTTGTTTAGGGTAAAATCCAGGAAATTTGATAATGATCAAATTAGAAATGTATCCTCAAAATGGTCTTGGCTTACAGTGTGGGAGAGAAGCCTACATTTCAGTTGTTAGTTCAGGAATCAGAAGTTTACTGGGTGAAGACCGAGCCCCCCTTTCAGGCTAGTTCCGCATTGTCTTATTAAGAGATGCGTAGTTCTCCTCCGATCACATAAGGCCAGCTTCCTACCTTTGTTAGCGTCTCTTCTCTGTGCAGTCTGGAATCTAGGGAACACTGCCATCTTCATGATGAATGGTTTCCTCCATTGAATTGCAATTACAGGTTTTAATCAGTTCATTATTCCAGCTGGTTTTTGGGTCTTGACAGTTATGCTGCAGAAACTAATTGAATTGGCTTTACCTCAAGGCAATCCCACAAGATCTTACCTGCCATTTGGGAATTTTTTGGCTGATTGACCAACTTAGCCCTAATTTCCCTGTTCCATCCTAAAAAAAAAATCTTACTTTTATATTTACCCTTTGAAACATTTCATATTCTTTTCCTACTTTGAAGAAGATACTCTTCATATAAAAAGACAAATCACTAACCTATAACATAGTATAGTATACACGGAACTTCTTATATAAGAGGCTATCAAGTGGTTGCAAAGTGAATCCTTATTTTTCTGTAGCCTCTCTTTAGATCAATTAGAAAAAAAAAAGCATGGAAGAGCTAGATATTACATTAGTTCGTTTCAGTCCTTTGCTCTTCCCGGTGCTGCAATTTTTAGGCCTTGAAAGAGATATTGCCCAGGGATAATATTTGGCTGGCTGTCCATAGTGGCATTGTTCTAGCAAGATCACCATGGTCTACAGCTGGGTCCTTGGGTTTTTGGGTGCCTTCCACAGGACTGACTCACACAAAATTCCCAAAGTTTCATCTGATAAAGAAATCAAAATGTCAGTTCATCAAATCAGTGTGAAAGATACAACAGCCAAGGAGACCAAAATAATTTTAACTCTTTGGTCAGTACATTCTCTCTCTATAGGAGGAACTACATGAAAAGCCAAACTATAATCAGAAAATTGTTTGGTGAGTTCAAGCAGAGGGAGGAGAGGTGGTGGTTAGAAAAGTACGTAGTTGTCAATGGATACCCAGCTGCATCCATCTACCATTTACAAGTTGCACCATCAAAAGACGAGAAAACCACATTGTGGGTCAAAGAAACGTATCCACTGAAAAGTCCTGGGTGAATACCTCCACTGTTGGCCTCTACAAAGCTGATTTTCTACATACATTCTATTGAAATATTTTTGCTTTAGATATTGTCAGACAATTAATTACTTCATTAAATCCTACTCTTTCTGCTTTCTGCTATAGGGAATGTGATGTCTCCATATTTCTTATTTGATCCATTGCACGTTAAATTTATCAGTTGGACTCACAAAGTTCTAGAGTATCTCGCAGCTGTCTCTAGGTACTATCAGTGTATAGCAGGGTTCTGCAGACTTAGCTCTACTGACATTTTAGGCTGGATAATACTTTGTTGTAAGGGGCTGTCCTACGCATGATAGGATGTTTAGCAGAATCCCTGTCCTTCCCTCAATAGTTGTCAGTAGCAAGGCCCCCCTCTCCTCAGTTAGGACAAACCAAAAATGTTTCCAAACATTGCCTTATGTCTCCTGGGGGCCAAAGTTACCCCTGGTTTAGAACCATTGGTATATAGGCTAGATGGGTGAATGGAAGAGAACATCATTTCTGATGCTTTTCAAGAATATAGAGCAAAAAGCATTCAACTCAGAGTCAAGCCAAATTCCAGCTTCATAACATTGACCACTCTACTTTTACACCTTTGAGGGTCGCCTTACCATAATCAAGGTTTTTATAAAAAGCAAATCTTAACTTAGACTTCTTTCTATGAAATTACTATGTTTCCAGGCAAGTCGCAATTTCCTCATATCTAGTTGGGGCAGAAATTTTATAGTATCGAAGTAGAGAATTTTGCTCAGTTTTACAGAGCATCATTTTTATTGGGAGAGAGAAATATTTTAAAATGTATGGTATGCACAGTATCAAAACCCACGACTGACTTCAACTCTGAAACCTAACTAATGTGCATTTCAATTTCTTTTCCTAGAAAGCTGAGTCATAGACTTTGAGATAGAAGAGATCTTCTAGGCCAATAACTTCATTTTCAAATAAGGAAAATTAATCTCAGAGGAGTGAAGTGTAGTGTCTGAAAACTCTAGTAAAAGAAGGATTTAAACTCAAGTTTTCTGACACCAAGTGGTGTGGTTTTCTACTGCATAATTACTTTCTTATATGCTTTCGTGATATATTGGCATTCCTACTTCAAGCAAAATAGACATGATTGTTCATACCTTACATATGAGTCTTCTACTGCCCCACCCCATAACCTGATTATGCTTTTATAATATATTGCAATACATTTCTCTTGCCTGTGACCAGTCATATGGCAGTATCTGTCAAGAGAACAGAATACACCAGGGTTGGATCAGGACCTCAAAGTTTTCTGGGCCAGCCGCCAAGTGGTGTCATCTTAGAGCACAAAGAATACTTCCTCTACCAACTTATTGGAATTCTCCCCCCAGTATTAAAGAACAATTTCTTTGGCTTATGTCTTTGCAACTTATTAAAATGAGAACTATTTCTTGCTAATGTTCCTAGTCCACCAAGCTTAAGTTCCTAAAAGATATAACCCAAGATGCTTTATCCAAGTGCATGATCTACTCTTAGACATAGATATTTTCTTATTCTCATTCTCATCCTCTGTCTTTTTATCTATCTCCCTATCCTTCCCTCCATCACATTTGAATCAATTATGTCCTTACTTTTTTTCCGCTAGCATGCACCGTCCATGCTAGTTCTCCAGAATTACAAAAAAATGTCTCCCCAACAGAAGGCGTACGTTATTGTCAACTGCGGTTCACAAACAGCAGCCAAAAGCCTTTCACTGAAAAAGCTATCCATTGAAAATAAGACTACAAGATCATTTTTCCCAGAAATGATTAAAAAATATTTCTTTCCTACCAGTCAAAATGTCCTAGGACAAGAGCAAGGATGCTTCTACTTGGGGAGAATGGAGCAGCCTGCATGGGAGAAGGTATTTGTCTGCATTCAGCCCCTAGGAGCAGCTCTGCATTTCTATGGCAGCTTCCCTTTAACAAGAAGGAAGGGAGCGATTGTCCAAACAGATGAACTATAAGTATTGCTGAGAGGATTTAAACATAGATCACTCATTTTGAGTCGCTAGATCCTTTCCAGAAAGATTTTGTTAGAAAAATGAGGGAAAGGAAGGACTATGAGAAGTTAGGGCAGAAAAGAAAAATAAATGCAGAAGATGGAGAATTCTATGTGGAAAAATGTAAGCCCTGTAGGCACAGGCTGAATGCAGGTGAGAATTTCAGAGGATATTTTGCTGTGCTGTTAGTGTCTTGATGGGACTGTGAATGCCTTTTTTAAAAAATAATTTTTAAATTCATTATTTTAAAATTTATTTTTAATCAGTCTGCCTCTGAAACTTGGCATTTCCAGCATACATCTCAGGATTTGCAGTCTAGAGTCAGACAAATCAAGTTTAAATACCAGCTCCACCACTTATTAGACATGGGACTTGAAAAATTCTGTAATTATTCTAAGACTCCATTTCCTCATCTGTAAAGTGGAATAAATCAATCAACAAAGTCTGGTTCATATTAGATACACGATAAAGGCAAGGAAGATGAATGAATGGATATATAGGTGGGTAGGTGGACAAATCTGAAACTTGATCTATCAGAAGAAAAAATATAATCTGAATTCTTACCTAAAGGAATCAGCTTTGTTTTGTTAGCTCTCATGGACAGTGTGAAAGAATTGTGTTCATTCTTCAGGAAGGGCATGAGACCTCAGCTAGCAATATTGAAGAAAGTACAGCTTCACCTACCTTGAGTGTTTTTGCTCTTAAGAAGTGGAAGGCTTTTATTGAAGTGGTGGCACAGGAATTGCCTAAGAACTTTGGTCTGGACTCCGCGCTACTCAGATAGATCGATTTCTCTCTAATGAATCAAACCTTTGAAACTTGCTCTGTGATTTTGCAGACACCTCTGCCAGTAGCTCTGTGGCAAGGCGGGGCCCAGCCTAGCCACGAGGCTGGTCTTCCATTTCCATTTCAACATAATTAGGAGGCTTTCTTTCTCTAAATTAGAAACCATGGCAGAAGAAATGGTACAAGAAGATCCCACAGGGTACTTTGGAGGAAGAGGCAATCTAACTGTTGATGAAGGGGCCACAGGGGCTCATTATGCAGGGAGGCAGAAACGTAAGGAGTTATGCTTTGTGCCGGTGAGCTGATTATTTGGCTCTTTCCAATTAGTCCTGGATCCAAATGGAATAATGTATTTTTCCTTAATTCTTCCAATTATCCAAGTACTCTGTGGGAGAATACGTTCTTTTTTTCTAGCTGGAAGCACAGAATTCCTCTCTGCCATGACGCATGGTGATTAGTGCTACAGTATTAGTGCCACCTGCAATTCTGTCGGAGGTGTGGCCTTCTTTGCAAGCATGCAATTGCCCACCAGCATTGCTGATTAAAGAGGGGCTGCTCTCCTTCTCGCTTGCTTCCTTAATGACCTCATTAGACAGTGAATCGCATCTGGAAAATGCTTGCGAGTCCCTAGCATGTGTAATTTCACCCAAGAGAGGGTTTGATCCTCCTGCAAATAGGTCAGATGTCACACCTTGATGCAGAGAGAGCACTATGAGTGGATGGGAGTTAGGGACAGAGGATCTGGGGGCAGTTTTCCACGCAAAGAGCAACAAGTATTGACTGTGTGCCTCTGACTCAAAACTACAGATGAGTAAATAATAGTAGGATCCTTAATGGGCAACAACAAAAAAAGCACGTGACCTAAATCGCATGCATCTGTATCACCACAGCCTGGTGCTTCTGAAAGAGATCTCCGAAGGAGGAGCACATTGGATCAGCAAAACTACATTCAGCCCTGACAGCTTGATGGCCCTGCTGTGGAGAGAGTGACAGATGCTGCCACAGCAAGAGCAGTGCAGTTTAAATACAGGCAACATGGGGCTTGTTTGTTTTGCTTGTTTGTTTTGACAGTGATTTGCAAATAGTGAAGGGTCAGAATCCTGAAGCAAAGAGGTGAGAGTTGAATTTGAGATTTCCGAGGTAAGGATATTAGATGACGTTTAGCATTGGGAAATTTACCAAAACCCAAAAACCTATCAAACCAACCAACTAGAATTTTTGGATTTTTTGTTCCCTTTTATGAAGTTTTACAAAGAGGAGCTTAGCTGAGAAGGAGGTACGTGCAACACAGTCCCCCAGGCAGGGGAATAAGGCAACTAGAATGATTAAATGTTTACCTTTTGTCTTTCAACCCTAATTACTTGACTGAGTTAACATCTTCTAACTGAATTCTATGGCTGGACCCCTGATCTCAAGAATCTTACACCAATGTTTGTTTTTTACAGCTCTTTTGAAGTATAATTTACACACTATAAATTTCCTCCATGGTGAGTATAAGATTCAACGATTTTTTAGTAAATTTATAGAGTTGTACAATCATCACCACAATCCAGGTTTGGAATATTACCATCATCCCAAATTTCCTTGTGCCCGCCTGGAATTCACCAATCCTTGCACCTCTCCTCCCAGCCCCCACCCAGACAGCCAGTAATCTTCTTTCTTTTTCTATAGATTTGTCTTTTCTGGACATTTCCTATAGATAGTGTCATATAATATATAGTCTCCTATAAATGGCATCTTTCACTTAGTGTGGTGTTCTTGAGATTCATCCATTTTGTAGCATGTTATCAGTAGGCTGTTCTTTTTTTATGGCTGACTAGTGTTCTGTTGTATGGATATACCACATTCTGGTTATCCATTCACCAGTTGATACACATTGAGGTTGTGCCCCGTTTGGGGAAATTAGGTATAGTGCTGCCGTGAACATCCATGTACAGTCTTTGTGTGGACATAGCTTTTGATTTCATTAGAAGAGGAATTGCTGGGTTGTATGGTAAGAGTATGTTTAACTTTTAAGTAACTACCAAACTTTTTAAAGTGGCTTTATCATTTTACTATTCTGTAGGAAATATAGGAGGGTTCCATTTTCCCCACATTCTTGCCAACAATCGTTATTGTCTGTCTATTGCCTGCTATGGCTATTCCAGTGACTGTGTAGCATATCTCATTGTGATTCTGATTTGCATTTCCCTGTTAACCAATGACATTGAGCATCTTTTCTTGTGCATGTTAGCCGTTTGTGTATCTTCTTTGGTGAAATGTTTATTCAAATATTTGGCCCATTTCTTAATTAGGTTTTTTGTCTACTTATTAATGAGTTGTAAGAGTTCTTTATACAATAGTCCCTCCCTTATCCACAGGGGACAAGTTCCAAGACCCCCAGTGGATGCCTGAAACCGTGGATAGTACTGAACCCTCTATATGCTATGTTTTTTTCCTATACATATATATTTGAGGTGCAACAGCAAAACTAGCACAAATTTCTTTTTCCTTCTTCACAATTTCACTGATAGAAGATTTATTCTTACTGTAGATCTTAGCAACCTGAGCATATGATTGTTTTTCCTTATTAAGTCAAGAAATTCCACCTTTTCACTTAAACAAAGCACGTTACGGCTTCTGTTTGGCATATCTGAATTGCCAGCATCACTACTCTTTGTATCACTATGCTTTGGGGCCATTATTAAGTAAAATAGGAGGTACTTGAACACAAGCATTGTGATACCATGACAGTCATCTGATAACCCAGATGGCTCTAAGTGACTAATGGGTTGGTAGCATATATAGCGTGGATATGTGGGACAAAGTCATGATTCACAGTCCCAGCAGGACAGAGCAGGATGGCCTGGGGTTTCACCATGCTACTCAGAACAGTGTGCAATTAAAAATTATGAATTGTTTATTTCTGGAATTTTTCACTTAGTATTTTCAGACTTTAATGTGGAATGAAACTGTGGAATGTAAAACTGTGGATAAGGGGAGCCTACTATATATTCTGATACAAATCATTTATTAAATTTATAATTTTCAAATATTATCTCCCAGTCTGTGGCTTGTATTTTATTTTCTTTATGGTGTCTTTTGAAATGCAATTTCTAAAAAATTTTTTATAGCATCCAAAACATTAATTTTTTGTTATAGATAATCCTGTTAGTATTGTAGTAAGAAATTTTTGCCTACCCAAAATCATGAAGATTTTCTTTCATATTTTCTTCTAGGAATTTGATAGTTTAGCTCTTACATTTAGGTCCATGAATTAATTTTTGCGTATGGTATAAGGTAAGAGTGTAAGGTTATCTGTCTATCTGTCTTGCATACGATATCTAATTGTCTCAGCATCACTTGTTGAAAAGGCTATTTTTTCACCACTGAATCATACTTTTGTCAAAATCAATTGACCATCAATGTAAGCGTTTATTCAAGACTCTTACTCCTGTTTGATTGATCTCTATCATTATGCCAGTACCCACTGTCTTGATTACTATCAATCTACAGTAAGTTTTGAAATCAATGTCCTTCAACTGTGTTCTTTATCACAGTAGTTTTGGTTATTCTGGGTCTTTTGCATTTTCATATACATTTTAAAATCAATTGTTCAATTTCCACAAAAGATCTGTTGGAATTTTGATTTAGATCACTTTGAATCTAGAAATCAGTCTGGGAACAATTTCCGTCTTGATAATATTGAATCCTCTAATCCATGAACATGGACTGTCTCTCCATTTGTTTACACTTTCTTTCATTTCTCTCAGCAATATTTGGTAGTTTTTCATATGTATGTTTGCATTACTTTTGTTGAATTTATTTACATTTTTATAACTTTATATTGGGAGTGTCCTATTAGTTTGATTTTTAGATCATTCATTGCTAGTATACAGAAATAATTTGTGCATGTTGTAGCCTATGACCTTACTGAACTCATTTATTAGTTTTAAGTAGGTTTGTTTTTATTTTGATGTGAATCCTTAGGATTTTCTACATATAGGATCATGTCATATAAAGACAATTTCACTTCTTCCTTTCCAATCTGGATGCCTTTTTAAATCCCTTATTGTGCTGGTTAGAACCATCAGTACTATGTTGAATATGATGACGTGATGCAGAGCTCAGACGTCTTCACCTTGTTCTTGATCTTTAAGGGAAAGTATTCAGTCTTTAACCATTAGATATGATGCTAGCTGTGGGATTTTCATAACTGCTCTATACCAGATGAAGGAGTTTCCTTCCATTCCTAGTTGAATAGTTTTATAGTTAGTGGGTGTTGGGTTTTGTCTACTCTCTTTTGATGAAGCAGTTGAGATGATTACGCTGTCTCTGTCCTTTATGCTATACACTGTACACAATACATTGTGTACCATACACAATATGCTGTATCATTTATTCCATTAATTGAGTTGTGAATATTTAAATCAGCCTTGCATTCTTAAGATAAATCTCACTTAGTCATGGAGTATAATCCTTTCTTTATATTTTGCTGGATTTGGTTTGCTGATACTGTGTTAAGAGCTCTGTGTTTGTGTTCATGAAGAATATTGATCTGTAGTGTTTTGTAATTTTTTTTCTTGTGATGTCTTCGGCTTGGTATAACAGTAATACTGGCCTCATACAACGTGTTGGGAAATGGATCCTCCTCAACTATCTGAAAGGTTTTGTGAAAGATCAACATTATTTCATCTTTTTGATAGAACTTTAGCAAAGCCCTCTGTACCTATGCTTTTCTTGGTAGGAAATTTTTAATTTACTAATTTAATTTCTTTACTTGTTCTAGGTCTATTCGGATTTTATATTTCTTCTTGAGTCAGTTTTTGTAAAGGGTGCCTTTCTAGGAATCTGTCCATTTTGTCTAAATTATTAGTAGATCTTTGTTCCCTTAAATAATATCTTTAAATTTTTTAAAGCTCTTTTGTTCCTGATTTTGGTAACTCACTCTCTCTTTCATCAGTGTAAACATTGGCCAATTTTGTGGATCTTTGCAAAGAACAGACTTTTGGCATCATTGATTTTCTGTTTTCTATTTTATTAATTTCTGCCAGAATATGTATTATTTGCTTCCTTCTGCTTGATTATAGTTTACTCTGTTTGCATTATTCTAGTTTTTTATGGTGGAAATTTAAGGTATTGATTTGAGAGTCTTCTGATTTTCTAATAGAGTTATTTAAAGCTATACATTCTCTCCAATCACTGTTTTGGCTGCATCCTGTAAATTTGGACATATTATGTTTTCCTTTTCCAGCAGTTCAAAATATTTTCTAATTTTTTCTTGTGATTTCTCTGTTTAATCCATGAGTTATTTAGATGTGAGTTTCTTAAGTTTCCACATATTTTGGAAATTTCTCCACCCGTCTTTTTTTTTTTTTTTTCGGTGAGGAAGATTGCCCCTGAGCTAACATCTGTTGCCAATCCTCCTCTTTTTGTTTGACAAGATTGTCCCTGAACTAACATCTGTTGCCAATCTTCCTCTTTTTGTTTGAGAAGATTGTCCCTGAGCTAACATCCAGTACCAGTGTCCAGGACTGGTGGCCAAGAGGTAAGCCAAGCCCCAGCCTGTTCATGGCCATGCGGAGCTGGCTCTGGAGAGCAGAGAACTTGGGGCTGCTATTCTCCCCATTTTTCTTCAATAGCATAAGTTGAGGGTTTTTTTGGTTTTGGGTTTTTTTTTTGTGAGGAAGATTGTCCCTGAGCTAACATCTGTGCCAGTCTTCCTCTATTTTGTATGTGGGATGCTGCCACAGCATGGCTTGATGATCAGTGTGTAGGTCTGGACCCGGGATCCAAACCCACAAACCACAGGCCACCGAAGCAGGGCAGACAAACTTAACCATTATGCCACTGGGTTATCCCGTCCCCCATCTTTTTTTTTCCTGATTTAATTGTTTTCGTGAGAGAACATACTTTAAATGATTTAAACTGAATTTATTGAATCCAGTGAATTGATTATTTAACCGTTATCTAATATCCCTCATTATTTCTAGCAATATATCTTTTCTTAATGTGTTTGATATTAATATAATCACTTTTGCTCTCTTATGTACGCATGGTATATCTTTTTCTATCTTTTAATTTCACCCTATTTGTCTCTTTGAATCTAAACTGTGATTCCTGTAGAGAAAATATAGTTGGATTGTGATTTTTAAATCCAGTTTGACAGTTTCTGCCATTTGATGGGAATGCATACTCCACTCACATTTAATGTCATTACTTTCAGGTTGGAATTCCATCTACCATTTTGCTCTTTGTGTTTTATAGATTTCTTAGCTTTGTTTGTCCCTTTATTGCCCCTTTGCTGCCCTAATTTGTGTTAAATAGACTTTTAAATTGTATCACTTTAATTCCTTAATTGGTTTTTCTTACTATTTTAATTTTTCTTAAGGTATAGTGACATACAATGTTGTATTAGTTTTGGGTGTACAGCGTATTGATTTGACATTTATATACATTATGAAGTAACCACCTTGATAAAGCTAGTAACCTTCTGTTACCAGACAAAGTAGACAAAGTTATTACAATGTTGTTGACTGTATTTCCTGTGCTGTGCATTGCATCCTCATTACTTATTTATTTTATGATGGGAAGTTCCTACCTCTTAATCTCCTTCACTTATTTCGCCTCTCCCCCCACCACCCACCCTGGCAACCACCAATTTGTTCTCTGTATCTGTAAGTCTGTTTCTGTTCTGTTTTGTTTGTTTGTTTGGTTGGTTGGTTTTTACTAGATTCCATGTGTAAGTGAAATTATACGGCCTTCTTCTTTCTCTGTCTGAGTTATTTCACTTAGCATAATATCCTCTAGGTCCGTTCATGTTGTCAGAAATGGCAAGATTTCATTCTTTTTTATGGCTGAGTGACTTGATGTTTATCTCTTGGATAGTAGCCATTCTGACAGGTGTGAGGTGACATCTCCTTGTAGTTTTGACTTACATTTCCCTGATGATCAATAATGTTGAGCATCTTTTCATGTATCTGTTGGCCATCTGTATGTCTTTGAAAAAAATGTCTGCTCATGTCATCTGTTCATTTTTTAATTGGGGTGCTTGATTTTTTTTTGTATATTGAGTTGTATGAGTTTTTACATATTTTAGATATTAACCCCTTATCAGATACACCATTTGCAAATATATTCTCCCATTCAGTAGGTTACTTTTTCATTTTGTTGATGGTTTCCTTCTCTGCGCAAAAGCTTTTTAGTTTGATGTAGTCCCATTTGTTTATTTTTGCTTTTGTTGTCCTTTCCTGAGGAGACATATCCAAAAAGTATTGCTAAGCCTGATGTCAAAGTGCTTACCACCTGTTTTCTTCTAGTAGTTTTATGGTTTCAGGTCTTCCATATGTCTTTAATCTATTTTGAATTTATTTTTTGTATATGGTGTAACAAAGAGGTCAGTTTCATTCTTTTGCATGTATCTATCCAGTTTTCCCAACACCGTTTATTGAAGAGACTGTCTTTTTCCCATTGTATGTTCCCTCCTGTGTTATACATTAATTGACCATATAGACATGGGCATATTTCTGGCCTTTCTATTCTGTTTCCTTGATCTATGTGTCTGTTTTTGTGCCAGTACCATACTGTTTTGATTACTATAGCTCAATAACATAGTTTGAAATCAGAGAGTGTGATACCTCCAGCTTTCTTCTTTCTCAAGATTGCTTTGGATATTTGAGGTCTTTTGTGTTTCCATACAAATTTTAGGATTATTTGTTCTAGTTCAGTGAAAAATGCCATTGACATTTTAATAGAGATTGCATTGAATCTATAGATTGCTTTGGGTAATATGGACTTTTTTCTTTTTTTGCTAAAGAGGATTCACCCTGAGCTAACATCTGTTGCCAATCTTCCTCTATTTTGTATGTGATCCACCATCACAGTGTGACCACTGATAGACAAGTGATGCAGGTCTCCAACCGGGAACTGAACCCAGGCTGCCGAAGTGGAGCATGCCAAACTTAACAACTAGGCCACTGGGGCTGGCCCCAGTATGAACATTTTAAGACTATTAATTCTTCTAATCTACAAGCATGGAATATCTTTCCATTTATTTGTGTCATATTCATTTTCTTTTATCAATGTCTTATAATTTTCAATGTAAAGATATTTCACCTCCTTGGTTAAATTTATTCTTAGATATTTTATTTTTTTGATATAATTGTAAATGAAGTTGTGTTCCTACTTTCTCTTTCTGATAATTCATTGTTAGTGTATAGAAACACAGCTTATTTCTGTATATGTATTCTGTGTCCTGAAACCTTACTGAATGCACTTATTAGTTCTGACAGTTTTTTGGTGGATTCTTTAGGGTTTTCTATATATAGTGTCATTTCATCTTCAAAGAATGACAGTTTTACTTCCTTCTTTCCAATTTGAATTCCTTTATTTATTTTTCTTGTCTGATTGCTATAGCTAGGACTTACAACACTATATTGAATAAGAGTGGGAGAGTGGGCATCCTTGTCTTCTTCCTGATCCTAGAGGAAAAGTTTTCAGCTTATCACCATTAAGTATGATGTTAGCTCTGGGTTTGTCACATATGGCTTTATTATGTTGAAGTATGTTCCCTCTATACCTACTTTATTGAGGATTCTTATCATAAATGGATGTTAAATTCTTTCAAATGCTTTCTCTGCATCTATTTAGGTAATTATATGAGTTTTAATCTTTGTTTTGTTAATGTAGTGTGTCACATTGATTGATTTGAGGATATTGAACCACTTGATCATGGTCATGATCCTTTTAATATGTTGTTGAATTTGGTATACTAACATTTTGTTGAGGATTTTGCTTCTCTGTTCATCATGGATATTGGAATTTAATTTTCTTTTTTTTGTAATGTCTTTGTCTGCTTTTGGTATCAGGGTAATACTGGCCTTGTAGAATGAGTTCGAGAGCAATCCTTCCTCTTCAATGTTTTAGGATAGTTTGAGAAGGATAGGTATTCACAATTTAAATGCCTGGTAGAATTCACCTGTGAGGTCATCTGGTCCTGGACTTTTGTTGGGAGTTTTTTGATTTCTGATTGAACTTCATCACTAATAATTGGTCTGTTCATATTTTCTGTTTCTTCCTGGTTCAGTCTTGGAAGATTGTATCTTCCCAGGAATTTATTTATGTTCATAGTAATCTCTTATGATTTTTGTATTTCTGTGGCATCCATTGTAACTTCTCCTGTTTCATTTCTGATTTTATTTATTTGAGCCCTCTCTCCTTTTTTCTTGATGAGTTTGACTAAAGGTTTATCAATTTTATCTTTTCAAAGAACCAGCTGTTAGTTCTATTGATCTTTGCTATTGTGTTTTAGTCTCTATTTCCTTTATTTTTGCTCTGATCTTTATTATTTCCTTCCTTATCCTAACTTTGGACTTTGTTTGTTCTTATTTTTCTAGTTCCTTTAGGTGTAAAGTTGGATTGTTTATTTGATATTTTTCTTGTTTCTTGAGATAGCCGTGTATCTCGATAAACTTCCTTCTTAGAACTGCTTTTTCTATGTCCCATAGATTTTGGACCATTGTGTTTCCATTTTTATTTGTCTCAAGGTATTTTTTGATTTCCTCTGATTTCTTCATCGACTCATTGGTTATTTAGTAGCATGTTGGTTAGCCTCCATGTGTCTGTTTTTTTCCATTTTCTTCTTGTAATTGATTTCTAATTTCAGTGGTAGGAAAAGATGCTTGATACTATTTCAGTCTTCTTAAATTTATTGAGACTCGTTTTGTGGCCTAACATGTGATCTATCCTGGAGAATGTTCCATGTACATTTGAAAAGAACATATATTCTGCCATTTTTGGATGGAGTGTTCCATATACATCTATTAAGTCCTTATGGTCTAATGTGTCATTTAAGGCCATTGTTACCTTATTGATTTTCTGTCTAGATGATCTATCTATTGATGTAAGTGAGGCATTAAAATCTCCTACTATTAGTGTGTTACTGACAATTTCTCCTTCGTGTCTGTTAATATTTGCTTTATGTATTTAGATGCTCCTATGTTGAGTGGCTAAATATTTACAAGTATTATATCCTCTTGTTGGATTGCTCCCTTTATCATTAGGTAATGCCTTTCTTTGTCTCAGTTTTTTGGGTCTATTTTGTCTGATATAAGGATTGCTACACTAGCTTTCTTTTTGTTTCCATTTGCATAGAATAACTTTCTTCATTCCTCCATTATCAGTCAATGAATGTCGTTAGATTTAAAGAGTTCTCTTATAGGCAGCATATATGTGGGTCTTGGTTTTTTTAATCCACTTAGCTACCCTGTGTGTTTTGATTGGAGTGTTTAGTCCATTTAAATTTAAAGTAATTATTGGTACGTATGTACTTATTGCCATTTTGTAATTGTTTTCCAGGGTTTTTTTCTAGTTCTTCTTTGTTTCTTCTTCTATTGCTCTTTTCCCTTGTGATTTGATGTATTTCTTTAGTGTTATGTTTGGATTTCCTTCTCTTTAATTTTTTTGTATCTATTATAGGTTTTTTGTTTGTGGTTACCATGAGTTTCATATATAACAACCTATGTATATAACAATTTATTTAAGTTGTTGGTCTCTTAAGTTCAAATACATTCTAAAAACCCTACATGTTTTCTCCCATTCCCACATTTTATGTTTTTCACAACATATTTTACCTCTTTTAATTTTGCATATCCCTTAAATTCTTGTTGTAGATATAGATGATTTTACTACTTTTGTCTTTTAACCTCCATTCCAGCTTTATAAATGGTTGACCTACTACCTTTACTATATGTTTGTCTTTACCAGTTTTTCTCTTTTGTAATTTTATTATTTCTCTGTAGGGCCTTTTCTGCTTAAAGAAGTCCTTTTAACACTTCTTGTAAGGCTGGTTTAGTGGTGATGAACTCGTTTAGCTTTTGCTTCTCTGGAAAACTCTTTCTCTCTCTTTCTGTTCTGAATGATAATGTGTCAGGTAGAATATTCTTGGTTGTAGGTTTTTTTTCTTTCAGTGATTTGAATATATCGTGCCACTCCCTCCTGGCCTGCGAAGTTTCTGCTGAAAAGTCAGCTGATAGCCTTATGGAGTTTCCCTTGTATGTAACTTGTTGCTTTCCTCCTGCTGCTTTTAAGAGTCTCTCTTCCTTTAATTTTTGACATTTTAATTATAATGTGTCTTGGTGAGGACCTCTTTGGATTCATCTTGTTTTGGACTCTCTGCACTTCCTGAACCTGGAAGTCTGTTTTCTTCCCCAGGTTAGGAAAGTTTTCAGCTATTATTTCTTCAAGTAAGTTCTCTGCCCCTCTCTCTATCTTTTCCCTCTGGGAACCCTATGATGCAAATGTTAGATTGCTTGAAGTTGTCCCAGGGGTTCGTTAAACTGCTCTCATTTTTTTTAATTCTTTTTTTCTGTTTAGCTTTGGTGATTTCCTCTACTCTATAGCCCAGATCACTGATCCGTCCTTCTGTATCATCTAATCTGCTGTTGATTCCCTCTTGTGAATTTTTAATTTCAATTACTGTATTCTTCAGCTCTGATTTTTTAAAATATATTTTCTAATTCTTTGTCAAAGTTCTCACTGTATTCATCCACTTTTCTCGCAGGTTTGGTGATCATCCTTATGGCTATTACTTCCAACTCTTTATCACTTATATTGTTTTTTTCTATTTTGTTTAGTTCTTTTTCTGAGCATATTATTTCAATTGGAGCATATTTCTTTATCTCCTCTTTTGCCTAATTCTCTATAGTAGAGACACTATATCTTCTGAACTTGGAGAAGTGGACTTATGTAGGAGATGTCCTGTGGGGCCAGGTAGCATGCTCCCCTCTGGTCACCAGAGACAGATACCCCAGGGGTGTCCCCTCTGTGGACTACATGTGCCCTTCTGTTGTGGTGGAGCTGTGGCTGCTGCAGGCATGCTGGCAGGTGGAGTTGGCCTCTGGGCCAGGTGGCTCTGAGGCCCAGCAGTGTGCAACATCTACAGGTGCCTTTACGGGTGAGGCAGAACCTTGGAGCAGCTTGCTGGGAGGCTCGGCAGTATGAAACCACTGCAAGTGCACTTGTGGGCAGAGTGGACCCCCAGTGCAGCTGGTTTCAAGGCCCAGTGGTGTGCGACCTCTTTGGCTGTGCTGGTGAGTGGGACAGGCCCCCATTATGGCTGGTTGCAAGGCCCAATGGCATGTTGCAGGTGCATTGGTGAGTGGAACAGACCCTCAATGTAGCTGGCTGCAAGGCCTGGCTGTGTGGGCCCACTGGGAGCATGTTTGTTGGCAAGGCAGGCCCCTGGTGTGACTGGTAATGAGGCCCAGAGGCTCATGACTGCTTCAGGAATGTTGGTGGGTGGAATATGCCCTTGGCATGAGCTGGCTATGAGGCATGGTGGTGCATGACTGCCTCAGGTATGCTGGTAGAAGGGACAGACCCCTGCACTAACAGGCTAGAGGGAGAATTCCAAAATGGTGCCTGCCAGCACAGCATCAGCATGGCTGAAGGAGGTCACAAAAATAGCTGCTTCCCGTGTCTCCGCTCCTGAGGGGCATCCCAGCTGCCTCCTGCCTCTCCAGGGTGTGCTCCAAGCTTCGTAAGTGCATCCCCTTCACCTATGGGCTATATGTTTTCTATCTGGTATTTTTGTGCTGGTTTCCAGGTTGAGTGAGTCCACACATGAGCCCTACAAGAGCAGGTTTTCCTTTCTCTGTAGTTCTATAGCTAGTTGTTTTAAGTTCTCATCTCTGCTGTGCTGTGTCTAAGGGCTGGGGTGCCTCATGTGGAGCTCAAATCCCCCGTTCCTCCAGGAAAATCTCCATACCTTTGAGATTGCTCCCGACCATGAAGTGCTATGGCTACAGTGTGGTTTTCCCCTCAACATCACCATATCTCTGCCTCTTCCACCTCTCTCAGTGTTGTCCCTGGTTGTGGAGGCTCTTTGCATCCATTTTCCAGGTCTCCCTCAGAGGGAATTATTCCACATGTGTTTGAGGCTTTGTTGTGTTTGTGGTGGGAGATGAGCTCAGAATCCTCCTATGCTGCCATCTTCCAAAGTCTCCTCTGTTTTTAAAGTTATTTTCCTAGTGGTTGCTCTAGGGATTATAACATGTATTTTAACTTACCACAACCTACTTTAGATTGACACTAAATTAATCATGGTAAAATACAAAAACTTGCCTCTAAAATAGCTCCATTTCTCCCCATTCTTTGATCCTTTATTGACATATATATTACACCTATATGTTATAAATCCAAATATATAGTGCCATAACTATTATATTCATCTTTATGTCTTTTGTGGTGTGAGGAAGATTGGCACTGAGCTAACATCTATTGCCAATCTTCCTCTTTTTTTGCTTGGGGAAGATTGTCACTGAGCTAACATCTGTGCCAATCTTCCATTTTATATGTGGGATGCTGCCACTGCAGGGCCTGATGACCAGTGTGTAGGTCTGTGCCCAGGATCTGAACCCACGAACCCCAGGCCACCAAAGCAGAGCATGCAAACTTAACCACTACACCACCAGGTTGGGCCCCATCAACTTTATATCTTCTAAAGAAGTTAAGAGAGGAAAAGAGAAAAATGTGTGCATGTTGTGTGTATGTGTGTGTTTATATATTCTTTTATATTTACATATATACTTAGTTTTTCTTGCCTCTCTATTTCTTCTTGTGAGTTTGTTACCACCTGGTGTCCTTTCATTTCAACTTAAAAATAACTATTATTTCTTGTATGACATGTGAGCTAGAAAAGTGCTCTCTCAGGCTTTGTTTCTCTGTCAATTCTTTATCTTGTCTTGAAGGATAGTTTTTTCAGGATGTAGAATTATGGTTGACAATTATGGTTTTGCTTTTTTGTTGTTTTTTGCTTTCATTGTTTTTAGTATGTCATTCCATTGTGTTCTGACTTCCATGTTTCTGATGAGAAGTCAACTGTTGGTTTTATGTTCTGTTTCTCTGTATATGAGGAGACATTGTCTTTGGTTATGAACAGTTTGGGTGCAATGTGTCTTGGCATGGATCTCTTTATGTTTATTCTGCTTGGAATTTGTTGAACTTTTTTGATTTATATATTATATTTTTCATCAAATTTGGGAAGTTTTTTTCCATTATTCTTTCAAATTTTTTTTCTGCCTTTCTTCCTACTCTCTCCTTCTGGGACTCCTATGATGTGTGTATAGGTACCCTCTGAATTTTGATTTTTTATTCATCATTACTTTTTCTTCTCTATTCTTCAGATTTTATGATTTCTATTCATCTATCTTTAAGCTTACTGATTCTTCCTTCTGACATCTCAATTCTGCTATTGTGTTCCTTTAAGGAATTTTTCATTTTAGTCAGTATATTTTTTGACAGGCAAAATAATTTATTTATGAGGACAAAGTGTTTGACAATGATTTGTAGACAGTCAACAGTGATTAATGAGGTTGCATTGGATAAAATGGCTTTTTTCCATATCTTATTGTGTTGCTCTAGCCTGTGTGCATCTCTGGTTTTGCCAAATATCCACAGTCAGCAGACGTTTTTGCCAATCCTACAAGATGAGCTGTGCCTTCCTTGTTTCCTGTGTGGAAGGCTTGAGTCCTTAGCAAAGCCACACAAATTGTCCCCAACTTATGATCATTTGACTTACAATTTTTAACTTTACAATGGTGTGTAAGTGATATGCATTCAATAGAAAGCGTACTTTGAATTTTGATCTTTTCCTGGGCTAGCAATATGTGGTATGATACTGTCTTGTGATGCTGGTCAGTGGCAGTGAGTGACAGCTCCCAGTCAGACATGCCATTAGGACAGTAAAGAACCCATACGCTTAACAACCATTCGGTACCCATACAACCATTTCATTTATCACTTTCAGTAGGGTATTCAATAGATTCCATGAGATATTAACACTATTATAAAATAAGCTTTGTGTTAAATTATTTTGACTAACTGTAATGTGAGTATTCTGGGCACATTTAAGGTGGGCTAGGCTAAACTATGATGTTCAGTAGGTTAGGCATGTTAAATACATTTTCAACTTAGGATATTTTCAGCTTACAATGGTTTTATTGGGATGTAATGCCATCATAAGTCAAGAAAGTTCTGTATATGCTTCTCTGGAAAAGTTTGCAGTGGTGTTGTGGAAAGAAAATTGACTTCGTAGCTGTATTAGTTTTCTATGCTGTGTAACAAATTATCACAAGATTAGTGGCTTAATATAAAACTTATTTATCATCTCACAATTTCTGTGCTTCAGCAGTTTAGGTATAGTTTCTCTGAGTCCTCTGTTCCAGGCTCTTACCATGTTGAAATCCAGGTGTTGGCCAGGACTGCAGCCTCTTCAGAGGCTTGACTGAGGAATCATGCATTTCCAAGCTCCCTCAAGTTTAGTGGAATTCATCGTATTGTGTCTGTAGGAAAAAGGTCTCCATTTTCTTGCTAGCTGTCTGCCAAGGGCCACCTCAGATCTTCAGTTCCTAGGAGCCATCCACAATTTCTTGCCACGTGCATAGTTATATTTTTCAACTCTTGAATTTACATTTGGCTCTTTTAATAATCTCTATTGCTTTGTTGAGATTCTCTATTTGTTGGTTCACTGTCATCATATTTTCCTTCAATTCTTTAAACATTATTTTCTTTAGTCCTTTGAATATATTTATAACATCTACTTTGAAGTCTTTGTCTGCTAAGTCCAAAATATGGGCCTACGCAAAAATAGTTTCTATTGACTGCTTTTTAAAAATTTCCCAAGTATGTGTCATACTTTCCTGTTTTTTTGCATGTCTTATAATTTTGGTTGAAAGTGGGAATATTTTAGATAATGAATTGTAGTAACTCTGAATTCTGATATGTCCTGCCTATGCAAAGATTTTTGTTTTTGTAGTCTTTGTTTTGTTTTGTGTTTTTAGTAACTTGCCTTGAATAAATCCATGAATTCTTTTTTCTCTGTGGTGTATGACTGCTATTGTTTCTACTTAATTTTTTTTTAGAATTTTTGTTTTTATTTCATGCCTGGCTTCCTAGGGAGTTACGCTATTTTGCATAACTTAGTGATCTAACAATGATGTTTGAAGGGCTGTGCTCAAAATCCTCAATCCAGTAAGTCTCTACCCTCTGCTAATGAATCTGTGTATAAGCACATTCAAATTCATACGATTTTTAAGCCAGCTCCAGATTTTCCTTTCTGTAGGTCCTATTGCATATGTGTGAAGACAGAGTCAGACAACAATATGTGGGTAACTTAGATTCCCTTTAGTCTACTTTGTATATGTATATATCTTTCTAGTCAGCTGGGGATAAGTGGAAATGTTGTCAAGGCCCCCTAATGTTGTCATTTCCAAGATTTTTCTGCTAGATTTCTGGCCATTCTGTAACTTTATTGCTTAGCCCAACTAGGTCTATACATCAGACTAAGTGAGCACCTGGTCTTTCATTAATTTGTGACTGAGATAGCTATTATTACTGACAATGGTGTTAGTGGAGGGTATTTTTTTTTCTGCTTGCTGCAGATGAAGTGAACGCTCTCCATCATTGAAGCTTCTGGTTTTCACAAACTCGCCCACTCTGGTAGAACTATTATGCCACTTGAGTGGGGAATGGGGGATGGGAGAAGCCTAAGGCAAGAATGCCACAGACTTCTAATTTCTTACCTGAAATTCAGTATTTTCTCATAAATAATTACCTCTAAACTTGATGCATACATTTGGTTGATTTCCAAAGCCCCACTTTTATTAAACAATTTTGTACAGTTTTATAGGTGATTTTTGGGGAGAGAATTTGCTGAGCTTTAAACTCTGCCATATTGGAAGTTCTGTCTCAAAAAGTTACTTTTGAAAAAAGGAATCAGTGAATCAATGAATGAGAATGCAGCTATCATAGTTCTCTCTTTAAAAAAACACTTGAGACAAAATCTGATGCTTATCCCTTTTGTTATATAAGATCAAGTCCCCTCATAATCTTAATCCATATCTTTGATTACCAGCACCCCTTTTAAGACGTAGTTCCCAGAAGTGGATGCAATATCGCAGACATGGCCTTACTCATTCAATTAGTTGTAACTTACCTCTATAGAATGTATTCCTTGAGAATCTATCATCCTATATTGAATAGGCAGCAACAAAAGCAGATCTTTTGAATAGACTTTGTTTGGGCTCAGGCTGAGGATCCATGGTGGGAAAGTAGTGAGAAAACCACTAGATTAAATTTCTATGGGAGAAATTTGGGATTCCTGTCACAACTATCGTTATCCTTCAGTTTTTGATGGTTGCAGCAGAAATATCCACAGTGAAAAAGCGCACTGTAGTAATATTAATACACGCCAACATTTCTTGGGAAATTTTCATGTTCTAGGCATTATTTTAGATGATTTACAAATTGCTATTCCTTTAATCTTTGCAACCCTACTGATGAGGCAACTGAACTCTGCTGGAGTAAGCAACCTGCCTAAAAATCAGATCTAGTAAATGGCTGAGCTGGAGTTTTAGTGTGGATTAGAGCTGGGTACTTATTGAATATGCAATGCTCTCATTATCCAGGGAGGGGCGCTTTCTCACTGGAAGCTAATCTAGGAATACCTTGCTTTACCGTTGCTGGTTCCGGAGAAGATTGAGGGAAGATTGCTAGTGTAAAATTTTAAATGAGTCCAATTTACAGCAGTTTTAGTGTTGCAGTTTATTACAGTTTTTTCTCCTTTGCCTCAAAAAATCACAAGGCCATAGGAAAAGTCCCTAAGAAGCAGGTCTCCTGCCTGCTGCAGCATCCAGGATGCCATGTACATCAGGAGTGCATTGTGCATAATAAGTAGCCTTCCCTTCCACTAGAACAATTGCACACAAATCAAGATGGGGCTGGGGAATTCAAATCAGAATTGCTGGCAGCCACTGAGTCTGAGGGCATTAGATAAGTGGAAGAAGGAATGTGAAAATAAGGTGGTACTTTCCAATTATTATTATTGTTATTTTTTGGGCAATCTTATGCAAAGAAAAGAATTGGAATAGTAAGTCACATGAGAATAATGTTGCCGAAATCCTGATAAGTCTTTTAACAAATGAGAAAGGAATCATGTCTGGCATGGAGAAAGAAACAGCTGTGGCCAATTTCACCTCCACATTCTAGAAGTGACAGAAATGGCGCAGGTTATGAGGCTTAGCCTCTAGGACCTCCAAGGGCCAATCCCATTAGCTCTGAGGCCAAATCTCATCGTAGGAGAGCAAGACTTCTCCTGCCTCAGCAGCACCAAGCTGGCCTCAGAAATGGAGGGAGTAGGGCCTCTAGCCACAATATGCTTTAATTTTAATCGGAGGTCATAGAAGGAGCTGCTCTTTTCAAACCTTTGACAGTTTTAAAAATAAAGAAGGAGTTGTTACTCTTCCCATTGCTTCTCCAGCCAACTATTTTGGCTTTGGAGACCTCAATGCTATTGCTTTGTAGTTTTCATAGCATAAACTTATCCACGTATGTGCTGGTGTGATGCTCAATCTCTCTCCACTCAATCACGTCCACTGGGAATGATGAGAAGACTTTGTTCAGCTGTATCCCAAGTGTACACTACCTATTTAGTACAGGCTGAAATGTACGGATAACTAGATTCAAAAGGACAGTCATTTTCAAGGCTTGGGAAGTATCAAGATGTCACCATACTTGCTGCCTTAGGCTGTGGACATTACTTATTCATTCCTTCATTCATTATTTTATTAAATAGTGTCTGTACATGGCATGGATTACATGTTGGAGGAATTACCAATATGCAGGGGACATGCTCATTGCCTTATTTGACTTTCCCGTCTTATCTCTGTCACTTCCACTCCCTCCTCATTGTATTTTTCACTCATGCCCTATAACACGTATCACATGTCATTTTTGTGAATAGAAGTTAACTGAACTTTACAAAGAACTAAGTACCTAGTTGCCCTCATACCACATGTACCCTACCTGCCATGTTGCCTCGCTCTGTTTTGTTTACTCCTGTTTCAAATTATTTTTTCTCCTTCAAAGTCTGTCTTTTTTTTTTTCTCTCTCGTTACCTCTGGAAACTGCCCCCAATTTGTTTAACACAGAGAGTAATTATTGATATGCTTGCTTAAATTCTCTCTGGTCATTTCCCTCAACTATAAAGTGGGAATGGTAAGAGTACCTGTCTGACACATTGTTGTAAGGCTTAAATGAGATAATATAAGTAAAGTGCATAAACTAATACATACCACATGGTAAGCACTCAATTACTCTTCATATGATGCGATCATTCCAAAAAAATTGCACAATAATTTTCTTCTGGTCACCAACAACATCAATAATAATAGGTAACATTTACAAGCACACTGCCTTTTACTGCTCTTTGCTATTGTGCTTTGCAGATACCGTGTTTTTTGGCTGACTCTCCACCAGCAAAAAGATCACGAGTCGCTGAAGGCTCAGATGATGGTTAGCATTTTTTAGTGTTAAAGTGTTTTCTAATTAAGGCACATACATAGCTCTTTTAGGCATGACGCTATTACACACTTTATAGACTACAGTATAGTGTAAGCATAAGTTTTATATGCACTGGGAAACCAAAAAATTCATGTAACTTGCTTTATTGTGATAATCACTTTATTGCAGTGATCTGGAACTGAACCCACAACATGTCTGAGGTATGCGTGTATATTAATTAGATACCGTGTGTGACACCTTATCTCATTAATTATTGCTGTTTTATTGATAAGGGAACTAGGCTATAGAACATCAATACCAGTTCTCTGACATCCCTTCTAAAATGTGTTTCGGGGAACTTTTTGATCACTTGTTGAATGGACTAGATTTATAAAGTATCTAGACTGTCTGATTAAGGGTGAATGATGTCACAAATCACAGCCGTGGGAGGATCACCCACTCTTATCCCTTCTAAGTGCTTTCCTGATAGCATCACTCTCATCTACTATTTTGGGAAAGAGGTCAAGAAGTTGAAGAAAGGAGTGCAGATATAAGGTCCAGAGAGAAAATTGAGAGCTGGACCTGTGGGTTCTCTTATTCCTGAGAATACAAATCATCAGGATTTTTGGCAGGTGCTGATCCTATCACACAGCTAGGTCTACCATAACTGGCTTACTCTGCCCACAGAACCCTGTAGGAAGGGGCCACAAAGGACTCTAATGGGAGCAAACAGTGAAGACAGAAAGGTCTGTCACCTTGTCAAGGACGAGACAGCACTGTTCTGCCCTAGGCATTGAGGACTGGAAATGTGGCTGAAGTGATAAGATACATACTGAACCTGTTCAGTGAGTGAAACTTTGTCTTCCTAGAATTTTCTGAAAACTCCTTTATAAAAGCACGTTTTTCTGACCAAATCTCTCAGTCTTAGTTCCGTTTGACTCATGGAACCTCCCAGTTCTTCTATCCTCAGTGTCTCTAAGGTGGTAACTGGCTTGATGAAGAGAGAATCTGGGTCTGTGTAAGGGCAGAAGCAGCCAAGAAAGGCAGGGCCTCAACTTGAACCTGGATCAGGAAGCATGCGGATGGTGAGCAGTGTGGTCTGTGACAAGGACTCATGTATGGGGGATGCAGGAGCCATTTTGGGAGAGCTGCTGTGGTGGCCGACAAAGAATGGGTTTAACACAAGAGGAGGAAGATGGTAGTCAGCTCGGATTCCTTTTAGTGAACACTTTTCTTGAAGCAAAGGTAGGTTTTTATTTTTTATTGTGAAGTTCTGAAAAGGCTGCCATGTCTATCTTGCTCACCACTATCACAGAATCTACTACAGTAGAGCGACTCCATAAACATTTGTTGAATGAATGAATGGATAGTCAGTCTTTTCCTGAGTGTATCCTAAAGCATCTCGAGGCCTCTTACTCCACCTGGAAACTCTGTTCTGATCCACCTCCAACCTTCACGCACTGTGTAGACCATGAGACTTGAAGAACACTTAGCTAGACTGCCAACGCCCTTTTTATGTTGGCATCGGTTATCCTCCTTAGTGATATCCTTCCTACATTCCTGGGAGTTTTAAATACCCCAGAGCTTGCTTCAATGCAGCAGGCTTGTGATCTGAGGTCAACATCTAAGGGGTGATAGGCAGTACTCGCCATACCACAGTGTGAACTCTCTTGCTGGAAGCAGGGGAGAGGATTGAGGTGGGATGCTATGAAGAAGATCCCCTACCCATAAGGCATCTTGCTAATTGAGAGGGTCTGAAGCAGTGGTTCTCAGCCAGAGCTGCACATTAGAATTAAAACACACACAGATGCCCACACCCCACCCTGGACTGATTAAATCAGAATCTCCTGGTGTGAGGCTCAAGCTTGGGCATTTTAAACTCCCCAGGTGGGTCATGTTGTAATCAAGAGTTGAAAGCCCACGAGCTGTGGTTCTCTAACTTTGCTGCAATTAGAATCACATGGGGAGATTTCAAAAATCCCAAAGCCCAAGCCACACTCTATACCATTTAAATCAGATTCTCTGAGGTGGGGGGGGGGGGGCATCAGTAGTTTTAACAACTGCCCAGGTGATCCCAATGAACGGTCGAGTTTGAGAAGCAACAGTTTAAGAGAAAGTGAGGGTGTTTACGCCCTTGGTTTGTTGAGCCACCGTTATTTGCTAGTCGAATGCCAATTAAAAGCGCTGATTTGTGGCTTTGGCCAGAACAATCCCATACGCCTGATGCTTACACAAGGTTCAGCCTTGACACAAATAAGAATTAGCGGTTAAGCAAGCAGTGGAGAACTAATTACCTTATTTTTTGGATCACGATTCCTAGGCATCAGAAATAACAGAAATAAAATTAGCTATTAATGCTTTAGTGCCGGATCTCACAGCAATGTTAAGAAGTAAATAATACTTCTGCTCCATGATACAGTGACACCAAAGCCCACTTTGTGCTTACTACACTTGGCTGCCCTTATTTTTTAAGAGCTTCTTGAAATATAATTTACATACCATAAATATCGCCTGTTTTAAGTGTACAATGATTTCTAGAAAATTTACAGAGTTGTGCAACCATCGCCACATCCAGTTTTAAAATATTTCCATCATCCCAAAAAGATCCCTTGTGCCCGTTTACTTGACTGGCTTTTAAAGAACATGAGACTAGAAATCTGAAAACCTGAGTTTTACTCCCAACCCTGTCATTTACACAGTTCTCTGACCTGGAAGAATTTCTTAGCCTCTCTGGGCTCAGTCTTTTAAATTAGTCACATAGAGATAATAATTCCTGCCATAGGTTAAAGGTCAGATAAAATATTGCACAGAGAAGTGCTTGGGAACTACGAAGAGCTGAGAAAGTGCTTCAATTTTTTTTTAATATGCTGAAAACGATTTTGCACCTTCCATGTACTGTAGATCTGAAACTGAACCCAGAGAGTTGCAGTAACACAAGGCTAGCACTTATTCCCTCCTCCCCATTTTTCTCTTCTACCCCATTGAGGCTCATCTCACTGCACTCCTTTGGGAGTATAACACCCGCACCAGCCACCTTAGCTGGTGACAGTGCGTGCCCCTTCTGAGCACCAGTGTGGCTCAGAGCTCTGTTTGGGACCTTAAGGGGCTTAGCTGTCCGTGGCGGAAGCCTGGGGTGCCCATACGCTCCCGTAATGACTAGCTGTCAGGGAGATGCATGATGTCCTTTTAGCAAGAGAACAAAAACAGATGAGGTAGACGGTGGTATTTCTCTGGCCCCTTAATTAGCACTCTGATGGGTGAACAGAGGCCCGACTGAGATGTGCTCCATCACTGCTGGCGAATGAGGCCAAAGGTTTATGATATTCATCTGGGTCCCAAATAAGCAGTCAGCTTTGAGCTCAGCATTAATGCACCCAACAGTCTTTTATTTTCATTGTTTTCACCCTTCGCTTGAGCTGTTTTTCTACCTACATGTAGTTTAGAGACGAACACCCTGAGGGCGTATCTTCTTTAGCCTTATGATTTATTCTAGCCACTAGCATTGATAAATGTTCACTGAAGTATAAATACAGCTTGCATTTTCACACAATTTCTTACCTATTCCTCTTTCTCCACCTTGCAATATTTGGGTCTTGTCTTTCATATCTAAATCACCTAGAAATTCTCACAGACTTTCCACCTGGCATCTCAAAGATTGTCATCACTGCTTTTGATGACTCCCATGATATCTGCAATATTGTGATTTATAAGAAATATGTATTTGGTCATTCAGATGACCAAAATATATTTCTCATATGTATTTGGTCTTCGTCCGTAGTTCTTGGCTTACAGTTCCCAAAATGCTTGGAATTTCCGAAGTGTTGAGCGTGATAAATGTATCTTTTGTTACGTTAATGAGGTGACTTTGGAAAGCACCTAAGGATGGAGGCTGGTTGCCAATGGAGCCAACCATGTGATTAGAGGGTTGGAACTTTCAGTCCCATCCTCGGACATCTGGGGTGTGGCCAGAGGCTTGAGGTTGAATCAATTGCCAATGGCCAATGATTAGTCAATCACAACTGTACAATGAAGCCTCCATAAAAATCCAGAAGGACAGCTTGTTGGCTTCCACCTGCCGCCTTGCCCAGCCCCAAGCTCCACGAGGACAGAAACGCCTTTGTTTGGGAGCTCGCTCTATGTTTATCTTCATCTAGCTGTTGATTCATATCCTTTAATAACCTTTGTAATAAATTGGTAGTCTAGTGAGTAAACAGATTTTCTTGAGTTCTGTGAGCCATTCGAGCAAATTCAAACCTGAGGAGGCAGTAGTGGAAACCACCAATCTGTAGCCCATAGGTCAGAAGCACAGGTAATAGCCTGGGCTTGCGACTGGCATCTGAAGTGGGAGCCTGCAGGCTGGGGGCGGGGGGGGGGGGGGGGGGTTAGGGCAGTCCTGTAGGACTAAGCCCTAACCTGTGGAATCTGATGCTGTCTCTGGGTAGATAGTGTCAGAATCGAGTTGAATTCTCGGGCTCTGCTGGTGTCCAAGAATTGCTTATTGGTGTGGGGATGCCTGAACACACACGTTGGAATTGGGTCCACGAACACTTTGTCATATTTTACTTAGTTGTGATTTTCTACCATCCCCTCCCAAACTGTGTCCATGTTTAATGGCGCCTTCAGCACACAGAGAAGATAAAAAATCTGTCTTCTACCCAAAGGTTAAGAACATGCAAGAGTAGGGAGAAATGGGGCAGAATATCACAATATGTGATTTTCTTGTTACTGTGTCATCTTCACTCATTTGCTCAATAAAAGGTCAAGATCTAAATCTTAAATTCAGCAATAAAGTCAATCTCTTCATGTTGTGGCCGCTCTATTTGGATTTAAGAAGAATGAATTATATAAAATCAGTGGACGATTTCACCATAATGTTTAAAGATTGTCCCCTAAAGTATTTATAGGGTCGTTATGATGTGTGAGACCCAGTGCCAGGCACTGAGGCCTAAACAAATCTGATTAATATAAGACAGAAGGAGCTCAAGATTCAAGCCAAGGAGATCCAGAAGACCATTTGTTCATGAATGTTCTGGCATTTCTAAGAGTGCCCCTTGTGTTCCAGGGCCTCAATGGTATATGCAGTCTTCTCAATTCACTTTCAAAAGAGTCACGGGACTTAAGCATCCCAGCTTTCGCTTTCTCTGTCCCCAGAGCTCCTGCTGTACCACTGAGATCAGGCACCCATGTGAGAGAAGTGGGGCTCCCTCCTACTGAGCACCAGGAAGATTTCAGTATCCCCAGCCACAATGAGAAGCAGGAACAGACAGCTGCACGAGGAAAGGCAATGGTGGTATAAATACATGTTTAATTGCGCATCAATTACAATTACTTACTAGGCTGCATTTATTTAAATGCAGTGTAATTAGAGCAAAAACCTTGATTTAATCATAACCTTATCAAACACAGATCCCGTCATCTTCCTGTGCTTGCAGTCTATGTTTCCCTCTGTGCCAATTGCCAAGGGGAGGGGAGGTGGCAGTGCCCATTTAGGGCAGGAGGCCCTTGCCAAGTATCTCTTCATCTGGGACCCCTGCTCAGAAGCTGCCGAGTAGCTCTTCCTGTCTGTTCCGCAGCAGCTCATGAAGACAGGGCCTGATTAGCTGGAATGACTTATTGAAAATATAACTCATCCTCGATGGCAGGCTTCATAACCCAGGAACCCAAGATTAGTAAGGACATTATGTAGGTTCAGCCTCCAGAGATAAATTACTCCTTGGAATGTACCCTCTCACAGTTCCTATATCTGATTTCTCATCAACGTTGATGGGCGCTGACTTGACATTGCTGCATAGTGGTGGACAGCCGGCAGGCACACTGTCTTTCACAGTTAGCTCCAGGCTGTGTCTTTGTCCACCTCCCTCTCTTTTTCATTATCTCTTGGCTTTTCTGTTCCTGGCTCCCTGGAGGCTGAGATGCTATCTTTGAGTTTTTTGAAGGAGAATGCCCTCTTTCTGTGAGTGTGATTGGAAGCATTGACCTGTTGTACCTCTCAGCACAAACATCCCAAGGGGCCTGGGGTTCCTTCTTCAGTGACCTTCTCCATGGTCACCCGGAGAAAAAGAGGGAACAGACTTTATCTCCATTTTGTGGATTGGAAAGTGGAGGTCTAGATCTGAAAGGAGACTCTAGCAAAGACAGACACTAACAAAAGTCTTAATTTTTATTAATTAAAATAATATGGTTAATTCGTATTTCCTATCTTTCAGGCAAATAGAAAATGGGTACATTTCTGGAACTTTAATGTTAGTAAATAATGGGTACTGAGCACCCGCTCTGTGGTGCGTGCTGTTTGTGCATTGTCCTTCACTGCGAAGGCCAGGGTAGCCGTCACTGTTGTTTCCATTCTACAGATGAGAAAAGAGGCTAATTGCCTGGCGTGAGATCATGGAGTTAGGAAGGCAGTGACCGCTACTGTCTGTGGAACACAAGCTTAGACCCAGCCCTGCACTGCACACTTTGTGTAGTCTGTCTCATCTTCATCTTACAACTCTATGGACTTGGCGTTATTATCCTCACTTTGCAAAGGAGGAAAATGAGCTCTGAAAAGTGAAACTAATGCTAGAAATTTTCATGACCAGAGAGTGATGAAGCCAAGTTTTGGACCCAAACTCCCACATGCTGTCCTCTATGTGCCCACCTGGTCCTCACTCAGTGGCCCTGTATCTTAGTGATTGGCAACTCTAGCCATCCAGCTGCACAATACAGAAATCCAGAAACCATGCTGGAAACTTCCATCACCTACCATATTGTATCTATTACTGATTCTTGTCCATTTTATATTCTCAATATCTCTCAAATATACCCACATTCCCCCTCCACTCATAGCCAGCATGCTAGGCCAAACCATCATAATCTCTTATTTTGACTCCTGAAGTTACTGTCCAACTGGGCATCCTGTTTCTACTATTTATTTTTTCCAGACCATTCCTTCATGTTCACCAGAGTGAACTTAAAAAATGTAAATGTGATCATATCACTCCTTGTCTTAAATCTCTCTAAAAACTTCCTATCCTTCTTATGGTAAAAGCCGTAATCCCTTCCATGGCCTTTGTTTCTCTTCAGTATGAGATCCCTACCCATCTCTCTAGCCTCTTCTCAAGCTGATCTTCTTACCTTCTTGCTCTGGCCATTTGGCCTCCTTTCATTTCCTCGTACATGTTCTCTCTTGAAATAGAAGGTCTGCACGCATTATCCCCTCTACTGGAATACCCTTCAACACTCATTACCTTCCTTTGCCTACTTTACTGCTCTTCAACTTTGAATCTCAACTCAGAAGTGGCCTCTTTGGGCAGGCCTTTCCTGACCCTTCCAGATAGTTCAGAACCTCCTGTCACACACTTACAGTACTTGTCAACTCTTCTTTATGTACTCATGTGCCTATTCCATCCATACCTGACTCCCCACTAGGCTCTAAGAAGTAACAGGGCAGGGACTATGACCACCTCATCAGGATATCCCTGGCACCCAGAATGGCAGCTGATACCTAGAAAGTACTCAATAAGTATTGATCAAAATATTGAGTGAATATACTCAATTCAATTCAGAATCCATTTCTTCATTTATTTCTACCTGACTTTCTCTTTACTTCACAACTTCTTTACCACATCCAACAGCAGTCTCTTCTTGCACAAATGTTTTTCTGGCCCTATATTCTTGGGCTCTCACCTTTATTATGAACTCTAGCCAGAATATTTCTTTTTCTTCCAGAATAGTCTTTCCAGTTCCCCTTCTTTGTTCTGCCCAAGTAACACCTTATAGCCATGCTACACAGCCTGGGCTCCCCTGATACCACTTTGCCAAGTATTGTAGAAGCCCATGCTGGTGATACGATACATGTAGCACAGATTTCAACATAACCCCCAGGAGGGAGACCCGTTGTCCCGTGGTAGATGAAGTTATAACAAGGAAAAAAGCAAAGACTCAGAATGAAAATGGAGAAATAATTGCTCAGAAGGAAACGCTAGGGTAAAGAAAAGTACTGAAAAGTCAGATTTCACAGAGCCTCTTGAAACTCATTGGGATGGGGCCCTAGAGAACATCCTTGGGAGAAAGTTTACCAGCCCAAATCATTGTTCCTTTAAGGCTATGCCAGATGCTGTGCTAAACCCTGTGGCCAGAGACAAATGCAAAACAGATTCTGACCTCAAGGAGTTCTCAGTTCAAAGCCTGTGGGTATGCAGGTGTGTGTGTGTGTGTGTAGGGGGAGGGGAGACCGACTAAACTACAGTATGGTGATAATCACTCATGCATTCATTCACCAAACATTCCTTTAGAGCCTGCTGTGTGCAGAACACTGTTCTAGGGACTTGAGATGTGACAGTAAACAAGGAGACAAAGCCTCCTGCTCTCTAAGATTTACATTCTCAGGTGGGAGTGGGGGTGACAGGGACAGACTACATGACAAACATCAGTAAAATCTATGGTATGTGGGAGGGTGCTAAGCACCACGGAGAACAGGGAAATTTGTATAGGGTAAGGGGATTCTGAGTGCCTGCAGATAGAGTGTGTGTATGTGCTTGTGTGTGTGCATGTGTGTGTGAAACAAAGTGGTTCACGATAGGCTGAAAGACTACTTCAGCCAGACACCAGATCTGTGTGTCTCCCTTATCAGGCCAGCTCCTCGGGTGTATTATTCTCAGATTTTTAAATAATACCGAAAGCTAAATAACATTATCCTCATTTTATAGAGAAGAATCAGAACCTCAGAGACATTAGTTGTCTTTCCTAAGGTCAAACAACTTCGAAGTGGTAGAACAGACTCAAAAGTAGGCCCAACTACTGCCAAAGCTCATCTCTTTCCTGTTTTGCTGTGCTGCTTGATTATCAGCAAAGGCAAGTTCTAAGGCATATGTAGTATGGAGGAGTTAACGCTATTACATTAGAGAATGTTTCTCAGGAGAGCCAATACATGGGTCTAGCTTTGACAAATCCATCGATAGATGTTTCTGCCAGTCACCATGGATGCCTGGAACAGCCTGGCTGCATCCCTGGCGAGGTCCTTTACAGGCGGTGGTGGCCCAGACATTCCACTCATACAAAGAACATTCATAGGCACCAAATGAGCATCAGTTTGCCAGATACTAGAGTACAAAATGAACAGTGCAGGGACTTGGAGTTAAAGGCAAATCTCTTCTTTTATAAGAGAGAGTTGTCCTCACACCGAGGTGGTGTTAAGATGAGAGTGACCTTAGCCCCTTCCCCTAAAGTCCATCTCCCATAAACAGCGACTATGTCATAGAGTCATACTGCTTGGGATGCAGTTCTTTGGGTGCAAATGTTGCTACTCCCAAAGCTTTCTGGTTCTGGTAAAATATCCTGCTATCTAGACAGGTTCTATCCTGTGAAGAGAATAGGATTTGTCTTGAGAGGCTTGGCTGGCCATTCTAGGTTTGGAGAAAGTCACCAGGGCAGCTGGCAAAAGTATACAAGAAGGATGCATGTGTGATGGGGAGCATTCGGAGGTATGTTTGCAAAGATGGAAGGAAACTCACATCATCATCATCTTGATGTTCTAGGGCTGATAATTCTTTGGAGTCAGACACACTTGATTCTAAATTCCATCTCCCGCACTGAGCAGATGTGACCTTGAATGAGTTATAGTTGCTCTCTGAGCTGTTTTGCTGTTTGTAACATGAGATGATGAGGCCTTCCACCCAGGATCATCAGGGAGAAGAGTAAATCTGGAGTGGAAACTAGTTGGACGTGATGCTGTATCTGCTTCTGAGTTGTGCTCAGGTCTGGTCTTGTTGCGATACCTTAATAATTGGTTTGGGGGCTGAGTAGCCCAAAGCCCTACCCTACAGACCTAGCTTTGTTATTCGACAATTGTGGACTTTGGGCAAATTATGAAGACTTTCTGAACCTCAGTTTTATATCCTTAAAGGGACAACAATGAAGCCCACCCCTGCGCCATGTTTGTAGAACTATAGACGATGAGTATACAGCTTCAAGCTCAGTGCCCAGCAGATGGTGAGTTCTCCATGCCCTACAGCCATTATTATCATTAACTATCACAACTGTAGCAAGATAGCCAATCTCCCTTCTTTCCCTTTTTTGCAAGTAAAATTGTTAAGAATATGGTTTTCCTCATTCTCTCCTAGACTATTTTTTACTTCTTCCTGTTTCCTACCAGCTGCGAAGTGAGAAAGAGCTAAATGCAGTCATCAAGCATGGGGCTCTTCATTAGGGTCTGATTTATACATGTTTTACACCACCATCCAGGCATGTGGGCACTTCATGACTACAAATATGCTTCAGTACCTGGTTCTACAGCAGGGGTTGTTGTTCAACAACCAAGCCCAGGGAGCTTGATTTTTGGTAGTCCCTGCCATCATTCTTCTTTCTTTCCCTCTATGAATGTGTGTTTATGTATGCATATGTAGACATGCATGTATCTGGATGGACACCCTCTTCTGGGCTTCTGAACATGTTAATAGGCCTGCTACCTGCCACAGGTAAATTGATGCTCTGCTTGTGTCTCTTGTGGGCAGGAAGCAATAATGAAGGGGAAGAGGTTGATTAAGAGGCTCCTTGATTACCTATTCCTTGGCATTTGGCTGCTCGTGTCACTCTAGCCAGCCCATACAGGGGGCAGTGGGAGGTGGGAAGCTGTGTCAGTCTTGCTCCTGCAGATTGGGAAGTCAGTGGAATTATAGGAGAGAGAGGTTCTTGTGAGTGAAGGTTGTGGGGATTCATTGATTTTATTGCTTGGAGGGAAGGGGACTTACAAAGTAACCCCACCTTTCCCCAAGCCCCCAGGCACTCCTGAAGGCCAATGCCCCTAATTCCTCCTGGGAGATTTTGATCACCATTGAAGGTATATATTCTCTGTCAGTTTCACTCAAAGATTTCATTTTGAACCAACCATAGGCAACAAAATACTGTCTGAGTGCTTTGGGGGAAATAAAAGTGAACTAGATATGCTATCTTCCTCAGGGAGTTTGAAATCTAGCAGATACTAGTGGTAATGATTGATCTGTATTGATCTCACCCTTCAAGGCACCAAGGACTGTCTCAAGAACACAGTATCTTATTTAATTCTCATAACCCTTTGAATTAGGTAATATTATTATCCCCATTATGTTAATACCTTAAATGAAGCTTAAAGAGGTTTAGTAACCAGCTCAACTCTAAGGAGACTTTGGAGATGGAATGTCAAGTTTCAAACCCTGGCTTGAACAGTTACTATCAATGTGATTTTGACAAGTTACTTAAACTTCTCTGTTACTTAGTTTCCCCGTTTACACAATTGGGGTAACAATGTTTTCTACTTCATAGGGTTGCTGTAAGGCTCAAACAAGATAGCATATATTAAGTATTTAGTATTGTGTGCCAGCATATAACAAGCACATCAAAAGTGTTAGCTGTTTTTGTTATAGCTTCATCAATGTCCTCAATATGCCATCAGTATTCCTGAGAAGAGATTGATGTGTTTGGAATGGCCAATTCTAAAGCATTCATTTGCATTTATAAGTTACCCATCAGGTTTACTCACATAGTCAAACCAATAATATTGTCATTGAATATCACAAAGAATAAACATAATGTAATTCCAAAGACAGCAGTGGCTCATGGGCTTCAGGTCAAATCTACAGAGCCGGGCACTGTCCTATGTGCTTAGGGTACAGAAACTGAGAATTTCTTTGGCACTTCGGCTTCAGAAAAATGAGCGTTGGAATCTTGCTTCCACCTTCTCAAAGTCATATATTCTGGTACAAGTTACCAACCTCTATGGCATTCAGTTTTCTCATTTTATGAAATTGGAATAACAACAGTATCTAGCTATTGGAATTATTTGGAGATTGAATGAGTTGAAAAATACAAACTATAGTCTCTGCACAGAGTAAGTGCTTAGCAAATGTTATTTATGTAAATAAGTTCTTTGGAAAGTCTATTTTGCAGAGAACCAGCATTTATAGGCAGAATGTGTAACTTGTAACTTACCCTCCAAAATAAAACCCCAACAAAATTGTAAGATTAGTTTTTACTAGTCAGGTCCTATATATAAGGAGACTTAAATAGTTTATGAAATTAGCCCAAGGTGGCACAGCCATAAGTGTACTTGGTCTGAACTCACATCTCCATAAACCAAAGCAAGTATTCTTTTCACTATTTTGGCCACAAGCATTAGATAACAGTTATTGGTTGTGCTGAGGATGTACACACATGTGGATATACATGGAAGGGTCACATGAAGAAGAAAGTGAAAAGGTGGATGTAGAAAATGCACCATGTAAGGAAAACAACCTCATATTGGTCAGGTCAGATATTGTAGATAGAAACAAATGCAGTTGCTGATTGATGTGGGGAGAAATTATGAATGGACAGACAAATGATTTGCCAATAGGTTTAATGTGGGTAGAATTAGATGTCATGGAGAAGCACGTGCTGCCATCTGGCAGGAGGTGAATTACTGTACCCACTAGTTAGAGATTTAAAAACAATTAGGGAGATAGATTCCATGCATATAAATAGAAAGTCCGTGTGGATATATGGATGCTATGTGGTGATAGATAATGCCACACATAAATACTGAGCTGCGAAGGCGCATGCAGACTCCAGATAAATGATTCCTATAAATAAGTATTGCTCATAGATATTTCAGATGCTTCTCTATTTATGAACATTTGACATTCACCCCTAAGGAATTACATATTTCCTCATCGAAAGGAAAAGCAAATGTGAAGCCAATGATTGAATGTCTGATTAGAGCTTTAAACATTTCCACTGTGTTAGCTGCTGCAACCACTACTTAGCCCTTGTCCCCAGCTCTTGGGGTCTAATGGATGTCCCATTTATGATATGGCCAGGAAGCCATAGTAACTGCTGCTGGGGAAAGAGCACCTCCAATGCCTGTTACTGAGCTGTGTTTTCTTCTGAAAGAAAAGTCTTCATATTCCCTTCCTGTGTGAAGTCAGGGAAGTCACCATGCCCTCGTCAAGGCAAAGGGTTTGGTCTGTATAGGTATTAGGAAGTGTTCATATTGCTTATTAGCCATGATGCCCTCTATACGTGGCAAGCCCTTCACGTTTTAAATTTTCAAAAGCTCTGCATGGATCATGGTCATGGCACAATAATAATTTTAGGAATGTGATTATGTCTACGCAATGCTTCCTAGAGGAAAGCACATGGACTTTGAGATCACATGGACCAGAAACTCACTGTATGATCCTAAACAAGTTAAAGAATTGCTTTTTCTTAACCTTAAAATGAGGACAATAACCATTTCATAGATTTGTTATGAGAATTAGATGTTATAATATATATAACTACTCAGCCCGGGGCCTGCCATATGGTAGAATTTCAACAAAAGGTAATTGTTATGTTATTAACAACAATAAGAACAGCAAACACCTGTTTGTCCCCAATGCAGGCATCTTGTTGTGCAGAGAGAGCATTTCTTACTACTTAGGTGACACAGCTTTGCACAGAAACAGAAACCACAGTATCCGTGAAATAGACAGCTGCCAGGGGTTCTTTCATTTTGAGTTGTATGTGGGAAAGAGGGTCTACTTGCTCCCTGGCCTGATCCATTTGAAAAATTAATCCAGGCCCAGAGGAACACCTGAGCCTATGGCTGTAAATTGTAGTAGAAGAAAACACCAAGCAACACATTGATTTCTAGTTGTTTTTCCAGTAACTAGCTTTGACTCGTGGCAAAATAAATTGAGTTAGTTTCTCTATCTATGAAGAGAAAGGAAGGAAGAAGGGAAGAAAGGAAGGAAGGAAGGGAAGGGAAGGAGGGAAGGAGGGAGGAAGGAAGGAACAAAGGAAGAAAGGAAGAAAAACTATAGTAGCCAACATGTATTGAAAGTTTACTCAGAAACCATTCTAACTACTTTTTGCTTAGTTCGTATTGCACTATCAACAATCCTCTGAGTTAAGGTACTTTTACTATTCCCATTTTATAGATAAGAAAACATATATACCAAGAGTTTAAGTGACTTGGCCATGATGATTGGTCTGAGGTGAGAGTAAATCCTGGGCCCTCTTGCTCCAGAGCTTGCCCTCATACTACTATACTAAGACACCTCCACCAAAATCAAGATATTGAACTCCTTAAAGGCCCAAGTTACCTTTTAATTCCAAATGCCATAACTCTTTCATGAATATTTCATGGGAAGAAGACATCAGGAAATTATCAGTCACTGACATACACTTAGTGGAGCATTCAGTAAGCATGTGTTCAACGTGCCTACCAGGTGCCAGGTGTCCGGAGTTAGAATGGGTGCTCAACAGTGCAGCGAATCACCCTGGATTTCATACCGCTGTGGAATGGATGTCCCGAAAGCATAGTTTATTAGACTAACTATTCTGCACTGGGTCACTACTTGTGGTTGGAATTTAGTGTAGCAAAAACAACTGAAAATCTCTCCGTATTTTGATTTTTCATAGCATTTATCAGACTCTGAAGTGATTACATTTGTTTACTTGCTTATTGCCTTTCTCTCCTTTACCACCCCATGGGAATATTTGTTATCCCTGGAGTAGGGGTCTGGTTTACTTGTTCATGGCAGAATCCCTGTCACCCTTACAGAGCCAGTGCACTATGGGAGTTATGTGATAGATGTTGAGTGAATAGTGAATGAACACAACAATGACAAACCCTAGGATAACACTCTACCTCATCTCCCTAAAGTTTAGAAAATGCTGCAGATGTAATAGTCCATTTGATATTCATCAACAACCCCATGAGAGAGCTAAAATTGCAGTCTTCCCTTTACAGAAGAGGAAGCAGAGAATCAAAGATTTTATTTGAATTATCCAAAGTCATACAACACATAAGACTCCAACCCCTTTCACTCAAAGCTCCATACTTTTTCTTATGCCACATTGCAAACAAAGCTGTAACAACATTTTGGAGATAGCACTTCACTAAACGTTACACAAACATAGGTACTTGGCGTAATTGGACCTGTACCTAAGAGAAAAATCCCACCCACTTAGAGCTAATCATTGCATTTCCTTCGCAAAGCAAAACCTTAGCTTCATCCCTTACAACCTTATGTCACAGCAAGTCACACTCATCAGAGTGCTGTACTCTGTTTCCATCTGCACCTCCCTCCTCTCCAGTGCCCTGCCTGAAGTAATTGGAGTCTTCGGTTAGCCTGCCCAGATTCAAACACTAGCTCTGCCCCTTTCTTTCTGTGCAGCTTTGGGGTGAGTTACTTAACCTCTCTGTGGTTCAAAATTTCACGGGGTTATAAGAAGTTTAAGTGAGTTAATATGTATAAAGTCCTTAGTTCTAGACTGGGCGTGTAACCAAGTGTTGGGTAATTCTTAGCTATTATCATTTTCATTTTCATTGTTCTAACATCTAGGTGACCTTGTGTCAGTGATCTGTCCTTCCCCCAGGGTCATACTGTAAGAAACATCTCTTCCTACTCTGCCATCCTCTTTACCTTCCTTCTAAATTCTCAAACCACAATTTCCTTTCATTACAACTCTAAATATATGAACAAGACCATTTACCTTCTTGTAACCGGAATATGGCTCAAAATAAACATTCCATTGAAAGAATTAGAAGAGTCAACTTGTAAAATGAAGGACAATAGATTTCTTTTTTATAGTGACCATGATCAATGCCTATCTATCGCTTCCTGATGTACTGTTCCTGATTTGTTTGTTAAACCTCAGTCCCAAGTGCCATCCCCTGATGGTCTGAGCAATGCTTACTTCATATCAATATGGCATTGATCATGCACTTAAAGGAGGCACATAAGTTGGGTTCTTGTTTCTACAAATGAAACCAGGTGGGGGGAGTGGTGGTTAATCCAACCGTGATCCACTTCTTTCATTAATCTTTCAACAGACAATTATTGAGCACTTACTATTTTCCAAAGAAGGCATTATGCTAACCACTGATGAATCAACAACAAATGGTATGCTGTGTCTGATCATAAGGAACTCAAGGGAGAAGAAGTTTTATTGTAGAGAAAAGACAAACAGAGCATTATACAAGGCAAAAAGTTTGTAATAGAACTATGCTTGGTCTACTGTTCCCATCAAACATGCGCTGCAGAAGTCAGGAAAGCTCAGAGAAGGGGAAAATAGCAGAGAATTTGTAAGGATGGGTAAAAGTTAGGCAAGGTGGATAACAGAGACTTTATTTGATCAAATAATGTCTGCAAAGGCATGAAGTGAGAGGGGAAAGCACTCTTGGGAGATGTCTGCCATATCAGTGTGGCCGTGACATGGAGTTTGGGAGTGTGGGGAGTGACGGGGGAGAGAAGAGTAATGTCAGAAAGATACTTGCATCTCCCGCTATAAGGATTTTGGCGTTATCCATTTCTTAGGGGTAGGTAAATTCTATTTCATAATCTTAAATTGTCATTACAATTTTAAAATTAATTGGAGTTTTACTGAGCCCTCAATTTTCCTTTGCATGTTGGTCGTAGTCTGAATGATACCAGCATCATCCTTTCTTCAAGTGCTGGAGGTGCTGGCACTTCAATTTCCCTCTTGCCCGGAGTTGGCAGTACGCTAACTCTACATTTTACAAATCACCTCTTCTACTAGGCTGGTGAGAATAACTTTCTGAATTTTATAGTATGTATTTCAACTTACTGGCCACTGGAGGAATGAGGGATTTTGTATGTGACAGTAGTAAAACTGATAGTTAAAAGAAAGAAATTTAACTGCCAAATTACATTTGACACTTTTCATTTTACTTTCGGTAATATTTTAATGAAGGCTGTAGGATTTTAGTGAAGGGACATGGTGTTTCACCTGAGATGGAAGTATCTCATATGAGGAAAGCTATGAGGGGAGGCCTGGCTCTGAAAACCAGGAAAACAATAAAATGGCAAAATGTGGTTAGGCTAGGTGAGGGGTTGGTGCTAGGTATTTTAGGTTCAATTTTACTCTTTATGGCATCATACAAAAATAAATAGGCATCCAAAAGAAACAGGGTACACATTGGTGTAAAAGCAGAGGAAAATAACTTAGCAGATGTAATTTAAAGCAGAGGAAATCGGTAACATTGAGTTTAAAGATTAGAGTCAAGAATCTATCCCTTAGATGCAAATTATTAAGCTTTGTAATGAATACCAAATATACAGATCCCAGTGAATCTAGAGTCTGTGTAATAGGGAAAAATGGAATTTACAACCATCACAGAAAGCTGGGTACATATCTTGGTGTTTCATAGTGTCTGGGTCTGCATGGTGCTGTCGGGGCACTACCTAAGAGATGTAAGATGGTGTGTGTTTTCAACTTGTCAGAATGATGAACTGTCAATGTGGCTAATCCAGTGTATGATCAAAGAGGGAAATCAGGACCAGGCATCAGGTGAGGTTGATAAACTAAACACACACAAATAGGCAAGAAGCAAAAGAATAGGCGTATACATGGAGTGTAGATGGTTTTGTTCTGTGGGTCAGAAGAGAAGTTTTAAGCACTGTGAGGTCACCAGAGGGTATTTATACGTGGCACCAACTTCATGGTGCAAGACTTTCATATAGCTAACCAAACCACACAAGACTGCAACCTCTTAGATCTTCCCAGATGAGAAGTCTTGTTTGTAAAGCAATTAGCAAACACTTTATGACTTTTCATCACTGCATTGAGCCAAAGGAATTCTTTTAGATTTAGTAGCTAGAAACCATGGGAGAAGAGTCCAGATCCCAAAGAGGGTATTACACATGGTACACATTTGACTATGACAGAATTCTATGTGCTTCAAAATCTAGTAGGCATTAATGCTTCAGAAATACAGATGTGTAAAGAAATCAAGAAGAGGATGGTGTAAGGAAATTTGACTATCTAGAACCATACTAAATTGATTCCCACTCACCCTGGGAGTTCATTAAAAAGAGAAGAGTTTCACTCTATCACTTCGCGCCGCCTGGTTTGTATCTGGGCTTATGTCCAACAAAACTACTAAAAGTGGGGGCCAGCCCGGTGGTGTAGTGGTTAAGTTTGCACACTCTGCTTCGGCGGCCCGGGGTTCACAGATTTGGATCCTGGGTGCGGACATGGCACCGCTCATCAAGCCACACTGTGGTGGCATCCCACATAAAAATAGAGGAAGATTGGCACAGATGTTAGCTCAGGGCCAATCTTCCTCCTCCCTCCACCCCAAAAAAACTGCTAAAAAGTAGGACCTGTGAACCATTAGTAGATATGCGTAGGGTAGCACCAATTAATGGAATGGTGACAGGTAACAGGTGCTGAAAAAATAAAAAGCAACCTCAAAATAGGAAGAAGAATAGAAAAAAAATACTTACTAATTAAACAGCCTGTGGTTTGTTTTTTTTTTGCTTGTTTTGTTTTTTTGGAGGAAGATTAGCCCTCAGCTAACTACTGCCAGTCCTCCTCTTTTTGCTGAGGAAGCCTGGCTCTGAGCTAACATCCGTGCCCATCTTCCTCTAGTTTATACGTGGGACGCCTACCACAGCATGGCTGCCAAGCAGTGCCATGTCCGCACCCGGGATCCGAACCAGCAAACCCTGGGCCGCCGAGAAGCAGAACGTGCGAGCTTAACCGCTGTGCCACCGGGCTGGCCCCTAAACAGCCTGTGTTTTTAATAGAAGATGATGAAAAACGTGTCCAGCCACCTTGGTCCACAGTTTAGTATGTTACAAATGCAAGGCCTTTAAATCACACAGTTTCAAGGACCAAGTGAAGGCATAATTTTGAAAGAATTTTTGGAACATTTGTATCCTCGCTGTCAACTGCCTTGGTGGCAGAGTGATAAATGCTTCTGAATTTGAGTTAAGCAGACTAAACTCTATGAAACTGTACTTAAATGACTGCTGAACTTTCTAATAGTTCCCCAAACTCCCCACGAGAGAAGTCAGAGAGGTGCCAGAGAAAAAACTAAAAACTAAAAGAAAAAGATGAAAAGTTTAGAAAAAACTAAAGAGAGGCAGAGGGATCAGGTCACAATGGTCCAAAAGCCACCCACTACATCTTCCCAGTGGTCCTAAAGCCATGACATTGTTGCTGAACCTGCTCCTCACGGAGACTCCAGCACCAGACCTCTTCTCCTCCTGCCCCAGAGCCCCTGAACACCTTTGGATTAGTAATCATGGCCATTTTCTGGGCTTCAACTTTCTTTTTTAGAAATAAATTTGTAGACATTTTAGGCTAAGATGTGATAAAGCTGAATGGGATGCTGTGTGGCATTGTGTTCAACGTTTTTGGAGAAGAGCTTGAGGCTTAGTCCAAAAGTTATAAGAGGCATACTTCATGGGAGGTCGGTTTAGACTTTGCAGATCTGATATGCTACCAAACCTTGCCTTGACTCTATTCTAGACACATGCTTTCTAAAACAATAATAATAATAGTAACAACCTCTACTACCCAACTATCACAAATGCAGACAAGGACTGCCCTGTACCCAGCACTATACATACTGTATGTCAATGAGCCAAAGTCTCAGTTCTTTCCTCTCTTGAGATCCCTCCCAGCTATAGAGCCATATTATATTGATTCCCCACTTTCTCGGCGAGTTCAGGAAGGAGACACCAGGATCATTTTTTGACTTGACAGTCGCCGGCTGCTTCTCTGGGCTTATATCCAACAGAGCTGGAAAACAGGCCATCTCAGTGCCCACAAGCTCCTTCTTTGAGACAGCTGCAGCAAAGTAACATCTCCCCTTCCTTCTCCTGTGTTCACCCACTCCTACACAGACTGCAGCATTTATGAGAACCCATGTCTTAACTTTGATTTTTGAGAGATTTGTGTTCATAAGCAAACAACATGACCTTAAATTGTCTTAAGATAGTCTAATCAGAGAAGGAAGGAAAAGGGAATCAATTTATAGCCACTTATATTGAATGCTTTTTATGGACTAAGTGCAATAGTCTTGTTCTATCTTATTTTTCATCCTCAGTTTACAAGGAAGCAATCTGAGTCTTATAGAATGGAAGTCACATGCTGAAGGTCAAACAGGGAATGAGTGGTAGAGCCAGGATTTAAGCTTTTCCATTACCTCTTCCTGCCTCGGAAAGGCCATTTCAAAGAGAATCCATGGGCTGCATCTAACTAGTAAGAAAAAAGTAAAGCAAATTTTCCAAAAAAGGGAAAAAAACACAATGAAAGTCCTCTTTCCTTTTGGCGTTTAAACATTGCTTGTGTGAAAACATGAGGGTGGAAGTTGTACACATGCTTACATGAGCAGAAATATTCTTGGGAGCCTTGAGATTTATTTCAGAAATATTTCAAGTGGATATATGGAAAGCAAGAAAGGAGAGAAGGCAAAAAAAAAAAGCCTCCAATGAATAGAGTAAGTGGGAGAATCCATGCGGAATAAAGATGCAGTGTAATTGTAGCCCAATTTCTTCTGGGATAAACTAGTATGCTGGTGCTGTTTGTACTGTAGGGAATACATCAGATGTACTGAGATTACTATTTCATCAAAGATGATATAGAATCTGATCTTTCAATTTGGTCGGTTGGCTGCAGAAACAACATTGGAAGTTTCCAAAGTTTTTAGCTCAAGTGAATATCTAAAATATGGATTCCCTTAGTTGCCTTGACAGAGAGACTGGGTAAGTTGCTTTGGAACCCAGCAGCTAATTGGTGTAGTGATTTATATCTTGACACATCTAGCAACCTGTGTGATGCTTGCTGTTAGAATCATTCCATCAAATCATACAAACTTCCTTGACTGACTTAACTAGAAAGCCAGCTCAAGAAACTGAACAAGGGAAAGCCATCATTTTGCTTTTCTTTTCATGACCTGTGGGTAGGAAATGGGGGCAGAGAATAAAGTATCCCCAGTGTCCATGGTCCTCAGAGACATCCATCTCTCAGATATTGGGCTAGTATCTCAAAAGGAATATCCATCTGGCAAGACACTCCAAAGGATCAGGCTTAACTTCAACCTGTCAGCTGATGACTCTTCTGAGAGGAAGTCCAGCTATGGAACATGGTGCATTCATAGAAGCAGCCTACATGAACTCGTTGGCGTACCATAGCTCGTGGTATTATTAAGTCTCTGTAGACTGAACAAACTGATGCCTCAACTTCTTTCTTCCTCCTCACAGTCTCCTTGGAAAGAGGCTGCCGTGCCTGTGGTCCAGCTCCTCAGGGACTCCTATCCTTCTGTTCACTCTTTACTTCCTCATCTGTTTACTGACCTTTGGAATCTCATTGCCTCCGTGCCTCACACTTAGGGCAGCTTGGCCTCTTCTAATGGTTGGATTCTTTGTTCCATCTTCAGGTTTCTACTCTGGTATTACACCTGGACTCTTAGATACTCTTTGCCTTCATGTTCTTCAAAATAACAACCAGCTCTGACCTTCTTCCATGCCTAAGATTCCAGCTCCCAGAACTCTTTCCCCAATTTGAGCTCCAGAATCCCCACTTGTGCCAAAAGAGAATTTGAACACCTGTACTTTGCCTTTCTACATCATTCCTCAGATGGAAAAATGGTTGATCAGATTGTTCATTTGAATGATTGCCACATGATGCATTCAGCTTTAAATTACAACTAGCTATTAAGTCCCTTGGTACATAGTTTTCACATCTGATACTACCAACAACCCTGTGATATTTGTGTCCCCATTTTCTCATTCAAATGAGAAAATGGTTTAAGTAATATTGAAATGGATTTCTCAAATTCATATTGATCAACACAGGCATGTCTAGAACGCAAACAAAGGGCAGATTCCAAAGCTGTGATGCAGTCCAAAACACACTCAGATGCTCTATCAAGACAACTGCAATAATTAGATTGCTAGCACAGAAGAGTTGCTTGTTTGCATCACAAACAGTGCCTATGAATTCCCACAAAGTCCCCTTGCATGTCTCTCCTTAATAGACTTTTTAAAGGCAAGGAGGGACGCGTTCTCATTTCCTATTTTTTTCAGATGGAGAAAACTGAGACACAAACCAATGGGCTGATTTGACTAAAGCTACTCAACTGGAGAACTGAAAATAGAAGCCTAAATCCCAAATCATAGGTCAGCAGTAATCACTAGGCCAAGTTTCCCTCATTCATGAATTAATGTATTGGATTCTGCTCCTGATGGTATTGTAAGCCAGTTTACTCTTATTGCAGTCAAAGTAGAAAAATACCTAGAAGTCCTCCTCTGCCAGTTAGGAATCCATAACCACGTAATCAGCAAGTCTTGTTTATTTAATTTTCAGTACACACTTAGCAGTTCAATAGGCAGACCTAGTTAAATATACACAGCTGATGTGAAGATTTTCATTCTCAAACATGCAAATATTATACAGCTCATCTCATTTCCCCTCTTCCTACGGTCAGCCTTTGGCCATCATGTCTACCAGACGGTCCACTTCCTAATTAGGGAGGATCTGGTATTTGTCTTTGTGACTACACCGCATAAGCTCCAATTTGCTGCCAAACCCTAGGTGTCCACAGGTGGGAACAGGAGAAAAAAGCATTTTGCACCAGTTTCTTTTCAAACATTAAGTTTTCATCTCTGCAGGAGCAATTAATTTCCCCTGTTTGAAATGACAGAGAAAACCCTTATCTTTGGCTTTTCCGTGGAAGAGCTTGGCAGATGCAGTGTGGGAGCAAAGGCATGTTGGTATTTTCTGTTTCCCTGCTGAGCAGGATGAGTTGATTTCTGAACAAAATTCCCGGTATTCTACAAAGGAATTAGTGGTTTAGTTAGTTACCATTAAATGCCAGAGGCTACTAATAATGAGAATAAAAAATTTAAAAATCCACTTTTGTTCAGTGCTTTTAAAGATGTTTGAAAAATCTTCACTCCCTAGTCTTAATCATGTCCAGTTTTCCTTCCCCTTTGTTTGATGTTAATTGTTTTTTCCTACAGTGTAATAAAAATGGTAGAATGCAACTCAACACACAAGGGTCGTTATGGTGTCATAACAGTAGTAGTTATAGTACAAAGACCAGTGGACTTGGAAACAAGACCTAGATTCAAGATTTGGCTCTATCTTCTATTAAGCACGTGAATCATGTTATCAGTTTTCCAATCTCTGCAATGGGAACAATACTTTCCCTACTCATCTGCCATTCATGCAGTCAGGGTCAAGTCAGACAAGACTTTGGCAGTGCTTTGTTAATCCTAAAGCCCAATACACCTGAGTGCATTATTTCCTATAAATAATGTAAAGTGCCTTTATGAAGAGCCCTAATTTTGCGAATGTTTCTCAATCCATTCCACAGGGCAGGTTAACAGTCCCAGGAGTTATTTAAATAAAAGGAGAAAAAATAATGTAAAAAATTTGTACAGTGAGGTCTTTTGGAAGAATCATGTGCTGTGTTTCTCAACTTTAATTTCCTTATGTGCAAAAGTAAGTAAAAGACTTGCCCTAGCATTGTTGTGAAGTTTGTATATGTTAATGCTTTGGGGCCAGTAACCAACACATAATAAGTACTAAGTTAATGCCAGCTACTTCTCCCTACACTATTCACTCAAACTGGTGTGCTCCAGGTTTAAGAAACGCCTCTGGTCCTGATTAAGCGGGGATCCGAGTGGACACATGAGGCCCCTGCTAGAGGAGCCCAAAAACACCAGCTGCGAGTTGAGTGTCAGATGCCCCAGGATCCAGAAAATGCCTCTGTGGAATGAACCACAGGGAGGAGAAGAAATGGGGGCATCCTTTTCCCTTTAGAACAGAAGTTTTCAAATTTTTTTTAAATGCAACCCACGTTATGAAGTCCATTTTTTCCAGTAACTGAGTATACACAAACATACACACATACAAGGACAAAATTGGATGAAACCATCCCTCTTTTTACTATTGGCAACACATGCTACTCTCTGGTCTATTTATCCTCTGACCTTTAAAAACAAGATTTTAGGACACACTCATTGGTAATAATTCACCAGTTTAAAAATGCTTCTTTGGAGGGTCTCCAAGCATGATCTCCAACACCACCCCTTCATTTGTCACTCGCTAAGATATCCCTATCTGATAAGTACCCAAGTCAACTGATATTGTTCTGCAAATCAGGAAGCAGAGAGGCCATAACCAAGACTGTGAATTTAGAAGAGATGGAAAACACAGAACAGCAGAAATTTTCCCTTGTCTTTCTTGGACTTTTTGTTAGTGACTTCCAGAGGAAAAGTCCTACAATTTTCTTCAGCCTTAATGTGAAGAATATTTTAAGAGCAATAAAAGCGTGAAACCAATCTTGGGCCTCCCCACACTTCCACTCAGGGTGTCCACTTCATCAGGCTCTGCCGCTGCCACCATAAAGAAGATCTAGGCCTTATAAGTGTGGCTGATACATGGGACAAGCCCAGAGCCAAAGCACATCTCCGTAACCAGATCATGGTTGACAAATGTGCCAGTTTCCCTTAGACATACAGTACGTTCTTTGCCGCAACTTAATTGGAGGTTTTTCTGCTTTTTAATTTTTTTAAATAGAAATTTCATAGAAGAGGAAGGGATGACTTAGCTTTGGAATTAGCATTGAGTCTCTTTAGTGCATGACTTGCATCTGTTCAAGTCAGTTTGTTTTATTAATGCTTACTGGCCTAAAGCTACTGCCATGATGTTAAAGATTCAATGTTAGCTCAGCACTGACATATAGATTTGTTTTCTATGAGAAAGAAATTAACGATTGCTTAGGATATTGAACTCCTGGCTTTCCTCCAACTTTCTGGTCTTTATGTTCAAAGGCTGGATTAAAGGTAAAGATTAAAAAGGTGCTCCCAAGGGGGTCGCCATCAAGAATGGAGTGCAGATCAGGGAGAGCTAGGCTGCAGGATCAAGGCTGAGAGATCACCTTCCCTCACCAGGAGACCTGACTTTCTCCCCATCGCTCATCCTCTGCCGTCAGCCAATTCACGTGGACCATCAGGCAATTGGTAAAGAAGGAAACAAAATGGTCCCTTGACTCCTGAATCATCTTAGCAGCTTTGTCAGACAGAATACTGGATGTTATCTGTCATGCATACTGGGCACTCTTCTGTTACCAAGTGTGAGAGTCTAGCCAACTCCACTTTGATCCAGGCCAGCATTTATACTCAGGACATTGGAAAATAGAACATTTAAATCCAATTTCTAGGGAGCTACCATCTTGGATTCAAACCACAATCCAAGAGGCCCGTCCAAGCAGATGAGAACACTGAGAGAGGCAGGACTCAACCACAAAGGAAGGCACCATGTGGGACAGGTGGCAAGGTCACATCCCAATAACCCAGTGCATGATTCAAGGAAGGACTCCAAGCCTAGTAGAGAATCAGAGTGGGTCTTAGAAACCAGGGGTAGCTAGGAGCCTGGAGGTGATGCTGCTGTGGGCTCCCAGAGCTGTGTTCAGATCAGGTGCTCCAGATGCAAGAAAACGGATTCTTCCTGGATCCTCCTTTCTTGTGGGAGAGTCCCTCTTGGGAATGGTTGGCATTGGTTCTGGGTCAGGGAGAGATTAAGTCTCTAGCTGACCAGCCTGAATCTGCTACTATGTACAAGCATGTGTGTTTTGGGCTCCCTGAGCCTCAGTTTCCTCATTTCTAAAATGAATGTTAACACCTACCTCTAGGGTTGTTGAAAAGTTTGAATGAGTAGATGCATGCTAATCATGCAGTAAAATGCCCAACACAATATTAACAATAACAATAGAGATACAGTCTTTATCATCATTATAAATATTAATTTCCCATTCCTGGGCTTGGAAGGAACATTCCAGGACTAATTATACCCACTTATCTCACTCACTGAGCTTAAGAGAACCTTCGCAAGCCCATGTGAGATAGGGTGCCTGGGTCAATTATCGATTGCAAACTTTTATCTGTTCCAATTTCTAAAAGCCCTGTACCCGATCCCCAGCCCCTCCTGCCCGTGTTCACCGAGGGATCTTCAGGTGGAATGTGCTTCAGGCATCCTGGTTGCTACTCAGCAGTGGACTAGCTGAGAAAACCTGAGTCACCAGCCCTGGATGCAAGGAAGGGGCAGACACTCAACTCTGCACCATTTTCTAAGTGGATAGCACAAAAACTGATTATACTTAACTGGAGGGATTACTAAAAATATGTCACTGACCTGGCTGGCATGTTCTTCCATGAAAAGAGATTGAGCAGATAACCATCCCTTCTGTAGGAAATTAGGTAATCTTGGTGAAGATGGGGGAGGAAACCTGTGACCTGTAAGGACAGACTTTCTTGGCAAAAGATACCCAGAAACTCCTTCTTGTCAGCCCTGGGGGAGGGACAAGTAGAAAGTGGTGAGGCATGGACTCCTGTTCTTTTCTATTCCAGTAGAGGGAAACGTGAGTCTGGGCATCTCCACGTCCAGTGCGGCATTTGCAGTTCTCACTGAGCAGCCTTATGCTCTGATCCCTGAAGACAGCAAGCATTTATCTCAGTTCTATAACTGCCAGCTATTAGAAATAGCCAGGCAAAAAGACCCGAGGGCCACTTGGTGCTCTGTAGTTTAGCATCTTTTTTCTGGCTACTTCTTTGGATTACTTGAACAACATTTATCCCAGGACGCCACCCCCTCCATCACAAGCAGTGTGATTGCCAACTGCTTCTCTCTTCTCACATTCTTTCTTTCTCCCCAAGGTCAGAGCTGAAAAGGGTGACATTTCTAATAATACATGTCTGTATTTTAAAATTGAATCATCTCTGTCATGGCCAGCCCTGCTTCCACCTCCACTCCATGTGTTGGGGAAAAGCAAAGAACACTGGAAAGCATAAACTGACTCCCTTCTCGAGCAGAAAATATCCCCCAGGAGGACTGATTGCAACATGGGGCTCAGTAGCTCAGTGATGCTGCTCACAAAAGCGTCACGGTCATGAGACCCTGGAGAAAGAAGGAACACACGCTCTTGTGCATTCAGTGTGCTTTTGTGATTAGGGATTTGTTCTAGAGGAGGACTTACCAAACTTCTGTAAACAGTAAATATTTTGGCTTTGTATGTGCTCTCTCTTGTAACTATGCAACTCTGCTGTTGTAGGACAAAAACTGCCACACACAATACACGAATGAACAGGCGTGACTGTGTCCCAATAAAACTTTATTTACAAAAACAGGCCGTGGGCCAGATTTGGCCTGTGGACCATGGTTTGCAGACACTTGTTCTAAAGAAAAGCACTCTTTTCTCCACAAGGCCATCCCTCCTTTCCATTGGGAAGCTTGTTCACCACCCACAGCTCATGGCCCTCACCACTGCTCCTCTAGTCGTCTTTTCTCTTTTGATCTCCCTTCTCTACTCCTCCCTTTGATTTCCTCTTTTATGTCTTTCATCTCTTTTATGTGTCTCTCTTGTAAAGCACTGGCTCATCATTTTGTGATAATCATTCATACCCCAGTTCTGCCCACTAGTGGGCTTCCTTAAGGCTCTGTTCTTGAGCATTCTTAAACTTTCTCACAGTGCTTTATATGTGGTAAGTGTTCCATAAGTGTTTCCTAAGGAAGCCCTTAAATCGGGATATCTGACTCTTTCTTTTCCTGAATCTGTATCCTTGGTCTTCCACCCACAACCTCCATAGCACTGTCTTTCAGAAGCATCTTCATGTTTGGACCTCTCAGCATCAGGTGGTGGAGGGCAGCCTCTGGGATGGGATGTGATGCTCTGAGTCCCAGGGCTTTCAGCAGCCAGCCCCTGCCTGGAGAGTCATTGTGCTGCTCCGAGGCACAGAGTCACAAAAGCACCACTGGTTGTGAAGGGGAACACACGTACCCTGGCCTGCCTAAGACAGAGAGGGAGCCAGAGTCTTCGGGGGAGGTTCCCAGAGGGCAGGAGGCCATCGACATGGCACAGAGTACGACTGGCTGGAGGCAGCTTCCTTTCTCCATCCTGGCCTGGTTCATCCTGTCCTGGCCCCTCATCCCTTCTGGGAGAAGGGCTCTTTCCTTCTGTTTTGCAAAATGATTAATCGTCAATTATGCCGATCTTGTTGGACTGACCAGTGTCAAGGCTGACTTCACGAGCCCCAGGGGAGCTCCCCTCTAATTGTTTCAGAGCTGCTCAGGACATGTCGGACCACCCACTCCATCTGGTCTTTTTTGGGGAAAGAACTTATCTGCTGGGTGTGCAGTCTTCAATGTCTGCTGTAATTTTGTCTCGAGAGCAGGTGTCACCTGGGGCTTGGCCTGAGTCCAACGTGCTCTTCATCTCTTAGGTCAGATGTTTCCTCCTCCCACTTCTCCTGGGCCCCTTGCTAATTTCACCAATGCACCAAAGCATCCATTTTTAATCTGGCCAAATCAGTTACAAATGTTTCACGTTCTAATTACCCAAGGAATGCCCCAAAACTAACTAATATGCAATACTCACATTAAATTACTCTTTTCCTTTGGCATTATGTTCCAGAAAACTCTTGAGAAAGAGTATTGCTCAGCCTTGCCTGGGACGATCGTGAACTGCTCTTCACTGGGCTGTGTGACGTGTTTTCCGGTGTTGTCAGAGGTGGCCTCAGGCCTGGTGACAGGGCTGTGCGTGGCAGCCACATAGCCTTTTGCTACTTGTGGGGAAGGTACTGGATATCGTGGGGTCCTGTCCTGTCATCCCACCACACAGAGGAACTTCAGTTTACTTGGGAGAATCTGGGGACCGGCAACAGAAAGCAGATGGCAGATGCAAGGGGATTCTAGAAGGGAAGGCAGAACCACGTGTCTCTCTTGGCTGTGGCAGTAGTCAGAGCCTTCCTCAGTGAGAGGGCCTGTCAGAGGAAGAAACTCAAAAGCAGACTTGTAAAATTTGTTTTTTTTCTTTTTTGCCCAGTAATAACAGATAATGGAATCTCAGTGCTTGCTGAATCTTAGCTTTAGGAGCCAATAAAAGCTTTCCTTGACCAAAATGAATTTGGCCAAGGAAATTATATCAGTAACACATTATATCGATAACAAAAATAGGAGATCAGCTCTTCTACAGGACTTACGTCTTTGCAACTGAAGACCCTTCCCCTGGAACTGCCATTCCTGCAAAGTGTTGTTCGGAACTTTTAATATAATTATCAGGACGAAAGGAAAAACAGGGGAGCAAAGTTGTAAACATTTTGAGTGTGAAGTGAGAGGATGGAGACATCTAGGAACAATTTTTACGTGTCAAGAGGTCCAAGAATGGCTGGCAGGAAAAAGTTCTTTGACTCAGAACAGTAGTGAGACAGGTTCTATTTGGTTACCCTGGCAGTGATGGCAGCCGTGCGTATTTGGGTGTGAGTATAGGTGTGAGTGTGTGTGCCTGAGTGTGTATGCGCATGTGTGTGCATGTGTGCGTCACACATGTGTAGGTGGGCATGGTGATGTGTGCATGTATGCGGAGTGTGTACATGTGTGCATTTGCTTCTGTGTGTGTGTGTGCAGGGGGCACCAACACATACTGGATCAGGTAAGAGCCCTCTTACTGCTCCCCTCCAGCTTCTACCCCTACTTGCCCATCACAGCACGCGTTGCTCTTACTGTAAATGCACATTGAACTGACTGCCTCCCCTCCTAGGTGGGGCTGAGGAGAGGAGAGACAGTGTGTGCTTCAGGGCACCCCCAGCACCTGGCCCTGAGCCTGGCTCGTGGTAGGTGCTGATTAAACATCAGAGGAGTGGAGGAATTGCACACCCTCCTGATGAGCGTGGGGGAGGGTGAGTGTGCGTGGCAGGCAGACTCATCTTACGCCTTCCTTACCAGAAGTGCTAAATTCAGTTTTGCAATGTTGGGAGTCTGGGTTTTGTCACTTTTTTTTGTGTGCATGTTTGTTTTTAAAACAGAAATGTGTTTCTTGAATTAGCATGGAATCAAACATGAAATATAGAATCAACTCTATAGAAATGGAAAGAGAATCTCTTTTAAAGTAATTCTAACATTCCATCTCATCTTTCTCTTCCATTCTCACCATTGCATTCTACACACCTTGCCAAGGAGACTTTTCAATAGGAAGGTGTACTTGTATTAAATATGTATGAAATTGTCAATATTGGACGTCTCTTGACCTGCAAAAAATGACAGTTAAATACTATTCAACCAGATACCACCATCTAGCTCACAAGTCTGTGTTGGCATCCCATGGCAACAGTTTTTTGAGGGGAACTTGCTGTATTACATTCCCAGAACTCAATAAACCCGAGTGGTATTCCAGAACCTCACTTCTCATAGATGCTATTTGCTAGATAACAGACAGCAAAGAGCAGACATATACCATGAAAATGCAATGTTCAAATCAAATAATAAAATATAGATCCATGTCCACGTTTAATGCTTCCCTGTATTATCCATTGAACTGAATCCTCTCTGAAGTCAGTACACAATTTCTCCCTGGATAGAATAGTCAGCAAAACCTCAGTGCCAGTCTTGACAGTATGGATTATTAGCTGAATGACCTTGCGAAAATCGCCTAACCTTTTTGAGCTTCGCTTTTCTTGTATAAAAATGAGGCGTATTCATAGTACTTGACTCATCGGGCTTTCTTGAAAATTAAATTCAGAACGTATATAACGTGTTAAATATGGTGAATAGTCCCTCCTAAGAGCTCCGTGATGGTGGGCTGTTATTACTCTGTGGAGCAATGGAAAGCCAGCTTTTTGAGGCTTCGTTCCATGCCTTGTGATACACTACAACTAACCAGCAACTCTCTGGGGGCGTTTTTTCCAAGCCTTCTCAAACCTGAGAGGAGAGAGAGGCCTCTGTATAAATTTAAATGTGCTTAATGGGGATTTCCCCCTTCTTTTTTTTTACCTATTCCTTATGAAAATGTTACTATACTTCTTACACGTACATGAGTTTGCTTGAAGAAATTTCAAATAGATTTTCTAAATCTGAGTGATTATTGCCAGAGATATGAATTCAGTCAAGTCGCTAAGTTGGTTTTTAGTTCATAATTTTTGCTTCATTTTATGAGAAAATATTGGTATTACATTAAGTTTTTAAATAGCACATATAATTATACCCTCGTTAATGATGTCAAATATTATTATTTAATACATTGCTCCAATTAATTATGTTTTTTAAATTGAACAGCTAATCTCTAACCAGTTATATTTAAATAATTATGTCTAATGCTAATGGGATAGAGAGTGTGCTCCAGCATTTTCTTTATCAACACAAAATAAAATGACCTCTAAAATTAAATCTGATTTCCTTTCCTTGGCTAACCAGCCCCTCAGCTTCTGCCTTCCACCCTCATCTTCACATCCCCGCACTAACCCCACACAGCTTGTGCTTCCAACACCCTCAAGGGTCCCTTGCTGTGCACACTCCATTCTGCCATGATGCTGGGTCTTTGTACATGTTATTCCTCACCCTGCGGTGCCCCTCTCTCCCTTCTTTTCCTGGATAAAAGCTCACACATTCTCCCTTGGGCGAAACTTCTCCCACTTCTCTCTGACAGAGTTACTTGTTCCATTCGCTGAGCTCCCAGGGTGCACTGCCTGCTCCTCTGCTAGAACATTCGCTGAACAATGCTCTAATTGATCTCTGAGCACATCTGACCCCTCTCCACACCCAGGCTCTTCTGTATTCCCTCCCCCAGCAATAGCTCCCAGCACATGGGAGGTGGATGAAAGCCTGTTCCTCTTTCCCTGTTTTTTTCTAAATTAATGAATAGATGAATAAACAAAAGAAAATCTGTGAACAATCAATAAATGTTTATTGAATAAATGAATGGTTTAAATTCATAACCCTAAGAATTTTAGTGAGTTTAGGATTTATATGGCCTAGACTCATTGAAAAACAAATTAGAAACAGAATATTTATATTTTAAAATCAAAAGTTAAAAACAAAGTATAAAGCAATGCCATTGAGCTAAATGAGGTAATTTATTTAAAGTATCTAGCAAAATGCCTCTCGGTTAGCTTCCATTTACAGTAGATGCGTTTTACTGTGCTTCTTATTGTTGTTATTGCTGTGTTACTCAGTAATTAGTCAGTGAAAAAAACTACCTAATATAATACATGCTACCCGATGATGCTAAAACATCTATTTAACAATGCTATTTTCGTTTACATTAAAGAAACTTTCGAAATAAATTATAATAATAAAAATAGTTAATTATAAATAATGTGTAATATAACTTTATATATACATAATTTGCTCTTATAATGCAGCATCTTGGCTTTGTTGTTAAGTGATATTTATTTACTTCTGCTTTAGGCCAAACTGCTGTGATATATTATACAGGATATTAAGTTTTATTATAATATATTACTTGATATATTTTATTATCATGCATATAACAAATTATCACCACCCCTCCTACGGTGATGTTTATTTTTTGACTCCTTATGACAAACTTTCTCTGGCCCACTTCTGACAGGATTCTCGCAATCTCCTATTCTGTCACAGTTATGACCTTCAGAGGCTGTCTTCTATTGAGTTAATATTTGATATTTTTTAAAAGGCCATAATTGTCACTTAAAATTATAACTCTTTTTTCATTAACCCAATTCAAGCTGTGCCGAGTTAACTGCTCAGATCAAAATACTTCCCTGAAGGTCAACAGTCATGTTTATAGTAAAATTGATTCGATCAGGTAATACCCTATTAATTAAAATCCCTTAGAATTGAATGTGGGGTAAATTCCAATTTGCATGTTGGGGTGAGGATAACCTCCGTCTGAAGGTCCTGACAGCTTCCTCTCACACATAGTGTGAGAAGACTCAGTTTCCCTGCAGTCTGCTGGTACAATGTGGGACTCTGTTCTAAACCCTTCACATCTCTTCAAGTGCCATATGTTGATTCTTTATCTACTTGATGGCATAAAGGACCGCCACTCTGTACATTGTACAATATCTGATGACCACATCTGCTTCATTCTTATTCTGCTTATCCAGTGATTTCTTCCAATGATGTTTATGGCACTTGCATCCATGGCCTCTCTGCCTGCGTATAACATGACTTCATTATCAAGAAAAACGTGGGATCAAAGTGATGACATACAGATAATAGTAAATGTGTTACTTGTAACCCAAATAGAATAAGACATCCACAAAATGGTGATTTTTACCTCAGACTCGATGGTAGGGGGTAGTAAATATGGCTCTATGTTCTGAAACCAAGAGCCATCTGGTTTTTTTTCCTACAACTGAGATCAGAATCCATTGCTCTGAGAATTCCTTGGAATCCCTGGGTGTTTCAGAAGGCAAAGAGATAGGATTTTGTTCTTGCAACAAAAAGAATTCTTTTAGTCTGTAACAATAGCAACAGAAAATCCTTTTATCTGAAACCTGAGAGCCTGATAGAAACATAGAATTTGGGAGACAGTTCCCAAGATCACAAAATGGAGTCTTTAAATAGCAATGCTGATTTTGGCTTTTTTTCATAGAGGCTCTCCAATTCTACCCTATCCTGCACATTTTGGACTTCTATCCATTTCTGCCTTTTCACTTTCACTTAAACATCTTATTCTAGCATTTCTTACATTCCTAGGACAGAGAACACAAATGTCTATCTTCCTACAGCAAGCGAACTAGAATCTTACATAAAAACACCAATGAACTTGAAGTTTTAGCAAATGATCTGGTAAAGAAATGTTACATCCTAGCACTGTCACTCCTGCAGTTTCAAAATTTAAAGGATTAATTCTCTTAAACACCTCACCTCTTCAATTTCTGTGTATGGCCAGTAGAAATAAGGAGACACAGAGGGTTATCCCTAATCTAGGGGCAGAGTGTATTTTTCTTGTGTTAAGAAAGGTAGTTTTTCTGCCAATCCTTAACTGATATTTGTTTTGAGCATTTTCTGTGTATAAGGTGAGGGCTAAGAACTGTTAATCTGAAACACGTCTCTGACCTATAAGGGAAAGTACAGTGAACAAATGCACTAAAATCAAATGAGTCATTATTTCTAGCCTGCATGGTCATGGACGTCTTTTGAAGGGAATAACATTTGGGCTTGATCTTAAGACGTGGGGGGTTTCAATTACCAGTGGTGAGAAGGGCAACCTTCCAGGCTGAGTCAGCATGAGACAAGTTGGAGAAAGAGCAAAGCCTCACGTGTATCTGAGGAGAGAGGGGAGACCAAGTGAACTTCAATGAAGGGATTAGGTAGGAGAATACAGTAGGAAATGTGGATGAAGAAATAAGTAGAGATCAGATTGTGGAAGCTTCTTTTTCTCTTAGGTGTGTAATGTAAAGTCTCTATAATAGAAGATGGTATGAACCAAAACTCTCTTAAGTTAAGGGGTGGGGAAGATAACCAAAGTTTGCTGAGAACTCGCCAAGTGCCCACTGTGAAGTGGAAGAACTTTGCTTACACTATGTGTTTAAGACATTGGCACTAAACAGAGTTCAATTAAACTGTTTATATAAAGTGCGGCCTCGTAACAGTAATTTATTACAACAAATAGAAATAACAGGATATGTACTTGGAAAGATATATAGGGAAAGTCTGTATGTCTGTCTATCTCGGTATCTTTACACTTTTCTATCATTTGAACCATAAGTCTCAGCTTTAAGGAAAAACACCTCCATCTTTAACACCTAACTGCTAAAAGCACCTGCCTGACCTCAAATCTCAATGCGTTCCAGTGCTTTTGTTCAGTTAAGAGCTGTTCCTCCAGTATTGCTTAGGCATCTCTCTCAAACTGTCTTCTGCTGTGTTCTCACATTAGGTTTTTGGTTCCTGGTAGGTACAGACATTCTGAGTTTAGAGAGGAGGAGGTGTTTGTGGAAATGGGAAGACCACCTGAATCAAAACTGTATAAGTCTTTAAAACATAGTCCTTATGGAGGTGAGTTCCTGACATTGTGCTTGACAATTGCTGTCTCCTTTACTTTTAACTCCCTGACACTGTTCCAGGCACCCATCACATATTCTTCCAGCTACAGATTGCACAGTTCAGAGTAGGTATCTCACAGGATATAGAGATGTTTATGAAGCTCTTTATAATATCAAAGGACTTGCACAAATCTCGAATTGAGTTAGTATGAATGCGGGGGAAAAAAACTAAACAAAAAAGAAAATATTCCCCCACTCTGGATAAAGAGGTCTCAGCACAGAGGCATAGATTCACAACGATGTGTATAAACCCCAGCAAGCTTTAATTTCCCTTCCATATACTCGAAACCCTCTGGAGAAGGATGGGGAGGAAATGTAACAAAGAAGAGAAGTTTAGGGTTACAATCTCTCACCACTCCTGCCGCCTCTACATGTTAAGGATGGGAGAAAGAGGGTGCATCTTTGTGAGAGCCTCAAGCTTTTGGAAAGCTGGCTTCCTTTTCTTTGGGCCCAAGGAAGCACAGAACTTCAGTTCCTGGTACAGTCCTGGGAGCAACATGGACTATAACCCATGCTATTGCCTCAGACTTTACCAGACAGACATCCTCAGCACCCCTCATTTTGACAAGCCAAGTGATGTGTTTGATTGTATCAGAAGTGACATGGACAGTGGCCAGACACTCCAGGGCTACCTCATGAATAGGGACTGCGCTGTCCCATGGAAACTAAACATTCAGGAAACTGGAGCTCTCCATAAAAACAAAAACAAAAAACAAACTTTCCAATCCATATATAGAGCTAAATTTAATCATGTATTTACATTTAAAAGATAAAATTAATGCTGAAATTCAAACTGTTGATTCTTTGTAAGTTCCATCAGCCAGCATTATAACTAAGTCTTATTAAGTGTCAACATTTTAAGGAGAGAGGATGATAACCAAAGAAGATCTAGATAAAAATGGAATTTTCTGGGGATGGAAGGAGTTGGGTGGTTCTAAACGCCAGAAATAAGGGATTTTCCAGTGACCTCCATGGGGACATCAATTGGCCTTGGACATTTCCATCTGTTTCTTACCTTTCGTTTCCTTAAATGTGCTCATGGCCTCAAGCTGCTAGCATTCACTGCTAAAACTAGCATTCCCTGTCTGCACCTCCAGCACTATTATTTGCATGTCTTTTGTGAACCTTTATGAGTCAAAACTGTTCACCAGAACATAAAATTATGTCAAAAAGAGAAAACTGTGGAGGAGTTAAAAAATGAGCACTTTTTGAAGCAAGGAAAGCATAGAATGGCATGCTACATTCACTGGCTGAGAGAATAGATGGTGTTCATTTCTGGTATGAGACTAATAATATATAAACATTTATAACATTGGGAGTGCTATAACAGTAAATTCAGAGCAACACTTAAAGAGATATGTCTATAAAATTGTGAGTCAAAAAATAAATACATAGGTTAATCATCTTTTAACTTTTCAGAAGATCGAAACCTATGTCTATATTTTTAAATTTCTTACTTTGTTTTGTTTTCACTGGGAAATCACTCCTTACCTTTTCCATTGCGTAGTTAATCCTTACGTTGCTTAGTTTGTATCCAGTAACCAACTTTATTTCCTTGTGGTTTTGAAGCATATAAGAAAGGAAAATCCTTCTGATCTGAAATTGGAGTGGTAATACGATTTAGTGTAGAAAGTTGGACCAAAAGTAAAACAGAAATCTCAGTGTTTTCAGTGAACACGTACTTCTCTCAGATTCTCTCATTGCTTTTCAGACAATGAGAATACGCTCTTTTGCAAGTTATTGAAAGATGATGAGTTGTACAGAAGTGTAGTTGTGCGAGACACAACCACATTTTGATTGTTTGATGTCGCTGTGGAGTGTTTTTGTTTTTGATTTGTTGAAACTTATATTGTATCATGTGTTCCACTGCTCAAAGGAATGTAGTAAATGTGAAATATTTTAGCTGTACCCAATTCTACTGTAGCTAAATAGCAATGACCCACAGATACTAAATAGAGTGGAATTTCAATGAACCAGTGGAAATATTCAATGAGAAAACATGGTGAGAATCGTGGGAAGCAGGCATGTCAGTGGGTATCTTTTATTTATTTTTATTTTTTTTTATTGAGTTAATGATAGGTTACAATCTTGTGTGATTTCAGTTGTACATTAATGTTTGTCATTCGTGTTGTAGGTGCACCATTTCACCTTTTGTGCCCACCCCCCACCCCACCTTTCCCCTGGTAGCCACTAATCTGTTCTCTTTGTCCACATTTTTAAATTCCTCATATGAGTGGAGTCATACAGAGATTATCCTTCTCTAACTGGCTTATTTCACTTAACATAATTTCCTCAAGGTCCATCCATGTTGTTGCAAATGGGATGATTTTGTTCTGTTTTGCAGCAGAGTAGTATTCCATTGTATATGTATACCACAACTTCTTTATCCATTCATCTGTTGATGGGCACTTAGGTTGCTTCCATGTCTTGGCTATTGTAAATAATGCTGCAATGAACATTGGGTGCATAGGACTTTTGGAATTGCTGACTTCAAGCTCTTTGGATAGATACCCAGTAGTGGAATGGCTGGATCGTATGGTAGTTCTATTTTTAATTTTTTGAGGAATCTCCATACTGTTTTCCATAGTGGCTGCAGTAGTTTGCGTTCCCACCAGCAGTGTATGAGGGTTCCATTCTCTCCACAACCTCTCCAATATTTGGTACTATTAGATTTAGATATTTTTGTCATTCTATTGGGTGTAAGGTGATATCTTAGCGTAGTTTTGATTTGCATTTCCCTGATGATCAGCGATGATGAGCATCTTTTCATGTGCCTATTGGCCATCCGTATATCTTCTTTGGAGAAATGTCTGTTCATGTCTCCAGGGAGTGGGTATCTTTTAGACACTGTAACAGTAGCAGGCTGAGCAGTACCATCACCATTCATTTCTAAAGGGACAAACTGACTTGCCCACAAATGCCTTCTCTAGTCAATTGACACCAGTTGTGTCATCATGATCTTGATTTGGATACTTTTGGATTAGTTAATTTCTCTAGATCCCTTAGCTACAGAGTATAGCCAACTACACACCTCAGACCCCATCTCTATTTTACTACCTAGTGGGGTTTTGAAGAAAAGGACTGAGCAAATGAATATGACTTGGCTCAGGCATATTTCATCAACTATACTAGACAAATAATTAAAAGTACATGTCTGAAACATCAGTGGATCCCTCCAAGATCTTCTCTCATACAATTGCCAAATTTTAGCTATTGACCGTCCTCCCCAATGAACCAGCATCTTGGACTTACATATGTTGTCCTTCAGGCCATTTAAGTCAACTCATTTGTCATGTAAGTTATGAGAACTTAAGGGAAAAGCTCTTGCTGACAAATTGGTTAAGTTTCACTAAACACTTTCTCTCTCTCCTCCCCTCACTTTTGCTCTCATTTTTTCTCACTAACCCACTCCCTCCCACCCTTGCCCTCTTTTATTCTATATTTCTATTTTCCTGGAGTGTTTGGACCACAACTCCCGCACCATCATGGATTCACTTTTTCAATATGAAGTAGGACATTTATTTCCATGACTTTTTGTGTGAGAAAGGCATTGGACTTTTTCTAGTCCTCTAGACCACATGATAGAGTCCATGCCTTTGATTCTGGCTGAATTAATATCTCATCCCAGTTCTTCCTCAGGCCAGGTAGATTTTATACATCAATATTTGTTGATTGAATTGAGAGATACAGGAACCCTTCCTCCTATCTGATTATCATACATCTTCTATGCCATGTATAGCTTTAAGATATTGAGAAAATGATCAAAATACCCAGGGTCTCTCTTTTCCTAATTGTAAAATAGGAATGATAATACCAGCTGCTAGATTTGTTTGTTTATATTTTAAGTGAAATGAGAGGAAATGCAAAGCCTGACACACAGTAGGTGATTAGCAATGTTCCTTTTTTTTCCTTTACCAATAGCACCTAGTGCTTCTCTCTGTACATGGGAAATTCTCCATTACTGGAGTTAACTGAAAACAAACAAACAAACAAATGCAGGAAAGTAATAAATTATATCCTTCCTCTTAAAAGTGTTGAATCAGTGACAGACTTTGTGGTGATGTGAAGACCTTAGCAAATAGGAAGCATGAGGGAAGCATGCTAATTGTTCTGGGTGATGACCCTGAGATATTCATAGTGGACATAATCTGTATGCCTTTAGGTGTTATGAGTTGTCTAATTGGCTGCTGGTGCCTGTTAGAGGGGGCACAGCATGCACACAGCCCTGCTCTTGAAGAAGGTGAACAGAAGGTCAAGGAGGAATAGCGCTGTATGAGCAACATGTCCAGATACTCCCATGGGATGCAACCATGCAGGGAATTCAGTTACTCTTTCTCCTCTGCAAAAGCCAAGATGCGTCAGGGCTGTTTTTCATCACAGAGGCATTTGGTGGGGTTCAGCTTTTTCAGGAGTGAGAAGGGTGATAGGTAAGCTGGGGAGAACATGCTGGATAAGTGTGAGTGTCTGGAATTTAAAAAGTGTTCTCTTGCTTCTCAGTAGGCGGCTGCCTCTTGAGGTCTGGCATTCCCCCAAGTCTCGAGCATTACCTCAGCATTGAAAGAGAAAACAAGTGAAGAGAGAATCCACAACGCTGCGTTTTAAGCAGCATCAACATCGAGTTACGCCACAGGCTGGGTTTTGCTTCCCCTGTTAGCATGTAGAATTATTTTGCACTATGGAAAGCTGTCTTTTCCCAACCAAGAAAACAAACAAAACAAAAAAAGCAGAACTAATTAAGATCGGCATATCTCAATAAATATGCAAATGAAAAATCAAAACAAAGAAATTCTATTTATCACATCATAAAGTTGCAAATTGCTGTACGGGCTGGCTTGGAAGAATTGCAAAGGATGAGACTTCTTAATGGTTTTGCTTAGAAACTGTGTTTGAAAGCTGCATTTATGGGTTTATATTTGAAGATGAAGATGATGAACTTGGCAGGATAAATACGATTTTTGGCCTAGTCTCCAAATGCTATGGCGAGGAAAGGGGAATAAAAATTAAGTTGAGTAACTGTGTGTCAGGTTTTGTGCCACCAAATTTCCTTCCCTTTATGTCACTTCAAGAAGAAACCTAATAAGATCCCCATTTTACAGATGGAGACACAGAAGCTCAGAGAAGATAAATTCCTGTTGCTTACTTGATCTTTGAAGCCAGGATTCAAACCCCCCATTACTTGTCTGACTCCGAGTTTATATTTTGTTTCTCATTTACATTTTTCTCACTGCACCACGTAATTCTCCAACACCACCCAAAGTGACTTTTGAATTGTGTCTACAGTATATCAAAGCATCCAGGTGAAAAGGAGGAAATGAAATCAATTTTCAGATGTTTTCTCCATACATTTCCCACGTCTGGGTATTAAGGATCACCTTATCAATGGAAGCGCACTTTGATTTCTGCACAGTTATTTCCTTTTATTTATATTTAAGTTGCATTTGGTGATTGTTTCTTATTGAATTCATCATTTTTGAAAAATAAAACAGAGAAAGGAAGAGCAAAAAGGAGAATAGCAGACACCATCTTATTGCTGAAATTACTGTTACTCTGCCTCGTCATATGTATTTCTTCCTGTGGGAGCTGAATCTGTAAGATGCAGAGAGAGCAACTCCCGATGATATTGGCAGCTCTGTTTCAGAAGCTTGAGCCTGCCCTCTGCCAAGGAGAATGCTGCCTTTGGAAGGCTCTCCCTGGACGCCAGGGCTATACTTGCTGTTCTGGTTTGCTGGGCTAATATCAGAGCGAAACTCTTTATGAGGTTGGGTAATTACCTAGAATCAGCAAACAGCTAATGAGATGGGGTCAGTCTGGTACCTGTTAGATAACCCCACTACCCTGGGCACAAGGGCAGTGCAAACAGCAGTCTTGCAACTAGCAGAAGGTCAACACACATAGAATTGCTTATTAACACTGACGCTGATATTAGACAACATAAGTAACACAGCAAAGAGACTCAGCAAACTAAGGGCTTGAATAAGTGAAAGGAAGGAGAGAAGCTTGCTACTGTTCTCAGGAACATTTCAAAGAAGAGGTGGGATGCAAGCTTTGCCTTCAAGATGGGAATGATTGGCAGGAGTGTCAAGGATAAATTTATTGCAATTTGCTAGACTTGAGCAATTTTGTTCGAAGGAAATAAGGTAATGGACTAAGTGGTGGTAGGATATATAGAGCAATCCTGACCTCTTGCCAAGGACACCTGCCACCAGCAGGTCATCTTTTGTATCCATCCCCTCTTCTGTCTTCCTTCCTCCTTCCTTCCTTCCTTCCATCATTCCTTCCTCTCTTCCTCCTTTCCTCCTCTCCCTCCCTCCCTTTTCTTTCTTTTTCTCTTTACTTTCCTTCTTTCTTTCTCTACGTTTTTCCATTCTTTACTCCTCCAGCCTCTCTTTATCTTTTTAGATTTCAAACATTTTAGTATTATTTTTCTCACTAAAATAGTCATTTTATGCCATATATATATATATATATTTAGATACCCATGGAGGATTGCTCAGAGCACTTCAATATATACTTCAGTAGCTCTTTCAGTGATGGTCCATGTGTGGGAAAATGCATTTATTTCACCCTCATTCAAGAGAAATAAAGTTTTGTCTGGTTTTGTTTTTTGGTATGGAATTCTGCCTTGGGATATGTTTTCCCTCAGCATCTTCAAGACATTAATTCATTTTTTTTCTGACTAGCTTTAATATTTTTATTTCTTTTTAACCTTTTTACAATTTAACTCATCAATTTGGAATAATTTTAGATTTATAGAAAAGTTGCAAAGATATCGTGGAGAGTTCCCTTTATGTAATTTCCCCTATTTACTTACTTTTTAATGGAAAATCTGTTGATCTAAATGTCATGCATTTAAGAGTAATCTGTTTTTTTCTCTCCCAGTTTCTTTAAGATCTGTCCTTTATTGGTGTCCATTCCTGATGTGTCTAATTATGAACTTTTTTTCTTAACTTTTTCTTTTTTTTCTTTTTTACTTTCTTTAATTTTTATTTTTTTCAGATGTACATCATATTTCGAATTATGTATACGTTACATCATGTTCACCACCCGAACACTAATTATAGTGCATCCCCTCACATGTGAGCCTAATCCCCCTTTTGCCCTCCCCCCGCCCCCAATGGTAACCACCAGTCCAATTCTGCTTTCCAGAGTTTTCTTCAATTTAGGGACTATCTCCTTTCAAGTATTATCTTTTTGAAAATTGCCTCTTACCAATTTACTCTAAAATCTACTTCTAGATATCTTTCTTCTTGTTTATTAATCCCCTGTTTAACTGTGTCTTTTGTGCTATTTAACAATTCTGTTGAGATATTTACTGTATGTTTTTTTCTTTTAGAAAGACTTTGTTTAACTTTCAAATTTATCTTTTCCTTTTCAAAAGTATCTTCTTCTTTCATTGTATTTCCAGAACTTATTCTAATTTCTTAATCGTTTAGAATAAGTAAACATACTTATTCTATAGTGGTTTCCAGACTGGCATATTATATCAAGTTTGTGGCTGTCTGTTTTTATTTCTGCTGATTCTTGCTCGAGGTAGATTATTTCCTCATGCGATCCCTAATCTGTCATTGCGGGTGCATCATCAGTGGGCTGTGTTCTTCACCCTCTCCTGGGGAGTTCCATATACCATATACCATATACCATATTCCATATGCCCTTGGTGTTGAAAAAATACCTGCATGATAGTTTTATGCTTATTTCTAACAGGGACCTCAGGATTTTACCAGTCAGAATCTCTGTTTGTTCTCACAGTATAATTTTTGGACCTCAGATTTTCTGCATAATCTGTGTTTTCTTTATTTTGTAAACTTGTTTCCCATCTGGCAATTAGCTTTTCTAATTATTACATTATTAACATTACTTTCCTATATTTAAAACTCTATTTCTTGTTTTTATTTTTGAACTTAACGTATTGTCTATTGACTCCTGCTAAAAAAGATAAAAAAATTATCCCGGTTTGCATTTCCACTCTCACTCACACATCCTTATTTGTATTAGTAATAGCATCATTTTTACATTGACAAGATAAAACATTTGCGTTCTGTCTTCTAAATGTCATTTCCAGATTGGCCTTAGTTATATATTTAACATAGTGCTGTGCTCATGAAAGTTTTTCTGACCATGCTTTCCTCATTTCTGAGATCTCCATTTTGGTTCATTTTTGAGTTGCCTGGACTTTCTCAAATAATGTCTTCCCCCAGCTCACGCCTGCTCCTTCTGAAGGAAAACAAATTGATTTTATATTTGTTGAGATCTTGCATATTTGATAGTCTTTTTTTGCAAAGCTTCTTGGATTTTTATGAAATATTTTGCCTTTTTTTTTTTTTGGTCTTTCCTGGAATTGGATATCCCCACCATCACCAGGAAGAACATTAAATCAGTCTGGCATGCTCATGGCTTTAGAAGATTTATTTTTCTGCTTAGAAGGCTATATGCATTTTCCCCTTCATTTTTGAAGTTCAAACAACTAGAGTGGCTTGCACATTATCCAGCTCCAAACACACTGGCTGGCACAGAGAAGGCATACAGTGTTGTGTGATTGAATGGATGCTTGAATGAGCAAGGTCATAACTTGCTGTGAATTATTCAGTATGATTTTTTAAAAAATTTTTTATGCTTTTTGGTGAGGAAGATTGGCCCTGAGCTAACGTCTGTTGCCAATCTTCTTTTTCTTTTTTTTTTGCTCCTCAAATTCCAAGTACATAGTTGTATATCCTAGTTGTAAGTCCTTCTATTTCTCTGTGGGATGCCAGCATGGCATGGCTTGATGAGTGCTGTGTAGGTCCACCCCCAGGATCCTAGCCAGCAAACCCCAGGCTGCCCAAGTGGAGTGCACAAACTTAACCACTATGCCATCAGCCCAACCCTGTTCAGTATGTTTTTCTTCCTGGTATATGTTGTGTCATTTTGATCTGTGGATTCAAGTCTTTCTGTATTTGAGACTTTTTTCTATTATATCTTTGAATTATATATTTTTTCATTACATTGGTCCTTTCTTGTTTTGCGTTCATATCTATTACCTTCTTTGATAGATAGGTAGATAGATAGATAGATAGATACACACACACACACACACACACACATAGAGAGAGAGAGAGATCTTTGAATTCTTGTTTTTCTCCATGTGTTCACTCTTTACTTTTGTCCATATCCATATTCATTATCTTCTTTGATCTCTTGGATTTGTCCAATGTGTTTTCTATGAATTTTGCAACTCTGTCTTTCTTGTCACTGATTTTTTTTCAGTAATTTCTACCCTAATTCTTACTGCTTCAAATGTGATTATGTTTCCATAATTTTTAATCATCTTCCATTTTTTTCTTGCGCTATAGAAAATTTGCTCTTTTTCTCTTTGATCTCCTAGTAGGGGCTGACTAAATATTTGATGAGTAAATAATTAAATGAAGGAAGGAATGAGGGTAAGCAAAATACCAAGAATAAAGCTTACCTTGAGTTTTGTTATGTCCCCAGAATACATTTCTTTTGCTTGAATACATAGTATTTGTATTCTCTGCTGTGCTATGCCAACTAACAGCTATCTGCAAATCTTGGTTTGTTCTCTTTCTTTCATCTGCCTCTCATGAATACACTTTATGTGAATTAGTTGGATATGTCATGAAAAAATGATCATTGCTTGGCCTTCATTCAGTTCTGCCATGTGTACTGTGGTGATAAATTGTGTCCTGATGAGGATGTTTCTCACTTCTCCTAGCTTCCCCCCATGAAGCTAGACTTTCTTAGTGTGTGAGCTGCTTTTGTATTTTTATCAAAAGCCAATTGGTCTTACTTATGTAGATATATTTCTGGGTTCTCTGTTCTATTGATCTACGTATCCATCACTCTGCCAGACCATATAGTCTTGATTCGATTACTGCCTCTATATCATGTCTTGAAATTGAGTAGAGCAATTCCTACCACTTCATTTTTGTTTTCAAAATTGTTTTAGCTGTTTGTAGTTCCTTTGCCTTTCTGGGAGAGTTTTGGTATAATCTTGTCTAGATCAACAAAAATCTTTTTGGAACGTTGATAGGAATTGTGTTAAACTTGTATATCAATTTGAGAAAAAATTGACATCTTTATGGTCTTGAGTCTCCTAAGTTTTGTATGTTTCTCGATATATTTGAATCTTTGACTTCTGGCATCAGACTTTTTGTATTTTTTTTAGCATGCAAGTCTGGTATATGTCCTGTCCCATTAACACCTATGTATTTCATTTTTGTTTAATGATTATAACTGTTATGTTTATCTTCACTAATAGAAGTCCAGTAGATTTTTGTGTGTTGATCTTGTGAACTATGACCTCATAAACCTTACTTATAGTTCTAGGAGTTATTTTTTGTTTATTTGTTTTTGTACAGTCCCAAATAGAGATCGTTTTATTTCTTGCTTTCCTATATGTATTCCTTTTGTATTCTTTTCCTGTCTTACTGTTCTGTCTAGAACTTCCAGTACTTTCTTGAGTAGCAATAGTGAGAGTAGACATCTTTGACTTGTTCCTGATCATAGGAGAAAAACATTCACTCTTTCACCATTAAGTATAATATTAACGGTTGGTTTTAGTACATGTTCTTTATCTAGGCAAAGAAGTCTCTGTCTATTACTATCTTTTCTGAGAGTTTTTATCTTTAATGGATATTGAGTTCCGTCAAATGTATTTTCTGCATACATTTATATGATCATGTGATTTTTCTTCATTAGCCTGTTAATATACTGGATTACACTGTTGATTTTTGAATATTGAACCAGTCTGTCATCCAGGGAATTAACTCCAATTGATCAAAGTGTATGATTGTTTTTATATAATGCTGAATTCAATTTGCTGATAGTTTGTTAAGGATGTTACATTTATATTCATGAGGGATATTGGTCTGTAGTTTTCTTTCTTTCTTTTTACTGCCTAGTTTTAGTATCAGGCTAACACTTGACTCATAAGATGAATGGGAAGTGTCCCTTCCTCTTTTATTGGAAGACATGGTGTAGAATTGGTGTTATTTATCTTTAATCATTTTTAGAATTCTCCAGTGAAAATATTTGGGCCTGAAAAGTTCTTTTTTGATAAGTTTTAAGTTATGAATTCAACTTCCTTAACAGTTATCAGGCTATTTAAGTGATCTATTGCATATTGGGTAAATTGTGGTAGTTTTTGCTTTTTGAGGGATTGGTACATATCATCTAAGTTGTCAGATTTATATGTGTAAGAGTTTTTTGTGGCATCCCCTTATCCTTTTTATACCTACGACATCTACAGTGATAGTACCCATTTTATTCCTCATAATTAATGCCTTCTTTCTTTTTTTCTTTGTCAGAGTGTTTAAAGGTTGGTCAATTTTATAGATCTTTTCAAACAGTCAGCTCTTTGTTTCATTGATATTCTCTTTCGTTTTTCTGTTTCAGTTACATTGGTTTCTGCTCTTATCTTTATTATTTCCTTTCTTCTACTTGCAGTGGGTTTATTTTGCTCTTATTTTTCTACTTTCTTGAGATGGTAATTTAGATTTCTGATTTTAGACTTTTGATATGTTATATTTTCATTTTACTTCAGTTCAACGTATATTTTTTCTTTCCCTTAAGACATCCTCTTTGACCTCCTGAATTGCTTAGAAATGTTTTATTTACTTTCCAAGTGTTTTGAAATGTTCCTTTTGTCTTTCTGTTTTTGATTTCTAGCTTAATACCATTAAGGTCAGAGAACACACTTTGTACAATTTCGATTCTTTTAAATTTGTTGAGGTTTATTTATGGCTCAAGATATCATCTGTTTTGGTATATATTCTAACTGCATTGGAAAGTAACATGTATTCTGCTGCTTTTGAGTGGAATATTATATAAATATCAATAATTTGTCACTTGATTGTATTGTTGAGCTTCTCTATGTCTTTGCTGATTTTCTGTCTAATTGTTTACCAATCGTTGAGAAAGGAGCGTTGAAGTATTGATTTATAATTATAAACTTGTCATGTTCTCCTTTCAGTTCTATCAGTTTTTGCTTCACATAGTTTGCAGCTATGTCGTTTGGTGCATATGCATATAAGAGTGCTATGACTTCTTGATGTATTGACATTTTTATCATCATATCCCTCTATGTCCCTGGTTATTTTCTTTGCTTTGATGACCACTTTATCTGGTGTTAATATAGCCACACTTGCTTTCTTCTGATTAATGTTTTGATGATATTTCTTTTTCATCCTTTTACTTTCAGTCTGCCTATTTCGTTATATTTCAATTGAGGTATTATATAGACAGCATACAGTCTGGTCACTTTTTTTTAATCCACTCTGACAATTTCTTTTGTAATTGGTGTATATAGACAATTTACATTTAATGTTGTTGATAAGTTAGGGCTACCTTTTCCATTTTATTGTTTTTCTATTTGCTCTCTTGCCCTTTTTTTCATCTGTTTTGTTTTTCCTATCTCTTTGTGAATGGACACTTTTTTAGAATTCATTTTGATTTATCTGTAGGATCTTGAGTGTATCTCTATGTATAATTCTTTTAGTGCTATAGATATTACATTATATACACATGACTTACTACAACCTACTGGTGTCACATTTTTACCAGTTCAAGCAAAGTGTAGAAGCTTACCTCCCTGTCCATTCCTTTACCCTCTCATTTGTTATGTAATTATTTTAAATATTTACATAATACAGTAAGAACCACATCATATAATTGCATAATTTTTGCTTCAACTGTCAAACGTAATTTTAATAACTCGAGTAAAAGAAAAATGTATTGTATTTATCTATATTTTCACTCTTTTGTTGTTCTTTCTTCTTCCTTATGTTCCCAAATCCCTCCTTTTATTATTTCAGTTCTGTTTAGAGGATTTCTTTTAGCCATCTTTTTAAAGTAGGTCTGCTGGTAACAAATTCTTAAAATTTCATTTCCTATAAGAATGTCTTTATTTTCCCTTCATTCCTGAAGGAAATTTTTGCTGGTTTTAGAGTTCTAGATTGGTAGTGCTTTTCTTCTAATATTTGAAAAATGTGTTCCATTTTCTTGCAACTCCTGTGTTTTCTGGATGAGAACTGTGCTATCATTCAAATTATTTTTCCCTATAGTGTTGTTCCCCTAAAGTTTCTCTTTCACTGCTCTCAGGATTTTTAATTTGTCTTTACTTTTCAGAAAACTGGTTATGACTATCTTGATGTGGATTTCTTTGTGTTTATTTGTTTGGGGTTTGGTCAGCTTCCTGTATTTGTAGGTTTATGTCTTTTGCAAAGTTTAGGAAGTTTTCAGTCATTGCTTCTTTGAACACTTTTTCAGCTTCTCTTTCTTTTGGAACTCTGATGAAGTGAATGTTGGATTTTTTGTTATAGTCCCACAGGGTTTTGATATTCTGTTTATTGTTTTAATTAATTTTCACTCTGTTCAGATTGAGTAATTTCTATTGTTCTATTTTCAAGTTCGTTGATTCTTTCCTCTGTTCCTTCCACGTTGCTGTTGAGCCCATCTATTGAATTTGTTTTTAGCATTTTGTATTTCTTAGTTCTGAACTTTCCAATTAGTTCCTCTTTGTATCTTCTATTTATTTTCTGAGACTTTCTGTTTCTTTGCCATGTTTTATATTTCTGTTGTTATATTTCTCACCTTTATGATTTTATTTGATTCTTCTTTACATCTTCCATTTTTTTTCTTTTTTGCTGAGATTTTCTATTTCTTTACTGAGACATTCTAATTTTTTTCATGTTTTCCCATAATTACTCAATATAGCATTTATATGATGTCTGCTTTAAAATCTTTGTTAGATAATTTAACACCTGTGTCACCTTGGTGTTGGCATCTATTGATTCTCCTAGTTCTTGGTATGGTGAGTAATTTTCTTTTGAATCCTGGACATTTTGGGTATTATGCTATGAGACAATAGATCTTATTTAAATCTTCTGTTGGAACCGGTCTTCTCTGACAACACTCAGACAGGAGAAGGGACCCCTGTTACTGCTAGGTGGGAGTGAAAATCTAGGTTCCCCATTAGGCCCCAATGACACCAAGGGTGGTGAGGGCTCCTGTTACTGTTGGGCAGTCATGAGAGTTCCAGCTCCCCACTTTGCCTTCCCTAATACCACTCTGAATGGAAGCAGTCAGAGTACCTTGTTACTGCTCTCCACTGACACTGGTGGGGGATAGTCTTGTTACTAACAGTTGTGTGTGGAAGTCCAGGCTCCTCACATGGCCTCCACTGTTACTGATGGGGTAGGAGACCTCATTATTGTACATCAGGGTAGAAAGTTCTGGCTCCCTGTTCTGCCTTCCCTGATACCGTCTCAGCATGGGGAAAAGGAGGGGTTTGGGGGCACCTCATTCCAGTCTGGTGAAAGTAGATGTCTAGGCTCCTCACTGTTGTTGGCAGGATAGGGTGGGGCCACTGATTTTTCTGTGATGTTTGGCTGGCATAGAGCTACTATGGTTTAACACTTGTCTTTCTTGCTAGGATGCCCTTTTCCTCATCATTTGGCTAGAGAGAATGAACTCTTGTTATACCTCTTTTTATTTGTACTAGTTAGCATTTCTAGGTTGTCGGCTTCTCCAGCTCCAAGTCCAGGCTATATGAGACAAAAAGAAAAGCTGGGGGACTCGCCACCATATTGGCCTTTAAGTCCCAAGGCTCTAATATTTGGTCTGACCCCTTCTCTCAATATTTCATCCACATTTCACAATTTTATTACATTTGTTTTATATATCATAGTCAGTGTAAGTTATAAATAGCAAAAGAGAGAAATAGTTTTCCATCTGTCTGGAAGTGGAAGTTTCCAAATATGTATTTTGATTCCTTAATTTACAGAATACTTACACTGCATTTGGGCAAATAAGTGAGAGACATAATTAAACTATTTCAGGCCTTCTTAATTTATGTATATATATATAATAATTTTATAATATATTATATTTATATTTTATTTATATATGAATGACAAAGGAAACCATTTTTGTTTGAAATCATTAAAACTGATATGATAATTATTGCTTAATTCATGTATAAAAATCCTTGAAAAAGATTCAAAGAGAAATTAATTCCCCAGAAGATGGTCCAAAATATAGATTTTTCTACATATATACCTGTTCTATGTTCAATTTAGCAACTCTTTATATATATATATATATATATATATGTATATCTACTGTGTTCTCAGCACATTCTAGGTGTTCACAGGATAACATAAATATTAATCAGACAGAGACATGGGCCTTATTCACAATAAGACTATAAATATTATTAAGGATAACTACAAATAAAGTGAATACATGAAGATTAATACTTAGAGGAAGGACATTTCAATAAGAGATGGAGTTATCAAAACAGTCACTTGGCGGAAATTAAAATGAACTTTTAAAAAATGATATATTTTGTTTGGTTGGATATTGAGGAATTGGAAAATCATTTCAGAGGTAGGAAATTGGTTGTAGGAACAAAGGCTTAGGAAAACATTCAGTCTGCAATATTTGAATGGTCAGGACAAGAACAGCCTCACAAGTTGACTGTGGTGGGAAAGGCTCATGTCTGTGAGTGACTGGAACAGACCCCACGGTGGAGGAAATCAGGGCCTTATCAGGGGAAGACTGACCTAGTTGTTACTCATAGACTCCCACCAATTGGACCCTTTAGGAACATCGCATTGATACTCACATTGCATTAATAAGCAAGGGCAAGCCATTGCAAGTTGCTGAATTTGGAAATAGCATCATAAATATGATGTTTTAGAGAAATTATTAGTAGTGCCAATTTTGGATGGTTTTGCAGCAGTTATTGCAGTAGCCCAGGTATGATTCAAGAAATCTCCATGCAGGCTCTCCTTCAACATCGTGTTTCGCCATCTTTAGCATCCACAGTGGAGCAGTGGAATGAAAATGTGTTGATTGCTTTTATTTTGTGAGGCACTCTGCTAGATAGCATCTAAGTATTTTCTCTCTTAGTATTCACAGCAACTCTTGAGGTATTTTATTGCCATTCTCTGAGATTAAGGAGTTTTCCAAGGTCTCATAGACAGAATTTAAACTCAAGCTTTTGGCATTGCACAGCATTGTCATCTCAGTACCTAGCATGGTGACAAGTGAGTCACAGGCATTCAGTGTTCTTGCTGACTTGATGTCGTGTTACAGCTGGGCATCTCTTACCTTCCCTTACTCAGCTCCTTTATCACCCACCATTCAGCCTGTAAAATATGGTGATGATTTAATGCTGTGGTGCTGTGGAAACAAGGCTCATATTTCTTCCTCTTCCTCTCCATTCAGGCAGTGTCCCACCAGACCTTCAGTTTAGGGTACTGAGGGCCTGAAGAGTGTGGAAGCAACTCACATCAGTCAGTAGACAATTAAGAAACAGGCCTCAATGCATTTCTGGAGCTCACATGTAACCATGCCGTTGATTATCCATTTTCATTGTTTATGGCGAGGCAGGTGGATGAACAGCTCTGCCTAATTTATGAAGTGCTTGCCTTCTATAAATCACAGAGTAGAAACCCAGCACGCTGCTAATCCTAATTGGTTAAGTCCTAAGTAGGGAGTGATTAAAAAGTCTTCAGGAAAGAAGGTACCTCATGCAAATGAGGGAGGCATACACTTACTTGGGAGGAAATTTTCCCTGCTCACAATACATGGTCAAGGTCTGGTGTCCACTCCTATTGCCTCCTTCTGTCTCTTGCTGGTCAACCCCTGCTGATTTTTCCATTTGTGAATAAAATGGCGGGAGGTTGGGGAGATGATGAGGAAGCACAAATATAGTAGAAGAGCATGCCATGTCCCCACTTACTCTCTCCCTTATTAATTCCAACCTGGATTAATTTTCTATTTCCAATAAATCACTCATCATGATGAAGGAGCGCTATGCAATATGACTCACAGTGCTGTCAGTTAGAGTGGGAAACATTAGGGATTTTGAGTCTTACCTATCTGGACTCCAGTCCCACTCTTTCCTGGGTGTAGATGACTTGGCATTCTCAGGTACTCAATGATGGCCTTCTCTAATTTTTCACTTCAAGTATAAAGGACGCTGAAGACATTAAATGTATGAGGCTGCCCACGTCTTGTGATTGGAAATCTTCTGATTGGACTTAGAAATGCAGACTCTGCTGGCAAAAGAAGAAGGAAACCCATAGATTTTATATGATTTCCTTCTCCCATCTCAAGGTAGTGGATGAGAACATATACAGAGTACGGTGCATGCAATACTTAAAGGAGCAGGGGCTCTTGAGATTAAAGCTCAGAGAAGATAACTCTTACCCTCCTTTTCCAACCAGTTGTAAACATTCCTTCCTTTGAGTAACTTCTCTTTTCGTTTCCCCCTCGTTTCTCTCCATCTCTCTCTTTCTATTTCCCTTCCCCTCTGTATTTTTCCTCCCCCTCTCTTCCTTTCTGGGAACTCATGGCAGATGCAGCAGCAGCAGCAGCAGCATCACTTCAGAACTGGATGATGAGCCCGCCTGCCTAGAGGAGATTGATTACAGTACAGACAGCAGCTCAGACCAGGAAGGGAGCTTCTCCGAGCTGGACCGGCTGATCCAGGAGTGTGCCTTCAATAAGGAGGAGGGTGATGAAGAAGAGGAGGGGCCAGGACAGGGAAGAAAAGCCAGCCCATAACCCAGAGGTTCAAGAAGAGGTCTATGTCTCTAACCATTGGACTAGCAGCTGTGTTGTTTCTTTATCATCAGACACACAAAAAGCCAGCCCATGTGAGCTCAGCAACCCTATTTCCAGATTTTACTCTAGTTTCACTGTGCATAGAGACTAGCTACTTCATAGTTACATATATGTAGTTAGGTGGCCTTTGGAGCCTATGCGAGCTGCCATGATGCATGAACGGAACATTCTTAAGATTACTGTGGATTCTCTCAAGACCACACTGAACGCTTCTCCTTTCCTGTGCTTCAAACTGGAGTAGACTGGAAGCAGAGGAGTTGGGCTTTTTTCTTTTCTTCTCAGCCAGAATTCTGAGTGGTTGCTTAAGTCATTCTACATATGAGTGTCATCACCCACTGTTGTCTCCTTAGGATAGCATCTGAGCTCCCCAGCCCAAACCATGTGCCCCACTGAGACTCCGAGGGTACTGGCAGCGTCTTTAGTTCCTGGGTGATTGAACATGAAAGGCTGTACAACAAAGACATTGCTAGTATCTTCCTTGGTCTGTTTTTACAGTATATATTTTTCAGATCCAGTATAGGCCAGGAGCTATTCGAGATTCCAAAGGAAGGGGCATGATGCTGAATAAGACATGGCCACTGGCCTTTACAAATTTTAAAGTCCTGTAAAGGATTTTATAGGATCCTCTGTATAAAGGCAGCAAGACATTGTGGAAAATTCATTCATTTCACACTCAGATAGATGTGGTTCATAGCCTGGATTGGCAGTTACTTGTTATGAGAAGTTAGGAAAGTAATTAAATTTCCTCAAACCTCAGTATAATGCAGAGGAGCATATCTATAGCGTCAAGTTATTGTGAAGATGAAATGAGATAATAGGTAAAAGTATACAGTTTGGCACATGGTGGACACTCAATCATGTTGGCTTATTTTCCTCCATAACAGAAGCAGAGCGTTCTATATAACAAGCGTTGGCTGGAGTCGCATGGTTGGGGAATAAGCCTCTTCCTGGAGGGGATCTGGGAAAGAGGTCATATAAGCGCAGTGCCTAGGAGGTTGAAATAGCTTAGAACAAGTGAAAATGGAGCAAGCCCCTTCAGCATGCAGAGGGAAGCATGCAGCTTAGAGATTTGAATGATGAGGTGTACAGGGCCTATGCACAAAGGATGACGTGAGATGTGGAAGGTAGATTAGAATGGGAGATAAAATGAAGAAAATAAGTTAGATCAAATTGCGTTTGTCCAGGTGCCATATGCATTTGGTTAGGATTAGGTTTGGCTAGGAGACGTGGAAAATCCAAAATAGCAGTAGCCTTTGTAAGATAGAAGTCTGTTTACCTTTCCTGTGGAATTCTAGACATGGGCAGGCCAGAGCTGGGATCACGAGTGCTTGGTGCCAGACACTTGGCTTCAGCAGTTTTCTAGCTCTGCTGTGGGTTGTTTCTACTCTTGGTTTAAGATGGCTGCTGAAGCAGCAGCCTTTGCATCTACATCCCACTCAGCAGTAAGAAGGACAGAAAAAGAATGTGTTTTCTGTATTTCAAAAAGCTATGCATAATGGTTCTGCTTAATCCCACCATCCAGAAAGTGGTCTTATGGCCACAGGTAGCGGCAAGGGAGGTTGGAAATGTAGTCTTTATTTGAGATGGGCCAGGCTAGAAATTTGAAATTCTAATACTAAGGGAAAAGGGAATAATGCATAGTGGGGATAAAATACCTGCCAAAGGGACTTTTCCTGATGTACCTACCACCACCAAGAGATTTTGGAAACAGAATAATTTCAGAGAAAACCCACAGTCTAAACTTCTAGACCAGCAGAAAGCCACAGAACAAAGCTTTGCCATAATTCAACCATGAGGCATACAAAACAGGCATGTGTGCTATGATTGGGGAGTGGATATTATTATTAGTAGGAGTATTGATAGTCCCTTCTTTTTCCAACTCTTTTCCAAATTCCTTTGCTACCGTTCAGAAATCACACATCCATCCTTTGTCTTAGAGCATTCAGACGTGTGAGGGAAATGGCAAAGACACTGAATTCAAATCTAAGCTGACAGCATCCCCACACTTCCCCCATCTTCAATCTTTTCACTCTTAAATGCAGGATAGCATAACGCTTCTGTTTTTTCCTTGCTTTAAGGAGTCAAGAAGATTATATTGTTGAAAACGTAAATGCTGGGAGGGACGGAAATAATGCTAAGTCATCATCACCGATTGGCACCTCAGCTCCAATTAATTTATGGGATTAGCTTCTAGTCATCTAGCCTGTTTCTGAGAGAAAATGACCTGGATAGGTACATTTCTATGAGGCGTGTTCAGGAAAAGCCAGGAACATGGACTATTTACTGATGCATCGATGTAACAAACATATATTAAGCACCTACGAGGTGGCATGCACTTTACTAAGATCAAAGGATGTAGAGAAAAAGACCCACTCTATACCCTTCAGTTATTCACAGTTAAATGGGAGAGATGAACAATAGCATTTTATTTTAGTACAGCAGAGTATGCTATTATGGAGCTGTGCAGAGGATAATATGGAATCACCTAATCTGGTGTAGGGGACAGGGGGCGCATGGTGAGAAAAGTCTACCTAAAGAAGAGATAATTTAGGGAATTTTTGAAAGATGTGCAGGAGTTTCCAGGTTAAAAGGGGAGAAAAGGCGTTCTAAGAAGTGGAAAAAGCTTATGCAAAGGCCCTGTGGTGGGGTTAGAGAGTAAAATGTTCAATATGACTGCTTTAAAAGATGTGCTTGTATGTGGGGAAAGGAGGAGAGTGACAAAAGATGAATTTGAAAAGATAGATGTCAATCACATCAAGCAACATTTAATGTGCCTTGATGAAAAGTTTTAACTTTATTCTGAATGTCCGGGGGAGAAAAAGAATTTTCAGCCGAAGCATGCCCAGGACTGATGTCAACAGGTACTCATCAGCACCACTGCCCTACTTGTTGATGATTGATTCATTGATTGGCACCCTTACTATGCTGGTTGTTCAACAGTCAGAGGAGCACCCTGGGCATGACGTTACCATATTGGAAGAGTAGCAGGTTTGTGGTGAGGTAGAGATAATAAGCACAATTTGGGGCCATGTTGAATGTTGGGGGTCTATGAGATGTCCAGCTAAAGAGGACTCATAGAAGCCAGAGGTACATCGGGAAAAGAAGTAGAAGAAGGAGAGATGTCCCAAGTGAGCTGGGGACCTGGGTAGAAGTCCTTAGCAACTGAACCCAGGTGCCAGTCAGCTGAGAAGGAAGTTCTTAGAGGAACGGGGGAGTGAGAGAAAGCACAGACTTCCCATCCTTCTCGCTGGGACGAAAGACCATTCTGTGTCACACCACACCAGTCCTCAGGATGGGGCGGGGAGGGCTCATTCACAAGTCAACTCCAGAAAGTCATAGGATCAGCTCTTCCAGCCCAGCCACACGTGTCTCTTGCTGGCCACACCGCTGTAGTAAATTGTTCTGCGAAACGTGTTCTACGAAACTCACAGCCAAATGAGATTACTCACGAATTCCAGGGAGTGGTAGGCACTGATGGGAAACGGATATGGTTCAAAGTGTGCAGAAAGGATGAGAGTTTAGAGAGGTGATGTGGGGGCCAGGCCATGTGCACTGCTGCCCTGTACCAGCTGTTGTGCTCTGCATGGCAGGGCTGGGACTGGCGTTTGAGGGGCCTGGAGGACCTCCAGTTTCCTGGGTCAGACTTGCACACCTTCTGTGATGGGCAGAGGTGGGAAGCTCACCTTTTCACCCTTAGGATAGTTCTACTGTGGCTAGAGAAGCACAGGCTTCTTGTGATCCCCTAGTGATCATGCTTCCATGAACCCCTAAGGGTGGAATCCACTGGCTGTTCATGGCAATTCCCTGTGGCAAGACACTTTTCGGCTCTGTATTTCTTACAGGATAAAGTCTGTAAGTTCTCAGCAGATCCCTTCGCAACCTGGCCCCAATCTCCTTTACAGACTCAAGTTCTGTCAATCTCCAATTGCTTCAATTTGCCATGGGACATAGCTACATTTTATCTCATCACACTTATGCATGTGCGTGAGCATGCACAAAAAATGCGTGCACACACACACACACACACCACTTCTTGGGTCACACAGCTCCCTCAATGCCCTCTTTGATTTTTCAAACCTTTTCTCATTTTTCCTCTCTCTCTGATAAATATCTCCTATTACCTCACTTGGGGGTATCAAGACCCAGTACCACTATCACCTTTCTTCTGTAAAACCCTCCATAATCCCCCCAAGCCAAGTTATATAATCTCTCCTCTGTGCCCCTGTTTCACCATGTAGACATCCCTTTTATAGGAGGTTTGCCATTTGCAACTTTATTTGTGTGTTTTTTACAGCCCCACTCCCACCCGCCATTGGATGGAGAACTCTAAGATGCATTGACCCACTATTATCTTTCTCGCTTTCCCTGTACCTAAAAGACTTCTTGACACACTGAAGATGCTAAAAATGTAGCTTATTTCCAGCCTCAAAACTGGACAACCAACTTCTCAATAAAATCCCATATCTTTCCCTTAAATTCCTCCATTTTCCATCTCAGATCAGAGTGTGTGTTATAGAAAGAGAAATTGGTTTCACTAAAAGGCATCTAGCACATGTCTAGCCCAGCCTCTCGAGCTGGTGGTTGCCATGGCAGGCTGCTCCCCATGTGAGGATAGCTTAACAAAGAGTGGGGTGGCCTTGTCCTTGCTTGTATTATGCCATTGTTTAGATAAAGTGATGAGACTAGAGGGACAGAGTCTGTAGAAGTCTCGGTGGCTGCAGTATTCATCCAGGTGCTCTGGACCGTAGGCTCACTTTGGTGAGAACTGGCACATGGTTCCATGTGCTTCATGCCAACTTGGCAGCTTGGGAGCTTCTTGCAATCCTTTCAGTGAGAATCCAAGAATCCCATCCATTGGCTCCAGTTTCTTCTGGGCCTCCAGTAAAAGGATTCAGAGCCACAAAGAAAATTTGAGCATAACCTGATCTTTGAGTTACAAGCTCGCATTGAGGGTTGCCAATACAGGGAAGGTCTCATTATACCGCTAAGGGGAGAAGTTCTCATGCACAGCTTCCATTTCCCAGCCTGGACAACTGAGCTGTAGAGTGATTTCATCTTCCAAAAGAAACCTCTGCTCTCTGCCAAGAGAGGGAGCTTCCATAAAATGCCTGGCATAAGTCATCCTTGTTAGGGACTCAGGACAGTGGTCCACAAGGTGGATCTGAACATTTGCATTCCCATTAGAGTGATGGATTCCTTTTGCTTTGCTGGTACAACCCCCTCCAGCCCCCAAAAGGCTCCAGTCTTGGAACGACACACCAGTCAGTGTAGCCTGAGTGTACTCACTGTGAGATCTTTTTTGGGCAAAAATAATTCATTAGGTCTGGATCCCACTGCTGTCTTCCCAACAGATGTCCTCTTTTGTTTGTTTTGCTGTTTGGCTCCATGAGTGCCCAACTGATTCTTGATAAAAAAGTGTTTAGAAAAAAAGAGAGTGGTAAAAAGAAATTTTTAGATAAAAATGGATTGTATTATAGCCTTTCAGTGCCTAATAATAAAAAAAGATACAGTTGTATATAACTTAAAATCATCTATTACACACATTGCAACACAATGGAACTAAAATTGAGCTTGAGTTCCCTGCCACACACACACACACACCACGCACACACACACAACACACACACACCACACATACACACACACAGGCAGGTCTAGGGCTTTAAGCAAGAACACAAAGAGAGTGAGGGGAGGTTTATCATTAGACACATGTTTATACATATAGCGGGTAGCTAGGTGACAATTTTACACCATGCTGTCACATAGAAATCGAGACAGAGTCCTTCTGGGTAGAAAGTGAGGCCCTTTCTCATCAGCATATGACATAAACCGGTCTTCTAGTGTGTGTGTATTTTGAGCCTGCTCAGGTCATGAAGAAAAATGGATCTAGTCTCTTTGGAAGAGAATGCGTACTTGTGAGAGAATTACTGAATTAACCACATTGGGGTCTTATGACAAGTAGCCAAACAGAGCAGAACAATGGACTATTAAAATGCTGGAGCAAACTGGTTATTCTGATTAGGAGCTTTTAATGATCTTCTATAGATATTTGTAGGACCTTATGAGGTTAAAATGATTTCTTAGCAGTAGACAACTATTATGACCACCCCCCTGACAAAATAATAAAAATAATAATTAAGTACAATTCTTTGGAGCAATTCAGTTGAGGTGACTGAGTGTGGCCTTGGTCTTTGGGGGTCAGGGGAACAAATGGCATTGAGATCAATTTAATGGGACAGAGTGAGCAAGCACGGAGGCCAACAGCCCTGGTATCCAGGATATGGAGATTAAATGAGCGGATATCCTTGGGTAGAATAATGTCAACCCTGCCCCACTCCCACTTCAGTCTGAAGAGGAAGATATTTTAGAAGGTATTAGGGGAGGAAAAACCTGCCTACATTCATATTCTGCTCGTGGCCACACATTTGAACTCCCACTACCATTCTGTGCAATAGTTGGGCACTATTATTGCCATTCTCAAAATGAAGCTCAGCTGTACTTAAAGAGACACTTTCAGTAAATGATGGAGCTAGAATCTGCTCCCAGAGAAGTCAGACTTCCCAACTCATGCTCCTTCCACTTCTTCAGAGGAGACAAACATCAACTGTACCATCACAACAGACAGTTACAGCAAACATGTGCTGATTACGAATACTTACCATACATGATACTCTAAGACCATCACATGTGTTATCACGTTTAAGCCTTACAACCTAATCCTATAAGGTAAGCCCTTTTGTTATGCTTATCCTATAGATAAGGATGCTGGGGCATGGAGAAGGTAAGGAATGGCCTAAGATTATCCAGCTTGTAAGTAGCCAGACCATGATTTTAGCACAGGCTGTGTGACTCCTGAGCCTGCACTCCAAGGAAAGTGTCTCTCTTCAAAGACCCCAAAGGGCCTTTTAGAGGCCACAGAGCAGTTCTGTTTCCAAGAAGGTGTGTTGTTGTTATTGTTTTCATTCCTTGACTCAAATACAAACAACTCATATTGGACACCCTTGCATAACATTGCACTTCCCCTCAAACTCACAGGTTCCAAGTCAGATTCTCATGATCTTCTCCCACCAAATTCTCCACCTTCAAGTTCCTAAACTTGATCATCTCAATGGGGATCTGTGTTGTCTTGTTTCTTTGTGTACCTGGTGCACAGCCCAATGTCTGACCGAGGCAGGCACTCCACTTGTCGCTAAACAGATGAAGCCACCAGTCTTGTCAAGGCTTACTCTCACCTTGGTTTTAAATTGGTCCACTCCTCTTTCTTTTCGGTTCATTTCTCACCTGGATATCAGCAATGGTTTCCCTGCTGTTCCCCTCACCCTCGGTTTTGCCTTCTCTCCAGCCGTCTCTTCCCTGTGCAGTCAGATGATATTTGGAATAAAAATGTGTTTCTATTTCTGCTGCTTACAGCCTTTCAGTGGGCTCCCAAGGTCCTACGGATAAAATGCAAATGGAACCCGGCACTGGACCCCTCCCTGATCCAGCCCCTGGCTAATTTTCCAGTCTCCTGTCTTAACTCAAGCCCCTGCTGAAGTCATAAAAAATCGCTTTTAGTTCCGGAGAGCACCTTACACGTATGCTCTCTCTGCTCCCACCTGTGGGCCTGATTCTGTTCATCATTTGTTTCAATGTGCCCTCCTCCAGGTCATCTTCTGTGATCTGATTCTGAGTTCCCATAGCACCTTGTAGAAACCCTATCATAGCCTTGGCTGCATGGTATTTCCTGTGGATTTTTCTGTCCTTCCACCAGACTGGCCATTCTCGGAGAACAAAGATGATGTGGTTCACTGCCATATCCTGAGGACCTAGCACTCTGCCCAGCAATTGGTGGGCCTCCATTAAATATGTGTTGAATGACTGAGATCTTAATTTTCATTCCAAAGGTCTCTCGAGAGTGACCTCCTCCCGTCGCCTCGGTAACCTGTTAAACATGGAGAGCAGAGCTGAAGGAAAGTAGGGCGTGCCTGTGTCCAGCACGCTTAGAACAGCAAGGAAGCATCCAGGAAAAATCTCCCTCACCCCTGGTCTGCGGGGCCTTCTGCTCGGTAATTTTCCAGAAGCAGGTTCCTTTTTTTCTCCAAATGGCCTGTAGAGGTCAGAAAAGTGCCTTGGTTTCCCATCACAGACTGTCCTCTCCCTCCATTAGCATTCACCCCGGGTGTCTACAATTAAGCAGACCTAGGCGCAGCACATAGGAACGGAAATGCATTGACTTTAATAAAACAGAGTGTAAAACAACTTTAGATTGACTCCAGCCTTGTTTATTCTTGCACACTTGTAATTCTGCTTCGGTGTATTCCCAGTCAAAGAGACTATTGTCCTGGGAACTGAAGCGTGTCCCTTCTTCATTGCTACTGCAGCCAGTCCACGGAGGCAAGCTGTACCAGCTTGCAGCTCCTGGCTCACAGCGAAAATGGTTTTGTATTTCTTAAAGAAAATAATAACAAAGGGAAGGGCATGTGGGCACAATGAGAGCCGCTCCCACCAAGGTTCTAGCCTTTTGATTTTTTCCAAGTGCATTTAGAGTCCAGAAAAATATGTAAGTAATAAAACTGGAGCAGACACTCTGGTAGCCATGCACCTTGAAATTTAGGAACTGATGATTTTGTTCCATAGATTATTCCCCAGTGTATAGGACAGGGAATTAGATGGGAAATTCAGAGGCCACGCTCTGTCACTTTAAAGTGTGACTTTGGGGATGATCCTTCATTTCTCTGGGTCTCAGTTTCTCCATTCGAGAGTGAGGGGCTGGACCAGATGAAATCTGGGGTCACTTCTATTTCTCATATTCGTTGACGCTGTGCTGGCTGGCCTGTGGAGAGTGCCACCAGGCCCTAGGCTGGCCCCACGGGTGAAGAGGCAGCGTGAGGTGGCTCACAGTAGCTCTCTGTCTCCTGAGGGCCCCAGGCCAGGCCCGCACAATGATCTTTTCAGACTCGAGATCCATGTTGTTGATGCCCTGCCAATGCCAGCAGAATAAAAGCTTCCGAAATCAGGGCTAAAAATAAAGAATAAAACAAAGTGACAACATAAACAGGAAAACCTAAGGGTGGGGGAATGAATTGAGTCAGCAAACTTCGGGTTTGGGATGGGGACGAATCCAATGTATTTGCTTCTGCAATTATTGGCCTGCTAGGTGGCTCTAGAGTTGAAAGCTCTCTTGACAATGGAGTGCGATGCCACCCTGGGAGAGGATGCATGAGATGGAGCAGAGGTGTGACTGCCTTCTCAGGCTCATTTCCTCTTTGCTGCACAGTGGACCCGCCCACTCAGCGCTGACTCTTTGTTGGTTGTTCAAAAAGAGAGCTCTTTAACAGTCCCTCTCCTGTCACTGGACCTCTGCTTGGGCGGCAGCCAGCTGCCCTCATCGACCTTGTCTCTCAGCATTTGGGGCCCAGCTTCCTCTTTGCACACACTCAGGATTTCAATCAAAATGACTTTCAGATCGGGTGATTTGGGGCGGGATGTTGCAAGGGGGTTAGGCAAGGAAAGGGACGAATAGTTATTAAACACGTTTCATGTTCCAGCCTGGGCTAGGCGAGTTGAGGCAATATGCAAGGAGTCAGAGAGGGATCATTGAACAACCACAGGGCGACTCAGCATGTGAAAATCCTCTATGCACATCCCTCCTGGCCGCTCCTGGTTCTCACAGTTGCTACGGGTAGGGATCCCAGGAAGATGGAACTTTTGCCCAGTGAGGCACTTCAATGAATTTGGGGATATACAAATGGGAGCATTGTTGGGGGGAAGGACTGAGAGCTGCTCTGCTGTGCATTAGATAGTAACAGAGATTTGGGGCATGTGCGCTGGCAGAAAAGGACAGAGAAGAAGAGAGAGGTAAAGGGCTTCTCAACATGGCAAGTGGCCCAAATCCAAGTTGAAAAGAGGGCTCATGAGAAATCCTGACTCATAAAAACGATGTCTAGTGTTTAATTTTAAGTTGTTTCCTGTTGTTTGGGGTCTAATTTCACCCCATCCCTATGCCCTCAAATCTTCAGTAAAACTTTACTACCCCAAATAGCTGGGTTCTAGTCATATTTTGAGTAAACGGAAGATGAGATTGTTCATTTCAGATAAAAAGACTATGAGTAGAGACTGTCAAAGAGAATTCAGCAGAAGCAGAAAATCTGCAAATTCATTTCCAGAGCATTACAGTTCCCACTCTATAGCTTGGAAGCTTCAGCCATTTTATTTGCATATGAAAATGATGATAATAATGACAATAGTAGTAACCAAGTTACTATGAGCTCTCATCATGTACCAGCCATTGGGTTGAGGGTTTATTTTTCACAAAACTCCTGCATCCTAAGTATTATTATTCCCATTTTTTAGATGAAGAAACAGTCTTAGGGATATTCAGTAATGTGTGTAAAGTAAACAGCGAGGAGGGAAACCAAGTGAGCATCTGAACTGAGTGTGTATGCTCCTCCCATCCTCTCCATGGTGCCATACCTCCTAGAAGGAAATGATCCTCGGTGGTAGTGCACGCTTCATTCTTTTCTTTTTTCTTCCTTAAGGCAAACTTGCCTTCGTGCTTTCTTCGTCAAATTCAATTAGAAACCGATCTGTAATTTTCAGCATCTTATTTTCAAACTTTGCCGGGACCTATTCTTTCCCCGTGTACCTATTAATCTTAATTTTGTTCGGACTCCTTTCCGTATTTCTAGATTAAAATGCTGTGCGGCCTTTTGAAGAACTCTCCCAGTGGGTTGATGGTGGCGGATGGTAATGTGTATGCGAAATATATGAAGCACATTCTAAGTCAAATGTTGAGAGCGACGTTTTTAAAGATAAATAACATGAATTTCAAACAGAGGTTAAGTAAACATCGTAGAGGGATGTGGCCCCAATCAACAAAACCAGGTTTGGGTTGGGAAAACCAGGATTTCTCTTAAGGTGTCTGCTGTGGGTCTGGAAATAACTTTTCAGCTCTCTATCATGCCCTTGAGTGTTCTGAACAATATAAGGTGTTCCCAGTGGCTATATTTTTTTAGAGCTCTATTTTGTAGCCACCCCAAAACAAGGACAACTTTACATACAGAGACCTATGAGCATCATATAACCATTACCTAGTTTCAAGTGATAATCGATTTATTAGGTCGGGATCTCTGATCTCCAAACCCTAAACTGCCACTGCTTCTTAATCTCACTTAACTTCTACTTACCAGTGCTCTAAGGGAGCCAGCCATGTCAACAAGGCCAGTCAGCAAGGAGCAACAGGAGAAACAGGACTTGCCCTCCTACCTTCTCCCACCTCTGTTGGAAATGGATTCCAGGTCGTTTGGCAAAAGCCAATGATATTCTGCAAAGATGGTTTGCCTGAGCCAAGCTGCTCTTCTTCTGAATGTTTTTGTTCTGGTTAGTTGGTTGGTCTTTTTTTTTCTCATCTGAAGTGACTATATGATGACAGGACCAGGGACTCTTAACACTAAAAACAGGCAAGGAAAATCGGGACCCAGAGAGGTGGAAGGAAGTCAACACTCAAGTCTCAGAAGCATCAATAATTAGCTGCCCATCCCCTGTTGCCACACACACAACCCCCACACCCACACACACACACACACACACACACACACACAAACCCACTCTCTCTCTCTCTCCTTCCTAAGCAAATTCTTATATGAATCAAAAACAAAATGGAGGTTTCAAGGACACAAATTTGGTGGCCCCTGAAGAGAGTAGAGTTTTTGTAGTAAGAAGAAGGAGATTATAAATAGAAATAACTGAGGCAACTTCTCTCATGGTGCTTTATAAGTGGTGTCGCAATATATTTGGCCAGAGAATATGGCAAGATGATGTAACAGGGATGGCTTCAGCTGAGAAATTGCCCCCAGTGTCAGAAGTCCCAATGGGATGAGAGTGAGACAAGGGAGAAGAAGCAGGTAGGGGATGCCTCGCTCAGTCTGCTATGGCCTTAGGAGTACAGGGAAATCTCATGGGTGATGTCACTTACTGTGCTGTGGTTTTATATTTCTGCAAAGCAAATTATCACAAACTTAGTGGCATGAAGCAACATCTACTTACCATCTTGCAGTTCTGTAGGTCAGAAGTACAGCAGAACTGCACTGGGTTCTCTGCTCAAGGCACCTCAAAGCTGAAACCCAAGTGTCAGCCAACCCCGGGGTCTTATCTGGAGGCTCAGGGAAGGAGTCTGCTTCTAAGCTCTGTCACACTGTTGGCCGAATTCGTTTCCTTGTGACTGTAGGATGCAGCATAGTCACAGTAGTGAAATCTCATCATATTCACAGCTTCTACCCCTGATTAAGAGAGGAAGGGATTACATAAGGGCAAGATTCACTGAGGTTCATTTTTATAATTCTGCTTACCACAAGTAGTGATATTAGCAAATATCATATAACACTTTCCATGGGCCAGGAATAGTCTAAGAATTTTACATGCATTAGTTCTTTGAATCTTCACAACAACTTATGAGCTAAGTGCTATTATTGTCTCCATTTTACATTTGAGGAAACTGAGGCACAGAGTATTGATGTAGTGTACACAGCTATTATGTGATTGAGCTGAGATTTGAATTCAAACAATATGTCTCCAGGCTTGTGCCAAATTTCTTAATCACAATTCCATGGATCTCTGTAAAAATGTGCTCTCTTAGACATAGTTTATTTTCCTTCTTACACCCAAACTTGAGCATGAACATGGGACCTGGAGCTGTTTAGTGGGACAGGATAGAATGACGGCAGAAGGTGGCCCAGCACGTATGGTTCAGACTTCCCATGGTCCAGGATTTAACCAAGACTTGCATATGATATGCCTACTTCTCTTGGGCTCCCCATCTTGTAGTCAAAGTCTTAGCCAGTTGTAGAGTTCATAGTTTCCTAGAATGCCCCCCTCCATGTATCCTTCAGGAGAACTGTACCTCACAAGGACTGCTGAGGTGTTTGGGTACAATGAAATCTTCATGAAACAGAGTTACCACTTTCATGTCCCTGGGTGCTCAGGTCTCTGTGAAAAAGTTACTTAATAAATCAGTACTAACTCTATATGCTAACTCTTATTTAAAAGCACCTGTTCTCAGTCACAAAGGGAAAACTGATATAGTTTTCTAATTTTTCAATCTTTCACTGACTGGGGTGCATTATTTTAGCCTAGATAGATGAAGATAAATCCTTAAAGATGCAACCAGTTTAGAAGTAGAAATTAGCAAAGAAGAAGGCTAATAAATATAAAACAAAGTTTACTTTAATAACAGTATTTTTTGGAATGCCTTAATATAATACATAATAGTATCAACATTGAAAATTCACCAGTAAAATTACAGTGAAAGAATATAATTCGTATAACAAAAGGCATAACAAGAAAGCAAAACCAAGAATTTTTTTTAATTTATTTTTTTACTGAGGAAGATTCACCCTGAGTGAACGTCTGGGCCAAACTTCCTCTATTTTACATGTGGGTCACCACCACAGCATGGCTGCTAATGAATGCTGTAGGTCCACACCAGGGAACTGAACCCAGGCAGCCAAAGTGGAGTACACCGAACTTAACCGTTAGTCCAGGGGCTGGCCGCAAAACCAAGAAATTTATAAAAAAAGAAAAACTAAAGAGAAGGCAGAAGACTGATGACATTTAATGAGTAGTTACACATGTAAATGCTATAAATTAAGCCACTAAGTGACACAGAATATCAACTATGATCAAAAAGGGAATCTATAAAACTATTTTCCATTCATTATACAAAACTAAATAAAAAGAGTCATAATGAAACAATCTAGAGTGGAAAAGAGGTAACAAGTAAAGATTGCAAGGGAGCTATTACCAATGAGAAGAATTACAAATGCAAAAATTGAACTTCAGAATAAACAGTTGAGATGGGGGTACCGGTTTAGGGAATTTTGAGAAATATTAATCAGTTTATTATCAGAGCTGTGAGAAAAGGCCTTGATGACAAGGATGAGATGTTTTGAATCTGACTGGGAAAATTTGATCAAAGCATGTAGAAAATAAAAAGGCAGAAAATGCAAAAGGATTCCCACCCAGAGGGCTGCAGCGGGCAGGAGACAGCCTTGCGTCCTGAGGGATGATGGCCAAGTGATGCAATCACCAGAGCCAAACATCAGTAATGAGGGGATGTGCCCATTCCTTATCTCTTGCCTCTTGTCTCTCTCTTAGCCCAGGAAACTTTGAAAACGTGATGAATGGGTAGAAGGGATAACTAGATATGTTGAATTTGGGACAGATTAAAGTGAATGGGAAAGACAGTCTCCTTCAGTTGTCCAAATGATGCATTAGCTTGACATTCAAAGGCCTCTACAATTCAGCCCGCCCCAGCCTGCCTTTCGAGGCATATCTTCAAATGCACACGGTCCTGGAGCCAGCTTTTCAGCTGCAGTGGCCCATCCGCCATCTCCTAAGACTACCCTGCATTTTATCACCTCCTCATGTTTTCTTGCTCCTTCTTCCTCCCTTCAAGGCCCAGCTCAAATCATTCCTGATCTCAATATCTTCTCCTATAACTCCTGCTCTCTCTGTTCTTCCATCTATAACCCCTTAAAGCTTTTATTAGGCAATTAACCATATCCTTTCATGCTCTGCTAATTGGCCATTTATCTCTTTTATTGTGGTTTGATGCTTCACATGTGTCTGTCATTTTTCTGCAAGTACACTATTTGCTCCCTGAGAGCAAGACCATGTCTTTTTATAATATCATTCATCATTTAGCACCCTCTAATTTCCATTTGTTTATTGAGATTATTATTTCACAAAATGCTCACTATAAAACTTCAAGTCAAATATTATTTCCCTCATTGTACAGACTAGATCATTGTGGCTTAGAGGAGTTCAAAAACTTACCCTAATTCATGCAGCTAATAAGTGAGTGGCAGAATCAAGATTTGAAATCGTGTAAGTTAGACAAAAATCTTCTACTTCCTCGGACAAGGCCATGATAGCGTTACACCTTCCTGGAGGCATCACTCCAGACAATGCACCAAAAGTACTCAACATTTACACATACAAACGAGGTTCTCCATAAGCGTACTTCAACTATTGTACTTGATTTGCATTCAATTTATGATTGTAACAGGGGTATAGAATTCCCAAATCAAATCTAATACCTAGACAGAATGTATATTGATATGTGAACACATGCACATGCGCACACACATGTGCATACACTTACATGGACGCACACATATACATGCTTGCAGCATGATAGATTAGTGATAAGTGCTGCACACAGGTCTGCCTGGAAGGACATTGCTATCCCAATGGCACAATCAATGGTCTTCATTGGCAAGGACATGGAGAACATTTAATCCCATTTAGGGTAGAAAGGTGTATAATCTTAGCAGGATGCTTCAAGGCTCAATTTTACGGCAAGGGTGCCCAGATCATATTGATTAGGTCTGTGGCCAGCATATTACTTTAAAGGAGAGCTCTGTTAGTTGTGATATTAGCTTTGAAGAGCTTCTCTATTGAAAAGCTCTGTGCCAATTCATCTGTTAATCATGATCCCAGCAAGTACAGTGAATGAGGAGGGTGCACGGCAGCCCTGTTATTTTTTCGGCTTCTTGGTTTGTTCCCTACTCAGGAGAGAGAGGCATAACATTTCTGAAACTATTAGCTTTCAGAAGTGGGAAGAAGCCTGAAAATAGAGAGGAAACTAAGGAGGGGAAGAAACCAGACCCTGATTGTTCAGAGGTTCCCTGGATACATGACTTCACCTTTTGGCACCAAATACTCTCTACATGCATAAGAAGAATCCTAAGATTTCCTTACAGCGTGGCTCTCACACTTAAGCCACATAAAAATCACCTGGATGGCTTGTTAAAACAGAGTGCTGAGACCCAATCCTGGAGATTCTGATTCAGTTGATATATGCTGGGCTCCAAAGTTGGCCTTGCTAACAAGTTCCTAGGTGGTGTTGATAACACTGGTCCAGGGAACACACATTGAGAACCACTATCTTAACAGACATGGTGTGTGACCATGGGACATAGGAGTATCAGGCCCCTTCTAGAAAACGTATAACACTAGTTGTTAAAAAACTTTTCCTAACACCAATCCTAAATATTTGTTGCTACTCCATTTTAGGTTTTCTGTCTTGTATCTCAGAGCATGTAGAGAACTTCTCTACATTATACAGATGCTCATGCTATCTCATGCCTTGTTCTGTGTAGGCTAAGTTGCTGTCCACCCAAAAGGTGCTGACAGACTTCCTATCGTTGATGGGAGCTTTCCTTCTTTTCTTGAGAGGAGAGTCAGCTGTCACTGGACCAGGGAGAAGAGAAGAACTCTTATCTATAAGGGAAGGAAAACACTAATATTGCTTCTTCTCCCTTCTTTTCTTTCTATTTCCCTTTTCTTCTACTTTCCTTCTACTCTCACTTTCTTCTCATGCTTCTCTCCTGTTCCATTGTCCTCTTTCACTTTCTCCTGTTTAGAAGGTTTTTGAGCCTTTCTCTACTCTCCCCTTTCTCCTACAAAAGTTCCTGTGGATGAATTCATCATGATCTGCCTTGCCAACTTGCATCTCCATGACTTTACTTCCTCCTGCTTTATCCTTAGTACATAAATCTTTTTCCAAACAAAATGAATAACGTTAGTTTTAATCCCAGAAACGTATCCAGACTTTAAGCCTTTCAGGCCAAGCAAGAAGTTTGCCAGTTATGATGACCTTTTCTGAATAGCTTAGTCTACCTACCATATACACAACCTCTTTCTAAGAGACTCAAAGTGCATAGATTGCTATATTTGTTCCCAGTGACATCATGACCCTGAACACAATGGATTTAACTCCTGAGCCAAAAGGAGCCTGTTAGCTGATAGGCATTCCTTAGACTTATGAAGTGACCTGGTGCAAAAGCTCTATTCCACACCAGCAAGGGTGCCTTCTGGATGGTGACTTTGCAAGTCACTCAGGCTTTTCTTTGTTGAAGAGTTTGGCTTTAAGACACGTGCAGAATGATTATATAAAAGCAGGACTAACAATAGAAGTCAAGGTAAAGAATTGCCAAGTCATCAGAGCAATGGTCTGAAGGATTGGATGCCACAGGGCAACCACTAGAATTTCTATGCATCATCAGAGCAGGAGGTGGACTTTGCAAACTATTGCCATGGCCTGAATAAAGTTTTGAGGTCTAGGAAGCCTGGTTGTGTATTGCTATAACAAACTGTTTGAGATAAACTAAGAAGTTCTCTTCCTTAGGCCTTACATAAGCTTAATTTACAAATAATAAGAAAAGTTATTTTTAGACTAAGATCTAGGCAGAAGACTATTTTAAATAGATGAAAGATCAATAGTAGAATTCAGGATAGATAATCGTTATTGGTAGCAGCCATTGAAAAAAATATTTCCATGTACCAGTGTACTCGAAATTTCAATCATTGTGTCTACCTGCCTTTCACAGACCTCTAGGGCAATCCCTCCTCTCAAGGCCACTGATGGAAAAGCAAGCCTGGCTTGTAACATTGTGTATTACATAACCTCATCCTCCCACTGACATCATTAAACCAAAGGTGAGCAAGTACTTCAAGGGCCACAAATTCATATGTATATATGAATATAGTCATATATAGACAGATAGACAGATGGCACTTAAATTTTACGGAGTTTTTTCTATGCAAGTTGTATCTCAAGAAATAAAAATAAAGCTAATAAAAAAAAGAATAAGCTAGTCCAGTCAAATCAGATCTCTGTACGGACCTTTTAAACTAAGAGTATTGAGATAATGTTCTAACTAGCTCAGGGAAGAGAGGTTTTGAAAAGTCACAAGGCAAAATTGAGGCCATGAAGGATGATATGCGAACTGAAGTTATAAAGATGTTGAGCCCCTGTGTTGGCAGAATCCACGCTGCAGAGGAAAGAGAGGTAGAGAAGACCACAGAGAGAAGCAATGACAGAAAAAGCACACAGCTCACGCAGGAGGATGAGAGAGAACTTTCCAAGAGTCACCTTGTTTGTAGAAGGATTTTTCTGGCCTGTTTTCAGTGCATATCAATCCTGACACTAAACCTGGTTTTCCTTGAGGCTCAGAGATGTCAAGCCACTTGCCTGAGATTATTCAGCTAACATGGAAGGGAGCCATTACTTGAATCCAGGGCTGGCTTGCTCCACTGCTTCTGCTCTTTGCATGACATGGTAGTGAGTTACGGAGCCCTTACCAATGTGGAAGAAGATATGAATCTTACGGACAAGTGTGCTCCATCCCTCAGTCTTCCTTTTCATCCTGTATCATGCATGCTTTGTGCATGTGTGTGAATTGTATCCTTCTTTTGACAGTTTAGTATGTGTCCCTCTGTCTGTTCCGAGCCTCATCTAATCCCAAAGTTTCTGGCAATAAGGTATTGCATTGGGATGAATGAACTTAATAAAATTTTCACTTGCAGTCTACTTGTTTATTTTTATACTAGAAGTTGCTGAATGTTGATTTAAGCTGTGTTAATTTATGAGTTATTTACAGTTTTTTCCAATCTCTGTCATCTCCTCCTCCCCATTCTACTATTTACTTATATTCTTTCTCATTTCATTTACATTAACACTATTCAGTCTCCTCAGATCAGATCTTGAACCGTTTTGTTAATAAGAAAATATCCGATGTATGTAATAATAATAGCGAAACATGGTCTAGAGTTTTTCTGAGTAGGAAAGAACATATGTTGAGACACTCTTTCAAGGTCTGCCCTTTGTGGCTCTGGACAAAACGAATATCGTCATTTGGTTCAAGGAATGAGTTTTACGCTACCTTTTTCTAGGCATCTGGACAATACACAACTGGGATAGCTGCGTGTCATAATCCTGGCAACTGATCACATCCCTCAAATATCAACTGAGAGGTCTGACTCCATCCATGAATTTCTACCACCTTTGCCGGCATGGCCTCGTCTCAGGGAAAAGCATCTGAGTAACACCAATGATCAGCAGCGAAAAGTCACAAGATTATTTGAGAGCAGGATCCAGAAGCTCCTTTCAGAGAACCAGCTCGACACCCAGGAGTTTCTAAAATCTTAGAACTGCTTGGCGTTACCAATCAGCTTGGTGATCTTCAGAAGAATCCAGACTTTCCGGAAAGCCAGTGTTTCAGCTTTGAACAAACTGGCAAACTCTTGATAATAACCACCTTTATGGTCATTGGCATTCATCTCTGGTGTTCAACTGAAGTCCCATATGTTCTGTTCACAGATAAACAGAGTGAGATGCCTCTCCCCGGAGATCACCGACCTGCCTTTCCCCAATTGCATAAACATTTTTAGGTGGCTAATACTTTGGTGAGCAGCTAGGCAAAGGTCTTTGCAACTTGGCTATCTTGAATCTGAACAATCTATGCTCCACTCTTCTCTCTTCTCTATCCTGCTTGCTTGTCCATGAAACCATACTATAAATCTTATATTTGTGTTGCCCCAAATTCTAATAGAAAGGGCACAAATAAATGACAAAGAATAATATAGACAATGGCTCGCTCCTTCCCATCCTGCAGAATACAGTGCAAACACCACTGGGATGGGAATTAGGAATCAGGTTCTTGCTCCAGTTTAATTGCTGAGAGTGTGACTTTAGGCAAGTAATTAAATCTCTGAAAAACCCTCTAGAGTGAAAACAAAAATGCTGTCCTACCTTCCACTTAGGGCAACTATGAAAAGATGATATGATGCATGTGGCCACATATTTAACACTATTACGTAAGTATAAGGGATCAGCCTGAGAAAGGAGGAGGCAGGGAAGGCCATCAGGTGCCAATGAAAGGAGAAGGTCCTTTGTGTTGGGGGCATTGTTGTAGGATATTTGTTTATTTTATGATCACCAAAAGGCAAGGGAGGCCTCTGAAATGCTTACTTAGATGTAAACATTCCAGTTTGGCCTTTTTGTTTAAGAAACATTTTCTTTTGTTGTAGATAGCTCCCTTCAAAAAAACACAAGTATTATGGTATAATTTCTGGCATATGAGTGAAAGGAAACACATTTATCTTCTATGACATCAAACTAGTATTAGCTTTCCATTTCAGATTTGGGGATCTAAGAAATCAAATGATAACAAAGAAAATACCCAGGATAACTTGACAATTATTTTCATAAGCATCCACATAAAAAAGTGTTAAACTCTTTAATTGAAAAAATAGAGCAGCACAATGAATAGTGGTGTTTTTGATGCTGCTGTTGTTGCTTTGTTGCCGTCTCTTCATGCTAACATGACTTTTTCATTTCACACATTTTGAAACTTTAAAGTATGTGTGTGGTCAGGGGGTGGGGAGGACTTTGGGTGGAAACACTTTGAATTCTCTTGGGACACATTTTTCCTGGAGTTATTTGCTTCTTAAATGAAGCCAATGCCATCATTTATAACCATAACCCTGAAGGCAATATAGTTGCCTAAATATATAAACAAAATGAAATGTACAATATTCAGGCTCTTTAGCTGGTGCTTAAAAAATCTGGGATGGTTTGGAGGAAGACAAATAAGTAGTAAAAAGAATAGTCATATGCGATGCTATCTATCGACGTTTATTAAATGCCTTTTTGTGGTTCTGGTTGGTATTTTGGAAGACAAGATAAATGTACATGTGGAATCATACAATTACAAAGCTGGAAGCAATTTAAAAGGTATCTTAGGCAGCTTGTACACTATTCTGATGGAAGAAGTGATGCTAAAAGAAGATGAACTCTGAGGTTAGCCAGCTAGCAGACAAACAGGACTCAAACCCAGGTTTCCCAAGATTTAGTGCAAAGTTCCTTTGGACACTCTCTCCTCAAGAGCCCTTTTATATCAACTATTGCTAATGTATCATGTAAAATTCCCTAACACGCATATAAACAACCAAGTAACTTTCTAAACATGATGTTATAACAAGAATAGACATAAGCATTAGCTTTAGGCTCTGTCAACACATGTAAAAGTGGGGAGGGGATATTCAGCCATTACTCAAGTCATTTGATTAATGCCAACAGTCCAGATCTTTCAGGATCTGAAATGGATTGCTCTGTAGCCAAGGAGATGATTTGAAAGTGTGGAGGGCTTATGTGAAAAGGGTGCCTGGAAACACGTCTTTCTTTTTTGACTGTGTAGATTTGCACGAGAGTGCAGGTCAGAGAATTGTTAAAAAAGAGAATTGCCAAGAATAAATCAAATGACCAGACTTTGGAGGAAAATAATCAATTAGGTCATGTGTGGTCAACCCCATGAGGCAAGGGCAGGATTGCTCTTCATGTGCTGGACCCAAGTATTGTATTTTCTTCCAAAACTGCTTTGCAATGACATCGACTATGGCATGCTCCCCGTTCTCCTGTTCCACTGTTTACCATATAATGGCCCATTATGAAGGTTTTGCTGAAGGCAGAAATTAACCTTTTGGAGAAATTTCATTCCATTAAGTCTAGTTACATGAATCCAAGCTGATTTTATTTCTGATGGAAAGATTTTTTTAGCTAGCATTTAAGTGCTCAAAAAAATGTTCTGGGCTTGACTGTCTGTGAGAGATTTCCTGGTGGAAACAGAATTGTTAGTTCTCTATGGTCTCCATGGTGATTTTTTAAGGCCAAGTTTGAATCAGTCTTCTAAATATTGAGGCATAATTTGTAAATGCAATTGAATGAATAATAACAGAATTATCAACAATACAGTGTTACCTCTAATTCTGGTATTTGAGACTTTCCATAGATTACTTCCTAACTGGCCTTCAAATTGGCCTCTGAGCGTGACCTTAAGTCTCCCTTCTCCACTCATAATGTTCTAGCCGCTGCCTGTATTTTCTTTCACTCCATCCACTTTCTATTCATCTGATTCCTTTAAAGAGCAGCTCTATTCCACCCACTCCTGAGTCCTGTCTTTACTACCATCTCCTTGTAATCCCTGGGATCTTACCCAATTCCGATAACATAGGCTCCCCTGACTCAGGACATCCTACAGTGGAAAGAACTCTGGTTTGGATGTCAGGGGACCTTGGTTGGAGTTCTGTCCAAAACAAGCTTGATGGGCTTGCTTCAGTTTCCTGATCTCTCACTTTCCCAACTAACAATCGAGCAAGTTGGGCAAGATCATTTCCAACGCCCTTCGTCTGTAGATTCTATGATGAATCTCAGTTATAAAAACAAAATAAGACAGTCATCAGATAGCACTGTGCCCCTGCTCTACGTTTTTAATAGAGTGTTTTTCGTCCATTATCTTTTCAGATAAATGCTCAAAGATCAGAATTATGAAATGCAGCTAAAAGCTGCTGTGAGCTACTGAGAGGGAGAAGTCAATTCACCTCTCCAAGGAGACTCATGTGCTGATAAACCTTCAGAATGTGTCTGCAGGATGGGAGTGCTGTCAACCAAATGTTTCCAGTGGCAAAATAGAAGCATCGGATGATTTACTCTTTATTCTCTCTCTTTAATGGTCTAGAAAGCTATTAAACAAGGAAAAGGTCCAACAACTCCTCGTGGGCCAAGAATAAGTAAGTCTTTTGGGATCATCCATTTAGGACAATAGCCCAGAGTGTATGAATCTTCAAATGGACCAATAAGCGGGAGAATGAAGCAGTTGATGTTTTTGTGCTTTTCACGTGTTTTTTTTTTTCCCCCTTCTGTTACTTTGTTCCTCTATTTTGACCTATACATAGGTAAAAAGAAAGTAACAGATGAAGAAAACTACTCCAAAAGCTCTCAGCATTTGCTCCTTGAAGTCATGCATGGCTAAAATAAATATTTGTTGAGCACCTCCTATGTTACATTTACAAGTTAGGGGGTCGGTATAGTGTAGTGGTTAACATTACAGCTCCTGGAACCAGTTACTACAGTACTTAAAGGTGTGCTTGTCTCCTATTAACACACAACACATATCAGCTTTAATAGTTGCTTGGTAGTTGCTATTGGTACATACGGGGTACCAGACACAAGGTGAGGGAAATAATAACATTTCTGCCTTCATGGACTGCCAAAAGAAACCTTACATATGTTAATAAATACCTTTAAAACACTGTGTTTGAGAAAATTGTGGCTAGGAGCATAGAATGCACTCCAACACTCTGGACTGTTCTTCTCTTAGATACATCGCACCACATTTCCCAAGCTTGCGTTATAATAAATTAGACACACATAGGGTTTAAGTTTAAAACGTGAAATGCATAGAATAAATGTACACTGCAACCTGCGTCACAGTGGTCTGGCACTATTTTATAATCCTCCGGGCTGAAAAGATGTCTTTTTCTTATGGGCAGGAAAATGAACTCAGCCGATTTTTCTCCCAGACTCCTCTCCCCTCCCCCTCTCCAGACCCTTCTATCCTGTCCTTTGGTCCCCTGAGCCCCCTCCTCCTGTCTTGTGTGACACCCAGGCTCAATTACAGGATCTATCCCTCTGTGTTTTCCAAGTTACTTGGCTAAGCCAATAATGTGGGCACTGTGAGTTCCCTCAGTGCAGGATGCCGTTGTACATGTGACAATGAAATTAATTGTATGCTGGAATCCATTGGCTGTGCTGTAAGGCAACAGATCCACTCAGAGAAAGGGACAGCTCAGGAGAAGCCAGAGAAAGCAGGGCAAATTCTAGGCCTGCAGGCAAGGTAGCTGATGGCAGAAATTTTCCAGCTGTCACCATAACGGTGAGAGGAGAGACACTGAGCTCCTCCAGGGGCCAGCTGGGAGGCGCAGCCTCATTCTTTTACACCCCTTTCCTCTCTGAGATCGCTGGGACCACACTCGCCCCCAGCAGCGCAGCGCAATGCTCTCTAACTGGAACACACGTGTCAGTTCCCCATCTCCAACAACAGCTCTGTAAGGAGAGAGGTTATGGAGACAGAAAGAGTCCACGATAGTGTTTAGCCGGTGTCAGGTCAGACTAAAAACGGAATCTTGCTTCTGTCATGCTGTGGGATCGCAGAGAGCCACACAGAGACTAGAAAGCAGAGGAACTTAAGGCGATGATTTTATGTGGGTTTTAAAGGGCAGTTATGATTAGAAATGTGACTGTAAAAACAGCATTTCAATGTTCCAGATTTATTCCCCTTTGGTGACTTCCATGTCACATTCACTTAGTTTACAAATACAAACAAAAGATTCCCAACTGCAGCTGTGGGAAGCTGTGAAAGCGACTTGAATAAAGCAGCATCGAGTCCTGTCCTCAGCGGCGTTTGAAGAGCCCTGGCCACCGGCTGGAAGGCCGGGGAAGCTGGCGGAACAGCGGAGGCGGTGACGGATGTGGGTGACAGGCGGGCTGCTGAACCGGAGCTCCAGCCTCGGGTGTCTGCGAGGCTGATTAATCCACATCTTCTCAGCCACCCTCACTGTAGCGCGGCTCTGTCAACAAGTGCTTCTGAAAGGGCTACAAAGTAATTTCCAAAGTGTAAACAAAGCAATTTGTTAGAAAAAAAAAAAAAATTACAGAGAGAAAGAAAAAAAGCAAAGTGCTCAGTGTGTGCCAGGTGTCATATCAGGCTGTATTAGGCTGGAAAATTCTAGACACCTATATTCTCGTGGCACACTGGCCACTATCTGGTACATTCTGACAAGTCCTCTGATTCAATTCCTCTGATGTCCACGAAATCCAGACCCAGCTGCACACCGTGCGCCAGGCTCTGTGCCAGGCCAGAGCTTTCCTATCAGTATCGGAGGAATGAGGGCAAGACTAATAACATTTGTCTTTCAACCTATAAAGTTTAACATGCTGTCTGCTACTTGATGCGCAGCTCCACGAGGACCCATATCTTCTACAGCCTGGTCCCTGGACACAGAGCCAAAGCACGCAGGAACTTCAAGGACAAATTGCAAGATGTAAGACAGTAGAGCTAATGGAAACAGAGTAGGGTCTGACGTATTAACCAGGAAGCGTGGCCAATACAGTCAGTTGTCCATCCAGTATTTAGTCTCCCATTGCTTCTTGTTCTGAGAAACCCAACTTTGGGGGCAGGGTGGCAATGTGCCCAACCCAAAACGTGGTTGTTCAGAGACAATCCTGATAAATCTGATTCCCAATTTCCCAGCTTCTATGGGAAGACTTGCAACCCAGATCTCACCAAAAAGCTCTTAGTGGAAGTCCACTGGGAAGAGAGTGGGACAAGGTGAGCTATAAAAATGTTTGCTTTCCTGATTAAAGAAAATGGATGTGGTTGCCAACACCTCTTCCTCCTTCCACAGTCTTCCTGTCTTGTATAGAGATATGATAGCTGGAGCTGCAGCAGCCTTCCTGTGACCAGGAGAGGAAAGCCACATGAATGGCAGAAATTCTGGACCTAATATGGCTGAGTCACTAAAATGACAGGAGTAATTGCATGCCTCTGCTGTTGTTGTGGAAGAAAAACAAAGCCTTGCTCTTGGAAGCCTCTGTAATCAGAATTCTATTTCAGATAGCTGAACATGTTCCTAACTGAGATGGTGGAAAGGGATGGGGCTGTTCCACCTCTCTGGAGGGAGACTCTGCAACCGCAAGCACCTAGTCTAAGGTGCAGAACAAAATTGGGACTGACCCAAGCAAATATCACAATCAACAGCCCCAAGGAGGTAGGCTGGGCTTCCACATTGACCGGGTTTCATTTTTCTGGGGAACTGCAGTAAAACAAACAGAACAAAACAAAACCCTGTCTTCCCTCGGGACCTTATGGCAGAGTCATTTTCATGCAGAAGAGGAACTCCAGCATTTTCTCTAAAAAGTCCTGGATGTGGCCCACATCCCCAGTGCCATCCCGCGGGTGTCTCTCTTTCCACCCAGCTCTTGCTTCTTGCCACTTCTGACACTTACACGTTCTCCCACTGGGATCCCCGCCTAGCCTGCCTATGGTAAGTATCTGTCTTCTCAAGCCAAATACACTCTCCCTGCAGATGCACTGCCTCCGTGTTTGGGTAAGCGCTTATCTCTCCCATCACTGCCACTTTCCCTGGGCTTTCGGTGGTCACCTGAGTGGAAAACAAACCAAAGCCCAGAACAAGAAAGAAAGCCAGATAAACACATGGCCCTTCAAGCTGATGACTCCTGATGGCCATGGGCAGAAAGTAAAGTGCAGGGTTTCCAGTGGCGGCCTTCGGATTTGGTCTTTCTTGCTTTGAAATACATTTCTTTTAGAGAAACTTACTTAACCTTTCAGCCATTTAGTTTGCTGATCTGTAAAGGGGGGGGGGGAATAATAACATAGCCCTCATAGAGTTGTTGTAGCTGAGATGACTTCTCATCTCATTTAGATGATATCTCATTTAGAATAGTGCCTGATACATACTAAGTATCCAAGAAACCTAACCTATTTGAGTGACAGGAGATCATTTTATGAGCAAATGTTTATTGAATATTGTTTATATGCTGGGTACCTGGAATACACTGCTGAGCACTCAGCCTTGCTCCCTGTCTTCAGGGATCTTCTAATATAAGAGAAAGTCAGTTGATAATCCCCACTCTTTCGTGTTACAAGAGATATGAGATGAAGTCAAAAGAAAGGTGCTAGATAACACATAACCTGCCTGCAAGGAAGGCTGGGAAACATACAGGATCCTAAGACAGATCTGGGGAGCACCAGCTCTCTTTGCCACAGTAAGTCCATTTGGTTAAAATATCCTAATGCTCCCTCCTCCCAGGTGTGGAGCATATTTACGCTTCCCAAGGGAGACCATCTCAAGTTCAACCCCACATGCAGTCAATGCATTGTACCGTCTGGTCCAATCAGAAGAAAGAAACCACATAGTAATTTGAACAGGGAAAGTTTAATACAAAGAACTATTAACTGTGACAGAGAATGGGAGTAGTAAGGGATTAACTAGTTAGAAGTCAAGAGAACTTTGAGAATATAGAAACAGCAGATATAAGGAGCAGCCACAACTGTTGGGCTGAGATATCACACCCAAGGAAGAGCCTTATGTGGTATCCACTCTCTACCCCCAGCATCCAGGGCTGAGATCCGACCTTGTTGGAAAGGCCATTGTGTAGCTCTGTGATGGCCGAGAAGTCACTGTGATGCCATGCTGGGAGCCTTGCTGGAAATTTACCCTCTAGAATTTGCTGGAAAACTGTCCTTTAGGAAAGCTATTCTCAAAGAGGTGTTGACTCCAGTGAGTGAGGTACTCTACTACAAAATGCTCACAGAGGAGATGCCAAGCAAGCTGGTGGCTGCTGGGATGTGCTGGCCACCATGCACCACAGGAGCGTGACAGTGGTGAAGCCGCACACACTGCAGGAGCCTGCCTGGGGAGCACAGCAAAAGCAGGGAGCAAACCCTTTCTCCTCCTGGAATCTGTCTCAGGGCTGTGTACCGCATCAGTGCAAGCTGTTGAGGGGAAAACAGTTAACAGCCAGATCCATTTTCACAGCACAGTCCAAAAGGGTGAGTTTGGAGCAGAGAGGCAATAGATTGATAAACAGCACAACACACACACACGCACTCGGTAGACAATGGTGTAACCAGAATAGGATAACTGTAGTGAACACTCCCACTTGGAAAAGGGAAAGTGAGGGAGGCCGCAGAAGATACTAGTCACAGTGATTCTGCGTGGAAAACTGGGCAGCTTGTTGACCCCCAGCTGGAGTAGAGTTCTAGACCAGGCCATGAATGTGCTCTCTGGAAGGCCCCTTTGTCCATTTCCTCTGTATCCCGTGGCTCCGCTGTCTGAGGGGTTCTTCCGAGATCCTGGGGTTGTCTGAAGTGTCAGACAGTCAAAGACATTTTGTTGTCTAGGCTCGTGGCCTCTTAGGGTCATGCATTCCTTCAAAAACATAATTGGATGCAGATCCATCTACTTTTCCTCAGGTCCATGTACAAGAACCACATGCAGATGTCTTAAGAGAGACAAGTTTCAGAGCCATTATATTATTTTTTATTTTTGCCCCCACACCTCTCTCTCCCAGCTGAATTAAAACTATCTTAAGGCTCTCAGACACACTCTGATCTTTGCCCCCAATCACTTTGTCCTCCTGAGAGGTTATTCTGGACATTTGTCATTCAAAGCCTTTCCCAATTCCTTCTCTTACTGCTTGAACTTCTGAAACAGTTTTTCCAACCCTGCAAGGCCCCAAATTTCTGGACTCTTTCTGTTTCATTCCAATTTCTTTCTGCTTGGAAAGCCTAATTCCTTATTGAGCTCATCTCTTTCTTGTAATACCCTCCTGAATCTACAGCAGTGGCTAACATATCACCAGTAACAACTGTGTTTTTATTCTTTTTTCCTAGCACTGAAGACACATTACACCTGTTCTCACTGTTTTCGTTGTCAAACATGGATGATCTTTTCAGCTTCCAGACCAGGTTCTGCATAGCTGACTGCTCAACCCCTTATCAAATGCCACGTACATTAGGTTTTTCTAAAGTCAGGACCCCATTTTTGGAACCAATACTCATTTTAGTCAAGAAAATTAATGCTTGCTGTTGCAGCATACCAACCCTAAAATCTTAGAGGCTTAACAGAATAAAGGCTTATTTCACATTAAATCCAAGTCTGATATAGATTGAACAGCTTTGTTCTATCGTCAAGCTACACACAACCTTCTGGAACACACAGCCTTCAAGATCAGCATGGCAGGGAAGGAGAAAAATTGTAACGAAAAGGGCTTCTCAAAGTACAGAGTGAGGGCAAGTATGTTCTAGAATGAAGGATCAGCATTTATAGAGAAAGCATGGTGGCACTTTGGAAATATACCGGGCTAAGAGGCAAGGAGCTAACGCCAAGTCATTCTTGATGATGAAGAGACATATCTCAAAATATCATTAGACTGGACTTCTCTTTGATCAGGGCTTGAGCAGTGTTAAAGCAATATGGGATTCATGGTGGGACTGAAATAGGAAGGGACAAAGAGACCATATTTGAATTTTTCCAAGAATATATAGTACCTAGATATGTAATCAGAATATTTTTAATGCCTTCATTTTCACAGATGAATATATGTTTCACTTTACTTAAAAAAACAGGTATAATTTATCCTTCACTCAACAATTCCACTTTCAGGAGTTTTTCTAAGGGCAATAATTATGGATTACTAAGATAAAGTGACAATATAATTTATTGCCCAAACTGAGATACTTGTGGGTGAAAGAGTATGCTATAAAGAATGACAGTGGGACAACAAGTGCAAACTATTCTATCCTGGGCAAAAGCCGGTGAATGGTATCATGAAATTTCTACGTCAGTATCATGAAATGTGTTATATCACTATTTACAATGTAAAAGTAAATGAACAAACCATAGTAATAAACAAATAGACAAGTATTATAATTCTCATATAAAATGATGACATAGTAAGCAGCTGATAAAAAGATGTTATAAATAAAATATTTGATACCATGGAAAGAGGTCACAATATACCAAGATGCGAAAAAAGCAGTTTAAAAATTTATTTCCATTTATAGGGTGGGGGAAAAGATAGTGAAAAACTGCTACAGCGTGTTCAAATTTTTTAACTTGAATGACTGAATGGTAGAATGATGTGTGTGTGTGTGTGTGCGTCTTTCTTATTTTTACTTATCGTATTTTCTAGCTTGCTTCATTCTTACTGGTCAGCAGTCTAGGGAGTCCGTACTTAAAGAAGTTACTTTTGGATCTCACCAAGGTTTTTACAAGTAGATTCACCTGAAGGGCAGCTCAGAGTCAAAGAATAATGATTCTTGCCAGAAATACAGCACTTTCACATTAAAGTGCTTTCGTGTGCGTTATCTGACTTGATCTACTCAACAGTAGACAGGTATTATAATTCTCACTTTACAGTTTCAGAATGTGAATTTCTGAAAGATTAACTTAATTGCCCAAAGTCAAACATATATTTTGAGGTAAAGTTGGGATTATAACTTGCGTCTCCCAACTCTGAGTTCTAATTTCTTTCAAAGGTAAATTCATAGAGTCCTCCTGGGTCAGTGGTTGGGACCCAAAATTTCATCATGGACAGAGCCAAGGGGCCTCTATTGGTTGGAAGGGATCTCTGGAAAATTTGTCTTGAAACTTCATAGGCACAAGTGATGTCTTGCCTGATTGCCAGAAAATTAAAACGCCTGAAATTAATAAAAATTCAAATTCTTTTCCCATGAACTGAAGACTTCACTGAGTTTTAAGGATGTAACATTTAAGATTTTCTTTTTCTTCCTAGTGGAATTTATTCCAATGCTAGTTTATATAATTTAAAGCATTTACTTAGTTTCTTCTTTCTGTAAATCAAGACATTAGACCATAAGCTTTCTATTTATTTATTAATAGATTTGCTTACATTATTGATGCTGATGTATCTTGGGGGATGCTAATAAAGATAACAGGGGTGGAGAAGGAAGTTAAGGGTTAATTCAACCTTTGGCATGCCCTCTGCTTATGACTCAGATCAGTGTGGCATCTTCTCATTTGGACTTTAAATTCTTTCAGGGACTTCCTGAGGACACAAGCATTACTTCCTGCCGGGGCTCAAATCTAGCCAAGGAATACTGAATGAATCAGCTACAAACACAATGATTCTCCACTGCTGTTTCTTTGGAAATGAAATGCTAAATTGGTGAAGGGTGATGGGAAAGAGTTATGGGGTAAATCTCTAATATATGTTTCCCTTTGTTTATTCTAATGAATAGAAAGCTGCCTGGCTCCTGTTGACTATGCATATTCTTGGGTTTGAACAGACATTTAATTTCTTATTGTAATCATTTCTTTGAATGATCACAGAATTGAAGGACAGTCACTCACATCTGCATAATTTTTAGTCCTGACACCTGACAACCTTGTCTTACAGACCTGGCCTCAATTTATATTGTTGATGTTTAATATTTACTATTCCTTAAAAAATTTGCATCAAGTATTTCATCAATTATTTTCAGTAGATTTTTATGTCATGAATTTTATAGCTTATGTTGTTCTGAGGGTCAAGCATTTGCAGATAAGTTGCAGAAATTTAAAATGGCCATCTGACCCTGCATTCAGGTGGGAAGGGGGAGGACCTAGGGAGCTAATTCTAGGCAAGCTTTGTATTTCTTGATTTAAAATTTTTTGATATTTTGTTGTAATTTCATTTGCACATAGTAAACAAATAAAATTAGATTTTGTTTTATGACACTGAAGGAAGGGAATGCGGATGCAATAGTCAAAAGAGTACAGATAATATTGAGAGAGGTCCATGGTTCAAATCTTAGCTTCACCATTTACAAACTGAGTGACTTAGGGCAAGTTAGTCTTACATTTCTCATCTTATTTTTTCATTCAAAAAATACCTAATTTGTGAAGTTGTGAGGATTATATAAAATAATGTATACAGAAGGTCTATCAAAGAATAGGTATGTGTTTTACCCCTTTAGGTTTTATGTTAAAAATATAGTATTGGATTTGCTGTACCTGGTGATAATGGACTTTAGGGGAAACATGTAATTATCTGGTTTGGCTTAAATTTTTCTCTGTATAAACCATCTATGTGATTTTTCCCATTAACATTATGTTGACTTTGACGTTTACCTCAAAAGATGAAATTAGGACTTTGAATTATGCAACATGGTAGAATATCCTAATGTGAAAATACCAGAGTGACAGAAACAAGAAGAAAACTCAGAGCCCTGGGAGTAAGCATGTGTGATGACACTGTGGCACCTTGAGGTGGGAAACAGGAAGTTGATTTAGACCAAACACCACCAAATAGACATCCATGGATTATGTTGTAAACTATTAAAGAGGTTAAAGAAATAAATGATGGTTTAGAAAACACCAAGGAAAGTAGAGAGCCATATTTTTAAATGGCAGATTTGAAAAGGAACTATATAGAACTTTTAGAAATAAAAAGTAGTCATTCAAATTAAAATTTAAATGGATATTTAAAACAAAAATGTCAACATATCTGAGTCAAGAATTGGTAGATAAGAAAATGGATCTAAGGATATTAGTGTCAGAAGGAAATATTTTTTAAAAACTATGAAAGATATGTTACAATACACAAAAGAAGGCATTAATGTCACTCGTGAAATTATGTGTCTGTTCTTTGACTGCCATCTTAGCACATATGGGATTGCATTTCCTGGTCCCTTTATGCATGGGCTGGATCACATGCTTAGTTCTGGCCAATGAGTAATGAATGGATGTGATGAGTATCTCCTAAAGCAAACAGCTAGTTGCCAGAGTGTTCTTTTCTCTTTGAATGGTAACAGGGTCCCTTAGCTCGGTTCCCTGAGTAACTATAATGAGCAGAATCCCTCTGATGAATTTAAAATTAACTTTTAGAGTGAATGAAAAAATAAATGAAATCAATCTTTGATGTTTTGGACCACTGATATTTGGGGAATATTTGTTATACTAGTATAGCCTAGTCAAGGGACTAGACTAAGTAAAGTCTATAAACCCCACCACCTCTTTTGGTAAATGAAATGTCACTGGAACATAGCCAAACCCATTCTTTTATGTAATATTTATGGCTTCTCTCATGCTGCAACAGCAGAGTTGAATAGTCATGACAGGCACTACATGGTCCACAAAACCTAAAATAGCTGTCCCTTTAAGAAAATGTTTGCTGACCTAGCCTAAACTCTCTGATAAAGAAAGGAGAGAATAAAAACTATCAAAAATCTTGTAAAAGTTCCAACAGGTGATAATTTTTAATAAAAGACAAAGAAATATTAGAGGTATAATGGCAGAGAATTTTCTTAATTAAAGAATAAAAACCTGATAAAATATTAAGAATCGTGATTCCCCTTGTGGTAGAGCAGATTGCAGCAGACCAATGTTCATATTGGCAAAAGTTTAGAGAATCGAAAAGAAATTATATATATATTTGAAGGCATTAGAGAACTGCTAAGAAAACAAGACTCAGAGGGCTAAAATCTCAGAAATAAAGGAATTGTAGAGAGGTACGACTGTATTTTTTGACTACTTCATCCTTCAAGGAATCTGCAAATTTTTTGTGACAATTCAGGCAGAAGGCCACTGTTATGACATAAAGAAACTAGCAAATATTTTGGAACTCTTGGGAGTAAAGAAGCAAACATAGGCGTTTCAAACTGTCAAATAATCCAGAAGCTAGAGGACCATAATCCTGTTGAAGAAGCAGACTCAGAGTGGTAAGTCCAACATTTTGCTGGTTTTCCTCTAAGGCATTTGCAGTGCAAATGTGGGATGATAATTAGCTAGGTGCGTTAAAAAAAAAAAAGGGCAGAAGGAAGGGCTTATAAACACCTCAAAGATCTGGAGGGCTAAACGCCAGAGGTGGATGAGAAAAACAATAAACAGAGTCATGATACTTGCAACCCAGAAATGAATAAGCTCCCTCTCTGAGAGAAATAATTTTTTCTGATGCTACTCAATCCGCCTAATAGAGGAGACACGTACACTGGAGAAAGACCATGCAAAACCTCTAAAATTTATCCTACATGATGTCTAGCGTTCAACAAAAAATTACAAGAAAGGAGAGAAATAAGGAATATAAAACAGGAGAAACAAAAATGACAAAAATACCAGCTGTCCACTGAAATATAAGTGATAATTTTAATGCATTAAATGTTCCAAATAATCCAATTAAAAGACAAACATCATAAAATTGGATTAAAAAAAAACCCACAACCATATAATGCTTTCAAGACACACTCTGTAAATGTGAGAACACAAAAACTTGCAAGTTGATGGATGAGAAAACAATATGGCATGCAAGCACTAATCTAAAGAAAGTTGACAAATATATTAATAAATTAGACTCTAAGACAAAAGTATTGCTAAAGAAAAACAGGGAGACTACATAATAACAAGTGTTAATCTACCAAGATCATATAAAACTTCTAAATTTTTGCATGTATAATAATATTGTTTAAAAATCTATAAAGTAAAACCTGAAAGAACTAAAATGGAAAACAAAAAATATACAATTATGGTGGGAGATATTAATGCATCTTACTCAATAACTGATAGAACAAGTAAACAAAAATGCAGCAAGGATATGACCAATCAAAACAGCAAGATTGACAAATCTGAATTAAAAGAAACATACAGAAATCTACAGCCAATGATAACAAAATGTATATATTTTTTAAATTGTACATAACACTTATCAAAAGTACCCATGGACAGGGCCTTAAAACAAACTTAGCACATTTCAAAGGAATTATTGTATTCAGAGTATGTTCTCTGATCACAGTGGAGTAGAGTTATAAATTAATAACAAAAATCAAACTCTTAGCTCTTTGGAAAATAAGATACACTTCCAAAGAAACCAGTGATTCAAGAAATCACCCTGGGAAGTAGAAAATATTTTGAACTTAATAATAAAAATATGCCATACTAAAACATGTGTGATGAACTTAAATTTCTATTTAGAGGAGAAATAACTTTAGACAAACACACTTAAAAAATAAATCATCAAAAACCAATAACCTATGCTTCTATCTCAACAAGACAGGGGAAGAAGGGGAAATTAACCCCAAATTAAGTTCAATTAAGGAAATAGTAGAAATAAGACACATTAATGGAATAGAAAACAAATACACGACAGAGAAAATGATTAAAATCAAATTTGATTTTGTGAAAATACTAATTAAATTTATAGAATTCTACCAACACTTTCAAGAAAAAAATACTATTATAAGAAATAGTAAAAGAGATACCATCACAGATTTTACATCTACAAGAAGAAGGACAAGGGTGAAGAGTTATGAAAATAAATTTGAAATTTAAGTTAAATTGATAAATTTCTAGAAAAAAAACACAATTTACCAAAATTAACACCAAGGGAAAATTTTAAATTGCAGAATCCTATAATTTAATAAAGTTGAATGTGAATGCTATAAATTTCCACAAGAAATTTCTAAGGCAAGTGGTTTCTCTGGTGAATTGGTACAAATATTTAAGAAAGAGCATGAAACTTACTGACACATACTATATCAGAGAATATTTTAAAGAAAAAGGAAGTACTTCCCAAATGGTTTCATGAGGCCAGCACAGTTTGGTTCAAAAATCTTACAAAATCCCACAACTAGAAGGACCTGCAACTAAGATATACAACTATTTGGCGGCGGGGTGGGGGGCGGGGGGGTGCGATTGGAGAGATAAAGCAGAAAATAAAAAAAGAAAAAATCTTACAAAGATTTCATTACAATAATGAAAACTGCACACAAACACACACATATATGTATTGCCATTTATTTATTATTAAAACTATTATTGTGTATGTAAATTGTATGCAAATATTATATATATATATATATATATATATATATATACAATTGCATATATACATCATGGCAAGATTGAGTTAATTCCAAGATGGTAAATATTGTTTAATGTTGAAAATCAATTAATATATTATACCCTATTGATAAAGTAAGAAGAAAAATTACAAAATTATCTCAATAGAAACAAAGAAAGCTTTTGATAAAATTCAACACCTACTAATGATAATAACAAAATATCCTCCTAATAATCTATGATTAGACAGTAAATTCCATCATCTAATAAATAGCTTCTAAAAAAGAATCAATAGCAAGCATATGTGATGGTGAAATCTTAAAAGCTTTCCTTAGAGATAGTGTCAGAAAAAGAGGCCTGCTATCATCACTACCAAAGCTACTAGCCAGTGCAACAAGGCAAGAAAAAGGAATTCAATGCATAAGAAATGGAAGGTTGTAACACAACTTTTATTTACAGTTGACATAATTATTTACGTAATTTTTAAAATCTATGAAATATTAAAACTAATAAGTAAATTTAGCAAGGTTGCTTGATACAAGGCCATTATAAAGCATCAATTGTATTTCTAAATACCGGTAACAAATACAAAGAAAATAAAATGTTAATAATGATACCATTTATGACAGAATTAAAAACATCAAATGCCTAGCAATAATTCTGATGAAAACTCTCAAGACTCCTCATCTGCAATCTACAAAACAGTATTGAAAAAACTGAAGAAAGACTAAATAAATGGAATCATATATTATGTTCATGGGTTGGAATAATTAATATTGTACAGATATCAATTCTCCCCAAATTGATTTATAGATTCAATGCATTTCTAATTAGAATATCAAAGGTTCCTTTTTGGGGGGTGTGGTGGGGTTTACAAACTGATTCTAAAATTTATATGGAAATGAAAAAGGACAAGAATATCCAAAATAATCTTGAAGAAGAATAGAGCTAGAGAATTTGAAAAACCAGAAAGCAAGACTTATTAAAAGGCTATAGAAATTAATGTAGAGTTTTTAGAGATAGACCAATGGAACAGACTAAAGAGATAACATTTTGTAGGTTCATCCGATACAAGACAAGATGCTGCTGTAGGAGAAGAAGGAGAGGATGACAATTTTAATAAATGATGCTTAGTTAACTGGTATACATACATAAATAAAGAATGTCGAACTTGATCTCACATTAAGCACTAACATCAATTTCAAGTGCATTGTAGATCTAAAGGTGAAAGGCAAAACAATAAAGCTTTTAAAATAAAACATAATAGAATAAATCAATGGCCTTGGGGTAGGACAGAAAAGCAGTAACCAAAAAGGAAAAATATTAATAAATTAAACTCAAGTAAAATTAAGAAATTGTATTTATTAGAAGAAACCATTCAAGAGTAAAACGGAGAGTCAGAGTAGGAGAAGACTTGTAAAAGAATAAGAAATAGGATCCATATAGGATATATAAAAAGAACTTCAAATAATTAATAACAGGAAACATAGCTAATTCAATTAAAATTGGACAAAAGACTTGAACAGACAGTTCACAAAAAAGGACACCAAAATGGTACATAAACATATCAAAATGTACTCAACATCGTTAACCATCAGGGAAATGTAAATAAAAACCACAGTGTAATAGCACTACATATCCACTGAAAAGATAGAAGAGTATAAAAGAATGACCATGTAAGCAGGATTGAGAGTAGAGGGAGGTGAGTGAGTCATCTAAAATTTAAGAAGGTGCTTACTCTTAAATTTGAAAAGTGCAGAGATCTGCACAAGTCTGAAAGTAAGTGCCTCCTTAAATTTTGTGCCCTAAATCTCAAGAAGAAGTTCTCTCAGGTTCATGCAAGAGACCACAGTGCAGCACTCAATGAGAGTGAGCACTTTCTTAAATTTTCTACCCTAGTTGCTTTATCCGCCTCGTGGCCCTGATGTTGAATATTGGTGAGAATGGGAGCTAGTGGAAGTATTAATGGGCAGAACCACCTTGATAAACTTTTTTACATATCTACTAAAGATGCATATCCACATACCCTATGATAGAAGTATTTTACTTTTTTTATTATATTCAAGACAAATGAATACATACCCTCATCCATTGTCAAGTATGAGAATGCCCATGAGAGCAAAATTCCTAACAGCCCCTGAAAGAAAACAATTGTAATGTTGATCAAAAGAAGAATATGTAAATACGTTCTATATAATAATTCAATATAATATTGAATATATTATTATATATTATATTCAATAATAATTCAATGGAATAGCATATAGCAATGAAAATGAACAAAAGACAACCATACACAATGTCATGTGTATTCCCACAAATATAATGTTGCATGAAAGCAGGCAAACACACAGGATCACAGTAATTGATTTACAATAATTTTAAGAGAAGGCACAGTTTATTTATGGGATTAGAAATCAGCGAAGTGGTCACTTTGGGAAAAGGAATTACTGAGGAGATGGATAAAGAGGAACTTCTGGGGTGACAGTGATGTCATACTTTTGATCTGAAAATTATGAAAATTTAGTCTGCTATGCAATTATTATTTGGGCAATTTTTGTCTTTTATGCCTTACAGATCTATTGATTTTGGCTTCTCATACTTTCAAACTCTGTTACTAGGTGCATAAAAGTTGAGGATTGGTATTTCCTGTTTATGGCCCTTTTATCATTATGAAATTTCTCTCTTTACCTGTGGTAACATTCTGTCCTCTGAAATCTACTTTGATATTAAAATAGACATTCCTGTTTTCTTTTGATTCGTGTTAGCATGGTATATCTTTTCTCATTTTTTTTACCTTTAACCTTTTTTTTTTTTAATGTTTAAAGTGTGTTTCTTGCAGGCAGCATATAGTGGGGTCTTGATATGTGGTCCAACCTAACAATCTCTACTTTTTAATTAAGTTCTTAGACAATTTACACTTAATATAATTATTGATATGGTTGTATTTAAAGTTACCACCTTGCTATTTTTTTCCATTTCTCATTTGCTATTTTTATTTATTTATTTATTTTTGAGGAAGATTAGCCCTGAGCTAACTGCTGCCAATCCTCCTCTTTTCTCTGAGGAAGACGGGCCCTGAGCTAACATCATGCCCATCTTCCTCTACTTTATATGTGGGACGCCTACCACAGCATGGCGTACCAAGTGGTGCCATGTCTGCACCAGGGATCCAAACTGGCGAACCCTAGGCTGCCAAAACGGAACGTGAGAACTTAACCGCTGTGCCACAGGGCCAGCCCCTCTCATTTGTTATTTATTCCACTTACCTCTTTTTTTGACTTTTTTGGATTAATTGAATATTATTTTATGTTTTTATTATATCTCCTTTTTTACTTATTAATTGTATCCAATATCAACTTATTACTTATTACTGTTATTATTTTAGTGATGCTTTAGTATTTATACATCTTTGCTTATACATCTTTAACTTATCATAGTCTAAACTCTACTATATAACTTCTCATATATTGTAAGAATCTTACAAAAATATACTTTCATTTCTCCTCTGCTGGTCTTTATGCTATTGCTGTCATGCATTTTACTGCTATGTGTTTTATAAACCCCACAATCCTGTTATTATTTTTGCTTTCAGATTTGTGCAAATTTTATACATATGTTTACTCCAGCAAAAAGTTCACTAAAAATGGCAGAAAGTTTCAATATCGTATATATCTAAACTTAAAATAAATTTTATTAAATATTCATCATGGGTGGAATCTTTAAAATTCTGAAGCACAAATGGAAAATACTTAAAGTTGAATCACACAACCAAAAGGAAAAACCCATAGGTTAAAACAAGTGAGTTGCTAAAAAAAGCAGCATTTAAAAGGAAATCTACAGCTCTAACTTCCCCTATCAGGAAACAAATAAATTCAGAAACTAAGAGTTCAATTCAAAAAGTGACAAATAGAAATGAGCAAACCCAAATAAGGAAGCAGAAATAAATGAGAAACATAATGGAAAAAAATGGAAAAAACAAGGAAAGAAAAAGAAGATGTGAAAACAAAACTAAATGTTGGCTTCTAAAAGAACTAAAAGGACAAAGACAAATGTCTGACACATATGGTTAAGAAAAAGAGATGAAATAAATGCTGAATGTAAGATAGATATAATGAAAAAATTAACAGATTTTGATAGTGTTGAAAGAGTACTATGAAATTTTCATGATTAAAGACATAAAATTATATGGAACAAATTAATTTCTCAAAATATATTAACAAGCATATTTTGAAGAGGACAAATTAAACATCAGTTCTGTTATATCTTTAATATACTTAAATGGAATTCCAAGCCTTCCCTCCACGGAAAAAAAGTAAAAAAATTGAAATTCAATAATATGTATCTTATTGTGGCTGTGGAGAAATAGGTACCTGTATGAATTGCTGGTAGAAGTGAGATCTGGAGCCGTGGTTTTAGAAAATAGCCAGAGAGAGAGAGAGTGTTTGATTTTAAGGGATTGACTCACATGATTGTGGGGGTAGCAAGTGTGAAATCCATAGGGCGAGTCAGCAGGCTGGAGATTCAGATAACAGTTGGTGTTGCAGACTTGAATCCGAGGGCTGGAAGCTCAGGTAGAATTTCTATGCTGCAGTCTGGAGGCACAATTCTTCTTTGGGAAACCTCATTCTTTGCTCTTCAACTGATTGGATGAGGCCCATCCATGCCCACGTTTTGGCGGGTAATCTGCTTTGCTTAAAGCCAACTGCTTTCAAAAGTTAATCACATTCCAAAGATACCTTTCTATCAACAACTAGTTTAATGTTTGACCAATCAACACAACACCGTTGTCTAGCCAAGTTCACACGTAAAATTTGCCATCGCGTGCGTCAAAGATAAATTATTATTTAGCAATCAGAAGTAATGAACTCCATTTTCAAATGAAAAATGTAGTGGTGTCTCAAAAATATTATTAGTGAAATAAATAAGAAACTGAATGGAATAACCATGTAAGTCAAACACATGCAACATACACCACCATATGCACATATGCACATATGTACATATACACAAAATGGATTGGAGTGGCACAGAGTATCCAAAATAAAGTGAGTGTGTAGGTTGGAGTGTGAAAAGGTGATGGAGCATGAAAAGAAAAAAACGTGATATGCAACATTAGAGGAGCTTTGCCCGTGATGGGAAGGGCATCTATTAATGAGGAAACAAGGGGTACAGTTAACTCAATTCTGTGCATGTGACATCTAAAATCAAGTCTGATATCTTAATTCAACACAATAACAGGTTAAAAGACAAACTTTTAAAGTTCATATTAAATAACGTATGACATCTTGAAGGAAGACATTTACTGAATCTGGTAAATATATCTACTAAAATCCTACAGAAAATGTCACTCTTTATGGTTAAATTCAGCCATCACCTCTAGCATCACAAAGTAGTGAGGGGTATAGCACTACCACAGAGTAAAAAAATTAAATAAAATCTATCATAATTGGAAGAAATTTAGAAACTCTTCATTATTCTCAGATGATGAATGTCTACAAAGAAAAGTCTAAGAGAATCTACAGAAAGATATTTTGATATAGTGAAAGTTCAGAAAACTTGCTGAATTAATAGATAATATAATGTAAAATATCAGTATATAAAAATGAATCACATTTCTATAAGCAAAAACTAACAATAACATGTAATTTAAAAAATTCCATATACAAAGCCAGCCTGGTGGCGCAGCAGTTAAGTTCGCACGTTCCACTTCGGCAGCCCAGGGTTCACTGGTTTGGATCCCCAGTGCAGACATGGCACCACTTGGCACGCCATGCTGTGGTAGGCATCCCACATATAAAGTACAGGAGGATGGGCATGGATGTTAGCTCAGGGCCAATCTTCCTCACCAAAAAGAGGAGGATTGGCAGTAGTTAGCTCAGGGCTAATCTTCCTCAAAAAAAATTCCATATAAAAGAAAACACATCAGGTCATAATACTGTAATGTATCTAACAAAAATATAAACAATCTTTCAGAATAAAAATGTAAAATGCAATTTAATGGCCTTTAAAAAGGCCAAAATAAGCATAGATCTATACCACACTAAATAGGGAGACTCAATATAATAAAACCGTCAATTCTTGCTTTATTCATCCATAAGTTAAACATAAATTTAATTAAAATGTTAAAAGAGTTTTTATTGGAATTTAAGAATCTAATTCTAAAATTCATGCAAAGGATTAAAAAACCAAGCACTCCAATACACTTCTGTAAAAACAAGTTAAAAGGTAGTGGAGCAGAGAAGACTAAGGATTTCAAATATGTGTGATTCCAGCTCTCTCAGCTTACCATCAGGTTATCACAGGGCTTCTGGGCATTGGAACTATTGACATTTTGGACCAGATAATTCTTTGTTGTGAGGGACTGTCGGTGCACTGTAGCAGGTTTAATAGCATCCTTGGCTTCTACTTCCGTAGTTCTGCCAACCAAAAATGTCTCCAGACATTGCCACCTGTCTCCTGGGGAGAAAATAGTCCCTGGTTGAGGACCACCGGGTTAAAATAATTAAAACCATTTGATATTGGCGTGGGTGTAGACAAGTAGACCAATTATAAAGAAGACAGAAACAAGGATCGGGTCTACATGCGGGGGAATTTGACATGTTTAGAAAAAGTGCTATTACAAATTAACTGGGAAAAGTTCAATTGGGGATGCCGTAATAATTAGCTGTTTATAGAAAATGATAAATCAAATAGATCTCTACCTTACGCTATGCACAAAAATAAATCTCTGATTGGTTGACAAGTCATCATGATGAAGACCTGAATGCAAAATTGAGGCAGTATGCAACTTTTTACCAGCATTTTCATTTGTATAAATCGATCCTAGAAAAACTTCACACATACATATTCAAGGAGATTTTTAAGAAGATATTTATTTTGATCCAGGTTGTAATAGCGAAAACATGCAGATAATTTTACTATTCATCATTATCATAAATAAACTTTATTTTGAACTGAATGGAATACTATGTATCTGTTAAAATGAATTAACTGGATCTAAAAATATCATTGTGAATAAACCTCAAAAATATAACACCAAGAGAAGAAAGCAAGTTGCAAATGATACTTATGGTAAGATACCAAATATTTAAAATGTTAAACACTCAAAACAATAATATATATTAATGTTTTTAATTACAGATATATACAAATCTGTAATTTTTTTAAAGTTCTGAAGAAAATGTAGCAAAATTTTAATATTTGCTAATATTTTTTTTTTTTTAAAGATTTTATTTTTTCCTTTTTCTCCCCAAAGCCCCCCGGTACATAGTTGTGTATTCTTCGTTGTGGGTTCCTCTAGTTGTGGCATGTGGGACGCTGCCTCAGCGTGGTCTGACGAGCAGTGCCATGTCCGCGCCCAGGATTCGAACCGACGAAACAATGGGCCGCCTGCAGCAGAGCGCGCGAACTCAACCACTCGGCCACGGGGCCAGCCCCAATATTTGCTAATATTTGATCATGAGACACAAAAATCTTTTTCCTATATATTTCTATATGTGGACATATACTCATAACAAAAATATAAGGCATTCTTGGTTATGTCTGTGCCATTGAATAAAAATATTTTAGTGTCTAGGGATAAAATTAAGTCTATCTATAAATATAAAAAGGCAATTAAAATGAGTGGTTCAAAGGTCAATAGTGAACTCAAATGCAGGCTTTCTATCTGCATTCTTCCCCTGTAAAAGTCCTTGCGTGGGAGACAGAATGTTCTCTGGTTTTACCAGAGGTTCCACATTCCCCCATATGGACTGAGTTCACATAGATTTTCTCTTTCTTGCTTCAAAGAGATTCGCTTCTGAGATCATCATTACAACATAAGCACTCAGAGCCTTTGCTGTTTTGCTTTGTGACTTTTCAGCAGGGATCAATTAAAACTCAAGGTCCATATTTCAGATAACTGATAAGTCAACACTATTTCTCTTGCCTGTTTATTAATGAGCTCTCTCTCTTCTTCTCTTCTTCCTAGCTTGTTCCTTCTTTTCCTCACTCAACACATTGCTCTCTGCTCTCATTTGCTTTAAGTTCCTCTCACCAGCCTTATCTTTTTCTTCCAAAGCCAAAATAATGATGCACATTATTCTTATCTGAGTCTCTCTCAACTTCTCTATTTTCAGAACAGAGTTAGCTTAGCCAATGGATCATTGATTAGATGTTTACACAGCCACATTGGATCTTTATTGCTCTGTTCATTTGTCTTATTCAGGAGAAATGGGATTAGTTCTACTTTAATTGTGTCATCTCTAAAGATACGCAAGAAATCTTTTAAAGTTTGGGGAAATACATAATGGATGATATTTCAGAATATTTTTTAAAATAATTCAACAGGAGGCCTCCTACTTCTTTAACCTTTTTATGTTGAATTGAAAACAAAAGAAAACAAGCAGAACAAAATAAAAAATACAGGGAATCATTTATCTTGCTTTCCATATAGTCTGACTCAATGTCATCTTCGTCATCAGGCAGATATAGATGTAGGACTCAAGTTGATGTCTCCTGTTTGTGTTTTTTCTACTCAGGCAGCTCTTCCAAAGCCCATGTCCTTACAACTCTTTGTCACACTAAGTTTCGTAGCTTCCCTTTCTTTATATTACTTACTTACTTAGATCTATCAACAGTGGGCAATCCCATATCATTGACAAGTGTGAATTATCTGATTGAAATGAAGCAAATTCACCATTCTCTTAGGAAATGAGAGGTGCTTTATTTCCATAGGGCACAGGTCAGGTTCAAATTGGGTTTGACACAAGAGATAGTCATTGTTATGACCTCTGTGAGAGGACTTATAAATCCACCCAGGGTTCCAGTGAGTTCCCTTTCTCTCTCTCTCAGAAGCAAGAAGGAGCCAATGAGGGTCCACAGTGCAGCTGTACTATAGGATTCCTGAAAGAGCAGTCAGCATAAGGTCAACTGTAACACCGTGGAGACCAAGGTAGTCTCGACTCAGCATTCCCGGAGATGACAGCAGAGATGGTAGAACAACCACAGCTATTTAGACGGACCTGACGCCAACCTGGAATGTCCAGAAATCCTGAATGTGCGGGTAAATCATCATTGCTTCCTTTCTCCCCGTAAAACACTGAACAAACCTCTTGTGATGTGGCGGCCAGTCCTTATTTGCAGTCATATGATGTTACCATTTTCTATTACAAATTGCGAATTCAATTCTCAAATTCAATTATCCTGGAGACAGCCAACCAACATGCTTAGCAGTGTTTGAAAACAAGGACACGTAGCACCCAGGCTTATAAACACAAATAGAGATACAAAACTATTAAATATATGCCTCAGCAAAATTGAAAATGGACAGTTTCCAACTGCAGACTGGGGTAGGAATGGGGAAGAGGATTTTTGGTGGTCAGACATAAGACAGACTCCTGGATTTGTATGTTCTCCGAAACAGTATTCCAAATGATGCTCCACGAAGGACACATTTTTTTTAAAGGCCAATTAAGCTTGGGAAACATTGCATAATCCATCTTACTCCTAGAGCTTCACAAGGGATATTAACACATCTAAGATTCCAAAAATCCTTAAAGAAATCTCTTTTACTTTGTTTACCTAGCATTCTCCCTATTTGTTGGACTATAAAACACTTTTCTTAAGAATCCTTATTAAAAGTTCTTAGAGCTTTTTGTTCACACAGGAGAGACAATGGTATAGAGTAAATAGATTTCCAGTTATGGAGGACATACCACTGAAGATAAGACTCACATCTCAAGATGCTCTCTTTCCATGAAAATCCACAGATATCTGTGAAACCTATTTTGAGCAGGCCTATCTAGTCCTCGCTATTCAAAGTGTGCTTCTTGGAACAGCAACATTGGCACCCCAATGGAGCCTGTTAGAAATGCAGGTATCTGGTCCTGCCCCAGAGTTATTAAGTCAGGTCTTCTGTCATCTGCAAGAGTCGCAGGTGATTCCTATTTGAGGAAGACTGTTTTAGAAGACCCACGCTTGGTAAAATATATGGATTTCATGCATTTCTGCATGCAAACTGGAAAACACAGACTAGAATTATATAATTAAGGTTAATGGCATTTATCTTTTAAAATTTGAACATGGAACAATTTTATAAGATATTAAAAAATTATGTTAAAATAATATCTGAACCTTGAATAGGTGACCAGTTTGAATTAGCACGTATCAACATCGAATCTAGATCAAAAGAACTGGGTCAGCATCTATTATGAAATCAGGAGAATGGCAGAAGACATGGACAAAACCAGAGCAAATCTACAGCTCTCATCTAATTAGGATTTAGAACAATTTACTTGTGAGAAAGGAAAAGCATTTAGTCACACACATGGTCTATAGTTATATTGACACATTATATGCAGAATCCTCATTTCATTCACACTTTTCTAAGAGGGCCACATGGCAAGTTTAGAAATATTCTAATTACTTGAAAATATCCATCTTAACATTTATTCATCTACTCATTCACTGGTTGATTAATTCATTTTACAAGTGTTTCATTTGGACTTAGCACCATCCTCAGATTAATAAAACACAAACTTTCCCATGGAAGGGCATATAATCTTAGTTATTAGATGAATTATAGTTAATCCACCATGTTGAAAAGATGCACGTTGCGTGGTTATAGCAAGGAGTCCCATAAATAGGAAACATACATGACAAATGTTAGGTATCAGAGTAGCATTGAGGATCTAGAAAAATCCCTATGTCATTATTTATCTGTGTATCCTCACATCACTCGGAGTTAGTGGTTAATTAGTGTAGTATATGTGTTACAGGGTGAAGTAAGATTCTCTTTCTCCAAGTGTCTGCATTAGTCCTTTTCACTTACTGTCTTCCCTATTGAACTGCTGTTCAATGATTTCCGAACAATGGTTCTCTGCAGACGGTAGCTTCCCAATGGTTGCCTGTTACTCTTCCAAGCATTAACTAGTACAAGACCAGGCTCAAGAGTTCATACCTGTGAAACCAGGGATAAGAGATCTTGAGAAAGAACTGTGTCTGATTCAAAGGCAAAGCATTGGCATAATTGGAGAGAGAAAACCAGCTTTGCAAACGATCAAACTAATGAAATATCTGAGTCAAGAAATTTACTCTGTATACATGTGTGCGCTTGCATGAGTGCGCATGCGTATGTGCGTGTGTGTTCCCTCAAATAATTAGGAAGACTCGGTTTTACTACACTAATTTCCCAGTGGAGAAAAGTTATACCCAGAGAGGTTAAGTTCACAGCTGGTCAGCAGCAGAATAAGGAATCAAAAGGCCCCATCGAACTGCAAACTTAGGACTCAATCATCACTCTATTCCAAGGTTTCTTACCTTTAGCTCTATTGACATTTAGGGCAGGATAATTCTTTGTTGTGGGGGATCCTGGTATGCATTATGGGACGTTTAGAAGCATTTCTGACCTCTACTCACTAAATACCAGCACATGTCTGCCCCGCACCCCCACCCCTAACCACATTCTGATGACCAAAAATGTCTGCAGACATTGCCAAATGTCCTCTGGGGGAGAAATCACCCCTGGTTGGAAACTACTGTTCTATTCACAGTAAGTCCTTCGGATCCTGAACGTGAGCATTTTACAATAAATCATCTCCTGAACATGAACCACTGACTCAGCCTCATCAACGCGGACGGCTTAGCAGGTTTATCTACGGTCACTGCTTCTACTTCTAAGAGAAGTGAAAGTCTATTTTCTAGGACACTGCTTTGCCCTCGTTTTTAACCAAGTAATCTTGGTGAAGATAGACAATTATACTTTCTGTCTTCTGCCATTTACAAGCCTCAGAGATAGAAATATGACCTAAGCCAGGAGAATCAAGGTCTTTCCTGGGTCTTCATCTCAGGTGAAGATGGTTGGGGGGTGAGCTAAGCATCAGCCTGGGGAACAGTTGGCTAAAGAATGATATCAATGGGCAGAAACATGAGTTTACAGCCTCCATATCTCAGGCCTCCAGAACTGTCCGTCTTCCTAACACCCTGCGTCTTTGTGCTTTATCTCCACCTTGACTCTGTAGGCTACTCAAGTGTTTTTCCCATAAAACTTATTTTCTATTTAAACTAGTTCAACTTTGTAAGTTCTGTAACTTATAACCAAAGAATCCTATTAGAACTTAAGAGAAGAGGGCTCGAAAAGCCATGACTTTAAGAAGGAAATCCTTTCCCATTCTCAAATCCTACCCCAACCCCCACACACCAATGCCTAGTCTTAACAATCAACTAAGAGTCAGCCCTTATCTATTTTAAAAATAATCCCCAGTCATCCAAGGAAGTCTTACAAAAGTCCCTTGATTTTGCTTCAGCAGCTGCTCCCCAGACTGGAGGTAACCAAAATGTAAGGGGAGGGTCATTTTAATAAAGTTTAACTAATGATATCTGTGTTAATTTTAAAAAAGGTATTCTTATTTATTAAAAGAAGACTGGAATGATCATATTTGCTAGGGTTAAGAAAAAGATAAGAGGCAAGTCTACCAAGAATGGCTCCAAATGTGCAGAAAATGGTGTGTGAAATGTAGAGAAGAGATAGTGTCAACCCAGTGGGAGAAGATGAGGATATAAACCAAGGTACTTTCCCTGGAGATAAGTGCAGGTGGATAAGAAGCACAATATTTAAGTCCACTGGGAATGAATGGCATCATGGAAAAGGGTGAATAACCACTGCTGGAGCAGGAGTATAGGGAAGTGTTATAAATATAAGGTGGCTATAATGGTGTACAGAAGAGATTTCTTAAGACTTTTGAGGATAGAGAGTAAACTATTTTGTTATATTCATCTTAACGGCTTGACATGACTTCTGTGTTGTAAAAATCCTTAATTCTGGAAAACCAAGAGACTCCTCTGACATAACCTAAAGACAGGGAGACAGCAGACCAATTGTTTTGTCTTCTTGAACTAGGCTGGAGTTCATGATAGAGAAGTACAAGGGTTGAGTTCTTAAGTTTCCTTTTAGACGTTGCAGCTTAGTTTGCTGGAATAGGCAGGAAATCAACAATCAGGCTGGTCCAGAATAAAGGTAAACCTCTCATACAAGAAAGGTCAGTATTATATCTCCCTAGAACCAAGGCATGATTGAGAGGATAGATGCGGAGAAGGAAGGGAAAGAAGAAGGAAGATAAAGAAGAGAAGAAAGACAAGGAAGAAGGAAAGGAGAAAGAGAAAGAAGAAATGGGAAGCTCCCCTTATCTGTGTAGCCAGTCCAAGAAACCACAATGGAGCTTTCTCTTCTTTTTTTTTTTTTTTTTTTTTTTTGAGGAAGATTAGCCCTGAGCTAACTACTGCAAGTCCTCCTCTTTTTTTTGCTGAGGAAGCCTGGCCCTGAGCTAACATCCGTGCCCATCTTCTTCCACTGTTTTTTTTATATGTGGGACACCTACTACAGTATAGTGTGCCAAGCAGTGCCATGTCTGCACCTAGGATCTGAACCGTCAAACCCCGGGCCACCAAGAAGCGGAATGTGTGCACTTAACCGCTGCGCCACCGGGCTGGCCCCAAGATTTCTCTTCTTGAAGAGTGAACATACTTCTTTTTGCCTCTCAGCTCCATCTCTTGGCTCTCTGTGTTCCACAACACCCTCCTATTCTTCATCTCTTTGAAGAGTGAAACCTCCTGACTGCTCCCTTCCTGTAAGAAGGGAAGACCAACTTAAATTTGCCATTTCCTTGGAGCCCAGAAGCGGAGCCCTGTGCTGGAAATGCAGGGCCCTTTGAGTTTGGCTGGAGAGGTTTTGAAAGAAAAGAGGATGCGCTCCCTCTCTAAACAAATCCATCCTGATTGCCTTGCTATTTGGGCCCTCATCTGGTCTGGATCTGGTTCTTCTAATGGGATCCGCCATTGGGACTCTGTAAACACCCACATGAGGAGAACTGCTTTTCCATACAAATTAGCAAGAAGAATAATGAAAAGATTTTCTTAGGCAAATTGTTTCCAAGGTCACCTGAAATCAAGTGAAAGCCTTGTAACAGGGAAGACATGTTCATAAAGGTCACCGGCTGACATAAATGCTAAATCCTGCCTCACCTAACACTGTTCCTACTAACCCAGCTGTGTGCTCAATGGGGGAGGGGGCCGTGCTTTTTAACTGAAAAGGCAAAAGGGAAACATTGACTAAACTCCATGAGAAATGTAAAAGAAAAAATAGAAATTGCTGGTACCCCAGCATCTAGTGTGTTACTAAGAAAGTAAAATATATGGTCTTTCCTCTTATCTGCCTAAATTAAAATACTTAAATTACTTAGGTTGTTAGACTTCCCTTTTAGTTCAGAGATGACAAATATCTGAAAACATGCTAGCCCCCTCCTTTCACATTCTTTGCCCAATTGCACTAACTGATCATAATAGTTTTCCATTCACTGTGGATACTACCTCAGAATCCTTCTTAACACGTACACTATAAAGCCACTGCTGATAGATGATTATCACTCTATGAAGCCTACTTGCCAACTCTGTCATCAATTATTTATCTGAGGAAAGAAGGAAAAATAAGTTGCACAGTTACAATAGTTGACATCCTTGAAATAGGCTTAGTTGGCTCAACACATGACAAAGAGGGAAAATTCTGGCAGCTCTCACGAGGCGGTGACGTCTTCTGGTGTCATTCCAGATCAAGACTTAGATTTTCATCCAGGCTTAGATGATGAATGATCTCCTGGAAATAAAGATACTTATTTCAATTAAAGCATTTTATTTACTAACATTATTAAATGTGTAATCTCTGGTTTGAAATAAGGAGTCTTGTCCGTTGTACTTTTATCATATGGGTGTTACTTTCAAGGCTATCCTCACTTTATACGTCAAGCTTTTGGCCACATGCCATTAAGTATTTGAATTATATAATTCATTTGCTTTTCTGGTTCCATGATCACCAAACATTTATATATTTCTCTGTTTCCTCTTTCTCTACAGGCAAGGGGTGTGCTGATCATGCTGGTGAGCATTCTGTTTTGTAAAAGTATATTGCAATCCTGATTGTTTCAATTCTCTTAAAAATTAGTTTTGCGCAGTCCTACAAGTAATTTCTCTGCTGCCTTTTTTTTCTTCCTGACAATGGTAGATCCAGGGTCACAATAAACTCCATCCAGAACCAGCTTTCTGGAGTGGCCAACTGTTCCTTTCATTATAATCTAGGCATAAACAGGATAGCTGAGTGGTTAAGAGCAAAAAATTTGGTTCATACAAGTCAGACTATGCAAGTTTCTGGTTTTGTGACCTTTAGTGAACTTCAAAACCTCTCTGTGACTCAGTTTTGATGCTTGTGACATAGTAATAGTAGGATGTATTAACAATGCTGTAAGCTTGTTGTAAAGATTAAATGAAATGATGACGAGATGTACTTAGCAGTCCCATTAGTTAGCACTCAGTGTATCTTAGCTATTGTCATTATTCCTTCTTTATAACTCCAGTGACATTAAATTACTACATGGAGAGCATGGTGACATGTGAACAGCATCAGGTCCCGAATGATTTTATGCCCATGAGAACTAAACTTACTTTTGTGACTGAATCAACTCTTGCTAGTTGCTATACCATCAACAGTTGAAGCTTCTTGATGGTGAGAAATCTATTTTACATATAATTACTTAAAAGGACATTTTAACTATGGTAACAGTTTCAACTGACTGCATATCATTTCCAAATCACTCAGCATCAGAAAACTACCTGCTCCTCAGGGACTTAGTTCCTCCCAAGATTTCTCATGTCAGGTTGGCCTAGCACAATCGGGAAAAAAATCACAGTTTGGCTGTCAATCATGAAAAGGCATTTATTAGGCACCTAAAAGAGCATAATGCTGTGCTAACTACTGCGCAAAGTGAATCACACAGACATAGCCCCAGGAATCTAGTACCTGATGTTGAACAAGGCTCTCCTCCAGGGAGAAGGAGAGAGGGTCTTTGCGCCTAATGAGAAGGGGCGTGTCATGGTGGCAAGAGCGTTCACTCAAGTGTCAAGGGAATCCACTTCTCAGGGTTTGTCTTTGTCCTTCAGCATTCACTGTACATATCTGAATCTATTTCCTCACTGAAAAGTGGAATTACAAAATCTGCCTACCTCCCAGGGTTCTTGAGGCTTTGAAAGCATCTGCAATGTGCCATGAATATTTACACATCATTTTTCTGCAAAAAAATAATAATAAAGTGATCAGAACAGAGAGGACATGAGCAATAATAGACAATTATAAGTATCATTTTGTTTTTTGAATCTCTGCTCTGGGCCAGATCAAAAACAGATTCTCAAGCAAGTTAGTTGGGAAAATGGGTGGAAATGACTCCACGTTGGTTAGTGGTAACAACTGAGTGAGTTGAGAACACAGAAATCTTACTTCTGGGTAGTTATTTTGTATTACCTGTGTGGGAATCTGAAACAGAAGAATTTTTGTGGGGAATTTTGGCTTTTTCATGTTGTTAGGGAGTTTTGGCAAGAGAATAAGAAGTCTCTAGGGGCTGGCCTGGTGGCGCAGCAGTTAAGTCCACACGTTCTGCTTTGGTGGCCTGGGGTTCACCGGTTCAGATCCCGGGTGCAGACCTACGCACTGCTTGTCAAGCCATGCTGTGGCAGGTGTCCCACATATAAAAAAGGTAGAGGAAGATGGGCACGGATGTTAGCTCGGGGACAGTCTTCCTGAGCAAAAAGAGGAGGATTGGCAGCAGATGTTACCTCAGGGCTAATCTTCCTCAAAAAAAAAGAAGTCTCTAGAAGAAGTGGTTCTTGGAAGGCTCCAGGTATTCATCTCTTGTCAGCTCTGAGGCTCTGGAGACAGGACCAAGGACATGCCACCCCCTCTCCCAAGGAGCCTTTGATGGGAGCAATAAGATAAAAATCCCCGATGCTTCCCATTCTTGTCTATCTTATTTCATAACTTGAGACTCTGTCTCCAAACACCTCCCTTGCTCTCCATGTTCCAGCCTCATCAGTGACATTTTTGTAGTTCTTTTCACGCACCGGGCTCCCTCCTGCCACAAAGGGCTGTTGCAGAAGATGCCCCTCTGTCTGAGGCCCTGTTCTTTACCTCGTTCCTTATGTAACTCACCCTCAGCCTCTAGATTTCGGCTTACATGTCACTTCCTCAGGAAGTCTTCTCGAGTCTCCACGCTAAATCAGATCCCCAGTGTAAGTTCTCAAGAGCACACAGTCAGTTCTTTTTCTATAAAGCCGCAGTGTTTGGAATCATGGGATTTCTGCACGGTTATTTGGTCTGACAACCCCTTAGGCTGCAAGCCTCATGAGGGCAGAGGCAGATTTACTCAGAACCTAATAAAAAGTCTGCAGCTGTTCAATAATAATTGCAAGCCTCATGTGAATAGCTGAGTAAATGTGCAAAAGAAGTGCACATTTTAAAATTATAAAATATACTTTATTATTATATTAGTGACATATTCAATGTAGAAAATTTCAAAAATATAAAAATATAAATAGGACAAAAATATTTTACTTCTATCACATAGGATTAGCGATTGATTATGATTTTATTATTTTACTTATTATTTATGTATTAATAAAGTATATTTTTATGTTATTTAATCCTTTACAGTAATATATGAATGCATATATATAGTATATATGTGTATGTAGGTGTGTCTATATATATAATTTTGGATTATTGTGAATATATTGTTCATAAGTTTGTTTGTTTTTTGTCTTTTGTGAGGAAGATTGGCCCTGAGTTAACATCTGTTGCCAATCTTCCTGTACTTTATGTGGGACACTGCCACAGTGTGGCTTGACAATCAGTGCTAGATCTGCACCTGGTATGTGAACCCACGAACCCTGGGCTGCCAAAGCAGAGTGATGAAAGTAACCACTGTGCCGCCAGGCCAGCCCCCATAAGTTTGTTTTTATAACGTAAGGATATCGTGAAAAGTTTCCAAGTCATTAAATGTCCTTTACCAAAGTAATTTTTTTTTGGTGAAGAAGATTGGCCCTGAGCTAACATCTGTGCCAAGCTTCCTCTGTTTTGTATGTGGGATGCCACCATAGCATGTCTTGATGAGCAGTGTGTAGGTCCATGCCTGGAATCTGAAACCTTGGACCCTAGGATGCTGGAGCAGAACATGCGAACCTAACCACCATGCCAGCAGGCTGGGCCCTATCAAAGTAATTTTTAATTGCTAAGTAGCATTGTGGCTTTTTGCCACATATCCCAATTTGTTTAACTAATAGCTTATTGTTGGCATTTAGATTTTTTAAAATATTTTATTATAAACAGGGCTGGAATAAACAGTTGTTTTGCTAATTTTCTATGCTTTTTTCTTAGAATGAATTTCTAAATGTGGAATTACTTAGTCTAAAATTTTGATGCATGGGGCCAAATCTCCTTTAAAAGGAAAGTCATTCTAAAGCTCTGTCACACTAGTGAGATGTAAGAGCATCTAGTCATATTCTTCCAACAATATTATTTTTATTCTTTTAAACATTCCCAAGTTAATAGACAAAATTTGTATTTTATTTTAATTTGTATCTCTTTTAAATTGTATAAATATCAATTATACAAAAATTCATACTTTTCTTGATATGCCACTCTTCACACATAACAATATGTATATGGATTTGATTTTAGCATTGGAGTTTTTATGCAGTTTCAATGATTTGCTATTCTTTTGCCAGAAAACTGCCTTTATTAATGTAATTTTACAATGTGTTGTGATATGTGGTAAGTTCCTCTATATTTCTTCTTTATTAAAGCTCTGTTTTCTTTTGCTATTGTGATGCATTTATTTTTACAGATAAAAGGAGAATTTGTCTAGTTTCATTGGTATTGTCACTGCATGTTAAAATTAGATATTTTTGTTGTGCCTTTATTCATATCTTCTTTTATATCTCTCAAAAAGATCTTTTCATTTTCCTTCTTAGACTCTACATGTTATTTGTCAAGTTTATTCCTAAGCATTTAATCTCCGTTGCTGCAATTATAAATGACGGTTTTTGGTGTCATTATATTTCTCTAACTGGTTATGCAAAGGACAATTATTGGCTTTTATGAATTTAGTTTGTAATAAATTAATTAATTCTACTAGATTTTATTTTATTGTAAATAGATCAGGAATTTCTATCTTATTTTTCTATGATTATTTCTGATATTATTTTCTTATTGCTTACTTAAGAACTTTGAGATTGATATTGATTAATAAGTGAGCAAATATGTCATAATCTTCAAATTTAAGGGGAATGCCTCTTAAGCTTCTCTATTAAATTTTTTTTTTGGATCTCCAGATATATATTCTTTATCATGATTTAGAAGCGTCATCCTATTCCTGATTTACTAAGAAAATTTAAAATAAGAAATAGATGGTAAATCTTACTAAAATTACTTTCTAAGTTACGTTCTGAAGACTATCATGTAGTATCTTATAAAATTTTTCTGAAAACAAGCAGTATTTTCAAAAATTAGTATTAAGTTTTCGGATTTGGTGGAGTATGTCTATGAGTCACTTCATTGGCCATGTTCACAGGCTTTTACCAAAGCCTCGTTGGCTGTTTGCCTTACGTGTCAGGCTGACGCTGAGGAGGAAATTTTCTTATCTGAAATGCATAGGCAGACTTGCAGCGACATGAGTCAAATGGGCTGAGGTTCTGAGAATAGAGCTAGATCCACTCTCTAATGTGGGATGGGTGGTGTCAATGGATTGTCCAGACGGAGAGAAGAAGGGGATTGCAAATTTCAGTTGTGGCACGCACGTCAACGGTGCTTATCAATACCTGCAAGTCCTAAAATTAGGAGACAGGCCACACTTAGCACTGAGGAATTCAGACAACTTCTGGGAGGCACTTTCAAGTTGCAGAGCCTGATTTTCTAGGTTGAGGGTTTAAGGACAAGGTCCAGCCCCTAGAGCAAGTAATATAAGATGTACTCCTTAAGGAATAGGGGTAACTTAGAAAAGCGACTGACCTAGAACCAAAATATGGATCAGAGCAGAAACCAAGCTCCAAGAATGGCTTCTCGGTGAAGGAGTGGACATATGGTCGCTGAAGCTCCCATGATGGCAACAGGACCTGAGGACCAAGCTGTGGCTCAGGCACCAGGGAAGGACTCAGTGATCAGCTCTGGCCCACAGTTTGCTGGTCACCTAAAATAACAAATTTAAGAGGGCCTCTCAGGCTGGCAGGGACACTGTGCCTCTCAACTCTCCCAGTCTTCAACCTGTTTTCTTGGAAACAAATCTGAACGTGAGTAGACCGATGGGTCCACAACTGGGGAACCCATGAAAGGTGGAGAACTGAGGCAGAAAGCTGACAGAAATAATCTAATGAGTTCTTAATTTCAAATTCATACTCATGCTGAGGGAAAGTATTAATGTGTCTGTGTTGAGTGTTCTGTAATCGGTGCAGACATTCACTTCAGAAAATCTTTATCCTACTCGGTGGCATGACAGTGTGAGTGGTAAAAGCCCACTTGTAATGCTGGGTGTCACTTCATCTAACCTGTCATCAAAATCAAACAATTTCTATAAATCATGGCCACTTGCCCTTGAACTATTAAAGTGCTAAGACATATCTATCTGAGTAATTAAAATATAAACCACGGCCAAAGCAATCTTGAGAAAGAAGAACAAAGCTGGAGGTATCAAGCTCCCTGATTTCAAACTGGCATATAAACAGATGCTTGGATCAACGGAAAAGAATGGAGAGCCCAGAAATTAACCCACAGTTAGTTATACTATCAATTAATCTACGACAAAGGGAGCAAGAATATAGAATACACAATGAGGAAAAGGAAGTCTCTTCAATAAATGGTGTTGCGAAAACTGGATAGAACATGCAAAAGTATGAAACTAGACCACTTTCTTACATGATATACAAAAAAATAAATTCAAAATGGATTAAAGACTTAAATGTAAAACCTGAAACCATAAAACTCCTATAAGAAAACATAGGCGGTCAGCTCTTTGACATCAGTCTTAGCAATATTCTTTTGGATCTGTGTCCTCAGGCAAAGGCAGCAAAAGCAAAAATCAACAGATGGAACTACCTCAGACTAAAAAGCTTCTGCACAGAGAAGGAAATCATCGACAAAATGGAAAAACAGCCTACTGAATGGAAGATACTTGCAAATGGTATTCCGATAAGGGGTTAATATCCAAAATATGTAAAGAATTCATACAACTCAATATATATATATAAAAAAGTCTGATTAAAAAATGGGCAGAGGACCTGAATAGATGTTTCTCCAAAGAAGACATATAGATGGCCAACAGACATGAAAATATGCTCAACATCACTAATCACCATGGAAATGCAAATCAAAACCACAATAAGATATCACCTCACCCCTGTCAGAATGGCTGTTAACAAAAAGACAACAAATAACAAGTGTTGGCGAGAATGTAGGGAAAAGGGAACACTTGTGCACTGTCAGTGGGAATGTAAATTGGTGCAGCCACTATGGAAAACAGTATAGAAGTTCCTCAAAAAATTAAAAATAGAACTACCATATGACCCAGCAATTCTACTTCCAAGTATTTATTTGGAAAAAAATGAAAACATTAATTTGGAAAGATATATGCACCCTTAAGTTCATTGCTGAGTTATTTACAATAGCCAAGACATGCAAGTAACCTAAATGTCCATCAATAGATGAATGGATAAAGAAGATGTGGTATATATATACAATGGAATATTACTCAGCCATAAAAATAATGACATCTTGCTATTTGCAACAACATGGATGGACCTAGAGGATAGGATGCTAAGTGGAGTAAGTCAGACAGAGAAAGAAGAATACTGTATGATTTCACTTATATGCAGTACAAATGAATAAGCAAAACAAAACAGAAAAATATTCATAGATGCAAAGCACAAATTGGTGTTTGTCAGAGGGGATGGTGGTAGGAGGAATGGGTGAAGAGGATCAAGAGGGACAAACTTCCAGTTATAGAATAAGTCACGGAGAAGTAGTGTACTGCATAGGAAATATAGTCAATAATATTGTAACTGTGTTGTATGGTGATAGATGGTTACCAGACTTGCTGTGGTGGTGATCATTTTGTAATGTATGTAAATGTTTAATCACTACATTGTATGCTTGAAACTGATACAATATTGCATGTCAACTATACTTCAGTAAAAATAAAAAAAATTTATGAAAAGAACTTAGTCACATGGCCTTACCTAGATGCAAGGTGGAGTGGAGAAATGTGGTCCCTGGCAGGGCAGCCAGATCACAGCAGAGCAAGAATCTCCAGGGGACATCTTCCGCTCTCTGCCCCCAAACCCTCTTCCCATTGCAGGCTGGTGGCCTTAAGCAAGTCTGAGTAAAGGAAATGTATAGCTGATTAAATGGACGTTTTAATTATTAAAATGAATGTTTGTAATTAAAAGTGATCAAAGGACTTATTATCTGAGTGACTGGAATAAAGTTACGGGACCCATCAGGGTAGGGACAAGAGGCTGAGACAGTGTGTTCACAGGAGCAGTCAAGAGGAAAAATGGAATTGCTGTTTTATAACTCTATGGGGTTCTTCTCTTTTAACATGTTCGACTTCGTTTTAGAGATTAAGCAAATTTTCAAGCAAAATAAATCTACAGATTTCATAATTTCAAAGAAATATGTATATAAAACCATCAAGAATAGGCCTCCCTTAAGAAAAATTCATTTTCACATTATGGAAAATGCAAGGCGGTGTTCAAAATGCAAACACAAATACAGGTGTACCTTACTCGTGATAGAATAATACACTTCTATTGTAAAGAATAAGAGTATCCATAATTATAAAGCACATGCATTTACCCAAATACTCTCAAATTACAAAGTCATCCTACTAAATTTGATATATGATGCAATTTTAGAGTATTTGTGTACTCATGGTTATTTGAAAACACACAGGTAGTGAGCCAATAAATAAAGGCAACATAGTAGCACTTTCTTGAAGAACTGGAACCAATCTTAGAGTGAAGGACTCTCTTGCCTCCATCCTGTGCAAACCGCTCCTTTCCCCTCTCCTGTTCCATGCCAACAGAGATCGCTACTAAGGGATTTTTGCTGCGATCCGTTAAGAGACTTTTCAACGGCTGAGCAATTTTTTCCCATCTTCCCTCCCTTAACGCCCGTATCCTCAAATACGGCTTGAGAAATTGTTGAGATAGAAGTTCCGGAAGAGATTTCTTGAAAGAAAGAAACCTTGAATATGTTAACCCTCTTTCCCCTATATCTTGAATTTTTACCCTCCCAGAAGCAGTTCAACTTAATAACAAGAATCTAGTCTTAAACCAGAGCGGGATTTTAGCCAATATCCTTTGAGCAGTTGGTTGGAACAAGAATTTAACCACCTGTTTGTAGGGGTGGCCAGGATTAGACCTGCGTGCTGATTCCTTATTTTGTGTTATTGTGATTTTAAACTATGTTTATGGGCCATTTGAACAGGAGATTTCGCCACCTGGGGGAGCATTCCAGAAAACTGAATTGGTTGCTGTGTATATGAATGTCAAAGCCAGTTGTACACTGCAAAGCAGCTGCGAAAATTGTGAAGGAGAAATGACCCAGAAAACCTAGCGAAGGCAGCTTCTCCCGACATGCAGTCTTCTGACAATGATGTTTATAAAGCAACTTCCATGTCTCCTCTGAGGTCACAAACTTCTCTCCTAAGTTGTGAGATGAAACAGAGATATTAAAATGATTTGTTTAGAAAACATGGCTCCTTCATTTGTCTCATATACGGACACAGACATATACCGCGCTAGTCACATAAAATACACCACTGACATCATACTATATACAGTCTTGCATTATTCTTTTGTCATTAAATATTTTGCACCCCTACTTGTCCCCCTTGCTATTAAAATTATTTTAAAATGCAAAATTATATAATATATATTTTAAAAGCGCAATGACTCTATAAATATAATTTATTTTTCGGATAGCCATTTAAGCTTTATCTAATTATTAAATATTATAGGTAATGCTTCAAAAACCTCTTTATAAATGTCTGTTCTTCATTTCTTTTTGAATATTTACCTGCAAAGGGGGAGCCCTTTTTGATTTCCTTTCTCTATTCCCACCTAGCTCTCTTCCGCATTTTTCCTAAACATTGTCTTCAAATATATCCAAGATTTGTAAAAGCATATAACACATAAGTTAGACTCAAAAGCAAATAAATCTTTGCTCACAGCTTTTACTCTCTCCTTAGGAAATACTCCATAATATTAATTATTTCATAAGGACACATGAATATTTTAAAACTATTAATATATTTTAACAATGAGCTTTCCAGAAAGATTTTATCCATTTCATCCTCCTTAGTTGACTTGGAGACTGCCATCCTTACTGCTCGTTGCTTTTTAACGTTTGTCTGTTTGATGGACAGAAAAGCTGTCTTTCTGTTTAATTTGCAATTCATTAATTACTTGTAAGACATATTTTTATACGTTTCTCAGCTCTTTGTGCCTATTTTCTGAGTATTTTGTTTGTGATCTTTGTTCATGCATCTTTAGGTATTAGTTTTCTCTCTGACTTGTAAGCATTCTTTACATAGTTATGGCGCACACCTTTGTCATGGATTTTGATTCTGTGTTATTAGGCACATAAATGTAGGACCCTTTAGAAGGCTTCAGTCTAGCTGCACTTTTGTGAGTCTGAAATGATTGTCCTTACTTGAAGCAACAGTTTTTTCTTTGAGTCCTCGTGTAATATACCTGCTTCCTATGAATACCAGCTTCCGTGCCCAGGAAAACTGAAGTTGTCTTGAGACAAACGGGATCCATCACTGTTCTACACCCTGAGTCATGTAGAGCTATGCGAGCTGAGTTATGCCAGGAGAGGCACAGAGTTTAAGCGCATCTTGTCCATGAGCATGCTGCTCCCAAGGACCAGACAACTCCGCACATTTTCCATTTCCTTCACGGCAAACACAGAGAGAATGAATATTCAGCTTAAGAAGTAATTATCACCAGAAGATGATACTTCTGTGTACTTCATGCCAATCACGTTGTTCTTAGTTTCCTCCCCAACTCGGAAAAGCTACGGTCCTCGTAAAGGGTTGAATTTCTTCATAATTATATAATCCTTAACAATATTTAGAATGGTTTTAAACTTTTAGAAATTCATGTTTTGGATTTTGTAAGTATAGAACAATATTTTCATCTAACATTGTGTTCTGAAATTCACTCATATTGATATTTGTTTTACTATTTTGTAGTATTCATTGTATGAATGGTATTATGATGTTTAGCTTGTTTCCTTTCTTTGCTTTTCTTCTTTTTTTAAATTTTTTTTTTTTGCCGTTATAAACATTGCCGTTAGGAAAATTTATACACATCCTTGTGTACCTGCAGGAGGGTTTCTCTAGATCAGAATACACCTCTTTTTCAGGTTGACTTGAAATTTGCTTTTCAAAGTAGTTCCACCAATTTAAATTCACGTTCCCCATCAGAATTTACTATTATCTGACCTGTATGTTAGTGATGTTCTCTTGTGATAATCAGCATCTTGTTATGGTTTTAATCTGCATTTCCATGATTATTATTGAGTGGAGCTTCTTTATACGTTTATATTGACCCTCATATATCCTCCTCTTTGAATTGCCCACTCATACTTCTTGCTCAATTTTTATTGGGTTGTTTATCTTTTCTTATTGATTTGCAGGAGTTTTTAATATAGTTGGTCTATTAATATTTGTCAGTTATATGCATGGCCACTATCATCTCCCAGACCATAGCTAATCTATTTCTTATTATGAAGTATTTCTTCCATACAAAGAATAGATACGATGTACATAAGGAAGGCTTAAAATATAATACATCAAAATACTTATCCCCAACACACACCGTATCACCTGGTAGTAAAGTGATCACCAATGCCTTTGAAATCCTCTGGATGCCATTTACTCTTTCCTATGTTAACCATGCTTTTACATTTTTAAACTCCACTTTTTTGAGATATAATTACATACAGTAACATGTACACATTTTAAGTGTACGTTTGATATCCTTTGACAATGTATATACTCTTAATCAAGATATAGAGCAAGTTCATCCCCCCAAATGTCCCCGTGTTCTCTTTTGCAACCACTAACCTCTCTTCTAACTTGAAATAACCAATATAAGCTGTCACAATAGATTAGTCTTGAATGTTATAGAATTTTATATAAATATAATCTTACATTATTTGTATGTACTTGGTGTCTCTGACTTCTTTTGCACAGCGCGATATTTTTGAGAATTAGCCATGTCATTGGATGTGTAAATAAGTAGTTCCTTTTTAGTTCTGAGTAGTATTCCATTGGAGATCACAATTTGCATACCTAGTCTCCCATTGATAGATAGTTGAGTTGTTTCTATTTCCTTTTTAGCTATTATTAATAAGTCTACTAGAAATATTTATTCACAAGTATGGGCATATACTTTGTGTGGGCATATGCTTTTATTTCTCTTGAAAATGTACCTAGAGGAGAAATTGTTGGGTTGTATGTAAAAATTGTTGTATATAATTGTTCTATGTAAGTCTATGCTTAACTTAACATTTCCAAAATGTTTGTACCATGTTATATTTGCATCAAAAATTCATGACTCTTTCAGTTAATCCGTATCCACCGGGTAGGTTTAGTTTAGTTTTTGTTTCTGTTTTATTTTGTTTTGTAGCTAGTGTGATTTTAATTTGCATTCCTCGAGGACTAATGCTGTTGAGCACCTTGTGATTATTGGTCATTCATCTATCTTCCTTGTAATGTGCCTATTGACATCTTTTGTCCTTTTTTTTTCAAATTAGGTTGTCTTTTTATTATTGAGTTAAAAGTGGTCTTCATATATACTGAATACAAGAGCTTTGTGTATATATTTTATGTATATAATATGAATATATTTCTAATGTATATTCTTATGTACATTAGAAATATTTTTCCCGGATAGTGGCATGCCTTTTCATTTCCTTAATGATGTCATTTTTGTCAAATTTATTGTGATATAATTTATATACAATAAACAGCATTCATTTAAAGTGCCCATGGGGTGAGTTTTGACAGATACATACACCCACTAAACCGCCACCAGAGTAAAGATGCGGAATGCTTCCATCACACCAAAAAGTTTTCTCTTCCTCTTTGCAGTCCATCCCTCCCTCTGCTCCTGGCTAACCACAGGCAACTGTGGATTTGCCTTAAGTCAAAATAGTTTAGTTTGCATGTTTTTATATAGATTTTATATAAATGGAAACGTACAGTTTTAATGTCTTTCTTTCACTCACCACAATGATTTGCCCGTGGAGATTGATCCAGTTGTTACATGTTTTAGTAGTTTACTACTTTTTACTGTCAAATACCATTCCATTGCAGAGATATGCTACATTCTGTTTATTCATTCTCTTGTTGATGGGCATTTGGACTGCAGCTGGTTTTTGCTTGTGAATGGTGAATAAAGCTGTTAGGAACATTCGTGTACAAGTCTTTGTGTGAGCATCTATTTTCATTTCTTTTGGGTAAATATCTAAGAATGAGTAGCTGGTTCATATGGTAGGTTGTGTTTAACTCAGAAACTGCCTAATGATTTTCTAATAGCTGCATCATTTTAAGCTCCTACCCCCAATATATGTGAGAATTTAAATTGCTCTATATCTCACCAGCATTGGCCATTATCAGCCTTTTTAATTTTAGCATGCTGATGTGTATGCTGTGACATTGTATTATGGTTTTAAGTTGCTTTTCTTGGATGACTAATACTGTTAACCATCTTTTCATATGCTTATTTGCCATCTTTCAAACTTCTTTGGTGATGTGTCTTTTCAAGATTTTGCCCATTTCATATTGAATTGTTTGTATTTTCATTTTGGATTTGCAAGAATTTTTCTCTTTATTTTGGATGCAATTTTTAATCAGATAAACGTTTGCCAATATTTTTTCCTATTCTACAACTTACCTTTTAGCTTTTCTGGTGGTGTCATTCAAAGAGGAAACATTTTTTATTTAAATGAAGTCCAGCTTAACTGTTTCTTTTATGGTTAACGCTGCTGGTGTTGTATGTAGCCTGTAAAAATTTCCTCCTATGTTTGTATCTAGAAGTTTTACACTTTTGGCTTTGACACTTAGTCCTGTGTTTCACTTCAAGTTCATTTTTCTGTGCAATGTGAGGTAGGTGTTAAGATTCAATTTTTTTCTATATGGATATCAATTGTCCAGCACTATTTGCTTAAAACAAAAACCCAAAACTTTCATTTCCTCTATTACCTAGGTACATTTTATGAAAGTCAGTTGACCATATATGTTTGAATCTATTTCTCCCCATTCTGTTCCATTGATTGATATGTCTGTGCTTTTGCTAATGCCATACTTTGTTGATTATTTCATAATAGGTTTTGAAATCAGATACTGTTAGTCCCTCAATGTTGTTCTTTTTCACAAAAATTTGGCTGTCATGTGGCCTTTGTATTTCTCTGTGCATTTTAGAATCAGTTTGTCCATTTCTACAATAAAAAATAAAAGCCTGCTAGGATTTAGACTGGGGTCATGTTGAATCTTTAGAACAGATTTGGGAGAACAGATTTCTGAGTCACAGGGCGTGTTCCAATCCATGAACATTGTCTATCTCTTCATTTGTTTGTGTTTCATTTAATTTATTCTAGTAATGCTTGGTAATTTTCTCTGCATTAGTCCTGCACCTATTTTGTTGAACTAATCCTCAAATGGTTCATGTTTTGTTGATGCCACTTTCAATAGTATTCTTGACATTAAATTTACATTATTGTTGCTAGTATATAAAATACAATTGATTTTTTTATATTGATTTTGTAATTTTGTATCTTAACCACTCTGACAAATTTTGTAATTAGTTCCAGTAATTTTTTTGTAGATTTCTTAGGATTTTTTCATATTCATGATTTTGTTTTTTGCAAATAAGACAGTTTAAGTTCATTCAACTTATATCCCTTTAATTTTTGGGCTTGGCTTATTACAGTAATTAAGTCCTCCTTATACATTGTTAAATAGAAGTGTTAGGGTCTGATTTTTTTTTATAGTTCCTTTTATCAGGTTGAGGAAGTTCCCCTTCTATTTCTAGTTTGTTCACAGTTTTTATCATGAATGAGTGTTGAAATTTATCAAATGCTTTCTCTGCATCTATTGGCATAATCATATTTTTCCTCTCCTTTCTTCTGTAAATATGGTGAGATACATTCTTGTCAATGATAACCACTCTTTTAACTCTTCATTTTTATCATATTCTTGGACCAAGATATTTTTACTGTACATTATGTATATTTCCATACATAATCTATTGCAAGCTTGTGTATGTTTATTACTTTATATTATTGGTATCATGCCATATATATTTTGTTGAAATTTGTTTTTCCCACGCAACAATATATTTTTAAGATCCTTCTGTATTTATATGTGACACGATGACTTATTTATTTTTCACTGATCTGTACCACTCACATATGTAGACATTTCACATTTAAATAACCCAATCTCCTGCCAAAGCACCTTCGGTTTGGTTACCACTCTTTGCTAATACAAACTTTTTCACTATAAATTTTCTTATGGGTTCCCCTGGTGCATATGTGAAAGAGATTTTCAACTCTATACTCCTAGGAGTAGAATTGCTGGGTAAAGTATCTTGCTTGTGTCTAAACAGGGACTGGACAAAGAGACAAGAAATAAATGGGGAGCCCAACAAAAATAAATAAAATACCCCTTTAGCTTTACGAGACAATGCCAACATCTTTTCCAATGTGGTTGCACAAATTTACATTCACACGCGTGAAGAAGATGACCTAATGCTCTGTATGCACACAAACTCTTAGGACTATCTGCCTTTTTAAGTTGTTCTCGAGGTTGTGCATGCTAATTGATATTCATTTGCAGTTTTATTTGATGGTAAATAAATACAAACATTTCCTTGGTAAATTTTTTGCTTATTCTTGATTTTTGTCTCTCTTTGAAATACCTGTTCATATTTGTTTGATGTAGACTGCAATAACATTAAATTTTATAGATTAAGTTGGAGAGAAAGAAACTGTTATCATATTGAGGAAAGCATTGCATTTTTATAATATTGGGTAAAACTGTTAAAAAATCATTACTTTTTCTTTCCTTAATGCCATTAAATAAAGATTTATCATTTTCTCCATGTCTTTCTTCTGTTAGATTTATCCCAAGCTTAAGTTTTTAATATTTTTGCCTTTCAAATACTATGTCAAAATTACAGTTTGTAATTGTGTATTGCTGGTGTATAAGAATTTATTTTATTTTTTATTTTGGTCTTATGTCCAGAAACCTAACTATACTTTTTAAATTATTAATTTTAGTAAATTGTGGATTCCCATGCTGCTTTTTTTTTTTTAAGATTGATCCTGATCTAACATCTGTTACCAATCTATTTTCTTTTTGCTTCTTCTTCTCCCCAAAGCACCCCAGTACATAGTTGTATAGTCTAATCATAGGTCCTTCTGGTTCTACTGTGTGGGACGCCACCTCAGCGTGGCCTGATGAGCGGTGCTAGGTCTGCAACCAGGATCCGAAGTGGCAAAGCCCTGAGCCACCGAGGCAGAGCATGTGAACCTAGCCACTCGGCTGTGGGGCCAGTCCCAGCCGAAGCTTCTTTTATGTGGATATTAATATTTTCTTTTATGACCAATATTTACTTGCTTAATATTTTTTTCTTACTTTACAGGTTAAGACTTCCAAGAAAATCTTGAATAACAGTGATGACCGTCAGCATCATGTTTTTGTTTCTGATTTTAAAAGCAGTGCTTCTAAGCATTTAGTGTAAAGTCTAACAGGTTTTTGGTAGGTCTTTATTAGGGCATGAGAGGTTCTTTCTACTCAAAATTTGAAGAGCATTTTACTATTATTATTATAGATGCTAAATTTTATCAAATGTCTTTTACCCTTCTATTGAAAAGATCACAAGGATTTTCCCCTTTAATCTGCTAAAACTGAAAACTACTAGAAGATTTTTCTCAAATTAAACCAGTGTTGAATTTGCTTCTCCACTCTACAAATATTTGTTAAGGGCTTACTTTGTGCCAGGCATTTTGCTAGGCTCTGAGGATGAGTATATAGCAATGAAGAAAGAAAGAAAGAATGATTAAAGCCTGCATTGTTTAAAAAAAAAAAACTAAGCAAATAAATATATAATATGGCGTATGACAATAAGTGTTTCTAATACAATTAGAACAAGATAGAGATTGGCAAGTGCTTGTCCTTGTTCGTTCAAGCTGGTATAACAAAATACCAGACTGGTAACTTATAAACAACAGAAATTTATTTCTCACAGTTCTGGAGTCTGAGAAGTCGAACTTCAAGGTGTCGGCATGGTCTCATTCTGGTGAGGACCCTCTCCCTGGCTCATAGCTGGGACCGTCTTGCTATGTCCTCCAACGATGGAAGGGGCTAAGGAGCTCTGTGAGGTCTCTTTTACAAGGCAGTAATCCCACTCACTAGGGCTCTACCCTCATGACATAAGCATCTTGCAAAGGCTCCACCTCCTAATGCCAACATCTTTGTGAGTTTGGATTTCAACAGGTGAATTTGGGGGGAACCCAAATATTCAGACCATAGCATTCTGCCCCGGCTCCCCATTTTAAAGAAGACCCTTGAGAATGTCCTATTCAATAAAAAAAGACATTTAAGCAGAGACTGGGATGAAGTAAGAAAATGAATTGCTTGGATGTATGCAGGAAGAGCTTTCCAGGCAAAAGAAATGGCAAGTGCAAAAGCCCTGAGCAGAAAGACAGAGAACTAGCTGGTCAGGGTGACTGGGGAGCCGCAGATGACAGTGTGACTGGGAGTAGATGAAGGCGAAGAGCCAGCAGCAGGTTAGACCATGCAGGTTGTAAAGAATCGAGGCCTCATCATAGGGTCTTGGTGGCCATGGTCAGGATTTAAGCTTATTTTCTATTGTCTTTAATACGATACTCTAACTCCTTGTGGAAGGTGAGAGAATGTAAGAGGTCAGAGGTACAAGCAAGCAGGCAGTTAGGAGGCTAATGCAAAGCTCCAGATGAGAGAGGATGGCGGCTTGAGTAAGAAAGATTTGGATTCCGGATATATACTGAGTATCCGTAATTACAGCAAACACTTTTGTAACGCTTACTATTTGTCAGGCTTTCTTCCAAGGGCTGTGTAAATATGTAGTTGTTTCATGCACTGAACAACCTCAGAAGGTAACTACCAGCATCACTTCCATTTCATATGAAGAAACTAAAGTGCAGAGAGGGGAAACCTGCACATGTTTAAATAGGGTCAAGGTATAGACTGGAAGCCCAGAAACAACGAACAAGGTTGACCTCCAAAGATGGTGCCAGGAAGGTGTCCAAGGCCACCAGGAGCAAGGGCAGGGAGGTCGCTAGACATAGGGAACTCAGAAAGGGGAGGTTCACAGGTTGCCTGAGACCCCCGCAGAGTGCCAGAGAGTCTCTAATTGTCTGATTCTAGGATATGTTCTTAGTATAGAAGTCTCTGCTCTTGGGGAGGATGAAAGAGGATTCCTTTACTGAAGCTAGCGGAGCGAGAGTAGAGTTATATAGCTTATTGCTTTGTTAGTTACTATTACATTTTAAAAGGGATACCTGGTTTCCCTCAGTCTGAGAGGCACGGTGAACTTTTTTGTAACAGACAAAAGGAGAAAGAAGTAGGGTGTCTGGGATTCTTGCTGTATCCTTCTATCCTGCTCACACTGAATGATCATTCTTTAATACTTGAAAGCTGAATCTGAATTTTCTTGGCTGAGTGGTAGAAAAGTCTTTTTTTTTTTTTAAATAAAGCTCTGTACATTGTTAGGGCGAAGGCACAGAAGACCAAGTTATTATTCCTTGCAGAAAACTGTCAATCACATGCCTCTGGAAGTCCCTCGGCACCCTCGCTGCTTACACATGCTCGGTCATTTCCATCATTTGCCCAAGAGTGAAGTCTTCCAGATCCCTTAGGTACTTTTTCTTCATCCCAGATTGAGCTTTGGTTAGTTTTTAAAAAATTGCTTTTCAAAATGCTTAGGAAACCAGAGTTTAAGAGAGAACAGGAAATACAGGAGAAAATCTTGTATGCATATAAAATGTACATGTGTATGAAATAAATGTACATGTGTATGAAAATAGTATGTATATACACAAACATACATATGCATTTACATATATGTATGCATATAAATATGTGCATGTGTCATATATACTTAGTGTACTAAATATGTACACACGTGTAAGCACATATGCATGAATTTACATTTTCTATTGGTATTATATGATGATGTGTATTTATAGTGCATATAATTATATGGATTGTATATAATTAAGAATTATAAAAAACCTAACATATGATGCAATATATAATGTATATGAAGATTGAGGAATTTTTTTAAGTCCTGAAGAGCATGTAATAGATAGCTACATCACTGAATCTTGGTGTGTATTTACAGTTTGTGGAACTTGGAGACATCTGCTTGGTGGGCTGGAAAATCAAGTCTAAATGCTCTAAAAGGATGAGGTCAGAATGTGGAACAGACAAACCCAGGCATTAGTGCGTCAGATTAACAAATTCATAAATATTTAAGAAACAATTAATATTCTTTACCTATGTAAGTAGAGAACTTATAGGTAGAGAACTATGTTATAGTTAGAGGTAGAGAACTTTTAGATGCGGGGGAGGGGGCGTAAATAGTGTTATAATAAATGGCCCCTGATTTGTAGGCATTTACAGTAAGGCTTGTAAGATAAGACACACACATGTCATAATAGACAAGGGCAACATAGGACATATGCCATATGAATTATCTAGGCAATAAGACAGAATTTTCAGAGGAAAGAAAAATGTTTTTGACTGAGAGACAAGAGAGGACTTTGAGGAAGAATGAAGGTTTGAATTTGAATATGAATACTGTACACTTTTTATACAAATAGAGAGAGATGAGGATGCATTCCTGTTTAGACCTGCATCAACTCTCTTCCTGTAGATCACAACTTTACCTACTTATGGTTTTCCCATACATTCTGGTCAACAGCCATCCCTCAGTAGTCAGACAGGGCATCCAGTGTCTCAATCTCAGCTTCACTGGCTCCAGGGACTTGGAATCAAGTCTTAACTGAAAAAATCTTATTATCTGGGCATCAGCCAAGACTGTCAACTTTCTTTTTCTCTGCATCTTCCAGATACAAGGACTCAATGCTCAGCAAATGTTTGTTTAATGCAAGAATAAACTCCCATTTAACTTGAAATCTTTGGAATTCCATTCTCCATCCCCCAGCAAACCAAACAGTTTGACCTATTGTGCTGAACACAGGACTAGATATATTATTATATTTATTTCCCAGTGCCCAGCACCCTGCTGGAACTTTAGTAAAAGTCCTTTACTAAATTCCAGCCTCTTGGACAGGTATTGATACTACATTTAGCTTAAGCGTCGCCTCCCTCATTTAGAGTGTACTGCCATGAATGGCCAGATCATGGTGGGGACAGAGCTGCTGCCCGCCTAAGTTTGAATACTCCTTGCCAACCAGGCTTGTCTTCTTTTGTGGTCTATGTAGTGATTTTCACCACCATCCCTAATTCTAAGCCTGCCTAATAACAACAACAGCCTGAATCATGGCTAAATTGCTAACTACTGTACCATGGCTGTCTGACACACATTTCAGGACAACTTCTGCTCCTGGCTTGGTTTTTCAAATCTTTTCTTACCAAGTCAGTTTCCTTACAGGTGACTGTCCCAAATGGAAGGAACGGCTTCAGAAATGCAGAGGCATGAGCATTGCAAAAGCGTTCCAAGCATGGAGAGTGGGTAGAGCAAATTAAAAACAGCAGTGGTCCTCAACCCACTGAGAATAAGCACTCATTTTTAATGGCAAATATTTGTAATATCTTCTCCATTACCTTGAAATGAAAAGCAAAGGTGACATCACATTTCACATAGACCGCTTCAAAATATCAACATTATGCCCTAACTGTAATATAAAGAAGAAGTATAATAGCATTAATTGGAAATGCAAATGATCAGACACAGTTCACTGAAACAAACAGTCTTAAATAGCCAGGTCCCTATTTTCTCTCCTCTGAATCACTGTTTATTCCTAAGATATTTTGGATGTCAACTCTTGTTTTCCTTTTAGATCTTTATTTCAAATATTTATTGAGCCTCAGCTGTGTATCAGACACTATGCTAGGCAATAACATAGGTATTAAACTCTCCCACATGGCAGATGAGGAAACCAACAAGGTAACCAAATTTTCCTGGGTCTTATTGTCCAGGCAACTGAACAGTTTCAAAAGCAAATGTGTCTGTTACTCCTCCTACAGCCAGCAGGAGAGTTGTTACATTGGGTGACTTGAAGGGAGCATGGGGGGGGGGGTTCTAGGAACAGAATCGGCATTCTGTCTCCTATCTGGGTGGTGGTTTTATGAGTTTGCTTAATTTGTGTAAGTTAAGGGAGCTTTACAGCTTTGCGTACTTTTCTCTATGTATGTTTTTCTTCAATTAGAACTTGGGGGAAGAAAAGCAGATCTGAATCCAAAACAGTTTTCTTTGCCTAAAGCCAGACTCTCAATGAATCTCCACTCTAAATATCAGGTCTTCTTTTCAGGATGCTTTTTATCACTTTATTAGCACTCGTCTGCCTTTTAAATGTAGCTCTTTAGACTCTTTATTGAGCGACCTTAAGAGAAACCAGAATTCCTCGGGGGAGGTGAGGGTTAAAAGGAGATTCTGGAGGTAATGATTCAAACTGAAGTTCTACATTAGCTCCTTGCCAATCTAATGAAACCCAACCTACAATTTCCATCAAAGGTTCTATGGTACAGTTCTGAAACAGAACTAATGAGCAGGCCAATGGAGACCACCAAGGAGGAAGCCAAGTGCATTGAAGAAAGTAGCCAGAAGTGAGTTTTGTATGGGAAACTGAAACTTGTCCTCCACATGCAAAATCACGGATTAGATTGCTTATTGGTGGCCCAGCCTTAGAACCAAGATGGCGTTCAGGAATTAGGGCACAGAATTTCACTTGAACAGTATTGAAAGATTCAAACAATAAAGGAGTCACAATCAATGTACATTTGGTTAACTTCAATTATTAATAGTCAGAAAAGAGAGGAAAAAAAAGAGATAAAAGAACTTAAATGCTGTCTGCCATCCTGCTCTACCTCAAGTCATGGAAACAGCCAAGTCTGAAACAGTCAGTGGCCATCGAGAACAAACTAATGACTTTAAAAGCTACCCAGCTGCTGAAAAAGTAAAACATTTGTGTCTAGGCGAGTGGATCAGCTTGCTTCTTCATCGTAGAAGAACTTGGAGAATTAAATGAGAATCAAAAAGAAAAATGATTAAAGAAAAGTTGCCCTGGGGCCAGCCCCGTGGCCTAGTCATTAAGTTCAGCATGCTCTGCTTTGGCAGCCTAGGGTTCACAGGTTCGGATCCTGGGCATGGACCTCCACCACTCATCAAGCCATGTTGTGGCATCATCCCACATACAAAATAGAGGAAGATGGGCACAGATGTTAGCTCAAGGCTAAACTTCATCACCAAAAAGAAAAGAGAAAGAAAAAAAGTTTTCCAAGGGTAAATTTAAACATTCCAGTTAGTAACCTTGCAAGCTGAGTTTAGAGCATAATATCTGTATAAGGTTTAACATCATTGTATTTATTAGCCTTGTAGTGGTCACAAGTGACTGAAATAAAAATCTGTGAACTATACGAAAAGGAGAGGAGACTATAGTAAACTATATTTTTAAACCTGGTGTTTACCATGCACAAAGGTAAATATTTTGGTGGTTAGCTAGTTTTATGTTTGTTTGGCCAGGCATTATGATGAAGACTGTATTACATGATTTCTTTTAACTTGTATTACAATCCAGTGAAGTATGTACTGTATTTTGCTATAAAAATAGATACAGAGGTGTGTAGAAGGTGACCTGCCTGATAAAGTCAATGAGCCCACACTCACAACAAACAGATCCAATCTCATTCCAGTGAAACTCCTGAGGTGGAAGCATTGTAGGAGACACATACATGTTAAAAACTTCAAAAAGTTCTAAATGTGATTTCCACAAGGAGAGAACAGAGAAGAGAGGAGAAAATATTTGAAGACATAACAGAAGAAAATTCCCCTACCTGGAAAGTGGCATGTTGCTGGTAATGTCTCTGAGCATCTTAACAGGACTTTGCTTCGGTAAGCTTCCCTTTTTGAATTTTAACTATTTTTTCTCCTGAGTCTGAATTTTGTGTGCTTGGGTCAATGCTTTCTCTCACAGGGATAGTCTGTCCCACATGTTTGGGGATTCTTAACCATTTTTATATATTTGTAATTAACAACCTGCATGGAAGTAAATTCTCTCCAGTTCTCAGTTTCTGATTTTATGACACCACTGCTTATCATCTGGAAATTATCCAAAACTTTAATGGAAGAAATCACTTTTTAGAGATTCTCTTCTTCACTTGCACACATTTGCAATTTTCTCAGCTTCATTGTATTTTACCATTTTTTAAGCCCTTCTCATCAGCTTTATACCTGATGGCACCCCTCCCAGCTTTTCAGCCCTGCTATCAGTTATGTACTTATTTATTCATTTGTTCACAGAGCCAATTTTTAGTGAAGCATATACATACAGAAAAGTTCACATATTACAAGGATGTATATGGGTTAATTTTTAGAAAGTGCGCACTTGTATAAACAGCTCCTGGATCAAGAGTTAGATGCTTATCAGACATCTCAGAAACCCACTTTCTGTGCCTTTCCTGTCCCTAACCTGGCTCCCAATGACATCTACTATCCTGACATTTAATACCATATTAGTTGTGCCTGCTTTTGTGCTTTGTATGAGCGGGTTCCTACAGTATCCATAGCTTTGTGTCTCACTTCTTTCATTCAACTTTATGTTTGGAGACTCACCCATGTTATATGCATTGGTCCTTTCTTTGTTTTCATTGCTACATATAGTATCAACATGCAACTATAACCTATTTTATCTATACTTTCTCTTGTTGCTGGGCATTTGGAGAGCATCCAGTTTTAGATTATTATGAAGGAGGCTGCTGTGAACTTACCATTACATGTATTTCTGTGAACACACGTGCATTTTTGTTAGGCATACACGAATACGTTGGATCAGTCTGACGTCTTTTACTTGAAAACCTAATGCCTGATTTTGACCAATAAGAATCATTTACAACCCAATACTAATGATATTGTTCACACTTTTTTGAATTTTACGTAAATTGGAATGAGGAAACTGAGCTCAACACTATTAATAACCCCCCCAAACTTGTAAACACTGAATATTTCTTTTTATTCCCTATTAAAACTTCAACGTACATTTATTTAACATTATTTAAGAAAGTCATGTGCAGAAAACACATTATTAAACTTGTTTCTCTAAATGCTGATCTTATCATCTCTATAGCTGCAATTGAAAACAACAACAAAATAAGCAAGTAAGAAAAAAAGGAATTCCAAAGCCAATTTTTTCTTGCTTGCTGGCTTGATTCATATTTGTTCCATTATGCATCTCTGAATGAACCTAGTCCCTTGTCCACTAACCTTCTTCTGAACTTAAATGATTTGTATGTGGTCTAATCGTATTTCCTGGTCCCACGGTGCTCCAGAGTCCAAGTGTGCATGCCTGTCTCTCATTTCCTTACATTGTATCACAGAGATAACAAAATGCATGGCCAACTTCCCTAATTAGAGTCACTGGGTCCCCGAGGCCTCCTGGCCATGCCCTCTCTTCCTTGCATTCTTTCAGTTTTGTGGTTTTTTCCATCTCTCCCTAAAGTATCTTCTCCTTCAATTTCCCCTGCCCCTACGGAGCCTGCTTCAACATTTGTTTATAGATCAAAATAACTGAAGACTAAATTAATTCTCAGCTTCAATTTATCAAGCTCCTTTTCAACTGTTGTCATTTTTTTCCCCTTCAGACTGTGGACTTCAGCAACTAGCAAAGGCTTTGAAAACAGAAAGCACACAATCGATATTGATTAATTGGTTGATAGGTTGATAGACTGCCTCCTCCAGGCCTGGAGTCTATGATTTTACGATTGATTGACTAGTTGAATTTTTTTTCTCATGGGTTCCCAATACCTTATTATTAAATTACAAAGAGAAAGCCTTTACACATGTGTGTAAAGCCAACACTCTTAATAACTGTTTCTTTTGTAAAAGAGGCTTAACAGAAAAACTAATATAAACTGCTGGAATGTGAGTCCTTTAGTGACAGGGAAACATATTTCATATTTCTTTATATACTAAATGCCCAATATATTGGCCAAAAAATGGTAGACTCTCAATATATATCTCTTACTGTAATTTAGGGAAAAACATAATTGGGAAGTGTGTCAGGCAGCTTCTAAGATGATCCCTAATGATCTCTACCTCTGGATATTTATGTTCTGTGTAGCCCACTCCCCTTGAGGATGGGCTAGCCTAGTGACTTTCTTCTAAATAGTAGAATATAGCAAATGTGATGGCATTCCACCTTGGTGATTTGGTTACAAAAGTTTGTAACTTCCATATTGATAGCAGATTCTCTTGGTTGACTGCCTCCCAGACTGGCTGTCATAAAGCAACCTGCTGTCTGGAGGAGGCAAGGAATTCAGGGCAGCCTCTCTCTAATAGTCATCTAGGAAATGAGGCCATCAACCCAACAACGCTTGAAGAACCAAATTCTGCCAACAACCACATCAGCTTGGAGATGAATCCTTCCCCAGTTGTGCCTTTAGATGAGATTCCAGCCCTGACCAACACCTTAATTGTAGCCTTTTAGAGACCTGAAATAGAGGACTCAGTGAAGCCATACCCACACTCTGATCCACAGAAACTGCAAGAAAATAAATCTGTATTGGTTTAAGCCACTAAGTTTGTTATAATTTGTTACGTCGTGATAGATTAATACAGGAAGGTCACATCTGTGGAGTGTCAACTCTGTCCTCAACATGGGAAGATAGGTGCCTGATACACAAAACTTCATTTGGTCTTAACAACCATCCTGCAAGGTAAGGCTTTGGTTGGTGTACAGGCATGACTCTAAATTGCAAAGATATGGAAAAACAGTTCAGAGAAATTAGCCCCATCTCGCCAAGATCACACAAGGTTGAGATTCCAACCCTGGACTAGATCCTGTGAAGAATGGGAAAGGGAAAGGAGAAAAGGGCCAGATGTGAGTCCTGGTTTCATGTGTTAGGAAAGAGACAGGGGATTGAGCTCTAGGTAGAATGGGTGTTGGTGGCCCCCACATACACAAGGAAATGAAACAAAGTAAGGAAGGACTAAGCTATGATCTACGTAAGTGACAATCCAGGGAAGGTAGAAATTAGCTCTCTAGGATTGGGTAAGAATCAGTTGATAAAGGAAGTTACAAAAAGGATTCAAAAAAGAGCCACAGAAATAGTGTCCATTTTTTTTTTTAAAGCCACTGCAGGAAATGCTTTTGGTAGTCATTTGAAACGTGTGGCAAATTTTTCCAGGAAAGCAATGTTTTACATTGCTACCAGTTTCCCAGGCTAGCTAGAAATAAATATATATATAACTATAATGCAGGTGAAATACTATACATTTGTAGTGAAAATAACAGAACACCAGACTCTAGAAATGATACACATTAGATAACAACAGCGAAATGAATCCCAAAAAGCTAGAACAACAAATTGCTTAAAAAAATGATTTCCTCAAGAAAATCAGTTTTAATGGAAAATTTGTGTGGATTCTGGGCTTTTTTAAAGAGCTTTAAAAATTGATACTGCTAGCTCTATATTTTTATTTCTAGTTTCTTTACAAACAGCCCACTTTTTCTTGAGACAAATACATTATTAGCACCAGTCTTGTTTGTAATAGGCATGATTAGGGACAGAGAGAAGTGAGATGTTTTTGTTTAGAGATAACTAGAAAGAATTTGGAGGGGAAGAGTACAAACAAGAAAAGAATTAAGAAAATAACTGGGTACCCAAAAAAAAAAAAAGAAGAAGAAACAAACAACAACATAAAATGCTTGATGGTAACAGAATCAGCTCACCTAGATTTTCAAGTAAATCCATCACAGGAGCCAATAAGAAGGCTGACTTTAGGGGCTGGCCTGGTGGTGTAGTGGTTAAGTTCATGCATTCTGCTCTGCTTCAGCAGCCCAGGGTTCACCACTTTGGATCCCAGGCATGGACCTACGCATCACTTGTCAACCCATCCTATGGTAGGCATCCCACATATAAAGTAGAGGAAGATGGGCATGGATGTTAGCTCAGGGCCAGCCTTTCTCAGCAAAAAAGAGGAAGACTGGCAGTGGATGTTAGCTCAGGGCTAATCTTCCTCAAAAAAAAGAATGCTGACTTTACACGCTACTTCTTGTGTATCCTTAGTCAATTTGTGGGCCTCAGAATTCTCCTTCTAAAACTCAGATTATAATGCTTGCTTCTATATTAAATGGCCTAATGTAGACGGCAATTCCTTGTATCATGCCTGCCATGTGGTAGGCTCTGAATGATGTTTCTTGAAATCCATGTTACCTTTATAAGGGGAAAGAATGAAAGTCATAAAAAAGAAAATGTGGATTATCACCTTCTCATGATAGACTTTTTTGGTGAAGGGAGGAGAGCTAGGAAGAGAGAGATAAAACAGACATAAAGCCCTGAAAACTTCGCAGAGACTGGCTAGATGCTTACCAAACCCATTTCGTCTTCCTGCAAGTGCAGATAAGCTACATTTTCTGACCCGCGTAGACTCAAGAGAGACCATGTGAGCAGGCCTTGCCAATGGGTAGTGAATGGAAGTAATTTCTTGTTTACAGTCAAGTGACAGAAGATATACATAAATGTGCTCTCTGCATGCACTCCCTCTCTCCCATCTGCCAGCTAGATTATGTCAGAGCAACCCTGACCTGTGCTTTGAAGAGGAGCCATTCATAGCAGGAGCCTGAGTCTCCGAATGGTTGCATGGAGCACAGGCTCACCTCCACACTGTCTGTAATGTGCTGGGAATGCATGAGAAAGAAACCTTCATTGTGTTAATCCATTGAGAACGTGAAATTGTAACTGCAGCTAGCATTATTTATAAATAGAGCATAAATGGGAAAAAAGAAGGGATGTTATGTAACCAACAGCTGAATTTATGTATGGTTAGGAAGTGAAAATCCAGATTTCGAGAAGAGAGAAATTACTTGGCAATTCTTTATGTCACAGAAGTACTCTCCCCTTGGATGCCTGTCAGTGGTTCGCTTCTCCTGGCCATTGAAGATCATCGTATTCATAGCATAATTTTGTGTGTATTGCCATTGGATATGGGAGGGGTACCAGCATGCTGCCCAAACTGACTGCACTGTAAAAGACCCCCAAAGGAGGTGAGTCGCCTCCCAACTGGAGATGAGTCTATTTTGTAGCCAACAAAGGGCAAGAACATATTTTCTGACACATTTTCTAGGCAGCTCAGAATTTAAACTCGCAACATGGCTTAGCCAGTTGTTTAAGGTAATAAAAGTTGCTTCTGTTGGAGATATAATATGCAAAATGCCCATTGTGTATATTTTTCCAATTAATTGGACTTTAATGACTTTGCAGAAAATCTATAAAAGAGTCATCAAAGTTTTCAAGATGAGAACAGGCTGGTACATATTCCATTTACTTTCCATAGGGCTATCTCACCATGAAACTTTTTTTAAAAAAACAATAGCCAATTTAATTTTCTTCTGTTGAGGTTTATAAAAGACCCAATAGAGGCTACTATCTCTAATTTTTAATAGAGATAGCTTTATTTAGAAATATAAATGCTGAGAAGGAGAACAGGCTCAGGAATGCTGTTTTAAATCAAGGTGACCCTTTAATTTAGTTTCTTACAGTGCCTGTGTGTGTGTGTATACACAAATTTATATATATATATAGATGCTTTGTACAACTGCATCAGTATTCAGCCTAAGAAGCAAGGTAAAAAACTTAAGAACGTAGTAATGTAAAGCTAATTTCTTGATTTTTCTCATTTCCATATCAACTATTTTTCTGGGATATATTCTTCCTGTTACTGCCCAAGGGGGTGGTCTGCTCACCACAAGACATGCCAATAGTCAGGAGGCAAGGTGGTAGGAAAGAAAGGGTTTCTTTTTTATAGCTTGCTAGCAAGAGGGAAGATGGCCCACTAATGTCCAAAAGAACCATCTTACAGAGCAAAGATTACAGGCTAGTTTTAAGGGGGCTGGTCTCCTACTGGGGGCCTCCATCTGATCTTGGGGTGGGGCAGACATCTGATCTTAGTTCCTGATAGTCTTTTGTTTTACTGAATATGCATCAGAGACCAGAGTAATGCCCTAAACTCTGATCTTTCAGTTGTCATTGATGATGGTGTCAGCAGGGACTCTCTGCCCAGGGGTCATCACATTCCTAAGGAACTCAGTTATCTAGTGATAGCAGCTGGGAGGGGCCATAAAAGCTACACAGCATGCAAGTCCCCAGGAGACAGACCCTTACTTATCTAGGCAAACTAAACAAAGATTCAAAGGGCCTGGTGAATCAGGGTTAGTTAATCAGAAGTCATTCAAAGTTACAGTATGGTTTCTTTTCTATAATATGGCCTCCCTCACGTCAACCTTGTGTTGAGCCAGTATCATTACCATTGGAAGAGGGGGTGAAAAATGTTTAATAAAATGTATTAACCTTAATTACTGAATATATATATTCAGTGGGACAGAGAGTGGAGATACAATATTGAGTAAGACATAATGGCTTCACCTGAAAGAAACTGTTTATAGTCAGCTGGTGAAAAGGACTTACGTAGCAACGCTGTCTAAGGGAGGCATGGCAGACCGAGAAGCAAGAGAAGCAGTGCCTAACATGAGCTGGGGCTGTAACCTGCCATTTCCTGCATTACAACATTGGTTTTAAAATGGGGAGGAGTCATTTTTAAATCCTACCCTAAACATGTTGGGTCAATGAAAAAAATTATTTTTGGAATTTGAAGCAGGAGAGCAGACCAGATGGGGAGCCAGAAGCTAAAAAAAAAGTGAAACTTGAAATTAAAACACATCAAAATCCATCCGTTCAGGACGGCTGAAATATATTCTTACCTGGAAGGAGCTGACTATCCTTGAGGGCATCTCAAATCTCTTTCCAGCCCTGGGCTTTGATGCTACAAGATTCTGAGGTGGGAGGTAATTGGTTGAATATTTTGCCTTTGATCTGGAATTTCTAATTTTCAACCCCAGTCCTGTATGCTATTGATACAATGTTTATTTTCTGACCAGGGCCACTTACACCTACTTCATAATAATGTGGGGTACTTTCCTGTAGCCTGAGTTGGTTTAATGTTTTGACAATGAATTTCCAAGTAATTGCAATGGCTTCACTCCATGATAAGTCTCCTAGGGCACTCTTGGAAATTAAATGTTACTTCTCAACAGTTACTTGCTTACTTCATCCCCATTTTATTAAATAATCATAAAAAATCTTTTAAATTTAAATATGCATGCTCTGTTATCTGAAAAGTTTGGCAAGATGGAGAGGCTGGATGAAACTAAGCCAACTCCGTGGTCTCTTCGCTCGTTCTCTGTGGATTTCATTGGCTTTGAGTGCATCCTAAATCTTAGGCTTTACCGAGCTTACTGCTCTGGGCCCACTGAGGTCCTGCTTTATTTGTAACAACTATAGCAGACATTGTTGCTCTTTAGAGGGGGCTTGACCTTTCAACAACATCGAAAATACTTCAACCTAGTTACAGAAAAGGAGTGAACTGATTCTTCTTTTGTGTCGAAGGGATTTTCCACAAGATTCTGGGGATTTATTCTATCTGAAGAAATAAGTAGGCGGGGTCCTAAGACATATGTAGATCCTGTGATGATGATTACATACTTTATTTGGGTTCAGTTGATAACAAGGGCTTGCCGCTCGTTCTAGGGAGTTCCATGGGGTCAGCCACCTATAGAATTTGGAGGGGAGGATGTTGTCTTCATTTGAAGAATTTCACTCAATGAGTTATTAAGTGACTTGTTCAAATTCAAATTCAAATTCAAATTCTGCTGAATTGCCAGTTCAAGTATTCCAGAGCAGCATAGGGCCCCAGAGAGGTCTTAGACATAGACACACTTGATTTGAACTCTGGGAGCCACCCCTTACTAGCTAGCCGTATAACCTTCCACATAATAATAACATCCGAGCTACAGCTCCCTAAAGAGAAGAATAAAGTCTGCCTTGCAGGGGTTGCTGTCAGTCTTATAAAAGTGCTTTGAATCTGCCCCAAATATTATAGATAATAATAAATAGTAAATACTATTATCATTATTTCGCACATTGTTGTTTCCAACAGGCTGCTTTAAGGTTGGTACTTATGCTATGAGTCATGATATAGCCCAGAAATTATATTTAGAAAAGCTTAAGGTTTATTCCCTTGAAACTTTCTTGACCATTTGACATGGTAGCTTTTTGTTCATCAAAAGCACAATATACAGATCTGATATTTTCATAAAGAAAGGCTATGTATGTTAGCTAATGGAAAACAGAGAATTTGCATTCTCATCTCAGTTTTCCTTGTCTAATTCTATTGTGTGATCTTAGGCAAGCAAGTACATTTTTCCATCTCTTTGGGGAGAAAGCGCAGAGGGCTTTATCTGTGATATCAATGCTGTATCTGTGTAATTATTTCCAAGAGAAGAGTGAGAGTGACTGCAATATTGCCCCTCAAGTACTTGGCATTCCTTGGAAGAAAACATGATGTAATTGGACTTTAATAACTTGGATGAAAATGTATCCTAGGGCCATAAAATGTTTCTCTTCAACATTAGATCTAGGCGAGTTATTATGATTACCTCTTAAGAAGTGTTCAGATTAACGGATATGTGATTATAAAGTCCATTACAAAGGCAGAATCAGAAGAAGGAAGAGGGACAGAAAAGCATCCTGATATTGCAATGTTTCTCACCCCTGAATGTTTTAGGCAAGGAAGTTATTTTATCACTTGTGTTGCCAGGGTCAGTGGGGGAAATAGGTGAACAAGGAGGCCTGTCCTGAATACCATTTCTGCCTTCCTACTTCCCTTGTATCACATATTAGAAGCCTGCTTAAAGGAACTTCCTTCTATTCCAGTGTATATGTGAGAGCAATGAGACGGGAGTCCAAACACATGGGTCTACCACTAAGCCTCCTAAGCTATGTGATTCACACAACAACCATTCAGCAAACTAGCACTGAGTACCTTCCGTGCTAGGTGTTACAGGTACAGAAACAAATACGATGTGATTCTTGAGCTCAGTTAAAAATTGTCCAGTAGAGGAGACCAGATGATGTACACAGATGCATCTGTTTACAGATTCCTAAAGCGTTTTACAGACAATTCCTTGCAGCTGATTATTCTTAGTCTGTTATGGCAATCTTATCCCCACCCCCCATTTTTATGGATGGGTTCAGGGATGGAGATGTGGGTCCGAGCCAGTTTAGGGTATTGAAACACTGGGAGTAACTTTCTAGAGATTTCTGGGGAAAAAAACCCACAAACTCTTGGTCTTAGGAGACCGTTTAATATCCATAAAGGAAACCAGCCTAAGGATGACGTCAAAGCTGCTTATGGAAGAGCAGAGGGAGGAAAGAAAAAACTCCTGGATGACATAATTAAGCACCCGGTTGAGTAAAACTGAAGCCCTCCTACTCTGCATTTGAATTTCATGTTACGTGAGCTAATGAATGACTTTATTGCTTAGGCCGGCCTACGCTAAATTTTCACTTACTTCCAGCCAAAAGCATTCTAGCTGAACACTGGTTTAACTGAATTCTTTTCACATCTCATGACAGTTCCCTCAGAGTCTTGTTCAGGTACTGCATATGGAGAATCAGGAACTCTGATCCACTTGTACCAAGATAGGGGCCCATGCATCAGGGTTTTTAATAAGTGCCCCAGGTGACTCTTATGTTCAGGAGACCTTCAGATGATTGTTCTGACTGCTATAATAGAGGCAAGAATTAAGTGCAGGCTTAGCAACTGACTCAGCCTGGAGGAGATAGGAATGGCTTCTCAAAGGGACTTTTGATCTGTGCCTTGAAGAATGAGTGGGGGCTTGCCAGGCTGAGAAGAGGTGGAAAGATGGTCCCAAAAAAGGGATCTCAACAAAAGTCTATGGCCTTGGCTGCCTCATCTATGAAATAAAGGCGTATAAAACCATGCCTGCTCCTCCTCTGATGCCCTCTGTTTTGATGAGAAGTTTGGAAAGTGGGCAATTTCAATGCTGTTTGCTTCTCAATTCACCTCAAAATGTTTAATGTGGTGACTTGTAGGATCTTCCTAATGAGAACTCTCTACTGGAAAAATGGAAATATTTGGTAACCTCTGTTACAATATAACTATCTTGCGGGTAGAGACTATCTTTCTTGTTTCCTTGTGTATCCATATTGCCTTTCAGAGAACCTGGGCCACGTGCATTCAAATGTGGTTATTGCATAATTAAATTGAATTAATTGTATTCAAGTGTTCAATTTCATGGAGACCTTTTAAAGATGAATTTCATGTATAACATGAATAATACTTTAATTATAGTGATGATAATATCAATAATGTAAAGATTTGGAATTTGTCTAACCAGTTTACATTTTTAAATCATCCACTCATTCAACAAATATTATTGGACATTTTCTAGGTGTCAGGTACCATTCTGGGCACTGGGGATGAAGCAGTGTGCAAAATACCATACTCCCTCATCAGCTTACATTCTAGTGGAAGAGTAGAGATGTTTTTCCCATCTTTAACCTAAACTCAGGTGTAATTATCTATAATTCATAGATGAGGAAAATAAATTTCATATCTTTATTAGGTCATGCAATTTGTCAAACTTGTGACAGAAACCAGAAGCTGTGTAACTTCCAGCACAGTGATTAGCACACTGTTTCTTCACAGAGACTTTGCAATACTTGATGAGACTCTCTTCAAATGAGTGAGAATTGAAGTCCTTGCCATGGGTCCAGCGCTTCCTGGATCTGTGAGAATGTATTTGAAACCTATAAAATATGGTGCGTGTCTTCAGAAAACAGTTGCTTCCTCATTCCTCCATTCCTTATCTGGTAGAGCTCCCTGAACAAGAAAACATAAGCACAAACGAGCTTCATAAAAATACAATCGACTTCTCTGGCTCATAGCTCCCAGAAGACAGAACAACGGGAGGGCAGACTAACACTCAATAAGTATGTGTTAACTAAATAAGTGAAAGGATTGTAAAGGCAGTTGACATGGGCCATTTTCTACTCGTGCATTAACATATGTCTTTCTCAGTCTGCCTCGTGTTTGAGATAGTGCCTCTCTCCTTGGTTCAAAGAGCCATGAGCGGTCTTCAAAACATCAGGACTTAATGTCCCTTACATAGTACAGAAACAACTCATCTATCCAGAGTTCACTTTCTAGGAGCATCCACTAACTGACACATAGACCAAAACTAAGAACCAAGAATAAGGTGAATCTGAGCAGCCTGAGAACTCCTGAGTTCATGCATGCTCTGATGTGCTGATACTTTACTCGTTGCATTGTTCTTAGATCCTCCTTCAAAGGAGCTTTACGATAACAACAACAATAACAACAACAATAATAGTAATGGCAACAACAAGAATAGTAAGAACAGCTACTGCTTTGTGAGCACTTACATACAAGAGCTTATTTCATCTTTCTACAAACCCCACAATGTGAGTATAATTATTATGTTCCCATTATAACAGAGAAACTCAAGTTTAGAGGGTTTAATTTATTTTTCAGTGTCCAAAAGGGAGTCAGGGGCTGGCCGGTGGCATGGTGGTTAAGTTTGGCATGCTCCACTTCAGTGGCCTGGGTTCACAAGTTTGGATCCTGAGTGCGGACCTACACAACTCATCAAGCCACACTGTGACGGTGACCCACATATAAAATAGGGGAAATTTAGCAATGGATATTAGCTCATGGCCAATCTTCCTCACACACACACACACACAAAGGTAATCCGTAGGGAAATAAGAATTTTAATGTCTTATTTGTCTATCTGTCTCTAAAATATAATCTTTGCCCTCAACTATCTGATTTCTAACCCACAGTAGGTAATAAATGGCAGAAACAAGACAGAGAGAGAAACAGAGAGAGAATTTGTGAAATAAAAATGCACAGTAGTTCTGGACATTTCAATCCAGTGGCAAACAACCCTCCACCCATCCATGTCTTCTAGGACAGTGTGTTAATTAAGATATATTATAATAATTCTGAATAGTGAAATAAAAGTGAAATTCCCTTGAATCCTTTTTCCAATGGGTAAATGGAGGAGACGTCTGCATTTTCAAATTATGTCTAAATAAATTATTAAAATTAAAAGTTTGGATGCTTAAAATGAGCTAAACTTCAGATGTCCTGAAAATTTCCCTATATTGAATAGCTCATTTATTATTATAGTTGATGTTAATATCGCCAGTATTAACTTTATGCATCTTCTATGCATCCATGCCATTTTTAGCACAATATATAAGAATTTAGAAATCTTATGGTGGACATATGTGTACAAGGTTAACTAGCTGAATAGATAAAAATAATAAAGAACAGCAGATTCTATCATTAAGATTGTGCCAAACTCAACTTTGAATATCAATGTCCAAATACTCATTGGTTTTAAGAACCAGAGTCCTGGATATTATTTTTAGTTCCACTGAAGCAACTTGAACAGAGAAGGATTTCTTTCTTGAACATTAGTAATAAAAGTAGATGTTCTTCCTTATCTTTCACTGTATTTAAAAGTCTGAGCATGGATATAGATTACATCACTGAGGAAATCACTGGTTTTTAGTATCTAAGAATAACCAAAGTGACTTTTGCCATCGTGGCATACACCCGAGGAAAGAACAGAGAGATCAAGTAAGCTCAGCAAAACGATTTCTGGTTGTTTACAAATATGAACGAAGCTGCTTTGAGCATCTTAATATTTTCTTATTTTAAATAAATTTATTTGTGTGTTGGCATTGCTAACTATGTTGGGTAAATTGCCCATTTACTAAGTCCCCATGAATAAAATTTATTTTTTTCCCCTGGCAAAACCTCCCAATTCCTTCACTGGGTATATTTTTCCAAACCGTCAGTGTACTTGACCTCCCTCGCTCTGCCTGCCCTCAGTCACAGCCACTCGCCCCAGACAAACACAGCTCCACTGGTTAGAACCATTCCTCCCGGATGACATGTCACTGCAGAGATGAGGAATGGCAGAGGATGGCATCATAGGGTCTCATTTTTCTATGCAACCAACACTACTTCCGAGAAAAAGGACATCGATTTGCTCTCAACTGAAGGCAAATATTTGCTGTTATAAAAAAAAAGGATTTTTCATTTTCAGGCAAACACATTTGCCTGCTTCTCCAGTTCCCACTACAACACCTTGGGCTTTCGGTAAGCCAGAACAAATTCAACCTTCCCTTATCTTTTCATGTGTCGGTTTTGTGTATTAAAGGAATCAACTTTCCAAATAGTTCCTGATATTGCTCATATTTTGCCTCATTTGCCTCTCAGTATATTTTTTAACCAACATCTGTGGTGCCCTGATGTAATCATAATTGCAAAGTGAGGAATTAGTCAGTGTGAAAACTGGAGAAAGATGTATTAATAGGACAGAAAGCTATTTCTTATGGAAAATGTACATTTACGTCAAACAGGAATACATTGCTCACCACTTCTTTAAGACAACAGAACAGCCTTAAGTGCAAATAAAAAATTTGAACTTTATTTCAAATTGCATTATTTTTCGTAAGGTGGGCAAAGAAAAGGACTTTGATTATTTGCTATATTTTTTGCTTCTCAGTTCTTTATTAAAGTTGTATTCTTTTTCAATACTTTTCATTTTTATTGTACCTACTTGAGCATGGGTTATTACATTGTTTGACTTTACTTGTTGTTGTTTTGTTGCTTTGCTTTGTTTTTCTCAGAATTGAAGTTAGGAATTGACCCATATTTAATCTGACAAGTAGTCCTGGCAAGTCCTGGGGCGCTTATCTCATCAGTCAAAGGTGTTGCATTTAAGGCCATGCATGTCCTGCACGTGTCTACACGTGACTTTTGGAGAAGAACCATCCTAATCACTTTTCTCTAAGTCATAGGGTTATTTTTCAGATGAATTTGGTCTTCTTTGGAGGAAAGTTACTTTTCTCAGTAGGTTTTCCACAATAAGACATAATCCTTCAGTGTTGTGTGCACTCACTGCTTGTATCTCATTCGAGAACAGAGATACTGAGTAAGACTCTGCATTTGTAGATTTCTGTAGACTCCATGTCTCTAAGCAAAATACTCTTTGCAGCATTTTAGAGGATATGGATCATCAGGAATCATAGCCTTGTTGCTAAAGTCTGTGCAACTACCACTTAAAGAAAATCACCATGTGTCTTTGGTTAGGCTCCCCAGAAGCAGAGCCTGAGACAAGGATTCAGTTGCAAGTGATTTATTAGGTAGATCTTGAAAGGTAAACTGGTGAAAGACTGGGGAAGGCAGGACAGAGAAGGGAAGAAGTTCATCAACAGTGTGATTTCAGGCAAAGTCTAATCTCCGCCTGATCCTGCGGGGAGCTCTGGAGTGTAGTTTGCATCTCACAGTTTGTCAAAACTCAAAGCACGGGACACAGGGGCTGGGCTTTGTTAATCCTGTAACAGGTGGCCCTTGGGTATAAGCTGCCTGGGAGGAATTGAGCTCCCAGGCATGCAGGGGAAATGGCTATAGCAGCCAAAAGGCATTTATCTGAAGAGAATTTCAGGTACAGGTCATTAAAAGCAAAGTTCAGAGAAGGTGGAGATAAATTCACAGATATGAGAAAGGGCATCAAAGGGGACCTTGGAGGAGCACTGACAGTGTTTGCTGTGCTGTGTTTATGTGTGTTGAAATTTTTGCACATATTTTATATGCTGTTCATTCAGTGTCAAATATACTATGAGTCTAGTTCAGTGCTGTCCAATAGAAATATAATGTGAGCCAAATATGTAATTTAAACTTTTCTAATAGGCACATTAAAGAGAATAAAAAATAGATGAAATTAATCTCAATAATGTATTTTATTTTATACAATATATTGAGGCACAACTGATAAAATATAGAGATACTTTACATTCTGTTTTTGTACTTGGTCTTCAAAATTCAATGTATATTTTTTACTTGCTGTACAACTCATTTTGGACTAGTCTTATTTTATGTGCTCAATACCCAAACCTCTTTACACTAATATACTATATAACATGTGCCTTTATTATGTCTATTGCCTTTTTTTTTTTTCCTATTCTTCTACCATGAAAATGTAAGCTCCTTGAGGTCAGGGTTTTTTTTAATTGATCTATGCCACTAACGTATGAACTAATATGTACTTGAACCACGTACTATGTGTACTGAGAGCTTATTATACATTTATTGACAATAAGTAATGAACACACATTGCCAAAATTAATTATCTGAGGACCCGAACAAATAAATTAATTGGAAACATTGCTATATTGCAGGGACAAAATTATTTCTTAGTCCTCTTTCTGCTGCTAAGTCTAGCACACTGACTGTGATGATGTGGACTGATTTTAGTCAGAATGGAGGGTTTTAAAAGGAACCAGAGATAGTGATGGTACGGCCACCAATCACTGGATGACACCTCCACTCGCTTTCACCATTGAGTTAGTAAAACTCCGTGTTGACTCCCATTTCAAAGTGAATTCCATGAGTGGAACAGAAATGAAGCAAGGGTTTCCTTTCCTGTTAAATCTCTGTTCCTGTCTTAATGTTTACTAGTGACATTTTAGAAAATAAATAAATAAAAATGGAGGTGATGTCAGCAAACATGGGGAAGTAGGCAGCTCCAAGAGCCCATTTTCTTGACAGCAATATAGAAAAATCAAGCAAAATTGCCAGAATCAACTTTGTCAGAACTTCCAAAACAACACAATAATTCCCCATAATGCCCCTAATCTGTGGTTTTGCTTTCTGTGATTTCAGCTGCCAGTGGTCAACTACGGTCTAAAAATATTAAATGGAAAATTCCAGAAAGGAACAATTGATGTTTTAGGTTGCACACAGTTCTGAGTAGTGTGATGAAATCTCAGGCATCCTGTTCTGTCCTGCCCGAGATGTGAATCATCCCTTTGTCCGGTGTATCCATGTTGTATATGCTACCCTCCTATTAGTCACTTAGTAGCCATCTTGGTTATCAAGTCATCTGTCAGTCATGGTATCATAGTGCTGGTGTTCAAGTAACCCTTATTATACTTAGTAATGGCTCCAAAGCACATGAGTGGTGATGCTGGCAATTCAGATATGCCAAAGAGAAGCCTTAAAGTGCTCCCTTTAAGTGGGAAGGTGGAAGGTCTTGACTTAATAAAGACGAAAACCTGCATGCTGAGGTTGTTAAGATCTGTGGTAAGAATGACTCTTCTATCCATGAAATTATAAAGAAGAAAGAAGTTCATGCTAGTTTTGCTGTCAAATCTCAAGACTGTATGTAAATGAAAACACATGTAGGGTTTGGTACTATCTGTGATTTCAAGCATCTACTAGGGGTCTTAGAATGTATACCCCGTGGAATAAGAAGGAACTACTGTAAAAGGTTTACAGCAGTCAAGTGACTGCTGAGTCAGCAAACAGGCAACTTAAAAATGGTGAGAAAGATATGTCTGGTTTCTCCTTGCCCTTACCCTACTCCCTTCCCAACTTGGCAGTAGTCTGGAAGAAAGTAGTTCACTCTCTCAGTGGGGGATCTTGGTCCTTGATCCTGGAGGGAGCAGCACAGACCTTACTTGCAAGGAATTGTGTGTCTGTTCCAATCTGCTCAGGGGCTGCCTGAAGAACTGACACAAGTCACTTGCCTGTGTTTCACCTACCCCAGGAGTCACTTAGTGTGGAAAAGCAGCAGGCATTCCCGGAAAACATTGCAAAGCAAATAAACAAACTACCGTCACCTGAGTCAAAAGATTACCGTTGAGGCATCCAATACAGCATCCAGAGTCTAGGAACAAAAGCTTGGAAAACAGATTCTTTGGGAAATTAGGTCACTCAAAAGCACCTATGTATAGGGGCTGGCCCCGTGGCCGAGTGGTTAAGTTCGCGCGCTCTGCTGCAGGCGGCCCAGTGTTTCATTGGTTCGAATCCTGGGCGCGGACATGGCACTGCTCACCAAACCATGCTGAGGCAGTGTCCCACATACCACAACTAGAAGGACCCACAACGAAGAATATACAACTATGTACCAGGGGGGCTTTGGGGAGAAAAAGGAAAAAAAAAAATAAAATCTTTAAAAAAAAAAAAAAAGCACCTATGTATAATGGTGAATTTAGAGAGACAGGGCAGGAGCCATGCTCAAATTGACCTGAAAGACCCTAAGCTTTCACCTCTGGCTGATCTTGAGGCTCAGAGCAAGCAGGAAGTGATGGCCAAGACAGAGTGACAAATGGCCTGAGTAAGTGTTGAAGGAGTGCTCCAGCACAGAGCCAATCTGCAAAGACTAGAAGAGGTTTATTACTATTACTATTATAATAATTATTATTATTGTCATTCTATGTTTCTTCTTCATTGTTCTTTTCTCTTTTTGGGGGGTGTGGAACTTTGGCATTCAAGGAAATATCTGGCAGAAGACTAGCTGAACCCAAGCTAAAGGAATAGAGACCTCAGAGACCACAGGTGACAAAGAAAATATGCTTTACAAAAGTAGTTCAGCAAAGTCACTAAATAAACAGCTACAGTCTTCAGGAAGCAACAAAACAAACCCAGAGGAGGGGGAAGAAGATGATTTCCAGAGTTCCTCATAATAATATTGAAAATTTCCAGTTTTCAACAAAAAATGATAATGCATTCAAAGAGACAAGAACATGTGCCTCTTCACAGAAGAAATTTACAGACACTATCTCTGAGAAGGCACAGACATTTGACTTTCTAGAGGAAGACTTTAAATCAACTGTCAGAAATATGCTAAATTGCTAAAAGAAACTATAGACGAAGAACTAAAGAAAACCAGAAGAATTATGTATGAACAAATAGGAAATATAAATAAAGGGATAGAAATTACCAAAGGGAACCAAACAGAAACTGTGGAGATGAAGATTTAATAACTAAAATGAAAACTCACTAAGGATATCTATAATGGTTAACTTTATGTGTCAGTTTGACTGGGCTAAGGGGTGCTCATGTAGCTGGCAAAACATTGTTTCTGGATCTGTGAGGGTGTTTCCAGAAGAGATTAGCATTTGAATCAGTAGGCTGAGTAAAGAAGATGGCCTTCATCAATGAGGGTAGGCATCATCCAATTCATTTGAAGCATGAATAGAACAAAAAGGTGGAAGAAGGGCAAATTTGTTTTCTTTGCTTGAGCTGGGGCATCCATCTTTTCCTTCCCTTGGACATCAGTGCTCCTGTTCTCAGGCCTTTGAATTTGGACAAGGACTTACCTTATTGCCCTAACCAGTGTGTAAGCCTTTGAACTAGGACTGAATTATATCACTGGTTTTCCTGGTTCTGCAGCTGGAGATGGCAAATTTTGAGACTTCATGGCCTCCATAATCATGCGAGCCAATTCCCATAATATATCTCCTCTTATGTATCTACATCTATATCTATATCTATACTTATCTATCTATCTATATCTATAGATCTTATTGTTTCTATTTCTCTGGAGAACACTTAGTTATGCAGATTTAATAGCAGATTTGAGCAGCCAGAAGAAAGAATCAGAGAGTGTGAAGATAAGACAATTGTGAAATTATTCCATATTAGGATCAGAAGAAAAAAAGAATGAAGAAAAATGAACAAAGCCTAAAAGATGTGTGGAATAATGTTCAACATACCAACATATGTGTACTGAAAAGCCCAGAAGAAGATGAGAGAGAGAAATAAGAAGAGAATTTGAAGAAATAACAACCAAAAACTTTTGAAATTTGATAAAAGACATAAATCTACACATTCAGTAACCTCAATGACCTGCAAGAAGAATAAAAACAAAGAGATACATATCAAAATACACAATAATAAAATTTTAATAAGGAAAGGACAAAGATAGAATCTTTGCATCAGCAAGAGAGAAGAGATTCATCATGTCCAAGAGATCCTCAACAAGATCAACAGCATACTTCTTATTAGAAACTGTGGAGCCCAGAAGGGAATGGGATGATATATTTTAAAAGCTTAAAGAAAAATGTTGATGAAGAATTCTATATCTGGTCAAACTATCCTTCAAAACTGAAGAGAAATGAAGACATTCCAAGATAAAAAAAATCCCAGAAATAATGTTTTGCCAGCTTTCTGGGCAACCCTTAGCCCAGTCAAGTTGAGACATAAAATTAGGGCCAGTAGATCTGTTCTACAAGAAATACTAAAGGGAGTCCTTCAGCTGAAATGAAAAGACATTACTCAGTAACTCAAAGCCATATAAATAAATTTAAAACTCTGGTAAAGATGAATACAAAGGTAAATTTAAAAGCCAGAATTATTGTATTTTTAGTTTCTAACACCTCTTTATGTTTCTCGTATGATTTAAAAGACAAATGCATAAAACAATGTGAATCTATGTTAATGGGCACACTATGTATAAAGATGTAATTTGACGCAAAAACAACATGAGGGTTGAGCTGTAGAGGAGCAGAGTTTTGTGTAATATTGAAATTAAGTTGGTATTAATTAACATTAAATTGTTATGAATTTGGGATGTTAATTATAATCCCCATGGTAACCGCGAAGAAAATTTCTAAAAAACATACACAAAAGGAAATGAGAAAGGAATCAAAATGGTACACTACAAAAAATAAATGAGGAAATAAGTAAGTAAATAAATAAATGGACAGGTTTCTGCTTCCACCCATGATGGAGCTCCTTGTATTAGATTTGCTCTCATTCTACATACAACTAGAAAATAGGATAAATATGCAAAACAACTTTTTTCAGACATTGAACAACAGATAGTACTGGACTGTGATCCCTGAGAGAATGGAAATAAAGATGCTGGTCTATATCATCATCCCAGCTTTCTGCCTGGAGTCAATTTCTGGACCACAGCACAGGAAGAAGAAATCCAATCAGAGTCTGGAGATTTTGCTGATAAGAGTCGACAGAGAAAGGATATTAGAGAAGCTGATACAGTGGGAATTTTTGAGGACAGAGAATCAGAGAAGAGCGAACCACTCAGAAGAGGGCTGCAGAAATCTGCAGGGGCCCACTTGAGTCTTTGGCTGAATACTGATCTCTACAAGTACAGAGTAATATTTCATGAAACCAGAAATAGGCAATTTTCAGGGAACACTAAGCTGAAGAATACCCAAAATTCTCACAGGTCTTGGAAACATTCACATTCCCAAGAGCCAAAGTAAGATATTATTGAATTCTGAGGGCATTCAGTAGAGATCCCAGTAGATTAGTGACTCTGTAGTAGGGCTAAATTAGCCCTAGAGAAAAGGCTAATCTAAATGTACATCAAAAAGTGCACATAAAACTGACCCACGAGTAATTTAACTGCTTGACAAAACATTCTAAAACACTCTTCAAAGGTAGACAACAAAATCCAAACACTCAACAATCAAAAATTACCAGGTGAGTGAAGAGGCAGCAAAATGTGATGCATCACCAGAAGAAAAATCAGGCAATAGAAACAGACTCAGATATGGCACATAATTGAATTAGGAAATAAGTACTTAAAAATGCTAAGTGCTTAAAGACTAAAAGGAGAATTTGTGTATAATGAAAAAAGAAATGGATAATATCTTTAAAAAATTTTTAGAGTTTAAAAATATCTGAAATTAAAAATTGGATGAGATTAACAAGAGATTAAGCACTGAAGAGGAAAAAAATGAGTCAATTCAAAAACAGAACAAAGGAAATTAAACAGAAGCACAGAGAGGGAAGAGATGCAGACAAACTGAACAGAGCAGCAGTGAGCTGAAGACACTGTCACAACCCACATGTTCTATGAGGGCATCAGAAAAAGAGTAGAAGGGAAAGACAAATATTGCGGAAAATTGAAGAAAATTTTCAAATTTGTGAAAACTATGTATCCACTAATACATGAAACTTGACAAATTTCAAGGGAGGAAAGAAAAGTCAAAGAATGCTATACCAAAGCATATCGTTATTGAATTTCTGAAAATCAGTGATAAAGAAAAAATCGTAGAAGCATCTGGAGGAAAGGAAGACATTTTTTATACAAGGAAACAAAAATCAAAATGAACATAGATGTCTTGTCGTGAACAAAGCAAGCCGGAAGACAAAGGACCATCATCTTGAAATTGTTGAAAGAAAAAGACACCTGTAGAAACAACATTCTATAGACAGTGAAAATGGCCTTCAAAAATGAAGATGAAATGATGACTTTTTCTGACACGTGAAAGGCAAGAGAATGCATTGCCAGCAAGAGTTCACTGCAAGAAATGTTTAAAAATTTCCTTCACACAGAACAAAAATTATACCACATGAAAACATGGATGTATGGAAAATAATAGAGTGATAGAAGTGATAAATATGTGGGTAAATATAAAAGATGACTCCTTGTTTTTAAAATTTCCTTATACAATGTCTTATCATTTAAAGTAAAAATTATAATTGTGTATTTTGAAGTTCATAACATATATAGAAATAAATGTATAATAACAATAGCATGAAGAACAGGTGGGGAAAATAGAAGTCAGCTGTTATAAATTTCTTACATTATATAGGAAGTGGTATAATATTATTTCAAGGCAGCATGTCATAACTTAAACATGAATATTTTAAACCATAAAGCAACCACTAAAAACTCAAGTAAAAAATTAGGTAAATCTTGTAAGCCAAAAGGGGAGATAAGTTGGAATATGAAAATATACCCCACAAGAATTAAATAAAAGAGGAGAAAAAGAATAAATTATAAATGGGACAATACAAAAGTGTAATAATTTTAAATCTTATTTTATCAATAATTACATAAAGTATATTTTAAATCTCTAATCAAATGCTGAGATTGCCAGGCTAGCTGGACTACAAAAGACACAATTATGATGCCATCTACAAGAAACCAAAAATAACAGTGTGGTATTGGTCAAAAAGGGACACATAGACCAGTAGAAGAGAAGAGAAAGCACAGAATACATCCACATATAAATGGCCAGTTGAGTTTTTGACAAAGGTGCCAAGGCAATTAGTGGGGACTAAGAAATCTTTTCAAAAAGTAGTGTTAGAAAAATTGGCTATCCAAATGAAAAAAAAAAATCAATTCTTCAAACCATACATAAACACACACGTGAGCACACACACAATGTGAGCACATACACAAAATGAATCATGGACCTAAAAGTAAAAGCTAAATTATAAATTTTTCAGGAAAAAACATAAAAGAAAATCTTTGCAAACTTTGGACATGCAAAAATTTTTTAGCTAGGAATCATTGAAGATGAATGATAAAAAAGAAAATTGATAAATTACACCTCATCAGAACTAAAGCCTTTTCTTCTTTAAAAGATGCCAATTAAAAAAAATAAGCTATAGACTGGGGAAAAAGTATTTGTAATATTTGTATCTGATAAAAAACTTGTATCCAAAATGCAGAAAAAACCCACAGAATTCAATAATATAAAGATAGAAAACATAACAAATGGGCAAAAATTTTGAACAGATACTTCACTAAAGAAGATATGCAAATGGTTAATATGTACATAATTAAAGATGCTCACCATCATTAATCATTATAAACATGCAAATTAAAACTATAATTGTTTACCACTACACACCCCCTAGCATGGCTAATAAAGACTGACCATATGAATTGTCAGCAAGGGTATGGAGCAACTGTAACGCTCAAACATTGCTGGTGGAAATGTAAATGTAATAATCTCTTTGGGAAACAATTTGGCAGGTTTATTTTATATACAGAAATTTAAACAGCCCCATACAACTAAGCAATTCTTCAACTTCTTGGTATTGCCAAAGAGAAACGAAAACATGATCATAAAAAGACTTGTAATGAATATTCATAGCAACTTTATTCACAATAGGAAAAAAAAGGAAACCAATGTACGTCAACAGGTGCATAGCTAAACAAGTTGTGGTATGTTCATACCATAGAATGCAACTTGACAGTAAAAAGGAATTAACCACCAATACATGGATGAATCTCAAATGATTATACTGTCAAAGAATCCAGATACCAGAGAGGATGTAAAATTACATGAAATTCTATTTCAGGCAGAATTAATCTATAAGGGGTACAAAAGATCAGTATTTACCTGGGGCTCTGAATTGTGAGGGAGAGGAAGAGAGCATGGGGGACCTTTTTGTGAAAAAGTGATGGAAATATTCTTTAACTTAATTGTGTTGCTGGTTAACTCCATGTATAGATTTGTCAAACCTCATCAAACTGTGCACACGCAATTTTCTTGCATGTCAAATATACTTCAAAGAAGTTGATTAAAAGATATAAGATAAATTAGACATATAGGAAGTTCGAAAACAGCTGATTCCTGTTGCTCAAATCAACTAAGTCCAGCTCTCATGGACTCAAGACTTGGGGACAGGAGATCAAAAAACTGAGCTGCAATTAAGAAAATTAGAGAACGGATTGGGTAACATCTCTATAGGACCTTTAAAGTACAATGTAGAAGATTTTGTAGCCCATGTGACAGAGGATTACCCAAGGAAGAGAAGGATTTATTTCCCAATCAAGGCAGTGGCTAGGACACGGTGGAGCATGCAGAATGTTATAGTAGACCCGGTAGACTGATGAGAGAGAGAAAATAGGTCAGATGCCCCTATTACAGAGAAAAAGGAAGAATCTGGAGGGAAACTGTGATAATCTGCAGGTAACTATTATATTGGCTGCTCTTGAGTCATTTTCTCCATTTAAATCTGGGCTGGACCTGTGAATTGCTTTCCTAATAGAGGAGAGCAGATGTCATTCTGGGTAACTTCCAGCATTGAGCCTAAAGAATTATGCAGCTTTTACCCTCACTTCAGGAATACTCCCTCTTGGGAAACAGCTATTGTGTAAAAAGCATGGCTAGTCTGAAACTGGCATGCTGTGAGGGAGCCCAACCTATCCACAAAAAGAGAGAGGGGTCACAGGAAAGAGCCTGAGAGCTGAGCATGTGCTTGAAGCCTTCTTGTATCTCTAAGCCAGCCACACACTAGTTGAATGTAGTTCTTGAAATGTGGCACTGCCATAAATATATCTAATATATGTAACAATGACATTGGGACTGAGCAGAGAATAGGTGCCAGAAGGGTAACCGGAAGCTTGTTTCCAGAGGTTGGAATGACAATGAAACAATTGTAAATGGAAAGCGGAGGAAAAGCAATTCATGTTAGGTAGTGGTAAAACATTTGGCGAGACTGTCACCTGTGGTACCTTGGAATATAGAAAATTTATTCAACGAATTTGTGCACCTAACTAGGAGATGTCTAGGCTGAACTTTGAAAGTGCCAACTGCCTTTTTCCTAGCTGTAACAGAGGCAGACGAACGAACGAATAAATTATTCAATTTTTGAGTAGAATCTAGAGAAAAAGCGTTGAAACCTGAACTTGCTAGTTTGGAAAACAAAACTGTTTCTCATGCTCAGCTTTCCTACTCAGAGAAAGATTCTCAAGGTAATAAATGGCCTCAGGGCAAGGGTCAAATTGAGGGCTCCTTCAGTAAAAGGTGTCCTTAGGGTCAAAATCAAATCAAGAATGCAGGTGTAAATCCTTTGTTAAGACGTTAGAAAGATTTAGTGTGGTGCCTTGTAGACCCAACTAGACAAATGACGTCTCAGAATCTTAAGGGCACTTTATCACAGCAGCACCAAGTAGAGTAACACTTGTCCTAAGGTCTTTGAGGGTGTGGCTCTCTCATGAAGTAAACACTGACGTGATTCAGAGAAAACCTACAAAGTTTATGAATGTAATTATCTTTCTGGAAGCATTACCAGCTTGGACTAAAAGGGACAGGGACAGTTCAAAATGACATGAGGCTTTTGGGCATCTCCTCTTCTATAGACAGGAAGGAGGCTGAGAAGATCTTTAGCTAGAAACACAGGTTATTTTATATTTAAAAGGAAGGATGATGGATGATACAGAGGGCAGGACCGGCAGTTCATAGGGCAGAGCCAAGACACACACATGCCCTTTCCAAAGAATAGAACTAAGCCCTGAACAAGGACTATTTCCTGCCCCTGCAGAAGGGGAATTGGTGATATGTGCCAAGGTAGAGTCAGAATTCCTACCAACCAGTGGCTGATAAGCATCTCCTTTTACTTCCTGGACTGCAGGAGAGTGTCCAGTTATTCTGCTTCTGTGTCTACGCTGTGTCACACCCTTGGGTGTATGGAGTCAGTTTACAGGTCTTCAGATAGAGGGGACTTGTACTTATTGAACTGACCCTGAGGAAAACCCAAAAGGAGCCCCGTCTACACCTCTACACCTGGGTCTGATTTAGAAGACGATATCCTGGTGCTCAAGCCCAAACATGATGTTAAAATGGGCCATACTTTCTTGGCTCCTGTGGGATGGGAGGCAAGTACATTTTGCATGTGGGAAGAATACAAATCAGTATGTGCCAGAGGGCGGATTGTGGAAGCCCATTATGTTGGTGGTCCCCAATGAATCCTGGTTGTTGATGATATTCATGCCCTTGTCCTTTTTTCAACAGGGCCTGGAGTAGGGTCAGGAAAGGGAAGTACCTACAGCGCGAGATTTAAGGATCTACTTACTCAGACTTGTATCCAAGGCATCTCATTGCCTGAGTCTGGTCCTGACTCTGCTGTGGAATTTGGTGTCAGCCTGTGACTTGCTTTAACAAATAGAAGGTGTTGCAGGTGATGCTTTGCCACTTCTGAGCCTCAGCCTTACCAATGTCTGAAAGCTACTGCTTTTGTGCTCTTGGGAGCCTTGAGCCTCGATGCAAGAAGCCCAGTCATGCTACTGCTAGGAGCACACAAGGGACAAAATAGAGAGTTCACATGGACCGGGAGAGGCTCTGAGACTACATGGGCAAAGATGCCCAGTCGTGCCAGCAATCCAGCTGAGCCAGCGTCCAACTGACCTGCCAGCTGAATGCGATCACAGGATTGAGCTCTGGCAAGACCAGATGAGCCCAGCCCACAAATTAGAGTCAAGGGCAAATAAAATGGTGGTTGTTTGAAGCCATTAAGTTTTGGTGTGTTTGTCAGACAGCAATAGATAACCAGAACAGAAACCATCCTTATCTGCTTTGGATTCTCTGATGACTTACGCACCTGATGTAAATCGTCACAGGAAATGGCAGAGGAAAGAAAAGCCCAGGGGATACCTGCTGGTAGGCAAGAACTATCTATGAGATTTCCTTGCCGAATCCCTGAGCTCGATGGGCTGGAGGTCTGGATTCTCAGAGTAGATGGCATCAGAGAAAGACTAGAAATATTATTTTGTTACCAAGTCACTTTCTGTCACCAATCTGGTTTGGTCTGGGACAAAGAGACTATTCATCTGATGAGGCTATAAATGTAAGTTACGGTATTAACCTATCACAAAGGAAAAAGCCATCTGACAGGTCATGGGCCTGAAAGATTTCATCCAGCAGAGAGCACTGTGGTGCCTGTCCTATGCAGACAGGCTTATGAGCAGACCGGCACGGACCAATCAGAGATTTAGCACAACAAGCAAGGATTCAAATTGCTCTATATCAAATGTCTCGACAGATATGTATGGATATGGTGTGGAGGGCACTAGGACCCCTGAGCTGACATAAACACAACCTAGGCTACTTGCAATATCCAGGCTTTGGGGCCTCACTTCTGCCCTGCTGTGGTTGGATGCCTGGGTCTTGAAGCATTGTGCAAATTACAGGACCTGAGGAGTCTCAACAGTAAGTGAATGTAAATGAAGGTGGCCTCCTAGGAAATAAAAATACAGGCTCATTATTTTGGTTTTCAATCCAGAAAGGAACACACTTCGAAATGGCAGTTTCTGGGAGGAATAAAATAATAGTAATAAGAATGATAGCTCTGCCCAAGTCAATTTTCTACAAGTGGCAAAATCTGATAGGAGCTCACAAAGTAGAGGAACGTCAGCCTCTCTTAAGCAGGGCGATCTCCAGGGAACTTGTCGTGAATCTATCATCACTGGGCCTTTTACCAACAGCATTTATTCAGCCCATTCATCCCATGAGGTGGTGGGGGTGGTGGGGGCATGACTGTACCCCTGATGCAGCCTTCACAAAATGTATTGCTACAGGGTGGGTAATATATGAAGTGATGTAAAAACGTTCCATTTTAAACATTTCCAAATTGGCCAATTTCCTTGATCTTTAAAAATATTTGCAAAGCACTGCGGTGATGGAAACATTTTGCTATCTTTAAAATGCATAGACCGGATTCATCTTGGAGATGGCTGTGCTATTCGAATATTTTATGGACGCCATTTCTGGAGGCTACTGGTATATGGAGAACTTGGCAAATGGTACCAGGAACGTTTGCTGGGTTTGCTCGACTATTCGCGTCGCTGCTCTGGGCTCCTTGCTACAGGAGGTTCTAGTTCATTCAAGACCCTCCTGAGCTGAGATCTCTTATCCTCATACTCCTCTATTCCTCAAAATCCTCAATATCCTTTATTCCTTTAAATCTTTGCTCAAAGGTCATCATTCTCATTTTGGCCCACACAAACCACCCTATGAATGCTAAAACCTGCTCCCTAACCCGTTTCATTACTGATGCCCCTTATTCTCCTCTATTAAAAAAATGAATGAATTACTTCTGTTAAATACAGATGGAATGCAAGCTCTATAAGAGCTGCATTCTTGTTCTTTTTCTTTTTTTACACAGTGCCTACAGCTCAATAAACATGCATGGAATGAATAAATAAATGATTGCATCTTTGGTAAGACACTTTATTTCTCTGATACATAAATCTCATTTCCTGAATGGGAATGATCATTCTAGTTTCCAGGATCGATAACCTATATAATCAAAAACAGTTCTGTGGAAGTCTAGTTCACGTTGGGTGACACCCAAGGAGGGTGCTTCTTTATTTAATTGCAATGACTGGTGATATCGGGAGATTTTGGTTTTTTATTTTCAACATAGAAATTTTCTCCAAGGATTCCCAAACTGTTAGTTTACACAGCATGAACCTGCATAATAGGATTGAACTAGTATGACTCATTTGCACATTTGTTAGATATATATTCATTAAAAGACTACGGTGCACCAGACACTGGATTCCGCCCATGGATGCAGAAATGAGTCAGTCATCAACATGTGTCCTCAAGGAGCTCCCAGTCTGGTACATGACAAAGACCTGCATATTTATACAAGGGTACAATGCAACTTGTGCTACAAGGGAGACAGGAGCAGACTGCTGAAGGAGCACAGAGAAGAGAGCTACTCACTGTGCCTGCCACAGAAGAGGTGATCAATGAATGGGTTCTTGGGGGAAGAACAGGAGTTGTCTGGATGGACTGAGCGGTGAAGAAGGGAAGGTCAGAGGAAAAAGTATTCTGGGCAGAGCATCTTCCTGTGGGAAAGGAAACGGGCCGGTCAAGGAACATTGGGAGTTTGCAGTGGGCCAAGTGTTCTGTGGAATACTGGATAAATGATTAAACTCAGTTCTTGGGAAAGGCCTCCATGAATCTCTGGTCAAAGAAACGACACAGCTTCGCAGACTCCAAAATAACTCTCCCTACTATGGAGGCAGCCTCTTTGAAGCCAGCATGCCTAGATGTGTTTGCGATATATCTTACATGCATGTAATATTTTTGTCCAGGTTGCTCCATGGTCTCAATATCCTAGGTGCCCAAGCATGGAACTAGGTGTCTAAAAACAATCGCAATAAGTGGTATCAACTAGAGCAAGCCCATTGGCAAGGTTCTTGTTAGTAGTTACATGATTTACACAGAAACGCACAAACACGCATTTAAGGAAAATAAGTTTGGATAAGTCTTCGTCCGATGAGAGGGTGGGAGTGGTTGGTATATTAATGAAGATGATACGCAAGGTGAATTAGTGCAATGTCTGTCTCCACAAGTATCACCAGGGCTCTCTGCCTTGACCTGGATGGCTAGCAGATTAAAACTCCCTCTCTCATACTGCCAAATGCACCTTCTGCTGCACTTTGAACACACTCACGAGTTTGCAATGGTTGTTCCCTCTACCAGGAATGTTCTTCCACCTGATGTCCACCTGGATTGCTCCCTCACTTGATTGAAATCATTGCTCAAGTGTCACCTTCTCAATAAAGTTTGCCTTGAGCACCCTATTTAAAATTGCAATTTCTTGCCCACTTCCCTACCCCATCAGCTCCTTCCTCGGGCTCTGGCACTCCCAATTGTCCTTCGTGTTGTTTAGTTTTTTCCACAGCAGTGGTTTTCAAGTCATATGTTTGCAGGCTTGTTCTAGAGCCTGCTGAAGGAGAGGAGATGGGGAGGTTGGACAGACAGGGTCTAGTTTTCCAGCATTTATTTTAAATTAGCTCTCTTAAATGGGTTTTATATTTTTGAGTAAATGGAATATACCATTTCAAGGGTTCTAGGGCTTTACAAAGTTTGAAAATGACTGGCAAAAAGAAAGCTCACTAAAGTTAGATCCCAGTCCTATATCTTATATATACAAGCTGTGTATGAGCGTAAGAATGTCATGCTCCTGCTTTGCACCTATGAGATGGTGGACAAAATAATGGTCTCTTGGTTTTATTCAAATGAAATTTTTCTGTGATTCTATATAGCAAACATACTCCCTGCTGTTTCAGAATAAAGAACAGGCTGCTCGTGAAAATGGTAATTATTCTGAGAGAGAGAGAGACAAGAGCAAGAACTGACATTAAGCGTAAGGAGAACACGTTCATAAATCAAAAGTGTGATGTTCACATTGGGACCAGGTACCAGAACATAAGTAGTGGGAAATAGGAAACAGGCTGGATGCCAGAAGGTGAGAAGAAAGGTCAGTTATGGCTACTTGGAAACAAACATAAGACAACATACTGATTCTCAGACTCCAAAGGGAAGGATTTGGGGTCTGGCTTTCCAGTGATTAAGCTGGTGAGGGATAAAGTAATGTTCTGTAGCCAAAGTCATGTTTGGAGACTCATTCCACAAATATACCCTCCCGCACTCGTGAGGCTTCAGGAGACATGGACCATTTTGCGCTTGTGTTTTTAACGTCAAAGCAATAGCAGCTTCTCTTTAGAATGCAGTTTCAAAGGAAATTGGATATTGTCTGACACACCCACAGGATTCATAATAGCAGCTGTCGTGGACATCCTATTCCTGGTCCTGAGCGCATCGTGATGAATATGAGCCTGCTCTTACTGAAAGGTCAAGAGAAATCAATAGAGAGAGTAACTTGAAACAGTATAGACTTTCCCTATATTTGCAGTGTGTTGAAAACATTCTTGTCTATCAGCCACTGCTAAGTTTCCTTTCCCCACTTTGATTATTCACTTATTTTGAAGGACTAACGGACGGAATTTTGTTAGAACTAATTTATCCTTGTGATATGACATTATTGATTCTGGCCAAAATGGTTTGATTTTTTGAAAAGTTGTTTGAATTATGGTTTACTTTTCAACAAGGGAAACAAAAGTTTGTTTTCTTGCTTTAAAAACAAATGGTACCTTATGGGATCTTATTTAGAGCTTAGCCCCCAAATTCAGAAGCTAATGAAAAACCCTAAATTTTCTCCTGAGTTTCTTGATTTAAATACCGATATAGTAAGTTGGATATCTGACTTCTCAGATGACATCATATTAGGAAAAATCTTTTAGGACTGGAGAAATGTCTGACTATTACACATGATAAAAGTAACTGAGTAAAAGGTGTCAGCCTAATAATAGCAAAGGAGAAGATGAAATATTACAGAAAATGAGACAAGTACTTCAATAATAAAAAATATGGTCATAACAAAATGTTTACAAAATAGGCACCTACTTTGAAATTGAAAAGAATGATGAAAACAGTCCACTAAATAGCTCTAGGATCAAAGACAAAGTAATACGTTCAATTAGAGTCCTAGATATTAATGCCAATTAGAAGAATAAACGTACATGAAAACTTAGGGCAGAAAAATCTGCTTTTAGAAGTACACTCATTAATATTGAAATAGGAAAATGAAAATTAACTCTCCAAATGATAACTTCCTCCTCTCCCTCCCCGCAAAAGGATTTTGAGGAGAATATAATAAATTACAAAGATAAAATCTGAAATTAATATTAAGAAACTGAAAAAATTAAAAAGATAAATAAATGTAAGAACTAGCTTTTTGAGTAAGTTCTAATAATAGTCAAACTTCTTGTAAAGGGAATCCAGTAAATTACAGGAAATTGAAAATACGAAATCTACATACCAGCAAGGGGGCATAGATCTGGGAGAGATTAAAGACTTATAAGAATAATACTATACAATTGTACAAATAACAATGGAAAATCTATATGAAATGGGCTATCGTCTACGCTTTGTCTCAAATTAGAAGAGGTAATATAGTAAATTTATTAAGAGGCAAGAATTTGAACATGTTATTAAAGACCTTCTCCAAAACTCTGGATCCAAAAAGTTTTACGTTCTATAAAATCAACAAAGAACAAATAATACTCAAGCTCTCTAAATTTTTCTGTATTGTGGAGAGCAGTACATTTCTTCTCAATTAAATTTATAAATCAAGCATAATTTTCATAATAAATTGTAAAGATAATTCAAAAAATCTAGAGACTAATTTTTTAAGAAATGTATTAATAAAACATTAGTCATCTAAGTCAACATGTTAAAATAATAATATGCGATCAAATAAAGTTTATACAGGAATGTGAGGCTAGTCCAATTTAAGATATACAATTTATCACTTTAATAAGCAAAGAAGGAAAAATATTAATAGATGTTAAATAATTTGACAAAATTTTATACTATTTCTTTACATTCAATAACATAAAAAAGCAAGCTTTGAGCAAACTATAAATAGAAAAATATGAACTCTACTTGGTGAAGATTTCAAAACCATTAGTTAATGTCAATATGAATATATAATAGAAAAATTATATGCATTCTATAATATATAATATGTAATATTGTTTTATATATACTATCTACATAAAATGTACCCTTAAACTTGTACTCATACTATATTTAAAGTTTTCCTGAAAGTTCCAAACAATACAATAAAAAAATAAGAAGAAATAGGAATATTACTAAGAAAAGGGGAGATTTAAAAAAAAATTCACAGAGGGGCTGGCCCCGTGGCCGAGTGGTTAAGTTCGCGCGCTCCGCTGCAGGCGGCCCAGTGTTTCGTCGGTTCGAATCCTGGGCGCGGACATGGCACTGCTCGTCAGACCACGCTGAGGCAGAGTCCCACATGCCACAACTAGAGGAACCCACAACTAGAGGAACCCACAACGGAGAATACACAACTATGTACCGGGGGGCTTTGGGGAGAAAAAGGAAAAAATAAAATCTTTAAAAAAAAAAAATTTCACAGATAATGAAATTTTTTGCCCACAAGAAAAAGAGAAAATCAAGAGGAAAACTATTACAAATGGTGAAGATTTACTAATTGGATTACATACAAAGTAAATATATAAAAGCAAATAGTTTTCTTATATAACAGCAATAACAAGTCAGATCACCAGACTCTTAAAGCGAACACACACACACACACACACAAACACACACAATCATCAGAAACAAACGGATCCCCTGAACTTGAAAGTAAAAGAAATTATGAAGGTATTGGAAAAGATCTTTAAAGAAATCTTTTCATTAGAAAGAATAAAGAAGAAATGATAGAAAAATACAATTTAATATTATGTTATAAAACTCAGTCAGAGAAAACTAAAAATATGTCACTTAAGATAAAAGTTAATTAAGATGAGTAAGTAAATCTTTTAAAAAGTCTAGAATGTTTTGTAAGAGAAAAAAAGCTGATAAATTTGAGAAATAAGCTAAGAGTAAGAATTAACCAGGAGCACAACATTCATATAATAGGAGTTTCCAAGAAAGAAAATAAAGAAACATGAATGGAGAATATAATCAATAAACTAAAAAAATAAATATTATCAGAGTTTAAGAAAGAAAGGAGTTTTCATATTGCAAGAACCCAGTAAGTGCCAAGTCAAATGATACAAGAAGCGACATCTATACCAAAAATGAAGACAAGAATACGTCCCAAGTGGCAGAGAGTCATAAAACAAATAGCCAAACAAAAAGCAAAAAAAAATAAATAAATAAATAAACAGTATTGTACCCTGCAAAGGAAACAAAAAGACCAAACCTTGGACTTCTCTTCAGCAGCCCTCTATGTCAGAAAGCAAAGTAGTTTTCAAAGTTGTGCGGGAAAATAATTTTGTACTTAGAGTTCTACATCTATCAAAAGTATATGTCAAATATGAATGCAGATTTAAAACATGCTCAAATGTGCAGGAACTCAAAACAGTTATTTCCTCTGTACTTCTTCTTGGAGGAAAATATCTTCAGGTAAGGTTTCAGCAAAAGAAAAAAGAACCTAGACAGACTGTCAAAGAGCAAGACCTGGAATCAAATCACAATGCAATTCCATCACAAGTGCATCAAACGAAATGGCCCTGGAAAGAATGGCCCCAATAAGAAAGGGGATTTTATTTTAAAAGTTGCTTGAGGAAGCTGAATGCCCACAGTGCTGCAATGAAGACAGCACATTCTGTCTATTCACCACCACCACAAAGAAAACAATAGCAAAGTAGCTAGAGGAAAACACTATCCATCAATCGCATACATCAAGTGCAAAGAAAACTGAGACGTAGAACACTTTGAAAGGATTGATGGAGTTCCTTTGCTGTAGGAATCTGTTAATGTATCAGTGCCAAACAGAATATTCCTCTTTAAAGGTATTTTTTAAACATCTAGTAGGACAAACTTCCATTAAGTTTACTCTATTTCTCTCTCTCTTTTTATTTTGGGACATGTATTACTCCAAGTTCTTTTTCGAATTGTTTTTGAAGTTCTCTAAAAATGTCAATTGACATTGACATTGACATTGACATTCTTAGTGAGCTTGCAGAATAATGGTATATTAACTGGGTGAGAATGTTTAAATAAAAATATTTATCCTTACCTCTCAGGACTCTGGGAATGTTTCTCAATCTATTCAAACTTTTCTTAATCTCAAGAATTAGAGAATAAATATTCTTCAAAGGCACAAATGATCCATTACAACAACCGATTAAGTTTTGAATGTTGAATCAGCCTTCGTTCCTAGGATAAAATTTTACTTCATTATCTATTTTTGGATTTTATTTACTAGTAGTTTTTTGACAACTTTGGCATCTATGTTCATGAGGAATGCTGCTCTGTGACTTTTTTTTCTTGTAATGTTTTGGTTTTGGCATGACTTCCCCATCAGTGGGGAAGTTTTTTGATCTCTCCTGTTTTCTGGAAGAGTTTGTATGTAACTGGCATTATTTCTTACTTAAATATTTCGTAGAGTTTGCCAGTGAGGCTATCTGGAGCCAGAATGCTTGTTGAAATACTTTAATTTAAAACTCAATTCATTTAATTTATTTATTGCTCTATTCAGGTTATCATTTCTTCACACGTGAACTAGGCAGTATATATATTTGAAGGAAATAATTCATTTCATTTAAGTTGTCAAATTTATGGGTGCCTTAGTCCGTTTGTGCTATTATAGCAAAATACAACAGACCAGATAGCTTATTAAGAACAGAATTTATTTCTTATAGTTACGGAGACTGGAAGTTTGGGATGAGGGTATCAGCCTGCCTGGGTGAGGGCTTTCTTCCAGGATGAAGACTAGTCACCTCTCACTATGGCCTCACATGGTCAAAGGGGAGGAGAGCTCTCTGGCACTTCTTTTATCAGGTACTAATTCCATTCATAAGAGTTCTGACACCACGACTTAAGCACCTTCCAAAGGTTGCACCTATTAATACCATCACCTTTGGGGGTTAGAAATTAAACATATGAATTTTGGGGGAACATTAGACATTCAGACCATAGTATGGACATACATAAAGCTATATTATTCCCTTATTATCCATTTAATGCTTATAGCGTCTGTAAAGATGTTGCTTATTTCATTCCTGATATTTGTAAGTGTCTTCACTCTTTTTGTCTTAGTCTGCGTGAGGATACAATCAAATTGATTGATTCTTTGAAAGAATCAGCTTTTGGTTTCATTTCTTTTTTTTCTTGCTGCTCTGTTTTCTATTTTTTCCAACTTTATTGATATATAGTGACATACAACATTGTGTGAGTTAAAGGTGCACAAGGTGTTGATTAGATCAACTTACATGTTGCAAAATGATTCCCATCATAATGTTAACTCACACCTCCATGCCGTCACAAAATTACCATATTTTTTGTGGTGAGAACATTTACAATGTACTCTCTTAGCAACTTTCAAGTACATCATACAGTAATATTAGCAATAATCACCAGGCTGTATAGTAGGTGCCCAGAACTTGTTAATCTTATAGCTGGAAGTTTGTCCCATTTGACCAGTATCTCCCGATTTCTCCCACTCCTCCAGCCCCTGGTAACCACAACTCTACTCTCTGTTTCTCCAGGTCTGGATTTTTGGATTCCTCATATAAGTGATATTATACAGTATTTATCTTTTTCTGACTTGTTTCACTTAGCATAATGTCCTCAAGATTCATCCAAATTATTGCAAATAGCAAGATTTCCTTCTTCCTTATGGGTGAATAATACTCCACTGTATATCTATCTATCTATCTATCTATCTATCTATCTATCTATCTATCTATCATCTGTCTAGTCACATACCGCATCTGCTTTATCCATTCATCTGCTGACTGGCACTTAGGTTGTTTCCATATCTTGACTATTGTGAATAATGCTGCAACAAACATGGGGGTGCAGAAATCTCTTCGAGATCCTCTTTTCATTTCCTTTGGTTATATACCCACAAGTGGGATTGCTAGATCATATGGTAGTTCCATTTTGAATTTTTTGAGGAACCTCCATACTGTCTTCCATAGTGGCTGCACCAATTGACATCCCCACCAACAGTGAAAAAATATTCTGTTTTCTCCACGTCTCCTCATCAGCGTTAGTTATCTCTTGTCTTTTTGATGTGTGAGTTGATATTTCATTGTGGTTTTGATTTGCATTTCCCTAATGATTAGTGATGTCAAGCACCTTTTCATATTCCTGTTGGTAATTTTTATGTTTTCTTTGGGAAAATGTCTATTTAGTTCCTCTGCCCCTTCTTTAATCAGATTGTTTGTTTTTGTGCTATTGAGTTGTATAAGCTCTTTACATATTTTGGATATTAGCCTCTTAGCAGATATATGATTTGAAAATATTTTCTCCCATTCCATAGGTTGCCTTTTCGTTTTGTTGATGGTTTCTTTTGCTTTGCAGAAGCATTTTAGATTGATGTAGTCTACTTATTTATTTATAATATACAGCAATGAATATAAATGAACAACTATTCTCCAAAACATGATGGATTCTTACAAATATAATGTCCAACAAAAGAAGCCAGACACAAAAAAATACATTCTCTATAGTACCATTTATGTAAAAGTGCACAAGGAGGCCAAACTGATTCATGATGTAGACATTAAATTGGTGGTGTCTTCTGGTGAAGGATAGTGTAGTCACTAGACGGCGACATGCTGGGGGAGTTGGTGGTCTTGAGTCTGGCGGTGTTCTGCTTCTTGATCTGGTGCTAGTAACCAGATCAAACTGTCCAATTACGATTTTGATGCTTCTCTGTATGTTTTGCATAATAAAAAATATAGTGCCCCCAAAAGCCAAAAAAGGCACTAAATGAATTTAAAAAAAAAGAGTTTAAATGGTGTACCGGGTTAAATGCTACATTTGGCCATTGTGTTTTGAAATATCTCAACTTATGGGGAAAAGCTTCTGGTGAAGCTTCTATTTTTAACTAGATACCTCTGTTCTATATTAGAATGGAATAATATTAAAAATGCATGACTTCATAGTTCTAAAATTGGCAAAAAATCAAAATAATTATAGAGCTAATTACCAGATATGTTTGCTCAATAAAGAAACTTGTCACAAAAAAAGAAAAATACTGTATACACAGTGAAGAGTAGATCTAAAGTGTCAACAGTTTCAAGTTTTTGATCATAAAGTGCACTTTGAGGTCAATTAAAATAAAAAAATTAGAAATATTAAAGACATATCTAAACGTTGCTCAGAAAAATGCTGGTTATTCTGTATTATAGACAGAGAGAGCTAAGAAATTGATTAAATATTTGAATGTGCCAAAAATAACTATCTGTTTATGTTATATTTTAACTCTCAAAAAACAAGGTTATTTAAATTTTGTCATTTTACACAAAGTTATATGTTATTTCTACTTTTTTAGGTATAAATTAACTTTTGAAACTGATTTTCGAGGAGAATTATTTTATAGTTCCACCAATATAATGATAAAATATGTTATTATTTTCATATATACATATATTTTACATACATATGATGATAATGTATATGGTCACCCTATGGATATAGAAACTCAATATAATAAAATATTGAATCTCTCCAAATCAATATATAAATTTAAAGCATTTCAACTTAAAATCACAATGAGTTTTATCCTTGAACTGGAAAAGCGTATTCTAAAATATACCTCAGGGGGCGGCCCGGTGGCGCAGCAGTTAAGTTCGCATGTTCTGCTTCGATGGCGGCCAGGTGTTTCCTGGTTAGGATCCTGGGTGCAGACATGGCACTACTTGGCAAAAGCCATGCTGTGGTATGCATCCCACATATAAAGTAGAGGAAGATGGGCACAATTGTTAGCTCAGGGCCAGTCTTCCTCACCAAAAAGAGGAGGATTGGTGGCAGATGTTAGCTCAGGGCTAATCTTCCTCAAAATGAATAAATAAATAAATAAAATAAAAAACAGAAATTAAAATATACCTCAAAGAGCAGAAGTCCTAGGATAATCAAGTCAATAAAGAATAAGAAGGAGACTTGTCATAAGAAATACCAAGAAATCTTATAAGCAATGCTAACTAAAACAATAAAGTCTTGATGCAAGGATAGAAAAACAGAACAATGAACAGAATAGGATCCCAAAATCAAATCTAAAATATCTATAGAAAGTTGATCCATAGCAGAAGTGCCATTTCATTACTATGAATGAAACAACACGGAACGTAGTTAGCAGGGTTGTGGCAAACAGTTTCCCTTGTAGAAAAAAAATTCTATCTCTACTCCACAAACAAAACTATTTTCAGATGGAATATTGATCTCAAAGTGAACCACAAACTTTAACTTTAAAAAGAAAATATAGAAAAATACTTTTTCATCAACATTCCCCATAGAACATAAAGGAGAAGTTTGATTAGTATGATGAAATTAAAAGTTTACATAATGAAACTAGTGAAGACATCATATACAATCTAAAATAATGTCTTAGTGTATTGCATGTAACCAACAAAGAATTAATATGCAGATTACATAAGAACCCCTAAAATAAATTAGATGAACACAAACAATCCGATCAAAATATGGGCCACAATTTTAACATTTCACAAGCACAAAGCCGAATGGCCAATAAATACGTGAAAACATATGCCATTTCACTAGTCATGAAAGAATTGCAAATGAATACTAGGATAAGATACCACTTCATACCCACAAGATTGGCAAACATTTTAGAGCCTGATATGATAAGTTTTGGCAAGGATGTTGAGCAGCGTGAACTCATGTGCGTCGTCAGTGGGAATTTTAATTGCTGTCACTACTTTGGAGACACTTGTGGCAATTTTTAGTAAAGCTGAAATCATCTGTACTGTTTAACCAGCAATGCTACTCTCAGGCCTGTAGATTAGAGAAATTCTCACACATGGACTTGAGAAAGCATTGTTTATTATTCAGCCTCATGGGTAAAATGTGAAAAATTAGAAAAAACAAACCTAAATATGTATTAAAAAGGGAATGAATAAACATATAATTCATTCTATATAGTAGTACACCATAAGAAAGTTAAAGATCAACTAGATTTACATAATTTTCTATAGATAAATTCTAAAACTTTAATTTTGAGGGGAAAAAGTAAATTCAGAAATAAGATTTTCTATAAGATTTATAAATAAATTTAATTATACAATATACTTATATATTTAATAAGGCTAGAAAAATGTAAAGAAATAATGAACAGAAAAGTCCTGATAATAGTTATCTTTGGTAAAGACTGGAGGTGCAGGAAGAGGGGGATAGACAGGGAAATATGGTGGATAGAAATATATGGACATTAGATAAATACTTCAATTTTTTAAAGCCTTTGTGATGGTTGCAAGGGTGTTTGCTTTATCATTCCATGTGCCATTTTATGTCTATAATACTCCAAAATGTGATGGGAGCAAATATTAAAAAATAGAAAGATAGTCTAAGTATACTGACAGGATTAAAAACCAGTATACAAGGTATGAACCAATTTCTTTTACTTATGGATAAGTATCTGTGCATAAACACTTATAACTGGAGTTGAAGGCATGAAGGAATGTAGCAGGAAGTATTACTTTGATTCAATCCGGGTGAAAAGATGGATGATTTAATCTGCGTTTTCTCTCTCTGTGGTTTCTTATTTTTCTGTATTTAGGCATAGGGTCTTTATAGTTACCTGAGGGGAGTCACGGTGTCAAGAGAAATAGTATTTGAATAAAAACGCTACCAGACAGGAAGTACCGTGTGGCCTGGATTCCAGCTGCTTTGAGTCCTGCTGTTTCCCCAGAAAAGAGCTTCCTTCTCCACATATATTAGGTTGCTGGAAAAAATAAATAAATGAATGCATTATCAAAGGAAATTCTAAATTAGGCATTGAGGGAGTCATTAGGACCTACAATTTAACCAACATTTACTGAAAACTTGGCTTTAGAGAAAAAAAGATGCAATTTGTGCCCTCAGGTACCTTATTCTCTAGTGCAGGAATCAGATGTGCAAAAATGCGATTTTTGTTGTCCTGGAGTGTTGGTAGGATCCAAATGTGTACCCTGTTATCAACAGACCGTGCTCAAATCAAGCTCTTATGCTCAAAATTAACAGATTTTAATGGAATCCACATGCTTCTTATTTTAGACTTGGGAATTCTGCTCTTGCACAAGAGGACACTTGGGGTAAGCATGTGGGCCCAACTACACTACATCTAGTGATGTCAAGAGCTCAGGTATGGGGGCAACAAACATTTGTTGCATTCAACCCCACTGCAAATAAGTCTTCTGTTTACATTGTGTTATTTTACAGTGAATCTGGGAGAGATATGGAGTGAATTAACAGTTGCTTTGCTCAAAAGCCCTGTCCTGGATTCTGCTTACGGCTGTGATGAATTAGCACATAAAGGACCAGTCTTCCCTGTGAGAACGACTAGAAAAGCTGGATAACGTGAATTTTAAAAAAATATATGTGACGGCCTTAAATATCCAGCAAGGCAGCCAGGATATGAGATGCCAAAGCCCCAAAGGAAAGCTGTTGAGGTGAGTCTGCTATTCAACTCTACCTCTTCAGTCCAGCAACTTATCGATTCCGTCCCAAGATATGTGGAGTCTGAGAATCAAGTGAAAAAGAGCTGCTCTGAATCAGAGAAGCTGGCAGAGGTTTGAGCAGTCTCACAGGGAGAACAGGAAGAAATCAGAGTTCACGGATCTTATCTCTTGAGTGCCCAAGATCCCAAATAGAAGAGAGGAGGAGAGAAGTGAGAACAACTTTGCCCCTTGATATGTTCTCTGCTGTGTAACTTGTGCTCCTGAAAGATGAAGAAACAGACTAGCCTGTGGATACTAAGGGACTGAGGAGCTGAGCAGGGCTATGAGCAGCTTTACGGCATGAGAGAGATGAGCATCAGAGTTCAGAGCACTCCAAGGTGAGGGGGCCCTGGGGAACACCTTGTGGTTTCAAATAGGGACCCTTGAAAGGCTAGGAGAATCGACTGGAATATGTTTTACAGAACCTAAAAATCAGCTCGAATGGTCTCAGTCCCACATTGGGGGTCTGCTAGAAAACTCTCTACAACCCATAACCTGAAGAAAATAATACCTGAAATAAGAGAATATCGTCCAGAAACTCTATATACAAAGTATATAGCATCTTTGCACATTTAGTATCCGCCATTCTTTTAAAAATTATTGAGAATTCCAAGAAAAAAGACCAAGAGAAGAAATATACAATATAAACATATCCATGATTGATGCAGATATTGAAGTTGTCAGATGTGGACTTTAATATAACTTTTTTTCGGGGGGGGATGAAGATCGGTCCTGGGCTAACATCTGTTGCCAATCTTCTCCTATTTTGTATGTGGGGTGCCGCCATGGCATGGCTTGGTGAGCAGTTTGTAGGTCTACACCTGGGATCCGAACTTATGAACCCTGGGCTGCTGAAGTGGAGCGCGTGAATTTAACCACTATGCCAACAGGCCGGCCCCTAATATAACTTTTAATATGTATTAAAGTAGATGACAAGATGGAAAATTCCTCTACAAGTCATACATATATATATATATATATATATATATATACACATATATATATATATATATACATATTATATATATATACATATATACATGAAATACCAGAACTGAAAATCTCAATACCTCAAAATGAGAACGCTATAGCGCTCTTCCCTTTTTCTTCCTTTTCTTTGGTCATCCTCTAGAAAAATCGATTCTATACCCACCCCTTTCCTTGTCTTCCATTTCTCCTGTTTTTCTTCTCTTGCCTGAGAAGACCAAGGCCAGTGCAGCCTGAAAGAGGAGTCCTTCAAGGCTGAGGAGTCTTCCTGGACTGGCAGGGCCTGGGAGCTAGAACAGGAAAGGCAGGCAGGCCTGGGGAGGCAGCTGGGGCTGGTAAGGCCTGAAGGGCTGGGGTTGAGGAGGTGACCATGATCAAGCAGGTGAGCAAAGACTGCAGGGTCTGTGGAGTCAGACACAGAAATACACATACAATACCTCTCACGTATATAAATGTTATAAACTGGCAAAAATAAACCAGTACTGACAAGTCAGGATAGTGGTTACCTTTGGGGAGGTAGATAGAGATTAGGAGAGCATAAAAGGGGGTCTGGCATGCAGAGAAATTTCTGTTTTCTCTTCTGGATAATGAATTACTTGATTACGTGGTTTTCTACGTCTCCGTGTGAAAATTCATCAAGCTGTACACTCAGTATTTGTAATTTTTGATATTTAAGTTATATTTCAATAAACGTTTCCTTAAAATAATAAATTGTGACCTGAGTTTTCATTAATAAATTAGAAGCAGCAGAAAATAAGGCAAGGAGAGTTAAATATTTGGCAATGTGAGTACAGGTCCAGGAGTATAGAACATTAGGATAAATGTGTAAACTACACCAGCTGCCCAAATGAAATGGAAACGTTGACGCAGGAATTGACGGGGGTGGACCTAGAGAAGCAGGCAGGGACAACACACGGAGAGACGTAAATATAACACAGACAATCTTGGCTAATAATGGGAAACATTGAAGAATCATGAAGGGAAGACGGTGGAGGCGGCCTCAGGATTGTATTTTACAAAGATAATGACATTCAAGCAAGCAAATGGTTAAAGGAAACAAAAAAAAAATAGTGGGGGTCAGCCCAGTGGCCAAGTGGTTAAGTTTGTGCACCCTGCTTTGGTGGTCCAGGGTTCCCTGGTTCGGATCCTGGGCACCAACCTACACACAGCTCATCAAGCCATGCTGCGGCAGTGTCCCACATAGAAGAACTAGAAAGACCTATAACTAGGATACACAGCTACGTATCTGGGCCTTGGGGAGAAACAAAAAAAAGAGGAAGATTGGCAACAGATATTAGCTCAGGGCCCATCTTCCTCACCAAAAAAAGCATACCATTAAAAAAAAAATGAAAATGAAAAGTTTAAGAGAGAAGTTGGGAGAAACTGTAAGAGTATTACTTTCCCCATTTTTTTATTTGATACTACTTGAAATTGATAGATTATAAGGATATTTACCTATATTATGGTATTTAAGGTAATAAAGGCAAGGATATGAGAAATAGAGTCTATAAACATCACAAACTGTGAAATCTAAAACCAAAATCATAGACACAAAGTAAAAGAAAACATAGACCATAGAGCAAATAGCAGATTCCATAAGAAACAGGAAAAACAAATGGAATAACATAAATGACAGAATTCAGAACAAAAGTATCTGTTATAGCAACAAATGTCAGTGGGATAAACTAACCCACTAAAAGAAAAAGACTCAGATTACATCAAAAAATAAAACCTAACAATAATCCATACATATGAGACATATTTGATATTGACTCAGAGGGGTTGAAAGTGAGGAGACAGAATAAAATTGCACCAGAAAAACACAAAAGAAAACATAAATCAGAGATCACAATATTAGCATCAAAGTTAAATCTGACAAAAAAATAAATGACAAAAAGAGCTTTATGATAATAAGTGCACAAACACGTAGAAGATCAAATGCTCATGAGTCTTTATGCACCAAATAAAATAATTAAAATCTTTAACTAAGAATTGGAGGCAATAAAAGGAAAAAACATTGAAAAATGTTGGGGCAGGCCCAGTAAGTTCACAAGTTCCACTTTGGCAGCCCTGGGTTCGCTGGTTTGGATCCCAGGTGCAGATCTATGGGCAATGCTCGTCAAGCCATGCTGTGGCAGGCGTCCCACATAAAATAGAGGAAGATGGGCACGGATGCTGGCTCAGGGCCAGTCTTCTTCAGCAAAAAGAGGAGGATTGGCAGCAGATATTAGCTCAGGGCTAATCTTCCTCAAAAAAAAAAGAAAAGAAAAATGTTAACTAGCAGAGTTTAACTACTCTCTCATCCCATAACTGGTCCAATAGATACATTTAAAAAGTTATATAGAGAATTTAAAGTGCAACTTAAAAGGTAATCCCAGTCGAGAAATATCTTGCCTACTGTACCCTGGAAGGCAAGGTCTTTTCAAGTATCTGTGGAGAGTTCACAAACATTCACTACATATTAGGCAGTAAGAAATCCTCAATAAATTCTTAAATGAAAACAATATGGATCACGTTCTCTGAATAATTTGTGTGAAAAGTAAGTAATTCTCAAATTCGAAACCAAAATTTACAAAGCAGATAGAAATTCGAAGAATCTCTCTATTGTGTTAAAAAAGAAAATCAAAAGCCACAAACTTTCAGTTATAGGGTGAATAAGTTCCTGGCAGACAGGGTGCAGCATGCAGGCTATAGTTAAAAGTCCTGTATCGTATCCTTGAAGGATCCTATGAGAGCGGAGTCCTAATGTTCTCACCATACCAACAACAGCAACAAGATGGTAATTACGCGAGGTGGAGGTGCGGTGGCTCGCATTTTGCAATGTATACGTGTATCAAATCGTCACATTGCGTGACTTAAATGGACAGAATGTTATATGTTGACTGCATCTCTATAAAGCTGAAAAAAATAAATAAATTAGCAAAAATTTAAAAAGAACATTTTACTCTGTTGTCATTATCACATGGTATTTGAAGCAAGAAATATAGGTACACGATTTGGAAATAAGAGAGGGCAGTTTCAAAGAAAAGAAAAGGAAACGAGGAAACGACCACATATATGAGGGCTAAGGAGGTTTTGGTCCCAAATCACACAGCAGCACCAGTGAGATTAGAGGGTGCCCCTGAGGGTTCTGCTAGCACTACAGGCTGACGATCCTCGTTGTCTGACTGACGGAATGCATTCCCCTGTGGTTGCCACTGATTCAAGAAGGGAGATGTGAGTGAGTAACTACCGCATCACTTCTACACTGCTGGAGCAGAGGCAACACACCCTATTACCATCTCAAGAACCCCAAATGACCCAAGAAGCAGATGAGGCCTAAGCAAAAAGCTCGCTCCATAATAACTCTCCTTCTTATTTACCTCACCAACCCTTGGAGGCCAATTCTCCCAGGTCATTCACTGTAACTAGGTCTTTCTTTCTCATACTCCTTGGATATAGTCTACTCTGATTCAATTTCCTAAACATGCTCAACTCCTAACCCGTTTACTATGTTTTCTGGAAGTTTCGATCTGAGATGGCCACGTACTCTGAAGTCTCAATCTTAGAGGATGTGCTCACTGCTGTCTTGTGTTAATTAAAAACCACTTTCACGTGAGGACATTGATTCCTCTGTCACCAACTTGATCTTTAGTATTAACTGAGACTCAGACAGGACTGACACCTCCTCCGAACCACGCACTTCAGAGGGCACCACATAGCACAGGAGAAATATAAATTGGTTCATGAACACATGGAGAATTCTTTCCCTTGGGATCCAGCACTCAAGTGTTTAAGCCATAGCCCTAAACATCAACACTCACAACTCACCTGATTGGGCCCCCAGAGAAATGCTTCTGCAAGCCTCTAGTCCTATGTCTTTGAAACAAAAGGCAAGGGCATGGGGAATGCTATTAAAGTTTGTGGGTTGTGCCACCACATCCATCAGAGATGGACACTATCTCAGAGTCTAGGGAGTTTTGAAGGAGTGCAAATTTAAAAAAGAAAAGACAAATTAAGTTTTCAGATCCTTTTTCTCACAATGGCAAAACAAATTTTCACAAGGTTTTGCAGAATGGATTGTAATTCCCAGTGATGTTGAGTGTCCATTTTCACGTCTTGTCTTTCTTTTTCCTTCCTTCCTTCCTCCACCCTTACATGATCTCTTCTTCAGTCTTCCAAATACCAACAAATGGCATCATTAAGCAACCAGTTTCCAAACACAGAAACCTGATGATCACCCTGTCTCCTTTCATAATCTCAGTTCCTCACACTGAATCCAGGAGCAAATTCTTCCTTTAGTACTTCCATGATGTTTTTCATCTAACTGTGACTCCATTTTCACACCACTGTTTTCCCCTAAATCACCATTTCTCCCCAAGACTCCTCCAATACTCTCCTAACAGTGCTCCCCATTCCATTTCCAGACTTAATCTCCAGTCAGTAGACAAAGAGATGGTCCCCTAAATCAAGTTAAAAAAACAATCTCCTTAAGAATATTGAACCAAAAATCCTAAATAAATTACTCAGTGAGATTCTATAACACCCTAAGAGAGTAATATATACTAACAGAAAGGAACAGATGTTTCAATATTAGGAATTGTGCCTATCTTATTAACAACCTCTCCATATAGACGAAAAAAGTTATTGATGAGATTATGCATTTACTCCTGATCTAAGTTATATTTCTATTATATTGTCAATACCTTGTTAAAAAGTAGCATAACTTTATTTTATACATAGGTATATATTTTATTTTTATATGTGTGGATATATCCTCTAACTATACATATATATATAGTTACACAGATTCACATAAATGCATTATTTATATCACTGCATGGTGGGATCATAAGCTTGTTTTTTAGTGTATGTTATTTTTGCCTGCTTTTCTCTTCTTCCCTCACCTTCCACCTTTATTCTCCCCACTAAGTAACCCAGGTCATCAACTTAGCATATGTCCTTTCTAATTTTTGCTCATGCCTATGTAATTATATAGAAACATATATGTACACACATATATACTTATGGAATCATACTCATACATAAATCCATATACACAAAGGGGTTGTTTATGAATTTTGACATTGTTTAATAAAAATATTTTCATATTATGCAGAATTTTCAATATATTGCTTTTCTCCTTCAACAAAATACCTGGTGAGAATCCCTCCACATCAACTTCTGTAGCTCTGAAGCATTTTATTTCTGGTATAATATTCTATATCCTATCTATATCCAATCTATAACTGGAATTCCCATTGTTTCCTCATTTTGTCACTGCAAACAACGCATCATACAATATCTGTATACAATTGTAGTAGGTTGGGTTTCCTGGGAAACAAATTCCGAGTGCGTGAGAGTTGCTGCTGGAGGCTTATTGGGGGATGCTCCCAAGAACAGCATCTGTGCGGGGTGAGAGGACCAGAACTGGGCTGAAAGAGAGGTCAAGCTTCAGCAGAATTGTATCAGAGGTCTTGAGGTGTTTGCGTTGCTCTAGAATTGGGTGGTTGCCAATTAGGCCAGTTGAGACAAGGAAACCAAACCTATGTACCTCCATAATCAAAGATGTGCCCAGTGAGGGCGCATGACTTTGGGCAGACGAGGCAGCTCATTTGGCTGAGGGTAGTTCCTGGAGAGCAGCTTCACCAGGAGCTCTTGCAGAGCTTTGTCTCATATCAAGTGAGCTAAGCTGGAACGACTTCCTTTCCCTGGATTGCTCTGGGTTAGTGTTGGACGTACAAGAAAGCTTTGTGAGATTTGGAAGGCAGAAGTAAAAGTGCAGCCATTGTGTTGTGTCTGAAAGTCAGCAGAGGGCTCCAGATACTAGTAGCTTGTGCACATTTTTGCTTATCTACTAGCTCACCTGATTGGTTAACGCATGGACCCACAATTCCTTCAACTCCCACTACATCTACTCCTGTAGTTTCTTTGAGTCCTGTGCCAAGTGAGAATGTGTCAATGATGAAGGGCACCAGCTCACCTTCAGGTCCCGTGGCATTGAGGTTGGAGGTGGTAAGAGACCTGGACTCCAGCTGGTCTTCATGTGCTGCAGCCCATCGTCCCAGTTCCAACGTGTCCTTCATCTTGTCCATGCTTAGTTTTCTTTTCTGATGGCTGGTGTGGCTGAACTATAGTGACTTCAGACCCAACACCAGACGTAGGGCACCAGATGTCTCTACTACTTTCTACTATTGTGTCAATTCTAGTCCTTCTGATATACTCTTTATCCTGTATCACACATAGCAGATTTGCCCCACTGATTGAACACTGATGACATTGCTGACAGCCCAGGGAATGAGTCAGTCAGCTCTGAAGGGGGAGACTGGTGGTGTACTACAGTGTCCACTACAGTACTAGTGCATGATTCCCAGTGTTAAGACGGCTGGATTGAAGAGTATACGTACTTTAAAATTAAATAGATGCTTCCAGATTGCTCTTGAAAAATCTGCAGCAATTATATCTACACAATGTATGTAGAGCTTTCGACCTGTATCACACATCAGACTTGATGTTCCTACTCCTCTTAGGTTTGGTTGGTTTGATGGTTACAAGAAGATGTCTTCCTATGATTTAATTCGGATTTCCCTCTCTGCTAGTGAATTTGAGGCTCTCACATTTGTTGACCATTGAGTATGTTATTTTGTGAATTGCTTGTTTGTAGCTTTGGCTCATTTTTTTCTATTGGATTCTACACATTTTTCTGGTTAAGTTTGTAAATGTTCCTTAGGCATTATAGATGTGAACACTTTATCTACTATATTAGATTTCCCAATAGAAATTCAATAAGTTAGAAATATTTTGGCAAATGTTTAATCTGTTAAATACACATGAACTCCAACAGAAATATCATGAATGTTAAGTGAAACACAAGGTATTATCATTAAAATAAGGAACAAACCAGCTTTTACTTAAATTGTTTTGAAAATATGAACCAATGCAGTAAGGAAAGTGTAAAGCTAAAATACTGAGTATTCAAAAATGGAGGCAGATTTGACATGATATAATTGTATACTTGGAAGGGAATTTACTGAAAAACTCTTTTAACCGTAAGAGAATTTTTATAAATTCCCTGATTAAAAAATTAATATACAAAAATCAATCGCTCCCTAGATACAAACAGTAGAGTTAAAAAATCAAATGCAGGAAAGCTCCCGTTTACAAGAGCAATGAAGAAGATAAACTATGTAGGAATAAACTGGAGAAATGTTCAGTGCCTGTTGGAAGAAAATGATTAAACTCTACTGAGAAGCATAAAAGAAGAGCTGAAAAAGGCAAAGACACATTTCTTATAAAGATTAAATATGGTGAGGAGTTCAATTCTTTCTGAATTTATCTGTAAATTCATGATAGGGTTTGGGTATCTCAAGGACAGTGGGGAAGTCCTGGCCTCCTAGGACAAGGGGAAGATCCAGAAGGGAGTTAAGAGAATTTTCTTCCACTACTTATATGTAGTAAGGAATAACAAAGTTACTTTCTCATATATTCTTTTTAATTCATACTTTCTCGTTGGTTAGGTAGGCTAATTCCTCAGTAATTCTTAACAAATTGGTTTCTGAGTCATCCTTATGGAAGGAGGGTGGCTCCAGAAGCTCCTGTCCTTAATTTACAGCATGCCTGTGGGAAAGGCCAACAAAGAGTCAACATGAAAATGTTTAATGAGCTTATAAATTATACTCTCAAGCAATGTATAAGTACTCAGTTCCTTTTGACAATACTCTGTTAATGCATCCACTATGGTCCTTTGTCATTTCCTTATCAGGTGCCTGTCCAGAGCAGGAGTAAGCAAACTATAGCCATGGGCCAAATCTGGCCTGCTGCTTGTTTTATAAATAAAGTTTTATTGGAACACAGCCACATCCATTCATAGAGGTATCACCTATGGCTGCTTTTACTTTGCGATGGCACAGTTGAGTAGTTGCAACAGAGATTGTATGGCCCACAAAGTTGAAAATCGTTACAATCTTATCCTTTAGAGGCAAAAGTTGCTGACAATTGTTCTTGACCGTGAGAATCTTGAAGTCAAACTCATTTCTTTCTCTTCCCAACCTACTCAGCACTTCAGTCATAGATGGTGCTCAAAAACAAGTTTTTGTATTAATGAATTAACAGAAGAGTTATTCTTTCAATTCGTTGCTTAGATTAAAGTTTTATTAATTTATATGTGCTTGCTTGCCTATTTTTAATGGAAGATGGGTAGCTCTAACAAGGGTAGCAAAAAATTGTGGGCCAGAAATAGATAAAAGGTGAGGTTAAGATACAAAGAAAGAATTGAAAACAAATTAAGAGAGAGGATTATAACAGAGACAAAACTGTGTACACGGGGGTAGGATAAATGATGGAGGCTGGGAGAGAGTCAAAATAGTAAAGTCTTCCAAAATCCCAAGCTCTGGGCTATATTTCTAGTCCTGAATCTTATAATAGTCTCTACCCCTTTCCCACTCAAAATTAAGCTTTGCAGTATCTTATTTCCAAATATGCAGAAACTTTGCTCATCTTCATTCCCAATTCAATCACTCACTGGCTACAGGGAACACTGTATGTTTCCTGGGTCCTACAATAACCTCCTAATTGGACTCTCTGTTATCACTATTAGTCAGGATGCTTTTGGGTGCCAATAAGAGAAAATCCAACTCTGACTGACTGAGGGATAAAGAGAATTTATAATATTACTTAATTAGAAATTCTAGCAACAGTTCAGACTTCAGGCATGATTGTATCAGGAATCTAGGTCCATTTCTCTGCAGTTCTTTCATCTTGCACTCCTACGTGGTGGACCTTGTCTGGGGCTGGCTTTCTTCCTGGTGCAAGATGGCTACAGCAGCACCCCAGACCAGCTTTTCTCATTCACATCCAAGGGGAGAGAAAAGATATCTTGTTCACCAAATATGGATCAGAAGTCACAAGCTTTAAAACAGTTTGATCAACCTGAGCCCATCACCCTGGCAAGAGGGATGATATCACACTGCATGGCTTCACAATTTTATATTGGTGGAGGTACTCAAAAAAGTAGGGTTAATGAAAAAGAAATCTGGCTAGTTTGGAGCAGTGGTTCTCAAAGTTGAGTTTGCATCAGACTCTCTTGCAGAGCTTGTTAAAACACAGAGTACTAGGTTTGTCTCTCAGAAGTCTGGTCTTGGGCGAGACCCGAGGTTCTGCATTTCTAACAAATTCCCAAGTGATACTGATGCCGCTGGTTCTACGCTTTGGGAACCGCTAGTGTAGAGGAATACATATTTGAAAAGACTTTCCCTGTCATAGAGAGGGTGGGGAATGTGTAGAGTCCCATTTATTTCAGAGAAAATATAAATATACTGTTCGGTACAAGACTGTTTCCTCTTTCGTTTGATAAACATGGAGCCTCAGGTTCTAGGAGGATGGAGTGAGGGCCGAGTTACACGGCTGCTTTAAGTTTTGACATGATTCTTTAATTCTTATTGCTGGGCAACTTTTAGCTCCTGAGCTTTTGTCAAAGTCCAGGTCTAAGAAAAGAAGAGAATTCTCTAATCACCTCTGAAAAAATAAAATAAAAAGCTCCAAAATATACACTGAGGGGGTTGCAGCCCAGTTGACCCCACACTCCTGGAGAGCTGAGTCTAAGGATGGACTCAAGAATTAGCTGCAAAGAACTAAGGAAGTATTCAGTCCATTTGTCCTCATGCAGCAAGCTTCTATTCCCAGGGTGAGCTGAGTAACATGGAGACTGATATTAATAATAACAAAAGCTACCGCCCACAGTACGTTAAAAATGGCAAAAATCAATGCTGAATGGGACTGGCTCCTGCTGGAGTCTGATGTCACTAAGAAGGCCAAGGGGGGCTTTGAATCAAGAGCAGCTTGAAAGCAAGGCAGAATCCCACAGAGAGAAGCGCTAACAAACGAAAACCTGTCCTTCTGGCTCTAGACACCCTCCATAGGCGATAAATGAAAGGACATTTTTCCTGACTCACCAAGTAGCCACCACTTCCTCTGAGGTCATAAAAGTGACATCATTTCACATCTCTTTCATCGGATAATGGTCTCTGACAGTCTTAGTTCACGTGGGCTGCCGTGACAGAATACTGTAGATAAGAGAGCTTTAACGGTGGAAATTTATGTCTCACAGTTCTAGAGGCTGCAAGTTCAAGATCAAGGTGTCAGCAAGGTAGGTTTCACTCTGAGGCCTCTTCTCTTTGCTTGTTGGTGGCCGTCTTGGTGTTTCCTCACATGGCCTTCCCTCTGTGAGTGCCTGTGGAGACCTCACTCTCTATCTGTGGTGTTTTTTCTTATAAAGGTACTAATCTCACCATAAGACCCCAGCTTCATGACCTTCTCCAACCATAATTATCTCCCGATATGTCCAAATACCATCACCTTGAAGGTTAGGGCTCCAACATGTGAATTTGAGGGGGGTCACAAAGATTCAGTCCATAACACTGACCCTTGGCTTAATGAGGCAATGGTGCTTCTTTCCCTTTAAAAATAGAGTAAGACAGAAAAGGTCAGATTTGAGAGAGAAAAATCTTACTTGGGCAAAGAAATTAGAATTGGCTCTCTGGCTCTGCTCAGTTAAGAGGATCTCGTGATGGGTAATTGTAATTATGAGCAGCTATTGGCACTGGATGGAAAAGCTTTCCGAAACTCCTCCTGCAACTCAGACCAGATATTCCTCTCCCTTCTTTTACAGGTAAAGGACTGAAGTCGACGCGACGCGTGAAGCCCAGGGAACAAGCTTGCAAAGCCTCCTTCCCAGGCTGTCAGTCAGGCAGCTGCCTTTGTCACAGGAACTAGGAACTGTGAATTATAGACTCCCTGCCTCCCAGGCAAAGCTGATGCCCGTGGACCTCTCTCTGGTTGCTTTCTGATTATTTCAGATTCCTGTAAAACAACCCTGAGTTCAGAAGCCCTTGTTGTGAAGGGAGAGAAAACAAGCAGGTGAGTAAACCATTGCACACAGGTGTCCACGGAGAAGCAATGCCTTTTACCGAATAGCCTGTACGCTAAGGCATGTCTAGGACCCACACGGGCTTGACTCTCTTGATAGAATAATAAGAACTCATAGAGTTCTATAATATGCAAAAGCAAATCAATGTGCATCATCTGACTTGATTTAAGGAGCAACACAGGGGCTGGCCCAGTGGTATAGTGGTTAAGTTTGCAAGTTCCACTTTGGTGGCCTGGGGTTTGCGGGTTCGGATCCTGGGAGTGAACCTACACACCATCCATCAAGCCATGCTGTGGTGGCGTCCCACATACAAAACAGCAAGATTGGCACAGATGTTAGCTCAGAGACAATCTTCCTCACCAAAAAACAAAAGCAAAATAACCAAAACAAATAAAAGGAGCAACACAGTGAGTTTAGAATTAGAATGTGCCCTCCACAACACACACACTTGACAAATGAATATGTTTGAGTTGTGTAATGTTTTCCTACCTTCCATTTGGGGGTTGTGGGATTGTGGATATGAGACTCCACTAACATGAGAAAGCGCCGTTAGTGTGGTTTCAGAAAGGAAAGGTTTCTGTGCCCAACACAGACACACACACAAACACGCATTGCAACCAGAGTAATCTTCTCAAAATGGAAATCTGAGATGTCACTCAGATGAGCAATGTTGTAATGAAGGCTCTGATATGGGAAAAATGCGACTGAGGCTCTGCCATAAGTTAGATGTTGGGCAAATCACGTTCTTCTCTAGATCGTCATTCTAAGATGAAGCCCATATACATACTCTGTGTTGACAGAACGGTAAGCATTTGTTGTATTCCAGGCACTGTGTTAGAAGTACTTTAACTGTGTTATCTTTTTTAATCCTTACAGAAAAACTGCATAATCAGGAATATCATTTTCTATTTTTTTACAGATAAGGTGTCCTCAGCTGGGAGAGTTACTTGCTTCAAGTTACAGCACTAGTAAGTGGAAAATTAGGATATAAACAGAGGTCTGTATGACTCCAGCTATTCATAGGGCATTCATTCACTTAATAAATTATTATTGCATGCTGACTTTGTCCCAGAAACTGAACTAGGCGTAAGATATAAAAACCTGCTTGGACTCTGCCTTTATGGAATTTACCATTTAAGCAGGGAGAGAGTTATTATTCAAATGAGTGAAACTATATTTGCAAAATAATAACTCTTCTAAGTATTGTGAAGAATAAACTCCTTCTGATAGGAGAAAATATAACAGAAGTTCATTTGGTCTGGGAGTCATGGATAAATTTTGCTAAGAAGTGACATTTGAGATAAAACTTGATGAATGGTTGTGGGTTACAAAGGGAGGAGATGAGCATTCCAGTTGGAAGAAATAGCATGTGCAAAGGCCTTGGGCTTGTTGGAAACCACAGCAGTAAAAGGAGGTCAAATAATATTGCTTTTCAGATCATGGTAAGAATTTGGGGATGATGGTGATTCTAATGATTTAAGTACTGGATTGAGGTATGATGGTGCCATGAACAGATTATCATTTTGAATTATATATCTAGCTGCAAAGCAGGGTAGACAAGAGGGACACAAAAGTACAAGTTTATCACAATATTCCAAGCAAAGATGATGGTAGTCTGGACTAGACAAGTGGCTGGCAGATGAGAAAAAAAGACATTTCAAGTTAAAAGGAAAAGTCAGAGTTGGAGATAAAACATTGAGAGTTATCAGCCTATAGATAACATGTGAAGTCAGGGATGTAGATAAAACTGCCAGGAGCTAAGATATTCTAGTGGGTTCACCAGCCTCTGGACTGCCTGGATCAGAAACCCAGCACTGCTGATGAACTAGTATGTGACCTTGGGCATGATTAAGTTTTGTCCGAACTCTCTCACAGGGCTACTGTGGATATTAAATGAGTTAAGTATCTAGGTGCTTAGAACAATGGGCAAGTCACATGTTTACTAACTCTTCTAAAGGATGGAGCAAGAAGAGAAGGGAGCCTGAGATCAAATCTTGAGGGACATCAACAATTAATTCCTGAGTGCAGGAGGCTAAATATGCAAACAGTTGGAGAAAGGAACAGCTGGAGAAGTTTGGGGCTGTCACAGAAGCCAAGGCAAGAGAGTTTTAAGAAGAAGAGAAGGATCAACTGAATGAAGTGCTACTAAAATATCAGGAAAGATGAATACTTTAAAATGCCCACTGGATTTAGCAATGTAGAGGGTTTTGGTGAGCCTAGAAATACCTTTTTCATGGAAAGTTATGGTCAGAAGGCAAGTTAGAGTGTGTTGAGGAGTGAGCAGGAAATAGGGAAATAAGGATAATGAGCACTAATAATGTTCTGAGAATGTTTTCTATGAAGAAGAGGGAATTGATAGATTGAAGAGGATGTGTGGTCTTGGAAAGATTTTCTTTTTTTTTTAAAGATGGAAGAAGCTTACATTACTTTTCTATTGCTATATATCAAATTACCGTAAATGTAACCACTTAAAACAACTCCCACTTATATTCTCACAGTCTGCAGGGCAAAAGACTGATTAGGCTCCTTGGGGTTCTTTGCTTTGAGTCGAACAAGGCCAGTATCAAGGTGTCAGCCAGGTTAGGCTCTTGTCTGGAGGTTTGGGGAAAAAATTTGCTTCCAAGTTCATTCAGGCTGTTGGCAGAATCCAGTTCCTGTGGTTGTAGGACTGAGGTCCCTACACACATACCTCAGTAATTTTATTGGGAACCAGTATTATTGGTCATTTGTTTAACTTCTATGGAGATGTGTCTCTTCAGATCCTCTGCCTATTTTTTATTGGCAAATAGGGTTATTTGAATATTTATAGTGTCCTTGTAAAAGTTCTTTATATATTCTGTATACAAGTCTCTTATCAGCTCAAAAACTTTCAAATATTTTCTTCCATTCTGTAAGTTGTCTTTTCATTTTCTTGATAATGCCCTTCAAACAGAAAAGTTTTTAATTTTGATGAATCCAATTTATCTATCTTTTTTTCTTTTGCCATTCATGATTTTCGATTCATAACTAAGAAACTATAGCCTGATTCAAAATTGCGAAGATTTACCCTTATGTTTTCTTCTAAGAGTTTCATAGTTTTAGCTTTACATTTAGATTTTTGATCCATTTTGAGTTAATTTCTGTATATGAGGTAAAGAAGAGGCCCAACTTCCTTCGTGTGTGTATATCCAATTGTCTCAGCAACATTCGTTGGAAAGACCATTCTTTCCTCCATTTAATTATCCTGGCACACTTGTTGAAAACTAATTGACCATAAATATTAGAGTTTATTTCTAGATTTTCAATTCTATTTATTAATCTGTAAGTCTATCTTTGGGCCAGTATGAATAGATTGTGGTTATTTTAGCTTTGCAGTAAATTTTGAAGTTGAGAATTGAAGTCTTCCAATTTTGTTCTTCTAATTCAATATTGATTTGGTTATTTTCAATCCCCTTCATTTCCATACGAATTTTATGATCAGCTTGTCACTTCTAGGAAAAAAAGACACCTGAGATTTCAGTGAATTTGTAGATCAATTTCGGTATTTTGCCATTTTAACAATCTTAAATCTGATCCACGGTAAGGGGTATCTTTCCATTTATTTAGGTCTTTCTTAATTTTTTAACACTGTTTCCCAGTTTGCAGTGTACAATTCTTACACTTCTTTAAGTAAATTTATTCCTAAGTATTTTATAATTTTGATACTATTATAAATATAATTGCTTTTTCATTTCATTTTCAGATTGTTTATTGCTAAGGTAGAGAGATTTTGTATATCAATAACTTATGCGGTAACCTTGCTGAACTTATTACTTCCAATAGTGTTTTTGTGGATTTTTTACATACAAATCTTTTCATCTGTAAATAGTGATAATTTTACTTCTTCCTTTCCAATCTGGATGACTTTTATTTATTTTTCTCGTCTAATGACCCTGGCAAGAACCTCCAGTACAATGTTGAAGAGGAGTGATGAGAGGGGGACATCTTTGCCTTCTTCCCAATCTTAGGTATAAAGCATCTAGTTTCTCACTCTTAAGTACAATGTTAGCTGTGGTTTTTTCATAGATGGCCCTTGTCATTTTGAAGCATTTCTCTTCTATTTGCAGTTTATTGACTGTTTTTATTGTGAAAGGATACTGGATTTTGTCAAATGATTATTTTCTCCATCCATTGAGGTGATCACATAGTTTTTGTTCTTTATTATTAACATAGTATATTATTTTCATTGATTTTCATGTGTTAAACCAACCTTATAATCCTGGGATAAATCCTACTTGGTCATGGTATATAATCCTTTAATATGTTGCTGGATTCCTTTTGCTAGTATTTTGTTGAGGATTTGGGGGTCCATGTTCATAAGAGATATAGATCTTTAATTTTCTTGTGATGTCTTTGGTTCTGGAATCAGGATAGTACTGGCCTCACAGTATGTGTCAGAAGCAAGGCCCTATTTAGTTTCTCTTATTAGCAAATATCCACCTGAGTTCAGATTTCCCTTTCTTAGAATAGAATCTCATGGTTCTTCATACATATGGATGTAGAGTGTCATGGCCCTAGTTCAGTATGATCTTTGTCTCTTGATGCTCCTCTGGGACAACTACTTCTGTCTGTGGATTGTTCTGCCCTTCTCTTGGCTTTCTATAACATTCTCTTCACTTTTCATTTCCAAGACATTCCATAGAAGTGTGTTGTAAAGCCCTCCTGGGAAGGGTGGCCTAGGGACAAGGATGTTCTGAAGTCCTCTATCCTTTCTTACTCCAGGCTGACCCAGCTAATGCAGACCAGACATTGAGAACATAGGAAAAACTAAAGCTTAAAGTAAAGAATGGCCTTGGCCGTCGTCACTTTTAGAATGTTCAAATGTAATTAACCTGGAGTCCTGTTGAAATTTACACAAATGTTTGGAATATACCTGCTCAGTAGAAGGAAATGGCGGGAACGAAGGGACACGTCCCCAGCTAGGAACTAGAGAGAAGAGTACTAGTCAGTGCTGAAGAGCCTCCTTGGAGCCAGATAAGATGGAGTTAGTTAGGGGGAAGGTGTAGTCTAGTCTTAAGCGGCTATCTTTAATGTTAAGTAAAACCATTTCCAATCAGGGGGACCAAAGTACAGAGAAACCACACAGACACATGGGTAAGAACAGGCTTCCATCTAGTTGAGATACAGCAGTTAAGATTAATGGTTCTGGGGCTGGCCCGATGGCATAGTCCTTAAGTTCTCACGTTCCACTTTGGCTGCCTGGGGTTGTGGATTTGGATCCCAGACAGGGACCTACACACTACTCATCAAGCCATGCTGTGGTGGTGTCCCACATAAAAGACAGAGGAAGATTGGCACAGATGTTAGATCAGTGACAATCTTCCTCAAGCAAAAAGAGGAAGATTGGCAATGGATGTTAGCTCAGGGCCAATCTTCTTCACCAGAAAAAAAAAAAAAAGACTAATGATTCTGGTTTTGGCCTGTGAGACTACATCCAAATGAAAGTGTTAAAATTCCTGAGCATTCCCACTTCAAAATAGATTGCTTTCCTGACTACTTCCATCTAAGAATTCAATGAGAAACGTCCTCCCCATCTTTCCATCTTAGAAAGAAACTTCTGTTTGCCCCATCCTCAATTGCACCTCTTATTTTTAGAGCCTAGGGTTTAGAAAATATGTGTTTCCCTTGTCCTCTCTCTCCACCTCCATGTTTCTCATTGTGGTTCCTATTTATTGTTTTTCCTCTGGATAATGGAGGTATGAGGAAAGAAAGAAACAGCACCTTTTAAAAACCTTCAACTCTGCTTTAGTCTACAATCTATTTAGTAGTCTTGGGGTAGAATTTGCTGTTACAAGGGTGATTTTTTAATCACCTTAATTAGGATTTCTGAAGATCAAAATCAACACATTCATTCTATTATTTTTCCTTTTTAATAAATCACAGGACAAAACAAAATTAGAAGATCCTTAGCTCTAAACTCAAATTGTTTATGGCATCCACATTTTTATCTTTCTGTCTTTATTTGTATAATAAACTTGCTGGATCAGCGTTTCTAAGAATGTCACATGTGCAACAGAAAACCAAACTGCATTCTCCAGGGGAACCATTTCAATCCCCCGAGAAGCTAAGTTACCCACAGCTTCAAGGAGTGAAGACTAGAAATACAGGTCAGTCAGCCTGTTCATCACTGAGGAGAAAGATGGACCAGGACTGAAAGTAAAACAGGTGGGAGAATTTTAAAATCCCCTATTAATAATAGGAGAAACAGTTAAAGTTTAATTAAGGCCTCGTCGAAGAGCTGTCATTTAAAAAGTAGGCAAAGAAAAATTAACTGGAAATTGTTAATTATAAAAACAGTAGGTCTGAATGATATTTATGGAATTGTCTAGTTTATCAAATCATTCCCAATTAATTTTAAGAAGAATGAAAGATGAGAAGGATCTGTGAGTGAGCAGAGGACACAATGTTATATTTTCTGGTAATTCTTACAAATACTTAAACTATTTCCCTTCAGGAATTAAACTTAAAATTAGGGCAGAACCAGAAAAACATAGATAAGCAATGTAGAATTATTGAGGTATATTCCCAAGAATGTAATGCTGTAAGGAATATGAGAGACTAAAATTCTCTCAACAAGCCACTGTTGGACAGGAGGAAGATAATGGGTCTCATTTTGGGGGCCAGAGTTGTTCATTTTTTGAGTGTCTTCACTGCTTCTCTCATTATGCTGGCACAGGATCTGAAGACAGATCCAAAATGGCTCCTAAACATTGTGACAACACACAGCCTGGGCCATGAGGCAACAGGCAGTCATCGTTGAGCTGTAAAGGGACAAAAAGGAAGGCCAGGCTTGGGGTTAGATCTTGTGAGACTCTGTAGTTCGGTGGTTAAAAGAGGAAACACTGTTGTCTGCCTGCCTGTGTTTGAATCCTGAGTCTCCCCACTCACTGTGTTGCTTTGGGAAATTCTCTCAAGCTCTCTGCCCTCCATTTCTTCTCTATGCAATGTACCTAATATTTGTATTGCGCTCATAAGATTAAGTTTGATACCTTGAATAGAACATGTTGGGTTATTCTCTGAATGCTAGAAATCATTATTAGGATTATTAGGGCAATGATAATAAATTTTCAGTGCTGCCTGGAGGGAGATGACCTTTGCCTCATTCTGAATTGCACTGCTATACAAAGTTTGGTTTTATTTTTTTTTCCTTATATTCTCTGGGGAGTGTTAATACTCAACGATCGTGGTGTTTTGGTTCTAGACATGTTTCTTATGTGAATTAAGGCCCCAGGCAGCAGCTAGTTGGATGAAGTCCAGACTCCAGAGGGAAGGGGCTGGGGTTGGCAAGAGTTTGAAATATTTTCCAAGCCCCAGTCAAATGGTTTGAGGTTCCAGGAAGAGCTCCCATTCCATTAGGAGAAGCAGAGAGCAAAGCAGGAAATTAAGCCTCACAGGCGGAGTTAATATGAGGACAGGAAGAGTAGTGCCAGTGGGAATGGCTGCAACCTATTAGAGATTAGGTGGACTTAACTAACCCTCCAGCGGTCTTGATATTAGCCTGTGCTTCCCAGGGCATTCAAGTGACTGTCGCACTATTTCTATAGAATCCTTCTCCAATAGGTCATTATGTTTTATATCATGTCACCCAAACCTGCCACAGTTGACAGGACCAAGGATGAGCATCTGACCTAAGGGCAGACATCTACAGGCTGGCCAGTGGCCCAGGTGTTTCCAGAGAAGTTTCCAAGAAATAATTATACTGTCAGTTCTAAGATGTGACAGCTGACTTATTAACAGAAAGACATGGGTGGAGACTTGAATTCACTCAACAACAACAACAACAACAACAAAACAATTATAGCAACCAGGGACCTGTAGTGCATGGGCCAATTGAGGTGTAATAACTATATGACAATGAAAAAAATAACTAGTTTTTATAACAACTGAGTGATCAGTAAACATTTACTTTATGTTCAGTATATTGTGTGTCAATAGCATGAAAAAAGAATGATAGATGTTAAAAAGACTTACATCTAAATTAGAAAGATTTCAAAATAAACTTTTGAAAATTACAAAAATGAACACTGAGCCCTTCTAAACTCAATTATGTAGATTCTTCATTTTTCCGTGTTTCTGGATGGCTAAGAATTAGCTGTTATTGAAAGTAGTGACTGATGAAATGAATGGATGATTTTAAGTGCCTCTCTTTTCTGAGGATATTTCACACAGGTGAAGTTAAGAAGCCAAATATAGACCTATAATAAATTAATCACAAATGTATAGATTTTTGGAACTGGAAGAGAAGGAGAAGTAACTTATTAAGAATTTCCTCTTGCCAGGTTATGTGCTAAAGGATTTATCTGTTTATATTTAAATCCTGTCAATAGTCACATGAGATGGGCACTGTATTTTGGTTTTATAGATGTGAAAACTGAGTGGTTCACTTCTGTATTCCAGCTACCTGTTGCTGCTGAACAAATCATCTACGATTTAGTGGCTTAAAACCATTCTTGGCTATGATCTCTCATGGCTTTGTGGAATGACTGGGCTCAGTGGCTGGTTCTTGCTCAGGCTTTCTAATGCTCACCTGGGTTTGGAGTCACCTGGAAACTCTACTGAGCTGGACATCCAAGATGGCATATCTTTGGCCACATGTCTAGTGTCTGAGGTGAGATGGCTTGATCAGCAGGGGCCTGGCTGAGCATCTCCTTCTTTCTCTCCATGTGACCTGTTGACATGGTGAGCCTGGGCTTCCTCACAGCTTGGTGGTGAGACAGTTGTTAGACTCTTTATATGGTGACCGTCATCCTCAAGACAGGGCAGTGAGCAGGCCAAGAGACCTGAGCTGCAAGGTTTCCTATGCCCTGTCTTCAGAAGTCTGAGAATATCACTTTTGTTGGGAGAGTTGGTCACTAAGGCCAACCCAAATTAAAGGAAAGAAAATTAGACCTCAGCTGTCACTGGAAAGAGTGTTAAAGGATCTATAACCATCTTGAAAAAGTTATGCCATAGTAACCTAGGTGGTATGGGAATTGAATCTTGATATACCATTAACCAGTATCTACTTTATCACATTTCAGATAAACAGACCCTAGAGAAAGTCTTATTTTGCTGAAGAAGTCGCTGAGATGCAGCTAGGTAAAGTCGTATATAATCAAATTCACAATTATCTAGGAACTTCCCCACATAGAATACTGCGCAGTATTGATTTCTTCAAAAATTAAAAAAAAAAACCAACAAAACACATCTCTAGAAAGGAGATACAAATTCAACTAATTTAAAACAAGTCAACACAAAGCATCATGAATACCCTACAGTGAGCTCTGCAGAGGAGGGCGGATATGCAGCGATCTGTAAGGCCCTAAAACCTAATGGCCATGCCAGGACAAAAAGCCACGTTCTGCTCTTTCTTCATTATCACCAGGTGGCTGAGGCTTAGAACAGATGGGCAAAGTCCCAGAGAGTGGCTCATGTCATACATCTGGGATGTTAACATGTTGGAATGGAAAGTTCTACTGCTCGTAGTAGCAGAAAGCTCTGGATAAATTGCTTGTATTTCTCTCTGCATTTAGAGCTATGAATAAAAACCTCCACTAATCTGTAAATATTCAAGAGGAAATCCAACAGCGATGGTAGTGCCATGATCCAAAAGAGAAGACAGAAGAAGGAGGCAGCCCTCTAATTTTAGTGCTTACCATATGCACCAGGTCTTACACAGGCAAGTTTAGAAGGTGTCAAGAGTGGTGAGTGGGAGAGGTACCCTAGAGAATGGGGAGAAAAATGTTACTGGCTTTTTTTTTTTCCAATGGTGATAATGAGAAATTAGACCAGAAATCATTGTAAAAATAGCCATCCCTACAAAGCCATTTTATATAAAAAATAATGAGAACAGAACTAATTTCGTTAGCTAATTATCACATGCATTTCACATCAGCCCACAAGCAACCAGAACCCATTAGCAGTACACCCCGCCGTTCTCATCAAGCAGGGGATTAATGGGAACAAACCTGGAACTGGCTTTTGCAGAAATGAATCTACCATCTTCAAAAGGTCTCCCCTTGTGATCTGTATGATGCAGTGAGGCTCCCCTGGGGGTCTTCGGGAGCAGGAAAATCTTGTCTTCACCTCTTCCTCGTTGCCCCCTACAGAGTGCTGGAGGTACAAGGTGAACCATTTTATGCAGCTAGTCCAAGCACTTAATTTATCCTATTAGTGACAGAATGAAATTTCATGATGGTCTTCAGCCCCTCTTCTGCCTTGGGTCTAGGGACCAATACACAGCCTTCATCTGTTCTTGTCAGGATATGAGACTGGTGGATGTTTTTTCTCTATATAATTGCATATAGTTCTTGTGATTCATACATTTGCCCACCTGTCAAACCTTAAGTTTTATTCATTTAGTCGTTTATTCATTCAAGTGGTCACTGTTATCTGACTGAGGTCACACACTGTATTAGATAGTGAGAAAAGAGACAAATAATTCCTGCATTTAATGAGCTCATAATATGGCGTAGAAGAAAAACAAAAAAGCAAACTAAAATTAGATTGTGGAATGATGCCTTATGACTGTCAGTTGTATCAAAACCCCCCACACAGGAGATGGATGATGCAAGGGATCAGGCGAGCTTGACCTGAGCACTGAAGAATACAAAGACCTAAATGAACAGATAATCTAGATAGTTCTGGACAGAAGACAAACAACAAGGACACAGAATAAAAATTTAAAAGTTACTAGTAGTTTGCATGCCTGGAGCATAGGGTACATATGGAAAAGTTGCAGACGAAATGAAGCTTCTACCTTATACTCAAAGTGTGGTCCATGGATCGGCACCATTGGCAGACCCTGCGAGCTCTTTAGAAGTACAGAATCTCAGGCTTCACCCCAGACCTGCTGAATCTGACTCCGTATTTTGACAAGATCCCAAGTGTGACTTGCATGCATGTTAGAGTTTGAGAAGTACTGGACTAGAGTGTATAATAGCTGACAGATTAGTTGGGAAAATGATGAAAATAAAAAAAGAGCTTCCAGTCTTTGACAGATGCAAACCTGCCAGGAAGCAAGAAGGTGAGCCATTGAATTGCATCTGAAGATCCTCAGGATTCTGCTTATTTCTCAGTCCTCTGCGACAGAGATTATGCTTAACAGCTCCTAGTTAGCAAGGTTGTCAGGTTTTTAGACGAGTTTGAAAATATATTTTCCTCTTTGGTTAAGGTATCTAGCAGGCTATTATTTTGATAGTGGGTTTTCATTCCTGCCACTTTATAAAATTTCTCAGTCATATAAGGCAGTACTTCAACTCTTCTCAGTAATAAATGATAGCAGACATGCCCCCAAATTAATAAACATGCATCTGTATTGCAACATTGACATGAGGATCCACTGAGCTAGAGGGGACATTGCTCTGATATTCAGATGGCCATAAAGCTGGGGATGTCTCACCCAGCATCTTTAGAGAGCAAATTTTTCCTGACTCAAATACTCCCTCTTCTCCAGGAAGATGACGAAAAGGGAGTGTTAGCATCCTAGTGTGTCACCAAATGAAGGACGGCAATGATGGTGTAGTAACAGTATTTGAACACGGAATCAGATTGTTCTGAATTTAATGGATAATTAGATTCTTCTTACTCGCTATGTGACCTTGAGTCAGCAACCTATTTATTTCTCAACTTGAGTTTTTATATCTGTAAAATGAAATCACTGTGTGATGTAGCATGTGGGATTGACTGGAACCAAATAGATGTTCCAGAGTGCAATAATAGCTATAGAGAAATAGGAAAAGTATTGGTGATCGGAAGTGCGGGATTGGGTGGTATACTGGCTTGCCATTTAAAATAGGATGATCCAGGTGGGCCTCACAGACAGAGGGAGTGGCCGGTGTCTTAGTCCACTCAGGCTGTGTAGCAAAACACCACAGGCCCGGTAGCTTATAAAAAACAGAAATTTATTTCTCACGGTTCTGGAGGCCAGAAGTCCAAGATCAGGGCCCCAGCCTGGTTGGGTAAGGGCCCACTTCCAGGTTGCAGACTTCTCATTGCACCCTCACATAGTAGAAGGGCTAGCGATCCTTCTGGAGCCTCTTTTATAAGGCATTAGTCCCACTGATGGGGGCTCCACCCTCAAGACCTGGTCACCCCTCAAAGCCCCCACCTCCTAATACCATCACTTTTAGGGCTTAGGATTTCAACATATGAATTTTGAGGGAGACTCAAACGTTCAGACCGTAGCACAATGCAAAAGTCCTCAGACAGACTAAGGATGCCTGATATGTTTAAAGGAGAGCAAGGAGGCCAGTGAGCCTGGAGCTGAGTAAGCTGGGGGAGAGGGTAGGAGACGAGGTCAAAAAGAAGAGGAGGCTCGCAGAGACTAAAAGCTGACTGCTTCCCAGGGTCAGGGGTCACCTTGACCTAGGTTTTCCTCTTCTCTGGAGAAGTGGAGCTCTCTAATGAGAAGCACTCCCCCCACTCTACCTGCACCAGGGTCTGTAGATGAAAGACCTCAGCTGGAATATGATGGAGGCTTTGTATCCTTGTCCCGCAGTGGGATCTGACAGATCCACATTTAAAGAGATGGGAGTGGGACTTGTATGGCCTCTGACATCTTTGTCAGAAGACTTCTGTACTGAGGCTCCTACCTATGTGGACCCATGTCAGGATACAGTTCACTGGGACTGCCTCAGGAGAAGGAGAGGAAGTCCAGGAGTGGGAAGCAGCAAAGAAGGAAGTGATGACTTGCAAGCTGTCTCAGACCATGAGACTCAAAAGGTTGGCTGTGGACTTGCCTTCTTTAGTCCTAGAAAGTCCACTTAACCCACCTGAGACTTACCTTATTCTAGAAATGAGGCAATAGGTCAGAAATCTTCAAGATTCTCCCCAACCCACAGAAGCTCTCTGCCTGTGCATACATTGTGTGACATCACTTATCTATCATCTGGTTTTCCAAGTGGCTCTCTTCATGTTCTGAGCTAAAGCACGACAACTGTTGTGGACTGAATTGTGTCTCCATAAAATTCATATATTACAGCCCTGATCCCTAGTACCTCATATTGTGACTGTGTCTGGAGATAAGATCTGTCTTATATAATCACTTAAGTGATTTCTTTAAAATGAAGTCATCAGGGTGAACCCTAATGCAATAAGACTGGTGTCCTTGGAAGAAGAGGAAATTTGGACCCAGGCACAGGCAGAGGAAAGACCACGTAAAGACACAGTGAGAAGATAGCCATCTGCAAACCAAGGAGAGAGACCTCAGAAGAATCCAATGCTGCCAACTCTTGATCATGGGCTTCTAGCCTCCAGGACCGTGAGAAAAGTTTCTGTTGTTTAAGCTCCCGAGTCTGTGGCATGTGTTGGGACACCCCTAGCAAACTAATGCAGCAACTACTTAATGGCGTCGAAATTATGCCCAGGGAGTCAGGCATGGCCTTGGAGCATATTAGGGATAGGGAGGAGAGAATGAGCACACAAAAAGGGAATCAATCCCTTCTTCTCTGGGGCAGCCCAGCTGGTGCCCACATCAGCTCTTGACTCAGACTCTTTCTAAAATGTAATATGAAAATGTACTTCTGCTGATTCCACTCCTGGACCCTTGAGCAAATGCATCTCTCCGTGTCGCATGAGCTAACCAACCTGTAAAAAGTGTTCATACCTCTGCCCGCCTCCAGGTGTAGCTCTTGTGGACCAGTCCACCTTTCCCATCCTGTATTTGGACATCTGTTCTGCACTTAGCTCATTTTTCTGCCTGCAGCTTGGCACGCCCCTTGTCACGTCGCCCTTCTTGGTTTCCTGTCACTGGATGCTGACCTCCTTCTGCTTGGGGCCTGGTGACTAACCAGGGTGGCCCTGTAATACAAATTAGATTTTCGAATTGTCAGAGATAATCAAAGTGGTTTGATATCACAGCCCTCTGTGGATGTAAAAATGCCAATGAGCTGTCTTTTTCGTCTAAATAATTGACAGGATGAGCAATATTTTAAAGTAGTCATGGAATATACAGCGGTATTGTAACAATAATAGTGATATTAAATAAAAGGATAAAATCACAACTCAGTCCCATAGCAACTTAATTATTCATTTTCTATGTCTTTTATACATAAATATTTTACACTTGTAATCATAGAATAGGTTTTATACAATTTTCTACTCTGCTTTTCTCATTTACATAACATGCAGACACTTTTCCTTATTCCTCAGTAATCTTAATTATTACTTTTAGTGGCTCCATAATATCACATATAAATGGATGTTCCTTGTCTTAAATATCTTGTTAGACATTTCGGTTGTTTTAAACTTTTCTGCTATTTTGAATAATGCTGAAATAGACATCTTCAGGAAAATAGTGTTTTCCATCCTTTGGGGCAATTTCTATAGGAAATTTCCCAAGAGGAAAATGGCCAAGTCAAAAAGTCTGAGCATTTTTGTAATTTTAGAATTATATCAAATCTTCAAAAGACCTTGTCAGTTTACATCGCCTGCAGCAATGGATGAGTGTAACATTTTCATCTCAGCCTCATCTGAAATTGGTGTTATCGTTATTTTTCATTTTGAGTTTTTTAGCAAAAGTGAAATGTGACCTTATTTTTCTTTTGATCGTGATTCCTTGATCAAAGTGTCCTATTTGACATCTCCTCTAATTTGTGAATTTATATTCATATTAAGAGGTAAATAAAGTCTTGGTGGGGAGAAATGAATATTCAATATCCACTATCTGTCAGTTTACTAGGGATTTTATATTGACTACTTTTTTTGGTTTTTTTTTTGGTGAGGAAGATTGGCCCTGAGTGAACATTTGTTGCCAATTTTCCTCTTTTTGCTTGAGGAAGATTGTCCCTGAGCTAACATCTCTGCCAATCTTCCTCTATTTTATGTGGGATGTCACCATAGCATGGCTTGACAAGCTGTGCTAGGTCTGTGCCTGGGATCAGAACCTGCTAACTCCAGAACACCAAAGGAGAGTACACAAACTTAACCACTACGCCACAGGGCTGGCACTATTTGCTACTTTTTAATATTTGCAATAACCTGTGACGAGTCACCTGAGACTTTGTGTGGTTAAGGAACTGTCCAGAGTCACAAGTCTAGTAGGTCAGAGAACCAAATTAAAACTCGGAACCATCTCCACTCATGAACTGACCAATAATGTTACAAAACTGATTTACGGCCATGAAAGCATGGATGCACTAGTTCACACTAGGCCAGGAGCTAAGACTGACCTGTGGGCAGTTAAAATAGAGTATCTGGGCCCAGAACTCAGAGATTCCGATACTGTGGGTGTGGGGTGTGGCCTGGAGATCTGCATTTTTACCTGACAGCCCAGGCGATTCCCATCAACAGGCAAGGCTGGCATTTGCGTATGGCAGCAGTTTCCACTCTCAGCTCTCAGAGTCACCTGCAGAGCTTTGTAAAACCTGCAGATCTTGGAACCACACCCCAGAGCTACTGACAGAATCTCCCCAGGTGGGGCTTAAGAATCTGTGTCTTACCAGGCCTCCAGCTAGTCTTACCCAGCAGCCGCACAGGGCTCCTCAGTGACATTTGGAAAGTCCTGAACAAGAACGTCATTGCTATTGCCCTTTGGATCTACGTCATGGGGTCCTGTCTTAAGTGAAAGTCTTTTCTAGGGAACTTTAATTAATTAAATAGAAGCTTCTGGAATGAGAAGACAGAGGCTCTGGTGAAGCCAGTAACTGAATCTGCTTGCCTTTTTAGACTTTCCCTAAAGATCACTGTAAGAACTTTGAAGATCTTTAAAAACCCTTCATTTATCATATTTCTCAGATATACTCGTGCATCTTAGTTTTTATATAGGTTAAAATTGTATTTCTTTCTTTCTCCCAAAAAACACAGTGTCTGCTCTCATGACAAAGCATGTTTCTGAAGTCACTCTCCTTTTAGCCCTCCAGTAATTGTTATATTCACACGTTGGATGAAGAGCCTAAGATAAGGGTTTAATTTGGATTAATAGGATAATTACTGCGTAATTTCATTTCATTTGTCAAACACTGTGAGGAACCGCTTTGTGAGAGAGCTCTTTGTCTGACAAAGGTTTGTTTTCAGGTATGCGGCCTAAATTGCGAACTTCCGAAATATTTCCCAAGCTTCTGAGGAAATTTACATTTAAACATCCAATGCGACCTTGCCTTTTTCTTGGGTGCTTTGAAGAGTCAAGTTTGAACTCTCTGGTGGAATCTTTCTATCACTTCTCAGGCTCTGCCATGGCAGCTGAATTGTCACCTCACCCTTGTTGACACCCGAGTGCAGCTTCCTGAAAATGAGGAGGCGGGGTCTCTAAGCTGCGGGTGGCAGGAACGCATCCTGCCTGAGGCTCAGGCCGTGATCACCAGGGCATGTGTCACGCTCTCTTGTGGTTGTTTACGTGTTTCTCATCCCTGTTGAACTGTGAGCCCCATCAGCCACGAGGGCTGAGCATTAATACTTGGACAATAATGACAAAACAGCTTCAACAACTAACAGCTTTTGAGCCGTGGTGATGCCACAGGTCCTGTGCTAACATCTGTTAGACACACTTCAGAAAACAGAAAAATGTGACAGGAGAGGGGAAAGAAACTTGCCAAAGATTCAGGGGCAGACCTGGGATTCTAATTCCGAACCCCCTGACTCCAAAGCCTGAATGATCACACCCCACTTTTGTATCAGCACCACCTAACCCACCGTAGGTCTCACGTGCATAGTAGGTGTTGAGCACACTGTGCAAAGGGCTAACATTTGTCCGGGGTCTACTCTCTGCTGGGTATTGTGCTCAGCTCTTCACAGACATCATCAGTCCCCAGAATCTAACCACCCCACTCTTGTCTGGGGCTTGCCTGTGAGACGGTGGGCCCTCCTGAGGATGGGTGTAGGGTACACTGGCTCTGGACACATGGGACTGGCTGGCATTTCAGTAAAACCCAAGGCTTTTGTTACCTGAGTGACTCATTTCTTTTTCTCTCCTCTCCTGACTTCTTTACCTCTATTTTATGATGAGCGCCTTTTCAATCTCCTTCTACATTTTCCCCTCCCATCATTTACCACCTGAACCCCTCAGAACATAAGAGATACACAATGGGCACCTACCATGTTCTTGGTACTAAATGGTACTCTCATTCACAGCTGCGTGTTGTCCCATCTGCCATGCGTCCCTCTGGATTCTTTCCCAGCCACTGTGAAGAGTGCGGGTTGGGGTCACACACTGTGCTGCCTGGGGTCACAGCCTCCTTTCACCTTTTATTATTTTATGGCCAGGGGTGAGTTACTTAATCCCTCAGTGCCTCGGTTTTCTCATCTTTACAAATGAGGTAATAACAACAGTCCCGATTCCATCAGGTTCGGGGAGAGTTAAATGAGCTAATACGTGTAATGAGCTTGTAGCTGTCCTTGTCTCCTAACAAGAGCTCCAACAATTTTGGCCTTCTCCTTGACCCACCCCACTGTCCTTCTCTTAATCTACCTCAATTTGGGATGCCTCTCTGCTGTGTCCTTTATAGTCTATCAATCCTCTCTGTCCCCTTTCTTAACTCATTCCTCAGGGTTGCCTTCCATTCCCTTTGTAGTTTATTTATTTGTTTTTCTTTCAAATGTCTTGTTAGTTATACCTGAGAACACACAAGGATATATTTATAGGTATGTATGTTTTGTGTACACAGTCATCAGACCCGGGGAAAGTGAAAGGTTCAGTCAATTTCATGGCTGGTTTTTTAACAAAATGAGTTTATTTGGAGAATGAATTAATAGAATCAATGACATGTAGGCACTGTCTCATAAGAAATTATAGTTTCACCCAAGTGAATTTGTTTGCCATTTGTGTGTGTGTGTGTGTGTGTGTGTTACTAGGCTGATGTCTGCCCCTCTGCAAAAAAAAAGACCAGGTCTCCTGAGTCCTTAATGAATCTTGGCGGGAAAGATATTCAACTTCTCAAAGCCTCAGCTGTCATATCTGAACAACAGGGATGGGTGGGTCTCCTTCATAATGGTGTTTGGGGAAATATTTTGCTGATTTTAAAAGTCTAATGGAATTGGAGTAAAATACCAAGAAGAAGAAGTTTTACCATCTGTTTATTTTTCCTCTTTTTCAGTGAGGTCTACCCAAGAATCTGTAGAAACTATCACCGTTCCCTTAGAGTTCATGCCTCTTTAGCCATGTGGTAGCTTGTGTGTCTATGTGTGTATGTGTGTGTGTGTGTGTGTGTGTGTGTATTCTTCCAAATTTCTCATCTACAGGATTTCATGCCTCTCTCCTGGAAAAATGTATGTAACTTGAAATGTTGAATGGATACCATGGATCATGGGAAGGACATTCAAACATTGAAAACACACAACACTGGCACCAAGTACTCTACAATAGTTGGAACTCAGGCTCAAGTTGGTGATGCTATCCATGACGGGATGTTAAAGAAGAAGATGAAACATAGAAAAGAAAACAAGAGAAGTCTCTTTTCTGGCCTCCTTTCTTAATTATGGAATACATGGATCATTCAGGCAATAGTGAAGAGTCAAATTGGAAGAAGATTGGAGAACTTATTGTAATATTGGATAAGATTTCTTGCATAAATCTTTATGAAATTTTTCCTTTCTACAAAAAGGGAGCCCATGGATTGGCTCCCTTCGTATTTCATTTCATTCATTTCATGGATTGGTATCCTGAGGCTAAAATTGGTCCTAAAATCTTGCCATCTAGGCCAATCTGTACATCCTCTCTCTCTCCTACCTAAGGAGCTGTGGCTGCAGGAATGGGAAGCGTCTGAGGCTGGTAATAAAATGAAGTCATGTTTAAGTTCAATTCATTCATTTGAGCATCTCAGCATCTATTCAACTGCTGGCAGCCACAGTTCTTCAAGTTCCCCTCCTCCTATCATGGTTCAGGTGGATCCTTGTCACCTGACAGGTGAGTTTCCTTACCAAATATTTACTCTGAGTCTGTAATGCCTAGTATAAGATGTGAAAGAAATAATGAGAGAATAAGGACATATAAGGTAGAGAAAGAGTAAGACACGATTAAAAGAGAAAAAAGCACAGAGGACACTACTATTTATTTATTGTTAATATGTAAGAGACATCCACGTCAGGCAATTTATATGACTAGCTTCATTTATTGTCACAGTGACTGGGTACTATTATTCCCATTTTTAGAGGAGAGCTTTCATAAATGAACTGACTTGCCAGGAGAGATGAGTGCAGTCTCTCACTTACGGAGTCTGCCTAGGCTCTTTCAGCTTTATCTCCTCCAGCGCTTTCCACAGCACTTCACATAGGTAAGCCCAGAAAGTTTAGGTAGCCTTCCCAAATCACACAGCAAGGCAGAGCTGAGATATGGATGGGAACTTAAATATATACACACACATCTAAACGCTCTATTTTTACAAATTCCTGCTGCAATGAAGTAGTTTCTTTTATCAGCTTTAGCTAAGATTTTCATTGCTAGGGGAAACCCATATGATTGTGATTGTTTTGAAGTTCTGAGTCAAAGTGACTGTGCTGTTGAAACTCAGGTCACTCCTAGTAAGAATGTGAGCAGGTCTTTGGGAGATGGGAAGATTTTGCTGTCAGTTCTTGGGTTATTTGGTTTATTTTAAATGACATATAATATTGATCCAGTTCCAAATCTTTCCCCAAACCTATTCATGCTCAGGCATCCGAAGGCACTTGTCATTTGGTGGCACAAAGATTTAGAGGATCTTGCCAATGTATTCTTCAAGTCATTTACTCATGTTAATGTATTATTGAAACACAGCGCTTAACAAGTTTCTGAAAGAGACTAGTTGCATATGAACAGGAACAGTATCATGATGACACTAGCATGATACGTTGTGGAGAGCCATCTCTTATGCTTCAGAACACGGATTCAACTCTGCTTGCAGCTGGGCCAGCCACCCACCTGGGACCCTTGCAGACAAGTGGGATTGGACAAGAGCCATTGTTTTGGTTGGTAATCTCTGACCCATCTGACATTCATTCCATCATTGACTCAGCCTTTCAAACACTGGCTCACACACTCACCAAATAGACACTAAGTGCTTATTGTGTCAACAATTCTGTTTTGCAGGAAGTTCCACCCTGAATTAAGAAAGAAGAGTTGATACAAATTACAAATGACACACTATGCTGATGAAAACACTTATTGACACCAATAAACTATTCATTCTCATTCAAATGTTCATTCATTCAGATTTTACAAATACTGAGATATGCAGACTCTCTCTCAGATGTCTCCAATCAGGATTAGCATGCAGAGGGACCAACTCAAAATTTGAAATACTGAAGAGATATCTACAGCTGTCTGTATGGAAGATTTCGTTATTTTAAATCTTCCTCTTTTCCTTGCTTACAATTCTAAAATTTGGAAAACACAGAAAAGTACAAAGATAAAAAAAGTATTATTTCAACATTCTGAAATCACCACTTTTAATATTTTAGTCTTTAGCTTTTTGATCTTTCTTGTGAAAAATTTTAAATTTATATATAAACGTATAGATACATACAGATAGAAATCTACACATATTTTCTACCCCCCCAAAAGCATATTATACACAGTATTTTATAGCCATTTATTCACTTAGCAAGTATGAGCATCTTTTGATACCAACGAATATTCTTCTATATTATTTTTAGTGGCAGCATATCCATTGTGTGCATATATCGTATTTTACTTAGACAATCCTATTGCTGAAAATTTAATTTGTTTCTGAATTTTTTATATTGTGAATTAAACTATGTTATCAGTCAGCTATTGTTAAAATAATGCTGGATAACAAACCACTAGAAAACTCAGTGGCTTAAAATGATATTGCTTATATTCACAGATCTATTGGTTGACCCTGGCACCTCTGGTTCCCTTTGCAGAGCTGCAATCCAGTATTTTCTTCAGGTGAGTCCCATCTTCCTTGAACCACCGGGGTAACTGGGGGATGCAATTTCCACAGCAATAGCAGAGGCAAGCCCCACCATGCACACACATTCCAAACCCTTGCCGATAGTACATCTGCTTGTAACCAATTGCTCAAAGCAAATCACATAGCCAAGCTCCAATTTCATGCCACCTTTGTCAAGAGAAACTGCAGGAGAACATGGAAAAAAGCATGGAAGCTGAAAGGGCTCAAGAATTTGAGACAGTAGTGCACACTAACACAATTATAGAGAGCATTGCTATATATATATATATATATATATATATATATATATATGTAATCTTGAAATGTTGTTTCTTTAAGATTATTTCCTGAAAGTGAGTTGGGACAATATACTTTACTTGTCTGTATACATGTACCTAATGTGCCTACATCACATGCTTTAGGTATGGAAATCTTCAGGTACACTTAAAGCTCCTCTCTAAAGAGTTGATTCAGGCCGTCTCCGGATTGATGGGATTTGTGTCCCTGTTCTTCACCTACTGGTTGGTACTGCGTCTCAGGTACTATATTTCTTCTGGATCTCCTGGTCAATGACCTCAGATGATCTTGCTTTTATTCTTCGATCAACATGATCACTATTATTTTTTGACACACGCTTGATATTTGCCTTTCCGCACCAAGCAAGGTGGCCTTGAGGAAAAGACACTGGCAAAGTACCCTCTCCAGACTTGCTAAACTGACAGGTCTTCCTAGTTCCCAGTCTAACCTGAGCTGGGAGAAGGAAATCAAACTTAGACTAGTGGTTTTATTCCTGAGAAGTTTTTCTCCTTTCCTTATTAAGATTTGGCTTCCTTGATTCTTTATTTTGTCAGTTATTATGACTACTCTTAGGTGTCTCCATCTTTCTAGAACATGAGTGGGTACCTTGAAAGCCATTAATGGATAAACTGGTTAAAATCTTAGAATTTCTATGGAGGAGGTGATAGTGGATCACTCACGATTTTTTTCTACCTCTGTCTTTAGAATACTAGATCAATGGCTTTCAAATTTGAACACACATGATAATATCCTGGGGGATTCTTAAAATCATGGTTCTTACACTTGGCCATTCATCCTCACTCTCAAAATTATGGATTAGTAGTCTAACAAGATACCCAGAATTGTCATTTTTAGTGAGAGTGCTTTGGATGCAGTGAAATTCAGAGCACATCTTAAGAAACACGTCTAAGACAGAGTTATTGTTGTTGTTTTTAATATGGCTGCACATTTAAAAAAATGTGAGATTTCAAAACAAAAACGGTGCCTGAGTCCCACCCCCAAAATTTTTATTTAATTGGTTTTGGGTGGGCTAAAACAATAGCATCCTACAGAAACCCCTCACCCCCATAGAATTTAATATGTAGACAGTGAGAATTATTGTTCCAGACCCTCAAAAGTTTACTGAGAATTCATGGATGTCACTATTTGGCCATCCGTAGACATACACACATGCACACACATATCCCTCTGGCCATTCTTTTATGTATTTTTCTTTTTTCTCCAGGGAGAAGAGAAAGACCTGTCTGTTGTTAACTACAACACTAACTTTGTGTAAGAGCTTTCCCAAATGAGAATTTGTGATATGAAAATTGTTCCTTGGGACTTCTGGTTTGAGCTCTGCCATATAAAGAGCTTGGTAGTCATCATTCTCACTATTACAATAAGATCAAGCTGGAAAAACTGAAAAGCAATGACTTTTTTTTGGATGTCTCAGAGAACTGAGTTTGCAGGGAAAACAACTACCCTGAAATATGGAGAGATGGGCACATCTCTGGAGAGAGAGCAACTGACATCTGCTTGCTTGAAGCAGAAACCACTGGAATCATAAACTGGTAAGAACATTGTAGAAAAGTTAACATAGCAGGCCTGAGACGGTTATTCCTGGGAAGACCTGCTTGCAAGGTTGGCCCTTGGCTGGTTCCTGGGAACATGGATTTTTGGAGGGTTCTCACCATTTCCAGAAGTGATAACAGGGCTCACTATGCTTAGACTATTTGTATAAACCATGTGGTTCATGCTTCAGGCACCTATTTTCCTTCTGGGAGACTGGAATTTTGGTATGTGAGAAGTAGAGGGTAACCCCCCCAAAATTTGGGGGCACTGAGTTTTTAATGAGCTTCCCTGAGAGGCAACATTTAGTATGAATTGTCGCAACCCATAGCTGCAAGAATTAAGAGCATCATGTATGCCTCCTTTGGGAGAAGATTCTGGGAAGTTTGTGCCTGGTTTCCTCCAAACCTCACCCGACATCTTTTCCCTTTGATGATTTTGCTTTGCATCACTTTACTATAATAAATCATAGCTGTGTAATGATATGTTGAGTCCTGTGAGTCCTTCTACTACATTACTAAAGCTGGGGGTGGTCTTGGGAATCCCTGATAGAAACTCTTAAATAGCAAATTTGATGAATTACAGGAGGCTGAGTGTGGACAAGAGTGAGAGTGGGAAACTCCTGAAGACTATTGTCTTGGGGGCTCCCATGCATTCACAGGCTTCATATCCAGGAACCCCACCCAGTTCTCATGGTGAAGTTTTGTGAAAGACTCTTTTCTTGTTTTGGTATGGACAGGGGAAGAGTTATTATTGTGAAATATACTCAAAGACTTCTGTGTAACAAAATCCCACTGCCCAGGGGAAAAGTCTTTGCCAAAGACTGAGACCAAGAAGAACATTCCTTCTATTCCTGTCCCCTCCAGGCTTCCTGTCTCACCTAAGAGGGGAAAACATCCAACAGGAGGCAGAGTATCAAGGAAATGGATTGAGAACACTGTACCCAAGGAAAGAATTCAGGATCTAGGGAGGGGAAAAAAATATACCACTGAGGAGACAGTTGTGGAGAACACAGCCTTGAGACACAGGCCCATTAAAAGACTGTGATTTAATAGGAAGATTATACAATGTTCTGCATCCAGGAAAACTGAACACTACCACAACAGGGCTACATTATAAACACAGTAGATTATAGCTGAAAGAAGAGCAAGATACAGACTCTAAGGAAAAGCATTTAGGGGAACCCAAAGTCTAGAGAAAATAAAAACAAGGATAATGTAGGAAGTTGAATTTGAATTTGCACCTACAGCTACAAAAAATAATTTTAAACATAGCACTCCTTATAATCAGATTAACAAAAATCCTCGCATTGAAGGTTTATTTATCTCAGTTCTTATTACGTGATACAAGATGTCTAGCTTTTAACAAAAAATTATAAGGCATGCCTAAAGGCAAGAACACACACAGTCTGAAGAGACAAAGTAATCATCAGAACCAGACTCAGATATGACACAATATTAAAATTGCCAGCCAAGAAAGCCAAAATGACTTTGACTAAATTGCTAAGGGATCTAATGGAAAAGAACTATACCTAATGTACGAACAAGCAGGTAATATAAGGAGAGAAATGGAAATACTATAAAAAGAATCATAAAGAAATGCTATAAATCAAAAACATTGTAAGAGGAATGTAGAATACCTTTGATGGGCTCACCAGTAGACTAGAAAGAACTGAGGAAAGAATCAGAGCTTAAAGATTAGTGAATAAAAACTCTGAAAACTAAAATGCAAGGAAAACAAGTGAAGAAAAAATAGCAAGAACTGTAGATCCAAGAACTCTAGGATAATTTCCTCAGATGTAACATATGCATAATTGGAATGTGAAAATGAAAAGAAAGAGTGAGTGGAGCAGAAGAAATTTTTGCGGTAATAATGGCACATCACATTTAAACTTTGGAAACTAAAGACAATGAGAAAATTTTAAGAGAGAAAGAGAGGGACAGAGAAGCACCTAACATAGAGCAATAAGAATAAGAATTATGACAGACTTCTCATCAGAAATCACGCAAGCAAGAAAAGAGGAGAGTGAAATATTTGGAGTGTTAAAAGAAAAAAAATCAACCTAAAATTATTTGCAGTAAAATTATCCTTCAAAAATGAAAGATAAATAAAGACTTACCTGGAGAAATAGAAATTTGCCTAATTCTTACAGACAGAACTTCCCTGACAGAAATGATAAAAGACAGCTTTCAGTCAGAGGGAAAATGATATAGGTCAAAATTTTGAATCTCCATAAAGAAAGGAGGAGCATAAGAGAAGACATAAATGAAAGTAAAACAAAACTTTTATTTTTCTTACTTGTAATTGATCTAAAAGAGTACCATCTAAAGTAATAAAGTAGCAATATATTAGGTGATTATAGCATAAGGATAAGTGAAGTAAATGACAGCAATGTCACAAGGGATGGAGGGAGGATTTCAGAATTACATGTTACAAAGTACCTGTACTACACAGGAAGCAATATAATGTTATTTGAAGGAGAATTATATTAGCTATAAATGTATACTGCAAACTCCAGCACAACCACTAAAATTTTAAACCATTAATATAATGGATACTAAGAGGGGAGATACAATGGAATCACATAAAATGTTCAATTAAAACCAGAGAAGTCAGAAAAACAAAGAGAAGAAAGAAACAAAGGACAAAGGCAACAAACAGAAAACATGCAAGATCAACTATATCAATAATCACTTTCAATATGAGTGGTATACATATACCAATTTAAAGACACACATTTGTCAGAATGGGTTAAAAAATGAAAACCAAGCTCCATGTTGTCTACAAAAACCCACATTAAAAATAAAGAACCATATTCATTAAGAGTGAAGGAATGGAGAAAGGTATACCATGCTAACACTATAAAAGTAAAGCTTGAGTAGCTGTATTAATTTCAGACAAAGCTGACTTCAGAATAAGGAAGATTATCTGGGATAAGGAGGGGCCACTGCATAGCGATAAAACGGTCAATTCTCTAAGAAGACATAGTACTACTGAAGGTGTATGCACCTAACAACAGAGCTTCTACATACATGAGGCAAACTGAGAAATAAACAAATTCACTATTACAGTTAGAGACCTCAACACAGTTCTGTCAGTAACTGATATATAAATCAGGCAGAAAATCAGTAAAGATGCAGATGATCTGAACAGCACTATCAACTAACTTGATGCAACTGACATTTATAGAACACTCCATCCAACAATACCAGCATACACAGTCTTCTTAAGCTCATATGGCACCAAAGTAGACTGCATTCTGGGCCAGAAGTCACAACCTAACAAATGTAAAAGAATAGAAATCATGCAAGACATGTTCTCAGACCACAAGAGAATTAAACTAAAATCAATAACAGAAAGCCAGAAAATTCTTAAGTATTTGGAAATTAAACAACACACTTGTAAATAATACATGGACCAAAAAAGAATTCCCAAGAAAATTAAAATTTATTTTGAACTGAATGAAAATAAAATGTTAACTTATCAAAATTTGTAGAATGCAGCAAAATAGTTCTTAGAGGAAAATGTATAGCATTAAGCACATATATCAGAAAAAAATGGAGAAATAAAATCAATAACCTAAGCTGCCACCTTACTTAGGAACTAGAGAGAAAAGAAAAGTTTAATTTTAAAGCAAGTAAAATAAAAATAAAAATTAGAGAAGTAATCAATGAAATTGAAAATTGGAGAATAATAGAAATTATCAAAGAAACTAAAAGTCGTTTCTTTATTTTTCTAAGATGAATAAAATTGATAAACACCAGTCTGGGCTAAACAATGAAGAAAGAAAGGAGAAACAAAATACCAATATCATAAGCGAAAGGGAGGTCATAAATACTGATGCCATGGACATTAAAAGGTTAATATAGGAATATTGCAAATAACTCTATGACCACAAATTTAATAACTCACACAGAATGGATGAAATCCTTGAATAACACAAACTATAAAAACTGACACAGAGAAATAGATAACTTTAATAGTACTATATCTTATAAAGACATTAAATTAATAATTAGTATTTTCAAAATGAAATCACCAGGTCCAAATAGTTTCACCAGTGAATTCTACCAACATTTAAGGAAGAAAGGATACCAATTTTTTACAATCTCTTCCAGGAAATAAAATCATAAGGAAAATTTTCTGACTCATTCCATGAGGTCAGTGTTCCCCTAATACCAAAACCAGGTAAAAATATTAGGAGGAAAAAAAAGCAATGAATAAACTGCAGACCACCAATATCACTTATAAACATAGCCACAAAAACCTTCAATAAAATATTAGAAAATCAAGTCCAACAGGATCTGAAAAGAACTACATACCACGGTGAAGTGAGATTTATTTGAGGCTTGCAAAACTGTTCAACATTTGACAATCAATCAATATAATTACCCACTGTATTCATGTGCTAAAGAAGAAAAACTATTTGAACATCAGTTGACACTGAAAAAATGTTTGAGAAAATTCAACAGCCATTCATAAGCAAAATTCTCAGCAAACCAGAAACTTCTTCAATTTGAGAGAGAACATTTACAAAAAACCTTCTGCTAACTTCATACTTAATGGTGAGAGACTGGAAGATTTTGCCCTAAGACTGAGAACTAGGAAAAGATGTCCTCAGTCACCACACTGTTCAAAATTGTTGTGAAAGTCCTAGTTAGTGCAATCAGACAAGAAAAATAAATAAAAGGTATACAGATTGGGAATAAAGAAATAAAAGTGCCTTATTCACCAATGCCAAGATTGCCTCTGCAGAAAATTTCAAAGGATCTATAAAATTACTCCTGAAACTAATAAGTGAGTATATCAAGGTGGCAGGATTCAAGATTAATATACAAAGTCATTTGTTTTCATATACACCATTTACACTAGCATCCTTCATGAAACAAAGAGAAATAGTTATAAATCTAACACATATGTACAGGATATGTGTATACTACAAACTACTGATGGAAAAAATCACAGAATATATAAGTAAATGGAGAGATGTTTCATATTCATAGATTACAGGGCTCAATATTTTTAAGACATCAGTTCTTCCTACTTGGTCTATAGTTTCAATGCAACCCCAGTCAAAATCTCAGCAAGCTATTTTGTAGATATTGACAACCTCATCCTAAAATTTTTATGGGAACACAAAAGACCTAGAATAGCCAGCACAATACTGAAGAATATCAAAGTTGTAGGATTGACACTACCAATTTGAAGACTAACTACAAGACTACAGTAATCAAGACAGCGCAATATTTACAGGAAAATAGACACATGGTTCAATGGAACATAACAGAGAGCCCAGAAATAGACCTACATGAATATAGTCAACAGGTATTTGACAAAGGAGCAAAGTTAATTCAATGAAGAAAGGATAGTCTTTCAAAGAAAAGGTGCTGGAACAAGTGGATGTCTGTATCCAAAAACAAAAAAAGGAACCCAGATATAGACCTTAAAACTTATTTAAAAAAAAAATCCCCTCCATGTTAATTGAAGCATTATTTACAATAGCCAAGACATGGAAGAAACCTAAGTGCCCATCAATGGATAAATGGATAAAGAAAATATGATAGATAGACAGGTAGATAGATAGATATAGATATGTAGATATATACAATGGAATATTACTCAACCATAAAAAACAAGGAAATCTTGCCATTTTCAACAACATGGATGAAACTTGAGGGAATTGTGACAAATGAAATAAGTTGGACAGAGAAACACAAATACCACATAATCTCACTCAAATGTGGAATCCTAAAAACAAAAAGAAAAACAAGCTCATAGATACAGAGAATAGATTGAGATTGCCAGAGGCGGGGCATGGGGATATAGGCAAAAATAGGTGAAGGGGGTCAACACGTACAAACTTCCAGTTATAAAATAAATTAAGTCATGAAGATGTCATGTGCAGTATGAGGACTATAGTTAATAATGCTGTATTGTACATTTGCAAGTTGCTAAGAGAGTAGATCTTAAAACTTCTTATCACAAGAAAAAAAATTTGTAACTGTATAGTGATGGATGTTAACTAGACTATGGTGGTCATCATTTCACAATCCATACAAATATCAAATCATGTGGTATACCTGAAACTAATATAATTTATATGTCAATTATACCTCAATTAAAAAATTAATTCAAAATGGATCACAGACTTAAATGTAAAATTCAAAAATACAAAGTTTCTTTATGAAAACATAGGAGAAAATCTACATGATGTGGAGCTTGGTGATAAGTTTTCAAACACAAGACAAATAGCATGATTCATGAAAGAAAAAATGGATGAGCTGAACTTTATTAAAATTATAAACTTCTGCTCTAAGAAAGACATTGTTAATAGAATGAAAAGACAGGCACAGACAAGAAGGAAATATTTGCAAAACACATATCTGATAAAGGACTTGTACCCAAAATATATGAAAAAAACACTTAAAACTCAATAACGAGAAAACAAACATTCTAATTAAAAAATGGTCAAAAGATATGAATAGACATCTTACCAAAGAAAAAATACAGATGGCAACTAAACATGTGCAAAGCTACTTAACATCATTTGTCATTAGGAAAATGCAAAACAACAATCAGATGCCACTACGCACCTAGTAGAATGGCTGAAATTCAAAAACTTTCTATACCAACTATTGGTGAGGATGCAGAGCAACTGGAACTCTCATGCCTTGTTGACTGGAGTACAAAATAGCAAAGCCACTCTACAAGACAGTTTGGCAGTTTCTTACAAAGCTGAAACATAGTCTTACCATATAATCCAGCAATTGTGCAGCCAGGTACTTGCTCAGTTGATTTTAAAACACGTATTTACACAATGTCTGCATGCAAATATTTCTAGAAGCTTATTCATAATGACCCAAAAGTGGAAGCAATTGTAATGCCCTTCAATAGGTGAATGAATAATTAAATTGCGGCACAATCATAGAACGGAATACTATTCAATAATATAAAGATATGAGCAAAAAACCCACACAAAAAAAGCAAAAAATAAGGTGGAACTTTAAATGCATGCTGCTATGTGAAAGAAGCCAGTCTAAAATGGCAACATATTATATGATTCCAATTATATGACATTGTGAAAAGTGTAAAAGTACAAGGATAGTAAAGAGATCAGTAGTTTCAAGAGACAGCACAAAGGGTGAATATTCATGTATGCAAAGTAAGAAAAAACAAAAAAACCTGAAAAAACATTTAGGAGTTTGGAGGATCCAAGGATGGAAAGCAGACAGTGCATATTACAAGTGTATTAAACAACCTGGCCGAAGGGAGTTCAAGAAAAGATGTTGACCTCGGTGACTTTGGCAATGAATGGAGTCTATGAGACTAAAGGGAAAAGGATCTTTACATAGCAATGTACTCTAATCGATAAAGCTATTTCCAGTGCAAATATGGCTTAATAATTCCAAAGCTACTATAGATATAAACTGGTGTTGAACAATTAAAGAAATGATGGCAGATGTTAGGAAGCATGTTTCTCACTATTAGCGTGGTGGGTCATAAATAAACGAGGCGATGAGGCTAGAATGATCCATGTGGTACTATATTAGAGTTGAGGACATCAATATGAACTCATATTTAGCTTAGAGATAGAGATGGTTATATATTGAAATACTTAGAGATATGAGTGTATACATAGGTTAGTATCCACACTTTTATTTCTTTCTTTGCTTTGTCAGCTGAGAAGATCTAGAAGCAATGACATCCTCTGTAGCAACAAGCACCTAGCATCCACGTCTTGGTTTCTAATGCCATTCTCTAATTAAAGAAACTGGGGCACCTTGGAGAAATGGATGATTCTAGGGCTGGGACTGGAAATACACAAGATGAACCTGGAGAATCTTGTAGTGCCAAGAAGTAAGATATTGCTGAAAAAAATAAATACACACACACGTACAATGATGGGAAGACGTCACAAGGACACAGGAGGCAACTGAAAGAGCTCTGGATGCCCAAAGCTGGAACAATTTGAGTAAAGAAATAAAGAAAGTAGTATTTGATTATAACCAAAAATATAAAACAGACATGAGTCTATATTGATATAAATAAATGATTGAATAAATAATAAATGATTAAATAAATGGCACAGAATAGACAAATCTCCTATGCAGAATAATTCCAAATAATTTATGTAGAGACTGCATATTCAAGGAGATGGAATATAATTCTCCCTCACTCTTTAAGTGTGAAATGTGCACAGTGATTTCTTTCTAAAGAGTACAATATGGAAAGGGGTTAAGAGAGTAACTTTAGGGGCTGGCCCCGTGGCCGAGTGGTTAAGTTCGCGCGCTCCGCAGCAGGCGGCCCAGTGTTTCGTTAGTTCGAATCCTGGGCGCGGACATGGCACTGCTCATCAGACCACGCTGAGGCAGCGTCCCACATGCCACAACTAGAAGAACCCACAACGAAGAATACACAACTATGTACCGGGGGGCTTTGGGGAGAAAAAGGACAAAATAAAATCTTCAAAAAAAAAAAAAAAAAAGAGAGAGTAACTTTACAGTGGAAAACCTGACAAATACTCCCTCATGCGGACGATCAAGGTTAACATCAACAGTGATGTCACATAGATAGCATGTAGCCTTGACATGATAGGATGCAAACAGACCGCTCTGTGGTCTTCTTCCCCAAAACACATAACCCCAGTCTAAAAACATCAGTCAAATCTCAGAAGAGGGCTATTCTACAAAATGTCTGACCATTAACCCTCAAAACTATCCAAGTCATCAAAAACAAAGAATGTCTGAGAAACTGTCATAGTCAAGAGGGGCCTGAGGACAAATGACAGCATTTCTTGTGATATCCTGGATGGACCAAAATACAGTATAAGGTAAAAACAAATATGAGTAAATATGAACTTTAGTTAACTTCTAAAAAACTACTTTTAGCCAACAGTCATGCATTATATCTTTTATTCATTTTTATGTAGTTGCATCATTGGCTGTGAATCAACCTCAGGCCACAGATCTTCTGCTGTCTTCACGTACTGGAAATGAAACAGTCTGCACTTAGCTTTAAGTGCCTTTCCCGAACACTAGTCACACAGGAAAATCAAGCCCTCTCAACTTGTCCATTGAATTCCACCGTATAAGTGGATTTGATGCCCCCATGGAAACCAGAGCTCACTCCAACCTGGGGACTGGCTTCTGTAGCTGTCATGGTCAAAACAACATTGCTCTTGACAGATATCAAGGATTTGAATGGGCTTGAACCTGGCTGTACGCTGGCATATCTGTTTTAGGAAACAGCATTTCTTTTTCAGAATTGTTAATTTAGGAATTTAAACTAGTTTTCCATCCTGTGCCTGAAGCCTCACCTCTCTGCTATGCAGGTTAATTTCACACAGAGCAGTTAATCTCTTTTGCAGGCAGCATTTAAAAGCAAATAATTCATTCCGTAAATGATAGTATGTTGCTCGGAATACTAATAAACATCTTATAAGTTTAGGTTATATAATCTTAGGTAGAAAATTAAAATCTGGTCATTCACTCAACAGTTATTTATTGAGCATATACTATATTCAAAGCACTCCACTAAGCATTGGGATCTTGCCAAGCTAAAGCTCCCTGCCTATCTAGTGTTTTCAACCTAGTTGGGGAGATAAAAGAACTAACCAAATGTTTCTAATTCAAGACAGTGTATAGTGGTTCCTCTGACAGCATTATAAACCTCCCAAGGAGATCAGGACATTGGGGGCTGGGATTATCAGGAAAGACTTCTTCGAAGGCCTCTAGGATGCTGCTAAGTAGAATCAGGAGAAGAGGACACACCAGGAAGACTGAATGGAAAAAGCAGGTGGCAGAATAGGGAGAGCATTTCAGAGGATGCACATGGGAGCTATCTGCTCTGAGTAGAGTTATGGAGGAGTAAGGGAAGGAGGACACATTACAGAGATTGTGTCCTCTCTGTGCAAAGCAGAAGAGTTTAAATTTTATTTGGTAGGCAATGAGGAGGCATTGGAAGGAGCCACTTTTGATCATAGAAGTGCCATGATCAGAGTGGTAGGTGAGAAAAATCATTGACAGCAGTGCAGAGGACGGACGGAAAAAGAATTTAGAGGGAAGCAAATCTCGAATCTGAGGTGAGAAGCTGAACTGAAGCAGACTATGGGCTGCAGGATTAGAAAAGAGGGAACTTGTATAAGAGACATGAGCTAACTAAAAGTGACGTTTCAACCTGGATAACTGGCTTGGTTATGTTGCCATTACCCGAAATAAGGTGGTAAAGAAAATTTGGTTTGCAGAGGAAAAGAGAACGGAGCCAAGCTTCTGCAGGTGCATCCTCAGACTGATGTCCTTCATTGCTAATTCTTCCTAATTAATTTTCAACTGAGGAGTATGGTTGAGTTACGCAGTCAATCTCTATACATATTTTTTCCCAGCCTCCACACTTGCAATCAGTGACCATGACCAACTGTAACATATCTCATTGAATACATCCATTGCCACTAAAAGAACTCATTCATCTGAGCCCAGTAGCCAGCACTGGTTCATCCAACCACTAACTAGTAAGTAGGGTGCCCAAGAGATGCTCCTCTGATTCCACTGTGGGTCTGAACTCCTCATTACAAAGCCCCAATTCCAAATGGGCATCAATTCCTTGAAGACAGGGAGCGTCCTATGATTTTTGTCATATAGAGGCTTAAAGGGAAAGCAATGAGACGAAAAAGGAGAAGTGATTTGCTTTGCTGATGCTGCCAGACCAGCCACTGATGTTGGAGGAGGATGTTCCTCCGACCCCTCTCCACCACAACCCTCCGTGTGGAATGAATGCCAGAGGAGGGTGAGAAGATATTTCCAGGGGTCTGGAGGGGTAGACAGAGGCCTGCCGGAAGCCTGGAAACTTCTTTAAAGTTTTACATTTTGTGTTTTAACTTTCATGTTTGTTTTATTTCTAGAATTATCATGGATTTTTGTCCTCTGTTCCTTTTCACATCTGTGTTTACTTTGATGTGAAACTGATGTATTCTTTTCCATTATTGGAGTAAAATTGATGCTACTGGAAGATGTGTCACACTAACCCAATGGCTTTGAATACTCACTGCAGATCCCTAAGCTCCCCTGGGGGTACTCAAACCCCCGAATGATAAGTATGAATAGGATATTTTGTTTTAAAGAAGAAGGCAATATGGAAAGAGGGTAGCACGCACATCTACCAAGCTCATCCTAAGGACGAGTAAGAATTCGCAGCCAGCTGGGACTATAACATGCTGAGCCTCTAAAAGGAACTGCAGCCTGCAGATCCTCCAACATGGTCAGCTCTTCTCCACATTCTGGCAGAGAGAAATACCAGCCAAGGCCTCTGGAGACTGAATGGTCAATCTTGAAATAATCAAAGCCTCACTGTTTGGAACAAGGGAGACAAACTTTCCCTAACTCCATTAACATTTCCCTCCATCAAATATGAAAAATGGGCCCATGTATTATTTATCATCTTCCTATTTGATATTTCACCTGCTGCCAACCCCGCTAAGCCCAGCCAAGTTTCCCCCATGGCGGGCCCGGAGGCAGATGATCCCAGCAAAGTAGAATCATTACACTCTGGGAACCAGATGGGTGACCTTTCCCTCTCCTTCCCTCCAGACTAGAGAACAGATAGTCGAACTTTCTGGGTGGCCCAGGATCTTTGCTTCTATAAATTAAAACGTATATTTTCCAGCCGATGTTGTGTTTCTCAAAATCCTTGATCACACATTCGTCAAACACCATCTTTCATGCATTATGCCAGAGCTGCCAGTTTTTCTGTTATCTGAAATCCTTAACACGATGCCCCCTTTCTCTTTGCCGACCTCCCTCAAAATAACATGGTGTGAACTTTTTCCATTGCTTTTTTTCTCCTCCTGGGTAGCCATGTGTTTGAAACATGTTTAAGATATTGTCACATCTCACATTTTAAATATCATGAGGATAGGCCAAATCTACGATATTTTAAGTGCCCTCATTATGAAACATATGGCCAGAGGGGTGGGGATAGGGAGGTGGGGAAAGAAATATGGCAAATGTAATATTTTCCCAAGGGGGGGCTGGGGAACATGACCTGAACCATGCAGGGATCTCTGTGCACCACTACTGAAATACCATCTGTTTCCGTTCAAATTATCATCTTGAAATTATGACTTCTTTTTCATATGCCATAATGTATAGGATTCAAGGGCGAAAACACATCATAGTGTTTGCAACCAACTGATCCAGTTGCTGTCAAAGCTGTGGCAATTTAAAAAATAGAAGAGACAGACAGGAGAATGCTATATTTGTGGTGTTTTCATTTTTACCTCTCTTTAAAATAAAGGCATTGTTATTATAGAGACAGTAATAGGGTTAGTCATTAACAACATCATTCATTGATTCATTTGTTCATTCATTTACTCTTTCATTCATTAAGCAGCTGGTTAATGTATTTTATGAACCACACAATGTGTGGAGATGGGGATACAGAGATGAAAGTGCCTTGGCCTCAGTTAATCAGAGACTAGAGTGAGAAGATAGTGAGAAGACTGTTAAAAAGTGAATGATAAGGCCACTTGTAGAAGTTAACAGAGGTGGGGAGTGGCAATGCTCAGCAAAACAGAATTCTTCTTAAAGGAGGCTACTTTTAAGCCAATTTAAAAATTAAGTAGGATTTATCCATGCAAAGTGGATGTTGACATTGCTAGCTTTTGAAACCAGAATATGCAAAGATATAGAAGTGTCCACAAGCACTGGCTACAAAGAGTTCCTTCTGGTGGGAACACAGAGGGGCAGAAATGCAAGAAATGGAGATAGAGAAGGTGGCTGGAGCAACTCCCAAAGCCCCACTCTATTGAAGTCCAACAGGTAATTCAGCCACACTTAAATTCTCACTAAGAGGGCAAACTGTCTTTGGTTAGAACAATATCTTGATTAACACATTGTACAGAAACAGACTACCAGGACCTAAATGTCAGATGTGGCCAATCTCAGAGAAGCAGACAAATCTACTTTAAGTAAGGTGCACAGAGAATAAGTATATTTATTACCCTGGCAAGAATGTGGGAGAGCAGAGAACAGAGAGCAAGAAGACGGAGGGATCAGTGGCTACAGGATACAGGACTTCAAGAACAAAGGGCCAAGAGAGAAACACCAGGTGTCAGAGAGAGCAAAAGCTGGAGAAAAAGCGTGTGTGTTGTACAATTGCTTGCTTTGCCACAGGGGGAGTCTTTTCTCTCCATGTCCTCTTCTCTCCCCAAACTCTCCTTTCAGCTCTTTCAGAAAGTCTTCCGAAATCTTGTGTATTGTTATGGTGGGTTTGATCTTCTTTGGGGAAAGTTAGCAAAGGGACGGAGTTTCTTTTCTAAAACAATATGGCATACTGGAGAGATCACAGAGAAGAAATCAAGCGGGATATAAGCCTTCCAAGAATTTAAAACAATGATGGGATGGACGGGCTTTGAACTTCCACAAAATGCTAAACAGGGTTTCAAGCCAGGCTCACTAGATTTTTAGGTATAAGGTGGCACCCCAGTTGACATTTAAATTGTGTCAGTGAAGATGTAACTATGATGACCATAGTTAGGAATAAACATCTGAGGAAGATCTGGTCCTTCGACTGTAGAACTCACAGTCAATTTGGGGAGACAGTCACATATGTAGAACTGTAATGAGGAAACTCTGAACCAGGTAGCAGCATCTATCCTTAGCAGGGGCACCTGACCACTTTCTCTGTGACATCCTGAGAACGGTCTGGAGAACACAACAGAAGGTATTGACCCTTAGACTTTGGGCAGGGATCCCTGCAATCTGCAAAATAACAACCAACAAATGAAGATTTTCTAGATTTCTGGACTACTTTTGATAATCCTCTCTTTCTATCCACACACTTTTTTTTCTCTCTCACACTATACTCTAAGATATAGGAGTCCTGTGGCTGTGTGTCCCTTGGAATCCTCAATACTAGTTTCTGTGTCCTTAGGTGTTGGCCAAAATGGCAGTCATCTTGCATTTTTAAAGATTTTTAAAAATATTGGTTGAATGAATAAGCGCATATATAAAATTCTGTGGATTGATGAATAGCAGATTTTGCAAAGAAATTGCCCAAGATATGTTTCTCAGTGGTCAGATATTTTTAGCAGATTAAGAAATCTGAATAATTTCTAATACTTCTGTTGTGCATAGATAGGCTACTAATATTCAAATCCTATTAAAAAGTATGTGATCGGGGAGAATGACTAATTAAACTGGTATTTAACAAACTCATCAGAAGTTTTATTTGGCCAGTGCTTGTTTTTAGGCATTTCAGAGTTCATTATTTCATCTATTCCTCACCACACTACTGTGGGGTGGACAATATCTTTCCTCTTTTCTGATGAGGCGACTGAGGCCTTTTGATAATCAGCCCTGGGATTTATATTCAAGTCCTTTGATTCCTTCCCAGGATCCATGCAGCCCCCCTGGGTTGAAAGTGAGATGTGAGTTCTGAGACTACTCTCCATTGATTTACTCCATGATGTGACCTTAGGCAAGTCATTTCCCTAATTGATACAGTCCTTCTCTACAATCCCATCTTTGCATCCCTCCTCTTGTCTATCTGGTACTACTTGACCTCCAGTTCAGACAGCCTGGGTTGTAGGACCAATCTTTACTGCGTGCAAAGGAGTTAAAACAGTCTAATTTAATACCTGGGAACTCCTTCATCACTTCACTCAGCCATTCATTTGTTCAGACATATTTCTGAGTGCCTGCTCTTTGCCAGGCACTGTTCTAGATTTGAGGGGATAGAGCAGTAACCAACACTGGAGTCCTGTGCTTGACACACATTCTGGTGCCCGAAAAGGAGCGACTATCTCCCGTGATGAGAGACAGCGTGTGTAATAGAGACAACACGAACTTCAGATGTGACTCCTGGGTTCAAATTCCGTTTCTACCACCTGTTATCAGGTAGGATGAAGGACAAGTCACTTTAAGTCTCTTAGTAGCCATCTGTTAAATGGGAGTCCCAATCCCCCGGGAGTGTAATAGGCAAAAAGTAAAATTCATTGTCAGAGTGTCAAGCCAATGGCTAATACCAAATAGGTGCACACGATAGCTGCTTAATTCCAGTGCCTCCTTTCTTAGGGGCTGTGATGTCTCCACCTTTGTAATCCACTTGTTTCCTTTGACTGCCAGCTTCTTAGATCTGTTGTCTGGGTCAACAGAATCCCAGTTTCTCTGGTTTCTCTCTTGCTCCCATCCGGTTGATCCCCCATTCCGCATTTAGAAGAGGTGTTTTGAAAACATGAACTTGATCATGCCAACTTTTTGATGAAAACCCTTCAATAGTTTCTCATTTCCTTGGAATAAAATTTAAACAACCCATCATGGCCCGTGATTGACCCCTTTCCTGCTGCTCCTGCCTCAGCCCTGAGCTTCACATTTTTGCTCACTTTACTTCTAGTCCTTCTTATCTTGTTGCTGCCCCTCCGAAAGCCGAGTTCATGCCTGCCTTAGGGTCTTTACATTGCTTTGCCTTCTGCCAGGAATACAATTTCCTCCCAGATTTCTGCCTAACTGGCTTTTAGCAAAAATACCACCCACTCACAGAGCCATTCACTCATGGCACAATATAAAATGTCCCCATTCTTAGTCACTATCACATTTTGTACTATCTAAAATTGTTTATTTATTTGCTGATTTATTTTCTGCCCCCCTTCAATAATGTGAACTCTATGGGACTGTAAACACCTGAGATGTCTCCGTCTGACCCACCGCTATGTCCCCAGCATCTACAACAGTGCCCAGTATATAGCAGGTCCTCAATGAATATTTGTTGAGTGACTGCATAAAGGATGCTTCTTATTTTGAATACCTTGCCCCAGCTGCTAGACAAGACTTCACACCAGCTTGTCTAAGTTTGGTGCAAACTTAGCTTTAACTCTCTCGAAAGAGGCACCGCTAAGCTAGTTAAAAGGAATAGGCAGCTAGAACTGTCTCCAAAAATATACCCATAAGCAAGTGCACTCTCCTTATTAAAAAGGCCCTTTGGGCCTTGCTGTGGGTGGCTGTTTCATAAGGATGGCTGGGCAGACGGCCTGATTATAGAGGCCATTCCTTGTAAGCAAGTTCCTTAAAAGGCACACAAGATGTTCAGCGTGACTGCAGATGGCCATCCACCTTCCTTCTCCTCCTCCCCTCCGCCCTCTCTCCTAGGCACTAAGGCAGAGCGCCGGGCTGCCACCCCATCCCATCCCACCCCAACAAATTGCTTCCATCTCCTCCCCCTCCCTGCTCTTCATCCCTTCTCAACATAATTACCATCTTACTAATAAGTCAAATGAGTGGGTGCAGCAAAGTGGGCAGCTCCATTTGGCTGCCTCATGGGGCGCTGGCATGGAGTGAATGGGAAATGTGGATAATAGGGCTGCCGCGGCCCCCAGCGCTCCAAGGGAAGCCTGCTACTGGGTTTTTTCCTCAGTAGCTGTTGCTTACAGGGATGACACAGGGAACCAGAAGGAGGAAGGGAGAGCTATGGCCCCATCTCAGTCCCCAGGCTGTGCCCCTTTTGCCATGGCACTGCTTCCCCAAACACCACAGAAGGGAGACAGCCAGATCCTTCTAGCCTTGAAAAGGACTCAGTCGGCTCCATGTTGTCTTTTTCCCCCAAATCCAAGGCCAGTCCTTTCAGACATATTTCTGAGGGAATGTTGCCCTTCCCAATGTTTCTGCCGCCCTACAATCCTGACTCTGGGTGGAGTTTATCAACCAGCATCTCCCGCCTGGCAAATCATGATTCCAGGCAGGATGAAGGCTTCTGTGCAGGACGGCAGCAGCAGACTTAGGGACCTCTCCTCATCCAGGCTGGGGAGCCAGGCATCGGGGCAGCTTGCACGGACCACAAGACTTTAAAGGAACAGGAAATCTCCACTAATTTATGCGATTTTGTAACACATTAGCATGAACATTCAGCAACAGCACAAGGAGTGCCAAATACTTAAAATGCAATACTGCGGCTATTGCTGTAGTGTTTCTTCGTTTCCTTTTAAAGCCAGTAGAGCGTGGGTGAGGGTAAAGAAGAGGGTGGAGCAGCAGTGGGAGGGTGTGGCCTTGCTCCTGCCTAACATAGAAAGACACCAGATGAAATAATTGGAGCAGGAAAAATGCCAGAGCCTGGGCACCGATTCAATTTTAATATACCAGAGAGTGCTTGCTTTCTTCTTTTTTTTCTTCATCCACACAACCGAGTTCTGCATGGCATTTCTAGAGGGGCACGGCAGGAAGGAGAACTTTGTCTCGTCTCACGAATTACTCCCCCTGCAGTTTTAAATATTAATCCGCACCAGATTATTGATACCCAGGAAGGCAGCAACGGGAACGGTCCACACAGACTCCATCTTTTATCACACGTCTCAGGATATTAAAAGAACATACGAAAAATGGTTCAGGAACCAGCTAAGATCTCTTCACCTTGTCACCCTCTCCTTTCTTCCCTGCGACCACCAGGTGCTGCGTTAACACGCTGCCTGCCTCTGCTGTGCAAACTAAAGGAAGGGAGCACGGGATGTTTTTATACATAGTTCAACCTCACTGATTTGAAGTGAAGGGGTGAAGGTCAGTGCAGATGAGTGGGAAATCCAAATTTAGAATATTCTTAAAATAATGTATGGATATCTCTTTCAAGTTTATACAGGTAACACAATTACAGCGAATGAAGTGTTGCGGAAAGGGAGGCCTATGGGGACAAGGTAAATAGCCATTTTTCGAAGCTTACTGTTTATACATCAATGGCTAGTGAACATTTAGCTATAGAAGGGCTTTTGAAAACTCTTTATGCCATTGTTTTAATCCGTTCTTCTAGTTGTTTAGATTTGACGTTATAGTGATCTTTGACTTCGCCATTTTTATTTGATTTTTTCCTTTTTTTTGGCCAATTTTTCTTTCCTAAGAGCTAGCATTAGTTGCGTGATTATGATGTGCCAGGTCGCTCTTATTTGTCATTTTGATCTTTACTAAATTTTGCAAAATACAAAATTTTAGGCTCACTTAGCACATAGGAAAATTATTCTGAGAGATTAAATGGTTTCTTTTAGTCACAAAGTTCATTAAAAAATAAGTAAGTCCAACAGCACACCACCCTCTTTTCCTCCCTTGATAGACTTGCTAAGTTTGTAGATCAGAGCTGTGCTGATCTATGAGTAGATATCTGGGGTTTACTAGGCATTTATTATAGACTGAATGTTTGTGGCCCCCCAAAGTTCTTATGTTAGAATCTAATCCCGAAGGTGATGGTATTTGGAAGGTAGAGCCATTGGGAGGTAATTAGGTCATGAGAGTGGAGCTTTTGTGAATGGGGTTAATGCCCTTAAAGAGGAGGCCAGAGAGCTAGTTGTCCCTCTTTCCCCCATGTGATGATACAACAAGAAGTTGGCAGTCTACAACCAGGAAGAAGGCTCTCACCAGAGCCTCACCACGCAGGCGGCCTCATGTCCAGGGCTGTGAGAATAAATTTCTATTGTTTGTAAGCCGCTCAGTCCATGGTACTTTGTTATAGAAGCCTAAATTAAGATATATTTAATACACTTTTTTAAAATTTATAGGAAATATAGGCTTAAATATTAAGTAAGCTCAAAGGGTTTATTCCTGATTGAGCTATCTTTTTGATGGCTGCCCTAGCTGTTCACATCTTGATCTAATGGGTCCCAACTTAGGTCCAAATGGGCCTCCATCCTTAAAGACAAGAGATAGATTCTTCCACATCATCTAGTATAGTTAGCACTGTTCTGCCTTCTAGATTCAGAACTCATTGTGCTAGAAATTAATCGTGAGTATCGTGTAGACACTACTGCACTTCCCATGTCGGCTCCCTCTAGGCCTCTTTCTTTGTAATCCTTCTGTTTATTTGAACTAGTCTCCCTTGATAATGGGATCTTCAGCAATTCTAATTTGCCGAACTAAATCCTTGTAATTCTTACCAGTTACCAAATTCTCCAGCAAACCAAAACTTACCCTTATTATAAATTGCCATTGGAGGACTCTCTTTTAAGTAAACAGCTATATCTGGTCCATATCATAGTTCTACTTGGTTCCAATATTATTGACAATTTCAAGGAACTTTTCCTTTCCAATCACTGCTGCCCGATCTCTGGATGCCTCATGCCCAAGTCTACCTTAACTATGACAAGCCCCCGAAACTGATAACTAATCAATAGGTTTTAGCTTGAAAAAACATCATTCTTTAACCATGGCATTGGCCTATATCTAATCAAAATTTTTGTTCATGGATGAGGACACACATGGACAGATCAACTTGTGCGTGACACAGAACCAGGAAGGAGAGCCAAAAAAGTTCCCCAAAAAATATTCCCAAAGCTGCAACAATAGCCTGAACATAACATGATGAAATTTAACAGACGCAAATGTAAATTTAAAAATAAAAACCACCAACAATTGCACACATGAATAATTGGGGGGAATTTATCAATAACACATGTGAAAAAGATGCAGGGGTTTTAATTTTTAAGCTCAGTGTGAGTCAACTGTGTGACGTAGTTGCCAAAGTACTAATATAATCTTAGACAACAAGAACAGAAATAGAATCAACTTTTCAGAACAAGAAGTGATCATCCTACTCCATTCTGAGCTGAGGAAACCATATCTGGCTTGTTGGGTTGGGTTCTGAGGAGCACTCAGGTCATAGAGGGTCCTGGCTCCCTGTTCTATGGAAAGTCATTGAAGGAATTCATGGTTGGGATGGAAGAAAGCCGTGATGACTATCTTAAAATATCCAAAGGACTGTCGCATCGAAGGAGAAACTAAGTTCTCCTATGTGACCAAATACAGTACACAGGAAATGGAGGGGAATCTGGGAGATATGAAGGAGACATCTAAAATATGAAGGGGATATTTATACAATATAGAATGTTCTTAAATGTGTTACGCTGTACTGGGAAAAAGGAGTTGTCAATCAACAAATTAAGCAGTTACTGTATGGTCACCTATAGGGCTTTTTAGAGGAAATTTATGCCTTCAATGAATCAGGGTTGGACAAGACAAGCTGTAGCACAGCCATGAATGTCATAATGTCAGAGCCCATACCACTGACACATTGTTGGACAATCTTAAATTATTTGTTACATTTTTCTGTGATTTCCTTTGTCTTCCCAATTAAAATGGAAGCTCTCTGAAGCCAGGGACAGTATGCTTATCAAGTGCTTCTCCAACCTTCCTCCTCATTCCTTCTAGTGTGGCACTAAGATGAACCCCTAATAAATATGTTCTGATTGATAGCTGATATTATTAATAGATGTAGCTAATATTTCCCTATTGAAGTATGAAGGTACGTGCTAGTCTAGCTATGTTATGATTGTCCTCTGTCATTCAAGTTAGTATTCTGTGGTTTTAGCAAATCACTGTTTGTTCATCTCATATGAAGCACCAAGGTTCTATCCCAAAGATAACCAGTTCTGAGTAATATGAACATGCTCAGAAATCTCCCTATGTCTTAGTGTTCTCTTTGTGAAACAAAGAAACGGGGTTTCCAAAGTCCCTTTCCATTCTGTCATTCTATGAATCTAGTCAAGTGGACTGCCTTAGGAGTTTTGATTATTTTGTCTTTTTCATATATTTCCTTCATCTCTTGCCTTCTGTGTTTCTTCAGTGACTTTGATAGTATCAGCACTGAGCCAGGCATAGTAGTATCACATTCTGAACATAGCATCTCAAGAACTCTTAAAGATTAAATATGTAGAGAATTATAAATATTTGAAATACCCTGGGGCTGGTGTATGTACTGTCTTTAAACAGATCTTTTTGATCTAGTATCTTTTATTTGCTTGCTTGTGTGCTGGCTTTTCCCCCCTCTGTTATAGCATCAGAACCTTTGCAAGCTTTCAGAATGGCCAAAGACCCTGCAGACAGTCACAGCACCCTAGCTCACTGCCCTCCGTACCTGCTTGAGTTTGAAGAAAATGATCAGATACTCACAAGCTCTGATACTACAACACACTACAACACTAAGATTCACTTTTTCCGAGTCTGAACTTTCTTAACAATTAACTATTGAAAGGTCCAACCTCTGGCTTTAGCATTGCTCTCCACTCACTTAGGAAAGACTAATAGACTTGTCGGGAATCCATTTCCAAGATGATGACTGAGCCATTTGACAAATATTTATTTGATGTCTTTCTTGAACATCCATGTCGTAATTCTTGACCTATTGTAATGAAAATTTTGTCATTGCAGCTCTGCCACAAATATAATTTAAATGGACACAGACCATTTATTTAGTAAAATATTTCATGTGTTCCTTCTTGGCTTGCTTCTTCCTTCTTATTTCTGCCCTCTCTATCTTTCTTTCCTCTTTCTTCTCTATATTTCCTCCAAAAATGGTTTAAGATGGTTTACAAAAAGGTGCAGAGGAAAAGTGAAATTTAGATAAAGAGAGAAGTTAAGGCAAAAGGAAAAATTGGATGAGCCCAGCATAGAGGTAAATACAGAAAATGTGTAGCAAATGTCTACTACTCTGTCTAGAGCATTTCACTGTGTTTTGTAACAGCAAGAAAAGGAGGAAAGATGAGGAATGACATATTTCAACATGTCTACGAGATAAAAGCAAACTCGTGGATCAGAAGTGTGACTACTTGTGGTGCTGAGACCAGAGAGAAATAAAGAGAATACCATGGATGGCTGTAGACATGGTTCTCAACACACTATTTACAAAAAATACAGCAACAACTTTTGTTCAAATGCTTCTTTAGTATCCCTCAATGTAAGCGTTGGTCATGGTGCCAAATAGCCCTTCATTTAAAGGCTTTCAGTGGATGGATGGTGCCGAAATAAGGGGTAGGGGAGAGGGACAGAGAGTCACAGTGTCTCTCTGATTTTCCTGCTTAACCCAAGGATGGATTTTCACTAACTAGAGGACTGGTGAACTGCATAGCTTTCAGACAACTCTATAAACTCAGAAACCCAAACTCTCTCCTAAGCCCAACAGAGCTCATGGGAATTGTTAATGTTCATGGGTTTGAAGTTATAATACCTGATGAGTACCAAACTATCACGATTTCCTATTTCCAGCAAAATCCGGACCTCAGCATTAAACGGTCAAGTCCAGATTAAGGTATAAGTCCTATGATAAAAATAATTATGATTAAATACTTGTCTATCGGTGTGTTACATACAGCATTTCTCATATTCAAAGAGCCTCCCTAGGTAAGAATCACGTAGAAACTGAGGCATAGAGAAATGAATTTAAGTAGCTTGTCTCAAGTCAGAAAGGAAGTAGAGGGCTCAGAATTCAAACCCATGTGTCTCTGACTATGAAATCAGCTGCTTGGCTGTCTGTCCTAAGGATTCACCTTGGTTAACTCCTTGACAAAGGTTTATTACATCTCTGGACTGTTTTTAAACTGCCTGTTTGTTCAAATATTTGTATGGATTTCTGAAAGGCTCTATGATTCATTTTGGTCATAAGGTGGAGTGAGGGTTACAAAAGGGATTCACAGTTTCTCTTTCTTTCTCTCTCTTTCTCCCTCTCTCTTTCCTCTAATATTACAAAGCCTGTCCACATCTTGGCAGAACATAACACACACTCTGTTTTTTTTCTTCTAATCTCAATAGTTAGATTTTTGTCTCTGTTAGAGTCAAGGGTTATTGGATGTCATAGGGCTCAGAGAAGCAAATTCTGAATTTGGCCCAAAACAGAAGAGAGCCAACTTGTAGTCTCCAGTTTTCCTTTTATTTATCCTGTTTTAAATGGCCATCATTTTTACATGCTCTGGATGCTCCAAAAGAAGGTTTCCTAATGTCATTGTCAGACTGGGCAGGGATGGAGATCAAGATAATTACCATGCCCATAGCATGACCTTCATACTTGCCCAGCCTCGCACGCAGAATCCAAAATCTTTCTTGTACCTGTGTAAAGAAGCTGGACATTATCTCACCATTCTTTCCCTCTCTAACACCTGTGCCAGTGATCTTAAACTTACTTAAAAGTTACTTATGACTTTTACATTTTATAAAATAGCTTCGAAGATAAACATTTATAAAAACTATAACAATACCATAGTTGATGTGCAAAATATAGAAAACAAAAATGTGGAAATAAGAAAATAAAAATCAACTATAATTTCAACTTCATGGTATTACTGTTTATATATTTGTGAATATGTATGTAAGCTTTTTTCTATGCGTACAAATACACTAACACATACATAAACACACATATTTGTTTGATTTTAAGAGAATTAGAATTTTATTTTTGTCCATATAATTGTGCATTCTTTTTATTCAATTTAATTTTATAAGCATATTATAAGTTTACTGAATTTTTTTAAGTACATTTTAAATGGATGCATAATATTCCAACATAAATTATACCATCACTTCTTTAATTCTTTCAACATTAGGACATATTTATGTTTTTAATTTTTCACTACACAAAATGGTGCCATACTGATCCTTATTGGTTATATATTCATAAAATTATGATGCACATTAAGTCAATTTTTTATCTAAAAGGCAGTAAGTAAGGTCTTGAGTTAATTAATACAAAAGAACATGGAAGGAATTCCTAAATAAAAGGAAATAGCATGTGCAAGGGTACTGTGGCAGGAAGAAGAATGGCAAAAAAACACAAACCTTAACATATAATGGCAAGAGTAGAGAGAAGATGAGGAGGGGTAATAAAGAGGAACTGGAGAAAGAGACAGGGACCAGAATATGCCTTGGTGTTTATCTTAAAAGCAGAGAAGGAAAGCCTTTGAAGTTTTATTTTAAAAACTGAGTTGAGAGGTGGAGCCTAAAGCAACTTGTGCTTGAAAAGATGCCTTTGACTGCAGTGCAGATGATGAACTGAAGGGGAGAGTACAATGTTTGTGGATAGAGCAGTTAGGAGGTTATTGCTGTAGTCCAGGTTGGAAAATCCTACCTTGGTGAGGTGCAAAAGAAAAAAAAAAGAGATGATGGAAAATAGATGGATTCAAGAGATGTTTAGGAGGCAAAACTGATAGGACTTTATGATAGATGTGATATGGTGGGAGGAAGGAAAGATGAATTTACAAGGTGACTCCTAGATTTCTGACTTGCAAAATGAGTGCTTCCATTCACCAAGACAAGGAATCCTGGAGGAGAATCATGCGTGCTGGGTTGATATTTTCTGCTCAGTTTTGAAACTCTTGAGGCGTCTAAGTGCACGCACATACAGGTCAGGAGTTTTAGGAGAAGTCCAGGCTCAAGGGGATACATTTGATTCTCGTTGGCATGTAAATGGTCACGAAAGCATGGACCCGCATAGAATGCCTAAGAGGATGGTAGAGAACGAGAAAGTAGGGCACCTGGAACAAGCATTAAAGTCAAAAAAAAGATGAGGCAAAAGGGTCAAAGTTGAAAGGGTAAGGGTAGCCAGAAAACTAGCAGCAACACTAAAGACTATGGGAGTAGGAGGGGATGCATTAATGAACGAACCACCCAGGTCTAGCTGACTCGTAAGGCGTGCTCCTTTGATTTAACGTGTGAAACCCACCTAGCATGTTAAAATGGCTTTATAACAGACTGAGGAGAGCTCAGGCACTCGATTTTTAGGCAGGCAATCGAAGACAGTTTTATTGCTAATTTTAGCTTGTCAGAGGAATTTTTCAAATGGCATAAAACATCCCCGGTCGCAGAGATGGGAAGGCGGGCAGGGGTTCAGGAGATGGGGGTCATTCAGCCCAAAGGTCTCCACAGATGTAGAATACAAGTTCAGGCCAAATGTAAACGAATGATGGCGCTCACTAATATCTCCTCCTGATTGTACTTTTGTACCTCTGTCCTAGAAATAAGAAACCTGATAGAAGGAGTTATTCTACATGAGTTTGACTCCAGGTTGTAGACGACAGGGCAGGGTCTCAAGAAGGAAGGTTTGGTGAAAGCTATTCTGAGATTTAAGGGCAAATGGAAGCCACTGGAACACTGAGATACTGTCTTAGTTAACTGAGCTACTATAACAAAATGCCATAGACCTGATGGCTTAAACAGTGGAAATTTATTTCTGTTATGGAGGCTAAGAAGTCTAAGATAAGGGTTCCAGCACGGTTGGGTTCTAGTGAGAGCCTTCTTCCTGGCTTGCAAATGGCTGCCTTCTAGCTGTATCCCCAAATGATGGAGGGAGAAGTCTCTTTCTCTTTGTGTAAGGGCATTAGTCACATCATGAGAGCCCTATTCTCATGACCTAATCTAACCCTAATAACCTTCCAAAGGCCTCAACTCCAAGTACCTTCGCATTGGGTATTAGGGCTTCAGCAAGTGGATTTTGGACTGGAACATTCAGTCCACAGCAGATTCGGTCTGAGAAAGGGAATAAAGAAAGTCCAGGAACCATGACTAGAGAAATTAAGAAGCTGAACAACATTTCTATCAGCCTGTGTCGGTTATTTTGTTTCTCCAATTCCCTATACTGATTAACAAATGGAGCCCTAAGGCCACATGACTCCCCGTGTTTGTTCTTGAAAGCAATGGAACAAGAAGGTGGGAGCTGAAGAGGGGAAAACTGCCCCCAAATGCTTCCTATCCTGGGACTGAAACAGAGCAAAGGATGCGGTGTGGTGGCCGTTATAAAACAGAAATTCAACTAGATTAAGTTTAGTGAGCCCAGTGGATTCATCCTGGAAAAATTAGGTCCCAGGAAGAAGATGGAGGCAGGGGTGAATACTCACCCATAGAATGTTTCTGGAGAGCCTAATGTGTACCACGTCTATGAGTTACTCAGCAAGAGGTTAACCATGATCCGGCTCTTGTAAGGAAGCGTAGTTCTACTTTCTAAAGTGTTTTACATTAATTCATTCATTTATTCATTTGACACATTTTTATTGAGTGCCTCCTATGTCTCAGGCATTGAGAATATAACTGGATGCCTGGTCCTTGACTTCCTGGCTTAGCTTGGTGATATATTAACTCTTCATTTGATTCTGTAAGAAATTTCTCTCCTCATGATCCCTGAAGCTACCTCAATGTCGCAACTTGAAACACTTTTCTGTATAGTGTCATTTCAGGAACTACTTTGAGTGCTATCCATAAAACATCCATGAACTGCATCACCATTTGACTAAACATGCATTCCAAGGGTCCAAGCAAGGCCAGCCTGTATGCATTTCCTTCCTATTCTCTCCTCGCGCTCTCTAAATCCTGCTGTTTCCCAAAGACTCAAGTTCCTCACATTCTGTCTCCTCATTCTGAAGTCATCAGGGCATCTGGGGCACATTACTCACTTCCACAGTTCCTGGACTAATCATCTCCTTATTGAATAAATTAGCATAAGAAATATAGGATATTGAAAATCCAATTATATTTTAGGTACTCTAGCCACACACAAATTGGGTCATTCTCAATCTCCGCATTAATTGGAAGCAGAAGATAAATTTTGTTTATTGTTTTTTGAGTACTTGTTGTAAACTGCCTCAGCTTAACTCCTCTCAGCTCATCGCCCCAAGAAGTGCGGTTTCTCTTCACAGACCTATGTGTTTACTTGTAGATGGAACTAGAACCCTCGTTTTTATTGCTTCTCTATAAATACATCTTCCATTTCAAACCATTTTCTTCCCGTCTCTGCCATAACTAGCCCTTACTCTTTAGGATTCAACTTACCTTTAATTTAATGTTCTTCCATTTTCACATCTGGACCCTTAAAATATACAGTGGTACACTTGAAATATGCAAAATGGCTCTTGTTTGAGATTCAAAGGATGACTTAAAGGATAAATTATGCCCAAATAGAGGTGACTAAGGGGCATTCAATACAGTGATTTTTAAAGTGTCTAGCAAATACCCAGGAAAATCATACAGTCCAGTAATTTCACTTCTAGGAATCTACTGCTAAATTACACTGAGAAGAATATGAAATAAAGTATGCAGAGGGCTATTTATTGTAGCACTTTGATATATCAATTGATTGAAAACTACTTAACTACCCAAATGGCCATTATAGGGACTGGTGAAATGAACTATGATATTGTCACAGAACAGAATACTAAGAAACTAGAAAAAAAGAATAAGAATTTACATATATATGTACACAGAGAGAGAGACTGAGAAGGAGAAACAGAGAAAGAGATTGATTGATTGATTTTAAGGAATTGGCTCACATAATTATGGAGGTTGGCAAGTCAAAAATCTGCAGGGCAGGCTGGGAGGCCAGAGACCTGGGCAAGAGCCAACGCAATCTTGAATCTGAAGGCAGGGTGTAGGCAGAATTCATTCTTTTTTGGGGGACCTCAGTTTTCTCTCTTAAGGCCTTTGACTGATGGATGAGATCCACTCACATTCCGAAAGCACACCTGTTTTACTCAAATTCTACTAATTAGATGTTACTCACATCTTAAAAAATACTGTCACAACAACACCTCCACTGGTATTTGACCAAACAACTGGGCACCATGGTCTAGCCAAGTTGACGTATAAAATTAACCATTACATATATAAAATATTGAGTTAAGAAGCTCAGCTGTATATAAATATAGCTATAACATATTTATAGAAGCATAAGTGTATGTATAATTTATATACATAATTTATATTTGTAAATAAATATATACATATATATATAAATTATATATCTATGTCTATCTCTTTCTCTCTCTATCATCTATTTATCTATATATAAACATCGTACACATCTGTGCAGAAGATAATTCACATAGGAATCCTGAGACAGCTATATTTAGAAATGCTTCCTTACAAGCTTGACCTTGGCTAGTGCCCGGGAACTTGGCTAGTAAGCAGTTCTCTACACTGAAATAAAACCTTCCCTAACTAACAAAGGTGGTCTGCTGCATCGAGTCTGTCTGCTGTGCAGACAGTCTGGTTTTTGCTGACTACCTGACTTCCTTCTGGGAGTCTGGAGTTTTGGTGTGTGCTGGTCTATATAACCAACCGCCAATAAAAAGCTTAGGTGCTGAATAGGCTTCTCTGGGCAGAAACATTGCACACATGTTGCTACCTTTTTGTTCCAAGAGGGGGACAAGAGTGAATTATGAGTGGAAGGGAAAGAGCATAAAGAAATCTGCACATGGATTCCTCTAGACTCCACCTCCGTCTTTTGCCATTATGATCTGGGTGCATTCTTGCTACATCCGTGTAATGAATCTTAGCTATGAGGATAACTACACGCAGAGTGTACTGAGGCCTTCTAGAGATTCTCCTAACATGAAGGGTGGTCTAGGGCACATCCAACACATTTATCCTACAAACTGAGAATCTGTGTTTTTAGACTAATAATTATTTTTTTTAATAAATTTTAATTTTAGAATAGTTTTAGAGTTACAGAAAAGTTTCAAATGTAGCACAGGGAGGTCTCATATAACCGTCACCCAATTTCCCAAATGTTACCCTGGTGTATTTGTCATGACTAAGGAATAAACATCAGTACGTTACTCAACTAAACTTCACATTTCATTTGGATTTCACTAGTTTTTCCCTAACATCCTGATGCCCAGAAGTCCTGATTTCCCCTAAAGTCCTAAAGAGTCTGTTCCAGGAATCCATCCAGGAGACCAGAGAACATTTCGTTGTCTCAGCCTTTAGCTGAGCCCCCTTGCTCTGTTACCATTTCTCAGACTTTCCATCTTTTCCAGGAAGTATTTCATTAGGTTTTTTTAAATATTGTTTGCCTTTGTTAATTATCTCTACTATTCCTTTGTGTCCCACTTCATTAATTTCTTCTTTTTAACTTTATTATATCCTTCCTTTTATTACTTTTTGTAGGTTTACCCTGTTCCTTTTTTCTAGCTGAATAAAATTCTTAGCTCACTATTTCTCAAATAGTTGTTTTCTAAAATATACATTTAAGGATATAAATGGTCTCTTTTCTTTTCTTTTTTATTTTTTGAGGAAGATTAGCCCTGAGCTAACATCTGCCACCAATCTTCCTCTTTTTGCTGAGGAAGACTGGCCCTGAGCTAATATCCGTGCCCATCTTCCTCTCCTTTATATGCTGGATGCTTGCCATAGCATGACTTGACAAGCAGTGCATATGTCCGCACCTGGGATCCAAAACCAGCGAACCATGGGGCGCCAAAGAAGAATGTGCAAACTTAACTGCTGTGCCATCAGACCAGCCCCAAATGGTCTCTTTTTATATCTACCATCTTTGTGCTACCTTTGGGTAACTCCCTCAGATTTTTCTCCAATTCACTAATACTTTCTTCAGCTGCATCTAGTCTATTAGTTATAGGTATAAACAGATACAGATAAAGATAACAATAAAAATAGTTATAAAAGGGGGAAGGGGCAGAAAAGTGTAGAGAGAGAATGAAAGCTGGATTTCTCTAACTCTGCGTTGTTTGACAGTTGTGTCTTTGGAAATGTGCAAATGGCTTCAGCAATTATAAAACAAAATTAAAATAAAATAGAAGTGATACTTGGTCATCAAAAATAAAATAAAACAAATGACTATAACCATATATAAAGTGGGGGGTTTAAAATATATTATTTGACTACACAGGCTTTCTGGAATATATTATAAAGACAAAAAGAATTACAAACAAACAAAACTATGGCTGGTGTTTCATATTCTTAAAAATAATGTTTTTGCTAAAACACATAAGTACATATAAATATATACATATAATATTAAGATAAAGAAACTCACTAATTACTTAAAAGTTGCTCCAGACTAAGATTTTTAATGAAAAAGACAGAAAATTATAAAATCAAGTAAGTTAATATGCTTTGTCTTAAATTTAAATTAGAAATATTTTTATGAATATATGACGCATTTTGTCTTTACAAACAAAACAGTTGTATCTTTGCTTTGTCCACTGAAGTGGTCTACAAGACATAGTAATACCCAATAGCAATAAGTTTTGGGTTCAAAGTTGTTATCGCTAAATACTATTTCCCATTAAAAGGAACCAATAATTTTTGGAGAAATGACTGATTCCAAATGTGAGACAGGAAATGTTCAAAGAAGTACAAAATATATCTACCAGAAAACACGAAAGCTATCAATGCCTATTGAGGTTATGCCAAAAAAAAAGACATAGGCACCAATGTGACGAGGCTCCCACTGACAAAAGAATGAACAATTAGGACATCAAAAGGAAATTTTGTCATAATAGATTAGAACTCATCATCCATGAGTTCCTCATGACACACAAATAAATCTTACTAATTGCTTCAGAAATTGTCAAGAAATAAACTCATTATTTTGGAAACTGGTTAAAGAAAAGGGTATGAGGGGGAAATCAAGCATTTATTCTACCTTTCCCATACCAATTATGTTTCAAGGTAATTTAATAGTAGAAGAGAAGTTCTTCTTTATAGAAGAATCTCACAGCTCATAAGAGTGGATGGAATGATAGAATATCACCATTTTGCCACCCCCAATGTAATAAAATATCCAGACAGTTATCCTCAATGGCTGCTAAAACTAGTAGGTGAAAGACTAATGGAGAACTTAAAAATGGATAGATTGAATTGATAACCCTTGACAAAAGGATATTATGTGACTCTTGAAGTGATAAAGTATAGACAAGTATTTATAAAGATAAAAAAAATCAAACATGAAACTGATCAAGTCTCCATCAAGGGTCAACATTTACAGAGGAAGGAAGAATGTGCTAAATGACAACATATGGCCAAATCCAGAACAAGAGAAACACGACAGAAAAAGAGACTTGTTTTTTGCTACAAATAAAAAGAGAGAGGGAGAGGGCAAAGGAGAAAGAGAGGGGAAAAAAAGAAACGGGAAATTTTTATAGATTAAAAGAAACTCCAGAGTCATATCAATCAGTTTGCACTCCCACCAGCAGTGTATAAGGGTTCCCTTTTCTCCACATCTTCTCTAACACTATTTATTTCTTGTTTTTTTAATAATAGCCATTCTATTATTGTGTGGGTGTGTGAAATGATATCTCATTGTAGTTTATATTTGCATTTCCCTAATAATTAGTGATGTTGAACATCTTTTCATGTGCCTGTTGGCCATCTGTATATCTTCTTTGGAAAAATATCTATTCATATCCTCTGCCCATTTTTTGAGGGGATTGTTCATTTTTTTGTTGTTGAGTTGTATGGGTTCTTTCTATATTTTGGAAATTAACCCTCTGTCAGGTATATGATTTGCAAATATTTTCTCTCAGTTGGTGGATTGTTTTTTAATTTTGTTGATGATTTCCTTTGCCATGCAGAAGTTTTTAGTTTGATTTAGTGTCATTTGTTTACTTTTCCTTTTATTTCCCTTTCCTGAGGAGACACGGTATTCAAAAAGATACTGCTAAAACTGTCAATGTAAACTGGTGCAGTCACTATGGAAAGCAGTATGGAGAATTCTGAAGAATTTAAAAATAGAAATACCATATGATCCAGCTATTCCACTTCTGGGTATTATCCAAAGAACATGAAAACACTAATTCAAAAGATATATGCACTCTATATTCATCTCAGCATTATTCACAATAGCCAAGGCTTAGAAGCAACCCAAGTGCCCATCAATGGATAAAGAAAATGTGGTATACAGTGGAATACTACTCAGCCATAAAAAAGAAAAAAATGTCCCATTTGCAACAACATGGATGGACCTTGAGGGTATTATGCTAAGTGAAATAAGTTAGACAGAGAAAGACAAATACCATGTGATTTCACTCATATGTGGAAGACAAGGAAACACACAGATAAAGAGAATAGATTGGTGGTTACCAGAGGGGAAGGAGTTGGTGAGTGGGGGAAATGGGTAAAGGGGCACATATGCATGGTAATGTATAAAAACTAGATTATTGGTGGTGAACATGATGAAGTCTGTACAGAAACTGATATATAGTAATGTACACCTGAAATTTACACAATTATAAACCAATATGATCTCAATAGAATAATTTTTAAAAAGTCATATCAATCAAACATAATACACAGACATTGGATATTGACTTATGAGCCAAGGAAAGCAAGTGATGGCACAATTAATGGGGTTGAACACTAGGTATTTGTTATATTGACATAAAGCATGCTTGTTTTAGATTGAATACTGGTGTTGTATTTACTTGTTTAACGGTTCTTTATCTCTGACACTTGAATGCAAAATAGTTTTTTAAAAATACAGCCTTAGAATTACTGTTTATGAGTTTCTTCCACATATTAACTCCTTCAATCCCCGTGATCAACTGAGTTATAATGTGTAGGTATTGTTATTCTTTTTCTAGCGGCAAACTGAGACTTAAAAAAAATCTCAATGTCTTACCCCACGTCTTCCAGAAAGTGGAGTTGCAAAGTCCTCTAGTTTTTGCCATCATATTCTGTTGGTTCACGGCCTCAGCTGCCCGTATTTACACATTAACAAAAAGCAGAAGGAAATAGTCACAGCTCGGGATTCCCTAGGCTTTTTAAAATTTTTTTTTTATCAAATGTGCTTAATTTTATTTTGCACACTCAGACACACACACACACACAGTGGGAGATAGTCTAGGATGCATGTCCTCTTTTTGAGTTTACCTATGCTTTAATTAAATATTATAAGTTCTGCTCCTTTGTACATGTTCTGGACACACTTTAGGACAAAGAGCAATTGCCAAGTAACTTCAGATTTTGACAATCTTTATTTTTGGTTTTTGTTGCTGTTGTTGTTGTTGTTTTTTTAAAGATTGGCACCTAGGCTAACAACTGTTGCCAATGCGTTTTTTTTTTTAAGGATTGACACCTGGGCTAACAACTGTTGCCAACCTTTTTTTTTTTTTTTTTCTGCTTCATCTCCCCAAAACCCCCGTGTACACAGTTGTATATCTTAGTTGCAGGTCCTTCTAGTTGTGGGATGTGGGACGCCACCTCAACGTGGCCTGACGAGTGGTGCCATGTCCGCGCCCAGGATCCAAACCCTGGGCCGCCCTAGCGTAGCATGCAAACTTAACCACTCTACCCCGGAACTGGCCCCAAGATTTTGACAATCTTGATTTTAACCTTAACAAAGCAGCATTCAGTAAGCCACTCAAATTACTGCATATTTAGCATTAAGATATACACCTGAAGTTTTCCATTCAAGGAACACAGTGTCTCTATGGTTTAACGACAAATCAGATTTTATTAGCCCATCCTGAATTCCATATATACTTTTCTATTGTGCATGGTTCACTTCACATTACCCAATTTTATGCAAAAATTATCTTAAGGGTTGTATAATATTCCAACAAAATTTATAAGCATTTCCTCTACTGGGGAATATTTAGATTATTTTCTAATTTTTGTATTATGGACAAGCTTTGCTCTATATTCGTGTACATAAGCTTTTATGTGAATTATAAGCTAATTCTTCAGGATCGCTTTCCAAAAGTGGAATTAATGGATCAAAGGAGTTTTAAGGCTCTTGATTCCTCCTGCCAAAGTGCTTTCCAAAAGTGCATCGAGTCACACGCCTGCCAACAGCGCACCTCTCAACAGCGTCTGCAGCAGCGAGACCGCGAACCTCCAGAGTTAAGTGGGTTTGACTTGCATCTCTTCTGGGCTTTGATCCTGAAACGTGTCTGGTCTTGTATTAGATGTTGAGCAAGAGCAGGCAGAGGGGGACCAGTCTGAGGTTCTCTTTCCCTTTGAGCTGCCTTTCCCAGTCCTTTTTTGTGCAGTAACTCTGCCCAGAAATGGTTTCACTTAACACTGCCCCTGTTTTGATGTATGAAGTCACTGAGTCTTTCTGCTTTTTAATCCCCTTAATTCTTTTGATTTGCTGGCTGGTTGGAAACAAAAGGAATAAATAGCTGGCACACAGGAAGCAATGCATGTTTCAAACGAAGTTTCCTCTTTGTAAAGCTGGGCAATTACAGGCTTGGCTAGCGTTACCTCCATTCCAAATGGCCCCGCGCAGGGCATTGACGGTGTGTGGTTCAGCGACCACCTTGTCCAGGCTGCTGGTCAGAATCAGGCTTAGTTCTCAACTGTTCTTTCAGGCAGTATTTAGAATTTGCTAATCAGAGAACTGAAACAGTGCTCAAATCAAAGACCAGTTTCCTTTAGAAAGCTGTGGGTTGGTTTGCATTTTCTCTTGTCCCCTTCCTATTTCTAACCACCTGGGAAGCTAAAACATGCTTGGTACTCATCACAAAAGAAGAAAAATGTTGTGACTATGTGAAGTGATGGATGTTAACTAAATGTATTATTGTAATCATTTTGCAATGTATATCAAATCATGTTGTACACCTTAAACTTATGTAATAGGATGTCAATTATATCTAAATAAAACTGGAAAAAAATAAACATGCCTAGTGCTTTCAAAAAGAGGCATGGGAAACAAAAAAAGAAGGCATGGGACTTAAAAACAGAGTGTGGTCCAAAAGAAATACAGTGTGATTTAAGCTCCCATCTCTTTTTTTTACTGATTGGCACCTGAGCTAACATCTGTTGCCAATCTTCTTTTTTTTTCCCTTCTCCTCCCTAAAGCCCCCCAGTACATAGTTGTATGTTCTGGTTGTGAGTGCCTCTGGTTGTGCTAGGTGGGACCCTGCCTCAGCATGGCCTGATGAGTGGTGCCATGTCTGTGCCCAGGATCCAAACCAGAGATGCCCTGGGCAGCCGAAGCGGAGCACGCAAACTTAACCACTTGGCCACTGGGCCGGCTCCCTCTCATCTCTTTTCATTAGTTTCTTTTTTTATGTTTTACTACAAATCTTGGAAGGCTTACTAAAAATTTAAAGTAGAGGTACAAGATATGGAACTTCTGGGGCTGGCCTGGTGGCATAGTGGTTAAGTTCATGTGCTCCACTTTGCCAGCCCAGGGTTCACTGGTTCAGATCCTAGGAGCAAACCTACACACCATTCATCAAGCCATGCTGTAGGGGCATCCCACATACAAAATATAGGGAAACTGGTACAGATGTCAGCTCTGTGACAATATTCCTCAAGCAAAAGGAGGAAGATTTGCAACAGATGTTAGCTCAGGGCAAATCTTCCTCACCAAAAAAAAATATAAAGCTATGGAACTTCCCTTGAAGCCAAATCTATATCAGTAACCCATAAACTTTTGGTCTTAGGGAACCATGTGCACGTGTATATCCATGCATCTATGCACTCATTCATTCATGCATTAGACATCCATTTTTCATCATATGCCTGTACCATGCTAGGTATAAATGATTCAAGTCTAAAAACAATACTTGTTCCCAAGAATGTCAAATTCAAGGAAAAGGCAGATGTATTTATGACTAACTCTAACACAGAAACTTCCAGAAGCACAAACAGCTTTGACTCCTGCCACTTGTGAAAACATAATGAAAAACAAACAGACAAAAATGTCTAGCATATTACAAACCACCAAGACAATCTTAACTACATATTTATAATGCCAATTTTTTTGAAAAAATGTACTTTTTCCTTGTCGTTTCTTCCATTTTGTTCCATTAACAGACTATTAAGATTCTCTGAATCCTCTTTTCTGGAAAATTGTCGCATCAGGACTTGGTGGTCCTGAGATGCACCCTGTGAGTTGTGACAAATGAAAGGTGTCATATCTTTTTTTTCTTTTTCTTTAAAGATTTTATTTTTTTCCTTTTTCTCCCCAAAGCCCTCCAGTACATAGCTGTATATTCTTCGTTGTGGGTCCCTCCAGCTGTGGCATGTGGGACGCCACCCCAGCGTGGTTTGATGAGCAGTGCCATGTCCGCATCCAGGACTCGAACCAACGAAACACCGGGCCGCCTGCAGCAGAGTGTGTGAACCCAACCACTCGGCCATGGAGCCAGCCCCTGTCATATCTTTTTGACTCATTCCTTCTGGGTTTGCTCATGTAGACATGTTGGTCTCACTTGTCTGTGGTATAAAACTGGTTGTCCATCCTTGGCCTTTGAAGTCAAACAGCAGGAGCATCTCCAACTGTGGACATTTTTCTTGGTGTTGTGTAGGCTTAGCCTTGCCAGAATTCTCTCCTACCTGGTGTTCCAGTGTTTAATGATTTCTGAGTAATCTCTGATTCTCTTGCTTTGAGGTCTTTGCTGTGCCCCGAGAACGCTAGGAATATCCAGAAAAATAAAGGAATTCTTTCCTCTTTTCAAAAATTACCCACTGTGAAGTTTAGACAGTCTTGACTGAAAAGAGTTTCCATATAACCCTGACCATTTTATTTATCATGGTATCTTCAAGAGTTAACAGGCCCTGGCACATGGTAGATGTTTAATCAGTATTTTTGGAATGAGTACTGAGAGGATGCATTAATACATTTCCCTGATTAGTGCAGAATTTTAAAAATGCACCCACCTTGCCTTTGTGCAGTCCATCACGAAGAGGGTACTTTCCAAGTTGACACATGGAGCTGACCCAGGAAAGCAGCTTGAGTGCAGAGGTTTTTTTGACTATCTCACTCCCACCGATCAAGGCCCTAACAAATGTTTCAAATAATAGCTTCTTTCCTCATAGTGGCCTTCTGTTTTGGATATTCTTAGGTCTTAATGCCTATTTTTTGGTTAAAAAAATTAATTCTTCCTTTTTTCATTATGAGTAGAAATCAGACTCGCCATAGAATAAACATCTCCAGCCACACTGACCTTCTATCTGTCTTTGACAAAACCAAGCTCTTTCTTGGCTTTGAGCTTTTGCCTTTGCATTTCCCTCTCTTTGGAACATTTCCTTAGTTTTGTGCATGGTTGGCTTCTATAGTTTATACAGGTTTCCACTTAACTGTAATCTCTTTTGAGACAGTTGTTACCTGACCAAGGTACCCCCCCACTGCATATCCCAATCACCAGCTATTTCTTAACTCTATTTATTTTTATACAAATCATCTATGTAAATTTTATCTCTTATCCATTGAATCCCCAGTGACTAGCATAGTGCCTGACACATAGCAGATTCAATAACTATTTGTCAAATCAATCAACAAATGGACGAATTAAAGAAATATAGCAGGTGACCTGAAATATCTCTTCCTACTTTTAGATTTCTTGACAATTAAATACACCAGATACTATTTAACTTTTCTACTTAAAAGAGTGTTGCTTAGGCAGTGTCCAACTTCAGATTTCGTGGGCTTTCTGTGAAAGGCCTAAAAGTAGTGATCTGTGATAACTGAAAGGAGCTTGCTTACTTATAGGCTGAGAACTTGAGAAGGTACATGAATTGCTGCCCATTTTACCAAATCTAAGAAAGATGATTGGTGAAAAATTGCCTTCATTCAGAAGGCTGCACTGATCAGCAAGATTTGCTAACCGCTGTTAGGAGTCCGAAGTGGAAATTCCTGCAAACAATGACAGATTGATAATGAAATATTGATCGGGGGTACATATTGCAGGGCAACTCTGTCTATTTCCTTGTGGAACCTGGAGCATCCTCAGGCTGTAAGGAGGCACTGGACTGTCACTTGCAGCCCTGGCATTTCTTTCTTCAGAGGTTGATTGTGATACTTATTTGGGACTGCCCAGAAAATGTGGCTATTTCTAATTTTCGCTGGTCCCTTAGATTCTCTCCCTTTTTTTTCTCTTCCTTTCATTCTCTCTTCTTAAATAAGGCTTTGAAAATGAGATAGTATGTCTGGGAAAAGGCATGTGCAAAGCAAACTCTGAAATGGAACAATCAGGCTGGCTCAGTAGCAGCAGTTATAGTTCAGGGATGACTCTGCCAGACCAGTCAGCTATTACTTACATCAGAGATCATTTCCTCTTCTTCTCTCCCCCTCGTGCCCACCCAAACCCTCAACAGATGGAGAACATTTGCATGATGTCAGATGGTACTGCCTTTTGGTTGGAGCCCTAATCAGAGAGCCATGGCGTTTCAAATCCTTTTCTTTCTCTGCGGAACAGATAATTCACAAGCATCAGAAGGATGGGCATCTCCTTTACTCCTTCTTCACAATTCTGTTTCTGTTGAGGTTTGGGAAATTTTTCATTTGATGATAGAAAGAGATGCATTCCTTCTCAGAAACCAGTGTGATAAGGGGTGAAGTGCAGTGGCCATAGAGCCATAAGATGTGACAACTGGAACTTGGTTCTATCTCTTCTTAACTTAAAAACCTCATATAGTATAATAGAAAGAGTAAAGATTAGGCTCACATGGTCCTGAGTTAAATTTTAGTTCTGTCACTTAGTAATTGAGATAATTTTCTTGTCTCTAAGACACAATTTCCTTGACTTAATGAAATTATAATCCCTACATTGCAAGGTTTCTGTACATAAAGACTGAGATTTACCAATGGCGTGTTATTTGGGGCCCCTCATTGGATCTCAATTTCTTGATCCAGAAAAGAGGGAACACTGGTCTTCTTGGATATTCTTTATCCTCCCACCTGCAAGCAGAGGTCATTTCCTCATTTCACAGGATCATTGTGAGGATAATGTCAGAACACAGAGATGTTTTATACACAAAGTCATAAGTACCTGCACAAAAGGCAGTGATTATCTTCCCCAGGTGGCTTCTAAAGCTGAGAAAATGGCTATGATATTTTCAGCTATTATTGACCTAGACAAAGAATGTCACATTGGTGAAATGGACCAACCATAGGAGCCAAGTTGAAAACCAGCCTGAATTAACCTAGAATTCCCTCTGAGTTGAGAAAACCTGGATCCGTGACTCATCGGGCTGTTACCTCCACAAAGTTCAGAAATGAACGGGCTTGAAGGTACGGCGGCTAACAGGAAAGGCAGATGTGAAAGGGAGACGGATTCCGCAAAGCTTCGTGGTGATGAGACTAGCTCACCAGAAAGGCTGAGCGGCGCTCACTGTTAAATACGATTAGGTGGAGTTTGAGTTAGGTTGATCTAAGGGCCTTACTTCCTTTGTTTAAAGAATACATTTTCCAAATTTTCTGAAGTCCATGGGGTCATATTACAGACATACTCTGTTATAAAGTCTGTTTATATACTTCCTAAGATCTGCCTCCAAACTTTTGACATTACTATCTAAAAATGGCCTTTTTAACTTCTTTTTTTCTGGTAGGATGTAATAGGTCACAGCAGACAAATATTCCTACTACAATGACTGGCGGAGGGGTAAATTGCAAAAGTATCTTTTAAATACATTGGCGAGTTATGGAAGCAACAGAGACTAGATAAACTAAAATTCAAGAGAGGGAAGAGCTCTCCTTAGGTGAGCAGATGATCACCAGCTCTTTGCTTCCCTAAGGTCATTTTCTGATTCCAAATATAAACCAGATTGGGATAAAAGGACACTACTGGGAGAAAAGAAACCAGTGGGATTCTCAGTGGTTGTCTAGAGCTAGCATAATGGATTGAAAGATAGATGAGTCCTAAAGCATGGTCAATTCTCCTCATGGGTAAGTCATTTCACTTTTTTTAAAAAGATTTTATCTTTTTACAATAGTTTCAGGTTCACATCAAAATTGAAAGGACACAGATTTCGCACACACTTCCTATTCCTACACATGTACGGCCTCACCCGTTATCAAAATCTCCCACAAGAGTGGTACATTTATTACAACTGATGAACCTACATTGACACATCATGATCAACCGAAGTCTACAGTTTACATAAGGTTCACTCTTTGTGGTGTACATTCTGTGGGTTTGGACAAATGTAAATAACTGGTTGAATTTTGGTTTGATAGGAGACTGGAAGTTTCACCTGGAAGCTTCCAAAAGACAGAATGAAATTACCTATAAACTCACAGGGTTTATAAGAGTTGGTCTCCCTAGATGGAGACTGGCACAAACACATGGCTGATCTCTTCCTCAAGACATTTGTTGGTTTGAATGTACGTGGGATGGGAGGCTAAAGAGATAGGCTCAAAACTTGCAAGGGCCAAAACTTAAATCTTACAACCTTTCATTTCTGAGGAGACACAGACCTGCCAGGCTCTCAACCAGAAGTTCAGAGGGTCAAGCTGAGCAACAAGGACAAACTTAAAGCAGACTGTTTCTTACTAAATCTGCCACTCTATTCTGATTCAAATCAATCTCTGCTCAAGCTGAAATCATCAGTTGATTATCTTCTCTAAAAGAGGAAAGAAGAAAACCTCTTTGGTAGAATATGACATTATTTAGATCTTCTAAAGTTTTTTTATATGTAATATGTAATATAGTTTATATGTAAGAATTCAATAAAAAATTGTTAGATCTTGGGGCTGGTGCCGTGGCCGAGTGGTTAAGTTCGCGCACTCTGCTGCAGGCGGCCCAGTGTTTCGTTGGTTCGAATCCTGGGCGCAGACATGGCACTGCTCATCAAACGACGCTGAAGCAGCGTCCCACATGCCACAACTAGAAGGACCCACAACGAAGAATATACAACTATGTACAAGAGGGCTTTGGGGAGAAAAAGGAAAAAAATAAAATCATTAAAAAAAAAATTGTTAGATCTTGGAAGAGGCAAAAATATGACCAATAATAATGAGAACTAAAAACAAAGGAGAGCCACAGATAATCCAGATATTCGAGGTAGCAGACAAGTATCTTAAAATAGCCATAATTACGATGTTAGGCAAGTAAATAAATAATCAACTAAATTGATGAAAATCATGGAGGCTATCGACACAGAATCGTAACTGATACATGATAAAATTGAATGGACATTATAGAACTGAAATACACAATAGCTGAAATGAAGAACTCCTTGGGTGTATGCCAGTTAGCTATTCCTGCATAGCAAACCACTCCCAAAACTTAGTGACTTAAAACAGCAACTATTTATTATCTCTACAACTGTATGGTCAACTGAGTGATTCTGAAGATCTGGGTCAGGCTCAGCTGATCTTGGCCGGCCATGCTCACATACCTGTAGTAAGCTGGTGGATTGGTTGAGAGCTGCCTCGTTTAGGATGGCTTCACTTTGATGTTTCATCTCTGCTGCTTTTATATTCCATGTTCATTGCAGCATTATTCACAACAGCCAAGACGTGGAAACAACTTAAGTGTCCATCAACAGGTGAATGGATAAAGAAGATGTCATATATACATGCAGTGGTATATTATTCAGCCATAACAAAGAAGGAAACTCTGCTATTTGCAGCAACATGAATGGAACTTGAGGGCATTATGCTAAGTGAAATAAGTTAGACAGAGAAAGACAAATACTGTATCATCTCACTTACATGTGGAATCTAAAAACCAAAAAGCCAAACTCATAGAAATACAAGAAGGGAAGTTGTCAGGGACTAGTGGGTGAGGGAAATAGGAAGATGTCTGTCAAAGTCTGTAAACTTCCAGTTATAAGATGAGTAAGTTCTGGGGAACTAACGTACATGGATATTATAGTTAACTATACTTTATTATATACTTGAAAGTTTCTGAGAAAGTACATCTTAAATGTTCTCCCTACACACACCCAAAAAGGGAAATTTTGTGAGGTCATGGATGTGTTTACTTACTTTATTGTGGTAATCATTTTGCAATATATATGTGTATCAAATCATCGTATTGTACATCTTAAGCTTATACAATGTTATTTGTCAATTATATCTCGATAAAGCTAGAAAAATAAATAAATATATATATAAAATAATATACAAAGAACACCTACAAATCATAAGAAAAAGAGCAAACGCCCAATTAATAAATGAACAAAATAATTTAACAGTCACTTATCAAAAGAAGATATCTAAAATGTCAATAAGCATATGCAAAGGAGCTCGAACCATTAGTCATTAAAGAAATGGAAATCAAAACTACAGTAAAGAAGAAAAACACATATTGAAGAGCATGGGAAGCAACTGGAATTATCATACATTGTGAATTGATTAAAATACTTTGGAAAACTAATAATATCTATTAAGATCAAACAGTTGCTTAACCTATGACCCATTAATTTCATTCCTAGGATAGTCTCAAGAAAAAATGAGTGCATAAGTCCACCAAAAGTAGTGCAAGAATGTTCAAAGCAACTTTATTCATTATAGCCCAAATCTGGAAACAACCCAAATGCCCATCAACAGGAAGATGGACAAGCAAATTGTGATTAAATCATTCACTGTAATCTTATCTACTGAGCAATAGAAAGAGACAAACTCTTGATACATGCAATGGCATGGATGAATCTCACAGTTATAATGATGAATGAAAAAAGACACAGCAGAATACATATTGCTTGATTTCATTAATATGATATTTAAGAACAGGCAAAACAAATCCATAATGATAGAATCATACTACTGGCTTTTGCTTGGCAGAGGGCCATTGTTGACTGTGCAGTAGCACAGAGGAGCCTTCTAGGTGCTGGAGATGATCTTAGTTTGACCTGAGTTGAGGTTGTATGATTGCATTGATATGAACACATTCAATGAGCTATACCCTTAAATGGGTGCACTTTCTTGTTTTTGTATTATACCTCAATGAAAAGAATAACTAAATGTAATAACGATGGCATTTTGAATTAAGTCAAACATGCTATGATCTGACTTGGTCCTTAGGGCTTTCTTTATGATGTCTCAAAGCAACCAACCAATCAGAACAGCCTAGGCAGAAGCCTCAGCCTGCCTTTTTGCTTGGGATATCACAAATCAGACAAGTATACAACATGCTAAAAACAATGACCAAGAGAAAGAGGGATTTCTGTAGTCATTCCTTGGAAAATGAGAGGACTGAACATATTCATTCAGCAACAGGACAGGCCTGAATTGATTACCATCAAAATACTGTATGATTTCAGGTCTTTTCCAAGAAGCCTACTTCAATTGGTCAAAAATGGGTCTCTGTAGAGTTGTAGTATAACATGACGTGCTATAGCTTGCAGATGCCATGAAAAGCCAATTTTAACATTTCATACAAGATTTAAATATAAAAAAATAAACTTTTGTGATATTTGGAATAAGCACTGATTTGAAAGTCAGGAGACATGTAATCTAAACTTCACTTTGATATTAAGACCAACTACATGATCTTCAAAGATTTACATCTTCTTTGAGCCTAAGATTGCTCTCCTGCAAAATGCCAAAATATTTTTTTTCTAAATAGCATAATTATTTTTCCAAACGATTTTTTAATATAAAAATATAAATTAAGACCTGTTCTGGTTGATGGTTAGGTGGCATTATGGCTGAAGCACTGTCCTTTGGGCTCCCATTTTGTCATCTATGGTCTCTTGAGGTCCAAGAAAGACAGTTGGAAAACGACTGGAAGTAGATAATACCAGCTCTGACACTGGAGGATAAAAGGGAAATCTCAAAGGCATTGCCAAGATAGGCTCACTTAGCACGTTGAATTTTAGTCAGTGATTCTGTTTCAGCCACTGTGCTCAGAAGAGGCAATGTTATTCTTTTTCATGTTCATCGAGATCCCTGGTTGCAGCATGCCTGCTACCTTAAGCCTTACAGAAGACACTGCACAGAAAGAGGAAGCCTATAATGGAAGATGAAATCGATCTAACAAGTCTTCCATTTTCCCACCCTTTCCCTTCTTTGCGTTTTCTCTTCTAAAACTTTATGTACCACCCTCTCACAGTGCCCTTGGCCCTTCAATCACAGCCCTTTGGATCAATGTATATTCCCTCTCAAGGATCTAATTAATTCTGGGCTGTAAAGACTTTGCTAACAATGTTAACTCTGATACCAAGAATAAGAAAAAAAAAAAAAACAGAATGGTATAGCAGAAGGAACTCTGGAGGCAATCATCCTGGATCTTGTCTTTGCTGTGTGGTCTTGGCAAAGACAATGTATTTGTCTGAGCCACTTTCATCATTTGCAAAATGGGAATAACACACTCCTTGTAGAATGCTATGTGGAATAAAGTTAGTATACATGAAGTGCTTAATATGCCTGGAACATAGCCTTGTTACAAGAGTGATAGCTGTAATAGATTGAACTTACTTATACTAGTTTGGGCAATTGGACCATATTAAACTTTTCATAGTACTTTTATACTAGAGAGAATATTGGACCGCTTGAGTTATGGTTTTCTGACAGTATGGTAGAATAGTTTTATGGGGATGGGGAGCCTGCCAAGTAGACCCCTTAATCTTAAGAACATCTCGGTCTTGAGGTTGCTGGGAGAAAGCAACCCTTATAATTGCTGGCTTGTTATTAGGCAGCTTTAGTAAAATCTCCAATGAAAAACATGACTCTGGACGTGAACTTCAAGGACACCATGAACTTCTGTGACTCCTGTCAATCTTTTCATTTTGCCTTAATCTTTTAATTTTGCCCAGAATTATTCTTCAAGGGTTCTTGGAATCCATTACATATTCCTGCTCCTTACGACCTAATAAGAGAGAAGTCATTCAATGCCGTTGATATTTCCTTGACCTCATCCTTCCTCTGTCATTAAGGTGGACTAAAGGAAGCAGCACAAGGTCACGGTTAGACGCGACAGCTAACTGGAGTCGGGCAATTGTAGGCTTACGGCTCTGCAGTGAGAACTTGGACAAATTAAAGAACTGCTATTAGCCTCAGTTTCCATATACATAAAATGAGGACAGTAATGTTATTTTCAGCCTAGAGTAATTGTGAAGGTTAAATGAATTATTTAATTGGCATATGGTAATGGCTCACCAAATGTTAGTACTTAATTTTCAAAGAAAGAACATTGGCCTAAAATCTGGATATACAAAATATACTCTTGATTTTTTTCATCCTCTAGGTAAGTTTTCACTTTGGCTTCTTTGCCTATTAAACAAAAAGTTGGGGAGGGTTAGGTTATATGATCTCAAATATCCTTTTTTAATTCTGAGTTTATCAAAACTAAAGCTGTTACAGAAAATCGGTTCTTCTAGGTCTCTGCTGTACCCTGAATCTTCTTATTTGAGATAGGCATCTGAATATGACCTTAGAGAATGGAAATATGCCAAATGTAATGCCCAGATTAATCAATTTACTCGTCAACAAATATATCCTTGTTGTAACACACAAATATGACATGAGTATCTAAATCACTTCCCTAGCAAGTCATGATGCTTGATAAAGAAGGGGATGTAAAGATTGTTTCTGTAGGAAAAATGGGTCTTCAACTAGAAAATTAGAAGTAAATATTCTTGAAAGAGGACATGGTGAGTGATATGGGCAAGTCAAAGGCTTAAGGCAAAAAACCCAAGTTGCATCCAGTGCTGCTGAGAAAACCCTGCAGATGTGTCAGAGACAATGTAATCTTCGAGAACTCAGGGAGAATGGGGGCTATGTCAAAAGACATATGACAGGGAAGAATTACTATGCAGTAAGAACCTACTGCATAGCAGGCATTTTCACATTCTTGATTCCAGAACAATCCATTTTTAGTAGGAGGAATCTGAAAATCAATGAGACTCTGTGACTTGCCTAAAGGAATACAGCTAGTAAGTGTTTGAGCTAGAATTTTAACTCAGATCTATCTACCTATAAAAGCCATGAGTTTACATTAATATCTTATTCATACATTTATGTTCTCCTTCCGTAATTCATTCAGCAGTGTCAGGCAATGGGATTAGAGTAGTAAACTAGGCAAGCGCTAGCCCAGCACTCCCAGAGCTGACTGTCTGGTAGAAGAGAGAGCCAAAATCAAAGAAATAAATGCAAATAATTAGAGTAAATTATAATTTAATAGATTCAATTTATGATTATAAATTTATATAAGATAATTTAATAAATATATGTAAGAATAATTATGGTAAATTCTATAAAGGAAACCAGTAGGATGTTAAGATATAAAACAAAAGGTGTTGTGAATGGGACTTACTTTAGAAGGAGGGATCCTACGTGTCCTCTTGGAGGAGGTGAGATCAAAGCTGACAGCTGAAAGATGAGAAGGAACCAGCCACGCAAAGAGCAGGGAGAAGAACATGAAAGCTATGCCTTCTCACTACAAAACAAGCAAGGCTAGGTCAACTGCATCTAAATTCTACAGTGCATTGTGACGGGGGGGGGGGGGGGGGGGGTGGGGGGGGAGCTCGAGGGCATTTAAAAACGATTATGTAAAACTAGGTAGACACCTAGATAGCGAGCTAAGCCAAGTTCGCTTCCTTCTTTCTTTCCTACAATTGTTTATTCATTTGTTCTTTTCATTCGTCTCTTTTCTTTGTTTTATTTTAGTTTAGTTACTTAGTTGAAAATAAAAAGCATGCTTAATCTGTTTTATTTTAGCTTCATGAATACAACGAACATAATCTCTCATGACATACTTGCAAAAATATGATTGAATTGCGATGAAGATGTTACTATATTTACAGGGCAATTTTAACATGTTAAGCATTTACGCTAAAACATATTGATGGCTCTGGAATTGGAGAGGAGGTTTTCTGGAGCAGAGCTGTGGGTCTCAACCTTTGGTCCTGTTTTGCTGGACATCTTCATCCAAGAGTTACACAGAAGCACATAAAATGTGTTTAACAAATTACTGTTGGATGGCTAGACTACAGTGGGGACAGAAACAAAATTCAAAATGTCTTCAGCTTGTTATATTCTGTGTAAACCAAAATAAAAAAAACAAAATGGAAAATATAAGAATTCCTATATTTACACTAAAATGATCAATTTTACAAATGCAGATGTGGGGAGACTGGCTTGAGGGCAGTTCATATGAATTCTGGAAGTTGTCCTCAGAAGCTTCAACAAGTCAGCTGTGCTGTCAGATTACTAAACAAAGCCTTGACTGGTAAGACTTCTGTAATCTGCACTGGTCAGAGCACAGCTACTCCACTGTGCTCAGTCGTGAGCAGCCCCCTTTAAGACCAATGTGGACAAAGTAGAATTGGTCCAGAGGAGCGTTCATTTGGCTTTAGCCATTCAAATATATTAATGCCATCTCTACTTAGCGAATGTGCACTTCTGCTCTTTTTAATTGTAATGTTCTGCCTTCCGAATTTTGTATGGCCGGATCCCTTTTGGAATCTAGGTTTAAATGTAAATGCGACTTCCTCAGAGTGCTTCTCTAACTACCTTCTCAAAAATTAACCACCTAACTCCCCCAACTCAGTCACCCTCTATCATGATACCTATTTTATTTTATTCATGTTACATTTACCTCTCCGAAAGTATCACCTCTATTTGTGTAGGTGCTTGGAATGGAAGAATTTCTGATTTCCACTAGAAGTGGAAGGAAAGGGCAGGGCTTCAGTTATCTCGCCTCTCCCTATGCTACCACATGGAAGTGCACAAGGTAAATTTGTATGAAAATAAATCAGATAAGAACAACTAAGGAAAACTGCCAAGTGTACACTGGGCTAAAGGGCTATAGCAACTCTATATAGCAAATGTATGAGGAATTGTCATAAGAAATAAAGGGATCTGTGAGATAGGACTTACACCAGAGACACATTTAGGATCAGTAAGTAGAATTTAAGGAGTCTAATTTTGGTTCAAAATTGGGAGGACCTTCCTGCTAATTTGACTGCTCTGACAACAATATAAGCAGCATGAAGTCGCAAGAGTTGCGTTGCATGTAAACAATCAGAAATTGCACGGTTATGCATTGGAGAAATTGAACACAACCTTGTAAAGAAGGGAGACTGAACTAAATGATGTCTAAAGTCATCTCTAGTTGGAAACATTTCTACATCTGTAACACCAGTAAAGATCCAGAGAAGCTTTGCTTTGTTCTGTCATTGAATCAAGGAGCAGCTTCGGCTGCGAGAATGAGCTCAGAGCAAAGCTTAGAACCAAGCAGAGCTCAATTCACTTACGAGATTTATTTTTATTATTCTCTTATGTTACTAGTTTCACATGCATACAGGAAAAAAAAAGAACAAGGTGGGGAGGGCAATCTCATTTATGAAACCAGGATTCCAGCATTCTGTTGAGCAAAGGTCTTAAATATTAATTAATAAGACAATTTGCCTAAGACACATTATTTACCAGATTGGCTGTGTTAATGAGGATGTTTTGCGTCTAATTTAATGCACTGCAATGAACATTTTTATCACAAAAAGGACAAACCTCTTCTATACAATCAAAGCTCTTGTTAGCGGCAAACTTCTGGGAAATAATTCCTCATTCCTAAATGGAAACCACATACACCGCAAAATCTCTCCCAGGGGAAGGCGAGACTTTCAAATGTGCATTTAACACGAGACATTCCCTCAGAAAATGCTCTGAGAACTTTATATCTCCATCTTGCAATGACTTCCAAGGTCTGAATAACAGAGCTCACCAATCAGAGTCATCAACCTGGACTGACCCCAGCTGGTTACTGCTTTGTTTGCATAGAAACCTGGTTTTGGGTGCTTCCAAAGCACTCTCAATTGGTTATTTCTGCAAGTTACACTCCACACCAATTCTTCTTCCTCAGCATTAAAATCAGTTACCGGTGCCATCATTCTCACCCAACAGTTTCAAAACATCAGGGTCTACCCTGAGGCATCAATTTCCACCCTCTTCTAGACTCAATTAGTCGACAAGTCGCTTGTATCTGACATCAGTCTCTCAGCCAGTATCAGAAACATCCCAACACATAAGGCTTCAAAAACTTATCAACCTGGTCTAACCACTATGAAACCATCAGGAAAGAATTGCTCAAGAAAGTGAGATGCAGAATCAGTAAACTGGAAGGCTAACTAGAGTTCCTCTGCTCTTCCCTTCAACGTACCCTCCTTTGGCACACATAGGTATACCTTCTCTGAAATATTCTTTCTTGGGCACAGCTGGAATTGCTGCTTTCCTTTCCCATTCTCTCAACCCAGACATTAAGATGACATTTTTGAATTTTCTTTTAACAACTGGCTTTTCTGTCTTTCCCTTGTTCTAATCCAAAGACTTCTTCTAGAATCTCCTTTCTATTCTTTTTTATCAAAAGTGGAAATTACCATAATATTATAAGGAACGTACTTATTATTGCTTCCCTTGGGCACAGCAGATGCCTGCTTTACACAGTAGAGAAGAGAGGCAGTATATCCTGAAGGAGGTGGGCTATGAAGTCACACAGACCTCAGTCCAAGTTCCAGCTCGGCTACTTAGTGCTATGAGAACTTGCACAAGTTACTTAGCTTCGTGAAGCATAAATGTCCTCACCTTCAAAGGCAGGATAATAATAGGCCTGCCTGGGACAGTAGTTAGGAAGCTACATGAATTAATGAATGTCAAGCATTGAGTACGGTGCCTGATACGTAGTAAGTACTCAATGATACTAGCTATTGTTATTTTTATGAAGAATAATATCATTATTAATAACATTAGCAGCAGAGCAGAGAGGCTGGAATCTATTGCGTGTTGGGGTTGCTGTAATCCAGAAACTCTGTGACAGCATCTATACTCTTCATTTCATTATAATGTCACCAGCATAGCTAATTTTTCATTGTCCCACCTGACCATAGTCTTCTAACATGGCTTCCACCTTCAATCTCTTCCAACTTGTCATCTAACCCATTCTTTTCAACACTGCTTCAATTATCTTCCTTAAGGACATCTATGATTATTTAACTCTTCCATCTGTGATAGTTTCTGTGGGCTTACCAAGTAACATTGGATGCCCTTAGGATAACATTTGGGATCCTCTAAAGGCTAGCCCCTTGGCTACTATTAGCCTCACAACCTCCATTGTAAAGCTAAAGAACCAACATAAAGATGCAGCCTAGTGTGGTGGCAGAGATAAGAAACCATGGAGAGAAAAAGGGTATTCCACTTGGGGCAGAGGGGGTGAGAGATTTGCTCTCCCCATCTCTCCTCCATAGGATCGTGACAAGTAATGGAGAAAGCAGCATTTCTATCATTAAAAGAACTTCATTTCACTTTCTAAAACATTAAAACTAATAACTAAAAAGAGATCTCTAACATTGTTACCTGTGTATAGGTCCTAAATACATTACTTGACAGATACTATGATGTTTAAAAAAAGAGTAAATATTAGTAGCAGCCTTTTCAGAAAGGCTTTGAAATTTGCTAACTATGACAAAGTGTATCTTCTTCTACAATGCTAAGTATCACAGATCATTTTTTCTACCTACCTCATATGTCACAAGGCCCTTCTTTTTTTTCATGATCATAGGCAATCCTTGGAAGGGATTATAGGTTATGCTCACGTATTTAAAAAAATGGCCTGTAATGATGATGTGCTAACGAATTGGGAAGGGGTGGTCCTCAGTGTTGGGTGCACCATAGTGTTGGGCCAGCAAGGACTCTCCTCCTTCTCTCCTACAATGTAGTTCTAATAAACGACAACGGCTTGCCTGAGACTGGAGCCTCAGAAGTTGAAAGACTATAAGGCTAAACGAGGACGGTGATTTTTCAGATGATATTCTCTCCACTTGACCACTTGGCGTGATGCTTTCAATTTAATCCAATGTGTGTCTGTTGAGGACTTTCCATGTACTCAATATGACACAAAACTCTATTGCACTGGGCAGGGTTTCAAGATAATGTCATTTTGTGAGGCTCATTATAGACTTCAACACCACCCTGAGCACCACCCTTGATTGAGAACAAGAAGCTATCTTCCATCACTAAAATTATCTATCTGAAGTAGCATGGTATTTTCCAGAATCCAACAGCTTGTCTCCCACCCCTACTAAATTATTTTAATTATACCCTGAGGGCTCATTCCTTCTTCTCTTCTCCGAATAGATAGTGGATAGTGACTCACTGTGGAAACATTGACAAATACTCTGTAAATTGCTTTAGATAAGAAGATTCAGACCTCCATTTGCAAAGACTGATAAATGACAGAAGCCAGAAAAGGAGACCTGTAGATGCAGAGGGACAAGGGAAACAAGAGTGTAAGAATAAGATAAACTTCCATCTTTGAGGGAAAGGATCACAAGGACCAGGAAGCTTCTTCACTGCAGACAAGTCCCTCCTATTGCACTCGAAGAGAGTCCATTGACCACTAGCAGTCAATCCATTACTCACAAAAGTGTCCACTTTGAAATAGTGTTCATCTGTGCCTCAGAGAATCTATCCAGTTGCTAACCCCAACCAACGCTTCTTTCATGGATAACCAAAAGTGTGATGACCTGGGCAAGTGTAAGTCTCCACTCATGCACCCAGCAAAATAAAGTGGGTTTGAATCCCTTCTTTGGAGATGTAACACTAAAGGAAAGCCCAAACTTTACCTCAAAACCAACATGGGACTGGATAGAATTAGCCTAAAATTTTCTGCTGAGCAAGGAGATTGGAGAAATATACTACCAAGTTGCAAATAAATTAATTCCATGTCATAGTTAATTACAGTGATGGTGTAGATATCAGTGAATGCCACGGGAAAATATTGCTTCCAATGAGTCAATTCACTCAGTCCTGAGTGCAGAAAGAGCTTGCTTACGTGTCATTTTGGGGGAGGCAGTTCAACTTCGCATTTGTCTCTCAGCTCCAGGTGATTGAGTATTCTAGAGGCATGGCATGTCAGTGTTTCTTCCCCACTGCCCAAGCCATGAAAAACATTCTCCCTGGTGCCTATTTGCAGTAGAACCAAAAATCAGATTCATCCTCGTCAACCCAATTGGAATCTGACCCACCAGAATTGGCTTTACATTTAATCTGAAGGCAAGATTGTGAATCACTTTGTGCCCTGCAGCATGTGGGAACTATCTGTGTGAAGATTTGTGAGGAGACAGAAGAAGTGATGCAACTACTCTGGTCCTGCGTCTTCTCATTCAGTTTGTGTGCATGTCATTCTCTAGAGGCTGCAAGCCCTTCCATTGTCATTCATCTGTCATTCATAAAGAGGCAGTTTTATTCTACTCATTGGACATGTGAACAAATTGAGTTACTCAGAGAAGAAATCAAGGATACACTTGAATCAGTTTCCCAATGCAAGTCAGGGGCAGTGCTTTACTCTGGGTTACTTCCTGGGAATGACTTCACTAAGTCGGGTTAAATAGTTGTTCTATGGGTCAACTACAAATACATAATGGAAATTTGAATGGGAAAAGGCCCAAGGAAGACAACCGCCAGCTTCCTGACCCCAAGGAAATGAAGTTTTACTCTACTCAAATGAAGTCCAGAAAGGTTAAGTGGCCCGGCCAAGGTCACACAGTTAGTATGGGTAGGAAATAGAATGGAGAGCGTATCTAGTCTTGATCTCCTGCCTTTTCTTAAGCTCTCTTTTGATCATTTCAGACAAAAATGGATAGAAATCGATAGTTCCAACATGTGTATTTTTCTCTGGGCTGTGTGAGAGAACAGGATGAAGGTTTGGCCTAAGCATGAAGAAAGTGAAAAGTCAAGAGCAGGAGCATTAACAGGTGCTCTGAGGTGAGAAACCCCTTTCTCTATAGCATTGGTGCAATAAGAAGTGGTTAGCAGCATAGAGAAGGAATTTGTTGAAGAAAACAGACAAAATGAAATCGTGTCTGAGAATGGCCTCCAAGAAACAGTACAAAAGGAAGGTTTTTCAAGGGAATTTGATCCTTCAGCTTTGAGAGAAATAGCATATTTTAGCAACAATGTTACAATGAGAGCCATGAGTCAGAGAGCTGCTGTTGACTGTCATAGGGCAAATGGTGCGTTTCCAGGCATGAAGAGTGACACAGAGTCCATGTTGATTGGCCTAATTTTCTCTTCTCAGCGTAGCCCAGATGGAGTTAGGATGCGAGTGCTCTCCAACCAATTGTCAGCCAGGGTATACTTAAATGCAAGTTACTGCTGGTAGGATAATAGTAATAATTTCTTACATTCATTATAGTGGTGTAGAATTTCTAAAAACTTCCGTTAGAATTATACAAAACCAATGAAGTTGGGTGAGCAAACAGAAACTATTCAGTTTTACTAGAAGATGTGTCCAAAGTCACATAATTAATTAATTTAGCAATTCATTTAACAACTGTTTATTCAGTCCCTATTATGTGTCAGTCACGGTGACAGGTGGTGGGAATGTAGAAGTTGAACACCATCAGCCAAGTTCTTGGCCTCTCATTAGGCTCCTATCTAGGAAGCAGACAAATAACCAAAGAATGAATGAATATGTGACAAATGGTCATACGCGCTAGGTAGTTTAAAAAAAAAAAAGCAGGTAAGAGGATAAAAAGTAATGATGGAGTACTATCTTAGGGCAGTGTAATAGCAATGGGTCCCCCTCTCTGAAAAGATGGCACTTGAGTGAGATGAGAATCAAGTGAGGGAACGATCCAGGTTGCTCTGATGAAGGGGGCTGGTCCTGGCAGATGTACTGGCCAGTTCAAGCACCCCAAGCAGGAGTGAGTGTGTTTGGTTAAACACGCGAGGAAAGGGAAGGAAGAAGAAATGTGTCAGAGGGCATGGGGTCAGGGAGATTCCATTGGGCCATGGAGGCATGGAAGATCCCTGGAATTAACATGAATGAGGTGGGCGCTTCTGCAGAGTTAGGAGCAAAGGAGTGACTTTGGCTTCTATGTTGAGAATAACTAAAAGGGCCGATAAGGTTAGAGATCGGATCCAAATTGTGGACATTTTGTCTATACTTCTGGGTAGCAGACGATCCCAGAACATCCGTAATTCAGCTTTCAGTGTTAGGTAATTCTTTAGGTCGCTAGAGCTGACTTCTTATATCTTGCTCTTGCCTCCAAGCTCAGGCAGGTGAGGTGAGATCTAAAGATGAGTTCTGGGTTGCCCAAACCCTGGGATCACTCAGATGAATCCCTGTCCTTCTGTTGTTCCCATCGAAGTACTGTGCAAATGTGGTAAAGTATAAAGAATGTTCTCTAAAGACAGGAGGTGTTCAAGTATGTCACTGAAGATACTAGAATTTACTAAAACAGATGAGCTGTTTGTGTCTTTCTAAAAGGAAACTGCTTACATCAATAAAGCTATATGGCCTGGGACAGGCCCTTTGCTTGCCTGTGACTTATATTAGTATCTACCTTGCTATATTATTGACATCACTGAGAAAATCAAGCATAATGTCTCATACTCTGCAAACGTTAATTTAAAAGAAACTTGAAAGTCCAGTTTTGGGAAAAAATACCTGCAAAAGACTCATCTAATAAAGGATTCTTGTCCAAAATATACAAAGAACTCTTACACTCAACAATAAGAAAACAAATAATCTGCTTTATAAATCAGCCAAAGACCTTAACAGACGTCTTACCAAAGAAGACACGCAGATGTCAAGGAAGCATACGAAAAGATGCTCCAAATCGTAAGTTATGGGGAAAATGCAAATTAAAATAACAAGGAGATTCTACTTCACGCCTATTAAAATGGCCAAAATCAAGAACATTTACAACACGGAATGCTGGGAAGGATGTGGAGCAACAGGAACTCTCATTCATTTCTGGTGGGAATGCAAAATGGTTCAGCCACTACAGAAGACGCTTTGGCAGTTTCTCATAAAACTAAACATACTCTTGCCATATGATCCAGCAATTGTGCCCCTTGGTATTTCCCAAAGGAGTTGAAAACTTATGGCTAACAAACACCTGCACACGGATGTTTATAGCAGCTTTACTCATAATTGCTAAAACTTAGGAGCAGCCTAGATGTCCTTCAGTAGGTGAATGCATGAAGAAACTGTGGTCCATCGGACTGGAATAATATTCAGTGCTAAAAAGAAATGAGCTATCACAGCATGAAAAGACATGAAGGAACCTTAAATACATATGGTTAACTGAAAGAAGCCCATCTGAAAAGGATGTGTACTAAATGATATGACATTCTGGAAAGAGCAAAAGTATGGAGACAATGAGAAGATCAGTGGTTGCCAGGGTTAGAGGGGAAAGAGCGATGGATAGACAGAGCACAGAGGATTTCTAGGGCAGTGAAACTACTCTGTATGATACTGTCATGGTGGCTCCACATCATTATACATTTATCCAAACCCGTAGAATATGCAACACCAAAAGTGAACTCTAATGTAAACTATAAACTTTGGGTGATTATGATGTGTCAACGTAGGTTCATCAATTATAACAAATGTACCACTCCAGTGGGGGATGTTGATAATGGGGGAGGCTATGCATGTGTGCGGGCAGCGGGTATATGGGAAATCTCTGTACCTTCCTCCCAATTTTTCTGTGAACGTAAACTGATGTAAAAAATAAACTCTATTAAAAAGAAAAACTCTGTGACAGAAGGAATAACCCTAATGTATCTGCTTCATTCAGCATTTTCCCATGAGTTTTATTAAGTACTCACTGTGTCCTAAGCTGTGGTGTGAGCACTGGGGATGCAGAAATGACCTACACGGACAGGACCCCTATCCTAGTGGAGGAATGGAAAAACAGTAAACGAGTACACAAAAAGTAAGATTATCTCAAATGCTGTTAAGAAAAAAGCAGAATAGGGCAATAGGGACTTATTGTGTTGTCTGGGGCACAAGGTGAAGGCAGCATTAGGGCTGGTGTTTGGGCTCAAACTGGAATGCCCAGAAGAAAGTGGAATTGCAAAGATCTGCAGCGATGGCTGCCAGTTTAGTTGCCTGGAGTGGCCACATTCTGCCCTGGTGGTTAATTATCCCAGAGACAAGACTGCTATGGAGAGACATACAGAGGCTAATGGAACCAAAAGTAGCAAGTGAATATCAAAATACCCAGGCAGTCCTCTTGAATAAGGCAAGGAGGGATGTGCTGTCTGCGGCCATCAGCCTCAGGACAGCAATCTCTGGATTGCCCTGACAGCTGTCAGCCTCCTGCGGGCCTGGGCTGTCATGCAGTGACCCATCGGCTGCTCCTTCCCTCCACCCTTACCCCCTGGGCCTCTGGCACTCTGCTCTTCCAGGACCAGCCATCACAGTCATCCTCTGCTCTGGGAAACGCCATAGGTGATTTCCACTGTCTTTCCAAGACGAAGGCACCAGGGGTGGACTGTGGTGGTGGATGATTCCAACTCTGACTAGAGGGGAGAGTTTCCAGCCTTATCTCCTGGAATCCTGTCAGAGGAGGCTGCATTTGAAGATACAGAAGAGAAAGAATATCAATGCTTCATGTATCCATCATTACAGGCAGAGGACTATTTCCACATAGGAGACATTTCTAGGTAATAGAAGTTTATCCCTTTGCCTTCTAAATTAAAAAGCAACAACAACAACAAAAGATATGCTAATTTTGTTTGCTTATGCCCCCAAAGCACTAAAAATATGTATTTGTGGTGGATTAGTCTGACAATGTGGAACTGAAATGTTTCTACACTGGGTGGCCATCTATCTCCCTGCATTTTCTAATGAACTCAAGTTCTTAAGGGATTTAAATTGCTTTTAATGGTTCAGATCATCTTTCAGACCTCAGAACCTACCAAGGTTCACAAAACACCAGACTACCAGGTGTTTGGAGGTAACTGTCTGCTTTTTCTTTCCTTTTCTCTTGATTCTCAATTTTTTCATTCTCTTCCTTGCTGTCACCTTCCCAACTATTACTCACTGTTGTAATCACAAGTAACCGTAAAAATATAATTACTAATTCCCACCTTCTCCAACTTCTATCTTCCATTCAACCCTCCAAATTTGCTCTAGGGTTGGCAACTGATTCGAATTGTGTGCAAAATTAAGGTAGTTCAGTTATGAGTGGGGACTTGAGAGAAACTTCTATGAAGAAAAAGTGCATGATTTTGACTATGGACTCTGTGACATATATTTTGGCAGTTTTTTTCTTTTGTGTTCGATGTTGACAGTATCCCAAATCAGAGGGAAGTGAGGTTGAGAGAGGAAAAATATGTCTAAATAACATGTGAGATAACTATATGATTATTATTTTTATTACTAATGACCTCGTATAGGGCCTTGCCTTTGAACCTTTAGTGGCAGCGTAGGTATAACACATAGATTAGAGCATACACCACACACTGACGTCATGGGAAGGACATTGACCTTCAAATCATAAAAACCAGGTCTATTCCCTGCTTTGTTACTAAGTACCGTGTGATGCTGTGAATGCTACTTAATGTCCCTGTGCCAAGTTAGAGCAAACTAAAATGGGTCAGATCGTAATAATTGATCTGCCTCACAAAGTTGCTTGAGAATGAACTGAGGGAATGAGGGTGGAAAATGCCTTGAAAAATAAAAAGCCCTACATGCATGCTTGTGTGTTTGTAGTTAATTACTTTTCAGTCTCTATCCTAATTTATCCCATGATAATGACTAGCAGAAACCAGAATATTAAGGCAGAAAACAGCAAAGTCAAAACCAGCAATCCAGAGCAGTCACATCAAAAAAAAAAAAAAAAAGAAAACTAGAAATAATCAGGAAAAAAAATCTCACTTCTTGTAAACAAAATGATTATTTGATTGTAAATGAGTAGCATAAAACGTGGGATAATTACACCACTTTTTTTTAGTAAAATTTTACATAATTTCAATTCTATTTAAAATGCCAATGATTAGCACCCTGGACTAGAAGTAGGGATGTTGGGTCTTTATGTGGACTTTAAAATAAAGTGGCTGTGCATCTTTGGGTAGATCACTTCCCCAGCATGGGTCTGATTTTTCTGGAGGACGAAGGTGCTGCAATGCCGTTCCTTCAACTCTCCGAGTCTTGCTACTTCCAGGATGTGAAATAAGAGGAGAAGCAAGTCCCTCTTTCTCTCAGACCTGGGCCATCTGTTTCAGGCCGACTGAGGGAATTCTGGGCATCAAAGCAGAGCATGATTCCCCATCCCTTTGCATGTGGAGTAAAACACATCATCGTCAGGTCATGAGCTGCTGGAGGCCAGGCCCTGGGTCCTCTGCTCTTCCAAGTACCAATGCCTGACACTCATCAATGTTTACCATTAACCATTGCAACAACGCTTTTATAGCTTGTCTATGCTCTGGAGGTCATTAGTCAATTGGGAGCACAGCAGATACAGAGCGGGAGGAGTTCAGTGTACCCTCTGTTGAGCGCTCAGAATGCCTGGCACAGGTGCACCCCAATGTATGAGGGGGTCACACCTACAGGTATGCTCACTCCTTTTGGAATAATGGTGGCACACAGAGCAAGCACCCACCATGGCCTCATGTACTGGGCACTGCCTCAACCCGGTCTCTAGCTCCTTTCCCTACTTTGCCTCTAATCTTTAAAATTGTATTTGAGAAAAACACAAACTACTCAAGGTTAATGTATTTCATTGATTTAATTTTTACGAGTGATAAAATGAGCAGTGCCTAATATTGTGGCTAGTGCCAAGGAGTTGTCATGCCTACAGGTGTTTACTAATTTAAAGAATAATCTAGCTCTGTCCTTTGATCTCCAAATCTAGTCCCCAGTTCAGATGGAGAGCTCAGAGGCCCTAGGTTGAATAAAGGACAATGTCCTCTCCCAGGAAGAGGCCTTGCCTCCAAGTCTGTGGCTTGATGGTACTTGAGAAAGTGCACACCTACAGAGACAGCTAAGGCCTTCAAGGTTCGAGATAATAAGATCAGCAGAGGAGCCACAACCATAGTGAATTACTGTCTCCTGGTGACTCACGGTCATGTCAGGCTGCTGTCGACACCAGCCATTTCAATGCTGATTCAGAGACATGGATGCACACAGCATGGGAATCCAGAGATATGTGTTCCAGGGTGGTTGACAACATTAACCGATCTTAAGTAGCTCATTTAACTTAATCCCACTTGGCCTCTGTATCTCCATCTGTATAACGAGGCCATCATTTAATTCAGCACTATTGCTGCCATTCCAGGCTCTGACACTGTCAGATACTACTATTGCATGTTAGTATTCTTTCATACTCACGTTCCTTCTTAACACAGTGCTCCCAAGAAATCACTTGCTAGTCAAACAGAACAGACACGTGAGAGGCAGCATAGTTGAGATCTCTGATCTGGAGGAGGAGTTGCTTCAACAGAAACAAGGGGCCAATAGCGGCACTGGTGTGCTAGAAAATGTTTAGCAACCAACTCTCCAGAACAAAAAATGGGGGAGAGGACTGACTGGTAGCATTTTCCAATCTCCATGGTATAAATACTCCAACTACAGCCATTTCAAGCTAACAATGCAATATCATCTGGCTTGCAAAATTCCTAAAAATTTTGCAAGTGGCTCTTGAAAGGTACTACAAACCAGCACCAGCACACATCTGGCAGTGGCATCCTAGCTGAAGTGTACTGGAATCTGTACACTTAGTGAAATTGAATGCAAAAGTGTGTATATAACCATCTAAACTTTTCTGGGTAACTTATCCCTAGTTTTCATCAGACATTTGATGAATTCATGATCCAAAATGGGTTAAGAACCACTAGTTAGATGATACCTATGGTAGATAGTACAATTAATGGTTGGCCCCAATCTCTTTCTAATGATCTGGAGGATTACCTTTCTCATACCCCTTTCAGTTAAACGAGGCCATGAAACTAATTCTGGAAGGTGAGCCATGAGCACAAGTGCCATGTGTCACTTCCAAGCAAAACTGTGCATTTGGAATATGTCTGTCTGGGTCTCTGAGCGACTATACAGAGAGAGGCCCTGCCAACCCTCAATAGGTATATAGCACAGTAAGAAATAACCTTACAGTACCAAGTCAGTGGGATTGAGGGGGTAAATGTGATATCACAGAAAAATCTAGACTACTCTGATCAATACAATTAATAAAGTGTTTTCCAGACCTTAAATTATATAAACTTGAATAAATGATCTGAGATGACAGTTGGAATTCTAAATGGATTTATTAATCTTTCAATACTTCTTTCCAGAAACTACAGCTCTGCCCTCTGCTGTCATCAGGGACCCATACTCCAACTCTAGATTATTTTGCTGTCCTCATTGATCACAACTCTCTTCAAGTCCACTTTCCGAGCAGCTGGACTGCAGCATGGGGCCACTTTATGCCACGAAGAGCATGAGTTGCTATTTATTGAGGGCTAATGTCACATGCCCTCTACTTCACCAATTTAGGAAGCATTTGCAGTGGACAACATATTGCACCAATAGCAACCTTGGTGAGTGTTACGTACAGCATGTCCAGAAGTCAATCAACTGGGCAGACCTGTCTTTAGGTATAGATGAGAAAGGCAGTTGTTTGTAATCCAATTTTGAGAGAGCTTAAGAATTTTCTCTAGACCCAAATAGCTTGCCAGTGAGTTTATAACACAGCCTGGAGTTCCATCATTCGAATTATATTACTTTGGACAAATAAACACCATGCTTAATATAAATTTCCCTGGGCAGGGTATGACTCAATTATCAATCACTCCCATCATTATAGGAATGGTGATACTTGAGAGAATTCCTTCCTGGAAGTTGGATGAGAGCACTGAATTGAAGAATTAGAATTTTGTGAGAGAAGCGAAATGAATGAGAGGGAAAGAGGGTTCATTTGGGAGCAAGAACATTGCCCAAGGAAACTACTTTTACATCTCTCAGTAATGCATAAATTAGTAAAAGAAGGTACAATGATAACTGGCATTTTACATATGAGAAAAAGAATGGAAGTCGGAAAAGCTATATGTCTTGTCTTAGGTAACACAGCTTATAAGTGATGCAGGATTGATTTTAACCCAGGGTGGTGGTGGTGGTGGTAGTGTCTATTCCAAATACAGGATATTTTTAGTTCATCTACTTCTAAAATGAAGAAGTAGTCTTCTTCCTCCAGATTTCTTTTCATCTAGAAGTCATGAACCAAAATGCTTCAGGAAGGGTCAGGAGCAACAGGGCTTAGCATGGTGGAGACCAAACTGAGGCCTCGGACTGCCTGGGTTGCTCATCTCTGTCCAAGGAAAGGACAGAGGGCCCAGGAGTGTACTGGGAGAAGGGGTTGGGGACAGTGTGATGTTTAACCTGCAGCCATCTGTCCATCCTACTCACGCAGTTATTTTTTTTAAGCAACAAATATCTCTGGCCTTGCTAGTATGCCAGACACTCTTCTGTCTAAAGAATTGGACAAAACAAACTCTACTCTCATGAGTAAATAGTGTGGAGGTAGTGAAAAAATAAATGATACCAGAACAAACAAATCACATTTGTGGCAAATACTGTAAAAGTGAAAATAATGCCTTGTGAAATAATGGCAACCTTGCTCTTGTACGAAACCTTCCAATGCAGGGATGTGCAAGGGCAGGCATTTGATCTCTAAGATGTTTCTTTGGTCAAAGACAATCAGCTGTGGCTGATAATCTCTCATTGATTCAGCAACAATCCTACCATTCCAAATGCCAAGAAACGCCGTGGAAATAAGGATCAGAAGTAGGTAAAACCAAGCTGGTCATAGTAATACACACAAGAGCCCCAAAGCAAGAATTCTAAGCCCTGGCCTCTCAGGAGATTACCTTTATATCCATTGCCAGAACCCAGACAAGGCAAAGCAAAGTAAATGACAACTACCGAGGATTTGAAACAACCGGGCACTGAGATAGAGTCTGCACTTGTGAACAGCCTTGGCAGAAAAACTAGGTAAGAGCTTGTCCAAAGAAAGCTAAGAATGATGAGTTACAAGGGACCAGAAAAATTGGGTAATGATGACCAGGTGCATGTGCTCTGTAATCATTTCCTATTCCCTGTATAACTATGTGACATATTTCTAATTCAACAACAAATATAGCTGAGTGTGGGCCTACAATGGGTCAGGCATATTATTACGCTTATGGTTATGTCACATTATTTCAAGTCTCCATTTTGGGCCAAAAATATATAATAGCACCATTTTTAGACACAGCAAGATCATATACTCCTGCAGCAAAGGCCTTGGAAAACTCATCTAATCTCCTTCATTTTCCAACTCCAGGCAAAGATGAACAATTGGAAGCTTTCCATTTGGACTCTAGTGAAGGCATTTCTCCAGCATTTTCCCATGGTGGCCTTACCTGGAGCTTCCTGGAGTTTTGGTCATTCATTCTAAGTGGACCATGAAGGACAGCTTGAATAGAGGATCTGAAAACCGGGACGAGATTTGAAGGAAGTTTCAGGGTATTGGATATAGCACAGTCTCTACAGTGAGATATAGCAAAGTTCAAATCCAAACTGAGCTAATTTCTGCATGAACTTTGGCCAATTACTTAAGCATTATATCAGTCAGGATCTAGCTGGAGTCAAATACCATCTGAATATTTAAGCAGAAGGAATGTAATTCAGGATTTACGCAGATAATGAGAGAACTTAGAAGTCTAATAGAGGATAGTCAGGCAATACAGACATTAGTAATAGCAGGAAGCCACCTCTTCCTTAGACCAGAGGGAATAGAGGAAGGGGGTGCTGATACTACAGCTCAAAGACTAGGAGCACTTTCTAGAAGCTGGCATCATGGCAAGTCTCTTTGTCAGGAGCTGAAACCAAAGAAAGGATGTAGCCATTGCAGGAGACCCGGGGCAGAAACGGGGGGACGGAAATATCCCTGCCTCCCTTCTACCGGCCACTCCCCAATCTCCCATCAGTGCCTGCAAATGGCCAAATCTAGTCAGATGTCTGCTGACAAGGAAGCCTGGAAAACGCAGCCTGAAGGGGCCACTGCCCTGTGACACACAGCTCGTTCAATGTGGGCAGTCAATCTCAAAAGGTTATTATCATTAAAATAGTCATTGTCAATATTAAAAGTGTAATCAGTAGTATACTGGTAAATGTTTAATGACTGACTCTCTGGGGAAAAAGCCCTACTTTGTTGCTGGTTTCCATAGTGTGAACACCCCCATCATGGCTAATTTCAAATATCCAACGTGCAGGCACTGAATACATCACTGAGGAGATGATGGGGCATAAGCAACTTCCCCATGGTGCTAAAAGTAGGCATATGTAGCAAATGGCAAACACACTTGTACAGTTTCAGAGCAGCACCAGTACCAATAGTTGAAAATTGGAGAAAAATAGGGTTTTTTGTTCTGTTCAATTGAAACTTCTCAGATTTGGACTTATACCTGCTTTTGAGTCCATGATCTCCTCATTACTGGGGGCTCTAACACTAGACAGTTGGTCATTCTTTATAAATATTTTTGAGGAGATCTGTATTACATAGTTGGTAGGTCATGATGGTTCATGTATTTGTTCTCCAGAGACATGAATCCCAAACCTCTGCCTTGCTTTGGAGACAAATTGCAATCCCTGGCCCTCATGAACTCCTCTTGATATTAGTGGGATGACATTAGCCCTTACTACCTCAAATCTCAGTAGGAATTGTTTTGTGTCTTATCTTCTATGCAAATGAGACCTTGATGCTATCTTGCTGCTTCCTCAGACTGTCTTCTTTCCCAGTCTCGCTCATTCCCTTTGTCATCCTGTCACCAAACAAAATAAGGGCAAACTGGCAGAGCTCCTTGCAGTCACTGACATATGATGTGCTTGGGTTTCTGATTTATGACTTTGGTGATTATGTGAAAGTACTACAGCCACCATGAGACCAGTCCATTCTTCTAAGGAGCTCTCTGCAAAGTTTTTGCATTGTTATTGCTTTCAACAATTTAAGAGGCAACCTCTCGGGCATACATTGATCCTTGTACCTTAGTGTGGCATTGGTAGGTCTGAGAACATGCTAGACAATACAAGTATAGTGACTATGGATGCAAATATTCCAATATCTGGTCAAATGAGTAAAATACCCTTAGCAAGATATGTTCTTTTTATTTTCTTCAGCTATTTTACCTACTGTGTTGAAATAAATCAAGAGTTGGCCCCTTATTCATTTGCACCTTGAAAAATATTAAAGAATATATGGAAAGCTCAGTGCAAGAACCAGGGGACGTAGTGGTGAAAAGAAAGTAATTCTTGTTCCCATAATGCCTTTAAGATATTCCTAGACTGGCAGAAGAGAAGAAAATGAGAACTGATAGTTATAGTCAATGTTGTTGGTGTTAAGGAGGGTTGAGCCTTGTGTTTCAGGAGCACTAAGGAAAGGCAGCTGGGAGATCACCCAGGAGAAGAACTGACTCAATAAAGACCTGAAATATTTGTAAAGGATTGTAAAGAGAGAGGAAAGAATATTTCAGATAAAGCCAATAGATTGTGCAAAAGCCAGAAACAAAAAAGAATCAGAGGGGAGTTCCATTTTTGGCCGGGTGCTAGATTCACCTTTCTACCCGAAACAACAACAAAAATATAGGAAGCTATGGTTTTCAAGCACTGGACCTAAAGCCACAAAGGATAGTGATCCCTGGGATATGGGAAACAAATGAGGAAAGCACTATAATTGTCTCCACTTATGGCCTTGAAAAATTTCCAGGCTACAGCAACGGAGATGCAAAACGAGGCAGAGACCAGTGGACTCTAGATTGATGAGACACAGCTGAAAGGCCAGATGGATCCATATGACTACAGTTCACAGGAAAGTGTACCAGAAAGGAGAGACATGACCAGAGTGATACTGGCCCTGATATTGGTTTCCCTACATTAAACCCAGCATATATGGGGTTAAAACCAAAGCACTCATTCCCTGCCTTCCTGGCTCCAGAATCCACTATCCTTCATGGAGACAGACACTGCCAAGGACAAGCACCTGGATTCATTACTCATCCTCCTCCCCACCAAGGGGCTACAGACTGGTGGGAAAGCTGATGGCCAGCAAGGTCACGGGCTCCCTCCTCTCTGTAAGTAGTGTAAAGGCCAAACAAAGGCTGGTGGGAAAGTTCTGACCAGCAAGGCTGTATGCTCCTCCTCCCCTACCTAAAACCCCAAACAAAAACCCTTACTTTTAGCTTTTCAGGGAGTTTGGGACTTCAGCATTAGTTGCCCTTTCTCCTTGCTCAGTGCTGTGCAATAATAAAATTCCTAATTTCTTCACTACACCTGGTGTCAGAGATTGGCTTGCTGCACAATGGGGTGAGCAAACTCACTTCAGGCTTGCTATCAAGATAGAGAACTGTAGAGCTATGCAGAGGGTCCCTTTTAAGTATTTAGCAGAGTACTGGTCAGGACATGTACGTAAAAAACTAGCCAAACAGATGAGAGGAAACAGAATCCAGTGCTCGCACAGGGCCATAAATAGTGTCTGTTCCCAAAAGTCAGACTGGAGAGCCTCATAATTAATGGTGTATCAGGTAGAACACACAGAAGAGTCTGCATCAGCAGTAGGAAATAATTAGCTTTAGACCAAATCCTGCTCTGGACTCTCCCAAAAATATTAAAAGCAATATCTAGAAGGATCAAATTGTTTTTAAGTAATTTAGCTGCATCCTAGGAGAAAGCTAAAGAATATTTGTGGGAATAATATAATAATATAAAATATGGATTATATTACATAAAAGTATAATATATAAATTAAATTATATAAAATTATAATGATATACAAATATACAGAACCCAAAAAGTTAAAATTCATAATGTCTTGCATCCAATTAAATATTAGCAAACATAGTGTAGGAAAATATGACCCATAATTAGGAAAAAAATCCATTAAAACTAATGCAGAACACAACAGACATAGCTATTAAAGTTAGCATACAGTTATTATAACTATATTCCACATAACCAAACTTATAGAGATGACAATGACAATGCATAAGATGAAAAATACACTGGATAAGATTTGTGGCAGATAAGAGATAAGACATTGCAGAAGAAAAGATTACTGAGCTCTGTGACAACTTTAGATAGCCGTATATGTGAGTAGTTGGAGGCCCCAAAAGAGAGAAGATTGGGGAGTATTTGAAGAAAAATGGACCAAAGTTTCCAAACTTGATGAAAACTATAAACCAACCTACCCAAGAAGCTGAATAAACGGGAAGGAGAAATACAGAAAATAATATATGTGTTCTAGTCAATTTGCTCAAAACCAGTGATAAAGAAGAGAGCTTAAAAGCAAGCAGAGGAAAAAAAGACAAATTATGAACACAGGAACAAACACAAGGCTAAGAGCAGATTTCTCATCAAATCCACTGCAGGAGAAAAGAGAGTAGAACAACATTTTTAAAGTGCTGAAGAAAAAACAAACCTGTCAACCGAGAATCTTATACTTAGTGAAAATATATTTCAAAACTGAAGGCAAAGTAAAGACTTTTTCAGAAATACAAAAGCCAAAAGAATTAAACACCAACAGGCCCACAATATAAGAAATGTGAAAAGGATTCATTCAGGCTGAAGAGAAATGATACCAGATGAAAATATGGATCTGTGCCAAGAATGAAGGACACCGGTAACAATTTGGGTAAATAAGATTTTTAAAATGTAAATATTTTAAAAAGATAATTGTTTAAACAAAAATGGTAACAATGTAATGTGGGGCTTATTTTACAATATATTTTATATATACACGTGTCTCTATATATGTATCTACATGTATTATGTGTGTGTGTATGTAAAATGCTTGACAACAATAACCCCAAGGCTGGGAGAGAAGATACCAAATACTCTTTTTTAAGGTCACATTATACTCTATGTGAAGTAGCATAATATGACTTAAAAGTAAACAGTTATAAGTTAAAATATATCTATATAGTCTCAGGCAACATTAAAATAACAAAACAAAGAGTTATAGCCAGTAAATCAACAAAGAAAATAAAACGTAATCATAGGAAAATACTGCAACTGAAGAAGGTCAGAACAGAACAAGAAATAAATGAGACAGAAAGCAAATAACAAGGTGATAAATTTAAACCTAACTTTATCAATAATCACAATAAGGGTAAATGAGGACATCCAATTAAAAGGCAGAGATCGTCCGATTAGATTTTTAAAAAATGAATGAAAGATGCTTTTTCAAAGGAACACACTTTAAATATAAAGATACAAATATGTTAAAACAAAAGGATGGAAAAAGATATAATATGCTAATACTAGTCAAAAGAAAACTGGAATGTGTATATTAATATCAGAAAAAGAGGATTGCATAACAAGGAATACTACCCTGGACCAAAAACATCATTTCAAAATAATAAAGGTATTAGTTCATCAAGAGAACATAATCATCCTAAGTGTTTGAGGAATGCAAGGAGAAATACATAAATCTAGAATTTATAGTCAAAGATTTAATTAAACACCCTCGTCTCAATAATTATTAGAATGGTAAACTGAAAATTCAATAAGGATATAGAATGTTTGAATAACACTATCAACTAACTCGATCTAGTTGACATTTCTAGAACAGTCCATCCAAAACAGCAGCGTGCACATTCCATTGATGCAAGCACAGAATATGTACAAATATAGACTATATTCTAGGCATTTAAAAGGACTTAATTCATAGAAACCACAAGAGAATTTCATTAGACATCATTAACATAAAACTTTCTGGGAAACTAAATAAAATACTTCTAAATAACCCTTGGATAAGAAGTAGCAAAAGAGAAAATAGAACATTTTGAACTAAATAAAAGTAAAAACATAATAATACTTGGAGGAAATTTATATCACTAAACAGCTTTATTAGAAAATAACAAAGGATTCAAATCAACTATCTCTGTTTCCACCTTAGAAAGTCAGAAACTGTAAATATAGGAGCAAGTTAATCCCAAGTAAGCATCAGAGAGAAAAATATTTAAAATAAGAGGAGAAATAGATAAGATACAAAGTAGTAAAAGAAAGGAAAAAAGCAACATAACCAAAAGATATATTTTTTTTAAAAAATCAATAAATTGATACGACTGCAGCCAGATTGGTCAGAAAAAAAAAAAAAACAGGATACAAATTAATAATACCATGAATGAGAGTGGTGGCAGCATTTCAGGCTCTATAGATATTGAAAGGATAGTAAAGAAATACTTTATAATTTTGTGAATTAATTTGACAACTTATATGACATGGACAAATGCCTTAAAAGACATGAACTACCTAAGCATAGGCAAGAAGAAATAGATTAAAGAAACTGAATCTGTAAATAAATGCATTTACACTCTCCTCCCTCCCTGTCTCCCTCAGAAGAACAGTCCAGGATCAGATGGCTTTACTGGTAAATTCTGCCAAACATTTAAGGAAGAAATGATACCAATTTTCCACAAACCTCTTCTGGAAATTGAAGAGGAGGAAATCTTTATAAACATATTGTACAAGGCCACCATTGCTCTGATGCCGAAACCAGACGTAGACATTACAATAAAAGCATATATCAGGGGCTGGCCTCGTGGCTGAGTGGTTAAGTTCACGCGCTCTGCTGCAGGTGGCCCAGTGTTTCGTTGGTTCGAATCCTGGGCGCGGACATGGCACTGCTCATCAAACCACGCTGAGGCAGCATCCCACATGCCACAACTAGAAGGACCCACAACGAAGAATATACAACTATGTACCGGGGGGCTTTGGGGAGAAAAAGGGAAAAAATAAAAAAAAAAAAAATCTAAAAAAAAAAAAAAAAAAAAGCATATATCAATATTTCTCATACATGCAGATAAAAATTTCTAAAAATATTTTGCAAATCAAATCCAGAAATATATAAAAATGGTAATAATACATCATGATTAAGTACAGTATATGCTAGAAACACAAAAGTTGGTTTAACTTTGAAAATCAGTCAAAGCAATTTGCCATACTAACAAACAAAAAAAGAAAAACAACACAATTTTCTTAACAAAAGCAGGGGAGAAAAGCAATGGAGAAAATTCAACATCCATTTCTGTTAAAAAAGTTTCAGAAAACCAGAAATAGAAGGGAACTTCCTCCGTATGATAACGGACATTTACAAAAAATGAAACAAAACAAAACTACTTAACATCATATGTAATGGCAAAGGACTGAATAATTTGCTCTAAGATCTAGAACAAGACAAGAATGTTTGCTCTAATTCTTTCTATTTGACATTTTAATGAAGGTTCTACATAGCACAATAAGGCAAGAAAAAATAAATAAAAGTCATCTAGGCTCGACAGGAAGAGGTGAAATTTTATTTACAAATGACATGATTATCTAGGTAGAAAATCTGACAGAACCTCCAAAATCACTACTAGAACTCATATATGAGTTTAGCAATGTCGCTAAATACAAGAGCAATATACCCAAAGCAACTGTATATCTATGTAGAAAATAAAAGAAATTTAAAAAGTTTAAATACCATTTGCAGTACATTAAAATATGAAATATTTAGGGATAAATTTGACAATTACACACAAGGCCTGTACACTAAATATTACAAAACATTCCTGAGGAATGAAAAAAAAACAAATAAATTGTGATACATACAATGCTAATGGATCAGTAGATTCAACGTTGGTAAGAAACCATTCTTCCTGAATTAATCTATAGATTCAACACAATGCCAATTTATATCCTGGTAGGCTTTTTACATTTTTTTTTGGTAGAAATTGACAACATTATTTTGAAATTTGTGGATGTAAAAAGGGCTTAAGACAGTGAAAGTCTGGAAAAGAAGATCAAAGTTGCAGGACTGGAATGGCCTGATTGCAGGTTTATAAAGCTGTATTAATAAACACAGTAGAGTATTGGCATAAGACAGACAAATCAACTAATGGAACAGAAATAGAACTACACATATATGGACAATTAATTTTCAATAAAGTTTCAAAGACAATTCAGTGGAGAAAAGATATTCTTTTTACTAAATGTGCTGGCGCAATTGGATATACATATGCAAGAAAATTAACTTCAATTCTTACCTTGTACCAGATATAAAAATTAACTCAAATGGATCATAAACCTAAATGTAAAACCTAAAACTATGAAACACAGAAGAAAATCTTTGTGACCTTGGGTTAGGCAAAGATTTCTTAAATAGGATATGAATAGCACGACCCATAAAATTTTAAATACTGATAAATGGGACTTCATCAAAATTATAAACTTGTTCACAAGACGCTGTTAAGAGAATGGAAGGCAAGCTACAGACTTGGCAAAAATGTTTTCCAAACATCCATCTGATAAAGGCCTTGTATCCAGAATACATAAATAATCCCTATTACTCAATAATAAGAAACCAATAACCTAATAAATGGGCAAAACGTTTGAAAAGCCACTTGAACAAAGAGAGATATGGGTGGCAAATAAGTGCATGAAAAGATGTTCCATGTCATTAATAATCAGGGAAATGCAATTGAAATCCACAATAAGAAACTAATACACTTCGATTAGAATGGCAAAAAGTAAAATGATTGACCATGTCAATTGTTAGCTTGGCAAGAATGTGGAAGAAGTACAAATATCGTACACCATTGATGCAGATATGAAATGGAACAACTACTTTGGAAAACAGCCTGGCAGTTTCTTTAAATGTTGCACATAAACATATATACACCCACCATACGATCCAGCCATTCCACTCCTACATATTTAAGCAAGAGAAATGAAAACATGTGTCTGCACAAAGGCTTGTAAACCAATGTCTATAGCAAGCCTATATGTAATATCCATAAACTGGGAGCAACTGGGGAATGGATGGACAAATTGCGGTATGTCCATGCAATGGAATATTATCAGCAAGAAAAGCGAATGAAATACTGATACACACAGTGACATGAATCCAAAAATAATGAATCCAAAACAGTTATGCCAAGTGAAAGAGCCAGACAAAGGAATGCAAGCTACTTGATTACATTTATAGAAATCTCTAGAATATTCACACTAATCTATAGTGACAGCAAGCAGATCAGTGATTGCTCAGTGTGGGACGAGATACAGGCAGGAGGGAATAGCAAGAAGCGGGAGGAACTCGTTGGGATAATTGTATGTTCACTGTCTTGATTGTGGTGACGGCTACACAGGGGTATACATGTGTCAAAACTTATCAAATTGTACACCTTAAACAAGTTTACTTTATTGTATGTCAATTCTATAAAGCTGTTTGAAAAGAGAGAAGGAAAACTAGATGAGCCACACCTCAAGCTGTTCAGCATGGCAGGGCGTAGACATGAGTACAAGCCGCAGAACAGTAAGAGTTGGAAGAGAATTGGGGAAGAAAGTGAAAGGTGTTCCATGCCATGAAAGGAGCTCTTACTTATTCCTAAAAACAAAAGGAAGCATAGGAAGATTTTCCGGAGTGTGTGTGTGTGTTCTTTGTATAGTTAATTCATGTTTCCTTTTTAATTAATCTTTCTCTCTCTTACCAAAGTTACCAAACCAAACCAAACCAAACAATAAAACACTACCATTTCCGAATCCTTACATCCTAAACACTCAGGACAATCTGCCTGAGTCGTCTTCATTTTGGACCATCCTCAGAACCTCTTCTCTCACTATCACATGCTGATGAAGATTGACATATTATATGGGTTCCTCAAATCATAATTTATTTGCATGGATGTTTATGGAAGACAATCTCTTCATAATCCATTTTCTACAGAGACAGCTAAATCAGTTTCTTTGTCCCCTGACTGCTTGTCTGCACCTCCCAGTGGAAAGAAGAACTTTAGAGTTCAGAATTCTGCAGGGGTCTTAAATCCTAAGTTCTGTCATTTTTGCATAAGCGTGGGCTGATCAAAATCTCGTTTTGAAACACAGCTTTCTCGGGTGTGAAATGGGCTGATAGCACCAGACTGATGGCGTTGTAGTGAGTGTAACGAGCTTCAGCATACGTAAAGCTCCCAGCAGGGAATCTTGTACATCGTTGTGGTTCATTCCCTCTGTTCGGCTTTCATCTCTTTCCTTCCTCCTCCGTCTCAGGAATATTTCCAACAGATGATGAGATCAGAATATCACATTTGGTTCCTCAGCGACAAATTGAGTTGGGTGGAAATCCATGATTCATTCATAAGAAGCATTGTTTCAATTTAAAAAAAACAAACGCACCGAACTAAGGATGTCATTATGAGAAAGACAGACTCAAAACTGGCTAGGGTATGAGTCCTGGCCTGGATTTTAATCAAGACAGCCAGGGTTTTCAAGTCAGGGCCAAATTCTTGTGACACATAATACAAAATTTATGAACTTACTGAAACTGATTTATAAACTGATAAAAGATAATATAATCGTATAGAGCTGGTTGCAAAATAACCAGGGGACAAAATGGAAGGTTTATTAAAATGACCCCAGTCATTTTATCCATACCTATGCTGGATAAATAGTCAGTTTTGCAGGATCCATAAGCACAGGGAGATCTCACCTTCTGTTTCTAATGCATGAGGTACCAGAGTTAGAAGTAAGTCATCCAAGGAAATGAGGCTCATATCAAAATCAATTCAACAAACTTTTATTAAGTGCCTACTGCATGTCAGGCTCTGGGACAGACAGATGTCAAAAACACATTCCCTCGCAAGAAAAGGGCCTTTGGTATAACAGAGAAGGCAAACATGTCAACAGAAAGAGGAGCTGAAGTACAGGGAACCCAGAGGACTAGAAAGAGGGGGAGGTCAGGAAAAGGTTTACAGGAAAAACAAGTCAGTGTTCACACTCCAGAAACAAGCAAATTTTCCCACCTCAGGATTCATTCATTTGTAACTCAGCAAATACTGAGTTTCTGCTATGCACCAGGCATAGTACTAGGCACTTGACAGTAGGAACCTAATTTCTTTTTTTCAATCAAATTGGCACATTACACGTTTGCTTTTCTGCATCCCCCAACTAAACCAAGTTCCCAGAGGATGGAGACTCTCTCTGTTTTCCCAGAAGTAAAATACTTATTTGTTGTTTGATATTTACTGAAACGATATAAGATCAATTCTTATGAACTGGCTTTGTTAGAAGAGAAAGAGAGAGAATAAAAAGGAAGCTCTTGAGATGATGAAAGGAAATACTTTTCCCATTTTGCCAGAGCTGGTCCTTGAGTCTTCCCACCATTCTCTCCTTGCAAGTGGACAAGTTCTTCACGGCTGGTGCTCTCCTGCAAGGAATATGACTTTTGTGTGTCTTCCACATGTAGGCTTCCACCGAAAGCCTCCTGCCAAAATTATTTAGAGTCTACTAGTAGAAATGGGGGGGATGAGGGGTTGGGTAGAATCTAGTGTGTTATTAGAAGTTTAAGACTGTGAATAGCAATATTCATACATACTTTAAATTCCCAATTCAGAAAGATTCCTCACACTGTGAGTCTGGCCATACCAGTAACTGTTTGCACATCTTGCCATCTGTCACAGTCAAAAATTGTGAGGTGGGAAGAAAAGGATCTTTGTTAGAAATACAGTATTGGCTAAGCCTTCTACCAGTGGTTTTATACATATCTCCCCATTCCACCACCACGACCCTGTGATGTAGGATTTTTTTTATGACTACAGATTAGAAAATTGAAATCAAGAGAGACTAAGAAAATTGCACCAAGTCTACAGTAGAAAAATAGAGTTTATAACCAAGTCTGGATTACTTCCGAGTCCGCAGGCTTTCACATCCCTCACAAGGCTCAGAAAGGCCATTTAGTCCAGTCTGCTTTGTAATAGAGGTCTGGACAACTGGGCACCCCATCTCTGCTCAATCCCTTCCTTTATCTGGGTTGTTAAATGCCAGAGAATAGGCTCCCTGCGGACTACAACTGAATAACTCTAATTCCGAGCTTCCCAAACTCCGGGTATTTCTGTTGCACCTTCAGGATTATTTATTACTATTTAATATTTATTTAATATTTAAATTACTTTAACTTTTTTTTTCACTGAAATAAATTTGTTCCAAAAAGGCATTTTATATCATTACTGGGAGCAGTCATAGAATAGTGATTAGGAGTACATACTGGATTCAAATCCTATCTCCACCACTTACTTGGTGTGTCATCTCAGATAACCCACTCTATCTCTCTGCCTCAGTTTCCTCATTTGCAAAAGAAAGTAATAATAGCTCTCAACTCATAGGGTTGCCATGGCAATTAGATCAAAACAGTGGTGCCCTGCATGGGTTAAATATTCAAGAACTATTAGCTATCATTATCATTAGTATGTAAACGGAAAACCTGAAAACGTTCAGTAAACCAAAGGTAAACACACAAATCAATACTATGAAAACAAACCATTATTATTAAATTCTGACCAGGTAGCGCTGATCTCGAAGGCTACAGGCCTCAGGCTTACTCTCTTTTTGTTAAAAGGCAGTATTAGTAAGCATCCAAGGGCGGTTAAAGACTAGCACACCACCGCGTCTTCCTCTTTGGCATAGTCAGGAGGATTAAAGGCAACTAAAAGGAAGGAAATTTTCTGTACGTGACTCAATGGCATTTAACATCTTGCCTAGGCACCACGTGAAAACTAAGTGCTGCCAGCTGGGCATGAAGCACGTGTTCAGAAAGATGTGTTATGATGTGCTTCAGTGCCCACAGACAAATGGGCTTCCTGGCCTCTTCCCTAGTCCAAGTTCCATTCCTAAGATAAAATTGTCACTGTCATGTCTTCATCCCAAGAGATTTTGACAACTGCTGGATGTGCATGCTGTATTGCACACCCCCTAAAGTTAGGGATGGCATCTTAGACACAGATTTTATTTCACACTTGATCCAGGTTCACAAAGGAGGTGACCCTTATTAAAGGTTGAATAAGTGTTGATGTGGGGAGGAGGGAAGCCGTGAATGACAATCAGAATGCAGCTGGGGTCAGGGTCAGCCAGGAAGGAGGCCTGCTCTAAAGGGAATCAGACTGCTGAAATCTACATGCAAACAGAGTCCACCGTCCAACGTAAGATATGAGAATGGGTGTCAAGACACTAATGCTTCCTGCCAGCACATGCTTCATCCAGGAGATCATAGAAGGAAGCACTGGCTCGAACTGGAAAGGCCTCAGGCTGAGTCTGTCATCAAGTCTGGAATCAACAACAGCTGACATTCCAAGGATCCGCAGAGTGTTGGAGAATGGGATAGAAAGAAATCCTAGCAACTGGCTATGGGGAACAGGCATTAGCCTTCCTCTTTCCTCTTCTCATTCACTCATTAAAAACAAAACAAACAAAAAAGATATTGAGCATCTACTAGGTGAGTAGATCTTTGTACCATTCTAGACATATTGCAGACAGAAATGTTTATAGAGAGTCTTGTAGTTCAGTAAGGGATACCAGTATAATGGTCCAAGATATGAAGTAAAATATTACCGAAAACATAGAGATAAGCCACAAAGGAGATTTACATAAGGAAGAAGTCATTTCCAACCACAGGAGCTGTGTCTTTAAGGATGTTAAGACTCAGATAATCAAAGCTAGGAAAAAGGATGAAGAGACAGAGGAGGGCATGTCAGCCAATGTGTGTGGGAAGCACAAGGCATGTTCTGGGAATAGTGAGTAGTCAAATAAAGCTGGACTCTGGCAGGGAGCTGAAAGAAGCGAGTGCAATGGGTTGGGACCAGTTAATGGAAAGTCTTGGAATGACAAGCTAAGGCGTTTCTGGTGCTAAAGGCAAAATCCATCTTTCCCCAAACCCTGATGACGAGTATGGGCTATGAAACACCCAGGAGTCATCTAAGTTACCTGTGACAATGTGTCATGTCCTCTGCCATTGTCACCAGCTCTAGACACAAGCTTAATTGTGCAGCTGTATTCATGGCACCCCTCCATGGCCTACAGCCTGTGTACCTTCATGCTTTTGGAGATTATGTGAGCTCCTGCTGGAGAACTAGAAGCAAAGAAAACTCCAAGTGCTCAAATTATTTGGTTGGGCCGAGGTACTCTTCCCCACAGCCAGAGGCTGTGAGCCTGGGGAGATGAGCAGAGGGAAGAAGCTGATCCTTGATCTTCTAGGATTTCCAGTCACCGCACAGCCAAGCTCGCTGCTGTGTAGGTAAACATCACAGACCACGCTTTTCCTTCTCCCCTTCGTTGCCGAGACTCACATGATAAGCACTGGGATGAAATGCCCTCTTGCCGAGTGACGAAGCAGTGGCAGCAGTTGCGGCCCTCTCTTCAGTGAGGTAATGAGGATTTATTTCCATTTTATCACTTCTGTCACGTCTGCTTTTTCCCCTCTGCGTTATTTTATTATTACGGCTGAAATTGATTGCCATAACCGAGCAGGCCGCTAAATCCCATCCTTTCATCCTCCCTCCCTCCAGCTCCCTTGAGCCCTTTCCTCTCAACCTTGTCTCTTTCTGCTCAGCATCCTTTCCCTGGGCCGCCTCCTCCTGCTGTGGTATGTTAACGGGAAAGAAAAACTCATTTGAAACAATTTACGAGGTGACTCAGCAATCTGTGTTCTCCTAATGGTGGGGCCAGCCTGGAGGCCAAAGCAGCCACCAATTTGGGTGCTCTGTGATGAGGCAGGATCTCCTCATCCTACTGTCTACAGAACTGCTTTCTGGAGTAGCTCCTGTTCCTGGAGATGAGAGAAGATGAGGGAGGGCCCTGAGAAGGCTCCAACACAGGAAAGAGGGTTCCCGATGGGGCAAGCCCCAGCTGGTTTTAGAAAGGTGCAGATAAAAGGAGGAAAAGTGGTAGCTATTGTGTGGGGCATCTTCTTGTCATGTTTCATTGTCTGCCAGTGCGCGCTGGACAAATTGGCTTCTGGAGGGGCTGTGTATTGCAAGACTCAGGACTCCCACTGAGCCTTGAAGCCTGACTTCTCTAATTCAGTTTCTTACAATTTTTTGAGCATGGCCTCCAACCTTGTGCTGTGAGATGGAAAAGCCTGGGGGTGGGGCGGGGTTGGGGGAAGAAACCTGCCACATGTAAACATAAATGGGTATATTTAAAAGCAACATTCCTGGAGAGAGAGAGGGAGGGAAGGAAAACCAAAAGAAGTGAGGAAGTTAAAGGAGGTACTTAGTGTGTACCCGCCATGGATCAGACTCAAGGGTAGGTATTTAATGCTTAGTGAGTCTGAGATTCCAACTGACAATCAAATGGCAAGCAATAGAATATATCGGAGTATATGAGGAAGACATTTGGTGTAAAACTAATTTTGCCTGACCTTGTTTTTCCAAAAGGGCCTGATGTGGCCGTTGAGCATGCATTGTATATCTGTTTTAAGCATTTGCTGTGTCCGAAGACAAGAACAATGCCCTTAAGATAAAGATGTAACTTTCCTGCATTAGCATTTCCTTAAGGATAAGCATCTTTCCCTAGGCTAGGAATTGATTGCTGTGCTCACCTGTGACCACTCAGCTCTAGACGCAGACCTGCTCCCTGCTGTGTGAATCCCTGTGCCGGCTAGGCAATCTCATGACCATTTTAAAAGGGACATTCCAATCATGTGGGACACATGCTCTTTGACAGTATATAACCACTCTGTACACCCCGCTTGTTTGGTGCCCTTGATTCCTTGGGGAAGGCAGGCCCTGGGCTAGTTCATGTATCTGGCTGACAAATAAAAATGGCAAGTAATAGGATATATTGGAGTATATGAGGAAGCCATTTTGTGTAAACCTAATTCGGCCTGACCTTGTCTTTCCAAAAGGGCCTGACCGAAGCCCTTGAGCATGCATTGTATATCCGCTTTAGAGATTCCCTATGGCAAGAGCAAAGGCCCTTGAGATAAAGGTGCAACTTCCCTCCCCCTCCCAACGTTGGCATCTCCTTAAAGATTAAGCATCTTTCCTTAGGCTGGGAACCGATTGCAGCACTCATCTGTGACCCCCTAGCCCGAGGCAACATACCTGCCACCCCGCGGTGTTCACCAAGACAGCAGGCCTATCTGACAGAGCAGCCTGGTGACTATTGTAAAAGGGACATTTCAATCATACGTGAAACATACTCTTTGAGGGTATATAACCACCCTGTATACCCCCAGCTCTTTGGAGTGCTCTGTTCCTTTGTGGAAAGACTCTTCCGGGTTATAATCCTCAGATTTAAACTCAGAATAAACTCACCAAAATTTTCATTTATAGATTGGTTATGGATTATTTTTGTCGACATGGCTCATAATAAATTCACCCCAATTTTGGTCTATAGATTGGTTATGGATTATTTGCATCGACACAACTCAGATCTTCCTGCACACAAGACCCACGGTCTTTCCACTTGACCAACACTGCACAGGTCCATGGCAGGCGCAGAAAGAGCCTCCATCCCAATGAGCTTAATCTGAAGGGACACTGGCTTTCTTTCCCTTAATTGTATTAATGAGACTGGGGCTTAAGTATTTTGCAGTTCCTAGAATGTGGTGACATTTTTTAATTATAACCTATGCGTAAATGCTCCTAATTTTCCAACCTAGGATAAGAAGAATGGGTGAAAAGTAATTTTATCTGGTCTGGTAAATTTTAGAAATAAATCTCCAAGGTCGGACTTGCTTTTAAATCTCTCTGTTTTGCCACTTGAGAAAATGGGCAGTATTTTTTTTTGTTTTCTGAAGAAAGCCGGTCAACATGGGCACTGTTTGGATCTAGGACATTTTAGCAGGCATGGTTTTTCAGCAGGGCTGAGCTTGTGCAACATAAACCTGTTAATCTTTTTGTATCCCCAGTATGGATTAGATCAGACTTCACAAAACCCCGGAGTGTCAGCTTGGATGCTGTAAGATGGTGTGTCTGCATTTCACCACGGAACAGAGCAATGCGTTTGTACCTTCCAAAGCTCAGACTGCCTCTGGAGCTGCTAAAACTGCCTGGCTCCCTGCCCTTTTATCTCCTCTTCCCCTACTTGGCCTTTTTCAGATCATACTTGCTTTCTTAGGGGCTCGTTTTGTATGTGTGCTGAGAATTGTGTGGTCCTGGACCAGAAATGTGAAGAAGCCAGCCTTTGAAGCTCACAAAATCTCCCACTCAGGCTCCATCTTCCTTCTTAACCTCTGTGCCTCAAGCTCCTTACTCTGGTGGTCCTTTCCCTGCCTCTGGACACTGCATCTTGTCTGTATTCCTGATTCTCCTTAGCTACCTGACCCGATTCTAAATCTGCCCCACTGCCTGGACAGACTTGCCTTCCTATTGCCCCACTTCCCTCAACCTTAGCTTACGCCTCATCTGTCTGATAATATTAGCCCCCATCCAGCTTTATGGAACTTCCTTGCTTGCGATGGAATGGAGATTTTGGCTCCTTTTAGTGATCCTTTACTTACCTGCCAAAATAAATCTTGGTTGAATGAATGAAGACATGATTGAATGAATGCCCCCTCCTTTGATGATCCCCTTACCTGAGCTTTTATGTCCAATTCCAGATGTCGCTTCAGGGCCTGGGAAAATTGCCCATTCAGAGTGAGTTGGACCCTGGATGACTGCTGAGTCGGCTCTCTCCGTGTTGTGAGAACTTTGAAAATGTGCTCGTCTGTATTTCCTGTATCTTGGAAGCCTGAGCCTCCAAGTGCAGCCTTAGAGAATGAGAAACCACTGTGGTTTTTGGTTGGCAGCAAGAAGGCCCCTCAACCCCAGGAAAGGAAAGGAAGGACTTAATGTTTCTTAACTCCATAAATCTGGCTTCATTCTTGAATCACTGCAACCTGATTCAGGTGTATTTTGTGAAACTACTGGAGGCTGCTTCTCTGGCTCCCAAGCCATCAAAAGAGATGCCCAGGGCCCTCTAGGTAGACCAGAGCTCATGGGAAAAGAGAAGAGATCTTCAGAAAGAAGTCGAGGGGTTGACTAGGAGGAAGCTATTGGCATCCTGCAGGCCTGGGTTTGAATCCTGGTTCTGCCACCTTTTAGCTATGTGAGATTCTGGATAAGTTATCAAATCTTTCGTGAACACCCATTTTCTCAACTGAATGTGGTGATGCTAAGTCCTTGCCTCTAGCCTTGTTGGGTGAAGATCAAATGGCCTGGCAGTTGAGAAAGTTTCTAACATAATGCCTGGCATTCAAGCCACATTCCTTCTTCCGGAGCTGTTATATTTGGTTCTCCAGAGCCATAGGCACCTGCAAACTCTCTCTGAGTCAAAATTTCAGATATTGAGCTTTCTTTCCTCCAATTCCTTAAAACCCATATGTCAAAATCATAGCATCCAGCTTCTAGGGTATTCACTGCCCCCTCGGCACTGGTATCAGCAGCTCTGCCACTTCAATTGCCATATAACTTTTCAGTTAAGGAAGTCTATTTAAAAAATCCCAAGGCATCTGGCAAGTTCAAGTTTATTGCTCAAAATGCTCCAAGAAGCTTGGCTTAAAGGAAGAGTACATTTATACCGCAAGCTATGCTAGACCCTTATATCCAAAATAGCCTGATACCAAATTTCATACATTAGGATATAGGATGACACCATATATCAAATATAGGATTCCAGTTCCTACTGCCAAATTTCCTGACACACTGCAAATTTTCACAACTTTTCCATCCCTAGAGAAGATTCCACCTACCGGAGAGCTCAAAGTTGGGCGAAGGTACATGAAATCAGAATTCATCCTATGGTTCCAGTAAGATGTCACATCCAATATCTCACCACTGACGCTTCAAGAACAGATGAGATGGGCTCTGACGGCCAAAACAGCTTGCAAGGACCACCTGGCTTGCTGTCCTCTACACTCTGACTAAGGATAAGAAGTCACGAGTCTTATGCTTAACTCTGGATCCTCCCCAACCCCACCTCTCTGACTCTAGGGTCCATCATTCCTATTAATGTGACCTCTCCTGGCACTGATAGAAGATTTTCTTAACTTATTCTCCTGGGAATTTCTCTTAACCCCATATGCTTCTCAATTTAACTTAACTCACGTGACCCTTGACCTTTTTCTACCCATATCTTCTTTCTGTGGCAAACTCCAAGACCCAGCTGAAATATGTTCTTCTCTATAAGACCTTCCCTATTTCCTCCAGGTCAATTTAAATGTTCTCATGGCACGCTTTCAAAGTCCATTCTTACCAAAGTACTTTGTAGTTTAGAAGTTTATATATGTTTCCATCTATTGCCAGACTAGGAAATCGTCCCTGTAGATTTCAGCACTAGGTGCATAGCTGGACACACAAGTTGAATGAGTGAATAAACAAATAGTGTGACCTCCTATTATTTTTATTTGTATTTGTTCTCAACCCAATTGCTGGGATGGTGGAATATATGCTGAGCCCGGACCCCGTGCTCACAGTGAACTGGTTCTTATGTGCTTTAGTCTCTGAGACAGTGGTTCTCAAACTTCAGCAGGCATCTGAGTCACCTGGAGAGCTTGTTAAAGCCCAAATTGCTGAGCCCCAGCCCCAGAGTCTCTGATTCAGTAGGTCTGGGGTGGAGGCCAAGAATTCTCTGGGAAGGCTAACAAATTCTCTGGGAAGGCTGGTGCTATTGGTCCCAGAACCACCCTTTGAGAAGCTCTGCTCCAAAATGGATCTGCACATGAAATATATCACCTGTGACAACGCCTCACTCATTTGATAATGCTCATTGGTTTTCCAGGGTCTTCTTACAAGTTGACTCCCCCATTTTATTGACGTGGTGACCACCACTGTGTTTGGAGCATGAGACTGGAGGCCATTGTCCAGACACTCACTCTAGCCTGGGAAACCTTTTTCTCTTATGTAATTGAAGAGGTGAGAAAATGATGCACCATTACCTAAAGAATGGAACGCACGACAGGAAAAAAAAGAGAAGAAAAGAGCATCTTTATGTAATGATGGCATGGAGTTTGCCTCTTTCTACCTTCCTTTTAAAATCACTATGACAAAAAAACATTACAACATCCTCAGGGGCTAAGATTGTGAATCAGAAATTTTCCGAAGTGTAGGAGAGGTTATTCCTGTCTGTGGTTTCAGAAAACAGAATAGTTCAAAAATTACTGCTCATGTTCCGTCCATTTAAACAACCACAAGGCCAGTGAGCCAAGAGGTGGGCCAATAAAGGCAAAAAATCGGGAATTCGATGATAAAAGTAGAGAGATGGATTGGGTGAGACACAATCCAAAATGAAAACAAGGTTACAGAAGGGTTTCAAATAGTAAGGTGAATTTTTTAAATGTAATTAAAGGGATAGAACTTGTATTAAGAATTCTAAAGAACAAAATTCACACAGTGGGAAATTAAAGCAATACATAGATGATAAACTAGAGATCTAAGAATATGGGGTAAATAAAAATTAAACAGGTATAAGAGAAATTAAATGGATATAGGACTAAACGGAATATATATTATATATATAAAATACATATAATCTATATAATCTATATTATATAGTATATACAACCTATATTATATATATATATTATATAGATAAAATTTACTCATCTATTTAGTATCTTAGACTAAATAAGCTCCAACATTTAGGGAACATTTGTGTGTTTTCACTGCTGTTTCTCTAGCACACGTTAGTCACTTGCTGATTCTTTTCTTTTGAGGAACATTAAGAATGACAGAAAATACTCATGTATTAATAAATGACATCCTCAGAAAGAATCCAGAAGAAAAAAGCAAAAATAACCATCAGACACTTACCAGAAGAAAAAGTTCTTAAACTGAAAAAAAAAAAAGAACCACTCTTTCATAATGCAAAATGACTGACAAACAAAAGGAGAAAATTTTAAAGCATTAAAAAGAAATTCTCATGAAGATAAAGCAGGAAAATAGATTTTTTTTTAAAAAAAGGAAAAAGTAAGGCTACCATCAGACTTCTTGTTTATAGCATTGTCAGCTGATAAATATCTACTAAATTTTAATTAAGGAATTGTTATTACCCAGGAATTCTGTTCCCAGCTAACATTTTATTTTCATGCATAATTATGAGAAGAATTTCAAGCTAAGTATGGGTCCAGGAAAGAGTTTATCCATTAAAAAAAAATTGTTCTAAGGTTACATCTGCCAGCTATGAAATGAATGAGAAATAAAATCTTATGATGGAGTTATTCATTATTTTATTTTTTTCTGTTTTTAAATTAACAATTTCTACTTTTATCTTTATGAGTTTCTTAATCAACTTTTTGAGTATATTTTGATTTTTTCTTACTTCTTTATTGAATATGTAGGACTCATTTAATTTTATTTTTTTATCTTTTCACCTGTTTCGCCCATCCCCCCACCACCCTTGCTTCTGGCAACCACCAATCTGTTACCTTTATGTATTAAATTCATTTCATTTTTTCTTAGATTCCACATATAAATGAGATAATACAGTATTTATCTTTCTCTATCTGACTTACGTCACTTAGCATAATGCCCTCAAGGTCGATCCATGTTGTTGCAAATGGCAAGATTCCCTTTTAATGGCTGAATAATATTCCATCCCATTTTCTTTCTCCTTTCATCCATCAGTGGACACTTGTTTCCATGCCTTGGCTGTTGTACACAACACTGCAGTGAACATGGGGTGCAGACATCTTTTTGAGATAGTGTTTTCATTTTCTTTGGATAAATACCCAGAGGTGGAATTGCTGGATCATACAGCAGTTCTATTTTAATTTTTTGAGGAAACTCCATATTGTTTTTCATAGAGGCTGCACCAATTTACATTCCCACCAACAGTGCACAAGGGTTCCCTTTTCTTCACATCCTCACCAACGTTTGTTATCTCTCGTAATTTTGATAATAGCCGCACTAACAGGAGTGAGGTGATATCTTGTGATTTTGATCTGCATTTCCCTGATGATAATGATGTTGAGCACCTTTTCATGTACCTGTTGACCATTCATGTGTTTTCTTTGGAGAAATGTCTATTGAGATCCTTTTCCCATGTTTTGATTAAACTGCTTGCTTTTCTGTTTTTTTCCTATTGAGTTGTATGAGTTCTTTGTATATTTTGGTTATTAACCCCTTATCAGACATATTATTTGCAAATATTTTCTCCCATTCTGTAGGTTGCCTTTTCATTTTCTTGATGGTTTCCTGTGCTATCCAGAAGCTTTTTAGTTTGTTGTAGTCCCACCTGTTTATTTTTGCTTTTGTTGCCTTTGCATGTGGTGTCAAATCCAGAAAAATCATTGCTGAGACTGCTGTGCAAGGGCTTTTCCCCTATGTTTTCTTCCAGGAGTTTTATGATTTCAAGTCTCACGTTCAAGTCTTTAATCCATTTTGAATTGATTTTTGTGTCTAGTGTAAGACAGTGGTCCGGTTTCCTTCCTTTCTATATGGCTGTCCAGTTTTCCCAGCACCATTTATTGAAGAGACTGTCCTTTACCCATTTTATATTTTTGGTTCCTTTGTTGTAAATCAATTGACCATATATGGGTTTATTTCCGGGTTCTATTCTGTTCTGTTGCCCTATGTGTCTGTTTTTATGCCAATGGCATCCTGTTCTGATTACTATAACTTTGTAATGTAATTTCAAATCAAGCTTTGTTCTGCAAGGTTTGAATCTCTATCTTTGCTCTTTTTCAAGATTGCTTTGGCTATTCTGGGTCTTTTCAGTTCCATACAAATTTTAGGATTGTTTGTTTTTTTTCTGTGAAAAGTACCATTGGCATTTGGATAGAGATAGCATTGAATCTGTAGATTGCTTTGGGTAGAATGGACATTTTAACAATATTAATCCTTCCAATCCATAAGCATGGGAATATCACTCCACTTATTTGTGTCTTTTCCAATTTATTTCATCAATGTCTTATAATGTTCAACATACAAGTCTTTCACTTCCTTGGTTAAATTTATTCCTAGGTATTTTATTCTTTTTGATGCAGGATTCATTTAATTTTAATCACTTTTTTTTGTAGTGATGGTGGCCTTTGAGGCTATGAATTTATCTCTGTCTACAGCTTTAATTGAACTCCATAAATTACTATATGTAATGATTTCATAATTTCCATACTCTTAATATTCAATAGTTTTAGGTCTGGATGCCCTATATATATTTAAGAAAATAAGGTAAAACTAGTTGAGTATGTTTTGTTTTTTATAGCTTTGGTGGGTTTTTTTTGTTTTGTTTCTGAGGAAGATTAGCCCTGAGCCAACATCTGCTGCCAATCCTCCTCTGTTTGCTGAGGAAGATTGGTTCTGAGCTAACATCCATGCCCATCTTCCTCTATTTCATGTGTAGGATGCCTGCCATAGCATGGCTTGATAAGCGATGCATAGGTCCACACCTGGGATCCGAACTGGTGAACCCCAGGCCGCTGAAGTGGAGCACATGAACCCAATCGCTATGCCACTGGGCGGGCCCCTAGCTTTGTTTCTAATTGCCATTTTTTTATTGTGTTCTGAGACTGTCCTGTATGATTTTTTTAAATTATTGAAGTCATCTTTATAATCTAGTTTACGGACCTTTTAAAAAACTTTTAAAGGTATGCTTTATGGCCATGGGCCATTTTAGGCTCCCATCCTAATATATTCATGACCAGGAGGGAAAGGCTTGATATGTGAAGACAGGAAAGACAGAAAGGTATCATAAAATCTCCTTGCCTGTAGTGACCCCATCTATTTCTCATTATTGTCCATGAGAAAGTCTTTAAACAGCTCCCAGATCATTCTGATTAGTGTCTCTATGGAGAAAAACAGACTTAAGTGCCAATGAAAATGCATTAAGAGAGCTGATTAAGTATAATATCCAAGCATAGGCCATTTCTCCTCTCAATGGTCACTACAACGCATTAGTACATGAGGTCATTTCTTTTCCATGGAGTATGCTAGATTTCTTCATTTTCTCAATTTTATGGCCATTCTGCTTAATCTGATATTCACAGATTAAATCAGTTTGGTAACATTCTTAGTAACAACACAATCATTTATTTTTTGAAATCTCCCGTAAGTCTTCATTAAATTTTAGGTTATTGGTTTGGATGGGGTTTCCTGTGGAATAGGGAGAGGTGGGGAGAATAGAGAGCATGTACAGGGTTTGCTGCCCTTCTCCCAGTCTGAATACTCTTCTCCCGGAGCACTTAGGCCTCACACATTTTACTGGAGTCATTCCAAATGGGCATTTGCCAGAAGATGATTTCAAGTCTGCTTCACTTAAAAATCTGGCCTTTTAAGAGATGCTTTGTACGCCCTTCAAAGCTTGTGGCAACAGCACCATCCACTGCCAACCGGGCCCGGGTTACCTCTTCTTTTGCAGAATCTCTGACTCCCAGATCTTCTCCTTGATACTTTGACGCTATCAGCTTCAGTTGACGGCACGGCATTCCCCCGTGCAAAGCCTCCTTCCTCTCAGAAGGGTTGAGTGTTGGCTCTGCTGATGATTTATGCTGCCATTTTGGAACAGGACTGTCTTATGCTGTAGAGTTGGTTAACTCTTCATTGAAACAACTCTGCCAGAATAAGTGCATCCATTCCCTGTGCCAGGCACCAGATGGAGCCTGATAGGGGCTAATGCTGCCTGTGGGACCTAGAGATCCTCCTTTCTCTAGGTTCACTCGTATTTGTTCTGACTTCTTCCCGGCTAGATTTTCTGGGGATCAGAGAAGGTGAATCTCTTCTCTACCTCTCACCTTTCTCCAAACCTCTTTCAACATTAATTTATATAAATTTCCTTCACAAAACATAAAGTGCCGTAGAACTTCAAGACGTTTCTAATAAGGCCTTCTAAAGCAGATTGAGCTTTCACAAACATCTGCCCAGAAAGGAGGCTGCAGCATGGTCTAAACGTGTCCTGGTGACTTCCAGAATGCACTGACCCCTCTTTCTACCCTATCAAAGCCTACAAAGACAGCATCTCTCTTAACGTTAAATTAATATCATGCCTACTGCCAGCACCAGGGGCTTTGAAGAAATTGATGTAGCAAGACCATTACTTATTTGGGAGATAGTATGTAGCCCATGCTTCCAGAGTATTGGAGCTACAATGAGAGAATTCATACGCTATAAAGAAGAGGACTATGGTCTGGTATATTCTAGCAAGATTTCTTCTATAATATACATTCGCATACAAGCAAGAGTAAAACACTCTGAGCTTCAAGCGTAGCAAAATGCTTTAGAGTTAAAGTAATATAATAGAGAGCACCAGTTTGGAAGTTTGAGTCCTGGCTCTTTTACATATGAAATGGGTGATCTTGGGTGATTTAGTTTGTCTGTTTGACTAACTAAACCCTTAAAGTATGCATAAAAATACTTCTTAGGGACTGGGAAGATTAGAAGTGCTTATGTAAATCATCTAGCACCATGCCTGGCACAAGTCAGATGCCTGATAGTGGTAGCTCATGTTATGACCACACGAACATACAGTCCTTTTATACGTCAAGCAATCTTCATGATGTATCTTTGGTCCTGTGGTTTCTCTCCCAGATCTAGCAGCTGTATTTAGGCACAAACCTGTCCTTTAAACTTATGATTGAAAAATCTGGTTAATTAAAGAAAATTGTAGGGACACATTCTGATGAGAAATCCATGATCTTCCCCTCCTCATTCCCAGTCTTTAGTCAGGTATAAGTCTCTTTGTATGGTCGTACGCCACCTGGGTCTCACCAAGTCCTAAGTAGAGAATATGAAGAAAATGTGTATGTGTCACGGTGCTCTTCTGTTTTGCTAAACCACTATCCACTTCTCCTTCTGTTAATATCAGTTTCCTGATTCTCTTCATGGAATAATGTCCCTTTCATGTTCCTGGTTGTTCATGCAGTGGGTGAGAGATTGGCACATAATCCGGTTCTGGCCAACTAGAGACTTATAGTTCTCTGGCCTTGTTCATTCACGAGCTCGTTAGCCAGTCCAGGCCAGAGAGATTCAATACAAGACTGTTGTCAGAAGTGTTGGAATTGTGAAGATAACGTAAAAGTCTGTGCCTACTGGCAGCCATCTTGCTACTATGAAAAGAGGCTGGACTGAGAATGGAACTAGCACAGAAGGCAGGAAAAAAAAAAAGCTGAAGGATGGAAAGTATGAGACTGAGTCCCAATAGCACAATCCAGCATTCTAGATTTTCACACTTTATTCTTTTTGCTAAGTTGAGTTTGTCAGTTTCAAATAAAAGATACTGACTGACATACAGGGTGGAACCAGGTTTCATGTAGCCTGAAGTTTATATAATTTAGGGTGCCCTCTTTAAGAAAAGAGTGCAACACTAAAAAAGAAAATAATATGGAAAGCAATTACTCATGAAGAATTTGAAAAGAAATCATGATGAATATAAATTTTAAAGGGTTGACAAATACCATAAACTTTACAAAATCAAAAAGTAAATAATATATGTTTACTAATTAACTGTTTGTATAATGCTTTTTGTAAATTTTTTTTGGCTGTATATTCTTTATTTGCATTATTTTGAGACAACTGTTTTTGGTGTCATTTTTCTAAAGACAGAGTAGATTTCACATTTCCCCTGATGATTGACCAAAATTTGTTTTGACTTCAAAATTTTAATACTTAAGATCTTTTTTACAGATATGGAAATCATTATTGGTAAGGACATTATTGTCAAAATGTGAATTATTGTAAAGTTAGGGAAAAATTCTGTCAGGATTCTTTCACATATGAACTATAAGATTGCAGAGAATTTCAAGTTCTCTTGTGTAGTGCTTCTCTTGAATATTTTTTGAATTTCTGCTGCTCACTATCCGTGTTGTCCTAGTTATTGTCCATGTGTTAGTTATTATAAAGTACAATGTGAGTTTTATGTTATCTTTGTCCATGTCAATATTTCATGTCATATTAATAAGAATATTATGTTTAATTACTTTCCAATGTGTTCAAATGATTCACCTCTCTTCATTAATTAGATTGTCAAGCAAGCCCAGGACCTATTTTTGAAGAGTTTGTAAATGTATATGCTATATTATCATCAGGTACATTCTTGACAAGCAAGAACTTTCATTTTGACTAGGTGTGGAATAGATCTTCCACCTATAGCTTTAGATATCTGATGATTGGAAGGATTTTCACAGGCTGGCTTCTGGCTCCACTTATATTGGACTTCGTTTCTCCTTCTCAACCACCTGTTTGAGTGTTGAGCACCTTTGATCATATTATAATATGATCCTTATGATCCTTGAACCCACAACTTTGTACCACAATACTGGAGGAGTCAGCATGGTCAGCAGGAGGGGGCTCCTGGAAGCCATTTCTATGCTGAGCTGGCTAGCAATCTCATAACTCTAGACATGACCGCAAATCACATAAAAATGTCTCATTAAACCCAAACTAACCAAAGCTGAATTCCAAAAATGCCTGCAACCAAACCAGTGCTATCCAACAGGAGGAAAGTTATTGGGCTGGGGGGTGAGCATTAGAGTGGAACGAGATGATGATCTTAGTGGACCGTGGTTAGAATAGCTTACTTTTGCAAATTTTGCAAAAATATATATAACCGTGTTAAAAGATTGTAGGCCCCCTCTCGGAATCTTGGAAGAAGCCCATGCAAGTGAGGGACCCTGAAGCTTACAATTCATTAAAAATCTACCTCTGCTGATACAGTATACGATTTGGTGGCCCTGGGAAACTATGGAGCATCTAATTTGCAGTTCTTGGGCCGTTTTCATACATCAGAAATCAGAAACACCCTTTGTGCTCTAACTATTGTAAGAACACAGGAGAAACCATGAGCAATGACACTGTGAATGTTAACATCTGTGATGCTCTGATGGCCTCCACTGAGTGGCCAGTATGATGACTTAAACACTTATGTAATAACCCTTGACTTTTGTGCAATCATAACGGATGAAACGCTATGTTAGGTCAAATTGAAGAGTGCATCATGCTCTGGCTTTGACAGAGCCCTAAGAGTCATTTTTGGGAAAGCAAGAGATTTTCTCTCTTTTTCAACCTCAAAAGATTAGATTTTCTTGTCTAAAGATCCCTGACACCCCCTTATTTTCCTTCCAGACCCTGGACTGTGTTCTTAGGGACTGAGTGACTTATATCTGAGACCTTGAAAATTAATGAAAAGCCTTGGATAATACGAGATCAACGTGAATAATAGGAGACTTGAAGGAACTTTTTCCCAGGTCAGAGTAGGTCGCATGCCAAGAAAGATTTATGGTGATTTAACCAGTGAGGAGAAATTGAGGATTAGATTTTCAATTTGAGAAATAAAATGGAGCCTGGGGAATTTAATCGGCCACTCTATATATGCTTCACTGGTTACCAGCAATCTCTAGATCTGTCTGTTATGTGGAAATATGTAGAGTAAGTGAATCTTGATAATTCCCAATTCACCTAATCAGATTATCTCCTTGTCTGAATGCAGACTGACAGGTGGAAGACAGACCTGTAACTGGAGTGCACTCAGTCGGGGTTCCATGTCCTCCTACTGGCTTGTCCTCCAAAGGGCTCTTTGGAGAAGTTAATGAGCACAAGCCAAAGGGATGGAGGCCTACATATGGCAGGGCCTGGCATCCGACTTGGCAAGGCTCTGTGGAGGAACCTTGTCAGTGCAATCACCTGTAGCAGAAGCATAGAAATTGCCATCTGCTCAAGCCTCACTCTGTTCACTGGGGAAGATTAGAAGATATCACTTCTGGAGCCCCAGGTGTATCATTGAACATTCAGATGCAAGGCTGCTTCCAGAGAAGCTACAGGGAGCATGAATCAGATGGACCCTGGACCCACCAGCACAGTTCCCTGGCTTACGAATTCTAATACTTTACCTTATTCAACCTTGAGCACAAATCAAGTTAGCATGAACTTTGGCATCACACAGACCTAAGTTCAAATTTTCTAGTGGTGGGAACTTAGGCAAGTTACTTAATCACCATCAGCTTAATTAGCTCTTCTAAAATATGAACTATGAGAAAATCTTCTCTTATTAGTATTGTTCTGAAGATGAAAGTGTCCACTACAGGCCTGGGCACAGAGTGACATTCAGAACACTTTTGTTCTTGAAGTTATATCATACACATTCATAGGTATTAGGGGGATACTAGGCCTGACTCACTCTCTGAACCTGTTCGTGACAAATATCCTAGAAGCCGCTGTAACACTGTGCTGGCTTTCAAATATTTTCTACTTGTAAATGGTGGGAAGAGAGTCTTGGCAGTGCCCAATTCAAAGTTTCAACTTTAATCAGTTCCATGAAATTAGGCTGTGACAGCACCTCTCTCAAACCCAGCAATGATGCCATATTGACTAATACTTGTAGAATTAGAACCATTTACAAAGGTGATCAGAGAGGGTACCCAGTAGGTTTTTGCTTGGTCAACTGATTCCATATATTCATACTCATGAATACTAGCATTTGTGGAATATCAGTAAAGGGAAAGGAAGGAGCTTTCTGGAATGGGCAAGGAATACCAGAAGATTCTATAAAACGAGCCATCCCTTCTAGGATGGCCCCAAATAGTAAGCTATTTAGCTAGAAAACTTTTCATTTGGAGCAAAAATACTCCTCAAAGTGAGTTAAGTCTATCAAATATTTTATCTTTTTTCCCCATTCTTTTAATTGGGATGATATCTTAACATATATTTACTGACAAAAGTTAGACTGCTCTCACTCAAACCTCATGCCTTTGCTGATTCTGCCTGAATTTAATTCAAATCAGTTCTTAACAAATATTTGCTAAGCTCACACTGCATTCCAGAAAATGTGCTAAAAAAGAAGAGAATGATGATAATCAAGGGATTGATTTTTTACTTGTGAGAATGTCCACTTCACATCCAGTTTGTGACAGATGCAAAGAATTAATTACAATACAGTGAGGTAAGTGCCATAGTAGAAGTAATTTAATAATAACTTACTAATTTAAATAATGATTTAATAATAAAAGTAAAATAGTTACTTAGTAACAACAATAATAATAATTTAATGCTCTCCGTGGTAGAGTCAGAGAAACTTCCATAGGTGGTGTCATGTTTTCTGTTTCTTTAAGATTAAGTAGAAGTTTGCCATGGGAGTAGGGCATGGATATTAGCAGGGGTTTGGTGATTGGGAACACACTGAAGCAAAGGGGAAGAATCCAAACAAGTTTTTGTGAGTTTTTCTGATGGATGGGGGCAAGATGGGGACAATAGTGAGAAAACTAGACAAGGGGGCAGGAGAGATGGTGAAAGAGTCTGGTGCTGCCCAGCGATTGTGGGGTGCTATTTGGGCTGGATATTAGGACAGATACAAGGACTAAAAATGGAAATTGTTGCTTGCTGTGTATTGATGTAATAGTTCAAACCAAATGTTTTTCATCACATGCTTTTGAACTAGACCAACTTGGGTTTGAATATCTGGTCCATTGCCTACTAGACATGTAACCTGATGAAATACTAAACTGTTTTAAAGTCTCAGGTTAAGGGAGGTTGATAATACCACCTTTATGGATTTTCGGTGAGGATTAAATAAGGTAGCAAACAGAAAAGTGTTGCATCTTAATTGCCACATAGCAATAACTAGTTACTTCAAAGTTGTCCTTCAACATAGGATGCCAGAGGGGCATATTACATTGCAGGAGTTTCATGGACGGGCTGTAAGAGGATCAGTGAAGTTTCATGTGTACTTGCATTTGTCTGAGGAGATAGACCACAGCTTTTGCTATATTCTCCAAAATTTGTCAATCAAAGAAAAGACAAGTACTAGTTCCAGAGAGTGCAAAGAAAGAACAATAAAGAGTGACTGTTGAGGGATTCCAATGCTATGGAGGCAGGAGAAAGAATAAGAAAGCCATGAAGGCACAAAGATGATTCATACAATCAGTTCTGCTTTAACATGACACATGTATACTTAAAAATCAAACTTGGAGGCAGAAATTTGTCTCCCATGACCTTCACACCCTGGTTTGAATATGTTGTGTTACCTGCCAAAGATACTTTGCAGGTGTGATTAAGGTTGCTAATCAATTGACCTTGAAGTAGGGAGATTGAATGTAGTTACATATTCCTTAAAGCAGAGTTTTCTCCTAGTTATTAAGGGCAGAAGAAGTCAGAATATAGAGCAGAAAGAGAGGGCAGAGAGGTTTGAAGCAAAAGAAGAATTCACGCATTGTTGCAGGCTTTGAAGATGGAAGGAACCATGAGTCAAGGCATGCAGGTGGCCTTTAGAAGCTAAGAACAACCCCTGGCCAACAGCCATCAAGGAAATGAGGACTTCCACATTGTAATTGCTCAGAACTGAATTTTTCCAGCAATTTGAATGAATCCAGAAATGGATTTTCCCCCAAGAACATCCAGGTGAGAGCCCAACCTGACCAACACCTTGATTTTGGCTTCTTAAGACTCTAAGGAGAGAACCCAGCTGATCCACGCTATATATGGACATTTGCCTTGTGGAAATTGTGAGATAATAGATTTGCATTGTTTTAAGCAGCCATATTTGAAGTTATTTATTACAGTAGCAGTAGAAAATAAATATGCTATGCCATAAAAAATTGCGCAATGAGAACCACAGGGATTAAGGGCAAAATACTCCAAAAACTTGACAGAGACATGTGCAAAAAAAAGAGAAATCTAATTTATTAGAAATCTAATAAAAATGTTAGCACAGTTTTACATATATGAAATGGTTAACAAATACATAAACACTATAATAAATACGGCAAGATCTGAAGTTTCCTTCTGGAATTGGCCATCAGAAGGATTACAGCTCATTCATTGTTGTGAAGTAGTGGAGGGACGTTTATCTGAAACTGGACAGAAGGGTTAATAGCAGGTGTGAACGGGTGTGGTTTACAACACACAGTGAACTGAGTTTGCTGGTAGATGTTTAAGGTGTGTACATGTGTGCATTTTGAATATATGTGACTCGGTGCAGTTTCCTGTGTTCACCCTAGCGCTTGGATGTTAATAAAAGCAGGCATAAGCAAGTGCAAAATTTGCATTACCATCAAATTGTTCACTAATATATCAATTGTGTTAGAACAAATTCACATTTTAAAAATAAGTGTTATAGCAGAACCGAATCTATGCAGGAATAATGACAATAAAAAACTGTGTAACTTGCTGGGTGGCAGCCCATGCCAAATATCTGTCAATCTCCTTGACAACTAGACTAGTTGGACAGTTGTACTTATGGGGCGATAATGCCACTCTAAGCATGAACCTGAGTAGTCACAGGCAACTTACCAGGTCAACTGCAGCAGCAGGCTTCCTCAAAGTCAGCAATAGAAAAATACTTAATAGGTATGTCTCACTTTCACAAAAGGTAGACAGTAGGAAACCAACTATCTTTGGGATCTATACTTCTATCCTAGGGGTCAATTTCTAATTTTGCAATTGCCTGGCTGGTATAAATTTCTTTGTAAATCTTTTAAACAGGGTCCTACTCACTTTGCCAATCTTTTTTTTTTTTTTTTCTGCTTTATCTCCCTAAACCCCCCCTGTACACAGTTGTATATCTTAGTTGCAGGTCCTTCTAGTTGTGGGTTGTTGTGGGACGCTGCCTCAACGTGGCCTGACAAACGGTGCCATGTCCGCACCCAGGAGAGTGCACGAACTCAACCACTCACCCACGGAGCCGGCCCCCCCACTCTCTTTGGTGTGTTTTCAGCCCTCAAACAACTAGTGTTTCTCATTGACTGTTTTTCTGCATGATTGCCTTTGCAGGATCAAAAGGAAACTAATATTTGGGGAAAGCACCAGATACGGCCCCATGGTCAGGGGCAACCATAGAGAGGAAAATGTAACCCAAGAATTTAGTTTCATGAGAAAGGTATATACTAGTTATAAGAAGAAATTACAAAGCTGAGCTTTATTTTATAACCTCTGCAATTTGGAAAATGACCTTGACTTCAGTCCAACCCCTTCACGGGGTCACTGGTCACCCAGCTGATAGAGCACTTTGTCCAAGATCAAAGAGCAATTTAATTTCAGACAAAAGAAAACAAAAAGAGAAAAGAAAAGGAAAGAAAAGAATTCAGGCTCTCTAACAACTTTCAGTGTGTGGTGACCATATACAATTTGCAAATCTTACGAAACCTCAAGACGTTTTGCACAAGAATATTCTGGGTTTTTTTTCTAGTTCTCTGCAGCAACCAAAAGAAAGTATGAGGGTTGCACATTACTTTCACCATTTCTTCAGTCATTTGTTATTTTCCCCCCATTTCTGCCTGAAATTAAGAAGCAGCTAGATGCAGCCTAACACTGGCTAATACAACAGAGGCTGAGAGAATGAGGAACGAGACCACCAGAAGTCTATCACGTGAATTCACCCTATTTACGACAGCATTCCTGACCTCCAAACCTGGATCAAGTCTTCCCCTCAAAGAAACATGTTTTGAAATACTTCATTTCCTGCTACCACTACCATGTTTCCAAGCACTGGTCTCCCATGTCAGAAAGATCAGAGGGTCATCGTTTATTTTAAAAAGGTGGGGTGTGTGTGTTGGAGAGTGTTGTAAAAGAGAAAAGCAAGAAGCTGCCCCAAGGCACTGTTTGGAAACTCAATTCTAGGCCCTTTGCTATCTCTGTCATAAAAAGGATCAAGTGTCCTTACAGTTTCAAGTTATTTCCAGAAGATGTGCCATCATCTTCCATCATCAAAACCTAAGTGGTTTCCATGGCAACCTCCTCCTCAAACCCATCAATTTTTCTGGCAATACCATTTCATTTTGTCCCAGAGACCATATTTGAGTTTAAAAAATAAAACTCTCAAAAATGAAGTTAGGAAAATATCAACAGGCAAAAAGAAAATAAAGGTAATGCCTATTGTACCCTGAACATAATAAGAACGAGAGAAGAGAACATTTCGAGGTAATATTAGGTTCAGAATGCTAATGAAGATTTAACATAAAGAATAATATTATCAAAGAAGATAGAAGGTTGGCGGCAGGGACGAGACAGACACAAGGAGCAAAGATTGCACAATGGTTTGGGGACAGCCAGCTTCTTCTCATTGCTTCTCTTTCCTTCTCTGATAAGCATACGGTCACCGGCATTGAAAGAGAATTAAACGAAAGTTGCAATTGAGGTTTCCACTAGGAAAAGCTGTCTCTTGCAGTGTTCAGAGCAGAGCTGGGAGCAGTGCCAAGTGCTCATGAAGCAATTTTGGAAGGTTCTGCTGGAAAGGCAGGAATCCCCGTCCCTCCATCACTCACAGCCCTTTACAACAACTGGCATATCAGGGCATCAGGATCTTACGGTGCAAGTCTGAATTCCAAGTGGCTTGGGCAGTATCCATCTGTCTTATTCTGCACAGTTATATTCCTATTATCATCTTAACTTTAGCCAGTACTAATTGTAATAAATACCCATTTCTCCTCTATAGCCTTGGCTTAAGAGGACATTCATCTCTCGTCTTCTGAATCCCAATTCTGCTTTACTCACTACAACATCATTTTCTGTGTAACGGTTTTTTGTCATACTTGTGATTGTCAATCCCATTGTGTTATGAGCTCTTTGGGGGCAAGGAAGGTGGTCCTCATGTTCCCCACAGCATATATCGTAGCGGATAATTTTGTGGATTCCTAGGGACTGGAGTGTGTGTGATCTGCACACACAGGCAGCAATGGGGCTTAGCGTTCAGATGAAACTCCTGCCTGTCTTTAATCAATCCAGCAGCCGGTGGCCAGGAAGAGAACCAAGGGAGCATACACATGGGTACATTGAGCTCTCTCCGGAACACAGTTCTTTTGCTCTGAACCCAGGAACTTGTAAAGAAAGAGGATCAGTTTCTTGAGGACTCCTGTGGGATTCCCAGGGAAAAAGAAATTTCATATCCAGATAAAGGGTTTCCGTAGAGAAATAAATGAAGTCCCCCCTAAAAGAGAAGTGAAAGAAGGAAAAGGCTGTGGGAGAAACAAATAGAATTTGCAGGGCACCACAGAGAGCGTGTGTTCAAAGTTTGATAAACTATCGTGGGAGTGGAATAAGTCAGGATAGGTTAGCTTATGCTATGGTAACAAACAACTCCAAAATATGGCTTAAAACAACAACATTTATTTTCTGTCACACTACAGAACAATCACGTGTTGGCTGGGGGCTCTGCTCTGGATTGTCCTAACTCAAGACCAAGGTTGACAACACAGCCACTATCTGGAACGTTCTGGGTAGCAGTGGCAGAGGGAAGAGAAAGCTCTGGAGAGCCAAGGTTCCAGCCCAGAAGTCACACTTTCTTTCTGCTCACAACTTATTGGCTAGAACTAACCACATGATCCTTTCTGACCCCATGAAGTCCAAAAAGAGCCTTCTTCCCATGTACCTGGCAGGTGGAGAGCCAGGAATTTTTGGTGAATGAAACTTAATGACTACCACAATGGGAAAAACTTCAAAGGACGTTTCAAATTTATAGTCTTAGATTATTTCAGAACTAGCAGCTATAAGAAGAAAAACTCCAGGTAGATAACATATCTTTTATCTGCCTTGATCTGACCACTTTCCAAAGCAGCCCTACTCAGTCCTTGAAATACGTGAGAGATCCGGAGACTCATTCCTCATTTGTTCATTTTTCAGCTGATAGGTACTGATTTCTGTGCTGATTCCTGTGTAAGACACTGGTGATAAAAAGGTGTATGAGAAAGTTTATCAGCCCGTGATCTTTCCTGGTCCATGACTGTCCCATTATCACAACTTTCCCTGTGCCTCCAGATAAAAGCTCTTAGGTGTCAATTCTGGCCTAGTTTGTGACAGAATTAATTCATAACTGTACCTCCAGAGACATGGTGGTTTGAGCTTCTGGAAGGATCTGACCTCTCTATTCTGGCTGCTTTCTCTCACCCTCATGCCTCATCCCCTATTCTGCTCTTAGCTCGCTCTTCCTTTCTCACTAAGGGATACGGTCTACATCCCCTTGAACCAATTTGCACCTGATTTCATTGGACGTTTGACATGACTCCCCAGAGTAGGTCAACAGTCACAGCCAGAATGGATCATTCTTACCTCTTCATAATTGATGCTCTTTTATAAAGCCTTATCCTCCGAATTTTTCCCAAATACATGTGAACATAGGTCCTGGATTTCAATTTATCTGATATGTCAAGAATTCAGGGATCATAATTATGACAGCTGTTTGTGCCTCCATAATATATGTTAAAAGCAAAAGTAGAATGCCAATAATTAAAATATTCAAATATTACACTTTAAATTAAGATATTAGTATTTATCGAAGGAACACCTAGTGTGTTCCTTGATCAGAAGAGTTCCTATAGGAAAGGCAGAGTAATTTCAGTCTCAGATGTAAAAACTGTATCTTGACAAATCAACTCGTTTTGAAATGCAAATCTAACTTATTCACTCATGATCTTTAGGGAGTACAATCGAGGCACAGTTTGCTAAGTGAACTTGACAGAGACTGAATTTTCCTAATGTAAATCCATTTCCCCAGTCCACCTTGAAAACAGTATGTTATATATGAGGTGGCAGCAATGGATCCAGATAAAGGACCACATTTCCTAGTGACTTACGATGAGATGTAGTCATAAGACTAAGTTTTGGCGATTGAGATTGTAGCCAAAGCTGTCAGTGACCTACCTATATTCGCCCAAACTCTTCAGTGTGCTCCAACAGCCAAGAGACTGTACCTCTGTTCCTGGGGCATCCTTTCCCAGGACTGTGGAAGTCCACTGTCTGTATGTGGCAGACCGGAAGTACAAGCTAACAGTGGCCTACAATAGCCCTCAGTCAATGGCTCCCTGGAATTGATGTACAAACACTCTAGCTTTCTCATCTCTTGAGTGGGAAAATTTGAAGTTGTGTGTTTTGTGCAATTGCCCAGAATTTATTTGCCGAAGATACTCCAGTTGTCCACTTTGATGGCAGACTTAATAGTAAATTATCTTTTGGCTACCTTCTTTTGCATATATCATTCCTCATTTCTCTACTGTTGTTCCCTACACTTCCCAAATAAACTACAAGTAGCATATGAACCCTCATCTCAGGGTTTGATTCTGGGGTAACCTGAGCTAAAACAGAACTGTAAGTAGAATTATGTGAAAGTTCTGACAATTCTCATTAAATGAAGTGATACACCCTTTGTCATCCTCATCTTTACCCTATTACCTAGTACATAGATGTGATGCTTAGAGGTCTGCAGCTATCTTGGGCCATGAGAATGAAAGCTACATCTATGTAAACAAAGAGCTGAGAAGTGGAAGGAGCCTGGAGCCTGATGACTGTGGAGCCTCTATACTGGGCCTTGACTTTCAATCCAAGAACCATTCTCCATGAAAGAGAACGAAACTTCTGCGTTATTAAATGCACAAATATTTTGTTCCCAAAACTAATCCAGATAGATAGAGAGAGAGAAATTTTCTTCTTTGAAATGTAATTAGAAAGTAATTTATGAATTTGAACATAATAGCTAGAGTGTGAACAATGATTTATCCAGGGTCAGAATTCACCTGGCTTTGATCACTTGGGTCCAGGCTTTAAGAACTATAAAAATCTCAAAGGGTTTCCACCTCTGGGGCAGAGGTCTGTCCTTCCTGCCTACCCATCTTCCCCAGATTCCAAGCCTGCCTAGGCCAGATGCATCTGCTGCTCTTCCAGGTACAGAGGAACAGTGTGGGCCCTGACTCTCTAAGGATTCTTCCATTTTGGTCCAACCTTAACTACCCTATCTTATCTCCCCTCATGCCTTCACTTGAAAATTAGATAATATTAGGAAAAAAAAAGAGCACAAACCTCGTCATTTTTCTACATGTATCTTCAGTACTCTGCCTATTTCTATGTTGTTAGTTTCTTAGGATCAGCCCCTTGGGATGGAGCTCGTGTTTGGCATTTGTACTAAGAGCCGGCAGTAGGAGAGTAACTAATGAGAACAATGTTCCACTGGGGCCTGTGCTGACTGGAGGAGAACTGGAGCATTCGTGCGCACGTCCTCTGTGTGGGGAGGGAGAACCGCTGTTCCTAATATGTCACCTGTGTCGCCAGCACTAGGCTGATGCAGCTCCAAAGGCTAAGGACCCATGAAAAGCCTACAGGTCGCTACCCCTCAGACTAAAGGCTAACCAGATCATCTATTCCACCTCTTCATCCCAGGGTCCTGGACCCAGAAGTAGAACAAAGACATTCACAGAACGTGACATAGGAAAGGGGGTTGTCTCTGCCCCAGCCCCACCCCCGGAGGGCCAGATGTTGTTGTTCTTTTTGACGTTATAGGTTTGTAATTCTAGATATAGGGGAAACTCTCATTCCTGAAGAGCATAGAGGTTCCTTCCAGGTCTGAAAACATCTGACCTGATTGACTGTAGTTCTGGCACTTTCTTTTTTTTTTGTGGTTTTTTTTTTTGAGGAAGATTAGCCCTCAGCTAACTACTGCCAGTCCTCCTCTTTTTGCTGAGGTGCCAAGCGGTGTCATGCCCGCACCTGGGATCCGAACCAGCGAACCCCGGGCCGCCGAGAAGCAGAATGTGCGAACTTAACCGCTGCGCCACTGGACTGGCCCCCTGGCACTTTCTGATGCCTGTCCTCCAGGGGAGTCAAACTCGTTCTTGAGGATACTCAGGATACTTACAAAGGAATGGGGGAAGTAGATGAGGAAACAAGTATTTGCCGTGCACCTTACATGTGCCAAGCACTAGCCTAATTACTTTACATAAGCTATGTCCCGTAATGTGTTTAAGAACCCAGTGAAGAGATGTGTACTGTCATCTTCACCTTACAGTAAGGATAGCCCATAGCTGCCAGGTGTGAAGGCTAAGATTTGAACCAAGATCTGAATGAGTCAACACACACCTACCAGGATCTAGGCTTTGAGATTACCAAAATCTTTATCTCCACTGTGAATTCAGTATCCCTGCTTTGAATCTGGAGGGCGCTAGTGCTTCTGACGAGGAGATGTAGTGCCCAGTGTCTGACACACACACTTCACGGATGACATCCCAGCCCATCCTGAGAAAACTATAGACAGGTAAAAGACTTATCCCAAGTTGCTGACCAGACAATGTAGGGTGGGTTTTAGTGGCTAGGCCTGAGCAGAGAACAGAAGTCATTGAAGGAAATGTCGTCAAAGCTCTCACTTGACTTTAAGGCTCTAAATCTGCAGAAGCATCTGCTTCAGCATTTTACCCTAGTTCCTGATTCTGCCAGCCAGCTGAATTGCCCAATGAGTAGCCTCAGCTCCAGCATGTGCCTCTCCATTCCTGTCTAACCTGGCTGCAGTGAGACCTTGGCTCATTATGTGCCTGGCTTAGGTTTATCTCTGCTTCCTTACTTATCAGTGATGACTGTGAACAGACCACTAAAATGTCTGATTCTGGGCCAGCTATTCTGATAGGCTGATGTGTAGCATGTAGGTAGGGAAATGACCTCAAAGCAAACTTGGCCCTTGTTGATGTGAAGATTTTAAGTTCAAGTAACTATAGGGTTATGGTTATGGGGAAAGAACATTGGACTTGAGTCAGAGAACTGGAAGTAACTCCTGATTCTACTAGTTGGTTGTTCTGTGATCTTTGGCAAATCACATACATTTTAGGACCTTTATTTCTTGGTAGAAACAAAAAGTGAGGATAAGAATAGGTTAAATACAGGGTTTTTTTGTGAATTAAATTTGGTAATGTCTGTGGATGAGCTTTCTAAACTACAAATCGTGATTAACTCTACAGTACTACTTGCAGGCCCACTAGGCATGGGTAGCCCAGTCAGTGGCAACCCCAAGAGCCTGGGATCAGAATGTCTTCCCCTCTTCTCTAGTATGGAGAGGGAAGGTTCTGGAACTATTAGAGAGTGTGCCAAAGAGGAAGTCAGAAGAGCATCTCTAACACAGGGTCATGCAGTGGGGGTGTGAGCTGCCACAGGTGCTGAGTCTGCACCAAGCCTGGGAGACCCAAGGAAGTTGAAAACTAGGGACAAGGCATTGCCTTGTGATTAAAGGCAGAAATCTGAATAACACAGAGAAGCAACTGGGGTTCTGTGTTTTTGGCAGAGTATCATGTGTATGTGATTGACTCATTTGAAGGGCAAGAGTTGAAACACTTATGTGGATTATTTCTACATTGTAATGACAAACTAAACCCTAACCAACATGAAGCAAGAAGATGCAAGTTCATATCCAGAGTTACATGAAGAAAGGGAAAAGATGGTCAGATAGTGACAAGTTTAAGTATCAACCACAGTCCTGGGTGCTGTGTGGATACAAGAATGCAGCAAAAGCCTATTGTTTCAGGAAGGTTAAAACTTATTTGGAATATGACAAGTATACAAATAATTACCATGTGAAACTAAGAACAAATGACTGAGTAAAGATGCAAAGCACTACAAGGAGTAAGCTGAGAAAGTCACTTCAGTGGGTTGGAGACTGATCAGAAAAGTGTCCCTAGAAGAAACAGCATCTGGAGCAGGCTGGAATTGGACAGATGGAGCTGAGGGAGAGGAGGGGGTCCTCCCGGAAGACAGATCTACCTGGGCAAAATATCAAAGTTGGGCATCTGGAAACAGAGAACAGTCTGGTCAGCCTGGTTTATATGAGAGAAGTGCAAAAACGAGAGGTGGAAAGACTGCTTGGGAACAGAGAGTCAAAGACCAGGTTCTGAATATGGCCTGCAATTTGGCAGATAGTACCTAGTCATTGAATGCTGAGGAGCAGGTACATTATAAGATCACTTAACTTTCTAGGTTGTATTATTTCTACACAATTATTTGGATTGTTTTTATTACTCACTCCTAATGGCAGCCAACCTCCAAGATGGTCCCCAGTGATCCCTGGCTCCTGGCATTCATACTCCTGTGTGAATCTTCCTACTTTACCAAGTTTGGTCTGTTTGACCAGTAGAATATGGCAAAAGTGATGGGATTTCATTTTCAAGGCTAGACTCTAAAAGATCTTGTGGCTTTTGCCTCTGTCTTGCTGTATGTGCGTGCATGTGTTTGTGTGTATGTGCGTGCATGTCTGTGTGTGTTTCTCATCATTCACTTTAAAGGAAGCCAGCTGCCATGTCATGAGCTACTCTCTGGAGAAGCCTAGGTCATGAGGAATTGAGGTATCCAGCCAACATCCATGGAGAAATTGAGGCCTCTTTCCAATGGCAACATGAGTGAGCTTGGGAGAAGACTCTACAGAGCAAGCAAGCATTCAATGAGGCAGCCCCAGTCGACTTCTTGACTGAAATTTCGTGAGAGACTCTGAGCCAGAATCAGCCAGCTGAGCCGCTCCTGAATTCCTCACCCTCAGAAACTATGTGAAATGATAAATGATTGTTATTTTAAGCCACTGTATTTTGGGGCACTTTGTTACACAGCAATAGATAACTAACGTACTCCATCATTCAACGAATATTTATTTATTCAATGTCTACTAGTGTCAAGAATTGTGTAGCTAGCTAGTTGAATAGGTATTATAACTCAAGGCTTCTTGCTTTCGGAGGACCATATTAGACTTAAAATTTTTTTTTTAACAAAGCACTTTTCTAGTCTCCAGCCTTCCCCTATTTCTAGCCCTCTCTCATCCTGGAACGTTTTCTCCCTCCATCCTACTCGCTCTCTGCTGACCAAGTCCAAATATTCATTGCTAAAATTTACTTTTCTCCTGGAGAACTTTCCTAATGCTTAGACTAGGATAGGACCTTCCGGAATGATCTATTATAGTACATTCTTTATCAAATTCTTTTGTCTAATTGTTATCTTCCTTGCTAGTTTATTAGCTCCATGACTGTGGCTATCCTGTCCACTGTTGATTTCCTAGTATCCAGCACAGGGCCTGGCACAAGATAGGCAATTTATATATTGCTGTCTATCTATCTACCATATATATGTATATGTATATTCTATATATAATGTATATTTAATATATTTGTATGTATACATCTATTACATGTATAGTTGAATGAATGAAAGAATAAGTGAATGAATGAAAAGGTAAATTCAGCAAGTGTGATGGATATTTTATGTCTGGTCACAAATTAACTGGAGTGATTCTCAGCTTCTCCAGTCCTTCAAGCTGTGCTTTGGGAAAGAAGCGATTTCTCCTGCTCGCCTCTGTCCCTCTGATCCATACTGGTCCAGAGACAGTGCAGCTAGACAAAGTTTAGTTTGTGGCCTCATGATGATGTGAACACAGTCATTGTCAAAAATAGACTTGTCATCTTTGAAGCATTGAAAGATAGCTGGGCAGCAAGAGGGCCAAACTTAGAGGAAACTCATGCAAGCCGTTGATTTCACCTGGTTTTAAGAGGGCAAGAGTTTTGTAAGAATGGATCTCTAAAGGAAATTTTCATAAACTCTGGTATGGCTTTTTGCACACAGTGATGCTTCCTAAATTTTTCAGGATTTCAGCATAGAAGTCAGTGGCTTTGCCCAGGTGGTCCCAGTTGACTGTATATGACCCACAGGCTAGAGTTTATAAGACCACACAAAGATGCTCTTAATAGATTTCTTCCCCCATCTTTAAGTCTTAAGCTCCCTTAAGTACCAAAACCAGTTGACTGTATATGACCCACAGGCTAGAGTTTATAAGACCACACAAAGATGCTCTTAATAGATTTCTTCCCCCATCTTTAAGTCTTAAGCTCCCTTAAGTACCAAAACTGGGGTGGCATTTTCAAGTCATTTGTCCAGAAAAAGGAACCTCCGCTGATGTGCTGTATATTTGACGTTGGCGTGTGAGCGGTTTTGTGGAGCATATTGTGATGGTAAATAAGCCCTGGGCTCATTTGTATCTATTATGGCTTTAACCTGATGCTGAGACTGAAGTGACCTCCCTTTGTGCTTCTCTCTTGCTGCTGCGTGAGAGATGTAGGAAGAGGGAGACAGGCCTGAGAGCTCAGCGCCAAGCTCAGCCCTGAGTTATGCTAATTACCATCCCTTAGCCTGTTAAGAAAAACACATATTGTCAAGCTGGGGCTTTGAAAGAGAAAACAAGGAATATTTCTTTGCCCCTCTCCTCTCTTTGCCTCAACTAATTGGGCCATTTCTCTGCTACAATCACTGGGAAGATAGATTTTCCCTTCAGTCTTTAAAATAAACTGAAATCTATTTTTCTTTTGTGTCCATTAGAGCCAGCTCTTCACTAATTGTGCCCATAAATGAGTAGATAGTTAAAACGTTACATTGAGAAACTTTTTTCCTTTTTTTTCTTGTTCTCAGCATTTTGCTGAAGACTTTTTCTTCTCCTTTTCTTTTCCTTACGAAATGAAGCGATGTTTAGAACCTTTCACATTTCAAGTAAAAGCCTTTCAAAATGAAAGGAAAAAATATTTCAAACCTTGCCATTTAGAGTCCGTATGTTCTCTATTCAGAGGGAACAATTAACGCATAGCTGGCAACAATGCTAGAGAGACAGACGTGCACAGTTTCCAAGAATGCTGATAGATTTCTGATGGCGAATCTAACATTTAAGGCCCTGGGTACATTGTTGCCAGAAAGGAGACATATGAACGACAGCTAAAAGTTAAAGGTACTTGGGTATTCTCTGTCATTGAGACAAGTGGAAGTCTACATGGTAAATGCAGATAAGCAGGTAGCATGTAAATTGTGAGTATATATCAATATGTGCTGGCTTCATCACTCTAAAAATGTGTTTTGACTTCTTTTTTTGAGCAAATATCAAGGCAACAGCTTAGATTTGTATTTGGCCTAACAGTAATGATATTCACCCTAATTCCAAGCCAATTCATTCACGTTAAAACGTAAAATGGAAGTACCAAAAGCCAGCCTAAGCAATATTGCCCTTGAAAATTTAACCAGATCTAAGCTGGACCAGAAAGCTTGTGTGGTGGCTTCACCAACAATCTATTAACAGAAGGCGCTGGGCAATCTCATGATCAAGATTACAGCCCAAAGAAGGAGAAATCCAAGGTAACACAATCTTTGCCACAAAACAAGTATGAGACCTTATGTTCCAGGCATTGCCTGAGGGACTGAGCATATGGTAATAGCCAAGTGTTCCTACTGGCCACTGGGAATTCACCAAGTAGAGTGTAGAAGCGTGTAGTTATTCTACAGTGTGTTAAGGTCTCTACTGATGGAGGGTCGCATGAGGCAAGAGGTTAATCCAGTCTCGGGGGGTTAAGTAGGATTATGGTGGAGGTTTGTACCGAACTGAGCCCTGAAAATGAACAGAAGCGGCCAAGTAATAACGGGGGGGAAGACTCTTCCCTTTGAGGTCTATCTCTTTTCTTGCCCCAGATCATCCAGTAATGACTTTATTTCATCCTTCATGTAACAAAAAAGTCCATCATAGGCACAGATTTAGAGCTTTGTTTTCCCGTAGCGATGTGTGTTTCTGCAGACAATCCTTATAAGCGTGAAAGAGAAAATGGTGCCTTGGGTTCGTTTCTTCTCAGCCATAGGGCAAAGTGCCCAATTACACTGTCTATTGGGCAAAGTAATATAAGAGGAGAGCCAGCTAATGCAGGGATCCTCACAGCCAAAGCATCCTTTAGGTTCTGTTGTGAACCCTGGTTTGGCTGCAGCATGGGAGTTCATGTTCATGGCATTGCTCATATGGAAACCAGCCTGCTTTGTAATAGTTTCTTTTTATTGCATGTAATTAGCTCATGCTCCTGTTTCAATTGTTCTTCTCTGAGCCTCTGGGACTCACTCTCAAGTCGGCTTCATCTCTGTTCCCTTCTCTTTCAGACTCTGGTCTCACATTCAGACTGGTCTCCTTTGATCTGAAAACTTGTCTATATTCTGCTATTGGTTTCCAAGTGTTCATACCTGCTTTCGCCCTAGCATGATGTCCTCTGTCCTCTTTTATTCCATGGCCCACAGGTACAGCTAGGCATCCCTAGTCTATCGTATGCCCCTTTTGGGTCAGTGACATGGGTCCCTGTATTATCTTTCCATGGCTGTCCTACCAAATTACCACAAATTTAGTGGCTTAAGACAATGTCCTATACACACACAATTCTATACATTAGAAGGGAAAAACAGATCTCTCCGGCCTAAAATCAAGGCGTCAATGAGACTGCATTCTTTACTGGAGGGTCTGGGGACAAATCCGCTTCTTAACTTATTCAGGTTTTTGGCATATTCAAGTCCATGTGGTTGTAGGATTAAGGTCTGCATTTTGTTGTTGGCTGTTGGCTGTGAATAATTCCCAGCTTCTAGAGACTGTCTGATTCCCTGATTTATGACCTCCTCCATCTTCCAAGCCAGCAATGGCCAGTCAAATCCTTCTCATGCTTCAAATATCTCTGGTATCACTGACTGTCTTTTTTTCCTGTCCCTCTTTGCTGCATCTCTCTTATGGTTGCAACCAAAGAAAATTCTCTGCTTCTTAAAAGATTAATTAGATTGAACCCACCCAGATAATCCAGTATAATCTCCTTATTTCAAGGTCAGTAACTTTAATATTATCTGAAGAGATCCTTTTTTCCTTATAAAGTAACCTACATATAAGATCAAGCGATTAGGGTATGGATATCTTTGAGGGGCATTATTATATCTAGCTCAGAACCCAATTGTGGATATCAGACAACTAGGATATCTAACTGCCTATATCCTAGTGGAATTTCTTAGAAGGAGGCCCAAAATGTGTATGACTTTTTCCCCAGTCATATTTCAAGTTTGCAACATGTTTGCCCAAATCATAACAAAGATAAGGGAGAAATATTTGAAAAGCAGCTAGCCTAGAGCCTGGTATGAAGTCAGTCTTCAGAATTCATTAATTTCTTTCCCCCATTCTTGCATCTGACTTTCCCAGAGAGAGCATCATGGTGTGACTCTGAAATTATAAAACTGCACTCACAAGTCAGCCTCAAGATTGTTATAGTTTGGATTGGACAGAAGTCTCTCACAAATTGAAGCTGAGCATCAAGATTCTATCAATCCTATTAATTGTTGGGCTAAGAGTCACCTTTTTCTTCCCCCAAGTTCTGAAAACCTGTATATTGGTCACCTCTGGAATAATGGGATGCATGTAGTGACTTAATGGCCTGAGTGGGCAAGAAAGGCCCAAGTTAAGTGGCTTCTTGGCAAATAACACCGCCTCACCCTTTTGTCCCCTAGAAATCAGATTCATCGGGGGTAGGAAGGGTCTCTGCACCCTTCACCCCACCTCATCCTCAATGCACTAATGAAAGCTTAGAATAGAGTAGCCTTTTCTTTCTTTTCTTTTCTTTTTTTTTTTTGTGGCCTGTCTAAAGTATTAACTCCAGTCCTATATTTAAAATTAACAACAACACACACAATCTCTTCTTTGATCAATTCCACAGTGACAACTTTTCTATCTAAGATTCTTTTCCTATAAATGCTACTGTCCAGAGTTCACATGTTGATACGAAGTTATCGATACAGGTCCAGGTCATCTAGTTTAACTCCCTTCTCCATGATCTAGCCAAGAGCCCAGCATACAGCATCTGTTCAATGAATTTCAGATGAACGCAAGAGATGACATGGATTATTGCTGAAGTGTTATGCATGCATGAATTAGCCTCACAAATGAATTGCAAACTTGTAAATGTAAAGGGTAATTATTTCTATTTTATTTATATTTTAAGCAGCTTGAGTAAACCCAACATCAAGCACATGTGCTACCAGTCTCTCTCTCTTCTTTATATGGCCGACATCACTCTTGATACACATTTCTACTAAACCAGATGCAGACTCAGAGTCATTCTCAGAACAGCCCTCAGTGCTGTTCTCTAAGCAAACTAAATTGGCAAATGTAATAGAACCTAATTGCCGACTCTTACTAATATGACACCTAGGAAAATCACAAGTATGGTGAATATTTTCAAAATAAATGACTGCACAGCTAGAAGACATGACTGCAAATGTAACGTGGTGTCCAGAATGGGATCTTGGAACAGAAAAAGGATACTAGGTAAAAAATAAGGAAATCTGAATAAAGTATGGACTTTAGTTAATATTAAGGTATCAATATAGGTCCATTAACCATAACAAATATATCATACTAATCTAAGATGTTAATAAGGGAAACTGAGTATATGGGAACTGTATACTGTTGTTAGTGCCCTCGAGTGCATTCTTCTGACTCCTAGGGGCCCTGTGTAGGGCAGAGTGGAACCCTGCCCCATTTTTTTGAGCCATCCTCTCACCTTCCAGCGCTAGATGAGGCAATGATCCACTGCTGTTTATAGGTTTTCAGGGCCAATTTTTTCAGAAGTGGGTGGGCAGATCCTTCTTCGTAGCCTGTCATAGGAATAAAACTGAAATTGTTTACTGATGATTTTCATTTTGGTAATTGCCTGTAAGCAGTTTCCGAACCTTCTCTAACCTTAAAAACAAAACATAAAACAAATTTAAAAATGGGATTTTTAAAAAGAGATCCAAATTTATTCATGATGAAAAAGGATTTGATTAAGCAGTGATAGTTTGCGATGAAAGTTGCATGATGAAAGAAACGATTCTTATGTGGTGTTTCTATTTCTTTACGTTTTGCTCTAAGTTGCATTTTTGAGTACCTGTCAGCTGATAGTTAGTGAGTGACTAATACTGCAATGGCTAACTTGTGGAGCCGCATCCTATACACTTTCCCTCAATTATTCTCTATCCAGTGATTCTAGAACATCCATTACATTTACATCAGGTGTCCCTATTACTGAGGAATCTTGTAAGTTAATTGAGACATAACTATTCACTTAGCCAAAGTTAATGGAATTTTAGATATGCAGAAAGAAAGAAACAAACTCAAACCACCAGAAGACAAAAACTTCTGAAAACTATCAGCTTAATTTCTGAAAAGGAGCTAAAAATGCAAAATGAAAAATTTACTTAATCTTACAACCAAAGTCCAAAGCGTGGAATCTGTATTTATTAAAAGAAAGAAAAGTAAGAAAGACACAGAAAGAAGACATCATCTCATTCACTAACCACACTGCAGATAATGCTTCTGTCTTTCATTATATGGTCAGCATCTTCATCTGAATATGGAGATTCTAGACTCAGCCTTTCAAAAGGCTCAGGGAGATAAATTACACACAGGCTTATGGAAGGCATCTTCACAGAGAGGTGCTGTTAAGTTTTGGTGAAGTGCCAAAACATGGAGCAAAGCCTGTTCTTGCATTAGTCAGTGTCTTAGCGGAAATGCCTGAAAGCTCGTGAGGAAAGTGGTTCCCCTCAGCTCCTGACATGCAAGAAGCTTGGATGGTTCACAAAAGATTCTGATAAGCATCTGGCAGTCTGGGTTCAGGTCCAAGCCAGACTTCTAAAGTTCCTGAGATGCATCCATCCATGCTCATTATATTGTAAACAAGCGTGGACGAAAGGCACATACCAAATCATTGTAGGAAAATGTCTTGGCACCTATTATCCATCATTAATAAATAAATGGGGGGCAGCTCCTTCCTGTGAGCAAATGTAGACTGTGCATTTGGTCAATCCAGCAAGCCCAAGCCAGGAATTAAAGTGATCCCCATTCTTTCCATTTTAGAAAAAAAGCGAGCCAAGAATGATAGCCAGGCACCCATCCTTGAACATGGAGGCTTGTGACAACCAGATCTGAAAATAGTTCTGTCTTCTTTACAGGGTGTCTGCAAGAGATGACATGCACAGGACTGGACTTGAGTTTCACCTTCTCTCTCCCCTATGGGAGAGGACTGTCTTGCTTTGTTAACACCATTAAATCATGGCCACAAATCCTTTCCCTGAGGTCCTGAAATCATCTATTTACATCCGGGGACACAATTGTATGATTTTATCAGTGGTCATAAGCGAATACTAAGCAGAGATATGGGGTTCCTTCCCTAGGCAAACAGGATAGGGAAAGGGGTTGACCCTTGGCCTACAAACACATGAATAAACAGCACCATGGTGAGGGGGAGGGTAGAGTCTTCCTCCAGAGCTGATCACTAATTCAACTACAGGTGACTACCATTTCACTCAGAAAGAAAATCGAGTCATTTTCTTTCCTTTTCCTTTAGACATGATCCATATTTGACACCTGTGATCTCCTGTGTTTTAATTTTTATAACCTGCTTGGTGCTGACAGAAATGTTAATCCTTTAAAAAGAAAACTTCAACCTTTTTATTCTTCCCAGCAGCCCAAGTGAATAGCAATAAAACATCTTCTGAACACAGCCACCCCTATGTTTTATTCCAGCCTTGACCTTGACCTCCAGGGTTCACAATGCATTCCAGAATAAGAAGGCAAAGGAAGTGGGTGAGGAATAGCAAGGAGGCGGAGGAGAAAAAAGAGAGGAGGTCAATCTGTGTGTATGTTTCCATTGAGGAAAGAAGAGATAAGATGATGAGCAAAGGACATCTAAGATAGAATGTCATCTGTTTCTGTATCTGTGTGAAGTGCTGGGGGTACAGAAATGAACTAAATATCATCAATGTCTTTCAGGAATTCACAGTCCAGTGGAAGGACAAAATATGCAAACCAACAATCTTAACTCGCTTCTATAAGTGCTATGAGATGCCAGAGAAAGTTCTTAGCTTCTCCTGGAGGGACTCAGGATAAGTTTGCTGGCAGAGACGCCACCTGGACCAAACATTGAAAGTTGGCAGGTGAGGCAGGGGAGAAGGGTGAGGATGTGAGAAAGATTAGCAAGAAGAAGAATAGATGTAGTAGGCAATATAGGAGTATTTATCAAAGCATAAAGAATTGGGTGAATGGGAGATGGGTTGCTGAAGTAGGCCAACTGACGAAGACTCAAATTTTGTTTTAGAAAGCTTTCACCAAAATAATCTGCTTTGTGGCTCTGTGGGGAGGAAATTGGAGGGAGGTAAAGCTTGATGTCAGGATGAAGGAGAAAGATGTGTAGATTTACCCACTGGGAAATTAGGTAGCTTCCTAGCTTGTTCTATTGAGAGTGCTCTTTCTCCTTTCACACAGACACTGGTCCACTTGATACTGACATTCTTCCTTATAGCATTTCCTACAATTATCTGGAAAATTTGTTAAAAATGGTGATTTCTGGAACTGACTTAATTAGAATGGGGGATCCAGGAATACATATTTTTTAAAAATTCTTCCAGGATATTCCCATGCACACAAAAGTCTAAGAACTACTGCCTATAATGCTATTTAAGTCATTGTAGGCAGAAATTCATATTTTATTTGGAAGTAGTATTGAATCCATTGTTAAAACCTGAATTTGGTTGGTTTCAGGTGCCTAGCAGCAGGGAGAGCACCTTTAGCTGCAGCTGGGGTGGGAAGGGTGAGAGGACCTGGGAGAACCCAGTGTGACTCGGTGTTGCAATGGGCTTAGTGTGAATGAGATTTGACCTACAGAGCAACTACAGTGTGCCAGAAAACAGTAGCGTGGTCACACGTGCTTAATGAAGGAGAAGGAGGGGGTCAAGAGAGGACAATAGTCAAAGGCATAATCATCTTACAACATAGTACATTTCATAATATATCAAAATGCCCCCACACCTCTTATCCCCTTTCCACCTCTCAGTACCAGTAACGCGATGGCATGGTCATGCCCATCCCCACTTGACACACAAGGCTAGTAAGAACTGGACATTCTAAATCACTTATCCTCGCCCTTTCCCCTCCAAGAAAGCAATTGCAAAGTGTCAGAATGAAAAAGAAAATCCAGATTATTTTTCTCCAAATCCTGTCCATTTTTCATAACATCAATGGCTAATTTTCGATGACCAATTTTCACCTCTTTTATATATTTTTTTCCTAGAACTAGCTTCAACCAACTCAATTTGAGAATGTTGGCTGTTTGCATATTTCCATAATAATGATAATAATAATGATCATCATCATCATAACAATAAGAGCTACCATTTACTGTGTGATTGAAATTGCTAGACCCAGTACAACTCGTTTAAAATACACTATAAAATTTAATTCTCACAACAACCCTCTGTACTAGGTAATGCTATGCATATCTTAAAGAGGAAGAAACAGAAGCTCAGAGAGGCCAGGTGACTTGTTCTGGGTTCACAGCTGTTGAAAGAGACAGAGCTGCCATTGGAACATAGGTCTTCCTGATTCAAAAGCCTATCTCCACAACCACAAGGCCATTTTCCCTTTTCTTAGTTAGTCTCCCTTCTGGGAAATGATGTCAATGTCTAGGTTAGATTCAGGGAAATAGATTTTTTTTCCAGTTTTGGCTATAAAATATGAAATATGTTGTTAATGAGAAGGGAGCAGTGTGAGATATAAAGTGGGAATAAATTACAAGCTGGTGGCTGCCTGAAATAGTGTTGCAAATGAAGATGTTCTCCTACCAATGCATGAACTTTATGAAGCTTTGGAATGTAGGATGCAAACAACCTTGTTATTGACTAGAGGATGCTCTCAGGGGAGCACAAAGTAGTAAATCCCCCCTGGGTGCTGGCTACATAGGCCCAGGGTGAAATCTCACCACAGGTGGCCATGGTCCTTCTTTTTAAAGACATTGCCTAGGTAATCGGGTATGGACAATGGACTTGAGAGGGAGTGGTAGCTATGCCAACTGGCTCTGGGCTGGCTCATGTCTCTTGATTGCTGCACTGGGTAAACTTGATGCATGAGGAGCAAATTAATACTGGTGAGAACACAAGTCTACCTCCATTTTACTTGTTCATTCTGACTCCATCAGGAGAAAGATATGGAAAAGCTGTGACGGGGAGTGCGGCATGGGGTGGGGAGGGGGCCCCCTTCTGGGCTAGACAGCAGGCTAGATGGGAGATGGAGTTAATTAAATAAGCTGTGCATCACAAGGGGACTACTAATTGATTTCTCTGAAACTGGACCTGCGGTTTATCCGATCTTGGCTTTGGATCCCAAACATATCCTTCCAACGTGCTGGCTTATTTCTGTGTCATCTCTACTAGCACCTGCATTTAACATTTGAGGAGCATTTTTCATTCTTTTAATCATAGCTGTCGACGAAAATAATCCATAAATGAAAATTTGGGTGAGTTTATTCTGAGCTTAAATCTGAGGATTATAACCCGGGGCCTTTCTTCCCGAAGGAAGAAAGGGCACCAAGGAAGTGGGGTGCACAGACTGGTTATATACCCCCAAGAGGATGTTTCACATAGGATTGAAATGTCCCTTTTACAATAGTCGCGAGACTGCTCTGTTGGCACAGCGATTGATGGAAACAGCAGGTAGGTCTTCTGTCTCAGTGAACACAGCAGGGTGGCAGTCTGTTGTCTCCAGCTGACTGGTCACAGGTGAGCTGGGTGGTCAAAGGTGAGTGCAGCAATCAGTTCCTAGCCTAAGGAAAGATGCTTATCCCTAAGGAAATGCTAATATGGGGGGAAGTTGCACCTTTATCTCAAGGGCCTTTGTTCTGGCCACAGGAAATCTCTAAAGCAGATATACAATGCATGCTCAATGGCCTCGGTCAGGCCCTTTTGGAAAGACAAGGTCAGGCTGAATTAGGTTTACACCAAATGGCTTTCTCATATATTCCAATATATCCTATTACTTGCCATTTTTATTTGTCATAGCTAAGAGGAAACATCACAGTCTATCAGAATTGGAGGTGGTTCTCTAGTTCAGCTAGTGCAATGACTTTATTTATGCTTCTTTCCTCCCTCTCTCCCTTCCTTCCCACTCTTCCTCCCTCCCTCATTTCTTTCTTCCACTCTTCCTCCCCTCCTTCCTTCCTTCTTTGTTTCTCCCTTCCTTCCTTTCTTCCTACCTTCTTTTCTTTCTTCCTTCCTTCCCTCCTTCTTTCCTTTTGGGGTGAGGTGAGGAAAAAGAAGTTACAGACATTAATCCACTAGCAATAGAGTGAGGATTAAAATTCTTCAGGTCCTTGACACTGTGGACAGCCACTCAGCTCACTGTTCCTGCTCTTGATGCCTAAATCTATTTTTAACCAGATCCCCATTGAATTTTGAGTGTGTAACTCGTGTTGGTGACAGACATGATAGAGACAGTGAGAGAGGCTGCCTTTGAAGCCATCATTGCAACCTGCAACCCAAGAAGACAGGCAAGTTGGCCTAGAGGCTGCAGAGCCTTTACTCAATAGAGCCACAAGGCCCCCTGCCTGAGCTGTTGTTCTTTCACAACCAACAGTAATACCCTCGGGAAATATTTGGTTGCCTGGAAACAGAAGCCCATCACTGAATTCATTAATATTCGGCTAATATGTTTTTATGAGCTTTATTATATGAATTTTCTCCTTTGATCCTAATTAACGGGTAAATATCATCAAATGAAACATTCTCAAGGATTTATGGAGCTGAGCTTGAATTTTCAGTGTTCTCTTTTCATCCCCTAATTTCCTGTGATTAGGTTGATACTTTTCCTGGATTCTTGTTCTGATTACAAAGCCAGATGACGTAAAATTTGTTCACTGAGAAAGAAAAGAGGCTCAGACCAATATTCTTCCATTTGGAGTGGAGATGAGGGGTAAAATCTACCTGTTTAAGAGACAATTGTTAACGTTTAATTCAACTCTGTAGGAGCAGACCTGAATTTCTGTCCAGAGATAAAGTTGGATTGTATGACTCTGGATTAAACTCATGAATATCACAAATGTGTTTCTAGATGGATGGTTAAGGTAAAAGATGCATCAGCTAAAAAGTTGCAGGTGGAGAAGGGCTAACAATTCTTAGGCAACTGCTTTCAAGGTTTACCATTGAAGCTCTTTATTCACCTTAGCTAAAAGTCAATTTTTAGATAGTGTTATGCGTTGAATTTTATCCCTCCAAAAATATGTTGAAGTCCTAACCTCCAGTACCTGTGAACGTGACCCTATTTGGAAACAGTCTTTGCAGAGGTAGTCAAGATAAGGTCATTAGGGTGGGTCCCAACCTAACATTGATGTCCTTATAAGAAAAGGAAAAGACACAGAGAGTGAGACACAGGGGGGAAGGCCATGTGACAAGGAGGTAAAGTTGGGAGTGACACATTTACAAGCCAAGGAATGCTAGGGATTGCTAACAACAAGCTAAGAGAGAGGCATAGAACAGATTTTCCCCTACAGCCTTCAGAGAGAGCATGGCCCTGCCGCATCTCGATTTCAGACTTGTAACCTCCATAACTATAGAAGAATAAATTTCTCTTTTTAAAGCCACTCAGTTTGTGGTAATCTGTTTTGCTAACCCTAGGAAACCAATACAGAAATAACATCACATGCTTCAAATGGTTTAAATATTTGCTTTATCCATAAATACTGAAATATACCAAATTTTATAGAAGAGTTCTAAAAATAGGAATGGTGAGTAAACTTTCTGGTTTAAATGCACAAAATAGATGTACGTACTGCCAATTCTCAAAAAAGACTCTTTCTAGTAAATTCGATCAACAGAGGCTACACTAAATCTACATCCTGAAAAGCATATTCAAGAGGATTTAGTTTTCGTAAATATAATCCATAGAAAATAATATCAATTAGGAAGTTGAAAATTAAAAAAAAAAGCAAAAAAGTATTTGGCTAAGACATGTCCTATATTTGATTTTTTCATTGCTTTAAGATTTTTGGTTGGAGATATAATTCATTAATTCATTAATTCATTAATACACTCATTTATTTAATAACCCCCTCATCAGTCATTCCTTAAGAATGTATATATGATGTTTTATAGATGTTTTGTTCTTCTCATCTGTCCTTTTAACTGATGATTTCATGACTCAGAGTTATCAATATTTGACAGATACCCTCAGCATCAAGATAGTCACATAATAGAGACTCAAGAGACATGATGTCAGTTACCAGGAACTTTTCCTTAGTTTTAAAACAAAATAGCCCATTTATTCAGCTAATATAGTTTTATTATTGTCACATTAAATGGGGTATACCAGTATCCTGAAAGAATGAGCTCTTGAGATAAAATTAAAAAGACCTCACAACTTACAGCTAATCTTATTTACTGAACATAAAATTTGGAGCTTCAAGACTCTAATCTATCAACTCTCCTTGAACATCTGCATTTGCTGTCGTTGGCTTTGGAGATGTAATATTGTATAAGTTAAGACAGAGGCTTGAATTATTTTATTACAACAAGCAGAAACCTTATAATAATGAGTCCCCAAAACTACTGGGCAACTTTTTTCACATTAAAAAATTGTAGAAACTTTTAAAAAATAACTTTTTGTAAAAATTCTAGATAAAAGTCATTTATCAGATGGTTCAGGGAAGAGATTGTTTTCACCAATATAAAACAATATTTGAAATGTGAATAGAAAGTTATGTTATTAACAAAATTGCTAGTAATTCAGCAGGAAGACATACTTGTATATACACCCAGTGCTTCTCCAGTTCTTTTCAACAAAAAACCACAAATGAAAGAATTAATTTGCCAGGTTTTGAGGACATAATCTAAAGCAATTGTCACAAGTACAGAATTTCTTGCAAATCTAATTAATTTCAATATTAATGAAAGTACATTCTTTGCATGATATGCCGGTTTTATTGTAAAAACATCAACTATAATTTATTACCATAGAGCAGCAGAATTAATTATCGAACAAGAGATATGAAGTGGACATTGCTACTGCTGCCCCAAACTGGATCTCCTCACTTTCATGGCCAAAAAGAAGGCCATGTTTCACTTCCTAGTCTCGTGTAGTAGTCAAGGTCAAATGACTATTGTCTTAGTAGATTATAAGCAGAAGTGAAGTGTAACACTCCTAGTTCAGATTGTGAAAATCCACCTCATTTCCAACCATTTCTTCCCTTTTGATAGTGAATGTGGAAGGGATGTGTTCAGAGGATGAAGTCACATGATTGAAACAGATTAGATCACTATGTCACTGAGCAGTAGTCAGCTAGATGGGTCTGGAAAGGATCCAACATAGAGCAGGTTTGGGGCATTTAGGAAATAAACTATGCAATAAGCCACTGAAGTCTTGGGTTTATTTGCCAACACAGCATAAGTCCAGGTTATCCTGACCAAGAAAATAGGCCATTTCTATCATTTAGCTTCACAAGTCTCATGGCCCCCAGCAGTGTGTGTAGCTAGAATTGAAAACAGGGTTATATTTGAATTTCCCCAGCGTATTCCCAATAAGATATAAACATAGGGTTGACAAAGGGACTAATGGGTCAGCCAGAGCATGGTGGATCACGAATGCCAGGCTAAGAAATTTAAACTTAATTCTTTAGGCACTGGGCAGCTGTCAAAGGTTACACTGTAGGAGATTGGACTGATCAAAGCTTTGCTTACAGAGATTAGTATGATGTTTGGGAATCCAAGCTAAAGAATTGGAGCAGGGAAAGTCTGAGTGAAGGAGACCATTTAGAAGGCTGTTGAAAGAGTCCTGGTAATTCTTGACAGTCTCATGGGCCAACACGGTAGGCACAAGAGTAGACAAGAAAGCTATTTTGGAAAGACACTCGAAATAGAACTGAGAGTATGTGATAACTAGGGTAAAGAAGAAAGAAAAAAATGACTACAAAGTTTCAAGTGTGAGTTACAAGTAATGTTGGTCCTGTGAACAGAAATAAGCCATCTAACTGGAAGAGATTTCAAAGAGATTTTTGCCTGACCATAAATTTTCAACAAACTCAGGGCTGCCCTTCTCCTATCCATGTGGAAACTCAGACTTTTTCCATCTTGCGTCATCACCATCTTAGCACGTAGCCTCCACCCTTACCAAAGGCAGAGAGTGGGTTAGGCAGTTGTGCAGGGGCTTTTCACAGCCTGAACCTGGAGCTGATCTTCCTTTTGTTCACAGTCCTTTTGGCTAGACTAGTCACATAACCCTGAGCGACCACAAGAGATGGGAGATGGAAACATACTTAACCACAAATCAGCTAAGCTAGGCATTAGCAGGTATGTACTTCTACTGCTCCTGGCTCAGTCAGGCACAAAGAGGTCATTGATTCTCGTGTTGTGGAGGGGAGAACCCTTCGTGCCATACCGTATATTAAACGCAAAGGAGGCCATCTAGTAAAGTTTACAGTGGTCTATTAAATCTAGAAAATTCAAGGCAAACTGAAATTTCTAAGAGAAATAATGAAAGACTTTTGGGAGTAGGAGTCTTTTAATTATGCAGAATTGGTTGTCTGAATAGCCACATTTACTCGGAGACTATCAACATTCCATTTCATTTAGCGCTGGGTAAATTTCAGAAGGGTCTGCTCACATTTCTACCCTTTTTACTCTTGTGAGGGAATAAAATAACTTCCCCTTACAAGCCATTCTCATTAAAGGAATGGCTGGTGTTCTCCTTTATCACAAAACCGAACCATTCATCAAGATGGGCAAAGCCACAATCCTGTGGACTGAAACTAAAGTTTCAACTAAAGGTTAGGGTTATTCAACTAAAAGGTCACTTACAGTGCCAAGTATTTGCTTGTTGTCTCTCAGCTACACATGTCCCTCCATATTCTAAACTGTACTGCTAGGGCAGCGAGTTGGCAAACAATGCTTCTCAGACTCCTGGTCTACCTGGCTTTCTATTGTGCTCCACCAATAGAACTCTGTTGGGAAATCAGAAGGCAGGAAAAAGAGAGACATTTCCCACTCCTGGATCTGACGGTGTGGCGGTTGATGTAGAAGTAACAGAGATAGAGTGATTTCAGACTCCAGCATCTAAGGCAGAAGCTTCACATTTTCCCCTATTTCAGCCCTGGTCAAGGTGGCACTCATTCAGCGGAAGTGACCACAATATCACAGGTAGTAATGCATCAATAGGTACAAACTAGCACCTTCCCATGGGTCTACCCAGAACGTTAGTAGCTCCTAATTTTTGTGCATTACTTAATTTTCATTCTGCTCCTCCAGCCATCTGCCTATTCCCCTTTTACTCTCGTAGTCCTTCCTACTCCACTGTAACCAATTTTCTGAATTAAATCCTGTGTGTTGGAAATTTTGAAATACCTGGAATGATTCACAGGATCCTGACTGATGTGGTGGGAAGAATTCTAGGTCTTACTCTGTAAACAGCAATTTCGTGTGGGCTTACGGCATCTTCAGACTGGACCCAGAGTACGACAGGAGTGGTGCACCTTCAAGGAGCCAGATGCTGGCAGAAGCCAGTGAACTAAGGTAAGGAGGCAGCAGATAAGAGCCACTTGGCTGTCTATTGTTCCTGTAAAAAATCCACTTTTTTCCTAAAGGAGGTGTAATTACTTTAAAATTCTATTTGTATAGTGAATAAAGGGAAACCATTTTGATAGCTACATTTGAAGCATGTATGGAATCAAAGAAGCCTGGATTCAAATGTTAGCTTGATCACACACAAGATGTTAAATGTCACTGATTCTCACTAGCGTTTTCTATAAAATGGAACGACATTACTGTCATAATATTAACGTATATTCATTATAGTGTATTTGTTATTACTGTTAAGTGCTAAGTGAGATTAATAATAATCGCTAACATTTCTCGAGTGTTGGTAGTGGCAGTCCTGGGCTGGTGCTTCTTCATATAGAGTATTGTATAATCCACAAGGCTGTGAAGTGGGTTTCACTGTTATACACATTTTACAGATGAATAACCTGAAGTTTAGAGAGGTTGAATAATTTGTTCCAGTCATTGACTTAGTATATTCGAAGCCAGTCCTCTAAACTCTGCAATCTGACTCTCAAATCTGACTCCCACGCTAGCAACTTAATCATCACATGACAATCCCACCCTCATTGTATCAAAACTGCCACATACAGAGCCTGACACATGTCTGGCACCTAAGAGATGGCAGATATTATTACTTACTACTAACAACGACAAGGATCACTTGGGCTGAGGGCAGCTGACTACGCTCAACCATGAACATCACAGTTTAGATGAGGATGCCAACATTGACTTGGCCTCCCCTGTTTGCTTTCACACTGAGCCAACACGGCAGTTGCAATGTAATATGGGTAATGCCGTTGAGTCAAAATGCCCCTACCCCAGGGGGAGTTGGAGGGGGTTCACATTTTCTCTGGCTATAGACACACAAAAACAGAAGGACACAGAAGATGAGCTGCCTGCAGATGTTAGACAATATGCCCACTCCTCCTCCTTACTGTAAGCCAAGTTTATTGGTTGGAATAATGATTAAAATAACGAAGTGTCAGAGCTGAATTAGAGAAATGACCTGATCCAGCAAAATAACTGGGACCCTAAGAAACAATGTATCACTTTCTCAACACTTCTCCTCAGATCATTTTCAATGACCTCCTCTTTGAATCCTGCCTTGAAACCCTGCCTCCCTTTGTGTGTCCCCTTGAAGCACTTTGTGGTATGATGGATGGAGCATGCCACATAAAAATAAATTGGATGGTATTCCCTCCTATTATCTATGATTCTTTGATCTTCCAACAGAGTTTCTAATAAACATTTGAATTATTTACAGTAATCTACAGAGGCATTTTAATAGTGCGTATGGTCAAGGGAAGAGAGTGAAAAATGTCTTTGTGTCACTCTGACGGGGCCAATGAACCATGACGCAAATGATTGCCTGCCTCATTTGTAATTATTCATGGTAAAGATCTTCATTCAGCGGCAAAAATTTTCTGGCACTGGGTCCTACTGATTATGGGAGCACGAGAATTATTTGCCACAGTCTCACCCGAGGACAGACTGTACTGCACCCAAAGTTTGGGATGGACTTCAGTGAAACGAATGCAGAAGCTGACAACTGATACTGCCAGTTAAGTCACCCACAGCCTAATCCCGGGAGAGAGAGAAGCATTTAGGCTCTGCTTCTCCTCACGCATAGAGAAATCCTGGTGTGGTCACTCTGGTTGCATTCTTGTGCATTGTTGATACTGCTGTTCAACTATACAGAAAAAAATTTAGCCAGCCGCTCTTATCCGTGATGTCACCTTATGCATACAAATGGAGACCAGTGTGGGTTAAGTCATTGGAGTTTGTCTGACGAGACTGGGTACCTCTAAACTAACTTAAACCAGACACTGCTATGTAGATATTCTGTTCTTGTCTAACATCTATGGTCATATTTAGATTGTTTTCCAGCTAGCTTCCATCCTGCCCCATCTACCTCCTCGTTTTTGACTTTACCTTCTACTCTAAGCGGTGTCTTCTGTCTGGAGTTCTCTTTTAATGGATCATTTTCCCTTTTACAGGTTGATTTCCTATGTTTTCTAAGAATTTGGGGAATACCTCTCCCCTGGAGATCCTTCTGCTGAAGCCCCTAGCTTCAGCCTCTTAGGATAACATGACCTCAGCACCCTAGGGAAGGAAAGTCAAAAAGGCAGAGAAATGAGTGACTCGCTCCAGAAGAGTCCCTTGGATACCTGGGACTTCTAAGCAAATCAACACTGAAGTTCTCACCCAGACTAACGGAATTAGGATTTCTGGAGCTGAAGTGTGGGCATGACATTGTTTAGAGTTTCAAGATGATTTGAATGTTCTACTGGGGCTGAAAACCACAGATCTAGATAATCTGGCATCTCATTTCCAATTAGGAAAACAGAAAATACTAAGCAGCTATAGTTGATCTATATCTACACGGATGGAATTAATTGAAAATTGATATTCAGTCAAAAATTATTGATCAAGCATTGCCCATGCATCAAGTCTTTCCAGAAGCCAGCCCTGACCCTGGTACATCTAAGGTATGTGGGCCAATGCATCTTCTTTCTGCTTAAACCAGCGAGGTTGAGGTTTCTGCCACCTCAGATTTCTCCTTGATACGAAGGGGATGAAAAACAAGGGAATGTATGAGGGTAAGAGACAGTGAGTGAGTGTGTGTGTGCATGTGTGTTAGCGAGTATATGAGGAAGTGTGTTTGTGAGAAAGAGGTTATCTAACTGAAGAAAACACTATCACACCATCGAGATGAGAGGAGAAGGGCATTGAAACCGTTGTTCGAGGTGTTTTAATGTATGACGACTGAATTTTTCACTAACTTGCCATAATTTTATGACCAAATTAATAAAATAGAGCACTTGTTTTATCATCATGTGGGTACTATGTGTGTATGGTGGGGGCAGAGAGAGAGGGACAGAGTAGGTGTGCGTGCCTGTGTGTGCATCACAGAGAGAGAGGTGTAGCTGGCGAGGGTATGCAATGAAGGTCCTTTATCACAAATTCTATTTTCTGGGAGGACATTTTACCCCAAACAGATATTATAATATAAGAGCTTGTTGGGATGGAACGAGCATTTAAAATGGAAATTTTACAACATTCAAATGTGCTGTTAAAGGTTGCCACTGGAGAGGAACGAAAGGAAACGTCCTTGCGGCACTGCGGCCATGGGCGTGGGCGTAGGCGATGAAGACGTGTGTAAATGGTGGTGAAAGGCCAAACGCACAGAACTGAGGTGGGGAGATTGTACATCATGAATTGCACGGTTACACGCACACACAGTGAAGGAACTCTGTGGAAACCAGATCGAAACCTGGAAGACTCGGATCTCCCTATTTGAACTAGGGTTTTGAAGCTTTTAGCCTCAAAAGATAGTGTTGTCTCATAGTCTTGACAATTAGGGAAAATACAGTTAGAAAAGAATCATGTGATCCTTAGTAATATTTTTAGGTTGTTTCTTTGTTTTTGCCAGTGTTTGAAATTTTCCTTTATAATTAATGTGGGCTTTCCTGTGAGGAAAGTATGTTTACATATTTATTTTACTAATCTACCTCCTACTGGAAACAGAAACCCACGCATTTCCCGCATATTTTCAAGGAAAATAGCATGACATATTTCTCTGGAGCAGCATGAGTAAAAGCATGTGACTATAAAGAAATAAAATTCATTCTAATTCAAAAAAACATTAAAGTAGGTGTCCTACTATGTGCAAAGTATTGGACTAGGAATAAAATATAAAACATACAATATATCCATTCTCCCAACAAAGGTTTATTGGACACCTATCGTATTGCAGTGTCTCTGCTGTGTGTTATAGACATGGTTTAACTTAATTATTGCAACAAACCAATGAGGAAGCATATTACTCATTATGTAGAGATGAGAAAAAATGAAGGCAGTATTTTCTCAGAATATAAAACCTATGTGTTTTCAGTTATACTAAATTTTGATGAGCACTATGATGTACTAAGTACGTTTCCCATTATAACTGCTGTCTTAATAAAACTTCTCTGTTAAGATTACCATATTATTGATGAAGGAAATGAAGCTCAGACAGAGTAAATAACTTCACAGGCACAGAACAGCAATTTAAATTCAAGTCTGTTTGACATCAAATCCCATTCTTTTTTTCTCACTAGTTGACCAACTGAAAGTTGGAGGAAGGAAACGGGATAGGGAGAAAGAAGAAAGAAGATAAAGGAGATAAGATATATTAAAAACTAGACGTTATACATTGACGTTTGTAATGCACACTTCCAAGTAGTACTCCTGGGTGACTGTCTGAAATCCTTTGTAGCTCTTATTTTGATAGCTAAGTGAAAGGGCATTCCAGGAGGTTTATAAGGTCTTCAATTTCCAGTAGGTAAAATTAAAAACAAAAGTAGGAAAATGAGAAAATGATGCAAAACAATTACAAGCAATAAAATTAAGATTATAGGTGCTCTTTTCTTTCTTTTATTTTATATTTATTTATTTATTTATTTTGAGGAAGATTAGCCCTGAGCTAACATCTGCTGCCAATCCTCCTCCTTTTGCTGAGGAAGACTGGCCCTGAGCTCACATCCGTGCCCATCTTCCTCTACTTTATATGTGGGACGCCTACCACAGCATGGCTGCCAAGTGGTGCCATGTCCACACCCAGGATCCAAACCGGGGAACCCCGGGGCCACCGAAGTGGAATGTGTGGACTTACCTGCTGTGCCACCTCTTTCTTTCATTTTTAACTGTATATTCTAAATATTAATTTGAAATCAGTAAGCATATATGGCTTTTGGGAAAAAAAGAAAAATGTTACTTAAAAGAATAGAGGAGGATGCAAATCAATCTTATTCCTTTAAGTTCTTCTTGTGGAGTCAACCACGTACAGCAATGTCTGGTTTGACAGCTCTTATTCACCAGACTTGGGTCTTGGAGATGGGAAGAGCCCTAATCCTCCAGCAAAATTATCTTTCAGAACATAATTGTGTGCTATCAGTGTATATCCTCGGGGAAATGGTGGCAATTGCTCAAAATAATTCTGCAAATGACTTGGGCAATAACGGCATTATTTTTGGAGGAACATCCCCTCCCAAAGGGGTTATTTCGAAGAAGAGAAAGTTATTTTAGAGCTCTCAGTTTGTTAAACATCCATCACAGTATGTTTCAGACTCAGTCAGTGGTCTACTGAACCAAAAGGAAGACAAAGAGTTTAAAAAGTAAGCTGGACACGTTGATAGATTAGAACCTGGAAACAGTGTCTTCTCTTGATCACTAGAGTGCTCCACTCATCTGGTTTTCAAGCTACTTCATTGGCCACTCCCTCTGGGTCTCAGTTGATCATTCCTCCTTCTCTCTCGGGTCTCAGTCCTAGAGCTCTTCTTTATACTTAATCACTCCTTAGATGACATCATCTAATCACATGTCTTTAAATTCTATCTCTATGCTGACAGCTGCTAGATTTACATCTCAGCCTAGATAGCTCCCTGATGTCTAGGCTCTGATGTCCAACTACTTACTTAATATCTCCACATGGATAACTAATACATATTTGAAACTTATCATGTCCAAAACCACATTTCCGATCTTTCCTCCAACCTGACTGTCCTACAATTTTCCTCATCTCGTTTAAGGGCAGCTCTCTATTTCTATTTGTTCAGGCTCAAAACTTTGGAGTCATCCTTGATTCCCTTATTTATTGTTCAAAACACACCCAGCTCCCCAGTAAATCCTTTAAAACATAACCAGAATCCGGCACTAACCCGTACCTCTACCACCACCCCGTTGGTCAAACCACCACCATCTCATACCAGTTGCTCCCAGTTGCTCATCTGCAGTCAATTCCTAACGTAGCAAGCAGTGTAACCTTTTCAAAATATAGGTTAAATTGAGTCCCGATTCTGCTCAAAATCTACCAATGTTTTTCCATTTCACAAAAAGTAAAGCAAAAATCTTTATAAGGGCCTATCAAGTTTCACAAGATCTAAACCATCATTAATTCTCTGACCTCCTTACCTGCAACTCCTCTTCATTCCCTCTGAGCCAGCCACCTGGTCTCTTGCTGGACCCGAATGTGCAAGTCCCGCTACCACCTCAAGACCTCACTCTTGCTGTTTTTTGCTCCAGGAACACTCTTATCCATATAACCAATGTCAGAGTTCTCTCCTTCATTTGAGAGATAAAGTTAACTTATATTCTCCAAAGGAAATGCTTCTAAAATGGAATAGAGTCAGTAGCTAACTACTGATTTATTTTCTATTGAAAAGGGCAAGTTCCATGACAGCAGAGGTCTCCCAATTTCCAGACCAAATCTGGCCATCCAACCCTAGCCATGCACCAGAAAAATGAGATGGAAACTAAAAGCTGAGAAAAGTCAGGGATCTTCTACTCCCATGGAAGAAGTCTCAGGAAAAAGACCCACGGCTTCAAAAACTCTAGGTCTAAGGACCTTAGAAAGTCTTCTGTGTATTTTTATCTGAAAATATACTCTTAGCCCAGTAATTTGAAATGGAAGCTTCAATTTCCTTATAGGTACAATTTCACTTTGTTTCATATCACAACTGAGCATATATTGCAATGCTCATCTTCCTCTTGAATTTCTTTCTTTTTATATTTCTCGCCAGTTATCATACTTCAATAATAAGACAAATTTGTGTTATAAAATGGTAGATCAATATATAAAGAAGAGCTCATGTAGGGCCAAACCCTTAGCGAATTAATGTCAGTCTACATATAAAATTCAAGTGATAATATCTACCTTCAAGTAACACTTGGCTATTAGACCTAGAATATGCAAAGCCCTGTGGTAGTCACCACTGATTCTCTAAGATAAAATTTTAAAAAAATCCAACTCTGGGCCTCAAGGAGTTTATAAATGGGTCAGGCACATACAACTCAAATATAATTGATAGGGTGGCAAGTGCCATAATTAAGCTATGAAGAGCTTTAAGCAGAAAAAAATGGAGACAAATTTAATTTAAATAATACAATTAGGAGAAATTTCTGAGGTGACGTCTTTTTAATGTGGGCTTTAAAAGACAAAGAGAATTTCAACAAGTAGGAATGGAGAGGAGCCAGGAAAGGCTTCGTTTATGTAGTTATTCATCCATTCATCATAGTAAATACTTACTGGGAATCCTCTATGGGTCAAGAAATGTGTTCGATGTGGGGAAGGTGTTTCTCATTCAGAAGGAAGAGGTGACAAGGCACGTGAACATTTAGGGAGAAGAAATTGGCGGAGGAATTGGTGAGATAAAATTTTACACAGTAGTTAGTTGATAAAATAGGACGGGTAGAGTGGGGACCAGAGGAAATGGAAATGGAAATGGTGTCTTGTTTCTAAAAGTGTATGATTTTATTGTAAAGTTCTATAGAAATATCAGTTTTTATTATTATAGTCAATAGTCTTGAATAGCGTGCTTAAATATTTTGAGTGTATGCAACAGCAAGGTTTTTTGAACAGGGAAATGACATTCTCAGCACTCTTCTCAAGAGGAAAAAAAATGTTAATATGCCCCAAAGAACACTGGGATAATGGGGTTCCTCAAAAACAAGTCCCACAAATGCCTCTATTAAAGAATTTATTCTGTGTTTGCTCCAGGGCAATCAACTCATTTAGGTATAAATAAAACAGGGAAGCGCAAGGCAACACATTTGGTTACAAAGAAACTTGCTTTAGAGGGATTTTCTTAAAATTATTAAATGTATATGATGTCCCAAATACAGTTGCTTTGTACTTGAGTTATGGGGTTTTAAAGTGTTTACTTTGGGCTGACTGATACAGTGATGATCCCTGGCCATTTCTCTCTAAAAGTTCTGAGCCCCACAACAGCCAGTCTCTCTTTGCTATGACCATGTTAAACGTTTCCATTTGCCCAGCACAGCATGCCTCACATTTCCAATCTATTCAGTTAGCCATTGGGATTACAGATACCTGAGGCTCTCTACTCTGCGGCTGTGTTCCATAAACACATTGATCATCAGTGTTTGTGTATTTAGATCCATACATTCAACTTATGTAAACTAGAGTAAACATTAGGGCAGATACTCCCACCTGTCCTAAGAATGTTCAACTCCATTTCCCACTGCCTGTCTTCCTATTGAATCTGGCTAGAGGTGATTTTCTGATCGCCTGCCTGCCAAGATTTAAAAAGCTGTCCTGCTGGATACAAGGCACTGGGGGCATAGACTTCACCAAAGCCAATTCAATTAGAATTAGAATTTAGCACACTGTTCAGTCAGGCCTCCTCCCATCCTCACTGAGTAGGTTCAGTAACTCCCATTTGACCATAAGGAGAAATTTCGGTGTATATCATATGTTCAAATTTACCAAACAGTACAGCTTCCTCAGGAGCTAAAAACAGGATCTGATTTTCCTCTGCAATCTTCCTGCCATGTAATTTCATTGCCTTCCAAACTCAATGTTTCCTAGATGGCTTTTGTGATATACATGTAATAAACTGAAAACAGACGCTGGCTGGTGCACCTGAAGAAGTGGATGTCCAGGACCATCTTCCCAGTATACACATAGAGTCCTGGGGCACCTACAAAGTTCAGAATTGACCACTTGTCACAAAAGAAACAATAGAGTTATTCAAAAGGCAGGCTATGGGGCAATGAGAAGACAAGGAGTCAACGACTCAGACAAAAAAACCAAGGTTATCCCTTCTCCCTCTGCTCAGATCTGTGGATTGGTGAATTGTATGTGAGTTGAGGATTTCACAGAAGCCAAGGTATGTGAAGACACAGCTGAGCCAATGCTGGAGTTGGCAGACCACAGTGGGTCCCTAGGAGGATGGACGTCGAGGACACACCTCCAAACCTCAACTCTCTGGGGCTCAGTCTTTAGCTTCCTTCACCTCTCTACCCCGATACTCCCAAATTTGTGTTTTTCAGATCCAGCCTCTCCCCTGCACTTGAGACTCATTTACTCCACTTCTAACTACACGTAGATGTATTCGAGACTTCTGAAACCAAACAGGTCCAAAACAGAACGCTTAACCTCCTTCCCAAATCCACTCCTCCCAAAGACTTCTCCATCTAATTAAATGGCATCAACTTTTGCCCAGTTACTTAGTCAAGAAGTCTAGGCATCCTCTTGATTCCTCTTTTCCCTGATATTCCTTATATAATCCATTTAACATGTCCTGTCACTGCTATTTTCGAATTATGTAATGAACTTGATCAATTCTTACCAAATCGACTGCTAACATGTAAAGCCAACCCTGGTCATTTCTCCCCTAGACTACCACGAAGACCTCTAACAGAGTCCCCTGCTTCTGGGCTTGCCACATACTGTCCTGCGCCCTCCACAATGGCTTTTCCATGCATAGAAGCCAGAGGGATCCTTTTTAATAAGAAAATCAGATCATATCACTCCCCTGCTGAAAATGCTCCCATGACTTCCCACTGGGTTTTGAATAAAATGGAAAATCTTTAGCAAAGCCTACAAGATCCTACATGGTTTGGCCCGGCTCACGGCTAAGCCCTCACCTCTACGCACCTCTCACTCCCTCGTTTTGCTGTACCCTCACTCCTGTTATGCTTGCAACATGGCCAGCACTTTCTTGCCTCCAGGATTTTATACTACCTGTCACTTCTTCCCAAGATGTTTTTCCCCAGGAGATTTGGAGGGCTAGGTACTTCACATCATGTGGGTTTCAGTTCAAATACTACATCCTAGACCATGTTACCTAAAATAACCCTCATTTCCACCCTCTATATACTGACCCAATTACACTCAACTGCATTCTTTTTCTTCTTAGCACTCACACCACCTGAAATTATATTGTCTGCTTAATACCTGTAAAATAAAAAGAAATTTCCATATGAGGTCAAGACTTTGTTTCATTTACCAGTATTTCTTCAAATGTCACACTAGTGCCTGGCGTATAATAGGCGCTGAATACATATTTGTTAAATCATAACACAATTTTGGGGCAGAACAAAATAGCTGCCAACCTTCTGGCCATACTGTGTGATCACTGTGTTAAAACTATTTGGAATTAGTTTCAAGAGACTTTGTATTTTGATATGCCATCTTATAAATTCAATGCTTATTGTGCATAGATTCCTATTCAGTTCTTTTTTTCCTCTTTTTAATGAGTACAAGTGAAATGAATAACCACAACCCTTCTTGTTTTGTATTGCTATCACTCCTGGGGGTGTTGGAATGGAAAATGAGATCCAAGGACAATTTTTCTTAAAATAAAAGCCTGAGGAATGGTGAAAAAAAAAATGCACTGAAGCTGGATTCATATGTTTCTTGAGTGTTAGAGTAGATGTTTCCCCAAGAAAACCTCAACCTTGTGCAGGAATTCCTATCTCTGAATTAGGGATCAGGGCATCTCTGTAAAGTTTTAAGCAGAAGGCTACCTAAATAAGACTCAGAATTTAATTAAATTCCCATGAATGTATTGTAATGGAGTTTACTAAAAATATGAAATAAAACAAATATTCTGTATTTGTCTTTAAAGATTCCACATACAGAGAAAACTATAAAAAGTGCCAATATTGGCAAACACTTGAGAGAGTACCTGGGCCTTGGATGTTCGATCTAAATATAGTAACCTAATGGTATCTACCCTCACTCAATTATGATGAAGATGAAATAAGAAAAAGTACGTGAATAGGCTTTGATAACTGTAATGTGCTATAGAAACATAAGGATTAGCAAGAGTATTGTCAGTGAAAGGGGTTCCATTAGATCTGGGAAGGCCCCAGACTCAATTAGTCACATGGTTTGGCCCAGTTACACCCCTTTCCTTCAACTCAAGTAGAGGGTCATGTATGGTATCACAGAACAAACACAGACCTGGGAAGCAGGATACTGTGACTCTAGTCCCAACTCTAGCAGTGGCTCACCAGATGGCCTCAAGTCTTTCATATTATCTCTCCCCTTGACTTTATTTTCTATAAAAAGAGGAGCTTAAAGTCGTGACCTCTAAGCATGTGCAATCTCTAAATGTTATGCTTTTTCTATTCCGTGGTTCAACCATAGTATGAGGCTGTTAAATCATGAGAACTCGAGTAGATGCTATGTTATGCCCACTCCTCGTGTTCTCTACCAGGACAAGAAACTCAAGGAAATGTCTTTAGGGTAAAGGCCATCCTAGTGGACTGAGAAATCAGTCTCATACTTGGCAATCCAATAAGAGCTGGGCCGTGGTTTTAGTGATCAGATATGCTAGACCATGAGAGGTAGTCTGTGGCCTGAGAAGTTATCTCGCTGGCCACACCACTTTCCCCCAAGAGACAGAAACTGGATACCAAAGGCAGAACAATAGAATTAGCCCCTATGACACTGCTTTTCTCCAAGTTTAGAGCAGCCGCATCAAATCTTTTGCTTTATGAAATGGAGGTCTCGCTCTCAATCTCTCTCTCTCTCTCTCTCTCTCTCTCTCTCTCTCTCTCGCAACCAAATAAAATACAAAGACCTCATAAGGCAATACGAATGTTCTCAGTCTCTGTCTATATTACCATTGTCTTGCACACCCACTGTTTTCATCTGTTGCGGCAAAGTACTTCCTGCCATAAACACAGAACTACAAAAAAGAACCTTTTTTACTTAAAAAAAAAAGATTTATTTTCAATCTAAAGGAAAGGTGAAATGGAAAAGTCAGCTTTTTTCCAATTTTTAGGCTCAGATCTTCCCTCAAGTGAGAGATCTGTGGCTTGTGGTGAATCCTCTAGAGAATAATCATAGGGAGATTGTTTTATTAAATTGCATGGAACTTATCACAAAATATTAATTTTGGGTTTATTAAGACAGATAAATCTTATCTCTTCACTGACCAAGATTTGCCTTTTCTCTACCATAAATTCAGGGTGGCTCATTTGAACACCCTAGGAAGAGACAGCAGATTTCCAAGAGTAACCGAGATCTAAAATGTAAAAAGAAGGAAAAGGAAGTGGAGAAGGAGAAGGAGGAAGAGGAAAAGAAGGAGGAGAAGAGGGTGGCAGAGTAGACGGGGAGGAGAAAGGAAAGAAGGAAGGAAGAAAATCGGAAGTAAGAAGGAAGGAAGGGAAGAAAGAAGAAAGAAAGAAAGAAAAAGAATGAAGGAAAGAAAAAGGCTTTCTCAGTTAGAAAAACAAGAAAAAAATTAATATCAGGCAAGCATTCAGTGCTGTAAGAACACTTAGGCAATGGAATCTGTCTAAGGGTCTGGTTTAGGAATCTAAGCATCAGGTATAGCGTGTGCAGTCCTCAGGAAACCACACACCCAACTCCTAGGAGAGTTGAGTCAAATCTTTATCCTTCTACTATGCAAAAGCAGATTCCTTCAGTTTAGAGTATAGTATTTCCTTTTCCAACCACAGTATTAAAAGCCAAAGTCATGGATGCTCCAAAGAGCTATTAACGATCCCCTTCTTAGCTTAGTTTCCTTCCAAAGGAAGGCTATAAGAATTAGTCTGTCTGTGTGTCAGAATTTCACTCACTTACCGCCCATTTATCAAAGAAATTGCAAGCACATTTGGCAGAAGGATGGAGAGAATATAGTGGATCACGCATGATCTCATATCCACCCCAGTTTTTTTTTCTGAAGATCACAGATTTGTTTTATTGGAAATAAGGGAGAAAATATGTAAGCAATCAGTATTATGGGAGAAAGGAGCCCATAAACCTCCATAACTTTGTAACTCTTGGAAGAGTTTCTAGATTATTAAATAGTCATGGGTAGGTAACAGATCACTGAATTCTCAGTGATTTACCTTACAGAGTACTTCTTTTCTGCTCTGTAATATAACAATGTGAAAAGAAATGTCTGACTAATGCTTGAATTAAGAACGTTATTTAACATGGTTCAAAGTTCCCTAAAATCAATAAAGTGACTTTAGGCTCCTTCGACAAAACTAAGACGGCATCATCGCATTATTATTGTTGGGCAAAAAGTAAGCTCTGAATAAAGGTTTGTGGATGTGGAAGTGAGTGAATCTTGCCCCAGTCAAGAAGGTTTATGTAATCCTGAGTAGTCTAATCTAATAAACATTGCACACGGAATTTGAATTTTATTATCAAGGCCAGCAGTCTTTATAGGGAACCAAATTATTAGACTTTCTATTTATAATGTTAAGATACAACAAGAGAGAAAATTAGCTTTCCTCCTATTACCATGTTGATCGCCCCTTGAGCCCCTGCTGGGTTCATATGTAAGATGGTCCCAAGTCTCGCCTGGTACAAGGTGTCCCGTGGGAAGACTTGAAGGCGCCAAGACAGGAGTTGACAGCTCTACCCTTTCCTGTCTGCTCAATATCAGCACACTGCAACATGCTGCAGTTTCTGTGGGCCCAGTTGAGTGGAATTGTGTATTAAATTATCTGGTTTTAATTAAACTATCATAAAATGGACAAGTGGTTTAAAAAGATTTTTTTCCCAAGAGCTGCAGCCTGAAGATAATACGAATAATGCAAATACAAGTGAGCAACTCAAAAATGGCAAAGATGACACTTTCCCTGAACCTTGGGAAAGCTCTTCATCAGCCAGATGATGAAGCAAAAATGATGACAATGCAATCAGTTCTGACTGGCATCAGCTAAAAATACTTGAAATTATCAAGAACTTTATCTGAAGTATTTACATCTATCTTGTTAAGAGTGAACTTTGTCCAACGTGTATATTTTGTTCTAAGCTATTAGGTGATAACAGTATACATTCAGCCTGATTAATAAGATAGTAAAATACTATTTATTTCATTCTATTCTCATGCCTTTTCCATCATATATCACTATTCAATATAGTAGTATGTTAATTAGAGCCTAATATTGGAATTCATGGATGTGCTTTATAGATATGAATATAAAAATATATAACATTTGGGGAATTCCATACTCAATAATGTCCAATGGTAGGATACTTGAAAAAAAATTGAAAGCCTCTGCTTTAATGAAATAGTTTTAAATAGAAGAATAACCTTAAAATCTAGTTTTAGAAAGAAAATTTGATCGTATTATGGAACATAGATTGGAGGAAAAATAAGACCAGAGTTGTCAGCTAGGCTATTTCGATATAGAAGACAAGAGTCAAAACAGACCCTAGGAAATCAAGTAGCTTCTCTCAAGTTTCTAAACTACAAGAGTCCTGAGCAGAGGTATTGTCCACAAGGAACTGTCTTTTAGAGAAATAACATAAACCAGAGGAAAAACCGTAAGAGGGTAAAAAACAAACGAAACCAAGAACAAGGGAAAGGACATCTCCTAGCAGGGGAGACAGACCTCCGCTCCCCACTGGCTGTTCTGAGCTAAAACCTAGGAGGAGAAAGAGAAGCTTCCCGTCTCCTGGGAAGAGAACGGAACAACTTCCAAAGAGTTTCTATCAGCTTTTTCCTTCATAGGATCCTTGTGACGCACGTGTGAAAGGATTTACAAGGCTGATCCTCTGTGCTTCTCAAATTTGATTGGGCAGAGAAATCACCCCCTGGGGATTTAGTGAAAATGCAGATTCCTATTCAGTGACTGGATCTGGGCCTGGGATTCTGCGTTTCAAACAATCCCTCAGGTGATGCTGTTGCTGGTGGTCGGTGGACCCCGAGTAGAGTAGCGAGGCTTTAGAGCAGTAATTTCCAAACTTACCTGAACCTGTACTACGCTCAATAAAAAATGTGAGAGCATATACCCCCAATATACAAGAGCACACCCCCTTGATTTAAACAAAGGAATGTATTTGCTATCACTTGCTACCAACATTATGGGTGTTATAAAATGCAACAAAAATAGAAAATTGGAAATGATAATATTTAAAATAAATGCAAACAGAAGTTCTGATATCTTCTTCCTGCACGTCCCCCCACTGTTTGTACCCCTAATGCAGGTATCTCGCCTTGCAGACTGCAGGGCTGGAGGATGAGTATTAGTTACTTGCTTTTTAGCTAAAACATGGGTGGTCACTCCAGGTGAATAGCGGTGCCTTGAGGCATTTACATAAGCCAGCTGTCAAAGCTTCCAAAAGGGAAAGTGCTTGAATCTAGTGAGCATTTCTAATATATAATTTCCTGTAAACTTAATTCTTTTTAAAAATAGCATGATTATTCATGATTATTAACCCTTGCAAAATATTTTGTTAAACAGCAATTTTCAAATAAGTGCAGATGACCTAGAACAAATCAAGTATTTTTCTAGCTAAATTGAATTGAAATAATGCAAATTCCTACATAATCAAAGTTTTATCTTTCGTTTTGGCTATCTTTCACTTATATTCTGGGTAATCAAGAATCATAGTTTGTGTACATACAATAGCTCTAAACTGCCTAAAAGGGATCCATCAAAACAGAATTATCCACCTTTCTAGACTTCCAAAATAGTTCATAAAAGAAGTGGAAAAAATAAGGCCAAGTGTCTTTCTTGGGCTGTATAAAACTGTGTAGTTATTTTTCCCTCAAAACCAGAAAGTTTTCCTGTCTACGTCTCTGCTGTCGACTCACTCATCTTACTGAATTAGTAAAAAAAATCTAAGCTAGTTCTCAAAATCTAGTGTGTATATGAATTTCCCATAGAGTTTGTTTAAAATACAGATTCTTGGGTCTCACAGTGCTTCTTACTCACAAATCTGAATAAAATAAAATTTTCAAAAACTAGAGAGCCCAGAAACAGACCCAGAATGTATGGAAATGTGATATAAAATAGAAATGACATTTTTAATCAATAAGGAAATATTCAATTACTGGTGCTAGAACAATTGGTTTTCCATGTGGATAAAAATAAAAAGGAGTCATTTAGATCAAATAGATGGCATGTACGTACTAGGATAGTTTAAGGAATGTTTAATAAAGAGACTATTTACAGAGATGTGGGTGGGATATAGCAAAACCACAAAAGATGTCATATTCTGGGGCTAGAAACAGCAGAACTGTTACTACCTCTAGACCAAAAGAGAAAAAGGGTAAGAAACAGTTACCCAAGTCTAAAATTAGACCTATTGTGTAAGGAGGAGAACCTTGACTGTAGATGTAACTTAATCAAGAGGTACAACCAGCTACAGGCAGCACTTTAGGGAAGAAGCTGGGATATTTAAATATCCATAAACACCCCATGGCACCTTCCTCTCTCCCTCCAATTTCCTTTGGTTCCTCAATGCCTGAAGCAAACCAGAAGCCAGAGATCAAGGGATCTCTTTGGTGTACACAATATAGATGAGTATTTCTGGGCAAAGGATGCAGAAAAGAGGAGAACTGATCTAGAGGGACAAATATATGATATCCAACAAAGATTACTGTTACACATCCTACATAAACTCAACTCTAGGTACATTAGGATTCCTCTTCTCAATTCCAGTGTTCCTAAAATGTGGCTATTATTAGTTCATACTTATATAAAATAATATATCAAGTTTTAGATGAATTTTTGTTGTTGTTTGGGGGCAAATTTTCTCACCACAGGTTAAAATAAAGTTACTGTTCTATGGTTCCAGTTCTCACCACGATGATGAAATAGCATAGATTCTGACTGTTGCAAGAACAACTCCAGAAGAATTATAGAAGAAAAACCAAGATATATCAAAAACCACGTAAAAGCTCGAGAGTGCACACTGGTTTGTGTGGGGTAGCGGCTTTGTCAAAGGATAGAAAGTAAGAATTCTCTTGCTTATCCCTGACTATATTGCTTTGGGATCAACTGATGGTTCTCAAAGCCTGGCTCCAGGACGGCAGCATCAGCACCACCTGGGAGCTTGCGAGAAATTTAAATTCTTGGGCCCTATCCCAGACAAATTCAATCAGAAACTGAGGAGGTGGAGCGCATAAGTTTGTGTTTTAACAAATCCTCCAAGAGACTCTGATACTCGATGTTTCACAACCACTGGGAGAGACAATGTCTGAATCAATAGTAGGGCTGTTGGATTTAGCAAATGAAAGTTCCAGTGCACTCGGTTAAATGTGAATTTCAAATAAACAAGAAATATATGTTTTTAGTGTAAATATGCTACTGAAATTGAAATTTAACTGCAAATCCTACATTTTATTGGGTAACCCTAATCTATACCTATAATTTGTCGGAACTCTGGGCCAGGTTTCTTCTAGCATAAATTCAGGACTGCTCAGAAACACAGTAATTGGGAGGAGCTGGGAAAAACAGGTGAGTACTAACTTAGCACTGTTCAAAACATGGTATTCCAACTAGAAGCAACCAGCCGAGAGCTTGTAAGAAATGCAAATTCTCAGCCCCACCTAAAAGTCACGAAATCAGAAACTGTGGGGATGTGGCCAAGGGATCTGTGCTTGACCAAGCCCTCCAGGTGACTCGTCTGCACCCAGAAGTTTGAGAAGCATTGTGTGTACCAGCTAACCTCAGGCAATGTGTCTTGCCTTTCCAAAGCTGAGATTGAGAAGAGTTCCCTCTGTAGGCTGCTTCTCCCAGGAGAGCAGAGTCAAGCTTTGGACTGAGGAATTGTGCTGGGCCAAACCATCATTTCTGCCATATTGTTCATCAGAAGCGCGTAGCTAAGACCAGCCCACAGTCAAAGATCAGAAATTAAGCTCCATCTTGTGAAGAAGGAGTATTAAAGAGTTTGAAGATATATTTTTTAAACCATGACAGACACAAAATGTTGAAACTAAAAGGAGGGAAAAATAATAGCAATTAAATACTAACCAAAAGAAGCTGGCATGACTATATTAATCAAATAAAATTGATTAAATAACAAATTATTAGATATTTATAGGGTCACAAATAAAAAATAAAAGGTCAATTTAGCAAAAAATTATAACTTTTAAGACATAAGAACTTAATGAAATTGCTTTAAAACATATAAAGTAGGGGCTGGCCCGGTGGCGCAGCGGTTAAGTTCGCACCTTCCGCTTCTCAGCGGCCCGGGGTTCACTGGTTCGGATCCTGGGTGTGGACATGGCACCGCTTGGCATGCCATGCTGTGGTAGGCATCCCACATAGAAAGTAGAGGAAGACGGGCACAGATGTTAGCTCAGGGCCAGGCTTCCTCAGTAAAAAGAGGAGGATTGGCAGCAGATGTTAGCTCAGGGCTAATCTTCCTCAAAAAAAAAATAATAATAATAAAATAAAATAAAACATATAAAGTAAAAAAAAAGCTATGAAACTACAGGGAAAAAATTATAATTCCCCTACTTTAATAGAAAAACTCAAAACACTTCTCTTGATTCTTGGTAAGTCAAATAGACAAAAAGCATCTGTAAGGACATACAGAATGCAGAAAACACAATCAACCAGTTCAACTTAATAACCACATTATAGAGTTCTGCCTACAACAATTGAAGAATACACATCTTTTTTTCACACACACATTCAAATACTGGTTATGTACAAAGCCATAAAGAAAATTCAACAAATTTCATAAAACAAGTATTCTTCAGATCAAAATCTGACCAAAACATAATTAGGCTAAATGTTAATAACAAAAAGATTTTTTTAGAATTCCTACTTACTTAGAAATTGTTCAATGTACGGATGTGCTGAGGAAGAAATTCAACATAAAAATTTAAATGTAGTTATAATTAAATTATGATGAAAATAAATATCACATAAAATGTATGAGATTCAGCAAAATGATGCAAGATGAGATATTTATATCCTGAAGTACTTACATAAAAAAAGAAGAAAACCTCAAAATTAATTACCTAGGTGTCCATTTTATGAAGTTATCTATATAATAATAATAATGAGGAGGAGGAGGAGGAGAAGAAGGAAGGAGAAGGAGAAGAAACACAGGAGAGGTAAGGACAAAAAGGAGCCAAGAACATACAATGGAGAAAGGAAAGTCTCCTCAATAAATTGTGTTGGGAAAACTGGACAGACACAGGCAAAAGCATGAAAGTAGACCATTATCTTACACCATATACAAAAATTAACTCAAAATGGATTGAAGACTTGAATGTAAGACCTGAAACCATAAAACTCCTAGAAGAAAATATAGGCAGTACATTCTGACATCGGTGTTAGCAGCGTCTTTTTGAACACCTTGTCTACTCAGGGAAGGGAAACAAAAGAAAAAATAAACAAATAGGACTGCATCAGACTAGAGAGCTTTTGCAAGGCAAGGGAAACCATGAACAAAACATAAAGACACCCTACCAATAGGGAGAAAATATTTGCAAATCATATATCTGACAAGGCGTTAATTTCCAAAATATATAAAGAACTCAAAAAACACAACAAAAAACAAACAATGCAGTCAAAAAATGGGCAGAGGATATGAACAGACATTTCTCCAAAGAAGATATACAGATGGCCAACTGGCACATGAAAAGATGTTCAACATCTTTTTCTTTTCTTTTCTTTTTTTTACTAATGATGTTTTACTAATCATTAGGGAAATGCAAATCAAAACTACAATGAGACATCACCTCACACCTGTTAGAATGGCTATAATCACCAAGACAAAAATCAACAAATGTCAGAGAGGCTGTGGACAAAAGGGAACCCTCATACACTGCTGGTGGGAATGCAAACTGGTACAGCCACTACAGAAAACAGTATGGAGACTTCCACAAATTAAAAATAGAAATACCATACAACCCAGAAATCCCACTACTGGGTATTTATCCAAAGAACTTGAAATTAACAATTCAAAGAGACATATGCACCCATGTGTTCACTGCAGCGTTATTCACAATAGCCAAGACATGGAAGCAACCCAGGTGCCATTGACTGATGAATGGATAAAGAAGATGTGATATATATATATATACAATAGCATACTACTCAGCCCTAGAAAAGACGAAATCATCTCATTTTCAACAACATGGAGGAACTTGAGGGTGTTATGTTAAGCCAAATAAGCCAGACAGAGAAAGGCAAACACCACATGACTTCACTCATATGTGGAAGATAAACAAACACATGGACAGAGAATGGATTAGTGGTTACTAGAGGGGAAAGGAGTTCCAGGGTGGGCATGAGTGGTAAAGGGGTACTTATGTATGATGACAGATAAAACTTAGACTATTGATGGCGAACACGATGCAGTCTACACAGAAACTGATAAATAATAATGTACATCTGAAATTACACAATGTTATAAACCATTATGACCTCAACAAAATAATTTTTAAAAAATTAATAAAATAGAAAACAAAATACAATGGTAATGGTAAAAAAAACCACGAGTTGGTTCTTTGAAAAAATTAAAGTAGACAACTCTGTGGCAAAAATAATCAAGATGAAGACAAAAATAACATTAAAAAGAAATACTATAAAAATTGAGACATAAATGCAGTGTAGAAACTTAAAAGAAGATAAAAGAATATGCCAAAAATTATATTACAGGAGTTAAAAGCTTAAATGAAGTAGAAAAATTTTGGGAAAAAATGTGACATCAGATATGAGTAAAAATGAAATCAAAGTTTGATTAATTGTATAACTATTAGAAATTGTAGCACTTAAAGAAACACCAAGTCAAGACTATTTTAGTATTGATTTTTTTTTTTTTTGAGCAAGATTAGCCCTGAGCTAACATCTGCTGCCAATCTCCCCCTTTTTGCTGAGGAAGACTGGCCCTGAGCTCACAGTGTGCTCATCTTCCTCTACTTTATACGTGGGACGCCTACCACAGCATGGCTTGCGAAGCGGTGCCATGTCCACACCCGGGATCCGAACTGGCGAACCCCTGGCCGCTGAGAAGTGGAACGTGCGAACTTAACAGCCGCACCACTGGGCCGGCCCCAGTATTGATTTTTATCAATCTTTCAACGTGAAAAAATAAATGATCATCCACTGCAACCAAGTTGGGTTTTATTCCGGGTGACAAAAATAATTTTATATTTAAAACTCTATAAATGAAATTCACTACTACATTAGATCGAAAAAGAAACGTTATATAATTATTTTGACTTCAATAGATGCAAAAAGAAGTATTTGATAAAATTCAACATTCATACAGAATAAAAAGATATGGTAAATTTAATTCTAAATGGATAAATATTACAAACATTCCCTTCACAACAGGAAATGTGACAAGGGAGTCCACTGTCACCACTTCTAATCAATATTTTAAGACAAGTGCTAGCGAGAACAATAATATTTAAGAAGAGAATAGAAAAAGAAAAGTAGACTCATAAGTTTTGGAAAGAAGAAAGTAAAAGTGTCATCATTTACAATATGATATCATTTATAATAGATATGTCATAATATAACTTTACATAGAAAACTTAAAATAATATACAAAAAGTGTTTTAGAAATAGGAAAATTTAGCAAGATGGCTACAGTAACTTATAAAAAGTAGCTGCTTATCACAGAAATAGCAAGGAATATAAAATATCAATAAAATAGGCTATATTAAAACTAAGATTTTATTTACCAAAAAATAAAGAAAGTGGAAATACAGGTTTCAAATGGGGAAAAAATATCTGCAATACAGAAAATTGAAACATTAATCTCAAAAATACTGTTTAAAACATTAAAAATTCGCCAGAAAAACACCAACCAACTGAAAAAAAGTCAAATAGTGCGGAGCAAGAACAGGCATTTTGTGGAGGAGTAAATACAAATGACCAGTTAACTTGTGAAGAAATGTTCAACATAATTAGTGATCAGGAAAATGCCAATAATGACCATAATGACGTATGACTTTATGTGATTTAATGATAAAAGTTAAATCTGACGATGTCCAGTGCTGGAGAGAAGTGCACTGATTGAAGGCCATATGCCTTGCTGGAGGGAACTGCTTTGGAGAGCGCTTTGCTACCCTGCTTGGACATTCCCCCTAAATGAATAATCGCCTGGCAACTCCTCTCCTAGGTATACACCCAAGAGAAACTTTTGCACGTGGCCACAGGAGACGTGGTCCAGCAGGTTCATAGGAACACTGTTCACGTGATCAAAAATTTGGAAGCAGTCAAAATACTCACCAGCAGGAGAGTGTGCGACTAAAATGCAGTAAAATGAAATATTACTATATAACTACAGAGACAAGCAAGAAGAGAGATGAAGCTTAGTGATATAATATTAAGTAAAAAAAGAACTTTAGAAGGATTTTATATAACATGATACCAATTTTTATAAAGTAGAATAAAAATAACGTAAGTAATATAATATTTTTAAGAACTCCTATGTAAACAATAAATGTGTGAAAAGGAAAGCATGGGATTGATGAATATGGGATTCAAGCTGATCATCTTCTTTTTTTCTTTTCTTTTTTTTTTTTTTCAGGAAGATTAGCCTTGAGTTAACATCTGTTGCCAATCTTCCTTTTTTTTGCTGAGGAAGACTGGCCCTGAGCTAACATCCGTGCCCATCTTCCTCTACTTTATGCGTGGGACGCCTGCCACAGCACGGGCTTGACAAGTGGCACATAGGTCCGCACCCAGGATCAGAACCTGGGAACCTCAGGCTACCAAAGCAGAATGTGAGAACTTAACTGCTGCACCACCAGGCCAGCCCCAAGGTAATCAGAGGGATGGGAGTGGCAGAAGGATGAGGAGAACTTATGGTCATTATCAATCTGCTAGTTTCCGTTATAGGTAATAGGTTGAGGTGTGGCTATAACATTGTTAAAAATAACTAACTAAAGAAAGTGAATCATTCATAGATCAACAATGGCAGGATTTCGACAGTACAATTCCGTGTACCTGAGGTCTAAAGGAGGAGAAAAAGCCACTGTCTCCCTCGGCGAATTGAGATTCGTCACAGAAGCTATGACTGCAGTGAGGAGCTGGGCAGACATGAGGTCTAGAGAGTTTTTTCTTTATTGAGCATTAGTCCTTTTGCCTCTTGGAGAAGGGGTTCTGTGTCCTTTGTGGAGGCCAGGAGTTACCTGGCACTGTCCTTCCTCTGTCTCTTGCAGCAGTCAGAGAGCTCTAGCTAGCACGGCAGATTCCACAGTAATAGAAATGTACATAGGATGGCAATTTCCACAGTCAGCTTATACGGCAAAGACTGGTCCAGATGTGCTGTCTCAGAGCCTTTTCATTCTAGTTAACACTGCTGCCAGATACCCCATAGTTCACTCTTACATCCTGCCCTTGCCTATGTTGATCCCAGGAAACTCTTTTTTTTGGAGACCCTATCATCCCTATTTTTTGTATGTTGAGATTCTCACTTTTTTTTTTTTAAATTATGTTCTCAATTACGGGACTTTGTAGCATCCATAGATTCTTAAATGCTATAGTCTGCCGATGGACAGCTCCCCAGGCTCCTAATGTTGCTGTGGATGGTTTTTCCTGTTTTTGTTTTTTGCTGTTCTGGTATTTCACCAGGCTTTAGGGAGGGAGCGGGTATAACCTCAAATGCTCTGTCTGCCATTTTGAACTGGAAGTTCTCAGAAATTCCCTTAGAAAGAGGCCAGAGCACTAAGACTGGTTTGGTCTCTTTGAAAAGAGAAAATGTTGCTGATGATTTAGAAAGATGTGTTCTGGTGGTTTGAGTCAGGATTCTTAAATTATTTACCAGACTCAGGCTGAGCTGCTAGAACTGAGCAAAAACAAAGAGAATGAATCTGAAATAAAATTGGGTTGCCAACGATCAAGGCTTTAAATAGCAAGTCTACAACCCCCAGCACAAGTGTTGTATTCCTCAGACTGTAGCTGCTTCAGACATACAAACCATATACGCATGGTAAGTACATTAAGAGTTGTTGAGATGATAACAAGCTGAATTGTAAATAATCTGCTAGAATGGCTTTCCTTTTTTGCCCCCTTATTTTCTCCCACTGGAAACAGTCACTTCCATCCCCCAGGAGTGGTCTGAAATTTTAATTTAATTTTGTTTGTAAGACACTCTAACCTACTGAAATGAGAGATGTACTGAATGATTGTGTGCAGATTTTTTTTTTTTCACATGGCCCCTTTAGGAAATCTTCTGTCAAAGCCATTGGAAGGGATCATTTGATTAGATTACATATACAATGTGCACCAGAATTTCCAGACATTCTGTCTACTGGGGCATCCAAGGTTTATCTTCAGGGCTAGCCAAGACATCCATCAATGAACTTCCCTTTCTTCTAGATTATCTTCATTTTCCCACCTTCTTTGGTTGTACGCCAGTTTTCTATTATATCTAAAATCCAGATACTGTCCGGTTCACCCATTCTGCAGTCCTCATGATGGCTTGCAATGACCTGGCCTTGTCCTTCCCTCTCCCTGTCGCTGTGCTTTAATCACATTGCCTTTGGTTTCTGAAACATGTCAAAATCCTTGCTCTTGTGATTTCTTCCCTCTGCCTAGAATATTCTTACTCTTTCACTTCTCCCAACTACATCCGTTCATTCTTTAACGTTCAATTTCGGTATCACTTTTTCTAAGAAGGCTTTTCTGACCTTCCCATACAAACTCCTAGCACCTTGAACTTATCCTCTAGAGCAATTATTAAAATTGTCATTTTACACAAGCATTATGTTTTGGTTCTTGTTTAATGTTTCTCCAATACTGAGCTAGGGCAGGTATAATACTATTTGGTTTCCTATGAATGTGCAATAGATGCACAGAGATTAAAGCTTAGGAGGTTTCTAGAACATATTTACTGAGTCCCACAAATAGAAGGTAGAGTTTTAGATAAGTTAGGACTAAAGAATGAGCTTGAGGAATAATCCAGTTCTGATTCACTTGGTTACATACTGCAGAGGTCTAAAATACTAAATAATTCCTGGCTTTGTTTTCATCGCTTCCTATTAGGTTGGCAGGCCCTTCTTACAGCTCTGATCTTTCACTCTAGGTGTGACCTCCTTTCACCACTGTCTAAGGATGAAGTTTTACTTTTACTACCCAAAAAAATTAGAGGCTGAGTATATTCCTTGGTCTTAGCATCTTTAGGTAAATCACAAAACCTCTCTGAGCCATAGTTTCTTCATCTGAGAAACTGAGATGATAACATCTCTGTCCCAGGTCAGCAGGGGTGTTTGTGTGAGACCACTTATCAAAGAGCTCAGTACTGATCCTGAAGCATAGAGCCACTCACAGATGCTCATTCCTCTTCCTCTCTCTCGTAGGGACGCACAAGTTCAGGCCAAGTTTGAGGGCACGTCGTCCACACAAGACCACCCTCACTTCTGCCACCCACTGCAAGTTAGGGGTTGTGGTTCCCAAAGCTACCCTCAGGTTTAATGGTTTGCTAGAAAGACTCACAGAACTCACTGAAAGCTGTGATACTTATGGTTATGCACCGTTTCATAGTGAAGGGTACAGATTAAAACTAGCCAAGGGAAGAGACACATGGGGCAGAGTCGTGGAGGGCTCTAAACATGGAACTTCCACCCATCCTCCCTCTCTGGGTTCAGTGCAGCATTAACTCCTCCCAGCCACAGTGTGTGACAGTACGTATGGAGTACTGCTATCCAGGGACATGTACCCAAGCCTCAGTTTCCAGAGTTTGTACTGGGGCTCCATCACCTAGGCGTGATTGATTGATTGACTGATTGCTCACACCACATGGGTGATCTCCATCTCTAAGTTGACTGATCCTGGGTGACCCCAAATCCCCACCTGAAGTCACATTGCTTCACCTGCTTGACCCAAAGACCCCACCATAGATCACATTGTTGAACTACCCAGGGCGATGGAAGACCCTCATGGAAACAAAACACTCCTCTCAGGCAGGCCATTCCAAGGGCTTAGAGCTTACCTCCTGGGAGAACAGACTTCTTCTGAGGCAGGGTTAAATTATTTAGCACAAGAATTGGTTATTCTGTCCCCACTTGTTTGTTCCTCATATAAGCTCCCAGTTTTCACAACCATCTTCCTATCAACCTAAAGTTCCATCTCAACTTTCCTGGAAAATTAATTTTTCTTGATACCTTCTCCTTGGCTTTGATTCTGATTCACGTACAAGCTGAACGCATGTATGATTATTATTAATACATTCTAAATATTCAGTTGTGCCTTTCTTTATATTTCTTTATACTGGTCTCTTATCTTAATTCTATAACCACATGGTAGAGTAGTTTGAGACAGACCTTGGAGTCAAAATCCTAGGCCCTGCTAGTGGATGGCTGTGTGAACTTGGGAAAGTTATTTAAGCTCTCTGTGCCTCATGTTCCTTATATGCAAAGAGGAACAAATCTATTAGCACCTACCCCATGAAGTTGTTATAAAGATTAAATGACTTAATAGACATAAAGCTTAAAATAGAGTTTGGCATACTGTTAAATAATGTTTGCTATGTTTTTTATATTAATATTCATTTTCCACTATGTTTACACATCCCATTTGCCCCTCTTGCTATTCCACTGCATATAGACTTTAACCGATTTCTTTATTAATTTATTCATTCAACAACTATTGTTAAGAACCTACTATGTTGTAAGCACTATCTTAAATTCTTGGAATAGAGCAGAGTATTCAACATTTTTGCTCTTGTGATAAAACTTAAAGCTGTTTTTTTCTGGTAAGGGTTTCAGAGGGAAACATATAAACCACAACCAAATATACATACAATATGTATATATAATATGATGAGGATCCAGGCTGCCCCAGGGAGAGAAGCCCAAGGCTTCCTGCCCTACACACCGACCTGTATCATCCTCCGGGAAGCATAGGGTGTCCTAACCTAATCCGATCTGATTCTTAGCTAAAGTTCTAGGACCACCGGATAACCAGACCACACCTGCACTGATACCATTTTAATGACTTTTTTACATAATCTTTCCTTTGTCTTGTAAAGAGATAACTCACATACCTGTGCCTTACAAATTTAGCCCTGCCCTCAACCCATATTTGCAGCTCTTCTCTGCCCATGGATCCCATCCTCATGTTGCAGCTCTTACTGCCCGTGGGTCCTGTCCCCATGCTACTCCATGCTGTTCTCCGAAGAAAGGAGAACTACCACTAGACCTTGAGAGTCCAGGGAATCTATCTTTGACTGCTCGGCTCGCCAAGCCCGCGTCATAATATATATATTATATGGATATGGATATGATCTCATTTTCTTCATAGCTGAGTAAAGTCATTTTATTCACCTATGAAGAAAATAAGATAATGGAATAAGAGTATGAAGAACTTTAGGTAGTAAGATAGTATGATCAGAGATAGCTGTCCTGGGTGACATTTTGAGCTAAGATTAGAATATTAAAAAGGATCCAAAGGTTTGAAGGTTTCAGAGAAGAGTGTTCAAGCAAAAGGAAAAGTGAGCATGAAGGCACTGATAGGGAAAGTCACATGAAAGGGCCAGTGCGGTTGTAGCATAGCGAGTAAAGGTGTGAGCACTGAGGGAAAAGATCAGAGAAGCAGGCAGCTGCTGCCTACTGCTGTAAGAGGGTTTCACATTTTGATAGACGCGCAAGGGGAGGTCGGGAGCTTTAAGCAGTCAGTGATGTAAGTTAGTTTACATTGTAAGTCATTATATCTCTTCACGAAATTCAAATACAGAGATTCAAAGCACACGATTCTATCCTCAAAATTTCATCTTGTCTCTGTCTATGTGAATCCCATTGATTCAGAGATACACAGTCCTTCAGTTCTAATATTTGTCTCTCTGTGTCGCCCTCTCTGTCACTGGTCTCTGTTTCTATCTCTGTCTCTCTTGATTGGTGAATTCTCATAGATATCCCCACAAAGACCTGTACCTGTGTACCTATTTTGTACAGACTGTGTAGGAATTACCTGGGGAACTTGGTAAAACCTGAGATTTCTGGGGGAAGGAGACAGATTTCTTAGCTGCACGCAACAGATCCCACTCTAAAGAGTTGAAGCAAAGGGAAACTTATTACAGTATATTCATTACTCAGAATCTTCAGGGTCTCAGTGACTGAGATTTCAGCTCAGAAGCTACAGAAACAAGAACAGGATGAAAACCACCCACCAGTCGGCTTACAGGCGTGATTCTACCACTGCTGCTATTGCAAAGTGCCCAGTATGGACACTGAGTACCAACTCCTGAACCCAGGACCCTGAGCCAGCACTGCCTCTGCAGGCTCTATATCTCTCTGCCAAGCTCTATAGTCTCACTGATAAAACAACGCTTCCTTCTTCGCATTGGTGAAGGGATGTTTGCTGGGCAGAGCCTATGGCACATGCTTTAACCCCAGTCACAAGGCGACTGCAAAAGTGAGTGTTCAAGTTTCTATCTTGGGAAGATGGAGCTTGTATCATGGGAAATAACTGAAATGTAGGAGAAGTGTACAAAGATTCTGTCAGACGCAAATGTGATAAACGCTCACCCACATGCTTCCATGATTGCCTAACCACAAACACAACATACACCCTTCTTCTACATTTCCGTTCCGGCTCCCACCACCACCCTACTCCCAACAGATAGAAAACAACTATCCATCATTAAAATGGAAATGCGTTTCCCCTTGTCCTAAATTGAGACAAACCAAAGTCTCAGTTAGATCTCCCTCTTCTAAGACTAGTATTTTTAAGTGATGTCCCTTCTCCTTCAGTTCTACCACAATCCCATTGACTAAATTAATTAGTGGACTAATGTCACCTATGTGTCAAATTCTACCGATACCTACTATAACACATTCTATATAAAATAGTAGGAGAAACGGAGGAAATCACTTAAATATATATTGTTGTGGAAAGAAGAAGTTATGGATAGATACTGCTCTAGTTTCTGCTATGGATTAAGAGGTCTTGAGTGTATTTACTCCTGTATCTATTACATCACTATGTTCCCTTTGGTCTCTGTTAGCGCTCGAGATGCTCTGAACTCTATTCCTGGTGGGGGACCAAAATTTCATTCTCGCACTGTCTTAGATCTTGTGGCCCTACGCAGAAGAGGCTGCCACTGCACATGGCAAAAGCAGAAGGCATACCAGGGGACCGCTTGAGTTTCAGAAAAACTCCTCTACCCCCCATACACACAGTATATACTGACAGCCCATTACTGCTTGAAAACCAGAATCAATAACCCCATTTATCTTAATACTTGACTCTATCTCTGTCCATCCAATGTCCTGAAAAGCTTGAAATTTCAGTGGAACCAATATTTAATCTGCTAGTGAAAGTCTTTTTACTATGGCTGCTAAGACCCTTGAACCAGCAGAACCAGAATTACAATAAGGAAAGCAAAATCTTGCAAATGTGTCATTAGATATAATACTGTAAAGTAGCATTCCCATTTCTATACCTTCCTTCTGAATTCTTATATGCTGGTTATTACGGAGGCAGCACAAGCTTTGCCTCCTAATAGGACTCTTAGCATTAACATATTATTTTACTTTCTATAAGACCAGCTATTTCTAGATCATGGCTGATCATTGCAGGACCCTGAAGTCTAAGAGCATAAGCCCATTGCCTTAATTCTTTTGCTGTAAAATCAGTTTCTTGGTTGGGCGTTGTTGTTGAATAGTGCGTTTGCTCAGTCACAGCTTTTATTGCCTACAGAAACATGTCAGGAGTGGAGACAAAGCTAAATCTAGGTTAGATGTCTGTTTCGGGGAGAACAAATCACACATACCTCCATAACAAAAGGGCCCCAGTGTAATCAGCCTATCATTGGTAGGTTGTCTGGTCCACCTGGTGGGTGGTATGATAACAGGGCTCAGAGCTGGTCACACAACTGCAAAATTGGGCACTCAGATCTGGCAGTAACCAGTAAGCAGAGAAGTTCATGCTGCGGAGCCCTTGTATAATCTCTATGCCTGCCCCTGTGAGCCCATAAAGCAAGCCCTGGGTTACTGATGAAAAGAGAATGCTGTGCATTGGGTAGGCCACTTTGTCTACCTGATTACTGATATTCTTCCCTGCTGCAAGGACTTTTCATGAGTATGTTATTGGAAAACAAGTCATCTCACTCAAGGCCTGAAATTCCATTCCATAAAACTATTACCCAAAATTCTTTGCCATCAATACACCAAGCTTCTTATTTGCAAACCCCTGAGCATCCAGGCAAACCAAAGCTAAGAAAAGGAAGTGAAAAAGAGGGATGTGAAATTCATATGATAAATGTCACACTGTAAACCATAAAATTAAGAATTGGCATTACCGAAAACAAAGAAAGGCCAAGAATGGCCAGAAAAATTATCAAAATGACATTGAAACAAAAATAATTGAACAAACAAAACTAAAACACAAAACTAAAATACACAGAAAAGAAATGAGAGATCTGGAAGACGGACAAATGTGAGTCAAAATATACATATCTGATATGCATGAAGAAGAGAGCTAAACAATTTGGAAAACAAAACAAAACAAAACACCAAATATATAAGCCCAAAAATCTTTTCAGATCAAAAATTTGTGAATTTACAGATTTGCAAGCCACCTTATGTCTTGGCAAATGCCTTGGATGTTAAAGTTACAGAAAGAATCCTTTGGATATCAAGCCAAGCACACAATAATGTCAGCTCTAAGGTGTAGCAGGCCTTGGGGTGGCTGGGGATTGGCTGGCTCAGAGTTTCTACAACAGTTGCTGAAAGATGGTGGATCTATATCTACAAGGCCTGTAGGAAGAGAAAGTATGACCAATAATTTTCTAATCCTCCAAACCATTGTTCAAATACGAAGTTTATACTCAAATATTTTTGACCATTCATATCTTAAGAATTTTATGAGTTCTTCCAGAAAACAATTCTAGAGAAAATCTTTTGTCAATCAAAGGATGAGTAGAGAAATAAAGGCTAACGTACTTGAAGTAAGCATTAAATACATCCAGCTTTACGGGAAAGACTGAAACAGCAGTGGGAATTATGGTTATAAAAAACAAGTAAATGGCAATATAGAAGTGACATAGTTAACACAATTGGAAGAGAAAAAGGAGAAAAAGGGATAGGCAATTTAAATGTTTGATTTCCTCATGTTTTTATTGAAGGATCTCAAATGACCTAATTGAAATCTAAAATAGTAAGTAAAGGTACAGCATATACTTAAAGGCATAAAGGTAAATACCAGAAAAAAATGAAGAAAAATACAGCAATTAACTAAAACAGAGTGTCATAAGGAAGGGAGGGAGGGGTGGCTGAAGTCTGCTTATTTTGTCATTACTTCTATCTGAGAATCAGTAGACAGTATCTGAAGAAATAGGAGAATGGGCATATTTCACACAATTATCTTTGGAAATTTACACCAAGTGAGTTTATTACCTAATAAAATTTACTAATTACTAAATAAATATAAATTAAATTAATACAATAAGTATATTAATATATAAATATAAAATACACAAAAATCAAATAAATTAATTCAATTCAATTAAACTAAATAAAAATAATGGTTCCTCGTTGCCTGTGGGATACTGTTCAGATTCCATAGCATGGCACACCCTGTGCTTTCTCATGTAGTTTTTCAGACTTCTCTCTTCCCACTGTATATGTTATACTCAACACTCCCCCAGCTGGGCTAGCCACACATTTCCCAAAAAAGCATTTTCTTCCTGACTTTTGTGCCTGTCATCATGCTATCCCATCTACCTCAAAGGCTTCCTCTTCCCACCTCCGTGCCCTCCTCCACTGGAATGTCTTTAGGAGCTTTCTGTGAAAGTTTTTGATGCCTCCATGTAAGATTAACTACTTCCTCATTTGTGCATTGGTTAACTTAATATATAAGATATGGCTCTACAACTATTTCTTTTTCTGTACTTCTTTTTCCCTGTTAAGTTGTATATTCTTACATGGTAAAAACAAGGTTTTATTCATCCTCTTATTTCCAAAACTTAACACAGTTAAAACAAGCAATGAATGACTCAGAATAGTATCTATTATATATATTTTCTTCATTGTTACAATTTGATATGAATAAAAAAATTTGTTTATAAACAATATTACGTATACATCAAGAAGATAGATGATACAGATGTATATAGACACATACACACTCAAGACTTTAAGCTCCTTGAAAGATGACCATGTTTTTATCCTTTTTATAAACCCTGCAACACTTCACATAGTGTTTAACATGGTGTTGAAATTCAACAACTACTTGTTGGAAGAATAAATTAATTTCATCCATGGTCATTAGAAAGAAAATAAAATTCTGAAGACCCTAGCAATTATTTTGCTAATTTTATATGAACAAAGCCTTTCATAAACCAATAATATTACATTCTTCTCTAAAAGGTAGGTTGATCTTCCAAAAAGGAAAGCCTGACAGTGCCCATGAGAAGTTTCTTTGTTCTGTTTTCTTAATGATAGTTACTGTCAAACACTTAATTTTCAGGATTATTCATTCCCTCCTCGGAAGATAAGACAACTTCTTTTTTTACTATTTCTTCTGGTATTTTTCCAATTTCCCATAATTATATTAGTCTAATTGCTTTAAAATCTCCAATGGCACATCATTTGGTCAGATCCCCTAACTCATGTTCATATATTTTAAGAATCAGTTATTCTTTACTGCCTCTTACAAGAAGGATTCTTTCATAAAAGACAAAAGCTCAAAATTATCCTCTAATTAGTCTACTATATTTCTTAAATTGCAAAAAGTTGATTTCAAAGAGTTCATTGTTTCAACCAGATTAATATACCTTGTAATTTATTGATTTTTTCCCCCAAAGTAGATTGATTACCCACCTCATTCTATCACCATCCCATTCTATCATTCCATGCTTAGTTGAATCCTCTTTATTTCTTTCTTTGCACGAACACAATCTGTGTTGTCATTATTGTTTTCTCCCTCATGCTTCTTTTTGTAGAGGCACCTTTCACTAGTTTGCAGTCATCACTCCCATTGCATCCTTTCTTCTCTCTTTCTGTTACTGATTTCCACTTGGCCTGCAGACAAAGGAGCAGCCCTTCAGAAAGTCATGTTAGATACTTCTTGAGAGTATTATCCTTTATAGGCATAGTTTAAAAAGGTGTTTCAGAAGTTATTCAATAACTCTATGCATTTTTATAAAATGAGCTACACAGAAATGTATATTGTGATTTGTAGATGGGCTGCAGAGAAATTGTGCATCATGATCTCTGAGTTAGCCCCACCAGTCAACATAACCTTTTTTGCTGCTTTAGCCCTGAGCATCACAAGAAATAGGTGAACATATATGTTTACTATAGAAACTGCCAACAGCTCAAGGAACAATCTTTTAAACAAATGTGACTCCAGAGCTAGTACGTTATAAATTCTTAACTGGTCTTGTAAAAGGTAAATTATGGGTTCCACCTTGTTTTTCACATCTGTATTGATTTTATGTCTTAAAGTAAAACAGAATCAGTTCATGAACTCTGTTGGAGTTGGACTCTGTCTTTTATCTCTCTCTGTTTATTTCAAGTGAAAGGGGGAAGTGGCTGAATAGGACGCAAGCTTTAATATCATATGAGCAAGATAAAGGCAGTCTTCTTTCTCACCCTAGAATATCTATGTCAGTCACATATTCAAGTTGTAAATGTGGACTCCCATTCTCCATATCCAGCATTCAACCCATAAGCATGCTCTTTGACCTTGTTTTGTTCATAGCAATATTGAGAGCAACCTACTGGAATAACTCTTTCATTATTTCATGGGTTCCTGAGGGGGCTTAAGCTGTAGGAAGATAAGCTAAACTCCAAGCCAGGAAGCCCAAATTCAATGTCTCCACTGATCTTGTCCACAGCCTAGAGTTTATAGTTTCAATCACAATTGACAGATGAAGCACAAAGTACAGAAGAATTGAAGATGAGTTATAGGTGTGCATTGTGCATAGAAAACAAACTTAGAAAGAAAATTGACTTAGTAAAGGGAACTTTAAAAATCGGACAAACAAAATATATTTAAAGACCACAAGGATCTCTGGGGGTAAACGTTAAGGCTATGAGAAATGAGAGAGGAATCTGCTGTGCTTAAACAGGCATTGTTGTTTCCACTCTTTTTCCAATCCCCACCTCCCTGTTCACGACAAACATTGACAAGATAGGCAAGAGTTTGGTAAGAGGTTCAAAAAGAGTAAACGTAAGTCATCTTTAATGATCACACAGTTGGAGTTTTAAAACCAATTGAGAATGGATTTAATCCCCATCTCTGATAACATCTACCATATTCCTTTTGAAAACGTAATCACTCTAGTAAGCTAAATGCTTTTCATGTACCTTCCCAGGATATTATCCAAAAAATCACTGAAAGACATCCCGGAAAGTATTTGTGATGTAATCATTTGCCTGGTTATTGATCCAAGATTTGAAGAAGTCCAAAGCTGAAAGTTAGCAGAGCCTAGAGGGGCAAGAACAAATGGAGGGAACACATTAATGGAGCCAAAACTTTCAGAAAGAAATAAGCACAATTAAATTGCAACAATTCTCTCATTCTCTTCTTTTGAGTGGGGAAATTCTTTTGGCTTAATTCTGATTGGACTCACCATTGATAACTGGATTGTGTGATGTACAAACAATATCCTTTTATTGAACTTAGAACGGAAAACAGCAGATGCCTAACTGAGATGATATTATTTTTTTAAACTGCATATATGTGTGTGTGTGCGTGTATTTGTAACTGTAGCACGTAGGAAAATCCCAGACATATAGCTTTATCCTTCATAAAAGTACTTTCCTTTCAAGTTTAATTCAGTGTGAAAGCCATTTCTGTAAAACCTGCTTAAAATGAACCTTAACTCAATCCTATTTTGAGCTAAAGATAAGAGAGGAGATTTGGAGTTTGAGAATGCAGTATAAGATGAATGAAAGTACTTGAGTGAGCATATCCCCTTTAAGATCAATGACCCTGGTGGGGCTAATTACCCCAACCCTCTCACTCTAAATTAAAAAAGACCTCGGTAACTGGAAGGACTACATGATTAACTGGCTGGGAAGATTAACCATGATAAGAGTGGTCTGGTGCTTCCAGGTTTCTCCTCAGTCACCTATTCGTCACTTGCAGAATATATTTTACATGCCTAGGCATCCCCAAGGGCTGGGAGATCCTTTCATAGAGACCGATGGTAGTGGTGTAAGGATGGGAAAAGATACTTTAGGCCCTAATGAGCTTGTGCTTCCAGGAAAAACATGAGATGTCCATGGGGCCCTAGGCACTCAGCTGTCATGGGCCAGTCCGGGTGACATTGTCCCATTTCTTTTCAAATCGTAATCCAGATTTCCTGTTGAAGATGGAGCCATCTTTGGCTTCCAGCCGTCATTCTGCATCTAAGATTGACATTATCCTTACTAAAATGAAAATTAATGGTAATTGAAACTATTTTTTTTCCTATTTACATTTTGTCTTTACCTGTTTGTGAGTGTCATTCTAGCCTCAGTTTATAAATATTTTTCTCGTACTATCAACAGAAAACTCTAGTCATCATAACACAACTCCTGTTCACATATTGTCTTTTTCCCTGCCTTCTTTTAATCCAACTCTTTTTCACCTCAGACGTCTAAATTTACTTATCGCTTGTGCTAGCATAACAAATACATCACAAAAGCCAAGGCTTAATTAGCATGTTTTCCCAAGTTATGCGATGTTTAATGAAAAATCTGCTAGTGAACATACAAATCAGCATACCTCTTTAGACCCATGAAGTTATTTATACACTTTGACTTTGGAATAGCGTTCCTGGGAATTTATCCTAAAAAAATAATTCAGCACATGTGAAAACAAAGAAATAAACAAATACAGCATTTATAGCATATTCATTGTTAATTATTTAAAAGCTATTAAAAGCTATCTAAATGTCCAGCTAGAAGAGAATAGCTAGTAGATATTACACCATTGAATAGGATAGTTAAGTTGATACTTAAAAATATAGTGATTAAGACAATATAGGAAACCAAAACAGTTTATACGTAGTATTAATTAAAAAGCATTATATAAAGTAATATGCTGTGTTTTATAATTCTATAAAATGTAATTATGCAGATCAGGAATAAATGGTAATATGCAAAAATGGAAATAGTCTCTGTGCTAAATGAAGAAGCCTTTAGTGAAATACTTTTTCTTCAGCAATCTTTAGTATTGTTGTCACCTCATTTTTCTCTTGTTTGACTTTTAATTTTACTGATATTTTTAGTTAATAAAAATGTTCATTTTGGGGGCCAGCCCCATGGTGGAGTAGTTAAGTTCCCACGCTCAGCTTCAGCAGCCCAGGGTTTTGCCAGTTCGCATCCTGGGCACGGACCTAGCACCACTCATCAGGCCATGCTGAGGTGGTGTCCCACATGCCACAGCCAGAAGGACCTACAACTAGAATATACAACTATGTACTGGGGGGCTTTTGGGAGAAGAAAAAGAAAAATATTAGAAGATTGTCAACAGATGTTAGCTCAGGTGCCAATCTTTAAGGAAAACAGTTAATTTTCAACAATTAATTAAAAATGTATCAAATCTATTTATGTACTCTTCAGTTTTTCTGACTAAATTTGGTAAATGTTGACTGAAATGAAACTTGTCATTAAAAACATTATTAAAAATTCACAACACTAGTAAGTGTAAAAGAAATTTAAACAGTTAACTGTTCGAGTGATGTTTTTATAAATCTGTAGCATTTATACTTAAAGTTATTAGAACTTAAATCTGCGGTAAGACTTTCGCTTCACCCTGTCCATAAGTATACATTCATACATTGTTGCATCTAAACAATTTGAGACTAAGTTAAAGACATTTTGCCCGTCTACTAAAAATACTTTGGTGTACATTTTCCTAGAAGAAGAAGCTCTCTTAAGTAGTCACAGTACAATGATCAAAATTAGAAAAATTAATTACCAGAAGCTTGTTTACAGCCCCCATTTTTTGACTTGAGAGCTAATGGTGAGGGACACAGACCTTTTAAATACAATTTTGGCTCTGAACAATCCAGTCAATGTGACATTTTCTTGTAAATCACAAGGTTATTCCAGCCCTTCACTAACTGCTGACCCTGCTCTGCCTCAGCTCAGCAGGGTTTCCAACGGACCCAACCAGAGACTGGCTTCCAGGTTGGGAGCATCAGTAAGAATGACCTTGGTGGAGCCACTGCTGCAGCTCTGCCATTACCAGGAATGATTGCAAAGACAAAGTCACAGCTTGGTGCCCAAATCTGAAGACAGGCTTGCAGCCTGGGAGTTACAAAATTTATCAAGGGGTTATATGCTGAGAAATTGTGTTCTGGATGCTCTAGAGAAGAAATAAAGAGAAAACCCCAGGATCTCGTGTTTTTAAGACTCTGTTGTGATTGGAATCACACTCACAATAACACCTTTGCTTTCTGTAGACACTTCTAGAACATGATGCTGCTTGATGCATTTGTTTAGATTCCTCTGAATTATTCCAAAGCAAATTTTTGCAAGTTATACTTGACGAGGTATGAGTTGAGCAGAATTTAAAAAAGAGACTTCATTCAATCCTCAAAAACCACTGTTGACTTCTCTGCCTGTGTCTCTGTTTATTCCATTTAATCCACGTTTGTTCAACAAAAGAAATACACAATCATCCTTGCACATCCACATATGTGACACATAGTAGAAGAACTTCTAACCTTTCAAGCTATGTTTTTAAAAAAATCCTAAATGGACGAACACTCCCACAGTTATGGCCAATATGATGTTCAAAGTGCGCTCTTCAAACATCGTACTGGCAAAGTCAGATTGCAAGGGACATAGATTTAGAGATAGAATTGGGGTCAATAATCAATCTACCACAGGAATGTTTAGGAAAGAGCTAACTGTCATATTTGGCTAAACATTCTGACTGTGGATGAAGGGCAGTGGTGGGGAATAAGGCTAGGCTGGTAATTAAAGGCATAATTAGCCTTAATGCATTTTCAACTGGTTACCAGTGGGAGAATCTGAGCACAGAAATGATAAAATCGGGAGCGTTAACCTGGAAACATTGTGTAGAACTAATTGGAGTAGGAAGGGACAATAGATGGGGAGCTCAGTTGGGAGGCTGCTGGAGGTCCAGGGTGAGAACCGATGTGGACCAGAGCCCTGAGGACAGTGGTGGGATTGAAGAGAGGCGGGCAGGCTTGAGAGACCTGGCAGAAATAAAATCAAAGGACTTGATATCTAAAATTTAAAGTGAAGGAGGAACATTACCTTCTTTGAGGGTATCCAGCTTTGACAATGGAGGGATGTTCATACAGTTAATGTACACAGTAGAACTCCCCAGGAAACAATCCAGAAGGCAGGAGATCAGTTCATTCATTGGGAGTATTGTGTTTACTACCCAGGATCAACAGGTTATGCTATATTAGGTGAAAAGCAACCTCACAGTCTCAGTGTCTTATCACAACGAAAATCCACTTCTCCCTCGTGCACCCTGACTCGTGTCAATCACAGAGGCATGGCTCCACACAGACCCTCCACCGCCACCCTGGGTGGAGGCTCGACCGTCTCGTAGCGGTGCTGTCTTTAGGGTGATTAACTTGTCCTGTTTTTCACACTTCTTGCTCATTCTTTTTTGCTTTTTCCAAAATCATACACAGTATTTCCTCTTCCATACCATTGGCCAGAATTTGTCACATGGTCCTATCTAACTGCAGGGGATACTGGGAATATCAAAGAGCCGAGGGAGTGTTTACTGAACACCAACGCCCCTGCTTCAAGCTCTTTCAGGGAGTGTTAGCCAGATGAGTACATAAAAATTGACAGTCCTCAGAAACAATGTATGGAACTTTAAATTCTATACAATCAAAGCCTGAGAGCCATAGGACAAACTCTATCTAGCCTTTAGAGTCATTTGCAAGCCAACCACAAGTTCAGTGTACATTTCTCATGTGTGAACAGGAATACTGCAATTTCTCTTACTTTGGTGTCATTCTCTCAGTTTTTCCAAGGGCTGTCATTAGCCCACACCTGATACCATCAAAATCTCTTTTTCTCTAGGAGACACAGCCCTGGGCTAAGGTGTACAGTGAGTGGAGCGTAAGCTGGATTGGTCCCCCAACCTCCTTGGCCAAGAGTCCTAGTTAAGGAAGTACTTGCACAAAGGTACGCAGAGACCTTGCTTCTCCCAAATCAATTCCATAATGAGTCTGAGGGAGAGTTTCAGAGGGAGAGGGTCCGACAGGAGCCATTTAGCTTCTCCTGAGAACCTCATCTTCTCCCGTCTGGGAGAGGCAGGAAGGTGGGAAGAATTCAGAAACTTTTCACTTCTAAGGATTTGAGACATCAGGATCATCAGCGGATTTATGTTCTTGAGCAGTTCGCACTTGAGGTTTCACTAAATCTGTAGCAATATATGATGTCCGAAGGATTCACAATTTCATCTGAGCATGCACTACATAAACCAAAACTTGGCTCCATTTTTCAAATGAAATACACTTGGATTTGACTAAACCAATAGATTAATTCAAGGATAAGAAAAAATTAATGCAATTAATCACAACTTATCCCAGGTAACCTCCCTATGTATCTCTGTATATGTCTCTAAATACTATTAGTATTGCCAATATGTTGGAATTCACAACCTACCTCCTCCCTCTCTCCATGGCTGAGGAGGACAGGCACGGTGTGCTAGAAGCACGCTGCCAGCTGTGGAGGAGGGAGGTTTGCAGGATCAAGCTGTCTGAGATAAAACAATGTACGAAAGATCAGAAAGCCTGTTCTGTTGGATTAGAACAGTGAGAACCTCACAGTAGTTTTCGGAAATGAAAGGAAGACAAGAAACTTTCCTAAGAGTTACCTGGGACTAAGAACTTGGACTTCCTTAATTTACTGAAAGAGATGGAGCAAAAGTCATGATTCCTTTCTTAGGCTGAGCTTCAGTATTCTAGTTCATTTTCCTTTCTATGGCACTCTTCTGAATTATAGTACCCACTCTGAAAAGAAAGTGAAAGTGACATTTTCTCTATCCTCTGGTCCATCCATTCACCTCAAGCTATGCGTCCCCTCCTATAGCTCCGTGCTCCAACCCCCACTATATAGGTGAAAAAAAGAAGCAAGTCATTACCCTACATGGAAAATTCTAAGTAAATAAAATCACCAATTTACTATTTCAAACAAAAGACTGCAGAATAGTTATATGTTTGCCTGATGACCCTCAACAGCCATAATTGAACTGGTTAGCTTTCCTCTCAAGCTTGTTCTTTTCCTACATAGAAACATATGTAACTGGTGTAAAGCAAGGAATTATGGTTAGCGAAGAAGTCTGGTGAGGAGGCCAGTGGTCATGCCAAAAGAAGCCTTGGGGGTGCTTCAAAGCCTACTTGCCTCCCCCCATAATGCCCTTTGGCCTGCCAAGTGATCCAATGAACATACACTTTGAATAAAACACATTTTGCTTAGTATGCAGACAGGGCTTCAAGCACAACCCCTCACCCCGTTTGCTGCCAGATTACTGTCCTTAAGCCCTTCCTCTGTGGAAACTTGGAAACTGCCACAGTTGAGGTCTTAATGGTCAACTTCAATCTGTGCTACTCTATGTACATATGGGGATGGATAGAAAGAGAGAGAGAGAGAGAGATGATAGATATATGCATACATATGTACTTAAATGCATGCATACATACATACACACACAATTTTGCCAGAACAATATACAAAGAGGCCGGTGCTGCCTACTCCTTAGACCTCACATCTCACTACGCCTCCAAACCAATCACACTGTCCAGTCTATGGAGCCCCTTGTCATGATCTGTCCTGGCTCTTTGACTTTCCATCTGCTGCACCCCTTCCTGGAATATTCTTAAGTCGTCTTCAGTCTCTTGTTTCCGCAGGCCTGCATCGCCCTCTATGACACATCCCCACCAGTCCTCCTGGGAACCTCTGCTCTATTGCTTAGACAATCTCTTGCCCCCTCACCTTGAATGTGCTTGTAGTATAAGACTATATAAAGAAGATTTATTGACTAATAGAATATAGGAAAATACGAAATCAGCAGAGCGGACATGGAGGCCGAATATATATCACAGATCTTGATGGGAGGCGGTTTAGCATAGGAGGGAGAGCACAGTCTAAGCAATCAGAAGACCTGGGTTTTACCTGTGGCCGTGGCACTTACTGGCTGTTTGTCCTCGGGCAAGTCGCTTAAACCATTTGAGCCCCTTTTTCTTCATCTGTAAATTGAAGGATAATACTACTTACTCCATAAATCTGCTATGAAAATTGAATAAGATAATGTACACAGAGTGTTGAGTAAAATACCTAGTACGTTGTAGTCAGCAAGTGAGCGTTTCTTTCTTCTTAATTACATAAGTGTATCTGTTCACTGAATGTGAAATCCAGAAGAAAAGATGAGGAGACAGTGGCCTCTGTCATACAAGATACTCTTAAAATATCTCCTAATAATTTATAGCTTCCTGTTTCCAGAGGTCTTCACAACTGATTGGTAAAGAATCACACTTCACTCTCTGTTCCATTTTCCTATTGCTGCATAATGAATGGCCCTAAAATTTAGTGACTTAAAACAACAATGGCATTTACTTTGCTCGCAAATCTGCAATTTGAGTCAGGATCAGCAGGGACAGATCAACTTTACCTCAGTATCAGCTGGGTGGCCCAGGGGCTGGGGCTGAAGTCTTGAGAAGGCTCATTCACTTACATGTCCGGCAGTTGTTACCGGCTGTCGGCTGGGATCTCATGTGGCCTTTCTGTGTGGTCTCTTATCACAGCATGATGGCTGGGGTCCAAGGCTGAGTGTTTGAAGACCAGGCAGAAACTGTATCATCTTTGTAATTCAGTTTCAGAAGTCATACAGTGTCACTTCCACCATAGTCACAGCTCCTCTGAGAGTCAAGAGGAAGCAACATAAACCCCATCTCTCGCTGGAAGAATGTTAAGGTCACACCGTAAGAAGAGTATGTGGGAGGGAAGATATTGGTGCCGAAATCCTTGGGAGATGCACGCTGCCACGTTTCCGCAACCAGAAATGGACTCGGAGGAAGCCTTCACCTCTGCATTTCTTCTGGGGCATGCCTTCTGCTTTGTGCAGCAACCATCTTGGGCTGAGGCATCACCTCTATTTTGAGTATTTTCTTCCTTAGTGTGGGATAAGTTCTACGAAAATTTCTTCAATCAAAACTGAAATATCTCTTTTTGTTTATTTGATTATAAATGTGAAGCATTTTCTTCTTGGAAGGTAGGAGGAAGGAAGGGAGGGATGGAGGGAGAGAGAGAGGTGGGGAGGAAGAAAAGAAAGAAGGGAGAAAAAAAAACGTAGAAGTATTTACCTATCAAACCATTTCCTAAACAGAATCATGCTGTACATAGTTTTGCAAACTGATCTTTTTAAGCTTTCCATGGCGTAGTTTTTCAAGCTTTCCATGGTCCACTTTATGGATAAATTAGAATTGGTTTAATCCTCCATTGATGTACTATCTACATTGTTTGCAATTTTTTACTACTATAAAAATATAAGAATATAAGAACTTTATAATAAAACACACTCTAGAACTCTTATCTTAGCATTTCCTTAAGCTTTTAAATTAAACTGTCTGTGAATTTTAAATTAGAGTTTTTTAAAGAAAGTGTAAGATTTCTGGCCCACTTTCTTCCTGAAAGTCATTCTTGATAATACCTCTTCCCCTAATTACTTCAAAAACTCACTTATTTCAAGCAGCCTTAGTTAAAGTAGTCCTTATTTTGTTGCTCTATATCTGCACGTAAATTTGTATCCAAGTAGCTATGTATAAATCAATTTGTACATATGTCAGGCATGATTTAGTACTTTTTGTGAATTATTCTATTTGACTCTCAAACCAGCTATATAAGCAGGCATTAATATCCTTATCCTACTGATGATAAAACAGGCTCAAAGACGTTAAGTTACTTCCCACAAGATTTCATAGGCAGCAAGTGGCAGCCCTGGGTCTGAACCTGACTTCCTTTCTCTATATAACACTGTATTCCCACTGAAGTGTATATAAAATATAAGCAGAAACAAAATGGAATAACATATTTATACACCAAAGAGTAAGTCTTTCATGACAAATCTCTATCGCTCTCCTAAAGCTCCCCAATGGCTCTGTTTATTTATGACTTGATCAGTGAAGCCCTCTCCACATCTACCCTCTTTCATTGCTCAGCTGCAAGGACATAGCTGATACTTCTGCTTGACCTTGCCCGCATCTTTCACTGGCTTTCTCTCACTTTCAACCCTGCATCTCCTCTTTCTTTCTGTTTCCACCACTGATTCTCTTCCTTCCTGCCCCTCCCCTCAGCAGAGGGCCTTCCAGAAGCCACAGTCTTCTCTCTGCCTTTTATTCCTTTAACACTCACCCCAGGAGAGCTCATCCATTCTCACAGCTTTAAAAGTCACTTCTATGCTAATGACTCCTAAATTTACATTTCTAGCCCCATCTTCAATCAAGGTAAATCCTCATTAATCACTGAGCTCCTGTTCCCTGTCTCCAATCGCGTACTGGACACATTTCAGAAAAAAATGCCTTACTGTTACCAGACACTTAAAACAAAATACATCACCTACCCACCAAAACTGAACCTTCCAAACTGTTACCAGACACTTAAAACAAAATACATCACCTACCCACCAAAACTGAACCTTCCAAACTGTTACCAGACACTTAAAACAAAATACATCACCTACCCACCAAAACTGAACCTTCCAAACTGCCTTTCGCGATCAATGGCACCATCCTTCCACTGCTTGGTTGGCTCCCGCCAGCTGTTTCCACCTAGATTCAGGCTACATATCATAACCCGAATGCTGCCTTTAATCATTTAATGTTTATTTTTATGAAGAGCTAAAGGAAAAATTCCAGCACACATCTTGTCCATCGTTGTCTTTCTTTGCTTTCTCCTTTGGCAACCTCATAGATTTGGTTGTGCTGTCTAGGCAGGTGACTGCTGATATCTCCAACTTAGTTTATTAAAATATTGATCATCCCTCTTCGAGCTATCTCCTCCCTCAGTGCCACACACATCTTAATGACACCATTATCTTCAGTATCACTCATACACAAATCACACTACAGTCATCTTTTATTCTTTCCTGTCCCTTTTTCTTGTATGCTGTTGCCATCAATTTCCCTTTATGCACACCACACTGGGTCTCACTTCTCTTTGTCATGGCATTCAATGTCATATAAAATCTGGCCTCAGCCAGCATTACTCTGATACCAAAGCCAGAGAAAGACACTACAAGAAACAAAAATTAGACGCCAATATCCCTGATGAACAGAGACACAAAAATCCTCAACAAAATATTAGCAAACAAAACTTAACAATATATTAAAGGGGTCATACACTATGATCAAGTGGGATTTACTCTGGGGATGCAAGGATGGTTCAACATCCATGAATCAATAAATGTGATACACCATGTTAACAAAATGAAGGATAAAAGTCATATGATCGTCTTTGTGTGTGTGTGTGTGTGTGAGGAAGATTGGCCCTGAGCTAGCATCTGTGCCAATATTCCTCTATTTTATATGGGATGCTACCATAGTGTGGCTTGACAAGTGGTGCTAGGTCCATGCCAAGGACCCAAAACTGCGCACCCTGGGCCACCAAAGTGGAGTGTGTGAACTTAACCACCACGTCACCAGGCTGGCCCCCTGATCATCTTAATTGATGCAGAAAAAGCATTTGACAAAATTTAACATCCTTTCACGATAAAATCTCTCAACAAACTGGGTATGGAGGGGATATACCTCAACATAATAAAGGCTATGTATAAGTCCACAGGTAACATCATACGCATCAGTGAAGAGCTGAATGCTTTTCTTCTAAGATCAGGAACAAGAAAAGGATGCCCAATCTCACCATTTTTATTCAACATAGTACTAGAAGAGCAATTAGGCAAGAAAAAGAAAGAAGAGGTATCCAAATCCTAAAGGAAGAAATAAATTTGTCTCCATTTGCAGATGACACGATACTATTTATAGAAAATCCCAAAGACTCCACCAAAAAACTGGTACAACTAATAAGCAAATCCAGTTAAGTTGCAGGATACAAAATAAATATGCAAAAATCAGTTGCATTTCAATACAGAAACAATGAACTATCAGAAAGAGAAATTAAGAGATCTATCCCATATATAATAGCATCAAAAGGAATTAGAAAGTTAGGAATAAATTTAACCAAGAATGGGAAAGATCTATACTCTTCAAACTATAAGAAATTGCCAAAAGAAATTGAAGAGGATACAAATAATGGGAAGATATTTTGTGTTCATTTTTTTATTTGGAGGAATTAATAACACTGTTAAAATATCCATACTACACAAGGCAGTGTACAGATTCAATGCAATCCCTATAAAAATTCCAATGTCATTTCTCACAGAAATAGAATAACAATCCTAAAATTTGTATGGAACCACAAAAAACCCCAAATAGCCAAAGCAATATTGAAAAGGGAAAAGAGGGCCTGGCCCGGTGGCACAGTGGTTAAGTGCTCATGTTCTGCTTTGGCGGCCCGGGGTTAGCTGGTTCAGATCCTGGGTGCAGATATGGCAGCACTTGGCAAGCCATGCTGTGGTAGGTGTCCCACATATAAAAAGTAGAGGAAGATGGGCATGGATGTTAGCTCAGGACCAGTCTTCCTCAGCAAAAAGAGGAGGATTGGCAGCAGTTAGCACAGGGCTAATCTGCCTCAAAAAAAAAAAAAGAAAAAGGAAAAGGGAAAAGAAAAAAACAAGGCTGGAGGCCTCACACATCCTGATTTCAAGCTATCTTACAATGCTATAATAGTCAAAACAGTATGGTATTGGCGTAAAAGCAGAGACATTGATCAATGGAACAGAAGAGAGCTCAGAAATAAACCCACACATATGTGGTCAATTAACAAGGACAAAGGAGCCAAAAATGTACAATGGGGAAAGGATAGTCTGTTCAGTAAATGATCTTGGGAAAACTGGACAACTGCATGCAAAGAATGAAACATCATTCACCAAAATCAACACAAAATGAATTAAGGACCTGAACATAAGACCTGAAACCATAAAACTCCTAGAAAAAAACATAGGAGGGAAGCTCCTTGACATAGCTCTTGGCAATGAATTTTTGCATATGACACCAAAAGCAGCAAAAGCAAAAATAAACAAGTAGGATGACATCAAACTAAAAAGCTGCTGCAGAGTGAATGAAACCATCAACAAGATGAAAAGATAACCTACAGAATGGGAGAAAGTAATTGCAAACCACATCTTCAGTAAGGAGTTAATATCCAAAATACACAAGAAACTCACACAACTCAATAGCAAAAAAAGAAATAACTTAATTAAAAATTGGCAAAGGACCTAAATAGACCGTTTTCCAGAGAAGACATACAAATGGTCAACAAATGCTTGAAAAGATGTTTAGCCTTTCTAATCATCAGGGAAATACAAACCAAAACCACAAGAGATATCACCTCACATCTGTTAGGATGTCCATTGTCAAAAAGACAAGAGACAACAAATGCTGACAAAGACGTGGAGAAAAGGGAACCATTGTACGCTGTTGATGAGGTGTAAACTGGAGCAGCCACTGTGGAAAACAGCATGGTGGTTCCCTAAGAAATTAAAAATAGAACTCTCACTTGATCCAGCAATCCTAATTCTGGTTATATATCCAAAGGAAATAAAATCATCTCAAAGAGATATTTGTACTCCTATGTGTATAGCAGCATTATTCATAATAGCCAAGTTATGGGAATAAACTTAGTGTCTGTCAGTGGATGAATGGATAAAAAAATATGTGGTATATATACAGTGGAATATTAGACAGTCTTAAGAAAGAAGGAAATCCGGAATTTGAGACAACATGGATGAATCTAGAGAGCATTATGCTAATTGAAATAAGCCAGACAGAAACAGACAAATACCCCATGGTATCACTTACACGTGGAATCTAAAACATAAAAAATGTCAAACTCATAGAAACAGACAGTAGAAAAGTGGGGATTGGAGGAAATTGGGAGCGATTAGTAGAAGAGTGCAAACTTTCAGTTATAAGAAGAATAAGTTCTGAGGATCTGATGTATAGCATGGAGGCCATAGTTGATAACACCGTATTGATATCTGAAATCTTTTAAGAGAATAAAACCTAAATGTTCTCACCAAAAAAAAAAAAAAGCACCTATGTGAGGTGATAGATATGTTAATTCCATGGAGGGAACCCTTTTACAATGTTTATGTCTATCAAATCATCACTTTGCACACTTTAAATATATTACAATTTTATTTGTCAGTTATACCTCAATAAGGCTGGAAAATAGATAAATAAGATAACATCTGACCTCAGTACATTTTCCCCTCTGTTCCTCATTACTCAATGCCGTGGTTTTTACATTTTTATGAAAATAAAATCCTTACCATTTTTGTAACCTGTCTCTTTTCACCTCTCTGCCTCACATAACTAGCTGACAGTGTTTCAGAAGGAAGCAGTCACATCTCTATCTCCGTGTCACTTACCTGGTAATATGCTGTGCTCAACAGGCACTCCAGAATATTTGTTGAGCTGAACAGATTTTCATAATCAGACTGCAGTGCTTTGAAAACGGGCTTTTTTGCACAAGAAAACATTTGAACACTTAGTAGGAGCTTAATAAATACGCATTGATTGATTAGAATGGGGAGCCTAGTTTCATTTTTCAGGCAAAATGCAATACGGGAAAATAAACGGCCACCTCAGGCTGGCTTCTCCTAGGGATGAGTGGAGATGAATGATCCCATTGAGTTATACATGATGAGTATCTGGCCTGGCATCCATAGAGAAGAGCAAATTAGATTTTTAAAATAGTTTCAGGGTTAACAATGTAAGATGTTATTAGCAACACAAGTCGGGGATCATTATTAATGTAGTCTGCGACCTTTATCTTGATGTGCTGGAATAAGAGATTTATACATCAGGATAGAAGGAATTGTTCATTTTCATGAAAAATTTGGAAACAAAGGGCAGAAACTCAAATTGAGAATGGTCAGGTTTGTCTAAGGACCAACTGGGAGAATGCACCACAATTTCCCAGGGCTGGTGCAAGGCCTGCAGAAACTACATCCGCCCATAGGGAAAAGGTATTTAGGAACAAGAAAGCTACTTTTTTACACATAAATATGTAACTAACAATGAGTAATAATTTAAAAGGAAACAAAGGAGATCCAAAAACCGCATATGTCAGTTTAATGAGATTTGGGGAAAAAATATGATATTCTTTTAAAGTTTGCTTCAGTACGACAGGGCCTCTAACACATTCCTCACTGGATTTAATAGAGGTTAAAGAGATTTAACCAATCTTAACCCAGATTTATTAAATATTATGCAGATTTTATAAACTCACTAGAGATTCAGTACTAGTTATTGTGGAATTAGTAAATCTTCCTTCACGCTTGTTAGCGCTCTCTGTAATTCAACAAGGAGCTGGAGGGTTAAATGCTAAGATTTAATATTTAGAGTTTTATTGAAAAAATATAAAGGATACAAGGATTTATTCAATACGCTTAAGACCTAACAAATATTGTCTCAACTCAGGAAACTAAATATGGAATGAAAATAACCTTAATTGCTTGCTCTGAGGCAAGTGTTCAATTTACCAATTTTTTTGTGTATTTAATAAATAGATTATTAAATCAAGTGCAATGCTCATTAAAGATTGTATCCATTAAAGGAATTCATCTCAGCTATGATTTATTCAATCTAATGCCTCATTGATTAAATGTTCTTCAGCTCTTAAAAGTCCACTTCAGGTTTAATAGGTATCAGGTCAATTTAGAGAAGCATTCAGCACACACAAAAGCCAATGAGCAGGGAAGCGATTTGTACACTCCGGGCTGTACGGGCGCCATAAGTGGGAGTGATGTTGGAAAACAGTGTGCTTAAAATGCTACTTAAAAGCGTTTCAGAGGGAAAATAGTGCAATTCTGTAAGCTTCTCAAGTGCCTCTAAGTGGAACAGGTGGGAGCAAATAACCTGGGGAGAGGGTAGTAGATGGGAGAGGTTCTGGGGAGTGGACCTAGGCATACGACCTTCTGGCATACCTGCCCCATGGCTCTCCTGGCAGCCATGTGAATTAGGGGTGTAACCAAATCTCGGGGGCTCCAGGGATGTGTTTTCCTGTTCTATGAATGATGTCCCAAGGACATCTATATAGAATTATAGCTTTGCAATTTGGCATATATTTTTCCTTGGTTAAATTCCATAATGATGTAATATCATTAATCCAAGATTTGATTCCTGCTTGGTTTCAGTATTTTTGGTGTGATTTCACAGCTGTAGGACAGATTTATAAAGAAGGTTTCATTTTGAGACGACATCTCAGATATCACATCTGTATTGTGACTTTGTGTTTATGGACAGAAGATAGCATAACATTTTCTACCGAACTATTAAGTCAAAAGCACCTGGATGTTAGAGTAGGTATTAATTAGCAGAGCTCAGACAAGAGTCCTTCATTTACCCTTTCAACACTAAAAGAAAAATATGGTAGCTCCTGTTTATTTAGTAGCTACTATATACTAGACATTATTTCTTTTAATTACTGTAAAGATCCTGAAAGTACTTCTAAATATCTGTATGTAAGAGACTAACAAACTGAGATTTTACAATTAAATAACTTGCCCTAATTAAAATAGCTAGTGAATGGTAGAAGTGAGATTTGAAATCAAAATTATCTCACTGCAAGCCTATGATATTCCACTGCTTCTGTGGGATATCCAGGAAAAATTTGATTAAAATCATGAATTGAATGGCTACATTTTTTTTCCTGTCATAGAGCTAAGTAATAAGGATACACAGATAAAAAGACAAGCCTGTCCTCAGGTAAATCATTGTCTTATTGTGGAGACAATCGAATAAAGAGAAAATTAGCATGCAGCAAGACAAGTGTTTTGAAAGAGAAATGCATGGTTTTATATGACAACCCAAAAGAGGCTTTTGGCCATACCGTATGGGAAAAATCAAGGAAGGTTTCTGAGACTATCAAGTTGTGTTTTGGGTCATACTAAAGAAATAGAAGAAAAATGATGTTGTGGCAGAAGAAATGGCATGGTGATAGGATCCAGAATATTTGGAGTATGCATGAATTAAAGCATCTTTGTTCAAAATAGCCTCAAGTTGAAAACAGCCATTAAGAAGTATATGTATATAACTCTATAGTTAATAGTAATACTGTATATAAAAGTCACACACAAAAAGAGTTATATGGATAAATACATTGTGGCATATTCATACAACGGACTATTCCTCAGCAACAAGAATGAATCAACTACTGATACACACAACAATAGGGATAAATCTCAGACATATGGCACTATGCATATACAAAACAAATTAGACACTAAAAATATATACTGTAGGAAGGCAATTGCCTCTTTGGTTTGGGAAGCAGATTGACTGGAAAAGGTCAAGAGAAAACTTTCTGTGATGGTGGAAATGTCCTGGATCACGTTCTGGGTAGCAGTTACACAGGTATATTCAATAGTCAAAACTCATCACACTTTAAGATGTTAGTGTTATATTTTTGAAGATTATGCCTCAGTTAAAGGAAGATGGCTTTCAGAAGCCATAGCAACAACCTTGCTTAAATCTTCCCACTCAGTCGCAGTAAACAACTCAGGAGAATGAAGAGGAAGGCCAATTTTAAACTGTCATCCTAGAAAAGGATCGTACTGATAGACTCTCCACTTAGAATATAAAATGCGTTCTATGCCTCACTCAATATTTTAATCCATTGGATAGAGAAGACAAGCCCACAGTTTTCTCTCCTGACATAACTGTTTGAAGTTCGAGATCAAAATTGTCTAATGTGAAGAAAGCGCGTGAGGTTTTGGAAGGCATGGGCATCTGAGTCCCACGTCAGCAATGGTATGTGTGACTCCAAGCAAATCCATGGAGCATTCGGAGCTCAGTTTTCCACTATGGCTGCGTGTGTGTGTCGGTGGTGCGAGTTGTAACATTTAGTGATGGACAATATTTTGTGATAGTAATATAATGAGAAAGGAGAGTGAAAAGAAGTGAGTTTAATGGCAAAAGCCCAGACAGACAGAAATGATCTCTTTTCATTCTAAGATGCATTGAGGCACTGACTGGTCAAAGATCTTTGCTAGTATGCTGGGAAACTAGTAATCTGGAATTCAAATCCCCCAGGTGAGGGCTGCATGTGTGGGGCTGAGATGCCAGAGGCTGAACTGTCAGGAGAGGCCTTCCAGTCACGAAGACAAGAAAGAAAACTCTCTCTAAAGACTATGAATAACATAAATAAGAAGCTGAAACTTTAGAATCAGACTGATTTTGAAATGCTCATGTACATACTTAGTATGCATGTATTTGATACACACACATTCTAAATATGCTCCATATCTGTAGGCTTGAGTTAACAGTGCTTAAATTTGGGGTCAGAACAGGGTCATTTGAGTATACTAGATTTTCACAGGTGTGCTTGGCACAATAAGTAACAATAGGTCAAAGATACAGAGACAGCTTCCTAAAAATAATGTGGAGGAATAATATTTTAAAGAACTAATCAGCGAGATTTCAATTTCATACTTATTAATCGTAGTTACTTGGGTCCTTATCATAAATTATGACTGATATGTATCTCTTAAATGATGAATTTTGATACTTTTCACTTGTGTAACTTGCTTTAAGAACCAGTGAGTCGAAATAGCATTTTGCCTTGGGAATATTCTCCATCAAGAGGCTAAACACACTGTTTTGGATGTATCATTAGTTCTCTCAAACACAAGTTTTTCACTGTTCACCATTATGTACTGAGGACAGTTTTTCAGGGCTATTTCATGGCTCACATTCCACTGAGTGTCACAGGTTCATGAAGATATCGACACGCCAGCAAGCATTCATGATCTGTTTCAGAATATTTAATGAGCTACCATGTTCAAACACTGCTAAGAGAAGCATAATACAAAAATTTATTTGCACAATGCCTCGTAAAGACCTGATATTTATGCATGCAATTAGAACCTCTGGATAGCTTGTGAGATGACAGGACAGGTACTAGCACTCCATTTGACAGACAAGGAAACTGAGGCTCAAGGGTTTGGTAACTTGACCAATGAAACCCAGGTATAACAGGCATGATAGGACTGTGACCTTGGTCCTCTGATTTAGATACTAAAGAACTTTTCACAGCCCAAAATGATCTCTCTGGCTTCCATTTTATTTCTAGAATCTTACATATTTTTTTGCTATAAAAGCCACACAGCTTATCTTTCACATGAAAAGTAACAATGACTCATGTCCTTGATTTCACACTGCTAACCTTTAGCAGGATAGGAAACGGGATTTCAGAATTTAAGATAAAGAGACCTGGAGGGAAAGAAGACGCAATACAGGTAAGCTTCCTTGTCCCTGGCTAATGCTCTTTTGAAATAGATCAGCCAAAGGGATGTCTGGAGGGAAAAAGAGAACCCATCACTCAGAGAAGATAATAATCTTAATTGAAATCAGAAAACCTCCAAATCTCTTTGTGTATAAATATGTGTGCTATAATAGTGAACATTTAGAGTCCTTTTGGGATTTTTAAAATTCTGGACAGTGTTCCATCATTTTTTTTAATTGGAGCAGGGAGAGAGGAGGAAGTTGTGGGGAATCAGTATCCCGGAACCATTCTCTGTTTCCTGAAAGTTCTGTTCATGACACTTTACCCAGTACTGGAACCCAGGATCTTGGGGGAATGCAGTGATTTGATATTCTAGCTAAGGAAACAAGCTGTGGTTGCAGCTATCCAAGGATGCCTTTGGAGGGTGGAAATAAAGTTGGTTCAAATTCTCTGACTCAATGCAATAGAGAGACTAGTGTGGGGAGGAGAGATGACTCCGCTATGATTCAGCTCACAATATTTTTTGGAGAAACAATTATAAAATGCAAATATAATGGTGACATCCTTAAATAGAGCCCATCTATAAAGGCTCCTACTTTCTCCTGTTCTCGAGTATCTGGTTAAAAAGAGCTATCTCTAGACGAAAACCAAGTTAAGGAAAGTTATTAATACGATTCTCTAGCTACAGGCATGGAAGGCTGCCGCGGCCCAGGTGAGGAACCTTTCTATATTGTCTCAGATGGCTCAAGTCTTTAAAATGAAAATCATTATTTTTAACCTCTTCCTAAAAGAGTGGCAGGATGTGGGTCTTCAGCTTTTCAAGAGAAAATATGGAGACTTCCAGTTTCACCTGTAACGTGTAAAGAACTTTGAAGTCATCACTCTCATCCTTACAAGAAAATTCTGGGTAAACTGAAAACCAATGACTTTCTTTGACTCATCAGAGAAATGAGTTTTCAGGGCAAACTGCTAGCCTAAAATCTGGAAAGAGGGGTGAATTTGAAGCCAAGAGTTGCTTGCACGGAACAGAAGCCACCGGAGGCATAAAGTGATGGAAACACTTAAATGATCATTTTGACGAATTATTGGAGGGTGAATGTGGCCTAACTGAGTGAGAACCCCTTGGGGTTGCTGCTGCCTCAGGGGAGTTCCCACACATTTATGGGACTTACCTCCTAGAATCTCCAGGAATCTTCACACACGGTGAGGGTCTTGAAAGATCTCCTTCTGGCACCGGAAGGCAGAGAGAAAGAGTAATCCTCGTGGAACATACCCACAGCCTTTGCTATGACAAAAGCTTATCTTCAGGGGAAAGGTTTTCACAGAACTTTGTCTCAGAGCCCTAGGGGAAGGCATTCCTCTTGCTCGAGTCGTTTCTAGCCTTCCCTTCTCATCAAGGGGGAAGAGGATGCTCTAAAGGAAGAAGCGCTTCTGAAAGTCACAGACCAGAGAAGCAGAAATTGAAGCGGAGTTTAGAGAGCACTCTCCTTTCCCCACACCTTATCACGACATCAGCGGGGATCCAGCACCATAATAGTGCTACAGATTACAGCTGAAATGACTGCAAGACACAGACTGTTTCTGAGGACACAGACTCAAGAAAGCCACAGCAAAAGGGGAAACTAAAATAAGACCACTAGAGAAATTTGAAGCCTACTGCTTCAAAAAACATAGAAGCTACAGCTACAAAAAACGTTAAACAAAAATCAACTCCTAGACCAGTTAACACAAAATTTCACCCTAAAGACCTGTTTATCTCAGTTCATATTACTTAATACATCATGTCCAGCTTTCAACAAACAGTTACAAGGTATACTTAAAGGCAAGAAAAAACACGGTCTGAAGAGGTTATTCATCCATACCCATCTCAAATAAAATACATATGCTGAAATTATAACACAGGGAATTTAAAATAATTGTGATTAATATGTTAAGGTCTTTAATAGAAAAAATAGACCACATGAGAGGACACATGAGTAAAGTAAGCAGAAAGGAGAAAATCAAAAAGAAAAGGTAGAAATAAAAAAAAAATACCACTGTAACATAAATAAATATTGCTTTCTATGGGCTCGTCAGTCAACTGGTCACAGTTAAAGCAAAAAGTCAGTGAATTCAAATATAGGTCAATAGAAACTTCCCAAAGTGTAACGGAAAAAGAAAAAAACAAATTAAAGAAGAAAAGAACAGACTATTTAATAACAGTAGGATAATTTAGAAAAATGTAATATACATGTAATTGTAATACCAGAAGAAGAAAGATAGAATGGAGCAGAAGAAATATATAAACTAATACCTATGGAGAACTTTCCAAAATTAATGACAGATGCCAAATCACAGATCCAGGAAGCTCAGAGAACACTAAGGAGAATAAATACCAAAACACTGCATCTCTCTGTATCATATTTAAACTGCAGAAAACCAAAGAAGAAGAGGATGTCTTAAAAGTAGCCAGAGAAGGGGGGACCTTACCCAGAGAAAAACATTAATAATAACACATCAATATTGGTTTACGAATTGTGACAAATGTATCTTACTAACGTGAGATATTAATAAGAATGGAAACTGAGCATGGAGTATATAAGAACTCTCTGTCCTATCTTCACAACAATTCTGCAAATCTGAAATTGCTCTAAAATAAAAAGTTTTATTTTTAAAAAAGAAAATCGCCATTTCAAATGGATGATATTCTTTCTTATCATCATTGTCATGAATTGTAACAACTTTATGGAAAAGCAACACATCTCAACACTCCTCATTTTCTACTTCCTCTGATCTCTTCATAGATGGGAAGCATCTCATTTTAATTCTCTAGCAAACGCACCCCATCCCATGGTCTTGGTTTGCAGAGAAGGCAATGGCTGTGCACAACAATTTAAGATTCATTTAGGGTGGGCTTGACAGGTATATTTTAGAAAGTGAGTAATAGAAGGACACCTTTAGGATCCCCAGTGATGATTCATTCATTTTTAAAACAAAGGCAAGGATTCCCAGACAGTTAGGTAACTTCCTCCCAGGAAAAAAAGTCTATCAGAACAAGGACCTTAACTCAGCTACCCAATTATTTTTTCTATTGTTTGCAGTGATTTTGTTTAGTCAGTACTATTTACTTGACTTTGAAATTGTTAAAAAATGTTGACAAAGTACTCCCATGATATCATAATATCATAATGCATCTTGAATAAGATAATTCAACGTCAGAATTGTCAGTAGATAATCAATCCAACCCAAAATGTGTTTCCTGTGTGCTTGCCAAGACATCAGGTGGGCAAAGTCAAACTGAAATATGGAAAACACATGAGTAAAAGTAGAACAAGATGGTTAGTGTGGCCAGAGCCTGTAGCACACGGACCAGGAGGAAAGAAGTAGCGTTCCCATGGGTCTCAGTTGGCTCAGTTGAGGCCCAATTTACACCCATTAACCCATTCTGTTATAAAAAATACCCCAGGTTAGATAATAAATTATGCAGTTGTTCTTTGAAAGGGCCTTGAATGCCATCCTGGAGCTACATGAATCAACACTTATCTACAGACCTATCCTAAGCCACAGCACTCCCTGTCGGCCACTCTGGTCCTGAAACTTCCTTTTCTTCCACTTCTTTTTTCAGTGTAACATCCCTGTTCTGCTTAACAGTACTGTAGCCACATAATCATGTTCGAGTTGCATAGACTCTCTGTGCCTCTGTTTCCCCATCCATAAGATGGAGATAACACTAGTATCTTTCTCATAGGGTTTATATGTCCATTAAACTTAAATGCACCTATCACACAGTAAGAATTCAATAAATTTAGTTACTATTATTATTCTCAATTAATGATTTTTGACTTTTTGGATGTTAAATCATTTTTCTGACTCCCTATTTTTAACATTTAGTTAATTCCACTCTTAGTTGAATTTACCTAAAGAACAGCAACAGATTTTGGAAGAAGGAATATTTTTTCTACCACTTACTTCCCAAATAGGACTGAGCACCTCCTGTGTAACAGGCACTCTTCGGAGCACTGAGAATACAATTGCAAAAAAGACCAACAAGAACCCTGCTCTCAGGGAGCTTTCTTTAAAATGTAGGAGAAAGTCTAGGCTAATTTGCCTTTGTGTGTTTCAAACAACAATGCCCCTTATTAGAGGACACAGCTTCATGAGTTTACAACTTGGTAGGATGTCAATGCCTTTTGGTGAGATAAGAGGTCCCCCTTCCTTCTCGAGGTTTAGCCCCATGCTGGGCATATAGCTTATCCATCGGAACTCCGGCTGCATATTAACCCTTTTACCACTCTCCACTGGATAATTCTGCGCACAACACAATGTTTTTAGATTACCCAGGGGGCCAAAAAAATGAAGAAAGTTGGATACAATAGTTTGGATTACAGGGCAAGATTAGGGCTAGAGATATACATTTGGGAGTTATTTATAGTAGATAATTTCTAAGTCATAGGATTGAATGGATTGTGAGCATAGCACACATCTAGGGTTGCTCTCACATTTGGAGGATCAACAGTGGAGTAGAAAGAGCCAGGGAAGAACATCTGGGAAACTGCCAATGATAAAGAAGGGCTGGAAGTAGAAACTAGGGTGCAAGGAGGAGGTGTGCAATGAGGCTAGAGCTGTGGACGAAACCAAGTCAGCACAGACTTACATGCATGTTAAGGCACTTGAGAGCTGTACTAGAGGCAGCAAGGGTTGCTAAAAATTTAAGCACCAGTGGTAATTCAGAATTTGCACCATTGGTGAACTCAGCTTTTCAATTACTGAAATACTCACGTAAAGACATACCAGGCGGGAATTATTCCCACTCGTGGAGAACAGAGAAGACTTGGAGAAATACAGGCTCCAGGGCTGGAGGTCAGTCTTCATTGTGAAGGCCGACTAGCACAGATAAATGGCCGAGACAGACCATTGCTGTGGTGAATATAAGCTAAATTTCTCTAGAGAGGCCTGAGAGTCAAGAGCTAGACAGATCATATGATAAAAAAGTTAAAAGTGGCAAGAACAAGATCAAAACAAGAGAGAGAGTCTGGAGTCAGGAAACACAATGGATAAAATGTGGAACAAGTTATCAATTAGCAAGTGTGGGTGACTGGAATTGGCCATCCCTTGAGGATTATTTTGGGCTGTTTATTTTTAAAAACTGCAGACATGAGAGAAACTGAAAAGTAGAAGTTACCCTTTTTTAAGACACATTTATAATTGTAAAGGAAATCTCCATCTGTAAAGGTGTCTCCCTTTCTATACCAGGAAGAAGGGGGGATGTCCTTATCTCTGGAAACTCTGATCAGTGCAGAAGGCAAGGACTTAAATTAGCATGGGAACCTGACTCTTGTTCACTGGGCTTTTCTGGTGATCTCCCATAGCTGATTCTCCCCACCCATAACATCGTCCTTTGTCTTTAGCTGAGGATGCTATTTAAGGTGAGAGCTTCCGCCATTTATGCAAGTTACTCAGTTTTTCTGGGTCTTTCCCTGTATAGATGTTAGAAAGCTGTGTTTAAATTTCTCCTGTTATTCTGTTTCATGTGAATGTAATTTGTTATCCAGCCAGAAAGACCTAGAGTGGGTGGAGGAAATGTCTTCCTCCCTTACACAAGCGAAGCTTGGGCAAGAACTATGAATAGCAGCCGTGCCATAAATAGTGGTCAGATGTCGAGCAAGTTACGTAACCTCTGTGTCCCTGGGTCTTCTCCTCTGTAAAATGGAGAGAGTAACCACACCTAAGTCAAAAGGATGCTGTGAAGTGTAGATGGGATAATGCACGTAAAGCCCTCGGAAGGTGGCCTGGCGCTCTGCAGGCACTCAATACGTATTAGCTGTTATTATTTTTTGTGGTTGTGCTGCTTTTGTAGACTTGCTGGTGCTTAGTATGGAGAGCTAATTAGAGCCAGGAGAATTGGGAACGAGAAAGAATAGTTTCAGGCTGGCTGAAGGGTGAGGGCTGAAACAACGTTTTAATCCTCGTGTGTGCATGCACATGCCCGTGAGGAAGAGAGAAAGCTTCCTCACTCAAACTTCTCGGTGTCTGTGGATTGCCACCAGAACCATCATTCCTCCAGTTCCCTCGAGACCCTCCCTGCTGAATATAGAAAGGTTTAGGTTTATGGTATCAGCCATGAAGTTGAGACACACAGAGAGGGAGACAAAATCATTTTCCCTTCCAAATGAAATTGTGCTAGTAAACAGGTGCAGACAGAGTTTAGCATCCATTCCTCCAAGCAGTCTCTTTGATGTGCTCGAACTGTCCGCCCTTTCTGTATTTGTTTATTGTGTGTTAACTACAACTTTGCTTGTTTCTCCGCAGATGTTTGGACATCCATTAATTAGCACATCCTCTACAAAATATTTGCGGATGCTTTGCACCAAGTGAAAGGAAAGGCTGCATTCCAGCTGGAAAGGAACTACAATTAAGAAGGCGCAAACACACACTCACACACACACACACACACACACACACACACACAGAGTCTTTAGGACAGCTTGAGAGTGAGACAGGAAGACGGGGGGATACATGGGTACTGAGGAGCAGAGATCCAATGGGACTCATTTTCAAGCTCACACGTCATCAACGAACATTTAGCCAGCATGTAACTCCACGACCAAATTAATTCAGAAGAAAATAGTCTTGTCAGAGTGAAAAAGGAAGGCCTTTATCCTCTAAAGTAAAATGGACCAAAGAAAGACTCCTCAAAATTCATTATTTTTCTTGACCTCCCTTTCACCATTTTTGTTCTGGCTGAGGAGCCATCAAAGTAACTGGAAAATTCAGAGCAAAAAGGGCAATATTGATTTTTAAACAATCAAACAAGCTATTTGCTTGAGAGCTTGTTAGGCTGGCTCCATTTCCTTACTGCGACAAACCTGTCTGAAGAGGCACCGAGTAGAAAGTGAAAGAAGTATTTGATAGTGTTTCTATAGAGATGTGCCCAACCTCCCTCCCCATTCCTCCCACCATCTTTCCTGGAGACCTGACCTATCCATGGTCACATCCCTCCTGCTGGATAAGATGTCGTCAATTCCTTTACAAAATAGTGGTGCCAACCCGCCTAGATATCATGTAAAACTTTCATCAGTCAGATTTCATCTACCTCTTCGGAGCCTACATCCTTTTTCAATCTTTTAAAGTCAAAACTCCCTTCCCCTGGCCCTTAGCACTGCCCTTTTTATGGACAAAGATGCAGCCACATGCAAAAGGCCAGCCAGCATGACCAGACAATTTTCTCATCTAGCCTGGGAATACATCTCTCTGGAAAATTAATAATCGCTATAAAATCTCATTCCCCAAATGCCAGTAAATAACTTTGAACAGATCATTTCACATTTAGTCAAAGCTATAATGTGAGACTATGGTTAGCAAACAATACTTCAGTTTTCATCACAATTATTCATCATCATTTTAATATTCTACCTCTGGTTGTGTTTCTTAGAAGGAAGCCAGCGCAATGCCCACTGAATCTTAATAAAACCCACTGTGTATGAGGATCTGCTCTACAAAGGAATTACAATAAAACAAACAAACAAAGTAAAAGCTATTTTGGCGACAGTTTGGGAGTGAGACAAGAAGACTAGGTGGGGGGAGTGACATTGTGCTAAACATACATCCGACTCCCCACAACAGGGGTGTGAATTTGGCATTCTTATTTCTGTGGACCGATAAGGAAGCTGAGGCTGAGAGATTAAGTCAGAGAGCCAGGACTGATACTTGTAGAGCTATTAGCATTGGTTAAGGGCATGGGCTCAGGAATCTGAAAATGTGGGGTCAAGTCTTGGCTGTGTCAGTGACAGAGCAATGGAAGAGAGGAGGACTGGGGATTCATGCTGAGATGACGGCTGAGTGCTCAGCGTGACATTCAGACAGCAGAGCACAATGGAGGTGGGTATGCATAGAGGAAAGACACATGCCGATATGATGGCTTCAGAGGGCCAACCAAGCCTCAGGTTCAGAATCCAAGCAGAGGAACTAAGTGATTGTGCAGAGAACAAACTGCATCAGCTTTAGCCCCAGGATTTTCTTAAAATATGTGAGTCAGCTGCCCTTACTGCTGAGGACATAGGGTAAAACCAAATCAAGGGGCTGGAGCCCACGCTGGGAACCTGGCAAGAATGTAACATAAAACTGAGCAGAACTGATAATTTCATTGACTGGATCCAAATGGCCTATTGGCCATTTCACATACACCTTCATCCTAACATACGTGTGCACACATACACAAACACACCTTGCAGAGTAGGCATTATGTTCCCCATGTGACAGACAGGAAAGCAGAAGATCAGCATAAGTGTGTAACTTGCCCCAGTCACACATCTAAGCAAGGGCATAACTAGGGTTTAAATCTAGATATGGCTGACTTCAAATCTCACACCTTTATACGTGCTGTCAATTAGAGATTAGGGTCAACCAGATGCTGTGGCACTTAAGGCAGGTGTCAGCCATCAGAAGGAACCCATAGAAATATGAACAAAAGATTGAAGTAGTTCATAGAAAAAGAAATTAAAGTGGCCAAGGAACTAGGAGAATACGCTCAATCTTATTAATCATTGAAAATGAAATTAATGCATTATGAAACACCACTGCTTACCTACTAGATTAACAAAAATCTTTAAATGTTTGATAACATCAAGTATTGGTGGAAGTGTGAAGATGTGAATAACCTTGTACACTGCTAGTAGGAGTATCGAGTTATTCACTTGTTGTGGAGAACAACCTGGCAATATCTATTAAAATTTAAGATGTAAATAATCTCAATTCATCGATTCCACTTTTTAGTATATACCCAAGAAATATTTGCCCCAAAATTACACACACAAAGATGTATATACAAGAACATGCACTTCAGCTTTGCTTGCAATGGCAAAATACTTGAAAACAATCATAATGGCCAAATAAAGGAAAGAAGTGAATCAAAATTGTGGTAACTCTTCAGAATTACCCCAGGACCTGAGAAAATAGGCAAAAAAGGGCCAAGGAGATGACCCCCACTTGGTCTTCCTGTAAAAAATATTTCAGGACTGGGATTAAGATAAGATGCTTGGATCAAGGCGAGCCCACCAGGCTGTAGTTTCACAAGGCCCTCACAATGATACTCTTGGGCATGAGCATGGAGCAGAGAATATTGCTTCCCATCCTGCTTTATATTTAGAGGGAGGCGGGTCTGTGGGCTGGCTCCTTCTTGGTTTTTGGGGAAGAGAGGGACAGACTAAGAAAGAACAAGATAGTCCTCATAAACGTCTGGGAAGTGGAGACAAGAGAAGGAACAGATCCTGCTTTTCTCTTGTCTATGCGCTGAAAGCTGGTTTCTTGATGACAAAAGCAGTCCTAGAAATGGACACTAGTGGAACTAGAATAATTAGTTCCATTTAGCCTTGAAAAGAAGCACAGTCAAAAAAAAAAAAAAAGAAGAAAAGACATAAACGGGGCTTGAGCTTTCCCTGTGGTGAGTCTGAGGTGGGGAACCCCCAAGGCGAGGTTACAGAAGGAGTCCAAAGTTACAGAAGGAGTGAATGGTAAAGCTAGGCCACAAATTCTAATTGTTTGCTCTAAACTAATTTTTAAAATGTTAGCGCCCTCCACAAAACATAGCTCTCTACAGAGCGTTGGTTGGCTGTGGTAACAGACCACAGGCAGAAAGCACAGTCGCCTTTGGTATTCACTGGTGTTTTCTCTGTTCTGTTCGGGAATCTGAGAACAATCCTCTTTATGTTAAACAAGGGCTTGGAACAAAGGCCTCATCACAAATACTCACCTACCAAAACACTCAAATAATCTGGAAGCCAAATAAGGCATCATCCAATCCAGGTCCTCAGAGTCCTAGAGGAATTTTGGAGGGCTTACTCTAATTACCTTTTAACTCCAAACTGTTCCCATCTGGGATCTGAGAAAACGGGAGAAATGAACTGAATTCTGCACCTAATGTTAATATACTGTGGCTGTGCTTGACACATATTGCTGTGATTATGCTGTGTAAGTGCACGCTGTCACTTAAAGCAAACTTAAAAAAGTAAAATAAAAGTGAATAAAAAAAGCACGCTTTTGATTAAATACAAAAGACAGCATGTCTTAATAGCGCCCGTCAACAGGGAAAGTCCATTCAATAATGCCAGTCAGAGGAGAAACCACTTAGGAAAGCAGCAGTGTGGTGGATTAAAAAGCCTTTTTGTCAAATATAAAGGTCACCCAGGCAGTAAACTCCTTAAAGGGAAAGACAATGCATTTCACGCATGAGAAGCTCAGCCTGAAACAAGACACGTTGACCACACGAATGGATAATCCTGTCTGAGTGGAAATAGACTCAGAGGCATCATTTGCAGACTTAATGGCATAAAAAGGCCATCAGAGAGGACAACGATGTTCATGACTGACCCAGATGCCACCTCCAGACAAGTGTCCTTGAGAATCTCTGAAAGTGTGAGAGAATTTTCTAGAAGACCTTGACTGAGACCATGACCTAAACCTGTGTCTTCTAGTGGCATATACAGGTGAAAGGTCCACAGGCCAAGAGCTTCCCTGAGTCACACAGAAAACTCTCCTCTTCATTAGTTGGAAATGTCAATTCTGGGACACGTCCTATTGCAGGATGGGCTCATCAGCCCCTCTGGGCTATGACCTCATTAGTGGAGTAAAGCAGAACAGGTTGCCAGTGCTCATGTTCACTAATAGCCATCACTGAGTGTGCTATGCAGGCCAGCAAAATAATCTTTTCGAGGAACTTGCTTGTCCCTTAATTCACTTTCCTAAGGCACTCCCCAGTGTGCCAGCTCATCAGATCCGACTGTATATGGTAATCAGGTGGGTCGAGTAAGGAACTAGGGCTCCAGAAGGAAAATCCATCACTGCCAAATTGCTGATCAAGGGTCCCAGAGCCCAATTTCCATCCCCTGTGTAGTTATAACAAGATGGTTCTAATGCTCTAGCTTTAGAAATTTCCGACTCAGAATAGTCTTTGGACAAGTTATGCTCCAAAGTTCAGCCAAACAATTTGCTTCCAGTTGGGCCATATATTTTGGACCTATTTTTTTTTTTGCATCTTCTCTGAGCCCACTCACTTCTGCATCTGCAGGGATGAATTGGGTTAAAACTAAGCTGCCTTCAGCAATCGAGGGGACTCTTCAGGCCACCACATATGGTTGTGCAGGTTGTACCCTGCTGAAACATGCTTGTGCACAGCTTCAATTCCCCAGCAAATATCTTGGGATGAGAATATTAAATCTGCTGGATTAAAGCAAGCTGGATTCTGGGCTTTATTTGTCCTTCCCACTTTGTGAAAAGACTTGCCTCTGATGGGGCACTTACAGCTGGAACATATAAGATAGTTGCAATTAATTGTCAGCGTTCTTTGGTTGTTTGCAACAAGAAGAGCCTCTGGTTATGACTTATGATAAAAGGAATTTATTGGAATGGGGATGATTAACACACAGAACCGAAAGCTTGCTGAACCAGAAAAAAGGAGGGCAGAAATTAAGGGAATTGTAGGGTCAAGAAAGGAGTTACTTGACAAGAATTGCAGGAGGCCAATTCTTCCTAGACAGTGGTTACTCCACTCATGAGAGTGCCCACGTAGCCTGTTTTCAATCAGAAGAATATTCCTTGGCTAAGATTGGGCAGAGAGCCCTGTTTTGCCATCCCATCAAGACTGCACACAAGAGGAAGAGGAAATTCTCCAAAGGGATGAGGGCATGCTGTTATCAACCCAAGGGGAGAGGGCTGGGCAGCCAAAAGCAGCAAGTGTCCACCTCAACCCCAAGACTCTCACTGTCCTTTTCCAAGAAAGCAGTGGGTACTTCGTAAGCATCTGCTGCACAGAGCACTGTGCGGAGGGCAAGAAGAGACAAAAGCAGCACACGGTCTCTGACTTCGCAAAATCAAGTAAAAACACGTGCAAAGCATGTACTTCCACATCTATTCGAATTTGAAAAACATTTTTGAAAAAAAGAGTAGCAGAGAAAATCATTTTCAAACTTACTTAGAATTGGTCGCAAATTGCTTGTGACTCACCTCACAGGTCTGTGGGTATAAATGTTTGACCTAGAGAATTTGTGCTTTAAAAAGCGACTGTCAAACTGCTCTCCAAAACCCCTCAATGTCTTAGTGGCCTCCTTCTGGGAGAGTTGGGTAACAGCCTCTTTAAGCAGAGGAATGCCTTTATTATTTGTCACTTCCAGGAAACTGTCAGTTGAATATACTCTCTGGCAAAATAAGTTTAGAAAACAGTGCTCTGGAAGTTCAGAGAAGGGAGACTCTGTGGTAGGATGCTTAACAGAGAAAGGGACTCAGAAAGAAAGAGGTTTGGCGTGGGTGAGGTTAGAGCCAAAGAGGGTACACCAGGGTGGGGCACCCTATGCAAAGGAGCAGAGGTTGACACATGCATCACTCCTTATAGAACAGTGGCTGCATCGGGTCGACTGAGGGGAGCAGGACTACATTGTCTGCGCATCTGGAAAAGGCAGTGACAATAGCATCTCCCTCATGGGGTGGTTGTGATGATTAAATGAGATCATGTTTGTGATGCTCTAAGTGTGGGAGCACAGTTAATGGCTCTTTTAAGAAAGCATTCAACAAAAACCAACTACGTATTGATTACTTTAGGTTCTTAAGCAAAAGGTAAATGTAAGATTGGCAAAAGACCGTACCAATGACCCCGTTTTTCTTGGGAGGGCTGCTTTCCTGAGAAGGCACTCATATTACGGGGACCAGGAACATGGCACTAACAGTCAAAATGAATGGGACAGGATGACAACATGGTATTACAAGGGCAAATCTCAAAATTAAAAAATAAATAAAACATGTATATTTAAGTCAGAGGGAAACTTATTGATGGATATTGGCTACACAGGTGATGGCAATGCTGCAAAGCTAAAAGAGGACTTGAGGCAACCCAGAATTAGTGACAGGCAGGTAGCAATGCCACCCTTGGCTGCAGAAACAAAGGAAGGAGGTGTATTTTAGAGCCAGCAGCCGGGATAACCTAGAAAAGGGATTGTCAGGAGGAAGCTGAACGTCTGAAGCATTGGAGAAGACGTGACTGCAGCTAGAAGCATTTCCCAGGCACAGAGAAGGGGCCACGATGCCCCAGCTTCCCCCTTCTTCTACACTCTGGTCTCCCAGGTCTTCCAACCTTCCCAATGACTAATCCAGTCTAGAAGCCAATTGACAGGAGGGCGTGGGAAATACAGTAGACGTGCCAGATGAGGTTCCAACAGTAGAGTAGGGAAAGGCAGAGATGGATCTCAGGGTAAACAGGTTAGGGACAGAAATGGGTGTTTTCAAGTGAGCATCAATAGAAATTGATGAATTCTAGAAATGAAGAGTAAGAGAAATGGGTAAGCCCAGACTGACTTCTGTTTCAGGTACAGGTGAGCGAGGCAAAGTGTGTTGCCTTGAAGAGGAGGAGTTGGAGGTGTGAGGTCTGGGGACATGGGTGAGTGGAGGGAAGGGGAGAGCTTCACTTCACATCCAGCCTGTCCCAAAGAAAGGTCCTTTCATGGGACTTCCTGTGATACTCTCCCTAGGATCCTGCTGGGAGGTGAATGGGATTTCACCCTTCAGGGTCTCTATGGATCTCTTTGTGTGTGTGTGTGTGTGTGTGTGTGTGTGTGTCTGTTTGGGTCTTAACACCCACCTGCTTCAGTTGGCACATTCTTTCTGTAGATATGGTAATGTCATTGATTAGGCTGCTGTCAAGTGCTCTTCAGCTTTCAGCTTCCATCTCTAACTTAACCTTCCATGTTTTATCAGTCACAATCCCAGAGAGGAGCTTGCCTTTCTATGACCCCTCTGAGCTCCATACTATCTCGCTGATGCCAACAGGAAATTTGGGAAAATAACCAACTGTTTAGGACAGAGAAGGAGTGGAAAGAGATGGTTAGAACCACCACAAATGGATTTTTGTCTTTTATTATTTTGTATTGAAATATGATTAACATATAACATTGTGTAAATCTAAGTTGTACAATGTGCTGATTTGACACATTTATATATTGCGTTAGGATTACTACTGTAGTGTTAGCTAAAATCTCTATTATGTCACTTAAGTATTATTTCTTTTTTATGGTGAGAACATTTAAGATCTAGTCTCTTGGGAACTTTGAAGTATATAATATAGTATTGTTGACTATAATCACTATACTGTGCATTAGATCTCCAGAACTTATTTATCTTCTAGTTGTAAGTTTCTACCCTTTGACCAACATCAACCCCATTCCCCCACCTTCAAGCCTCTGGTAACCACCGTTCCACTTTTTGTTTTTGTGAGCTCAGTTTTTTAGATTCGACATATAAGTGACATGGTACAGTATTTGTCTTTTTCTGTCTGATTTATCTCATTTAGGATACTGCCCTCAAGGTCCATCTGTGTTGTCACAAGTGACAGGATTTGCTTCTTTCTCATGGCTAACAACTCATTTTATATATATACCACATCTTCCTTATCCATTCATCCACTGACAGACACTTACGTTGTTTCCATGTCTTGGCTATTGGGAGTAATGCTGTAATAAACATGAAGGTGCATATATCCTTTCAATATCCTGTTGTCATTTCCTTTGGATATATACCCAGAAGTGGGATTGCTGGATCATGTGGTAGTTCTATTTCTAATTTTTTGAGGGACCTCTATAATGTTTTCCAGAGTGGCTGCACCAATTTACATTCTCACCAAGAGTGCACGAAGGTTCTCTTTTCTCCATATCCTTGCCAACACTTGTTATCTCTTGTCTTCTTGACAGTAGCCATTCTAACAGATATGAGTTGATTTATTTTTAAAAAAATTTTGGTAAGTTTTTAGAGGATATATTAGGACAACTAACTAATTCTTCCTACCTCGTTTTATTTTGTACTTGGACTAAAAATTTGTTGGATTGAATTTGACAGTTGACTCATTCCTTGTGTTATCACTGCATGGACATAACTAGAAAGCTTCTCTTCCTTGGCTCGTGTATATATACTATAGCCAGCATAAGGAACACAGTGGTCTGTCTCGTTTCTCAGGTAGAATGTATTTTTGCCAGCCTTGTGACTTTTAGAGCCTTGGGTGAATTGTACATTTGTGTCTATACATAGTGTGAATACATTTCAAGAAAATCTAAGGAAATATTGGAGGAGGACCACCATTTCCTTTACACTGTACTAGGAGTTTACCGAGGAAGGACATGAAGCAAAATGGAGTGAATACTATAGAAGGAATAAGAGAGAATGCTATGTGCGTGCATAGGTGGAGCTGATCCATATTTAGATACTTGTGTGTTCCTTTGAGGATATCCAAGGGCAATTTGGGATGAGGGTATCATTTCATCCTAAGAACTAGTTTTTCACCCCAAGGGTAAAGAGCATATATTTCCCTGGCTTGTGGGTTGAGCTAAACAAAGTTGTATGATCCTCTTAGCCACCTGTGGACCTCGGAATTATGATTGAATGCCTGACCTCAAGCTGGCCTGGCTCCATATTAATAACAGGAAAGTTCTTCTCAATCTTCTCCAAACCACAAGTCTCAAAATTAGGCTACAGGTCTTTTCAGGAAGAGACTTCTCTCGAGGACATTTATGTGAATATGTATATGCGTGTTCGCATTTATTCTCTAAAAATGCAAAATAGCTTCGGCAGTAACTTTACCTTTGCTGCATTTATTTCAATCAAAATCAGGAAACAGAATGGCCGAGAAAAGAGAGGCAAACTCACCCTCAGTGCTAGTGTCATACTTGAATCATCTTCAAGTCACCTTCTAGTATTACGATGCTCAAATGAATTTCTGTGCTGCTGTCTCAGATGTTTTCCTTGAAGCCTTTCTTAGCTTGGATAGTGAAACATAGTCCCATTTGCTTTAACTCTCCTTTCTGTTGTAAGCTATAGAAGACAACAGCATCCGTATGCCCCTTCCTTTTTCCAGCAACAACAACAACAACAACAATTCACAACTGTGTTAAGGAAGCAAAACAAAACCAGCTCTGGGGGACAATAAGCGGGCCAAAGCAGTGCAGTATTTCATCCTGGTGTTCTGCGGTTTGAAGAGTTTCATGAGGAGCTCGTTTATAATCCCATTGAAAATAAAGTGCTCAAAAATAAAAGCTGTTTGGTCTTTTCAAGTTAACTGTCCTTTGTTCGTGGCGCATTAGTGGAGCAATTTTTAAATAATGACAATTTTTTTTTTCCGTATGAAAGATGTTTTTTGCAATCAAAAGTGGGTTCTTTATTTTCGAGCCTGGCACTCACATTCATTAGAACTAGTTGCATCCAAGGAGTAGAGGTTTATTTGTTCAGCTGGAAATGGGACATTAACATTTTAAGAGGATGATGCATAAGCTTTTAGAGATAATATTCTCCCTGCCCTATTCTCTTGCTGCTCTCTTAAAAAATGCAAAATGCATTTTTTTTTCCCCTAAGAAGTGAAGAGTTTATAATAAACAGTTTATCACAAGGGCATAATTCTTTTGCAAGCTCCCCGCCCGTGTTTTCAAGAAATCAAAATTCGAGTAACAAATGGAAGGTTTACACATATGAGCGATGCCCAGAATTAAGCAAGCGTCAAAGCTCAGATCAACAATGAATCTCTCTCTGTGTATAAATATCTACCAAAATTTAGCAACAGCTCTGCACTGTCTTAATTGGCATGCAGCTGGTATGGGGAAGTCCTACCACTCTCTCACTTTCTTTTCTCTTCCTTTGTCATTCAGTGTTCTTCCTCCATTGAAGGAATCCCTCTCTTCTGGCCTTCTCAAAGATTTCCTTCCTCAGTTTCTTCCCCACTCTCCCACATCGTCACTTTCTCCTAGTCGGCCTTCTGGATTATTCCCATCTGCACACAAACAAGCTCCAGTATCTCGTTGTAACCTTGCCTCACTCAAGGACCAGTGGCTCTTCCTCATCCAAGCTGTTGCTTCATTTCTCCTCTTTTTTAATAGCCGGACTTCTCCAGCGTTGTTTACACATGCTGTCTCCAATTCTTCCTTTCCCATACTTTTCAATCCGCCCCCATCTGACTTCAGTCCCTATCACTCCATAAAATTTTCTCTTGCTAAGGTCACCAAAGAGCTCTGTTTTGGCAAATCCTCCAATCATTTCTCCTTTTTGTATTTTATTCCACTTGGCAGGGCCAACAAAATCAACCGCTTTTCCCTTTGGAGAGTGAGACAAAATTCCCCTCCTGTGGAAGACAGAGGACAAGGGTCCCCCAACAATGCCCATTACTCTTGGCTTTGACTCTCATCCAAACCCAGACCACAACGTAGTAAATGCAGCTGACTTGAGCTGCACTCATCCGTGTTTTTATAAGATAAGGAGAAACGGACCAGGAGTTATTTTAAGGATTTCCGTGTGAAACTGCATCTCCCAGTGCAAAGCTGTCTTTGGGCCAATGTCCTGTTGGAGTTCTAGTAGTTACCTTTTGAGTATGACAAGAAAATACAATGCAATCAATTTATTTTTCCTCTAATCCTGGTCTTTTACCCATATTTCACATAGTAAAAAGAAAATGGGAACTCGAAATAAATTCTGTCCTTGAAAATACCTTTGATTCTTCAGTTTTGACCCCAAAAGAGCCTCCCAAGAAGGATACTCCAGGAATGAATTCTGGTCACTTATCACAGCCCAGTTGCTGTTTCTTTGCTAATTTTATGGATTTGAGTTAATTTATTAATGAAACAGATGGAGACGTCGGTGTTTGAAGGTACTTTGCAGACAGCAATGGGGAATAAACCAATTCATCAACTCTTCCGCAGCAAACCATCTGAGGACTTAATTGAGAATTGTCTTTAGAACTCAGGGCTGTTGTTTCACTAGGGTATGTTTTCATGATGTGCTAATGGCCCCTTAGGGAATTCATTCTCTGTCGCTTTTCTTTCTTCCCTGCCTGTCAGTGTTCTCCATCAGCTCTCCTCCCACTTATAGCTCTGACAGCCTAGCCTGCCTGATGATTCCACTTGTCATCTACCTGTCCAGCCACCGATGTATTCCGAACCTGCAGAACACCAGGAATTGCAGACACTTGGCAGCAGAGCCAAATTAGAATGAACAGTAAACACAGGACACTGCAACTTCCTTGGATTCAGCTATTTGCTACCCTCAGAAGGAATCGGCGAAGAGCCAACAAGGAGAAACACAAAAATGAATGGTATTGCAATGTCTCCTGAACCTGGGGTTTGGGGAGACCAGAGGAATTCAGGCCCTGGGGCATATGTGAAAACTTGAAGCCCATGACATTTCACTGCGAGAAGAGTTTTTATCTTCCTGCGGCCACTGCCCAAGGGATCTGCTTAAACACATCCCCCGAACTACAGACTTCTGCTTTTGATTGATTGCCAGTGGCACTTCTCCTCCATAAAGAGTTCTCACTACAACACAGCCAGCTGTGAAGTCTATTTAACCACAGTGTGAAAACTTTCAGCCTCCAAACCACCAGCAGGTAGGTCAATGGGTGCCCGGCTCCATTAGTCTCTGCAGCTTTGCATGAATTTATTCACACTCCACTGATGAGTATTAAGAGGAGCCTGTGTGCACGGAGTGATGCCCAGCTTCCACCCACCTCCTCGCTTCCTTTCACAGTTGTCAGAGGGGAGCTCTGCACACTGAGTGAATCCGCCCCTCCCCACCAGTGATTGAGATTGATCTGGGTGCCAGGGGACTAAGACCACGTTTTCCCCACTTCCGGGTCTCCACCCATAGAGATACAGGAGTATCAGCCTACAAATCTGTCTGCCCCTAATATTCACTATCATCTCCCTTGAGTCCATTGGGAGTAATCTCTTCTTGCCCCATATTCCTGTTTATATGATAAGTAACTGCAGATGTTCAGGTCACCCTTGGCCCCCCTCACTCCAATCCCCATAAGTTTCTGCATGTCCCCTCTTCTATTCCCTGTTTCCAGCACTCCCCAACTTCTGAAACCCTGCTACTGCACTCCCTAGAATTCCAAGTCCATTGGCAGCTGAATCTCCTATAACTCTGAACTTTTCTCTGAATTTCCTCTTGAACTCCTCACTCTAACTGGAACCTGTCTCCCCTGAGAACTGCTTTCCTTGAAGCCCTCTTACATAGTGGGTGTGTTTCTCCCACGGCCCTACTACTGCTTGGCACCCTCCTTGGTCCTCCCTGTCCCTCCAGACTATTCTCAATCTATCCCTGTCTTCTCATTCTAGAGCCTCTAAATTTGAACCTCTTGACATCAGATTTTTATTAAGAACAACTCTTCCTTGTTTCAATCATTTCCTGAATCCTGTGTCATTCACCTTAGTTTCTGGAAGATTTTTTTCCTCCAGGCTGTCCTTGTCTCCAACACTGCTCTTATTAATTGATAATTTTGGTAGACATGTAGTGACCTTTCCAAAACCTCAGCATCTCAACTCCTTGAGCAATTTTCCCCATTGATTTTGTTCTCCACACTGCCTCAGCCACCTATTTCCATGTTCACAATATAGGCCCAGTCATTACCAATAACCACAACCCCTCCACAATCATAGCTCTATGTACTCCACCCTCTAATCACCATCTCTTTTCATTCCAAATCATTCTTTCATGTAGCTTGACTTCAATATAATCTTGAGCACACCTTTACACTATTTCTCTTCCTGATGTTCTTTCTTCTCTCCTTTCCATCTTAAATTCCATTGTCTTTCATTAAAAATCACCCTTTATGTATACTCTTAATTCCCTTGCTCATCTTTCCCTTCATCACATACAGTTAGCAAAACCCAGAACCATAGTTAAGTCCAACTCTCTGTCTACTTCATGAATGTTTCCTAACTATAGAACATGGCTGTAGGAAAGCACACAAACACTCTGACTTGTATCACTTTAAATACATAGATATGAACTTCAAGTGGGCTCTTACTAGTGCCCAGCAATCTGATGCCAAACCCTTGGTCCGCTCTCTCTCTCTCTCCAGAACAATTTTGGACTTTCACTCTTTTCTTCAAACCTCCAGCATCTTCTCCCTAACTCTTCCTCTCGGCTTATATTCTCGATTCTTACTTCATTGAGAAGAGTGATGCAACCATAGGAGAACTCAGCACCATAGATACCCACTCTTAGCACTTACACTCTGACTCCCCACCTCTTACTATGGCAGCAACACTCTTTGAAGGAGTTGCCTATATGTTTTGTCTCTAATTCCTCTCCTCCAATTATCTCTTAAGTGTCTTAAATTCAGTGAGATATCTGTCCCCACTCTCCCAAAACCATGATTATCAATGCTGCCAATAACTTCTATATTGTTAACTCCAGTGGCCACTTCTCAACCTTAATTTTATTTGACTTGTCAGCAGCGTTTAGGGAAGTTGATCCTTCCTTCCTAATGCATATGCGTTTTTCCCCTTCACTTTGCTTCCAGGACGTTGCTTTCTTGGTTTTCTTCCCACTGTGCTAGCCATTTCTCAGTGGCCTTAGCTGATTTCTCCAATCTCTAATTTGGGGGTGACCCCAGACTTCATTCTTGCTCCTCTTTCTTATCTACTCTCACTTGCTTGGTGTTCCCATACTGTCTCATAACTTTAAACACCATCTATATGCAATGACCCTAAAATGTATATTTCCAACATGAGCTTCTCTGTTGAACTCCAGATTACTGCAGCTGCCTATGTCTCCATAAAGATTCCCAACACACCTCAAACTTAACACTTACTTTCTGTCTTCCTCCCATCCTAAACCTGCTGCATCCCAATTTTCTCATCTCACTTCTTCCTCTTTAGGCCAACATCCTTGCAGCCATCTTTGACTTTTGCTTTTCTCTTACGTCTCATATCTATGCTGTAATTCTAGGACATCTAGCAAATTTCCAAGTCAGAGTATTGGCTCTTCTAATCCCCTCTGCTTAGAAAGCATTTCTCCCAACTAAACAATACTAGGAGCTAAACAATACCTCCTTAGTGACTTCTCTACAACAAACTGTATAACATCCTCTTTAACACTCACTATGTCTTTCCTTGGTTAATTTTTCCCTACATTTATCAAATATTTGTATAAAATACAGTCATATATTCTTTTAAGTAAAATGACAAATATTAACTCAATTAAGTTCAAATAAGTCTATGAGACAGATATTATTATTATTACCCCCATTTTACAGACGGAAAAACAGAGGGACAGGGAAGTTAATAACTTGCCCAAAGTCGTACAGTTCGCAAGAGACAGAGCTGGAATTAGAACCAAGGCGTCTGTCTCCAGAGTCTGCACCCAGCCGTTACAACATGCTGCCTTTCCAAAGGACTTAGAAGCTTTGGCATGCTGTATATATTTTAATCATTTGTTTGTTTACAGTCTGTCTCCTTCCTCTAGAATGTTGTCTCTATTAGGTCAAGGTTGCTTTAATATTTTTGTCACTGCTATGCTCCCAGAACCAAGAATAGCCTCTACTACATAGTACCAACTTAATAAATATTTCTTCCCTCAAAGAATGGGTGATGGTACCAGCAGAGAGCAATGTAATTCCAAAGCGAACAGAACCTTCACTCAGAGGTCTATGTAGCACAGGACACTGAGGAAATGGGCCTCCATTAGAGTTATTTTAATTGGCTACAATTACTAAAGCCTATTTTTTCCAACTGTGGTCAGCATGCGTATAAATAAGTGGGCAATATGTCATTCATTCATTCTAATGATCGCTAGATGTTTTAGCAAAAGTATGAACAAATTTCAGTTGCAAAGGAGCAGGGCTCAAGGGCTAGAAATCAGATAACAGTTTGGATAGAAGTGGAGAAAGGTTGGGCGATCCTTGATAAGATCAAGGGCAGTTATTAATATCGATGAGCTATGCCACTTTTCATTTGCATCAACTCCTCCTCTTTAAATATGAAGGAGCTTGCTCCTGCAGGGTGCCATCTCAAGGAAGTGGGTGATTTGCCCTCAGTTTAAGACCAAACGAAAATACAGTTATTAACCACCTCTTATAAGACCTACACCGTGCCAGGTGTTTTAGGCACAATGCTTAAGCTTTGGAGTCAGAATGCCTGGCAATGCCAGCGAGAAGCTGAGTGACCCCAAGCCAATCGCTCACCCTCTCTCGTCCTTATTTTTTTTGCCTAAGAAATGAAAATAAGAACAGTACCCGTCATGTAAATTTGAAGAGGGTGTTAACCTAGTAGACACAGTAAAGTCATCAGCACGGTACTTGGGAAGTCACATGTGCTCAGTAAGCATGAGTAATTAATATTCATCACACCCCTGGCCCTCCGGTGCAGCAGAGAACTCAGGCTCTGAGAGCTCAAGTTCCTTGCTCAGAGTCACTGTGAGTGACAGAGCTGAGGTTGAGGTCTCAGTTGGTCTGACTCTTTATCCGCCACACTATACTGTTGCCCCTTAGAATACTTTCTTGAATGTAATAATAATGATACTAATGATGAGATCTCTCACGCGTTTGGAAATTACTATGTGCCAGTACTTGCTCTGGACGCTTTACCTGTGTTAACTCATTTAAACTTCACAGCAACCTCATCGAGTGTACCTTAACATTAACCCCAAAACAAGCACAGGGAGAGCAACGTGTGGCCAAGGTTACATAGCTAATAGGGGGCAGAGCTGGGAGTCAAACCAGGCAGTTTGTCTCCAAACCCCACATCGTGTAGCCCAAGAAACTACCAGAAGGTAACCCATTTCATAAAGAATGGTGATTCCAATTCCAAGTTTTCCTGTTCATAAACTTTTGCTATAGTTAAACCTCGATTTTCTCATTTTTAAGGCCAATTGTCATCTGGGCATTTCGACACAGTAATTAACAGTAAGAATAGTAATAACATCTTCTGCTGAAAAATCTGACACTGACTAAAGCAGCCAATCTAAATAATTGATATTAATTACATGAGGTTTTTAGGAATAATCTGCCTGAAACAACTCTGAAATGAGAGGATTAAAAGGCAGGGATAATTCTCAGCAGCTGCTGAAAAAGCATTATGCAGAGGCCTGACTGACACCAGCCTGTGGGCTTCAAGTTACAGTGTGTCTTGCTTTCAAATGCTTGGCCTGGGTTTTCTAACCAGGACAGTCAGTCAGACCATTCACTGGTCATTGAACAGCTCATTTTGCCCAAGAATCCCCCTTCGTGTTTCTAAACTCTGCTCCTTTCGTAATCTAAGCATTTCCGCTTTCTCTTCCTACAGCTGACCTTAATTTTACAATTACAGAAACATAGGCCATGGGTTCCTGGTTGTATAAGTTTGCTAAGGCTGCAAAAACAAAGTCCACAGACAGGGTGGCTTAAATTTAAATGAAATTGAAAGTTATTTTCTGGTAATTCTGAAGACCTGTCACAATTTCTCCCAATTGTTGCTTCTTTTGAGGCCTCTCTCCACGGCTTGTAGATGGCGTCTTCTCCCCATGTTGTCACGTGGCCTTCCCTCTGTGCTTGTGCTTATCTGTGTGTCCTAATCTTCTCTTCTTATTAGTATGCCAGTCATATTGGATTGAAGCCCAACCTAATGACCTCATTTTAACTTAATTACCTCTTTAAAGGCCTATCTCCAAATGCAGACATGTGCTGAAATACTGGAGGTTAGGACTTCAAAAGACGAATTTGCAGGCGACACAATTCAGCTTCTAACACTGCTCCATCTCATTGTCCTGAAACCGATTTTGTTCTGTCATCTCCATCCTCAGCACCCTCTCCCCTGTTCAGGGAAGTCTTTAAGGGGACAGTGGGAACATCCGTGAATAAGGACCATTACCACTTAGTCATCTTAATTCCTGTCCCCACAAGGGTTGAAACATCAGGCCATGGATGTCTCCAGTCATAATCTGCAATGGAACTTTTTGGAAAGGAGAAGGAGAAAAGAATTCACATAAACTGAACACCTATTAAGCACAGAAACAAGGCAAGACTGTGTCTTTTCCATACCGGGTTTCATTTAAAACTCTCAATATTCTTATGAGATGGGTATGATTATACCAGTTTTAGAGATCCAAAAACTGAACCTCAGAGAGTTTAGTAAGCATTTCCCAAAGTCACACAATTAGTATTGACAGAACTAGTAGGTTTGACTTCAAGCCTAGCAGAGAAAGAAAGGAAAAAAGCTGGGGTGTAGGGCATAAGAGTAGGAAGGAGAAGGAGCAACTGAATTATGTTTAAAAGCACTAGGACAGCTATTTGATCAGAGCAGAAAATTTTAAATCACATTTCCCCCCAAATGAGCCATTTTATAGCACAATAAAAGACACCGGCATGTGATACAATCTAATGCCACCCGTTTGTTTAATCAATAGATCCTTACAGGTCCCCCAGACACCCATCATGTGGGCCCCAGAAGGCTGGCTTTACTTTCACCTAACGCTTCAATGCAGCCACCTGTGCGGTAGGATGGGGTCCTGACTCCCCTGGTCTGGGCTGGAATACTCGTAGGGCTGCAATTCTTAGCATCAATGCATTGGAACAATTAATTCTGTTGAAGATAAAGAAATTGCTCTAAGAATCCACTGGGAGGGAGAGACTGGCTGGGGCGGTATAGCAAACATCAAGAATTCTTGTGGCGTACAAAGGGACCAAGGAAAGAAAAGTGAAGTTCCACATCTGAGGTAACTGCCCTGTTGGCCTTTGACAGAAGAGATTGGCAGGAGGTAGCTTGTCATATTTGCTGGTGGGAATGAGGATTATGGAAACCGTAGTTCTTAAACACTTTGATAAGTATCTGCGTCCATAGACTGCTCTTGGGTTTCACTGGGTCCAGAAGCATCTCTGGTTGAGAAACACTGACTTAACTGGTCCTCAGGTTTCCTTCTAACCTCACAATGACTAGCCCCCTACATCCCAGTGAATCCAATTTCCCCAAGAACCTCTGGATTAGACCTGCTCAGCCCACATGGTCATGTTCATGGGAGGTGGGTACGTGAGGATGAAAGACAGATTGGTGGACAGTTTTAGAAGTTTCTAGGAGTAAAAGTTCGTTGAACATTCTTTCCTAATGTTAAGTTGAGCTCATATTAAGGGTCAACATTAAAAGGCCCCAGAGGGTTTACAAACAAAACAGACAGGCCAAAGACTGGATCATAATGGGACACAGATGTTGGTCCTGGAGGAAGTCTGTAAAGACAGGAACCCATTTCAGAGAAGAGCATCTCCTGTCCCCTGAAAAACAAACAATAAAAAAAGGATGCTGAAAGGCCAGATCTTCATCTTTCTTGAGAACCAAGCCCCAACCAAGACCCTAGTTCCCCTGGCTCTGTTTATGATTTCTTCGTCAAGTGGAAAGGGGGAGATGGGGGACAGCATTATGAAGCCTCACGTTCTAGGAACTCAAGCTGGAACATGTTTTGGCTTGCCCTAAATTTAATTCAGTTTTTATATATGGACATAAAGAATATACATTTTTGGAATGCTTCCACCTGTTTAGTGGGTAACCCCCACTTCTGAATTCTGGCCGACCTATCTATCATAAGGCTGCTGTGAACTTTATTTCATATCACAACAGGGAGGGGGACAGAGAGGGGCTCAGAAGTTGGAGCACTCAGATATCACGTATAATAATGGGATCATAAAAATCAACATGAAATTTAATGCAAAAGGGCTGTAGGCACCCAACCAATCAAGTCAGGAGATAACGCAGATGGAAAGCAGGGTTCAGCTTCCAGAAAGTAGTACATTTTTTTCTAACTTTACTGAAAGGTATACAACATTACTCCTGTTTGCCATTCCATGTGGGAGTTAAACATGTTTTTAGTCATGTTTTGGAATCCATTTCCTACTTGGAGACAATAACCACCATCATAAGAAAAGTAAAAGTAACTGTTACTGAACTTTTTCTATGTGGTAGGCATTGTGCCAGGCAGTTCTATTATCCGTAAATTCTCATAACAATCCTGAGTGTTTTATTACTTCCATCCCACAGAGGACAGTTCATAGAGGTTAAGATACTAGCCCATGTCACACACTGAATTCATGCTATTTGACTTCAAAAGCCATGATATTTCCAAAATACATATCCAGATCCAGCTTTGCATGTGTGTGTGCGGGGGAAGATGGGCCCTGACCTAACATCAGTTGCCAGTCTTCCTCTTTTTGCTTGAGGAATACTGTTGCTGATCTAACATCTGTGCCAATCTTCCTCTATTTTGTATGTGGGACATCACCACAGCATGGCTTCACAAGCTGTGCTAGGTCCGCACACAAGATCTGGACCGAGAACTCCAGGCCACTGAAGTGGACCGCAGACCTTAATGACTGCACCACTGGGCCAGCCCCCAGATCTAGCTTTTATATACGTAGCACCATTGTGGGCCCTTCCATTCACTGATTTGACAAATCCTGTGGAGAAGGAATGCTGGTTTCTTCTTTGAAACCCTGGAGTAAAACTCAGAATACTGTTATCAGCTTTTGTGGGTTCTCCTTGATTAATATGAAACAATTTACCTCAACACCAAGGTTCTTCCTCATTTGAGTCACAACATGGTGAGAAAACATTTGTACACATGAAGGAGAAATGAACTCAAATCAATTACTTTGGGACATTGGGGAATTTTTGATTATTTGAGGGTCTAGGGTATTACGATCGATAGGCCCATCTCTAAGTCTCCCTTGTCTAGCTTTAAAGCTCATTTTGCCATTTCCTGGCTAAGTGACCTTGGGCAAGTTCCTTCATTTCTCTGCACCGCATTTTTTCATTTCTCTCTTTCTTCAATAGTACCTTCCTAGGCAAGGTGGTTGTGGGAATTATACGAGACGACGTTTAAAACAGTCCATAGTGCATAATAGGCAGTCAATACTTACAGTTATTATTATTATTGTCATTATCATTAGTATTATTACTTTTCTTTAACTCTCCAATTTAATTCAAAATGAATTATAAATGTAAGCAAAAGCTCTAAAACTATAAAACTCTGAAATACATGAGTAAATTTTAGGACCTATGGTTAGTTATAGCCTTTTAGATATGACACCAGAAAGACAAGCATTGAAAGAAAAATTAGACAAATTGGACTTCAGCAGAATGAAAATATTTTGTGTTTCAAAGGATATCATCAAAAAAGTGAAAGACAACCCACAAAAGGGAAAAAATATTTGCCAATCATATATCTGTCTCTAGAATATATAAGGAACATTTACAATTCAATAATAAAAAAGACAAATAACACGATGAAAAATGGATAAAGGATCTGAATAGAAAATTTCCCAAAGAAGATACATGAATGGACAATAAGCTCATGAAAACATTCTTAACATCGTTAGCCATCAGGGAAATGCAAAGAAAAACCACCTTGAGATACCATTTCACACCCATTAGGATGGCTATAATCAAAAAGACCTTAACAACTGTTGGGGAGGAAATGGAGGAAATGGAACCCTCATAAGATGCTGATGAGAATGTAAAATGGTGCATCTTTGGCAGTTCGGCAGTTCCTTAGAGGTTAAACACAGAGTTACCATATGACCCAACACAGCTAAGTATATATCCAAGAAAAATAAAAATATACATACACACACAGCTAAGTATATATCCAAGAAAAATAAAAATATATGTACACACAAAATTTGTAAACAATTTTTATAGCAGTTTTATTAGTAACAGTCAAAAGAAGGAAACAATTCAAATGTCTGTCAACTGATCAGTGAATAAGTAAATGTTGCGTAGCAATACAATTTATATTATTTGGCCAGAAAAAGGAATGAAGTACTGATATGTGCTAGGAAATGGATGAACTTTGAAAACATTATGCTAAGTAAAAGAAGCCAGTCATAAAAAACCACAGAGTGTATAATTCTATATTTGTATGGAATATTGAGAAAAGGCAAATCCGTAGAGATAGAATTATTGGGTTAGTGTTTGCCTAAGGCTGTGGGAGTTGGGGTAAGTGACTGCTAATAGTTATAGAGTTTTTATGGGGTGATGAAAATGTTCTAAAATTAATTGTGGTGATAGTTACGTGACTCTGTGAATATATTAAAAGCCATTGAATTGTATGAAAAAAATAATGGAGATTGAGGCTTTAACAAAATTAACAGAACAAATGACATAGACCAGGTTACCTCATCATGAGGGGGAGTCATAAGACATTAGTAGGATATTGGTAAAGATGGAAAAAGAATGATCTCAAAATTAATAACCCGAGAAATAGGTGCAGTTCAGCACATGTTTCAAATTAGAAGTCAATATAGTCCTTAAATCTTTACAGAGAAATAAATCCTGCCAGAATCCTTTACTTCTGGGTGGTATTATGTGGTGACACCTGTGGATAAAATAAATGCTTTGGCACACAATGTTAACACCTAGGATTATACACTAACAGTCTATGCATATCAAAAAATAAGAAAACTATATGCAGGGCAATTGAGTTATTTTCATCACAAAACCCTGAATAATTCTCTTCCTTGACTTAAGTTCTAGTAAGATAGACAAGTTCCGTCAATTCCTCATCAGCAATGTTTCTTATATCTGTCTGTTCTTACCACTATGAGCACCTTATTGCTGCATACCTGTGTTTTTTTATAGCTGCCCAAATATTCTTTGCTTTACATAGCTTCCTTTTTTCCAATCTATTCAATATGATACTGTCAAATAATCTTTGTACATGGCTGTTATCATTTAATTCAACTATCCAGGAATATCCTGACTGTGACTCCCCCTAGAAAAAAATATCCAAGTTTCTTATTTTGGCACTCAAAGACATCCTTCGACATGTGCCAAACTATTTATGCAAATTTACCTTCTGATTCTCCTCGTTAAGTACTCTCCTCCAACTGGACGACTCCAAGATGGAAAATTTGTTAGTATTTACCTTTGCACCCTGCTTTTCTCACATTTCCAAGTTCTACCAACCCTTAAAAATGCAGCATCTTCTTACTTTGTCACTTAATACTGAGATCAAATTTTACAGTGGGTGAAGTTTGACCTTTTCTAAGAAACGTCCCCTGACCATTCCGGGCTACCAGGATTTCTGATTCATCCTTTGCACGTATTGATTTGCCATTTGCTGGGTATTCATCATATCCTGCCTTGTCTACTCAAGTGGATTTTAGGCATTTCAACAGTGGCAGTGACTTCAACTTTTTGGAAAAGCTTCTTTAGACCTAGGGAATGCTCAACAAAAATAGCTCATGAATAAGTAAATAGAAATATTATCAACAGAACTGAATCATAGAATTGTAGGAATACAAACAATTTGGGAGCTTCGAAGACCTTATGTATCATCTAGCTTAATCATTTTGGTGTACAATTTGGAAAACTAAGGTGCAGAAATGGGGAGAGATTGGCACAAGACCTAACATTCGTTCAATGACAGACCCAAGACTAGACTTTAGTTTCCTTACTCCTACCCTTTTTTACCCACTAGAACATGTTAACTAAATCTCAATGATTCCTTTAATACAGCATCATCTTAGGAGTGACCGAATTTCCTCAGTTTGTTCACAGGTGGGCCGCAGTGAAGGAAGAAGGCAGGCCATCCCTCTCTTATAGTGAGATCTAGAGAAGAGGCTCAGGGCAAGCGAGCACAGTGCCTGTCCTATTGCAGTAATAGTTGCCCAAGAAAGAAACTTTCCCTACAATGACCCAAGCTTGTATCATGCGCAATCCTTCCAGGGCCAGACAATTTCCATTAAATAGTCTGGATAAATGCAGAGGGTATGTAGGTCCTGGGCAAAATTTCCCACAGACACCACTTCTCTGACTTTTCTGTCCCTCAAATTGTTGTGAATTGCAGATGGCCAGGAAGGTCCAGCCACCAAGGGCCAACCACCTACTTGCATATTCCTTCTCTCTTACCTCAGCCTGGTCTGTGACCAAAGCAGACATATGGCACACAAAGGCACTCTCAGGCCCATACTACACCTTTAGGCTCAGACTAACGCAGAGAGTCATCCTCCCCTGGGGAGAAAACAGCTTCACTGCTTCTCAGGGCATCTTCTAAGTAGGAGAGGAAATAGCTGATATTTCCTGCCATGTTACAAAGGAAGGGATGTAAAACCCATGATTTAGAAAAGTAGCTCCATGAGCCACTGTCTCTTTTCATGACTGTTTCTACCCATTACAATGGCATTTTTGTTTTGAATCTGTTGTCAACTGTGTGACCTTTAGCATCTATCTTTTTATTTATTTTTTTATTGCAGTAACATTGGATTATAACATTATACAACTTTCAGGTGTACATCATTATATTTCGAATTCTGTGTAGATTACATCATGTTCACCACCCAAAGGCTAATTACCATCCATCACCACACACCTGTGCCTAATCACCCTTTCACCTTCCTCCCTCCCCCCTTGCCCTCTAGTAACCACTAATCCAATCTCTGTTAACATCTATCTTAAGCTCTGTGAATCTGGCTTTATTTCAAAAGCAAAGATCTTGAGAAATATTAATAATGAGGCTCCCTCTGATTCTAAAATTGTATGTCTTTTGATACCCACCCTGTGCACAGAGCTATAGAGTTTATGAGTTGTAAATGCCTTTCCCAGTGTTCAGGCCATCTTCACTACCTGTGAATAGGCAGCACTGGTATCATTAACCCCATTTTACAGACGAGTTTATGGAGAAGTGAAGAGCACAACCCCATAAGTAGCAGAATTGGAACCTAAGGCTTCTAGAGAAGGTGTTGGCAAACTAGAGGCCACAGGCCAAATCTAGCTTGTTGCTTATTATTTTAAATAAAGTTTCATCAGAACAAAGCCACACTCATTTATTTATGTACTGTCTATGGCTGCTTTTGCACACACTAAAACAGCAGAGTTGAGTAGTTGCAAAAAGGATTGTATGGCCCGGTTGGCCTTTACAGAAAAAGTGTGTCAATCCCTGTTCTAGAGCATAAATTTGTGCTTTTCCACCGTAATATCCATCACCTAGACCATTCTGCAAGGCCACTCTAATCTTTTCTTGCCCTCGTTGTAATCAGACCTGTACCTCTCTTCTGTGGTCCCTACCTTCCAAGTCCTAACTGTGTTGGAAAACCACTTGCAGAATGAAATGCAAGAATTATATTCATCTGATTCAGAAATCAGCAGGTACATTATACACTTCTATTTTAAATGTAGTGGTGGAAAAATCAAAAAAGAAATCTTTAATCACTTATGCACCTGCATGAGAAAAAGAGAAGTGCTACCGTACAAATACACTGATTTTATTGCTATTATTGGGTTGTTGAGTACTAGTGGCAATAAAACACATAAAGCCACAATCACTAGCCTAAGGCCTTTCAACTGAAACAAAGCACACAGCTTAAAAACAGGAGCGAGCTCTAGAAAAACTGGTGAAATCTCTGAGGTGTGATTGAGTTCTCAGATGTAAGCATTGAATAAGGATGCTCACTTGGTGTCACGAGCCCCACAGTCACAGACATATTCCGTGACTAAGTATTATGGGGTTTTCTGATTCGGTACACACATATGTGTGTGATATTTCAATTGTTACAACTCCATTGCTTTTGTAACTGTTTTTAATTACTCATGAGACCATTTCTCAATACAAGCTGAGCATATGGGCACTTCGCATTTTTAAAATACTACTTTTGGAGTTATCCATGGGCTGAAAAACTTGGGCGTTTCTTTTCAAGTGTATGCCAGGTATTTTGGAAGCCTTCACACCAGCAACATGAGGGAACCAGTCTGCTGGGTCTCCAGTGGGTCACTACCATGACAGCTTTTCTCTGGAGAACTCACACAATGGTATGTTTTTGGTTGCTGGAAGCTGTTCAGTCATTCACTAGACAAAGACGTATTGAGGAACTGCTATGAATGCAACACTGGAGGAGGACAAGTGATGAATGAAAGAGGATCCTTGCTTTAATAACATCTGTGCATGATAGGGTAGTTATTGAATCATTCATTCATTTTGCAACCTGTTTTATAGAGAGCCTACTGCCTCCAAGCACAACACCGGACATGGCAGAAAAGATATTTTCCTGCCCTTATTGAACTTAAACATTTTTAAAATGTATTTAAGAATTCACAGCACTTATAACTAGGTATGAGTCTCTAGGATATATAAAGAATTTTAACTCAAGTAAAAGGCAGAAAACCCAGTAGAAAAATGGGCAGAGTATTGTGAAAAGACACTTTACAAAAGAGGATACTCAAAAATGACTAAAAGTCTAGAAGTAGATATTCAATTCCATCAGTCATTAGAGAGTTGCAGATTAAAACTACAACATGATATCACTAAATATCCATTTTAGAATGGATAAAATTAAAAATCCAGAAAATACTAAGTGTTGACAAGGATGTGGCACAACCAAAACTCTAGTTCACTGCTGGTAGGAGTGTTGATTGGTAAAATCACCTTGGAAAAATGTTTGGCAGCATCAACTAAAGTAGAAGATACCCGATGATCTAGTATTTCCTGCCCGTGCCTATGTTCACCAAAAGACAAGAGCTAGATTGTCCATGGAAGCACTATTTGCAATAGTTCCAAATTGGAAACTGTACCTAAATATCCTTCAGGAATACAATGGGATAAATAGATTGTGGGATATTCACCCAATGGAATATTACATAGCAAAGAGAGTAAAAGATATATAGCTATATGTAACTATATTGGTGAATCTTGAAAACAAAATGTTGAATCAGAAAGATAATAGGCAGAAAAAAATAATGACTGTGTGATTCCACTAATTTAAGAAACAACAATGAAACTAATTTGGATGTTGCAAGTTAAGATGGCAGTTACCGTTGGAGTGGGTATAAAGGGGTTGTAACCAGAGGGAGGCATAAGAGGGTTCCTGGAGCTGCCAACGGCCTCTGTTTTCATTTATATGCTGGTTATCTGTGTGTATTTACCTTATGAAAACCTATTGAGCTGTACACATATGAGTTGTTTCATTAAAACTGCATATAAGACACTCCACAACAGAGAGTCAAAATAAATTTTGAAGCAAGTTCATGAGAAGGGGCTATCTCCTCCCTACAGGAAACAGAGCCTTTAGAGTTTGGTGGTGTTTGCACCAAACACTAAAGATGGGAATGGTTTCAAACCACAGAGAAGGGATGATGCACTCCATGATGAGCAAAATGTTCTTTGTAAAAGAGTAGACATAGGAAAATACGGAGCAATCCGTGGAACATGAGATTTGTGGAAGAAGGATAAATGAAGCTAGAAAGGTAGGCCTGAGCCAGAAAGTGGGGGACCGTGATGGAGGCATTTTGCTTTTGTGAAATAGGCAGTGGGGAGCCATTGATGGGTTCTAAGCAGGGCAGAGATGATCAGAGCTGTGTTCAGGGAAGATTAACTTGGCAGTTTTATTGTAGAATGAATTGGAAAGCAAAGAAACTGGGGGAAGGGAGACCAATTTGGATGTAATTACAATTGTCTGGGTGGTACATAATTAGACCTAAATTAGGGTGGTAGTGTGAGTTGAAAAGAGGAGATGTGTGTAAGGGGCATTAGAGGAGACAAAGCAACTTATTGGATTTTCCTGTCAAGGGAGAGAGAAGAGTCCAAGGAGGCTGGTCTGGGCAATTGGAAGATAAATCACGCTGTTAACCGAAACAGGTGAATTAGGATCTCTTCCTCCAGGGCGATCTCTGAGCATGGGTGGTTTTTATATCTTGTACACCAGAGCTATCCCTGAACATGGCAACTTCGTGCAGCTCAATATGGCATCTTGGGCATCTCAGAGACATGCCATGGCACTTGGCCAGCCATCTATGTGTAAATAGATTCTGACTTTCTTGTAGAATGGAAGCTGCCCAGCTAAAATGTGTATTTTCCAACTTTCCTTGAAGATGAGGCTGACAATATGAGTGGGCTGAAAGAAGTAAATTGTATAACTTTGAGTCTGTATTTTAAAGGGAAACAGAATGCTCCTGTCCTTTTCTTTCCCCCTTCCAGCTGGCTGAAATGCACATGAGGTGGCAGTAGCTAGTGAGCAGCCCTCTAGGATCATGAGTGGCAGCTGCAGGACAAGAGTCTTGAAGCAACAAGATAGAGGCATAGAGGCAGCCTGAGTTCTTGATGATCGTAGAACACTTCACTAGCCCAGGAATCTCCCTGGACCTTTATGTGACAGAGAAATAGATTCTTTCTTGTTTATGTCACATTAGTTTCAGTCTCTCTCTAGCACTATAGTTAAATTGGTATCTTCAATGATTTAAATCCCAAACTTGTGGGTTTTATCCCTGACGTATTTTCCTTATATTAAAATATCATTTTCTGCACAATTATTAGGTATTTGAGACTATATTAGGTGCCAGTGATAAAACAACTCACGAATCCTGAGTATACTCTCCAAACACCTAGGAACCTTCCTAAAAACGTGTGGCGATGTCTCAAACGGGGCTTATCCATCACAAAAATTGCCATTTATGGAGCACTTTTGAAATGCAAACACCGAGTTTATATTAGCATCTCAAGAACATTGCAAGCAAGGTCCTATTTTTATTCCCACTTTACAGATGAGAAAACTAAGCCACCAAGGAGTTGGAAAACATCCCCAAGGTCATATCGCTAATGACCAAATTTGTCTCTAAAATCCACTATTAATGATCTGACACTACAAAAAACCTTGTAGAAAGAACATACAGATAATCAGTGTGTATTTGTCTCTACCACCGGCAAACATTTAAGAGTTTGAGGCCAAGTCACAGAAAAGATTAGAGTCCCATTTCATGGAAGGCGGGTCTTTCCTTTGGCTTCTCACAATGAAGACAGATGGCCCCAAAACCTCTCCCACTTGTATCCCCAAGCAGAAAACTTTGTCCTTTGATTGGCTGTTGGGGAAAATAAGCTGGACGCAGCCAGGTGGAAGGGTAGAGAAAAGGCAAAGAAGAATGTGAGTGAGAGCATCTTCACCTGAAAATTAAAGTTATTTCCTCTTTGGTTTAGTAAATTAATTTAGAAAGCAACGTGAAAAAAGAGGTTTTAAAATATCCACAGGACTATTGGATGTTGTGAGCATAAGAGTAGAGCCCATGAAAGAGACGAACTTGAAGTCATTTTCATGCAACATTGTTGAAGGGTTTGTTCAAAAGACCATAAGAACAACAATAAATCTGTCCATTTCTGGTCAAATAATATGTTCAATCATGCTGTGTGTCTGATAAAAGAGAAAAAAGAAGTTTCCTAGCTGGTGTTTTGGGTCACGATCGTAGGTCAAGGAGCATGTGTGGCTGAAGTCGATGGGAACTTTGATTGTGTGACTGTGGAAGAAAACTTGTGGATGGCTTCTTTGGAGTTTGGCCACCATTCAAGTTAAAATGTTCAAGCATTTGCCATTCTCACCTAACCACAGAGTGAAGGCTAGATGGCTGATGAACTGCGAGCAAATCAGGACTGGTGCCAAACTATAAAGGCGGAGATGACTTCTGTTGCAAAAGTTACACAGAAAAAGAGAGAGCTGAAGAGGAGGCATCCCAAGAAACCTAAAGGGACCATTAGAAGGAGACAGAAGTTTTACTAGAGGAACATGTGGAATGAGTCAAAGGAGGTAACCGTGACACACACATCTTGGATCTTTTTTGGGCAAAGCCATCAAATGAGGCTAATGTTTCTCAGAAGTCTCCTAGAGGGTAAAACCTTCCTGGAGAACTGGAGAAAACCGTCAGAGTCCGCTGGAAGTGTCCCTGAAGCTTCTTGTCTGTCACCAGAGTAAAACACAAAGATAACAAGAACTATTTCATCATAATTCGAGGCATTTTATTCAACTATATGAAAATTAAAAATAATTTCCAGGTTAGTAAATAAAATGCTGGTCCTTGTTTTTCTTGTGAAATAATGAAGGAGGTTTGGGTATTCTGCCCATTGACCAAGAATGTAATTCCAAGTTCTTATTGTATTCATGGAAAATCCAATTCAAATTACAGCATGTTTTCCTCTAACATAATTTACCATAAATGTCTGTGTATCTGTATCTAAATAATATCTGCAATCTAACCTAAGAAAAAATATACAAATCAATAGACGGCATGTGTAATTGCAAAGGGCTTATTATTTTATGCGCTCTTTCAGAATCCTTGAGAAATGACAAGGACAAAATTGTACAGGGCCAAACCTTGCAAGGAAAAAAAGCCTCCATAAGCAGACACAGTATACTAAATTCTTCCCATCCTACTGCTCAGCAAGCGACAACTTGAGCAGCCAAAGGATATTGTCTGTATATACACATGGTATGACACACATCACCTAGGCATATCACCACCCACACAATTGGGAAACAGGGTAAGGTTAAGTGTTATGAGAGCTGGGATATGAGCAGCATTAGATTATTATAAAAATAATGCTGCCATCTATTTATATAGTGCCTTGCTCCCGCCGAGCTTGTGGTACAGCCGTATCTTATTGTAGATTCTATTAATACATTATGTTTAAAGTCATCTTTCATGCACAGATCATTACTGGTGGTCATTCTCACACAGCCCCAGTATGGGGTTACCTAAAACTAATCTTGTTTCAGAAGCAGAGATTCTGAAATGCTGTGGTCATGCAATGCCACTAGTCACGAGGGGAATAAAAACTAGATCCCAGTCTTGCATTATATCACAATCCTGCAATTCTCACACCACATGTCTAGGACAAGTAATCCAATGGTCCCCACTGCTCTGACTTCCAGACGTTTATGGTTCTACCTGTCTCTCCTGCTCACTCCATTATCCACATCAGGTGACCTGTAAGAGGAGGGCGTGCTGAGAGGTCAAGTGGTGGGTCTTAGAATACCGGCTGGGCATGTTTCTGAGCCTCTCTGAGCCACAGTTTACTCATTCTTAAAGTGAGCATGGAAATGTCTGCTTCACTAGGTCATCAGAATGACTGGCCATAGGCGGCTTTCGGTCAGCACAGCTCTTATTGTTATGAAAAAAACAATGAGACTTTGGACAACAATGAGGGATACTTGAGCTTTTCTTGTCGTTTAGAAATGAGATAGATTTAACCATGGAGACAGAGCAGTGAATAAGAGGTCTCCTGTCATTATCACAATTCAAATTTTCAAGGGAAATTCTTCAAATATTCATTACGTTTTTCTTCATTAGTTTGTCCTCTCCATCAGAAAGCACATTAACTAACTAAAAAATGAAAAAAGAAACACTCCAGTCCAGAAATAACTTGGGATTTGTATCCTGGGTGATCAGCTTCATCCACAGTCCGGTCCCAAGTGTACGGTCTGCTTCATTGCACTCTGTTACTTGTCCTCTTGAGGCGACGTTGTCTCTCGTGCTTCTGCGAGTTTATATATGCTGTTCCCTCTTCATGAAATGCCCTTCACCTCCATATTTATTAGAGCAACTCAAACCAGACCTTCTCTACCTACCACCATTTATGATACAAGACTGGAAGCCAAACTTGCAGGAAAAAAATGTCCTTCTTGGCTTCGGCTATAGAAATCAAAGACAGATCATGGAGAGGATGATCCTGTAAAGGGGTGAATGAGGAGAGAGATTTACAGGAGGGTGAGGACCACGCACAGAGAGCCGAGAGGGAGAAGAGCTTTCTGACAACTGAGCTCGAGACCTGGGGGTAAATGGGCAGTGGGACGCCTGCTTCCTCTCCAGAGAGTTGGCAGGAGCACAGTGGCTGTGTCATCTGACTGAGGACAGATGGTAACTCCCACCTTTTGCAAAGCATTCTCAGGACCTACTGGCCTGGACCACAAGCACATCAGCACTGACAAGTGTGACCTAAAGACCACAAAGCCATTCTAGAAAGTTCTACAGTGAGTAAGCAGCAACCTAAGGCAAGTTGGTGTGAGGAGAAGGAGTGCCTTTGGAATTCCTTAGTAAGCCAGAAGGAAGATGTTTAAAGCTAGATTCAATCTGATTTTCTAAAACTATTATGTCAACTTGTTCTCAATTGATTTTTGAGGGGAAATTTCATATCTCTTAAAATTCTGTGTCTCCAGTGCATTGTCCAGAGTAAATATTAGCTTAATAATTTAATAAGGATTCATTTTTGTACAGTTATGCCGCTAAGTTCCTCAGAAACCTGAGTCTGAACATGTTGTGTAAATGCTCATAGCTTCCAGATGTGCAAGTAGGAGTCATGCAGTTAACTCAAGGAGGAGGGTGCACATGTGGTCACTCTTGGCCATCTCAAAATAAGTCAGTCCCTGGATGCATGCTGCTTGTCCTTAACTCTAAAACAGAGTCCTCTCTACATGTCACCCACTTAACAATCTGAACCCCTTTGTCATCCAGCCCAGTAGCACCTCCTCCTTCCTCCCTCCTTCGGAAAGGAACACTGTGTCAGGATGGAGGATGTGAAAGAGGTAGGACCTGCAGGAGTAAGACGGGCAGGAGTAGTAAGTAGTAAACTAACTTACTGCCTCCAGCCCCAAAGTGGTGATTTTTAAGCCGTGAACCACTAAGTTGCCAAATCGTCCCTGCTTCCCCCCCAGTGCACCCACAGCATTGTTGGCAAAATGAAGAGTAATGTTTGGAAAAGGCCTGAGATCTTTGAGTGCCTCAAGCATAAGCTACAGTTACATTAACTATTAATAGTGCACGTGTTAAAGTCATTTATATTCCTCCTTTCATTTTTTTTCCTTTCTGTTATTATGTACATGATTCTTTTTGTTTTTAAGGCCAGGCATTATATTATAAAAAACGAGATGCAACAGAAAAGAGTCTTTTATGCAAATGCTTAGGGACATACAAAAGTAAATGAAAACAATTTATAATACATAAAGTTCTAAATCAGCTGGTGTTTAATAAAAAACAAAATTTAGACAAATGTTCTTCATAAATCACTTTTGAGTTTATTTAGCATTTTTCTTCTTGCCATGAGTTTCTTAGTTAAGCTAATGCAATGACTTAGTAAAGTGTTGACAATGACTCCTCTGTGCATTACATATGTCCTTTCTTCTGACTTTGGGGTTTTTTTTCCAATTTTATATTGTCTTAACCAATCTGGACAGCACATGTGTGTGTTAGAAAATTAATTTTTCGTGTAAACAAATCTGTATCCATATTCCTGTAGAATAACTCTAGCTATCAGCTTGGTTACCCAGTGGCTAAGGACCAAGACCTCAGGGGGATCCTGATTCTTTTATTTCTTTCAAACACACATGTTGTCCATCAACAAGCACCATGAGAACTCTCTTACATATAATTTAAATCGAACCATTTCTCATCACCACCATCGCTTCCACCCTAATCCGTGTCAGCAACCTCATACGCTAAACTCTTGCAAAACGGTTTTCCTCTTTACACTCTTGCTGCTCTACCACCTAAAGTCCATAGAGCAGACTGAATATATGTATAAAACATGTATCAGAGAGGATCTATATTTTTTCTGTTATTATGTACCTAATTCTTTTTTTTAAAAAGATTTTATTTTTTCCTTTTTCTCCCCAAAGTCCCCCAGTACATAGTCGTATATTGTTCGTTGTGGGTCCTTCTAGTTGTGGCATGTGGGACGCTGCCTCAGCGTGGTTTGATGAGCAGTGCCATGTCCGCGCCCAGGATTTGAACCAACGAAACACTGGGCCACCTGCAGCGGAGTGCGCGAACTTAACCACTCGGCCACGGGGCCAGCCCCCCTAATTCTTTTTCTCAGGCAAGACATTATATTATAAAAAATGAGATGCAACAGGAATGTAAATGAATAGCTAAAGGCCAAGTGTGGGCCAGCATGTGAATATAGCACTCCTGGAAGCTGCAGACAGAGGCAAAGTTTATATCCACTCACAAGCTCTTTTTCTGTGGATCTCAGCCGGGTACACGAAGAAAGAGAGAAACCATCAAAACAGTACTGCCCTAGAGGAGGGAGTAGGCTACCACTGGTGGAAATGAATAAAGCCTTGTGACAGCAATATCAAAAATGTAAAGAGGGAAGAATATTGTTGCAAGATTCTTACACAAGGTTATATAATATTATTTGAAGTTAGACTATGACAAGTTAATAACACATATTGTAAATCCTAGAGAAAATATTAAAGAAAATTTTAAAATTTTTCTTTAAAATTACTTGAAATGTACATGGACTGACCTTGCCAATAAAATGACATAGAGTGGGGGGCTGGCCCCGTGGCCGAGTGGTTAAGTTCGCGCACTCCGCTGCAGGCGGCCCAGTGTTTCATTGGTTCGAATCCTGGGCGCAGACATGGCACTGCTCGTCAGACCACGCTGAGGCAGCGTCCCACATGCCACAACTAGAAGAACCCACAACGAAGAATACACAACTATGCACCGGGGGGCTTTGGGGAGAAAAAGGAAAAAATAAAATCTTTAAAAAAAAAAAATGACATAGAGTGGCTGAAAGGAGAAGAAAACAAGACCCATCTATATGCTACCTGAAGAGACTCACTTTAGATGTAAGGCACACACAGCCTGGAAGTGGAGGGATGGCTATTTCATGTAAGTGGAAACCAAAAGAAAGCTGGAGTAGCTATACTTACATCAGACAAAATAGACTTTAAAATAAAGACTGTAATAAGAGATAAAGATGGATGTTACATAATAATAAAGGAGTCAATCTAACAAGAGAATATAATATTTATAAATATTTGTGCACCCAACATAAAAGCACCTAAATATGTAGAGCAAATATTAAACACCTAAAGGGAGAAATAGACAGCAAGACAATAATTGTAGGAGATTTTAATACTGACTGACATCAATGGATTGATCATCTAGAGAGAAAAATCAATAAGGAAGCATCAGCCTTAAACAACATGTTAGACCAGATGAACTTAACAGATAAATATAAAACATTCTATGTAAAAGCAACAGAAAACACATTCGTCTCAAGTGCACATGGAACGTTTTCCAGGATAGATGATAGGTTAGGCCACAAAACAAGACTTAATAAACATTAGAAGATTGAAATCATATCAAGCATAATTTCCAAGCACAATGGTATGAAACTAGAAATTAATAACTGAGGAAAACTGAAAAATTCACAAAAATGTGGAGATTAAACAACATGCTACTGAACAACCAATGGGTCAAGGAAGACATCAAAAGAGATGTAAAAAAATACTTTGAGATAAATGAAAATGGAAATGTAACACATCAAAATATGTGGGATGCAGCAAAAGTAGTTGTGAGAATGAAGTTCATAGCAGTGTAGGCCTACCTCAAGATACAAGAAAATCTCAAATGAACATCCTGAATTTACACCTCAAGGAAATGGAAAAAGAAGAGCAAATGAAGCCCAAAGTTAGTAGAAGAAAGGCAATAATAAAGATTAGAACAGAAATGAAATAGTGACTAAAAGGAGAATAGAGAAGATTAATGAAATTAGGAGCTGGTTCATTGAAAAGATAAACAAATCAACATGTCTTTAGCTAGACTTACCAAGCAAAAAGGGAGAGGACTCAAATAACATTGAAAATGAAAGAGAAGATGTTAAAATTGATACCACAGAAATACAAAGGATCACAAGAGACTACTCTGAACAATTATACACCAATAAATTGGATGAACAAGAAGAAATGAATAAATTCCGAGAAACACACAACCTAACAAGACTGAATCATGATGAAATAGAAAATCTGAAGAGACTGATTACAAGTAAGGAGATTGAATTGGTAATCAAAAACCTCCCAATAAATGAAAGTCCGGGACCAGATGGCTTCACAGCAAATTCTACCAAACATTCAAAGAACTAATACCAATCCTTCTCACACTCTTCCAAAAAATAAAAGACATGGGAACTCTTCCAAACTCATTTTGTGAAGCCAGCCTTACCCTGATACAAAAACCAGTCAAGGATCACACAAGAAAAGAAAATTACTGGCCAATATCCCTGATGAATATAGATGCAAAAATCCTCAACAAAATATTAGCAAACCAAATTCAACAATACATTAAGAGGATCATAAATCATGATCAAGTAGGATTTATTCCAGGGATGCAAGGATGCTTCAATATCTGCAAACCAAGATGTGATACACCACATTAACAAAATGAGGAATAAAAACCACATGATCATCACAATATATGCAGAAAAAGCATTTGCCAAAATCCAACATCCACTTATGGTAAAAAACTCTCAACAAAGTGGGTATAGAGAAAATGTACGTCAACATGATAAAGGTCATATATGATAATCCTACAGCTAATACCATATATAAGAGTGAAAAGCTGAAAGCCTTTCCTCTAAGATCAGGAACAAGACAGGATGTCCGCTTTTATTCAGTATACTATTGGAAATTCTAACTAGAGAAATTAGGCAAGAAAAAGAAATAAAAGGCATCCAACCGGAAAGCAAGAGGTAAAACTATTACTATTCGCAGATGACATGATACCATATATAGAATACTCTGAAGACTCCATCAAGAAACTGTTAGAATTAATAAATAAGTTCAGTAAAAGTGCAGAATACAAAATCAATACACAAGAATCTGTTGTGTTTTATACACTAATAATAAACTATCAGGAAAAGGAATAAAGGAGACGATCCCATTTACAATCGCATCAAAAAGAATAAAACACCTAGGAAAAAATTTAACCAAGGAGGTGAAAGACCTGTATATTGAAAACTACAAGACATTAATGAAAGAAATTGAAGAAGACATAAATAAGTGGAAAGATATTCCATGTTCATGGATTGAAAGAATTAATATTGTTAAAATACCCATACTACCGAAAGCAAACTACAGATTCAACGCAATTTTTATCAAAATTCCAATGGTATTTTTCAAAGAAATAGAACAAGTAATCCCAAAATTTGTATGGACCACAAAAAGCCCTGAAGAGCTGAAGCAAACTCGAGAAACAACAAAGCTGGAGGCATCACACTCCCTGATTTCAAACTATAGCCATGTGCTGCTTAATGAAAGGAATACATTCTGAGAAATGCATGGTTAGGCAATTTTATAGTTCTGTGAACATCGTAGACTATACTTACACAAATCTAGATGGTATAGCCTACTATGTACTTAGGCTATATGGTACTAACCTTATAGAACCACTGTCATTTATGCGGCCTCTTTGACCAAAATGTCCTTATGTGATGCAAGACAAAGCTATAGTAATCAAAACAATACAACCATGTACTGGGAGGGCTTTGGGAGAATAAGAAGAAAAGAAAAAAAAGAGATTGGCAACAGATGTTAGCTCAGGTGCCAATCTAAGAAAAAAAACACAATATGGTATTGGCATAAAAATAGATACTTAGATCAAGAGAACAGAGAGCCCAGAAATAAGCCCATGTATATATGGTGAATTGATGTATGACAAAGGAACCAAGAATATATAATGGGGAAAGGACAGTCTCTTTAATAAAAGGTGTTGGGAAAACTAGACAGCTATGTGCAAGAAAATGAAATTGACCACTATTTCACATCACACACACAAATTAACCCAAAATGGATTAAAGACTTGAAATGTAAGGATGTAAGACCTGAAACTCTAAAACTCCTAGAAGCAAACATAGGCAGTAATCTCCTTGACATAGGTCTTGGTGATGATTTTTTGAATCTGACATGAAAAGCAAAAATAAATAAGTGGGACTACATCATACTAAAAAGCACAGCAAAGAAGCCATCAGTGAAATGAAAAGGCAACCTACTGAATGAAAGAAAATATTTGCAAATTATATATCTGATATCTGACAAGTGGCTGATATCCAAAATATATAAAGAGCTCATACAACTCAATGACAAAAAAGCAAACAAACCAGTTAAAAAATGGCAGAAGATCTGAATAGATACTTTTCCAAAGAAGCTATACAGATGGCCAACAGGCACATGAAACAGTGCTATACATCATTAAGCATCAGGGAAATGTAAATTAAAACAACAATGAGATATCACTTCACATCTCTTAGAATGGCTATTATAAAAAAGACCAGAAATAACAAGTTTTGGCAAAGATATGAAGAAAATGGAACACTTGTGCACTGTTAGTAAGAATGCAAATTGGTGCAGCCACTATGGAAAGCAATATGAAGGTTCCTCAAAAAATTAACAATAGAACTACCATATGATCCAGCAATTTCACTTCTGGGTATTTATCTAAAGAAAATAAAAACACTAACTAAAAACGATAGATGCACACACATGTTTATTGCAGCATTATTTACAATAACTAAGATATGGAAACAACCTAAGAGTCCATCACTGGTTGAATGGGTAAAAAAATCATGGTAGGGATATACCATGGAATATTATTCAGCCATAAAAAGAATGAACTCTTGCCATTTGTGACAACGTGGATAGACCTTGAGGGTATTATGCTAAGTGAAATATCAGAGAGAGAAGGACAAATACTGTATGATCTCTCTCGTATGTGGAATCTGAAAAAAAAAAACAATCAAGGTCATAGATACAGAGAAGAGATTGATGGTTGCCAGAGGCAGGCAAGTGGGGTGTAAAAACTGGGTGAAGAGGGTCAAAAGGTAAAGAGAAAAATAAATAAAATAAATGATAGCTCAAAAAAATACAAGCCAATCTAAGACTGATGATAGAAGGTGGAGCTTCACGTTCTGGACACTGAAAAAAATAAAAGAATAAATAGTAAACATACCAGAGACACAGATGCTACAAGATTTTTCCAAGGAATTATAGAAACAGATTTTATAATTCAATTCATAAAATCATTTTTTTCAAGAGCCAAGAAAATAGAGTCCAAAATCATGATTCATCTTAAAGCAAGTATAACACCTATGATACATTGATGTATGTTTGTGTATGTCTGTGTGTGTGTGTGTGTATCTGTGTGTACATGTTTTCCAACCAACGAACAGTAAGCAGTCTGAGCAAGCCACAAGACTGACTTGCCTCCTGTGGGATGCTCAGTAATTTCACTCTCTCTCACTCACTCTAAATATTGATTGAAGGCCAGCCCTGGTGGCCCAGTGGTTAAGTTTGGCACGTTCCACTTTGGCTGCCCTGGCCCAGTTCCTGGGCACAGATCTATGCCACTCAGCTGTCAGTGGCCGTGCTGTGGTGGCAGCTCACATACAAAAAGAGGAGGATTGGCAGTAGATGTTAGCTCAGGGCAAATTTTCATCAGTAAAAATAAAAAAAATTTAAAAAATAAAAGATTGATTGAAATACAAGTGAATGATAAACAACCTAGATGCCAAGAGAAAAGAGACTAGAACTTTTTTTGTCACCAGTCAGTCTTAACAGTTAGCAATGCTTTACACATGATGAGTAAATAACATTAAAAAAAAGTATGGATAATAAGACAATAATAGGGATAAAATGGAATTATTAATACCCAGATGGTCCTTACTTTGCATTTTTCTGTTATGGGCAAATTTCAGTTACCATGGTTTAAACTCCAAATTTTGCCAATAGTTACCATGGTTTAGTTGACTTCACCAAAAGAAGTCAAATTTCAGTTATCTTTGTATAACAACCGTAAATAATTGCGTAATATACAAACCTCACTGCCAGCTCTTCAGTCCACAAATCTTTAGTAAATAATAGATGTGTGTCATGATCATGGACCAATCACGTCTCTCAAGTCTGGGATTGGTCATTGTACAACTACTGTGTCTTGCACAGACAGCAAAGCATGAGTCTTTTGCTTCCATGTCACCCAGTGATCAACGCACATGATCTTTTACAAAAATGGATAATCTAAAGAGAGAATTGGCCAACGAAGATGAAAATGCAGCAAAGAAACAAAAATTGATGATACTATAAGAGAAATTCAAATTAAACATAAATTAATTTATAGGAGAAGTAGCTAATCATGGGTTTATTGATTCTGCTGTTGTCCAACGGCCTGTAGACAAGCAGCCAGAACTTAATGAGGACAAACTTACTGACATAAATGAGGAAGGTAGTTGTGAGGGAAAAGATTAAGATTCCTCAAAAGAAATGATGCTGGTAAACACACATTTTATAAACTCTCAAAGATAGTTCATGACATTGGAAGCACAAAGAAAAAATTGTGGAAAACTTATCCATACTCAGAAAATTATGACAATTTGTCAAGTCATAGAAAAGATGTTCACTCCATATGGTAGGTTATACTATGAGAAGAAATATAAATTCAAGCTACTCTTGGTAAGTACTTTCCAAAAAACGAAAACAACTTTAATGTTTCTAGTATTTTAAATTACAGCATGCCAAAGAAATAATAGTTTTGTTATTTTCCATTTTTCTATACATTTGTAACTGACAGTAACAGAGTTTTTAATGTTTTGAAAAAAAATTGAAGGTTTCAGAACAATTGCAGATTATCCCATTGATTTTTATGATCACTTTGTGTGATTTCAGCTTGCATGGTCACTGTTATAGTCCCACACTTCTGTGTAAAGCAAGGACTGCTTGTAATCAATTAGTCCCAAAGCAAGTAGAAAAGTGGAGAAAAGGATCAAGGAACAGATGGAATAAAAAGAAATAGTCAGGTGATAGATTCTAAACTGAACGTATCAATAATTTCATTAAATGTAAGCACTCTAAATATCTCAATTAAAAGATAGATATTATCATATTGGATTTAAAAAGTAAGGCCCAGGGGATGGCCCAGTGATCTGGTGGTTAAGTTCACATGCTCTGCTTCAGTGGCCCCGGGTTCATGGGTTCGGATCCTGGGCATGGACCTATACACCACTCATCAAGCCATGCTGTGGCAGCATCCCACATCCAAAATAGAGGAAGATTGCCAGAGATGTAAGCTCAGGCACAATCTTCCTCAAGCAAAAGGAGGAAGACTGGCAATAGATGTTAACTCAGGGCCAAACTTCCTCAGCAAAAAAAAAAAAGTAAGGCCCAATTATATGCTGTTTCTAAGGAATACACTTTAAGTATAAAATATGCTTATAAAGTAAGAAGATAGCAAAACACACACCATGAAAACAATAACCAAAAGGAAGCTATAGTGGCTATATAAATATCAGACAAAGCAGACTGCAGAATAAGAAATGCTACCAAGGATAAAAAGAGGCATTATAGACTGATAAAAGGGTCTGTTCACCAAAAAAAAACCCCCAAACAATCCTAAATGTGTATGCACTTAACATCAAAGTTTCAATATATATGAAGCAAAAACTAACAGTTTGTGACTTCAGAAATCCTCTCAGAATACATAGAGCAAGTAAACAAAATATCAGTATTGTGATGGAAGACATGAATGAGAGTGTCACCCAATGTGACCACACTGACAGTTATAGAACACTACATCAAACGGCGGAATGCATACTGTTTTCAAGTGCACATGAAATATTCACCAAGATAAATTATATTGGGTGCCGTAAAAAAGCTTCAACAAATTCAAGGTAATTTAAATCACATAAACTACTTTATCTGACTATAAAAAGTTACATTGTAACAGTTTTCAATAACAGGAAAATATCTGAAAAACCTCCCTAAATTTAGGTATTAGACACATTTCTAAACAACCTAGGAGTCAAATAAGAAGTTACAAGGCATATTAGATAATATTTTTAATTCGATGGAAGTGAAAATAACATATTAAAATGTGTGAGATGCAGCTAACACAGTACTTAAAGACAAATCTATAGAATTAAGCATTATATCAGAAAATAAGACAGGTCTCAAATCCATGACCTAAAGTTTCACCTTAAGAACCTAGAAAAAGAAGAACAAATTATGCCTATAGTACGCAGGAGGAAAGGAGGTAATGATAAGAGTAAAAATCAATAAAATTGAAAAAGAGAAACACTTTTCAAAACAACAGTGAGTCTTTTGAAAAGATCAACAAATTTGATAATCTTTTAGCCTAATGGTCAACAAACTACAGCCCATGAGCAAAACCCAGCCCTCTGTCCACTGTAAATAAAGTTTATTGTAACACAGCTACACTCATCTGTTTATTTTCCGTGGCTGCTTTCCTCTACAACAAGAGAGTTGAGTAGTTGAGACAGAGACCAAATGATCTACATATACAAAAATATTTACTAAATAGCCTATTAAACAAAAAGTTTACCAAATTCTCTCCTGCTCGCTCAAGAAGAAATGGATAACCTGAATAGTTATATATCTGTTAGCAAAATTGAAATTGTGGCTAAAATGTTTCCCACAGAGAAAATGTCAGACCCAGATGGCTTCACTGGGGAATTCTACTGCACAAGTAAAGAAGAAATAACACAACTTCTATGTAAGTTTTTCTAGAAAATAGGAGGGGAAGAAAAGTTTCCCAACACAAGTTATAAAGCCAGAATTAGCCCGAGATCATACAAAAACATTACAAAAACTGAAATCTACAGAGCAATATTCCTAATCATAGGAGCAAAAATCCTCGCCAAAATTTTAGGAAGTTGAGTTTAGCAGGATTTTACAGAGATAATACATCATGACCAAGGAAATTTACCCCAGGAATGCAAGTTTCATTCAACAGTGGAAAATCAGTCAGTGTAAGTCACCATATTAATAGATAGTATTAATAACAAAGAAGAAAAGCCATATAATCATCTCAATAGATACAAAAAATCCTTTAACAAAATTTGACATCCGTTCACAATAAATACTCTCAGCAAATTACCAGAGGAAGGAAACTTCCTCAGGGTGATGAAGGTCATCTACAAAGAAACCTACAGCAAATATCACACTTATTGGTGAAACATGGCTGCCTTCCCCTTAGACTGACTCTGAGTTAAACTGTTTTATTCTCCTATATTGGTTTAGCTATTCCCACCAATTATTTTCTTTACAAATTCCCAATAGAGAAAAAGAAGGAAGCTTAAGTAGAACCCTCGTGATAGCTTTTGACCTAATTGAGGGGATAAGTTAGAAATTCATAAGTAGTAACACAGTAATAAAAAAACTGATAAAAATAATAAAACATTTAGCATGCCATTAACCATCCCCGGTGGTTGTATGTGGAGATTGTTAAATGGGGGCAGACACAGAGCTGACTTCAGAGGACAGGCAATCCCTGGGCATGGGGGTAGTCTCGGAATTTCTTTTGGTGGAAGGGGTATTTGTTCTTAATGCAAAATAATAGAGAGGACTTTGTATATGAGGATACAAAATCTACAAAAAATGCAGCTCTTCCTCCTGTCTCAAAATGAAAATCGAGCTGACAGTAGGAATTACTGAAATAAAATCTGTGAAATCAGTAAAGAGCCCCTAAACAACTGCCTGGTAGAATTTTCCAGCCATAGACTCTGACATTAAAAGTACAAAAATAAATATGGTCCCATGCAGCCTTTCTGCCCCCCTGGAAACCTCTTTATGGCCAGAGGTAAGAATCTAACGCTACCTTTGATGCTCTGATTATAAAGCGTGCAAAGAGAATGTAGAATGAATGGCTGGCCTTATGCTAACAGATCCTACTCTCTGTGCCAAGTTCCATTTTCCCTAAACCTTGTCCTGGATGAACAACTTTTGGCCCATCAGCCAGGCTAGACAAAGATCAAAGTTATGTTCACCATGTTTCCCTTTTCACAGAAAAATATGTTGGCTTGCACTATCACTAAGCTACACAGGACCAATACAGCTTACCTGTGGTCTCATCTTTTTTTAATTCCTCCAGAGCAGATAGAAAAGGCTTTCTAGGTTAGAGATGGCTGTTTGCAAACAACAGCCCGCTGCATCTGTCTAGCCCCAAATAGATACCCACGTGGCCACCTTCTGATAAAAGGTGATCCGCAGGTCCTAAAGCACCGGCTACCCTGGGAAAGTGGTTGAAGCTAGCGTCAAGGGCTCAGATTCTGCATGACGCTTTCCAAGGCCAAATGAGAGTAAAGTGAAGGACAGGGCTCAACCTATGTGTGAGAAAGGACATCAAATTTCACAGTGAGTTTTAGTCACCACGTTGATGACAGTGGGGCTAAATTGCTTCTACAGTAACAAAGCAAATGGCCCTATGAGAGAGAATGCAAAATAGCAGTAATCAGGAACTCTCATTGTGGCTAAGACTCCTTCTCAGTGGGGGAGTTCTCATTTCAGATGAGATCCAGTGGTCATTCTCCTTGCCAAAATCCAGGATGGGATAAATATGTCACCCCATATTCTTCCTCAGCACAACTTGTTCCAAAAGCGGAAGATGACAGAAAAAGACATGGGGCAGGATGGTGGGTGGGGAGAAAAAGGGAAGGAGAGAAACAGAAAACTAACAACTTCAGAACCACATAAGACAAAAGAGAGGTCGTTGCTTGGATGAAAAATGGCAGATGGTAACCAAAGCTTTCCGAGAACCAGAGACCATGAAGGAATCTCAACTCAGACCTTCTTGGTCACCAGATGGACTCAGGAGCAATGCACGTGGGCTACAAGGATATTCTGACAGGCTAAAGCAATCGAAGTCAACTCTTAATGAGGGTTGATTGAAGGTTAATATCAGAGTCCTGCCAACTCAATTCTAAAGTCAACCCACCTTGCTCTCCCCTGTTGGCACTTGCAGAATCCTCTGCTTGGAGTGTTTGTCTCCTGGATATATGCATAGCTTGACGTTGTTCACATCTCAGTTTAAATGTAATCTCAGAGAGGCCATGCCTGGCTAGCCAACCCAAAGCAGCACCCTCAGTCACTCACTATATCAACAGGAGCAATGACAGAAACCAGTCTATGTACATCAAATGGAGGGAGTTGGATGTAAGAGATTGGCTACAAAGGTGTGAGAAAGGCAGAGGAATTAGCAGTTACTGGGAGAAGTCCTGTGAGTTCCCCAGGACTTGGAGGACAAATGCAGAAGGTGTTACCAGAAGCCCAGACGGAGAAGAAGCCCCCTTCACACACACCAGGCTGTGATGAAACTGGAGGAGGGGCAGACAAGTTGGTTGGTGGGTGTGGGACGGGGCAGGAGAAGGCTCAGCAGTAAGATGGCGCATCATTTCTATTTTTTATTTTTTGTGTATTGTGATGTTTTCACATCTTAAAACCCTTTCTGGCTGGGGAGGGACCTGCCCCTCTCAAGGCTAGCCAATTCTTAAGAATTGGCTATCTTAAGATAGCAAAAGACTAGGCATGTCTTCGATATGCAGATTAACCAACACAGAGCCAAACCTCCTCTATGGGGCCCGCACACCCCAGGAGGCAATATTCTTCCCCCTTAATCATCCTAGGGCCAGGTACCTGGCAACTAGAGACCACCTCTATAGGTTAGAGACCCCGAAGTTATTCAAATTAACCAGTCCTAAACTGTCTAGGCTGCCTTGCCTTCCCTTTCTCACAGAAACTAGGTCACAGTAAAGGCTCTGACCTAGACTTTCCCGTCACTCCTGCACTCTGCCTCCTGGCCACCCTGAAGCTTCCCCTGCATGGTGGGCCAGGCCTCCTGTGTCTAGGACTTGTGAGTATAATAAACTTTTGTTTTCCTGAGCCTCTCCTTGTCTCCGCCTGTGGCAGCACCTGAGTGACGCTCACATGAAAGAACACAGAGCGGGCTGCAGGAACCGGTGAAGGACACTGGCATGTACAGCTGCTTCTGGAAGAGAGAGCAAGCAGGACCCTCCTTCTGCCTCTAAACTCCCAGCAGTGCTTCCCTTTGCAGAACCTCGCAGAGAGCCTCCTTATAAGAATCAGGAAATACAGTTTCCCTGGTCCAGCATCCCTCTGCCATCCCATCTCCAATATATAACAGAGCACAGGAAGGCCCTAAGAGTGGCTGACAAACAGGCAAATCACCAAAAGATGACTATGTTGCCTTCGGATGTATCACTCTCTAAACTTATTCATTTATTTGTGGACTTACCTATTGCCTGCCTCCTTCCCGTAGAATGAAAGAGAATCAAATCAAAGACATTGAACAGCTCATTCACTCCTGTTTTCCCATAGAAGGCCCAGAGTTAGTTGGTGCTCAATAAGTACTTCTTCAGTAAATGAAGGAAGGAAAAAATAATGCATATGGACAGTCTATTGAATACATAGATTACTCATTTAAGTTAACTCTACATTAGGCTGTTTCGTGGCCATATACAGGTTTAGCTATTCTGATCAATTGGTTTCTTTTTTTACAAATTTCTGGTAGAAAGAAAGAAGGAAGGAAGGAAGGAAAGAGGAAGAAAAGAAAGAAGAGGAAGGAAGGAGGGAAAGAAGGAAGGAGGGAAGGAAGGAAAAGAGAAACACCACAGGCACTCTTGTAAATTGTCATTACTACCTGGACTGTCAATGAACTGAAAAACAGTTAAGATTTTAGTGGCCAAAGAGAGCAGACCAGTTTAACTGTATCTCATCCAGAAGAAGGCCTTTCTGAATTCTTCCTCATGGGTGCCACTTCCGACAGCTGTCTTTTCCTGTAAGTCAAGGCACTTCCCAGCACAGTGCCTTTGCACATGCTGTACTTTATGTTTGAAGCATCTCACCTGCCTTCTCCAGTTCACAGACGTTTACGAACATTGCAAAGTTAATGAGTCTTCTCTCAGCCTCTTCCTTGCTCTCTCTATGCATCTTTGGAGCTGTCTTTTGCCCAGTCTTTATGACGTGATATGATGATATTAGTGTACCTCTCAGACTCTCCCATCAGAATGGGAGTGCCAGGAGTTAAGAGAGCTTGTGTTTGAATGAAGCACAGAGCCCAGCACAGAGACAGTGTGTAAATATTGAAAGTAGCAAGTGAGGGGGAGAGGGAGAGGAAAGGAGGAAGAGAGGACTTTTCATTCTATAAGGAGACACAAAACATCCCTCTCTGTGTGTTGTAATAATTAAGTCAGCCCTCCATAACCAATAGAACATCAAATTTCCAAAAGTTGAGATTTAGTTTAAGAAGGAAACCCTTAGTGTTCTACTCTCTTAGACAAAGATAATCATTTTAGGTACAAATCTAAATGTTTTCCTGGACAAATATTGTGGCATATTGCAAATCCTTATCCCTTTCAATCACTAGTCCTTTCAAACAGCCTTTTGAAGTTTGCCGATTCATGGCGCCATGGTCCTTCTTTATTTTCCATGCCAAGCCTTATGGTAACTGTCTTCCCTGCCAACCATCATGAGGAGGCTCCTCCCTTGCTGACCACATGGAGGGTGTATTAGGTTGTTCTCAAGCACAAAAGAAAGCATGTGATTCTGACCTGGACAGGAACTGGAGCGAGGCACACCCAGCTCAGGGCTGCCAGCAGTGCCTTGTCCCTTCCTGGTGATGCAGTGCTTACAAACCACAGAGCCTTGTTTTAAGTTTTGAGTCTTTGGTCTTTCTCCACAATAATTGCATAGACTCAAGATAGCATAGGGTCCAGATGGCCTCCAGAGACAATTGCTGATCTGGTACTATACGCTGTCAACTTTCACTGGAGAGAAATATCCATATGTCAATATCTATAATGCCTAGGATTCAACTTCCCTATTCAGTTTCAAAACTCAGGATTTCCTTTTGCCTATCTTTAATCCTCTGATCACCAAGAATCCTCGAAGATTACGGTTAGCAATTCTGAGATGACATTTGCAAGTTCCTTCTGCACCCTGCCACAGAAGTCATGTGGCCTGAGGATTTGAATCTCTTTACACAGGTAAGCACTCGCTTCCTACTTCCTTATCTATCTTAAGTAGTCATGGCGTTTTTACATTTTTCCTTCTGCTCTTACCACCATAAAGCCTAGTTCAGTTGCTGAAGAACTTACAGCAAAATAAGTTAGCAATATCCTTCTCTTCCCCCTACCACCTGTTAAAATTACATCACCAGCTAAGGAAGGAGTCTAAAGCCTCTTGCTATAAACAAAGCTTAAAAGACTCTTCATGTTGTGTTTAGTATCTTTGCATGTTTCAACTCATTCTAAGCTTTAGTCTTCATGACATAAGAACGAGGGTTCTATGTTTTACACTTGCATTTTTTTCCTTGGTCACCAGCCCTTCTTACAAAATGTCTTCTTTTAAAAATCTGTGCTTATCAGAAAATGAAATCTGTGTGGCATAAAACATAGAGAGTCATATGGAAATATTTTTGGTAAAAAAGTAATTAAGTAAATAATATGGTGGTAGATAATACATGCGTGTGTTGTAATATCAAAAAAAGGGCAAAGAGGTACATCTTCATAATGTAAGCCTCCCTCCCACCTGTGTCCGTCCCACTCACTTCCCTTCTGTGGAGGTGACCACCATGACGAGTTTCTCGGGTTTCTCCTGCAACTAATCAGGCAACTCACGCAACAGATGCCGTGGGCTTTGAAAATGCCATTTATCTTATCAAAGAGAGAGAAGATAGAAAACTACATTTCAACAAAATTTCAGACATCAACTATGTACAGGCTAAGGAAATTATAGAGGCAATTTTCTCACATTTCCTAATTAACTTAGCTTAAAGAACTGATTAAGCTCTTCTTGAAACTCTCTACATCTTATCCTTTCCTGGCTTCAAATCCTTCAGGGGCTCCCCAACACTTGACAAAGTAAGATCTCTCCTCTTTAGCATTCACCCTTTCTGCAAGCACACACGTCTTCCAGCCCCTTAAACAATAGTTCCCAACTTTGGTCTCGTTCGCCAGTTCTCCATCGCTGCCTCTCATTTCTATGACTTTACATAGGCTGCTCTCTGTTGCTAGACTGCCATTAACCTTCCTTGACTTCTTAAGAAACATCTCTTCATCCTTAAAGATGCCCCCAGATCTTACCTCCCTGGGGAAGATTTCTTTTCCTCCTCTCCCCTGCAAAGTTAATTTTCTCTTCTCCTATCACATCAGATTTTCAGTATTTATTATTGTATATTGTACTTACAACACTGCATTTTTCCTCATGATCAAAGAAAGCCTTGCTTATTTCCAGTGTATGTGGTTCATGAAGGAGTTCTGTGATGTTGATTATCCAAATCTGTTCACAGGCCTGCAGACAGATAAAATTACCTCTTAAATTCTCCATTTATCCTCTTGAACCTGATTATGGTTTCCAGCGCTAGAAAAACCAAGCATGGTTCTATATTGCATTGCGTACTTTAATTGTCTTTCTGTTTCCACAGGTAGAATATATGCTGCTTGTGGCCCAGGACCTTGGTTCATTCAGGATGGTGCCCGTCCTTTGTCTCCAGCGTCATCTCCCCATTCTCCAACCGAGGCTCCCCCTTTGCTGTTCCCCAAGTACAGCTCCTCCTTCACCTCCAGTCTTTGAAGGACTCTTTCTTATATCTTAAAATGCCCTCCTATTCCATTCGTCTTTGGTAAGTTCATATCTAATCTCTTAAGGCCCGACTAACCTACATTTGATGTATCTTTGGTTCCTCTACCATTTTGTGCTTCATTTCGTATGAGCTCCCATCACACTGTATTGCCATTACTTATTGATTATATCCCTCAAGTTTGTAAGCTCCCGAAGGACACGAGCTGTGTTTTCATCTTTGTAGCTGTAGGACCTAGTGTCAAGCCTGGCACAAAATGAGCCTTGCTGTATGCTCACCAACAGGGGCGGTTAATGGAGTTCATTTCCCTCCAATGGTCTGGCTCCACCTCCAGCTCTGATTCTTCCTGGAAGATGTTGAGGAGGCTTTCCTTTCTTTTCCTTTCCTTCCTTTCCTTTCTCTTTTCTTCTACCTCTACACAAACAGAGTTATTTCAGCAAATCTCCTTGACCATGAAGGAGTCTTTCTAGGTTGAAAAGAACTCTGTCCATTTGAACAGACCACTCGGTGGCATCTGCTTGACTTGACCAATAAATAGCCCTTAATGTGGATTTCCTTCCTCTGAGTAACCAGAAATGAGAAACTGTTTTATGAGAATTTTTTGTTCTCATTGCAACTAGCTCCTAGTTCTCTATTCTTCAGTCTTCCAACTCCACATCACCCAGCAGCCTCTTCTGGGTCACCTCTACCTTCTCTCCCAAGGGCTCATGGCTCAGGCCCTCCCATGTCTCTGAGACACTGGCTCTCCTCAGATAGCAATAGCTGCCAACCAGAGCGTCTGTATTTAGAGGTACTGGTGCCTCTCACTGCAGTCAGATTGGGGTTACTCCCAGACACATGCTAATTTTGACAGAAGCTTTTGTTTTACACTAAAGCATTAGTCATCTAATAATTTTTAAGGGATTAATTATCCAATTTTAAGATACTTCTAGCCCTTTGAAGCTTCATCAAAAGGATAACTATGGAAAATCAAAGTTGCTGAAATTTAAGACCAATAAATTCAGTTCTTTGCTAATTCTGCTCTTTGTGTCCCCTGTCCCTCTACTTTTCCCTGACATTTCCTTAAGGCCTGGAGATCCCAATCTTCAGAACCAAGTCCTCAGCTTTTCTGCCTCTAAATCAACGGTTTTCACATATCTTTTAATCATAAACCTTTTTATCCAAAAAAATCGAATGCAGATTCCCAACATATATTTTAAAAGGCTTATATGTTCATCATTGATGCACTTTAAATTCCACATTACAGCAATTATTGCTTAACAAATAAACCAATGAAAACAATAAGTAACAGTTTTGATTTTGTATGTTTAAATTCTTTCTCTAGAGTGTTAGGTGTACTCGGGCATTTTGTTTCACAGTTGAATCTCTTACAATATCACCCAGAACACCAAGAAGCATGAAAGCTGTTTACAGTACAATCACTATGAGATGTGCGATTGAATTTGCTTGTACTAGTTAGCATGATTGGACACAGGAATGCCTAAATCTAGACAAAAAAAGGACACATCTATGGTTCCTGTACAAAAAGACCAAATATGTATCTAGAAACAGAAAAAACTTAATATCTGTACAAAATGAATTTTACTGGCAACATAGTTAAATCATAAACATGCTCTAAGATGTTCAAATTTGGTATAGAACATATTTGATGATTTGTTTTAATTTTTTATTTGATTTTTAATATTTTTCTAAATAGTTAACATATTAAGGTGTATATTTTAAAAAATTAACAAATATTTATAAAACTGCTGCATCAGTTTACATGTTGGCTGAAGACTATTTTGCAAATACATTTCTCTTGCATCTATCACCTCCATGCAGGGGCCAAACGTATTTCCACGTCTAGTCCTGACCTTATCTGTCCTTTGGTCCTGCTGAGCTTCACCTCCTGATATCTGGTGAATACCATATATATGTATAAAACCTCCTTATCTTTTCCCTAAAACAAATTTCCCAGGATTTGGCAACTTTTTCTGCCCTACCTTCTTTAACACTTATTATCTGTAACCAAAATTTTGGCAATGAGTTAATTTCTGTGATGCTGAGTCTGTAAGTAATTTACGTTTGTAAATTTTCTCTCTGAAACATTTTCTAGAATGTGAGGACAGGAATCCCAGCCCGTACTTCTCCTATTCCCCTAGCCACAGTAGCAATGTTAAGTACAGAGGAAGCATTCAATACATTTTGTGAATTAAAATTGGATAAAATAAGATTTTACAGTTGATCCATGATTCTTATTCCCAATACGCGTGGATTATAGTTTCTAATATAAAAGGCACCATTGTAACAATAGCAACTTCTCACTTAAATCCCTCTTTTCACTTAGATTGTAATATTTTCCTGGCTTCATCATGTTTTCCTTCAAAGGATAGCTCTAAGATGAGGGAAAAGCAGAACCTCCTGATATCCCGGGACTAGAAAGTCAAACAGTTGCTACCTCAGACGGATTTTCAACCATTGTGTTAGGGAATGCCCTTCACCTCGCAGTGCTAATGGAAATGAGGTAATAGACAAAGATCCCTGGAGCTCAAAAAGAATAATATTCCCAACCATTTAACCCTCCCATGAAGTTCCTATAGGCTGCCTGTGGAGACTCAGGACATCTAAGGCTCTCTCCAACTCAAAAAGAAAAGGAACATGCCTCCAGATTCGCATCCTTCTCAATAAGCCAAGATTAATGCCTTGGCTCTGGGTGATCCAATAACTTCATGCCCTTGGGCAAGGCATTCAGCCAGAGTGGGTTTCCGTTTCTTATCTGTGTTTTGAAGTGAGAGCTAAAATAAATGGTGCCAGGTTTTGCCAAATGAGAAGTCGTTGGACCCAGAAAACCCAAAACAAGTAATCTGCTGAAGGAATCTCTCAAGGCTATGCAGAAAATAAATGAGTTATCAATTATTGTGCTCTTACTGTGTACCAGGTTAATGCATATATATTTCTAATGCCCACATGTATTCTACAGTTGAGGTTAATCACTCCCCATTTTTCTGATAAGGAGAGTTAAACCCCCTCCCACAGGGGACATTGTTATTAGATGCAGTGTCCAGACAGTCCTCATCTATTCAACTTCAAAGTGTGCCTTCTCCAGCTCTCTGTGGCACTCCACGACGAATGAGACCCCATTCATGGAGAAGTTCCCCCTTCCAAGCATGGCAAAGTTCTAGTCAACAGACTGAATGGATAAGTAGAGCCAAAGTACCAAAGTTTGTGGGTCAAGGGAGCCCTGGGTCTGGCAGACACAAGAGGAGATAATTTACTGGTCAAGTTGCCCTTCTCTCGGGATGGAGAGAAATGTGAACTGCCTCACTCAGCCACTTTTCAGATGGATAACTGGGAACATAGTGTTCTATTCACAAGAGCTTCAACTAATTTTAAAATAATTTTGAACATAGGCTTCCGTTTCCTCAGTGAAGAGCTGAAGAAGAATGGTGGGAGCTCCTACGAAGGAGCTCTCGGGACGTGATAGAGGGACATAGGAAGGCCACTTCCGAGCACTTGCACAGCTGCTGTGCTTTATCAGCTGTTTGCTTTCCTTGCAAAATGACCATGTATTTGGTATTTTAAAATACAGACTCTTTTAATCTGCTGCTGTTTCATTTCATATGCATTTTAATGGACGCGTTTAACATGATTCTTGCCTCCTAATGTGAATTAATCCCAGAGGGCACACACTTTATTGAAAAAGGAAAATAATAAAATAAAACAGCTGAGTGAAAATTTAAGCTATGCTGTTCTAGACTACTTGGTAAGAACTGGCTCGCTGAGAAAAACCTCTTCACTGGGCATTGGTGCCTCAGTGGGACGTCTATACCAAACAAAAAGAATGAGACAGAAATGTGGATTGTGTCTGCAAGCATTCTGGGTAATTTCATGAGATTAAAAAAAAAGAAAACAACAGGGGGCAGCCCAGTGGCATAGTGGTTAAGTGCACACGCTCCACTCCAAAACTCCTAGACGGGAAATGCCTATATGGTTTCAAATAAAGTTGAAATCTGAAATGAACAGTGTCAGCAATCAGGTTAGATAATTGAGGCCAAATATTTACTTTGGGTCTTGATATGGATACAGGGATCACAGATAATACGAACCTTTCTCTTAGATTGATGAAAATTCTCCTCTGTGGTCTGAGGCAACAGAGTAAACTGAGAGAAATAAAATGTTAGAGTTTGGGGAATAAATTACAGGCAATAAAGAATTACAAACAAACAAACAAATAAATCCCAGAGTATTTGCCTAGAAAAAAGAGAATTGCAAGGAACTAGTGTGGTGGAAACTGCTAGTGATCATGATATACTCAACGAATATCAGACTGTTACTCTCCATTCCCAGTGGGGCAATGTGACTGGCCAATGGGAGATGAGTGAAATTGATGCCAAGCCCTTCCAATTGACCCTTTAATTCATGCCTTTAGCCCTCACTTCACGGTGACCATGACGACTTTGGAGACCACAAGTTCAAAATAGCACAGCATCCCTCCAAGATGGAGGAAAGTCACCTGACATATAATGAACTTTGCTTGTGGCAAGATATTGACTTTTTCTGTGTTAAGCCACTGAGATTTTGGAATTTATCTGTGGCCACAAAGAGGATTTAGAGTTTACCTTGATTATTACAGAATTACTCAAGCTTCTGGTTACTCTGAAGTTAGAATGTAAGGGTTAGCATGAATGTTGCTTTTCTGCTATCATTGAAAAACAGAAAAGACACAGAGTAACTAAGATGAGATTTTAGGAAAAATAAACTGACTTTAATAGTTTTGAGACATGGAAATACTCCAGAAATGGACAACTCTGAAGTTCTCCTTTTAAGGATAATTAGCAAAAGATTGAGAAATATATTATTAGTAATAATATCACACTATATTTTACTATCTATGTTCAAAGCATTTTCTCATGGGAGCTTAAATGAAGTTCTTCCAGGAGTCTGAAAGTGATCAGATTATGTCATAAGATGTGTTTGTGCCTCACAATTCTAGAATGAAAACATGCTCCATCTTTGTCCCTCCAGCATTTTACCAGAAACAGACTTCTCTCCATCCCATCTTTGACAAAAAAGCAGCATCTATAGCTGAAAGCAACCCAAACACACCAAAGAATGCTTGGATCATGGCCTCGGCTTATCTCATAGCATTTTGTGCCTGCCCCTCAGGCAAGCAATTCATCATCACAATCTCGCCGGTGAATCACAGGGCTCACACATTGCTACAAATCTTGCCTTTCAGCACGCCCAGAATGAACCATTACGCTTCAACCCGGTATGAAATAATCCCAGTGAAACCAGCTGACCTGTCGGAGGGTGCCTAGATAACACTGAAATACACAGCACTTAATGCAGTGGGGGATCTGTCAAAAACAATAAAGATTGGTGTAAAAACAAGCTGCAGGTTATTGATCTGCTATATTACAGTTGCTTTGAAAATAACTGGATTTCACTTTTGCCCTTTAATTTCTCCATCTTAATCACATTCTGTCAAGACCAGGGCACACATATTATGCATAAAAAGGTCAAGAATACCCTTGTGCACTACCTGACCCAACTCTGAAATGTGTCCTGGAAGTTGGCACACATAGGCCTCTGTGAACTGTACCAGCCAGAAAAATACAGCTTGATGGAAAATGAGTTTCGAAGGCAAATTTACAGTCCAAGGTATGAAAATAAGGCAGCAGTAGCAATACACAAGTTTTAGGTAACCTCTCATTCAATTAACTTAAACTCCAGATCCAAACAGTGGGATGCTCTCTGGGATCTCCTGGGACACTTGGACCCATTTCTGGCCATCCTTGTTGGATGAGGGCACACATTTTCACCACTCTAATTGCCAGACTTTGACCTAACCATAAATGTTGCTTCCATCTTTATAGGGATTGGAAATATTCAGGGACTAATTCTTGTTGAGTTTTACTATCTTAAGGATTTATTGATCTGTATCTTCAGCCAATGGAACGTTGGGGGTTTTGACTCCTAATGCTACACCTGGAAAGATAGCTCCTACTTTCCATTTGCTGTTTCTTATACTATCATTCTGGGCTCACTACTGAGATTTCTCTTGGGAAAAAATAGGTAATTTCCTTCTCTCCAAGCATCCAACATTAAGATTTTGACAGGACCATGAAGATTGTGAGTGTTTCTTAAAGTCTCTCAAGGCCATTTTGTGAGTCTCACCTTCTTTTTGCCTTTGTTTCTTCTCTGGCTTTCTCTACACACACACACACACACACACACACACACACACACACACAAACACACACACAATATGTTAATTATACAGATAGTGTATTTTATAAAAATTTCCTCTTCTTTAAGATTTCATAAGCTTCTGATTGATCTTCCCAACTCACGTTATACCTATTCCTTTATTGATGTGGAAAATAAGCAATAACCAACCAATGCCAGAAGCAAAGCCTATTTTTTCTGAGCCTGCTGTAGCAGAAGAGTCAGCCACCATCACTTGTATTCTGACAGAGACTCAAAGGCACGCAGAGGAGTGGAAAGCTGTATAGTGGAAAAAGGGGAAGGCGTCGGGTCTGCCCTGATGGGAAGATGTTGGCGTGGGGGAGCTGCAGGTGAGTAAGTAGAAGCGGGGTGATTAGTTCAAGGTGCATATTTGGCTTTCTCTGGTTGGTCCTAAATTGGAAGTGGGAACAAAGATTAGAGGAGCTGACACTTATCAATTAATCCCTGGTCATTTTTGGCTGATCATTACAGAGGTTATTGTTTAGCTTCTCGAGTTGTCACTAGAGATAGCAGGCTGGCTTCCTGCGAGTCTGACTTACAGCAGGCTTGCTTCCTGGATTGTTTATTGTAGATAAGGCGTTGGTTTCCTGGAAAGATTGCTGCAGGTTGTGTGTCAAAGTTCTATTTTCATATAGGGAGTGGCTACAGTCCGTTTGTATATTCAGTTTCTCCCCGAGTACCCACTGTGAGCCAAATGTTGTTCCAGATACTGGTTGTACAGATATAGTCAAAACAGACAAAATTTTTGCCCTTGTGGAACTTATGTTCCAATGGGAAAGACAAACAGTAAAAAATAGACAAACAAATATATCATATGTCAGGTTGTGATAAGAGCTCTGAAAAACACATCAGGGTAAGGTGGTAGTGAAAGCTAAGGTGGTTCTTACTTTAGAGAGACTGGCCAGGAAAGGCCTCTCTGCGTGGATGATACTTGAGTATCCATTCTCCTCTTGGAATTGTTCTCGTTTTTTGGCTGTGCTCATCCCCAAAATATATTGATGCTGCTAGTACCTTACAGAGAATGGCTCCTTTTGAGGCTCAGAACCCTCAACATGTCAGAGATGTGTGGTATCACAGAAAGACCATAGGAACAGTATCTACTTGTGGCTCCATCACAGACGAATTGTGTGACATTGGGCAAATAATAAGTCTTGAGCCTCAGTTTCTGTAAAATGGAAACAATACTACTTATCTTATTGGTTTGTCTTAAGAATTGGAAAAAATGTCAGCAATCCACATGGCATGTAGTAGGGTATCTTATTTGTCTAGACATACCCCAGTTGGCCTATCAGATATATTATGATCCCTTCTGTGTTCCAGTAATGTGGTACAAAGCCTTCATAATCCAAAGAAAGTATTTAGTATAGGTCCCATCTTGTATCCCTTTTCTTAATTGCAACATAATCAGCTATCCATCTCCTGTCAATGGACAGACCACTTGAGAAGAATTATTGTCTAGGGAAGAAAAAAATAAGGGGACAGACCAGGGCTTTATCTTTCCCTGTACCCTATTGTCTTAGACATATTTCTTAGCTAGTCAGAGCTTCAGGAGTCATTAACTCTTCCAGGAAGGTTGGTAACTAATCTCTACCAAGTGGGCACCTCTTACTGGTGCCCAGACTTTCACAGAAGAAGACAAAGTATAGAGTCACAGTGGTTTATGGACCGTAAAGGCCATCACATCATAAATACCCCTTTGCTGAAGAAACAGGACTATTGAGAAAGTCTGTAAGTACCATCTTAGATGACTTCATAAATTCTGAATAGCGCTTTTGGAGTCATATTGGCTCCCGGGATTCCCATGCCATGTCCAAAGATTTGGTTTGTGTGTGCGTGGTTTCAAAAAATTGATAATTGTGGAAAAGACACCCCACAGAAGTGCTTCTCAATTTGTATCATGCAAAAGAATCAACTGGAGAGCCTGTTAAAACACAGATTCCAGGCATGGGGCTGGAGAACTGGTATTTCTAACAAGCTCCCTGGTGATGGAGCTACTGGTCTGGGGACCACACTTTGAGTAGCACTGTCTTACTAGTATGTAGAACACTCATATTCTCAAGCCAAAAAGCATGAAAAACATGTTTTGTACAAAAGGCAACACAGAATATGTAGTAAGGATCCCTGAACATTAAATATTCAGCGTATCATTCATAGATTTACAGAAATATTAAGAATGTATATGTTAAATTGGCACTGTCCTAGAAAATCCTGGACATCTGTTTCCCTCAACTATATGCCACTTTCCCAAATGGTCTAATTAGTTCCATTTTGGAAAGATGTTACAGAGAAAGAAGATTCCTTTGTTTTTTTGTATCAGTATAGCCAAATCCCATAGAGAAAGAAGAAAGAATACACGTCATCAGGGTAGACCATGGCTATCAACAGATGTTAACAACGTCTCCCCCTTCCCAAGCCTTGACCTTGGCCCTGGCAAAGACTTTGCGGAAGTGCGGTGGGTTGAGGAAAAGAGGAAACCCTTGGCCTTGACCTCAACAAGGTTGTGATGTAAAGGAAATCAACTAACTTGAAAGGAGACAACTGATTTTGTCTTTGGCTGTATATCGCCAGCCTCTGAGACAGGCTGATCCAGTCTCCTGTTAATATTTTTAAGGAAGTAGAGAAGTACCAACTGATGCACAGAGTGTGGCCCGGTGGGGCCTTTTTTGAGGGTTACAAACAGCAATTAATAAGCCACACTTGATACTGTCAGGAACAGCTTCTCTTTCTCCTTTGAGGACTCAGGATTATCTTTCCTTTCCTTTAATCACTCAATCAGTGTTAAATCCATCAATGAAATTAACACCATTCAAGTTAGGGAGCCACTATGGAGATGAAAATAATATATTTGTAACTCTTCTTTCTTCTTCATAGGTCTAATAATGCCAGAAAAAACTGATTTGTTGTTTGTTTCTTATTCTATTTGCTGAAGCTATCAGTGTCCCCATTCTGCAAGCAGCACACTGCTGGCTTGGATGTCAGTATCATCTTTTCTTGCCTCTGTCTTTTGCCTCCTACACAACAGCAGTGTAATATTGCTCTTCTCTGGTTCCTCATTTCTGTCTCTTTAGGGTTTATCCTTGTCACTATGATTTGCTTAAAACTGTAAGCCAAAAAGAAAAAAATACGCCTTACTTTTTGTGAAAGAAAGAAGGCTGAATTGGAAATCAGGACACCTGGGTTTTCATCCTAATTCTTCAAATAACTAGGGGCATGACCTTGTACAAGACACTAGAGTTCTAGTTCTTTCCCTTATCCATTAAACAAATGGACTCAGTGCCCCTTTAATTCTAAATATGTTTATTTGTCAAACATTTTTACTCAACTGCTAGAGAAGGAAACAACATCATTAGGTTGCTGATCTGTGAGGCAACTTTCTCTGGTGGTTTTTATTCATCTCTAGATGACACCCACCATCTGTGCATGATGAAAATAACTTCCCTTGTCTCTAAGGGGATTCCTGGCATGGTCTCATAAACTATGTGCTGTATCCAACTCATTCATTCATTGACTTCCTGTGTGTCTGACACTGTATTTCACAGACAGATACAGACAAGAGCTTAGCGTTTATCAACAATGTCCCATTTCTAATTTCCAAACTTACGGCAATATCTAGCCGAGATGAGATTAACAGAAAAAAGAGAAGGCAGGGTTTGAAACTGCCCATCTGAAGACTGATTATTTTGTGAGCACTGTCCTTTGCGCCCGTTGTTGGTTTCATACATCTGTGCCTCTGAGGCAGCCATGGGATAACCCTTAGATTTGCCCCTCCGCTCCGGACTGTCTCCTTCTTGCACATGCGCAGTTGTGCTTGCATAATTTCCAATGAAAGTGATTTGAGATTGACAATCTTGTTGGAAGGGAAGAGTTTGGAATTTGTCTTGAGAATTAGAGGAAATGGTCACTACAAATAGCTATTTATTATAGAGATTTTACTTCACTTTTCATAAAATTCAAAATTTGCTCAGATATTTTTGGGGACAGTGGGAGAAGTGGTGATATGCTGCCAGGTCCTCCATGTGGATCATATGAAAGATAGAAAGATAGGCTCCTTTGGGAGTGCCCTTGAATGAGGGATGAAGGATGATTAAATCAAAGGAGTTTAGCTAAAGAGAAGAACTTGGAGAGGACATGATGGCTTTGATAAAATATAAGAAGGGCTCTCATAGAAAAGCAAGATTTTAGGTGAAATGGTCAGAATGAACTAAGAGTGATATTTGGTCTTATCTTGAACATCTCTAGTGACAAGGAACTCGTCACTCAAGTCAATTTTATGGATAAATCCACGCATGATGACAGAAGACTGTCGTTATTGCTTTTTTTTTTTAATTTCCTAAATCTTATGCTTTCATTAAATTAAAGTTCAGTGATATTTTATTCTTTGGAAACTCTTTCTATTTCATCTCACTGTGCCTTTTTTCTTTCCCAATTCTGAAGCACCCTCTCAGTATCACGTTACCCTTTCTGTTCTCCCTCTCCCCTTTCCCTGTGGACACTGGCAATCTCCTTCTTATCACTGCATGTAAATTTCATTCAATTTAATGAATATTGGCTGAGCTCCCATTGTGCTTAAGTTCTGTGATAGGTATAATGGGGGGACGAAAAGATGAATAGCCTCCAGGCCTGGGCTTAAGGGAATTTGCAACATTCTAACAAAAGGGAGAAGACAAGGCCAAAAATAGCTATTGTATAAGACAGAAGCTAACCATTGCTATTTAAAAAGTTAGTGGAGATCACATCTACTGGAATTGCTTCAAGGAGGAGATAGCATCTGAGAAGAGCTTTAAAGATTGTGGAAGATGGATTTCAACAGCCAAAGAGAAAGATGGGCACTTCTGACATAGTTAACAACGTGAGTATAGACAGAGAAGCAGAAAAAGACTGGATGTGTTTGAGACCAGAAATAGCACATTTGGCAGGGCACATGTCTTTGGCATGAGGAGGTGAGCAAAGTAGATTTGGAACATCTAGCAGAGAACTTTGAAGTTTAAGGAAAGGAATTCTTATTTATTATAATTCAGGAAGCAATGGCACAGCATTTAAAATTAACAGAGAAATAGTATGATAAGAGTTGTTTGTATAGGGTAATTAATGTCTAGTTTTATCTAGGAGAGATTGGTGTAGAAAAAGTTACAAGTGGGAGAATCAGCAGATCACTGTGATAGTTTGAGAAATAGCAAGATTTCAAAGAGGTGAGTACCTGTGATAGTGCAAAGAAAGTATGGAATCCTGGTTGGTGACTTTTCTTTTTTTAATTTTTAATTTACACCTAATAGTGAGAAACTCGGAAAACACAAAGAAATACAAAGAAGAAGATTGAAATAGCCAATAATTCTACCAATCAACAATAGAGATTAACATTTTTGTGTATATCCATTCTTCTATCTCTTTACTTAAACTTTTTCCTACAAATTTGGAAGATACCAGCCATACCACTTCGTGCAATTAGTGACACATCACAATTATTATTCCCTGTAAGGAAATTTATTTTTATATACCATGTTAACGACTACAGAGTATTCAATATACATGCATATTATATTTATGGAAACAGTCCCCTACTGGAAGACTTAGATGATTTCTAATTATACCACATTATAATAGTGTTGCAATAAACATTTGTGTATATATTTTTAAAATATGTTTCAGATTACTTCTTTAGATAAGTTCATAAAAATGGAATGGTTCAGAAACTGCTGCTAAGCTATCCCCAGTAGTTATTCTCTGCTTTTCTTTGAGTATTTCAACCCTGAACTTTTGGTGTCTACAACAATAGCTACATTTTCCAGCCACCTTTCCAGCCAGAAGCTCTAGGTACTGAGATTAAGTGGAAGCTCAGCATATGACTTCTGCAAAGTGGTGTTTAAAGGTAAAGTCTTCTTTTGGTCTTCCTTTGGCCAGAATGCTGATAGAAGAGCTGGAGCTGAAGGAACTCCAAGGACATGAGAAGAAGCCTTTGCTGAAGCTGCTCAAGCAACAAGATAGATTTCTTCTGGGTCCATGACACCTTCTCTGGAGTGCCCTACCAGCCCTGGAATGCCCAGCTCCAGAGAGAAGGAGAAATACACTCTTAGCTTGTTTGAGTTACTTTAGAAGTTGGTTTTCTATCATATACAGCTAAACTAATCCTAACTAAAACAATGGCTTTGAAAGTTTGCACATTTTTAAGACTTTCTGTACACAGTACCAAATTTGAGTCTGGAAGGGCTGTGCTGATGAATATTTCCACCAGTAATGTGTAGATTAGAGTCCCATTCTCCATTTATCCTAGGTAACACTAGGTGTTATAATTCTTTTCAAGACTTTGCCACTTTGGTAGTTGATAAATGGTACTTCTTGTTTTAATGTGCATTTCTAGCTCATTCTTCTCAGTCTTTTCCCCATTCCCTGCCCAATCTCCCTGACATAACCTTCTCTTTGACTAGGAATTCAGAGATATCATCTATGTTAAAAACATAGCCCTGATGATGTACCAGTTGGTTTTTGCCGTTCTTTTAGTAACTTTCTGCCTCCCATTCTAGAAAGCAACACTTCTGATACATAGACAATGAGCCCAAGGTTTCTTTCCTCATCTTTCACTTATGATTTTCTTTCTTTATCTACCTGATCTATTGCAGCACAGCATGCTCAGTCATCCCTTTAAATTGCTTAGGCTATTTTACTGTTGCAAAAGGAACATCAGGGTACAAACATCAAGCAAATTGGGCAAATTACAAGTATACAGAGAATTTCAGCATTCACATTTATTTCCCAGTGCACTTTTGCCTGCCTGGCCAGTCTAAGACCTCTTGTTCTATATACTCTGGATCTTTGGGGAGGTTCTTTTCTAACTGGCCTAAGTAATTTCTTCAATTATCAATCAAAATTGTACTCTTTGCATCCAAGAGAAGGAATCCTGTTCTGTAGCTCCCCAGACTCTCTCTGTAATAAACCCCCTTTCTCTTCCCATAAGGAACAGCTCTCTTGAACATAACCAGCTTAAAAGGAAATGACAAAACAACAACTTTGAGAATAAATAAAAATTTTTTAAAAGATAATTACAGTAAAAATCCCAAACTTTAAAATCTTCATGATGTATATCAATCACGTTGTCTCACAGTTTTTCCCCCAACTTAGCCTTTTCCCAGCGTGAATACTTATCAACTCTGCTTCCATCCACATTACGTTAAAGTTACCATTCCCCTAAACAAGACTCTCTACTTTTCCCAAAAGAGTCATTTCTGAATGCACATCTGCACTCATATTGTCATTTCTTATTACCTACATTGCCATAACTATTGACATCCAGAAAATCCAACTGGATTTTGAAGACCATGTTCCTGACCAACACGGACTAGTTCCAAATCCAGTTATAAGCTTAAGGAAGGCATAGAGAAAATGATAGTATTCTGTTTTCTCCATTACCTTTCTCATTTAGGAATCAGGTCACTTAAGAATTTTTATTTCATCGCCTCTCCTGGTGCCTGCGAGTATGGTTCAGGAGGCCATTCTGGAACTTACATCATTCCAAACCATGTTTTATCTGAGAGTCTTCATCTATTTGTGTTGTTTTGACCACCTCTTAATATAAAATATTTATTGAATGCCTCCTATGTGTCAAGTACTTCTCATGCATCATCTAGTTTAATTTTCAAAATAACCATAGGAGGCAAGGGCTATTATTAGCCCCATTTTAAAGGTGAAAACATTAAGTCTCAAAGACACCGCTTGTAAGTGGGGAAAATAAGACTTACACTCTGACAGTCTGAAACTGCATCCCCATCCATGATACCCTGTTGTCTCTTCCTAAATTCCTCCAGCTTCTACTTGCCTGGCTTATTTATTCGTTTTCATATTGCTCTCTGTCACTCTGACACCTCTGCCTGCAGGTCTTTCTGCCATCTGCATATCAACTTGAATTCGCCTGAACTCTTGACTCACCAGGGTCTGTAAGTTTAATAATAACAAAGCAGCCATACCTCAAGACTATACATTTTGGCTGTCTCATTCCTTAAGGCTGGGAAGGGTAAACGGAATCATAAGTGATATCAATTGTGATCCAAGTCAAAACTGCCACCGTCAGGTTCTCCCAGTCTGCTTTTTTGACAACAATAGTTAACAATAAGTCAGGGTTAATAACATACAAGACATTGTGCTGAGCTCCTTTGCATTACATCATTTGGTCCTCACGTCAACTCTAGGAGAGCGACACTGTTATTGTCCCCATTTTACAAACGAGGAAACTGAGATCAGGAGACCTCCAGCAACTGGCCCACCTCATACAGTGATCACCTGGCAGATCCAGGATTTTGCTCCATGTCTGCCCAAACTCAGTACCTAAATTCTTAACCACTATAGTGCAATGCTTCGTCTTTTTAATAATATTGCTGATATCCTGTTAAAATAGCAGAAACCCATAGGGAAAATAATTACCTAAAAATCTATCCCCAAATCCAATCAATTTTTCATTCATAACATCCGGTACATGACCATGTACATATCCAATTTTACCTACTTACATTAAGTAACATTATGGATGGAATTTTATTTTTCTACATTTTCCGTTAACATTTTGCTAAGCATGCAACTCTCTGGCAATAAATTTGAAAACCTGAACAAAATAGATGATTTCCTAGCAACATATCAATTACCAAAACTGACCCATTAAGAAGTGGAAAATTTGCATAGGCTAATTACCATGGAAGGCACTAGGATTAGGTGAATTTCCAGCTGAGTTTATCTAATCTTCAAATAATAGGTAATTCCAATGTTATTTAAACCAATCATAGATAAAAAGATGGACATTTATCTAATTCATTTATGTGTATAGTTTATCTTTAATAACAAAACATAAAGAAACTACAAGAAAGAAAAATATTGTAAAATCTCAATTCAAGTAGAATATTAGAAAAGTGATCCCACAAAGTTACTAAAAGAATACCTCATGAAGACTAAGTAAAGTTTATTCCAGGAAACCAGGATGATTAATATTAAGAAATCTCTCTGCATAATACATTAGTCAAGAAAATAAGAAGAACAAAACGTGGGTAAATAAATCAACATGGAAGTGATGTTTGATAAAATTTAGCAGTCTTCTTAATAAAATAAAAGATGAAAGAGGGGAACAAATAAAATATAAACTACCAGACATAGCAGAAAATATTATCCTAAATGGGTTAATATTTAATATTTAAATCAAAATAAAGAATCAGACTGGGATACGTTACTTGACTCAAATACATAAAACTGGAAAAGGAGAACTAAAACTGTTTTATAATCATCACATTTCTTGCTCAAAGATCCCAAAAGACTGAAAAAGTAGAATTTATAACAGAAGTTGCGAGTTAGCAATAGGTTCTGCACATAGAAATGAGGAAAAAAATATTCCTGTTATATAAGCAAAACTGAGTGTCAAAAGACTTAGAAATAAATGTAACAGAAATGGCATTAGCTATAGATGATAAAGCTATATAATCTCTTGGAAGATATAAAATAATATCTAAACAAATGGAAAGATATGCCATCCCTTTGGGTAGAAGACTTAAGGTAAAAAAATATATAAAATCTTTCTAAATTACTAAATATAATAACACCTCAGTGAGAGCCCAAGAAAATCCTTTTTATGATTATATAAAGTAATCTTAAAGTTTACATGGAAAAATCACTTTCACATAGTAGCTAATTTTTTTTTAGTGGAGAGGAAGAGTGGTGAGGAGGCAGTGGTCAAGCCAGGATGCAGATTATTCCTGAAACGCTGTAATCAAATCAGCACGGCATTGGCTGAAAGAGACAATGGGATATAAAAATTTAGTTGGTATTTCAGTTCAGTTGGAAAAGAATAGAATTTTAGTAAATGGTGCTGGTGAACTGCTTACCCATCTGGGAGAAAATAAAATTGGACATCAATTCTATACAATATAGGAAAATATATTCCAGATGGAATAGAGGTCTAAGTGTATAAATGAAGCCGTGAAACTCTTAGAGACTATCGTGAAGACAATATGTACAATCCAAGGGCAGGAAAATTTTTCCAAGCCAGACTAGAAATTTCAAAACTATAAAAAAAAAAAGTCAACATTTGCCCATATAAAAATTGCTAAATCCTGAATGACCAATCATACTACGGAGAAAGTAAAGACAAATACTAGATTTGTGGGAAAAAGCAAAGAGCCTCTCCAAATGGATCAAAAGACTTAACCTATGACTGTTGATAACAATTTTACTAATGAGCAAATCCAAAAAGCCAACAAACGTAATGCAAAGATGTGTAAACTCACTGGTAGCCGGGAAAATGCAAATTTGAAGGACATGCTATCACTTTACACCAATAAGACCGAAAAATGAAACAAAATAAAAAAAAACAGAGAGAATCATTGCTGGGGGCAACGTAGGGAAAAGGACAGACATAAATTTTCACAATATTTAGGAAAATATAAGCAAGGATGCTTCTTGTAACATCCTTAATGGCAAAATCCTGCAAACCAAATGAACATCCACCCAGAGAGCAATGGTTGATTACTGTACACCCACATCTTTCGCTTATTTGCACCATTTTAAAAAAGTGAACTAGGCTTAGTCCAGTTGACTTGGATGTTTTTCTTGATATATTATTCGAGGGAGTAAAGATGAAGAGAAGTGAGGACAAAATGATCTATTTTTTAAAAAGGAGTAAAGACAAAACAAATTTCCATGTGTATATGATTAAGACATTATAATCATGGAGAAAAATATGAAAAGATACTTATAATGTTTTTAACAAGTGTTGAGGGAATGTCCAAGGCAGAGGATTCTATTGGCTGAGGTGTAGAAAGAGACTAAGAACAGTAAGAATAAGGAAAAGAGAATAAAAAACTGTGCTAAAATTATTATGTGTGCTAAGTTAGCATATTTTTTTGTTTTTGGTAAAATCTATGCCTATAAGTATATGTATAAAAATATTTAAAGAAAGTATTAAAAATGTAAAAGCATATCATTCGTGTTTATTTAATTTCATTATTATTTCTGTGTTGTTTGTGCATGTTTTACATTATTTTCTTTCTTCTTTGAGGTTTCTCCTCCCAAAAAGTTTAAAAATATTGACAGCTCCACATGTATCTTCTTCATTCTTCTCTGTCAACTGCAGTGTAATTTGTGATAATACACATGGAAGAAAGTTAAAACTACCCATAATCGTACAAATTACCACCATTTACATTATAAAATTTTTCATCTCCTTGTGCTATGTTAATTCCAGACTATTACTACTCTGGGTCCTAGAAGTCTCTTCTACTATACTGTCTCAGGTCCTGCTCTCAGTTTCCAGAGAGGGAACGCTCTGTGGATGAGTAATTACCAAAGAGTTAAATGCCAGAATCACAGCTCAGAATGTGCCCAGCCTTAGTCTCAGGGCTCATGTTCCTCTGATCCCCAGCTCCCTAGAGAGGAGGTTTTGGGTGGTAAGAGTCATGGGCCAGGCCTCCCACAGTGCAGGCAGCAATCTCTTTACTCGCCATCCTTCTAATTGGTAGATAGGACATCAGACTGCCTATCAGGACATCTGTCTACCTCCCCCAAATTACTATGAACGAGGGAGGTCACGTGTGAAGAGGCCAGTGGTTGCTCCAATATCCTATCTGTCTTCTAAAAATGAACCAAAGAAAGCAGAAGCGCCCACTGTGCTTCCCACACGTGCTAGGGACCTGCGTCAGCCCTTCCCTTCCATCAAGTGACTGACTCTTCATGATGGCTCTTTCAGGGAATCGGGATTTTCACCTGCGTTTACAGATGAGACACAGAGAGGTTGTGTAAATCTCAAACTCAGTTTTCAAACTTCAGGATCTGGGCACTTAACCACTGCCCAACGCTGCTTTTCAATCCAAGGGAAGAAGGAAACCAGAGAGAGTGCAAGTTGAGAATGGGTTTGATTCAGACATGTGAGGGTTGGTTTGCAATGCTGGGGTCTGTCTCAGCCCCCCAGTGTCCAGCAACAGCATCCCCTGAATAGCTGAGGACCATGAAGTGGGTAAGCATTCATTACCTGTACACATTTAGAAGGCTGAGAAACTTGCTTTGTTTGGGGGGAAGGGATGCTTTCTACAACTTTTATTTACTTTTTACACTCATACATACATTCAGCGCCACTTGTATTGTTTTTCCCCTAATCCAATATTTGCTATGAAACTGATTTTATCAGCTGCAGTGTTGCCAACCATGGTGTTTCTTAAGATTTGGCCAGGGATCGCTGCACTGAGATTTCCCCAAAGTTAACATGTCAGTACTGATAGGGAAGGAAGCGATTCACTTGGCTGGCGACAAGCTGTGAGGGGCTCCAGGGGAGGATGCTGGAAACTGGAAGAAGCGCGGGAAGCAAAGGACCCCATCTGGTCACATACCACTCTGGGCCCAGCATAGAAATACAACATAACTCTATCCTGGGAGGGAACCTCTTGTGTCTTCACACAAAACCCTCAGAATAGCCATGAACACTTATCCTCACTTACGCAAAATGAAACTGAGTGTTCATTAAGGATTTTGTAAAGGACACCCTGTGTTTTTTTTTTTTTTTTTTTTTTTTTAAATATCTACGTATTAGTCTGCTTGGGCTGGTATAACAAATACCACAGCCTGGGGGCCTTAAACAACAGGCATTTATTTCTCACAGTTCTGGAGGCTGAGAAGTCTCAGTTCAAGGTATGGGCCCGTTCAGTTCCTGGGGAGGACCTCTTCCTGCTTTGTAGATGGCGCCCTTCTCACTGTGCCCTCACATGGTAGACAGAGAGCTCTGCTGTCTTCTCCTCTTCTTATAAGAGTACCAATCCCATCACAAGGGTCCTACCTTCATGCCTTCATCCTAACCTAATTATCTCTCAAAGGCCCCATCTCTAAATCCCATCACATTAGGGGTTAGAGCTTCAAAGTATAAATTTTGGGGGGACACCGTTGAGCCCATAGTAACCTAACACACAGCATTTTACTTTTAAATAGACCTCCCCAAACTTGTCTCTTCTTTCCCAATTTCTTCCCTCTTACTGCCTGGGTCTCTTGTCTGCCTGGGAGCTTTCTTCCACCAGGTAGCCCCCAGCTTCTTCGTCCATTAGAAACTTCTGCTCTTCACTGTGTTTTCTCATTTCTTATACAAAGCCAACCTTTCAGCTCCGAGAAAAAAGCCATTACACACAGTTTGACTTTGACCTCAAAATAAAACAGAAGATCCCCACTCTATCTGATTCCATTCTGCTTAGAAAAAGGTAGGGTAAAATCTAAATTTTTCCTGCCACAAAATGTATCTGGTCTTGTCACATATTTTTATGTCTAACAAGGATTCATTTATATATGTTCAACTGATTGAAAAATAAATACTATGTGTACAAGTCTTCTACTGTAACTGGTATTTCTCTTAAAAAATCTCAAGTTTAAAATTTAAAAAAAAAGGAAAGAACTATTGATATGTACTTCATCATGGATGAACTTGAAAACATAATGTCTCAGTGAAAGAAGTCCGTCACAAAGGACCACAGATTGTATGATTTCATTTAAATGTGATGTTCAGAATATGTAAATCTCTAGAGGCAGAAAGTAGATTCTTGGTTGCTAGGCGGGGTGATGGCAATGGAGAATGACTGTTAATGGGGACAGAGTTTCTTTCTGGAGTAAGAAAAGTGTTCTAAAATTGACTTTGGTGATGTTTGCACAACTCAGTGAATATACTAAAAACTTTACACTTTAGTACATTAAAATACTAAAAAAAATGATCACTTCAAATGGGTCAACTGTATAAAATATGAATTATATCTCAATAAAGCCTTTTTTTTTTTGAAGTCCAAAGTTTTGAAAAGTGAGATTATCTCAAAGATGGACTCTCATTATGCCAGGGCCCTGACAGGATCTAGTCTTGGTCACTACACAAAAACTGTTTTAAAAGAAATGAGTCACATTTGGCTCCACCCAGCTAATCACAGCACAGACTTTTCACCTCACTTTTTCCTGGGAAAATTGACCTGGTCCCAAAGAGGAGTTCTAAATATGTTTTAAGTAATAACTACATTATTGGCAAAAGTAGAACCTCAAGTAAGTCTTGACATACACATGTCGCCCATTTGGGTGTATAGATTCCTTTTCATTTCTTAATAAAACAATCGGTCCTTCTAAACTATGGTCACTCCTCATATGTCACACATCCCCAGCGGACAGTGAGGAATTAAAGAAGAGGCAAAATACACGGCATTTTGCTATTAGGAATTTGTGACAGAATGAAGAGTATGAAAGCAGGCATAATTATTCCCAGAAACAGAAAAAAAATAATAAAAAAATTCACTACCAATTAGAGGTCTGCATACATGCTAATTGCTGTCTGTGAGCGGTGCCCCGTCAGGAATGGCAACTTGTGTACGTGAATGGGGAAAGTGTGAATGAGTGAGCATGTTGGTTCTGAGGTAGAACAAATTCTTATCTCACAGGTTCAAATTTTCCAGGCTCATGAATATGACACATTAATATTCCTTAAGTGGAACACATTATCATTTTAGAAGGAGATTATTAGGGACTCACTATTTTCATTCCATCACATTTTCCAATTAGGAGTCCTACTTTTGCAAATAATCAGCTTTCTGTCGCCAAAGGCTTTTCAGCTGCTTTCTGGCAGGGGGCTTTGGAGCTAAGTTCAGCATCCATTTAAGAAACAGGAGAAAACTGAAGTACAATTATATTTCTTAATGACAGGTTAATCTTGCTGCAGTGAGCCTGATCAGAGAGGAGCCATACTCTAAAGGGAGAAGGCATGAACTGCTCTTGGGGAGAGGAACTCAGATCAGACAACGAAGTTTGGGCAGGAGTTGCCTGAAGTGATTGAGAAATAAACACACCCTGTGGACGATCTTGGAACTCTTGTTAAGCCAAGAGAAGCAGCCGAGTAAGGGGAGACCCTAGTGGTACAGAAGCGAACACGGGGCAGATTTGATAACCATTGCTGAAGGCTGATAACAGAGCAGTAGAGGAAACAATGAACAAATATGTGCATTTCCTCCAGATTACCATTTCCGTTCTCAAACTTAGACATTTTTTGTTAAAGCTTCTGATTTTATTAATGATTTTGCCAGATGAAACATGAGTCTAAGATTGTTTTGTTTTTGAAAAATATCAAATAAATTTGGGATAATCCACTTTGTTATATAATATATATAACTAATACGTTAATCTTTAATCAAAGCAGAATTTCTAAATAAATTTAATTCCTATTTAAAATAAGCATTCATAAAATTAATATGAGGAGATATCTAAAATTCTTTTTCCAATTAAAAAAACCCTCAGTTTTTCTACCCCTATAAATTTATAAGGAATTGCACACACAGCAAAATAAAGTATATGTAAAAAAGAGTATGTAAGGAAAAGTGAGTTTTTCTTCATAATAGCTCATCAGTTCTCAGTCTTCCTTCCCAGAAGCAGCTCCTTTACCAGTTTCTTGTGTCTCTTTTTAGAAATTGACTACACTCATGCAAGCACAGATGTACCACTTGTTTCCACCTATGTAATTGGGAACATGCTCTATCTACTCTACTTGCACAATTTTACTAAAAATCTATCTTGGACATAATTTAATATGAACATTTATAATTTAACTCACTGCAGGGGAAATAAATTTTACTAAAATAAGTCAGGCAGTCACTAAAAAATTAACAAGTAAATAACAATAACAAGCCCCAAGGGAGATGGGGAGCCAGTATCCAGAGTTGGTACAATGTTCAGTTTCCAACAAAAACTTATGAATCTTGCAGAGAAACCCCAAAGTTTGACCAATACACAGGGAGAAAGAGCAGATAATAGAAAAACAGTGAGTGTGTAGAACTTAACAAAGACTTCAAAGTAGCCATTATAAATATATTGAAAGAACTAAAGGAAACCATGATTAAAGAAGAAAAGTGAGGCATGATGGCAATGTCTTATCACATAAAGAACATCAATAAAGAGATAGAAATTATAAAAAAAAGAACCAAATGGAAATTATGAGTTAAAAAGCACAATAAGTGAAATGAAAAATTCACTAGAGAGGATCAACAGTGTGTTTGAATTGACAAAAAAAAAAAGAATTGATGAACTCAGATAGGTCAATAGAGATTACAGAATCTGAAGAACAGAAAGAAAACGAAGAAAAAGGAACAGAAATGCAGGACACCATTATGCACAGCAACATATGCATACTGGGAGGGTATTTTTTATAAATAAAAGTAAAATAAAAACATTCCCAGATAAACAAAACTGAGAAAATTTGTTGTTAGCAAACCAGGCTTATAAGAAATACAAAAAGAGATTCTTCAAGCTAAAATAACGTAAATTTGGGAAACACACAAATACATCAGAATTAAACACCACTCTCCTAAATAACCAACAGAAAAAAGAATAAATCACATCGAAATTAGAAAATACTTTGAGATGAATGAAACACAAACACAACATACCAAAACTTAAGGGATGCTTTAAAAATAGTTTTCAGAAGGAAATTTATAGCTGTAAACCATTATGTTGAAAAAAGAAGCTCTCAAAACAATAACCTAACTTTCTGTCTTATGATTCTAGGTAAAGAAGAGTAAACTAATCTCAAAGCAAGAAGAAGAAAGGAAATAATAAAGATAAGAGTTGAAACAAATGAAACAGATTATAGAAAAACAATAGATAAAATCAACAAAATCAAAAGTTCATTCTCTGAAAAGATCAACAAAATTGACAAATCTTTAGGAGATTGACCAAAGAGAAAAGGAGAGAGAGGTAGAGAGATAGAGAAGGCTCAAATTATGAAAATCATAAATAGAAGAGGGGGCATTGCTAATAATTGTATAGAAATAAAAAGTGTTATAAGAGAATACTATAAACAATTATATGCCAACAAATTAGATAACCTAGATGAAGTGATCCAATTCCTAGAAACACACAAACTATCAAAACTATCTCAAAATAAATAGAAAATATGCATAGACCTATAAAAAGTAAAGAGACTGAATGAGTAATCAAAAATTGCTCACAAAGAAAAGTCTAGGGCCAAAACTCTACTCTGGTGAATTCTATTAAAAAATTAAAAAAAAAATTAACGTCAATTCTTCAAAAACTTTCAAAAAATAGAAGAGGATTATCAATTCCTAGCTCTTTCTCAGGCCATTATTACACTGATACCAAAATCAGACAAAGACACAAGAGAAGAAAACTACAGACCAATATCTCTTATGAATATAGACATAAAAATCCTCAAGTAAATACTAATAAACCAAGTCAGTATCATATAAAAAGTGTCATACACCATGCTCAAGTGCAATTCATCTCAGAAAGGGAAGGTTGGTTTAACACTCAGAAATCAATTAATATAATATATCATATCAATAGAATAAAAAAAACTCACATGATCATCTCCATAGATGAAGAAAAAAAATTTGACAAAATCCAAAAGCTTTCCATGATAAAAATGCTCAACAAACTAGGAATGAAAGGAACTTCTTTTGCCTGAGAAAATTTATCTTTGAAAATTCCAAACTAACATCACACCTGATGGTGAAGATTAAGATTAGGAAAAGGACAATATTATCCATTCTCACCACTTTTGTTCAACATTATACTGGAGATTCTCGCCAGATCAATTAGACAAGAAAATGAAAATGAAATTCTAGATATCCAGATTGGAAAGGAAAAAGTAAAACTATCTTTACTTGCAGATAACATGATTTTCTATAAATATATGTGTGTTCATATATATATGAACTCTTAAGGAATCTACTAAAATCTATTTCAACTAATAAAGGAGTCCAGCAAGATTGCAGACACCAAGTGGGTATCCTACATGTCAATTCAATTCTGACACTAATTACCTGGAGTTAGCACAGTTCCTACAGATTAAAGGCTCAGTCCCATAAGACTGCTCCTACGTCAGATGCCAGTAGCAAGCTCTGGGAATCACTTATAATTCTGACCTACTGGCTATAAAATAGAGGCTCTCATTACCCACTCCTAAGATTTAATAATTTACTAGAATCTCTCACAGATTCCGGGAAACACTTTACTTATATCTACCAGCTTATTATAAAGGACACAAGTCAGAAAGAACCAGATGGAAGGGATGCACAGGACAAAGTATGGGAGTGGTACCCTATGCAGAACTCAATGCCCTCTATGGGTGTGCCACCCTGTCAGCACTGTGATGTGTTCACCAACACAGAAGCTCATCAAATTTTATTGTTCAAAAGTTTTTATAGAGCTTAACCTCCAGCACCTCCCCCCTCCCCCCAACACCCCCTTGCCGCACCCCCCCCCTGCCGCCTCACCAAACCCCTTCCCAGTGGTGGGTGGAGTTGAATGTTGCAACTCTCTAATCACTTGGTCTTTCTGGTGACTAGCCCCATCCTGAGGCTATCTAGAGCTCCTCCCACTCTAGTCACTTCCTTAGCATGAACTCAAATGTGATAAAAAAGAACTCACTATGAATAACAAAACACACTATAATCACTCAGAAAATTCCAGGAGTTTCAGGAGCTCTATGCCAGGAATGAGAGATAAGGAACAAATATATTTTTGTATTATACCCCAACTACCAATGAACAATCCTAAAATGAAATTAAGAAAACAATTCCATCTACAATAGCATCAAAAAGAATTAAATATTTAGCAATAAATTTAACAAGTGTAAAATGTATATTCTCAAAAATATAAAACATTTTTAAAAGAACTGAAAAAGATCTAAATGAATGGAAAGACATCCATGTTCAATGATCAGAAGACTAAATATTGTTACAAAAGCAGTATTTCCCACTTTGATCTTCAGATTTAACCCAGTCCCTATTAGAATCCCAGCTGACTTCTTCATAGAAATTTATAAGTTGGTCTTAAAATTCATATGGAAACTCAGGGAACCGGATTAGCTAAAACAATCTTGAAAAATAAGAACAAATTTGGAAGACTCATATTTTCTGATTTCAAAAGTAGCCAAGTAATGAAAACAGTGTGATTCTGGCACAAGGATAGACATATAGATCAATTCTATAAAATTGAATAAACCCATATTATCTACAGTGAATTGATTTTCAACAATGGTGCCAAGACTTTTCAATGGGGAAAAGATTGCTAACCAAATGGTGCTAGGGGCAACCAGATATACACATGGAAAAGAATGAATTTCACTCCCCACTTCAGATCTATACAAAAATTATCTTAAAATGGGTCAAAAACCTAAATGTAAAAGCTAAAGCTATAACGCTCTTAAAAGAACACATAGGAGTAAGTTTTCATGACTTTCGATTTATCAATGGGTTCTTAGATATGATACCAACGGTACAGGAAAAAAATAGATAAATTGGACTTCTTCAAAATTAAAAACTTTTTTTACTTCAAAGCACAACATCAAGAAAGTGAAAAATAACCCATCAATTGGTGAATGGACATACAAAATGTGATAAATCCACACAATTGAATATTATTCAGCCATAAAAAGGAATAAAGTACTGACATATGCTACAACATAGATGAACCTTGAACACATTATGCTAAGTGAAAGAAATCAGTCATAAAAACCACATACTGTTTGATTTCATTTATACGAAGTGTTCAGAATAGGCTATGTCAATAAGTGGTTGCCAAGACTGGGGTGGTAGGGGGAGGCAGGGGAAGTGACTACTAATAGGTATGGCGTTTCTTTCTGGGGTGGTGAATATGTTCTAACATTCATTGTGGTGATGGTTGCAGAACTCTGTGAACATATAAGAACTATTGAACTGTATATTTAAATCAGTGAATTGTCTGGTATGTGAATTATATCCCAATAAACTGCTATTTTAAAATATATATATAAATTAACTCTACCACCATTTTTCTTTCTTTGATCTCTACGCACATATTTGGGAGTGATGTGAAGTTTTTCTTAGGAAATTTTCTTAGGAAAATCAATTTGTTAGGAAGAAAGGGTGTTACCTATTTTCACCTAGGCATGGAGAGAGTAGTCATTCTCACAAGAAGATTTAAAACTTTGAAGACATTTCCTTGTTGGTTTTCAAGTCCAACACTATGAATAAAATTCACATTTGTGAATAACGCATTCCATTTTTGTGTGCCTCACTCAGTTAGACCTACATGTAAATGCTAAGCAGACCGGGGATATAATTCTAAATTAGACAGCTGATTATTTATTTAAGGGGGAGCCTAAGCGAATACAACAGAGAAAGAATTACAACTATTTACACAGAATCTATCAAAGTTTCATTGGATAATTAAGAGTTCGCCTCCTCCACGCTGAGGAAAGTTGATAAATGGAATCGTGGAAAATTAGCGCTAGGAGAAACCCTAGAGATCATCCAGTCCAAATGATTAATTTCAGAAAATGAGGAATCTGAAACCCAGGAAGGGAAAATGTTCTGCCCAAGGTCAGTTGGGCAAAGCTAGCCCACATTGTCAGACGTTTTTTTTTTTTTTTTTCCTGAGCTAGTTATGTAGCTGTAGACAAGAGAAGTTCAAAAGTTATGTTGATTAAAAAGAAGGCTTTGGGGAAAGGACTGTAGACTCTTCCAACACGGGGAAAACCTACCTTCAAATAAAAATCATTTGTACATTTAAAGTATAGGTCCGATATTAACAGAGGCCAAGTATTTAAATTTGTGCTCTCAATAGAATATTTCGGTTAATGTCCATGCAGGGGAAATGGGAAGAAAAAGAAACCTTGTGTTAGTGACTTTGACAGGGAGGACAGTGGAAAAGGAATCTGGTATATTTAGAAAACTGTGAATTCAGCAAGGAGGAACCGGAGCAGCCTAAGGAAGCTGCCCAGGGCCTGATCGTAGACAATTCTCATGATTAGAAAGGTCAGCCTTACATTGATTAAAAAGCTGCTTTCTGGAAACTTTCAGCTATTAATCCTAGTTCTTCTCTCTGGATCAATGCAGAATAAGTTTGTTTCTTCTTCCACAAAATAGCCTTTAATATTAAAAGAAAATTTTTCCGTGTTTCCTTTAATGATCTTTTCTCTAAATCATCATCCCCTGATTTATCAATAAATTCTCATATAACAAGACTTTTAGAACATCCTTCTGTGATGTTCTCATTTCACATTGTGATTTACGGGAGTTCATAGTAATTCCTCGCCCAAATATCCCACCGTCTAGTCTAGCGCTCTTTCACCCTCTCTCTCTCTTTCTATCTCTTTATTTCTCTTGCTGTTTTACAGAACTATTATTAAAATCAATTAAGATCGTACATGTGAAGTGGCTCTGAAAATTACCAATGCACACACATGTACATTTAGATAATAATCCCATCAACCTTTCCTTTTCAGTGGATTGGAAATTCTTATCTCAAGAGCTATTCCTTTGATATATAAGAAAGTGACAGAGGGGATCTCTAAAATGGTATTTCCAAATCTCAGTTAAACTCTATCTTCACTGTTTTTGCCAACTCTGCATAACACCTATATAATTACTTACCATCTTTAACTCAATTCACCTTTTTTGCATAAGCAATAATAGACATAAAATCCATCATGATTTTGATAGACTTATGTTGTCTTTTTCTAATAGATGAGGTAAAATGCATAACAATTAAAACTAAAAGTATTGTTCACACACAATGTGAAATCAATTTCCACATCACTAGCTTAAGTCATCTGCACCTTTAGGAAGTATTGGTCAACTGAAAGTTCCTGGAGAGAGAACTCTAGAGATAGTCTCCAGCCTCCCGTCATTGTATTAGCTTGCTAAAATAGATTAGAATAAATTTCCCATGTTTATTAACTGGGTTCTTGGAAGTAACAATGATATGACCCTGTAAGGTTGAAATATTTTGGGAATGGCATTGGACATGGCCTGTGGTATATATCTAGAGGTTGGATATGGGTCCATCTTGTCAGAAATGAAAGAAATCAGGCAAAGGGAAAAGCTAGGGTGGTCCCGTTGAGTGAGACAGTGACCCTATGAGGGAAGGACCTTCTATTTATGTCATTCTCCACAGTATCCTAAATCTGATTATTGCTCTTGGCACATAATCCTCACCCACTTTATATTTGGTTTAACAATTAAGTCTCACTCCCGTAAGAAGTAAATACCATTATCTTCTCAGAGACTTTATTCATTTGCTCAAGAACCCATAACTAACAGTTTCTAGAACTAGGACTCAAAACTAGCTCTGTCTGACTCCAAAACTCTTACTCTTTCCCCAATCACACAGTGTCCAAGTCCAGTCTTTCTACATGAATTAAGAAGAACCCTAATCCTTTATCCTTCTGCCAATGGAGAGACATCAGCATTGTAGCCTGGGAGACACGCTGACTTCAGGCACGAATGTGCTAATTTCACTTAAGCAAAGTTTTTTGTTTGAACAAATTAAGACAATCATAATAGTGAGAAAGGAAGAAAGGAGGGAAAGAAGAAAGGGCAGGAGGGAGGCAAAGAACAGAAGGCTGGACAGAGAACACTTCCGAGGAACCCTTCAGCAACTGTGATCTCAATGTCTTCCTCCCAGAAGTTCTGCACCTTGACAGCGCCACCAAAACACCACCTGCTTTTTATCCCTGAGTTTATGATCATATTTCAGTGTGACAACAATTGATATTTGTATAATTGAAAACTTTCACGGTATTTTTACATCACGTGGTCCTCAGACAAAGCCTGAGATATAGGTAGCACGAGAATTATCATCTTAGCTTTTAGATGGGAAATTGGGGTCTCAGAAAGATCGAGCGCCCCCCGCCCATACACACACACACTGGTGAGTCCCAAAGAACAAGAAGTCCTCAGATTCAGTATTCCTACTGTTATATTACTTGAAATTCTCTGTTTTAAAGAATTACTTTTAGTATCTGTCATTTATTTAAACTTGGACAAATACGTATCAAGGGGGTGCCATGTTCCAAGGTGACTACAGCAAAAAAGACAAAGTTGCTGTTTGTTACATTCTAGTGTAGGGAGTCAGACAATAAATAAAGGACCAAGTAAATATGCACTAAGTCAGAAGGTAATAAATTTTATGAGGAAAAAGTAAAAAAAGCCAGGTAAGGGGATCACAAGAGCAGGGGGATGAAAGGTGTCACTTTATATATTTAGATAGAATATATTTCATATATTGATGAAATACAACCCATTTAATGTAACTTGGGAAGAGGATATAGATATGCCATCTTCAAGTGTTTCTAGAGTAGGGAAACAAACTCACACTGTAGGAATAGGGGTTTGTTAAAACCCTTGGGTCCTGGTATAATGCATAAAGCCCTTATATTCAGAGTGGGCCATACTTCCAGTTCTGAATGGAGCCTCACTCAGACCTCTAGAAAGACTTGTTGCCTATCCTGCACTTCATTTCTCAAACTTGGGAAGAAGTCCTTAACGATAAGCGATATCCCTGGGAACTGAGGCTGTATCTAGACAGAGCTTTCCAGAGAGAAATAAATTGTACCGAAATGAAGTGCTTGTCATAAGAACAGTAGATGTGGGATTCTGGAACACACTGAGGTTTACATTACCACTGTGGCTCAATGCATCATCTGTCACTTTCCAGGGGAAGGCAGGCGTCAAGGGGTGACAGATTACCAGACTTGTGAAAGCCCTCCAGCTGACCAGCATAATTACCCTCAGCCCTCATTCTGCCATCCGTCAGTGTTCCGAAGCAGGCACCTCGGAGCCTATGAGACAGCACGTTCAGATTCCCTTTCCTTGCTCATCCTAGAGCAAGTCATGGTGAAGTCTCCATATTCTCAACAGAGAAGTAGAGTCTACTTACAAGCCCTTCTGATATATCACAAAAATTCATAAGATTAAAAAGTACAGCAAAAAGAAAGGAAAGGAAACAATCTTCCCTCTTTAAAGTGTACTCACCTATAATTCTCAGGTATCTACTAAACTCAAAAGCATCTACTATGTACCAAGTCTTCATCTGACATTTTCCATGGTCCTCCTCTACCTTCTTTTCCTTTAAAATTGCATCTCCCTCCTAAATTTGTATTCACCAGGCCAGTTTACCTTTGAGAACAGAGATGGCAAATAGGTTCAATTTTCCTGTGGTCTTTGATCAATTAATCATGCCTACCTGGAGTTCCAGGTGGAAGAACATAGGGATCATTCAGCTCAATGGAAACTAGTGCCATGATTGATTAGCGATGTCTGCCATGGTCTCAGGAAATTAAAGCCTGAGAATCAGAACGAGTGCTGTGATTTAGAACAGTGTTAGAGGAACAGCAACAAAAACAAAAAATTGCAGTCACTCAGGTAGTTTTCAAAACTCTCCAAAATGTACCAGTGATCACAGTCATTTTGCATCTGATATCTAGTTAAGGGTTCAAAATAAGGCTAAGTTTACACATCACACATTTGAGGTGTGAAAATAACTCATGGGTTCTTTGTCAGACAGCCTGGGTTCACATTCTATTTTTGTGACTTACCAGCTATGAGAATTTGTATAACTTATTTATCTTCTGTATACTCAATTCACTCAGATACTAACTAAAAATATTGAGAATACCAACCTTCCGTTGATGTTAAGATTAACTGAGGTCACGGATATAAGTGAAGTAGACAACACAGACCCTGGCAGAGGGTAGGAGGCTCAGTAAACGGTAGCTATTATTATACTGAAAAATAATTTAAGGTACAATAAATCATTCTCTTTTCTGTGCTTTTAAAACACTGTTTATAACTCTACTGTGGAATTATTGCACTGTATTATAGTTTTTTTTTTTTACCATTTATCTTTCTTTTATTGTAAGCTCTATGGGCATGGGGACTATGTCTTATTCATCATTGATTCCCAGGATATAATGTAGTGCCTAACAGACAGTAGGCAGAAAAGGCTAATAAATGAAGGAAGGAAACAACCACCACCTGTTAACTTTCGCATCCTCACTGCCTAAAACAGAATCTGGTTCAAGGAATATTTGTGATTTAATAAAGATAGTTCTTCACATAAATTACATCCCAAGATACCTAACACAGCATTAGCAGAACTGAAATACCGCTTAAAGAAGCACTCTTGTAGGTTTGCTACCTGTTGTGGAAAGTAATAGAATATTTTCTTTCAGTCATTCTTAAATTTCTTCGGATTTCAACATCTGCTTCTTAATTCTAATTTTCTGAGATGTTATGAACAAACCATAATAACTATCGCCATCCTATCAATTATTTTATGTATTTCAAAGTGGAAGATCAGTATCGAGAAGTGATAGGATTTAAGACACAGGGCATATCCATTTAATGTGGCTGACTAAGAAGGAATTCTCCTTCCTAGTTTAAACCATAATCAATTGACTAGTAGACTTATTAAACAAATAAATAATAAATTAATAAATAAGTATAATAAAAAGTTATAAGCACCGAAAGCTGAGCAAGAAATCAAGAAATCCTCAAGTACCTAGTGAAAGAAACCCAGAGGGAGTCAGAGTTGGGGCCATGAGCAGCAGTGGAAGCTGAGTCCCCTGAAAGCAATGAATTTGCTACTAGAGTTGGGGGATAAAACTGTAGAACCCATGCCCACGGGGAGCTAGAACTATTATGTAGCATAAAACTGGCCTTTACAAAGGACTATTCCAGACTCGACAGGACTAAGAAAAAAACTACTCAATTAGTGGCTTAAATAACAGATTAAGAAATTTAACATCTTGTGGGAACTGCGAGCATGAAAAGAACTGATTGCAAGAAACAGGGAGTTGAGGATTACATTGTGTGGGGCTCTCAGGTTTAAATTTATGCTTTCCCCACGAGAAGTAGACCCTAGGCAGATAAATTAACATAAGAATTCGTCTAGGACTTGGAAATCCATAAGCTCCTTTCTGGTCTCCCTCTACACCCCAAGATATATGAGACTGCCACAGGAAACAGCTAAAGCTACAACTGAGTTTACATTTAAAAAATTTATAGCCCACGAGTAAAGAAACTACCATGAGCAAGAAACAGGAAAGTGTACACTCCAAAACTGAGATGGAAGAACGATATGAAAGTTCTTTCAATAAGCATACTTAGAACATTCCAATTGATTTTATAATGGGGTAGGAGGGAAACAAAACCGGAAACAAAAATAAGCAGATTATTTTAAGAGCCAAATAGAAAGGCTAGATAAGAAAAATACAGATATTAAAAATGAAACAAAGTTGTGGTCAGTTTGAATGGTAAATTAGATAGACTTGAAGAGAGAATTAAAGAGTTGTTTCATCTGAGAAAGTCACCTAGAATGTAGACTATTCTCTTAGAACTTTTACCAAAAGGTAAATCTATTTCCAATCCCAATTCTTTCACTTAATAGAATTGTGGCCTTGAGCATGTAAATAACCTCTTGTGGTCTCTTTTTATCTCTAAAATCGGAGCTAATAATAGATAACTTAAATCTCACTGAGTCATTGTGAACAATAAACGAAATGACAGTTTTGACATGCTATTCAAAAAAGACGTATATAAAACATTATCATTATTATTATAATCAATGTTATTGTTAATAAGTACTTTTAAGATACCGTTAATTCAGTTACTTACTCTTCTCTGGATATCCTGTAGAGATAATGACTTTTTAGCAGTTTTTGAAGAACACCAGAAACACTGGATTTTGTATTTAGGAAGATTACTTATTTTGTCTAGTTCCAATATAAGTTTTGACCTCTTTAGTGCATATTTAGAAAATATTCTAAAATGGTTATCAGTATTTCTGTTCCCAGACTAGTTCATTGCACTTGAAAGACACAAGTTTATGAGGGGGAGGGAGGAAATACAATGTCCAGCTGGCTTTGCAGAGATAGAGAAGCATGAGCAGAAGCAGGTAGAAAGAAAAGAGGAGCATTTCCCATTTTTAATTTTTGAATATGCAACATCAGTGTGCTTGCAACCAAGTATGATCAATGACTCAACCAAGTCAGTTTTCTGACTGATACGTTTAAGTTAATGTTAACGTTCAATATATATTAGCATATTAAAGTCTCTGAAAAGACTTGCAATAAAGACGTGTTTAATTTCAACTCAGTATTTTGCACATTAGTTGACCATTGATCCTGTTTTTCTTTTTCTTTCTGAAAAACACTCATTTAACGTCTCCACTGTCCCATTTGGGAAAATTCTAACAAAGTTTCTTTCTGAGGGAATGACACCATCTCTCCATGCCTCCCTCCTCTGATTTTTACATTTTCCTGCTTCTGCTCTTGGTCTTCGGGGCATGTGGAGTTACTTTTCTGAGTGACCGGAAGTGCATTGCCCAGTGCAACATGCCACCCTCCGTGCTCTCCTGCTGGTTTTAGACAGTGCTCTATGCTCACCTAAGCCAGAAGGCTGCTTAGACATGGATGGGAGGCCACCTGTCACGTACAGCAAGCGTCTGTCCTTTAAGTGTGTAGAGGCTTATAGAAGTTTTTCAACGAAGTAGACAAGAGGCAATCCTGGTATTTTACCTGTCTGGACTCCCAGTGGGATAGATGAAAAGTATTTACACACATACACAAAGCAAAGGGAGTTTGGAGTTGTACATCTAGGGTTCTAACCTCCACTTGGCCAAACACCAGCTACACAACCAGGCAAGTAAATTTCCCAGTGTTAGGTCCCTCCCCTGTGAGATGGGAATGAAATTTACTGCACAGAGTTTTTGCGAGGCTCTGAGATAATATAAGTAAAGTTTCTGGAGCCTTGTTGGTTTTCAGTAAATAGTAGTTATGACTAACTTTTCTAATTAAAAGTATACACACATGATTGTATATAAATGCTTAAATTAGTTATGAATTGCTGCATTTTGAATGTGCCAGAAATTTACCAGCTTAAAGCAATAATCATTTATTTATTTTTACTGAAGTATAGCTGATATACAATATAATATTAGTTTCAGGTGTACAGCTTAATGATTTAACATTTATACACATTGTGAAGTGATTCTTATCTTTGGCTAGAGTTATTACAACATTATTGACTATATTACCTACTCTGTGCATTACATTCCCGTGACTTATTTATTTTATAACTGGAAGTGTGTACCTCTTAACCCCTTCACCTATTTCACCCATTTCCCCACCAGCCTCCCCCTTGGTGACCACCAGTTTGCTCTTTGAGTTTGTTTTCTTTGATTTGTTTGTTTTGTTTTTGGATTCCACATATAAGTGAAATCATATGGTATTTGTCTTATCTATCTGACTTATTTCACTTAGCATAACACCCTCTAAGTCCATCCATGTTGCTGCAAATGGCAAGATTTCCTTCATTTTTATGGTTAACACTCAGTTTTATATATATATAGCACATTTTTATCCATTCATCTATCAATTGGCACTTAGGTTGCTTCCATATCTTGGCTATTGTAAATAATGGTGCACTGAACATAGGGGTGCATGTATCTTCTGAAATTATTATTTTGTTTTCTTTGGGTAAATACACAGAAGTGGAATTGTCAGACGGCATAGTAGTTCTATTTTTAATTTTTTGAAGAAACTCCATACTATTTTCCACAGTGGTCGTACCAATTTACATTCCCACCCACAGTGCACAAGGGTTCCCTTTTCTCTGCATCCTTTCCAACACTTGTTATTTCTTTCCTTTTTTGGTAATAGCCGTTCTCACAGGTATGAGGTGATGTCTCATTGTGGTTTTGATTTGCATTTCCCTGATGATTAGTGACCTTGAACATCTTTTCGTGTGTCTGTTGGCCATCTATATGTCTTCTTTGGGAAAATGTCTATTCAGGTCATCTGCCCATTTTTTAATCAGATTGCTCTTTTGCTATTGAGTTGTATGAGCTCTTTCTATAATTTGGATACTAAACCCTCATTGGACATATTATTTGCAAAAATCTTCTCCCATTCAGTAGATTGCCTTTTCATTTTGTTGATAGTTTCCTATGCTATGCAAAAGCTTTTCAGTTTGATGTAGTCCCATTTGTTTATTTTTGCTTTTGCTACCCTGATCTGAAGACTCATATCCAAAAATATATTGCTAAGACCGATGGTAAAGAGTTTACTGCCTGTGTTTTCTTCTGGGAGTTTTGTGGTTCCAGGTCTCGCATTGAAGTCTTTAACCCATTTTGAGTTTATTTTTGTGTATACTGTAAGCAAGTGGTCCACGTTCATGCTTTTGCATGTAGCTGTCCTGTTGTCCCAACAACCTTTATTAAAGAGACTCTCTTCTTCCCACTGTATATTCTTGTCTCATTTGTTGTAGATTAACTTACCATATACGTAAGGGTTTATTTCTGGGCTCTCTATTCCGTTCCTTTGATCTACGTGTCTGTTTTTGTGCCAGCATCATACTATTTTGATTCTGATAGCTTTGTAGGATAGTTTGAAATCAAGGAGCATGATACCTCCAGGACTGCTGTTCTTTCTGAAGGTTGCTTTGGCTATTTGGGGTCTTTTGTGGTTCCATACAAATTTTAAGATTATTTGCTCTAGTTCTGTGAAAAATGCCATTGGTATTTTGATAAGAGTTGCACAGAATCTGTAGATGTTTTGGGTAGTATGGACATTTTAACAACAGTAATTCTTCCGATCTGCGAACACAGTCTATCTTTCCATTCATTTATGCTATCTTCAATTTTTTTCAGCAATATCTTATAGTCTTCAGAGCACAGATTTTTCACTTCCTTGGTTAAGTTTTTTCCTAGATATTTAATTCTTTGTGATACAATTGTAAATGAGATTATTTTCTTAATTTCTCTTTCTAATAGTTTGTTGTTACATAGAAATGCAACAGATTTCTGTATATTAATTTTGTGTCCTGAAGCGTTACTGAATTCATTTACTAGTTTTAAAATGTTCTTAGTGGAGTCTTTAGGATTTTCTATATATAGTATCATGTCATCTGCAAATAGTGACAATTTTATTTCTTTCTTTCCAATTTGGATGGCTTTTCATTATTTTTCTTTTTTGATTTCTGTGGCTAGGATTTCCAATAATATGCTGAATAAAAGTGGCAAAAGTGGGCATACTTGCCTAGTCCTGAACTTAGAGGAAAAGATTTCATCTTTTAACTCAGTATGATGTTAGCTGTGGTCTTGTCATAAATGGCCTTTGTTATGTAGACGTATATTCCCTATATATCCTCGTTTTGTTGAGAGTTTTTAACGTAAACGGATGTTGAATTTTGTCAAATGCTTTTTTTGCCTGTATTGAGATGATTATATGATTTTTATCCTTCATTTTGTTAACATGGTGTATCACACTGATTGATTTGTGGATATCGAACCATCCTTGCGTCCCTGGGATAAATCTCACTTGATCATGGTGTATATTCTTTTAATATATTGTGGAATTAGGTTTGGTAATATTTGTTGAGAATTTTTCCACTTACATTCATCAGAGATATTGGCCTCTAATTTTCTTTTATTGTACTGTCTTTGTCTGATCTTGGTATCAGAGTAATGCTGGCCCCATAGAATGAGTTTGGAAGCATTTCTTTCTCTTGAATATTTTGGAATAGTTTAAGAAGAATAGGTATTAACTCTTTTTTAAATGTGTGGTAGAATTCACCTGTGAAGCTGTCTGGTCCTGGACTTTTCTTTTTTGGGACTTTTTTGATTACTGATTAAGTTTCATTGCTAGTAATTGATCTGTTCAGATTTTCTAATTCTTCATGATTCAGTCTTGGGAGATTGCATGTTTCTAGGAATTTAGCCATTTCTTTTAAGCTATCCAATTTGTTGGCATATAATTGCTCATAGGAATCTCTTATAATCCTTTGTATTTCTGTGCTGTTGGTTCTAACTTCTCCTCTTTCATTTATGATTTTATTTATTGGGTCCCTTTCTATTTTTTTCTTGATGAGTCTGGCTAAGGATTTATCAATTTTGTTTACCTTTTCAAAGAACCAGCTCTTAGTTTTATTGATCTTTGCTATTGTTATTTTAGTCTCTATTTTATTTATGTCTGCTCTGATCTTTATTATTGCCTTCCTATTACTAACTTTGGGAATTGTTTGTTCTTTTTTTTTCTAGTTCCTTTAAATGTGAGATTAGATTTTTTATTTGAGGTTTTTCTTGTTTCCTGGGGTAGGCCTGTATCACTATAAACTTCCCTCTTAGAACTACTTTTACTGAGTCCCAAAGATTTTGGAGCATTATGTTTCCATTTTCACTTGTCTCAAGGTTTTTTTGAATTCCTCTTTGATTTCTTTGTTGACCCATTGGTTGTTCAGTAGCATGTTGTTTAGCACCCAGGTATTTGCGTGTTTTCCAATTTTCTTCTTGTAATTGATTTCTAGTTTTATACTGTTGTGCTCAGAAAAGATGCTTGATATGATTTCAATCTTCTTAAATTTATTCAAATTTGTTTTGTTGCCAAACATGTAATCTATTCTGGAGAGTGTTCCATGTGCACTTGCAAAGAATCTGTATTCAAATGTTTTTGGCTGGAATGTTCTGTATATATCTATTAAGCCCATATGATCTAATGTGTCACTTAAGGCCAATGTTTCGTTATTGATTTTCTGTTTGAATGATCTATCCATTGATGTAAGTGGGGGTGTTAAAGTCCCCTATTATTATTGTGTTACTGTCAATTTCTCTCTTTATGTCTGTATTTGCTTTATTTAATATTTGCTTTATGTATTTAGGTGCTACTATGTTGGGTGCATAAGTATTTACAAGTGCTATATCCTCTTGTTGTATTGATTCCTTTGTCATTATGTAATACCCTTCTTTGTCTTTTGTTACAGTCTTGTTTTAGAGTGTATTTTGTCTTATATAAGTATTGCTACCACAGCTTTCTTTTTGCTTCCATTTGCATGGCATATCCTTTATTGTCCCTTTACTTTCAGTCTGTGTGTTCTTCAGATCTAAAGTGAGTCTCTTGTGGCAGCATATATATAGGTCTTGTATTTTTATCCATTCATCCACCCTACATCTTTTGATTGATGTACTGAGTCCATTTACACTTTAAGTTATTATTGATAGGTATACTCACTGCCATTTTGTTAATTGTTTTCTAGTTATTTTTCAGCTCTTCTCACTTCCTTTCTTCTTCTCTTGTTCTCTTCCCATGTGATTGATGATTTTCTTTAGCGTTATGTTTATATCCCTTCTTCTTTATTTATTGTGTATCTATTATAGGTTTTTGGTCTGTGGATACCATGAGGTTCATATATAACAACCTACGTATGTAACAGACTATTTTAAGTTGATAGTCACTTAAGTTCAAGAGCATCCTAAAAGCACTACATTTTTACTCCCCCGTCATGTTCTATGTTTTGGATGTCATAACTTATATCTTTTTATTTTGTGCATCCCTTAACTGATTATTGTAGAGATAAATGATTTTAGTATTTTTGTCTCTTAATCTTCATGCTAGCTATATAGAGGATTGATCCACTGCCTTTACTACATGTTTGCCTTTACCAGTGAGATTTTTTCTTTTGTAATTTTTTTATTTCTAGTTATGACTTTTTCTTTTCTGCTTAAAGAAGTCCTTTTAACATTTCTTGTAAGCCTGATTTAGGGGTGCTGAACTACTCGAAGTTTTGCTTGTCTGGAAAACTCTTTATCTCTCCTTCAATTCTAAATGGTAACCTTGCCAGGTAGAATATTCTTGGTTGCGTTTTTTTCCTTTCAGCACTTTGAGTATATTGTGACATTCCCTTCTGGCCTGTAAAGTTTCTGCTGAAAAATCAGCTGATAGTCCTATGGGGGTTAACTTGCATGTAACCAGTTGTTTTTCTCTTACTGTTTTTAAGATTCTCTCTTTATCTTTATATTTTGACATTTTAATTATAATCTGTCTTGATGTGAGTCACTTTAGGTTCATCTTATTTGGGACCCTGTGCTTCCTGGATTTGGATGTCTGATTCCTTCACCAGGTTAGGAAAGTCTTCAGCCATTATTTATTCAAATAGTTTTCCTGTCTCTTTCTCTCTCTCTTCTCCTCCTGAGACCTCTATAATGCAAACATTAGTATGCTTGATGTTGTCCCAGAGGTTCCCTAAACTATCCTTTTTTTTGTTTTGTTTTGCTGTTATGATTGTATGATTTTCACTACCTTGTCCTCCAGATCACATATTTATTCTTCTGCATCATCTAATCTGCTATTGATTCCCTCTAGTGTATTTTTCATTTCAGTTATTGTATTATTCATCTCTGATTGGTTCTTTTTTATATTTTCTATCTCTTTGTTGAAATTCTTACTGTGTTCATCTATTCTTCTCTCAAGTATGGTGACCATCCATATGACCACTACTTTGAACTCTTTATCTAGTACATTGCTTATCTCCATTTCATTTAGTTCTTCTTTTTGAGGTTTTGTCTTGTTATTTTGTTTGGGACATACTCCTTCATCTCCTCATTTTGCATGACTCTCTGTTTGTTTCTATGTATTAAGTAGATCAACTATCAATCCCAGTCTTGAAGGAGTGGCTTCATGTAGAAAGTGTCCTGTGGGACCCAGGAGCATAATCGTTGATTGTGACTAGAGCCAGGTTCTCCAGTGGTGTCTCCTCTGTGGCCCATCTGTGCCTTCTTGTTGTGATTGGGCCACAATAGCTACAGGTGCACTGGTGAGTAGGTCTGGCCTCCAGTATGGTTGGTTGTGAAGCCTGGCCTCAATAGCTGCAGGTGTGCTGGTGGGCAAGACAGGCCACTGGCATGGTTAGCTGTGAGACCTGACCTCAACTATTGTGGAAGCACTGACCCTTGGGGTAAGAGTTGCTTTGAGGGGATTCCATTCCCGACGGAGGCTGCCTGCCAGGTGTGGCAGGGTGAAAGCAAAGTGATATTCATTTATTATCTTACAGTTTCTGTGAGTTCACAGTCCAGGCACAGCTTAGCTACGTTATTGGCAATTAAGGTGTTGTCAGCCTGGCGTCTCATTTGAAGCCTTAACTGAGAAAGGATTCACTTCCAAGCTCCTGTGGCTGGTGGCAGGATTCAGTTTCTTGCTGTCTATCAGTTGGAAGTTGCCCTCAGTCCCATCCATGCTGGCCTCTCCATATAGCAGCTCACTTCATTAAGCCTAGCAAGGGAGATAGTCAATAGAGAGAGTCTTCTAGTAAGATAGAAATGACAAGGTAAAAGTAACATCATCATGAAAGTGACATCCAATCACCTTTGCTACATTCTATTGGTTAGAAGTAAGTTACAGGTCCTACCCTCTCTCAAGGGAGGAGACTATACAAAGTATAGTTGCCAGGGGAAGGTGGTAATTTGGGGCCATCTTTGTGTCATCCATCACAAATGGAGTCAAATTACATATGCTGGGTTTTAGTTGCATTTTTTACCCTTTTTATGCTATACTTCCCCCCTGAACCCTTCATCTTTCTATGCCCCTCTACCTACATCATCCCCCATCCCTACTCTCAGGTAATCTATTTTTAACACCTGGTTTGTATAATCTCATATTTTTCTCCAGTCAGATACAGACATAAATAGATAGATAGATATAGATGTAGATATGTATGCACATAGATATAGATACATATGCACACACATATATGTACATAGATATGCATTTGTATGAGTTTATTTTTTTCATTTAAAAATGTTATTACATTACACCCACCCTTTTATATTGTTTTTCTCACACAGTAAAACATCATGGAAATTTCTTCAAGTCAAGAGATACAGTACTAAGTTGCATAATGTTCTGTAGTATTCACAATATCCAACCATTCCACTACTAATAGGAATTTACTAAGTTTCCACTTTTTAGCACAAAAAAAGATGATGTAACAAATATCTCTGTGCATATATTCTTACCTACTGATGCATTTGTTTTTCTGGGATAGTTTCCCACAGTGGGATGTCTGGGTCAAAGCATATTTTTAATTTAATAGGTATTGCCAGATTGCTTTCCAAAAAAGCTATAATGAAGCACATTTCCACCAGCAATGTATTAAAGTGCCCCTTTCTCTGTATCCTGGCCAGCAATAGGTGTTATTGCTCTGTTCAGTGCTTGCCAATCTGATGGACATGAAGGGATATCTCATTACTTTAATTTGCATTCACTGACTATTGGTGAGCTTGAGTATCTTAATGTTTCTTGGCCATTTAGAATTACTTTTTTGTGCATTGCTGTGGTCTTTGCTAATCTTTCTATTGGGATGTTGTAAAGGGCTATTTATATAAAAGGATGTTAACTTATATCATTGCATTAAAATTTTCCCCCAAATCCATCATTTCCTATTTGCTTCATTTATGTAATATTTTCCCATATAAAGAAGGTTTTTAAATTTTGCATGATCCATATACATATGATTTTGTTTTATCATATCCCTAAATAATACATAAAGTCTCCCAAATATTAATTTTCTAATATTTTATTGTCTTATTCTTTGATCATTTAATCTTTTACCTTTCCAGAATTATTTTGTGTTTTGGGTAAGATAGGGATTAGCTTTACTTTCTTCTGGAGGGAAAGCCAGTTATCCCAGTACCATTTATAAGTAATCCGTGTTTTCCTACCATTTGAAATACTACTGTCATTGTGTATTCAATTCCCATTTATCCTCCGATATAGTTTCAGATTCTCCAATCTGTTTTACTAATCTATATGCCTATTTATCTGCCAACACTATGATGATCTGACTTGAGGGGCTATTTTCAATAATATTTTATGTAAATCAGGTTCTTCCCTTCTATTATTTTTTTGTATGCTTTTCTCGGCAATTATCTGATATTAATCATTCATATAAACTCCTAGGATAATTTTATCCAATTTCAAAAGAAAGATATATTAGGATTATAATTGAAATTATTTTAAACTATACATTGATTTCTGCAGAATTGGCCTGTTTTAATCAACCATTGCACCTGTTTGTTCAGATCTTGGTTTATATCCTTTAATACAACTTTGTAGAAATTTTATTTATGAAGTTTCTATTACTTTCATCCCATGTTTATTCCTAAAATTTATTGCTGTATTTCTTGCCACTTTGGTTCCACTTCAATTTCTAAGTGCTTATTGCTATATCAGAGAAAAACTTTTTTTTTTGTAGCTTTATCATGTTTCAAATCTCCTTGCCAAACTTCCTTATCAGTTGAAGGAGAACTTTGTATTTATTTTTAACTACTAGCTTTTGTGTTTTCTAGGTATAACATAATTTCGTTATCTAAAAGAAATAGGTTTATCACTTTTCTCCTTATATTTGTATCCTTATTTCAATTTGTCTTGTTACTGCATTTCTAGAACTTTCAAGAAAATATTGGCAAACAATGGGCATCCTTATCTAGTTCTCGATTTAAATTGAAATGGTTTCAGTGATCTGCGGTTGAAAATAATATTTACTGTTGACTGTTGGTAAATTTAATTAATATCTCTTTACAGTCATGCACCGCATAATGATGTTTCAGTCAACAATGGACTGCATACACGACAGTGATCCTGTAAGATTAGTATCATAGAACCTAAACGTGTAGTAGGCTATCCAGTCTAAGTTTGTTTAAGTACACTCTGAAGCTCACACAACTGTGAAATCACCTAAGGACACATTTCTAAGAATGTATCCCCATTGTTAAGAGATACATAACTGTATTCCCACTTTTGCTTTATGAGTAATGGCTAATGACTAATCATGTGACTTTTCATTATCTGTTAATATGCTTGAATGTTTCTTCCTCTTTAATTCCTCAAAGGAATGTATTACATCAATTGAGTATCTGGTATAGAGCCACTCTTTCTTTTTTGAAAGAAACACTACTTCCTCATGGCATGTGTGTAATACTTCATGAAATCTATTAGTTAAATTTTATGTAGACCTTGCATCTATATCCATAAATAATGGCCTTGATTTGCTTTATCTGCTGTTCATTTAGTTTTTAAAAATAGCTTTATTGAGATATAATTTACAAAGTATAAAATTCACCCGTTTTAAGTATACAATTTAATGACGTTTAGTAAATTTATGGAGCTGTACAACCATCACCACAACCCAGTTTTAGGACATTTTCATCACTTCAGAAAGCTCCCTTAAGCCCAAGCTCAGTCACTTCTACCTCCCACTCCTAATCGCAGGCAAGCGCTGATCTATCTTTCTGTGTCTATAAACTTGTCTTTATGGACTTTTTTGCACAAGCGAATCGTGTGGTCTCTCTGTCTAATTTCTTTCACTTGACATGTTTTTGAGATTCCTGCATTTTGCAGCATATATCACTAGTTCATTCCTTTTTCTTGCTGAATTTGTTTCCTTTTTAAAACATATCTATTTGAATTTTAGAATTAAAGTTAAGAAATCTTCTGAAAATGATTTGGGAGAATGGTTAACATTTTTGGTGGTGTGTGTTGGTTTTATAATACTGGAATTATCTTTTCCTTAAAGCTTAGAGAGAATTAACTGTGAACTCATTGGAGCCTTTTTCAGTGTCAGATATGTAATCATTGTTACATTCTTTTCTATATTAACTGATCAATTTCAGTTTCAACTTCTTCTTGGATCAATTTTAGTAATTTATGTTTTACTAGGAAATAATCCAAAGCTTTCTAAGATTTTAAATGTTTGGCATGTTTTCTCTTATATCTCTTCTTTACCAGCATGTTTGTGATAATGCATGTTTTCTAACCCTGTGTCTTGTGTTTTATTTCTTCTTCTTTCTCCTCCTCATTCTCCTGCTCCTGTGCCTTCTCTTCCTTCCTCTTTTAAGTCTTTCATCAGGACTAGGAGCTATTTTGTGGTCTTTTCAAGCAATAGAGTTTTAATTTATATAACCTTTTTGATACTTTTAGTATGAATTTCAGCTTTTCACTTCTCCAGCTCTTTCTTCCTAGTTTCTTTCGTTTTGGTTGTTGTTATTTTTTTCTTTTCTTTTTTTCTTGTGAGGAAGATTGGCCCCGAGCTAACATCCGTTGCCAGTCTTCCTCTTTTTGCTTAAGGAAGATTGTTGCTCAGCTAACATGTGTGCCAATCTTCCTCTACTATATGTGGGATGCCACCAAACCACGGCTTGACTAGCAGTGCTAGGTCCGTGCCTGGGATCCAAACCTGCAGACTCCTGGCCACTGAAGCAGAAAGCGTGAACTTAATTACTACGCCACTGGGTTGGTCCCTTGGTGGTTGTTATTTTGCTGATGTTCTTCTAAAATCATGAGACGAATGATATCTTTTATTTTACTTTTCTTCATCTTTATTTGTAAATTCATCAAAGTGTACATTGTGTACACTTTGTGGAAAGTGTGCAGGTACAAAGTGCATGTTATTATGCACTAAGTTTCTCTCTTTATTATTTTTTTTTGGTTAAATGTACTTTTTATTACTTTCTGGATAGTTTGTATTGTCAAGTTTGATTTACTCTTTGATTCCAGGAATATCCATTAGCTGATTTCTCAGTATCCAAGTGGTTGAGCTGATTCTGGTAATCTTCGTAATACTACATTTAATATTACTGAATTTTAATCAGAGTGTGTGGGCTATGAAATCTTCTTGGTAATCGGTTCAAATCAATTTATGTGAATGTTCTGTGGACTCATATAAACATACGTTATTTCTTTTAGGAGTATATGAGTCCATACTATTAAATAAAGTTATTAAGTGTATCATTATGTTCTATCATGTCCTTATTTATTTTTATCTACTCCATCCATCTAATTTCAAAATAAGTGTATTGAAATCTACTATATTGGATGCCTACCAAATTCTTCTTGATTTTCTAATATATACATATATATATATGTACAGTATCATTATCTTCTGTATCAGTTGCTATCTATTATCATTATATTATGTCCCTTCATTTGGCATTTTTAATCTTAAAGTCATCTCGATTAAATTAATATTGCCACATCTGCTGTTAGTTTTGTTCTCGTTTGCCTAATATCTCTTTTAAATCTCTTACTTCCTAACTTTTAAAAACACTTTAAAATCCACTTTTTAAAAAAATAGCATGTTTCACCCGAATCTTAACTCTGCAAATCTCTTGCTTCTGATGGTGAATTTAATCCTTCCCCAAACACATATATTAATTTTCCTTCTTCCATCTCTATGTCTACTGCTTAGTGTCTTTAGTGATTTCTTTCTTTCCCTTTTCACTTTTTGTCGCCATTTTGATAAAGGTGCTAATCATTCCATTTCTTGGCTTTTTAATTTGGAATTCTAGTACTCTTTTCCATATTCTGGCTGATCACTCTCCCTTTACAAAGACACATAATCAGATTTTATTTATTTACTAAAATGGTACCAAGTCATTTCTATACCAAATATTTTATTAACCCCCATTTTTTGGCCTTTCTATAAGACGAAATCTTGTAGTACTTTTACCCTCAATTTCTCTTCTCTTTCTTACCACTGTCCACCCCCTACCCAGATGATATCTTTATAATGCTTTGTTTTTCTCTCTCTCCCAATTACCACCCAATTCTGGCTTCATAGAGCTAGTTAAGTATGTTTAGATGTAAGCTGTTATAGTTTTTCTTGCAGATGCTCTATTTTAATAATCCACATTAGTGCTCTATTACATTTTGTCAGAGAGCTGTCATTTTCCATTTAGATCTATGTGTGTAAAGCAAGGTTCGTTGCTCTCCACATGTTCCTCTCCTCTCCCATTTCTCCCACCTTGAGATCTCTATTCTGATGCATCTATTGGTTGGAGCTGGTCTTTGAGCATCTTTCTCTGACAGAGTAAATGAGTGATCTATTCTCTGAATCCTGATGTCTTTGCAACTATATTCCTTTTAGTCCTGACAGATGAATCATGACTTGACTGGGCATAGGATAATTCAGTTGCAGCCCTCCGTCTCGCTAGTCGTCAAATGTTATTCCACATCATCTAGCCTCCAGCCTTGCAAACCATATGAGCAATGACAGCCTGATTTTTTTTCCTTTTTAGGTACTCTTATGGACTATATTGTATCACTCAAAATTCACATGCTGAAGCCCTAAAATTCATATGACTATATTTGGAGATAGGGCCTTTAAGGGGGTAATTAAGGATAAATGAGGTCATAAGGGTGGTGCTGTAATCTGACAGTACAGATGTTCTTATAAAATGAGGGAGAGACCAGAGATCTCTTTCTCTCTCTCCATACACACACAGAGGATGGGACATATGAGGACATAATGAGAAGGTAGCTGTCTGCATGCCAGCTAGAGAGGCCTCACCAGAAACCAACCCTGCTGGCACTTTGATCTTGGACTTCTAGCCTCTAGAACTGTGAGAAAATAAATTTCTGTTGTTTAAGCCCCTCAGTCTGTGGTATTCTGTGATGGCAGCCCAAGAAGCCTAATACTTGCACATTTTTTCCCCCCTGAAAGTCTGTTAGATTTCTCTTTAGCACTGGAGCTGTAGAATTTTATCAGGATGGATCTAAGTGTATGTGTCTCTTTTCATCAACCCCAACTAGAACTGTGTCATTTTATTGGGCAGATACATCCCCCATCCACACTTTTCAGGGAAATTTTATTTTCTTATTGGCCAATTGTTGCCTCTCCTCTATTTTTCCTTTATCTCCTCCTTAAAGCCCTTTATTTGCATTTTTGGTCTCTGAGATTTATTCCTCAATTCTCTTATCTGTTCTCTCATATTTTCTGTATCTGTGTCTTCTGAGATGTTTCTTCTACTTGACACTCCAGGTTATGAATTTGGGTCTCAGCAGTGACTGGCCAACTATCATCAATCAATTTACTGATTTTTTTTTCTTTTTCTACTTCAGAAATCATGGCATGGGGGATCTAGACAGGTTTCCTGAGTACTGTATTGGAATCTCTTTTATCATTTGTTTTATTCAAGAAATTCAAACTTATCTGCCAATCTTCTGTCTCCATTAAAGAGTTCACCTCCCCCTAATTGACATCAAAATATTCTCACCATCTTTATTCAAAAATGAGTGAATGAGTTTATGGCATATCTATAGTCCAGGAAATCTGTAGATACACATATGGCACTTAGTTAAGAAAATTGACCTAATTATTACCTTCACTGAGCTTATGGTCTAGTGGTGTAGACAGGCATCATACAAACCCATAAGTGAATGTGGAAAAACAGATTTTAAGGCACATCATAAAAGAGTACCACAAGAGAAAATAACAGATCAGGCTGGGTTTGTGGTGATTACTATAAATGTTATGGTTGGGAAGCTTCTCAAGAAGTGAAATTTAAGTTGAGAATGAAGAATGAGTTGAACAGTACAAGATAGAAGTAGAACGCTGTTCCAGACAGAAGAAAAAGTTTATAAAGAGAGTGATCTATTCAAGGTGTTGGAAGAAAGCCACCACAGCTGAAGCAAGCTGGGATTTGGAGGTTGTGTAAGAATGTAGCCTTCACTGTAAGAGTAATGAAATGCCATTGTCAAGTATTAGGAAGAGAGTAATATTACCCAAATTTCATGTAAAAAGCACGACTCTGGATGCTGTTTGAAGAATAGATTAGGAGTGGTTGGATCATGGGTGTGTATAAGGAAACAGAAGATGTTAGTGTCACCTAAACCAGGGGTCAGTAGTCTTCTATAAAGGACCAGATCATAAATATTTTAGGCTTCAGTCCACGTGGTCTCTGTTGTAAGTAAGCTACCACTGCAGCATGTTAACACTCATAGACAATACATAAATTTAAGGAGTATGGCTGTGTTCCAATAAAAATTTAATTACAAATACAGATGGTAGACTGGCTTTGGCCTACGGGTTATAGTTTGCTGAGCCCTAACTAATCACTTAGAAATTCCTCTTTTACGCACCCTAAAATATCATCACTGACATGTTAATCTCAAGTTCTATGATGTACCCCATAGACTGATCACAGCGACTGGCATATGGTAGGTGCTCGGAAAATACTTGAAAGAATACGCAATGCAGAGGACCATGATATTTAAACTTGCCTAATCAGAAAAAAATTCATTGATTCATATTCTTGGCTTGGTGTCGCTAAGCCACCGTCCTGTCCATAACAAAGCTTATTGCAGAGTCACTAAGAGTAAGCAATACTGATCAGTTAGCTTTATGAAGAAGATATTTCAAATTTGCCTTGGCTTGTATTCCTCTCTAATATGCTACTTTTTATTACTAATGGAGAGAGTCTATACGTGGTAGACTCCATTCCTTCTTGTTTTGTCTTGTTTTCACAGGCTCCTTTTGGTGTCAGCATATAGTTAAATAAATTCAAGTTCCTTTATTTATCCTCTATTTGATATATAAGATTTATGCAATTATGATACTTCATCATATGATATTTGGATGTTGGTTATCGGAAGGCGTTGAATCTGAGCAATATGCTCAACATCAAGATGCTGGGAGAGCATGGAAAAATCTGGTATTTTTTTTTAAAAAGATTTTATTTTTTTCTTTTTTCCCCCAAAGCCCCCCAGTACATGGTTGTATATTCTTCGTTGTGGGTCCTTCTAGTTGTGGCGTGTGGGATGCTGCCTCAGCGTGGTTTGATGAGCAGTGCCATGTCCGCGCCCAGGATTTGAACCAACGAAACACTGGGTCACCTGCAGCGGAGCGCGAGAACTTAACCACTCGGCCACGGGGCCAGCCCCAAATCTGGTACTTTTTTATGACTAATGAGTAGACCTCCATTTCCTTGAAAAGAAAAGTCATCTTTGTGCTTATTATGGGATGCCGGTTGTGACGAGGATGGCTGTTTGCTAATCTGGAATGGGATTGAGAAAGGTATTGCAATGTCTAGAAAAGCTTAACCCATGTAAACCTTTCTAAAGTTTACTCCTTTTTAGCTCACTTTAAGATGTCATCTAGAAGTCACCACATGGTCAATAAAACTCCTAGGAATCTGCCAGCCAGCCTGTTCTTTGTCCTCATTATATCCCCTGAGACACCCCAGGGATCTCCGCTTAAGCACAGTTTTCTTTACTTGTAAGAAAAATATCACTACCAACTCATGATAAGTTAATATAGTTATAAATTATAATAACTTGTATCTCAAGCCTTGAGAAGGTTTTTTTCCTTACAGCTTTTTAAATTACAAAATAAGTGTATAGTCAACGGAAAGTTTGGAAAGTACAAACATGTCAAAAAGGAAAGTAATAAAACCATTATGCAGAGAGAGCCAGTTTTATATAAGATAAGATCAATTTTATACATGATTATCTGAAAGCATTGCTTTGTGGTCTACTTCTCAAAACAATAAAACAGCTTACACATGTCATTAACAAGGCTTCTAAATGTAATTATTATCGGTTCTATCGAAATGCATTCAACCAATCCCACAACTTTGGACACACGAGTTGACCTAAGTTTTTACTACTATAAGTAATAGTATGAAGAGTATTTTTGTTTATATTAACCATGTGTTTCCCCAGTTTAAATTACCAAAAGTATAATTTAAAGTACAAAAGATATAGATACCTTTTAACTCTTGACAGACACCTCTGAATTACTGTGCACAAAGTTAACCACGTATTTGCTCTGGCAGTGCAAGAAATTAGCAATTTTGGTATAATTTCATCTATATTGAACATTGCCTCAAATAAATACAAAACAGAGAATAAGTATCTATTTTTAATTGTTCTGCTTTAATTTTTAATTAGTTTAATTTTTTAAAAATCTTGTCATTGGAGCCGGCCCTGTAGCCAAGGGGTTAAAGTTTCATGCACTCTGCTTAGGCAGCTGGGGTTTGCCCTAATTATCCATCTTTGGACAGTGGACATCTCTTAAGCTTTATCCCAGATCATTTGAATCAAACATGAACAATCTTTGGTAACTTCTTTACTTTCTAGGATCCAGACTCATTTTCCACATCCTCTATCCCAAACCAGGAATCACCCATCAAGGATCTCTGGTTAATTTTGTGGTTAAGTAGTTCGTGATCTGGGCATTAGGGATGCTCATTGTTACTGCTCTGGTCATGGCTTCTAGGATTTCTCATTGGAGAAAGAAAGTGTATCATGAGTTCATACTGATATTTCCATTCCCGTGTAGGATTCTAGTCTTTGGCATATCTTATTTGATTTTAGATTTGATCTCTTTTTTGATAACGAAAAGCTTTATTATCATAGTTATTTACTTGCTACACACACACACAACTGACTGTAACAATTTAAGGTGTGTGTGTTTTTTGTTTCAGTTTTTTATCTTTAACATATAATCCATTAAGGGTGTACGATGAAATTACTGTGTTTTAAAGTCATTTGAAATATTTTATTTTTGTATTGTTATTTCAACAGCTCGATTCAAATATATTTTTATTCATTTTACTCTTAATAATTAGCAATTTCTTTTTTTTAGGTTTTAATGTGATTTGTTTCAAAAATATATGTGTTTATATGGTATTAAAGACAAACTAACAAAACAAGATTTAGTAGAAAAGTCTACCCTGTACTCCGTCTCTGCCTCCCCCTATAGAATATATAGGCATAAAATGCCTTCCATTTTCAAATAAAGGAGCTATCTGTCTACTTATCTATCTATTCATAGATCCTTTCCCCTTTCTTAGTCAACCGGTGGCATACTATACTTAATTTCTGCATCTTACTTTTTTTTAACTTAAAATACACCCCAAAGATCGTGTAAAGCAGCATATAAATATAAATTTGTAATTACATAGTATTCCATTGAGTATTCATAGTTTGTTTAACTAGTCTCTTGTTGACGGACATTTGGATCATTCTTTTGCTATGACAAAGTGCTATGATGAATACATTTGTGAAGATGTCTTTTTGCACTTTTGGAATGCATCATTGTGATGAATTTCCAGAAGAGAGATTGCTGGATCAAAGAGTATATGCATACATAATTTTGCTAGATATTACCAAATTGCTTGCACAATTTTACATTTCCACTGGTAACCTATGAGGGTGTCTGGAACTTTGCAGTCTCAAAAACAGCATAGTTTGTCAAACTTTTGGATTTCGGCAATCTGAAAGGTGAGTAATGGCATTTCAGTATAGTTTTTAACTTTCATATTTCTTACTTTGAGTGAAATCAAACAGATCTTGATATGTTAAGGACCATTTGCTCTTTAGTTTCTGTAAATTGATGTCTGTGCGTTTCATCCATTTCTCCATAGGGTTATTTGTCTTGTCCTTTTTTATTTTTTAGAAGTTTTTATGGTTAAGATTATTAACTCTTTTGCTGTGATTTGCAAGTAAGTTGCAAAATGTTTTGATATTAGAAAAATCATATTTTATATAATTTTATACAATATACAAATACTATTTAATATATAACTTTTTACATAATACATATTTATATGTATATGTATATATACATACATACATATATATATATCTCCTATTGATTCTGGATTTTTGAGTTATTATCAGGCAAATTATACCCATTTCCAGATTATAAAATAATTAATCCACATTTTCTTCCAGTATATGTAAGGTTTTATTTCTCATATTTAAATCTCCGACCCATTTGGAGTTTTTTCTGGTCTGTGGTGTGAGAAATAGATTAACATTTTATTTTTCATTTGGTCATACATATGTTCAATTTCCGTTCATCAAGAAATTCATCTTTCTTCCACTGGTGTGAATGCCATGATTTTGTCTATTAAATGTTCATATGCGAGTGAGTCTATTTCTGGTTCTGTTCACAATGTTTTAATAGTAGAGTCTTTTGTTATTTTTGCTTTTTGTTGTTGCAAATAAACTTTATAATTAACTTGTCTGGTTCCAGAAAACATACAGTTTTTTTAACTTTGAGCTCCTCTTATATTTATATATTAACTTATGAGAAATATATGTTTAATGATGTTGATTATTCCTTCCAAGAACGTAGCATGTGCTTCCATTTGTTCAAGTCTACTTTTCTGTCTTTCAGGCGTGTTTTATAATTTTCCTCATATGATTTTCGCACATTTTTTCTTAACTTTCATTTTCTTTTTTGCTATTACAAATAAAGCCTACCCTTTTAGTATATCTTCCAGATAGCTTTGTTTGTGTGTTTGAAGATTCAGGCTTTTGTGTGTAGATATTACAAGCTGCAAATGTATTTAATTTTACTTATTTTTTATAATAGGCCTGCCACGGATTCTTTTTGGCTTTCCAGACAATTAATCATTTCATTATCAAATAAAAATAACTTAACTTCTTCCTTTTTAATTCTTAAAATTCTAGTTGCATTCCTGTTTAATTTCATTGCTAATACCTTTAGCACAGTGATGAATAGTTCTGAGTATAGTGTGCACCTTTATCTCTTATCCCACTTAATGAGAAAGGTTTTATGTTTCCCAGGTAAAAATGAGGTGGGAGGGGCCAGCCCCATGGTCAATGGTTAAATTCAGCTCACTCCACTTTGCGGCCCAGGTTCACAGGTTTGGATCCTGAGCATGAGCCTACACTACTGGTCAGCCATGATGTGGCGGTGACCCACATAAATAATAGAGGAAGATTGGCACAGATGTTAGCTCAGGGCTGATCTTCCTCAGCAAAAAAAAAAAAAAAAAAAAAAGAGGTGGGATTTGGGGCTGAGGTATATATATTTCATCCTGTTAAGGAGATACATATAAGTTAATATTTCATGCTTTTTTTTTTAACATGGATGGTTTTGACATTGAATTTTTTTATCATTTTGTCAAGTTACAAAAAATTTGTTTTAAAACTGTTGATATATGTTTTGGAACTGTTGATGTGTGTTTTGGAACTGCTGATACGTGTTTTGGAACTATTGATATATGTTGATATATATGGGGGAGGAGAATAGGCATGTTTACAGAATTAAATCTTTCCATGCTCTTTATTTTGTTCACTGGTGTACATCAAGACCATGTGTGGCACAGGTGCTCAACAAATATTTGATTAAAGAGACAAAGAATGAATAGGCACATACATTTCTTTTTGTATATTTATAAGCATATACATCGTGGTCTGCTTTTAACAAGATATTTTTGTTATGCTTTCACATTATTGCATATATAAAAATACAGACAAACAAGCTGTTGTTTTTTAAAAAACATCTTTATTGAGATAGGATTCATATATAATAAAAGTTATCTATGTAAACTACAATTCAATGATTTTAGTTCATTTACAGAGTTGTAGTGCATTTCCAGGGTTTCCATCATACTCCCCCCCCCCCAAAATTGATATCCACTAGGAGCCACTCCCCATTAGCCCATCCTGAAAACCAGGAACCTACTTTCTGTCTCTGTAGATTTACCTATTCTAGACATTTCATGTAAGTGAAAGGATACAATATGTTGTTTTTTGTGACGGGCTTCCTTCACTTACCGTAAGGTTTTCAAGGTCCACCCATGTTGTAGCATGCATCAGTACTTCATTCCTTTTTATTTCCAAATAATATTCCACTGTATGGATATACCACACTGATTTATCCATCCATCAGTTAATGGACATTTGCAGTGTTTCCACTTTTTGACTATCATGAATAACGCTGCTAAGAATATTCATGTGCAAATTTCTTTTAGATATATTTTCAATTCTCTTGGGTATATACTTAAGAGTGGAATTGTTGTCATATAGTAAAATATTTGACATTTTGAGGAACTATCAAACTATTTTAAAAGTGGCTGCACCATTTTACATTCCTACCAGCAATGTAAAAGTTTTACAATTTCTCCACATCCTTGTCAACATTTGTTATTATCTGTCTTTTTGATTATAGCCATTTTAGTAGAGTTGTGATAGTACCACATTGTGGTTTTGATATGCATTTCCCCAATGGGTAATTACATTGAGCATCTTATCATGTGATTTTTGTCCACCTGTTTATCTTCTTTAAAGAAATGTCTATTCAAATTCCTTTGTGCTTTAATTTTTCTTTTTTTCTTATTGATTTGTGAAAGTTCTTTATATATTCTGGGTACCAGTTTCTTCTTAGACATATGATTTACAAATATTTTCTCTCATCTGTGGGTTGTCTTTTCAATTTCTTGAAGCAGCACACATTTATGTATTTGCAGCACACAAATTTTAAAGTTTTGTGAGTTCCGATTTATTTCTCTTTTGTCAATTTCTCGTTTTGAAGCTGTGTAACAAGTTTTGAAGTTCGGCAGTTGGAATGCTGTAACTTTGTTTTTCTTTTTCAAAATTGCATTAACTCTTCTGGGTGTTACACTTCCATAGCTGTTACTTTCAAATATGTAGTTTGAAACCAGCTAGTGTTCCAAATTCTAACATTTGCTTTATTAGAAATTTTAGTTGTCTCATTTGGTTTCATCAAGAGATCAATTAGGAACTTTTCCTTCTCTCCACTGTTTCTTATAACTCTCTAATTTTCCCCTCTCATTTCCATCACTAAAATTTCAGATCAATGTTAAATAATAGCAATGATTGCATGAATCCTTGTAGCATTCCTGACATCAATGAGAATTATTTTAAAGGCTTACTGTTAATTATGATGTTGGCTATTAATTTTAGATAATGTTCTTGATCAAATTCTTCCTGGTTCATTAAGAGCTTTTGATCAGGCAAGAATATAGGTTTTCTTGAATTTCTGAGTCTTAATTTCCCTGTCTATGAAATGAGGGAATTGAGGCTAGACTGGATCATAGAGTCCAGCCAAATAAATTCTGGCTTTGGGCTTAGAAACAACTGGGTTTCTTTCCAGCTTTCCTAAGCAGGTCTGGGATATTGGCCCTGTAAATTAATATTTCCAAGCCTAAATTTCTCATCAATGAAAAACTCTGACTAATCATAATTTATCTTGTTGTGTTTTAAGGATTAGGATTAATATACGTAAAGAACCTAACATATAATAAACAACCAAGGGACAGTAGCTTTTATCCGTTTTATGTCCTGTAAGTTCTTTCTAGTTCTAAAATGCTATGGAGGGCTCTGTATGTAGCTTTTCACAACCTGGCTTCAACTACATCAGACACTGGACTGCCAAACAATTACACCCTAATTTGAAGGGAGTGGAAGCTTAAACTTAAGTTTGTTAGAAGGCCGACTGAATGTTTTCAATCAGACCCCTGACAGTTTACTTACGGCACATAGCCCCACGGCAGTCAATATAAGAAAACTCAACAATGGAATTGAGTGTGTCTGGTATTTTCGCCGCAAGCAACTTGACTACAAACATTTCTGCTGTGTAACTAATTGGCTGTAAGGCAATTTTTCTGTAAAAAATAAGATAAATAAAAAATAAGACAAAAAATAAAAGTGACATAATTAAAAAAGACGTAATGAAATACGAAAAAATGAATAACAAAACTTTAAAGACTTTATAACAAAATACAAAATATTGGAATACATTTAAAATGTTTGTACGCAGGGGCCCTCCCAGTGGCGTAGTGGTTAGGTTCACATTCTGCTTCAGTGGCCCGGGTTTTGCAGGCCCAGATCCTTGGCGTTGACCTACACAACGTTCATCAAGCCATGCTGTGGTGTCATCCCACATACAAAATAGAGGAAAATTGGCACAAATGTTAGCTCAGGGGCAATCTTCCTCAAGCAAAAAGAGAAGGATTGGCAACAGATGTAAGCTCAGGGCCAATTTTCCTCACCTGAAAAAAAAAAAGTGTATGTAGATTCATGGGAATACTGAGCAAATAAGTGATTTTATTTTATTTTACTTTATTGTGGATTATGCCTAAATAAGCACTTTTCTTCATTCTATGTGAAATGTGGGTTCAACTCTGTGACCTCAAAGAGGCCCTCAGTCCCCTTTCTCCTCCAGTGTAGTGTATTTGAAAATAAGAAACCAACTCTTGGGGCAAGTCATCGTCATCTGTCAGCTTGATAAAACCATGAATAACATCACTAACTGGAAGAAATGTTAACTATTTTAAGACCACCACCATGTCTACTTGTCACCATATAGAACATTATGAGGGCTAGCTAAGATTTATATCATATAAAAATAGCAGTAACTGGGAGAACTTTGTCAATGGAGAAATGAAACGACAAAAAAAGTAAACAAATAAAACCAAACCGTTAACCGGGGCTATTTTATCTTTTAGAGCAAAATTGCCTTAGGACCAATTAGTTATGTGGCCAAAAATGTTTGGGGCAAAAGTAATGGCGGCAAAGATGGTCACCGCAAAGATGCTTATGGATAAAACATGGAGAACCAGAAGTGAGGCAAGGTTTTGTGTGCTGTTCGCACAACCTAACATCGAAATTAGTTGACTGCTCCACATAGATTCAGAGAGATCTTTGAGTTGGAAGGGATGTCAGAAGGCAACTAATTCAATCTCAGGCACAAAGCATCACTATTCTTTCTGTGACTTCACTGTGACACAGTTTATCATGCCATTCATCGCATCCTTTCACCAATGCATCTTTTAAGGTAATTAACAATCATTTGCCATGAATTTAGTGACCTATGTACATGTCTCACGTCTCTTAGGTCAATCACCATGTGATATTCAAATGAGTACCTGATTCCTAGAAAGCAGAGTTGAATGAATGAATAGATCTGCAGTTGAATGGATAAGAGAATGGATGAATTAATTAATTCACACATTAATCGACTACCTTCATGCATTTCCATTCCATTTCCATTCACTAGGTTTAAACACATAGAAAAGAACAGTTCACATGCAATCATGGAAATAGGTACCCCAAGAGTCAGGGACATTTCCCTTCAAGACTGAACTCTATCACTGATACCATCTCTAAGTGCCCCCCCCCAATTAATTAATTAGTTAGTTTAGCTGAGTCAATCTGATAATCCTATGCTTGGAGGGGTTGGAAAAGCGAAATACCATATATATGTATGGGTGTGTGTTCAGCGTGGATTCCAGAATTTTTTTCTCGAATTTGTAGCTCACTAATCCATCTGGAATGACTAGTTCATGGAAGGAACGGTGTGGAAGACTTTCACTGTGACCAGAGAAAGGGTTATTGGAGACCTACTGCTCATTTTCCTCATTTTTCCCCAGACATCTGAGTACCCTCAAATCCCGCTGCAGGTTGTCCTAAGGCATGTTTGTCAGTAATTTACAGAGCTTCTAATTAATTCTTTGTAACTGCCTGGTGTTTTCTGCCTCTGTTTCTCTCTGCCGTCCTGGCCTCGGAAACAAGATGTTCCACCTCTGGAGACTGCCTTGGTAAAAGCCTATTAATAAATAATTAAGTTTGGAGACTCCTGCAGCGGTGAGTCATGACTGGAGATCACATGGAAGCCGTCTCCATGGTAACATACCAACAGGAACTGAACTGCTCTATTTCTCTTTGCATAAGTGTGCAGAGAGTGGGGGCAAAGGCATGGACTAAAAGGACATTCTTTTGTGTATTTTTTCTTTTTAATTTTATTTTCAAAACCTCTGTGATTAAATCTAGAATTCAAGAAGGGCTATGTTTGTGGCAAATCAAATATGATCCACAACTGGGCACAAAACCTCCCACTCTCTCTCTTCCCCATTCCCCGCTCATCTATTCTCTCCAGCGTCTGCCTCTGGCTCATGCCAGCCCCGTCGTGCTGTATATACTATCCTTTGCTATGAATTCGGTACTCAGTGTCCACTGCTTGCTCTGCCACTGGCTCCTACCTAAAAGTTCACTCATTTTTTTGCCCCTTCCCTGTTACCTTGCTCGGTAGTTTAAACTAACATTCTGTAGAGTAGAAACAATGCGCGTTTCAGAGTAAGGCAGACCTGGGTCCCCAGCCATTTCTATTCACTAGCTGTGTGACTTAAGAAAGTTACTGAACCTCTCTCAACCTGTTTGGTTGCCTGTAAAATGAAAATAATAATTCCCTGGCAGGGTTTCAGTGAAGCTTAAAGGAGGTAGCATAAAGTAAGGGTTAAGAGAGTAGATTTTTTCATCAGATTGTCTGAATTCGAATCTTCTCTTTACCTTTTACTCACTTTCTCTTTTAGGGCAAGTTACTTAATTTCTCTAAGTCTCAAAGTTGAGCCAACAATTGTCCACTTCATAGATTTACTTGGAATATTAATTTACAGGATGTGTGTAAAAGCCTTTGGCAAATAGTGAGCACTTAATATGTGTCCATTACAACTGTTACTTGTAATAATAAAGTATTTGGTAAATAAAGCTATTTTTATAATGATGAATTATTTTGTGAGACAATGGTGACACGATATAACGGTCTAACAATGCTTCTAGAGTAGGTGGGGGTCAGCAGCGTGAACCCAATGTAGCTGGAGTCACTTGTGCCCTTGCCAGAGTGGCACTTCATTCTGCACCACGTAGAACCTTTGATTTTCTAGACCAAGTCTGAGCCTACACTCTTCTTTTGCAGACTCACGGCCCAGGTCAATGTTATCTCAGCATTAAGGTCATCTGTTTTCGATGTTTTCCAGAATGCTCTCCTCCCTCCTATTTTCTGCTCTGTGTCTCAGGAGGCTGACACTTGGAGTTTGTGTCTCTTCGGCTTGCTTTCAGGTAGCTCGCAGGTGTATTAGGTCAATAAGACCTAATGTGAGAGCCACACAAGTACACAATAGGACAAGGAGGACTAAAGTTGGAATCCAGGTCTCTCCGGGCTCTCTCTTGGTACTCAAGTGTGATAGTAAATGGAAATCTATGGCAACTTAATAAACACTGAACGACTGAGGACTTAGTTCCTTGAGTTATGGAGTTATGGGTCATTCTCTCAAGTAAAGATCCTTGAGCTGATGGCAGAGGGTAAGGAGAAAGAATGGGCAGTGGAAGAGGAAAGCTGTGATTATCAGGTCTTATGACTAGCTATAGTAGTGGTAACTATAACAGTTATTCATATTTTATGTTACTTGATTTTTTTCACCTTTTCCTCTTGCCTTAAATAAAGAATCCCAGAAGTGGTGACCAGTTTAACTTAAGTTCCATGTAGATGTGCAGCTGAGTTGACATCATCCTCTGACAATGTGATGCTAATGGGACTTTTTCTCTTCTCTGTTTTGAGGATGAGTGTCTCTTTATTGAGTCAACAATGAGAATGAATGCTGAGCTGCAAAGAGTGTAGACCGTGTTGGTTATTCCTCACTTATTCTACCTCACAAGACCCCCAGACCTATTCTTCTTTTTCTGTCCTGCTCTGTGCCCCCTGGAAGCTGAGTCCTGCAAACTCCTGCTGCTGGCTTCAGGTTGGGTTTGGAAAATGAGGGCGGCATCACCAAGTGACTGAAGGGTGGAAGAAGAGAGATGAGCTTGGGCTGCCTCTGCCCTGCCCCTCTGTATCTCAGTCCCTGTGGCAGATGCCCTGTCCTTCTGTGACTACAGTTTTTGCCAGGCACTCCTTGTCCACAGCTCCTGCTCTCACTGGACTCCTATAATAGGATTTCCTCCTTGTTTCCTCTTCAGCCACAGGAGTATTAATGGCTCCTCATTGTGCTATGTCTCTGGGTGCCTCACCATCCGTATTTGAACTCTTAACCCTTACAATTCTTCTTTAAGTAATCTCTCCATTGAAATCTTTTCATTTGAACCAAATTCTGCTTCCTACCATGACTGTAACTCACATAATACCCCACATAGAACCTCTTCCCAGACAGTGTTCATGTGTCAGTGCCCTTCTCGTTGTCCTGCTACACGTAGCAGATTCTCCATAAAGATTTGTTAAAATAGAAGGAGACTTTGGGATTAGAGTTACTTAGGATTACCTAGAAGGAGTCCAGCCAGAGCATGGATATAATTCAGAGCAACCATGACTCCCATTTGCTATTAATAACAGTGGATAACTACTGGAATCTTGACCTTTGTCATCTTTCAGTGTCACCAATTATAATCATATTAACAAAAATCAAGCACCTTAGAATGGTTCATCTGTTGTTAAGGACGATCCAAATTTTCTTCCCCAAGTTGACTTGAGATCTGTGATTACAACCATAGACAATGGTTAGTGGTATCTTAGGAAGCAGACATTAGGATAACCCTGGAGTAAGAAATAATTGCCTATGGATTTTGAAAAGTCTCTAAACCAAAATATTGGAAATAACGTCTGAAGATCCACTGGAACCATTGGCCCCTAAGTAACGAGAGTTGCCACGACACAGCTCCTCAGCCCCATCCTAGAACCAGCCCAGCAGGCTTCTCACACACATTCTCTGCAGGTTCTTCTCTTACCCTGTCTATGAGATATGAGTTTTGTAGCCACAGCTAATTTTCTCTTCTGCCCTCTAGACATCACTTCCATCTTATTTGTGCTGTATTAGTGTCTACAAATTCTACAGGAGAGGACAACTCAAAAAGAAAAACTTGCCGTGAGATCCCTGATTTTTTCCTTTCAGTCTCCAAGAATATTTCATTTTCTTCTTTGGGAAGCAAACTCTTGTCTCCTCCTGCCATCTGGACTTTGTAGTTTATTGCTTTGGTCTTAGAAACTTATCAAGTCTTTGTGTTCTCTGCTGGACAGTTTTAACCCAAGTGATCCATTTCTTTATTCCACTGTCTGCGGTCCTGTCTAATGCATCCTCCTGCCTTGGCATTATCTGTGATCTCCGAGTTCTTCTATTGGCTTTCCATCCTTGTTAGCCACTGTGTATTTTATAAACGGCCTGACTGATGGGTTTCACTTAAAGTAGTGTGGTTTCACCCCAAATGAATGCTTAGAAGCAGCAGATGAAATTTTACTTCTCTGAAATGCGATGAATGTAAATCAGATGGATCCTCTCACTGACTCTGGGAACATCCGGGGATTTCATTTCCTGCCTCAGTCGCTGGAGTGTTCACATTAACTTTTGGCAGGTAATGTGGTTGGGCCCAGTTGTTCATCACCAGTGACTGCACTGAAAACACATCAGGTTGAAAATTTTGACACGGAGGTAGGGTTCTGCTCTCTAGTAAAGTAGATTTCAGTAACCCAGCACCTTCGGCCTTTTTTCACTCTTTCCTCCACCCCAGGAAGGTTTCCACAATGTGAACATAGGGTATACAAGGGGTTCTTTTTCTTTTGCTATTACTCCAGGAAAGAAGCAAGATCATATGGCGATGGAGTTCTTTCCTGGACAATATGCAATCTCAAGAAAGGAATTTCATGCTAGCCACAATTTTTAGTTCTGCTAAGGTTTATTGAGCTTATCTCAACCACAGAGGTAGGCATTAAGATGGTCTTCTGATTAAAAGTAGGGGAAAAAAGTTCATAAAAATATTTGTATACTAATATTCTTAGTAGCTTTCTGTATACTGATCAAAAACTGGAAACACCCAAATGGCCATCAGCAGATGAATGGATAAGCAAGTTGTGGCTATATCCATATAATGAGACGCTACTCAGGAATGAAAAAGAATTAACTATTGATACACACAATAACAATGAATCTCAAAACATTTATGCTAAGTGAAAGAAGCCACACAAAATAAGAATGCATACTGTATGAATTCATTTATACAAAATTCTAGAAAATGCAAGCGAGTCTATAGAATGAGAAAGCAGATTGGTGGTTGCCTAGGGCTGTAACTAAGATGCGGAGTACAGATGGAGAAGGGCAGGTGGGAAGGACCACCAAGGGGCATGAGGAAATTTGGGGGCTGATGGATGTACATTCATTATCTCCATTGTGGTGATGTTTTCACAGGTATGTACACGCATCAAAACTTAATAAATTGTAGACTTTAAAGGAATGGGTTACTGAATATCAATTAGGCCTCAATTAAAAACAAACAAAACAGGGTTCTGGAGTCAGACTGTCTGTGTTCATATCTCGGCTCCAACGCTGCTGAGTTGTGTGATGCTGGAAATTTACCATCTTCTGTATTACTGTTTCCTCAGTTGGGAAAGGGGGAAAATATTAACCTATCCTATAGAGTTATTGTGAGTGTTAAATTTGCTGCTCATGTGAAGCGCTTGAAACAATGTCTAGCACATTGTAAGTGCTCAATAATGTGAGTATTGTTATGTTTGTTTTGTGTCTGGCACAGTGTTTGGCAATTTATAGACATCATCTCATTTGATCCCCAAATAATCTGGTGAAGTGCTCGTGCTCCTCACACAGAGGCAGAAACTGATGTCCCATGTCACGTAGCTAATGACAAAGCTGTAATTCTTAATCTGGTCTGTCTAGCTCCAAATCCCTCATGTGGCCTCTCCAATAGGCCACAAGTCCAGCCCAAGGCCAAGAACAATCCTTTTAATTAACTCTCTGCATCTTTATCACATCCTTAGGAAAAGGAGGAAACAAAAGTGTGTTCTGAGGCCTCCTCTTCCCCACTGTGGAGCTGTGAATTTCTGGGTTGTATTGGCCAAAAGACTTCCTGGCCTTGGGTACTGGGTACCTCCAATTAAGCTCTCTCCAGGTTTGTCAGCGGGTACCCATCATAACTGGGTACCATGTGCAGAATTCTCATGTCTTCAAGCATGTTTTTTTTTTTTCTTTCTCCCTTTTCTTTTTCTTCTTTTTCACTTTCTTCATTTTTTTCCTGTGTCCTGTTTTTTTTAGATAAATGTGCACGCAGGTGAATAGAATTACTATGAGGCAAAGATCTGTAAGAACTAGAGAACATGGAGACCAAATTAGGGATGTTTCACATACAACAGGCTACAGAACCTCAGCCTTGCCCTCTACATTGATCTGTCCCAGACCTGCTTGCAGGAGGGATGTAACATGATGATGGGCATGAAAAGAACGCAGGACGAAGAAGGAGGGCAGCTGGAGGTATGCTCATACCCCCATCACTTGTTACCCTCCTGATCCTGGACAAGTCCCTGTATTTCTCTGAGACTCAGAGTGCTCTGTACAACAGCAGTGATAAATCTGCTTTGAAAGACACTTTCAGGTTTCTCACCTGCCTCATCATTTGAGTTTCTTACAACAAGGCAAGTATTATGGGTTCACTAATGCAATTGGAAGTTCAGAGAGGTTAAATATTGCCTTTTAACACCAGTTAGTGGTAAAATATCATTTAGAACCCTGCACACAAGGTCGCCTTACAGAACTGATGTGAGAATCAAGAAAAGTGTCAAATACAGAGAAGATTCTGTAAGTTACAAATCACTACTTAAGAAAAAAATTGGGGGAGTCACTGAGATTCATCACAGAGCCCACTGGCCTTGGAGTTGAGTTTCTTAGCTTCTGATTCCAGCTCTGTCACTAGAGAGGTGTATGTTTTGAACAGCTTATTTAACTGCTATGGGACCCAGTTTCCTCATCTGTAGAATAAAATGGTTTTCCCATGAGTGATCGCTAATCCCTAATAATTTTTCTAAAGAATCAAACTCTTTCTTATGCATATTTGAACTGGCCCATCTCGTTAAGTTCAGTAGATTCCTTTCTAGAAGTGGGTTGGAAAGAAAAACGAAAAATAAGTAGGGAAGAGGGGAGAGAAGTCAGAGAAAGGATTTCAGAAGATACCAAGACTGTATAATAGCCCATCATGTGTTAAAATTTAATTTTTTCTTTTTCATGCTAAATAATCTCAATTACGGTGAGTGCTCTTCACAAGTCTCATTTTCCGAAGATTTAATCATTTCCATTGTTTGGTTCTAGGTATTCTCAAACTTCTTGAAGTGTGCTCTTTCAGTAAAAGGGGACCATGCCCTCTTAACGAGGATGATTTGTCCATCCCAAGCTAAGACCCGGGGATTTGTCTGCAAAACTCTGAGAAGGAGGGTTGAGATGACAATCTAGTCAATATGATTATTGCAAATAGACAAACCAAAAATTCAAACCAGAGTTTTTGTTGTCTGAGTTCTTCCATTTACCCATTGATCTACACTACTGAAATAATTTAGGTGGTTTGCCAAGCAGTTCCCTTTTCACAGTTCTTCATCCCTGGGGTCAAGGGATGGGGCTAGGGGGTGGAATGCATAACTTCCTGGAGTTACTCAAAAGCATCTTAATACTTGTAGAATGTCATCATATCAGCATTATCGTAGATGTGGTGTCTCAGACTACAGCCCACAGGACGAATCCAACTGACTGCCTGATTTTGTAAGTAAGGTTTTATTGAAACACACTCATCTGTTTGCACATTGTCTATAGCAGCTTTGGCAATCTGATGGCAGAGCTGAGTCATTGCAACAGAGACTGGATGGTCCACAAAGCCTAAAGTATTTACTAACTGGCCCTTTACAGGAAAAGTTTCCAACCCCAGTCCAAGAGGACAGGGGAATCATCCTGGTGGTCAATTTTAAAGCAAATGCTAAAGGTTCAAATGGTTGGAAAAATATGGTTGGGTTTATTATCACTTCCTTACTTAGTTCAGGATGCATTTTTCTTTTTAAATTAAACTAAGAAAGTGAAATCTAAATGTATAACTAAATCACTTTGACCCAGCAAAAATAACGAATCACCTGAGATTTCTGCCTTATGACTCTGTATTTGCCAAGTGCTTTTTGCCTCCATGATCTTGAAGTTCTCACTAAAACTCCACCAAATAGATATCAAATAGAGAAGAAGATATTATTTATTTTATTAGCCTTTTGAAAATGAGGTCAATGAAGCTCACAGAAGGTAAGTGACAGCTGGTGGCATTCTGATAGCATTTAATAGGGAAAGCTTTGCATCAAAGGGCTTTAACTAATTGTTTCATTCAACCTTCATAACTTTATATGGTAAGCGTTATTGGGCCCATTAGGCAGATGTAGAAATTGAGAAGGTAAATAAGTTAAGAGAATTGCTGAAAGCCAAACACCTATCAAATTAACACATTTGTACTAAGTCAACAAGCCAAGCATTGATTTCATGGTTTGTTTTGTTTTTTAACTCAAGAGACCTGGGACATTTATTTTTGCCCTCTACAAGTGCAGAATGTAAGAGAGACCTAGAATGCAAATGGAATTTGGGGCCATACCTGGCACACTATTGAGTACCTCTTATCTGCTCATCTGGGGGGCTGAGGGTAGATGCTGGACTGAAATCACAGGAAGAGAAAGCGGCATTTGGCAGTGCTCAAAGGCATAGTCCAGGGACTTGAGGTACCTGCTCCCACAGCCCCTCTGTGTGGCAGAGGGAGATAAAGGCACATCCAGAGTTAGAAGGAAGGAAGAACAACAGCCTTACCATTAGCCAACTGATAATGGCCTACAGACCCCTGTAGGAGAAACCTCATCACTCTGATCTGTTTATTGAATGTCATCACCTTCACAGCCAGGAAGAATGAGCAGTAGACCCCATTGATTTCTCAGGAGAAGCCACTCTGCCCCATGGGCCACATTGTCACACCTACTTTGAGGAGGAATTGGTCAGCAGATTAGAGAATCCTTCATTCCTTAAGGTCATGGTCATATAACTGGCAAAACACAAAAGTAATATAAGAACCAAGCTATCGTTAACATTGTTACTGTCGATACAAATAATCCATAATCGATCTATAAATCAAAATTGCGGTGAATTTACTATAAGAGCCAAGTCTGACAACAGCCGGGGGCTTCCATCCCTAAGCAGGGAAGCACTACAAAGAAGCAGAGTGTACAGAATGGTTATATAAACCATCTTGGAGCAAAGAGGGTACATCACATATCACAGGAATATACCTTTTACAACAGTCACGAGATGTTTGCTGGCATGGCAGGTCAGGAGTCACAAGGTGAACTCAGGTTGATGGTCAGCAGAACAGTGGTCACAAGGTGAACACAGCAAGTTGGTAATTAATCCTTTGTGTCTGGGAAAAGATGCTTATCCTTAAAGAAATGCCAATATTGCAGGGAACCACTTCTCTGTCTTTAAGGGCATCATTCTTGGCTTTGGGACATTGTAAATGTTTAAAGCTGATGTACAGTGCATGCTCAACAGGCCATATCAGGCCTTTCTGGAAAAACAAGACCAGGTCGAATTAGTTTTAAACCGAATGGCTTCCTCATATACTCCTCCATATACCCTATTTCTTTTCATTTATTCATCATTTCACATGTGACATAGCCAACAGGCTAAGCAAGGGTCGATAATGCCTGGGACAAAAATGCATCCATGGGGTTGCAGAAGAGAAAGACTAAGCAAACTGTTTCATGGTTGCAAAATGCTATGCAAAAGAAAGGAACAAATGAAAGTTCATTATGGCATTCCCAGGATGGACAGTCTTTGAAGGGTCATTATGAGAAGTCAGGAATCTGAACACCATTAGGTAAAATGAAAGCAAGGTTTTAATTATTTTATAAATTTCTTTTAACGTACTTGATAGTAGAAATTAATCCCCATCCAAAGGCAGCTTTAAACCCTGATGAAAAATCTTTGGCTAAAGAGAGATGAAGGGGGCAGATGAAGGAAGATTTTGACCCTAAAGAGATGTCTTTTGTCTCTAAGATAAGAGGAAGCAATGATACAATAGTAGTTTCAATTCTCAGGTCAACAAGTGATTTAAGAACTACAGTGGGAGTAAGATATAGTTAAGACAAGGAACCATTTTAGTGAAATACATGGAAACCACAAACTCCAAGGTATTTTAATCTCAGTAAGAAAATTCATTTGCTGAAACCTTATCAAGTGGTACAGTGTTCAGCCTTAAGGGATATATAAGGAAGAATGTCCCATGCCCTCCTTGGGGAAAAAAACCAAGTGTGGCCTTTCCATCTCTATTTTCCTAAATGTGCCCTAGTTCTTGTTTGGAGATCTCTGCATATTTTTCTAATGTCTCATTTCTCCCGGAATGCACAATTTGCATTTTTCCAGACTGTACTTTTTTCTTTCTATTTCCTCACCGTGTATCTAAACCCTCCAGGTTCACTCTGCTAACCAAATCAGCATCCTTGTCAAATTTAATTAATACACGTTTGCTTCCCCTTCGACTTCATTAGGAAAGCTGCTGAATAAGACAGGGTCCATGTCGCTGTCTTTCCAAAAGGCTGTCATTTCTACTACCGTCCCTTTTCACGCAACCAGCCAGCTCTGGGCTGCGGCAATTGCTCACCTACAAGCTGATTTAAATGCCCTGATGGGCTATCATTTCGTGAAGTGCTCTGTGCAATGTGTTAATAAAGTCAAGACCAGGGACATTTGCTGTATTCTATTTGTCCTCTCATTTGTTAATTAAAGCCAATAATGAAGTTGAAATTTGTCCAGCAAGATTTCCTTTATTCTTAGTGCTACAATTAGGTTTATATTTCCTGTTCTTCTCATTAAGATGTTTACACACGCACACTTTTTTTTTTTTAAAGATTGGCACCTGAGCTAACATCTGTTGACAATCTTCTTTTTCTCTTTCCTTCTTCTTCTCCCTGAAGCACCCCCAGTACATAGTATACTCTAGTTGTGGGTCCTTCTGGTTGAGCTATGTGGGACACCATCTCAGCGTGGCTTAATGAGTGGTACTAGGCCTGCACCCAGGATCCGAACCAGCGAAGCCCTGGGCTGCCAAAGTGGAGCACACAAACTTAGCCACTGGGCCACGGGGCTGACCCTCGACACACACACTTCTTATTACTTGAACATTTTTTATTTGCTGTTAAGAAAATAGAGTGAAACTTTGATCTGCTGATTATAGATCATATTCTGGAAGAATTATCTGAAAATCAATGACTAATGTCTTGCTTTTCCAGCTGCAGGGGGAGCCAAAGCAGCTCTCGACTGTTTGTCATGATTTGGCTCTGGGTTGGGTTTTATGCGACTGGAGTAGGACTAGAGGATTCCTATTGGATACAACTCTAGTTGCCAACAACAATCCAAAGTCCACTGTGAAAAGTTGAGGTTTAGATAAAGGGGTTAAGAAAAACCCAACCAAGTGTCAATCCTGGAACCACAGGCAAGAGCCAAAGAAGGCTTTACAGAGACAAAATGAGGAGTGGAAATGGGGTCCAAATAAGAGATCAGGAAGGTATTGAGTGGGGACTTTGGAATGATTGCCACAAGCACCAGAACAGAACACTAAATAGTTTGGGGAGTTTGTATCTTATCAGCCACTGGAGCTTGCTGGTGAAACTAAAGGGTGAATAAAGACCACTAATCATTATCATCATCTTCACCAACCCAAGAGGTGAGGACTTTATCATAGAATGTGAGATTTTAAAACAAGAGAGGGTCTTAAAATAATCAGCATCTCCTTTGGACTCCAACCCTCCTGCATCTCATACACTTTATTCTGCATTCATAGCAAGAGTGTTCCAGATAGAGAGTGTATCACTGCACAGTGCTCAGAAAAGTGTGGCAAAACGGAGGAACCAGAGGGAGGTCCACATTGTGCAAGGAAAGTGTCAATGAGTTGAGACTTGCAAAGAGGAGCCAAAAAAGCAATACCTTATTCAAAATGTAAAGAGGCTTAGAGAATAGCCTAAGAACCAATGGAAATCACTGAGGGGTTTAAAACAGGGCAATGACATAATCCTCTCTGCCATTTGGAAAGATGAGTCTGGAAGCAAGCTGATCTCTGAGGGGGCAGTCTCAAGACTGGAGCCAGGAGACCTAAGAGGAGTCTACTGTAGGGATCCAGGGAGTAACCAAGTGTGACCTAAGCTGGGTGATGGTAGCAGAAAATGTGGTCTCTTCCAAAAGTGCTGGAAGGCACATTAGACATGGAGGACAAGATTAGAGGGAGAAGTCAAAGACGACTCTCAGGGGTGTCACTTAGTCACCAGTGCCAGTGCTGCCATTCACTAGATAGAAAGAAACTGACAGTGAGTTTGGGCAAAAGATTGATAAGTTAGATAAATATAATAATACCTACATTTATTGAGGTTTATCTTTTTGGAGGTCCCTTATATAGGTGACTTACATAAGTGTTTCCAAATAAACATCTCACGGGATCGTCACACTGATCCTATGGGGCAGGGAAAAAGCCAAAGACACCAGTTGGTCAAGCACAGAGTCAGATTCAAATACAGGCAGCCTGATTCCAGAGCACAACGTTGAGTTGAGTCTGCACCATGTCCTTGTGGAGGGGCCCGCAGATCCGAATCTCAGAAGAGAAGTCTAGGCTCCGTATGGACAGAGAGAGCAGCTCTCCGTATTTCCAGCCCCAAGAGATTCACCCAAGGAAAACAGATTTTAGTTTCTGGACTTCAACCAACATTTATCTAAACCTACTGTGTGAGAAGTATTATCCTTCAGGCACAGAAAAGAGGATTTGTTCTAGTCCCTGCCTCCTTAGCCATATATTCCTCACCACTCCCAACGCACCTGCCCCAGTGAATGGCATCCGACACCTGAGAAGACACACAGCGATCCTCTTCTTCCCTCTGAGGCTCGAGCCAGTGCTCCCTGGACCCTGAATGTGCATCAGAATCACCCACACAGCATTTGAAAACTACAGATGCTTAGGCCTCACTCCAAACATACTAACTCTGCACGACTGGGGTTTTTGTTGTCTTTAGTTTAACAGGTATTTGAAAGGCATAGCCACCATTGAGACTCACTGTTCCATAGATTCAAGATACCTCTGAAAGTAAAGGTACTAAAGAGAGAGCCAGACCACCAGGGGTTCAAAGGTCCCTAGAAGAAATCCAACCATCATTGTTGAACTTAAGTTTATATTCAGCCACTGATTGAGACACTTTGCATATGTTAATTTCACCTTGGACATGAAAGTAGTTTCAATTCTCAGCATTTGATTAATGGGGAAACAAAGTCACAGTGAGATTAAAAACCATTCCTGTCTACAATCCTCTACTGTAATTATAAAGTATTATATATTTGCATTGCTCTCTCCCATGCCAGTCTCAGCCCACATGCCTTCTTATTCTTATCAAACTGTCCCACATTGGAGGGTGAATTGGTGTACACTGAGGGTAAGAAGAATGGAGAAACTGAGGCAGATCAGAGGGAGAGACCAGTCTGCTGTAGGAGTCTGCTGAGAAAGGAACCATTGAAGAGAGTAACTGAAATGCCCAGGGATCTGTCACAGCAGCAAGTTCCTCAGCAGGGAGCTCTCGGGATGGCTAGGCCTCATTCTCTCCTATGGGTGAGATTAACAGGCCTGAAGAAAGAGGGCATCTCCCAGAATCTGAAACAAAAAGCTGAATTATTTCTCTGTGTGCGAGAGAGAGCTGTGTGCGTGAGGCGCAGACTCAGAGAGTATTATGGTCTGAATGTCCTTGTCCCTTCCAAATTCATGTGTCATAATCCTAAACCCCAAAGGGGGTAATATTTTACATGGGGCCTTTAGGAGGTGCTTAAGTGTTGAGGGTGGACCCCTCATGAATGGAATCAATGACTTATAAAAGAGGCTCTGGAGAGATCGTTATCCCTTCCACCCTGTGAGGATACAAGAAGTGGCCACTCGGAAGAAGGCGCTCACGTGACCATGCTGGTTCCCGGATCTGGGACTTCCAGACTCCAGAACTGTGAGAAATAAATTTCTATTGTTTATAAGCCCCCTAGTCTACGGCATTTGATTATAGCAGCTCCAATGGACTAATACAGGGAGCAAAACAGAGAGCTGAGTTTCCACATGGTTTGGAGTTTATATTCCAAGCAGTGATTGAGAAGTATGGAGTTTCTGGGCTAGAAGACTTCGGGAAACAGTAGTGATTGGGGATTGGTTGACCTTTAGCAGGGGAAGTTTGGCTCCCCAATGAGATTAGTTCTGATTGGGCAACTTTTAGAAAGGCCTATTGGCTGGTTTCGGGAGCAGGAAGTGGTCACTGATTGACTAGTCTTCAGAAGTTTGATTGCTTAAGCTGCTTGTCACTGATCAGTTAAGCATGCTCAAAACCACTTCCTATAGTTACTTTTACCTTGCTCACAGAGCTATCAGGTTTTTCCTAAGAGGATGAAACTTTTCTTCTCAGGAGTTAATTAGAATGTGCTGGTCTAAGATCCACTGGTTACAGGGCAGGGTGAGGCATTCAAATCCTCCATTGACATTAACTAGAATTGTACCACAACTGAAAGGGACAGATAGTTCTAAAGTGGATACATATGATTATCTCTAATCAGTATTTCCCATGAGGGCATTATTAGACTGTGCAGTTAATCATTCCAGCTGTGTATTTATGAAAACTAAAGCAACGTTAGAAAAAAAAATCCAATTATACCTAAGGGCGTGATTTTCTAAAATGTTTATATTCTTTAAACACCTAGGGCTCTTTGTTGTTGCTGTGCTTAGCTGTTTTAATAAAGTGGTCTGTTCTGGTCGTAAAAGGAGATTATCAAGTGAGAAAGGCTGCTGATGTCCACTAGTTTGCACTCCTAGGGTGGAAGCCTAGCTGTGTGGATATGAAGTCATAACTAAATCCCCACTGGTCACCTGATTGCTGCGTGGACTAAACTATCTAGGTGGCATCAAAAACTCTCCTGAGTATGCTACTGTCATCAGTAAACTAAACCTGCATTACTAGGGTACCAGCACGGCATCCTACTCCATCCAGTGAGCTCCCTACCCCCACCCTTCCCACCCACCTCCCCCTACCCTTCCAAGAAAGAGAATAACCTTTTCTGAGTGAAATCTGTGTTCTAGATTGTAGGTAGTGAAGACAAATTGCCCTTGTGTATATTTCATTTTGGCCACATCTACACAGTATTTAAACAGCTGGCTTTTTCTTTTCACTCAGTGAAAAACGAATAGCAGACATACTTGCATAGAATTGTATCCCATAAATAGCTTTTTTAACATTTCATTTTTTTGGCTTTTCAGTCGGCCACTTCTGTGTTGATGCAGAGATGCAAACTTTGTTATTCCTCATTTGTTCCAACCGAGTTACAGGCCCTGAGTCTATCTGAATGACTCTAACAATCTGACCATTTTTCCAGTCAATTCACTTATTTCTGCCGTGAGGTCAGCCATGTGCTAAACTGCCTGATAACCACTAAGCTCCCTTCAGTCACGAGGCTGATGCCATTAAGATTGCCTTTGCTGTTTAAGTGAAATGTCACCACAGTTTCTGAGGTGCCCATTTGCAATGAGGTGATGAGATATTGGATATCAAGGATCTCTCCCTCAGTTTCTCCTTTTGCATCTTTGTGATGTGAATCTAAGGGCTGTAATAGACTTTGATTTTCAAAAATGAAGCTATGAAAAATATTTTTAATTAAAAAAACAAAAACAGGGCAGGCACTGTGGCCGAGTGGTTAAAGTTCCACACACACCACTCTGGCGGCCTGGGGTTCACAGGATCAGATCCTGGGTGCCGACCTACTCCACTCATCCGCCATGCTGTGGAGGCATCCCACATCCAAAGTAGAGGAAGACTGGCACGGATGTTAGCTCATAGCTAATCTTCCTCAACCAGAAAATAAATTTAAAAAAAAAGGAAACACTTAAAATTCCAAACAACCTCCTAACTTATCTTTGTCTTGATCTTCCTAGAGGGATGTTCTGCTCTGCATGGCAAGCTCCTCCTCTGATGCTCAAAATCCCATTCATTCTGACTTCCTTTGAATCCTTGTCCGTCAAAGAGGCCCTCTCTTTCTTTGACTCTTGTTGTCTCTTTTCCCCTAAATCCTTCCTCTTTGCCTACAAGTGTTCTCAAAATAACCACACTTACCATTCTCCTCTCTTCTTCTCTTTCTCTTTTTCTCATCTGCTACTCACATCTTCATTCACCTGTTTTCTGAAGCCATCACCTTCCTAGATCTCATCAACAACATTATACATGTCAGATTCAGGCTGCAGCCTGCATAACTTCAGGCTGGTATTTGACTCAGCTGTCCACTCCAGCCTTCTCCTCTCTTAGCTTCCAGAACTTTCCTTTTGGTTTCTCTTCTTGCCTCTCCAACTCTTTCCTCCCAGGCCTTGCTGCTTCCTCTGTTGGAACTAAATATATATGTTCTCAAGCTCTCGTGCTCAAAAGTCTTCTCATCCCACATTCTGCTTCAGGTCTTGCAGTGACCCTTTATCAGTGATGATGCACAGATCCACAGCTCCAATTCAGCCTCTCTCTTGAGCAACAGGTGCACATGTCTACCTGGCTGGTAGACATCTCCAGGTGCACATCCAGAAAGCACAATAATTTCAAAATATTCAAAATTGAACCTAGATTCCTACTTACCCCCCAAATCAAGTTCTCCTTCTGTATTCCCTCCTTTCAGTAATGCCACCAACGTTCACCTAGTCACCAGGTTAGAAACTTTACATGATGCCTTCCTCTACCTTAGATCCCAAAGCCAAGCTGGCCCCCAAGCCCACTGACCTTTCCGCAGAAATAGCTGTCTATTCTGACTGCCACGCTTTCGCTGCAGGCTCTCATCATCTTGCTGGACTCTCCTATGTTAACCTCCTCACTGGAGTCCTTGACTCCAGAGCCTCCCCTCTCAGTGCAACCACAGTGGATCAAAGATTGTCACTTCCCTGCTTAAAATTCTTCTATGGCTTCTCATTTCCTACTTCTAGAGGTTACAAGCTATTTTGGGCAGTGTGACTTTTTTCTTTGAAAATATTCTTACATAGAACAGCATTGTGTGAAGCAGATATAGGTTAGGTGGACCAGGAACATGCAGGAGCCTCCCCTGCTCAGCCACTGTACTCCTGCAGGGTGGCCCATGAGACACTTCCACAACCTCAGCACTAGCAAGGCCTGGCTGAAAAACCACTGATGGCATAATGGCCAAACTACATGAATTGACATACCAGGGTATTGAGGTAGAACGACGACTATTAGCACTGTCACTGCCAGTATTATCTTAGTGGCTGGCACTGGAATTCTGTTTGGGGGGGACTGGCTTTGAGAAAACACCTATTAAGTACTTAGTGAGAAGGTGTGATCCCCAAGGCTTAAGCCCCGGCTGTTGCCAAGTTTTCAGAAAAGAGGATTAACTTGATCTGCCTGAAAAATGAGGAGGGGTGTCTGTTCTTTGTGGAGGGAAAGGGCAGACGAGAAAAGAGAGGATAGCAAGAGAGAGGGGGGAGAGAGGAGCCAGAGGAGGATATAAAAGCGAATGTGCTGTGTGAAAAATATCTTTAAAAATGAAATCCTGGTGACAGAGTGTCTGAGGGAGCTCAGAGAATAGTGAGATCCAAGAAGATGTTGTGAATGATTTGGAAGTTTCTGTTTGTTTATGTTTTGCTATGCAGCGCATGCTGAGAAACCCTTCCATGACCCCCGGTTCTTGAGAAAATTCACTTTACGGGAACTTTGTGTGAGTGGATTATCTTTGGAAAATGTAAAGGACTGGGTTTTGGATCTGTACCAACGGAAGGAACGAAAGATAGTATATACAGATGTAGGAGGTCAGACTACAATGGACCTGGGAGAATGTAAGCCCAAGATATTCACAGAAAATGTGGGGAAGGAAGGGTGATCCCCAAGCAGTGGTTTGAAGAATTCCTCGAATGGATGAATTTCCACTATCCACAGGACCCAGTTGAAAATCACTGATGGCAAATTTTTTTAATTTATTAACCACGTTCGGAATATGTCAATGATGAAACTAAACTGTTCTATTAAATGCTAGTCCTAAAAGAACAAGGCATCATAGGATGCTCAGATCTCCTTAAATTGCAAGAGAGATCAAACTCATTCAGAATTATCTCCAGTAAAAAATTCATCATAAAGATATGTTTATGAAGATGAAGGAGAGGTATGGAGTCAGAGTCTTACAATACTGAAAAATTTTCAAGCAGAAACTCTCTTAGCCACGTGGATTCTAGACGCTGCTACTCTTTGAGTATCTCTTCTAACTTTCTGCACATCATTTTCTCTGTTTCGTTATCGCTATTCATATAACTGAAAATAGTTACAATGCCCAAGTTCCCATAACCTTCTGGTTCCAGTACCCACAACCACTGGACTGACTTGATGTCTATGTCATTTCATTCAAATTTGCTATAGGGAGAATGCGGTTGGCTTGATTTGGAGGGGGTACACCCATAGGCCAATTTACTTTGGCCAAAATAATGGAGTCCCAGCACAAATAAGGCCACTTTGATCAGTGACGGTTTTTTGGTAAGTAAAGTGAGCAAGGAAACAGCAATCTACATATGGATTACAGCCATGCATTGCTACATAATGGGGATATGTTCTGAGAAATGCATCATTAGGCAATTTTATCATTGTGCAAACATCATAGAATGTACCTATATAAACGTAGATGGTACAGCCTACTCCACACCTACGCTCTATGGTACTAATCTTCTTGGACTATGGTCATTTATGCAGTCCATGATTGACTGAAACAATGTTATGTAGCTCATGACTGTATATTTATTCATATACTTCCTCTTTCTTGACTCTTGGCTCTACTGGGTATCTGCTCATGGATAAATGTTGAGGTGTTTCCAGAAGATACTAGTTTGACTTTTCTTAGTTTGGTAGTACATGGAGAAACAGGAGACAAAATCTTCAGTTATAAGTGAAAGGTCTCTTTGAGGATCTATGATACCTTTGGAGCACACAAGGATTTCATAACTGAATCTCAAATCTTATGACAGTTTTCCCACAGAGAATTTGTGTCATTGACATCATTCTCTGCAATGCAAGCATGTTGTCCTATACATAATACATGTCTTTCTAAAAGGTCGTGTGTGAATCAAATTTTTATATTTGGGAGATAGTTTTAATCTCAGTTTCTTCACCTATACGATGGAGAAAATCAAATTCAATTTCAAACTCACCGGGAAACATTATTTTATTTAAACAGCCATGCTGTGAATTTTCTTTGTGGTTGGAATACCACTAATTGATCTGTTTCATAAATTTGGATTTTCATCTATCAGTCTTTCTCGAATCCACCTTAGAAATCCAAACAGTAGCTTTGGAGAGAGTCTAAATGCCATAAAAATAAAAGTAGTTATAAGCTGAATGTAAAACCCAGAACTCTAAGTTCCACTCAGCAATTTAAGTAAATTGCATCGATTTAAGGATGATCATCAGTGATCCAAAGTAACTGAATTCTTTTTTTTCCAAGTTCTTTGCATTTTAATAGTCTCTGCCTCTGTAAATAACAAGCAAGCTTCTGTACAGAACCCATTTCAAATCTCTGCTTAAAAGCTCTGCTCTTCACCTTTGAAGGAATGGAGCTCATGAAGTTGAATAAACAAATTGCAGATGGCATGCCCCATTCATTCAGGAAACATGCCGATTACTCAGCAAAATGGCATTTAGCACCACAAAGGAGCCAAGAGCTGAGCTGCTACATCAAATCCTCGATGGAATCCAATATTCCCACCTGTGGGATGCCCAGAGATAACAGGCAATTGTGTCCAAAAATGCAATTACCAGAAGGGAAGAAAAGAGATTTGCTCTCTGTCATGAGGAATGGAATCATGAAAAGTGTCTTTCATCATGGACCAAATACACTCGAAGCACAGTTTATCCTGTCTTAGTGCCCATTCGTGGTCTGATCCTTCCCATTATGCAATCACTGCATACAAATGGCTTTATCATTTACATCTAGAATAGCATCTCACTCCCCTCCACTAGGCAATCACCCAGCCTGTTGTGCCAGCGCCAAGATAGGGCTATTGTAACAAATAGGACCAATATCCATTGTTTCAGAAGGGTGAGGCCTTTAGAATCCTGTTCTCCTCACGACACTTTATTAAGGGTGTTAATGCAATCATAAAAGTAACCTGAATGGATTAGAAATAGTAATTGAGCACCATCAAAATACTCGAAACAGTGATCAATGAAAGTCTAAACATTTTATTGAATATCTTCACTCATTTACAGATAAGTGGAAAATATTGCCCCTTGTTTATTGATGAGGAAAAGGAGACTAACTGTGGCTGCCTGAAAGGTATATTTATAATGCCGAAATCATCCCTTTAAAATATTCATCAACCAGTTGACTTCTCCGTACCACGCTGACATGGTTTAATTGACTGAGTCTCTCCCCTTGGTTCCCCAATGTGCAAGACACCAAAGGTACTGAGACTGCTCTTCAGGAAGTAGGTGGGGGAGATGTCTATGATGATGTAGGGGAGGAAAAACTTCCTTCTACCCTTTTAGGTTCTGTGCTTGGGCCTGAGAATTAAATTAACATAAGACAGATTAACAGGAGGAAAGCATACAAGTTGTATTTAACATTTTTATGTTAAAAATCAAGATCCAAAGAGGCCATTAGGCCCAAAAGCTTTTCAAACAAAGAACAATAAATTGTGGGGATGTGACGAGACAAAGGGGCTTGGGCTAGGGGCAGTAAACTGTGGGACAGTGACCAGGAAATATAGGGGGGAAATTAATAGAGGATAAGGGTTATTTTAGTAGGTTTGTTTGTATAGATAGATTTTAGCATCAGCTCCCAGTTTCAAATGATAAGAATGTTCTCTTCCTGGTACAAGGGGTCACCTTTCTCTTGGGAAATTGTATGACCTGTTTTAGGTAGAGAGGGGGAGATCAGAGAGCTGTTCCTGCATCTCTTGCTTAAGTGACTTCAGCTTAAAATAATCAACATTCCAAAGTGGCATATTTTGGGATGGCATGTTCTGAACCCCTTCAGTGACAAAGGACTCAATACACTTTGAAGAGTGACTAGGATCTATTGCTTTCAACTCCAGAGTGGAGGCAGTCCAGGTCATCTAAGCTGACAGGGGCACAGTCAAATGTTTCCCATCTTCCCTTCCAGAAACACTTAAGATAGAAGACAATGATGATTTGGTCAAAAATAGTGTGGAAAAGTTTCAGAAAAGAAGGTGACTCACAAGTCGGGGAAATATTGGCAGAAGGAAAAACTGAACGGGCTTCATGATGTGTAGAAAACTCGCAGAGGGCAAGGCAGCCAGCATAGAGTAAGATAAAACAAGACACACATGGGAGAAATACAGCCCCAGTTCTCATCCTCCAAGCCTGTGTGACTTTCGGCAAATCACGTCACTGGTGTGGGACCTCAGCTCTCCTACCTGTCAAATTCAGAATAATTGCAGTTACCTCTTCAATCCACTCTCGGGTTCTTGGTCCAGGAGAGAATGAAACGTGAGGAGTTGGTGAGGTTGGGAGGCCTGGGAGAAGCATCCCACTACCACTTGTCAACTAGCAGATTCCAGAGAGGAGATAAAGATATTTACACTTGAAAATATAGGAGCACCTCTACCTACCAACATAGAGACCACGTGTAAGCGTGTGTGTATTATTTAGGTAGTACGTATTTACTTGCATGTGTATGTAGATTTGCTATGTATCCAGACGCAGCTATCTACAGAACGATATCCCTTTCTTCACCAACAGACCTCCAAGGAGGACTCGAAAACTGTGTTTCTCCACTCCTTGCCTGGCAGGTCTCAGAAGGTCAAGGTTTTGTGTTGCCCTGGCAACCGCTGATAGCATCACTACCACCTGAAGCCGCCCAGGGGCTGTAAGCAGCGCTGTAAGTGGTTATGATGTTATCCCAGTTGCTGGGGAAACGCACAACCTTGCGCCAGGCAGGTGGGTAACCGTGGAGTCAACTTCCAACCATTTTGCCTTTAACATTCTATACTGGCAAATGTATTCATCTCTGCATAAATTCTGTGAACAATTTGGGATCTTAAAGAGTTTTAGTCATGTGTTCCCTTGTTAAAAAGCTCTTAAATGGTTCACCTTTACCACCTGAAATCTAGTGCTTATCTATGAAAAAACTGAAAACAGGTTTATTATTGCTCTATTTTGAATGAAATTGCCGCCTACACTAAAGTAAGCCAGAGTTACTCTTCTAACTCTTTCCCTGCGCCTCCGCCCTGCTTATCAAGCCTGTAGATTTTTTTTTAGGCTGCTCTTTGCTATATCTGCAGGAAAAAAATGTCTTAAGATAATATTGGATCTTTAAAAGTAGATCCATCAAAGCAGAGAAGTCCTGCTCACCATCTGAGTCATCCTTGACTGACTCTCTTTTAAAATGCATCCTCTGTCTTTCTTATAACCAAGGGCTTTAAAATTCAAATGTTCCTGAACACCAGCTTTATTAAAATTAGAGCTTGGGGAAATGGCTTGGAAAAGGGAGAAAAGAATATTACCCAACCATTTAAAAGATGCTAATTAATGAAGTTCTAAAGCCCAGAGAGGACATTCGATACAGCAACAGTTTCTCTACCAAGGAGGAATGGAACTCATCTAAAAACAAAAAATCCCAGAATGAAGTAAAATTGAACTAGATTAATCCAAATCTTCCCCCAGGTGCTGGAGTGGGCTGGGGAGCTCTGTTTGATTGCAAGAACTGGAGAGTTTTTCTGCCTGTGAGCTGAATGCATTAATATTTTCTGGTCCAACTCCATGTCAACCTCCTAGCTGCCAGGGACCTGTCCCAATGTTCGATGGAAGGCATCTCACTGACTCTGCTTTAATCCACTGCCTGTCCTCACTCAGCCCTAGTGGAAGTAGGGCGTGGAGGAGAGAGGCTACCCAGATGGATGGCTCCATTCTGCCCCATCTCTCTTGGCCAGAAGCTCTTTTCATTTTTAATTATGGAGAGGGGCCTATATTCTCCTTGGTCCATCCTGCGCCTCTCTTACCTCATTCATCCACTGCAGCTTAGAATTTGCAACTCACCGCTGTACCTTTCCCCTGTGTGTTAAACATCAGTGGGTCCTTTCAAAGCGCCCGTGGTTAAGCCTGTATCAACCTCACCAATGTTTCCCCATACTCCACGGAGTAAGTTATGTTTGACTTTATTTTTTCATTACTGCATGTTGTGGTAGCCTCGTCTTGAATTCTATAAGAATCTCTCTCTCTCTTTCTCTCTCTCTCTCCGGAAATTGTTGTGAGCCAAAAATTGAAAATCTCCATTGAGTGAAAAATAGATTTCTTGGTAGAGAAATAAATAAATAATCCCAGGTCTACAACAGAAAATCATTTTCTGGGGCCTGATAATGATTTCCTAATACAGAGATATCAGTCGGATGATCCATTTGTTGTCTGATGAAAGTGCTGGGCCTGAACGGGGGCTCAGTTCTTGGAAGAGAATGGGATGATCCACTGGGTGAGGGCTGGGGAAGGGGGGAAGGTCTGCGGGCTGGCGGTCAATGTCAGGAATCTGAAAACAGGGCTTGGAGAAGCCTATGTGATAATGCTGCTCCATAAGTACACAGATGCCTCCCTGTCGTGGTCCACCTTCCCTACACCCGGGCGGATCTTATGTTTTGTAGCTCTGTGAATGCAAGTGGGTAGCATGAGAGGAAGAGGCGTCCCCGTGTCTTTGTATACTCTGTGCTGTCTTCTACAATGCTTTTCCCCTTCTTGCCCACTCACTTGTCCTTCAGTGATAATAACAACAACATTAATATTAAAAATAGCTAAGGATGCCTTGAGTCAGCCTCCTTGCTAAGTGCTTTATACATCTCGTTCACGTTGAACGCAATCCTGTGAAGTGGGTATTCTATTTCCTGCTTTTGAGATGAGGAGTCTGGGTCTCCGAGAGGTTAAATTACTGGCCCAAGGACATAAAGGTTAGGAGCTGCAGAGCAGGAATTTCTCCTTCCAAAGCTTCTGTTCTCAACCACCATAGAGATGCAACTCAAGAATAAGAGATGCAGCTCAATAATGACCTGCTTACATAGCCTTCTCCCACCTCACCAGAAAGGACGCTCGCACGCCCTCCCACCACCACTCTTCAGAGATGTGGTGTAAATTCTCCTAGAGCTCTTATCACACTGGATTGAAGTGAATTAATAGGATATTTTAAGTATTTTCTTTTTTTTTTCCTGGAATGTGTGCTGTGTGTTTCGACACCTAGAAAATTTCCTGGCACAGCCCAGTTGCTCAATAAATGTTTGCAGAAAGGAAGAATAAGTGATCAAATGAATAAACGGGGAGTCCCAGCAGCACAGCCCAGAGGTCTTTGAATGCAGAGACCTGGGTCCTTCCTTTTCTGCTGATTGAGAAGAGGGTTAGAAATTTCCTCTCATCGAGCAGTTCAAACAGATTAACCAGAGAGTCTGCATTAAGGAGAGCGCAGGGGAACTGGCTGACAGCCAGACCCAGTCCAACACTTACCTGGCCCTTCATCCCAAAGGCCGTGAGGTGGGCTTTGGGACTCTCAGGGCTGGAATTGGGTGAGAATGGCAATAAGATCTCACGAGTCCCATCTTAAAGGCCCAGACTTCCTGGGAGGGGCTCTGTAAGGGCCAAGGTAGCACAAAGCAGAGACCCTCACCCCGCAGAGGGGTGAGCCACCCTGCACTGTGCTCTGAGGCCTTCCCCAACCAGGACAGGAGGAAACACATCGGGACCTTGAACCTGCTCCTCTTTTCTCCTCCAGGCATGGGAAGCAGGTCTGGGAGGCAGCAGCCAAGTGGCCCCGGGGCAGGTGGAGAACAGGGCCATCTGCATCTTCAGGTAGGAAGCCATGTGGGGCAGGTGGAGCAGGGCAGCATGGACCTGTCATCTCCTGTTCTGACAAGGGGGATGCAGAAGGGAGGAGTGGCTGCCACTCTAGCAATTCCCTGGCCATGAAAGGTCACACAGCCAGCCTCAGATGATCAAAGAGATGTTTATTTACAGTTTTCTCCTAGGCGTATATTGTCTTTGTCTCTCATTTTTCCTCAAAATACAACTCAGTGTAAATAAATAAATGAAGGAAAGGCTAACGTGGTATGTGGGGCTACCTAAAGGAGCTTGGGGAGGTGTTGGTAAGTAGACCCAGGAACCCCAAATGGTCCTGTGGCAAACACTCACTCTGTTGTCACCAGAAGCCCTTTGGTAAGGGGAAAGCTCTGAGCATATTGAACCACCTTGTCTGAAAGTCCATATTACCGACAAGAAGGGTGACCTGACACCAAACTCCATCTAAAGGGGAGTGGATTATAAAGGTCTTGGAGAGAAAAAGGGGATCCTAGGGCCCTTGGCAAAGCTGTGAAGCTGTCCTCCTGTAGCATCAGACCCAAGTCAGCGTCTCCGATGTTGCTTCCTCCAGAGGCTGGAGAGGGTCACGCAAAGTCACAGAAAGTGAGAGTTCAAAGGCAACTGGAAGCGATTTGGTCCAGCTCTCTCACCTGATGAGGCCCAGGGAGAATGTCAGGGCTGGATTTCCAGTAGCTGAGCGAGTGTGTACTTAGAGCATCAGCGAAGAGGGCACCACAGGAATTAATAAACAATCAAAGCAAAATAAATTAGACAAATTCAGCTTCAGTGAACTAATCCGGAATCTGGTAATAAGAGAAAACTTAGGCTGTTTCAACCTTAGTATCTGAGCAAGTTTTGTGTTGAGATACTTTCAGTGGCACATAGGGAGCACCAGGGCATAAGATTTTGGTGCTTTGGGTGTCTGAAGGTCTTAACTGGGCTACAGAGAGGGTTGTCATATTTCTACGGAATGAGGCTCAATCTGGAGAACTCAGAGTGAAGGCAGGTGACTTTTGAAATGAGGGACTCTCCAGAGAAATAAAGTTTTTCTAGATTATACATGATGAAAAGCATCCTGAGCATAAACATGTCTCAAAATAACAGAGACTGATTCCTGGGCTAAAATGTCCACTTTGTCACTCACAATCTGAGCATCCTTGAGCAAGTTACTTAGCCTCTCTGATCTCTGATTTAATATCTGCTAGATACTGTAAAAAAGAAAATGCAGCTATGCATTTGTTGTGAAGTGAAATAAATTAGAATATAAAAAAATCTTTTGTAAACTGTAAAATGGTAGAAACATATTAAACAATGTGAAGAAAAGAATGCAATAAGAAGGAATAAAAGGACAGTAAAGAGGAATTGACCTTCATCCAAAACAACATGATACGGTAGATTTTTTTTCACAAGGGACCAGAGGAGGATGAATGTAGAAGTCCGATGGAATACATTTACTGTAGGCGATGATGGATTTAATTATATGGACTTCATTATATTTGTGCATAATAAGTACAATATAACTACACTGTAATTATCCTATTGAGCAATGTCAATGCCAACCCAGAGGCCACCATTGCCTTTGAGGTTTAGCATAGTTAGATTTTAGCTATATAAAAATGTTCTCCAAAATGTTTTAGGAAAAAGGGTGATTCTGGGGCCCACATGGTATAGTTTAGTTAACCTGAAGGGCCTGATCCCTTACTATGGGCTTCATAGGGAAACATGGGTGGATGGATGGATGGGTGGATGGATGTATGGATGGATGGATGATGGATGATGGATGTACAGTGGAGGGAAATAGGGAAAAAGGAAGGAAGGAAGGAAGGAAGGGATAGATTATGGAGGATAGGTAGGTAGATAGATAGATAGACAGATAGATAGATAGATAGAGAGACAGATAGATAGATAGACAGGAAGATAGGTAGTGTCTTCTGGTACCCTGAGAGCCCTATTTGCTTGAGTGCTTGTACTAAAAGAAGGAGTTTACATTTTCCAAAGTGCAAGATCTTCGTTACACATCATCTCCTTTGTCTTCACCACAAACCTCAGAAGCAGGCGCTATTTTCATTTTACACAGACCAAAGTGACACCCAGTGATGCTTAAATAACTTATCCAAAAGTCACATAAGCTGTTGGCAAAGTTGGGAATTGCACATAGGACATAAAATGTACAAATTTTCCCTCGTGATGCGCTTCTTCACAATTGCCTAAAAATGGGGAAAGAGGCAGACTTTGCAAATTTAGGTAACATTTTTCACGTTTCCACAGTGCTTGGTATGAAAACTAGATGTCGGGAAAAGAAGAGGAAAGACAACTAAAAATAGGATGACCAGATTTCCTGGTTGTCTGGGACAGCCCCCATTTCATTTACACTCATCATCTTGGCAAAATTATTATTTTTCTTTTTCCTGCTTTATCTCCCCAAATTTCCCCCCGGTACCTAGTTGTATATCTTAGTTGCAGATCCTTCTAGTTGTGGCATGTGGGATGCCGCCTCAACATGGCCTGATGAACTGTGCCATGTCTACGCCCAGGATCTGAACTGGTGAAACCCTGGGCCGCCACAGCGGAGCACACGAACTTCACCACTTGGTCATGGGGCCTGCCCCCCAAAATTATTGATACCATCCATTTGGTCTCAAAATATCCTAGTTTGGACCTTAAGTAGAAGCCACTTTTGATGAGCTGGACAGTTTATAATCTAGCTAGGAGTTATAGTCCAGTTAGTCTTAAAGAGATATTATATATATAATCTGTTTTCCAGTTAATTCCTCCTCCTAAATTACTGACTAAGTAAAGCCTTAAGTCTAAATGGGTATGTATGCTGCCGAAAAGGTGGGTTCCTAAGAATTTGTCAGTTCACATATCCTTCTCAAATTCACTACGTATGGCCATACCTGCTCATACTTTCTCATACAGTAGTGACAAGGGAAGAAAGTAGTGTAATTTGAGATGGCACCATGACAAGGAAAGCAAATGGTCTGGATTTTACATGCTAGCTTGAAACTCCCATTGGCCTGTAGCTGAATTTCACCCCTAGCTGTAGCCTGGCCCCTAAGGAGAATGGCTGGGCATATGCAGGCTTGTTTCCAGGGGTGCCCTAACCACTGCCACGGCTGCCCACCTGGCCTACCTGGATCTTCATCCTATTCCTGCTCGTCAGAGTTAATTTTGCACAAAGTACTACTTACACTGTTCCATTTTTCTGTTCAAAAGCCTTTTGCGTTTGCTCATTACTTGTAGTTAAAACTGCAATTTCCCGGCATGAGCTCTACAATATTCCTGATAGAATAGAATGAGTGTGAGGAGAACACGGCTCAGGTACCAAGCAACTGTGTGAGTTTGCCTGAGGTGTCTAACTCCTCCACGTCTCAGTTTCCTTATGTCGAAAGATGAGGTTGCAATAAACAGATTCAAAGAAGCTTTCCGATACTAACACACTGTCCGGGATTTGCCTTACTTCTCCTTGGCCTCTCTGACCTAGATAAACGTTGTTTTCTTTCTATTCTGCAGAATATTTTTTTCAATCTCTGCTCCGTGGTTTTGCTGAGACTGTTCTCCCCACTGGGAATGCCCTCTTCCCTTATTGCTTTCTATTCTTTCACCTCCCCTGCTCCAAAATGCGCTCCTCACCCAGATTTACCATGCCGCCCTCACCTGATGATGTGAACCAGTAACGCCCGTCTCCCCTTGACTCAAACCCTTGCGTAGCCATGCCAGCCCTAACTGATGCTGAGCATCCTCTGCTCCTAATTTAGATGGAAGATAGCTCACCCAAAAGCTGGCTCCATTCCTTTCATCTCTGACTCCCTTCTTGCCTGATCCTTCCACTGTGGGCTTCCATGAATATATTTCCAGTACTGCTTCTCCCATGAGTGTCACCCATAAATCCGACAGCCTACATTTGCCTACGTCTATCTAGATGGTGTACATCTACCTGTGTATCTAAGAGATGTCTCAAACTTACACGCCTCCCCCAACATCCCCCAAATCTCCTCCTTGAGACTTTCTCAAACCTGTAAGTGATACCATTATCTAGCTAATGGCTCAGATCCCCAAATTCCTTTTTCCGTCACCCTTGGCATCTAATTCACGAGCAACTTCTCTTGGCGATACCTTGAAAATACATTGCAAAGATAGTCACTTCTCACCATCTCCCCTGCTGCCACCTGAAGCCAAAATACGAAATCTCTCGTGTGGACTGTTGGTTACCCTGCACCTGTTTTGTCCTGCTACAGTCTAAATTCCACCCAACAATGACAGATGATCTTTTTAAATCTTCAGCATGATCCACAAGGGTTCTATCCACCCTACAAAGCCTGTGCCTTGTATTCATCCTTGTGTTTCAGTGTTTAACAGAGCACTGGCACCCAGCAGGCATTCAAATATTTGTGGAATGAATAAGTGAATGACCCACAGTGGAATCTGCCTGAACTATAACAAAACTGTCAGATCACTTGTTCATCCACGGAGCCTTGCATGACCACCAAGCCCAAAAGAGATAATTATCCATAAAATTCCGGAAGCAGTGTCCCTTTGTGCCTCTAATAAGGTATGTCTTGGTTATTCAGTGGCCGTCTCTTTACTTACCCTTCTTGACTTTATTTGGGGATGCTGGGGCCAGGACTCTGAAAACCACGTTTCTGCTGCTCATTTCTGCCAACAGGGGGCCCTGGAGGAAGACCAGGGTGTGGGAGCAGATTGGCTTTCTTCTGGTTTGCTCCCTGTTCCTCTCAACTTCACTCCAGTAATGGGTCTTCACCCTTGCAGGAGCCGTTGACTCCGTGTTCGGTACCCCTCACCTCCCACATCCCCACGTGCACACTCTCAGGATTAACATTCTCGGGCCTTCTTAGAGGGCTGAGTCTCAGCTCCCTGCAGGTCTTCTTCTGAGTTCCAGAGCACCTGTGTTAGCTGGGCCACCCTCTCTCCTCAGATCTGCGCCCCACTCAAGGAGGTCCCTCCGCCACACCCCCAGATTCTAACAGCACCTCCCTCTTCCTTTGGTTTCCCCAGCCTGGGAGGTAGTAATTGCTTCCTGACGTTAGTTTCTCTGTTTCCCTAGTGATCACCTTTTCAGTCATTCAATAGCTGTCCCACCAAGTCCTTCTATTAAATTCTGAATGTTAAAATACCTGGTGTGGTTTTTATTTTCCTGAGTGGGTACTGGCAGATAGGGGAATGTACACATCATTACCTTGTATCATTTCCATTCTCTCTCAGGGCACGTCTTGTTAGCTCAGAGAGATTGCAAGTTTGTTTTGAGTAGGAATTCCCCTCGCTTAGGCCTGCTCGTCCCAGCATGTGGCCTCACACATTGCAAATGGTCAATGCGTGTTTGATAATAGACTGATTGTGGTTTCAGAGTAAATTAGTTCGTCCTTCTGTTTTTAGAAATAGCATTTTTAAACCTTTCTGGGGAGAAGCTATCTTAATCTTCAAGCTCTCCAGGATGGGAAACTCTTCAAATGTTTATTTTAATTGTAAAATGTTTGCTTGTTAAACCATGCCTGAGTATCATTGCTGCGAGGAAGTGCTTCCCACACAGACCCGGCGGTAGGGACTTGCTCAAAGGGGAAATACTTGGATTGGAGAATAATGGTGATTTTGAAAATAGATGATGGAACTCGTTTCTCAAACAGGTCCCTGCTGTTTTCCAAATAACCCAATTATTTGACTGATCTCAAGTTTAGTTCTTTCTTTCTCTTTCCCCCTCCAGTTTTCTCTGTGTGTGGAGAGAAAGTCTATTTGTTCAATACATATGAATTTTTTCTCACGAATACATCTGACTAAAATCAGCTCTCCCGGAAAAAAAAAGGTGTATTAACTTTTTTTTTAAAAAAACGACATTATATTTTGGGACTGTGTGGCATGCCACTCCTGCCTCCCTTAGCAATGAAAAGTTGGAGTCCCTCAGACCTGGCAATGGAGCAAGCAGGGCCTTCGAAGCACCAGAAGATGGGGTTTGGGATTTGGTTTCTGGTGTGGAAAGTGTCAGGAGTGAGCCCTCTGCAGTGTGCCCAGTGCCTTGGCTCCTCCCTAATGAGCACATGGCCCAACCTCAATGACCAGATGGCAGTCCTCCATTGCCTTGTTGGCACTTCATATTGTGTTTGATCTTGTAGAGCCCTGTCCTGAACCAGAGCCCACTTGGCTGTATTCCTGAACCCCTACTAATTATTATAATCCTCTTACCTCGAGACTGGATAGCATGCTCTTTAGCCCTTCGCCACTATCTCCCCACCACCCTCAGCTTGGCCTCCATCCTCCCATACACACTCCTGACTCCTTGGAGGAGAGATTTTGATGCCCCTTTGAATACTGATACATGGACTATTGGCTACTTCCCTTCCGCCTGGTGTACTCCTGGGGCCCTGGTTCCCTCTGGTTTTGATTTGTTTGATTTCCTCTTCTCCTGAGGTCTCTGTATGTCCAATTACCAAGCCCACATTGGCAGTGATCCTATAGATCATCATACTAATTAGAAGGAACTCCCCACTGTCCCTACCATCTCCTGGGGAATGCTGAATTCATCTAGCAGCCTGGAACAGATCGCTTGCCCTGACCAGTCAAAATGCACTAGCCACATCCTTGAAGAAATTTAGGTCTTACACTTTTGTTTAGCAATGATTAGCTATTTCACCCTCCAAGATTTCATTTTCAACCAAATAGATGCTCCATTCTGACTTTAAAATAACAGCACTGATTTCTATATAGAGTATATGAAATTGGTCTTCTTACTCTACCATTGCATCTTCTTACGCTACCATTGCATCTCAATGAATAAGGATACAACAAAGGATTCTTTTTTCCTAGCTTGTGACATCTTCTTATAGGTCTATCAATTGTATTTTCCAATAACAATGATATAGTGTTTACATTTATTGTCATTATATGTCAAGCAAAATTTTTAGTGCTATTCACACATTAATTCATATAATTCTCAAAAAAATGGGTTTTATTATTTTCTCCATTTTACACATAAGGAGACTGAGCAACTTGCTAAGTTTACCACTTAAGTAGTCAAGCCCTTGAGTACTATTCTATGCCACTTCTTGAGGTGATGCAACTCCTCTCTATTTCTTTTTCTTCTTGATTCTCAGCACATCCCACAGGACAGAATGGTGAGCCTCAGCCTGGCATCCTTCCAGCGTGGTGAACTGCAAGGTTCTGGAATCTTAAACACCAGGAGTCGGTCCCAACTCTTTTCTCTCATATGCAAGCTGTGTGACGCAGACAAATTACTTAACCTCTCTGAGGCTTAGTTTTCTCAAATGTTGCCTTTTCTTTTTTCTGATACCACTTTTGACACCACATGGGTGTCCAACAATTCAATTCAGTTTGGACACTGACTACTTGGCGTTAGCGCAGACCTTGCTGAGTTAAAGGCTCAGTCTCACAAGACTGCTCCTACTTCAGACATCAGTCCTGAGGGCCACCTATACTTCTGATGAAGCAGCTATGAATCCAAAGTTTCTACTGTCACCTTCTCAGGTTCGATAATTCACTAGAACAACTCACAGGACTCAGATAAACACTTTCCTTACGTTTACTGATTGATTATGAAAGATACAGCTCAGAAATAGTCCAATGGAAGAGATGCACAGGAAAAGTTTGGGATGAGGTGGTGGCAGTGGCACAGAGCTTCCAAGCCTCCTCTTTGGGGACGTTACCTTCCCAGCACCTCAATGTGTTCACCAAACCAGGTCTCCAAACTTAGTCTTTTAGGGGTTTTTATGAAGGTTTTAGTACTCCTGGATGTCAGGAGGAACGCTAGAAGGTCCAACTCTCTCATCCTGGCTGAGTCTTCCTAGTGACCAGCCCCGTCCTGAAGCTATCTAATGAGTCATCTCGTTAACACACCAAAGACGCTTATCACTCTGGAAACACCAAGAGCTTTAGCAGCTCAGAGCCAAGAACCAGGAACAAATATATATTTTTCACTATAGCACATTTGCAATATAAATCCATGCAATGTCTATCTCATGGATTTAAATTAGACAGACTGATAAAATTGATGCATTTGGTACATGGAAAGCCTTCAAACAAACGGGGGTTATTCGTATTCTTCCTCAAGTGGCCTCGAGGGCTGTCCTATTTCTTTGCTTTCTGTGTTGTAAATCACACCAGGCACAGGACATGACTTTGCTATTTATTTGAGAATCTGTAGCACATTTAACATTTCATGTTCAAATGGGCTGTCATTCTCTGTCAGAGGCAATATGTCTGCCAAGCATGAAAAGTGGTAATATAATCTTGAGCTTTCATTGAGCACTTACTGCATGAAGCATGCTATAGATACCAAGAGGTTCAAAACCAAAGGTGCTTTCTTAAGTTCTCTCTTGCCATCACCCATCTGGCAGGTTGCACACGACTCAATGTCTGTGCTACCTTCAAATTCATATGTTGAATCCTAACCCCCAATATGGTGGTATTAAGAGAAGGTCCTTTGGGAGGTAATTAGGTCATGAAAGTGGAGCCCTCCTGAATAGGATTAGTGCCCTCATAAAAGGCACCCTAGAGAGCTCTCTCACCTTCTCTCCACCATGTAAAGACATACTTAGAAGCTGGCAGTCTGCAACCCGGAAGAGGGCCCTCACCAGAACCTAACCCTGCTGGCATCCTCATCTCGAACTTCCAGCTTCCAGAACTGTTGGAAATAAATTTCTGTAGTTTAGAAGCCGCCCTGTCTGCATTACTTGCTAAAGCAGCCTGAACTGGCTAACACACTAGTTGTCCTCCAATTTACCTTCACATCCCATTTAAAACATAACCCCATTGTTTGCGTTCTTGCTTTTATCAGTAATACCATCCACACCCCAGTATCTGCTGAAATGCCCGTCATGGTTTAAGCACCAGTTCCAATGCCATCTCCTCCAGGAAGTCCACTTCTCAAGGACAGTCCCTCAGTAGAATTAGCCCTTGCTTTCTGCATCGTAATGCAACATCTTGATCCCCTCTGGCATCAATTATTTGAGAATTAGTGTGCAAGTTTTATAGAGCTACTGACTTGAGAATTCCTGGAAGACAAAGGCGTAACCCCACTCACCTTCCTAGTAACCCAATGTTCTGCACAGAGTGGGCTGGGAATGGATGTCCATTGAATTCAATAGACTCAGATCTCATTAAGCATGCCTAGCTGTGATCAACTGTAGTTACGAACTCCTTCTGTAGGCTTAGCCCACTCAACTCCAGTCACTGTTGACCAGGGCACGCCTCCTTGAGGTACTTCACCCCTCTAGCAAGTGAGGTCTTATATAGTCTGGCTGCTGAGTCCCGTCAGTAAGATCAGAGCAGCTGTCAGAAACATCCCTTCGCCTTGAAAGTCAAAACTATGATCAGAAATTTGTTTGGAAGTAGGGTAAATAACATTGGACTATCTCCGAGGGAAAGACAATTGGATCATCTTAGTTCCACTTCTCTAGTATCCTGAATTCTCTTGTATTTTGAATTCAACTTCTTTTCTCTTTCTGACTTTCTCTCTGTTCCACTGTGTCTCTCTACCTCCCCCTCTCTCTCTCTCTCTTTTTGCTTCTCTGTTTTCCTGCCTCTGTCTTTCGGTCTCTCTTTCTTGACTCCTGTCTCTTCATTTCTCTCCTCTCCCACAATACTGAATGCAAAAACTAGCCAAACCTTGATCTTTGACCTTTCCTTTTTCTAGCCTCTACCAACTCTCTTCTTTCTTCAGTGAGGCTAGTAGAATTGATTGGAGTCTAGGTTTCTTTTTCATCAATCACATTCCAGCTGGACTTTTGTCATATTATCCCTCTACCTGCTTGATTGGACTCCGGTGTTTCCCCAATCTCCGCAGCCACACAGACATGCAGACCGTTTTAGGAGAGTTTAATTCCACAGATGGTTAATCTCATTTTTTATGTGTTGATTTTTCCTAGTTTCTCTCACAGAGGGTAATTTACTTCTAAGTTCCAAGAGCACTTTACTGTAACCTCTCATTTACTGACTATAATAATAATAATAACCGTCATTTATTGGGTGCTTATTATGCATCAATCACAGTGTTAAGTGCTTTGTGGAAGATCATTGATTTAATTTCCACAATAACCCCATGAGATGTGGGTTTTGTTTGTTTTTTAAATTTAAACGTTTTTTTTTGCTTTACTTTACACATGAGAAAACCAATGCTTAGAGACATTAATTAAATTTCCAAAGACCCTAAGGGGACCTTGACTCTTAATGATCTCCCTTTCTGGCATTATCCTTTTGAGCTTATTGGACTGGACAGCACCTGCCTCAAAGGCCAGTCCTGCAGTCAGGGCAGGGTCTGTGACCCTCTTCCCACCCAAAGTCCCAGCTATTCCCAGCTGTTTCTCCTTCACCCTTGTCCCAGGACAGGTAGGCATCATCACCCCTGTAGAACCGCCTGCTCAAGCTATGACAAGGATTTGTGCGTAAAGAGGGACACAGCTGGGGTGCAGCTTAGATTAAATTCCAACCTAGTGATACAGGCAGTACATTCAAAGAAGTACCGAGAATGTTGAGATGATAGAAGTTTGGGGCGTTCAATGCCATTGTCACACAGGAGATGGGCCCTGAAGAAAGACTATAACTGTTACGGATAGAGAAGAGTTATAAGGGTCCCTCAGATGGGAAATGGCCTGAGCCAAGTTTCAGAGGCAGGAATGCACCTGCCACCTTGGGGAGACAATGAGAACAGTGTTGTCATAGAAGAATCAGGGGAAGATACTATTTGAAGAATTTGACATCAGATGATGAAGGTGCATAGAATGACAAGAAAAGAAATCTAGTGCCCACTGCCTGTATCCAGAAGTCCATTTGCTACTAATAGGATTTCCACATGTAAAGAGTTCATAGGTTAAAAGATTTTCCTTTGTCTATCAGGAATCAGGGGCCCTCAGACATGGTTTATAGTTCATCTAATGTCACCTAGAGGCCATGAGGTAAAGAGAACGACAATTGTTTTCCTGCAAGTTTTCTGAATTGTACAAATTAAACACATATTATTTTATTCAAAAATTATATATATTAAATTTTCTAAGCCTGAGGCAGAATTCACCAGCATGTGGATGCTGCTTAAATTCATTGTCATTACCATGCACAAGCCAACCATGATTTCTTATTTTGTCAACCATGACACTTTAGTTACTTTAGTGGTACATATCTATGGGATATGCAAATTAATTTATCTTTAACTTAGACAGCAAGCGATATGACGGCGAAGGACTTATCTCAAATATTGGCACTTACACAGAGCTCCATGCTACTATCAAAATGACCTTTCTAGCAGGCAAGGAATTAACCGTGTTCCTCCCCAACTTAAAATTTTCCGATGAGTCACCACAGATGTAGGGTCCAATCTCTCCAACATGGCACATGCTGCATTCATATCTGGCCACGGTACACCTTGAACCCAAAAGCCTAGTCCTAGTCACTCTTTCCAATTCATCTCATCTCTACAGATTTGCATATGCCATTGCTTCTGCCTGGAAATACCCTCTCCTAAAAACGTATGGCAGAGTTTCAAAAAGAATTCAGTAACTGATCTAACATTTGTATAGTTTGTCGCACTTTATTACATTTATTAAGCATTCATTATTTTTCTCAGCACTGGGTCTGTATAAGCCTCAGAGGAGTGTGTTAAGGGAGACATTATGACTCTCTCCATTTTATAGATGAGAAAACTGAGGTCCAAGGATCATAAGAAATCTTTTCAAGGGAAAAATCTACAAAGTGCAGAGTCAGGATTTGAAGCCAGGTACCTGTGTGTGCTCTTAACTTCTAAACCACACCACCTGTTACGTGAGCATGGGAGGCCCCTGGGAGGGGTGTTGGGCACAAACCACAAACACAATCTTGCTGCAGAATGCAGAATCCACCACCGCCTGGGGACCTGTAATAAAGAATAACATATGTCCAGAAAGATGAGTCCAGAAAAACTGTCTCCCTGGGGAAGGAGCAGTTGCATTTTCTTACCCGAAAATTCTCTTCTCAGAGGTGTCTGTAGCAAATGCCTTTTCTTTGGTAGATTCTGCTCCAAGTGTGAGCTTTCAATGCCCAATAGGTCTAGCTGAATATTTGGCCCGTTGCCTGATCTGAGGCGGGCTCATAGATTTCCTTTCCTCCTCCGTGTCTCCGGGGAATAGCTCTATTCACACAGTAGTATGCCTCATCTCTTCCTGCCTCAGTTTTAAATGGGGATGTCAATATCACTGCACAAAGGCTCACGGATCACCAGGGAATTGGCAATCCCATCTGTAAAGGGCCCTTTACACTGAGGAGACTGAAAAGCTAGGGTGTGATGTGGCAGAGGAAAAAGAAATGAAGCCTAGAGTGAAATCATTGTTTAAAAAAACAGCGTGTCCCAAAGCGAGCTCTGCAGAATATAATCCTGCCAGATGCTCTCTGATAAAATGTTTACAACTGATGAACCATTAGTTTTTTAAGTTTTGTAAATACTACTTACTACATCCCTAACTTAGAGATTCACATTCTAGAATACAATATTAAAGGCTCTGAGAAGTCCTGCAATATGAACTTCAACCCAAATTTCTGAATTCATTTGGACGCAGAAGGTCTCTTCCCTCATCCTGGATTTACATAAGATCTATAAATAACCCGCAGAATTAACATTCCATGAATCACAGTTTGGGGAACTCTGACTTAAAGCACCTGCTTTAATTGCCTATTTTTAGACTGTGAGGGAGTATCTAGAATTGTACCCTTGGGAAGAAGAAAGGTTCAACTCACAAGTGCTCTGTATTAATAAAATGGTTATTAGAACAGCTGGCTTCGTCTTCCTTTTCTGAACCTGTCTTAAGTTGCTTGCCATCCAAGCAGCTACTACCCCTAACAGCCATGGGACAGGGAGAAGTAAGAATACGTCCCATGCACAGCTCTGGCTACCGTCTTTTTCTTATGTGAAAGTTTTCTCACTGGTGCCTCTTTACCATGTCTCTTCTTTTGACTAGTTTAGTTCAAGTCATTTCACTAGAGGTATTGAATAGTCACTTAACTATCTGCTCTCAGTTTCACCCTGATCAAGGCCAAATGGAATGCACATCATAGAACCATTTGTTTTCCTAAAACGGTACTGTGATCAAAGATAGGATCAGGTTCTCTTACTCTTCTACCACTTTCTGTTTATTGGCCTGGTAACTATATTGCCTTCTCATGGTTACAATGTAGCTGGGGCAGTTCAAGGCACCAATAATGTTAAAGAAAGGGTTATTTCCTCCTTGTTACTAGCTGAATTGTGCCACTTCAAAATTCTTACGTTGAACTCCCAACCCCCAGTACCTCCAAGTGTGACCTTGTTTGGAGATAGGGTCATTACAGAAGTGATGAAGTTACGACAGAGTCATTAGGGTGACGCCTAATCCAGAATGACTGATGTCCTCATAAAAAGGAGAACTTCGAACACATAGGCACACATACAGAGAGAACATGATGGGAACGTGAAAACGGCCATCTAAAAGCTGCGGAGAGAGCCTTGGAACAGAACCTCCAGAGACCTCGGAGGGATCCAACCCCGCTGATACCTTGATTGCAGACTTTTAGTCTCCAGAACTTTGAAGCAATACATTTCTGTTGTTAAGCCAGCAGTTTGCAGGACTTTGTTACATCAGCTCTAACAAGTGAATACGTTCTCTCTTCTTCTTAGTTTGGAAGATCTATCCCAGAATTTCCTCAGAAGCTTTCTCTCTATTGCCCATAATTGAAGCATGAGTCCATGATCAAGAAGTAGGAAGGGAAATGGAATTACATGATTCAACTAAACAGATTATTATCCGTCTCTGGGACTGAAAAAGGAGTCACCTTCTCTTAGCATACGGGATGGTGAACTCCTGAAAAAAAAAAACAAAAAACAAATCAGAGCTGTGTCAACACGACCCAGGACAAAGGCATGGCTCTTGAAGGGGTAATTTCAGACACCGGGTGCCAGGCGCTGCACAAGACACTGGGACTTCAAAGATTAATGAAAAAGGATCCCTGTTCTCAGAGGCCCTGGAGAATAACACTGAGATTAAGAAGAAATCAAGGAAGCAGGAAAAGAACTAGGAGAGATGTGTACAGTGAAAGCCAATGGAAGAGAAAGTTCGAGGAAGGAGAGAATCTGTCCAGTGCTGCGGACAGGACAGGTGAGATGAGGTTTGAGGAGGAAACAGTAGATTTGGCAAGTGAGGCATCAAGGTGACTTTATTAAGCACAATTTCAATGAAGATTTGGTGCAGACAAAGTGCAGACTGCAACAGACTCGATGAGCCCATGGGAGGGAAGGAATTAAGGCAACATTGTTGTGCGTCATTCTTACCTGTAAGTTGTGGGTCACTTTGCAGTTAAGGTGCAAATATGGTGAGAAAAATGCCAAAAGAGGAAACAGCACTTAGGAAGGTGTTGCTATTGCTTCCACAGCTGCTGTGGAGGTTTTTAAAATGGGAGATATGTTACAAGATTTGTGAGACAATGAAAAGGATTCCATAGAAGAGGATTGTGGAAAATATATTTTAGGTCTCTCCCTAAAAAGCAACAACTTACTCCTATTAATTCACACCATTAATAAGGCCAAGCCCTTCTTTCTCATTCCTCTCATTTCTTTCTTTCTGAAGAGAGCTTGGTTAGTGCCATGGCCCCGGCCCCTTGCCACTTCTCTCTTTAGTCCGTTTCCATAGTTAGGCTGCACTATCTGAATAGCCACACATAGCTTCATCAGCTCTTCCTTTTCCTCTTGAGAACACGTGAACCCATGGAAATAAAGAGTTTCCCAGTGTTCCATGCTCATCCCTCTCACGTGCAGGGCTTGCTCTGCTTCAGAATTGCCCATCACTCAGTAGATAAATATTTCTGCTGTGCCGGTTAGCTTAACAGGCTGATTTAACTCTCATATTCAGCTATGTCTTCTGACTTAGCCATTGCTGATAATGAAGTGATGACTGGCCTCCATCTGGTTTCTGCCTTGCTTTATTTATTTGTTTCAAAAGTAAGGTAGGGACAAAAGGTTCTGATTAATGGCTCTTTCATCTCCATGACTATACACATAGCCAGAGAAATTGGGCATCCCTTTGGAAACCATCTTTTACAAAGAACAGCTCAGATAACAATCCAGATATCAAAGTTATATATCTAACGTTGCTTTCCCCATCTCACGAAACGGCAAAAATGGCCTGGAAATTTCCAGGCGGTTTGTGGAAAACGCCTGATGCCATATAGACACTTTCTCTACCTTTCTAACTCCTTCCTTATTAATTATAAACCACAGATTTATAATACATATAGTTACTACAATACCTCTAATTAATGACTGTTGAATCAGTGAGTCTTATAATGTCTTACAAAAATCGATTTATTTACTAGTAGGCAATACTACTTCCATTTATCTGTGAACATCTTTTCTAATACTTCAAATCTGAGCAGGGGTCTTGGTGTGGTAAAGAGAATAATAAGCACTAAATAAAGATTGGCTAGGTGGACTGATAGAGGAATGGAAAAGATAAACACATTAATAGCTTCAGACTTCCTGAAGAAAAGCAGCTGAACTTAAGTATCTTCGGCTTCCTACTCATGGGATCGTGAACACATGTTCTTTTCAAGGAGCCATCTCTCTCAGGTTGGATTCTGCTGTTTATGTACTTACAGAACTCACGTATATATCTGCATGAGCATTTCCAAAATCCCAGCCTCACCTCCAGCTTCTCAATCCTGACGGCAAGCATTTACATTACTGAGCAGCTGGAGACTACACAGATGCCCAAGACAACAGTTTCTGTAGGAAATGTAGACTGCCTCTAACATTGATTAAATCAAGACTGCTCAGATTATCTCAGCTCACAGACCAATCTCCTTAGGAAATGAGCCCAACACATTAAGCACATCAATGTCCCAATGTGTACCTCTGCGTCAGACAGGATTTGACCACACAAGCAGAGCCACTGTGAGTGACGTAGAATAGGGAGTTATTATAAGGGTTAGACGTTAAGCTATATGGAAGCTGGTAGAGGAGTTTATAATTGGGTCTAAATCAGAACAGGTCAACCAGACCAGCAGTTGGGAATAAAAGATGGGTGTGGACAACAGCAAAGACAAACTGGAACCTGTGAAGGGGAACATGAATCCACAAGGAAAACAGAAACTCATAAGGACAAACTGGAATCCTCCTCTTTCTCTCAGCACTTGAAACCCGGGTGCTTGCTGTGGGTGACATGCAGGAGAAGCTGGCGTCCTTGGCCCTGGGGTTACAAGCACTCTTGGATGAAGACTTAGAAAAGCTGCAGGAGGAGAGTCAATGAGAGCTGGAAGAGTTGGAACTCGGTGCTTTTCCACACCATGATAGGAGTCAATAGATCAGCAACAGTGTGCATGAGCTGTCCCAGGGCCTAATTTCTTACACCAACCTTCCTAGAATGAAAATATGTGGCTTCCAATCCACTTTCCAAATGTCTCTTGTGACTGTCAAAGGAAGAAGATCACAGGAAATAATTTCTATTACAGAAATTGCAGAACAAATTGTTGCAGAATAAATCACTCCAAAACTTAGTGGCTTAAAAGAAGAACAATCATTTTATTATATCTCAGTTTCTTTGGGTCAGGGATTCAAGGGTTCCGACTTGGGATCTCTCCCACAGTTACAGTAAACAGTGGTTGGATTTGGAAGAATAGGAAGGTGGAGCAGATGGGGACTACAGTTCCAGGACCTTTCTGTGTGGTGTCTCCACGCTGGCTAGTTTGGGTCTCCTCATATTAGTCGGGCTGCTAAGAAGCATTGCGTCTACCATACGATTTGTTTGAAACAGCCCATCAAGATTCCAGGGGAGGGAAATGAAGGTTCAGCTCTTGATGGAGGAGTGGTAAGGTTCTAAAAGAGCACATGGGATGGGAAATATTCTTGGCACCCTTCTTTCTTTCACTACACCGAACCAAAAGTCGCAAATGGAAATAGCTCTTGAGCATTTCCACCTTGTTCATTCTCCAATAATTGTTGAAGGCAAACAGTAACAACAATAAATATCAGGTTAACGTAAATTCTGTTTGTAGTTTTTGACATAGTCTTGATGGATCCCTAAGCGTTGTCATGATGATGCCTGCTATAAATATTTTTCTTAACATTGAAACATTGCATATCTAGGAAATGAGACATCAGAGAGAAACATGAAGCCCACACTAAAATTATTATAAATAATTTTAAAGTAGTTATTGTTTAGCCTCTCTGGGCCTCAGTTTTCTCATCTGTGAAATGAAGGCACTCTGCTCAAAGGAATTTTCTTGATCTTCCACACACTTACTGAATCTCTAATAAATAAGATTATATTAAAACACTCTCTACAACATGCAAAACTATTGACGGTTTTCTTACCAAATGATACAATCACTTTTTAGCAATGGTATCTTTGCTTAGTCCTTCCTGCATTTATATGTGAGAACTAAAGAGCAATATTAAGAAATATAACTTTTTGAATCTCCTTCCAGTCTTTTTGGTTTTCAGATATGAGCAGTGTGTTTTATCTAAAGCAAAGTAATACTTGATTCAAAGATAAACCAATTTTAAGAAATGGAGATGGATTACTGAAATATTTACTGTTCAAAAAAGAAAGGAAAGCTGCTATAATTCTCCTACATTTCTCTTCATTATAACCCTCCAGAATGTTTTCTCACATAGATTGCAAAGGAATCATGGGAAGAATCTAGCAGAGGGTTTTGATTAAATGGTATGTTGAATAAACAATACTGAGACATTTTAATGAGGTCAGATAAAAGGGCTATGCTGAAAAGAAATATTTTAAAGATCACTTTGAAGGCTATATCCTTAAGTAGTTTCCTGGAGACTTGGGCTCTATTTCTCCTCCTTGTGTCATTATCTAAAGATTTTAAAGTCTCTCACTTGTTTGGCTACCATGAATGATCCATGGCTCCTTAGCACGTAGATTTCCATTGCTGGATTTCTAAAAATCATTGAGGCTCATTCTAATGAAATCCACATAAATAAACACCCTGTTCAGAGTCAACGGCTTTTAGTCACTTTTTCACACAAGTCAAAAACACAGCTAGTAGTGTGCCTATAGCTCTTTATGAAGTGATGCCAAAACATTGCCTCTTGCCTGTGATGGCTGCTGATAGCCATAGACTTATAGGACTACAAAAGCCAATTAGAGACTTTTGAGGCCAAGAAACAGACTTGGGAAGTGAAATGTACATACCAAACTCACAAAACCAATTAGCAACTGGTGCTGAATCTGACCTTAATATGATTAGCAAGGAAATGGAGTGGAGCTAACAAAAGGCAGGATCCTTATGCACAGCAGGCATGGAAACAAGGGGAAACAAGAGTCAGAAGAAGCCAGTCAGGATGGCGGGCAGAGCCTGTCAGTATGTTCAGCAAATAAAATATGGCATTGTGGATTTAAGAGGTAGGATGGTCTGAGTTGATATAACGGCCCAGGGTGAACCTGTGGAGATTGGTGACATAAGTGGAATGAAGTCAAGGAACCAAGACAAGCAAGGGTGTCAGTTGGGTCATTGACATACATACTAAAACCCCCAGATGATGACAACATGCAGTAGAGAGGAAGGTTGTGAGTTTTCAAAGTATAACTGGTTTAGAGGACTGAAGAGGAGGTCGTTAGATGACAGGAGCAATGAGGGGATGAGCCTAGAATAGCCAGATGCAATGGATTTCAGGGGACCAAGTGTTCTCTCAGGGGATCGGAGATGTAATGATTTGGGATGGGCATGGGAAAGCTAGAAGCAGGCCCGCTTCTGACGCAGAGATATCTGAGTCTTGGGAAAATGAACTTCTACACTTAAGTGAGCCACAGAGAAATTTGATCTCTGAGAGAAACAAGATTCAATGAAGACGACAGGGTAGAGGGAAGGTGCTTGGAAGAAATGAGGATGCACAGGAGTGTGTTTAACCATAGGAGGAAATCTCCAAAAGGCAAGAGAGAGATTTGAGAGGGAAGGTTGTAGTAAAAACTTGGGTCTGAGAAGTGGAACCAGGGAGCTGTGGGGGGATGTTACTACCCTTCAGTTAGAAACATAAAAGATGAAAACACGTGGGCACTTCCCATAAAAAAAAATGCAATCTATTTGAGATGATTGTCCTAGTGAATATAGCTATCATTAAACCTAAATATTACATCCATTATATACATATGTATATGTCCATATAGCAATAATACATGTATATATCCTTTTTCATTTATTTATTACTTATTCAGAGATAAATCTTATCTCCCCATCTAGATTTTAAGATACTAAAAAAGGGACTATGTTGTATATCAATGGCATTAGCATGGATTGATGTCAAACTTAGATGGGTCAAACCAAATTAAGATTACCTGAGAATGCTCGCTCCTCCCCCATTTATTTTTCATTTGCTGAAAAGAAAATTAATATATTTTCTTATCTGAGATTCCTATGAATCTGTCAGTGTGACCCAGCATGTTGATAAATGAAGTTGAGGACAGCTTGGAAATGATCCACATCTCTTTCATTTAACTCACTGAACTCGCGTTCCTGATTTCAGATTGGGGTCAGCTTTGGAAGTTCCACTTCCACACGACAGCTCCTGTCAACTGTGATGTTCCAAAAGGTTGTTGCCTCTTTCCAATTCCATCTACATTTCACCATGCCAGCCCTCTGGAACCTGAAAATGCCACAAAGCAAAACTGGGATGAATCCAGGAAAGGCTTTTCTTTCATTTACAAGAGAGTTCAGAAATTAGACAAGGAGAATTAGCCAGCCTGGGCAGCTTCTTTAGAAGTGGTAAATCTAGAACCACTTGGATTCAGGTCCAAATGTGTAATTCATTCTGATGGGAAGTCCAGTGTCACTGAAGTAACTCCATCATTGGCATTGCTTATTGGTTAAAATTGTGAAAGGCGATTATGAACACGTCTCCTAAAAGAGGTGAAAATAATCAAGCCAAGTGGATTTACTCATCGCAGGTCATTGTTCTATCTTTGCTCCATAAGACCATTATGTCGTGGTAGACAGTGCTTCCCTTGAAACACGTTGGTCTATTCCCAGCTTCTGACTGAATGATGCTTCTACGCCTACTAAGAAAAGAGAAGACTTGAAGAGAATCCTTTCTTTTGTCCCACTCAAATCTCTAAATTCCCAAGTTAAACCTGTTCTTCTCATTATTATCTTCAATGCATATCTCTAGCAGGAGTGGTGTCTAAGTTTTATGTAGATGCCTGGAGCCCTAAAGACTATATTCTTTTTAATCCATCAGACAGCCATATAGACTGAATCTAAAATCTGTTGCTTTGATTTATTTGTTTTCTGTTTTGCATCAAAGCACATGCAACATGACAATGGGGTCTTTTGCTCCTATGACAACTGCGTCATATGGAATTCTTATTTCCTGGTCACACTTAGCTGATAAGCCATATGGCACCAACGAATTGGGAAGAGTCTGAGTAAGCTTTTCCAAATACAAATTATTATTCATATTTCCCTAAATTATGCAAATGATACCATTCATTTCCCCACCTAATCCTCTCTGGAGATACTCCAAGGTTGGAAATGAAAGAAATTCGTCTTTCAAATATATGTAATTCACATTTATTGCTTTTGACAGCAAAGGGTGGGATGGTTAGATACTACAGTAGTTAATACTTAATCATATCACTTCTGCAACAAACTTATCTAGGTGCAGCACACTCCACAACAGCCATGACAAGCTGTCCTCTTGGTGGAATCAAAATGCAGGCAGCTCATATTTCTCAACTGCATTTTAACGTAAGTGAATTTATGGTAGATGAAGGAGAAAAGAGGATCAGAAGCGAAGAGGGGAAAAAAGACCTGTCTAACATCTCTGGGGACAGAAACACTGATCTTGCCATTTAGCAGCTTCCTATGGAATAAAGGTCAAGTTCTTGAGAATGACAATGAGACTTTCAATAAACTAGCTTGCTTTTCCTCTATACCTGCTCATATTCCCTAAAGCATTCTTACTCTCTGCATTCTCCAAATCCTGGCGTCTCACAATTACCTCCACTTGTGCCTTTAATATTTTCTCTATTCATCTTTTAAGACTTAAATCAAATGTCATGAGATTCATGGAATTTTTCATCCTTCCTCAGCAAGAAATTATCCTTCTCTTCTCTGTAATGTCATAACACATTTAACCTCTGCCATAGCATTTATCTAGACAAAACTTGTAATTTTGTAATTGGCCAGCACGTCTTACTTTCCTGAGGTTTATATCCAGGGATCTGAGGAAAAGAAAAAATCGTGGTTTGACAAAAGCCAAAACAAAAATTTGAAAATACTACTTAGAACAGTCACATAGTAGATGAACAATTTTTAAAAACTAATGAATGAATTAACGAATGAATGAATATCTAGTCTGGTAAATTGTAAGCTCCATGAAAGAGGGGACTATGTCTCCAAGGTATAGATGGTGTTTTCCAAATTCTACCCTGAAAAAAATCTAGCAAGGCATCTTATTCGTGATAGAGTTTAATGAATATAAGTGGGAGTTACATTGAACTGGGATGGCCATAATGGGTGATTGAGATGAGTCAGATGTGATAGGCAGTTCCAACAAGAGACCTTAGACTTTACAGCTCTGAGTTCAAGAACAATGAGAGCTATCTGGTACTCTTGAAAAAAAAAAAATCTGACTGGGGTAGACCTAAGATAAAAGTCTTCTCTATTATGACACCTAAATTTTGATTCAACAGATATTTTAAGAAGTATGGAATGTACTCTCAAGAAAAGCTTAAAAAGAAAAAGTGAGCAGTCATGAATTTTATTTAAATTACTCATAAATAAAAGAAGGGATTATAATGCAGTTAGAGAAATGGAACATTTTTTAGTTCAGAAACGAAATTCAGGCTGTTTGCTTGCAATTTTTTGGAATTTCTACCAAGGAATAGGAGTCATCAAAAACTGTAGGTAAAGCAGTTAAATAGAGGTAGTAAACGAGTCTCCTAAACAAAGGGCCAATCTAACTTTCCTTCGTATCTATCCAAGAGTCAGTATGAGTAAACGGACAGTGTCTTGACAAAAACCACAAACAAAGCAGCACAGTGGGTCATAAGTCAAAAGAAGAGACTCAATAAAGATTTCTATGAAATTTCAACTACCGTAGAACCCTATACACCCCCTTCAACATTTATAACAACTTGGAACTCGGAGAAAAAAACTAACTTTGAAATAAAGTGCCTACCAAAACTCCGTTCCACTCAATGGTGTTTGCTTAGCCATTTTAACACTATAATGCTCTTAATCCTGCAAGTCATTGTATGATAATCATTAAAACTTTCCAGTCATTGGGACCACATTGCACCCCAAAGGACCACGCTGAAGTACATAAACAAGCAGCATCTCAGAAGATTTGGCTGTTTCTTTGACACATCAGCTTGACCCATCCCTCTCCCCTGACTTCTGTGACTGCAGGGCCTTGGCTGACTCAGCATCAGCAGACACTAATCTGGACATGCACGGCCAAACAAAACCTGGCTATTGCTTCTTCCTCTATAGTCACAACCTGCATGAACGATGGCTCATGAATCCCTCCAGCTTTCTTTGCAGAATATCAGCAACATATCTATGTGCCTACCTTTCTGGGAGTTTTGGGAAGATTAATGAGATAACAACTGTAAAGCAGTCTGAGACGTTGGAGAGCAAAGGAAGGTAATAAAAATGCTATGATTCTGTGTTTTTTGTATATTTTAATTGCACGCCTAATTTCTAGAACACAAACAGAAAAAAAAATGTCAATTGTAATGAGTGAATCATGAAAGAAATTAGCTCTGTTGCTATGGCAAGTCCCATCAACACAATAAAATGGGCATTTTGCCTTTGTTCTCCTCCCTAATAGGTGAGGGCTGAGTCAAGTGTTGTTTTTCTCTGGTCATTACGATGATCAACGCTTTGAAGACCATTTAATCAGTGTGGTGCCTCATGTTGGCCTAGAAGTAAATTCTAAACCTGCAAGCAGATATTTCCAAAAGGAGTCCTCTACCTTGCAAATTATTATTCTTTCAGTGCAGGAACTTCTTAAATCATGATTTCTTGAACTTAAGTCATTCTTGCACCACCTTCCAATTTTTGTCATGCCTATAATACCACCAGTAATGTGAATTACCTAAAATCTATCTTCATATCCTAAGCAATACTATCCACAAAATGAGGTTTGATGTGTTAGTTATAATTTCATACACAATGAAATATGTAGTTTATTATATATAAAAATTAAAAAATGCTACCTGAGATTATCTCACACAACACCAAGGTTATTATGCCATATTCTGAGGAATATTGTTTAAATATATTACTGAAAACCCAGCTGCTTAAGAAGAGGCTCAGGAACGGGTCCAGCCTTACATTCACGTGAGTCCTACAGTGTCTAGGACATATTTATCAAGCACATGATGTTTAAAAAATATAGGCTCAGTAAAGAAACAAACAAATTCATAATCATTAACTCTTATGCTTTATCCACTTTCTTTGTTCTTATTCTAAAAGATGTAGGTTGATCATTAGCAAATGCTTGTTAATCTCTCTTACGTATGTGCTTATATGATCATTAGCAACTTTTGACTTAGGTATTTACAGCAGCAAACACCAATTTGAGTGGAAAAAAGCAAGGAGAAATGCAGTCCTCTTTATTTGTTAATTTGTGTGTGTGTGTGTGTGTGAGGAAGATTAGCCCTGAGCTAACATCTGCCACCAATCCTCCTCTTTTTGCTGAGGAAGACTGGCCCTGAGCTAACATCCGTGCCCATCTTCCTCTACTTTATATGTGGGATGCCTACCAGAGCATGGCTTGCCAAGCAGTGCGTAGGTTCCCACCCAGGATCCCAACCAGCAAACCCCAGGCTGCCTAAGAGGAACATGGGAACTTAACTGCTCCACCATGGGTCTGGCCCCATTCGTTAAGTTTTTCACCTTAAGAAAACTAAACAAAAGCAAAGAGCACAGATCTGGGAGTTCAGAGATTCAGCTTCTAGTATAGCTGTGTCTTTGTGTTCTCGTGTTTGTGTGAGTCATTTGTCTGCCTAACTTTCAGCCTCTCAATCTGCAAAATAAGATTGTTAAACTGAATATAATCCCTAAGGTCTTTTTCAGCTCTATTTCTTTTGGCCTATCACTAATCCATCCTAAAGAGCTAATGCAGAGGAATAGTAGAGGTCTGGTAATCATTAGCTTCCTCAAAGGTGTTTCACAAGAGCTCCATAATCTGAATTCTAATTCACTTTTTTGGATATATAACATTAATACTGTATTTGGAAATTGTACATTCCCATAACCATACAATGGACAAATAATTTTCTACTAAAAAACAGTCTGGAGGTTTGGCTTTGAGAAAAATAGCCAACTTCATCCATCACCTGGGCAGACACATTGGGGATTTATACAAAAGGACAATAGGTCTGGCTTCTGAATGTTCCCTGAGAAGGTAAACCAAACTCAAGAGGCATTGCAATCCCTGCTAGAGGAATTCCACCAAAAGGCAAGAGAGCTAAAATAATTTTAGGAGGAATAAACTTCAGGGAGACTCACATTCATTCTTTGTATTATGTTCCCATTTATTGTTTATCTTTTAATTGGGGTTATATTTGCTTACATGCAGACTTTTAAATTATTTTTATAGCCAATCTTTTTTTCTTTCATTGCTTGAAAGCATAGAGAATTTCCTCTAGAGAATTAATAAATATTAATTTCTATATTGTTCTATTTTTTTCCTAGCCAATGTCACTATAAGCATTTGTTCTCAACCTAATAAATTTATCTTTTCATTTGCTCATGCAGATGAGTGGGAAAGTCTTTCAAGGTTCTTTGATTCTCTGGCACTTTCCACTTAGAGAGTGAATGTTACTCTAGCATCCTTCAACCTCTGAAAGTGTAAGGATGGACTATTACGATTGTGTTAGCAAGAGATAGATGGCATTTTTTGAATAAGTTATTTTCCCCATTATACATGGTAATTAGAAACAATATAAATAATGTACAAGAGGAAATTTCAGAAAAAAAATCTGGCAGTCAAAGCCACTCGACTGTAAATCAAACCATGAATTGTCATATTGATTTCATTCTTCTACAAAAAGATTCTTGTCTTTCTTTTCTATTTTGGGGGTACATGGTTAAATCACAATTGTGATAATTCTGTACATGACTTTGTGTTCTGTGTTCCCTGTAATATCATACATAATACATTGGATTCTATTATTATAAGTTATTTGCATACATTTTTAACAGCCACATGTTATTTCATTAGATAAATAAGTCACAATTAACCTGACATCATCCATTTTCAAACTCTTAGCTTGTTTCCAAATTTTTATAAATTATATTGCAATGAATATATCTTCTGTATCTTCTTACAAATCTGAGTTTTATTTCTTGTTTCTCTTCATTATTTTTTTATTCTTTTTTCTATATTTTTTTCAGTTAGAATCATTTTCTAGAGGGAGAATTATTAGGTTGGGAGGCTGCCCATTTTTACATCTCTTGATAATTATTATGAAATGTCTTTCTGTGCAAGGTTTGTGTAACCTTGCCCTCTCATAGGCATTATATAAGCCGTTTTTCCCCTTTCAAAGAATACTGTCAATTTTAAAAAATTTTGTCTTGTTAATTTCATAGGAGAAAATAAAATGGGATCTTATTTTTTATTTGTATTTTTTGTTTATAAGTTAAATTTTTGAATATGGTGCATATTAACCTTTTGACTTTTTCTCTATTATGAATTAACTTATGCTATCTTTTGCCTATTTATTTATGGTTCTCATTTTTGTAAACAATTTGCATAATCTTTTTTATATATAAAATATTAACTTTTTCTGCAATATATTCTTTGAATGTTTTTCCCAGTTTGTTTTTTAATCTTTAATATATACCTATTTGCTTATATCTTTACAGTCATATCTTTGTGAGTCCTTTCATTGCTTGAAAGGTAAAAAGTGTCCTCTAGGGAGCTGATAAATATTAATTTCTGTTTTCTTTATTTTCTAGTTTTCCTAATACTTGCTTATATGTTTTTAACTTTCTCCCTCTCCAATAAGGACAAAACCTTGGCTGGAATATCTAAAATTTCTGTAGGAGGAAGAGTCATTTTCTGGCTAGAAGATTTAAGCATCAGTGTCTGAGATGTTCTCAGGTATTTTGGTAGCTCCTGAATTCTTAAACCTGCCCATCTTGAACATCAGTCCACAAACTGCTACAACTACTACTGCTTTCATTATTCAAAGCTCTGTGCCATGCAATGCGGGAGGAAGAAATGGAAGGAGGAGGTAAGAACATTTCCTCATGTAACCAATCCCAAATCTTGCATGCAATGCCTTCTGCACAGTAAGGCAAAATGGCATGGTAATCCTTGCTCTGAGCAAATGTAAGAGACAGCCATGAAACACCATGTAATGCGTCTCTAATATAAACATTGAGCAAAAGAAAGACTCTAAGTCATGGCTTTAGCTTATAAGGAAAGAAGTTTACTCTGTATCATGTTAGATAATATAGCCAAGTCAATATTGCTTTAAGGTGCTTTATAATGGTGCTTTTCTCTAAGTGGACCAGCCATAATTAGGCCAATAATCCATCTTCTCAATGGTCAGTTTGAATAACACCAGAATCAATGCCATCACTCATGGGTGATGAGGAGATTTGTTTAGAATTCATTTAACAGACTTTCACTGAACACTTTGTTTGTGCCAGACCCTTTCCTAGGAATTAAGCATCCAAAATATAAGTAGCATATTCACCCTTCTTTCTCCCTAGGACAGTGATTTTTGAGCCTGATGGATGACTTTTGAAGTGTATATTCATGGGCTCCACTTTGGATTCTCTAAATCAGGGTGGAGCCTAATACTGTTTAGATTCCAAATTTCCCATGATGATTTTCATAATTCATCAAAATGGAGGACCAGTCACTGAGTTCAGAGAGCAGTGGGTCTCTATTCCTCCACATTTTAAAAGGTAATAAGAAAAGAACTTCCATTTATTGGGTCATTACTCTAAAGGTAGGTCTTTACATATAGAATGTCCCGATCCTCTTAATATACCTGAAAATCAACTAGTGTTGTCCCCATCTTCCATATGAAGAAACTGATCATAGGAACAGTTCAGGAATTTGCCCGAAGTAACACAACTGTAGTCATTGAAGTCATCTCGCTGACATTGAAGTCCTCATGGAAGTAAAAACAACCATCCGGGTTAATTGGGTTGGGCATTATTGAGAACTGACTCAGGAAGTTAAGTACTTTGGTCAAGAATCTGCATATTTCAAAACCAACCCATATGTCAGAGTGTGGTAACTGCAGGATTGTGGTGAGTCTTTGTCACCAATATTGCTTAAGTTTCCAGTTTTATTTGTATTACAGTTTTATACACCCATAATGCCCTTCTAGGCTGAAATTAATCTTATCTTCTCAACTACATTCTAAACTGTAGGGTATACTTCTTTTCTAGATTGGTCTGACAATTGGCTTCTTCAGGGCACTTGCAGGGAGCAAAGAAAAAGCAATCACTTTTCATCTATGTGTATCTCCAAGAGGAAAGAATGCTTCACTCCTTTCAACAAGGAGAAAAAGCACATAAAAAACTGTAGCCATGTAGCCTTATCTCATTATCAGCAGCATGGAGCCCCCTGATTTATGCCCATTGAAAGGAGATTCTTCCCCACTCTTAAAAAGCAAAGCATGCAGACCTTTGCTACCTTTCAACAGACACAATCACTAGATATGTCTTTAAGTTTGCATAAAACGTTCCTCACAACCAAGCTTATCCTTAACATGTGTATAGTCTGCTCTTCTTACAAACTGTTAGAATGTTAGAGTAGACAGGGAACATAGAAGCCAGATATTAATGGATCAACTTCATGTTACATATGAAAAACTGAAGTTCTGAGAGCTTAAGCTTCCAGTAAGAGGGTGTCAGTACAATCACAACCATCAACAAATGAGCAATGGTTACATGCAAGACACTCAACCAGCTGCCGTGAGAGATGCAGAAAATAAATGCAATCTCTGATCTCTAAGAACTGACACTAGTGTTGAAAAACAGACGTATTTCTATGACCAAATGAGGAACATTCAATGCTGAACCACAGTTTTTCAAAACTGAAGAGTATTCCACATCCCTTTTTAAAAAATTGTCAAAGATTCCTCAGCATTGACATAAAATGTTATGGTGTAATACAAATGTTGCTTATATACATGCAAGCCTAAAATTATGTACAAATACCTGATGTTTACTGCACTTGCAAAAACTATAAAACCGAATCAAATTTAGCAATTAAATCCAAACAAAACCACAAAGACCAATTACATTTAAATCAACCATGCTAATTTAGAGAGATGAATGGTGTTACTTTACTGAAACGGTTTCCCCTTTCAATGTGACTGTAGTGCTGAGGGCCACGGTGCAAGTGTTTTTGAATCCTTCCTGCCATATCCTTGGGCCATACAGCCACTCACAAAAGCCATCCTTCCCACAGAACCCCCTAAATTATTTGGCGTTTACTTGGCATGAATCTGATATTTACATATTTAGTTAACCTCTGCACTGGTATTCTCAGAGGACTCTTGTGCCAATGTGATCACAAACTCACGTGCAAACCTGCTTAGGCAATGAGATGATGAGGAGTTAGTTGGTTATTTGCTTGTCATGCAGATGCTTTTATTACTTTTTAAGATAATCCTCAAGGTAAAAATATTTAAACTCCTCCCTCCTCTACCAAACAAATAACAAGAAAAATCAACATGGACACTTTAGAAAAGATGTCATCAGACACCCAGATGACATCACACTTACACAGAAACATAAGCAGGGTTGGTAAATAGTTATTTAAAATATTTAAAGGATGTCAACTTTACTATTACAGCATAATGCCAAAACTCATTGGTACCTTCCAGCTGGGGAGCAGAGTTCTTCCCGTTAATATGGGTAGGAAAGCAGAGATGGTATATATCTGTCTCTGTTCATAGTCTCATTTAACTTTTTAGTCCACAGAAATTTTCTTTATTTTACCCCCACTGCTTCCAGAGATATATTCTTCAATAAGTTAGATTACTTTGACCTACTAGCTATCTTCTATTTTTCTTAATATCCTTAATCTCAGGGGAGTGGCAGGGAGCCCTCCTGAGAGCTAATGTACCATCTAATTGCACATGTGCCACCTTTTCCAAACATTATTTTGCCCTTTGGCAACTTAGCAAGTGTAATCGGATTCTCAGAGGAACTACTCTGCTCCTCTGGACCAGAGTACAAAGCTAGGACATACACCAGTCAAGTACGCTACACTCTAAAATGACATTAAACATTTAGGGGGCAGAAATCCCTTCCAGGGCTTTATAGTATGTGCATGTGTGGTGTGGGAGGGTACAAACTATTCTGTTATGCTAATATAATTGAGTCATCACCACCACTCAAGTCTGTAGGAATTAAAGTCTAGGGATGGGGGAGGCAGGGGGGTTACTAGAGAATTGTCAGAGACATGACTGCTTAACCCGAGAGAGTAAGTGTGCACATTTGCCTCCCTGCGGTGGAGAGAGTGGGCGCTTCTTTCACACATGCCAAGAAAAGTGAGAGGGTTTCCAGGAGAACAATTTGTAGAGATTAGAAGGCTAGTGATGAAGGAAAGGAAGAGCCGCATCTTCTTTGTTTATCTGGACATCTGCTTACATAGTAGACCTGCTAATTTTTCTCTCAACCTGTTTGAACACAAGCACAAAGGGAATGCAGTGTGGCAGAAGAAGGGGGGTGTGGCACAAGAGCTGCAGGACTCCCACTGTTTATTCTGGCAAGGAAGCCTAGTTTCCAGAGAGCAAGGCAAGTGAAGGAAGCCCGAGCTGAGCCGGCTTGCTGACATCCCATCCAGGAAGACTGGCACACTGGGCAAAAGAACACGGCAGTCAGGGCTGTGAGGTGGACCCCTGAAGAAGAAGATGAGGAATCAGGGGAAAGATGGGGTGGACAGGGACAGACATTCCAATCTGGGGATCTCAACAGTGGGGATGTCTCTAAGGCCCGCTGGATAACTTACGCATGCATTCCATTCCATAAGAGAACCAACATTTGGATATGTGTAGCATTTGACAGAGAAGCCAAAAAGAGCCCAAATAGGACCACTAACAGGATGTTAGTTACATAAGGTCATTTCCTTTCTTTTTCATGTTCTCTCTTTCCAAGATTACATCATAGGAGCTGAAGCCAGAAGAGAGCTGAATAAAGAAAAAGTCCCTTATGACACTTTCTCTTGTGCTGCAAATCCCTTGGGCTGAAGTGTGGTGGATATCAGAAAGGGGATGATAAACATTTAAAGAGGTTATGAGGCTGGGGTTTGAAACTAGATGAGGTTGGATTAGACTGGACTTTTAATGATGGCAAGCGATAGATACCTACACTAAGAGATGGGAAGGGCAGATTCAACATGAGGGCATTGAGGATAAAAAAAAAGAACCACCTCATATTGGTATCTTACCATGTTCAGACTTCAGTGAATTAGTAATCCAAGAAAAGAAATAGAAAAACTATTACATTCTATTTCATTGGGTTGTGGAACAATGAACTCGGAAGTCAAAACAGCTGGGTTTGAACCTCACTTCTGCTCTTATCAGTTGGGTATCTCTGGATAAATTATATTAACTGTTCTGCATATTATTTTTTCATCTATAAAGTTGGGATGATGTTACTGATCTCACAGTGTGATTCGTGGGGTGATATGAAAATAGTCAACAGAAAATCAGGTAAGTGTGTTTATCCTCTCTCTCCATATTCTCTTATTTTTTTCCTTAATCCACAGATATACGGTATTTTTGAGTATATAAAATGTTGTAATCACTGGCATAGAATTTTGTGTTTTGTTAATTCGTTTCATGGTTTAGAGCTTTTTGTATATTGAAATTGTCCCATATTACCACTTTAAGGGGCCATCATTGGTGAGAAAGTCTGCTTAGCTGGTTCCCTTTAGAGGGAAATTTGGATTGTTTCCAAGCTCCTCCTGCTCAATATAAGCTGTGATGTTGCTAACATTAAAACAAAATGGTTTTAACACTTACCCCATCCCTAAGGAGGAAAAGACTTCAGCAGGCATTATTTCCTTGGGATATCATTTCCCAAATGGAATTATTTATTCTATCAATTAATATTTTTATTGGAATCTCTTGAAAGTGCCAATACCCCTAGAATATTTGGACTTTTAATTGAAAAAAAAAAAAAGCTTCCTCTTGACTTATTCATCTTAACTTCCCCTCTGGAGGCCACTGACTTATTTAATTTGGCCGGGCTAAGAGGAAACTCCCCTTGAGTCTTCTCTGGGATTTTCCAACACCCTTCCCAATTTAGACTCGGGATTAAATAGCCTGTAATAATTTCATGCCAGAGTAAAACAGAACACACTGATTTAGTTCCATCAGTCCTTTCTTACCTGCATTTCGGCTTTCTCCTCCCCAAAAGGCTAGAATGCAGTTTCTTTATCTTTCCCAAGGCCGTACTTCAGAAATCTCTTTCTCCTATCTGCCATCTGCGTTACTGCTGTCTTTAGTCCCAAACCCCAGTTGCTCAGGTTCTAATTACTATCAAGTCTGCCCATTCACGTAGCTGAAAGCCTTTTGAATAAATTTCACACTACCGTATTCACTACAAAAGCATATCAGGAAAATCCACTCTTCTGTATCATGTGAAGGGAATTTGTGGGGTCTCCATCAGCTCCATTTCTTTTACCACTGAAATCGCTGCAGGTTTCGCAGCAATAGTTTCCTTTTTTATTGAGATATAATTCACATACTATAAAATTCATTCGTTTTTATGACTGAATAATATACCATTGTGTAGATACATCATATTTTCTTTATCCATCCATCATTGATGGACATTTGAATTCTTTCCACCTTTTGGCTTTTTTGAACAATGCTGCTATGAACATTCATTTATAGCTTTTTATGTGGACGTGTGTTTTCATTTTCCTTGGGTATATACATATGGTAACACTGTGTTTAACCTTTGAGGAACTCACAGACTGTTTACCAAAGCAGCTGCACCATTTTACATTCTCGCCAGCTGTATATGAGGGTTCCCATTTCTCCATCTCCCACCAACACTTGCCATTGTCTGTCTTTTTGATTATAGCCATCCTAGTGGGTGTGAAGTGGTATCTAATTGAGGTTTTAATTTTGATTTACCTAATGGCTAATGATGTTGAGCATCTTTTCATATGGTAATTAGCCATTTGTATATCTTCTTTGCAGAAATGGCTATTAAAAACATTTGCCTATTTTTACTGGGTTATTTGTCTTTTTATTGTTGATAGGTAAAAGTTTGTGCATTCTAGACACTAGACCCTTATCAGATATATGATTTGTAAATATTTGTCCCATTCTCTGAGTTGTATTTTCACTTTCTTGGTAATGTCCTTCAAAGTACAAAAGGTTTTACTTTTGATTAAGACCATTTATCTATGTATTTTTTGTTTACCTGTGCTTCTGGTATCATATTTAAGAAACCATTGCCTAATACAGTCATAAAGATATACATCTAGGGGCCGACCCGGTGGCGCAGCGGTTAAGTTCGCACATTCTGCTTCTCGGCGGCCAGGGGTTTGCTGGTTCGGATCCCGGGTGCAGACATGACACCGCTTGGCAAAAAGCCATGCTGTGGTGGGCGTCCCAGGTATAAAGTAGAGGAGGATGGGCATGGATGTTACCTCAGGGCCAGTCTTCCTCAGCAAAAAAGTGGAGGATTGGCAGTAGTTAGCTCAGGGCTAATCTTCCTCAAAAAAAAAAAAATATATATATATATATACATCTAATAACATAAATACATCTAAGCTTTCTTCTAAAAGTTTAATCCTCTCAGCCTTTTTTGGTCGTTGATCCATTTTGAGTTACTTTTTGTATGTAGACTAAGATGTGGTTCCAAATTCACTAGTTTGCATGTGAATATCCAGTCATCACTGCACCGTTTGTGAAAAGACTCTTCTTTCCCCTATTGAATTGTCTTGGCATTTCTGTCAAAAATCCACTGAACTTAAATGTATAGGTTTGTTTATGAGCTCTCCATTCTGTTCCATTGATCTGTATGTATATCTTTATGTCAGGTCTGTACCATCGTTTGCTGCAACTTTGTAGTGAGTTTTGAAATGAAAAAGCGTGGGTCCCCCAAATCTGTTCTTCTTTTTCAAGATTACTTTAGCTATTCTGGGTACCTCATATTTCTGTATGATTTTATTATCAACTTTTCAATATGTGCAAAAAAGGCAGCTGGAATTTGGCTAGGGATTACATTAAACGTGTGGACCAGCTTGGGGAATGTTGCCTTCTTAACAATACCAGGTCTTCTAACCCATGAACACAGAATGTATTTCCATTTATGTCTCCTTTAATTTCTTTCAATAATGTTTTGTATTTTAAGTACAAATCTTGCACTTCTTTTGTCAAATTGATTCCTAAATATTTTATTCTTTTGATGATACCTGAAACGGAATTGCTTTCTTAATTTTATTTTTGTATGGTTCATTGATAACATATAGAAACACAATTAATTTTTCTACCTTGATCTTGTATCCTACAACCTTGATGAACTCATTTATTAGCTCTAATATTGTGTATGTGTGTATATGCATGCATGTGTATGTATATTCCTTGGGATTTCTATGAACGATATCATGTAATCTACAAAGATTATTTTATTTTTTCCTTTCAAATATGGCTGCCTTTTTTTCTTTTTCTTTCCTAACTGCCTAAGCTTAATTGTTCAACACAACGTTGAAAAGAAGTATCAAGAGCAGACATTTTTTTCTTATTTCTGCTCCAAGAGGGAAGATTTCAACCCTTTAGCGTTAAGTATGACATGGTCTGTGAATTTTGCATAGATACGCTTTGTCAGGTTGAGGAAGTTCCCTGAATTCCTAATTTGTTGAATGTTTTTATGATGAAAAGATGTGTTTTGCTAAATGATTTCCCTATGGAGGTGGCCATGTGGGTTTTGTTCTTTATTCTATTAATATAGTTATCAGTGTTCCTTTGTTTTGTTGAATCAACTTTGCATTCCTGGGACAAATTCCACTTGATCATAATGTATACTCCTTAGACGTTGCTAGATACAGCTTGCTAGTATTTGGATTGAGATTTCTGCGTCTATATTCGTGAAGGATATTGGTCTATTGTTCTCTTTTCTTGTGATGTCTTCGTCTGGGTTTGGTTTCAGGAATAAGTCTTAGAATGAGTCTAGAGCTGTTCACATCTTTATTTTTTGGAACCATTTCTGAAGGATTCATATTCATGCTTCCTTTAAAGGTGGTAGAATTCACCAGTAAAGGCATCTGGATCTGAACTTCTATTTGTGGAAAGTTCTTTGATTATTTATTCAATTTCTTTACTTTTTACAGATTTGTTCAGATTTTCTATTCCTTCTTTAGTTAGTTTTTGTAGTTTGCATGTTTTTAGAAACTTGTTCATTTCATCTACGTTATCCGATTTATTTGCATAAAATTGTTTATAGTATTCTTTTCAGATTCTCTTTATTCCTATAAAGTCAGTAAGAATTTTCACACTTTTATTCTTGATTTAGTAATTTTAGCCTTCTCTCTTCTTCTCTGGGTTAGTCAGTTAAAATTTGTTGATTTTGTTGACATTTTCAAAGAACCAACTTTCATTTCACTGATTTTCTCTATAGCTTTTGTATTCTCTATTTCATTTCTCTCCACTCTAATCCCTATTATTTTCCTCCTTCTGCTTGTTTTGGGATTGGTTTGCTCTTCTTTTCCTGGTTTCTTAAGGTTGACATTGATTTGATGTTTTCCTTTGCAAATATAGGTACTCGCATGTATAAATTTCCTTCTAAGCACTGCTTTCACTGTATCAGCTGTTAAGATTTTGTTTTCATTCATCATAATATATTTTCTAATTTTCTTGTGATTTCTCTTTGACTCATTGGTATTTAGGAGTGTATTTAATTTCCACAAATTTCTGAGCCTTCCAAATTTCCTTTTGTTATTATTTCTAATTCCATTACACTTTCATCAAAGAATGTGCTTTGTATGATAAGAACCGTTGTACATTTATTGAGACTTGTTCAGTGGCCTAACCTATGATCTATTCTAAGGAATGTTCCAGATGCACTTATAGTATTGTTTAAGTCTTTTGTTTATTTTTGATCAATTCTCTGTCATTTTTTCCTCAATATTGAAAGTGGAGTATTGAAGTTTCCAACTATAATCATTGAATTGTCTATTTCTCCCTTTAATTGTGTCAGTTTTTGCCTTCTATATTTTGAGATCTGTTTTTAAATGCATATACGTTTGTAATTGTTATATCTGGTTATTGATGATGCTTTGATAATTATAAAATGTCCTTCTTTGTCTCTAGTAACAATTTTTCTCCTGAAGTCTATTTTTTCTGATATGAACATAGCCACTCCAGCTCCTTTTTGCTTAATGATCGTATATTTTCCATGATATATTTTTCCACATTTTTAATCTATTTGTGTCTTTGAATCTAATGTGTTTCTACTTTAGGCAGCACATAGTTGGATAACGTTTGTTCTTTGTTTTATTTTTTATCTTCTTCTAACCTTTGCCTTTTAACTGGAGTGTTTCTCTCATTTACATTAATATAGTTACTGAAAGGGTAGGAATTTTGTCTGCCAGTTTACTGTTTGTTTTCTACACATCTTATGTCTTTGCTATTCCCCTATTCCATCAATACTACTTCTTTTGTGTTAAATAGATATTGTCTAGTGTACCATTTCAATTCTTTTGTCATTTCTTTTACTGTTTTTTGTTATTTTCTTAGTGGTTTCTCTGGGGATTACAATTAATGTTCTAATTTTTAACAATTTAATTCAAATTAATACCAACTTAATTTCAACAGCCTACAAAAATTTTGCTCCTCTATAGTGCCATTCTCTTTCTCTCCTTCGTGCACTTATTGTCACACAAAGTACATCTTTCTATATTACATGTTCATCCACCAAGATTTATAATTATTTCTTTATAATGTCTTCTAAATCAGGAGGAAAAAAGTACAAATTTAAAAATACTTTGATACTATGTTTTATATTTACATATATAGTAGCCTTTACCCATGCTTTTTATTTCTTTGTATTGATTCTAGTTACTGTCTAGTATTCTTTCATTTCATTCTAAAGGACTCCCTTTAGTACTTCTTGTAGTAGATCTGCTATCAACAAATTCTTTCAGATTTTCTTTCCCCTTGAGGATGTCTTACTTACTCCTTCATTTCTGATGGATAGTTTTGTTGGGTATAGAAGTCTTGGATGATAGTCTTTTTTTCCCAACACTTAGAATATGTCATCCCACTGCCTTCTGGCCTCTACGGTTTGCATCAAGAACTCATCTTTTAATCTTACTAAGCATTCGTTGTATATAATGAGTTGTTTCTCTCTTGCTCCTTTCAAGGTTCTCTTTGGCTTTGGCTTTGGCTTTGACAGTTTGATTATGTGTCTATGTATAGATCTTTGAAAATTTATCTTAATTGGAGTTTGTTGAGTTTTTTGGATGTGTAGATTTATGTTTTTTATCAAATTTGGGACATTTCAGCCGTTATATCTTCAACCATACTGCCTGCCCCTTTCTCTCTCTCCTTTCCTCTGATGCTGATTATGCACATGTCAGTATGCTTGATGGTGTCTCATGGTCCCTGCAAGACTCTGAGGTTCTGTTAATTTTCTTCCTTCTTTTTTGTTTCTATTCTCAGATTAGACAATCTCACTTGATCTATCTTCAAGTTTGCTGAGTCTTTCTTCTGCCAGGTCAACTCTGATGTTGAGCCCCTCTAGCAATAATTTCATTTTGTTATTGTCCTTTTCAACTTCAGATTTATATTTCATTCTTTTTAAATGTAATTTCTATATTTTTATTGATATTCTTTTTGGTGAGACATTATTTTCATAGTTTCTTTTAGTTCTTTAGAAATATTCTTTTGTTGTCGTTCTTTGAGCATATTTAAAATAGCTTTGTCTATTAAGTCCAATGTCTGATATTCCTCAGGGGCAGTTTCTACTGTTTCTTTTCCCTGTATACAGACCATACTTGCTTTACTTTTGTTGTTGTTTGTTTGTTTAGTGACTTTTCTGAGGTTATTCTGTAAATTCTGTAATCTTTACCCTGTGTGGTCTCTGAAGTCTCTCTTTTGTTAGTTTAATGATTCGATAGAGATTTCCTTAAACATCTGAAACCAGTGTCTTACAGTCATTGCCAAGTGCCTCTGTGTGTGTGTTGGGGATGCCTTCAGCACTTAGCCAAGTGGTTCACAACTCCACTCTTTCCTTCACTTCCTGTTTGCTCAAAGCCTCAAGGCTAGTGAAAGGCAAGAGCTTAGGGCTTTCTCAGGTCTTTCCTGAGCATGCACACAGTCCTTACACATGCATGTGGCCTTCTAGATTCCCAGGAATGTGCCAGACCTTTTCAAAGCCCCTAGAGACATCATTCTCCAGCTTTTTCCTTCCAGATTTTTGGTTAACCTACTGTTTGCCCCAATTTTCATCCATACATCAGGTAACCACAATGTTAAATATTTACATCTGATTATTTTTGATAGATGCCCAAGGGAAAATCTGTTTGCACAGAGAAAGTCCTGAGTTGTGTCAAATAAAAGCAGCCTGATGAGTGGGGTCTTTCAGAGAACCAGCAAATGGGGTAAATAATGACAATTATCTGAGAATGGGGCTTAGAAGGAGTTCCAACCTTCCTTTTCTGCCCCTTCCAGTGGCTTCCAGCTTCTAGTATTCACTGTTATTATAGGCTCTTGATTGTCAAGGCTACCATGGAGCTGAAAATAGGAGGATGAGCATAAGGCAAGTGAAACCACAAAACTTCTTCTTCTTATGGACTTTCAGCCATTTTTCTTGAGTAAAGACTCCCAGAATGCTTCAAGCCTTTGGTTAATTTTCAAAGTTCTGAAAAATTTGATTCTGACACTTTTTGACACTGTTCTTGTTGGTTTAATGGAGGAGAGGATTACTGAAGGTTCTGACTCTGCTAATGTTATCTCCTCTAACGGCTTCTTAAATATTTCCTAGACTGCCAGTTTTGTCTCTCTCCAGACCGTCCTCCACATGGATGGCAAATTAATCCTTCTGAAGCCCAGCTAGGACTACATTCCCACTGGAAACCTTTGATGGATTGCACAGCTTCCATCCTTGATCTGGTATACACAAAATCTACAAGTCTTTGGACACAGATTCCAGCCCACCTCTCCTTAACCTTGGCCACCACTATTTTTCTCACATCTTTCCTAATTTCTAACCCACTTGACTATCCATTCTGGAGTTTCCCACCTTCATGGCTTCCTCATAATTTCTCTGTTGTTGAGAGAATCCTAGCTGGAATTGGGAATGGGACTTATTTCAATGGACTACCAGCACGCATGTTTTATGTGTGGAAAGGCTGTTTGGCTAATGGGCTAGAGTTTGAGGGGTTGGAAAAGGAATGTTCCTCTGAGATTTTTGGGAGGTCTGCTGCCTTTTCTGATTCATCCTTGCTGAGTCCATGCACTTGGGCTCTATTGATTCACCATGTGTGAGATCATGTGTAATTAACAAGAGCAAGACACTTTTACTTAGATTTTGTGAAATTTCAGTGTCTCTAGGAGAAGTCTATGAAGTGGAAAAAGCTGCAATTTTTTCCTTCCTATGTAGGAAAAAAATCCAGTTCTTCTCTACTGTATGTTTCTTTCTTTTGAGTCTTTTTTATTACTCACACAAAACACTTCATTTCTGACACTGCTGGTCACCAAATGCATGGAAGTTATTCCCCACAACAAGCAATTCTCTGTGAGACCAACTGGGTGTCTTACAATTCAACTGACACTATCTGCCTGGAGATAGTGTCAGATCTCACAGATGAAAGGCTCAGTCTCACAAGACTGCCCTCCCCTGCTTCAGATGCCAATTGTAAGCCCAGGCTGTTACCTGTACTTTTGACCAACTGGTTATAAATTGGAGGTTCCAATGACCTCTTCCTTGGGTTAGATTAATTTGCTAGAATGGCTCACAGAACTCAGAGGAAAACATTTTACTTACTATATCTCCAATTTCTTATAAAAACATATAACTCAGGAACAGCCAGACAGAGAGAAGAGATGCACAAGGCAAGGCATGGAGAAAGGGTGTGTCATTCTTCCAGCATATCCAAGTGTTAACCAACCCAGAAGCTCTCCAAACCCTCTCCTTTTTGAGTTTTTATGAGAGCTTCATTACATAGGCACGACTAAATAACTCATTGGCCATTGGTGATTGATCTCAACCTCCAGCCCCTTTCCCTCTCTGAAAGTCTGGGGGTTGGATTGGAAGTTCCAACCCTCTAATGACATGGTTAACTCCACTGTTGACCAGCCCCTATCCTTAGGTCCTTTGCAAAAGTCACCTCATTAACATAACAAAAGGCACCTCTATGCTGCCACCACTTAGGAAATTCCAAAGGTTTTAGGAGCTCTGTGCCAGAAAGAGACAAAAAACAAATATCTGTTTCTTACTATATATCAGTCTAATATAAAATAGTCTAGTACAAAATTGTACCATTATGCCTTAAAAATTGCGTGAAAATAAGAAATGGTTATAGTCAACCTCCAACCATGTTTTCTAGTAAGCATGGTGCTCGGCCTTTGAGTTGTTTTAAAGTACAATCACGCACCACATAAAGATGTTTTTGTCAATGAAAGACTGCACATATGATGGTGGTCCCATAAGATTAGTACCATATAGCCTAGGTAAGTAGTAGGTTGTACTATCTAGGTTTGTGTAAGTATACTCTATGATGTTTGCACAGCAACGAAATCGCCTAATGATGATGTATTTCTCAGAACGTGTCCCTGTTGTTAAGGGAAGCATGACTGTAATCTGCAGTTTGGTATTTGACTTTGAGAAGTTTGCAACCATACCAGATTAATAGACCTAAAATGGAACTAAATGCCGTAAAAGAAATTGACAGTGTGTAATATGTTGATATTTTACTACAGCCAGAGAGAACGATGTCAGGGAAATCTTCTGTGGATGAAGGATTTGAACAGGGCTCTACAAGGTTTGGGGAGATAGAAAAGAGGAAGGATGCGCAGGATAGGACATAGGAGTGTCTATGAGATATTCAAAATCTTAAAAATGGGCCTTTCTGATTTAATTACAGCACAAGTTTAAAAGGAAGTGGTTGTGATTATCTATTACAAAGGTTCTCAACCTCAGCATTGCTGATATTTTGGGCCCAATAATTCTGTGTTATGGGGGGGGGATGTCTTGTGCATTATGGGATATTTGGCAGCATCCCTGGCCTCTACCTACTAGATGACACTAGCAGTCCCCTCACTTGGTGTGAACCCCAAATGTGTCTCCAGACATTTTCCAAATGTCCCCTGAAGTCAGGGTGGGGGGTTGGGGAGAAGGCAGCCAAATCATCCTGGGTTGAGAACCACTTCCAAACTTAGTGGCTTAAAACAACAATTTATTTTTATCTTTCATAATTCTCTGGTTGGCTGGGCTCAGGAGGACTACACATATCGAGTCCTCAGCAGAAAGCTAAAGAAATTAGGTGCAAATGCCAAATTTAGAAAACATGGAACAGAATTGATTTCAGGATTAGAAAGCCAAGCATTTGAAACGAAGGGTAGGTGGGGCTGGAGATCAGGCAAGTTGTATGCAAGCAAATGGCTGTGGAGGTTCTAGCACTTTTTGGGGAGCGTTTATAAAGGGATGTGGCCAGAGTACAGAGACAGACGGGTGTATCAGTTCTATGCATAGATTTGATTGGCTTAATGCTGAAGGCAAGATAGACAGTTACTTGCTTCCCAAAAGCACCAAGAGATTCAGGAAATGACCTCAACAATCTGAGTTGTGACTCTTCAAATACAACACCTTTTCCAAAAGAAAAAAAGAAAAAGAAACAGAACACGTATATGCTACGATCTGTTAACATTTCACCTGTTACTTTTGTTCAGCTGCTTTACCTTGCAAGTTCTTACATTTTTACCTATTTCATACACAAAATATAATAAAAATGTTTTAATTTTCTTCTTTGGGTTTTAGGAAAACCAAGATGAGCTCTGTTAAATCGCCACCATTTAGCCTGACTCTCTAACTCCATATAAAGATAACATAGCATACAGCTTAAGCTTATGGCAGTCTTGTTCTCAAGAGATATCACATGCTATTTCTCCTTCAATCTTCACAAAAATTCTTTGATGTATCTATCTTATTCATTTTTTGTAATCCCAACATAGAACTTGCTCAATCAGTTCTCATTGTCTTGCATACCTATGTAATAAGTGAGGAAATGAGGCTCTGAGTCAAGGGGTGGGAGTGCAAGCTAAAAAGAACGATGGCCATGAAAAGATATGAAGGAAACTTAAATGCATTTTGCTAAGTGAAATAAGCCAATCTGGAAAGGCCACATACCATATGATTCCAACTATGTGATATTCTGGAAAAGGCAAAATTATGGAGACAGCATACAGATCAGTAGTTGCCAGGGGTTTGGGTGGAGGGAGGGATGACTAGATGGAGAACAGAAGATTTTTAGGGCAGTGAAAATACTCTGCATTATACTATGAAGGTGGGTACATGTCATTATATACTTGTCCACACTCATAGAATATACAACACCTACAGTGAATCATAATGTAAACTGCAGACTGGGCAATTATGATGTGAGTGTAGGTTCATCAATTGCAACAAATGGACCACTCTGATAGGGGATGATGATAATGGAGGCTATGCATGTATGGGGGGAAGGAGTGGATGAGAAATCTCTGTATATTCTTCTTAATTTTGCTGTGAGTCTAAACCTACTCTAAAAAAATAAGGTCTTTTAAAAAAAAGACAATTTATTGATATTAGAGAGTCATGGATTTTCTTTTCAGCTCTAGCTGCAAAACAAGGTATGACTTCATTCACGATGCTCTGCCTTCTGAGTCTCATTTTTCTTGTTGATAAAAAGGAGGATATTCTTATGTATCAAGGGCACAGATTCCATTTCAATCACGCTAGCTGCACGGAAGATATCCAAAACCTATTTACTTGAAGGAATGAACCAGGAAATGAATGATTGCACTAGATGACCTCTAGCACCCTTGTCAGCTCAAACATTCTAAGATCCCATGAATTCACGGTCTACACAAACAGTTAGTATCCTGAATTCTCCACTTACGTTCTAGATCTCAGCTATAGATTTTTTCTCAAGGATTTTGCTGGTGCAATTAGCTGCTATCTTCAGCAGCATCAATTTCTACTTTTTAGTGGAGCATTTCATAGGCAAAAAAACGTGCCCTAAATTCTCCTACCTTAAAACACAACAGACAAAAGAGAAAACTTTTGTCTTCAGATCCTTTATACCTACAGCCTATGTTTCTTCTGTCCATTCACAGAAAAGCCTCTCTTTCACTATCTCACTGCCTTATAACCCATTCCAATCAAACCTTCCTCACAACTACCTCACTGAAATCAAGCACCCCCTTATTATAAAATTCAAAGATCGCATCTCAGTTCTTACTTTTCTGGCCTCTTCAGCAGCATTTGGCAAGGAGACTACTACCTTGTTTTGAAACATCCACTTCTCTGGGATTCTAAAACAGCACATCCTATTCTAGTTTTCCCTCTTCCCCACCATTACTTTGTTCACCACATGTCCTTGACTCCACCTCCTAATATTGTAGTGCCCTTAAGCTTGGTCTAAAGCTGTCGGTTGTTCCTCACACACACTCTTTTCCCAGGCGAATCCATCCCATCCCGTGGCTCCAGTACCTGTGATTCCCAAGTTTATAACTACACATGTAAACTCTCCAACCGAGCTCCATAATTTATATACTCGACTGTATATTTGACATCTGTGTAGGTGTTGAATACGTACCCTAAGATTAACATGGAAACATCAGAACCCCAGAATTTTTCACTCAGATGTATTTTTCTCGAAATCATCTCCATTGTTGCTCAATTCAGAAATCAAGGATTCATACACGAGCCTTCCATTTCACTCACCCTCGCCTGCTAATCTATGAGCAAGATTCACTCTTTCTATCCACTCCTATAAATAGTAAGTTAAAAAAAAGAGTGAAAGAGCATTCTCATTCTCCACTTTTTTTTTCAGTCTAAAGTAAGTCAAAGAAATTTGTAGCAATGAAAATCTATAGTTCAGTCTGTTGACTTGAGGGTTGGCAAGAGATATTTCCACAGGAAAAATATACCCCACATTGGTTCACAATGCCAGATATCAACCTGAAAACCCAACACACAAAATAAATGAAATAGAGGCTAGACAGACAATAGAAAAAAAATCAATGAAACTAAGAGTTGGTTTTTCTGAAAGGAAAAACAAAATTGACAAACTTCTGACTAGACTAACCAAGAAAACAGCCTCGAATAAAGAAAACAACAAATGAAAGAAGAGACATTACAACCAGCACCATGGAAATACAAGGGATCAAAGGATCACAGAATACAAAGAGACTACCAAGAGCAAGTATAGGCCAAGAATCTGGACAACTTAGAAAAAATGGATAAATGGATAGATTTCTAGAAATATGCAATTTACTAAGACTGAATCATGCAGAAATAGAAGAACTAGAATGACTTATAACTGGGATATCCAACTATGTACTGGGGCTTTGGGGAGACAAAAAAAAAGAGGAAGTTTGGCAACAGATGTTAGCTCAAAGCCATTAACCAAGGAAGTGAAAGATCTGTACACTGAAAATTATAAGACTGATGAAAGAAATTAAAGATGATGCAAATAAGTGGAAAGATACCCTTTGTTCATGACTCAGAATAATTAATATTGTTAAAATGTGCATATTACCCAAAGCCACCTAGAGATTCAATGCAATTTTTATTAAAATTTCCATGGCAGTTTTCACAGAAATAGGCAAAAAATCCTAAAATTCATATAGAACCACAAAAGACCCCAAATAGCCAAATGATCTTGAGAAAGAAGAACAAAGTTGGAGGCATCATACTTCCTGATTTCAAACTATACTAGAAAATTACAGTAATCAAAACAATATGGTACTGGCATGAAAACTAACACATAGACCAATGGAATAGAATCAAGAGCCCAGAAATAAACATATGTATATAAGGTCAACCAATATTTGATTAGGGAACCAAGAATACTCAAAGTGGGAAAGATAGCCTTTTCAATAAATGATAGTGGGAAAACTGAATATTCACAAGCAAAAAAATGAAACTGGGCCTCTATTTTACACCTCTTACAAAATTTAACTTGAAATTGATTAAAGATTTAAATGTGAGACCTGAAACCCTAAAATTTCCAGAAGAAAACATAGGGAAAATGCTCCTTGATAAAGCTCTTGACAATGATACTTTGGATATGACACCAAAAGCAAAAATCAACGTCAAACTAAAAAGCTTCTGCACAGCAAAAGAAACAATCAACAAAATGAAAAGGCCACTTATCAAATGGGAGAAAATTATTTCTAAATCATATATTTGATAAGGGGTTAATATCCAAAATATATAAGGAACTAATAAACATAATAGAAAAAAAATGTATTCAAACATGGGCAGAGGACCTGAATAGACATTTTCCCAAAGAAGTCTTTCAAATGGCCAACATGTACATGAAATGGTGCTCAACATTACTTATCATCAGGGAAATGCAAATCAAAATCACAGTGAGATACCACCTTACACTTGTTAGAATGGCCATTATCAAAAAGACAAGCAATAACAAATATTGGCCAGAATGTGAAGAAAAGGGAACCCTTATGCAATATTGATAGGAATGTAAATTGTTACAGCCACTATGAGAAACAGTATGGAGGTTTGTCAAAAAATTAAAAATAGAACTACCATATGATCCAGCAATCCCGTTTCTGGACACATACCTGAAGGAAATAAAATCTTTATCTCGAAGAGCTATCTGCCTGCCCATGTTCATTGAAGCACTATTCATAATAGCCAAAACACAGAAACACCCTAAGTGTCTATCAACAGATGAATGGATAAAGATGTGATACCCACACACACCCACACACATCTCACAATGGAATATTTTTCAGCCATAGAAAAGGAAATCTCGCCTTTTGCAACAACATGGAGGGACCTTGAGGGCATTGTGCTAAGTGACATAAATCTGACAGAGAAAGACAAATGCTATATGATCTTACTCACATGTGGAATCTAAAAAAAGTGAAATTCATAAAAACGAAGAGTAGTATAGCGGTTGCCAGAGACTGAGGGGTGGAGGAAATGGGAGATGTTGGTTCAAGCGTACAAACTTTCAGTTATAAGATGGATAAATTCTGGGGATCTAATATACAGCATGGTGACTACAGTTAAAAATACTCTATTATATACTTGAAAGTTGCTAAGAGAGTTAATTCAAAATTTTCTCACTATACATACACACAAAATTATAATGATGTGAGGTGATAGATGGGTTAATTAACCTTATTTTGGTAATCAATTCTCTATATATATGTGTATCAAATTATCATGTTGTCTATCTTAAAATTATACAATATTGTATGTCAATTATATCTCAATAAACCTGGAAAATTAAGTAAACAGATAAATAAATAAATGATAAAAAGCGAACACCCAACACTGCTGAGCAGAAACTAGCATATGGAAACATTAAGAGGAGAGTGTAAGTATAAATGATAATCCCAATTTTATTCAGAAAGACAATTTCTAAAAAAGTATTTTTTATGTTAAATTTCGTTTCCTTGAAGTTTGTGCTCTAATTCAGTTGTAACAAATGTAACTTAGGTGTTGCAAAGCATCAAGGATGCTGTTTCACCAATGGTTAACAGTAACAATAACAAAAATAGTCTGTACCTCTATCATTCTATGATTTTATAAACAACACCCTTATTAAACCAGTTGTTAACCAAACAGTCGATTTGCTGAATGTAATAAAGCCACAAACCATAATTTGCATAGCAAGTTCCCTGAGGGCAGGTGTGATCTCAATCTTCGCTGATTTCCTAGGATAAGAGCAGAATGCAATAAAAATGTGCTATGGAATAGTGCCGCCCACGCCCTGTCAGACGCCTCAGGTTTGGACTTGTTTCTTCCCGCTTGTGTTCTTTTTTTAATGACAACCACGCATTTCTGTAGGCATTGACTCCTTTTCCTAATTACAAGTCTATCTGAGTGAGGGTAATCCTTATTCCTCGCAACTCCCCTTGCTTTTAATTTAACACTTGGCATAGAAGGAAATTACACAATAAACACAAGATGAGGATAATGACAAGAAGGCGGTGGCTCTGAATGCAATCACAGAAGCGAGTCGAAGTGTCTCCTTTCCTGACGCAGCTGTCAGATCCCAATGATGCGCTTCTGTCACTTGGCTGGGAATCGGTGTTCAATACATTTTAAAGTGAGTCAGTCCTGCTGCTGGTAATTGGATCCCATTGATTTTTAATGAGTATAATTGTCTCAAGGGTGACTGAAGCTGCTTTTTTCTTCCCCCGCTATGTAAGTGAGCTTGGTTGCTAACCCTGGGAACAGACAAAGGGTTAACCATAAGCTAATGCTAGTTAGCCTCAACTGAAAGGCAGCAGTTGAGGAGGAGTAGAGAGAGAAACCTCTGGCAGAAGCAGTGACCGATCACCACAAACAATTTATTTGCTTCAAAGCTTATTGCAAAGGGCGATAATTATTTTAAATAGAAAAGCTATTGAATTATAATTGGGAGTAATTGAAACACACCAAAATATTGAATAAAACCTTAGATATTTTAACCAGTGTTATCTTTATAATTATCTTCAGGAGAGATAGCAGCGCAGCCCATTAGCTTCTCAGAACCTCACCCAAACCCCAAGTCTTCGGCAATCACTTTTGCCAAGTGTTCATTAGAGAGAGTCACGACTAAGTCAATATCAGGTCTTCTCTGCATGGCACCTTCTAAACGAATTACTAGGCAAGGGCCAGCACGTATTCAGTTTCCAAAAGAATGGGCTTTGCAAATGTGACAAGGAAGTACATGGGGCTGGGCGTACTGCAGCAACCACACTGGGCTCTGAGCAGTATTTCCACAAGCCATTATGATGTCACTCAGCACGCCATCTCCCTGTGCACAGCCTGGGCAGGGGCTATTAACTGCTATTTTCCAGCTGTCACCCTCACCGTGTCTGCTGTCACATTGTTTGTCCGCCAGATTCCGGCTTTGTGGCACATTCTCTACTTCCTCTCCTCATCCTGCACCCATAGACAGGCTCTTCTTGTATTCCATCTGTCTGTGACACCAAAGTGACAGTCAGAAGGATGAGAGCAGGAGGCTTAGCTGACCGAGACAAGAAAGTTTAACTGAGTCTGGCAGATGGGGAAGACAGTCACAGATGACACAAAGATGGCAATGGAAGAGCACACAAGGAAGCCTACATTCTCTCCCCTCATTAGCTCCTGAGGCTTGATGGCAGGCATTGTGTCCTGTTATTCTGTCTCACTGTCCCTAGGACCTAGCCCAGTGCCTGCTGGATAGATGAATAATACCAGCTTGTTGGATGAACCAAATGAAAAATCATACAGCATAGTGTTGACAGATAGAGTCAGGGCTTAGGAGTTTGACAGACCTGGGTTCAAATTCTGCCTCTACTTGTGCCCCAGATGTGACAGTAAGACAGTCTGAATAAACTTGGACAAGTGCTTAACTGCTGTCCACCTCTTTTTCACCATCTGTAAAATGAAAGTAATGGCGGTCCCTACCTCATGGATGAAATAATGCAGGGAAATCACAGAGCAGAGAGCCTGGCAATGAGCCACCACCAAGAATCCAGGAAGATCGCCACCATCTTACATGGCATGGTAGGTTCTCAAAGAGCATGTATGACGGTCAAAGTGCTTCCTTTTGTATGACATTTAATGCCAAGCTGAAAGCTTTCTTTGTTACCAGCTCAGACTTTCAAACTCATTCTCTATCTGGGATGAGCTGGGCTCCGTCGCAGTTTTAGCTTGAGACCTAGACTAGATGGCGGCTGAGGAGCCAGTTCCCAGGCACCCTTCCCCATGGTCGCCAGAGTAGCCTTTGCCCTCTGGACATCACCTCTCCAAAGGTGAGAAGAGGAAATAAGCAAGGACAGGGAAAAGAGGTTTTCTTCCTTCGAGTCTGCGACTGTCAGCCTCACCACCATGAGTGACTCCGTTCCACCTGCCGGGACCTCCCCCAAAGCAAGCCTTCCCCAGAATGCCAGCTGTGTGGGAGAAACACTGTCCCTATGTGGAAGAGAGACCAAAGGAACCTAGAGAGCACACAGCTCTGTTTACGGTCCCCTCATTCCTCTATGTAAAAGCCGTGGACCTCATGATCCCAGCCTAATTGTGGGATCCTGAGGACTCCATTTGTCTTTGATCCTTTAGAGTATTTTCTCTCAGACAAGCAGAGGGAGAAAGGCTGGAAAGCCTGGGCTCCCTCTGGAAGTCAGTGAGTGTATGGGATCTGAATTAGGACATTGCAAGAGGTTTAGCTAGTCTGATGTTGGAAGGACCTTGGGCGGCTACCCCAACCAAGCTGTCTGAGAAAGCTGCCTTAGAGGAAGGGCTGGATGCCTGGCTGATCAAAAAGCATGAAATCTGATGGCAAACGGTGGGATATTCAGAACTGCACACAAAGTCAAGGTCAAAATATTAAGGCTCGATCAGAGATACTGCATATTCATGAGGGCTGGCACCGAGTGGGCTCAACTGTGGTCCAGATGTGGTCAGAAGCCTGCTATCTTTGTGGATCTGCGAACTGCATGCACCCTTGGGCTGTATCTGATGGGCTGAAAAATATGGTCATGTCGAAGGATGTTATTAACGTCATCTTACACGAGCATTTCCTAAAGAAAGTCCTAGGCACTGCACCCTAGAGAGATCATCCCCTGAAAAGAAACAAGGCTATCAGAAGAAGAAACATAAAGGAAAGTGACAAGTATGATCCTAGAAGGAAAGCAAGACCCCATTCACTCTCCAGCTTTCACTAGCTTACGATATGCAGTCGAAAGTGAAAAATCTTGCCTCCATCTCTCCTTTGCACACACGTGCTCTCTTGCTCTCTCTTTCTCCAACCAGGTTTATGGAGTCAATATGATACTTAGAATCGTTTCTGAATGGACAGCCCTTGAGTGTGCACCTCCTCATTAGCAGGTGACAAGTGTGTGGCGGAGAGAATAAGATCCTCTTTTCAGCTCACTTCTCCTCCCTGCCCAGCATCATTTGTGGCACCTCTTGAATAAAATTAGAGGCAATGCCTGCTGTCCAACAAATAGACTGAGCGCGGGCAGGGGCCCTGGACTCTGGGGGAATTTCCACACCGGGAGCAGGCTGAATAAAGCCGCCTTGCAGGGCACAGGAGATGAAGAGGAATTGGAAAGTCCCCTGAACAGGGCAGCGTGTCTCGGTGAAGGAGGAAAACAGTCACTGGGAAGCCAGCAGCCAGAGCACTGCTGCGAGGTGGGTCAGGACAAGGGAGCATCACTTTATCTTGTTTACAGGAAAAGGAAAATGTGTAGCTCTTATTTATTTTTAAGTATATTCCACTGAATGGCTGATCCTAGCTCAGATCTAACAAAAAAGAGTCTCCGATCTGCCTTTGGGATTAGCTTTGTCCTATTGGTTCTGCTTGCTTTCTAAGATGTTAAACACAGGCTAGAATTCACAGCAACCACCTGAGGGCTCTGAAAGGCCTGCATCCAGCCTGGCTCCCCCTAGAGGGCTGAAATTAGGCTCTGTGGCATGCTCTTGTCAAGCTGTTAACAATTAAAAATAAATGAAAATCAAGTATGCTTTCTCCCTGAACTAGTCCTCCAGCTAAAAGACAGCTAACACTTCTGCAAGAGCACACATCATCCAGATGTGGTCTCTCTGTAAGCTGCAATGGCTGGCTCAGAGAATGGCAGAAAATCAGGAAGAATTGCAAGAAGCCACCCTAGGGAGGGAAAAGAAGGTTTCCTGGAGAGGGATGGGGTGTTTGAGCACAAGGAGAGGGCTCAAAGTTAGAAAGGAACGTTTAGTGGTTTGACTTTGCTTCCTCTGAGAACTGCTTCCAAGGCACGTCACAGCTGGAGAGACCCCTCCGGGCACTGGCTTGCTCTGCCATTTGCCACTCAATTGTCTTGGCAGAGGTAGGGTGTCCTGCACACACACTGCCTGTAAGTTCTTGAAGGAGATTCAAGTTGAAGAAGAATTCAGCCAGAGGTCAGGACAGAACCAAGGGATGGAAGTTACAGGGAGGATTCAGGCTGAGTGGAAGTGAATTCTTTGCCCCACAAAGGGTTCATCTAGGGGCCATATTGGTTAAACAAATGTAGGGCAGCATTGTCTTGGGATCAGGGTATGATAAAAGCTCCATTGCCCTATCAAATCTACCTCTGGTTGAGAACCCTGTTGTGTGAAACTGGTCCCTAGGGAGAAGGTGGATTAATTCTCATAAACAGCTTCTGGGAGGGGAGGATCTCTCCTCCTACAACTGGATTCTGAGATTTGAGGCCAAGATGCATATTGGAGTGGACCCTGCAGAGAGTGGAAATAGGACTCCAAAAATAAAATTGCTATGCTGAAAAAGAGTCAAGGCTGGTGATCTGAGTTCAATGCAAGGTACTCAAAATATGTGACAAGGGCTGTTGCTGGCGGTTTGAGACCCTTGTTGAAAGTTATTAGAGACGGCCTCCCAGGCACACCCCTGTGCTCTGGAATCAATCAACATGGGATTATATCTGAAAAGAAGTGAAATGGGGAGTGCCCTAGAGAAAGGAGCGATCTGTGCAGAGCGCCAGGTTCAACAGCAGCACAGAGGCAGCGAGAAACAAGAGCAGTGGCAGAGTGCGCCATGCCAGGGAAGCCCCATTCAAGGGTGGAACTTCAAGAGGCTCTCCTACCATGGGAAATATAAGCCTGAGCTTCTACTTAGGGGGAGGGAGGGAGGCAAGACTCCCTATGAATGTGACACATGGTCCTAGAGCCAAGAGTTTTTTAAAAACCATGTTAATGAGTTAAACTTTTCAGAATGTTACAACCACTGCGCCAATTTATAAGTGTTAACATGTATTGGGCTCTTCTCAGGACCAGCTACATAGTTTGCACACCCCATTGCAAAAGGGAAATGTGGAGCCCCTGGTTCCAAAATTACTAAGCAGAGCATGAAACCAAATACAGTACCCTTCCAAGCACAACCAGCCATGCAGTTCCTACAGGCCAGCTACCACTCAAAGTGCCTCACACGTATTAACTAAATAAAACTAAACAAAGCAGCCCATTGAGGTAGGAGCTATTCTTATTTCCAACTGAGAGATAAAGAAAACATGAGCCAGGGAGGTTAAGGCAGGAGCCCGAGGGATGTCAGGCACCCACACAGCTTTCTCCCAGAGTGGTACTGCCTGTGCCACACTGCCCTCCGGTAAGACAAGGACCACTTAACCCAAGAAGGCATATGTGAGAACAGAATGAGCCTGCCCTTGAGAGAATGAACTTCCTGTCCCTGGAGGGATCCAAAGGGAAGCTGGGAGACCGGTGTCAGGAATCTAAAGGAGATAAGGCATTTTCTAGGAATTAAGCAAAGTGAGGAGAAATGGAGTCTTTATTGAATGAACTACAACGGTAGTTCAAACCTTTTCTGTGCTTGAGAATCATGTGGTGAGTATGAAAAATATAGACTTCTGGTACATGGAGGCCAGGGAATCTGAATTTATAATATTCTCAGAGTCTCATGTAGCTGGTCAACAGGTCAGGCTTGGAGCAATAATCTTATCTGTAGGAGATAATTTCCAATTTCCCTCTCAACTGTAAGCTCCTTATTTTGCTTTTTGTATGAATTCTGTGAAATGATAGTATGTTGAGAACACCATTGCTCTTTGCCTCTCTCTGCCTCATTTTTGTTTATCCCTTCCTCTCTCTCTTGTCTGCATCACACAATCCATTCCCACCCCCAAGCCGGTCTGCCCCCTTCCATCTGTGATCATCTTGTACTTTCATGCCACTTTTCCTGGGCTTGTCTTCATCCTTTTGTCAAATCTTGTGCCCCCTCTTCCTCACTACTCTTTCTCAAGTGTCTAGGGATTTGTAAATTCTCCCTAGAACTTGAATAAGTTACTTTCCTTGTCTATTTCTGCATCTCAACCCATAAAATAATGGACTAGATCATCTCTGTGATCCCTTCCACCATAATGTGATGTGTCTTTAAAATTAATGTCCTGTAATGTCATTCCAGTAATCTCCACTGAGTCTCCTAATCCATAGCACTAACACCCAGAATAAGATCTTATCTCTAGAGCTGGAAGAGTATAAAGACTGGAACCTTGCTGTGACAAGACTCAAGGATGGAATTCCATTTACACGGATCCATTGTCCAAGAGGTGTCCTTGTATAAACGCTATGAAGACATCACAAGTTTTTTTCAATGAAGTTACTCTTCAATACAAGGCTTACGTAGCAGACCTCTAGCATATTTCTATGTTTCTGTCACTTACAAGCTGTTATTGTGTCTATGAAGTCACCCCTTAGATTGTAAGTATGCTAGAGGCCAAGCAAGTGCGTCTTCTTCCATCAGTAAAATCCACGGATGGTGTGATTCTATATCATTTGCAAACTGGTTAGACTGCCAGGTTTTTCTTTACCCCTAATAGTTTCTTTCCTTAGAGAGTCTAAGTCAGTTGTGTTGAGGAGTGGGGCCTGACAGCCTACATTTTAACGTCGTCTCTCTGTGGAGACAATCTGTGTTACATTCATTTAGTGCTCTGCATATTACAATGTGCTTTCACAGGCTTTAAGAGAGTTCAGATGGCTGTTTGGTTACAGCCTCCTGGTTCGCTTTTCATCCAGTTCCAATCTTGCTAGTATTAGAGTTATTTATGTGTGCTCTGTCACCGTTACCAAGCAGTGGATGTCTGGAGGAGAGACATCATTTTTATCAGCTTTCCCCAGGCCTAGTTGTAGCCTAGTGCTTTTCTTATAAAAGAGGATCAGTAACTAGTTGAATTTTATCCAGATACACATCTGGACATTGTTAGTTAACTCTGGGGAACAAGATGACCTGGTGAGCCCTCCATTCTTACTGTCCTGTGACTAGCCTGGCTGTGTGACCTTCGCAGCAGCCACGAACGCCATGTCTATAAGCACAAAGTGAAATGAAAGAAAGAAGAGAATTAGTTTTGCCAATAATTAAGCTCAGAAACACACATGCATCAATTATTCAGTTTCTACAAGTCTTCATTAATACGGGCTCCTCAAGTGCAGACAGCATAATAATTCAAATGAGGACTGGCCAAAAGTTTATCTTTGCGTGTTCAGTGAAAGAAAAATAAAGTGCAGGGGAGGGAAAGATGTGGTGGGAGATTGGTGAAGCAACTTACACGGGACAGGGAAATGACTGGCAATGCAGAACTGAGTATTTACAATTGCAGCAGTCCCATAAAAGATAGGCGCCATGTACAAATGGCCTTACTTTCATGCTATGCTTGGATTTATGCCTCACATAACTCCAAGAACAAAGGATTTGGGATACTTCAGACCCAGCAACCCATAATTTATATTTACTTGCCATTGGTTCAAACTGCTACAATTAAAAATAGACTAATTTTTTTTTTTTGCTTTTCTACTGATCTGTACACTTTTTAAGGAGAGCTCAGTAACTGAGCTTTTACTGTGTTTTTAGAACACATTCTTTGGGACATGAATTCCTAAGTCTCTGTTCATCTCATTCCTTCATCTTGTGGGTTGTTCATTTAAGCCTAGGTCCTTCTATGAAAACTCGCGAAAGGAATCGTCTGTGATTCCCTCCCAACTGTGGTTGGTAGGAGATTAAAACTGTACTTGGTGGAAATTTATATAATTTGACAATAGTAAGTTTTAGGAGAGACGTGGAAAACGGAACTCCCTCATCCTTATATATTCGGACAAGCATTGAGTAGAGAAATTTGGCAATGTCTGCTCAAGTCTAACTCAAACCATGCATAGCCTAAGACTCAGCAACTCCTCCTCTAGGTATTCACCCAGAAGAAGGCTCTGAATGTGTGCACATGGAGGCGACGTGAACAGCGGTGGAGGTAGACATTAACAAAAAAAAATGAGGTTGAGACAGATCTGGTGAACATCAGCTTCAGGATTATGGTTGCTGCAGGGGCGAGGGAGAGGAGAGTGAAGATGGGGAGAAGAAGTCTTCTGCAAGATCTGCAATGCTTTATGAAAATCCACTCGCTTTGAAGCAAATCAATAAAAGTTACTCTTGTGAAGCAGTGTAGAAAGTAATTCTTTCAAACTCTGGATGTGGTTCGAGCTTCCTAATAGGAAGTAGACTATCGTAGGGACAGCTCCCTAGATGAAACCCCCTTTTGTAAGCTTATTATTGAAGCTCAAGGCCTTAGGTTGATGCCACTTTGTAGGACTTCAGAGAGCTGATGACAGAGCTCATTTGCTTTCGGAAGTGTAGGGACATAGCTGGGAGTGAAGGCTGGGACAGAGGTGAGAATGAGGGGAAGGTAGGCTGAAAAGAATATTTGTAGAATGCCTTGTCTGAAAAAAATAGCTTATGAGATTTAGAGAAATAATGAATGAAACCAAAATGCATGGAGTTGCAACCAAAATGCACATATATGCATGCACACATGACTACAACAAACCTGTCCACAAACACCAAGGAGGAAATCCAAAAGAGAGAAGAATCTTGCTGCTGCCTTTTGGTCTGGGCTACTGAAGCAACCGTAAAGGCGCCAGGGTCCCAGGGCCACCACGCTGGTGTCCAGCTGCATAAAATGTGTGCTGATTGTCTCCCGGCCTCTGCGACAGGACACTCAGTGGCAAAGGTCCCAGATCTTGTCAGCAGTTTGGGAATCCATTCTGCTGTAACCACGAGATCTTTGGACCACCTGCAATAGAATCACCTGGGGCATCAGTTCAACAGATGGATTCAGAAGCCCCACCCCAGACCTCCTAAGGCAGAATCTTTGGGGTGGAGCTGGCAACTCAGCTTGCCTGATGAGCTCCCCCACGATGCTGATGCACACTGAAGGTGGGAAACGGCCAGCATTCTGCTGCACTTCACAGTCATGAGCTGATGCTATCGGGGTGCAGATTCCCAGAGGGGATCTGTGACGTCTCATTGAAAGCAGTGAGGCAGGCTTGAGTAGCCATCTCAGCATGAATTAATCATGTGTGACATTTCTTTAGTCTCTTTCATCGTGGAGGAGGGTGGCCCTGGAGCTGTAGGTGTCCCCTGTGGACATTCCTTGAAGTCTTTGCTTCCTCAGACAATACTGGACTGGGCGAGCTCTGCGACCCTAACAGGGACTATCTGGCCAGTGCTGCTGGAAGGTAGAAAATGAAATTCTTGCTGCATCTGAAGGGTGGTCAGAAGCCAGGCTGGACCACGCTGTCCGCGCAGGACCAGGAGGAGCTCATCTCCTGCCCATGCCGCAGCCTCCTGCCATTCTCTGAAATGTTTTCCCTGCGCAGCAGTCCCTCCACGCTGAGCCCTGGGACTCAAGAACTACAAAGTGATAAATCAATTATGAAATGGAAACCTCGATTACAGCCTGTCTGCTTAATTGTTTGACAAGTTAATTAATCTCACAAGCAACTGGGCTCCGTTCTCCCTGTAAATTGTGGGGAAATAGCTATCACGGGTCCCCGAGGTCTTGGCAGTACAGTATCAATGAGGCTCCTGGAAAACGAGGAATAATAAGCATTTAGTGGGGTCAGTGCATCAACATCGAAATGAAGAGGTTTGCTCCAGCTCCTGCCCGGAGGCGATTTTGTCACTAATTATTTTGCTACTAACTAATTACAATCTGGACTTGTCTATTTATTTATTTGTTTGTTTTTATTTCTCTTCCGAGAGACACATTTCTTTTCTTTCTAATAAGATCCTGTGATTCAAACAGCCAATGCCTCCAGATTGTGACAAACATAATAGTGGTGTCAGCTTCCGCATTCCCAGGAGACTGTGCCGTGATAGCCGCCACAATAAATGAGGTTGCATCTTCCAAGTGGGGACGAGGGGTATGTGTGATGGGCTGACCCATCAGGCTGCATGAAGTGGCTACAGTTGTCTAAGCCTTGTGACCATGTCACACTGCCTTGTCATCTGTGGCCTTTAGAAATTCCAAAGGACAGAGTGAAGTTGAGAAACTGGAGTACGCCTAATGTAGTCCAAGGACCTTCCTGCACCAGACTCACTGGGAGTGTGTGATTCAAATCCAGATGACTAGATGCCAGCCAGCACTACTTGAATCTGAATGATTAGGGATGGAACTCAGAAACTTTTAATAAGCTCCCTAGATAGATTGAGACCCATTTGGATTAGAGTGGGTGCGAATGAGCTGCTGGTGGTTGTACCGAACAACTCAGAAATAGCTCCCTAACTATTGCCATACTTCCTCATCTTTTTACTCTTTACCATTATTTTGTTCATTTCTAATACTCTGCCCCTGGGCCTTTGCACCAGCTGTTTTCTCTGCCTTGAAGGCTCTCACATCACCAAAGTATAGCCCCCTTGCTTCATCCAGCTCTCTCTTCAAATGATGCCTCCTCAGAGTCTTCCCTGATCTCTCTATCTAAAACTACACTCCTGGGCCAGCCCTGATGACCTGCTGGTTAATTTTGTCACACTCTGCTTCGGTGGCCCGGGTTCGGTTCCTGGGTGCAGACCTACACCACTCGTCTATTAGTAGCCATGCTGTGGTGGCAGCTCACATACAAAAAGAGGAAGATGGGCAGCAGATGTTAGCTCAGGGTGAATCTCCCTCAGCAAAAAACATAAAAATAAAAATAAATAAATAAAGCTACACCCCTGTTAAATGGAATAGTGAAACTTGGTCGGTTTCTTCATAGCACGTATCACTACCTAAAACGGCATTGCATTTTTGTTTATTATGCATCCTTCCACTCAGGCGTAAGGTCCAAAAGGGCAGGAATTCTCATCTGTTTTGTTCAGCGCCACATTTACACTGCTTAGCACAGTGGTTGAATTATAGTAAACACTCAATAAACGTCTATCCAGTGGGTGAAGGAGTGTCAGAATGATGAGGCACGAACTTGCTGGTCATGGTAAACGTCACTGGCCAAATCACTGTTTCAGACTCCGTCATGGAGCCTAACGGTGTAAAATGTAACAAGTCTGTGGAAAACAGGACATAAAAATCTACAAAGGAGAACAAAACTGAAAATGTAGCCATCAAAATACGTGGGATTCACCTAAAGCAGCACTTCCAGGGAAATTTACACAGTAAGCACTTATATTACAAAAGAAGAACGGTCTCAAATCAATAAGCTAAGCTTCCACATTACAAAACTAGAAAAAGAAGACATAATTAAACCCAAGCAAGCAGAAAGAAGATAATAAAGATAAAAGCAGAAATAAATGAAATTGAAAACCAAATTATAATGATGTACACCTGAAATCTATATAATGTTATGAACCACTGTTACCTCAATTAAAAAAAAACAAACTTGAGGAAAGAGCAGGGATATAAAGGGGCATTTTATAAGGTTTGTAAGTTGCCATAGAATTCCTGGCATAAATCTCCTTCCCTAACTCCCTTGAAATCCTGAATAAAAATCCATTTATTAAAAAAAAGATGAAATTGAAAACATGAAAACAATAGAAAGTATGAATGAAACCAAAAGCTCGTTTCTTTGAAAGGTCAATAAAATTGACAAAACTCTGGCAAGATTTACAAAGAAAAAAAGAGAAAACACACAAATTACCAATAAATTTGAAATGAAAGAGCAGATATCATTACAGACACTGCAGACATTAAAAGGATAGTTAACAAGGGAAACAGTCCATAATGAACTCTGTGCATGTAAACTTGAGATATTAGATAAAATGGATCAATTTCTCAAAAAGTATGAATTACTAAAACTCACCCAAGATGAAATGGGTAGCCTTAATATTTCTATAACTATTAAATAATTTGAATTTGTAGTTAAAAGTCTTCCAAAAAAGAAATTTCAAAGCCAAGATGGTTACTGGAAAATTCTACCAAACCTTTAAAGACGATATAACACCATTTCTATACAATCTATTCCAGAAAATAGGAGAAGAGAGAACATTTCATATCTCGTTTTAGAAGGCAAGCAGTACTCTGAAACAAAAACCAGACTATGCTGAAATTGAAAAACACATATCAATATCCTTCATGAACTTAGACATAAAAAATTGTCAACAAAAACAAGCAAATCAATAGATCAATATATACAAAGACTAATGTATCACAATCAAATGGTGTTTATCCCAGGAATGCAAGGCTAGATCAATATTCTGAAACCTATGAAATAATAATTCACTATTTACCGTACAAACAATCTAAAGATGAACCATAGGTTCATATCAATTGGTGCAGAAAAAGTAAAAAATTGTTAATAAAATACAGCATCCACTCAAGATATAAACCTTAAACAGATTAGAAATAGAAAAAAACTTCCTCAACCTTATAAAAAACATCCACAAAAAACCTATAACTATCATCATACTTATTGGTGAAAGACTGAACACTTTCCTCGTAAGATTGAGAAGAAGAGAATTTCCAATCCCACTGGTCTTATTCAACATAGTAGTGGAATTTGTAGCTAACACAACGGGAGAAAAATAAAATAAATAGCCTACAGATGATAAATTAAGAAATAAAGCTGTCCCTATCTGAATTCAACATGATTGTCTATTTAAAAAATTCCAAGGATTCTATAGAAAAAAATACAAATAAAAAAACCTCTTCAAACTAATAAGGTCATAGAATACGAGATCACCACACAAAAATTAGCCATGATTCAGTACCCTAGCAATATAAATTGGAAACTAATTTTTTTAAATGCTGTTATAATAGCTCTAAAAAATGAAACAAAACATGCACGATCCATGGCCAGAAAATTACAAAATACTGGTGAAAGAAAGCAAAGATCTAAATAAATGGAGAAAAATATCATGTCCATGGGTTAAAAGACTCAAAGTAGTAAAGATCTTCATTCTCCCCAAATTTATTTACAGAGTTAACACAATTCCAATCAAAATTCCGGTAAGGCTTTTTGTAGATATAGAGAAACTAATTTTAAATTTTATGAGGGAAGGCAAAGAAACTAAAAAGTTCAAACAATTTGAAAAAGAAGAATAAAGTTGGCATTTATAAATAATAATAAAGAATAATAAATATAATAAAGAGTCGCATTATCCAAATTCAAGAGTTCCTATAAAGCTACAGCAGTCAAGAGAGTGTGTTATCAGTGACAGGATAGACACACAGACACATGGACCCATGGAAGATACAGAGTCCAGAAACAAGCCTAAGCAAACATACTGAATTGATTTTTAATAAAGGTGCAAAAGCATTTTAGTGGGGAAAGGGTACTTTTTTTTTTAATAGTATGGTAACAATTGGAGACAATACACAAGCAACACAAAACCAAGAACTTTGAGTTAAACCTCACATCGTAAATGTATCATAGACCTAAATGTAAAATATAAAAGTATAAACATTTTAGAAGAAAACCTTTATGACCTGAAGCTAAGCAAAAAATTCATAGCTAGACACCAAAAAAGACAATCCATAGAAGAAAAATTGATAAATTGATCTTTCTCAAAATTGAAATTCTTGCTGATGAAAGATACTATTAAGAGAATGAAAAGACAAGCTACAGACTGGGAGGAAATATTTGCAAATCACACATCACAGGATTTGTATCTGGAATGTATAAAGAACTCTCAAAATTCAGGAGGTAAGCAAACAAAGTCAATTTTTAAAACGTTCGGAAGACTTGAACAGAGATGTCACCAAAAATTATTTAAGCAAGCTAGAAACACATGAAAAGATTTTCAACATGGTTAGCCATTAGGAAAATGCCAATTAAAATCCCAAAGAATTACCTCTACACACATATTAGAATTACTAGTACAAAACTAAAAGATATCACGTGTTGGTGAGGATATGAAGCAAACAGAACCCTCATGCATTGCTGATGTGAATGCAGAATGGAGGAAGCACTCTGGAAAACCGTTTGTCAGTTTCCTATAAAGTCAAACACACATGTACCATAGGACCCTAGAAAATGAAAACTTATGTTTACATAAAAACTTGTACACAAAGGTTTATAGCATCTCTAGCCATAATTTCCAAAAATTGGAAATAACCCAAATGTCCTTCAATTCTTGGATGGATAAACAAAAGGTGGTACGTCCATTTAATGGAATACTACTTGGCAATAAAAAGGAATAAACCATTGATACACATAACAATTTGGATGAATCACAAAGACGTTACAATGAGTGCAAGAAGCCAATCTCAAAAGGTTATATGCATTGTACTTATGCTTAAATGACATCCTCAGAAAGACACATCATGGTGACAGAGAACATATCACTAGTCGCCAAGCTTGGGTTGGGAGAAGCTGCAACTCTAAATAGATATCACAAGGCAGTTTTGGGGGGTGACCATTCTGTATTCCAATTGTGGTGCTTACATGAATTGGTACATGTGCTTGGAGTTTTAGAATGTATACCAGAAGACTCTAGTTTACTATATAATAATTTAAAAACTAAAATTAATTTTTAAAAATTTACTTAGGAAACAGGAAAAAAAAAGAAAGAAAAGCTAGCTCCAAAAGAGGAAAGAAACTTGCAATGTCTTGAGTTCCCTCTGGGCAACATTGGGCAGATAATGACTCTTCTCGACTTCTCAGGCCCTGACCTAGCACCTGGATGTGGCAGCATAGCTTTCCCCTAGACTGGGGACCCAGGATCACCTGGGCAAAGACCGGATTTGGGGCTCCGCTCAGCTTCCCATTCCCGTTACACATTAGTCCCTAAGGTTTGCCTTACTGATCTTCCCATCTATAGTCTCAATCCTAACTCAATTTCTAGACCCGTGATTATCAGCCCTGGTAGAATAGTAGAATATTAAAATCACCTGAGCTCCCAGCATCCTTATTTTTTAAATATTTCCCAAGTGAGCCTAATGTGAAAACTGCTATGAGACAATGAAGATGATTGAGGTTGCTTCTGTGAGGTTTAGTGGCCAGTCAACTTCACTGCTTCTGCCTTCCCAAGTGCTAACGCTGAGTGCAAAGAAAGGCTGCAGTCTAGTTCAGTTCTGGCCTGACCCGGACAAGGGATGCAGATCCAGGGGCCAGAGGAGGCACGGTTTCACAGCATTTCATTGTGGGTGGAGAGGAGGCTCTTTTGAAACACCCAACAATTTGTTCCAAGATCATGGAGTGGGAAGAAAGGACAGATTTCCAATGACTGAACAATTCTTTATGATCCAGGGCTCTCTACATGCTCAATCTCATTGAATCCTCACAAAATTCCTATAGGAAAATGGCCATCATCAAATCAAGCAATTTTCCTAAGACCCTACATCTTGCAAGTATAAGTGATGAGACTTAGATTGAACAGCTAATACTCTTAATCACTACTCAATTTCCAATGCAGTGGGAGGAAAATCAGATTTAGAATTACATGGATTTGGGGTCAAATTATCTTTCTAGCACTTATTAGGTATAGACTATGGGTGATTAAATTTAATCTCCCTGAGCCTCACTTTCCTAATCTGAGAAAATGGGGGCAATAATAACTATGACCTTGGAAAAGGATAAATGGGATACATGATGGAAATGACACTCAGTCAATGTCTCCTGGTTCTCTCTCATGTTCTGAGATGTGATCCTGCCTGTTGGGAGGTCATGACAGTTTATCCTGAAGTTTCTGCATGGAGTGTGATGGTTTACTATGTCACTCTGTAATCCCAGGGGTTTTCTTGTTTTTTTTTTGCTATTTCCCCTCTCTTTCTCTCACACATACACACCCACACACATACATTCATTCACAGCTTTAAAAAGACCCGTTTGCTTTTACCCTCACTTGTTTTAGAGAGCACGCACGTTTTGCTTTGAGCCATACACAACTTGCTCACCTGCTCTCTGCTATACCTGTTCATCTCACATCTCTACTCACTTTTGAAGCAACACCTTTCCAGAAACCACTTCCCTCCTCCCTCCACCCCTCCTCCCATCAGAGAAAGGCCCTGGTCCCACCTGAACCTGGTGTTGTGAAATAGCCTCCTGGAAAGCTGTCGTCTTCAGTTAGTGGGGATAATGGAATTACTCTATCTGTGTAATAATAACATGTTCAATTTAAAGGGACAAAAATCGGAAGCCACTTAAAAGCTGCTGTTTGGTGCCGATATATTATTTGAGTAATGAATAATCACTAGAGATATTATTCTGGATGCAGTTACCATGCAGTGATGTGAATAAAATGCATTAGATTGAAAATTGTATTTCAAGTAAATATATGCACTGGTAGAAATGTATTACCACCCAGTAATATGTATTAATGCAGAACCAAATGCCAACCAGAGTGCGCCTACATGGGTTTGAATGGCAGGCAGTGATTTGGAAGTGGGAGGAAATAGGCTTGGATCTGGTCAAATAGATCGAGAAATGTTGGTGAGGGTGGCGGTTCATGATCCAAAATGAACAGATGAATGGACTATCCCACCGACAGAGCAAGCATGGGGAGTACCCCCCACGCCCTCTTAAGAGGGTTTATCTTTGGCTAAGGCCTACTGATAGCTGTTGACATTTCTGAAGAAAAGTCTCTTTTCTGTCTCCCACAACCTACATCTTCAAGTATTCTTTTCAAAGGAAAGGAAAAGGCAAACCTGTACAATTTTTGCTAAGGTAACTGCCTTGACATCTTATTTTACTTTCTCTCCCTCTCCTTATTTTTTTCAGTGCACAACAGGAGCAACTGTCAAGCTTATCATCGTTGAGATGCACTTACCCAAATCTGTCATCTGCAGAAGTTTCCTCATTAGCACAAGACTCTAGACCTAAACAGTAAAGATGGCTTTCCCATTCTTATATGGGACACCCTCAAGTTCCACCCCCCACCCACCATTTCTTCATTTTAGAGTTCTCTAGAGGACTCCAAAGACCCAAGGACTCCAAAGATATTGGCACCTTAAGGTTCAGAGGGACTTTCCCAGGCTTGCATTTTCCTATCTATTTGGAGCAATTTTATTTAAAAAGGTACAATTTTAAATCTCTCTTTCATTAAAAGACACCACAGAAAGAGTGAAAACATAAAATAATATTTCATAATGCATGCAATGAACAAAGAATTGGTATCTAGAATGTATAAAGAATAGCCAAAATGCCAACATAAAAGAAGACAGATAACCAACAGGTAAACTGACAAAGACTAGACCAGGACTTTCACCAAAAAAAAAACAGAAAAAGAAAAAAAGAAAAATCCCAATAGCCAACAAACAAAAATTAGAGATTAGAAAATGGAAAATAAAGTCACAATAAAATATCTTTGCACGTCCATCTGACGGCAAAATAAGTATAATCCATTAATATCAAGTGGGGTAAAGATACGGAGCAAGAGAAATTCTCGCACCCTGCTGATGGGAGTGTAAATTAGTAAGATCCCTTTTGAAACAGTTTGCCGCTATCTCCTAAAGCTGAAGGCACGCGTGCTGTATGACATGGCAGTGCTACTCTTAGGCATATACCCTAGAGAAACACATGGACACGGACACAAGTATCAGAATAGCACTGCTCAAAACTGCTTCCAACTGGAATCACCAGTAGAATGAATGGAGAGAATGTGGTATAACCAGCAACCAAATACTATACAACAGTGAAGATGACCAAGCTACAACTCTTCAGGCAGATGAGTATTGAAAATGTAATATTGAGGTAAAGAAGTAAGGCTCCAAAATACATACAGTGTAATTGTTTTTACGTATAGTTCAACATCAGGCAAAACTAAACTATATTGTTTAAGGATGCATACCTTGCAATAAAAGTACAAAAGGAAAGCAGGAAAATGACAATCACAGAGTCAGGAGGCTGGTTACTTCCAGGTGGAAGAGACAGGCTCATAGCTGGGATTCTGGGTGGTACTGATGTTGTGCTAGGTCTTGACCTCTGTGATGTTAGTCAGGTGTTTACTCTATAATCATCTAAGTATAACATACCCATTTCCTGTTCTCTTCTCTATGTTTGTCTGTTATAGTTTGCAATAAAAAGTTAATGTAAAAAATGCAACACAGAGGCACCCTCGTCAGCCGACTGTTGTAGGAATGTGGTTGTAGTTTCACATCTCTTTCCAAACTTTGTTCTACCATGTCAGCTTGCTGGCCACTCATCCGCCTGGCCCTGTCTGCTGTCTGCAGCAGCCTTCTATCATATTCCCAGAGGTCGGCTTGCTGCAGTCAGTGGCACTGAGCAGCATCGCAAGCAGTTGGCCACTCCCTCCTTCTTGACATATGTTCTTCTTCTGATTTCCATGATAGCTAACTCTCCTAGTGATCCTCCTATGCGACTGGCTGCTCCTTCTCCTCTCCTTCATGGCACCTCTTCCTCCACTCCACTCCAAATCTCGTAGTGGCCCAGACTCAGCCCTCTGCCTCCTCTATGCTCTCCTTCCCTCCCCTCTGCTCCTCTCCTCCCCTGTTCTCTCCTCCTCTCTCCTCTTCTCTTCTCACTCCCTTCCTTGATGATCTCATCTAGACCCATAGCTTTAAATAACCTCTTTTTGCTCACTGATCACCATCTCTTTTATGGCTTCTCAACTCCGGAGATACGTCCGCAGTCAATGTGGCACTCGAGTTTGTATGCCTAAGAAAATATCAAACCTAACATATCCCAGTTAAGAATTCTGGCTCCCTAAGTCCACTGTCAAACCTGCCCTCCACCCAATCCTCTCATTCTGGATAAATAGCTACTTCGTTAAATCAATTTCTCAGGTAAAAACCCAGAAGTCATACCCAGTTTTTCCTTTTCTCTCACTTCCCACGTTCCATATATAACTGCGTGCTATCAATTTCACCTGCAAGAGGTATCTTGAATCCATTGGCTTTTCTCCATCTCAGATACTCTCATTGTAGTTCAGGCCGTCATCACTTGTACTTAAACTAATGCAATGTCCTCTTACTGACTCTCCCAGCTTGCCCTTGACCACCCACCTCTTGCAATTCATTCTCTGCCCAGCAGCTTTAGAGACTTTTTAAAAAATAGATAAATAAATAAATAATGCAACACTATACTGTTAAAAACCTGCTAATATTTTCTCGTTACACCTAGAACGAAATCCACTCTTCTGACCATGAGTTACAGAGCCCTTTGCCACTGTCTCTGCCCAGCACCCCAACCTCATCTTTGTTCATTGTCTGCCTCACTCACTTTGCTGGAGACAAGATGACATTTTTCTTGATTCACCAACATTAAGAACTTTCTCTGTGACCTCAAGGCCTTTTCATTTCCCATCTCCTTTTCTAGAATGCACTTTCTCCAGATTTCACATTCCTAGCTCCTCATCATAATCTCCTCAGAGGCCCTCCCTGACCGGCCATTCTAAGGTGGCTCCCCTGGCACCTTTCCACCTTTCCCTCCCATCTTCTTGCTTTATTTCACTTGGCTGTAACTGTTTTCTAAAATATTCTATTTGCTTAGTTGAGGTCTTGTCCCTTGTTATATCCCCAGCCGCTAAAATAGAGCCTGACATTCGATAACTACCAAAAGAATGAACGATTGAACATGGGATCTTTCCTAACTATGAATCCTTGTCTTTTCCAGCATTTACTGCATTTCCAATGGTAGGTAGGAGTCAATTTTCATGTTTTATTATACAAAGCCCTACATATGTAGCTGAAATTTTAAAGATTCCCATGATTGTTGAAAGCATCATTATATTGCCTAGTGTGGATGAAAGGGAATGAAAATCCTCATTTGCTACTGCTGTGTAACTCAGTAGAATTTAGAGTTCTTTGAGTTTGTTGGCAATAATTATCAGAAGCTTAAAAAATATGCAGACAATTTGACCAGTATATCCACTTCTAAGATTTTAGAATCTTAGGGAGGCAAAAATATGAATATGCATTTATAGCAACACAACAAACACAAAAAGTAAAGGAACAAAAAAATCCTAAAAACAATTTAAATGTGCAACAACTAGGATCTGGTCTAAAAAGCTATGTGGGAAGTTGAATGACCTGCAATCATTCAAATTATGTTGTAAAAGATTATTTAATGTCATGTTAGGTTGATATTTAAGTTGTAAAAACGTATTTACAATGAGATCATATTTTCATTGAAAAAAACTCCATGGTATTTGAATATATAAAATTATGCATAATGAAAAGGTTGAACAGGCATATGATACAATGTAAGCAGTGGGTGGTAGAATTACGAGTGAATATCTGTATTTGCAAAAGCTTCTGCAATGAATTATACGTTTCAATACGTAAAAATAATAATTTATTGTCTTAAAATATATATAAAGGTATAAAAAATGGCACACACCTCCATTAGATAATTCTTGCTGATTCTTTTTTAAATGAAAAATTTTCACAATGTAAGAAAAGCAAAACAATATAAAATATATAAAAGAAAACTGAAGACTTTCCTGTATACCCCTCTCTGTCTTCATTCTCTCTTCCCACAATGACCTCTACTAACATATGCTCATGCAAAAATATTTCCCTATATCTACTTTATTTTGCCAATGGCTGGAGAATATTCCATTGTAAGAGTGTGCCATAATTTGTTCAACCACTCTCATAATGAGGAATATTAGGACTGATATCAGGGTTTTTTCTTTTTTTGCCATGATAAAAAGAAGAATTAGGGTATAAGGAAATCTCTAGAAGTTGAATTACTGAGTCAATTTGTGTGTACCTTTTTCTATGTTGATATATATTACTGCTCTTCCAAAACACAAATGTCCAATAATATTTGCAATTTGCTTTAGGATCGTCCCTTATATTATGATGGTGTGAGAGAATGTTTCTTTCTCCACTTAATTAATAAAGAAAACTAAAGCCTCTACTTCCTCAGGTCGGGGAATTTGGACTAGGCAACTTCTAATGCAATTTCTAGCACTAAAGTTTTAAGCATTCATCAAATCACACTCAAAAGCATGAGGAAGTATCACGAGAACTACTCAGTAAGAATGAAAATTTGGGGGGCTGGCCCGGTGGCGCAGCGGTTAAGTTCACACGTTCCACTTTTCAGAGGCCTGGGGTTCACCAGTTCGGATCCCCGGTGTGGACATGGCACCGCTTGGCACACCATGCTGTGGTAGGAGTCCCACATATAAAGTAGAGGAAGATGGGCACGATGTTAGCTCAGGCCCAGTCTTCCTCAGCAAAAAGAGGAGGACTGGCAGTAGTTAGCTCAGGGCTAATCTTCCTCAAAAAAAAAAAAAAAAAAGAATGAAAATTTGGATTAGGAGAAAGAGCACTGGAATGAGAGCCCAGACTCTGGAGTCTAGTTCTTAGGGGCATGTGAGTGACATGGGGTGCTCGTGAGTCACTGAATTTGGGAAGAGGTCCCAATATCATTCAGGATGACCTTTGAATCCAAGAAATGGGCCCTGTGCATGGCCCACAATGGCCCAGTGTTGTGAGCCCACAATGGATACCACACAATGCCCCATGGCAAGGGAGACCACGGTGTGAAGGAAAGGTTATTGCTTGGCTCCGTGGTGTCCACTTTGTGGCCGGGCCATTGTGTTTCTTGGGGTATGCAGACATGGGGGAGTAGGTCAGTGACACTGGAAGCATGTGACATTCACTTGGAAAATTCCTAGCATGCAAGTTAATTATGAATGACCTCTTTAACATTTAAAAGTTCAACATTAGGCCTTTTCTACCCAGACAAGGTGACGGGAGCAAATGAAGTGTCCGTTGTACATTATCCTCATAAAGAGCCACTGGATTCGAGGGCAAAAGGAGAAACTTTTTCTTTTGTTAACCTGAATTCTTTAGTACAAATTGGATTGTTTTATTCTATCTGTCCTCAGGTATGCCTGAATCCCAATGTATTTTATTGTTTTAATAAATGGTGTTATTCGTTTGATTACTCTTAAGAAGTCAGCCATTGGTAGAACAAAATATATGCAGATCAGACAATAATCCTGTATAATTATTTCAGAACAGATATAGTGAGAAAATTTTTGTTGTGCCGAAGCCAGGGCAAGACTGCTAAGATGGTGAGATAATTATGGCTCAAGATACTGCTCTCTTCCAGAGGGAAGAAAGGACTGGTCATTTGGCTAAATATTGCAAATATTCTTGGGGAGAGGGAAACTTATTCCAGTGGCCTAGAGCTCAGAGAGAAGAGAGGAAGATATGTTGTAGTGGTGATTGGAGCACAGTAGTAGATGATGAGTGACTGTGACGCAGCAGAATGGAGCGCTCCAGTACTGAGGCAGGTTAACCCAAAATGGAACTACAGATCAAAACAGTGACAACAGCAACAGGTAACGTTTAGCTCTGACTATTTGCCAAGCACCAATCTACTCAATAATTCATTGACTTTTCACAAGAAAGCATTGGATGTAGATATTATTATTGCGTCCACTTTATAAATGAGAAATCCAAGCCTCAGAGAAGAGAAGCAATTTGCTCACTATCATGCGATTAATAAATGGTGCCACCAAGCTGGAAGCCAAGACAATCTGACATGGGAGCCCCTACCCTTAGTCAAATCTGCCTGGGAATTGTGAGACCAGGAAATCCAAAGTTCTTAGGGAACTTGTCACATAACATCAGTATTTTTGACAGTTTTCTCTCCAATGTTCCAGCGCTACCTTTGTCACTTGAAGGTTTTGCAATTTCTCTGAGCAATTTCTCTGAGCCCATTTTCTCATTGGAAACCTGAGGCAGAGACAATTAGTGGACCCTGAAAGACTTATGCTCCCTTCTGGGTACAGAATTGTTGCTAAGTAGTGACTGCCAAGCAAGGGACTACATTTCCCAGGCTGCCTTGCATCTAGGTGGCATCACGTGACTGGTTCAGACTAATGGAACGAGGGCTGATGTAACGGGTGTCACTTCCAGGCCAAAATGCTTAAGTATCTGTATATCTTCGCCATATTCTCTTCTTCTTTGGGATCCTTGGAGGTCGCATGGTACCAAAAGTGACAGTGTCCCGAGAATGAAGACAGCTGGATCCCTGAGTCACTGTTTGGAAGATGCCCTGGAAAGCCACACTGGCACAGGAGAATTGAGAATTTTGCATGAGAAAAAAATGAATATGTATTCTATTAAGACCCTGAAAATGGAGATGTTTTGGTACAGCACTTAGCCCTACAAAGTTATTATGGGGTTTAAAAACAAAAAGAATGTGAGGCAACTATTCATACCTTATACACAGTAGGTCCTCAGTCATTGTTAGGGCCCTCTTTCCCTTTCTTCCATTTCACAGACTTCACCTTTTTGGTTTTACTTTACTTCTACTGTTTTACTTTGTTTCAAATATAGATTGGAGAGTAGTAGGCACACGAAGATTTATGAATACACATACACTATGTATGTGAATGGAGGATATGAATCAACGTCGGTATCTTGTTTAGAATTTCTATTTTTCAATGGTAGCTTTTGAAATCCTATGGCCATTATCTTCTGCCACCTCAAGAGATAGCCTTTATCTTAGCCAGCTCCTTGAAATGTGTATCCCAACCACGATATTTCCTTTCAAGGACAGAGACACAAACAATAGCTAGAACCTGACACACACCACTTCTGTTCATATTCTGAAGGATCCTGTTACAAAACCTTAAGCTTTGGCCGCTGACCTACTGCACCATCCATCACTCTAATCCACGAGCAACTGCCCAATGTGGTTGGGGTCACTGTGTCCTGAACAGGCCTGCTCCTTGTCACCTTAGATGATAGTATAGTCTCAATCAAGCCAGAGACTAACAAGCCCCTTAGGATGCCGGCATTAGGCAGTTGGCTATGCCTACAGGGCCCATTGCTGTCACTGAGTCTGTTCCCAGAACCCATGTGATATTGTGATTTATAAGAAATACATTTCTCATATATTTTGGTCATCATTCATAGTTCCTGGCTCACAGCTCCCAAAACCCTTGAAATTTCCTGAGCTATATAAGCATTGGGAGCATCTTTTATTATAATATTTGGTTTCTTGTCCTCAGTTCCTAAAATCACTTCAGAGCTATAAAAATGAAATGAGTGTCTTGTTATTCATGACAAGCTTCTTTCCACCACAACAGGGTTTATGTCGATGAGGTGATTTTTGGAAAGCACCTAAGGATGGGGGCTGTTTGCCAGGGGAACTGGCCGTGAATAGAGGAGTGGAAATTTAAGTCCCGACCCCTAACTTCCAGGGAGGGAAGAGGGGCTGGGGGTTGAGCCAGTTACTAATGGTCAATGACTTAATCAACCATGCCCATGTAATGAAGCCTCCATAATAACCTAAAAGGATGTGATTTGGAGAGCTTCCAGATTGGAGAACCAGAATCCTTCCATGTGCCACCATGCCAGGCCCCAAACTCCATAAGGACAGAAGCTCCTTTGTTTGGGACCTCACCCTATCTATCTCTTCTTCTGGTTTTTGATTCATAGCCCTTAATATCTTTTTTAATAAATTGGTAGTCTAGTAAATAAATGAGTTTCCAGAGCCCTGTGGGCCTCTCTAACAAATTAATCAAACCCGAAAAGGCAATCATGGGAACCTCCAGTCTATAGCCTACCGGTGATGAGAAGCACAAGTAACAACTTGGGCTTGTGATTGGCATCTGAAGAGGGGAGAGGTAGCAGTCTTGTGGGAGTGCATCCTTAACCTGTGGAATCTCATGCTCTCTCTGGGTGGATAGTGGCAGAATTGAGTTGAATTGTAGGACACTCAGCTGGTGTAGGAAAATTGCTTGGCGCTGTGGGGAACTCCTCCTTCCACGCACATTGGCATTAGGTCCAGAACCTTTAACCCTAAAATTAACTCCCTCATTATCTTCATGGGTCTATTCCAAAAAGGCTTCTGCATGCCTCGTGGCTAGGATCTTATGAATGAAGATAATATGAAGCAAGCTGAAAATACTTACTTGGCCTTAAAAGATCTTCCCCACTTCTTGTTGTTCCTTGAATTTTCACCATTAAAGAAGTAGGTTTTGGGGCCGTTAAGGCTTTGAATTGTTTCAATATCAGTAGTGGATTCAGCAGTTTATACTTTTCGTTTTAACAGTGGTTTATCCTTGCAGGTGGGGTCTTCAAAAGAATCACTGACATAATGAACTGCAGCAACAAGATTTCATGGGGACTGACCCTAAGTAAACCGTAATCTCTGCCTAGTCTTCTTGTGTACTAGTGATAAGGTCTGACTACGAATTGTCTCCAGAGGTGCAAATTAAAATACTAAGACCACTAAAAGTTAGAATCTCTTGGTGTGTTTCTGAAAAGTGGGACCCTTCCAATATTCCAGACTTTATTTTGGCTTTTGACCAGATGCCCACTTAGACTGGCTTCTGAGATTCAGAGTTAACTAGTCACACAAACTCTTTGTATTACTCATGTGCTGGTGCATTACAAATTGCCACAAACTTAGCCACCCAAACTTAAAACCACACACATATTTATTACTTCATAGTTCCTGTGGGTCAGGATCTTGGGCAGATTTGTTGGGTCCTCTGCTTCAGGGTCTCTCATAAGGCTAAAATCCAGTTGTCTCCCAGGGCTGGGGTCTCATCTGAAGGCTTGATGGGGAAGGATCTGTTTTCAAGACTACTTACATGATTCTTGGCAAGACAGTTTGTTGTGGACTATTGGACTGAGGCCAGTTTCTGGTTGACTATTGGGTAGAAGCCCTCATCTGTTCTTTACCACGTGGTCCTCCTCAACATGGCAACTCACTTTATCAGGGCCAGCAAGGGAGAGAGTGCAAGTATCCATTTTCCATTTTGCAGTCTTAGTAATACATTTAAAACATAAATCAGATCATGCCACTCCTCTGCTTAAAAGCCTCTAATGGCTTCCCATTGCATTTAGAGAAAAATTCCGAATTCTTTACCAGGGGCACATGCCCTAGGCCTTATCTAGCTCTCTGATCCCAACTCCTACCATTCTCCAACTGTATAACTGTGCTCCACCACATTGGCCTTCCTCCCCTTTCCCTGAATTGCCAAGCTTATTTCAGCCCCAAGGCTCTTGCACATGTGGTTCCCTTTGTCTGAAACACTCCGCCTCAGAGTTTCATAGGCTGGTTCCTTTGTATCCTTCAGGTCAAATGTCACCACCTTAGAGAAGCCTTTCTTGAACAGGCAGTCTAAAGAAGCTTGCCTAAGCCCATCACTTTCTATCACATCACCTGGTTTTATATTTTTCCGTAGCATGGATCACTTAGGAATTATCTTGTTCATTTACTTGTTTCCTTTTATCTGTCTCCCTCCACCAAGGTGTAAAATCCATGTAGGTAGAGACTGGATTGACTTTTTCACTATTTTTGTAGTATAATATTTATTGGATGGATTGATGGATGAATAGATGGATGGACGGAAGGAGAGATGGATGGACGGATGGATGGTTTCATTGTTAGGGAGTTCCTCCAGAAAGCCATGGGGTGGCAGCACTTTGAGCACTTTGGGGATCATGTCGTAAAGCAGGGTACATTCCTGAGTCATGCAAGACCCATCAGACCGAGGAAAGTAGCCTCTTTCTGTTTGCCTCACTCCAGGCCATTCTGAATACAAGGGTCAAAACCCTCGTGAATGGAAAGTTATGAGGTTCAAGACTTGAGGCACCTTTTTGCTCTTAAAAATGTATGATCCAGAGAGCTCTGGGCAAAAAGACTAAGGAAACCCAGACATCCACAGGAAAAGAGCTACAAGTGGGCAGTAAGACGCAAGAGAGCTAAGAAGCTGAGAGCAGTGCATAAATACCCGAAGAATCCCATTTTTGGGACTAGATCATCCAGGAAGAAACATCTGCTGCTCGACAGACAATGCCTGAGCAAGATTGGGGGACAGGAAGAATCCTCCAGAAGAGAAGAAGCTGAGCGGAGCCAGACAGGGGCCCGGGGAAGGTGGAGGCAGAGCACAAAAGGATTTGGCTAGGGCCGGGACGAGATGCATTCAAAGAAAAGGAGGCAAACTTGATATCACTCACAACTCACTTTATTTGTGTACCACCCCAGACCTTCAGGAGCTGGGAAAGAAGAGGCTGGACGTGTCCTCTTCATGCTATTTCCCCTTTACAAGGGAAAGAAAGCATGTAGCCTGCCAGGGTCCAGTGAGACCATGAAGGTGGTTAAAGTCAAGATCAAATTGGACTTTCAAGACTTGGAAAGCATCTCTCAGTGAAGAGAATAGCATTGAGCAAAGGAATCAAGAGGCCAGTTCAAGTCTGACTCTTTCCAATGACCAGCTAGTGTACTTGGTGCCACATCTACCCTCTCAGAGCCTCAGTTTCTCCATCTGTAAAACAAGGAAGTGGACATGAAAAGAGATCACATTTTCAAAGGCTTCCAAGAACCCAACTAGTTATGCAAATGGTCAATGCAAACGGACTTGGTGTACAGTCGGGATGCTGGAAACCTGGGGAAAGCACACCTTGTTTAGGGGAATAGCCTTATGAAAGTAAGTAAATAGATGAGTAAATAAATAACAAATAAATACTCTGAGTGTCAAACAAGAATGCTTGCCAGCTCATGTTTTGCAGCTTCCAGGAGAGAAGCCTCTTAGTTCTGACACTATTTTGTAATTCTGCTAATTTTATTTGCTCCTAAAAAGAAGTGTGAGTTTGGTATATTCCCTTGATTATAGAAGAGAATGAGTCTATTTGAATCAACAGGAGAATGGAAGAGCCACCTGGGCATCTGAGTGTAGCGAGGAGCCTCGATTTTCCTCCCTAAGAGTTGTGTCTGGGTCCATCGGAAAGCAGGGCAGGGTTCTTAGCGAGTCTTAGGGACACATGATCCCCATGGCTGTCTGTCCTCTCCTGCCCAGCGCCCTCCTCTGCCCACTGCGGCTGCCCACCCAGCTCAGCCCTTGTCTCCTGTGCTCCTGTGCAGTTCTCCTCACCCCTGTGAGTATTGAAACTAGGGGAGAAGCGAAGCTAGCATCTGCCTGTAGGGCTCCCATGAACATATTAGGAAAAGGCAGCCCCTCTGGGAAGACAAAATACCCCAGCACATGGCTTTGCAATGGAGTTCTGTTGGCTGGATTTTTAGATGCCCTGGTACCCTTGGCTGACACCTTTGTGCAGCACAGAAATTGCACAACCAATCACAGCAGCCCTGAAGGGAAGGGAGGAGACGCCTGCACAGGGAAGCCCGAAGGAGACGGGGACGGTGGTGGCGAATGGAGTGCAGCTTCCAGCGCTGATGCCAGATTGCTGTAACTGGCCAAGCCCGTGGATGGAAAATATTAAAACGACGACAAGGGAACATGAAGCCACACTATCAGCTCTGCTTCCATGAGCATCCCAGTCCCCCTCTTGATAGCGCAACTATGAGATGGTTCTTTGTGACTGCAAAGCCTGGTATAACAGGCCATGAAAACACTTGGGTAACATTTTTCCTGGCAGAGTTGGAGGTGGGTCCTGCATCTCCCTGGGGCACCAGGCTGTTCTTCCCGATTTAGTATGGCCAGGGCTAGCTAGCCCTCCCCATCTGCGCCTGAGCTCAGCAGTAAGACCTCCCGCAGTTCTCTCTAAAGGACAGTGAATTTGCCCTTTAGCAGGTCTTTTATTCATGTGATCCATTCTTCCTCCTCTCACACGCAGACTGATTCCAACTTCTGCCTGCAATTCCTAAGTGCATCTGTTGTAAATGTGCCGCTTCAACACCTCGCTCCTTTGAGCTCTTCTTAAATGCACTTCTCACCCTCCCCACCTGCCGAAGCCCAGAGATCCTAAATTCTTTGCTTCAGAACTCTCTGCAGAGTCATGAATATCGCAAAGATGTATCATAGCGTCTTTTCACTCCAGCCCCCAACAAGTTGATACTCGGCGCACGTTTGCAAGGAAAAGGCCAGTAATTGGTTTTGCTGGGGGAACAACCTCAGAGATAAATGTCCTGTGTATAATCATTTACCTTCCCTGGGTGTGTGTGCGTTTCTGTCCCAGGTGCCGGTCCCTCTCATTGCTCACTCCTTGAGCCTGGAATGCCATCACGCTGACGGAGGGGCTGTCAACGCTGTCAGCAGACAGCTTTTGGAAAATGTGTATCAGTTGGAGCGGAGAAGACCTGCTTTCCTGGCTCAGGCAGACAGGCACATGGCTCCCGAGTCAATCTGCTCCTCTTTAACACAGCCTCCTTTTTAGTTATCATGCCGGAGTAAGAAAGCTTTAAAAAAAAAAAAAAGGCTATTTGGCGATATTAATTTGCAGCCAGCGGATGGTGTGTGTTAGGGCAAGGACCCGTGTTGAATCTGCTCTGTCCTCCACTACAAGAGGAAATCAGGCTGCTTCTCATTGAATAAGGAGGGCCTGTCTCCCTCCGCCCTCAGGGTCTCCCTTATCTGTCATCTCCCCCTCCCTTCCCCATACCTCTGGCATGGGCTCCATCAAGCTGCTGTGGTTCCACAATTTTCTTGCCTTTCTAGACCAGGGCAGGAGTTATTTCCTCCACCTGGGGTGCCCTTCAGCTTGGATGACTTGCTAATCCTACTCATCTTTTCAGATTTGTGTGAGTGTCTCCTGGCAAAGCCTTTTTGACCTCTCTCACCTCTTGTCTATTTCTTCATCTCCCTGAGCACCCCACGCCCCCGTGGATTCTTTGACTTTAGGGCCTCCCACTCAGTGAGGTTGCATGCCCAGGGGGCTTCTCTGTCTCCCACCTAGGACTGGTGAGTTCCTGGAGGATGGGGAATGATTGCATCGATCTGTGTGTTTCTCCAAACCTTTGGGACAGACTTAGAACAAGATGGTAACTTGTCCTCAACTGCCACTAAGCCACATACTGACTTCTTAAAAGTGAGAAGTTGGCATAGAGCTTCAAGGTCACCACCTGCAGGAGACGTTTGCTGATTCGCGCCATTCCCAAGGGGTAGGAGAGAGTGATGGCTTAGATTTGATGTTCCTGGGTTTTCTTTCCAGCTCCTTCCCATCCTAGCTATCTGGCTTTCATTAAGGTACTCACTTTTCCAGGCCGCAGTTTTCTCACCTATAAAATGTGATGAGACCTCCTATCATTGTACAGCTTAGAGAGGATGCTGGACATTCTGGACACATGGCAGGGGCACCAGATGCCAGGTATTAGTATAATTTTCTTGTACCATTTTGTATCCTTTCAATTTGTTGTACAGATAAAATCCTGTTAAAGCAACTGTTATAAGAAAAATCTGTCTGTAAATAAAGAAAAGGAAAATTCCAGTTGCTGGCTATGATTAATTTATTCAAAGCAATATATAGAACAAGAAAATACCCAACTACCACAAGTTTGGGGAGTCTAGTGGGATTCTTCGGAAGTTGACTATGTCTGATTTTGTGTTTAATGTCACTCCCTGATAAATTATTTGTAGATAAAATATTATCTAATTATTTGGAGCTCTTCCACACATCACTCAGCACTGGGCTCTGAAACCAGGAGAGATCCATTTCACTTGAAGTTGCTTGTTGACTGACGTGTGTCATTTGTACACAGTGACATGTAAACAGCAGCTTCTTTATAATGAATCTTATGAATTGAAGTGGGTACTGCTATGGGGAATTTTGCTACAGCTAACAGCTCGTAATGGTGTTTTAATTATAATCATGTCCTATACTCCTCCAGGGTGTTCCTTAGCCTCTCTTAGAACACTGAAGGGGCCTTAAAGGTCATTTGTCCTCAGTGCCTGGAGCATTTTGGAGACAAAGGAATTATGAAAGTGCCCACGTGTTCTCTGAGGTGGAGAGAGAACAGAATGTATGAAGGCCACATTTATGTAAGATCATTTTCCTACTTTGAAGCCCATTCCATTTCATTCTAATCCTATCTCCAAGCCAAACTCTAGCCTTCCCCGGTGCCCACCTTCAGCCAAGCACCTTATTGTCCTCTGTTCTATGATTTTTATTAGAATATGCAATTCCTGTGAAAATAATTCATCTTCTCAACCCAATTTAAGGGAACTACATTCACATTTTACCAAAATCTTTCCATTGATTGAAATTCCTTCCTTCATTCAAAATGGTTATTGGACACCCCGGTCAGGGTCTGTACCAGCTTTTGAGAAGTGGAGCATGGGCAGGTCCCTGCCCTTGAGTAGTTAGAAATTCTAAGAGATGTTAGATGAGTACACATATCACCATCCCGCGAAGAGATCCATGTGTGCCATGAAGATGGAAACGCTGCCCCTGAAGTATCTAAACTAAATATTATAGACTAGGCAAGTAGCATCCATTGTCTGAAAAGTTCAAGAGACAGAAAAGAATAGGAGGGCGTGAGTTTCTATTACTGACCTGACGCTTAACTAGTTGTGTAATTTGGGGAAGGTTGTTTTCCTGACTGAGTCTAGTCTCTTCAACTATAAATAATGCTAATATCAGTTGGCATGGATGTTATGAGGTGTAAAGGTTTAGCATCTAGAAAGCATGGTAAGGACGTAGTAATCATGAGTATGATTACTCATACTCTCTAAACCCACCCCTTGCTGAGAAAGGCTTGTGTGTGTGTGTTTACCTGTTTTGTGTGCATATGCTCATTCATCTTGTTTCTTTGAGACCTCTTCTCATAGTAACGCTTCTCTAGATATCTGGTTCTTGTTCTGGGACCTTCTCATAATTATAACATTCAGGGAAGATCAGAATGGCATATGTCCACTGAAGCTCATAGAGAGGAAAAATATTTCCCTCAGAACTGTGTTAGAACTCTCAAAAAAAATATGTTAGAATTCTCAAAACTGCATAAAGCCAGTCATGTGAAGTCTGAAATATCAGCCAAGGATTTATTTATTACAGATGCCAATTTTTCATCAAAACAAAATAAAAGCAGAAAAAAATATTATGAGCACTTCTATGGATCCACCTGAAGGGCTGACCTTGTCAGCCAGCATCACATTTATTCCCAATGCAGTCACATTTACTTGTCAGTGGGTGTGCCTTCCAATGTACCATCTTTTGGGTCTCACTCATTTCTTCAACAAACAATTATCAAGTGCCCAGTATATACTGGGATCAGTACTAGCTCCTTCTCATCCAGCATTCTCTTCTATTGGAGCACAAAGACAGAACAGGTCTTTGAAATTGTGGGCGTATCGATGCGGGTATGAATGTGCATGCCTATGTGTATGTGTGCACATGTGTGCCTATATGCATGTGTGTACATGTACAATTGGGTACGTGTGCATGTCTATATGTATATACATGTATGTGTGTGTATACATGCATGTGTATGCCTTGTGCACTTGCGTGTGTGTATATATGTGCAAACATGCATGTTCTATACATGTTCACATTTGTAGGGTAGGGTGTATGCCTAGGTGTCTGTGTATATGCATTTATGTATGTGTATATGTGTGTGTTTTAATCTTTCCTAATAGGCCAATCCTGATCTTTTAGTGAGGACTTTATTTTGGTGGTCAGTGTGGAAATCATCTCATTGGGAAGATGAATATTATTCTAGGGGATGTTCTGTTATTTTCTTGTAAGATATAATATAGTCTCCTCTTTCTACCTTTCCATAGAGGAAGTCAAGAAACAAATCATCATTCCTCTTATTGTCTCAGAAACCCCACTTACCCCGAGTCCCTCAACCAATGAGAGCCTAGCCCAAGGCCAGGCACAGATCTGACATTCAACAAATACTTGAATGACCTTGCGTCTCTGCTCTGCATTGGTCTGTCACCTGACACTACGCAGCTTACCAGGTTTGGTCCTGGCAGCCCGGAGATGGCTTTGGCCAGTTAGGAAGCACTTAGTGGACTGATACATGTGTCCTAGGCTTAGAGAATTCAAAGTTCATCTAGTTCAATGTTAGCCCATTGGTTTATTCCAGAAATGATTGATTCAGCTAAAATGCACTGCCCTTGACCTGCCACAAGGTCTGATGGTTTTGCTCTAATGAGATGGGCTATCACTTTCCCTGGGTGCCCTAAATCCCCAAAGAGGGGCTCATTGACAGGTGAGAAGAGTTAGAGACTCCAGAGAGAAGGTGAGCAGTGTAGCCTGGAGCAACTATGACACAGAATCGGGGAGAGGAAGCTAAGGGGAGACAGATCCTGCTTCTGACAGCACTGCCACTAGAGGAAATGAAAGGAAAAACTGAGGAAATGAAGCTGGAGACTGGGACATGAGGAGGCCAAGTTAAAGCCCAGGCAAGCATCCTTAGGAATTTCAATTCGTGTGGGCGGCAGAGCCCTGGAAGAGCATCAGCATGAAGATCTCCAGAGGCGGCTTAACAGGACGGCGAGGGATGAGCCCTGGGCGTCGAGTCCAGGTCTACCTCTGCTGTTTCCAGCAGCCTGGTCCAGGGCACAGCATCTGACCTTACCGAGTCTAGCTTTCTCTGATGGTGATACAGAAAACTGTAACACTTCTTCACAAACTTGGAGATTCTGTTCACCAAGATAATATATGTTTAATAATATATTTTTTTTTAATCCTGGCATGGGGTAGAAGTGCAGTCACTAATATTTTTATTCCATTCCATTTGCATATTATCATAGGCATTCATTTCCTGAATCCCCAAAAGGTGCTGCTGTCTCTGAAGAAAACTCCCAGAAAATATTCCCCTGGTGTCAACTCAACTATCTTGAGGTTTGCCATTTTCACCTGTGGTCTCTAAGATATGGTTCCCAAAGATATGGACACTAGTAGGCATAATTTCAGGTTTGCTGATGGCCACAGCATTGCCTCCTGGGTCACTTTGAGCAAATTGCTTAAGTTCTCTGAGCTTTATCTTGTCATCCACAATGAGAATAATAACTCACAGATCTGTGGTGAGGAAAACGAAGACACTGAAAATAAAGAGATGAGCCCGGTCCTTTGAAAAGGCGTGCTCAGTGAACACTGCTGTTTTAGTTCAGGCTACTATAAAAAAGTACCACAGACTGGGTGGCTGAGACACAGCAGAAGCTTATTTCTCAGGTTCTGGAGGCTGGAAGTCTGACATCAGGGTGCCCGGATGGTTAGGTTCCGGTGAGAGCTCTTCCGGGTTGCAGGTTTCTAACTTCCCTCTGTAACCTCACCTGTCGGAGAGCAGAGAGAGGAAGCAAGCTCTCTGGCGACTCTTAAAAGGGCACTAATCCCATTAGGAGGGGTCCACCTCCATGACCTCCTCTAACCCTAACCCCCTCCCAAGAGCCCACCACCTAATACCGTGACTTTGAGGGGTAGGGTTTCAACATATGAAATTTGCGGGAACATAAACATTTAATCCATAACAATTTCTCTACTACTACTAATTCTAAATCAGTATACTACTACTTATTATTGGTATTAATAATGAAATAACCTCATTGTAACCCAAAAGAGCCTTGCTTGTCAACCAGGGCGTCCCCTCTGGGAGAGGCTCTCAGTGCCTAGAATCACCAGCATATGGCCATCTACTGTGATGTCCCTGTATTTCCATTCCCCCAAAAGTCTCAGAGGCACCCAGGTGCCTGGTGGCTGCTCTCACCTATCTTGCTTGGTAAAACCATCAGCCACTGCACCCGTGTTTACCCAGGACACGCCATAAGTTGCAGTGACTGGTGACAGGTTTTAATTTCCTGCCACCATCCTTCCGGAAATGCAAGCCCATCCAGTCCGGTAAGAGGCAGAAAATCAGAGCTGCTGCAGGATGGGAAGTGGAGACATGAGCAGGAGGACAGAGCAGAAGCCAGGCCTCTGCTGTCTGCCAGGTCAGCCCTCTCGGCCCTCATTTACTGAGCACGTAGGGTGCCCAGCTCTGAAGCAGGCGCTGCAGGGCAAATAAGAACTCTTCAAACAGGCATCTGGCCTTGAACAGTTTTCATTGTACATAAAATATTTAGGAAATGATCTCAGACAGTACATAGTCATGTACTGTTTCCTGGAGTTTAGAGAATTGTGCGAAGAATAGTAAGAAGTGGTGGCCTAGATGTGAGTTTGCAGGGAGCAGTGGAAAGAGAAGAAGGTCCAGGAGGGGCTGCATGTCCTCTGTCCAGAGCCAGGCTGCGAACACACACAGCAGCGGGAGGGAGGAGCGGAAGGGCTTGTCTCCTGGAGAAAAAAACACGCAGCTTTATGAGTGACAGCCCGAGTCCCCAGGATCAGAGAGTCAAAAATAATTAGATTTGTTAATTCTTACTAATTCTAAGACAGTTTGTTTTTATTAAATCTGACTATTGTCTTATTAACAGTAAGCCAGGTCTTCTCTGGCTTTCATTTTCCCCCTCTGATATTGCCTGGTTCATATCAGTAATCATTTTACTGACACAACTAGCGATGGAGTAAATATTGTCACTCAGGCCTCAGAGGTACCAGCTTGCAAGGAGCTGGGCCTGTCACCTTCCGACCATCTCTGCCTAAGAAAGCAGCAGCACCTCTCTTTGCTCACATCAGCATCCAGGATGCTGCTGGCATTCCATCAATATTTCCTACATCCAATGACATTTTAGGTTTTGATGTTGTATTCCTGGGTCATCAAATAGTTTGCATGCCGAGAAGGAACGTAGCCCAGAGCAGCTTAGACAGCCAATTTCAGAAAAGGTAAAAGAAAGGAGAAACATCTTCTATCTCTTTCCTCCTTGCTCTTATCTGTTGTCCTTCTGCTGAGCTTTCTCTGCCAGTCTGTCTCTCTCTCTGTCTTTGGGCCTCTCCTCCTCTGCTTTCTCCCTCCTAGTGAGGCAACTCCTTAACGTTGCCCACTGTCAACAGTGACACCACAACCTGGAGCCCACCTGCCAGCAAATTGCCATGCGGGCCCCTGCACAACCGCTGAGACTGGAGGCAGCTCCCACTGGCCCCCATGGATGAAGACCCAGCAGGCCAGGGCAGGTCGCTTTGCCCTGCTGAGTTAACCACACATCTGGGGGACCGTGTGGCAGAGAAGGAAGCAATGCCACATCCTGGAGCCACCTGGGGAGTGTGCAGGCTTCAGAGTTGTCAGACACCTGCAGCAGGCTGCAGACCCTGCTTGCCTCCTCATAGCATCCACTGGGGAGCAGACCAGTTTAGGATCCATCTAGACTCTAGACGGGGAAAGTACATCAGGACACGGGTCATACGTGAAGCCTTCTCCAGCTTAGCTAAAGGACCCTTTGTTTTTATTCACTCAAAACTGTTGGCTTGGATCTTCCAAGCGTAGTGCTAGCCCTGGAGAATCCAGAGATGAGTAAGGCACAGTGCCTGCCCTCGAGGAGGCCCTGTCTTGTGGGGTGTTCAGGCTGTACACCTAGTGGGACCAGACCACAGGCAAATTGGGCTCATGGTTTTTGCTCACACTGCCTGCAGTAGTTTGGAAGTCTAAGCCTTGATCTCAAGTTCTTACATCCACTTACGAGCCCTTGGCAGGAGTACTAGTTCTGGCCAAGACGAAGTAGTTCCATTCCACCAGTTCCCCATCTTACAGCTAAAACCTTAACACACCCACCATCCCATGAAGACTCTGATGGTGCCCAGAAGAAGGTGGAATGCCTAGGGAGCCCGGGACTCAAGGAACAAGCCGGCGGGGAGTGGCTTGAATTCTCTGCTGCCTTTCCTATGCTCCAGACAGAGCACCAGAGAAGCCCCCACCTGGAATCACCAAGAGGCACAAATCAAGAAAGGCCCAAGAAAAGCGTGTTTCCCTTAGTCAAAAGACCAGAAAATGGAGTGTCTAACAACAGAAAACTGCTTTGGCAGTAATTTCCCTGCTTGTGTCAAACTCCAACAGTAAATGGGACTGAGAGTCACCGAACTTCTACCCACTCCCAGGAGGCCAGGAGAATGGCTGGAAGCTGAGCCTCCAATGTCCCCGACATCAGTGAGACTGAACATGGTGGTCCGAGTGAGGGCACCACTTCCCGCACCTACCGCAGGTGTCAGTGGGGCCCGGTGTGGAGCTCGGCCTCTATCCTCACCCAGCACCAAGAAAACAGAACAGGCGGTGCCCAGTAGGCTAGTCAACACTCTGCTTTCCCCCTTCACTGTATCAGCAGGGCCCAGTGGATACCTGAATCTCCACCCCACTGGCATCAATGAAAGGAACGAGATGGTAGGAACAGTCAAAGGGAACATGCAGGGCTGGTCAGCAGGCACTTGGCTTCTCCCTCTCCTCTCCTGGCATCATAAGGGCCTGGGGACAGCTGAGCTCCCACTGCCACCCTGCAGCAGACAGAGGCAGTGGGTCAGGGGATGCCATGCAGGCAGCCACATGAATTATAACTTCAAAAGAGAGGTGACTCCTGGGACCTGAGCTTTTGAGGCGCGTGCTGAGATATTCACTAAATTTAGGAACAAACTGTGAAAGCACTCGTACCTAGGATTCACAAGCTGTTGGTGCCTGAAGGGCTTTCAGACTGAATATTCATTCAACCCAGATGAATGACACACCTACTAGGTGCCAGGCCTGGCTAGGTGCTTGAAATATCCAGCAGAAGATGCCTTCTCTGTTCTTCAGGGTTTCACCGTCTGAAGAGGCAGATAGGCAGGTAAACCATCAATGGTTTGTGAAGAGCACTATGAACAAGACTTGTACAAATTCTAAAAAACACCAAAGAGGAACTGCTGACCTGGAGGAGGGACTCGGAGAAGGTCGTGTGGAAGTTTACTGAGTGATGGAACACTCTGAAGGGAAGAGGATGAGTTACAAGGTAACAAAACTGAGACAAAGGAAGAGCGTTGCTGGGCTCTAATTAGGAGGTGGGTTTGTGTATTGCCTTCACCGTGAGAAAATGTTCACTTTCTGTAAGCACAGAGGCAATTCTCCTTCTACCTGTGCTGGCCCCGTGTACCTGACCCCACTGGATGCATGCCAAAGCTGTCCTTCCTTCCCACTTGTCTCACCTTCAAGAGGATTTGACAGGGTGTCACAAGGTCTCACCAGACACCTGGAAATCTCTCTTGGCCAGGTGCACTTTGGGAGGTTGGAGAGAAGTGCCTGCTCTTGATCACCCCAAGCTGCTGACCCTAAGCTGACCCCTTTCTGAGGGAGACTGGAAAGCCTTCTCCTTAAGGCTACCTCCCTGCTTGCATGAGCTAGCATGGGTCCCAGCCCACCCCTTCCTGCTCATCTCCCAGAGGCTTTAATGCTGAGGTCCTAGGGGGCATTTCTTCAGGGCACAGAAGGGAAAAAAGCCAAAGACAAATTCTTGATTCTGGAAATCCTCTAATCTCTTCCATTGACCAAGGAAATCCTACCTCCTGTCTGAGATCTCTCTTGCTCAAACAAAAGCTGGCACTTTTTTCAGTGTGTTCTGTCCCTTAATGAAACCCCAAGTCCATTATGTCTTGTCACCGAAAGTGAATTCTGACAACTGCTGAAAAACTTCCTGGAGAGATGACAGTGCATGTGTCCGACTTTTTAAGACTCAACTGCGTGTGGTCATACAGAGCTGTGTGGATTGGCAGGTGGGGAGGGAGAGAAGCACCTGTCACTCTTGCTCTCTCACCTGCTGCTATGACCCTCTTGGAAAAATGAAATGATGAAGATACAGCATCATCCAAGCACGAACCAAGAGCCCACGTAATTTGCTTCCACTAGGGGTTCTCTAAAGATTTATGGTCAGAAATACGACATTCAGAAAGCGTATGTATTTTTGCACAGTTTTATAGATTATATTACATAATTTCGTATATATTATACTATTTCATATATTATATTATTTGACATATTATTTTATTTCTTATTATATATTCTTTTCATTTGTTTTTTCTTGTCTCTAAAATTGTAAGAATAATACTATCTTCTCCATATAGTTCACGTGATGATTAAATGAGATACGAATGCTAAGAATAATGGTGGTCCATATAGTGTCTCAAATAATATTGTTATTATTCGCACTGCCGATTTCATGCAATTGTAATTCATTATGCTTTATAAAGGACTGTCAGTGTACCGGAAGTTTTCATGTTTGCCACTGGTGTGGCAATTGTCATTATGTCCATTTACAGAGTATCAGGGAAAGTTAGTGACTTCCCCAGGGCTCGGGCTGGTAATGACTGAGCTCAGAAGTAAAGAGCAGAAGGGTGCTTAAGAGCTTGGCTTTTGGCTTCAGACCACAGAGATCTGAATCTTAGCTTCACCATCATTCGCTATGCAACATTCGGAACACCACCTAGCCCCTCCAGCCCTCCAGTTCTTCATCTACATAATGGTTTCTTCTTCGGCTGTTGTGTGGTTCAAATAAAATAATCAAGGAAAAGTACTTAGAACTGTGCCTGGCATATCTAGTATGTGCCCAATAAGCTTTAGCTCTCATCACTGAACTCAGATTTTCTGAGTCCAGCACCCTTTCCACTACAGACATACCTCTAAAGACTCCACACTTAAGATATCTGCTGTAAAGTTAAAACTAACTGGGAATTTGCATGTAAGTCTCCTCTCATCTAACAGGGAATGAGAACGGGCGCCTAAGGAGTATGCCACAGAATGGCTATTCATGGAACAGAGATGGATGTCCAACAGGAAAGGCTTCGAGTCTACTTTCAAACAAAGGAGGACAAATTCAATACCAGACAAGTATCCTATCCTCCCCCACAGTCTAAAGACATGGCTGATTCCTTCTTAATAGACATAAAGGAAGAGGGGCGAATTTCAGTTATCCAAGAGCTGCTAGAAGTCCAATTCTGCTGGAAGCAGTGAGGCTCCATCCTGTTTCATTGATAATCAGCTTATTCTCTCAGAAGAAACAAGGAGAGAGCGGGGATGGGGGAATGGAAGAATTATTATTTCAGACTGACTACTGGGAAGACTTACTTGATGATATACAAGATCCAGGAAAAAAGTGGCCATGAAATCTTAAATTTTTTAATAGAAAGGAAGTAAATGCTTTAAGTGGACCACTTAATGGTTTGCATGTTGGAGCTGAAATTTGAATATGAATTCTGATTCCACTGATCCGTCTATATGTGACCTTCAAACATTTACTGGAATTCTCTGAGTTTTATTTTTCTTATTTTTAAGGGAGATACTAATGAATTGATTCACTATTAGCGCTCTTGTCTGAATGAAATGAAACGACGTATGTGAGCGACCCAGCACAGTGCCTGGCACATGGTGGATGCCCAGAAAATATTAAATTATTTTCCTTGGGTTTGAAGCATCACAGAGCTCGAAGAAGTGATAGGGAGTCTCGCATAGTCAGAGAATCCAAGTGAGCACATGGCTGATGTTAGATGGGGCATCTCTGACAGTGAAATTATGACGCTACAACTATAGGCAATTCCAAGGAGAGAGGAAATGTTGCTAACGTAAGACATATAGTCTCACAGGGAGCTCTCTGACAAGCTCAGATTGCAAAAAGTCAAGGAGAAAAACATGGACAGAAGGGCATGTGAGAAGGAGAAACAGAAAACAGGTGTACAACAACCCCCATGAGGATGCTGCGTGTGGGGCTGAACCCAGCAACTGATGCTCTCAAAAATGCTACAAATAACCAACGGAGATTTTGAACCCACACTTTGTCTGGTGTGGGTAGTTGAACAAGGAGACCACAGGCACCTGCTTGGATGGAGAAGGTATAATATTAACCTAGGAGGGGGCCCTGGAAGAACTCTGTGTACACCTCTTCTGCGGGAGCTGACCTAGGGGTTGAGAAGATGGCCACGGCTGCTGTGTTGGGAAGAGATGGAAAAAAGACAAGGGTAGAAGCCAAGAGATCAGCTAGGATTATGCTATAATGCTTCAGATTAGAAACAGTGGTAGATTGAACCAGGTGGTTAGCAGTAGAAGCAGTGAGAAGTAAAGGCTCCCGGACATATTTTCATATTTTATTATGAAAAATTTCAAACATACACAAAAATGTTGAGAATGTAAAAGTAGAGTGACATTAAAAAACTTCAGCTCGTGGCACATCTTGCTTTTCCGTACCCAGTCATTTCCCCTGCTCCCATTGGATTAGTGAGAAGCAAATACATATTACACCATCAATAATTTAGCAGGTATCTCTAAAAAGTTAGACTCTTGTTAAAAACATAACCACATTGCCATTTTTTACATCTGAAAAACTCAACAATAACTCCTTAGCAGCCTCAAGTATCTCATCACAGTTCAAATTTGCTCTATTGTCTCGTAATTTTTATTTTTACAATTTTCTTTCGGGAATCAGTGTTCCAACAAGGTCCATGTGTAACATTTCTTTGATGTCTCCTGAGATTTTGTAACCTAGAGATTTCTGTTTCCCTGTTGTCTTTTCCTTAAATTTAGTTTTGAAGAAAATAGTTTGTTAGTACTGTGGGTTTTTCCACATACTAGGTTTTGCTGAATGCATTCTGTGGGTTGTTGATTTGTCCCCTTAATGTCTCATAAACTGTCAATTAGATTTAGATCCTTGTTCAGATTCTGTTTTTTTTTCTTTTGCAAGAATACTTCAGAGATGGTGATGTGTACTTCCATCGGGAGGCACTTGATACTGATGCTAAGATGGAGCAGAGGATTTGTCCTCACCCTGGTCCATCATGGATTTCCCCTTAGTTTTACTATTGATGTTCCTAGTAGACTTCAGAACCTTGATCCGTTATTTCATTCAGGGTTTCAAACTAGTGATAATGCAATAATCATTCCTTTTTTCTCATTTTCTTTACAATTCTAAAAGAGAAAATTTTCCATATCAAAAGATTGATTTACCTGAGGTAGAATTTAAACAGAAAATGTAGATGGATGTTTATCTGCCTTCTTTTACCAGTTTTCAGAAGAGTGAGTTCTTTTCCTAGCATCCTCCAAAAGTGACCAATGTGAATTTTGTTTTTGTGTTATTATGAAATCATTGATTTAAAATATTTGATGTATTTCAATACATTATCATTATTCTTTTTAAGTTTAGCTCTTTTATATAATTGTAAATTTGGATCCAGTTGTACGAAATAATACAGAGAGAGCCTATATGCCATTCACTCAGTTTTCCTCAATGTAAGCCTCCTGCGTAACTGTAGTAAGATATCTGAATCAGAACATTACCATTGATACAGTCAAGATGCGAACATTTTCATCCCACGAGAATCCCTCATGTTGGCCTTTTATAGCCATATCCACTTCCCACTCCACTCTGTCCTAAAGCCCTGGCAACCAGTAATCTCTTCTCTTTTTCTATAATTTTATCATTTAAGAATGTTATATAAATGGAATCATATTTATGCAACCTTTAGAGATGGTTCTTCTCACTTAGCACAATTCTCCAGAAATTCATCCAGGTTATTGTGTTTATCAATAGTCATTCCATTTCTTTTTACTGCTAAGTAATATACCATGGTATGGACGTATCACAGTTTAAACATTCATCTTTTGAAGGACATTTGGTTTGTTTCCAGTTTCAGAATATTATTAATAGAGCTTCAATAAGCATTCATATTGTGTGACATAAGTTCTCATGTCTCTGGGATAAATGTCCAGGATTACCATTGCTGGTTCAAATGGTTGTTGCAAGTTAATTTTTTAAGAAATTGCCAAATTGCCTTCAGAGTGGCTGTACCATTTCATATTACCACCAGCAGTGTATGAGTGATCAAGTTTCTCTGCATCTTCCTCAGCATTAGCTGTTGTCATGATTTTTTACTTTAGCCATTCTGATAGGTATGTACTGATAGCTCATTGTAGTTTTAATTTGGATTTTCCTAATGGCTGATGATATTTAATGTCTCTGTTTGTGCTTATTTGTCATCTATATTCTTTCTGGAGAAAAATCTCTTCACGTCTTTTGTCTATTTTTTTAAATTGAATTGTTTGCTTTCTCAACTGCTGCATGTGGAGCACGTATTCTGGGTACTAGTCTTTCGTTGTGCATGTGGTTTGAAAACATTTTTTTCTCAGTCTATAGTTTTTGTTTTCATTCCCTTAAAGGGCCTTTTGCAGAACAAAAGATTTTCATTTTGATGAGACCCAATTAATCAAATTTCCCTTTTATTCATCATGACTTTGGCATCAAGTCTAAGCATCATTTGCCGAGCCCTATATCCCAAAGATTTTTCCCTATGTTTTTTTTTTTTTCACTAAAAATTTAAAAGTTTTACATTTTACACTTAGGTCCATAATCCATTTTAAGTTAATTTTTATATAGTGTGTGAGGTATAAGTTGCTTTTCTTTTTTTTTTTCTTTTTTGCCTGCAGATGGCTAAATTGTTCCAGCACCATTTTTTGAAGAGGTTATCCCAGTGTCATGCTATTACTCTTACACCATTGTGAAATGTCAGTTGGTCATTTTTGTGTGAGTGTGTTTCTACCTTTTCTATTCTGTTCCATTTATCCATGTCTCTGTTCCTCCACCAATTCTACAGAATTAATTACTGTGATTTTATAATAAATCTTGAAATTGGGTAGACTGATGCATCTCATGTTATTCTCACTTTATTTTACAAAACTATTTTAGCTACTCTCATTCCTTCACCTTTTATACAAACTTTAGAATAATCTTATCTGGAGCTACAAAAGATCTTCCTGGAATTTTAATAGTATTTGCATTAAACATGTATATCAATTTGGGGAAGATTGACATCTTTACTCTGTTTAATTATGCAACCCGTGAGCACAGTATGTCTTTCCAATTGGTTAGATCTTTCATTTCTTTCATCAGCACTTTGTATTTTTCAATATACTGTATACAAGTATATATTTTGTTAGCTTCACACCTAAGTATTCTTTCCTTTTTTTCTTTTTTTTTTTGGAGCAATTCTAAATGGAATTGCATTTTTTCAATTTTGATGTCTATCTGTTCATTACTAGCATATGGAAATATAGTTGAATTTTATTTTTGTCTTGTATCCTGTGGCCTTGATGAACTCATTATTAGTTCCAGAAGTTTTCTGTAGGTCCTTTGAGATTTTCTATGTAGACAATCACGTCATCTACTTCTTCTCTGATCCATATGATTTTACTTCTTTTTTTTGTCTATTGAAATGTTAGAACCTTCAGCAATATGTTGAGTAAGAGTGGTGAGAGTGGACATCATTGCTTTGTTCCTGATTTTAGGAAGAGAGCATTTAGTCTTTCACCATTAAGTATAACATTAGCTTAGGTCTTTTGTAGATGTTCTTTATCAAATTGACTAGGATCCCTCTTATCCTTATTTTTTGGAGTGTTTCTAACCATGAATAGGTATTGAATTTCATCACATGCTTTTTCTGTATCAATCACTATAATCACGTGATTTTTCTTCCCTGACAATCTTTGTCTCTTAATTGGTATATTTAGACCATTTACATTTAGTGTAATTACGGGTTTGTTAGAGCTTAAGTCTTCCATTTTGTTTTCTGTTTTCTAATCTTTCTCTCTATTTTTCAATTCTCTGTTTCTTTTCCCTGCCTTCCTATGGGTTAGTTGAACATTTTTAAGAAGCTATTTTAATTTTTTCTATAGCATTTTGAGTGTATCTCTTTTCATAGCCATGTTAGTGGTTGCCTCAGGTAGATATATATACATTTAGATATATTCTTAGGTAAAATTTATAATTATCACTATTTACACAATATTAGTCATATTTTACCAGGCTGCGAAAAGTGCACAAATTTTGCCTCCCTTTATATTCCTTTACCTCGCTATGTTTATAATATAGTTATCTTAAATATTTCCTCTACATGCATTTAGATACACATCAGACAGTGTGTATCATTATCTTTTTGCTTCTACCATAAAACATAATTTAGAAATCTCAAGAGGAGAAAGAAAATGTATTATATTTACCCCAATTTTTACACTTTCTTTTGTTCTTTCTTCCTTCCTTTCATAATTTCATTTTTGTTTTGAGAACTTTCTTTAGCCATTTTTTTTTTTAAAGCATGGATTTTTTTTTTAAAGGTTTGATTTTTTTTTTTCTTTTTCTCCCCAAAGCCCCCTGGCACATAGCTGTGCATTCTTAGTTGTGGGTCCTTCTAGCTGTGGCATGTGTGATGCCACCTCAGCGTGGTTTGATGAGCAGCGCCATGTCCGCGCCCAGGATTTGAACCAATGAAACATTGGGCCGCCTGCAGCACGGTGCGTGAATTTAACCACTTGGCCACTGGGCCGGCCCCTCTTTAGCCATTTTTTAATGGTACATATGCTAGCAATAAATTCTCCTAGTTTTTGTTCATCTGAGAATGTCTTGGTTTCCCCTCATTCCTGAAGGATATTTGTGCTGGATATAGAACTGACAGTTGATAGTTCTTTTCTTCAGCATTTGAAACACAGTGGCCTCCATGGTTTCTGATGAAAAATCTGCCACCATTTAAGTTGCTTTTCCTCTACAGATAGGATGTTACTTCTCTCTTGCTGTTTGCAAGACTCTTTCTTTGTCTTTAGTTTTTAGAAGTCTAAGATATGTCTTCGTGTGAATTTTTTTAGGTTTAACATTTTTGAGTCCACTCAGTTTCTTGAATCTCTAGCCAAATTTGAGAAATTTGTTTTCAGCACTATTTCTTCAAGTACCTTTTTAGCCTCGTCAGCTTTCTTCTCTCTTTCTGAGACTCCAATGACAGGAATGTTAGATTTTTTTGTTATAGTCTTACATGTCTCTGAAACAATGTTGATTTTTTTTAAAATCCTATTTTCTCTTTGTTGTTTCTCATTACTGTCATATGATCATAGAAATTCAGGTTCCCCACTCGGCTCCTGTTGATACCTGAGAATGGCTTCTCCTTACTGCAGGAAAGATTTCTGACCTCTGGATCCCCACTAGACCTCCACTGATATGTAATGGAGGGGAAGAGTGCTCCCCAGGAGGCCTCCACTAGCTTTATGGGTTAGGAATAAGGCTGGTTTCATTATCACTGGACTGTGGTGAAAGCCCTGAGTCTCCAGTAACCTCCTCTGATACCACTCCAGTAAGTAGAGAGGTGAGAACTCACTACTAGTAAGGGGTGGGGAGGGAAGCCAAGGTTCCCTTTGTCTTTTCCACTGACACTGCACAAAGGGGGAGTGTTTTTTTCCACCTGCATCAAATCTGGATGAGTGTCCTAGTTCTTTTACCAAAACTTCTCTGTCACTATCCCTTTGCAGAGTTGGGCAAGATTGGAAGTGTAGGCTCTTCATTTACTTTTGCTGGTGTGGGTGAGGGTAGAGCCCCATTTTTTCTGTGCTATTTGGCTATAGTACAATGGTTATTGTCTAAAAGTTTTCAATATTTCATGGCTGCTCCTTTCCTGGTCCTTTGACTGAGAGGAAAGTCTTCTGGGGGAACTTATGTTGCCTGCATCCATTGGCACTTTCAAGTTACTGGCTTGAATCTGGGATAGGGATATAGGAGACAAAAAGAAACCCCACGGAACTCACCACAGTGTTGTCCCTTTGGTTTCAAGGTCACTAGCTGATCTGCTTTCTTCTCTCCACCTTTCAGGGTCTTTGTATGCTTGTTTTATATATGATGTCCAGAGATTTTAGTTGCATTTATCAGGAGGAATAGGGGAAAGCACATCTACTATATATTCCTAGAGGCAGAAGTCTGATTATTCTTTTTGATTCTGAAATGTCCAGTATTCAGTCAAAGGGAGCATCTTCAGTTTGGCTCTTGTCTCCTTTTAATATTATCTTAGCAATCTTTGATAGCTTCCTTGATTGCTTGCATAGTAGGGTGTTCCATGCTCATCATTTTACTATATGAGTAAAAGTATGTGTATTTGTTTTAAAGTAAATACAACATTATTACTAGTAATATTGCTGAAATCAGTTTAAGATTTGGAGGGTTTTTTTGCGGTTTTATTTTGTACTTTGGGTGTGGTACACAGATGATTTGTTTTAAATCCATTTGAAATACTTCTAGTCCATATAATTAGGTCAAAAATGCAAAAATGTGATACTCTTTAAGGTTCATTGGTTTTATTTTGTTTTTGAATTTTATGGATTGCTGCATGATTATTTTCATTTGGTTTTATTTTATAATTATGTAGGATATTATTTAGTTCCAGTATTAAATATACAAAATAAGGAATTTGGAAGTGTCTACCTTCTATCGTTGTTCCCTGCAATCTGTTTGTTCTCTGTCCCATTGATATGAGGTGCTGATTTCACTGTATAAAAATGTGTTACTGACAATAGGGTCTATTTCTGGATTTCTTCTCTATTTTTCAGTATTTTGTGCTATTAATACACTAATCCGCATTGTTTTAATTGTAGAGACTTTATAATATGTTGTAATAACTTGTTGGGCTAATACTCCTTCATTCTTCTTCTTTTCCAGAACTTGTTTTGCTGGCTTGTTTTGCCAAGAAAATTTGCTATCAAGTTTTTCTAGCTTTAGTTACAAGTCAGATTATGGCTATATTTTGAAAATACATCCAACAATATTTACAGAGAGATTGGATATGGGGCGTAGGAGAACAAGAATGGACAAGCATAATCCCAAAGTGTTTGGCCTGTGAGAAAATGGAAGTAGAGAGTAGCCATCAACTGATACAGGAGCAGAATAAGGGGGAAAGGTCATGAGCTCAATTTTAGATATGTTGGGTTTGAGAGGCCTATTCAATATCTAATTAGAAATGTCAAGCAGGCAGTTGGACGTGGGAGTCTGGAATTCGGGGTAGAGGTCACGGTTGTAGGTGTAAATTTGACAGTCACTGTCGAGGGGGTAGTATGTAAAACTTTGTAACTTGATGATAATGCCAAGGGAAGAAGTACCCGAGAGAGACTAGATCCAGGCCAAAGAGACAGTTGTGACACCCTTGTTCCTTGGAAAGCAAAATAACTGAGAAACTGAACAAGGAGCCTGGAAGGATGTTGAATTAAAGCTGAGACTGTTGTTGGATCAAAACCACAGTACAGAGAGGGAGAAGTCTGTCAGTCCAAAAGAAGGAGAACTGGAAGAAAAAAAGCCAGAGATGGGTTGACTTGGGAATGCCAAGTCTGCGCAAGACCAAAGCTCACAAAGAAAGCAGGTCAGGTCTAAATGCCTAAGGGATATAGGCAATGTTTTGTGCCTTTAATTCTCTTCAAGATGAGATGTCTTCGGGAGACAATGTCTTGGTGATGATTATATCCTACAGTGCCAGCAATGCTATTTTTCTCAAGGTTCTTCATTGCAAACAGCAGTTGCAATTTCTGGCTATCTTAATTACAGAAAGAATCTATTGGAAGTATAAGGAGTTTCATAAAACTGAGAGCATGAAGATCTAGGCTTAGAAAATGGCAAGACTTATGTGACTCTCGAGCGTCAGCAGGAGGAACTATAACATCCGTGTTACAGAAGGAATCCTTTGGTAAGGACACCTTCAAACTAGAAACAATTGCAGTCAACCAAGGAAACCACCACAGCTGCTAAGAACTCACCTAAACATCTCTTCTTCTTTGTATCACTTCTTCCAAAATCAAAGCCCTGAACAGAAGTATCTGATTGGCCACGCCTGGGTCAGGTGCCTCTACCCTGGCTGCTAGAGGGCACTGAGAGAAAAGAGCTTTCTCCTTTGGCCTCCATTGCGGGAGATGTGTAGTTCCAATATACCAATAGCATCTGCAGTGGGGGAATTCTCCAAAAATAAGAAAGGTTGCATGTTGGACAGACAAAAATTAACTGGCAAAATATCCATCACACGTTAGCAGAATTTGTAGATGTGATAGCAGTCTTTGAACAGAGGAGAGTGGAGAGGAACTATGCCTAGAGACTGCAGCATAATTTTAATCCTCATTTCCCCAAAGCAGCAAAGGAATGGATTCTGGGAACTTCCCGCTCATATACTTGGAAGTGTCAGCCACAAGGAATGGGCTGAGTCGAGGAATCAAGGCTGAGTAGGACCAAGGTCAGGGAGGGAGTTGCTCAGGCGATATTCTAAAAGAGCTTGGTAAATGGCTGATCTTTTACTAATGAAATATTGTAATACACAAAAGCGAATGCATTCAGTTATAGGATTGTGATTCAAAAAGGATCTTAAAAGCTTGGAACTCTGGGCCAGTGGGACAAATGTAACCAAGACAAATGTGAAATTTTGAATGGAGGTTCAAAAAAACAGTTGTTCTTTTAGAAGATGGAACAGCCTAGGCTCAGAAATTTAGTAGCATAAGGAACTTGAAAAACCATCCATTTCAATTGCCTCATCTGATAGGGATGTTAACTTGAAGCCCAGAAAAAGGTAGGGATGCCCCTAAGGTTTCACAGCCAAATAGTAGTGGAATCAGAATTAGCACTCAAGTCTCATGACTAACTCTTTTAAAATAATTTCAAATAGTCCTAGAGGGTCTTTAACTTGGTGTCCATTCCTAAAAATAATTTGGTGAAGCTTGGGAAGCACGTGTTTAATAAGTGCCAATAGCGTTATGCAGCTGCTAACATATTAGCATAAACTTAGTCTACACTGAAAGAGGCACAAGGTCTGGAGCTGGAAATAAACAGCACAGCATCTTCTGCCCAAGTCAGTCATCCCTAGACAACTGTGTTTGCTTCTGCCAATCACATTTAAGGAGGACCCTGGCTAACCAGACGGAATCCAAACAAGGCATGGTGAAGGCTCTGGAACATGACTGCCGAAATTGTGGAAGGAAGAGTGGAGGTTTCGCTGGGAAATTGAATCTCCCTTGATATCTATGAGGCATTGCTTTCAGGTCCCCTGCCCCCGCAAATATCAAAATCCGCGGATGCTCAAGTCCCTTAGTCAGTCCTCCATATCCGCAGGTTCCTTATCTGCGGATTCACCCAACTGCGGATCATAAACACAGTACTACAGGATTCGCAGTTGGTTGAACTGCAGATGCGGAACCCATGGATACGGAGGGCCAACTGTGCAACAGTCCCGCCTCGTCGACAATTTTACTGGTTTCAGATACCAGCTGTCAACCTCAGGCTGAAAACGCTAAGCGGAAAATTCCAGAAATAAACCATTCATAAGTTTTAAATTTCATGCCACTTCTGAGCAGCATGATGCAACCTCACACTGTCCCACTCCGTCCCACCTAGGGATTGAATCATTCCTTTGACCGGTGTATCCACACTGTATATGCTACCCCCTCATTGGCCAATTATTTAGGATAAAATGTGTTATATATAAAGGGTTTGGTACATCTGTGGTTTCAGGCATCCACTGGGGTCTTGGAACATACCCCTGAGGCTGAGCGGGTTCTACTGTAGCAGGGGAAGAAATGATAGATGTTTTCGAATATATCAGAAACTCCTGTGAGAAGAAGAAAGAGAATTTTTATGGGCTGCCCTGATGGCAGAACTTGGACAAGTGAATAGAAGTAACAGAAAATATGTACCACTACAAGGGAGAGTGGCCCCCGTTGGTGGGGCTATATAAGTACAAGCTCATCTACTTAACCATGAGCGAGAGATGCAGCAGCAAGTAATATAGAGTCCCTTTCAATGCCTAACGTTTTGTGATTCTGTTACTTTTCTAAGGCTGATATTAATTTTTTTTCTATCAGATATTAAAGGTCTTTGAAATTAAGCTCATTATAATGCCTTGGAGAGGAGCAACCCCATCTTACACTCTCTCTGGTTCCCACAGTGCCTAGAACACTGAAAGATACACACAAAGTGTTCAATCAACACCGACTGGCTGATAGAGCCTTTGATACTCTATTAAATTTATCCTCCTTCTGCCATAGCCATTGATCCTGATATGCTTAGTGCAGAGCAGCAAAGAGAAAAATTATTACACGCACATGCACAAGTATCTTCAAGGAAATGGAAAGAGAATTGCAAAACAGGTTTTAAATTTTCCTTGCTTGTGCAGAATAATCCCTAAACGTGCACAGTTGGTGAAAAAAAGGACTTAATGCTGGCGTCCTGCCTTTGTGCAGAAGATCACTATTTCAAGGGTCCCTAAGCTATTCTAGGCTCTTTAAGAAAGAGTGGGTACCAGAGTCGAAAGTGGCAACAAGAATGCCATATATTTGCCATCCCTGCCTTCAGCATTAACAACCAAAGAAATGAATGATGCAAAAGTCTGGATCAGAAGTCTGGATTTGCATTATGTTTAATTCCTTTAAATTACTTAAGTCTCAGTTTTCATAACCGTAAAGTGATTGAGATTAATAAAAATAATGATGATGATGATAACACCTGCTCTGTCTGTCTCATTGAGAATGATGGATGTTGAAGCGTTTGGAAGTCAAATGTTGCGAACTAATGCCAGGCACAGGGGTCCATGAAGTGCCTGCTATAAGCTAGGCTGGGGAAAGGAGTCCAGATGTGTGGTCTGGAAAGCCAGGAGTGCCAAAGGGGAAGGAAAGAGAGTCTGAAAGGGCAAAGCAGAGAGGTACCTAATAACTTGTCTTTCTCAATTTGCATAGAGGCAACCAATAGCAAACACACCCCTTTAACCTGTGATTTTGAGGAATCACTGCAAAATAAAATCAAGGCCATTGCAAAAGGGAACATATCACTGCTGAATTATGGGCTGCTTCTCTATTCTTCTCGGCTCTTGCAAAGACGGGAGCTGGCATGGGAGGGCTGAAGCTTCTGGAACCGTTTGTCATTTCCAGGGACATTGCTTTTCTTGCTAAGAGAATCTGGCAGACCTGGGTGGCAGGCCCTTCCTTTGAAGGGCAGAGTAAAAGGTGAGGAACACTGTTTCTAATAAATGGTGATAAGGGGTCAATTATTCAAACTATTTCATATTTATTAAGTTCCAGCAACATATGAAGCACCCAGCTGTGGGGGTTGAAAGGGTGAGTGATATCTGCTACGGACAAGGCCCAGAGAGATTTTATCTAAAGGTGAATTGGGCGCAGGTTTGATAAAGAAGGTGGCATTTGCTATAAGGAAACACATCTCAGGTCAAGCTTCCTCTTGTGAGCATTCTGCACAAAGATTTACCCATGTGAATGCTGGCAATCCAGGCAGTGCCCCAGTGAGAGTGGCAGTTCGTGTATGAGTGTGTGTGGACATTTATGTGTTTCTCTGCGTGCATGAGTGTATAGTAGAGTGGGAGCTGAGGGACAGAAAGGGTAGTGGGGAGTTGCTGGTGAGAAATGGGAGCTCCAGGTAAAATCTTAGAGAGGCTGGTTCACATCTTCCGTGTGGGTGACCGGGGATAGCAGGACAGAGCAAAAGGCAAGGGCACAAAGACTTCTCTAGTCAATTGATGTAAGTATGGTCTTTATAATATCATCCTTAAGAACTGATTTGTGCTTTGATGTAATGTCTTTAGTCACAGTTACAGTAAATGCAGTTCTGCTTTATTTAAACAGTGAAGACCTCTCTTGGCTTCTCAGTTTCTGTCCGTTGTGCCACAGATTTCTAGCTCCTTCGAGCCCTTGGAGAACTGTTGCTTTTCTCTTACACCCACTCCTCCTTTCCTATTTCCATCACTCACTAAATCATATTTCTTTTTTATTTGCAATTTTTCTGATAGATTCTCTGTGCAGTAAAGGATTAACTTTGCCCAAAGAAAGGTTCGATCTCTCACTAGCTCCTGGGGGTAACCTCTAAGCCCTTGGAATGTCCCACCTGATGACTATTTTTGTTTATCTGGGAAACTTGGGCCATGCCAAATAGTCTATGCTAGCAATGTGATTTACGGTGGGGGCCCTGGGTCACAGGTTGCCGTGTGTCATTGCTGGGAGAAGCTGATGTTGAGTGCACAGCTCCACTGGGAGAGTCCAACTGGAAGTCCTGTGCTTGGTCTCTCTTAGACCTGCACTTTCTTGCTCCTTTTCTTGTTGCTGATTTTAATCTGTATTCTTTCATAGTAATGAACCATGACAATGAATATAACAGCTTTATGGACTTCTGTGAGCCCTTCTCGAGAATCACAAAATCTGAAGGTCGTCTCATCCTGCTCATCTCCATTTTGCTCAGGCCATGGGGCGGACACCTGAGTGGAACGGAGCCCAATGAAGTGTATTCACATCGCACTGGAGAATTCAAATATGTCCATGATGTTAGAGGGAGAGACAGACACAGAGACGATTTTAATAGCACGAGGGAGTCCTAGCACCATTCCATTCAGTGAGGAGATACAGCTTCAGCGGCCTTGAGATAGGTCATATGAGCCTGCTGTTCCCCTAGTCTGCACTGTTTGCTAAGCGCCTCTAAGAAGGCATCTCCCCAAGCTAGGGGTCAGGCTTGTGTTTAAAATGCTCGTGTTTCATGAAGCTTGGATCCTAAAAGCAAATCGTCTACTTCATCTCATACTCAACTAAAGAAACCATAACCTAGCCCAATTCTTAAAGGAAAACGTGGCTGGGTCTGACTGACTGAGAGGTGAGGGGTCAGTTTCCAATTAGTGCTTCCAAAGAGATTTTCAAGTCTAGCTTTGGTCTCACAAGTTGACTTTAAACCAGAACTCTACTGTGAGCCGTGCATCCACTCTGTTGCCTGGAGATGTTCAACTGGGTCGCTGGGGAAGTGGCCCACCCACCTGCGGAGACCCCAGTCTCAGGTCTAGGTAGAGTCAGGATTGCATCTGCACCAACAAAAGCAAAGTCCTGTGTATACTGACCATGTGGGGGAGCAGGAAACAAGGTGGACCGAGGAAACCAGGCTACAGAGAGGAGTGTGAAAGAGAAGCTAAAAGATATGAGAAAGAGGGACCACAACTGAGCCAGAGAGAGAGAGAGAACAGACTGGGAAGGAGTCTCCTTGGCGTGTGAGGTGCCCAGTTGAGTGGCTCTCATCCCAGGATAGCTCCCTTCTCAGTTTCCCTTCTCCTTCTGCAGAAACATCCCTAGGTGCAGGAATGATTTTGCTCTGGATTCAGCCTTTCTTGCCCCCACGTACTCTAACAAGTCCCCAGTGGAGGTCATTCTTATTCTTCTGTGCCAATGCCAATTGTCAACTGAATTGTCACTCAATTTGTGTAACCTACAACCGTGTGAACAGTAATAACACCACACCATTTCTCATTCCCAATTTTGATCCAGAATCATAAACCCTTCTACCCTTCCTATCACTCTTTTAAGAATGAGCTCTTCCTGAGCTGAAATGATGGCTGGTGTTCTGCACATTTCCGTGCTTCTGTCAGCCCCCTGCAGAAGCCCCCTCTCCTTCTCATGTCTGTAGCAAAGCTAAATACGGACCCTTATTTGGAATTTTATTTTCAACCACCCTGACCCTTCAATGAGCTTTTCCTGCAGGGCTGGTTCTGGCTGCTATGACAAGTATATATTCCTATCTAACATTCTTTCTCACTCTGGGTCACTCTGGCCTTAATTTCTTTTAAGTCAGCCCCCACTTCAATTTTATTTTCCTCTATTAGTCACCACATCTTTGAGATGCATATTTAGTACCATCCATTGGGTTAACTACCTCTCCCTTACTTTTTACTTGATTTCCCCCAAGCTCTGAAAATTCGATTCTTTCTGCAAACATCTTCCTTCTCTCCTTCTTCTTCCCCCTCCTTTTGGCACTGAGGGCATCATTGTCCCCACCGCTGTCCTGTTAATATCGAACCACCATATCTTACCACCATCTATTCACTCATGGCAATTAATCATGTCTTGCCTTCTGACATCTCCTCTGTTTTCCTATTTTGCAGTTTTTATAACTTTGTGAAAGTTCCCTGAGGGCGAACTCCCTGTCTCACACTCTTTTCTAATGTTCTTGTTTGCAAGGGACATGAATTAATATTTGTTGATTGGATGATTTCCTAATTGATTCATCTCCTAACCACTCACACTCTAAATAAGATGGAATAAGGTTTCAACTGGCAGTGGCAGTAGAACCAATTGAATGAGGGAGAGAAGGACTGTTAGAATTAGTGGAAATTATTTTTTTTTCCAGAATGCTTAGTGGAGAATCTCTTCTGTAATCTTTTCTGTTAAATGGCTGAAGAATCATTTGGCATTGGTTTTGATTTCTCTCCTTTTAAGTATTCAAGAGCCTATAATAGTCTGGCACATAGTAAGTGCTCATTAAATTTTTGCGAATGACTGATGACACTGGAAAGCATTTTCAGTGAGAATTGAAATCCAGTGGGTTTTGTCCCATCTGGAGGTTAAGGCACCCCTGAGAGGTGTACGTATGTCATAGTATGATCCTTTGAGACCAGGTTGCCAGGATAGAGAGGGTCCAGAAGAGAGCTGTGTCAGGTACAGCGGGAAATCTATTGGTCCTAGAAGGTAAAAGTATTGCACAGCAGTTTGATAAAGTGAATAAAAAGAACGTGCCCATAGGCATGAGGATGCACGTATTAGTCTGCAAAGGCTGCCATAAAAAACTCTAACAGCCTGGCGGGGCTCAAACCACAGACATTTATTTTCTCACAGTTCTGAAGGCTAGAAGACCAAGATCAAGGTGCCAGCAGGTTTGATTTCTTCTGAGACCCCTCTCCCTGGCTTGTAGATGGTCGCTTTCTCGCTGTGTCCTCACACGGTCATTGCTCTGGGCGTGCACACCCTGGTATCTCTTAGCGTGTCTTGTTCTTTTCTTCTTATAAAGACACCAGTCATTAGATTAGGGCCCAACCTAGCAGCCTCATTTAACTTACTCACATCTGTTCAGCTCCATCTCCAAATACGGTTTCGTTCGTAGTTCCTGAGGGTGAAGTCTTCCATATATGAAGCGGGGGAGACACATTGCGCCCCACGATAATTCAGATGCAGACTCTACAATACTTCCTCTTTGCTTCACGGTAATTCTATGAAGAAAGTAATTGTAATATTCAAAATTTATGGTTTAAGAAAGTGAAGACTAGGAGGTTAAGCAATCTGCCCCGGCCTGGCAGCTAGAAGCAGCAGTCTTGAATTCAGACCCACAACTTCTGACTTTATGTGAAATTCACTTTCCACTTCAACACACACCACAAAGAAAAGAAACAGGAACAGTGAAATACTTGGAAAGAAATATAGATGAGAACTGTCAGAGAGATTGTAAAATTTCATCCCCATGTTAGGCCTCCTGTGACATCCCAGGAAATCTGTGACTATACCTCATTTCTGAATATCTGAATAAGTGACCTGAATTAACTCCCTCTGCTTCCACTTCGACATAAAAGAAATTCAAGAGAAATGAAATTCTCTTTCTCATTTCCCGAGGGATTTTGAGGTCACCTGACAGAAACAGCACTTTTAAAAACCTTTGCATTATGAAAATCTGTAAATATGTAGAAAAGCAGAAATATAGTACAATGACAACTCAGATATCAACCATGATTCAACATATTTAATATTTTGCCATATTTGCCTTATCCACCCATCATCTTATCTCCTGTCTCATATCTATCTATCTATCTATCTATCTATCTATCTATACCTAACTCTAAATCATTTTTCTGTGATCTATTTATCTATCTACCCATCTATTTATCTACATTTATCTTTCCATCTATCTATCTATCTCTACCTACCTATCTATAAATCATTTTTCTATGATCTATTTATCTACTTATTCATCTATTTATCTGTCTATATTTTTGATAAACCATTGTGACACTTCATCTTTAAATAATTTCATCATGTATCTCCCCAAACAAGAATCATCTCTTTCATGCCCACATAACTATTTTCCTACCTAATAAAATTAGCAGTGCTTTTCTAATACCATATAACAATCAAACCACATTCAAATTTCCCTACTTATTCCCAAAATGTCTTGTATAGTTTAGGATTTTTTGAAAACCGGATTCTAATCAATGACCACAATGACATTTGACTATTAAGTCTATTAAACGTCTTTAATCTAGAAGAATTACTTCTTCCTTGCTTCAGAACATTACCTTGATGAAGAGACCAAAAATTTTTTTTTAACGTTCAACGTTCTGAATTTGTCTGATTGTTTCCTTATAGTGTTGTTTAACGTATTTATTTATTTCCTGTATTTCCTGCAATCTGGAGTGTAGAGTTAGAGGCTTAATTGCAGACTTAGTATCTTAAGCAAGACAAATTCATAGGTGGTGCTGGATTTCATTCCACACTACATTAGGACGTGTGCATATAATGTCTGGTTGACCTACTCTTAGTGACGCTGAGTTTAATCACTCTGTCACAGCCAGATATTTGCACCATGCTTCCAAGGTGAAGATCAAGTTTATGTGAAGTGTTCCTTAGGCCCATGCAAATATCTCCTCCACATCAGCCTTCCCCTGCTGTGTGAGTATCTGTGGATGGCCCTTGCCTTGTGGACAACATTGAAATGATCGCATTAGAGGGACCACTGGTCCACTTCTAGGTCACTGAGGAAGGAGGCACCTTAGGTAGAGGGAGTAGGTTTTTTCCATCTCTGAGTTTCCATCAGACTCAGGCTCTAGGTCTGACACTCAACATGTACTCACTGAGCTTTGTTCTTTAATGATCATAACTCTTTACTATTTAAATGCAGAAGACAACACAGCAGGTGCCTGGAAATCCACAGTATGTATATAAACTTTTTGAAGTGTGATCAGTCATTTAGCTTGCTCTCCATTTCCTTTGGTTTAACCAGAACTCCTTCTTGCCCATTTTGAGATGGTAGATGAAATTGTTTCCAGGCCTCCTGGTGGCAACGCTTTCCAAATCCTTTGAAAGAAAGCTCACGAGCAGTTTTACACATGCCATTCTTTATTCTGAAAGCCAGCTTGATGGTAGGAGAGAAGACAGAAATAAAACATCTCTTCACTAATATGTTGCCTCACTCATTAAATGAAAACGTGAGTGCTAAATCTTCACACACTCCATCCGAAACCCAAATCATTAAAAGACCTGAATACACAGGTCACAAAGGAAGAAATAATCATGACTATTACATATTGGAGAGAGAACGTCCTTCTCTGTGCTATAAGACTGTAAACCTTTGAGGGGCAGGGATTCTGTCCAATTCATCTTTACCTCCCCATTACCCATGCTAGGGCTTTACCCTCCATAGAGTTGGAATAAAATTTTATTGATTGACTTAATAAGCATCCCCTCCATAATTGAATCAATGCAAATTGGAACAAAAAATATCTTTTTCCACTCTCAAATTAGAAAAGATTTTTAAACTGTTTAAAGATACTGTAGCGTTAACTGTAATGAGGAAGGGCTCTTTGGAGTATATATTTATAGAATGTGTATTTCTCAGAGAGTAGAAAGAAAAATTCCAAAATGTTAACACGATTGCCTCTGGGAGGTGAGATATATAGGTAATACTTTTCTTATCCTTTGTACAGTTCAGTATTTTCCAAACGTAGTTCAACAAATACGTTCATCGTCTAAGGGGTAAACAGCATTTAAAAACAAAATTAGTCTGGCCGTGCTTCCTCAGAGAGGGCAAGGCACGCCTGGACCACAGACCCTGGGATCACAGCAATTATTTTGATAGTTCTGTACAGATGCTTTCTAGACTTAAATGCCTAAACGACCTTCACGTGGTGGGCATAATGAGTGTGTATGTGTTTTTTCCTTTTCCTTTTTATTTCTTTCTTCCCCAGCAGGTGTGTTTGAATAGCAGCCCATTACTGCTCGCTTGGCGCTATAAATATTTATAAGCACGCTCCAAGGAAGCTATTGTATCATAAACTGGCCAGTGGCATGGCCAGCTGCTATTACTGAGTGGAGGTGTGAGACAATTTAGGGGATGTGGGCCCTACCCAACATGACACACTGGAGCCTGTGAGGCATGAAGGTCTAGGCAGAGGTTCGTGAAAGATGTCAAGACAGTCTCTGAAGGGGTGGACCTGGTTGTTGTAAAGTAGGCTGGAGCCATGAAGTCAGTGCTGAGTTGCATTTGAGAGACGGGTTTCCTGGTGCCTTAGTTTCCAGAGGCAATTTTGCAACTCAATTGGCCATTGTAGCATAGAGGGTGGAATTTATTTCCGTTTGTAGTTTTAAGGAAGTGTGTATGTGTGTGTGTGTGTCTGTGTGTGTGTGATTGAGGTCAACATTAGTGTGACAAGGGACAATCAAGGCTGCTGACCATGAAGTATGCACCAAGCCATGGGAGCACCATTCTCTCGCTTGGCATGGAGGGAATGCTGGTCCTGAGGACCTCACAGATGAGGTCCTCCACATTAGGACTTAGTACCCCCTAAACCAGAGTAAGGTTGAGCACATTCCATCTGACCAGCACAAGTGGACAGGAGATGACAGATACCCTCAACTCCAAGCAAATGTCCCAAATGTTGTTTACACTAGAATGGCCTTTGGCAGTTAAGACATGAGTTGTCTGCCTCCCCAGTATTTCCAACAGCTGGAGACTTACCCTCAGTATCATGTAGAGGCAAGAACTCTGAATCTAGGTTCAGAAGACCCAACCAGCTTCTTGCTCTAATTCTTCCAACCGTGGTACTCAGGACAAGTCACTTAAACATGCACTCCTTTTATTCATTTGTAAAATGCACACATTGCATTAAACTTGTTAGAACATGTAGTGTTTCAAACCGTCTTTGGCACATGGTTAAGTCCTCAATAAATACTGACTTTTATCTTTTTTCATTACTATTATTTTTCACCCAGAGCAAAATGTCTTAGTCTGCGTGCCACTTCCTCCTCCCTGCCCTATCTCCTCCACCCTGCCCATGCAGAGCAAAGCTTTGAACAAAGGCTTATAGATATGGTGGTTTATTTGGGACATGATCCCAGGAAGGAGGAGCAGAGGAGTGAAGGACGGAGGGAAAACCCACGCACGGATGTGTTATCCAGTTGCCCATCACCACCGGGAACGGATGCCGAATAACACTGGAGCTTCTGAAGAATTAGATAAAATCTATCCCAGAACAATCTGCCCGGGGATACAGGGAAATATTTATCCACCGACTTAGGGCAAGGTGCTGACTCTTTGCACCTGCATGGAGCTGGTCAAAATTTGCTCAGAACTATTCACCACCAAGTGGTTGCAGCAAGGTGGGTTCAAGAGGAGTTGCCATGGCTCACAAAAGATGCCTCATATAAAAGGCTGAACTGTGAGTCCTTCAGGTTTAAACCCATCGTGGTCTGTCTAGATGGCTGATGGGCCAGGCCCACTCCAGAATCTAATTTGTAAGAAGTACAGAGTTTGATAGAAATGACAGATGACTTCACATGTCAGAGCGGACAGCCTGCCCAGTTAATAAGACCCCTGATGCCTTGGAGAACAAATGTCACCCCTCTACAGCTCAAGCAGTACAGAGGGAGAGAGAGGTGGGGCACGGGGCAAATATTCAGTGAAGGAGTGACACGGAGGCCGCGGGAGGGGAATGTGGACAGTTTTTTACATCAGATGCTGGAACATGTTTGCTTTGCCCCCACCTGCACCCCCCATGTTGTTTGGATGTCAGAGTCAGGAGTCTGTGATCATGTAAAGTCAGACAGAATACCGCATCATAGAAGTTTCAGGAAGACACCGAGGGCAAGAGACATAGAGGGTTATGACTGCCAGCTCAGGAAGTAGAAACGGCCAGATTGTCCCAGACAATAGAGGAACACTTTGTAGTAATTCTCTTAAGATCAGCAAGCAGGGTCCCCGGACACAGTGGGGTCGATAGGGGCAATCCTCCCAAAGACCCAGCCCTGGGAGTCTACAGATGAGTGTGGACAACACACATTTTGGGACTCACCAGAAGGAACTATTCCTGCAGTCCATTCTGCTTCTTATTGTTTTACTCTTGTATCCTCAACTGTCAGCCTGTGCGACAATGGTTAGCGGAATATCTATTTCATCAGATTAATTTGAGGATTACATAGGTATAAGTGAAAAAGGTAACCGTAGAGAGTCAAAAAGATGTCTCCTCCTCCTTCTTCTCCCTATTATTAGTATTATTATTACACCATTATTATCCTAAGTTACTATTAAGACGTTTTTACTGTTTTCCGTGGAAACCTTCCTAAAATCTGTGATATCTCTCCTGGCATTTTAAAAGAGAAAATATGAAAAATGATGACATTTTCACTGGAGTTTCAGAAATTTCATTATTAATATCCATTATTGGCCTCTACTGTCATAATAATGTTATGTGCTGAGCGATTTGTCACTACCCAGAATGGCTCCTCGCTTCCATGGTTTTATCTTTTTTTTTTTTTTGCCTCCTTCCTCACTATCAGACTGTCAGCTGTCACGTTTTTGTTGTCCATCTTTCTGCCTCCTGTTCTCTGCTGTGTTTCTAACCGACCCAGTGGCTATATATTGTTAAGCAAATATGAAGACATAAAAGCTGGCAAAGGGCATTTGCATCTCAAGAGTGTGAGTGTGTCTGTGTATGCAAAACAATTTGGACCACATCTCTGGATGCCTGAATATTAAAAATTTCTGGAACATATTGTTTGAAACAGTACCATCTGAGAAATCCATGCATACAGTTGTCATGACAGCTAAATCAACAATAGCTACGGCCTTGCTGAAGTGCCATGTGGGAAGGGCAAATAAAATGGCACCAGATACATGCGCATTAAACATGTGGCAGCATGAGGTTTGGCCTAAGAATGGTAGCACAGTTATTCTATCCTTCCAACCATTAGGAAGAATGCACTTGTTTGCACGTCTTCACACATTCTTGGTAATGCACTGCCACATCCTCTCTAAAGAATCTTAATAGTGTGACTGCATGCCAGGGCAGCCAGTAAGAAATTGAAAACTTCCTCCAAATCCTTAAAACTGCTGACACACTGACCTTAGAATTGGAAGATCTGGGCTCTAGTCAACTGCATGACTGGGCAAGTCACAGCCTCCTGCTGAGGGATGTTTCCTCATTTGATTTGCGAAATCTGAAACCAGAGGATTTTGAAGTTCCTTTGAGCTCAGTGTCTGTGATGCAAGTTTTCAAAGGAGAGAGACCTGAACCTTTAAAACTTGGATTTTGTTAAAACTAGTTGTTTGCATTTTGTATATCAACAGGAAATCTTAAACCATGAAATGAGTATTAGAGTTCAGGACACATGTCAACTTTGGATATGAGCTTTTTCTGTTGTTAATATACTCTATCTAGGTATGGCTAATAGTGGAAATATTTAACAACTGGTACAGCACAGAAACCAACCAATGAGAACAGATAAATAACCAAGGTGGACATACTAGGGGGAGAAGGGGCTGTCGGATATCTGTTCCAGGTTGTCATTTTCTTGAGAGCAGCGTGTTTCACGACCTTGCTCAGTGCCTTTCTTCTAAGAGCGGAGAATAAGTGAGTGTTGTACCAATGAATGATCGTGTGAGTGTGTAAACTCAAAAATGTTACAAATAGGTAACAGCTGTCATGGGTTATGCCTCTAAGAAACAGGGGTGTGTAGAGAACAGAAGTGTTCCACACAACACTACCTTTTCTGAGCAAGATGAAAAAGAGGATGCAGTTAAGGAAACAGAGAAGGAAATGATTAGAGTGTTTGTTTGAAGAAAAGCAGAGAGGACAATGTGATGGTTAACCCAGGGAGAGAAATAATTCACAAGGAATTTGGCAATCAACAATGTCAAATTCTGTAGAGGGAACAACGTCCTGTTGCTTTTGGCCTTCTAGTCAGTTGCTTATTTTCTTTGCTTCCCATAGAGGATGAAGACAAAAAAAAAGAGAGGTCATTGAAAATATCAGCCCGCCACAGTCACTTCTTTAGCAATCAGAGCGCAGGTCCACGGGGGCAGAGTGGGCACAGCTACAATACGAGAGCTCATCGGGGACCACATCCATGCATGATGTCTCTTTCATTACCGTCATCCCACACATGCTGAGAAGAAGAGCTTAGTCACTGCAATCTACCTCATGTGGTATTTCTCGAGGATTTTTATTCTGCCTGCCTGGTTCTAGCCAGCTGCCAGATGCTTTCCCAGATGTTCTAAATGTGGACATAGTTATTTAGTTTCTGGGGACAGCAGCCTCTAACACTCAAATCTTCCAATTTTTGCTAAAGGTTTCAGGGTGAATAAATTGCAGATAAGGGAAAGGGGAATGATCACCAGAGTGGAGCTCGTGGTTTGGAGGAGAAAGCCATCTAGTGATCCTGAACTGGTGGATTCTGCCTCTTCTTATCAGATTTCCTGTTTTATAACGAGAAGAGATGTGAAGCCGTGCCAGATTCACAGATGAGGAGCTCAATCATGGTCAAATAAATTTCTCCTCATGTAGGAAGTGAGATTAGTTGATACTCTCTTCCAGAGTCCTAGTGATCTTTTCCCTTTGTGCCACTCCTGTGACCCCTGCCTGTTGGTTGGCATCCACAATGGGATAGGCACCTCATTGGCAGATTTGACATACTCATATAATGTTTCTGAAATGCACCACTTTGAAGCTGATCAGAGCATCCAGCTAGAGGCTTTTGAAGAAGCCCAGATCACTGGTTCAGTCCACATATAGTCCAGTTTATGTGGCCTCTGCCCCCTAGCCAGGTCTCCATCCATACTTGTGGCCATCTTGCCATCACGTGTTACAAGAGCCATAGGGGCATGAAAGGGTGAATGGATCAGTACAATCTTTTACCAGTACTGAAAATTCTTTGAAGCAAATGTTCTCCCATACCAACAATGACTCTTCTCTCATCCATCTTAATCCTTCAGTCATTTACTGGGCCAAGAATCTTTTATGCAATAATCTTCAGACCTTCTGAAATGAAGCAACAACTCTTACTATCTCCAACGCAGGGATGAGGACTAAAGGTAGAAAAGTTGAGTGGTCCAAGGTCACATAGCTAGTAATTGGCAAAACAAGAACTGTGTATTCAGAAAGCCCAATTTTCTTGGCTACTGTATCAGTCTGTTCTCATCAGAAGGACAGAGAATTGTTGGAATTTGACATATTTTCCCTTAAGCCTAGTGCATGCTAGCTCTTCACCCTTCTTAAAACAAAGACCACAGAGCCTTCTGCTAGCCTCTGACTCTCAGCCTTGGGTGTCTAAAATGCTTGTCACACTGTGTATGCCTGGTGATTTGAAGAAATCCCACTGTTTACACAAAGGAGAATTGTACCACTCTCTCTTCTGCATAAATTAAGTATACATAAGTATATAGGTTTATGTATGTATTAGCCACATCTCAATTTCAAGCCCTATGAAAATTACCTTCTCATTTCTATACCTGATGCCCCCCTTTAGGGATGGAAGGAGAGAGAGAGGAGAAAAGAGAATTGTGCCTAACACAAACTGGTGATTGTTGCACAACTATAGAGGATATTTGTTCATGGAGCTTTGCACAACGGCGTTTGCTACAATGTCTATCCTTGAAATTTTGGCAGATTGTGGAGTACCCTCTCTGAATATTGTGGGAAAAGTTTAATTTTCTTCTTCTGAGATTCCAAGCATCTTTCCCAGTCATTATCTTGATTCCCCCTGGAGTTTGGCATTTTGCTGTATCATTACGAAGTGATAGAACAGGAGGCCTTATGGTGTTGTCCATTCATGGATACACCTTTGCTAACTCGTTCCAGGACACTTGCCCAAGGAAGAGTCCACAGGTAGCACAGTCTTCACAACCACACAACTCCTACCACTGACATGTTCTGTGAGCACCTTCACATGCCTCCACATATGGAGAAAAATCCTTTCCGATACTTGGGTTGAGCAATGGACTTTTATTTGCAACAACATTGTACAAGAAAATATATATCATTTCAAGCAATTCACAATTTAATCTTTAGATTTCTAGTGCAAGTGTGTACATTCATTGACTCAAAAATATTTATTGAGGCCCTATTATGCATTGGAACTGAGAAATTCCAATGACTAATGACAACAAGCAGCAACAGAAACAAACCTGAGAAGGAGGGAGAAACTGATTTCCAAGATTACCACATCACATTACTTAAATGCCCAGTTTTCAACAACAACAAAAAATAAGAGACATGCAAAAAAGTGAGGAAGTATGGCCCATATACAGGAAAAGAATAAATCAATATAAATTATCCCTGAGGAAGTTCAGCTGTTGGCCTTTGTAGACAAAGACTATAAATCAACTACTTAAATATGTTCAAAGAACTAATGGAAGCCATGTCTAAAGAACTAAAATAAAGTAGGAATATGAAGTCTCATGAAATAGAGAATATCAATGTCAGGAAAAAGATACAAATGTTTAAAAGAGACTAAAGAGAAATTCTGGTGTTTAAAAGTACAAAAGCTGAAAGGAAAACTTATAGAAGGGCTTAATAAAAGATTTGAGCAGATAGAAGAAAGAACAAGCAACCCTTATGGTAGGTGAATTGAGATTATCCAGTCTGAGAAAAGAACTGAAAAAAGAATGAAGAAAAATGAACAGAGATCAGAGATCCAGAGATTGTGAGATATCACCAAGTGCATAATAGGTGTCCCAGAGTGGGAGGAGAGAGAAAGGAGTAGAAAGAATATTTGAAGAAATAATGGCCAAGAACTTCCCCAAATTTATATTTAGCATTAATCTGCAAATCCAAGATGCTCAACAAATTCCAAGTAGGATAAACTCAAAGAAATCCACAGGCGCATCATATTCAAATTGTCAAAGGTCAAAGACAAAGAGAAAATCTTAAAAGCAGCAAGAGAAGTGATTCATCACATACAGGGAATCTTCAGTAAGATTAATGGCTGGTTTCTTGAAGGAAATCATGGAGGACTGAAGGTGAAAATACTAAAGGGTTGAAATAAAAAAGTAAGTTGAATCCACACAAAAAAATACAGAGCACTGATAGAGGTAACTACATAAGTATATATAAAAGAGGGTACTAACATATTTCTATTGGTATGATTATTTTTCTCCTATCTAATTTAAAAGTAAGCTGCATAAAGCAATCATGATGCCTGAGTTGATGGGTACACATGTATAAATACGTAATTTTTATGACACTAAAACACAAAGAAGGGTGGAGGAAATGGAACTGTACAGTAGCAAAGCTTTTGTATACTATTGAAATTCAGTTGCTATTAATTAAAACTAGATTGTTATAAGTTAGAATGTTAATAGTATTCTTCAGCACAACCACTAAGAAAATAACTCAGAAAATACAGTAAAAGAAATGACAAGGAGAAATGATACACTAGAAAATATTTATTTAACACAAAAGAAGATAATAATAAAAGAATATAGAAACAAATAATATAAGACATATAAAAAATAGTAAAATGGCACACATAAATCATACTTTACCAATAATTATATCAAATGTAATTAGGTTAGAAATACCATTAAAAGACAGAAATTGACAGAATGGACAAAATAAACATGATTCACCTATATGCTGTCTATGAGAAACATAACTTAGATTCAAATATGACAAAAATTGTTGAAAATAAAATGAAAAAAGACATAAAATACAAACAGTAACAAAAGAGAGCTGGAGTGACTATACTAATATCAGACTAAATAGACTTTTAGACAAAAATTGGAGCTAAAGGCAATGAAGAATGTTTTTAATAATAAAAGAGACAATCAATCAAGAGGATATAACAACTATAAACATACGGACCTAACAACAAAATTCCAAAGTACATTAAACAAAAAATTGTCAGAATTGAAGGGAGAAATAAACAGTTCAACAGTTGGAGACTTCAATACCTCTCTTTTTATAATGGATATAACAACTGAGGAAAATAACAAGACAATAAAAGACTTGAAAAACACTACAAAGAAAACCAAAAGTTGTGTCTATGAAGAGATCATCAAACTGGCAAATCTTTAGACACACTGACCACGAAAAAATAAGAGAGGACCCAAATTGCTAAAGTTAACAATGAAAGAGATAAACTACTGTCCTTACAAAAATAAAAAGGATTACAAGGGAATACTACAAACAATTGTATGTTGACACATTAGATAATTCAATGAAATGGACAGATTCCTAGATAAACACAGAACATGGAAAGTAACTCAGAAGTGGAGAATCTGAAGAAAACTATAACAAGCAAAAAGATTGAATTATTAATCAAAAAGCTACCCATGAAGAAAAGCCCAGAATCTCAGGCTTCACTCTTAAATTCTACAAAACATTTAAAGAAGAACCAACACCAATCCTTTGCAGATTCTTGGAAAACACAAGAAGGAACATTTCCCAACTCATTTTATAGAGCTATTATTACTCTGATACCAAAACAAGATGAAGATACCAAAAGAAAAGAAACCTAGAAACCAGTACCCATTATGAATATACACATAAAAATATTAGAAAACTACATCCAGCAACATACAAAAGGAAACATACACCATGATCAAGTGGGACTTATGCCAGGAATGGAAAGTTAGCTCTATATAAACAAACAATTACTATAGTATGCGATAGTAATAGAATAAAGTGCAAAAACCCCACAATCAGCTCCATAGATTAAAAAGACAAAAAAACACTTGACAAAAACCCAACATCTTTCATGATAAAAGCAGTCAACAAACTAGAAAAGAAGAGAACTTCTTTAACCTGAGAATGGGTATCTATGTAAAACCCACAAATCACATAATAGTTAATGCTGAAGACTGAGAGCTTTTCCCATGAGATCAGGACCAAGAAAAAGTCTGTTCTTACCACTTCAACTCAACATTGTACTTGAGGTTCTAGTCAAAATAAACAGACAAGAAAAAGAAATAAAAGTCATCCAAATTAGAAAGGAAAAAAGGAAAACTATTTCTATTTGTAGATGACGATTTTGTACACAGAAAATACTATGGAATCTAAAAAATAATTGTTAGAGCTAATAAAAGAGTTCAGAAAATGTTCTGTAATACAAGTTAATATACAAAAATCAATTGCATTTATATAAAGTTGAAATAAACAATCCAAAAATTTAATCAAGAAAACAATTAAATTTACAACGGCCACAAAAAGAATAAAATCCATAGCAATAAAATTTTAAAAAGAAGTGCAAGACTTGTACACAGAAAACTACAAAAGCAGCATTGAAAGAAATCAAAGGATACCTAAGTAAATGGAAAGATATCTTATATTCATAGGTTGGAAGACTGAATATTGTTAAGAAATTAAAATTAAGACTGTCATTTAGTCACTTTGAGCTCATGACGCCCACATTGATCTACAGTTTCAATGCAATCTCTATCAAAATCCCAGGTATATTTTTTCAGAAATTGATGACCAGATTCTAAAATTTGCATGGAAATGAAGAGATCTCAGAATAGCCGAACCAATCTTAAAAGGAAAGAACAAATTTGGAGGGCTCACATTTACTGATTTCTAAACTTACTATAAAGTTTTAGTGCCAAGACTGCTGCATGGTGCTGATATATATATATATCATACATATATATGGTTTGGAATTAAGAGTTAGAAATAAATTTATACATTTATACATTTTTAAACGACTAATTTTTGACAAGGGTGCCAAGACAATTCAATGAGCAAACAATGGTCTTTTTAGTAAATACTGCTGAGACAATTGGTTATCCACATGCAAAGACATGAAATGGACTAATACTGCACAACATACATAATAATTAGCTCAAAATGTAAGAGCTCTAAATGTAAGAGATAAAACTATAAACTTATCACAAGAAAGCACAGGGTAAATCTTTGTTACCTCAGAAAAGGCAATGGCTTCTTAGATATGTCGAAAGCACAGGCAAACAACAAAAAATAGATAAATTGAACTTCGTCAAAATTTAAAGCTTTTGTGCTTCAATCAAGCCTATCAAGAAAGTAAAAAGACAGCTCCCAAAATGGGAGAATGACTTGTAAATCATATATTTGATAAAGTTCTAGTATCTAGAATATACAAAGAACTCTTTCAACTGAGCAGTAAAAAGACAAATTAACAAACAAGCAAAGAATTTGAATAGACATTTCTCCAAAGAAGACATACAAATGGCCAATAAGCATATGCAAAGGCATTCAACATCATTATTCATCAGGGAAATGAAAATCAAAACCACAACAAGATCCTATTTCATACCCACTAGGATGCTACAATCAAAAATACAGACAATGACATATGTTGACAAGTATATGAAGAAATTGGAATACTTACACATAGATGATGGAAATGTAAAGTGATACAGTCACTTGGGAAAATATTTTGACTGTTCCTCAAAAAATTAAACATAAAGCTACCATTTGACCAGAAATTCTACTCCTAGGTGTATCCAAGAGAAGTAAAGATATATGTTTATGAAAAAACTTGTTAATGAATAGTCAAAGCATCATTATTCATAAAGCCAAAACATGTAAAGAGCCCATACTCATCAACTGATGAATGGATAAACAAAATGTATTCCAGAAAATGGAATATTATTCAGCCACAAAAAGAAATCAAGTACTGATACATACCATGACATGGATGAACCTCAAAAACACTGTGTTGAGTGAAAGAAGCCATAAAGAAAACGTCATGTTATCATATGATTCTATTTATATGAAATAACCCAGAATAGATAAATCCATAGAGACAGTCAGTATATTAGTGACTGCTAAGGATGTGGGCAGGGAGGAATGGATAGTGACTGCTAATGGGTAGAAGGTTTGTTTTTAAAGGTAATGAAAATGTTCTGGAATTAGATGGTGGTTAGGTTTGCACAACCTTATAAACACAATTAAAACCACTGAATTGTAAACTTGAAAGTGGTTAAAATTGTAACTTGCACAATATGAAATATGTAATTTAATAGCTCTATAACTGTTAAGAAATTAAATTCATAATTTATAAACTCCCAAAAATAAAGCTCCAGGTCCAGATGGTTTTGCTGAAGAATTCTACCATATGTTTAAAGAATAACTAATACCAATTCTACACAATCTCTTCCAGAAAATAGGAGAAGAGGGAACACGTCCCAATTCGTTTTATGAAGCTTGTATTTACCTGGTACCCAAAGCAGAGAGAGACGATAAAAAAAGAAAACTACAAGTCAATAACGTCATAGACCTAGACATAAATATCCTTAATAAACACTATTAAATAAGATTCAGAAATATATGAAAAGAATTATACACCATGATCAAGCAGAGTTTATTCCAGGAATGTAAGGATGGCTCAATATTCGAAAATAAATCACTATAATCCACCCTATTAGCTGACCGAAGAAGAAAAATCACATGGACAGAAGAATAGTACGTAGAATGTATAAAGAACTTTCAAAACTCAATAGTAAAAAACATTCCATTTAAAAAGTGGAAAAAGGGGCTGGCCCTGTGGTGCAGTGGTTAGATTCACACGTTCTGCTTCAGCGGCCCAGCCCAGGGTTTGCCAGTTTGGATCGGGGGTGCAGACCTACGCACTGCTTGTCAAGCCATGCTGTGGCAGGTGTCCCACATATAAAGTAGATGAAGGTGGGCACAGATGTTAACTCAGAGTCAGTCTTCTTCAGCAAAAAAAAAGCAGGAGGATTGGTGGCAGATGTTACCTCAGGGCTAATCTTCCTCAAAAAAAAAAAATGATAAAGGACATTCCACTGAAGAGGATATTCAAATGGCAAATAAGCATACGAAAAGATGATCGACATCCTTAGCCAGCATAAGTGCAAACTTCACACATCGCAATATCACAACATAGCTATCGGAATGGCTAAAATAAAAAATAATGTTGTCAAATGCTGACAAAGATGCAGCGAGACCGGGTCACTCATACATTGCTGGTGAGATGTAAAATGGTACAGTCATTCTGGAAAACAATTTTGGCAGTAAAATACTGGTCATAATCCATCAGTTGCACATCTGAACATTTACCTTACAGAAATGAAACTCTATGTTCTCTCTCTCACACACACACACACACACACACACATTCTGCATATAAACATTTATAACAACTTATTTGCTCCAGACTGAAAACAACACAGATGTTCTTCAGTGAATGAATGATTAAACAAACTGTGGTTACATTCATATCATGGAATACTGTTCAGCAATAAAAAGCAATGGCCTACTGATATATACAACAACCCAGATGAATCTCCAGAGAATCAGGTTAAGTGAAAAAAGCCAAAGTGAAAGGTTATGTACTGTCTGATCCCATTTTATATGACATTATTTAAATGACAAAATTACAGAAGCAGAGACAGATGAGTGGCTGCCAGGATGAAGAATTGGGAAGAGGAGGAAAGTTGTGTATCTCTACCTTGACAGTATCAAAAATAATATCCTGGTAATATTATACCACAGTGTTGAAAGACGTTACCACTGGGAAAACTGGGTGGAGGGCATGTGGGATCTCTCTGGATTATTTATTAAACTGCACGTGAATCTATAATTATTTCCAAATAAAAAGTTTAATTAAATTTAAAAAGAGAGAAAGTCAGGCACCTAATGGCTTGAGAGAGTACAATAGAGGATATGACTTGATTAGAGGATATTAGGAAAGGCTTCCGTGAAATGTAAGACCCTAACAATGGGTTGGAGTTCCTTAAGGACTGGGAAGAGAATACTGTTCCAGGCAGAAGGAATAGCCCCTGGCTGAAGGCTTTGTGGCGGAAAGAAATATGGTGCATTGGAGAAACCGGAAAGAAATTTAAAGAAGCATATTACATAATGGGCTGAGTGGTTTTTCTTCTTCTTAATTGCCCTCTTTTGGATTACTTGGTGGTAAATTACCATTGTCTTTCTCTCTACTCCTCTTGTAACTGATATTCCTGTTGGTATCTTTTTTCCTGAGGTACATTTTACAGGAGTTTAATTAGAGAAGATCTATTGCTAGTGAACTCTTTCAGTTTCTGTTTGAAAATATCTTCTTACCTTCTTGATCCTAAAAGAGAGATTTTAAAAGGAGAGGCATTTCATTTTAACTTTGAAGATAAAATTTCACTTTCTTCTGGCCTCCACTGTTACTTCTGCAAATTCAGCTGTTAATACAATAGCTATTTCATTGTAGGTAATCTATAGCTTTTTTTTTTGACTGCTTTTCAGAACTTCTCCATGTCTGTTGTGCTCTATACTGTGTTTCAGTGAAATGCATTTAAGAATAAATTTCACTTTATTTATTTCAGAGGTGATTTAGTGGTCTTTCTGTACTTAATGATTGATATATTTTATCAGTTAAGGAGTTTAGCCATTGCTTTCCTCCTTTCTCTTTATTCTCTCCCTTGGGGAGTCCAATTAGATTTGTGCTGTACCTTCTCACTCTGTCTTCTGTATCTCTTGGATTCTCTTTGATATTTTCCATCTCCCTGCCCTTTTGTCTGTATTCTCGATAATTCTTGTTTTTCCGACTGCAGTTCATTAATTCTCTGGTGTCCTCCATTATATTAATTCTCTATCCATCCTAAACTATGATATAACTTACTTTACATTATTAGGTGTTCATTCCTAGAATGTTTACTTGTTTCTTTTTCCTGTGTGCCATGTCAATGTTGATAGATTATTCTTCCTTCATCCAACTTCCTATCCTCTCTAATTTCTTGCATTTCTTAAACATCCATTTGCTTTTCTGTATCTAAATTCTGAAATATGCAGTCTTTAAGGGTCTCTTTATGAATTTTGTTTTGTTTTGTTTTGTTTGCTTAATCTTGCTCATCTTATCTCTGCCTCTCACTTGTTTTAATTTATTTTTTATTGTAAATTATGTTCTTTTTATCTGAGGGAATTCTTTGAAGCCTGGTTTGTGTTTCTGCAGACAGGACTTGGTTGGCTTTTGCAAGTCACCTGGGGAATGACTAACCTTGACTTTTCAAGATATGTATATTTAAGCTTGGGTTTTGCTTCTCCAGGTCACAAATCTAGAATAGAGACTTGCAGATAGCAATTCTTAAAGGATACTTTTTTCCCTACTCTATGAGTAGTCAATGAAAATCTTTGCATATATCCCTACCGTCTCCCTCAGCAGAATAATTTTTTTCCTATTTTACTTCATAAGGATGTCATTCTTCGTAAGGCTCAGCTTTATTCTCAGGGTCTCTGTTTTTTCCTTCTGTTCTGTGTTGGGCCAGATTTGATTTCTTTTTCTGGTAGACATGGTCCACTGAATCCCAGAGCATAAACTACCGTGACAAGTGCCAGATCCTGCAGATCTACACTCTTAAATAAGTGTCTAATCTCTAAGGAATTCTCCTATTTTTTTCCCCAGCTCACCCATGCAGTATTTACCCAGTGCATGTAGTTCTATCCTGGGAGAAATTTCTATGACCTCTAATCCACCATATTGCTCAGATTCCTATTTTTTAAAGATTCCCTTGCTCTGAACTGGAGAGTTTAAATTAAAGTGAGATTAAGAGTAGAAACAGGAGGACATGTTAGGATTTATTACAATAGTCCAGGCAGGAAATTGTAACTTCAACTGCTATGGACTTGATAAAAATGGATAGCAGTGGATGGATCTGAGATACTGAAGAAGTAAAATCAACATTACTTGTGGTGAATTGCATGTGGAAGTTGGAGAGAGGTGTTTGGGATAACGCCAATGTTCAGGCTACTGTCCAGCTTATATAACCAGATACATGGCGGTGCTGGTCACTGGAAGAGGAGCCAGATTAAGAGAGTAAAGATTACGGGCTGAGTGTTTAACTGAATGTGGTGGCTTTGAGACTTCCAAGTGGCATATGTGGGCCTGGGAGTCTGAACTAGAGGTCGGACTCTGAACTAGAGATATGAACTCATATTTCCTTCTCATATAGGTGTGCTTGAAAGCGGGCATGGATAAGGTTGCACAGGAAGAGGACACAGAGTTGAAGAAAAGCAGGCCCAGGATGAAATCTTGAGGACTTTAAGCTCTAATGACCAGGCAGAGGAGGATGAGCTTGCAGAGACTGAGAAGCGCAGCCAACCAGTTGGAAGGAAGGCCAGGAGAGTAGTCTGGCCTTTTATCGTTTTTCTTCTGGTGCTAAAGTCAGCCATATTGACCTTCTCACCATTTCCTATATATTTGCTCTTCCTTTTTTCTATTCCTCTATACATGCTATTCCTGCTGCCTTCAATATCTTCCATCCTCTTCTCCCTTTTCACAATCCACTATTGTTTCTGATGCATTCCTATATATCTTTTAGGGTACAGCTCGAACGTCAGCACTGCTACACAGTCCTTAAACCTTGCCCTAACCCCATCCCACACAGACATGGTTCATTGTCCTTACCTCTGTCCCTGTTGCATGTATCATATGGTATTTCAATTATCCTTCTGCCATCTAACTACAATGGATTCCTGTTAGTTGCAGGGTCAATGTCTTGTATAGCTCTGTTTTCCCAGTGCACTTGGTTCATAGTGGAATCATATTTTGAGTAAAAAGATTTAAAGTAAGTCTCCAACAGGATGCAGGGTGCATTTGGACAGAGACAGGTCAGCTCACCAGGTAGCATTAAAAGGACTTTAGGTGTTCATACACACAAAATCAAGGCAATTTGGGGCCACCCATGGCTATCTACCAGGTAGCAGCCAATATATGCACACACTTTATATCTCTCCCCTTTCTTCCACCCTTACCCATAAGGCTGCTGTCTTCAGTGGCATCTTCTCTTCTTATTCCCATTAAAGGCTTGCCTGTATATTCCACTCAGTCATATTTTGCCGAAATGAAATACTAAGGATGGACATTGCAGTCAGTAGGGGGAACAGGTCAGGTGATTTTTCTTTAATCCTTTTGCTTTCTTAAGAATTCACTGCAGATAACAACCCTGAACAAGTTTCATGAATTAAACTAAGCAAACTAAGTAAATACATGGCATGAGGATTAATGAATCAACATCAGGGTGACTGCCCTTCACAAGGTGGCCAGAGAAGTGAAAGGGGCTTAGGTGAAGTGGTGCTTTAAGCAGAGAGTGGGGAAGGCATCATTTGGAGGGGACTTCCCAAGAAATTACAAGGTGGCATATGGGGAGAGGAGGCTGGGGAATGAGGGGAATCTAACAGTCAGAAGAGGTTGGACATCAAGAAGACCCTTTGCTGGGAGTAGTGTGGCTCTTTGCAATGCTCTCAGTGATGCACAGTATGTGGGGGGGTGTCCCTGGATTAAGTTACCTAGAAGGAGGGCACTGAGGGGCAGTTTCTAGACTGTTTGGGTTTTCTTCCCAGTGTTAATGCTTATTATGACTGAAATGGAATGATAAACAGCTTGTGCTGCTGCTGACATCAGTCCATAAAAATTGGGGCAATGTCAGTAACCTGAAGCAATTCTTTAGGGTATAGGAGCAAATGTCACATGAGTTCTATGGGGCTTTGGGTGAGGAAGCTGTAGCCTTGCATGAAATTGTGACAGATGGCCTTCTATCAGCACCCAACAGCAAGAGTCTGGAATCCTAAACTTAGCATTCAGCTTTTTCTATTATTTGGCCCAAATTTCCTCTTACTCCCCATGTCCCATTATATTCCTACACAATTCACTCTTTCCTGGCAAACATAATCACGTGTGATTCTACGAACTTGCCATGTGCCTTCAATTTCCATCTCGTTGTTATGTCTTTTTTTCCACCTGGAATGCTCATCTCTCTGCTGACCCACCAAACAAGCCTCTTTTGTGCTTCCTTTACGGGGCACCCTGTCAAACCACCCTCTTTGTAACATTTGTTACATCCACATATGTCGATGTCGATACACATCTAAAATGTTCCATATGTCAACATCTAGCTACCAAGTTACACACCTGGGTACCTAGCAGCTCATGGCAGAGCAGACATTGAACCTCAATAAACAGGGTTAGAACCTGGCTCTGTCACCAACTGGCTCTGTGATCTTGGGAAATTAACTTAAGCTGTCTAAGCCTCAGTTTCCTCATCTGTTACATTTCTATCACAGGGTTTTAGGGAAGATGAAATAACGTAACACATATGAAACACCTAGCACAATTCCTATGCATAATAAATGTTGATTCTAGCGCCCCACCCCTTATGTGCAATTTACTGTACACTGGCCTGAAGATGGTTCCCTCTCTCACTATTTTGCAAGCTCCAGAAGTAATGCCATGACCCCGGTGTCTTTTTCTTTCCCTCTCTATAGAGAACTTCTCACTCAGCAAACCAATGATGAGTGGAAGAATGAGAAAGCACATGAAGAGAAGAAAATTCCATTACTATTTCAACTTTGAACTGCTTCCTGAGCAGTGAAATTGTGGTATTTTAAAGAAAAACAAAAGCAAACTCAAAACAAAGGCCAATGACCCTGCTGAGTTGTTTCTGTTATGTTAGTCCCAGTAAGCAAAATGACTTCGTAACACCCCTGAGGAGAGAGCTGGACTTTGCAAAGGTCATGGGGAAATCTAGGCGGCATGTCTCAACTAACTTCAAACACGTAAGAGCTTTGCTCCAAACCTAAACTTGTGCAAAGTTTGACCTTCAGATCATTTATGAAAAAGCATTTCCTCCTTCTTTGCTCTGATTTTAACCCAGTCTTCCAAGAGCTTCCGAAGCCACATGCTCTCTCTGCACCAGTTCCCTCTCTTGTAAAGGTGGCTTTGGAGGAGAGAAGCCGTGGTGTTTGGTGAAGTTAAGAGGACAAGATGTGACCGTCAGGTGAAGGACCTGTGAAGGACAGGTCCCTTCCGGCTCTGGAAACTGAGTTCGTACAAAAGGACGCATAAGCACCTTACAGTGCAGGAAGCAGCACAAGTTTCACATCTAGCCTCCCTTTTCTAAGAAGAAATCAACAAACCAATGGAAATTCCATCCTGTGCGCTAGACACAAGTCCCCGGGCCCACTTTACCAAGCCTGCTCTGAGCTCCCTCACTAGTTGGAACCAGGCAGGCAAGGAAGGAGTGTAAGGAAGTGAAGCAAGTGGACTTGCTCCTCCAAGGAGCTGAGGAGGTGCTAATTGTCGCCAAAGATCTGATGGAATCTTAGTTAGGGGCTTCATCTAACCTCAGGCTCCTGGTGGCTGCTCCCCCAGTGGTCCCGACAACTGCAGTTTGGTCTCCCCACCAGACCTTCCTCAGGGCCCTGAACGCTGCAGAGGAAACGCCCTTCTTGAGAGGCATCCATACCTGTTAAGAGACCTGGGACTAAGGCCAGAGTCATCTGAGTGGCTTTTCAAAGCTGGCAGAGCCACCCAGGTCCCACTCCCGCCCTCAAACCTAGAGAACCATAATCTGAGGGAGAGGCTCAAGCATCTGTATTTTTTAAATCCTTTCATGTTCTATATAGCATAAAATAGTGAGAGATAGCCTCAAATAGAGGTTGGGAACACCTCAGACTGCCTGGGTACGTGTCCTGGCTCTCCACCAACAAACTTTAGGTATGTCATTTAATCTTTCTGTGCTTCAGTTTCCTCATTTGTAAAATAGGGATATTGACTATATGAAAAAACTGTTATGAAAATTAAATAAGTTAGGGGCCAGCCCAGTGGCACAGCTGTTAGGTTCACATGTTCCACTTCAGGGGCCCGGGGTTCACGGGTTCAGATCCCAGGTGGAGACTTACATGCTGCTTGTCAAGCCATGCTGTGGTAGGCGTCCCATGTATAAAGTAGAGGCAGATGGGCATGGATGTTAGCTCAGGGCCAGTCTTCCTCAGCAAAAAAGAGGAGGATTGGCCACAGATGTTAGCTCAGGGCAAATCTTCCTCAAAAAATAAAATAAAATAATCTTTAAAAATAATTAAATAAGTTAGTATTTGTAAAGCACTTAGAACAGTGTCTCAAGCATAGTAGGCATGATGTAAGACTTCATTAAATAAAACTAAGTAAACATCATTGCTTTGGCCTTTCATGTATCCAGTCGTTCTCAAAGCGTAGTGTCCAGATCCCAGAAACCTCAGCATCACCTAGAAACTTGCTAGAGATGCACATTCTCGAGGCCCTGAATTAGACTTTTTAAACCAAAAATGCTGGAGGTGAGGCCCAGCAATCTGTGTTTTAACAAGCCCTCCAAGTGTACATTCAAGTTTGAGAACCACTGCTTTCATCCGTGAACTCTCCTTCCAATTTCTTTTCTTGACCAATTACCTGCCCAATTTATTCTTGCCAAACATCCCCTCTGTTCTCCCTGGAGAGGCATTTGAGTCATTCTAGAACTCCAGGGACTCCTCAAAATGCATTTTTATTAGGGAGAATTCTCTTGGTAACAAGTGACAGACACTCTACTCCAATCAATTTGTACCCCAAAGAGGGTGTGCTGCCTTGTGTAACAGAGGGGATCAGTGGAGATGCTAACAACCAATGTTCACTGAGCAGGTACACTGTGCCCAGTACTGTTCTAAGCACTTTACATGTCTTAACTCACGCAATTTTCATAGTAACTTTATAAAGGAGAAGTGTTATTATCCCCATTAAAGAGCCAAAGGAACAGGGAACAGAGAGGTGCAGGAAGTCACCAAAGGCTGCCCAGAGACTATATGGTAGACCTGGGGTTCCAGCTTATAAGGCAACTGCACAGTTATGCTCTCAGCCACTTGCAAGGCAAGGCTGGGTCCAGGGGCTCACTCTGTTTTCTCCATTTCCAGGCCCTGCTTTACGTTGAATTGGCCCCACTCTCAGAGAGACAGTCCTTGTGTGGGGCTCCTAGCTGCTCCAGGACGATGCCCTTTCCTACTGCCCACCTACAGAGGAAAAGGTCTCCTCTCTCTCAACGATCCTCACAAAAGCCATGGAACTGACCCTGATTGGACTGACCGGTGCTACACGCCCATCCTTGTCACCCTTGGACCAATTCCTTGTTTGGACTCTGAAAGATTGAATGTGCCACTTGGCCAGGCTGTTTCACATGGCCACCCTGGATTCAGGGACCCGCAGAGCCCAGGCGTCTGCAGGAGGCTTTCTCCAGGGCTGTGAAAGGCAAAAGAGGCGGACGGCTGGCTACGCAAAAACAAGCCGGACGACAGTTGGGACCTGTTTTAAAAGCTTCACACACATCAAACCAGTTAATCGTCACAATAATCCTATGTGATAGGTACTGTCATTGTCCCATTTTTCAAATGAGGAAATGGTGGCACCAGAAGATTAAGTAATTTGCCCAGGGTAGCAGAGGTGGTGAACAGCAGAACCAGCATTGGAACCTAGACTGCTGGCTCTGGAAGTCCACGCAGTGAGCAACTGGACCAACTCCTCACTATGGATGCTCTTGTCATGCCTGAGTTAAAGATGCTCGTTATGCTATTGGTCAGGTTCAGCTTCCCTTAACCCTTCCTTTCTTGGTGAGGAAACAAAAAGAATTTCCCCATCTGCACTAATTGGGGGTTTCTACACATAACAAATACCTTCTTTCTTCATAACAATGCAGCGAACACTTCAGAATAGGCTTGCCAGATTTAGCAAAGGAAAACTCAGGACACTGAAATATATATATAATCACGTTTCATGCAAAATTTTACTGGCTATCCTACCTCAAAGTTTTGTTGCATGAGGAAATTCATTTCACCTCTCTGATCCTTTGAATGTCCATCCATAAGATGATTTCACCATGTGGATTGCTAATTTTGAGGATTAGCAAGGTACCAGGCACTGACCAAGTACCCAATAAATAAAAGTTATTATCATCCATAGATAATTCCTCATCTCTCTTCTTTCTCCTTGATGTTATTTGATGACATGTTCTAAAGAGATCTAATACTAAGGAATGAGAGCAGTTTTATATTGGATGTGCATCCAGCTCTGTTAATTACAAGTTGTCTGCCTTTTCTGTGGCTTCTTCCCTATTTGTAAGATGGAGGAAATCATGGTGCCATTCTCTTGACATTATTTTGCAAATTAATTATGATGACTATAGGTATAGGACATAATGTGATGTGGTTAATATGTATTAGCTGTTTAAAAATAATGATAATGATTGATATTAATATTGTAGAGACTTAAGATTACAAGTAAGGCCTGGGAGGAATGTTGAAGACAGGAGAATAAAAGCTAGGAGCACCTATCAATAGCACATCTTGCCTTCTCAGAGAGGGTAATCCCCAGAGCCAATCCTGGACCGGTTTACAGCAGTGGCATGCCAGGGCTGGAGGCCCACTCCTCCCCCCATGGGCCCCAGAAAATTCCGAGAGAGACCAAGCTCTCAGCTGTCTCCTGGTACAGAGGAGTGGGGTTGAAATCTGCAAGTACTTGTGCTGTCTGATATGTAGACCTCCTGGAATTCTAACTCCAGAAGATGTTGTCAAATATACTCATCAATTCAATCCCCAGGTGAAAATGTGTTGTGTTCACAACAGATGCAGCTGCAAACACCGAAACACAGGATTGAGATTTTTTTTCTTTTCTTTTGCTAAGAGGAGAGAGAATTGTTTTCAGAGCCTGAACCCTGTCCCTCCACTCTCTAAATGATCCGTTCCTCCTGTCCCACTCCAGCCCAATTCTTTCTAACAAGAGTCCAGTCATCTTCAGGATTCTCTGTGATAGCTAGCTCCTATGTTCTCCTTCTCCCGTCCGTCCTTGTCCTAGGGGGATCCAGCTAGTTAGTAGAGCAACAGCCCTCACCCTTCGCTGTGGAGGAAAATGCAGCATCGTATAAAGAGGATGGAATCTTCAGCCAGAACCCCCTGAATGTGAATCTCAAATTTGCCAATGACCAGCTGTGTCACTGTACAAGATAATTATCCTCTCCGAGCCTCCATTTCCTGTCTGCAAAATGTGTATGCTAATAATTTCCGTTCCAGTAACTATTGCTGTGTAACAAACACCTTAAATCTAGTGGCATAAAACAACTATTTGATTATGCTCACAGATTTTGAAGGTCAGTAATATGGAAAGGACACAGCGAGACAGCTTGTCCCTGTCCATGGTGTCTGGGGCCTCACTTGGGAAGATCTAAGGCTGGGAGTGACTTGAAAGCTGAGGGCTGGAATCATCTAAGGTCTCATTTACTTACATACCTGGAGTCTGGATTGGGGGTACTTGAGATTTAGGGCCACTGGCCGGGGGACCAAAAGATCCTTTCCAGGCAGCTTGGTTTCCATACAGCATTGTTTACTCAGGATAATTGAACTTCTTATATGGCAGCTCAGGGCTCCTAAGGTGAGTGTCCTTATTAATGAGATGGAAGCTGCATCATCTTGGAAGTCATGCTCTGTCACCTCTGATGTGTTCTGTTGGCCATAAGTGAGCCACAAGCCTTCCCAGATTCAAGGGAAGGGAAATTAGCCTTTACCTCTTGATGGAAAGCGTGCAATGTTCTAGAACACGGGGGAAAGGAAATATTGTTTCAGCCATCATTGGAAAATAAGATCTTCCGCATTCCCTTACAAAATTGTCAGGAAGCTGAAGTAAGATACAGCATGTAGAAGAACCTGGCAAATGCTACATATTCATTAACCTGTTCCCTGCGCCTCAAGTCAGGTTGAAGTGCCAAGTACTCACTGGTGATATTGGAGAGCAGCCTTGTCGGCAGCTTCTACAGTCATGACTCTTCTCCCCACAAATCAGAGCATCCTTAGGTCTCTCAGCATGCCTGGAACTGAAATAGATCTGCAACACCCTTGCTTGCAAGTAATCATAATCATAGTAATAAATTGATAATAACAGCCTACTAAATGCCGGGCCCTATTCTAACGCAACGATTGATCTCACTTTCAATTAGCACAGTCCTCAAAGGTGAGTATTAATATCTCCCTTTTACAGATGAGTAAACTAAGACTCAGTGACAGTGATTGTCTAACATTACACAGGAGTCAGACCAAACACCCATATTCTAACCTAGGTCCAAAACCCTGCTCCTCTCCTCTCCCTGCTGAGATACTCAGACACAGACCTTTGAAGAGCGTGTGGTCTTTTCAGTGATGTCTTGGTAAATGTTTAACAACCACGTAGTCAAAAATATATATGTCTGTATATATGAGACATATGTATGTGTATGTACCTCTCATGCACTTCTTATAAATTTTATTGAAATAAAGGATATGTAGCACATAAGTTACAAATGATAATAAATTATACAATACTCTTTATTGGAATTTCTACATAGCCAACTAATTCTTATAGAATGCTTATCTTGATTTTTGCCAAACTCTTATATGTATAGCCAAGCAATGGTTTCAATTGATAAATGAATGTAGTTGCGATCTGAATGTTGGTCGATATTTTTGTTTCTATCAATGAGTATGATGAAAAACAATAAAGACATATGTGGGAACTTCACTGGTTCATCAACGGCTTGACTGACTCCTCTGCTGATTCAGATTATAGTTTTCACACAATGGAAGAATATTTCCTTAAATTTTTTGTGCACTGTTTTCAAAGTAATGGCTAAAGATGTGATACCATTTTAAGTTTAATCTGCATTATTAACATTTTTTCATTACTTTCTACACAGACAATCCACAAAACAATAAATCAAGCCCTGATGTGTCGCATATGCCAACTTCCATGGTGTTAATACTCCCACCACGGCCAATTTCAAGATACCAAGATGACATCACCAAATATCAAGTTGGGAAGGGATGAGTAACACGAACTTGTATATTTCTGTATTTCTACCTTACAGATACATTAGGGAGAACAGTTAATAGTAAAATGTAGTAGGAAGTGATGAGTTTTGAGTACTTATTATCTTTATGTGTAATATAATGTATTTAATTGTCAGTTCATATGATTTAAATTTTAATAATGACTATATTTAATTACCACTTCGCAAAATTTAACAATCAGCTTTCATTGGCTGGTATAAATCAGATCCAACACACCACCAGTCTCGTCCATCTTCATTCGACCTCCACTCACGCTCCCTACGCCCCACCAATGAAGCCCTTTCTTCTTAGCTCTGTTGACCTTCGTTCCCAGCATGCTCTGGAGCCAGTGCCAACATACTATATTGTAAAGTAACATAAATACTACCGTGTCTATGACTTGGCACCATTTAATCTTCCTGTTTCTCAAGGCCATAAGAAATTTTTCATCTTTTGCCCTAAGAGGACTTCCCGGTCTCTCTTCCTATCACCTGTCAATCAGGGTGCGGTTTACAATGAAGCCCACTTGGTCTCTTCCCATCTGGCTGATGAGAGAAGTCACCTACAAATGGTTCACTCCACTGCTGTGAATGTACCCACCGGCCCCAGCCTTACTTTGAGGTGCTCTCGGATGCAAGTTGTTCTGCTTTACATCCATGCTGTAACTCATTAAAACTGTGTTTCACCCTGGCGTTCTGCTCATTACAATGGGCAGAGAGAGCTTTGCTTCTGGGAAGCACAGTTATAATGAGGGCAGAGTGTTCAGCACAAAAACAGCTTCTAATAGCTCATTAGGAAAATTGACTAGTTAGGCAGAACTCTTGTTCCCTTACTTTGACTAAAGATCTGAAAGCGTTTCCTTCTCTGGAGGCCAGCGACATTGACAATTCATTCTGGGTGCCTAGCCAGGGCTGGCCAGGATGGTTGGAAGCTCTGACTTCATCCTGGAAATGTCCCAGAGTTCCCTAGTGGGCAGGTGGTGGGTAGACCCTCAATGAGGTTGACCATTTGCCCTGAGGAAGAGGCCATGGCTCTCTGTGCATGAGTGTGTGTGTGCTTGTGTGTTTGCTTGTATGGGATTGGGGCTCACAAATGGAAAGAAAGGTGGGAGGGAGCGAAGGTGGGAGGCAGGAGCAGGCACTGCCCTTTGCCCTTACCTTAACCCTACTGATAGGACAAGATGTTATCAGTTGGTCGGGAATCTTGAAATTTCCAGCCTTTTTCTTGAAAGTTCCCCCAATCCTTGCCCTATATGCATTTCCTCAGCTCTTGATTAAAGACAGTCCAATTTGGGCCTCTTACCTCAGTTATCGCTGAGGTATCGCTATTATGATAATGCAGACCATAATTTCCCCGAGTCACTGGAAAAGCGACAGCATACCAGTTCCAGGACACACAGATTTGAAGCCACCATGTATTTTATTTGGCCCGTTTGTGTCACCAAGTTGCAACCATTGGTAATATGACTTTACCTGTGGTTTTCAAACTTTATAAATATACTTTTAAACCAAGAAACTATTTTTTTCAAACAACATCTTACATAAGCCCAATCTATAAAACTGATAAAATTGGAGTTTCTCTGGTTGAGAAGTGGTGGAGGGCCTGGGGTTTATTCTTCCACTCTCCTGCTTGGGCCCCCTGGGGTGGTCCCCAGGCACCTCTTTGAAGCTATGTAGGCAGATTGAAACCACTGCCACGTATCAAAGGCTCGACAAATGTACATACCCTTTGGCTCAGCAATCCTGCCTCTAGGCCTATACCATAATAAATTAAGCCAACAAGAGCCAAAGTTTGCCCCAGAATGTTCATCCCATCTTTGTCCATAATTTTGAAAATTTTATCAGGCTAACTGTTTCATAAGAATAAGATTGGTTAAACTAACTGTAGTATATATATGGAAACTAAAATAATAAGCTTCCATTAAAAATGATATGGATTTGTATTTATGACATGGGAAAATATCCTTTCATACTGGTGAGTGGGAAAAAAAAGAGTATGCAACACTATGACATCATCTTTGTAAAATTTTACATGTAGTTGTACATACATATATATATATATATGGAAAGATATGCCTCAAACTGTCATTTTCTGGGATTTAGGATGATGTTTTCTTTATTTAATTCTGTAATTTCTGTACTTCTAAATTATTTATAATAAGCCTGTATTATTTTTACCAAAAAGAAAAACATCCAAACATTTAAATTAAAGGAAAGAAAGAGATCTCTCCTTTCCCTCACCCTTACAGTGGTGATCTTTCTGAAGCTACTCAACTTTCAAAACAAATACAGTTTAGCAATTGTGTCTTTCCTGGAACCGAGGGTGTTGCTGTTGGCAGCACCTGGCAACCGTGGCCTGTTTACTTCACAGGACCTGGAAAACCAGCGCGAGGAGACTACTTTTTCATGTCTCCAGGCTATTGATCAGCAAAATGCACATGTGTTCTGGGGGTGGGAACTGGAGAGAGGGGTGCCTGGGTCGGCCTGTGGTCTCATGATCTGACTTTGCCTGCACATCAGCTCCTTGTAGGATCAAATGGAGCCATGATAATAAGAATCCTAATCGACTGGCGCTCTGTGCCCAGGAAAGCACTCTTCAAGTCACCTGAGGTGTGTCCAGCATCCCCTTTGTGCCTGGAAAGCTGTCCACTTCTAGGGGCAGGACCGCTGCTCCCTGGGCATCCGTGAGGCCTGACTTGCCCATCAGGGTCCATGTTCACCCGAAACTGGCGCCTCTCCCTGGAGCCCTTGAGACATCAGAGCAGCACGGCTTTTGGCTGCGAATGGAAGAGGCCCGTTGTATTTTGTCAGTCATGTCAGACAGTTAGAAGTTCCCTGAGCGATTGAGCTCATGCTCTTTTGTTCCATATTCATGGGATCCCATCAAACAGCTCCCTGGCTTCCGCCTTGCACCCCTTTCTGCAATGCTCAGACACCAGCTGGTGGACCTAAGGTGAAGGGCAGACACCAAGCATCCCCCAGGAGCCCCTCCCCTAGTGCCTATCCCCTAGACAGCCCCTTCCCCTCAGGTGAACAAATGCCCATGAGAAGAGAAGTCACACGCAGACCAGTAGACTACCAGGATGTGGCTCCCTTCCCCTAGTCCAGTCCAGAAGCTGTCCGTGCTATTTTCATTACCCCCACCTGCTCCTTTCAGAACCTTTCCAAGTTTGGGAAAACAGAAACCCAAGTATAATATTCCAGACTAAATAACTGTACAGGATGTCTTTATATGACTTGTAGTGTGACTCATATTACCCTGCTTACCTGTGGCCCTGCCTGCAGAGGGAAGGATGAGGGAAAGGACTTCAACACACGCTGGGGGTCTATTGCAGCACAGCTCCATGCTAGACACAGTCTCGCTTCATCCTCACTGCTTCATGCCGGCTAACAGATGAGAAAGTGAGGCTTGGAGGGGTGGATGAGTTGTCCCAAATCACCCCATTAAAAAGTAATTAAATAAACTTGAACTTTGGCCCTTCAGACTCCAGCAAACGGAGGATATTCTATGGTCTCTGCCCGAAGAATGTGGTACGTTGAGTTCCCATGTCATAGCGCGACCCCCCGTAGAAACCCTTCCTTTATGCAGCAGGCTTCAACCAGCCCTCCCTCCCTGGAACATCTCTGGCTATCAATCAACGTGGTGAGATCCCTTGAGACGTCTCGTCTCGACCAGCCTTGAACTATCACTCAAATCATTGATAATTATTTTTCTTTCCAAGAACTTAAGTCTCATCTCTCCCAAAAGACAGAGGACCCTCACGGGGGTTGCCTTTGACTTGTTCATCTTCATAACCCCCATCAGCCCCTAACATGATCCCCAGGGCATGTTTGTCAGTTTCATTTAATTTTCTGGGTATAAATTGAAAAATATCCAGAACAGATTAATCATTAGAGGCTCTTACTTTTTTTTTTAAAGATTTTATTTTTTTCCTTTTTCTCCCCAAAGCCCCCCGGTACATAGTTGTATATTCTTCGTTGTGGGTCCTTCTAGTTGTGGCATGTGGGACGCTACCTCAGCGTGGTTTGATGAGCAGTGCCATGTCCGCGCCCAGGATTCGAACCAACGAAACACTGGGCCACCTGCAGCGGAGCGCGCGAACTTAACCACTCGGCCACGGGGCCAGCCCCTAGAGGCTCTTACTTTTTCTGTTACACCGTATATTCATTTAACTATAAAGTCAGTCTAAAAGAAGATACCTTTGGAAATTTTTTTACAAAGCATCTGAATGGGTTGTAAGACAGCACTGCCTATTCTCTGCCCCATAGAGCAGATTAAAATGATGCATTGTGGGTGAAGTTACTTTACAAATTACACAACGTTGTACAAATTAAGCCATTATTTGTACTATTTTAGTAATATTTTATTGTGTATGTATTAGTATTTAGGATTATTTAGTATTTGCGTATACACGCAGTATTTAGTATTTTATTATCTAATTTCATAATTATTATTACTAGTTCATTTACGACTATTATTATTATAACCAATAACAGTAATATCCAAAAAGCAGTGTTTCTCTTTTTCAATTCTGCCCCATGTCTTTTGTTGCTTAGAAACCAAACCAGTTCTCATCTATTGCTACATAGTCATGAGTGGCAAAAAAGGTTTTGAAAACAGCAAAGGTGTGAAGTAATAGGTTCCCATCCCTTCAGGAGATCCAGCCCAGGACTGACTTAGGATCGGAGGCCTGGGGACTGAAGAGAAGGAAGGAGAGGGATTTATTTTCAAGTTAGTGATAAACCGAGAACTAAGAGTAAGAATGTTGTCTTCGAAACCTGAATTTATAAAGGAAGAAAAGAAAGTTTTAACCAGATACTAAAACAATGAGAATAAATATGAAATTTAGGGTAAAATATAAGACCCTTTACTCTGCATTATTCTTCACGACTGATCTTTTTCCATGTCTCACTAACACGACCCAATACTCCAGACTCAGAGAACCTGCTGCCTTTCTTGCACAGATGCAGCCTGCTCCAGAGGCCTCGGGGCCAGGAGGCCGGACTGGAGTCATTACTCCCAGTTACTCGAGGTGCGAACTTGGAAACAACCCTTAAAAGAACAAGCCTCAGTCTCCCTGTCTCAATGATAACAATGAGAATGCCTAACCACTGTGTCACTGCAGAGATTAAGCGATACTATATTTGTCAAAATACCGAATGTATTTTAGGTGCTTGATAAGTTGACTCTGCCTCATTTCTTTATAACCTATGAGAAACCAAGCCAACTTTCATCTAATACTATAGTATGTATGTTTTCTTGCATAATTAAAAATAAATACTCTAGGTAGATAGTATTCTGCTAAATGACCAACCCAATTATATGAATGAATTTGAACTGTTTAACTCTCCTCTAATGTTGAACATTAGGTTGTTTTCCACTTATTGGACAACTATTGCCATGGTGAGCCTCGTCTGTGAAATGGGAATAATATAGCACACGATGGTTATATAAACTGAACACATTCTATTGGCACAGCTCTTGAGGGCAGGGAGAATCTCTGAGTGAAATATTCTCCAGCTGTCAATCATGCGAACCTGCTAATGCCATACTCACTTTCCACCAGGGCATGTAGATGTAACTGGGATGGGACAATTTACTCAATCCATCCAAACACTTTGCATTTTGTGACACTAGTAATGGCTCAAAGATATGTGTGCAGTTTCGTTGACCACTAGTCTGGGGCCAGAAAGTCAATTGCCTAGAAAACGGTGATACTAAGGCTAAAAACCCCTAATATAAGCCATCTCTCTCCCCCACACGTGCTTCCATACCACATGGATTACCTTGCCTTGTTCTTCCACGTCACCCCACAGTTTGCCCAGTTGTCACTCCATCTTCAAATTCACTGTCTTTATTATCAAGCAGTACAATAGAGTAGAAATATTGGAATATCTGTCATTAGACAAAAGGATTCTCATCCCAACTCTGCCACTTATTAACAGTGTCCCAAGAATAATTACTTGATCTCTCTGAGTCTCAGTTTCCTCACTGAAAGTGGAGTTAATAAAGTCTAGCTTGCAGAATTTTTGTAAGGAACACATGGGATCATAAACACTGCTCTGAGCAGAGATTCCAGACCTTCACTCCCATTCTAAGTGATGCTCCGCACAGGAAAGGCTGAAGACACTTTGTTGTCATCTCTACTTTCAACTCCCCTATCAATTCTGTTTACTCTTGTGACCCAGGTTTCCCTTATGGAAAATTGGCCATGAATTATGATATTCTGTGGCTAATTACTGGGCTTGGCATTGTTCCCCAAGTGGTAATTCTGTCACCTCCCCTTCTCGACTCTGTTGCTTCACCCAAGTTCAGAGCCTCAACACCCTACCCCAGTGCAGCCCTGTAGGGTCACTGGTTCAATATCCTGTCTCGTCCAGTAATTCCTCTGGGAAGAGCAGATCTCTGCCTGACTCATGTCTCTCTTTCCTTCCCAGGCTTCATAAACCTCCCTTAAAACCCCAGCTTGGCAGTTGGGTTACTACTCTCAATGGACAGATGGGCTGATCATTTTGCCTGTCTCCCAAGACTTCAAAACATCCATCAGCCTGATTCGCTTTTACCGTATCCCATCCACCCAAGAGCCAGTCAGTGATCTGAACCTGCCTGCTCTGCTGTGGGACAGACTGATGGATCACATTATGAAACAGGATAAAAAAAATTGAATTTTTCAATATCATGCCATTGCACCCTGCAAAACTAGCACTTCAGATGGGTTGCCCTGTCCATGGACTCTGGTTAGCCACCATGCAGCTATCATGTTCTAGGTGTCGGAAGTTCCGTGAGGAAGAGGATTATGTCTTGTTCTCTGTTGTTTCCTCATTGAGTGAGGATAGAATTAATCAGTGAGGGGTCACCCTAAGATATCAGGCTTTGGGTCCCCAGGAGTGGGAGTAGATATACATCCAAAGCTCATAGATATAGTGCCATGAACAGTGCCTGAGCTCCTCAATCGAGTTCCTGCTGACTCTTCCCTGGTTCCCTACCTTTGTCTATCTGTGTGATTTTGAACTAGCCATATAACCTCTCTGAGTCTCACTTGCCTCATTCATAAAATAGGGCTCTTACTGCTGCCCTGCCCCAAGACTGTTTAGGATGACCCCCAAAATTAACATCTGTTGAAATGACTACAGACTGGAAAGTGAAAGTGACAGCACGGTGACAGTTCTTGGCCCTTTGGTTGCCTCGCTGCCTCCCAACTTGTGTTCACACTGATGACCCTCTCTCCCCTTTCACTAGGAAGAGAATACCCAGCTGGGACAAAGGGATGAGAACACAACAGAAAATAGATGACAAAGAGACTATGTTTAGTCTGTTCTTAACATCCCTCATATGTCCCATGATGATCCACGCTTTTTCCTACTTTGCCCCTGCAAACAATTGCCTTGTTTTAACATACAACAATCTCAGCAGGATTTCTTCTTGCTTGTTTTTCAAGTGGATATATTTGATTAAAGATGAGAGAGTCTTACTGGAAAAAGCCCACGTGCCTCGCTGCCCCCCTCCACTCCTTGCTCACACACTGCTCTCTCTAAATATTTGTAAATAAATAGATTGATCCACTTGATAGAGTTCTGATGATTTATACCGTAGAGTAAATCTAAAACCAATAAAAATGGAGATCACAAGAATGTAAGTCTATTTAAAGAGGACTGATTATTTTTAACAGTTTCCTCTTACTCTTCACGCCTAGTTATGCCTTTCAGTCATAATCGAAAACTTCAGAGTTGGGGGGAAAAATAAGCCCCTATAGTTTACTGTTGTGTTCACACCTCCCCCTGTCTCGGCTTAGAATAGCCTCCTTCATTCCCCACACCAGATGCCAGGAAATGTCTAACATCCACTTTAAACAGCAGAAGGAGAAGGGAGATCTACACGATTCCCCCACGCCATATTCTCTATCTCTGGGATATAAAATATTCCTTCTGGGAAATGATGCAGAAGAGAAAGACCAGCCCATGAAGAGGATTGCTTTACAGCAACACTGAAATCCCACCTGTAGTCCCGAATGGATTTGCTGTGGGTCCTGATTCACATCCCTTCCCCACGCATGATTTTCAAAGGCGTCACACTACACACACTTGTCGCTCTGCCTCTGGCCACTGGAATATACTTGGACTGTGCAAGGGGCAAGATCAAAGTGCCTGGGAGCTAATGGCCCTGGGAGCAGGCCGCCATCATTGGTGTCCTGGAGCTGGATAACTCCCCTGCTTCCTCCGTACCTGGATGAGACAGGTCTGAAGAATGCTCTCTGCCGTGTCCCTAATGGGACTGAGCCTCAATGGCTCACTATCCTATTCTTTGACACTCCTTCCCTTTCCTGTCTCACTTGTCCTACCAGTGTTTCCTGGGGTCACATGCTAAATAAACCATTCACACTCAGATCTCAGGGTCTGCTTTTGGAGAAACCCAGTCTATGGTAGTCATTTTACCAAAATCTTCTCACTCTTTCTCCTTCAGCCTCCTCTCACATGGGCCTCACCTTTCAGTGCCTACTCCATGGGAGTCCCTCAGGGGAATTCACGCCCTCTGTGGGAGCTGTGCAGAGCCTGGCCCTGGAGGGCAGCATCACCACACAGCCCAGACCAGTCCTTACTGGCCTGGCTCCTCCCCAAAGGACTATGCCTCACACCACTGCTACCAAGAACCATAATGTGTCTACGGGTGGCATGGTTGGGCCCCATGTCCTTCAGAATGATGGTGTTGTCTGATCCAGAAGAATGATTCTCCTGGGAGGGATTTCAAACAAGGTTACAGGTCAATGGAAGTGACACTGGGGGGGTTGGAAAGCCTCTCAGAACCCTTCAAGTTACTCAGATAGTCGGATGCCTATCAAGCCCCATCCTAACAGAACATGTAGGCTTCTGAAGGAACGTCTGCATTCTTGTTTTGCTTGTTCTTGTCCCATCCCTCAATGTCTTATTCTAACACTATTTCACTCACCCATCCTCCTCTTTCTTCTAGGTCAGAATGAGTCTCTCCCTTTTCTGTTTCTATAGTACTTTGTTTTCCCTTGACTGTTACCTGGTAAAGTTAATAATAATAATAGGACAATAATTATAATAACAATTAATAGCTGACTTCTTTTGAGTACTTACAATATGCCAAACACAGTGCTAACCCTTTTACAAATGCTGTTTCACTTAATCCCCATAATGACCCCATTCAGCAAGTCCCCAAAGAATCCTGTGATGTGTTGCTTACATTAAGGACGCCCCCTCCTTACCCTTCCCTGTATCCCAGCACCTTTCGCCTCCTAACCTTGCAGCAGGCTACCTCCCGCTGTGGGCAGGGCGTCATCTCACAGCTTGACTCATGCATGTAGGTGGGCTCATGCACGCAGTTATGGAATGCTATGTTATGGAATTTTCTAGCAAATAGGGCTCAAGGAGAGGCTTGACAAAGGACTTTTGTCTTTCTGCTCACTCTCTGGCTTCTCCTACATGAGCATGAGACATGGTTGGAGCAGAGTTGATTTGTCCCAGTAATCCCAGCTGAGGCTGCCCTAGATAAGTCCACAGCCAGCAGACCCCCAGACATGTGAGTAAACCCAGAAAAGAACAGGAGAATTGTCTGGACAAGCCTAATCTAAATTCCTGAGCTACAAACTCAGGAGCAAAATAGATGCTTGTTGTTGTAAGCCTCTGTGCTTTGGGCGGTTTTTACCCAGCATTATTATGGCAAAAGATAATTGACACATAGTCTCACTGTAGCCGTGAGGAATGTGAGACTCAGAGCAGTCAAGTAAATGACAACAGTCACACTGCCAGTACGTTCTGTTGGATCTTCCTAGCTTGTAACTATAGAGTTGAGGACAAGGATTGTAAATTACCGATATTTTACTTCCTAATTACCCACAGTTCCTGGCCACAGTAGAAATCCAACTAATGTGTGTTACATTTTGTTGTTTAAGTTCAATTAAAAGAAATTAGAAGTTCATTTTAAAAATAAGGGATAAGCATATGAAGTGACAAAAAATATGGACACCTTTCATTTTGCCCTTTATTGAAGGACAGAGTGTCATACAGGGGCACCTTTTACAGTGCAGTGACCTCTGAAATACTTGTGGGCAAAGTGATGTGGTGTTTGATATTTGCTTCAAATTATTCCAGGAAAAAATCCAAGGGTTTGGGTCTGGTCTTGTGGCATAGCGGTTAAGTTCGCACACCCCACCTCAGCAGCCCAGGGTGTGCAGGTTCAAATCCCTGGGGCGGACCTACACCACTCATCAAACCATGCTGTGGTGGCATCCCACATACAAAATAGAAGAAGATTGGCACAGGTGTTAGCTCAAGGACAATCTTCCTCATGAAAAAAAAAAAGACAACTAGGATTGACAAAAATCTGCTGGGTATATGAAGGCTCCCTGTACTAATCTCTCTACTTTTAAGTAAGTTTGAAGTTTTCAAATAAAACATGTAAGAGAAAAAATAAAATACATTTAACAAAGGGCATGGGTTCTCAGTCTTGCCTAAGGCGCTAATGTGGGCAGGTCATTACCCTCCCAAGCTTCTACTTGCTCGCTGATAAAGTAAGGATAACAGGAGTTTCCTGAGTCTTCCCCAAAAGGATGCTGTTTAAGAAATGTGGTAATAAGTCTGGCTCCCCTCCCCATCCAGGGCTTGCATAACATACAGGGGCCCTTCAACCCTTGGACATAAGCCATCCACGTAGGTTTGCGTCAGTGTATTGGAGAGGAATGTGCCTAGCACGCCAGTGAATGACCCCTGGTTGTTTTCTTTCATGCTCAGGCATGAACACTTATTTTCATTCTCTGCATATGTTCTGGGGAGTCTTGTGCTTAGTGCTCCAGCCACATCAATAGACTCCACTGTTTTATTAAGTTTATCAAGTACCAGAATATCTTGTCAGCAGCACAGACTTAGAAAATCTGCCCCAGAACAACGCAGAGCAGCTGTTGGTGAGTGCGTTTTGATTCATACTTATAATCTTATTTGAGTTCATTTACTGGCTCACACTTGGGGACTCGCTGGGGGTGCACAAGCTTGTCATCACTCCTGTGCTATGATCTAGGGCAGCCGAGGCAGCAGCTCTGCTAATTATAAGAGTACCTCCTGGCAGGGCCTGCATCCCAACACGTAAGTTCCTCTTCACAAATGATCCACCATCCTTCAAAATACGGCCCACGGCCATCGCTCTTTCCTGGGTAACACCTCATCTCCTGAGCCCAGCACATAAAGACCTCTGTGATCTGCCCCCTGTATATCTTGGTTGTGAGGCACCCTAGTAACTCAACAACGTGACTGGTGAAAAGACGGAGGAATTTGGGACCCAACTACATTGGGTGGTCTTTGTAAGGGCGGTTGGATGATACAATATACAATAACCAAAAAACACAGTCAAATTCTGCTTTTGTGAGAAAAGACATCAGAATATAAGAATCCCACTTCAGCCAAGAAGAAGAAAAGGAGCTAGAACGTAGGGTTACTGGGAGGTTGAAGGTGATAATGTACAAAAAACAGCATCTGGCACATAGTACACACTCAATAAATTCTAGTTACAAGCACTGTTTTATCCCCATTTCACAGATGAGGTAACTGAGACTCAGATAAATTAAGGTGCATGTTTTCACAGATCCTATATAACTGCCAGCTTTTGAAGCCCAGGCTGAACTATTTCCATGACACCATGCTGTTGCAAGGGCGAGACATGCGCAGGAGCCCAGGCAGCAGAGGGCAGCTGCAGGCATGTGGACAGTAGCAGCACAGTTTGGGGCCATCACTGTGTTCACTGCAAATCTCCCAGCAGGATTGTGGCAGGTTTGAACAGGATTTTTCTAGGGTTCAGGCAGCTTTCTAGATACACAGGGAATAATAAAGTAAAACAGAGAAGCTTGTCATGCCAAGTGGATGAGTACGCAAGGATGGATGTAGCTCACTAGGGATGGGGACAGCCGGGACCCACAATAGGCATGAGGAAATCCAGGTCTTAAGGCAGCCAAATGAATTCAAGATCTGACTTACTGATGGAATGAGGCACTTGACATTCTTTCTCCAGTCAAGAGAAATATGGCAGCTCAAGGAGCCGGTTGTGAGAGTCACAGGTCTTAGGAAGACACAACCAGGAAGGCTGAGGGGGCTGCAGGATCTGACAGGAATCGCTTTCTCTATGAAGTAGAAGTCCTATGTTGCACTGCCACAATCACACCACCAGTCACGCTCTCTCCGGAAGGCAGATGCAATCATCTTCTGCTGGACTCACAGACTGGCTTGTAGAGAGATGGAATCACCCACAGAGAAAACCCAGGCTTGGAGGCCAAATAAATCTGGGTTCATAACAGAGTGCCGCCACTGTTTCTGGGCAAATAACTAACCTCTCTGAAGTGATGCTAAAATTACCACCTTCTACAGCTACTTGAAGATTAGTATGAATATAAAATAAATACCTGGCACATCATGAGTAATGGCTCAATAAATAGTGCCTATTATGATTATTATTATTCACAGTCTGGTATGCTTTCTATTTGTCGTGAAGCCTCGGGCCCAATATTATTCATCTCAGATGCAGTCTGAGGGAATGTGCCTCCGTAGTGGCCCATTTCTGACCTCAGACAGGCAGCTCTCTGAGCCTGGATGTCAATTCAGAATATTCAACTATAACACACAGACCATTGCTGCTCAATAAACTGTTGTTTCACGTTTTAATTCTGCAGTTTCGAAATAACCGTGCTTTCTTTTCTCATCCATTTCTACCTCCTGTTTTATGTACTATTCTAGGCATCTTGCCCTGGTGGCTGACTGACTTCCATAAGCCTAAACACTTTAGCAGTTACAGCTCATTGGGCCAGGATGCTCCTTGAATTTCTTGAGTTTCCAGGCCATTGGCTGATATTGCTCCCTTCACTTTACTGTATTGATGGTATTATTGTTATGCTTTCTTCTCGTTCCATCCTGATCTACACCAGCTAGGCAATAAGAGCATGCTCCGACGCCAGCCCTCCCCCATCAGGGACTGGGGACGCTCAGGCTCCAACAGGAAACGGTGACGACATTGGCTCATGTCAGCTCTTCTTCAGAATTGTGGCTAGATGAGCAGGCTTGTCCTATTCTTGGCTTTGCTTCTCAACTCTTGTCAGTTTCAAGGAGACTAAGAAAACCCCAGTACAGGAATGTTGCGCTGGAACAAGCCCAGATTCTGCGACTTCTGCCAGGTCCTACTCATGAGTACCATACTCTTCTCACCTATCGACCAGGAAAGAGCCTTTATAGAGGAACAGCATTATCTTTTATAAAACTCATCCATATTTCTAGGAAACAATAGCAGCCACTCTCATAGGTCCCTGTATGACGGTAAAGTGCATTATTAGTCAATTGCATTGACCTCTTTGGGTCTTCGATTGTTTTCACCTTTCAAGTTTACCTCCCCTGCTGCATGTTCACTCTTTCCACGGCCCCTTGGATGGATAAAACAAAAGATATCAGCCCAGCTGGGAAATCACGCTCTAGCCTAGATAACCCATCTCTCCAGAAAAGCCTTATAATCCCCCAGGACCCCTGTGTCCTTCCCCTTGCCCCCACCGCAGGCTGACATTGACTCTGCTCTCCACCTACTCAATCTCCTTCATCTGACCCCTGCTTCCTAGTCTCCATATTACCTTCCAATCAAACACCTCCTCTCATCAGCAGAAGTCAAAATATTGAACCCCACGAGGTAGCAAGAAACAGCAATATCATGAGAATGCATCTAAACCATTCCTGGGCCTGCCTTCCCCCTGAGCCTGAGGACACCTTGTTAGAGTCTAAATGTTCTCTCCTAATTACTTCTCCCTGGGCTTAGAGTCTCTCACTGGCCCATCCTCAGAGGGAAAGAAGGACTGATAAGGCTGGATCTGCCTCCCAGAAAAATAAATGGAATTACCTTCTCTCGGGAAGGAACGAAACTATCAGTCATGCAGCCTGGCTGGTGCAATTTTGACCAGAGGCTAAAATCATACAATGTAAACTAAATGTTTCCAAATTTACTCATGGTCCCAAAACTGAAAGGCCTGGAAACAATACCCCTGGGCTTAGATGGCCAGTCACCGTCCTAAGCTTGGCTTGTGGATGAGGTGAGACTGCCCTGGGGCAGAACTTACAGTGGGGGGTGGGGAAGGGCATGCACAGAACCCTTGAGGAGAGACCCAAGTTTGGAATGCAGTGGTTTTCCATAGGCAAGACTGGTGAACAGGCCTACTGCCTGGAGAGACCCAGGATTATGTTAAAATCAGCAGATAGAACCCAGACCTCTGATTTAGAATGAAGTTTTCCGGTTTCAGAAGCATGATGGTTACTTACTACCCATGAGGAAGTGCAGTTTGCAGACCCAGAGTCTCGTGGTGTTAGAAAGACATACTATTAGAGGCCCGTTTATGCCAATTAATCTCACCACTTCTCCCTCTTTAAATGGGAATTAATAGAAGAACAGATACAGGGACTCTGATGGCGGATCAAAGAAAAGTTGGAGCTTTATTACCACAGAATGAAGCACTTGGGATACAGCACTGAGATGCTTTGGCTTAGAAGCTCTATAAGACTCCCTTCTTGGCCCCTTCCCTGCCCCAGTTCAGACCTGGGGGCTCATTTGGGGAAAAGCTGAGTCTGCAGAAGAAGTTCTGAGCTTGAGAAAGGGCAGGCATGCATGCTAGAGGGGACCTTCAGGCCTGCCACAGAGCAACCGAACATGGAGTGTGAGCAGAAAATGAGAGCTGAGTCTGCAGGCAGGTGGACAGAGAGGGAGAAGGTCAAGAGCCAAGGCCGCTCATGGGCAGGGACCAGTTTCCAACTCATCTCTTGGGAAGCCATACCTCCCTTTCCCAAACTCCCTCATCCCCAAGGACTTACACCTCCTCCCTCTGCCTCCGAATTCAATGTCCATGATGTTTAGTTCTAGTTATTTCTCAAGACCTTAAGAAACTCCTATCAGCCTTCATATCAATAAAAATACTGATCTTAACAATTCTCATTTGTTGAACAAGTGCCAAACACGATGTTAAGTACTTCACATGTTTTATTAAAACCTCAAACCCCCGCAACAAAATAGATATTATGATTATCACAATTTACAGGTTGGGAAATAAAGCTCAAAGATGTTAATACACTTGCCCCAGGTCATGCAATTATAAACAGTGGGGCTGTGATTTCAGCCCAAATCTGTTCCCGAAGTAGAAAGTTTAGGCCACTGCTTTAGTGTCTAGCACACCGTATCCTGGGAAATGTGGATATTCTACTCACCAAAAGAGTTCATGGTGAAGGAAATACAAGGAAGCTGCATATTTTATCGCCTGTATATTTGAAGAAGACTGATGACAATATAGGGAGGCTCAAAGTCTATGGAACATAGTTTCGGAAACTCTGCCCTTCAAAATACTGGCTCCATATAACTAGGCTTCCAGAAAGAGGGGAAATATGCAGGGTCTGGGTCTATTTTGAACATTTAGCATGTTCATGGGGATGAGTGTGGTGGTGATGAGAGCAACTACCGTTTATTGCATCTCTACTTTGTGTTGGTGGCACTTTATAAATATTAGCCTGCATAATTTTCACAATTTTATAACAGATCAAACATTATTATTTCCAATTTATAGATGAGGAAATTGTGGATGGCTGAAAAACTCTAGGTAACTTACTGAGCATCACAAAGCTAATAAACGGGAAGGGCTGACACTTGAACCCATTCCTTGCATCCCATAAGCTTATCTCTGACGCACAATTTCCTACTGCCCTCCCATTGGTCAGTTTTCTGGATGGATGAAACTGATTTCTAGAGGATCCAGTGCCTCCTAGCTGATGCTCACCCACTGAAGTGTGGTCCTGGAACCTGCAAACTTGGAGGGTCTGGTATGGAAGATCTTGGCAGCCAGTGAGCCACCAAAGGTCAGAAGGAAAACAACATGAAATTCCCCCAAATGTTAATATAACTATCCCTGACCTCTGCTTGGGTCTTGATGGCTTTTATAAGCAGCAAACTATCCCAAACAGAAATATTTTTAGAAAATGAGATTTTCACGCTTCGGGCATCAGTGAATCATTTAGAGTACTCTTTGATTCCTGTGCTGATTCTTTGGGCAAATGTTTATAGAGTTAGGAAGTGTAATTACTAAGCTCTGTCATAGAATGCACTAAGGGTGTCACTAAGGACATTATTGCCATTTCCTGGCTTTGTTCTCTCTCCCCACTCTCTTTACAACTTGATGTAGCACCCACCCAGCACTTTAATTCCTAAATTTTTGTTACTGTTCTAAAATTATCTTCCTGAATTTCCGTATACCCCTTTATGGCTGTGTCTGAACACCTAAATAAGTGGGTTATTTTGGTTTAGTCAAAGCAAGAAGTTATATCCCATTCTGCAAACATTATGATTTGCGTAGGAAGCGCGTGAAGAAGAGACTATCAACCAAGGTCTAATATTTCAATTTAAATAATGACCCCTTGGATGAAGGCAAGACATGGGGACAACATATTTTGTTTAAGCTGAGGGGGGGCTTAGCAAGCAGATGAAGTTTGCGCGTGGAACCACCGAAGACCGTCCAGGTGGCCGCATCTCAGCCTGGTGGTGTAAGTTGGAAGGATTGCTGGGGGTGCGGCTCAGAGGGCAACAGGGACGACATCTGCCCCACTTGTTTTGTTTCTCCCTGCGCTTTGTCTGACATCACCCCTTTGTGTAGATACAGTGGGGAAAGCACGGCTCAGCTGGCTCAAGTCCTAGCTCCAGGCTTATCAGTTTATCACATTCTACTATTCTCCTTCTAATAATATACTAACAGCTGCCGGTTACTGGGAACTTTCTTGTAAATTTCCCTCTATGAGGCGTGTGTCACTATCATCTTCAAGTTGCTAACGAGGAAACTGAAGCCTGGGAGCCTTGAAGAGCTAGTGAATGGCGGCAGCAGGCTGTATGTGAACGCCTTCTTGCCTGACTCCAACGCTAACCCAATACACGCTGTTGCTCATGGTCACCATATTATTACAAGGTGCCTAAACTGTCGGAGTTTCTGTCGAATGACGACAATCCGTATTGACCTTGCTGGCTTTCACAAAGTGGCTGGGATTCCCAAAGTAGAAAGGATAAGGGAAAATGTTTTGAAACTCTTAAGCCTCTCCTGCTTTATATCGTATTATTTCCACTTCTGCTCCTAGCAGGCGCTGTCTGGTTCCTGAGTCTCTCCATGTGGGGCTGAGCAACTATTTTTGGTTTGCCAAGCTGTTTTCGTTTTTCACCAGAATGCATGCTCCATTTGGGTAATGGCAACAGATGTGACAATGGGAACAAAACTCCTACCAGCCATATTCTAACCCAAATATCCCAAGAGCGGCTTCCAGAGCACATCTCCTCACGTCTGCTCCTGGAGAGGGAAATGTGAGAACGCAGGCTCTGCTCCACTGTCTTTTACTGGCCTTGATCATTTCTGATAAGTGCTCCTGGTAATCACTTTTCCTTTCCACAGATTTCAGTTCTGGTGTGTTGTCCATATTATATTAATGAAGATCCGCAGAGAAAGAGTGATTAGATGGAGGTTAAGAAATAATTGTAAGAAAATGTTTTGACATTATGTTAATGCCTGTCAGTGTATTATCCCCAATTTAAAGTTAATCACTAAAATTATGTTGCAATTTCAAAAACGTAATGAAATAAGATTTCTTGAGGTGTGAATAATAAAGAAACTGGGAGCCAAGAGCCAAAATAGAAGTAAATTTCTTCTTTAACCCTTCTGTAGGTTCCTGCCAAAGGGCAAGGAAATAAATGGTGATTTGGGGCATGTGGATCTTGGCAAAACAATTGAATTCGCAATCCAGAGAAAGACAAGAGGCCTTTGTCTATAAGTCAACACAACCAAGTACTGAGAAACAATGTCGAAATTTAAATCCGTGTGAAAGTGGTTCCAAAAATCTGGATGTTTGTCATTATGTGGGCAAGATATTCAGACACTTGATAAATTGCTCAATTTTCTTCTAGAATGTTGGTGTCTTGCCGGAGATCTGACTTTAAGCTTCCCCTGGCCTGTCAAACTTTTCTGCTTGGGTGCCCGGCCATCACCTCAAAGTCAAACCAAGCCTATCACATTTCCCTCAAAACCAATTTTCATACTTCTGTCAGCGGTAGCCGCATTTTCTCAGGCTCTGACAATGAAACTCTCCGGCCCTTTAAGTTTCATGCCACCCACTCATATCCAGGCCTAAAATTCTTTTGAGCCAGGCTTTAAAGAGAAACATGATAACAATAGCATCCATTTTGTGCTTACTTTCTGCAAGACAGGCTCTCACTATTAGGTGCTTTTCAGACATTAACCCTCAAAATAATTTTTTAGGATTGATAATACTATTCAATTTAAAAGATGAGAAAACCGAGATTTGGGGTGCTGACTGGCCCAGTCGCTCTTGGACTAAGTGCTGGAGCAGGTGTGTCTGCCCCAAAGCAGGCAGAGCATTACAGGGCCGTCTCCTGGCACTGCTGTGAAGATGCACCAAGTGTCTGGAAGAGAGACCCGCACCCAGCAAGCCCTCAGAAGGTGTTCGTGGTTGCTGCTATTCGATCTTGCTTTTATGCCACACTCCCCCATGCCTGCCTTGGTCCCCATGGCCACTATCCTTATCCTGCCACTCAGAGCTCCCTGCCCGGACAGTGGCTGAGCCTGGCTCTCTGATCACCCTGGATCCGATCTCTTTCCTCCACCCTCAACACAGCTGCTAGAGGAATCTTCTCAGACACACTTTTGTGGTTTTTGAGAAGATTGCACTCCATTCTAATTCACAACCCTTTGAAGGCTCCTCGCTTTCCTTAGGGGAAAGTTCAAATTGAGCCAGCCTCCAAAGCCTTTAAAATCTGCCATTGTCCACCATCATCACCATCGCCATATTGGAACTCTCGAGTCCCATAAGGCAAGTGTGTTTCCTAAACCTCTCTGAATTGCTCGCAGTTTCTCCTACTGTGAATGCTCCCAGCCTCCACTTTAGTTTTCCACTTCACTAAGACTCAATTCAAATGACCCCTCCTCCAGGAAGCTTTCCAGGACCACCCCAGCCCATTCCAGTTAGCTTTCCCCTTCCCTGACCTCTCATGGTGCTTCTTATCTGTCTCAAACATGTGGCATTAATCAAATCCTGCTTTGGACTGTGAACAGCGTTTTTCCTCAACCAAAAGCAATGAGAGTCAGTGGGAAAAGCATCCTTCCAGCAATGATGGATTAGCATGTGAATCCTGAATCTGCTGCTAATTACTGGTTTGATTTGTCAAATTACTTATGGATTTGTGCCAATCTTTTAATGATAGCTTCAGTAACAGCTTTCACTTACTAAAGGCTGCCTGTGTGACTAAGTGCCTTAAATGCTTGATCTGCGAGAGAGGTGATCATATCATACCCATTTTAAGGAGAAAGAAACTGAAGTTCAGGGAGATTAAGTAATTTGATAATTTACTTAAGTCAAAAAGCTGGTAAGTGTGAACTGGGATCACAGTGGGATCAAAAATGAGTCTTTAGGACTGAGCCCATGGTATAGTGGTTGAGTTCCGTGTGCTCTGCTTCCGCAGCCTGGTTTCGCAGGTTTGGATCCCAGGCATGGAGCTGCACCGCTCATCAGCCATGCTATGGCAGCAACCCACATATAAAGTAGAGGAAGATTGGGACAGATGTTAGCTCAGAGCTAATCTTCTTCAGCAAAAAAAATAAATAAATAAAAGTCTTTAATTTATTTTGGAAAGCCTTTAATTTATACCTTGAAACACATTCCATCCCATTAGCATTCCAGGCTTCTGCAATCAAATGCTATGAAGACCCCCAGGAAGCCTCTGCCTTTCTGCCACGCCATTTCCCAGCCTTCCTATTCCTATCCTTTCCCAGTAGGGGGAGCAGAGGAGGGAAGGAAGCCATACACAGCTTTTTCACTGGGCTTTCCTGAGCTCATACCAGGTAGATGCAGAGAATCAGGATTTTCAGAGTTGGAGGGGCCTGGAAAAATGTAGACCTACCTCTACGCTATAGATGTGGAACCTGAGGCTTGGGCAAGAGAAGCAACTGGGCTGAACACACCCACCTATTGAGAAAGACGATGCCTCCTCATTCCCAGCCTACAGCCCCTATAGCATTCTACTCAATATGCCAGGCAGCCTCCTATCCACTCCATTGAAAACCAGGCACCTTATGCCATAAGAGAGATGTCCTTTCATCCATTTCACATCTGTTGCCATTTAATTTCGTGAGGCAAGATAAATAGGAACACCCACTTGGCCTTTGGGGAGCCTTTCATTACTTCATTTACCTCTACCTGGTCTTTCACCGCTCTACGCATCTCTGTAATATAGAGCTCTAATCAGCCACATTCTCTGTGCCAGCGAAATCCGCCCTCTCGCCTCTGCTCCCGTCTCATTCCTGATGCCTCTGATCAGCTCACCGCCCTTCCTTGGCCTTTCACCCTTTCATTTATGTCCTCGTTGAGATAAGACAGCTGGCCTTGGCTGCTGTATTCTAAGTGAGGATGTACCACTGATTTATAGAATGGCATAATAATATTTCTGCATCCCATTCGCCATCTCCTTCACACAGCCATGTGTCTTATCGCAGCTTTGACCGCCACCAGCCAGAGCAGACGTCTTCATTGAGCTGCCCATAATGACACTGGCTGTAGATCTCTCTTTCTTTTTTCACCTCTTTCTCTCCTTCTAACACAGACATTGCAGTTAATTCAGAGGCCATTGGTGTGTGCATAGAGATTAAATTGCTGCCTTACAGTGAGCCTTGCCTAACCCTGGTGTGCAACGCAGATAATTGCCTGTCAGAGAAATTCCTTAAAGCAGCACAGGTCCCCGCAGTGCTTGAACCCCAGCTTAAGGGTAAACGTTTGATATGAGAGACCACTCTGCTACCTGAGAAGCTCCTGGATTTCTAGGGCAATAAGTCACCTTTCTGAGATGAGCATGCATTGATTTGCTGAGCAATGGAGAAGAGAGCATGGAAAAACTTGCTCTTTTCTTTCCAGGATATAATTGATGCTGTCAAGATCAGTTCAAGTTGGGGGTAGCACTTGGTCCTCTCTGAATATTTGCAACTGAGTCCTAATGCTAAGGGGTATATTCCCAGATGTTTTAGCAAAGAACTCAAATATGTTATAAGAATGGTGATCTGTCTGTGTTCCATATGCCCCTCTCTATGTCTGCATCAGTCAGTGTTCTCCAGAGAAACAGAACCAGTAGTGTGTGTGTGTAAAAATCTATTTCAAGGAATTGCTTTACACACTTGTAGGGATTGGCAAGCCTGAATCCATAGGGAAGGCTAGAAGGCTAGAGACATTCAGGCAGCAGCTGATGCTGTAGGCTTGAGGCAAAATTTCTCGTTCCTCAGTTTTGCCTTTCAACTGATTGAAGGAGGCCCACGCGCATTATCAAGGTTAATCTTTATCTAAAGTCAACCAAGTGCAGATATTAACCACCTCCACAAAATGCCTTCAGGGCAACACCTAGATTAGGGCTTGATGGAATAACTGGGTACTATAGCCTAACCAAGCTGACACAATGAACCAACCCTCACAGAGTCAAAGGCAATAGGCTGTCACATGGGGGCCCCCTTTTTAAATCTCCATCAGGCCAAGTGAGGCCCCTTGAAGCACAGCAAATTTTAGCCCCAGATCTAAGCTCTCAAATATAGCTGGCCCAGAACAAGTCACAATGCTGGTTCTGGGCGTTTTCCTGAGACCACTCTAAGTTTATTCTTTATCCCCAGCCCCCTGGATCTTGAGTTCTCTAATATTTTGGTGACACATTCATGCTCTTCTCACTAGATTTTGAGACTTGTTTTCCCACATGACTCTCAGTGCCACATGTACCCCTATTTGAGGGACCACTTCACTTTGTTCCATGTCCCAGCCCCAACCATATAGACTGGCTCCACTGATTGGCCCAAGCTCCTCTAGGAGAGCAAGGGGGTTCAGACAAAGAAAAGTGACTTATGAATGTGCAAGGGAGGATGGCCACTGGGCAGGGCTCTAGCTGCACAGATGGGAATGGATGGGAATGGAGGAAAGAGTTCAGGCTTGGGGTCAAAAAAGCCAGAATGAAAATCTTAACACTTCCACTTACTTGCTGTGAACTTGGACACATTATTTAATCTCTCCAAGTCTTGTTTTCCCAGAATGACCAACAAGGACGTAAACCTACTTCATAAGTGTGGGGAGATGATGATAGATTCTCAGCAAATCCATGTTCTCTTCTTTTAGAGCACGCTGTTAAACTATGTTTCCCGGCCCCCCTTCAATCAGTGGGCCAAATGATGAACTCTCGCCTGTTAAGTGTGGGTGCTACAGGTATCTGCTGCTACTCCCAAACTTAGCAACTGAAAACAGTAGCAGTCATTTACTCTGCTCATGACTCTGCAATTTGGGCAGGGCGAAGGGACAGCTTGTCTCCTTCTCAGGTGGCATCTGCTGAGACAGCTTGACTAGGATAGAGGATCCAGTTCCAAGATCGCTCCCTCACATGACTGATAAGTTGGTGCCTGTGTTCTCTCCACATTGGCTTCTTTGTGGGGTGATGGGTCTCCTTTATCACAGTGACAGGATTCCAAGAGCCGGTGTTCTAAGAAGCAGGAAAAGGAAGCTGCCTATCTCTTAAAGTTTGGGCCCAGAAACTAGCACAGTGCTACTTCTGCTGCATTCTATTGGCCAAAGAATCCCAAAGCCAGCCTGGATTTAAGAGGAGTAGAATTTTTTTTTTGAGGAAGATTAGCCTTGAGCTAACTACTGCCAATCCTCCTCTTTTTGCTGAGGAAGACTGGCCCTGAGCTAACATCCATAGCCATCTTCCTCTACTTTATATGTGGGATGCCTACCACAGCATGGCATGCCAAGTGGTGCCATGTCCACACCTGGGACCCGAACCAGCGAACCCTGAGTCGCCGAAGTGGAGCGTGCGCACTTAACCTCAGAGCCACTGGGCCAGCCCCAAGAGGAGTAGATTTAACCCACACTTCTCAGTGTGAAGAATGTCAAAGAATTTCTGACCCTGCTTAATCTACCACAGGGTTTCAGTCAAAATAGAGAAAGAAGACCAGGTTAACCTCTTTCCTGAAACAGCTGAAAACTGGACAAAATATATGAACCAACAACCCTAGGGTTGCCCTAGTTTACTGACAGGGGAAAGTTTCCAGGCTCTGGCTCTTACAGGGAAGCCCAAGCAGAGTCCAGCCTTCTCTCTTAGTTAAGGAGACAGAACAAGGTACCTGCCAAAGCCAAAGGGGCTAGAGATTGCAGATGAATACAGAAAAAGAGAGCAGCATAGGGGGAAAGCTCCAGATATCTGCAGAAAGTCCCCATCAAGTAGTCAGCTGAATACTGATCAGGGCATGTATGAAAAAAAGAAAAATTGACTGATCCCCAGGAAAGAATCACCTGAAAGGATTAGCAGGAACAGAGCCTGGAGCTCACGGAGGACCAGGAACAGTGCCAGTTCCAAATGCCAAAATGGAAAACCTCATAATTTAAAGGACATCACAGTCCTAAGAAATATCTTGCTTCAAGAGTGGGGAAAAATTAGCCTTACGCTAAATGCTCTTCTGGTCCTACCCAAAAAAGCTTAAGAGAAACACTTGAAAAGATCAGTGTTCCCAAATAATTTAACCATATCCTAGAACAAAACTCAGATATTTATAGAATGCAAGAATATCCAGTACCAACAAGATAATGGCATGAATAGTATGTAGCACCCGAACAAAAATTACCAGGCATGCCAAGAAGCAGGAAAACACAACTCAAAATGGGAAAATCAACAGAAACTGACTCAGAAATGATACAGGTCACAGAAATAGTAGGCAATAACATTAAAATAATTATAAAGACTGTATTCCATAGGCTCAAGAAGCTGCAGGAAAGACTGAATGTATTAAGTAGATACAGGAAAAGTATTTTTTAAAAAGCCAAAGTTGAACTTCCAGAGATGAAAAGTGTAATATCTAAGATGAAAAATACATTGGATGAGATTAATGGCAGATTAGATGGGCTCTCAGAAGAAAACAGTGAAAGTGAAGAGACAGCAAAAGAAACTATTAAAAACTAAGTACAGAGAGAAAAAAATTAAACAGAGCATCAGTGAACTGAAGAACAGCCAAATTTGATAAAAGGTATAAATCCACATATCCAAGAAGCTCAATGAACCCCAAGCAGAAGAAACACAAAGAAAACTACTCTAAGGCATTTCATAATCAGATTGCTTCAAACTAGTGATAAAAGGAAAATCTTAAAAGCAACCAGAGAAAGACATGCTATGCACAAAAAGCAAAAATAGGGAAGACAGCAGATTTCTCATTGGAAACAGCAAGAAGACGATGGAGGAACATCTTTCGAGCGCTAAAGGAATCCACGGTGAGTTAGCATTCCCACCACTCTCATTCTTTATGGTGGTTTCCTAGGGCTGCTGCAAAATTTACCACAAAGTGGGTGCTTAAAACAACAGAAGCATATTCTCTTAGCTCTGGAGGCTAGACATTTAAAATCAAGGTGTCAGTAGGGTTGATTCCTTCTAGAGGGTCTGAGGGAGAATCTAGTCCATGGCTCTCTTCTAGCTTCTCTTAGCCAACAACCTTTGGCCTATAGGTGCATCATTCCAATCCCTGTCTCCATCATCACATGGTCTTCTTCCCTGGGTCTCCCCTTTGTCTTCAAATATTTCTCTCCTCACAAGGGCATCAGTCACTGGACTTAGGACCCACCTTACTTCAGTATGACCTCATCTTAACTTACGTCTTTATGATGTCTACAAAGACCCTCTTTCCAAATAAGGTCACAGGCACAAGGGGTTAGGACATGGACATGGCTTGTTGGAGGACACAGTTCATCTCATTACACTCTTCTCTGGTTTCCCAGTGATTAGGGAGGGTCCAGTGGAGCTTTCCAATGTCCTGGAGGAGGAGAGAGTTGTTAGATAGAAGAAGTCTGGATCCCTGAATCCCAATGTGGAAGGCCACCCTGGAGGCATGTGACTGCACTGTGACATGAGTGAGGACATAAAGCATTGGTGTGATAAGCCACTGAGACTATTGTGTGTCACTATTACGGGGATTAAATGAGATCGTGCATGTAGAGGACCTGACACGTGAAGGGTGCTAAATAATTGGTACCTGATTATGATATTAATAAGGGGAAGAGGGAGCGATGAGTCTGTATCAGGTCTTGAGTTGTGCTCTCTATGAACCTTGAGGAAGACTTGGGACACTGACAGGCGTAGACTGTATTATCAAAAAACCTTGATCCCAGTAGGGATAAATTATCAAGTAAAAAAGCAGAGGATCTGGTAGGTCCCTGCAAGGAGTAGCATTGCTCTCATTATACCAAAAGTCTCTTCCCATTCAGAAAGGAGAACTGAGTTAGTCGGTTTACTTAAGTAACTATTAGGCAGAGGAAAAAGATGATTCAAAGTAAAAGTCTGACCCAGTTAACTGGCAAATTCCGTCACAACAAACCCCAATACATAATATCCTGGTTTCTGCCTGAGTCAGGCAGGAAACCCGATCTTCTGCTGTTTCTAAGCAAAATCAGTTTACAAAATTATTTTCTGTTTCCCATACATCTTCTGAAATGACTACAGACCAAATAACCAATTGATTTGGAGCCATTTTTTACTCTCATCCAAAACAGACAGAGATTTTTCATTCCTCTCCAAAAGGAAAAATGCTAAATCACATATGAATTGCAGATATAAGCATTTAAAGACTCTTTTCCTGTTTTGTTTGTGAATAATTTTTCATTTTATGAAGGAGCCAAATATCTCAGTAGGTAAAATCAATAGCAGCCACCAGAGCGGATGGGAAATTCTCCAGGCTTAATACGGTTTCATGCATGGCTGTCGAAGCTGAATGTCTTCAGGGAACAAATAGCGAATTCTCTGCCTTAGAAGAGATGTATGAATTAGAGTCTTTTCTTTCGAAAACTAATCTGTTGTATAATGGCTCATTCATTCAACAAATATTTATTAAGCACTTATTTTATGCTGCATACTACATCAAATGTTTGGAATACATAGAAAATAAAATCAGGGACCTACTCCAGAGGGAAGAGAGTCCACTGAAACAATAGCTAATGTTTAAAGAGAGCTTACTAAATTTCCAGCACTGTTCTAAGCACTTTGCAAATTTGAATTCATTGAGTCCTCATGACAACCCTATGAAGTGGGATTAATATGCCCATTTTACAGAAAAGGAAACTGAGGCACGGAGAGTATAGAGTATTCCCAGTCCTAGAGCTTAGTGAGATGTAGAGCCTGGAGATGAGCCCAGGCAGCCTGGCCCAAGAGACCTCACTCCACTGATGCACAGAACAAATATGCAAACACATCATCTCACTGATGGGGTCAGAGACAGACTCTAAAAATCTTCATGACAAGATTCTACATCTATGTCTCATTTTATTATTATTTTCCCCAGTTCCTAGCAAAGTTCCTGTCATGTGGCTATCATTTTTCAAATTATTGAATTAAGTTCTAAAATAGTGTAATAGAGGAAGTAATCTGGTAGACCCAAACAGGCAGCTTCTCCATTGGTCTGGGAGAATCATGGAAGGCTTCACAGAGGAGGGGATTTTGAGCTGAGTACGTCTGGAAAGATGAATTAGGTATTTTATAGGTTATCCAGAGGAGGAAAGACTTTCTGAGAAGCAGGAGTAGCATGTCCAAAGGCACATAGGCAGGCAAAGCATAAACAATTAGGGAGATTCTAAATAGTTTACAATGATTAGAGAGAAGGGTAATTGATGTCAATGGTAATCTTTTTCCTGAGTGAGCGGTACTTCTCAGACCACTTCTGAAGGCCCTGAAAAAGAGGGTTGTTTGGTGCTTTTCTTCTTCATTCTTGAAAAAAAAAAATCAGGGTCTTTGGGGTTATGGTTTCCTAAAGATGCTGCTTCTAAACTAAACCTTTAGATCAGTGCTTCCTAACATGCCCCTGGAGACCAGGTCGGGGGCTCCAGCCTCCTCTAGAACTGAGACAATCAGCATTTTGGTTCACCTAGGATTCTAAGGGAAGGCTACCCAATGGGAAGCTCTCTCTTAGGTGGAAAAAGTCATGCAAATTTTGGCAAAATTTGCTGTGTGACATTCCACACATTGCAGTGTCAGGAAAGAAGTGAGGAGGAGGCTATTGGTATATTCTCACATTCTAAAGTCCAAGATTGCGTCTGACCTCAAAAAGCAATGAAAGGACTGAGCTGAGAGGAGCAGGGAACAGAAGATGGTATGAGAAGACTTAACAAAAGCAGCAGAAAAAGAGAGAGGCTTGGATGCTTGCGAAAGTGGGCAAGAAGGAACCGAACCCCAAACAGAAAGTTCTACCATCATCCTTCAATCCATGCCCAAAATAAAGTCAGGAGAACATAAGAGACTGTTCTTGCTGACTCAGCAAATGCCTTAGCCTTTTTGCAAAGAGCTATCCTTCTCTCTCCGTTACTTTCCTTCTAGCTTCCTTCACTGACCAGGTTGGTGCTGCCCAGAGAGTCTGTGGTTCCCAGATGGATTCTGGACTCTGCTAAAGTAAGCCATGCTGTGCTCAACCAACTTCACAGCTCTTGCTGTTCTCATCTGTTTAGACCATTTTGGTTCCAGAACCTGACTTTCAGCTTATGTTCCTGCCCCCCATATGGCATCTACCATTAACTAAGCTTCAGAAAAAGCATTAAAAACAAAATATCTGAGCGTGGAACCCTATGGACACCAAAAGATAGGGCCAACTAGATGGACCTTAAAAGGGTATTTCCGTAATAAATAACCAAGGAGCCAAGGGCGTTGCTAATACTTGATATTGACCTTTTCAAGAGTGGTTCAGATAAAGAAAATGCCTATTCTGAATGAACATTCCAAGCCAATCATTCAATCAGGAAATATTTATTGAGCACCTATGACCTACTAGGTTCAGGGCATCAGGCTAAAAACTGTGGTTATATAAACAGTCATACTACACTGTTAGTTCCTTCCAAGAACTTATGTTCAACTTGGGGGTGATTGATAGAATGAAAAAGGAAAAAAGGAAGGGAGGGAGGGAAGGAGGGACGGAGAGAGGAAGGAAGGATGGAAGGAAGGAAGGAAGGAAAAATAACAAGAAAAAAAGGCATGTAATCTGTGTTTTCCGTAACTGCCAGCTTAGAACTAACATCAGGGTACTCATTTCTTTCAGAACAATTGTTCGTTATCTCAGTGTCTCCAAAAATTCTTTCTCTGCACTAAAACAGGGAAATTATTCTTGAGATGTTTCTTCCTGTCCTGTGTGCGCTCTCATCCCCAGATCACTGTGATGTCCACTGATGATTGTTCCTTCCTCCCTGCAGAAGGCACGGGCCTCGTGGAAACATCCCTGCCCCACTCCAAGAATATGTCAGCAGCCTCAACAGTCTCCCTGCTGCCGCTTCTGGGAATGCACATGTGCCCTGACGGCCTGCCATTCCCAGTCCTCCTCACCTGGGGCAGAGCTCGGGCACAGGCACGACCTGGAAGAACCCAGGGCCCTCTCATGTCTCCAACAGGAAGAGGATGTTCTCCCCACCACTTGGGGCCACTTGCTCAACTGCTACTCACCCCCAGTGACCACAGACGTCTACCTTTAAGCCTGTTGCTGCTGCTTCTCTTCTCCATACATGTCCATGGGAAACTCTGTGTCCCAAGTCACCAGTATGGAGTCATTTATCCTTCTCTGAGCTGGGAGAAGGTGTTTCCTCACAGATAACTTCTCCTCCTCTCTGGCCGACACCTGGTCCTACAACTCAGTTGCGTATTCTTCCCTCTGCCACAGTCTCTCCAGGGTTGTTGGCTTCTAGTCTCTGCTCCTCCAGCCAAACCTTTCTGACTCTCACTAGCAGATTTGCCTCTTACTTGGAGCTGAGGGGAGATGCTACACATGGAAAGAAAATTTGTAAGGCACCATATGGTGAATGACAAGCTAGTTGAAGAGGCTTAAAGGTCTACAGGAGTTTAGATATGTAGAAATCACAGTGAATGAGGAAGGCCCCGAACTGCGGGACTCAACCCAGCTCATGAAAGATGAGTAACATACAGCTACGTGCATAAATGGAGGAAAGACATTCTAGAGGGTACGGACAATGGCAAGCAAAAATAGGAAAAAAAGAGAATACCGGCATACACCAGGGCAAGGTTGCTCTAGGTGCTTCCAAGGAAAAGGAAAAAGCCTTGATCATTGGAAACAGAGCCCATTCTTTATTCCTCAGGGCCCTCGTCCAATGCCATGTTCTCTGTGAAGTCTTTTCTGGAACCCTCAAACATACGGATTCTGTTAATGTGCAACCTCTTTGTTCACCTAGTAATGCTTGAATGCATTTTAATTTGTGACCATTTTTCTCATCTTTCTTACCTCATTACAAGCTTCTTCAGGTGGTATCACATTTTGGGCTTTGTGAAAACATTAATAACTTGCGACCTATAATGTATGCATATCACTTAGCACCCAACTAGGGTGGCAACATAATTTATCCTCCAAACTAGGACACTTCAAGGAATAAAAGATGTTCAACCAATAATTACTCCAAGACAGCAGGCATTAACCAATACAGTCCCAGGTTAACAGGATGCATAATCACCTTACCCATAACTAATTTCTTTTTATGCAATTAAAAGCTGCAGTTTATGTAATTAAGGAATGCCAAAAGGGTCTTAGTTTGAAGTGGGTTGAGGGTGCTGTCTTGGGATGGCATGCGTGCTGCCTCAGTGTTTCTATCAAGGCAGCTACTCTCCACTGACTGTACAGAATTTTCTGCTACCAGAGGAAGATTTGCTTTTTCAGTGGCGTATTTATTTTATAAACAAGCAATTTGTTCCTAACTGCTGTACAGTGTGTAAGACTCAGGCAATGCAGAGCAAAAAAGTATAGCCCTCTGTCCTCTGAGAGCTCACAGTCTAGCAAGAGTCCATTTATTCACTTACTCATTCATTCATTTACTTATTCAACACATATTTACCCAGAACCTATCATGCATCAGGCCAGGTGGGGGTGGCGAGCAGCAGCCTCAGTACTTGCTCTGATGGAGCTCCCAGATGATGATCCAGGCAGCAGAGTAACAACAGGCCATTAATGAAGGTATTTATGAGGCGCAATGTTGGCTCAAATGAGGGCAGTAGGGATTGTGTTTGGTTGAGTTAGTGGGACTCTACGGAGGAGAAAATGTTGAAGATGTAATCACCAGACAAAGAGGAGGGAAGGATAGTTCAGGCAGAGGAAACAGCACAAGCAAAGGTTTGAAGGCAGGAAACAGCAAGGTCAGAGATGAGGGTGGAGGGTAAGTGAGGTTGGACTACAATGGTACCTAGTAACCAGGCTAAGGACTTTATATGTGGCCCATTAGTTGACCAGCGGACATCAAAGGGTCATGCCATGACCATATATGCATTTTAGATAGATTATTGTTTTGAGGGACCTATAGCAATTCCTCCAAGAGTTAATCTGCAGAAAATTAATGTGGACAGTAGCCCATGACACATGCTACCTGCCCTTCCTTGCTTGTTCTAGGTTCCTGGAGGGCATCACAGGTCCAAGACTCTCCTCGTGCCCAGAGGAACATCATTGTTTTCCAAGATGCCTCTCCTAGATGCAGGGGCTGTTCCCACAGATAAATGCCCTATTGTCATCAGAGCTCTAATGTGTAGAATCTGAAGATTCTAAGAAAGTCCCTGGCTAAGTCTCCCTATAGTGCTAGAGAGGAACCTTCATGAAAACAAAGCCTTGGTAGGCTGCTGTGATGCACCACAATTGTTGGTGGCTGAATTGTTAGGTAGATTTGAGCTCCCGTGACCCAGGACTATATTGCCTCATGAAAATAGCATCATTACAAGACCTGGCTTTATTTTTATGCGGATTTTCCAGTCATCCAGAGTGGTGATGTCTGTCTTGGTCAGATGGACATGGATGAGGGTTATTCTCAATGTCGAATGATCTGCGAGCTGCCACTGGTCCTGTCCCTTTATCCCTATACCCTCCCAGTGGCCCAAGACTGGTCTCGTTTCCTCTCTCTTGGGAGGTACTTGTACTGTGCAGTCTGCTTATTCAACATGAACCAACTTTTGATCTTAGCCCTCAGGCTCTGAGTTCTTGAATATATATGGCTTTTGCTTAATTCATAAGGTCTATGTGAGGAATAAGAATTAGGCCATTTCCCCTGTGCTCCCAAATGACCCTGATGGCTCACTCTGTACCAGGATAATTCTGGACAAGTTTCTCAGAGACTCAGAATTCAATTTCCTAATATTTTCACAAAGAATTAAAATCCAATAGGGACTTCAGTTAATCTGCCAGAAATTATCTAACCATCTCTCTTTAGCTCTCCTTCTATTACCAATAGAGACCAAGAATCTTGGGCCACAAATGCACATTGGCAAAAATTTCACCTTTGTTTTTCTATAGCTTAACGAATCTGTTTCAGGATCATCCCATTCTGCTTCTTGGCAAAGATTTAAATTTGGACAATTTAGGGTAAACTGAGTCTAATAATTCCATTCAAAATTTTCTCAGTTAAGTCATAGAATAATGTCTCCTTCTCTCTATGGATTTGGGTCCAAGTTCAGTCTGTTTGTGCAGAGCCAGACGTGCTACCTAGCTTGCCAGAACTAATGAAAAATGAAGATATGGGGTCCATTGTTCAAAACTTATTAAGAATTTCAGGACAGCAATAGTAGAGGATTAAACCAAGCACAAGGCTCTTCGAAGCACAGACGCTGTGTGACTGCACAGACCACACCCCCAAGAGCTAGGCTTTTCATACCCCTTGATATTAGGCTGGGGGAAAGGCATCTGCTGTACCATGTCACCTGCTAAGAAGGTCTTAGCTCCTGCAGGACTCAAATCATTGGTCCAAGGTGGCGTCTAAGACAACATCCTCTTCCTTCCAATCCCAAGGCCACTGCCAGGAGCTTTTAGATGCATGATGACCTATTGATCCTTGACCCTTGTTATTTTGGCACCAGTAGAAGTTCTGTAAGGATAACTAGACCCTCCGCCATACCATCCAATTAGCCAGCTTCATCGCTCCTTTACCGTGCTCAGCATTTTCCCCGCTCTCCAAGCCCAGAAGGGATGGAGGGAGGAGTCTCCTCAATGCTTAGATCCCCAAAGCTCTCTGTGAATTTCTGTCTATTCAACTCTCCAACCCTTGCTCATGCTTGGCTCAGAAGGGGCAGGGGCAGGGCCAGTATTAATTGTGTTCTTACTCACCTCTCTCCGCTCTCATCTTACCTTTTCTTTAATTCTTTGTTTTTTTAAGAACAGAGACAGGTCATGGCAGCAGAGATATCACACTGTCACGGCAGAGCAGAGGGGATCTCACAGCAGCAGAGAGCTCGACTTTAAAAGCCCATCATTTACTTACTTTGTTATCTAAATTCTCGCGTGTTCCCCATTCCCTGAGGTAGTGGATTCATTCATTCGTTCACTCATTCATTCAAAAATAAATGTATTAAGTGCTGCTAGATGCTAAGCACTGATTTTTAGTGCTGGGTATATTGTAGGAGAAAGGAAAAAAATTCTTTGTGGGACTTATTTTCTAGGTTAGGGGTCAGCAAACTACAGCCTGTGGACCACATTTAGGCTACTGCTGGTTTTTGTAAACGCAGTTTTAGGGGAACACGGCTGCATTTGTTTGTATACCAGTTGCGTATGGTTGCAACAATGGCAGTGCTGAGCAGTTGTAACTGAGATCGTATGGCCTGAGAGGCTAAAATATTTATCTGGCCCTTTCAGGACAAATTTACCAAGCACTGTTCTAGCAGATGAGTACGACAGATAGTAAGATAAAAAATACATAATATACAAGATCAAGAAGTCGTGAACCCTATAAAAAGAAAGTGAGATTAGAGAGCTGAGAATTAGAGGTAGCTGGCACGGGAAAAACTTTCTCAGATAAGTGATCTATGGTCAGAGAAGTGCTTTCTAAGGAGGTGGCATCAAGGTCAAGACTGAAAGATGGGAGAAGGAAGACATAGGATTTCCTGAGAGAACAGAGTACAAATCCCCTGAAGAACAGAGTTGGGTTATTCTATTTGGAAACTCTAGTTAGCAAAGTCTAGTTGGAATGGAGGGGGACCAAGAAGTAAAAAAAATATATACATTGCATATTATATCCAATTCATTGCGTTGTATGTTTTTCCTTCTTCTGGCCTTGATAATGGTAGACTCCAAATGATGGGAAGAGCCAGGAAAACAATTCTCAACAATTCTTGAAATATCGTTGCTTCCTTTTTCACAGCTTCCATCTATAGATAGTTTCTTCTTCTCTTCTTATCTTTAGATAAACTAGAAAGGATGGAAAATGCTAGAGAGAAACACTAGATAGACAACACTACCATGACGGCCATGATAAACTGACTCATAACTAAAAGAACTGTCACCCCAGTTCCTCTACCCACCATCAATGTGACTTAAAGCATAAGACTATTCTTAGTGTGCTGTAAGAAAAGAAGGTAGGTCTGGGTGACACACAGATGCTTTCCTGGCTGACAAGCAATCTACCTTCTCTGAGTCACAATTTTCTAATCTAGAAAGTGAGGTTACTAATGTTAGCCTTTGAGGAACTTTATAAACGATAAATGGCATAATGCATGTAAAAGTGACTGGCTGAATTCCTGGGTGCTTCCTGGATATGATTCTCCCACTCTCACCCTTCTTCCCTTCCTCGTTCACCGGTGGCACAGCACAGTTTGTGTTGATTCATGACCTAACGTTGGCTCCTTCTGATCCTTTATCAGTCTGTCCAGCTTCCCCAGAGGCAGCGTTGCCTGCCCTCAGTGTAAGGGGAGTGTTGACATGAGAGATGAGCAGTGCCTGCTCACACATCTTGCTGATGCCCTGGAGTAGGCAATGCATTAGCCTTTGAGTACAAACATTCACTTCTCCTTCCAGAGGCTTCTCTGCCTGAGCCCGTCCAGCCTGCTTTTAGACAATACTAAAATCATTGGCCAATTTGTTTAAGTTGGGGAAAACAGTCTTTTGACTGAAACTATGAATTATTTAACATTATCCAGGCCCTGGTGGATCCTGGGCCAGCAGCATCAGCATCCCCTAGGCACAATCAGAAATGCAGAGTCTCAGGTCACACCTGAGTCCCACTGAATTGAAATCCTTGTGTTAAAAAGCTCCTGACATGATTTAAATGCACATTAATGTTTGAAGACCGCTGGTATAGACCAGGGGTTCTTAATCTAGCTTTAATACAGGTATCTTGACCCCATCCCCAGAGTGTCTCGGTCTGGTATGTTTTGAAAGCTTCATAGATGCTTCTCATGCACAGCCAGAGTTGGGAACCACTGGTCTGTGAACTCCTAGTCTACATTGACACTCCCATAAGTCTCAGCAGTGTTAACAGTCAGGCACCAAATCACACAGTGAATGCCCAACAGAGTTGGGGTTAGAACTGTAGCCTCCAAATGCCCAGTCTATATTCATTACTCTGTATCCCATTGCCCTGCTCTGGGCATATGTTTAAGGACGTATGTTCACTCTTATAGTGATCTATAAATTGATCCTGGCAGATAGTTTCAGAATTCCTAATTCCAATCCATTGAATATACCCAAATCAAACTCTCAAAAAAGCTAGCCTGCAAAATTTTTCTCAGGTTTATACTGAGGGCAGATGATTTCATGAAATATCTTCACTATATCTTTTTTCTTCTGAATAAATTGATACCCAGTTCTTCCTACAATACTGTGTGTATTAAAGTAATACTCTTTCTTCTTCCTAAGATATCCACCTTTCTCTGCTTATTTAACTATTAGATCCAATTCATCTTTGAAGCCTCAAACCAAAGATATATTTTCTTTATAACCTTTTCTATGATTCCACTAAAGATGGACTTTTCCATCCTTATGGAATGTCCATCCAAACATTCCTGTTGGATCATGTGAACCTCTCTGAAGGAGAGCGGTAAAGATAGTTCTCCAAAAATAATCCAAGTGTCCCATCTCCACTCCATTCACCAGCTTCCTTGCAGTAAGATTGGAGCTGTGTGACTAGTTCACGCCAACAGACTGCGAGCTGAAATTTTCTGTGTCACATCTTGTCTAAGGCAATTAAGAGACAGCATGCTAGCTTCATTTCTTTCTTCATTTGAGTGGAAAACTTGGAAGCCACGTGTTTGTGTGGCAGTGTCACAAAATGTAGAGAACCTGAATCTCTGTGCCAATAGATGAGGGACAGCCTCCACCCTCTCACAATGGACATAGAGCAATTGAGAAATAAAAGTGTTATGTTAAGCCGCTAAGGTTGGATAGAGGGTTGTGGCTAGCAGCAGTTGGCATTGCTTAACCTAACAAGAAGTCCATGACATTAGTGCTTATCAAACTTTAACGTGAATGTGAATCGCCTGGGGATCTTGGTAAAATTCAGCAGATCTGGGGAGGGACCTGAGATTCCGCATTCCTTACAAGCTTCTAATAATATCAATGATGCTGGTCCTTGGACAACAATTTAGTAGCAAGACACTAAACATTCCCCACTGCTCCATAATCCTTGCACATGTGCTTTCTCTTTCCAACTAGACTATAAGCTTTCATTGGCATGTTTTAGTATCTCTGCCACAAATATATTCAAGAAAGTTGAGAACATCGGCAAAAACTGTGGGAACAACCCTCCGAAAATTCTCTCCTCCATAGAGGCAATGATAAAACTGGAAAAAAATGAAAAAAAAAATCAACTCTTCCAGAACTCTGGAAATTAACTAAAGACTTGAAGCAATCTGGGGAGCATTTATGCAAAAAAAAAAAAAAAAAAAGGCAGAATTTTATTAAGAATAGTGAACTTTGTAGACTTTTAACTTGTCCTATTCTTGTTGCCCACTCTCCAGGTATATTAGCTTTCAAAAACAATTGACCAGATTCAAGTGAAAACCAATACCCTGGAAGCCACTGAGGGGAGCAAAATGGTCTGTAGCTCATTCGAAGCCTTATTCTCAGAGAACTGTCATTCTATGACCACTATAGTGGTTCTCTGAAAAATCTCACTTAGAAAGACATCTATATTTGACATACATCAAAGATCTCCAACTATGGAAATCCTTTTCCCAGGAGAGATTATAAAAAATAATTACAAGCAAGTAATTAACTTTGAAGCTGTCTGAGGCAGTAGATAACAGTTGGGAAAAACAACAGATGAACCTAAAAGCATAAAATGAAAAGCTAAGAAATGAGATGTCCCTAGGGGCTTTGAAAAGGTCTAACATATTCTTGGGAATCTAGAAGGCCATGTGCACGTCCAGGGAAGTGCACATGCTCAAGGACGTACACTTGATCAGAAAAGACCTGAGAAGGTCTTGAGCTCCCGCCTCTGGCTGAACTTGAGACTCTGTCCAAGCAGGAAATGAAGGCTAATGCAGAGATGTCAACAGCCTGGCTGAGTGTCAAAGACATGCCCCAACATGCACACAAAGCCCTTGGGCAAAAACTGGGAGACTTATCGGTTCTGGGACTTTCGGAAAATCTCTATCCAATCATTAGGTGACCACCAAGCTAATCAAGCAGAGATGTAAGCATCCACACATGCCAAAGAATACAAATTTTAAAGAATTTGTTCAGAAAAGTCATTAAATAGAGAAGCAACATCAACTATGAAAAGCAGCAGCCACAACAAACCCTTGGGAAAGGGGACAATTTGATTTTCAGAGTTGTCACACTGTATTATTTAAAAAGTCCAATTTTCAATAAAAAATTATGAGAGAGGCCAAGGAAAAAGGAAAAAGAGAAAGAAAAAAGCAAGAAAGTACAGACCACACACAAAGGAAAAAATAATAAATAGAAACTGTCCCCAAGGAAGCCCAGATACTGAACTTAGACAAAGACTGTAAATCAGTTATTTTAAATATTTTTAAAGAGTTAAAAGAACCAATGTCTAAAGAACTAAAGGAAAGTATGAAAACAATGTCTCATCTAACAGAGAATATCAATAAAGAGATAGCAATTACAAAAAGAAATAAATACAAATTTTGGAGTTGAAAAGTATAATGATTGAAATTAAAAGTACACTACAGTTCTCAGCAGCAGACTTCGACTGGCAGAAGAAACAATCACAGAACTGGAAGATAGCCAGTTGAGAAAAACAGAAAGAAAAACAAGTGAAGAAAATTAATAGTGCTTCAGAGACATCTGGGACACCACAAACATACCAAACATGAGTACGGACAGGAGAGAGAAATGGGCAGAAAGAATATTTGGTAAAATAATTAGTAAAAATTTTCTAAATTTGATGAAAAATTTTAATCTACACATCCAAGAAGCTTAAGGATGTGCAGGTAGAATAAACTCAAAGAGATGCACAAATAGACATATCATAATCAAACTGTCAGAGGAGAAGACAATGAGAGAATCTTGAAAGCAATGAGAGACGTGACTCCTCCTCAACAAGATAAACATCTGATTTCACATCGGATACCACAGAGGCCAGAAAGCAGTGGGACAACATATTCAAAGTATTGAAATTAAAAGAAAAGTCAACCAGGAGTTCTATGCACATCCAGCAAAACTGACCTACAAAAATGAAAGATAAATTAAGACATTCTTGGGTAAACAAAAACTGAGAGAATTTGTTGCTAGCAGATCTGACTTACAACAAATACTAAAGGGAATCCTTGAAGCTGAAATGAAGGTACTCTATACAGTAACTTGAAAAATAAAAGACAACCAGTAAAGGTAACTGAATAGGTAAATATAAAAGACAATATACATTAATTTTTATTTGTAACACTTTTTAATTCTGTCTATCTATATATAAGCATATATATATATATATATATATAAAAGACAACTGCAAAAAGCAATAATCTGCATTGATGGCCATAAAATGTATACAAAAATCAGTTGTATTTCTATAAACTAGTAATGAAAAATCTGAAAATGAATTTAAGAAAATAATTCCAACTTTCAATATCACTAAAATGAATAACTCAGGAATACATTAGACAAAAGAAGTGCAAGGCTGTACACTGAAAACTATAAAACATTGTAAAAAGAAATTAAAGATGATGTAAATAAATGGAGAGACATCCTATGCTCATGGATCAGAAGATTTAATATTGTTAGGATGTCACTGTTCCCCAAATTGATCTACAAATTCAACACAATCCCTATCAAAATCCTAACCAACGTTATTTTACAGAAATTGACAAACTGATTCTAAAATTCACATGGAATTTCAAGGGACCCAGAATAGCCAAAACAACCTAGAACAAAAACAAAGCTGGAGGACTCACACTTTCTGATTTCAAAACTTATTACAGTAATCAAAATAGTGTGATAGTGACATAAAGGTAGATAGATAGATCAATGGAATCGAGTTGATAGCCCAGGAATAAACCCATACATCTATGCCCATTGATTTTTTACAAGTCTTCTAAGACAATACAATGAGGAAAGAATAGTCTTTTTAGCAAACAGTATTGAGAGAACTGGATGCAAAATTATGAACTTGGACTCCTACCTCACACCATATAGAAAAATTAACTCAAAATGGATCAAAGACCTAAAAGTAAGAGCTGTAATAATAAAACTCTTAGAAGAAAGCATAGGAGAAAATCTTTGTAATCTTGAGTTAAGCGATGGTTTCTTAGATATGACAACAAAAGCACAGGCAATGAAAGAAAAAATAGAGAAATTGATCTTCATAAAAATTAAAAACTTTTGTGCGTCAAAAGACACCATCAAGAAAGTGAAAAGACAACTCAGTGGATTGGAGAAGGATTTGTTATATATATATATCTGATAAAGGTATTTAGAACATATAAAAATATATATAAAGATATATATAAAGAATATATAAAGAACTCTTAAAATTCAACAACAGACAAATAAATGATTTTTTTAAACTGCAAAAGGCTCTGAATAGACATTTCTTCATAGATATACAAATGGCCAGTAAGAACACAAAAATATGTTCAACGTTATTCACCGTTAAGGAAATGCAAATAAAAACCATGAGATCTTACTTAGTATGCACTAAGATAGCTATAAAAAAAACAGATGATAATAAGTCTTGACAAGAATGTTGAAAAATTGGAACCCTCATACACTGTTGATGGGAAAGTAAACGAGTGCAGCCACTATGGAAAGAAGTTCGGCAGTTCTTCAATAAATTAAATATAGAATTACCATGTGACCCAGCAATTTCACTCCTAGGTACATACCCAAAGTAATTAAAAACATGTAATCATATGGAAACTTGTGCACAAGTGTACGTAGGCGCATTATTCACAATGACCGAAAGTGGACTCAATCCAATGTCCATCCACTGATGGGTGTATAAGCATAAGGTGGTACATCTATAAAATGAAATATTACTCAGTCACACTAAAACATGGATGAACCTTAAAGGGAAAGGGAATACTAAGTGAAAGGATCTAGACATAATAGGTCACCTATTGTATAATTCAATTTCTATGAGATGCCTAGTACAGGCAAACCCACAGAGGCAGAAAATAGGTTAGTGGTTGCCATGGACTGAGGGACGGGAGAATTGAGTGATTACTAACGGGTAGAGGGTTTGTTACTTCTGATGAATGTATTCAGGAATTAGAGAGTGGTGATGGCTGCAGGATCTTACAAATATACTGAAAACCACTGAATTGTATACTGTAAAGGAGAGAGACTTGGGATAGGTGAGTCGTATTTCTATAAAAGTATAAAAGAGAACCAAACAGAAATTCTTGAATTGAGAAGTACAGTAACTGAATAAAATGAAAATACAAACAAAAAATATTGAATAGGAGGGCAGGAGGAAAGGAGGAAGAATAGAGGGAGAGAACGATGTTGGATTTGATTAGGAACACTACTGCTCTTGCAGGAGTGGCCTGAATGAGCTTTGTTTTTCAGGCTTTCACATGCTATTTCCTCTCCTAAGGACATTCTTTCCAATCCAATCTGCCCTGGGAAAACATACCTCCTTAAGCTCAAAATTTGCCTCCCATATGAGGTATTCCTGCCTCCCCAGGCATTCAGTCCTTCATTTGCCTGTATTTTCATAGCACTTAGCACAAACTTCCGTGGAAGTGGAGCTGTATTTTCATTTTTTATGTATTAATTATGGCGTACTTCATATATGGTGAAGTGCACAAATCTTACGTATGGAGCTCAATGGACTTTTTATGTATGTGTAGTCATGTAACTACGCCCAGATCAAGACAAAGAAGGTTTCTAAACTCTCTGAAGTCTACCTTGTGCCCCTCCTGCTAGATAGTCAAAGATAATAACTCTCCTAACTTCTATCTGAATAGATCTGTTACACCTGTGTTCAACTTCACATTCACACGGTCATGCAATATGAGTTCTTTCATGTCTGGATTCTTCATTCAATATTAGGTTTGTGAAATTCATCCATGTGCTCGTGTGTAGCAATCATTGTTCTTTTTCATTGCTATATAGCATTCCATTATATGAGTACATCACAACATATTTATCCTTCAAATGTCAATGGATTTGTAGGGGTGTTTCCATTTGTGGGCTGTTATGACTAAAGTTTCTAAGAACCTTCCTATCAACACCTTTTGGTAGACAGAAACACTCATTTCCATTTGGTATAAACTCAGGAGTGGAAGTGCTGGGTTATAGTACACAAATATGTTCAGCTTTAGTGGATACCAATAAACCATTTTCCAAATTGGTTGTTCTGTTGTACAAGCCTGTAACAATATGCGAGTTCATGGAGGTGTTTTTTAATCGCCTGTCTGCACACCTGTCTCACCACTATACAGTTGGCATCCTGAGGGCACGGACTATACCCTTTTACTTCTGAGTCCCCAGTACACCATCTGACATGGAAGACGTAGGGCAGACTGCCTGCAAGAACTATTCCAGGAGCCAGCAAACTTTTTCTTTAAAGGACCAGACAGTAAATACTTTAGGCTTTGCATACAATCTCTGTTGCAGCTACTAGACTCTGCCACTGTAGCACTACAATTGAGTATGGCTGTGTTACAATAAAACTTTATTTATAAAATAAGTGGTGGGTCAGATGTGCCCAGAGGTCCACAGTATACCAACCCCTGCATTATACAACCCTCAGTCCTACGGTTGACACTTCTCTGACCTCATCTCCTACCACCGTCCCCCTCGCTCGCTCCGGTACAGCCACACTGGCCTCCAGAACACTCCCATCCCAGGGTCTCGGCATTTCCAGCCCCTCTGCCTGCAGCGCTCATTGGTCAGACTTCTCCTCAGTGACAGCTTCACCCCTTTCAGCTCTTCAGTCAAATGTGATCTTTTCAGTGATGCTTCCCCATCTTCCTTCCCTAGTTTATTTTCCTCCATAGCACTTATTGCCATCAATGTAACAGACTACTTATTTTACTTACTGTTTTGTGTCCTGTCGATTCCCAGTCATCACTCTCCCTCGTTCCACAGCCTCATACTTAAGAAAGGGAATTTCTGACTTTCTTTTTTTTTTCAGTGAGGCATCCCCAGTGCCTGGACCAGTGTCTGGCACACAGTGGAAGCTTCATACGTATTTGTGGGATGCTGGCAGGTGCACGTAGCTTCTGTCCCCCAGGCCCCACAGTTACAACACTCGCTCTAATCCCAGCACTTCCCACCACAGGCATACGGTCACGGAGCCTTGGCATCCAGGCAGCAGGAGCACAGGGACTGAGAAATGGTACCCACCAGAATACAGGCTGAACGGGGTGGGGGTAGGGGCTGACAAGAGGCAAATCAGCCACTACAATTAAATGCAGATTTCTGTGGGTTATTATGCAATGATATTGTACTTATATCCAAATGGAATGGCCATGTGACTTGCCAGGCAAGGCCTAAATAATTATGTCTTTATGCTGTAATTATACAGTACCACCAAATTACAGAAATTAGAGGTGGAAAACAATAACGCTGCTAATGAAATCTTGTTTTCACTTGTGGTCTTCTTTTCAAACAGGTCAGAGTGCTTTAGATGTTTCCCAACAGTCGTTCTCCCAGAGGGAAAAAGGCTGGGGCCAGTTTAATCCCCATTTAGGAGGAGGGAACCCTGCGCTGCAGGGTGCACAGAGCTCCTTTCAGACCACATTATATTAACGATTGAGTAAAGTCAGGAATAAAACTCTAGGCAATCACTCCTTCCACCTTGCCCTGGGCTGTTCTGGCCTCTCACGTTCCTCCCGGGGAAAACCCATTGTTCTAACTCTCAAGGGCTTCTGAGAAGAAAGTTTCCAGGCTCTGAAAACCACTCCATGGGGCCCATTTAATTACTCTTTTATAGAGTAAGCAATCCATTGAGAGAGCTCTTAGCTCTTGATGAGATCTTTTCATAACCCCTAGAGAGCTTTAAAGACCCAAACATGCCTCCTGGAAAGAAGGTCTGGGGCTGGCCAGCCTCTCCTATACCGGTAACTTTGGCCGCATAACCTTCTGCAATAGTTTCTATCTGCCCCATTCAGGGTAGAAGAGCTGGAGAAGCTTTCCTGGAACAAAAGATGGAAATCACATCTGTCGGGCAGATGTACTGCTCCTGGCTTTGTATTATACACTTCTGAGTGTATCCCTTGTCTTCGCATTGTTCAGACAGCATTGTTGTCCTCGTTTGCAGAGAGTAGGGAATTGAGACTTAGAGAGGTTCAAAAAATTGTCTGATATCACACAGCTGGATAGTAGCAGAATGGGGATTGAAACTGAGGTCTTTTTCCTCTAGAATACCACAGTCCTCATGTATTCTTGGCTGTGAGCAGAAATGACTCCCAGGCACACCACTGACTTCTTAGGAAAAGATACCCCTAACTCCAAAACCACATGCATACTAGGATAATTGAGTGAATAATAGTGATATTAATCATCATCATCATCTTTATATATTGATGTTAACAGTTTCAGTGAGATATAATTCACATGCCATACAATTCACCCATCTAAAGCATACAGATCAATGGGTTTTAGCATATTCATGGAGTTTCACAACCACAACCGTGATCTAAATTTAGAACATTTTTATCACCCAAAGGAAACCCTGAGCCCCACAGTGGTCACTCCTCATTCCCCCTACAACCTCCAGCCCTAGACGGCCACTAATCTACTATCTGTCTTTACAGATGTAGCTATTCTGAACATTTCTTATAAATGGAATCATATAATATGTAGTCTTGTGTGACTGGCTTCTTTGAGTTAGCTTAGTATTTTCAAGCTTCATCCACATTGTAGCATGCATCAGAACTTCATTACTTTTTATTGCCAAATAATATTCCATTGTATGGTTATATAACATTTTCTTTATCTACTTATCAGTTAATGGACATTTGGGCTGTTACCACTTTTGGCCATTGTGAATAATACTGCTATGAATATTCGTGAACATTCATCAATTTTGTGTGTGTGGACATATGTCTTCATTTCTCTTGAATGCGTTGGAGTGAAATTGCTGGATCATATGGTAACTCTGTATTTCACTTTTTGAGAAATTGCCAAACTGTTGTCTAAAGGAGTGAACCATTTTACGTTCCCACCAGCAGTGTATGAGGGCTCCAACTGCTCTACATCCTCACCAACACTTGCTATCATTTTTCTTTTTCATTACAGTCATCCTAATGGATGTGAAGGGGTATCTCATTATGGTTCTGATTTGCTTTTCCCTAATGACCAATGATGGTGATATCTTTTGATGTGTTTATCGACCATTTCTATATCTTCTTTTGAGAAATGCCTATTCAGACCCTTTGCCCATTTTTAATTAGCTAATCTTTTCTTATTGAATTGTAAGATATATATTTTTAAATATATGCATTATATTTTTTTCTGGATGAAGCCTCTTATCAGATACGTGGTTTGCAAATATTATATCCCATTCCGTGGGTTGTTTTTTCACTCTGGACAGTGTTGTTTAACGTACAAAAGTTTTTAATTTTGATAAAGTCCAATTTATTTATTTTTTTCTGTTGCTGTTTGTACTTTTGCTGTTGTATCTAAGAAATAACTGCCTAAGCCAAGGTTGCTAAGATTCAGTCTATGTTTTCTTCTAACAGTTGTATAGTTTTAGCTCTTAGACTTATTTTTTTTGGTCTGTCGTAGTTCATTTTTGTGTATCACAAGTCCAAGTTCATTCTCTTGCATGTGGATACCCAGTTGTCTCAACACCATTTGTTGAAAAGACTATTCTTTCCTCTGTTAAATTGTCTTGACAGCCTGGTAAAAGATCGATGGCCACAGATGTATGGGTTTATTTCTGGACTATCAACTCCGTTCCACTGATCTATATGTCTGCCTTTATGTCACTATCACATTGTTTTGATTACTGTTATATGTTTTGAAATCAGGAAGTGTGAGTCCTCCAGCTTTGTTCTTTTTCTAGACTATCTTGGCTATTCTGAGTCCCGTGCAATTCCATGTGAATTTTAGAATCACCTTGTCAATTTCTGCAAAAAAGTCAGTTGAGAGTTTGATAGGGGTTATGGAATACGTAGATGAATTTGAGAAATAGTGCCATCCTAACAGTATTAAATCTTCTGATCCATGAACATAGAACGTCTCTTCACTTATTTAGATCTTTTTAAATTTCTTTTCACAATTTCTTTTATAGTTTTTGGTGTACAGGTCTTGTTTTTTTCCTGTTAAATTTATGCCTAAGTATTTTACCTTTTTTAATAATGTTGTAAATGGGGTTGTTTTCTTAATTTCATATTTGGATTGCTCATTGTTAGTACAGAGAAATACAATTGATTTTTTGTGCATTGATCTTGATCCTGCAACCTTGCTGAACTTATTAGATCTCATACTTTCATATTGATTTTTGCTTAAAAATTACCTTAATATTCTTCATCTCCTTTGAAGTTGGAGCTGTAGAGAAAAGCAGACATCAATCACCTAATGCTTTTATATGTCAAACGAAGAATCTGAACACCAAAGAGAGGAAGTAACTGGTGCAAAGACACACAGTGACAGAGCAGAGATTTAAAACCCCATCTTAGAGACAGTAGTTGAAGCCAAGGGAACTGATGAGCCCTTTAAGAGAGAATATTCTAAGGACAAAACCTGGGAACAAAAGGACAAGAAGAGATCCAAGCAATGGAGAAGGAGAAGTCATAGTCAGGGAATTAGGGGGAGAACCAGAATAGAGCAATCGCTGTAGGAGAATGCCGGGGGTGGGAGGGGGGGGAAGTGGGGGAGGGGAGTAAGACTTGGGATCCAAGGAGCTAAGCTTATGGTGTTACCCTGGGCACCTTGTCACTTAGCCTCTTCACCAACAAATAAGATTTATACTATTAGCTTTAAAAGGAGATCATGACAATTCCATGGCATCATGTGTGTGAAAGCACTGTGTGTAGAGGAAAGGGTTTAACAAATTCCAATCATTATTATTTGAATGATTATGATATTATTAACCAATAGTCTGGCAGCTGAGGAAAAGCACTGGATATGAATATTATAATTGTGGCATCCAGAGGTCCCTGGGAGAGCAAGTTTAGAACAGTGGGAGAGCAACGGCCAGAAGGGGGTTCCTGAACAAGTGGGCAATGTGGACATGGGAGCCTGAGCTCACTACTCTTTTGAGAAGTTTGAGGGTAATGGAAAAGGGCGCACACCAATAGATGCATAAGGAGGCTCCCTTGTTGAGAGAGGTTCGCTCTTTCTTTTTAGATTTGGCATGGGGAGACGTGAGCAGATTTGGAAGCAAAATACAAGGAGGCAAGAAGGAGAGGAAGAGATGACTGGGAGAGAAGAGAAACAAGAGCTTAGGAGGAAGGTTAAGCTTTGGCAAGGAGAAGGGACTCTTCTCCCTGAGAAGCAAGCCCAGGAAGGGAGGAGGGATGAAGAGACGGAGAAGTGCTGATATGGATAGATAAGAAGCATATTTATCAAATGCACACTATGCACCATGCACGCTGTTAAGATATATCATGTTCATTCATGTACCATAAAACATGTACAACATCTGACACAGAGACACCAGCGGAGGGAGGGAGATGAAATCTTGGGGGAATAAAGAAGGTCTGGGGACCCACTATGGGGATTTAATAACTGCCTGTCCAAATCTTGGTCTTTAAATAAGGCTGATCCACCCACATACTGCTTAGCTGGCAGTTCATGGAAACCCTTCACAGACCAGCCCCAGCCCCAGCCCACTGCTGCAAGTGTTTTGGACACACTCTGCTACCCTTAGGTCACTTCTCACTCCCTCTCAGCTACTGACTTTTTCATTGACTTTCATCTCCTTGTCTTCTGTGGTTTTCGTCCTTAGAGTTCTGTGGGATGCAACTTACGCACACTCCTGTCCTTTCTGTCTCCCCACTGCTCTGGAAATCCATCCTACATCACTTTGGTTCCCAGGACCTTATTCTGGCATTACCTCCTCTACTCAGAGATGAGGATTTTGACATTAGAAAAGCAATTAAAGGAAAATATAAGGATAGCTGAGGCCCCATGTGGAACAGGGATTTAATTCTCGCTTGCAAAATAAGTATCCTTAAAGCATGGGTCACAAACTCAAATACCACGTAACTTAAGTGTGAGAGGCAAGTCACATGGAGGTTGTGGCAAACGACAGCACTCTGGCCCAGCACACGTGAAGCAGGCAGCCCCCACTCATCTCCAGCCAGTTGTTGCCATGAGGAAATGTGGGGGATCCCCCCACAATGGAAGATCTTCCAACCCTCCATCTTTTCATAAGATGCAGAAATTTCAGATTTTTTTACTTGAACTCTCTCAATCTTTAAATGTAAGGGGTTAATCTGGAAAATCTTGAACACTGTATAAGCTAAATAAGCCATGTCTGCAAACCGTACACAGCACTTCAGCTATGAGTTTGCACTCTATGCCCCAGTTCTCATACTAACACCATACTGAAGGACCTGGCTTTCAGAGAAATGCCTCTCCATGAGGTTCTTTCTGGTAGGTGTCTACCTCAGGCTGGCCTTCACTCTGAAATAGGGTCAGCAAAACACAGCCGGTGGGCCAGCCCTTGGACCAATCTAGTCTGTAGCTTATTTTTATAAATAAAGTTTTATTGGAACACAGTCATGCTCATTCATTTCCCTATTGTCTACGGCTGCTTTCCTACAACAACAGCAAAGTTGAGCAGTTGCCATGGAGACTGTAAGGTTCACAAAACCTAAAATACTCCCTGGCCCTTTACAGAAAAAGTTTGCTGACCCCTGTTCTAAGGCAAAGAAAGTTCATAACAGGCCCCAGGTTGCACATTGTTATTCCATGAGGAGGCCCCCAAGAGTTGTCCAATACAGGGGGGACCCTGGTTAATAATGCAGCCTGCTGCTTTTCCCTCATTTGCTGGAGCTCTTCAACAAATGAGGAGGAGGAAGGCTGGCCTGGTGGCATAGTGGTCAAGTTCACGAGCTTTGCCTTGGCAGCCCAGGATTCACTGGTTCCAATCCCAGGTGTGGACCTACACACTGCTCATCAAGCCATGCTGTGGCAGGTGTCGCACATATAAAGTAGGGTAAGATGGGCAAGGACAGGGCCAGTCTTCCTCAACAAAAAAAGAGGAGGATTGGTATTTGATGTTAGCTCAGGGTTAATCTCCCTCAAAAAAAGAAAAAAAACAAATGAGGAAGAGGGGCCTGGAAGGAGCTTTGTACAGCAGAAACAACAGGGGTTTGGAAATAAGAGACTCCATTAGCAACTCTGCGACTTGGGTAAGTCACTTTCCCCTCTAAGCTTCCAGATGAGAATCTTTACAACTGGCAAGGAATTTCCATCTTTAGGATTATCTTGAGGATTAAATTGGATTTGTATGCAAAAGTTCTCAAACACAGCTCCTGGCACATATTAGCTTTTCAATCAACATCATTCACATTTAAAAGCACTTTGAGCACTGTAGAATCAAGGATCTATCAAGAATCCAGTTGGACTTGAAAGCATTTTGAACACTGGAAAACTTAGACTGTATCAAAAATTCTGATTCTGCTCCTGGAAATCGATCACAGGACGGTACTCCTCAGGCTCATGACATTGCTGATGGCGTTCCCAGCATATGTCTTGGCTGTCCACTCCTGCTAAGTCTGTTCTTCCCCAGCTCATCCTGGCATATCTTACCAAAAGCTGGGAGCCTATTTTAAACATTTCGTTTTCTCCCTCTCTCTCTCTTTCAGTAACATGAAAATTGGCCAAATTCGTAATTTTGAAAATGAGCCTTTGGTCATCCATCACCCTTCCTGTCACAGCTAAGGGACATGTGCATACTTCCTGAAACTTAATTGACTAAGATGTTGGGGAAGATAAGTTTCTTATCTGGGCCCGCGCTGAGTATGAACCATGTGAGATGGCGAGATAATCACAGATGGGTGATAAATCCAAGGAGCGAGTGAACGAAGGCCACAACAAGGTCACTCAAGCTCCCCAGAACTCCATCCTCAGGCTCATCCAAGATGGAGTGGCTCCCACCTCCTCCATGGCTGAGTCCCTGCCCTCAAATGGAAGGGCTGCCAGCACTGTGCTCAGGAACAAGCTGTCTTCAGTCCCAGGCCTCGTGAGGGTCTACGTCTTCAGAGTTCTCTGAAAAATTATTTCTATCTGAAAGGGACTCTTATAACCAGAGAACATGCTGCAAAAGAGGTAACTGAGCTGCCCTCTGAGAAGCTCTCTGACCTTCACTTCCTCATTCACTGATTTCTCCCAATATTTGGTAACACCAGGTTTATTGCCCCCTGCAAACGGCTTGCTCTCTCTCACATCTGATCTTACTCGAGAACTCAAGGGGCTCTCAACCAATCAAAACCTAAAATTATTTATGCAGCCTCTTCAGTGGTCCTCATTCCCAGCTCAGACCCATCCATTGATCTCACTGTTTGCATTAATGCAAAGCTAAGAGGCCCCTGAACACATCAGAGGCACCGAGCTCTCCAACATTGGCCTCTATTCACTGGTCTGCGCATGGCCACATTAATCTTCCCTCAGCCCAGCTCAGACCGTGTCTTTCCCTGCGCTGACATGCTCACTGACTTTCCTTTGCCTACAGAAAAGTGGCGCCATGCTTCAGTCTGATCTTTACAACCCTCCCCTGCCTGGCCCACCTTTGCAAATTTTTCTCTAACTATGCATTGCCCGATCCCCAAATAAACCAGCATTTCCCACCTCTATGCCTTTGCCCTCAAGGTTCCCTTGGCCTGGAATTCCAGTACTTCTCTCCTCACTCGTTCTACCTGCCAAAATTCTACCATCCCCCAAAAGCAGCTCAAATGCTATCTCTCTTCCATATCAATCTTCCCTATACCCCCGGGTGGAAATTACCCCTCCGGCCCTGGTCCGAGTTTACCCAGCATTTGTACCTTCTGTAGAGCTCTTCCCACATTTGGTCATTTTCAATTATTATTTGGGTGTGTTTGTTCCCTCCCTTGCTAGTTAACAAGCTGCTTCATTACAAGGGCTAGATCTTAGCCATCTGTGTGAGGCCAAATATGGTGATGGTGCCCAGCAACAAAACAAGAATGGCCTTTGGAATACAACAAACCTGGATTTGAGTCCTACTTCCACCACCTACTTCTTCCAAAAATTTGGAGAGGTTATTTACCTGTCTGAGCCTATTCACTTATTAGCAAAATAAGAATATGCGTGTCTAATTCACTGTGTGGTTTTGTTAAAATCCCATGCCAGGCATGAAGTATATATTTAATAATTGCCTTTTCCTATCACTTTCCCTTTCTCTCACTAATGCTTACTATTGAGTATGAATTATCCATGTGTTCTTCGTGCTCCGCCCTTTCCCTGGGCACTGAGTTCCCCTTGATGTCAAGGGCAATGCCCTCTGTGTTCTCCTGAAGACTCCTTCCAATCCCCACAACCATATGAAGGTCTTGGGGACCTTTTGACTTGGTCCAGACAATAGTCTCATCAGGGAGTTGATGAATGAGCATTGCCAGGACTGTAGAATGTCTATAAGGTGGAAATATTTATTTTTCAAAATTTGCTCTACAGAACGTAGATGATAATTTGACATTTAGAGAAAAACAAAAAAGCAACAGTAAGGGCAAGGACTTGGAATTTTACTTGAAAAGACTTCTCCTCTAATCACGTCCCTCCTGCAGCTTAAACATTTCATGGCTCACCCTTGCTGTTGTACATGCAAACCCATCTGCCTGGCACTCAAGGCTTTCCTCAGTATGACCTCTACCCACCTTCCCACCATTATCTCTGCTGTTACCCGACACCTAAGCAAGGCTGGTCCGAGGGTTTTCACTGCAATGCTTTTCCGGTTTAAGATTCGTGGCTTTTCAATAGGTCAAAAAGAAGAACAGGGTATCTACTACGGATGGCAAGCAGCATGAATAAAGATGTGAGTGTCCATGGGTGCTGAGTGTTTGCTCTCTGACCTCTTTTCTTCTTCCTGCTGAACACAGCCAGCCCAGCATCTGCTGAGCTCAGAAAGGTCACTCATCTCCCTGGGAGGAGGGTTAACTGGAGGGGCTTGCTTGTTCTTGTATTCAGACACATCAAGAGGACCTACTTTGAATGAGACTCTACCTCAACACTGGGGCTTCAGAGAGAGAAAACAACTCCCTGGCACTTTGCCCCTGCTCTTGAGGGCAGCCAGTGTAGCAGGCAAGACTGACACAGATGGCATTTTGCATAGGTGGGTGGATGCAATGCTGTGGGTGCGGCGACAAAGCTCTGTAGAGCCAGAAACAGAAATCCCTACTCTGGGGTGTGTGATCTCCCAGCCAGACGAGATCCAGACAGCAGTTTCTCCAACAGCTGGAACAGCTGAGAATTCCTGCTCTGTTCCACCTTGTGGGGTCTTCCACACTTAAGGGGCCATCAGCATCCATAAACAGTTTCCTTCGTTGGCCATATTCAGAGGCTGGGTATATCAGCTTGATCCCTGGACCGGCAGCATCAGCATCACCTGGAAATTTGCTAGAAATGTAAATGCTTGGGCTCACTCCAGACCTACTGAATCAGAAATTCCAGAGGTGGGGGCTGGCAATCTGGGTTTTAACAAGCCCTCCGGGTGATTCTGATGCATGCTACAGTTTGAGAAAGACAATTCTAAAGAGATGGTGGGCTCCAAAAGGGTTCAAGAGTCCAAAGATATACGTCAATGGCCTTAACTGCCTCCTTCTTTCTGTGATGACTCTCAAGTCAGATCCCAGAGTCCCTAACATCCTTCAATTCTTGTGTAGATTCCCAACCACCATCTCTACAGCAGTAAACTGAGGCATTCGATCAGGCACAATGTCTAGGATTTGCTCAAAAGTATTTGACAACTTTTATTGTACGTGTGTGTGTGTGCATATATGTCCAGTGCATTCAGTCAGGGCAAGGGAGTATGGATGCTGGCAGAGGTGACAGGAAAAGAATTCTTCTCCCCACAGAGAACATTCCAGCAAGTTCCCAGACACGTCACTGGCTGAAGTGCTTGAGAATCACAGCACTGAGCCGTCCTTAAGTAACAATTGCCAAACCTGTGACATCCAGCCAACCGTGAGTCTGTTCATGTGTCTAGAGCCCTCATTATCCTTCTGGGCACAGCAAGGGATAGGGCTTTTCCTGCTCTGAGGGTAAGTCTGGGATCAATTTATAGCCATACAGGAGTCAGTTTCAGAAGTGACCCCTGCCAGACCTTCCCGCCATTACCCCCATCTAGCTGGCAGGCTTGCAGTGGCTCCTGCCCAAAGAGCATTTATCTAACCGTAGAGCTCACAAAAGTGTCCTGTGGGGTGAGGATGGAGAGATCACTTTCTCCTCTGGGCAGTGCCGTGGGAAGGACATGATGAGTTTTCACTGAGAAAGTGTGGCCTGGAATCCTGCGTGCCAGGTTCTGTTTGTGCAGAGCACAGCGAGTCAACTTTCTTTGGAGGGAGGGGGAGAGATGTAAATGAGACTGTGATGAAACAGCTTCCACCCTACCTTTTAGCAGCTTAAGAGGAGGGAAACAGGAAACGCGTGAATTGCAGGCTGAGTGAGCAATCTGCTCTGCTTGGGACCCACTCTCTGACAAGAGGTAAATGGAATGCAAAATCCTCCGTGCCTGTGTGCTGGCAGCCTCTGGGAGCCTCCTCGCCACATGGGTGGCAGCGCTGTAGCCCTGGTACGGAAGCATGCACTTGGGAGGGAGGGATAATAATAACAGCCATGGTGATGATGATGACGCTGAGGACAGCATCTGACACTGAGCATCTGCGCCGCCGAATGTGTGCTGAGAGCTTCATAAGCATTAGCTCACTTAATCTTTATGAGAGGCCCTGAGAGAGTTACTACTTTTATCTCTAGTTTACAGACAGTCAATTAAAGCTCACAGGCCTTGAGTAACTTGTCTGACATTTGTGCTGGAGCTGGGTTTTGAACTCACACAGTGGCCAGACATTCGATAAATACTCATTGAATAACTGAATGAATGAGTGAATGAATGAGCTCTATCTGACAGTGAGGATCTATTCCAACCCTGGTGCTGATTTGTGCTTCGGCCTTGGGCAAATCATCTACCTTCTTTATTTATCCATTCACAGTAATTCTCACATTATCTATTGTGAAAGGTTATTCCAAGAATCAAAGGTCTTTATAAATGTCTGCCCTTCCACATCTCATGCCTTCCCATGACTGCTTCATCCCTCTGCCCTGTTGGCCTGGACCAGCCCTAAGCACTCTCTAATACTCGGCTCAGACCTTCTCTGCCATGGTAAGCCCTCCCTAGCCTCCATCGTGACAGCAATGTGTCCCCCCAGCTTGTCTACTCTGTCTCATTGCGGTATGATCTTCAGGTTACTTGCTGGCTCCCCTACTAGCCTCTTTGATGGCAGAGACCATATTATCCATTTTTCTATCCCCAGAGCCTGGTCCTATTCTTAGTACAGGTAGTTCTCAGGAAATGTTTGCTGAATTAGTGTATGCATGCGCGCATATATTGTGTGTATGTGCCAAGGGAATTCCTTGGCCTGAACATGGGTACAATATGATGGTTTAACTTAGAGACTGGACCGCAAAGTGAGTTAGAGAAACTCACAATGATGTCTGCCGGCGCCTGCAGTCTTACCATTCACTAACTGGGATTGAAAGAAAGTTAGTTGAGCCTGGGGAAGAAAGTTTTCCTTGCTGCTGGGCTGTGGATCCATAATTTTCACCTGATTCTTCATTTGGGCTAGTGTTTCTCACCCTCAACGCTATTCTAGATCTCAAATTTGGTGTCTCTCAAGCCATAACTAATCAAGTTCTCAAGATCTCTAACATTCTACAATGCACAGGACCTTGTCCAGGAAGTTACAATGCAGCATCCCTGGCCTTTATTCACTAGCACAAGCAGCATTGTCCTCCTCTAGTTGTGACAAGTAAAAATGTCTGCAGACATGGCCAAATATCCCCTGGGGCACAAAATCATGTGCAGTTGAGAACGATGCTTTAGGTGTCGTTATGGGTGACTTTGCGTGGTATTTGGGTCTTCAGTTCTTTGGGTTAGATCTGTGCTTCGGCGGCAGTGGAGATAGATTTGAAAGGCAGTATGCAAGCCAATATACAACAGCTTTCTGCAAGATCTAGGCTTCTCTGAAATCCTGGGTAAATGTTAGAGACCTTGAGAACTCGATTAGTTATGGCTATTGGCGAGACAACAAATTTGAGGTCTAGCCTAGGAAGAGGCCCCAGTTGCAATGATCTCAGGCCAAACAACCAAATGTAGGTAAAGAATCACAGTCTTGAGGAAAGTGATTGCTGTAGCAAGAGATGCCCAACCTCGGAGGTCAGGCTCCAGGGGGATTGAAAGGGATTTGAAGGCAGAAATCTCACCAGGGAGAGGCAGGGGCCCCAGGCAAGGATTTGGTGGGAGAAGAGAAGGCAGGAACCCTGTGATTGGGAACACAGGCCTCCAGGCCCCCATGACTGGCTGTCAACATGATGAACTACCGGCTCCTTCTGTTCTCCAGCCCAAGAAACACAGCTCAGTCCCCAGGGGTGATGAAGCGGCCCCAGTTGGGAAAGCTATTGGGCTTTCTCCAGTAGACCTCCCAACCCAGGAGACGTCATCCCCTCCCTCAATAACTCATTCTTGAAGTTCGAGCACTGACTTTCCCAGAAATTAAGGATGCTTTATTTTTGTCATTCTTACTTGCAACCACGTAACACAGATCATTCAGCAAGTGTCCCACCCTGGAAACAAGGGTTTGTTTCATAACACAGTCTGGGGCTTGTCCAGCAACTTTCCACTGAGGCCCATGACGTTCTTTCCAGGGATAACCTTGGTCACACGTCTGCACTGCAAGGCTCAGTTTACAAGAGGAACCACTAAGGCAGTGGCTACACTGCCGCCAAGTCTAGGGATGAAAACCAGAAGGAAAAAAGAGCAGTGTAAGGATCCAGGAGTTCCGGTCACAAGTTTCCAACCTCCAGATGTTTGGAACTTTCTAGTTGGGTTGGCTGAAATGATTGCTGATTTCATGCAGATGTGGGCACCAGGTAGTGTCGGTTTGAGTTACCAAGTGGGGACACGTGGATGGGTGCGTGTGTGTGTGTGTGTGCACGCACACACACACACACACGGAGAGCCTCCTAAACACACACATAACACTCAGAATGAAGGCAAATATTTCCGGAGACACCTGGTTTATCAGACAGGATCAGTGTCTTCATCTACTGGACAGTCACCACCTCTGAACAGATGAAGTTGATTTTGAGCGCTACTGGAACTCAAAAATCGCCCACAGGCTGAAAAAGTATGTCTTTCCCTCCTCCATTTTTGGCACTCTGCTTTGCAAAGTAGAGAATGGTAGCATTCCTTGAAGGCTGACTTTTCAGCAGTGTTTGCTCAAAACTGGTGCCGAATGGAAACAGAAAAAACACAAAAAACGGAATTGAGAACAAGAGTTTTATTTCGGAAGCCAGCGCTTAAAGTACAACGTGATGTTTGCAGTGTGTTAAGCCTTCAACTCTCTAATTAGCTCTGCCTGCAGAACATTAAGCTAAGGCAGTGATGGGGGAAGAGTCTGCAAACAGCTAATGAGAGAAATATACGGGGGGCAGAAAGTTTGGAGAAAAATGCCCTTCTTTGTCCTAAACTCTTTCATAGAAATCAAAGTTTAAAAGAAATAAAAGCTGGGTAGAGAACTAAGCTTTTCTCTACCTTCAAAAGGAAGTGAGTGAGTGAATTAACTCTGAGAGACCTCAGCCCAGGTAAGAAAGAAGGCAGGGAGGAACAAAGGATGAAGGGCAAGATTAAAACAGCTGAGACAGAGAATGCATTTTCTAAATTTGTCTTTAACCAGAGGAAATAAAGAAAAGAAAGAGGAACAATTAGGAGGTAATGAAATCCTTACCCAAATTGCTATTGTCAAAAACTAGATAAGAAAAAGCATAGGAAATATGACTGTATACAAATCAGTAGATGCTGATGACATGGCTCCTGGAGTATTAAGGAAATTGGCTAACATACTGAACCATTACAGTGATAGGAGTTACAAATTATTAAAAATCCGTGGAGGATTGGGATGCTAGCCGGAGGCTGGGGAAAGAGGGTGGTGGAGAATGAAAGTGGTGAGAATCCACCGAAATGTTAAAGGAGCCATTGCTGGAATCACTTGCCGGAATTTCTCACAGCCATATTTCAGTTTTATGCCATCATTTTGTGCAAAGAGAATTCAGCCTGAAGTAGATAGGAAAATGAGATGCAAGTATATATTATCATGGGAATTTTAGCCATTAATCGTAGGAGATTCTATTCCTTTTTTTTTTTTTTTTGCTAACTACATACCTTTTGAGGTTCATAAAAATAGGCCAGCGAGACTTTTGTTTGGAACTTTATAGGTAATTGCTGCAAGTTTACATTGGCAATATGACCTCCAAAGATCTGGGGACTCTGGAGGAGACAAGTCCACCAGTGTCACTGAAATGACAAAAGATAGTCTTGAGGGCACAACTTCTCAGAATGTGCTTCTAGAATAGTGAGCTCAGATCAGGCCACCTCATTCCTTGAAGGAGGAATTTTTATCACAGTCACAATTCAAATAAGACAAGTGGAAGAAGGTTTGGCCAATATCCAAAGACAGTAAAGCGCTTGAAAGAGGTGCTCGAGTTTCCTGGGAATCTACAAAGCATTGCAAGGTCAGCCTGAGAGAGTGATGCAGGCCCCCAGAGTTCTTGGCAGACAGCATGCTGGAAGCCTGCCTGTGTGTGGCACAATCTGTGTGGCTCCAGAGGCAACAGGACCACTGCATGACACTGCTCCAGAGCCGTGCAGTGCAGCATTTCATCAAGAACATTGTGAGGCACTCAGAAACAAGGAAGTTACATGAGCTTTGGAGCAAACTGCATCTGGGATGAAATCCTAGCTCCCGCTCCCAGGTTAACTATTCTGAGCGTAAAATTTCTCACTCATAAAATGAGGTTACTGATACCTATCCCTCAGGAGAGTTGAAAGAACGAGAGGTAATACAGTGAACACACTTAATAGATTCCCAATAAACCTGGGGTTTTCTGGATTACATTGTTGATTTTATAGAAGTTTGATTTGGTGAACTATACACAGCTCCTTGTTGCTCTCCGTAGGGATGTACGGTAAGGTAACATAAGCACTGATCTATAACACTGATATGCCTGGTGGAGGTAAAATCATCTATGCAGAAACATGATTGCCAAAAGTTAGGAGCTCCTAGGGAAGCAGACATACAGAAGACACCTCTTTATAGTCTTCCAGCCAGTGGACATGCAAAGATCTCTAATTCTTCATCAACGGTTCTCAACCAAGGGAAGATTTTGTCTCTTCCACCTCCAGGTGACATTTGACAATGTCTAGAGACATTTTTGGTTGCCACATCTGTGAGAGAGGGTGCTCTGGCATCTAGTGTATAGAGGCAGGGATGATCGTGGAAACATGTAGATCTCCTCCTTTCTAAGAATTCCTCAAGCTCAACAGGCAACTGAATACAGGTCTCAGAATCTGCAGGAGAGAGGGATGGAGGAGTCCCTGTCATGGCGGTCCTTCCAATAATCAAGACTTTTTGAAAGTCAAAAGAATGGCCCAGACCAGGCTCAGATCCCTCAAGTGACGTGAAGGAGAAGGAACAGCAGAGTCCAGGGCTGTGGGGGAGGGATCATTTCCAGGTAGATCTGTCATGAGGAAGAGAAGCTCCTGGGCATTGGTCTGACATTATTTTCCTGATCTCTGTCCTTTCTATCAACCATTCTTCCCCCCAAGGCTCAACTATAGGCACCTAAACTTCAGAGGTGCCATGTCCAAGAAGTGGGCTGACTCAGACTTGCGTGCTCTACCTTCCTTCTGTGTGGATGATACAAGGCTATCGGTGGAAATGACCCAGGTATCAGCATCAACATGGCTTCCCATGGTTAATGTGCTGGTGTGACCTTTCCTTTGGCCCTTGAGACTGGAGCCCGTAGAGAGCAGAACTGTGCTTGCTATCCCATCTCCCCTCAGTTCAGTAGGGATCTAGAATGGAACATTGTCTCCGCTGGAAACCATTCTCAACTCCTGCCTTTGGTGTCAGCTCGACAGGATCATGTGGCTAGACCATGTGCTCTTGATCCAGGCCGGGGTCACCATCAGGGGGATCTAATTTCACCTCTCGTACCTGTTCTGCTTTTTGTTTCAGTGTTTCTTTGAAGGGGTGAAATTCTCTAGGGCTATGACACCAGAAGTCAGCAAAACTCCTCCTCAATCATCAGCCTGGACCAAGTTATCGACCTGCCTGCAGTGGAAGCCATAGAGAACGTATTCTCCCTCAGGTATTCCGCAAACCTGTGTCCTGCAGAGTATGGTTGCTGCCCAACATTTGGATCCTTCCAGTGGCCCAGGTAAGGGACTTTCCCAATCCAAGAAAGTTCCACTTCTCTTGAGGAGTGAGGAGACCTAAGGAGACAGCTTCAGAGAGATTGGAGGATCGGGCGCTGTCAGGCAGTACTAGACAGGGAAAGCCAGAGAGTATTTACACTTCACTCTTTTATTCCTGACACATTAAAATACGTAGAGACATAAAACTAAATATATCTTCTTTATTCTTATAACTCTTATACAACTATAAAATGAAAACAAAGTCACAAATCAAATACAAACAAAGCTAATATTTAAATTAACAACATTAATTTAATGTGATGGATATGGTTCTTGTGCTAAAGCTAAATTTCAACTCACAATGTGAATATGATACTGACTGCTAGGGAATAAATTATTTTGAATCTAGCATGCTAGTACTAACGTGGGCTCTCTGATGACTCAATTTTCCTATTTTATTTTTTCTTTGAAAACTATTGCAAAACCGTTCCTGGTTCAGGATGCGGTGACATCCCTTGGATGGAAAACATCTTTTGTGCTTTAATCCACCTCTGTCTTTTCTTCCTTGGCCCAAACAATTAGAATAGTACTAGTTGGCTTTGATGTGGTCATAAACAAACTTTAATGGCAGGGACTTAAATGATGGCAGCATTTTCTTAAATGGTGGTCATGCTAAGGCTGTAGAAAATGCCTATAACATTATATAATTGACACAGGTATAAAATCATAAAATTTAGGGGGCCGGCCCGGTGGCATAGTGGTTAAGTTCCCACACTCCACTTTGGCAGCCTGGGGTTTGCAGGTTCCGATCCCAGGTGAGGACCTAGTACCACTAGTCAAGCCATGCTGTGGCAGCATCCCATGTAAAAAATAGAGGAAGACTGGCACTGATGTTAGCTCAGCAACAATCTTCCTCAAGCAAAAAGAGGAAGATTGGCAACAGATGTTGCTCAGGGCCAATCTTCTTTGCAGACACAAAAACAATTACAAAATTTAGACATCATGTGGAGAACTCACAGAGCTCTCAAGAATCTGTCTGTGGACCAGCACTCCCCCACACCAAAGTCCTTAAACATCTACTGAGAAAAAAGAACACAGGTGATGCCAGAAGCAAGAGAATCATACCAGAGCAAGAGAACCATGGTATATTTCTATCAAACCACCTGTTGGTTGTGTGTTTTTGTGGTTCTCATCTTGGGTTCCTGGTTTAAAGAAGGACCCTGGGAGATTATTATAACAAAGTGTGGGTGACAGGGGACAGAGTGGATCAGGATAGGGCAGGTCTCGGATCTAGCAGAGCAGAAGAGATTAATTATATGGTCCAGATCTAAATGGAATTAAGCCCAGATGGTCACTAAATTTATATCAAAGCAAACCAAAACTGTAGATCCATGTAGGAATGAACGAGCCCAGACTCTCAGCATTGGGCAAAACTGGGGAGTAGTGTGTGGGACAAAGAAATACACTTAAATAATTTTTTAATGAATGAATGCATAAATAATTGATGAATAAAATCATTCATTCATTTGTTCATTTCAGCATATGTACATATTGAATACTTACCAGGTGCTGTACTAGCTGGATATCCCATAAGCAAAGCAGACATGGTTCCTTTGCATAACAGCAGCAATAGCCGAAGTTTCAATCATCAAGGCGAGGATAGAGGCTATTTGCTTCTTGCCCTATTTGGAGCCTCCTTCTTTGGGACAAATTTTGCAGCTGAATCCTTCTGAGGGCGACTGAGACTTTAGGCAGAGGCTTTCTTCTTGTTCCCCCAGTGAGGAGCTGATATGGGATTTTATATAAAGATATTCACTAGATATAAGTGAAGATAACTTCACTAGCTTTAAGTACAGGAGAGACTGTTGTAATCCTCCTAGGCCCTGATAGAACGCATCCTGGGACTACAGCCACGGGCAAGGAGCTGGAATGGGGGAAAGGAAGGCAGGGGAGAAAAAGAAGCGAGCAAACTGGGCCCAAAGTGACCCAGCTGTGGTCTGCTTCTGAAGACCATGGATGGCAGTCAAGAACACAATGGAGGCTGTGCTGACTTTTAAGGAATCCATTACGATGGGCATAGACAGAGTTCAGGACTCTCTGGGTGCTAGTCTTGGAGATCCATGTGTCTTTGGGGTTGAAGCAGGATCTCCTCTAACAGCTGGAAGGTAGAGTCTGATCCACGAAGGAGGAGGGTTCTTACATACCCAGCACCTGACAGAGTCCAGCAATGATACATGAAGAGGAATGAACAGATGAATGTGTGAAATCCAAGACTAATGGGTCACTGGGGCTAGGAGTTTCCAAGCTTAAGGAGGTAAGATGATTCAGACTCCATCGAGGTGGACTTACGATAGCAGGTGCTCTCAGACTCGGTACTCATAGGTCTAGGCACAGAGCAGATCTGCTTCTGTGGCCTGAGGAGCTTCTATGCAGGAGTGGGCAGAGATGGGGCAGAGGGAGCAGGATAGGTTCAGTCTTGTTCTGTGAAGCAGCTCACTCAGCTTTTATCTCTCACGTCTGTGTCTAGCACACACACTGGTAGGTAGAATTCTAAGATGATCCCCAATGAGTCACATGCTCATATCATTCCCTCCTCTTGGGTGCAGGTGGGATCTGTGACTTGTGTCTAGCCAAGAGAACATGGCACAGAATAGTCACTTCCATGATTACGTTACATTATAGAAGACTCCATCTTAGCACACTGGAGGGAGAGATTCTCCTGCTGGTCTTGAAGGAGAAGTTGCCATGCTCTGAGAAGGACTATAGCGAAGACCACGTGGAAATGACCTGAGGGCGGTCTCTGGGAGCCCAGAGTGGTCACTGGCCAACAACTAGTAAGGAAACAGGCACCTCAATCATCCAGTCACGAGGAAATGAATTCTGCCAGCAACAAGAATGAACTTGGAAATGGATCCTTCCACAGCCAAGCCTCCAGATGAGAATGCAGCCCAGCCAACACCTGGACTGCAGCCTTGTGAGACCCAAACAGTCATGCTGTGCTGGAATTCAGAGCCGTGAAACTATGAGATAATAAGTGTGTGTTGTTTTAAGCTGCTAAGTTGTCACGCAGCAATAGATAACTAATACACGGTCTAGAGATGAGTCCCAGCTCTATCACTCACCAACTGTATGTTAAAGTTCCCTAAATTTTTTGTGACTCAGTTTCCTCATCTGTGATATGGGGAGGATGATAAAAGTTGTACCTGCCTCTTAGAGTTCTTGTGAGAATTAAATAAAAATCTGAACATAAATTTCTTTATAACTAAATATAAAACCACTATTGTTGTCAACCTCCTTCTATGAGACAAGGGCTCAACACCAAGGCAGTTTTTGCCCAAGATCCTAAGCTCGTTTTCAGGATGTGTTACATATGGTCATGTTATCCTTTTCCTGAGTCAGAGATGCCATATCTGATCTCTCTTTTCAGAGTCCATTCTCTGCCTGCTCCCTTACACAGGCTCCAGATGTTTGCTTCCTATATGATCAGAGACCCTCACACACTGCTGGGCCTTAGATTGCAAGACCCCAGCTTACTAATCAGAGCCTGAACCCGTAACCACTCTATTCAGCCCAGCCTCAGATCCTGCCATTAACTGCGTCGTTTTCACAGTGCCTTTGTATACTTATGCATCGTTGCTCTCCTGCCTGGACCCCCCAGGTGCAATCTCTGGCTCAAGACTGCATAGTTCATCATGTCTTGGCTCCTTCTGAATTAGCCTGGAGCTGACGTATATAAATATCAAGCCCAGGGCTGCACACTTCTGCTTATCACACTCGTAGACCACTGAGAATACCAATTTGTGCTGGAAGGTGAGCTCCAATAAGTCATACTCAGACCCTGGCTCTAATTCTGTCCATTGCCTCGTCCTCATAATCAGTCCTCATGAAAAAGAGAAGCAGGAGGTGAAATTATTAAAGTGACTGGAAGTCTTCACCTTCCTCACACTGAGAAACAACAAGGGGAATCACATAGTTTTGGGGAAAGGATAATTTAAAAGGGAACTAGGTTTCAATTGAGTCAGTGATGGGTGATAACACCTCCCACCTGGATGCCCCAGTGCCTGGTACAATGTAGAGCATACAGCTGGTGCTCAATGAATGTTGTTGACTTGAACTGAATGGATCCAACAAATCACATGTCCTCTCTTAGCCCACGTTCTTCATCTGTAAAATGAGGTTGGTAATCGCTAGACTGTAGGGTTTACAATCTATGAGTACTACATGAGTACAAAAGCCATGAGTACTAAAGATAATCTACAGGTGCCTAGATTAGGGTAGGCCCACGGTAGGTGCTTCACGGCTGATTATCAGTAAATAGTAGCTGTTTTATTAGAGGGAGCTGAGGGCAATTCCATCAATTGAGATTTAAGACTCTCAGATCAGTACTCTACAATGGAAATATAGCGCAAGCCACACATATAAGCCACATATATAATTTTAAACTTTCTAGCAGTCACATTAAAAAGGTGAAAAGAAACAAGTGACTAATTTTAATAGTATATTTTATTTAACCCAATATATCCAAAATATTATCTTTCAACATGTAATCAGTATAAAAATAATTAATGAGATACTTTACATTCTTTATACATATTAAGTGTTTGAAATCTGGTCTACATTCTACACTTATAGCACTTCTCCATTCAGAGTGGCTACATTTCAGTTGACTACCGTATCAGCCAGTGCAAGTCTACAAAATGAGTTATCAACAAGCCAGTGAATTAGATGAAGTGCTCCGTTAAGGTAGTCATATCTATGCAAGTATCTTTTCGGGTTCTGCACTGCGAAGTGGACATGAAGAAGAGACAATTGCAAGCCATCATAAGAGCCACCTGAGCTAGATTCAGAATTGTCTAGACTCTTGCAGGTAGCGACTTTCCCAGACAGTTCTACCATCTGTGCCAGTTTATCACTAAAAAGAGAAATTATGGGTAAGCAGCATTAGTCCCCAGTTAAAGAAAGGGTCTTAATTCTGCCATCATTTGACAAGATGTAAGCATCAAATCATTGTGAAATTCACCGTCTTCTATGCTGGAGAGAGTGGGGAGGCAACCCTGCTAATGACATCTCCCTATTCACGCGGCAGAATGCCTCCTTCTCCTGGGTTGTTTTCTAGCTCTTCGTGTGATGGGCTGTTCATTGTTTCAGACAGAAGGGCACGCTGCAGGCTCTTGTCTCACCCTCCTCTGCTCCCTCTCCTCCTCGTGCTGGCCAACCAGGATTCTCCTAAGATAGACAAAGTTCATGGGAAAGCACTGGTGCCTGCAGGGAACAGAGATGTGAGAAGGGACACCTTGGTGAAATGCTATTTGAGTGAATATTAATTAGCACAGCAGATAGTTCTGGACAATTGATTCCAAACTCCAGATGTTCTCATTCTAACTAAGACTCATGTAGAAAGAAAAAAAACCTAATTGGTTAGTATGTTGTTCATTTTTAGTGTCATGTCGTGAAATAATCCAGGACTGCTGAGCTGATGGGAATTTGCCTTGTTCCTCTGGACTTTCAATAATATTTTAATGCATTTGCACATTCCACTTCTCTTCTGCCTGTGGGGCATTGTTTTCCTTATGTGTCCTTCAGATGCAACCACGCTTTATTTTTTTCAGCATAATGCCCATCTTAATAGAGGGAAAACTGGAAAATGCAGTGTAATGAAAGTGTATCGTGTTTGTTTGCCTCAAGGTGAGGAGGGAAATGTTTGGCTCTTCACCTGGGCCATTTATAGGATTTTTCTGAAGTTAAGTTTTCTGTGAAGAGTAGAGAGCAAAGCTCAGACCTACCCTTAGAGTGTCTCTGGATGGATTTATTATCATATCTAGTATTTGGCATTTTCTAAGGGCTTCGCAATCATTGTCACAATTGACTCAATCACCACAGCCAGCCGCAGTTATTCACAGGTAATGAGGAAGAGAGAGAGGACAGAGAAATGGTACTCACACGTCATCCAGAAAACATGTCCCCATGCAATCTTGACAATAGCCTCATGATTCGAGTTTCATAGCTTTTCTCTGTTTTCAGTTGTAGTGCTATAAGCATTGTAATGACCAAGACCTTGACTCAAAGAGCAAGAAGGGGAAAAAGCCAGAAATATGGATGGATAATAGACCCTGAATTTTTTAAAGATTTTATATGCATATTGATCACAGCTTGGGGTCCAGCCATGCCCAATGAACAAGGTCAAGAGTCACTATAGGCTCAGGAGGAGTGGTCCATTTAGAAGTTTCTGGAAGGTCAGAACTAGTTTTAATCCTTGAGAAAGAAGAAACAGGATTCAGAAGGGAGCCACAGCTAGATTGCCATCAGGTGATGCAGACATTTGCTAGGGTGGTACAGAAGGATGAAGGGGAAAGGAAACAGCAAGGACAGTTTGTCCTAAGCTTCCGAAGGGGATAAATGACCATGGGCTTCACACCAAGAAATTCTAAAGTGGAGAAACTAATTGTGGAGGAAACAGAGGGACCCAATACCCTTGCCTGAGGTCTAGCCTATATTCCCAAGAAAGACCAACAGGCTCGGTGCTAACACATTCTGTGTGAAATTTCTTAATTGGTTCAGCCAAGTTGGAAAATTTGGGGTCCAATTGGTAGTAACAAAACTCCATAAGATTGAAACAAAACTCTTCCTTACCCCAATCCTAGCTACCTAGGATTGGGCATTGTGCTTTATCAAAAGGCAGGCAATGAGTCCTCAGCTGTAGGGACAGTGCTGAGGCATCAGTTCACCCAAAAGTTGTCATACAAGTAATTTGTATCCAGAAACATGAACAAACCTTATAGATATAAGCAGTTATTTTTTTATGTCCAGAAACAAAATGTAGACAGAGTTAGGCTTTCTCTCCTCCATACCACACTATCTGCTCTGATTTTTCCCATGAGACTGTTGACCTTAAACAAATAGCCAGTCACTTCTCCAACAAAAATGAGTTTATTCAAGAGCAGCAAAGAATTGCAGATCAGGGTCTTCAATTACGGCAAGCCACATGCAAGTGCCCAGCAGCAAAGGGAGAAGAAACTCCTTTACAGAGGGAAAGAGGACGTGGGAGGGCTATTGTAAACAAAGCCCATTGGAGGAGAATGGGAGTTTGAAGTGTAGTGGCTTTTCATCGGCTAAGCTTCTTGCCAGTTGAGAAAAGGAAATTGTTCTTCTTCGTGTTGGGCTCTCCTATCAACTTAGGGCATGAGAGCTCCCCTGTTGGCCTCCCAACTCCATTTTAATGAGGTTTCTGTTTATTGATTTCCACAAGACACACACTGAGCTTCTAAAAGTTCATCAAAGGTTAAAAAAATGTTGAGAGTGTGGGAAGGGTGTGGGAAGGGTGTGTGAAGGTGAATCCCATACGTTCCGGAAAAAGCCTTAAAGGTCTTCTGTTATTTAATTTGAAAAAAATATTATTTATTTATTTATTTAGATTGGGGTAACATTGTGTTATAACATTATATAAATTTCAGGTGTACCTCATTGTATTTCTACTTCTATGCACATTGTGTTCACCACCAAAAGTCTAGTTTCCATCCGTCACTATACAAATGGCCCCCTTTACCCCTTTCGCCCTCCTCCCACCTCCTTTCCCCTCTGGTAACCACCAATCTGTTCTCACTATCTATGTCTGTGTTTGCTGTTTGTTTGTTTTGTTTTTGTTTTTGTTTTTGTTTAAAGATTTTATTTTTTCCTTTTTCTCCCCAAAGCCCCCCGGTACATAGTTGTATATTCTTCGTTGTGGGTCCTTCTAGTTGTGGCATGTGGGACGCTGCCTCAGCATGGCTTGACGAGCAGTGTCATGTCCGCACCCAGGATTCAAACCAACGAAACACTGGGCTGCCTGCAGCGAAGCGCACGAACTTAACCACTCGGCCACGGGACCAGCCCCTGTTTGTTTGTTTTTTATCTTCCACATGTAAGTGAAATCATACACATTTGTCTTTCTCCATCTGACTCATTTCACTTAGCTGATACCCTCCAGGTCCATCCATGTTGTCACAGATGGCAAGATTTCATCATTTTTATGGATGAGTAGTGTTCCATCATATATATATATATATACCATATCTTCTTCATCCATTCATTTGTTGATGGACACTTAGCTTGTTTCAAAGTCTTGGCTATTGTAAATAATGCTGCAATGAACATAGGGGTGCATATAGCTTTTCAAATTAGTATTTTCATGTTCTTTGGATAAATACTCAGAAACAGAATAGCTGGGTGATATGGTATTTCTATTTTTCATGTTTTGAGGAATTTCCATACTGTTTCCCATAGTGGCTGCACCAATTTACATACAAAGATTTCTTTTTCTCTACATTTCTCCAACACTTGTTATTTCTTGTTTTGTTTTTTATTTTTTTTAGTAATAGCTATTCTGACAAGCATTAGGTTATATCTCATTGTGGTTTTAATTTGTGTTTCTTTAATAATCAGTGATGTTGCGCACCTTTTCATGTGCCTGTTGGCCATCTGTATATCTTTCTTGGAAAAATGTCTGTTTAGGTCCTCTGTCCATTTTTTAATCAAGTTGTTTCTTTTTGTTGTTGAATTGTATGAGTTCTTTATATATTTTGGTTGTTAACCCCTTATCGAATATATGATTTGTAAATGTCTTCTCTCAAAATGTCTTTTCATTTTGTTGACGGTTGCCTTTGCTGTGCAGAAGCTCTTTAGTTTGATGTAGTCCCATTTGTTACTTTTTTGTTTGTTTCCCTTGCCTAAGGAGACATATCCAAAGAAATATTGCTAAGATTGATGTCAAAGAGTTAAAAACCTGTGTTTTCTTCCAGGGATTTTGTGATTTTAGGTCTTATGTTTAAGTCTTTAATTCATTTTGAGTTAATTTTTGTTTGTGGTGTAAGATAGTGGTCTACTTTCATCAGGGTACAAAATCAACATACAAAAGTCAGTTGCTTTTATAAATACTAACAATGAACTAGCAGAAAGAGAAATCAAGCATACAACCCCATTTACAATCACAAAAAAAGAAGAGAATCTTTGGAACAAATTTAACTGAGGAGATAAAAGACCTGTACACCAAAAAACTGTAAGAGATTTTTGAAAGGAATCAAAAAAGATACAAAGAAATGGAAAGCTATTTATGCTCATGGATTGGAAGAATTAACATAGTTAAAATGTCATTATCTAAAGCAATCTACAGATTCAATGCAATCCCTGTCAAAATCTCAAAGACATTTTTCACAGAAATAGAACAAAGCATCTGAAAATTTATATGGAATAATAAAAGACCCCCTAAGAGCCAAAGCAATCCTGAGAAAAAAAGAATAAATCTGGCATTCTGACACTCCCTAGTTTTAAAGTATTCTACAAAGCTATAATAATCAAAACAGCACGGTACTGGCAGGAAAACAGACAGGCAGATAGAGGAGTAGGATTGAGAGCCCAGAAATAAACCCCACATCTATAGATAGCTAATTTTCAACAAAGGAGCCAAGAACATACAAAGGAGAAAGGAAAGTCTCTTCAATAAACGGTGTTGAGAAAACTGGACAGCCATGTGCAAAAGAACAAAGGTCTTCTGATGTAAACTCTCACCTTATTCATGAGGAAGCCGAGGCTGAGATAAGGAACATGGCTTCTCAGGGCCAAGTCAATGAACCAGGACAAGAATCTAGTTTCCCTGACAACCAGTTTTATGCTTGTTTTCATGGTAACAGGCAGGGTCCAGTTTTCAATCCATGACCAAACTTCGCCAAAGTGCCAGATGTGTTTTCAAACATAGCCCTTGATACCACAATTCATCAAAGGTTTAAATCAGGGGTTGGCAAATTACAGTCCCTGAGCCAAATCTGGCATGCCACCTGTCTCTGCAAGTAGAGTTTTACTGGAACACAGCCGCACCCCTTTGATTTTGTGTCGTCTCTGGCTGCTTTGGCGTGACACACAAGAATTAAACAGTTGCGACAGAGACCTTCTGGCCTATGAAGCCAAAAATATTTACTATTCAGGCCTCTCCAGACAAAGTTGGCTGACTCTTGGTTTAGAGACTAAAGAAGTGATGATCCTTCCTGGCCACATGATTTTTAATACCTAAAGGGCTTCAGCAGAGAGGAGAGCATCTGTGCGTCTGTGGGTGTGTGAGCCATCAGATAACAGTGACGCTCATTCATTCACTTCGTGAGTCCTGATAGTCCTCCTGCTATATTCAAGGTACTGTGCCACCGCTGGAGGTGGCTTTGTGTAATGTGAGCACATTAAACATCACTTCATGAAATGTAAGCACAGATCTGTTTTCCGGTGTCATATATAAATGAAATATACATGAAATTCAAAACAACGGTTTTATCATTCTCTTAAATTGTCTAGTTTCTTCCCGTCCATTGGCACAGAAAACAGAGTTGAGTGCAGTAGTATAAACTGCCGTGGATTTTGCACGGCAAAATCCGTATAAATACCAGATCTTGTTACTTTTCGCTAGCCAAAATCTGTGTATTTTCTCCTTCTTAGTTGACTGTAATGCCAGTGGCCAATCTATTCCTTCCCCAGCACCACACACACACACACACACACACACATACACACACTCTGTTCCAGAGTTGTGCCCCATAGGTGAAGCAGATGCCGTTAAATTTTACCGACAGAAAGGAGGAAGCTGAGTAGGGCGGGCCTGGTTTCCTAACACTTAGTTACGCAGAAAGCAGGCAGCTGAGTCCTCCTCTCCCACTTTGCAGCCACATTCACTCCCCTCAATGCTGTATCTTTGGACAGAAGCTCATCAAGGACCCTTGGCTTTAACAGGTTGTCCCAAGAAGAGAGAAATAAGCCCTCTGCTACTGGGATACCTGGATGAGCCAGGCCTGGCGATTGTTCCATCTTGATGTGCTTAATCCTTCTTATCCAGCTTTCTCTTTTGACAGACCACGAACCCAAACTCCAGCAGCAGGGTCTGCTGTGGGGAAAGTCTACGAGGTTGGGGGCAGCAGGTGAGGTGTCCTGAGACAGGGAGGAAGCCAGAAAGACCTTTGGTTTGAAAGAAGCCCCGGGTACCTACGTGGTTGTGCCTTTCTCCCCGAGGATGAAACGCCTGCTCAGTGGTGAGGATGGTGGCTTAGAGGAGGAAGTGGGTGGGGGGTGTTACCAGGCACAGAAAAATGACCCTTTCTTTGCCCTTGGCAGACCCTGTATAATAAGATTACTGTGTAATCCTTGTTGCTTGTCCTAGAAGCAGCCTTATCAGAAGGACAGGGAGGCATTTTACATTTGGATCGACTGTATGTATTATCTCCCAGCTGCTCTTTTTAATTTCATTTTCAGAGACGGGGATTTGTAGCTGACTGAAAAGAATAGAAAAGCGGGGCCAGCCCCCACCAGTCCCCGGAGCCTCTGGGCACCCACATTAATGCACAAGACTGGCAGAGCACGGAGATGCCATTCCCCCCGAAACCCCCCACCTGTTGTCACAGGCTTTGAAGAGCACTGAAGCCCCTGGGGAGGCAGGAGGATGCAGAGGTCGTTGTTGCTGCCATCTGCCAGCTTCCTCTCAACCTGTTGGAGTCAGTTCTGGTCATCCATGGCACCATTTGATGTCCCCCTGGGGGCTGAGTGCTGAGAGAGCAAGGCCAGGGTTGAGCCATATTCTTGGCTCTATAGGGCCAATATCATGTCACCCCTCTCAGGCCCGATGCCCCCATCAGTAAACAGGGGGTGAGAGGCACCGAGACACCTCTGGGGCTACCAGGCACCCTGCACCACAATCTTTCACCTCTCTTGACCACAGTTTGTGCAAAAACACTGAGACCATTACGCCAGCCTTATCTAAGAGGGATAATAGAAAAGGACAAGAGGAGAGATGATATAGTGAGGGAAGCAAAACATGCAACAGGAAGGCAAGAATTGTCTCTGGGCTTTTTTCCTTGATTCTGGCCATCTGGAGAAAGGTCCAGATGAAACTCAAGAGTCCAGCCCTATACAAAAACTTCCCCACCCTAAACCCATGGCTCATGAAGGGTGAAGGCCAGAGAGGCGGGACTCATAACCCCTTAGGGTCATCCAGACAGCATCAAGGCCAAGAGGCATGCCATACTGATGGGCTGTTCCAGGTCCTCGGTAGGTTGGGCTTCCATGAAGAGAGCTCTGACCTAGAAGTGACTGGGCTCCAATCCCACTCCTGGCACTTATTCTCTTGGTGACTTTCAGGAAGTCATTTCTTCTCTCCAGGTCTCCGATTTCCCATCTATGCAATGAGGAGTTAAACTAAATTAGAAGTTGCAAACTCAAATTCCAGTTGGGGCCATGCAGATGAGGAAATGAACAAAAGGGGCAAATATGACATAATAGGGAGTGGTAGGGACTGTGGTGGACAGAAGCTCAGCCACAATGCAAAGGAGGCAGCCACCACCCTTTCCATCTACTTGCTGCCATGTTGAAATGCAAGCCAGCACTGCCAGATTTACGACTTTGCAAGACAAACTGGACATCCAGAGAAACTCCCAGGTTTTGAATGCTGGTATGTCATTCATTTAAAAAAAAAAAGAGTCTGTGTGGCCTAAACAAATCCTGGTTGCAGGTCAGACTTGTCATGGGCTGCAGGTTGGCCATCTCTAAAGATGATGGCTGAGGTACATTTTTGCTCTAACAGTCTGTGATTCTCTAATCTGCTCCAAGGGACTCTCAGAAAACTAAAGAATTCTGAAGCTTTCTAAAATAAAAGTAGGGCTGGGTCTCAGAGCGTGCAAGGTTAGGAAGCTTTGAGCCTTCTGAGAGCCAGGGGTGCTGCAGGGCTGTGCCAGGTAGAGCTCCTGAGTCTGTCCCTGCCACAGGAGATGTGACACCTCCCTGGTTTAAATTATTTTACAAAATGAGGTAAAAAATCTGGTTCATTGGCTTGAGAAGGCATGCAGCGAACAGAGAACAAGTCCAGCGGGCAGTGGAGAGAAGGACTTCTGGCTCCTTGCTCGAGCGACACTCACAGAAAGAAGGCCTGTTGGTGCATTCAGCCAAGGTTCTGCAGAGAGCTGGAGCCACACCCAGTTCAGCTCGCTCCCACCCCTCTTCCCCAGTCCTGGGCCTCTTTCTCCCTGGAGCCTGCCCTAGACCCTCCCCACTGTATCTAGGAGGATGCCTACAGGAGTGACTGCAGAGAGAAGAAATTGCACTGGAAATTGCCCTCCCACCTGGACGCTCTGCTGGCTTTTCTGAAGTCCTACCATTCAAGGTTACACCAACAACCCATTTACTATTTGCTGAGCCCATGACTCTACGGGAATTATTTTTCAATAGCAATTCTTTGAGGAATGTACTGTTGTTTATCCAGTTTCACGGATGATAAAACAGAGACTGGTTGAGAGATGCTAAGTAACTTGGCCTGAGTTCACAGCCAGGAGTGGAAAAACCAGGTCCTGGGCCTGGGTCAGAAGCCACAATCCCCAGTGAGCTTGGCCCAGGCTGAGAGCAGACCAGAGCCTTGGGTCCTCCCCACTGGCCACACCTGTTCCAACCCCTCCACTCCCCACACACATCCTCAGTCACTGCCCTCCTTACCAGGCACTTGGGCAGGGGCTGGGGGAGAGGAGGCCATGGAGGGAGAGAAATTTAGAGGAGTACACGTCCCAGAAGTCAGGCAAGAGATGGAGGGTGCCAGATGGAAGTGCAGACACCCTCCTCACCCTGATAACTGTCAGGTTGGGGGTGGGCATCCTTCTCTGGCAGGCAGCACAGCCAAAGGCCAATGAGTTCAGCCCAAGACTGGATTTGCAGCCAAGAATCTAGCTTAGGGTGAGGCCATCCTTTCTCTTAAATAATTAGGTGCAATAACTTTCAGGGGATTTCAGGGATAAACAACTCTTTGTTGTTTGTTTGTTTGTTTCCCTCTGTTTGGCACAACCTTTCCACCCCAAGAGCCTGCTTTACAGAAGGGCTACAATGCGCCAGTCCCTGTGCTCAGGACCTTACACGTTTCATCTCATTTTCTCCCCAGAGAGGTGGTACAGATCAATGGCATCATGGTCCCCATCACACTGATAAGGAAACTGACCTTAGAGAGCAGAAGTGGCTTTGAAAATGGCCCAACTATTAAATGGCAGGGTAGAGATTCAAACTCAGACAGTCTGCAGTCAGAGAATGCAATCTTGCCTACAACACCATCCTGCCTCCCACAGTAATAAAGCCAACATTTATGAAGTCCTTACTGCATGCAAGCACAGGGCTAGGTTCTTTGCTTTTAGCGTGTTGCTCATTTCACGTGATGACCCAGGAGACAGCTTCAGCTATTCACCTCAGTTCATGGATGTGCAGAAAGGACAACACAGGTCAAAGTGATTCACCCAGAGATGAGTCTGGAAAGAGGCAGAGCTAGGAGTAGAAAGCAGACAGTTTGACTCCAGACACCCCCTCCTCTGGTCCTATCTACTCCTATAAATGCTAAGTGACACGCCAGGGCCAGGTGAGTCAGAGGAGGATGGGGGAGGGGCAGCAGAAGCGGAGCAGGGCTGGGGAGAGCGGGGTACAGGAGAGAAATAACACATCTTGGAACAATTAAGCCAGAAGGACGGACAGCGGGACTGTGCTACAATTTCCGCAAGCTTGTACTCTTCCCTTGACCCAGGTTAAGACTCTCTAATCCTAAAGACAGTGGTCCCTCCAGGGATGGGGGAGAAACTTTACGAAGACTGTCCTGGGAGGGGCAGAAGGCTGTGCTGCATCGGTGTGTGCCTGCCTGGAACCTTTTCTGAATCCCTTTTGCATTTTTCAATAAGATTCAAAACCATAAATTATGTAAAGCCAGAAAAGCGAAAGGGCAGACCCTTCCTGGAGTTCATTTCAAGTCGGAACTTCAGAACACTTTTAATGACATAATTGCAAAAGGCAAAAATCCATTCGAGTGAAAACTTCTCTTTGAACAAGGAATGAATTCTCAGACAGTGGCGCAGTGTGACTCTCTGTTGCCAGGGCCTCTGGAGGCGGGGAGAGAAGGACGGGGAAAACCATGGCCTGAGAGAGGACGAAGGTTTTGCAAGAGCCCGCAGGGCTATCTGCCCTCCTAGGAGTCATTTGCTTTTTCCTTTGGCACTGAAGACAGGAGAAACGATGTTAAAATTAGGATGATTTTCTAGCATCTTAGCTCTTTTAAAAACTATAAACTATTTATGTTTTCAATTATATAATATCTACATGGTTAGAAAAGAAATCAAGAGCTGCTGAAGAACATACGCTGGATCAAAACTTTCTCCCACGCTTGTCCTCAACTTTTCAATTCTCCTGACCCGAGGCACCTATTTCTGCCAGATCCTTGCTTCCTTCTAAAGAAATTCTCTCCTTAACTGAGCTTCCCCATGTATGCACTACTGTAACGTTATTAAGGGTATGAGCTCTAAAGCTTGCATGCCTGGGTTGGGTCCCTGCTCCAAGATGTGATGGTTGGGTCAAACTTGGCCAGCTTCCGTGCCTCTTTATGTCTCATTTTGGTTGTTGGTGAAATGAGGACAATCCTGGGACCTACCCAAGAGGGTTCCTGTGAGGATAAAATGAGTTAATAATTATAAAGCTTTAGAATACTGAATGGCACATAAACCCAATAGCTGTTAGTTGCTACTAAGTAAGTACGTCCTTGTTATGTCCAAATGGCCAAGTGCTACACACATCTGCTGAACCCTGGATTTTTCACCTAACAGTGTAATTTACAGAGCTCCCTTGGAGTGGCACTCCACTGATCTCCACTGTATGAATGTGCCATTCTGATTGAACCAGCTTCCCTTGGGTGACATTCAGATAGTTTCCATTCTCTTGCTGTCACAACACTACAGCAACAGCAGTCCTTGCAGATGCCCCTTTGGTCACAGGTGCAAGTGCAAGAAGGACTGTATTAGCTTCAGCTAAACTAGACTGTGGCAACACATAAATTCCAACATCTCAGTGGCTTAATACAAGAAAGGGCTTCCCTCTCCTTTATTTCCCGGTCCAATGCAGATCAGATCATGCTCCTCGGCAACTCTCCTCCTCCAGTGTTGCCTCAGGGATCCCAGATGCCAGCTACTTCCAAATTCCAACTCCATGTTTTAGAGTTCTCTGCTGCCAGCTCAGAAGGGAAGAAACACATCACATCTGCTCACATTCCCATTGGCCCCAACCTACCCACAAGTGTAGTCAGGAAACGTAATCTTCTAAGGTATCCGGGAAAGGGAAATGGTGTGGTGAGGACGTAGCGTTCTTTGGCTGAAGGGGAAATTCTAGAAATCGACCTACTCAACAGGATATATTTTAAATTCAAAACATTTTACAGATTCCATACCAATCAAAGGATTCATTGACTATGACTGAGCAACACGTAATGACAGAAAGTTCGTATGAATTCAACAACACTTTTTGAAAAGTATGTATATTTTATTAATCAGAATTATGTTTATGAGGAAAAATAAATAAATTATAAATATTTTCATGATGAGGCATGTTGCTTATTCTATCAATAATAATTGGTGCACATAGAGATTCTAAGACTCGGTGAAATAATTTCACTGTCCCCAGGAGCCTTCAGGCTAAAGGTCGGCCATTACTCCTCCATCAAGGTGCTCAAAGTCAGCCATTGTCTTGATCAAGGTGGTTCCTGGGCAGGTTACTCAAGTCTACTGTAATTCTATAGTGCCTGAACTTCTGAAGAGCCTGGACTTGTCTCACCTGTCGCGTTCATACCTACCTCCACATGTGTTCTCCATGTGGCAGTCAGTAATCTTTTACAGATGTAGATCAGATCATGTCACTCCCTTCAGGGGTTCCCATTACTTTTGAAATAAGATAATCTTAACCATGGCCTCCAAGGTCTGACATAATCTGACACCTTCCCCCTGCTCCAACTTCATTCATTGCACAATATCCCCTTTACTAGCCTTGATCAGATTGACTTCTTTGCTGTTCCTCTTCCTCGCCACAAGCTTTTCCTTTCAACCTGCTCTTCCCTCTGCCTGGAATGCTCTTCCACCGCTCTTCACATATCTGGTTTACTACCAGCACCCTTCTAGACTCAGCTCAGATGCCGCTACTGCAGAGGGGTCTCCCCATCACATCGTCCCATCTGTTTCCTTCACATACTTTCATGTAAATATCAAGTGGATTTGTTATTTGTGGGTTTATTTTTCTGCATCCCTCCCCAGAATATAAGGTCTATGAGGGTAGATACTGTCTCTCTTGTTTACTATAGTGTGCTCTCAGCAAGGTTGCAGTGATGAATAACTTCAGAGGGCACAATTCATCTTATATTCTATTAAGTGGCTTGCTGAAACCAGATACTCCCAATTGGAGATGACTTTCTTTGGCTGAAGACTTACTCCCAGTGACTCAACTTACCCTAGGAACAGTATGTAGTATGATTTTTTCTAGCTTTTGTATGAAGTGTTTTGGGGAGAGAAGGTGTGGAGAGGGAAAAGAGGAGAGAGGATGATCTTTGGAGATGAAGGGCAAGTGAGAAAACCAGACAGTGCTAGAAGGAAAAGGGCACAACAACGAGAGACTCGAGAGCTCCTCTTCTGAATTTGCACATGGCTAGTGGCAAGTGGAGAAAGCAAGAAATGAGATTTATCAGGAAGGGGCCCTGAGAAGAGCAGGGTGGGTATTAATTCCCTGCACTGGGGCACCATTCCTTCCTAATACAGAAACTGGCAGCTGAAGAAATAATCTGCTTAAAATCTAGAATCCTGACACCACCATGGATAGTAAACAATTATTTGCCGTCTTGATTAGGGCTGGGGAAGAGGCAACAGGGCAGAAGGGCAGACTTGTTATTGTCTTACTGGGCTGTGCTGTGCAGGAGCCTTGCTGGGAGCACACATGAATACGATGTGGATCCTGAGGGCCTCTCAGTTCACTAGGGAAGCCAGAGAAGATGACTTTGCTTAGAGCTGAGCGAAAACAACCACAGAGGCTTTGGGAGTACAGAGCGGGGCACTGGGCTGGTCTGGGAATTGGGTCAAGGAGGCAGGGCCCGAGCTCATTCTTAAAGAGTCTGAGTTGGGCAAATAAAGCACTGTGACAGCATTCCTCCAGAGGAGGTGACATCCAGGTCCAGGGAGATGGAGTGGGCACACTCTGAGCTACAAGCGTGCTTACCTAGGAGTAGAGAGTGATTTCCCTGCTCCCAGGCGGAGGCGTCCCTTGAGTGCACCATTCCCAGAGATGTCCTAATGTGTGAACTCTCCTGAGCTTTTCACTGCTTGGTGAAAGCATTAGTGTTGCACCACTCATTAAAATACCCACCACAAAGCTAAAAGTGGACAAGTTCAAGAGACCCTGCCATCCAGGAAATTCCTGGACTTCTAATAATAGTTTCTGCTACCATTTTTGTGTTTATTCCATTTTTGAGCACTGTTCTAAGCCCTCATGTGCCATTTCTCAGAGAAGGGAAGGAAGACAGCTAAGATTCCCTTATCACCTTGCCTACTGAATATCGTCATAGTTATTTGACATTAACCTATTCCACAGGCGAAGAAAACTGCAAGTAGGTAGGTAATAGTAACCCTTTTTTTTTTTACAAATTAGAGACCTGATAAAGAAAATCCACCTTTGGCTGAGGGCTCAAGGTGGTCCCAGCTCTGGGACAGATCCTTTGCATTAATTCATTTAGCTTTACAACTACCGTACAAGGTAGGTTTCATCTTCACTCTCAACTTTTTCAGGTCAAGTTAGCAGAGTTTAGAGAAGGCAGGTAATCCACTCCAGATCACCAGGCATAAAACGGTACACCCAGGGCCCAGTTTTTTCCGCCACACTTCTCATAGGATTTAAAGCAGCACAGCTCAAAGTTTAATGTGCATATGAGTCACCTGATGACTTGTTAAATTCAAATTCAGGCAGTCTGGGGTACAGAGGGAGACGTTCTCCCAGGTGAGGCTGATGCTGCTGGCCCAGGGACCACACTTTGAGCAGTGAAGTGCTAATCTAGACAAATGTCCCTTGGCCAGCTGGGAATTTCTACCATATGGCTAAAATACTACAGAATTCTGCTTCCTTAGACAGAGAAACCAGGGCTTGGACAATTTGCTTGTCTTGTCCATACCAGTTGGCCCTTGACACAGGCAATGTCAGACTCCTTGAGCCAGAGAGCCATGCTGTGTCATGAGCTAACTGCTATGAATATCTCCCTCTCAAATCTACAAGAGAGTCTCTCCAAACCATTTTTCCAAAAGGTTGTGACTGTGCAAGATGGGGTTTAACAAAGGACGTGGCTTCAGCCATTGACATGATGCTGGAAGGCAAAGGTCAGATCTGCAGGTTTGTAGAGCTCAAACCAGGGTCTCTACGTTCAGTAGAGAAGATTCAGTGAAGACAACAGCAAGTTGTTTTCATATCAACTCAGATTTAGAGATAATTCTATGGAGATTCCTGTAATATATTAGCATTCTTGTATAATAAACCTACAAATAGTAAGGCTTACGGGACATGGAAGAGATCTCATTATGCCTTTTCTGGGAGCTGTGAACATTGAAGAACTTAGATGGACAGAGACATGGAAGACCCGAGTCAATCAGGGTCATCTGTAAGACCTCAACCTTCAAAAGTTCCTAAACACGCGCTCTACATTTATTTGGGAGAATATAGATTATAGCTGGTGGTATCTCCATCCTGTAAAGAGCAAGCAAAGGAGAATACCTCTTTCATGTGTCCAAGAAACATCAAGGAAGATGAACAGTAATCATAGAACCCAAGAGTCCTGGCCCACGCTCGAATCCTGCAGCCAGGAGATCACTCCCCACTGATAGAGAGAGAAAGGCCATTACTGCCTGAGAAATGAAATGGAGATGGGATTGGAAATGTCACACCTTGGGTGCATGAGCATGATTCCAATAATCAATCACGCAAATTGAATAGCTTATTTGCCCATCTGATTGTCTTTGCATTATTTAGAAGCTGTTTAATGGCAGCCAGCCCAACAGCATGCATCTAACACACACCAGAAAGAGACTCAGAAACATCTCTTTCTAATTGTTTAGACAGGCATATTGATTGTTGCTTTCTCTCTCAGGGTCTCTAAAACACATCATGTCCTTTGTATGCTCGACACACAGACACAGGCACAGACACATGTAGAAAATAAACAATGCCCAATGCAAAGGTGGAACACACAGAAGGTGCCCCCCCCCCCAAATGAGGAAGGGCCTATCTGGAGCCAAGAAGGCAGGTGACAAGGCCCTAATTTCAGCACAGCTGCCTCTAGGCCCGGATTCCTACCCACAAGTTGAGAACTGCCCTCTTAAGCCCAGGAAGAATCTGACGGTTATGTTGTGTGTTCTTCAGGTCTGCAGAGCATGGCTTCTCAGAGAATCCGTATTCCACTGTGTTCCGGTTGTCTGACACTCTCCCTAGGAAGCTGAAGGAATTGACCCCGAGCTGGGGCAGAGGCTGAGATTGCTTCTTGGATTTTTTTATTTCTGCAGAAAAACCCACAGGGCCTGAAGAGACGCTGCCCATGGGTGTGTGTCTGTGACTGGGAGGCAGAGCATAGCAGGCTGTGAGGATGAAATCCCGTTCTTCCTATCTTCCCCTCACACTGGCATTTCCATAGCGCAGCTTTACTACTCTGCTGGGTTTCCTTGGATGTTAAATATAAGGAATTAAAAAGTAACGACATGAATATCCTGCTAGATGAAGTTTTTTGAGCTTATATCTGTCTCTTGAAAAAAAAAAAAACACCAACTTTGATGTGCTATGTATGCTTCTCCACAGATATGATGCTTTTTTTTCTTCTTTCTCCCTGTCAAAGTTTATTTTTCTGCCTTCTCTTCTCTCCTTGCCTGCCCTAGAGGGGAATTTGCATGGCAGATGAATGCCTTGACTTTGGCACTCCTGAAAGCCTGAGCTCTGGTCAAGGGTAGCCTATGCCTTGGGGATTCAGAGCCCCTGGTGCGGGCCCCAGATCCCAGCATCCATGTGTGTTGACACTTGGCAGGGGAAGACCTCCGGCTCAAAGCATGGGAGACTCGGAGAGACTCACAGCTAGCAAATAGCTTCTGCAGAGTGACATTTTGATGAGTAAATTAATCCAAAAGACACTGACTTTATTCTCTGGATGTTAAGGTAAAGCTCAGGACAGGAGAGTGACAGCCATTTTTCAAGCCAGGAAATCCTTTGTCAATAGTCACTGACACTTTGATGCCCTCACAGGGCTCCTTGGTTTCAGGCCCATCCATGGCTAAACTAGAATGCAAACCCCATTTGCCACAGATGTTGCCAACCTTCTCCCTCGGGGTCTTGACTCCCTGGCTTCTCTAACCACAGCCTGGCATTTGAGCTCCCCCTAGGAGCACTACATGAGGAGCTGGGGAAGAGCACGATGTGGTCCATGCCCTCTAAACGCTCATAGTTTAGTAGAGAGGGGGCAAGAAGGCAAAGCATGCAATAGTGAGAGTCAGTATTGAATTAGCAGAGGACAGTTAAATCAGCTTTGACTTGGGAATTGGTGAAGAAGGCTCAGAGGAAGTGACAACTGCGTAGGGGTTTGAGGAAAGAATAAGAGCCTTGGAATCAAGAGCAGCCTGTGCAAGGTCATGGAAGAGGGATACAGCTGACGCCATCAGATCATTGATTCATGGGGAAGTTGGTGCATCTAGGGCCAGATTTCAACTCAATGAGCCTGGTTGAGTGAATCTTTAAAGGCATCCACACGCCCTTTACCAGTTGACCTTTGGAGACTTTTTAGCCCCCCCAGAAGAGGAGAGAGGACGCCCTGGGCATGCAGGTCTGGGATGGTTGGGGAAGGTAGGACCCCCAGAGCACTTCCCCTCCAGGACAGCTGCCGGACCATTCACTTTATGCACAAAGTGTTTGCTTGTAGTTCACACTGCTCTTAGGTAGGGGAAGAGAATGGGGCAGGGGTGCTAGCCGGGGAGTCAAGGAGAGAATTGAAGACCCATGCTCCTCGCCATGAACAAAGAGCTCCTATTCCTACAGCGTCTGCACACCCAGAAAGGGAACAGACCCCTCGCCCTCCAAATGGGATTGTTTGTTATCATAAAAACTTCCCAGACCCCCAAGAGATGTCAGCTGTTCACTGAGATCTTTCACAACATAAAAGGTCTTTAAATATCAGCCCAGCATCCAAGGACCCAAAGCCCCAAGTCCCTCTGCACCCCAGCCCACCTTCCCTCGCCCGTCTCTTCCATCCTGTCCTCCCAGCCCTGTTTATTTTTAGTGGTGATAAACCCAGCTCCTAATCTTGAGACTTGATCTTTTTGAGAAAATTTAATTAACTACATTTTTAACTCCGCTCTCCTCGGCTTTGGCAGGAGGGAGCCATTTGTCTTACAGATGACTGGTCGGATGGAAAGAGAGAAGGAAGAGGGAAAAGGCAACTTCAGAGCCAGCAGCCCCCCTCTTTCCTCCTTGCATCAAAAGACATCAGTTAATAATATGGTTCTGGGCCATGGAAGTCACTGTAGATGGTGAGATTGGAGACCTGGAGGGCGGGGATGGTAGAGAGAAAGGAGGCGGGTCTAAGGCTGACTTTGGCCAAGTGAGAGATGAAGTGCAGCTCCAGGAACAGGTGTGTGTGCACATGTGTGAGTGTGCGTGTGCGCGTGCGTGTGCTTGTGTGTCATTGGCACAGGGCTAACCATTCTGCTGCTACTCTGCTGTTTTTTGTGGCCTCCTGCCAGGGTGATAAATGGGAAAGGGGCAAAGCCGTCTGTTTTTTCCGCTTGTATTTTGCCCCTCTTTGTTTTTATTAAACGCTGATTATTAATATTAGAAATGGAACACTGCCACGAGAAGCCATTTGCAGTTAATAAGGCTGTCGCTGCTGCCTGGGGAGTTAATAGAAGGCCGGGGAAGCCATGTGAGAACCACTTAATAGCCGTGTTAACGAAGTGGGTCAGAAGCGTGAGATGCAGCCGCCCCGGCGAGGTGGGTCAGTTCCGGGCCGGGCATGCTGGCCAGGGCTCTCCCCACTCCCCACGGAGACCGGGGTCGTGCCTGGGTGTATGCAGCTGCTGGATCGCAGGCCAACTGTGTGCAAGGAGCTTGGGGAGCAGCCTCCCAGCCCACAGCTGTGAAAACATTGGCTTGGCCTCCAGGCCAGCCCGGCAGGTCTGTCCCAGAATGGGGAGGGCCACGGCCCCCAGATGAGGCCTCACCACTTTCCTGCTGATGGTGAATTTCAGGGTGTTGCTTCCCCACCTCTCCCTGGGTTGTGACCAGCCTTGGAATGGGACGCCTGGCAAATGTGAAATGACTGGGGACAGGTGTTTGAGATTTTGGAGCTGCTGGACATCTGGAGGAAGAGAAAGTTCTGAAGCTAACTCCGGATGGGTTCACTTTCTTCCTTTGGAAGAGTGATAGCTTGGAATGGGATGAATACCCATTGGTTGTGGTTCCTGGTGAAAATGGTTTCCTGCCTGCAGCAAGGGAGAGAACAAAGGTGGCTGGCCCCAGGGGTCTGTTTGTTCTCTAGATTGGGGACAGGAAGGACTGAGGAACAGCACCCATTTTCCCCTTGCATAGGTACCCTGACAACTGAAGGAGATATTCTCTTCCTCTAAAACAAGAACAACCACCAAATAAGAAGCAGCCAGCTCGCTGGAGAATGGAAGAGACAGAATGCTTGAGGGATTTCTTCTAATCTCCGCTCCGAATTTACTGTGTCTTACCAACCTTAAGGAATACGTACTGGAAGAAATAGTGACCAAGAGCAAATGGGTGCACATGACACCTTGCAAAATTGTGTTAGTCTTGCACATGTGTGTCTATGTATGTGTTGTCCTAAGGATTGGAGGGTTTATCTGTTGATCTTTGTGCATGTTTAGGTAGTGTCTCTGTGTGCCTCTGTCCATGCAGTCTCCAGGCATATGTACAGACCCATCTGGGTGTTGGTGTCGGAGTCCTATAAGTGCACCAGCCATGGAGAACAGCAGATACCCTCCTCATTCTGTTTCTCTACCCCATGCCTCCTCCTCCGAATGAAAAACAGCCTGAAACCTGCTGGGCTGGAATCCACTGGGAACACTGCACAGCTGAAGAGCTATGCAAGATGAGGAGGAGAGAAGGGAATCGGATCTGAGGAATGTGAGTGAAATAATAATCATCCTGACAACAACAGCACTTAGAATGCACCATGGAAACTGGAAGTTCCAGGATTCTTTCTCTCATTTGAGCCGCAGCTTATCAATCCTAGGGAACACAGTTCTTTCTCTTCACCCCTAAACAGGGTCAAGTTCTGCCTACCTCGTGAATCATCAAGAATCTATTGAACACCTATTATTTGCAAATTTGTTGGTAGTCAAACAAAAGGGTTGAATCACAGAGACCCTGCCTTCAAAAGTACATCCCATGTACCTAGAAAGATGTCAGCATTTTGTAGTGTCAATAAATATTTGTTGAGTGACAGGATGACAAGATTGCAAAAGACTGGGAAGTATATCGTGTCTGCTCTGTCTTTCTCTCCAGTGAGGTAGCAGATGCCTTTTAGACATGTGGATCGATCTGAGTTTAAAATCCATCTCTGCCAGTCTCTAGCTCTGTGCCTTTGGACATGTCCAGCTGGCCAGTCTCCTGTGAGGTTGCCCGTCTGTGAAATGGCAACAATAATACACACAGAGAAGGGCATTTGAGAGGATGCACGTGCTAAATACACATGCTAAAAAACAAAGTTAGCTTCCGTTCCCTGTCCCGCCCCTAGAAGATCAAATCAAGGATGACTTTTGAAGATAGAGTGAGTTTGGATGCTAGATCCAAGAGTGGGCTCAAGGGTCAAGGGTTCAAATCTTGTTTCTGTCACTGCTAAGCCCCATGGCCTTGGGTGAATCTTGGGAAAGTGATTTTATTGCTCTGTAACTCAGTCTCTTCTTTCATAAAATGGAAATTTCTCCCAGGGCTGCTGTGAGGATTATGTGAATATATGCACATTAACAGTTCAGAACAGGGACTGGCACACCTGAAATTCTGGATAAATGCTAGCCACTGTTGTTACTGTCTCTAGTGAAGGTGAAGGGTACCTGGAGAGGAGTGGCCAAGGTTTCCCTTGGACACCTTAAGCAAGTGGAATAAGGGCAGATGGAGCTGTTTTCCTACAGAGTCTAGGCCCTGCATAATGAGTAGAAATAGAGCACCCTTCTTTGAGGAGAAAGGGTCTATCATACTCTGTATTTCAGACAAAAGAAAAAGTACGTTGTCATACTAACATCCAGATGAATTGTTCTAGATCTTTCCTGTGCTACTTCAGCTGGAGAGAGCCCTTAACACTCAAAATCCATTCATGTCAGCATTTTCTAAGAGATATTTGTGATGGCGAAGCTTGAACACGGTCTTCAGGAGGAAAAGAGATGACCATTGACCTTCAGAATTCAAAGATCTCCTTTCAAAATGACCTCTGCTTTAGTCACAAGTCAGACAGTTGAAAGGGAGTCCCTGGCCATTTGAGAATCTGAAGAATACAATTTGAGAGATGGCAGCCTGAAGCTTTAAGTGGCAGTGCCAGTAGCTGACCATTTCAACATCTGCAGGGGTTCACCCAATGATCAAAATGTGTTACAGCAGGCCAAGAGAAAATGAGAGAGGCTGTCTACACTTGTCCAATAGCTCACTTGACTGATATGCTTTAGTTTTCTTCCTGAATTGACTTTTTTTTTCCTGTGCACAAAATATCAGTCATCCCAGGAAGATGTTGACCACATATTACCTATTGGTCATGCCAAAATAAAGAAGGCATGAAAAGGTTGGTGCTAGAGAAAAAAGGCTGGGGAACAGAGGCAGCCTTTCCTCCCATGGATGCTGAAGACATCCAAGCTGGTCATGGTACCCTGGGGGCCAGCCAGATCTGACTTTGGGCAAGCCCAGTGAGTTCTATTTTATAAGGAAGAAAAAAAAAACCATATTCCAAGGAATAAATTGTTTTCAAAATGAGAAAACAAATTCCTTGAACAATCAGAAGAAAAAGCCATGTTTTCTAGTTTTATAACAGATTTTCCCAGTTGGCATCCACCACTTAGAAAAGAAACCATCGTAGATACTTGGGGTAAATGACAGAAGCTAGAGAGTTCTCTTGAATCTGTACTTCTACCAGGGATATAGGAGCCTAAACTCCTAGACCACGAATGTTGACACCATTGGCTATTGGCCACATCCCTCACTATGGTGGGGGGATAAGGGAAAGAGCATCTCCCAGTGTCTCAGGGTTTGGACAGGGTTGAACCTGGAGGTGACTGTCCTGTCTACAGACACCTGTGACCTGGCTAGGGCTGGTAATCATCTTCCTTTGGGGCTGGTCATAACTTCTGTAACCAGAAAAGTCATAGTGACTGAATGGGATCAGACTGGCCTACTCCCAAGCAGAGAGCACTTGGAAGAATCATGATGCTCACTCTGGTTCAAAGCTCATCTGAGCAGAGCCTCTACTTTGTAAAAGCAAATAATCCAGGGAAATGATTCTCAAACATGTTAACCGCCAAGCACCTGGAATGTGCTTTTGGAAACGTTTTTAAACATTAATGTATGAAACTTGTAATAACCAAATTCCTGTAGATATTTTTGTGTTAAATTAAATTATAACCCCTTCAGACTAGACTTTAGTTTAAGCAAACAGTAGAAGGTATCAAAGTTTTAAGACAAAATGTGAGTACTTAAAATTTAAAAAGAATTCTGTCTAGTCAATTCATTTTTTTCCTTCTACTTAGAAAGCCCATGGGAAGAGTTCACTTGAGCTGAGTTGCTCCTCAGCCTGGCTCCCAGCAGCCCAACCCATGTGCTCATGGCTTGAGACTTGTTATCCTAAGAGAACACACATAAACGTCAAGAACTAGGTTGTTATCAAAGGCGAATCACAAGGTGAAGTGGAAGGCAAGGAAGTCAAGAGGCTTCTGGTCTCTCCAGGAAGAATCTGAAGCTAAAATTCAGAAGCCATCTCCTTAGACACTGAAAGAATCGTCCTTCCCTCCAAAGGCTAGAAAACTGACCCCCAAAAACCAAAATATTGGTAGAAGAAATGAGAATTTACAATTCCAAATGATACACCTTAGATAGAAATTGATGGAAGGGGACATTTTGTTGATTTAATCTAGAGTTTGGAAACTGGGTTCAATTTGTGCCAACTCTATCAACTGGTAGCAGCTTCCTGGAGCTCTGGGCTGAAGAAGGTTCGGAAGCTATTTGGGGAACAGCAGAAAAGCAAGCAGTGACCCGTGACTTGTACTCAGTCAAATCCTGACCTACTCCCAGCCCCTTGTGGAAAAAATGAGGAAGTTGAGCTCCAGAAAGGGATCAGACAATTTGGAGGTAGGGCAGTAAAATTCAGTTCAAACCAACATACATTGGGTTATTATGTGTCATGGAATATTCCAGGTTCTAGGAATACATAAACTCATATTAAATCACACATATCCTGGGTTACCCATTGTTTATGCATATCCTGGGTTACCCATTGTTTATACTTAGAATAAGTTCTTCGACTATTTTTCCATTTCTGGTCATCATTTTAAATCTAGGCAACTAGAAGTGCGTATAATGTCTAAAAGAAATTCCAGCTGCCTTGCCCATATATATATCTATCTCTACCAGGAATCTTGTCTGACCCAGGCTGATCTCTTAAGCTTTGGGTGTAATTGATTTTGTTGCACCCCAGAGTCACCACACTCTTTGCCACACGCCCACTCCGAAAAAGTCATGTGGAATTCTCATTTACAAACTGAATTACATACCCAAGTTCCTACGGACATCAAAGAATCAGAACGCTATTAAGCCAGATGATTGAAACATTTTCTTGTCCTATAGAGAGATGTTTGGATCTTAACAAAGAAGGAGATGCATGCATTATCTATTTAACTGCAGAAAATGCGGAGTTGTGTCTAAAGTCACAGCTAGCCTTGCCACAGAATTCTAGAAATGGCAACACCAAATCCCACAGCTGGACCTGTGGAGGCTTAACCAGCGGTTTCTCAGCTGACCACACTTTTTTCCTTCCTCATGCAGCCTGGGACTAGCACGCCTTGTTCAGAAAGGAGTTCATTAATGACAACCTGAATATGGAGATTCTTAATAAAAATGAATTTTTTTATTACTTGCATTAGCAAGCAGAAGCAAACAAGAGACTTTGGAGACTCAAATCCGAGAAAACACCGTAGGAATGCCTGTGTGGAGCGGACGTGGTGCAAAGGGAAACTCATCATGAAGCCAAAATCACTCAGGTTCCCGAAAGCCCCACCAGTCTCTTTGAGGCCACTTTGAAGACGGAGTCTTTTTTTAAATCTATAACAGCGTTTCAAAGGGAACATGAATTATGTGCTCGTGAATGTAGCCAAGGAAGCTTGCAAAGAGTGCTTGCTCTGGGAACTGCCCGTGGGGTGGGTCAACGGGGCAGGATCGCCCCTAAAGGAAGATGGTTCTCCCAAACCCAACACCAGGACCCTCTCCAACTCCCAAAGCATCACCTTCGAACCCCAAGACTGACACTTAAGCAGCAAAGGAAAGGACTGGGTAAGGAAGCCAGGCACAGCTGTGTTGTGGAATACCACACAGCCATTTGAAATTGACTTCCAAAAATGTTTAAAGATAGAGGAAATTCCCATGGCATACTGCTAAGTTAAAAAAAAAAAATGGGGTTAAACAAATCAGTCGGTGCTATGAGCGTCCGTGGGGGAGAGCCTGTGTATTGGCTGAAGGAGGTCTGTGCAAGGGGGCACTTTGGTTCTTTGCGTTCAAAGGTCCTCTACTTCCCAAATTTTCTAAAGTAAATGTGTAAATTTTATAACTGAAAGGAATTTCAGCAGGTTGTTGTCTGGTTCTTGACTCAAATAATTAGGGATCTAAAATGTAAAGATTCCTGTTTGTAGATTCTAATTTTAAAAAGTTTCAGTTGAAGACTCTAGATGCTGCATTCCAGTGTTGAATTTAATGATGTGAAAGTTCATCCTTGCATCTAGTTGAACTTTCTCTTGCTACGACTTAAGTCATGTTTTGCTTTCTCTTACAATTAGGTGAAATGCAAGCTTTTTAGGAATTCTGAAATCTCCCCTCAGTCTTGTGTCTTTAAATTAAGTAAACTGCCTTCATTTTCCTTTTTAAGGAACCCTATTTTCCATACCAAACCATTTCTATTGTTTTCTCAATTGCCTTACTTTGCTTTTATTTTTTCCCCCATTTTCTTTTATAGAAGACTAAGGCTTGCACGGGAAGCAGAGTTCTTAAGAGGTAGCTTGTTTACAAACACACGTGTGTGCACACCCACACACACCCACACACTTTCCATTGGCATAAAGAGAAACCACCAGATATTTTTTTCAGCAGAAAGTTCAGACTTTACCAAGGTTTCTTCATCTACTTCGTAACTACTAGTTTCCGTCATTACAATATTCCCTCCCTACTGCGAATTCTCATTACGCAAAATTCTAGTATATGTGATTTTAATTCTGTGTACTCTTTACACATTAGAGAGAATTACAGTTGGAGTGTATAGAACTCACAAATCATTCTGAGAAATTAAATAAAGATGCATTGAAATAGATACAGTAAAATAACATCTAATAACATGGGGAGATGTCACAATATGTTATTGAGTTGGGTTAAATGAAAGATTCCCAAACAGTATATAAGACATAATCAAGAACGCTCAGATGGATAGGACCTGGTGGCGGTATTGGCCCTCATCCAGTGGACTGGACACGACAGATGCTGATTGTCAGGTACTGGTTTTGATTGACTGTCAAGTTGTTAAATATTTTGAGCATCATCTCTAAGAGTAGCAAACTGGGCAATTATTAATCCCTCTAAATATCATTTTTCTTATCTATAACAGCAAGCAGGAAAAGGGTATAATTTTTTCTAATCTGGAAGCTATTATGTGGCTTAAAACTAAAGTATGTAATGTGCCCGGCATACAGTAGGCACACAATAAATGACTATGAGTACATTTAAAACACATATGCTACAAGAATTCAGGCTGCTGAGCATCACAGTGCCTTTGTATCACATTCTGCCAAGCAACATGCCATGGATAGTCTTCAGTAAAGGTTCTAAGGTATTTTCTCTTCCATCGTATTCACGTGGGCCACATACCGTCATCAGTCACGCTACGTACAGTGATTTCTCCGCATGCCCCACCTCTCCCACAGCACTGCTCCAATCCACCATTTGGTTAAAAGCATAATAATAATCATCATCAAGTTTTTGTAAAACTGAACGTGAATATACGTGCATGGAAAAAAGAGTGGAAGGACATAAACCACAACATGAATCACGTTAAGTATCTCTAAATGGTGGTAATATGAGCCATTTTTATTTTCCAGTGTTTTCAGTCTCTATTGATCTCCATGGAATGTGTATTGCAATATCTACAAGAATAAATAAAACCCTTTTGAAATAAAAGAGAAAGTGTTTTGAAAATTTGGATATAAGACCAGGCACATAAAATAATGTCTCTTACTCCGTATAATATCTTCAAACGGTTTTCAAAAGATTGCAAGCACCTTTTTAAATTTGCAAAGAATGGAAGGCTTGAAAAGTTTCTAGGCAACAGAGAAAAGTCCAGGAAACTTGACCACCTTCTGTGACCTGTTAATAGTGTCATCTCTCACTGATTGTCTCTTTCCTGAGTGCTCTTGACTTTATGGCTTTATTTTCAAGGAATGTAAACGATTTGTGTCCTGTTAATAGTTCACGCATGATTATAGGCCTCAAGCATTATTTCCCTGAGAAGGCTTCAAAGTCTTGAAACATCAATTACCCTACCACAAATTCTCCTTGTACAAGATTTTGTTGTGAATATGGCATTTACAACCAAGGAGACCGTACTACAAAAATTCTATTTCTTTGCGTTTGTTCTTGATCCTCAAAAAATGTGGAGTTTTTTGAAGTAAAAGAAAACACAATTAGATCCAAGTCTCTTATCATATATCATTATTAATTATAAATGAATTTAAGATTTAATTGTAATCAACAAAACTTGAAAATTCTAGAAAAAAGCATAGGCGGATATTTCTATAATCTTGCAAATAGGTTGTCAAAGGCTGAAGTCAATAAACAAATGGCTGGTAGATTTTAGGACATAAAGATCAAAACAACAGACGCAGCAATATCACAATAGACAAAAGTGGATGATGAAGGACACTGGGAAGAATATTTGTCTATAACAGATGATCGACCAACGTGGTGTATAAAGTCCTCTTCCAAATCAATACAAAGTCGTGGAGGGTGTGGGTCTAAGGACAGAGCATTTCAGCAGAGGGCGGAGGACTCTAATGCAGAGCCACCCCGACAAGAGGCCTGTGCTGGGGTCTCTAGACAGATCTATAGGACCTGGCGGACTAAAGCAGATCTGTGAAAGTGCCTGGAGCTATATTTCTCCCCAAACGTGGAACACGAAGAAAGCATCTATTAGTTTTAGTTGGAAGAGGGAAAGCAACGCAACTTTTCTTGCACCTGAATGTCTTTCGACAGTACGTACATCTATTCCTTTGCCCACATTTTCTGAAAAACAAAAGATTGCACCTTAAGGGAAAATGTCATTTTATGCTCTTTCTAAGGGGATCTTACTAACGCATATCAGACATTTTGAAAAATAAGCAAAAGTGAAATGAAACTAAAACGGAGACAGATTATCATTTGATGAAATGGCGTGCGGAGTGTCTGGACGGCTCCCGGGTGCCTCATCGGGGGCCTCTGTGCTGGTTCTTCACCTGCATGGAACAGGCCACCTCCACGCCTGCCCCAGACTTCCTTCTCATTTCATTCAAGTTTTAGCCCAAAAGTCACCTCCTCAGAGAAGCCTTCCATGACTACACTTATCTAATAGCCCTATATCTCTCTCCATCACTCTCTGAGTTCTATGCTGTTTTACCTCTGGCTGAAATGATGCGAAACATTTATTCACATAACTATTTAGTTTTTGTCTGCTGCGCTGGTTTCCCATCTCCACAAGGTCAGGATCTTTGCTTCATCATTATTTTATCCTCAGGTCCCAGACAGGTGCCTGATATATAGTAAATGCTCAATAAAACATTCGCTGATTGAATCCACAGTAGATATTAAATGTATTAGAGGTGATAATGACTCGTGTTTCTCCTAGTGGCTCAGATCATCAGCGCTGACTTCAGCCGACAGTTTAGAGTAGAGGTTGAGAAGTGGAGATGGGTAGCCAGACAGACATAGATATTTTTCCCCAACCTTTATACCATGAAAAATCCAAACCTACGGAAAAGCGGCAAGAGTAGTACAGTAAACGCTCATGCACATTTCACCTAAGTTCATCAAGTCAGTTAAAATTCTGCCACAATGGCTTCCTCTCTCTCTCCCCACAGACGCAAATGTGTGCGTATGTGTATAGATACACGCACACACACACATACACACACTTTTTTGGGGGGAGGGGGCTGCTAAACAATGTGAGAGGTCATTGTGGACATCGTGACACTAAACTAAACACCTGAGCAGGTGTCTTTGAAGAACAGGAACATGCTCTTGTAAAACCACAGGACAGCCATTGCACTTGGGGACGTATAATTCTTAAGATTATACTATCGTCTAATACCCACTGGCATTTGAATCTCCCCCATTGCCCCAGTGCTGTCCTTGATATATGAGGTATTTTTAATCTAGATTCGTCTGGAATCAACACTGCATCTGACTGACAGGTGTCCCCTTCTCTTTTAATCTGGCGTCCCCCGGTCCTCTTTGTCATCCATGACTCTGATGCTTTAGAAGAGCCTGTCCAGTTGTTTTGCTGAACATCCCCCAGGACAGACTTGTCTGACTGTCCCCTCAAGCATGATTCAAGTTATGTATTTTCGCCTGAATGCAACAGAAATGACGGTGTGTGCTTCTCCGTGTGCCGCATCAGATGGGAACACAGCCGCGGTTTTGACTCCTGGCTCCATCAGCTTATTTACCACGTGACCTCGGGCAGTTTACATTACCTCTCTGAAACTTGATTTCCAAATTTATAAAAGGAGGATAGTTAATACCATCTCTCTTATGAAATGTTTATATGAAAGAATGTATGAAAAGCTTTTAGCACCGAGCCCGATTCTGGGTCTACCATTTACACACAAGGTTACTTGTGTGACCTTGGACAAGTTTCCTAATCCTGTACACCCCAAGTTCCTCACCTGCAGGATGGAATCATAGTCACTAACTCTGAACGATTTTGTGAAGATTAACGAAGTTTACTCCAGCAAAAGTACTTGGAAGAGTGGCTGGCATAAACAAGCAGTAAATGCTAGCAATTCCCATTGTTATTAATAAATGACATGTGAGGCCATCAAGTGATGTCATCACAGCTTTGAAGTCTGAAACCGCTTGCTTCTTCTCCCTGTCCCTGGGAGCTTCGTAGGAACACGTCTTCCTTTTACAGCTTTTCTCTTTCTTCTCTGACTGCCAGGTTAACTGCCTATGCTTTTGCTCTGATCTTAAGATAACCCATCCTCACTTTTCAAATTTGTGGCTAATAATCAGCCGTCACTAGTGAAATCCAGATGACTACATTTGATAAAACTGAGTATAAATAGGTAAGAAATTGAGTCCACATTAGTCCCTTCTCGCCCTCTTTTATTTTGCTCACTTAATTTAACATGAAGCAGCTGGGTAAACACTCGCCCAAAGTACAATGAACTCAAGTACCTATCATCTAGCTTAAATAGCACAATACCCCTCGGCGGGGTCCGTAAGGCCAACGTGATTTCATATCGTCACCAAGGGCCTGGTGAAGAATTAAGAGCATGGCCGTCAATCTGGCCAGGCATCAACCAGCATCTTTCTATTCAAAACCTGACCTCACCCCCCAGAGTCTGTGGCCAGCAAAAGGGCCTTGTGGGTCCCAGGTCCAGTCTCAGGAGGAGCCCTGGTCCTTTGGTCTTAGAGCAATATGCTCCTCACCTCTCGCTGTTCCTGACCTGTGCCTTGAGTCTGACCTCTCTCCTCCATGGACGTGACTCTGTCCTCAGTATCCAGTTCCATCTGCATCTGGTCACCCACGTCACCACCTCACTCCTCCATCTTCCAGGTCGTCCACTGAGCTAGCCACCTCAACAGCCTGCTCTGCCTCCCAGAAGAATTAACCAACAGCAGGGAGAAGCCAGCTCCCTCTGGCTGAACTCCAAAACAGATGTCAGCCCCAATCCAGTATCCAGCCCAGCTGTTTCTTGGCACTGGGTGGAGATGACGATCGCTTGATTTAATTTATCTATTTTGAACCAATCTATGTGTCTTATTTAGACACACTTATAATGCCAAGTTATCATCTTAAAAAAATATATAGATATTCCTTTGACTTAGTGCTAGACCTTTCAACTTGATTTGTCCCCAAATTTGCAGATATGATAATGCAGGATTTCAAGTATATGTGTCAGAAGTAGCTGATTAGAAATTTCTCTTCATAAAGAAATTCTCAAAAAAAATGCCTTCCCCTCTTTATTTCACATATGGCCTTCACTCTGGTTACTTGCAAAAAGCTGAACTCCTTCCTAAAAGGAAAATAAAAAAAGAGAAGTCCCAAAGACCTTTGCTCTTTCCTAGCTCTCAATAATGAGCTACCCTCTGTGCTGTTAACAGATATTTCATTAACTTTTCCTCCCTGGCTTTCCTAATATACGAGTCTTGTTTCTCTCATGTTTAGAAAAATAAGAACTTTTCTGGCTCCTTCTACCTTACAGGCTAGAAGCAACATTTCAGAAGCCGGTGTCTGATAAACAACGGGGAATGCCGCAAACAACAGGAATCTGATAAGAAGGTGAAAGAAGAGTCATAAGTAATATAAAATGTTGAGTTTCAATTAGGATAACTAAATATAGGAAAGAAAGCCATGCACAGAACAGGCAACCAGAAAATGTTTTCTAATTGTAAAAGCCTAAATTCTATTTAACTCTGCCTTTTATGTGCCAGACATTTGCTAGATGCTAGAAGACAGAAAGATAAGGAAGACACAGTTTTTGCACACATTAGGATGGGAGAGAGATATGTTTAAATTGGTAAAAAATGTGTTGCCGTAGTGCTAATCATTGCTTTATTTAGCATTGGGGACCAGGAAAATGATGGCACAGGGCATTAAAGGTTGCGTAGACATTTGTGACATGAATGTGATCAGGGAAGACAGTCAGAATAGCAAGAAGCATGCTGCGGCCAGTTTATAGATTATATGCTGAGAAGTGGTGGGCGATGGGGCCGGAATGAAGAGGTCAATAGTAGTCAGGAAGTTTCAGATTTGATTCATGGCCTTTATATCCAGCCCCACCAAAATACTGACAATTTCCTAAACATAGCTGGCTTTTCACGCATTTGTGTCTTTGCACGTGCTGTTTCCTCTGCGTGGAACGGGCTCATTCTGTTCATCCTGACAGCATTTTAATCTCCCTTCAGGACTTAATTCTAGCCTCGCCTTGTTGATGAGGGCTTCAGTGAAGACCCTCCCCAGCCCCCACCCTCCACTATAGTGTGGCAGCATGAAGAGACTCAGATATATAGTCCAGGAGCAATTAATAAAACTACTGTGAGCTAAAAGACAGCCCGATTTGAAATCTAATTGTAACCAATCAAACACTAGGGAATCAATTTAAAAGCTCTTAGAATTTATTAGAGTTCCGTAAGTGGCCATAGCCAACGTAAAAATGTGAAAAAAATCAGATTTTCTATATGCCAGCAAATATTATTTAAAAGATATAATGGAAGTAAAATTACATTTATAGAAGTAAACAAAAGATATCAACTACCTACTAAAAAAGCCTAAAAAGATATGCAAAGATTCTATATAAAGGAAACTATAAAATTGGAGATAGATAAAAGATTTGAGTAAAAAATGTTCCTGGATGGGTAAAGAGAATTTTGCAATATGTTAACATTTCATAAAAGTGATGAATAGGGGCCGGCCCAGTGGTACAGCAGTTAAGTGCGCATACTCCACTTCAGTGGCCCGGGGTTCGCTGGTTCGGATCCTGGGTGTAGACATGGCACCACTTGGCAAGCCATGCTGTGGTAGGCGTCCCACATATAAAGTACAAGATGGGCATGGATGTTAGCTCAGGGCCAGTCTTCCTCAGCAAAAAAGAGGAGGACTGGCAGTAGTTAGCTCAGGGCTAATCTTCCTCAAAAAAAAAAAAAAGTAATGAATAAGATTAATACAATCTAAATCAAAAGTCCGTTTAGATATTTTGAATAACTGCCAAAATTATTTTAAGTTCTTCTAGAAACAAACAGAAAAGAAATGGCTATATTTGGGGGAAAAGAGTGAGGAGGTAATCACTTAGCCTAACAGACACTAAAATACCTTATAAAAAAAACTTAATAACCATGACATTGGCCAAACAACCAAGACACAGCCCAGAGAAACCAAATTGATATCCAAAAATAAGCGAGAAGTTACTCTTGTTCAAGGGGGCACTACCAGGCAATGTGAAGGGGTTTTTTAGTCCATGAAAGATGTGGCAAAGGTGTTAAACTATTTGAAAAACAAATGAAATCTTAGTATACACAGACATCAAAATAAATTCTGGGTATATTAAAGAATCAAATGTAAATACAATTAGAAGAAAACATAGATAAATATCTTAAAGCTCTCTGAATGAGAAAAATATCTTCCAAACAAAAAAGCAACAGAAAAAGCCACAGAGGAAATACTAATAAATGCAACTATATGAAAGGAAAAATCTGCATATGCCAAAAATAATAACAGACAAAATGAAAACACAAGTGAAAAATTGAAGAGAAATATTTATAAAAGATTGAATAAGAAAGGCTAATGACAAATATGTAAATGGTTCTTAAAAACAATAAGAAAATACTAAAGATAAAAGTGGAAAGTAAAACGATGAGCAAATAAGGTAAAAATAAAGTTCACAAAAAAAGAAAGGTAAAAGACTAATAAGGAGATTTTTTAATATTTAAATTTCACTAGTAATAAAAGAAAATTTTAAAAAGATTTCACTTTAGGGGCTGGCCTGGTGGCAGTAGAGATTAAGCTCATGCACTCTGCTTCCATGGCCTGGGGTTCACAGGTTTGGACCCTGGGCATGGACCCAGCACCACTCATCAAGCCATGCTGTGGCAGTGTCCCTCATAAGATAGAGGAGGATGGGCACAGATGTTAGCTCAGCAACAATCTTCCTGAAGCAAAAAGAGGAAGATTGGCAACAGATATTAGCTCAGGATCAATCTTCCTCATAAAAAAAAAAAAAGAAGAAGAAGAAGAAAAGAAGGTCATTTTAGCCCATCAAACTGGCAAATATTTTTAAAAATTCTGATATTTAATGTTGCTAGCATAATTAAGATAGATATGTTGATACACAACTGCAGGAGTGTGGGAGGACCTAACCCTTACAGAAAACAATTTATAATATGCATAAGAATATTAAAAATAAACCAAGTTTCTAGTTTTAAGGTAGTGATGAAAAGGGATTTTTGCCTTTTAGCCTCTCAAAAACCACCATTAAACTACATGAAGCAAATGAAGCAGGACCGAAATCTCCATTTTCCGTAAAACTAGAGAACATCTTTAAATGTGAGCACGATATATGAAATTAAAATGCAGATGGAAAAATAATAAATGATTAGCAGAGTATAAAATAGTCAAAGTTAAGTGGATGGAGAACTTCCAGGGAAAGCAAAGCCCCAGATTTCTTGTGGTTTTCTGCTCCATCATCTTTAGTGTGACAATTCAATCTTCGGGTTTGTTTCATGGTCACAAGATAGCTACTCAAGCACCAGCCATTACGTTTGTGTTCCAGGCAAAAAGAAGGAGGAAAGAGAGAAAGCCAGAATTCACCTACATGCCAACTGAGTCAGTTCCCTTTAAAAAGCTTTTCCCTTCAAACAACTTCCACATGCAAATCATCAACCGCCGTATCTATAAGAGAGGCGGGAAGACATGGTCCTTTAGCTGGAAACACCATGCCCTATTACAGAAGGGTGTGTTGCTAAGCAAGAAAGGGAGAATGAATTCAGGCTAGAAAACTTGCAGCTCTTGCCTCAGAAGACTTTAAATAATACACAAAAATGAAGAATCAAAAGATAGCAGTGTGTGCACATTATTTAGAAATATGGAAGCAAAAAACCGGCAGAAGCAATCTTAAAACTTGAAAGGGTTTGTCTTTGGGGAGAAAACAGAAAAAGAAGGAAAGCAGAGGGCTGATATTTTCTTTTTATTATAACCCTTTTAGTCCTATTTGGGTTTTTATACTGTGGACATGTACTCATTTATTAAAATAAAATATGATTTAAAAATTCAGTTTCACAGAGATCCTGGCAAATACAAAATTGCTCAGTCTCATTCGTAACCAAATTAAAAGGCAAATGAAAAGAACAATGAGATATCACTTTCAGTGATCAGTTTATAAAATATTAAAATAGTAATAACAGCAAGCATTGGCTCAGGTGGGCCAAACCAGGTCCTCAAATACTGTTGATGGGAGCAGAAATTGGTACAACAGTTTTAGAGCTAAATTGGGCAGTTTCTATTAAAATTTAAAATATGCGTATCCTGCAACCCAGAAATTTCACTTCTAGGTGACTTGCCTAGAAAAATACTTGTCATAGACGCAAAATGGCACAGACAAGAATTTTCATTGCACAATTATAGTAGGAAAAGTTTAAAACATCACAAATGTCCATCAATAAGAAAATGACTTGATAAGCTGTGGCCTATTTATACCGTGGAACTCAATGTACTGTTTTTCTAAAGGAGCTAAGCCTTGTACGTCTTGTCATGGAAAGAACTCCTAAATACGTCATTAAATGGAAAAAAGCAAGTTGTGGAATAGGTACAGTTTTAAAAAAGCACAACAGATTTAATATTTATATATCTGTTAAAAAGTCTTGATATTGAACATAGTGACTTCCTCTATTGAGGAGAATCTGGAGAAGAAAAAGAAGGATTGGAAAATAAAGCACGTTACAGGGTTAATCTACTACTACAACTTCATTCCTAAAATATCTTCTGTTTATGAACATATTACAAATTTAAAACAACATCGGGAAATAGCCAGCTAAAAAAGAAAAAGTTCCTTAGTCCACGAAGAATGTGTGGACTCCAGAACCACAGCTGGAGTCCTGCTTGTCTGTGCTTCCTCTGTTTCTGGAGAATCTTTCTCCACCCGGAACCAGAAGTTCATCTTAAGGAGGTCATGGGTGTTATTCACTGAAACAAGCTAAGGTAGCCATGAAAACAACCTATTTTTCACTTTACCTATTTTAGAAATGTTTGTTTTAATTGGAGGATCAGCCAGCGTTGTTAAGGATGCGATTACAGACATCAATTATCCTTTGAAAACATTACTTGAGAAAAACCCACAAATGTAAACAAAACAAAACATAAAAACAATTCAGATCCAACTGTGCAGTTATTTTAAGAACAAGCTGTATTTGGTCAAATGCAGGCACAGCTAACCCTTTATTTAGCTGAATTCCACCTCTCTCTTTTTCCAGCCCCGGTTGGTACTTATTCTAGAAATCGCAGCTGTTACATCTGGACAAGTAGCGCTGTCTGTGGACATGCTCATTCGGGTCCTGATTCACAGCCTGGGTTCCTGCGTGCAAGGCTGCTCTTACATCAGCAGGGGGTTGCTGCTCTGCTGCATTACAATTCCTGAAGTTCAGAGCACACGTAACATCAGACACAGAAGATGCCCTAACTACTTGCACGATAGAAAGGACCGCCATTGTTAGTGTAGAAACCTGCCATCTTGGTCAGGGTTTGGTGGATAAAATGAAAAAGCTCCCTTTTCCTTCCATCCAGCACAAGGCTGCAGGTCAGGAGAGAAAGAATAGTACTACTCATGCCACGAGCAGGAGCAGGGTGAATTTCAGGAGGTCAGAATGTAATTCTATAGTCAGGAATTTCCTTCCTCGGAGCCCTGGGGGAAGAAAACACCCCAGTCATATTACATCATATCGAATATTTAAAATATCTTGGACTGGATCCAGGAGCCGGTCTGGGATCCTCTCTATTTTGTCTTTCAGAGCTGGTAAGGAAATTTGCCGAGATGAGCTGGATATGTGTAGAATTCCACAGCAAGGGATTCACAGTGTTTGCACATTGGACTGGAGTGGCTTTTTGCTACCCAGGCAGAGTTTGCGGATGAGAGAAAAGTAATTGCTACTTTTTTTAATAAAATGCTCATCCATTGCAAATTGCCCCCGAAACATCACAAGAGGAAAAAAATAATGACCTCCCCATCTCTATCGTCCTTGGCAACCAGTTCAGGTGCTTAAAATTAATTTTGCAAATAATTGCACCTTCTAACGGGCTTCTCTGTAAACAGAAAGTTATCACCTCCAACAGTAAAGCAAACTCCCAGGTAAGCAATAGTGAGAGCTCGTGGTACCTTCCTGAGAAGGACGAGGCCAGCCTCCCTGCTGGTCAGAGTATTCTCTGAGAGTTTCTCATACTCTCATTTCTGCTCTTCTCAAAGGGAATCAACATTTATGTATCACTTTTTTACATGTGTGGTCACGTTTTATGTATTTAACCCTACAACAAGCACTACGATGTATGCGTGACAGGATGGGAAACCAAGGCCCGGGGTCGGATAGTCCGCAAGAAGCAGAAACAGGATACCAAAGCTGGATTTTAGGGACTCATCTGGAATCCCACTTACGAGGGTCAGCTCTCAAATACCTGCCGTGTCTCAGGTGAGCGAGAGTGCCCTCCATGTTTACGTCCGATCAGGAAGGCTGGGGAGATGCTGGAGATCCAGAAAATGGTTCTTCCATCCTTCTGGCGGCCCCAGAAGGATGCCATGCTGGCGGCCCTAAAGATGTGCTGTACCTACCCCCTTGCTGTGGCTGTTCCCCTGCTCGCTTCTGGGAATTCTTTCCAGCCAGCCCAGCACTTCTCCCTCAGCTTTCAAAGCCAGTTCAGACAACTCCCTGTGTATCCAGGTGTCCTCGTCCACCAGCTGGGGTTGAGCTCTTCCTGAACTCTCCCGTAGTTTTCTGTGCAGGTGGCTATTGTGCTACTAGCCACCCTCTGCCCAGCACGACGTGTCTGTGTTCCTCCACGCCCACCCCCTAAAAATCAAACCTCTTAAGGGAAGGACCAGGCCCTTCCAGCTTTTTCCAACTGGCATGTCTCATAGAAGTAAACACAACAAATTGTAGGCGCTGGGTCCTTAATACACATTGATGTTCACTGAATTGAATTGCATTTAATTGGTAGAAGGAAACTTAGATAATAGCACAGCTTTATATGTTTTAAAATACTTATAAAATACTCAAGCTACGTACGCACCTGAAAAATATTTTGCATGTTATACATCATATAATCCTCACAACTACCTTGTAACTTAAAGGGTGGAACTGCATTATTTTGCTGTATAGATGACACAACAGGACGCCAAGAGTTTAGGCCCCAGGATACTGGGTGAGTCACAGAGGCCAGATCCCAATTCAGATTGTAACCCAAGGCTCTATCTTCCTTTCCAGGAACACCACCAGCCCACTCACTCACTCCCTCAGGACCCAGTTCATCTTGCTGATATTATTTATTCATTCTAGGAAGAAAAACAAGGAATGGTATGTACAAAATACAAATATAAAATATATGGTGGATAACATCTTTTTCTCTCCTTCCTATCACAATCTCAAGGTAGAAATGCCACCTTGTCCTTCTTGAAGGACGTTTCTGGGGCTTCCTGGGTTTCGCCATCTTGCCAGTTCCTCTGGAAGGCGCATCTTACCCTGTGCTCTGACCTCCCTGTCTCTGTCTGTCCCTCTTTCTGGTCAGGCTGCAAAGTGACTAGAGGAAACTCACCTTGTGTACAGGCCTGGGGGCAATAGAGGGGGGCCTCCTTGCCTATCCTGCCCGGCAGGGGTCCACAAAGCTGGCTGGCGCCAGGCTACCAAGGCGTCCATAGCATCAGCAGCAGGAGTGGCAGGTGCGGCCAACGCGGCCGTTATTCTGGCAGGAGGTGACTCTTGTACTCTATTCCTTTTGCAAATAGAAGACCTGTTCTTGAAGTGATTACAGCAACAGCACTGTGCAGTACGGTGGACTGTCCCCAGCCTGCTGGTGTTGCTGCCGTGTCCACCACCCCCTCTGCCACTCCAGCATCAAAGGCCAGAGGGCAAAATGCGTGACTTTCTACCCCCTCATGGAGCACAGGAAAGCATCATAGACTGGGCCAGTGGTCAACCGGTCATCTGTGGCTGCTTCAAATTCTGCTGGGCTCCAGAAATCCTCCACTTACCTGGAACGTTTTCAACAATGGCTCCGATGGGACATCAGGCCAGGAACGAGGGTCCATGGTCTTTCTTTGATGAGACTGCCTCAGTGAGAGCCTTGTGAGATCCTTCCTGTGAGCCCACAGTGATGGCCTGTGGACCAGGTCTGCCACATGAGAGGTTGGAGGAACCCACCTCCTCAAGTCTTAGCCAGCCTGCAATTTGAAGTCCCTGCCTGCCTGTTTGTTAAGTGGGAATGTTACTATCTGCCTCCTTTCTCCCCCAGGAGATTCGTAAGGATGAGCTGTGATAGACATAAAAGCCATTGGGAGTGGGGTTGCCAGGGATGTTGTATCAGGGAGCTAGAAAAGCTCTTATCATTAGTCCCAGGAGCCTGACAGGCCACCGTCACTAGCACTGCCTCAAGTGAAAGCTCTAGGCTGCTTTTGGAGTGTGACTCCAGCCCTCCTTGGGATCCTATGCCTTCCTTACCTGAGTCACCTCCTACCCACCAAGGTGGATCCTTACCGAGAAGCAGAGTCAGAAAAAAAAATCACAGCACGTTACTGTTATGAGAGGTCTCTGACACCACCGAGACATCTCAGTGCTATAGACAAGTATCTCTTCCATAATATTCAGTCTCAGTTTGCATATCTCCAGTGGCAGAGAACTCACTGCTTCACAAGGTAGGCCACCCAATGGTTGGGTAACTCAAATTATTAGTAAGTCTTCCTTCGATTGCACTAAAGTCCACCTTTCTGAAATGTCTAAGCATTGGTGGTAACTGTGCCCTGTGTAGTGGTACAGACTGTTTAATCCTGCCAAGGTCTCCACTCTGACTCACATCACATGTGGTCCTCCACGCCCCTAACACTGCTGGGCTCGCCACCGCCTCTGGGGTCCGTCCTCCACACATCCTGTCACTTGGCGACATCTCTTGCAAAATGTGTCGGTGAAGACTAGTTTGGGGCTGACTAGCATGGAATGGTATGTCACCTTCCACACTCTGAACACCATTAAGAGAAGCAATTTTAAAGCAAGTGTGTAGGAGACATACTCAGAAGTAAGCTTCACACAGTTTTTACCCCTTAATAAAGCAATTTTATATCAGTAACCTCCCTTGAGCCTCACCTCCGCCCTATGAGATAAGTATTATTAACACTATTAATCAATTTACAAAAAGAAGCAGAGAAGTGAGGGACCTGTCTATGGGGACCCCACTCGAAAGCGTTGAACCTTGGCAGGCTGGCCTCATAGCATAGTGGTTAAGTTCAGCACACTCCACTTCAGCAGCCCAGGTTCATGGGTTCAGATCCCAGGAATGGACCTACACCATTTGGCAGCCATGCTGTGATGGTGACCCATATATAAAGTGGAGGAAGAATGGCACAGATTTTAGCTCAGGGCTAATCTTCCTCACCAAAAAAAAAAAAAAAAAAAAATGTTCAACCCTGTTCCAATTCCTGGATTCCTCCTAAGTCTTCCTGAATATTCCTGGATGATTACTCCAGGCCCAGTCCTAATCAATATCCCCTTCATCCTCATCCCAACTTTCTTTTGGAGCATGAAGCGTGCATGAGCCCATGGACCCTGGATTCTCCGAATTCCAGACAGTGGTCCACTTGCCTCTTGCCTGAACCTCCCAGACCATCAGGGCTGGGACTCGTGCTTGTTTGCATCTGCCACTCAGCATCATTCTGTTTCCATCCCGGCCATTCCCCATCCTCAGCCGCTTCAGGTTGCTGCTCTGCACTGTCGTGGCCACCAGCCGTCTAGCTCTTCAGAGGGGGAGAAACACTCCATTATCGCCCCCGCCTCGTTTATCCTCTTGGCTTTAAGGGCCTGACTCAGCAACTGCTTCCAAATAGCATCCGTAATATCCTATTTTCCACGGTCACCTTTACCAGCTGAGTGTGATTCTGTAAATAAAGAAATCAGGTTATAGGGGCCAAGCAGCACATGAGCCCCACATGCTGCCAGGAAAGACCGGAAGCCCAAAGGCCCCAGGAGGGGAGGGCTGGGCAGGGAGCGTGCTGCCCTCCAGGGGGACGCTTCTCAGAGGGTTTGAATCCCCGTGCTTATTCTCCTCCCGTGATTTCTGTGGCAACTGCTTCCTGGCATTTCAAAGCTCTCACTTCCAGAAATCAAACTGACAGTCCTTATAACATGGCGAGTCCACTAGACATGACCTTGCCCCTATCTGAGAGGGAGCTTTAGAGATAGAACGCCCTGGGTTCAATCCTGCCTCCTACACATACAGCTGTGGCCCTTGGGCACGTTGATCCAAGTTGCTGACCTTATTTTCTTCGTCTGCAAAAGATGAGTGTTTATATCTTCCAAGCAGATTAGTCAGGGGATAGGAGATATTGTATATAGTCTACGTGGCAAGTGACAGGTAATCAGAAATTACAGTTACTGATTGGAAATCTCACAAATTTCTTATAACTGAGAACCTGGAAGCTGCTTTTCTAGATCACTCCAAATGTGAGGCAATCAGGGTTGAAAAGGCCTAAGAAAGCTCTCTCCACATCTGAGCCCCCATCTTAGGCAGTCGAGTCATGGGACCGCCAAGCTAGGATGGGATTCCTAAGGGCTTTCAAGGGTGTTCCCCATCTCGCCTGTGCCCATCAGCTGCTTGCTGCCCTCAGGCCCACGCTCACCCCTCGCTCACCTGCTCTGTACTATAAGGGAGGCTCACTGCAGACACGCATCCCAGACTCCCTTGCCTGCGGCCTCCATGAGGTTCTGGGATCAAGCAGCAGGCGAGGGGTAAAAACAAGCCAGACTATTTCCATTTGTCTCTCTCTCTCTGCTTTGAGTGACACTTGTGGCAGTAGCTATGTCCCGCAGTGGTTCCAGCTCTCAACAGTGTGTCCCTCCCTCCATTGTCCCATCTCCCCCTAGAAGCTCTGGGTCTGGTGCTCTGACCCTCCTGCCTTTGCCCCTGCAGCCTGAGGATGGTGGTAAGTTTCTGCCATGGCTGACCTTTGGGTTTCCTCACCTCCCCGTTTGGCTTTGCAGAGCTTCCAACACTTTGTGACGGAGTCCTTGTATTAAATTCCCTCTGCTGAGTGACCTGGCATGCATTTCCTGACTATACCTTGACAGATACACAGCCCAAACCCAGGACTACCCTGCTCTTCTACCTGCAATTGTAATTTCCTAAGAACAATCTGTAAGACCAGATTTGAAGTAAAAGCTATTTATTGAAGGATGCCAGGCAAAAATCAAAAGCTTCTGGATCACAGGAGTTGGCTTTCCCTTAGAGATCATCTGGTCTAAATCGTGCAGTTTTTTCATGAAGAATTTGAGACTCTGAGCATTTGAGGGACTTGCCCAAAGTCACTCAGTTAGTGTTTCTTCTCAGTTTCCCAGTGAGTATTATCCTGAGTTGATTTGAATACCTGCATCTCCGTAACCCAAAGACAAGCACCATATATTTTTATTTTGCTTGAAAGGGTTGGCCTATATTTACGTATATATTTCTTAAAGGACACGATGCAACTCTGCATCTTTGCATTGCAAATAAGTGCCAAATTCTACCAGGTCAAATATAAATAGATGACAGTGTGGCAAGGCTCTGTTAGGCTACTAAATTCACGTCACTGCATCTCTATGCAGACAAATATAGATGTGGATACACAGATTTAGATAGAAAAAGAGACAGAGATACAGAGAAAGGAACAGAGACAGAAACAGACATAACGTTCTCCCCCTAGGTCATTACTTGGTTTTAAAAGGAATGAAAACAGCATGCTTTTCCATGTACCCTGCATAAATCATCACTGGGAAGGGGCCAGCAGCATCTCTGCAAGCTTGTCTTGGAGAATTGAAATGCACCGAAGGTTCCTTTCTTATGACCCAAGCAAAAAAGTTCAAGGGCACAGCAAGCTTGGCTGCGACCAGGGCTGGCGGGAAGAATGGCCTGGCTCACAAAGGCACGTGGGCACCGAGGAGGGGCGATTTAGAAACGGGCTGTAGTTACAGGGGCTGCAGCTGGGCTGGGCCAGGACTGCTGGCTTTAGGGAAGATGCTCATTCCCAAAACACAAAGTGTGGGACTTAGGCCTCGGTTTGGAGTCAGGAGCTGAAATACAACAAATAAACAAGGCCAGTGGGTCATAGAGGGGTTCCTCCAACCAGGAGACCAAGTCAACCATGCAAGAAGGAGAGACTGGTTTAGGAATCGAACAGAAAGCAAAGTGACAATGCTGAAGGTAGAAGCAAAAACCAAAATAAACCAAGAGTGGACATGCAGAAAATCTGACCGGCTGTTGGCCTAGAGACCCACTGAATCTGAGTGTGGACAGTATCAATGAATGGGGTTTTCATCCATGCCACATCAGATCGCTTGGGTTCACCCTGTTGGTCCTGAATGGAGCCAGGGTCACATTCTGTAGTTCGAGCCTCATTGTCTGGGTACCGCCCCAAGGAGGCCAAGGCTTGGAATTCAGTCCCACCAGTGCCAAGTGATGTCATCTGACCTGTGACCACAGAAAGGCCACCTCTTAAATGTGCCTAAATGCACCTCCTGGGCTAAAGGAAGCTCAGGCCGGCTGGTTGGGAATCACAGCAAACCCAGCAACTGTCACCCCAGCAGCTCCCAGGCAGCACGGTCTGGAGCCCAGGAAACACAGGTCCCGGTACTAAGTCAGCCTTCAGGACCCTTCTGATCTAGCCTTATTTCCAAGGAATGTTTACCACCCTCCAGGAAGTCACAGAATCTTCTCTTTCATTTTTCTCACCCTCTCTTTTAATCTTTTTGTATTTCTGCCTATGGTGCTCGGGAAATATTTGGTGGATTTGAATTTAGAACTCTAAACTGCATACAACTTTGGACTCATCGTCATGATGGTGTGTTGTGAACAGAGCCCCAGTCTCACTAAGTCCTGGCCCTCCCATGTTTACTTGCCTTTCCAGCTGAGACCAGGGAGGTGGGCAAAAAGGGGAGGCGACTATGGACCCCATTTGGACAATGGAAGCAGGGAAGGCATCCAGTTAGGCCTACCTTTGTGGATGTGTGGTTGGTCGCATCCTCTACTGATTGCCTACCTTGCGCAAAATAGTGAACATGCAAACAAGACATGCTATGCCCCTTGCCCTCCACAAGTTTAAAATCTACTTGCGACATAAAATGTGAATCAACCAAACCTATCCCAGTGGAAGGGTCAGAGACAGGGTTGCTACAGGAGAGAACGGCAGAGAGCAGTATGAATGTGAGGTAGATTTGGGGCCAGCAGACCTGAGTGTCATTCCAGACTCCCCTCTGACCAGCTCCCGGCTCTTCAGTAAGCTCCTTAGCCTTCCTCGTGCCTGTATTCACCACTATAAAAATAAAATAAAATCAAAGATAATAATAGTACCTTTTCCCTGGGGTTAAGTATTAAATGAGATATTTTCAAAAAGAGCCTGGCTCATTTTTTCCCACCTTCCTCCTTTGAAGTGTATGATAAATGCCTTATTACCAGTTAAAATAAAATGCTAGTGGAGTTCCAAGAACTAGGAGATCTCTTTTGGTTTCAAGATCAAGGAAGATAACTTGGAGAAAAGGTTAAAGGAGCCTTGAAGTATGGGATGGATTTAGTAGGCAGAAAATGAGCAAGGAGGGCATTTCCCTGGTGAGCAGGAACAGTGTGATACCCCCCAGGCAGAGGGCCAGGAAAGCTCAGGCGGTTGCCCCTTCTGTGCACACTCTAGCTACTGAGCCCAAACCAATGTCCCTTTTTTCTGGACACTGGTTACCCTCCTTATCTGTTGCATGCCATCATTTGAAAAACAGTTCTTTTAAGCACCATGCATTATTCAAGGCATCGTACATACAGCCACAAACAAGACTGGTGTGACCCCTGCCCTCTGGGGGTTGACCTACTCAACACTGTTTTCCCTAAGAGCCAGTTGAGATAGGCACACTGGTTCAGGCGTCTTCTGTATCTCCCGTGGTGCTGTACACACAGCAAGTGCTCAAGAAAAGCTTGTTGGTTCATTGGTTGACTTTGTTCTGCAAGCTTTGCCCAGCCCTAGCCTCAGATTCCACTCATGACCTCACTCTGTCTCCTTGCAAATATCCACCTTTGATCTTGAGTCATTGTGAGCAAAGCAGTGTGTGGTCCACTCTCAGAACAAAGCAAGAAAAACCCAAAGTGTAAACCCAGCCAATGGTGAGTGAGAAACAGTCTAACAGAAGTGAGGTCCATATGCAAAAACAAAACTTCAAACAAGTAGATTGCATCTGGATAAGCTTGATACATACGTGAAGTACTTGATTGAAGATAAAAAATTTATTAAAAACATACAGAATATTCAAACCAGTGACGAATAAAATAGCTCTTTGTGTTTCTTTAATTGAATGAAATTTTGGCAAAATATTTTTTATTCACTCATTATGACTCCATGAATATATTTTCAAATTAGCTTTATTGCCTTTAAAGTGCTGACTTAAGGCATTTTGGCACACTGAGTGTGGTCCCTTTTGCAGAATATTTTCTTAATTACTGTTGGCTACTGATCTGACACGGGCCTCACCTGCCTTTGTGAAGATGGGATTTAATTTCTTCTTTTTCTTGATTGGCATTGCCATTTACAGAACACATTATTCTGGAAGGAATCTCCTTTAATATTCATATCACGTTCTCCTGCACGTCTGCCAGCGCTTCCACTCCAAACATAAGTGACGCCCTCAGAGGGGGGCTTGGAGCCGGGGACCCCCTTCTGCACCCCCTTCCCCAAATGCAGTGCGTCCTGCAATGTGCATGTGGTGACTTCCCAGCAGTGCACACCACGCCTGGTGTCATTGGCCCCACACAGAGCCCACATCCAACACACAGCACCTCATCTATCTGGAGACTTCCTGAGTCAGATCTGCAATCTGCTCCCCACTGACCCATGGAATCAAGAACATGAAATGTTGGAGATAGGAAGAGTCCTCAGGGTAAGGATAACCTGAAGAGATCAGGCCCATGTGACATGACTGTCCTTTAGGGATCATTTACTTCACAGAGGACCCAAGGACCCAAGGCTAGCTAGACACCGTGCCGGAAGAAGATCCCAGATGCACTCAGTCTGGGCAGCCAAGGATGCGATGAGCTAGAGACATCCGTAGCTTGGGGAGTGTAAAACAGCACAGAAAACCTGTTCTCTGTCTTCATTTTCCCGTGCTTTCTTTGAGCCCAAATTACAATGCAGAGCCTAAAAGCTGCCAGTCTCTTTTAGCACAGCCTGTAATCCTATTAAAAAGGATTATTCCATTGTCCTGGGCTATCAGATCTTGGTAAGAACTCATTTAGGTCAACCTTTGAGGAAATTTACAAACACATAAAAAAAAGTTAAATAAGCCACTTGTCGTATTTCTCAAAGAGAGCTGAGCCCAGCAGGCTTGACTATGGATAGCCCTCGTATCTTTTCATTTTCTCTCAAAGCCTCATGTAAATTCTGCCTCTGTGGCCCCTTTGGTTCTTGGTTCTAGCAACAGAAGGGAGGATGCCTGAGCAGGAGTCAACCTAGTGATTTCCACTGAGAGGACCAGAATGTTAAACCCACTGCAATCACCTCTGCCTCCTATGAACTTCACCATGAATCCCCTTCTGTCAGCTCAAGCTCTAAGGGAGAGGGAGGAGGAAGAGAGAACTGAGCAGGATGGCTGTGGTGCCCAGTCATGAGTCAAGGCCCTTTTTACTGGGTTTCTGAATGTCCAGGGACCCAGACTGACCCATGCCCAGGTTGGCATTTAATGTCCCAAGCCTAACTCAGTGCCTCTACCTCCCCATTCTGCCACGGCCATTTCAAACCATGGCATCATCAGCCACCCTTGTCCAAACTAAAGCTCTGAGGGCATCGTTGGTTCTGTCCTCATCCCCATATCCCACCCTCCCCCACCAGTCTCCTTCACAGCAATTCCATTTTCTCAACCTCACCCACATCCTCCTGCAATAAGCAGCTTCTAATCTGGATCCCAATGGTCCCACCTCCTGGTGTACACACCCTTGTGCAATCCATATCCCCAGAATGTGGGCTGGACCTGGTGATTTCTACGCAAAAGAATGTGGCAAAGGTGATAGGATGTCACTCTGTCATGAGCTTTCAAAAGACTGGGACTTTCATCTTGCTGACACTCCCTCTCCGGCTCTTCGCGCCTGCTTGTTCCAACGGAGAGAGGTTTGCAGGGCAAGGAACTGAGGGCGGTGTCCAGCCCACAGCCAGCGAGGAACTGCGGTCGTCAGTCCAACAGCTCATGAGGAACTGACTCCTGCCAACAACCACCGAGAGAACGGGAGGGGAACCTGCCCCAGCTGACCTCGAGATCACAATAGCTTGCTCAATACCTAAATTGCACCCTGTGGGAAACTCTGCAGAAAGGGAAACCTTTTGTGGAAAAAGCAGAGGAACCAGCTAAGACTCCTGACCCATAGAAACTGTGGGATATGAAATGTGTACTGTATTGTTTGAAGCCACTGATTTGGGGGTAATTTTTATGCAGCAATAAATAACTAATACACCCCTCCCATTCCATCCTCTAGTCCTGCCCCCATTCTCCCTTATCTACAACATTCTAAAGCCACCTGATGTGTCTGCCGTGCATCCCCAACACTAATCTGTCATCTACATTGTCATCAGGTGATTCTCCTAAAATGCAGCAATGTTCGTGTCGCCACCAAAGGGTGGAGGTCTAAGCCATCAGCTCCCACTTCAACCAGATAAGTTTCAATTCTAGAGCATATTGTGTACATCTTGATGAAATTTCCCTGGGTTGGGGGTAGACAATTATTCTTTCACTGTAAATTTAAAGTTAGAAAAACCTGAGGGTGGAATCGTCACGAGAGCATTTACAAATATTGTGATTCCCTAACTCTTGGACACATGCTGGGACCACTCTTCTCTGTCTCCTTGAGGTTAGGTGTGGCCATAAGACTGGTAGGGGCCAAGGAAATGTGAATGGCATGTGTCACTTTTAGGGGAAAGTATTCAGTTGCTGTTGCTTGAATCCCACTTTGCTATTCCCTGCCATGGAGCCTGGGACCCTGAGAGAATGTAAAGGGCAGAGCCCTCCTCGCCCACCCATATTAAAAAAGGAGCAAGAAATACATCTTTGTTGTGTTAAGTCACTTAGAATTAGGGGCTATTTGTTACCACAGCGCAGCCCATCCCACTCTGACTAATGGCGTGAATTGGTCCCACTTCTAATTTCACAGCTTAGGAAACTAAGGAGAGAAGAATTGCTCAGGATTACCCACCAGAGCATCCAGTCCCAAACGCCCTCCAGGACACCAGGCCCCTGTTCTGTCCACAAGGACCGATGACATGGCCGCCCAAGAAGCTACCCTGAACATATCTTCAGTTTCCCAGCAGAGAGACTGGCAGGGAGCTAACACTCATGACGGGAAAGAACTAAGGGAGCAGCGGCCTGTGCTGCTGAGTTGGGGGGGAAATGGGAGCTGAAAACCTATTGGGAATTTACAGCAATTCCCCATAAGTTTCCAGAATTCAAGGTTTTTTTGGTGTGCTTTCAAGACATGAAGCTGGTCAGAGGGAAGGGCAGACACTTAGCCCCCATTCCTTCGAGCAAGCCATGCTTATCACTGCATGGCCTTCCAAGTGCTCTGAAATAGGCGCTCGGTGAGCCTAGGTGGGCCTTCAGCAGGGTGACCATTTGTCCTGGCTCGCCTGGAATAGTCTTGGTTTATACCTACTGCCCTGGCATAATTATTAATAGCACTCCCTTTCATTCTCAAATGCGTCCCAGTTTGGAAGATAAATTACACAGTCACTCTAGCTTTGAGACTGAGGTCACTTGTCAAGCTTCATTTCCCAGTCCGCTCCCTACAGACCACTGGCCACTGGCTGGTGGGAAAGGAAGAATTTCCACCAACCTAGAACTGCCAGAGAGAGTCTACTCTAGGCCGCTGTTAGTCTGTGGCGATCCCGGGTTCCCGTCTCCTCTCTGATACCGTCTGGCTTTGTGTGATTTTGAAAAAGTTGGTTTCCATCCTTTGAACTCTGTGTTATGCAAAATAATGGAGCTGACTTGAATGGTCCTTTGACTTCCTTCCAGTCTTGGATTCCATGAACCTGCCTATTGGAGTGCTTTCTAACAGTGGAGTAATGAATCCTCACAGGTGCCCAGCATTGAATGCAGGCGGTATCAATCATGCAGCCCATACATGTATTTACAACTTTTCCTTTCAAATCCACGTAGTAGATGCTGTTGTGATTAACAAAATGAAAAATCTCTTAAAAGCATTACGGAATTCAGAGTCGCTGCGTGTCATTAGGTAGCTTCTCAATCAACAAGATGAGAAGTGCCACTAAGAGCAGGCTAGGGGAGGGGAGTAGAAGGCAAAACATAATGTCATTGAAAAAGGATATTCACAGTCAAATAGGTTGACAACCACTGAGCTACAGTAAGAAATCAATAAAAGCACGCAAAATTTTGTGACTTCTGCATATTTCCTTTTTCTGGGGAAAGGCGTCGGGTGTTCATCAGCCTCTGGAGCAAGTCTGTGACCCAGATAAGATCCAAAACCACTGTTCTGGAAAGATGAGAAGGTCAACAGTTTCCAGAAGTCCCAATAAGCCCCATCTCCACCCCCAGGTAATGGTAACATTAGCTTCTCTTTGTTTCATCCCTACTAGGTGACAGAGATCATGCTAAGTGCTCTGCAGAGGCATCATAGTCCCTAAAAGAGATGAGATGAGGAAATGAAGGCAGAAAAGAAGGAAGTCACTTACCATAAGCTTATTCTGGGTGGAGCCAGGGCTCAAACTCAGGTACCTGTGACCGGCACTTGTGTTCTCCTACTACGCTGTGTTGTCCACAAAACCCAAGGCCCGTTGAGGGCTGAAACCCAACGTCTGTTCCAAACCATGTGGCTTCCTTGAAGGAGAGCAGAGCTGATGAGGTGGCATGGAATAGAGGGACACAGGAAGAGACCTAATGCCCTAGATACACCACTCCTCTCCTGCCAGCAAGATGAACAGCCATAGATGGGAGAAAAGCCAATTTCCCTTTAAAAAGGGGGAAAAAAAACCAAACCCAGAGAAGTGAGATTATTCATTCACATTTTAAAAAAATACCTTTTGAAATTTTTAGCAGCAAAATTAGCTGTTGAGCTAAATTCTCTCCTCTTTTAGTTAAACTCAATTAAAGAAAATACTCTCTATTATTTTTCCATTTTAGCATTTTCTGCAACAAGGACCACAATATCAGGCATGTACAAAATAAATCCTCAGAGAAGGCAACACAGCCCGCGCCTCTGAATTCCTAGGACATTGGGCAGGTGGGCCAAATGGGGACCGAAGCAGATGAATCTTTGGTCTCGTAGAGGTGACCCACAACTGTAAGCTATATGCAAGGGAAAGGGGTGGGCTGCCCGAAACCTCTACTAGCTTCTTTCCTTTCTAAGGCACTGAGGGGAAATCCTCCCGCAGTGTTCCCACTTATTCCTGGGCCACAGTGGCCTGTGCCTGGGGTCCCCCTTCCGTCTGCCCAAGGTCCCCAAGCCGACCCTCCCCACTCCATGCTCCTCCGCTCCCTCACCCTCCTGTCTTGTGGTTCCTGCCTCCTCTCTCTCTTGGGGTGTTGACACCTACCTGCTCATTTAAGATGCATCCTCTGGGGTTTCTGGAATCAGAGAGGACATTTCACTTAAAGAAGCAGCCCCCCACCTCCTCCAGTACCCCAATCTCAGCCCTGTAGGTTTGGAGGCTGTAAGGGGCTGTGCTTAGCTGTCCTTTTGAGTGACCAGAAGGATGAGGTGGGGGGACCAGCAGCTACCTTCACTCTGGCACATTTGAAGTCAAACAAAATAATACCTTTCATCTTATATCTCGCTTCACTCCAAAGATTCTGTTGGCCTTAAAATATTTATGTCAAGAGCCACTCTCATCACAAATTTTGGCATCCTAGAGAAGAGTTTCTTTCTTCTTTTTCTCGTCGACCAAAAAATGATGTGTGGCGGAGAGAAGTCATGTTCACCAAATAGCTACGATTCCTCTGTGGTTCCCAGGAGTCCCTGTGGCAGGTGTGGCAATTGAAATGGGAAGTAAAGAGACGTGTGATACTTCTGTGTGATCCTTCTTGGCCACAGTGGTGACAGCGGATGTGTTTTCCCCTCCTCTCCCTTTCCCTGATGAAATGACGTTGGAGGCCACACGTTCCAGAGGGCATGGCTACCCAACGGGAGCTACCAGGGCCTCTGAGTCACTACTTAGAGGAGGGCAGCTCTGGAGAGTCACCAACCATTACGCAGTGGGTGGTAAAGGCAAAATGAATGTTTTCTGAGTCAGCCCCTGAGGTGTCGGCCTGTTTGTTACCGCAGCATGGTCCATTCTAACACAGTACCCAAACGGTACCAAGGAGGGCTGCCCGTGCTTCCTCCGTGCCAGCTGGGCTTGGTGGGCATATGAGCCCACAGCTGCCACAGCTGCCACAACAGCAGGCGGTTATTACTAGCCTTCTCTCTCCGGTGCTGCAATCAGAGGGGCTCAGCTCCTCTCTCTGACTCTTTGTTCCCCGTTTCATGGTCTCAAGGCAGAGATAACCTGATTGGCCCCATCAGAGTCAGACAGGGCATGGAGCAGGGTCGTGGAGCATGGGCATGGCCACAGGGGGCCCATCCAAGAGGGGGGCAAATGACTGTGAGATGGGCAGCCACCTCAGTCGTTGTTGCTGGCAGCCCTGCATATCCAGCTCTCCTGATGCATCTTGAAAGCCAACTGTGATTAACAACCAAATCCAAACAGAGCAGGGGCGATGTGCACGAGGTTGAGGAGAAAGAGGACGGGTGGGAGGCTGAGGAAAAGAAGGGACTAGAGGGGAAGAAAGAAGGGTCCAAAGAAACGAGAGGAAGTGAGCAAGGAAGGAGTGGTGGCTGGGGTGGAAAAGGAGCCGCTTCATAGAGTTGAGAGGAATCTGCAAGGTGGCAGCAACCCAATCAGAGGCACTGGAAAACAAGCACAATTTTCTGAGGAAACTTGATATCCCTTGTCTTCGGTTCGCAACACTTAAAAAATAACAATGCTGGGGCTGGCCCCGTGGCCGAGTGGTTAAGTTCGCGCACTCCGCTGCAGGCGGCCCAGTGTTTCGTTGGTTCGAATCCTGGGCGCGGACATGGCACCGCACATCAGACCATGCTGCGGCAGCGTCCCACATGCCACAACTAGAAGAACCCACAACGAAGAATACACAACTATGTACCGGGGGGCGTTGGGGAGAAAAAGGAAAAAATAAAAAAATAAAAATAACAATGCTGCACGATATATATGTATAAGTAGAGGCACACGCACATTGTGGTGACCTCCTTCTGGAAGAACTGGACCGGGTCCTGCCCCTCAGCCCACCCATCCTGGGCTGCCCTGGAAACTGGCCTGTGCCGGAGTCAGCCAGCCAGCGGCCCAGCAGCAGCAGGCTTCCTGCCAGCAAGCCATTCGCGGAATAACTTCAGCATCTTCCTTCTCTGCTTGTCCCCTTGGGGACTCCAGTTTACCTGGTTTGGGTCATTCCGCACAGCCAGGAAGCGACAAGTTCACCAGTTTTCTGCTTCACATTGCATTTGTGCTCAAATTGCAAGGGTTCCAAGTGCCCGTGCCTTGCCCAACCAGGCACTTACCCCCATCAGAGCATCACCTGTCACCAAAGAGATTTTCATATGTGTCTGCGAAGGAGTCCGAAGCTGTCTTACCCACAGACCAGCATTCCTGTCAGTCTTCTCCTCCACCTGCCACCTGAGGAGGCGTCTCTGCAGAGGAGAAGCCCAGTGTCCCTGTTCTCCCCAAACTTACAATCTGCAGGGTGTCAGGACTGCCCTGGCTTCCGAGTCCCTGCAGGGGAACCACAGCCTCCTCTCAACCCAGCCGCTCCAGGGCCTCCCTGGAGCCTCTCAGGCTTCTCCAGGCCATCTGTCCGCTTTTGACTTACGCCCTTCAACACGAGGGTGGAAACGACGCTCAAAGGGCAGCTGGGGAAGACTCCCACTCCCCGTCTCTCTTCTGCATCTTCTTGCCCCTAGAACCCTCAATTAAAATGCCTTCTCCCACCTCCAACCCTGGGTTACCTCCTGGTCCATCAATACGCTGGGGGTGGGGGAGGCTGGGTTTGTCTACACTGTCAGCCTCAGAGTCCCAGCTCAGCCAAACTAAAATGCCCCGACTGAGATGCTCAGAACCGCAGCCTGCACACGGAGGGGACGTTAGGTGCAGGCGACCCAAGACGACAGCGAAAGATGTAAAGATTTTGGAAAGTGCACTACACCAATAGAACTGGAAACAATATATGATGGAAGACATGACAAGTCACCCACACCCGCCGGAAAGGACTCAGTTCTTGGTATAAAGAGGAAGAGTAGAGAATGGCCCAGGCCTAGGAGCAGCTCAATCCGACGGATTCCAGGAGTCTCTTTAAATTCTGGCTCTCCCCTTTGTACCTCTGATGGCTGCTCTGCCTTCAACTGTGAGCCACTGTATCTGGGACCTGGAGAAAACAGCTGTTCACAGTTCTAGTGACGGGGACAAATTTCCACTTAATCCACCTAAATAAATCTGTACAAGGGAGCAAACAAGAGGGAGAAAAGCTCCCTTACCTACTGGAAGTACTTGACAGTCCTCCCGCTCACACACAAAGATTTGCCACTCTAAGCTTGGGGTGGGCTGGGCAGAGGGAAGACAGGAGTCAGATCCACCTGCCCATCACACATGCACGTACACACACGGACACACTCACACACACATACACACACACACGCACGTACACACACTCACACTGACACATACACACACACACAGACACATGCACATGCACACACGGACACACTCACACACATACACACACACATGCACGTACACACACGGACACACTCACACACACGGACACACACACATGCACGTACACACGCGGACACACTCACACACACACACACGCACGTACACACACTCACACTGACACATACACACACACACAGACACATGCACGTACACACACGGACACACTCACACACACACACACATGCACGTACACACACGGACACACTCACACACACACACACACAGACACACACGGACACACTCACACACACACACACACACGCACGTACACACACGGACACACTCACACACACACACACACAGACACACACGGACACACTCACACACACACACACATGCACGTACACACACGGACACACTCACACACACACACACACATGCACGTACACACGCGGACACACTCACACACACACACACACATGCACGTACACACGCGGACACACTCACACACACACACACGCACGTGGACACACTCACACACACACACACACATGCACGTACACACGCGGACACACTCACACACACACACACGCACGTGGACACACTCACACACACACACACACATGCACGTACACACGCGGACACACTCACACACACACACACGCACGTGGACACACTCACACACACACACACGCACACACGCACGTACACACACGGACACACTCACACACACACACACACACGCACGTACACACACGGACACACTCACACACACATACACACACACATGCACGTACACACACGGACACACTCACACACACACACACACACACACACTCACACACGGACACACACACACACACACACACATGCACGTACACACACGGACACACTCACACACACACACACGCACGTACACACACGGACACACACACACACACACACACACTCACACACGGACACACACACACACACACACACATGCACGTACACACACGGACACACTCACACACACACACACGCACGTACACACACGGACACACACACACACACACACACACACGCACGTACACACACGGACACACTCACACACACACACACATGCACGTACACACACGGACACACTCACACACACACACACATGCACGTACACACACGGACACACACACTCACACACACACGGACACACACACACACACATACACACGCACGTACACACACGGACACACTCACACACACACACATGCACGTACACACACGGACACACACACTCACACACACACGGACACACTCACACACACACACACGCACGTACACACACGGACACACTCACACTCACACACACACACGCACGTACACACACTCACACACACACACACACACACACAGACACACACGGACACACTCACACACACACACACACACATGCACGTACACACACGGACACACTCACACACACACACACACACGCACGTACACACACTCACACTGACACATACACACACACACACAGACACATGCACGTACACACACGGACACACTCACACACACACACACACGCACGTACACACACGGACACACTCACACTCACACACACATACACATGCATGTGCACGCACACTCTCAGAGGCATGGGCATGTGGGGAGCAATCATGGAGTGGCTGAATGCCGTATAAAATCATGAAGAAGTGGGGGCCAGCCCAGTGGCATGGGGCTGCTCTTGGCGCGCTCCACTTCAGCAGCCCAGGTTCATGGGTTTGGATCCCAGGTGCCAACCTACACCGTATGTCAAGCCATGCTGTGGAGGCGTCCTGCATACAAAATAGAATAAGATGGGCACAGATGCTAGCTCAGAGCCAATCTTCCTCACCAAAAAAAAAAAAAAAATCACAAAGAGGCAATGAGGGCCTCTCTTTCTTTGGGTGGACCACCCTTCCAGGTCATCAGAAAAGAGAAGCTCATCTTGCCCCAAAAGAGGGAGACAAGAGGATGCCTCACAGGGCTGTGGCCCCACTGAGGATCTGTGTCTTGCTGAGGTTTCCTCCGGAAGAAAACCAAGAGCACAAGGCTCATTCAGCCTTCTCCCCGGGGTCTCTGGGAGTTTAACCCCTCTGTAGGTGGGGGCAAAGGGAACCCCCACCAGGTCCCCGCAGAAGCCTTGAGCAGAGCCACACCCCACACATCTGTTCTCCCTGAGCACAGACCCAGCCCTGGAGACAGCCACACCTATCAAACCAGCTTCCATCACCTCTTGTCCTCCCAACTCCCCTGCGGGGCCCCTTATTTCTGAGTTTCAGAACAGGCTTCACACGGATTTTTTCCCAACAGCAAAAAAGAAAAGGAAAAGAAGATACCCTCATTGGCTCAAAGTGAGGAAACCTCAGTGGCTGAGAAAACAGTCAGCAACACGGCAGCGGGGGTCGTTTGAGAGCAGACAGTGGATTTCCCTGCCCCCGAGAGGGCAAGGGCCTTCTTCACAAATCGCCACAACCTTGTGGGTGTCCCCTTCAGCTGATGCTGGGCACCCTGCCCTTTCCCCTCTGGACGCCCCCTCCTTCCTTGATTGCATAATGAGAGGCCGAAATTGTGTTTCCAAACTGCTTTGCTGCATTTTTCCTAAACACAAAGGATGTGTGTCCAGATCCCTTGATGAAACAAGAAGCTGTTCACACTTAGCCCAGCAGCACTAAAACATGCCCAGTGAGGACAGCAGGAGCCACGCCTTTCCCGGGGCGGGGACCAGCCCTGACCACACTTGCCCTGGAAGAGACGAGTGGAGCCAAGTTCCTGATGCGTGTGTGGGGCTGGGGGCGGAGAACCCTGCTGGGGCTCCTCCATGTGCAGTCCCCTTGGGCAGGGTCCTGATCCAGCAGCCGGTTCAGGCGTGGATGAGCCCTGCTCACTTCTGGAAGACCCCTGACAGATCCCCCGCCCATCTTGGCTGTGGGGAAGCCTGCCTGCAAAACACACAAATCAGCTGCTGATTTAGATTCAAAGTGAGGGGTGGAGCTGGGCGCCAGCGCTGGGGAGAGGGGCGGATGGGAGGGCTGTTCATGGTGCTGGATAGAGAGGGGCTTGCTGGCGCAGCACAAGGCGAGGCCCCAAAGTCATCCTCAGGGCCCTCCATCGCCCCCACCAGAGATGAGTGCTGAAAGCTCCCCACAGGGCCCTGCGAGGTCTGTTCCAAAAGCAATTTAAAGGGCCAAAGGAATTGACTTTCTATTGGCTTCCTTGAGGGCCAGCTTCATTCCCTCCACCCTTGGTCATCTGCACAGGCACTGCCTAACTCAGCGAGGCAGGAGCAACCAGCACGGTCCCCAGCCGTTCCTCCCGCACCGTCTATTACGGCAACCAGTGTTTGAGGTCAGGACAACCACCTCCTGAGAGCTGTTAGCAAGGGCCTGCGCTTCTTCGTACCCTTCATTGACCCCGGGGATACAGTCTGCAAACACACTTCCAGGTGCTAATGGCTTTAATTAAGAAGGTCTGCCTTCTTAAATGGACCCTTGAAGACGAGAGGCTCTCGCAAAATACAAATTGGGAGTCCTGAGCAATTCTCCACCAGTTCCCAGACCCTGTTCTCGGTGCAGTGAGGGGACCAGAGATCAATCAGATGACATCCGTGACTCTCCCGCTCACCCTTTAGTGGACAAAAGATGAGAGCTGACAAGTGACTATGAAATAAGCAGGTCACAGTAGGCGCTACTAAAGGTAAAAACATTCTACTATTGGCCGTGTGGTTAAGATGCTTTCAAGAGGGGGTCACTAGAGCTAGACTCAGGCCAGTAAAGGTGGAGGAGACAAGAGGGAAGGACAGGGTGAAAGCAAGGTCACAGGAGAATTGATGCTGCTGGTCTGGGGACCACACTTTGAGTACCACGTATTAGAGAGTACTCTGACTATAAGTGAGAAAAACTCATCACTGAGGGTCTTAAGCAAAGAAAATTATGAGCAAGTCATTAGCTCACTACAACTGAAAATTTCATAGCAAGTCTTGGCTTCAGGCACAGCTGGATCTAGGGGCTTAAAAAAATGTCATCGACTCTTAGGCACTTTCTTTCTCCATTTCCAAGCTCCATTTTCTCCTCTGTTGGTTTCATCCTCAGGTAAGCTTTCTGAAATACCTAGTACCCCCAGCATTTCAAACTTATAATATTATTATAGCCAGCAATCTCAGAAAAAAGGGAGCTTTGCTGTCTCAACAGTCCCAAAGAATTCCCAGAACTGGATTTCTTGTGCTCTGACATAGGTCAGACGCTCATACCTTGCCCAACTGAGAAGATGGAATTGGCCAGGCAAAGGTCATGTACACACAATCTTCTGGACTAAAACTGGGGTGTGAGTGAGTCCGCTCAAACTAATGAAATGCTCTTAAAACCAACCAACAAACAAAAGCAGAATAAATGTGTGGCACATAAAAACAGCTAAGGTACTTCAGGTAGATACTGACTGGTCAGAAAAGCTGCCAACCCAGGGAATTCAGATGCCATTAACATGATCCACAAAAGCTTTAAAAAGTCCTATCTTATATGAGGCACTATTCAAAGACCCCAGGATATAGACCTATGTGGCACTCATTTATGACATTGTTTCCCAAAACGTGTTCCTGAGAACGCTAGAGCTACAAAGTTTTAAGATGTTTCTATAACAAAGAGGGGTATATCACTGGCCATATCAAGTCAAACCGATTACTATGGGGCTTCTCAGGCACCTTGTAAACGTCAGTGAGCATTGGGAATCTTCAAGGCGGGCCTGTGATGGGCAGCATATCCCAATAGAAGCCCGCCCAGTTTCCAACCCCCCCCCCCCCCGCCACCCCAGGAAGTCCCTCTTGGGGCTCTTGTTCTGCAGACCACACTTTGGAAAATGTACCTTTAGGATGATTCATCTGGTGGTAGATGGGGCCTTGGATTGGAAGGAAGAATTAGGAAAGAAAGGCCTCTGAGCCCTGGCTTTCTTTAGCTCCTTCCAGCTGCCTTGCTCTGCAGGGTCAGCCCTCCCCATCCCCCATCCCCTCTACACACACACTTCCTGAGCCTGAAGGGACCGGGATAGCAGAGGGAGTCCACACTGACAGCAGCTCAGCAAGTCCCGCTCTGCCCGGATGACCACAGGTTGGTCCAGCGTCCCAGGATGGTGCCGCGTCTGTTTCCCCGGCTGCAGCGCAGCTCCCAGAAGCCACGTCCTGGCCCCTAGGCTGTCCAGCGGTGGCCCTGCTTCCCGGTGGAGACACAGCCAGTCCCGCCCCAAGGGGCTGGATTCTATAACTCCGATTTCCACTCATTGACTGGGAGGGTGCACATTTGTTTCCAACCCCAGGGTATCCCGGCAGAAAGGAGAATGTGAGCCGGGATCAGTGCAGAGACCAGCCTGGGGAGACTGACGCCAAGCACAGGGGCATCAGAACAGCAAGTGGAGGAGCTGTGAGCTTTGGAAGCAGGGCAATGTGGTGTTTCACATTTGCGAGTCTCTGTTTACCCATCTGTAATAATAATAATAATAATAATATGGACTTTAGTGGGTCCTCCATATGGCTGGTCATCACCTGGGAAATCGTTTAGAGAAAATAGTTTTCTGGGTCTCACTTGAGTCAGAATCTCAGGGAGGGGGATGTGGGTGGGAGGTGGGCACGTGCTGAGAAGGCCTTCCCAGATGGAAACACTAATGCCATGTCTCCCAAAGCCGCCTGGTCACAGGGATCATCTGAGCACTTGGTGGAAGTACTGATACTCTGGCATCTTCCGTAGAGGCTTTGATCCTGGGGATTTGGGGTGGGATCTAAGAATCGATTTTTGTCACTAGCCCCTGGTGATTCTTGCACAAGCATCCTCTGCTTTCGGAAAGTTAGCTTCATGCCACTTCGGTTTTACGAAAGACCTACAGTCGATAATCAAAAGAAATCCAAAGAGGATGTTCGCTTTTGCGAAAAAAGGTGAAAAGCGAAAATTAGCTTTCAGCATTTCTTTTGCAGCCAGTGGTTATAGAGGCTCCACCAAGTAGCGCCCCCAAGTGCCTTCGCCGGGAACTACACTCAACTTGTCAGCATCAAGCTGCCATAGCTTTCACCTGTGTCTGCGAGCATCTGCGCTTTATCTCCATTTATTTTGTGCATCCGTTAGCAAGATGTGTCCTAGGGTAATTGCTTCCTCTCTTCACCTCGTTTCAGCTAAGAAAGGTTTCCTAGGAACACTCCACTTTCAGATAGCGGGGGAAACCTGTAATCAGGTAGAGTTTGGGAAACACATCTGTAAGCTACTTCAGGGGTCTTAACCCCGGCTGTATGTTAGAATCACTGGAGGAGTTTTAAAAATGCCCAATTCCCAGGCCTGACCAGAATAATCTCCAGGAATGGAGCCCAGGCCTCAGTCTTCTTTTTTTTTTTGGTGAAGAAGATTCTTCCTGACCTAACATCCATTGCCAATCTTCCTCTGGTTTTGCTTGAGAAAGATTAGCTCTGAGCTAACGTCTGTGCCAGTCTTCCTCTGTTTTGCACGTGGGACACCTCCACAGCATGGTTGATGAGTGAAGTATGTCAGCACCAGGGATCCGAACCCTCGAACCCAGGCCACTGAAGCGGAGTGTGGGGAATTTTGAACCTCTCAGCCACTGATGGTTGTAGAAAAAGATGTGGACCCTCCCAGTGATGCTGGGCCCCCAGGCAGCAGTCTTTTTTCAAGTTCCCTGTGTTGCTGGAGCAAGCCACTGTTCCACATCCTGAGATTGGCCGGGGGCTTCAATGAGCTCATACAGACAGTGCAATTAGTGCAACAGTACCAAACACCCCATAAATATGTGATCATTAGTTCATGTAATGTGAACGGTGTGAAAATGAAATAAAAGGGTCTTAAATTTTTTAATTCAAAAGCTTTGGGGTTTTCTTTAATAATTCAAATATGCAGTAGCGAGAGGAATATTACAAGCATTCATATGCTCACTACCCAGAATGTTAAAATATCAAACTTTTGCCATATTTTCCTCAGATACAGTTCAGATTTCTTATACTTCTCCTTCCCTACCTGGAGGCAACTTTTCTGCTGAAATTTGTTTCCATCCTTCTGGTTCTTTCTAGAAATATTTCTACACACCTGTACTTACCCATAAACCATATGCACTATCATTTTGTGTGTTTTATAAATGAACATAAATGATAGTATATTCTGGCTATCATACTGAAACTTTCTTTTGAGTTGATATTTTTGTGAAATTCACCCATATTGAGGGATATAGATTAATTTCATTTATTACAATCACTGTTAAATCTATCACATGAATATGCCACGCTGTGTATCCATGTCGTCATTGATGGCAATTGTTTCCAACTGTAAACTGCTGAAACATTGCTACAATGGAAATCCTCATACGCATCCACCCGTGAACGAGAGGGAACATTTCTGTCTGGCCTGTTCCTAGAAGTGTAAAGTTTGAGTCTTGTGCATCAACCCCTTCACTAAGTATTGACGCTTGTTTGCAAAAGTGGCTGTCACAAATGTCCTATCCCCTGGCGATGTACGGCAGATCCACTTCCTCACATCCCCACCAACGTTTGGTATTGTTAATGTTGTACTCAACAGAAACAAACTCCGGTTGACTCAAGTAGGAGAAAAATATTTAAAGGACTTTGATTAGTTGACAGAACTGCATACTGTGAGAGCTGGGGACCAGGTTCATGGCCACTCAGCTTAACATGCAAATGCAGTCCTGTAAGGATGTCATTATCAGGCTGCCACCAACTCCAAGAGCCACTCATCATAGCTATACCACCTACACTCTAACGTTATATAGTAGAGGCCCCTGTCATCACCCCCAGGGGGACTCAGCAGCCTGTTGTCCCATTGCCATCACTACTCATGGCAGGAATTACTCATAATCGGTAGCGTCTGACCAGTGGAGTGTGTGTCATGTGCCCCAAGCCCTACATGCAAGGGAAGCTGGGACCTAACGTTTTCAGCTTCTTAGAGGAAGGTGAGCTTTACCTCAAAAGGTGGGGGAAATCCCCAAACATAGGAAGAGGGTTTAGATGCTGGATGGACCAGATTGACAACTATCCATCACACGGATGCTCTGAGGAGTATGAAAGGTATACCTTTAGTTTAGTTTGCATTTCCTTATTGAAATGGATTTTGAACATCTTTTTCTTTTTTCTTTTCTTTTTTTTTTTTTTTTTTTGAGGAAGATTAGCCCTGAGCTAACATATGCCGGCAATCCTCCTCTTTTTGCGGAGGAAGACTGGCCCTGAGCTACTATCTGTGCCCATCTTCTTCTACTTTGTATGTGGGACGCCTACCACAACATGGCTTGACATGCTGCACCTGGGATCGGAACCAGTGAACCCAGGGCCGCCGAAGTGGAAAGCACAAACTTAACCGCTGTGCCACTGGGCTCGCCCCATCTTTTTTCATATTTTTATTGGCCATTTGAGTTTCTTCTTCTGCAGAACGTTCTTCATATACTTTGTCTATATTTTCACTTAGTTGCTTGCTATTTCATATTGATATGTAGTCATTCGCATATTCTGGATAATTATCTTTTGTCAGTTATATGTGGCAAATATATTCTTCTGTTGCTTGTATTTTCACTATACTTTACGGCATCTTTTGTTATGCAGGAGTTTTTAATTTTAATGTTGTTAAATGTATTGGTAAATTCCTTTAAGAATTGTGCTTTTTGGTCCTGCTTAAGAAATTTTTTCATAAGATCTGAGAGGTATTCTCCTATATTGTCTCTAAAAATTTTATTAAAGTTTTCATGTTTAGATTTAGGTCTTTAATTCATCTGGAATTTATTTGGGCAGATGGGGTAAGAGAGAGACTTAAATTCACATACATATATATTTTTTTCTATATAGAGCAGATTTCTTTTTCCCCACTGATTTGTAATGGCAATTCCATCTTCCATGGTGCTAAGAAGTTTGTTCTGTCAGGTTGTAAGGCCTTAATTAGAGAGCTGCGCTGCCAACTTTGGTAGCCATGAGCCACACGTGGTTACTTAAATTTAAATTGATTGAAATTAAATAATACTAAGAATTTTATTTGTTAATCTCACAAGCCACATTTCAAGTGCTCAATAGCCACATGTGGCCAGTGGCTACCATATTGGAAAGCTTAGAGTTTGAATATTTCCGTAATCATAGAAAATTCTATCGGATTTGTCTATAATATTGGCTATTTTGCTCAACTCGGGTCCTACTACACACTTAAAAAATTACTATGGCTTTGTAAATATTGAAACTGGATAGGGCAAATCCTCTTACAAATTTCCCTTCCTTATTACACTTCAAAATTGCCTTAGTCTTCTTAGACATATATACTTCAAAGTGAATTTTAAAATCAATTTATAAAGTTCTATAAAAAGTCCTATGTGAATTTTGTTTAGAATTTTATTGAATTCATAGCTTATTATCTGAAGAATTCACATTTTTATGATATCGTGCCTTCTCATTCATGACGATGGTATATTTCTGGGTTTACTCAGGTTTTTATGTCCTTTAATAAAGTTTTATTTTGTTTTTTATATTTTCAAATTTATTTGTGACTGCCTTTAGGACTTCTTCACCTGGGTTCTTGCATAAGATTGGACAATAATTTTCTTATACAATCCCTGTCTGACTTTCATCCTCTAAAAAGTAAAAAATTTGGGACCGGCCCGGTGGCGCAGCGGTTAAGTTCGCACGTTCCGCTTCTCGGCGGCCCGGGGTTCGCTGGTTCGGATTCCGGGTGCGGACATGGCACTGCTTGGCAGCCATGCTGTAGTAGGCATCCCACGTATAAACTAGAGGAAGATGGGCACGGATGTTAGCTCAGAGCCAGGCTTCCTCAGCAAAAGGAGGAGGACTGGCAGTAGTTAGCTGAGGGCTAATCTTCCTCCAAAAAAAAAAAAAAAAAAAAGTAAAAAATTTATTTGGGAGATTTCTTCCTTTTTTCCCCCTGGAGAAATTTGCGTAAGATAAAGATGATATCTTCCCTGAAAATCTTTAATGACTGTTGTTCAGTTCAGATTTTTCTTTGTCCTCTTGAGTAAATTTTGCAAAATCAAATGAAATTTTTTTAAGATAAAGTAGTTTGCCCATAAGTTTGTAGGCAAAGTAGACATGGTTTGTATCTATGTCTAAAAGACAGAGATGAAAATACCAGAGAAAGGGGGATAAGCAGAGGAGCAAAATCTGAGTAGATTTTGAGAACCAAACCCACTGGTCCAGAGGTCAGCCTTTGAAAGCAGTGCAGCCTCTCTGAGGCAAGAGAAGGAGATCAGCTGGCCCAGCCCACACAGCTGAGGGGAGGTCCCCTTTGGAGCATGACAAGAGGAAGGGGGAGTGACCAGAGCAAGGAGGATCCAGGACTTGCAGGTGTATGAAGGTTAATGTAAACGCTGGGGGTAGAGCATCAAGATCCCACATCAGGGGCCAGCCCGGTGGTGCAGCGGTTAAGTGCGCACGTTCCACTGCTCGGCGGCCTGGGGTTCGCCGGTTCAGATCCCGGGTGTGGACATGGCACTGCTTGGCAAGCCATGCTGTGGCAGGCGTCCCACATGTAAAGTAGAGGAAGATGGGCAGGGATGTGAGCTCAGGGCTGATCGTCCTCAAAAAAAAAAAAGACCCCGCATCGAACAGCCAGCTCTATGAAAGTTCCAATGGTTCTTCTCTGAACATGGTGGTGATTCTGTCCATTTCAGAACTAAATGGCAGAAGCTTTGGAAAATTATTTCAGAGGATAAAATTTGGAAACATCCAAATTCCAATAGGCTTCTAAGTAAAAAGTGGAAACTACACAGATCTATCAGCTTGTTGTCATGCCAATTGATATGTATGGCCTTTGAAGTGAGACTGAAACGGGTTCGAGCCCCAGCTTTGTCGCTAACTAGCTGGGTGATGTTGGGCTAATTACCTAAAGTCTTGGAACCTTAGTCTCTTCATAGGTGAAGAGGGGATAATGTTAGTAACCACTTCATCGGGCTGTTGGGAGAATTAGAGGAGCTGATGCACGCAAGCTGCTTAGCCATCATCTGGCACAAGGTCAACCTGAATTAATGGCAACGATTATTATTATAAATCAGGGCTTAAGTCACCTGGTATTGTCCCTGAGACCTGTTTTACATGTGGAATAGGTGTCCTCACCTGGCAAAAGGTTTAAGTGGAAGAATGAGTAGTTTTTGTGCATTTCCTCATTGAATTAACTTGGGATATTATCTTATTCTCAAGAAGACTCATGGGGCCCTGCTCGATCCCTTCAAATGTTGAGGGACTGCCATGGAGAGGAAGGAGAGCAAGGATTCCCAGTGGCTGGAATTAATGGGAAAAGCTTTGGGAAGGCAGATTTAGCTCCATATCCCTTTCTGAGATGCCGGCCAGTTCCCCAGGCTCCATTCCCTTCCTCTTCTGTGGTCCTCTGGGGCTTTCAATTCTTCTCATCCTTCTCCAGGGTCACAGTACACTCTCTCCCTGAGAGTTCTTTAGCCAGACCCTGAGGCCATCCACAGAGTGGGACTTGGTATCCTCAGTTCTCTATTTCTTCCCAGCCCTTACAGACAAGACCATAAATCCTTTCAGTTTAAAGGGTTTTATAGACAACTCACTTTAGGAAATAGACAGAGCAAGGTTCCAGGGCCCCAGCATCTTATAAAGCTATGCAGACCTGGCCCTTTGTCTCTGAGTAAGATGGTAACTAGTGGCCTTTTTGGCTGCCTGATTAGCACTTTCATTCCTGGGAATGGATTTCATGAGAGCATCCCCGCCTTCCTCCATGAAAAGCTATCTTCTTAGTTAATAAGTCTAAAAGGGCCATCAGACAGAGCAATGGGTGTCCTCTGGCGTTTAGGTGAGTAATTTGCCTCTCTGAGCCCTCCAAGCTGGATGGCCACTTGTCTCTGGGCCTCTGCACTTCTTGTGCATTTTCTTATACCCCCCTAGTGCATCAGAGTCCTCCTTGTCAGTTTTCCTGAGCGATGGAGGAGCAAGAGCCATCCACATGGAGTGAGACTGGACAATTTTCCAGAGTTGAAATAAAAGAAGGTGGAATAAAGGAAGACTGCTGACTGCTGTTGTCCCTAAGCCATGTGACTCCATCCCCAGCCCTCCAGCCACTGGGTGTGCAGGAACTGGAGAAATTGGCCCCTAAAAACACAGCACAGCCATCCAGTAGAGACTGTGTACAGTGATTTAAAGCTTTTCTGGAATAAATTTTATTCTTAACGGGAAACCACTGGGGCCACCAGTGCTGACGACTCAGCTCTGAGGCTCTGTTGCCATGGGCCGGTGACTGTTCTGGCTGGAATGTGAGCCTCCACCATAGGACCTTCCCAGAGAAGTGTAGATTGGACCTGGTCATGATCCTTGGGCTGTTTGTATCTGTAAAGATGGTTTAAGTTTGTCCTTGGACTCAGAATGTCTTCTTGGTTTCAAACTAAATTTGTTTTGGATCTTCAATCTCCATTCCTGACTAGCTAGGAATATTGATGTCTAGATTCTTTGAATCTGACCCCAAAAGGTCAAGGATCCCTGCCTTCTTGATATATACACTTGGAGAACTCTCTCATAGGCACAGGGTCTATGCAAATCTAGTCTTCCTTGTAGAATAGACAGGAAACGTGTACGCTATCTCGGGTAGAAAAGGCAGCCTTGTTCCTTCTGGGGTTAATTTTGAAGGATGTGTAAATTACCCAGCTCTGCAAGAAATGTGTTATAGTTCTGAAAATCCCCAGTGGGTCCTGGGATTTTAACTGCTAAAAATAATCTCAATTGTCCCTTGGGAGATGTAGGTACTGGACTAAATGGCAACGAATGAAGCAGCCCTTGCATATGGTGTCTGGTGAACTTATCTGGAGAGATATGCCCCCCATTTGGAAAACACCCATCCACAATGGAGAGAGAAATAAAAATAAAGGGCCTCTTATAAAATTATTACCTTGTCATTTAAGTCAACAGCAGTGATGCCATGATAGAAACCAGCAGTTGTGTCACATTGTTTTATCACTCTAATTACATCAAGAACACAGTAACTGTCTGGCAGAGATAAGATTAAGGGAAGCACAACCCTTCTGAAATTTCCAATAGACAGCACCTGGATTTATGGACTGATTTTATGTTTGGACATTAAGTTCAATTACTTTTCTTTAGCTCTGAAGAGTTCTGTCGCCAGAGAAATAGCATCTGGTTGATCCCTCATCACCCCAGCGCCACTCCCACCCTCTGACCCTGTGCTGATCTGCCCGGAAGATGCAGAGGCTCACTCTGTGAGACAGAGGCTGTTTCCCTCTCCTCTGCCTTCTCCTCCTCTTTTCCATCTCCACAGAGTCTGAGCAGACGAGTCAGAACCCTTCTGCTGACTGAGGACCAAAAGACAACAGAATCGTGACTGTCGGTGGTGGGAGGACCCATTAGAGTCATCTAATCTGGCCCCTTTACTCTACAATAGGGGAAACTGAGGCTCAGAGGGTAGGTGATTGCCCAAGGGCACACAGCTGGAATGGCAACCAGAGCCTAGATTTCCAGTCTTATAGGAAAATGCTAGGCTCACTTTTGCTTCTCACACCAAACCTTTGCCCCTCCTTGACTCATGCTCACATGAGTTCAGCCATCCCTACCCCAGAATTTGTGTTTGCCTTCAAGAGAAGTGCAGGTCTTGGGCTTACAATCTCTGCTCCCTTTTTCCTCCTCCCAGTGGTCTTCTCCGCTCTTCTCTTCCTTTCCTCTTCCTTTCTTTGAGGTGAAGAAGGCGGGGGTGGTAGATTTGGGCTGCTGTGGCTCCTTCCTTCTTCCAGGGTCTTTATGAAGTTGGAGAGACCAACAAGAATTTGAGAACAGTCCAGTGGCCCAGGGCAGGGCTTCTCCAACCTGGTTGCACAACTGAATTGCCTGGTGAGCTTTTAAAAACACGGATTCTTGGGTCCCTCTTGGGCCTACTAATCAGAATTGCCAGGGGTGAGTTTATATATTTCATGTTTCCTATGGACCTCTTATATGGCCAGCCCAGAACTGATAAACAGACCACAGTTTGGAAACTATGGAGTTTGGAGTGGATAGAACAAAAGTTTTCTATTAAAAAAAAATCACAGCTCTAGCTCATGTATTTTTTGTGACCTTGGGCAAGTTATTTGGCCTTCCTGAGACTCAGTTATCCCATATGAAAAATGGACTTTTTGGTATGGATAAAGCATAGTAGGTACATACAATTGTTACATAACATGTATACAATTGACATAGCTGTGTAGTACCTACCAATAGTACATCTTCAATAAATGGCAACTGTTGGTATCTAGGACACTCTAGGTCTTCGGGTTAGTACCCCGTGGCTGCCCCCACTTCCTCTTCCATGACCAGAGCCCTGATCCTTACTGTGCTCTTTGTGTGGGCTCTGGGCAATGGGGGTCCAGTGCCCTAACTGTGTCTGCTGTCAGTGAAATCATAACTCAATAGGGAAATGGTGCTTCTGACCTCGAAAACAGAATCTTTATGACTGGTCTGTGACGTGCATACAACTTCCTTTCTGTTATATAAGCCCTTAAGCTACTGTGCACAAACAGGACCCTGGACATCACGGCTGGCTTCACCCTGGCTTGGCCCCAGGCCAGTGGGAGCCCAGCTGGGGTTTTGTCATTTAGAAGATCAGCAAACAGAAAAGGGAGCTAGAAAGGAAGGGAAGAGAAATCCTTGGTCCTGGCAAAAGCAACGCTACAGGAGTCTTCATGCCCTCTTGGGAACTTGCATCTACTGCCTGCTCTCTCTTTTCCCTTCCAGCCATTTGATGTCTAGTATATCAAAGGGGACACCATTGCTCATGATTCATTTTTTCTTAACTCATTGCTGTTTGCCTCCTGCATGCATTAGGTCACCAATGACCTCCTAATCACAGTTTCAATGACTTGATCATGATTTCATAGATATAAATTTGTTTCCCAACCCTTGCAAGAAATCGCACATTTTTTTCTAAACTAATTTAACAAACACTTATACAGGGCTTACAATGGGTAAGGCAGTGTTCCGAGTGCTTTTCAAACATTAACTTATTTAATCCACATCACAGCCCTTTGAGGTAGTCTCACTTTTTAGAAGACATCAAGATTCAGAGAGATTAAGTAATCAGCCCAAGGTTGCACTGCTAGGAAAGCAGCAGAGTTGGAATTCAACCCTGGATGTGAATTGATGTTATACTGCTTCTCAGAGTAAAGCCAATTCTGAAGCCTGCCTTGGCAAGGCTGTGGAGACTAGCAGACTATGAATTTATTGGGTTCTTTCTCCCCCTCCGATGGATCATAAAAGAATTCCTGACTTAGATTTCTCTAAAAGATGAGGAAGAAGACTGATCCTTGGTCCAAGGTGGTCACTGTCATTATATTTTCTCCCTCTGCTGCACAATGCCATTGTCAACAGCAGGTTTCCCCTATGCCGGGACGTCAGGCACTCCTGTTTGAGCAGGCTTCAAAGGGGCCCTTCACCACTCTCTTCTCTACTGACCACAAAGGAAGCCCTCTGCAGGCTTCAAGGCTATAACATTTGATGTAGAGTCTGCACGGGCTTCTCAGAGGCAGCCCCCGTCTCTGGCGCTGTGTGTAAGCTAAGATCAGCTCACTGCCACTCACACAATCTCCTTCTGTCCCCTCGATGACAAGGAATCCAAGTTTCCCAAACAGGGTGACCAATTTGTCTCAGTTTGCCCAGAACTTTCCTAGTTTTAACAGTAACAATCCCACATTTCAGGAAACCATTCAGTTCTGGGAAAACTGGAACAGTTGGCCACCCAAATCCCCAAGCATAGATTTGGGAACCGGCTCTCCTTTAATATTCTTTGAGAGATGCAAGATTGGAATGACAGTACATATGATTACTTTTTTGACTGTTCGACTATGTTTCTTTGTACGTCACACCACGGAAAGACAGCCATATATGGACAAATATATGGACAGTCCACACTTGGGTTTGGTTTCAGTCCACACTGTCACTCTCCATCAAATGTTCTTCTACTTCAATTTCTTTCCATTCATTCTCCAAAATTCAGACCATCTCCTACCACACGCTTGTATCCCTCCCTGAATACTCTAATCTGAAGACATTACTTTCCCTCTGAATTCTTCTGGAAAGTAGTATCCTTGCATTTTATTTGTCATTAAATCATTTGTGGTCTTGTGACATCACTTCCACTGATAGAATAAGCCAACATTTACATCTGTCATTTCTATTTAATTTTTACCCAGTTCACATCTTTTCATGCAAAAAAAAAAAAAATTCCTTGACAGGAAGAAATTGTCATATTTGTATTTACCTCTCAAAGCATCTAGATCCCAATACCAATTCATAGAGGACGGGGATCCCTCCCCCCCAAGCAATTCTCCGGACACCAGCTGAGTGTCCTACAATTCAACTCAATTCTCACAGTTTACCCCAGGAAGCATTAGATTCCACAGGTTAAGGATTCAGTCCTGCAAGACTGCCCCTGCTCCCCCAGCTTCAGACTCCAATTGCAAGCCCAGGCTGTTATCTGTGCTTCTGAGCGACCCGCCACAAACTGGAGGTTCCCACAACCCCCTCCAACTCAGGATGCCAAGTGCAAGTCCAGATCGTTGCTTATATTACTGATGGACTGACTATAAATCAGAGGTTCCCCCAACCTCCTCCTCAGGTTCTACTAATTGGCTAGAGCAGCTCACAGAACTCAGGGAAACATTTTACTTACTAGATCACTATTTATTATAAAAGGATGTAATTCAGGAACAGCCAGGAAGAGATACATGGGGCAAGGTATGGGGAAAGGGCATGGAGCTTCATGCCCTCTCCGGAAGCACCACTCTCTCCAAATCTCCAGGTGTTCACCCACCTGGAAGCTCTCCAAATCCTATCCTTTGGGGCTCTTGTGGAGGTTTCATTAAGTAGGCAGGATTGGTTACATCATTGGCCATTGGCGATTGATTCAACCTCCAGTCTCTCTCCCCTCCCCAGAGGTCAAGGGGTGGGACTGAAAGTTCCAACCTTCTAAGCACAGGGTTGTTTCTCCTAGCAACCAGCCCCCATCCTTAGGTGCCTTCCAAAAGTCACCTTGTTAACGTAACAAAAGACAGCTCCATTGCTCTCACCACTTAAGAAATTCCAAGAGTTATAGGAGCTCTGTGCCAGAAACTGGGACAAAGATCAACCATATAGTTCCTATTACAAATCACAATATCACAACCTCCAAGCCAGATACAGAGCCTTGCACATAGTAATTGCTGAGTCACTAGTTGTTTCTTTGTTTTGCATAATTGTTCTTGCTTCTCTGTAAGGAAGCAGTTCTAAGATGGTTGATGCTTAACCGAAGAATCATCTGGAGTACTTAGTACAAAAGCAAGATTGGAACCCTATTCCAGACCTCCTAAACATGACGTCTGATAATACTATGTAGTGGAGTGGTCTTGGCCTTTTAGTCTAACATATCTAGATTCTAATCCAAACTACTACTGACCAGCTGTGTGACTTGGAGCCCATTAATCTCCCCAAGCCTTAGTTTCCTCATCTGAAAGATAATAAAGCAAACCCTCATAGTATTGTGAGGATTAATATTATAATGTAGAGGAGCAGAATTTGCCACCTCAAAATGTGCCTCTTTGGAATGAGGATTCTTTTGGGCTGGTTATTTTTAAAAAACTGCAGACCTGGGAGAAGCTCTGAAAACCAAGTAGAAGTTACCCTTTGTAAGAGACATTTGCATTTGTAAGGGAATCTCCATCTGTAAAGGTGTCTCCCTCTCTGTACCAGGAAGAGGGAGGATGATTCTATCTCCGGAAACTCTTATTGATATGGAAGGCAAGGACTTAAATCTGCATAGTAACTTTATTCTTGTTTATTGTGCTTTTTCTGGTAATCTCCCATAACTGGCTCCGCTCCTCCAACATCCTCCTTTGTCTTTAGCTGAAGATGGTATTTAAGGTGGTGGTTTTGGCCATTCTGCGAGTTACTCAGTTTTCTTGGGTTTCTCCCATGTATACATATTATTAAACTTTGTATGATTTTCTCCTGTCATTCTGTCTCATATCAATTTAATTCTTAGATCAGCCAAAAGAACCCAGAGGGTAGAGGAATTGTCTTTCTCCCTTACAGTGACATGGGTAAAGAGCTTAATACAACATTTGGATTATTATAAGAGATCAATAAATATTATTCACATGTCCATATAACCCATGGACAAAGTTTTGCTTTACATGAGGCAGCACCAAGTTTCCACATAGTTATATACTCAATGAGATTTAAATTCTCCACTCCTGGTGTTACCAGAACATTGGGTTCTTATTGTCCCCCAGGATGGAAATCAAGAGAGGCAGCAAACGACAGTAGAAAAGTGTTGAAGCAAATAATCCATAACCAATCTATAAATGAAAATTGGGGTGAGTTTATTCCAAGCCAAATGTGAGGACCATAGAGCCTGGGGCCTTCCTCCCCAAGGAAGGAAGGGCACCAAAGAAGTAGGGTGTACAGAGTGGTTATATACCCTCCAAAAGCATGTTTCACATATGATTGAAATGTCACTTTTACAATAGTCAGGAGACTGCTCTGTCAGCACAGTGACGGTAGTAGGTCTTCTGTCTCGGTGGACACAGCAGGGTGGCAGTTCTGTTGTCTCGAGCTGGGTGGTCACAGGTGAGTGCAGTAACCAGTTCCTAGCCTAGGGAGAGATGCTTATCCTTAAGGAAATGCCAATGTAGGGGAAGTTGCACCTTTATCTTAAGGCCATTTGTTCTTGTCTTTGGGACATAGCAATTGCTTGAAGCAGATATACAATGTGTGCTCAACAGCCATGTCAGGCCCTTTTGGAAAAACAAAGTCAGGCCAAATTAGGTTTACACCAAATGGCTTCCTCCTATACTCCAATATATCTTATTGCTTGCCATTTCTATTTGTCGAAAGTAAAAGTTGATTAGCTTGTGCACAGGGGAAGCACAAGGGAGCCGGTGCAGAAAGGAAGGGGCAGGTGACCACCTCGTCAGGGAGTGGGACTGTGGGGCTTTTATAAGGCAAAGGCTAGGGAGGAGTGCCTTGTCATGGCAAGTAGAGGTGGGGTTGTGCTTGCACTTATGCTGTTCCACATGCCACCACATGCTTTGCATGTATCATTAGCATGCTAGCTCTCCACCCCTGGGTGTGAATTTTACTATGCTAATGGGGCTAGGGTCACCTTCAGTGGACTCCTGGGTGCTAGGGTGCATGTGTAAACCCAAGAAAGTCCAGAGGCTGCAGAACTTGGATCTTGGTAGTCTCTATCTGATTCTTTTAGCTTGTTGAGGCCATATCTTGTTAGGCCAGGGGCCTTACAGATGGCCCTGCCTCCTTAGACTGCTTCCGGTCTCACTGGGATCACCAAGGCCCAGGTGGTCTCTACACATCTTACTGAAACACCTCACCAAAGAGAAATTTATTAGAATAGCAAGATACATCCTTCTTTTGGTGGCCTTTTCAGCATTTGCCCTATGGGGCCATGAACTCTTTAAAGCAAAAAAGAAAATGGAGTCAAATCTACTGGTCAACAGGAATCACCCAATAGAAAGAACCTGTACTTCAAACACCAGACAACTGAGAATGAGAGTACTTAGCTATTAGTATCCCGGGTCTGTAAAAAAGAAAAAGAAAAAATGACAAGTCTAACACAGAATAGACTCAGAGAGCAATCAACGAGAAACAAGGAAAGAAGGGAATGAAGAAAGAGGAGGAGGAGGAAGAGGATAATTCAGATAAGAATCAGAAAACATTATCCTGGGTGAGGGTTTCCACATCTATGTGGTAAGAATGGCATCTGTAATTAACACCAGATCTACATTTTAACTATATCTGTACTTTACATGTTGTTTGCTATATATTTTTTTGCCTATGTTAACTGTTAACACATTTTCCTAATTCATTCTATAGCATACAGATTTTTCTCAGTTAATCTTTTTGTTGTTAAAAAGCCCTTAGTTAAAATAATTACCTTCCAAAGAACACTGTATGCACATCCCTCTTATTAGCTCTTCTCACCTGGTTATTTATATACAGATCTAGCTCCTCTGTTCAACTTGGGAAAATCAGGAAGGCAGAGTTTCATTCATCTTTGTGTCCCCAAACTCAGCACAGACTTTGGCACATAGTAGGGACTTGATGTTGTTGTATCGGATTTACTTGAGTTCAAAAAGATGTCTGAACATTACAGTCAATCTTCTGGCACCCAGAGTGATCGGACAAGGAGGAGATCTCGTTTGCAGTTGAGGATCTGATCAGTCCTCCCTTTCAGAAGATGCCATAAAAAGACCAAAGAGAGAGTGACAAAGTTCACCAATGATGTAAGTCTTCTGTGAGATTCTGTGCAGTTCAGACTCTCTGACAACCTACACCCTCAGGGTGAAAAAAACCAGTCAGGAGACTTTCAGTGGCTGCAAGTTTCTAGCCTTTGGCCTCCCCATGGGTTAATGTCTTGGATGCTGTCTTCGTTCGTTTTTTATAAAGTCACAAAACTGAAATTCCTGTGGATCCCAGAGAAAATCTTTGCCTCTTACAACTTTTGCAACCCTGGGCAAATTACTTAATGTTAATTACTTAATTCCCTGTTAAAAGGGAATTAGACTCATACCTACTCATCAAATTTTGGTGAGAATCAAGAAATATAAAGAATGTGAAGGTTTTAGCAAAATCCTGGCCCATAGTAAGTGTTCAATGAATTGAAGAAGAAGAGGAAGAGGAAGGGGTGGCTGGAAGGATTAAATGAGGCCATAATTTGTAAATTGCCCTGCTCAGGCTCTGGCAGTAGCAGGTCCTTGGTAAATGGTAGTTCCCTTCCAGCCACTGTGGGTACTCAGTGAAGTCCTGTTGAATTGCTGAATAGTCATCCTTCAATCAATCAATACCGGAACGGATGAATATTTGACTTGGAATTAAGCAGCTCTATTTCAGACAGTTTTCTGAGTAAGCACATCTAGGCTCCTTTTTTGTTGTCGTTGTTATTCTCTCCTTTAGCTCTTCACTGCTCTTTTGACCTTACTGAGTGAAACTTTCAGACTCTCTTCTCAATGTTCTATGGTTGAGCCTCTCTGACAGCTTGTCCTTTTGACACTTTGGATTATGAACTCAGTTAATGGCACTGATATCTGTCATTGCCAGGTGATGTGCATTTTCTCTGAGTAGACAGTATCAACCCCTCCCCAGCTTCAGGAGGACTCCCTCCAGTGTCACAGGTTTAGAGGGGGGCAAATATTCAGGAGGAGGGCCATGGACTTGATGAAGTTCCAGGTGAGCCCGTGCTGAAAGGAATGAACAATATCTGACAATAATCCAAGTAACTGATGCTCAGGAAATAAGCCTGGAGATGGAGCTGGCCCGGTTCTGCCCATATTCAGCCTAAAGAAGAAGTCCCCTCCCCATTTCCCTTCCTTTTTTCCTCTATTCAATGGATATTTACTTGCTATACTCTTGGCATTCAGAGAATAGCAGTGACAAGCCGTGGGTCCTGTCCTCATGCAGGCCTCTATTCTAGCTGCTCCCCACGTCACTAAGCCAGAGTCGTCTGTCACTGCCTCCAGCCTCAATTCCGTACTCTGAACAGATGCCATTCAGCTCACCTCTATGCCTTTTAAAAAATGTTTTTCTTTTAAATTAATTTTGGACATACAGAAAAATTTAAAAAGTAGTACAAACAATTGATTTATACTCTTCATTCAGATTCCTCAAATTTTAAAATTTTACCACATTGGCTTTGTCATCTTCTCCGTATCTATCTATACATACACATATTCTGAAGCATTTGAGAGTAATTTGCAGACATGTGGCCCCTTTATATCTAAATGCATGTATTTCTGCATGTTTCATCAAAGCAAGGACATTCTTTTATATAACCACAATACAGTTCTCAAAGTCAGCACATTAACGTCAATGGAGTATTATTATTTGATTTACAGATCTTATTCAAATTTTATCAGTTGTCCTACTAGCATCCTTTGTAGCAAAGAAAAAATATTCTGATCAAGAATCAAGTCTGGGACCCCATCTCGCATTTGGTCGTTTTCTCTTCATCTCCTCTAAGCTGAAACAGTTCCTCAGTCTTGCTTCGTCTTTGACGACCTTAACATTTTGGGAGAGTACGGTACAGTTTTCTTTCAGACAGTCCCTCAGTTTAGGCCTCTCTAATGTTTCCTAATGATTTGGTTCAAGTAGTGCATTTTTGATAGAATAATACATAGGCAACACTGTGTTCTCAGTGCATCATATCACGAGGTACGTGACGTCTGTTTGTCCCAGTATCAGTGATATTAACCTTGACTCCTTGGTTAAGATGGTGTCCGTCAGGTTTCTCCATTGTAAGGTATTATTTTCCTTTTTAATGTTTTAGTGACTTGTGGAGTGGTACCCTGAGACTATGTAGGTATCCTGTTTTTCATCAAAATTTCACTAATTAAATTTAGCATCCATTGATAACTCTTGCGTGAAAAAGATACTACTGCAGTGGTTGCCAAAGGGTAATTTTCTAATTTCTTCATTCTGTCTTCACTTACCAGCCGAAATTCCACTGAACGCAGAGCTTCCTCTTCTCCATCATTTATGTATGTACGTATGTATGTATGTTTATATGTGTGTGTATGTAGATCTATCAGTGTATCAGTTTCCAATTGCTGCTATAACAAATGACCATAAACTTAATGACTTCAAACAAGACAAATTTATCATCTCAAAGTTCTGGAGGTGAAGTTCAAAATAGGTCTTCTAGGGCCAAGATCAAGGTGTCAGCAGGCCTGCATTCCTTCCGGAGGCTCTAGGGGGGAACCCATTCCTGCCTTTTCCACCTCCCAGAGGTTTTCCACATGCTTCGGCTGATGACCCCTTTCCAGCATCGCGCCACTCCAACCTCTGCTCCCATCATCCCATCTCCTCTGCCTCTCCTCCCTCTCTTTTGGCTTTATAAGGATTCTTGTGATTGCTCTGGGCCCATCCTGATAATCCAGGACAATCTCCCCAGCTCTAATTTCTTAACTTAATCACATCTGCGAAGGCTCTTTTGCTGCATAACACATTAAGGTAACATATTCATAGGTTCTGGGAAATAGGACGTGGATGTCTTTGGAGACTATCCTTCGGCCTACCACAGTCAGTGTGGACTCGTGGGTTCCTATTTCAACCTATGGGTTATTATCTGTGACGGTATTGATTTTGTCTCTCCAATTGTCCAAATATGGTCAGTGGGAGCCTCCTTAATCTGGCTCCTGTTCCTGTGTCCTTTTGACCTGTTCCTATTGTTCTTTGAGCATTCCATGGTTTCTGGTACAATACGTTCTAGGTTCAACTTGTACTTGCCTTGTCCCAGTCCTACCTGGAATGAGCCTTTTCCTGAGAGGTCTTGCTTTCTTCTATTGGAGAATAATATATTTAGAGGCTAAAATCTGGTCATCTGGTGTGCTCATTGCTACAGGACCATCTCATTGGATACACACACATGCATATTTATCCATCTATGTGTCTTTCTTTCTTTCTTTCCTGTGTGTATCTACATATGTTAACAGCCTTGAATTCATGCTGACACCTCCAATTGCAATCCAACAGACTTATTCTAGCCTTCCCTTTCCATGTTTTTAACTCCCTTCTCTGACATTGAGAACTCTAGCTCTCGTTATCTACAATACATTTTGTGATTTGCTCAGCTCTAAGGACACAGTTTTGGATCTGCTAAGCCATCCCCCTGTGTAAACAGACCTAGTACTCATGGTTCAGTATTTGTTTACAGTTCTTTCTGTCTTTAGCCTGAGGGTATACAATCAAAATAAGGTATCAAAAGTTATCTGGGTTAATTCTCCCCTCTGCATTCAGTGGAGTTACGTCTCCACGTCTTTTTATCTTGTTTCCCCCACAGGAATGACCACTTCATTTCACCATGCAAATGTTGATCAAAAACTCCAAATCAACTGAAAACCTTTCCTGTTGGTGTAGTCAGTCTGTCTGATAGCTCCCTCACAGCAATTTCTATTTTATCTTAAATTGCTTTCTTTACCCTAGGTCTCTCCAATCAGGATGAATATAATGTAAGGGTATAAGGGTGACCTCTCACCATTCTCATCTTCCGTAGAGCCTTCTAGATGAAGCATATAAATCTTTGCAGAATCAATGAAAACAGCCCTCTGTCTAGAAAAAAGTGGCAAAGATGATTAAAGGGATGAGAAAAAAGAAGCTGAGGCAAAGCAGTCATGTCCCTTACAATTCTACCATTTGGGTGCTTCCTAATAATAATATTTGACTTATTGTCTATATGTCTAGAGTTCCTATTTGATCTTCACAACATCCAATGAGTGTAGGGAGGTGGGTATTATTGTTCCCATTCTTATAAAGGAGAAAATTGAGATTCAGATAGATTAAGTAACTGCCAAGCACCCTGCTTAATAAGTGGTCAGGACCAGAAGAGGAATATCCTGTGGAAAAAAAAATTTAATTTAAAAATTTCTATTACAAATGCATATGCTTATTGTAAAAAATCAAATAAATCTTTCAGAGATGCAGGAAAAAACGTTAACAGTCTTTCCTTCTCCTCCCCACACCCCATCAATATTAACCATGCGGTGTGTGTCATTCCACACTTTTATCTTTCAAAAATGTGTGGAGTCTTGAGACCCTGTGAATGCCAGGATTCTGAGAGTGAAGGACATCTGATCCATATGAGATGAGGGAACTGAAGCAAAGACTCACTTCATAACGCCAATCTGACACTGACACAGTGGCTGTCTCCCAGATCTGACAGGGATGAACATTCAAATTATGATTGCTGCGGAAAGAGGACTTTCTACCACATGGAGCCCTTATGACCTTTAGGGACGTACAAATGGCTTCTCAGTTACCTGAGTCTCATTTTTCATATCTGTAAAATGAGAGCCATGGCCCGGGTGCACCCTAAACTCCCTTTGACTGGATAAACCTATGACAAACAAGCTATTTCCTCATCGTTCTTAAGAATATTTTGCATTCTCAATCTATCCCCTTGCTGGGGAAGCCATGAGTGGTGGAGAGTGTGCAAGAGGATGCAAAAAGCTTTCTCTCCTGTTTGGGGAACATCGCCTCATTTGGAGAGTTGAAGAGCATGGCTAAAAACACCTTGACTCTTAACTAGCCATCCTTCCTTAAGAATCCCTGTTTTGTTTTCTGCCAGGTGCGTGCTTTAGAAGCCAGGACGCTCTTGGAGAGCTGGTGACATCCAGTTCTGGCCCTGGGTAACTCCAGTGAGTGGCTAGCCTGGGGTGGTCTGTCTCCAAGAAAAGTGCAGGCTCTTTCAACCTGTTTCACCTTTGGCTGCCTGAATTTGAAAGAAGCATGAATCAAGCACCATATCTGCAAAGCCTGTGACATCTGTAATTCAAGACGGAGGAAAGAGAACTGCCCCAGGAAACTTTCCTTCAATAATCCAGGAGTGGACACCAAATTCCTGCCCCCACCTCCCCTCAGTGGGCATTTCCCAAGATTCAAGGAACACACAGATTTGGGTTCTAGCACAGTCTCTGGCATGATTCCTAGCTGTGTGTCTTTGGGCAAGTTATTCCAGTCTCTGAGTCTCGCACGAAGGGGATTGTTTTGACTAGGTGGGTCTTGACATCTCTTCTAGTCCATGCATGCTAGGATTTCAAATTGAAACTCAGCCACCATTCAGATTTTACACCCCCTTGGGGCATCTACAGCCCCTCTCTCCCCACATTTTTGGCTGGAGCTCAAGTCATGGGCTGGGCCCCCAATCTCTTAATCATTAAAGTAAGATTGCTCTTCACTAAGAGCCAGCCAGGCCTCTGACCACCTTCCTTTGCTCATAGGAGGTCAGGCAACCTATTCTCCCCGCTAATTACAATGAAGCAAGATTCACACACCTAGCATCAGAATAGAGCCTGATGCATAAATTTTCATTCATTAGACCTTACAAGCAAAATTCAGTGCAGATTTTTCAGCCAGCCTAACTACCTCCCAGAAGCTACGTAAGTTCTAAATTTAATCGCATCCTTTTATTTTCCCCTATTCCTATCTTACTTTGTTACTCACTTTAGCAAGATGGTCAAAGTCTAGTTCAGCAGTTCCCACCCTGGGGTCTCCAGCCCAGCAGGGATCCATGAAGGTAGTAGTGGAGGTCTTTGAGCTATTTTCAATATTTCCAAAAGCCTGACAGAAATTGTGTATTATCCAAGATAAGGCTGCATAGTCTAACTAAAATGTCAATTGCTTAGCATTTTAGCCGTGTTCTATCAGTTCAATGTGCAGCTTTTTCTATCAGATGTTGATCTGAAATTGGAATCAGAAAGTGCGTGTGCCTTCGATGAAAAAGAAAGGAGAGACACTATTAGTTATACATGCAGGTTGCTCGTTAGACAAAATATTTCAAGGCATGGGGTCTACATGGGGAAAATAATAAAAGGGCCCTTGAGGGTATAGAAATTGGAATCCCAGGTCTAGCTGCCCATGACCTTAACCCACAAACTGCCTTCAGGTTACCTTAATCCTGCTTAAGGAGGTACCTAAATGAAGTTGTCGACCGCTGTGACTCCTTTGCCTTGGGATGCATGGATCTGTTGTGGAAGAAGTCCAGGCATCTGCCTAGATGAGCATTTTCCAGAATAGGGAACTTTTAAAGAAATTCTAAGGGAGCTGTGGAAATCAGAGTTACACCAGGAAGAAACGGTGGGTCCCTGGAACTTGCTGACATGTCAAGACTGGTATGTGTGTTTCTGGGTACGTGTGAATGTATGTTTGTGTGTTGGGGTGTGAGTAGGCTGGGGAGAATCTAGCTGTGTGAGTGATGGATGAGTGTGGGATGCAGAGTGGAAGCGAGTGAGATTTATATGTGAGTGAGTCTATAGTGTGTGAGTGACTGATAAACAAATGTCCATGGAGTTATATGCATTGTGTATGGATGTGTGTGTGTGTGTGTGTGTGTGTGCGTGCACATGTGTGGGTGGCAGGCTGGATACGGATTGAGTGGGAGGTGAGTGGGCAGGTGGGGATGTGTATGCATGTGCATATTTGTGCGTGGATATGCAAGGAGTAAAGTGGAGCTCCGGAGCCTCCTGATATAAACATTCAAGAGAAATTGTCCCCTAGGCATCTCCCAAGTGCAAAGACAACAGAGTTTATGATTTCACAGATTCTAAATAAACTCAGGGCTAAATCAAGTTCACCGGAAACAAAAGACTCTGTAATAAAGAACCTGGTGCGGCATAGTCAGGGGGCTGTCTGATCTTGTCTTCCTGACCCAGCTGCAGAGGTGGGCTGTTTTCTTTGGCCAGTGCTGCAACCCTGTATGAGGGAGCAAGAGTACCTGGCTGGGGATTGGTGAGAGGAAGAAATGGATTCTGCTCTGGACAGCTGCCTGCAACCAGGGTGAACAGACACGCAGGCGGCCGAGGGATTCTTTCTATGGGGACGAGAGAGTGAAACACCGTCAAGAGGTGACAGCCCCCCTCTTGATAGCCTCTGGGGAGCACAGCAGTGGGGCTGTCACGCCTACTGATTTCCTGGTATTTTACTGGCATCTTGAGAACCTGTGCTTCTGTGAGTGGATGTGGGGGTGAAGTGCGGGAACACGGTAGCATAGGTCACCTCTGCCCCTTCCATTGTTGATGGCCCTGATCCCCTGTCTGCTCTCAAACCTGTCCACCTGGCCCAGATTTGGGGGAGCCTCTTTCCCAAGAACAAGGGGCTCCTGAGCCCAGGAGCTGCGTATTCACAACAAGACTCTCATTCTCAGCACAGCAAAGTTTGGGATCTTCTGTTGGTTGGTTTGTTTTTTCCCACCTCTTAGACCCATCCCACAACATAAGGGAGATTTCTTTTGCTAGTGCATTTCCTCTAATCGGTAATTTCTCAATGTGTATTTATAGACCTCAGAGAGCCTGGGCTGAGGCCAAAATGTACAGAGCCAGCCAGTAAGAGAGGGATGGGGGCAATGAGGTGAAACTGTTCGTCCTTGGTGAGTCCAACAGGCCAGGTCACATCCCTGGTGACTTGGGTGCCCCATCCACCTCTCTTCTCCTCCCTGTCCCCAGCCCACTCTCATGAGCCAAGCAGTAGACTAATGTGGGCTGCCAGCTTCCAGACCCTCTTGCTCCCTCTAATCCATCTGCAATATCACCAGACAAGTGTGCTTTCAAAGCCCAGATCTGATCATGTTACTCTCCGTCTCAAAATCTTTTGTCTGCAACAGAAACTCTAAAATCTTTGCCCTGACATTTCAACTCTTGGTCTGGTCTTTACACTCTGATATTTTGTTGTTGTTGTTAACTGCATTTACATCTCTTTTTGCTCTGTCAAAACAAGTTTCTGCCTGAGGTTGTTGAGGATTGGCTAAGGAAAGACAAAGGAAACGACACAGTAAGGAGGTGAGCCTGCCCACCTACACTTCCTTCTAATACTTTAAAATTGTGTTTGCTGTTAAATTTTTAATCATTTTGAAATTTACCTTCACAGGGAATGTTTTTAAAAATGGAAAGCACCCTACTGAGGGATCCATCCTTCTCCCATTGATTTCAAAATGCTAAATATATCATACAAAAAAAAATCCATATAGTCTTTTAGAGGGTTTACTATTTTATTTTGCTGATACATTTATCTATTCTAATGGTTGTCGGATTACAACCTGTAGGTCAAATCTGGTCCACTGCCTGATTTTGTACAGCTCAGGAGCTCAGAACGGTTTTACATTTTTTAATTGTTTAAAACCATAATCAAAATAAAAATATTTTCTTTTTTCCCTAATGTTTTTTATTTTATTTATTTATTTATTTATTTATTTTAATTGCAGTAACATTGGATTATAACATTATATGGCTTTCAGATTTACATCGTAATATATTTCGAATTCTGTGTAGATTACATCATGTTCACTACCCAAAAACTAACTATAGTGCATCCCCTCACATGTGAGCCTAATCACCCCTTTTGCCCTCCCCCCTCCCCCATGGTAACCACCAATCCAATCTCCATTGCTATGTGTTTGCTTGTCGTTGTTTTTATCTTCTGCTTATGGGTGAGAGCATACGGTATTTGACTTTCTCCCTCTGACTTATTTCACTCAGCATAATACCCTCAAGGACCATCCATGTTGTCACAAATGGCCGGATTTCGTCATTTCTTATGGCTGAGTAGTATTCCATTGTGTATAAATACCACATCTTCTTTATCCAAGAAGAATATTTTCTGACGTGAAAAATACGTGAAATTAAAATTTTAGCATCCATAAATAAACTTTAATTGGAACACACCCACCTTCATTTATCATGTCTTGTGTATGGCAGCTTTCACATGGCAGAAATGAGTAGTTACAACGGAAACAATATTTATTGAAAATCAGAAAAAGATCACAACATATTACACATTTTTTAAAGTTTTTAAATACTAGAAATATCAAAAAATCCATAAAAATAATATGCTGTCTATATAATATGGTAATATATTACTCCTCACCTAACAATAATTTTGTCATATTTTCTACAGAGAGAATTAAAAAGTTATTCAAACTTTCCTCTAACACAGTAAATTAAAATTTAGTTTTTTATTATTGATAGCTTTAAAAATTTCATTCAGCATCACATCTCGTTACTGGTAATGACAGGAAAAGTTTTAAGATTTTTGTCAAATTTGGAAAAACGTATACCTAATTTCTTTTATACCTGAGCTGTAAAGTTTCAGAGTATTTCCAGTTTTTGTGTACTGTGATAAATCTAAAAGACTCTTCAAACTGACAATACTCCTTAGCTATTTTCATGTCAATATTCTTGTTGCAGGAGTAAATTACAAATTTAAATTATTTTTGTTGATATTGATGAGTTGTGTCGAATTAGCAATAAATGTAAATATTATCCCAGTGTGTTTCTATGATTCATCATTTTCATTACTTGGATTATAAACAATCTATGAGTTTATTCATAACTTCTATTTAAAACAAATCTTTTTCTCTTGCTAATTATGACTTTTGATATAATTGGGCAATTTTTTGTTATACTTTTCTCCTCAGCGTCTGCACAATTCTATTAGTTTTATAACTCATCTTTATTGCTTTGGTTTCCTGCTTCATTTTTTTCTCTGACTTCTTTCTCTGTTCTTTAATAAATGAATTTAAAGATGACAAAAGAAGTTACCTTTTATATCCACCCAAATCAGAAGTCTATAATTTCTCCCGATTTCATTGAAATGTTCCAAAACTTCTTTCCAAATTGCAGCTAAAAGAGCGTATTCAAGCTTTATCAACTCTACGAATAAATTTTGAATCTCATTTGCTTTCTGATTTCTCTCTTCAAAATAAAATTTAGAGTCCTGAAAATACCATTGCAACTATACTGTAAAGCTTCAGCAGTGGGTTTTGATCTTCTGGTTGAGGGGAAGCTGAGTTTGGGGGAGACGTATGGGATTCAGTCACTTTTGTAGATGGCTGGGTTATCAGGAAGCCATCCCAGCACAGCAAAAGCCTCTAGCAATGGCCACTGTGCCCATAACCCCGTCATGAACCTGTGCTGTTGCCCCTCCCGCACCATAGGACACAAGTCGAAATGTCCCAGAGAGGAACGTAGGGCAGAAAGAGATATAGGGTTACCGAAATCTTAAATTGGCAATTTTCACAAAACATGTGCTGATGTCAGTACACAGCGGGGCTCCCCAGGGCCTTGGAGGAGCCGGAAATGAGGGGTCCTGAGGTTGAAGGTTCATTCGCTTCATGATAAATTCACCTCTGCTGGTAGGGTGTTGTCCATTTGTGAAGTTACCTTGGCTCTACGTTCTTCTCTTTTCTATGAATTTGAGAGTCAGCTTGTCAAGCTCCATGAAAAACTCCATTAGGTTTTTGTTGAGATTGCATTAAAATTATAGATCAATTTAGACACTGTCCTCGTCCCAGATATACCAGATATCCCCATCAGGAATGAATTACTCTTGTCTATTCCTCCAGGCCTCTTTGATGTACTTCAGGGAGGTGAATGGCATGTATGTTTGTACTTACTTGTTTTTGAAAGTATTTTTGTTTGTTGATCTTGAATTGCCCATTACTAAATGCTTTTATTAGTTCCAGTATTTGTCAGTTGATAATATTGTCCATAGTAAAAAGGATACGTTTGTCTTTACTTTTCTGATATTTATAACCTTTTTTATTTTTCTTGTCTTACTTCATTAAACGGAGCTCCAAGTACAGTGCTGAGCTTCCAGTAGGTCCTTTTAGTCCATAAAGGGAGTTGCTTTCTAGTCCTGGTTTTCAAAGAGGTTTCTTTAGATTATTGGGCTTTAGTGTTCAGTACAAATGTTGAATTATAATTTTTTTTTTCTTTGAGGAAGATTAGCCCTGAGCTAACATCTGTCGCCAATCCTCCTCTTTTTGCTGAGGAAGACTGGCCCTGAGCTGACATGCGTGCACATCTTCCCCTACTTTATATGTGGGACACCTGCCACAGCATGGCTTGACATGCTGCACCTGGCATCTGAACCAGTGGACCCCAGGCCACCAAAGTGGAACGTGCGAATTTAACTGCTGAAAAATTAAAGATACTTAAATAAATGAAGAGGCTTACCATGTTCATAGATTAGAAGACTCATTATTAAAAGGTCAATTCTCCCCAAATTGATTTATAAATGTAATTCCCAACCAAAACCCCAGCAGGTTCTTTTTGTAGAAATCTACAAACTGACTCTAAAATTTAAATGGAAATGCAAAAGATCTAGAATAGCCGAAGAAATTTTGGGGAAAAAAATTACAATACTTATCTTACCTGATGTTAAGACTTACTGTAATGCTTCAGTAGTGAAGACAGTGTAGGTATTGGCGAAAGGATGCACATTTAGATCAATGGTTAGAATAGAACATCCAGAAATAGACCCACACATACATAGTCAATTGATTTTTGGCAAAAGTACAAAGACAATTCAATGGAAAAACGATAGTCTTTTCAACAAAATGTGCTGGAACGTTTGGAGATACATACGCAAAAAAAAAAAAAACTAACCTCAATTCATACCTCATCAGTGGAGAGCCCAGAAATATATCCACATTCTACAGTCGTTTGATTTTCGACAAAGATGTCAAAGCAATTCAATAGGGATAAAAAATTTCTTTTTAACAAATGATTCCAGAATAACTAGATATCCATATGGAAAAGAAATGGACGTCAACCCCTGCCTCACACCAAATACAAAAATTGTCATAATTGACCACGGACACAAATGTAAAAGATAAAACAATAAAGGTTTTAGAGGAAAGCATAAAACATTTCAGACCTGCTGGAAGTTTCTTAGTTCACAGAAAACAAGTGACATAAAGGAAAGATAAAAAATTATATTTCATCAAAATTAAAAATTCCTGCTTATCATAAGATACCATTAAGGAAATGTTTAGGCAAGCTACAGATTAGGAGAAAATATTCTTAAATCATATATCTGACAAAGGACTGCTGAAATCCTGAATATGAAGAACTTCTTCAACCAATATTAAAAAGACAAACAACTCATTAAAAGACTGACAAAAGATTGGAATAGATACTTTAAAAAATAAGACATACATGTGACCAAAGAGAAGACAAAAAGCGTTTAACATCATTTGGCATCAGAAAAATGCAAATTAAAACCAAAATTAGATCCCTCTACCTACTTGCCAGATGGTTCCATTTAAAATGACTGATAATACCAAATATTGGTAAGATTGTGGAAAAACAGAAATTCTCATACAATGTTAGTGGGAATATAAACGGTGAAATCACTTTTGAAAAAGGTTTATCAGTTTCCTACAAACATATACCTACACTATGACCCAGTAATTCCACTACTAGGCATTTACACAAGAGAGATGAAAACATTTATATACAACAAGACTTGCACAAAAATCTTCATAGCAGCTTTAGTCATAATAATCCCAAACTAGAAGCAGTCCAGGTGTTCATCAATAGGAGACTGAATAAATGCACAGAGATGTATTCACACAATGGAGTAATACTCAGCAATAAAAAGGAATGGATTGCTGATACCTTCAACATCATGGATGAATCTCAAAGACATTATTTTGAATGACACAAATCTTACACAAAAAAGTACATACTGTGAGATTCCATTTATATGAAGTCCAAGAAGAAGTAAAATTAATCCACGGTAGGAAATAACTGGAACAGTCATTGCCTCTGGAGGGTAGGGACAAAGACTGACTGGCATGGGAGCTTTCTGAAGTGATGTTTGAGTTCAGTATCTTTGCAGGCATTTCGGCTACACAAGGGTATGCATTTGTCAAAACTCATGTATATTTAAGACTTGTGCATTTCATTGTATGCAAATTTTATTTCAAAGGAAAAAATCCTGTAAACATATACTTAACTGTAGTTGGTGACATGCGAGCTGAAATATTTAGGGGAGCGTATACCGATATTGCAATTTACATTGCAATGCACCAACAATGAGATAAATTAATGGATGGGTAGAAGGATGGATAAGTAGATAGATATCTGGTAAAGTAAACATAGTAACAATGTTAACAGTAGAAGCTCGATGGTTGGTATATGGATACTCACTGCAAAATTCTTTAAACTTTGCTGTATGTCTGAAGTTTTTCATAATCAAATGCTAAAAAAATAAAAGAAGAAGATGATGAGGGTCCCAACGCCACTAGCTTCTTAAGCTTGAATCCTGTAGGAGTCCTTGCTATATCAACCCCACCAGGACTCTCCCTACCAAAGAAGAGAGAGGGCTCAGCTGTCTCCCAAAGCTGCCATAAATTCAGGAAAAAAAGGGTCTTTTCTTATCCATAGCCCTTTTTCTCTGTAAAATGAGTGAGAATACAATGGTTTCCTCTAACGTTTAAGCATTCATTCATGTCTTCAAATTCATAAGAGGGATGGTAGAGAAATGCTGAGAAACAAACATATTCAGAATTTGACAAATGCCTTTCTGTCAACAGCAGGGGAAAAGCTGTAACCTGAGATACCGTATGCTTTGACATAACTAGTCAATTACAGTTTTCAGAAATAATAACCTGTAGTTGCTAAAAAAAAATCAGATGTGCATGGGAAGCTGGAGTTTACCTCCAATCCATGTATTAATACACACAGACTGAACAATCTGCTTCTGGGAGATAAAAGTCTTTGTAAAAGGATCCTCTGCAGTATGGGATCTGAAGATGCTGACATGAGGGCTGCATGTAGAAATCTAAGGGAGGAGAGAAACACTGCACTGAGCCAGGAGTTGAGAGCCAACATGATTGAGGTCACCACAAAGTTGACTTCAAAGGCTCTCTAACTCAGCCTTTGGTGGTGTTGCTCTGGAGTCCACACATCCCAGATTTTCCTGTTCAGTTCCAGAGTCGGGAACTTAGCTCATTTGGTTAAAGATAGCACAGTCAATGTACAACTGTACACGTGTTCCTCTGGATGTGTTTGCCAGGAGTCTTTCATGTTAAGACATCATCACATCACAGAAAAGTTTTTGAGCAGGCTTCATGCCAATTTTCTTGTTTCAAACACAGTCATTGGATAAGGCAATAATAGTATTAAGACTTTCTATTTATTGAGTCCCTACTGTGTGTAACATGCTATGTCACATGCTATGCCTACAGGAACTCCCAGCCTCAAAACACACCCTGAACGTTAGCTTCAGATACTGGGAAATTAAAGCCCAGAATGGGTTAGCACTTCATGTCACTCAGCTGGTAAGAGTTGGGGTCAACATCTGAGTCACGTCTGCCTGTCTCTAAAATCCATGTTCTTGCCACTTCATCCTCTTCATGCATTCTGTGACTATTCTGTGTCTACACCATGTCTTGAGCCCCAACGAAAGACGAGGAGCTCAAGAGATCTCACTGTTTAAAGCAGCACCACCAACCGAGTAATTCACAGTTGAATCGATGTATTGAAGAAGAAAATTGAACAAGTACTGAGGCCACCTCAGGCCCCAAATAGGCCTGGCTTATGCCCAGGAAACCAACTTGAGAGAGACAGGGTCTCCTTGGGCTGCGGGGCAGAACTGAGTCCTCCTACCCCTAGAAAATGCAAGATGCATCTTTTACCTGAGGGCCCGAGGTAAGAGCTGAAACTGGAGCTCCCTGGGTGTAATGGGCATATTCAAGAAGCCTCTTACCAGTGAAGTGAATCGCTCCATGAAGCCTTCCCCTCTCATACTGCTCACAGTTCCGTGGTTTGAACACACAGTGAGATACAGGTCAGGGTCATGGTCATCTGCAAGGCTGGATATTATCCCCAAGCCAGTTGGTCATTAACTCAGGGAATTTCCCAAAGCATGTAATCTAACTTAACCCGACTTAACCAGCTAAATTTTCTCTGAGTTTCTTCCCATCATTAAGACTCTACGAGATTAGGTGTTTTAAGATTCACTTTGAAATAATAGTCTTCAGAAATCAATTTCTCTCAATTATTTTAACAAATACCTAGAAATATACACTATTTAAACAGTTAAACTATTTAAACACTATTTAAAATATACACTATTTAAACTATTTAAACAGGCTTCATCTCGCACAGTATTAGGGATAAAGATGGCAGCCTCTGTCATATTCAGTGGGATTAATCCAGTTCCAAATTCAGCTCTGCAAAGCGAATATTTTCCACAATTTATTATAAGATCATTAAAACTCAGAGAATTTAACTTATCTAATTAAGATGTGGTAGGATCCAGATTCAAGTCTGGGTTTTATTCCAAGTTCAATGCTCTAACATATCATAAAGCTTTACTTTTAGACCTGCAAACTGGAAATTTCAAACTCGTATTTAAAGGGTTTAGTCTTCATGACGTACATAAGGCAGGTGATTACAGAAGGCGCATCCACAATGGCAGTGGCTCTTAACTTGGGGAGGTTTTGCTTCCCAGGGGGCATTTACCAATATCTGGAAATATTTTTGGTTGTCACTACTGGGAAGGCGCTCCCGGAATCCAGTGGGAAAGACCGGGGATGCTGGTAAACATCCTATAATGTTGTACAATGTAAACAGCCTAGTATGAGGGGACACAGGAAGCCCCTCATAATAAAGAAGTATATTGCCTAAAATGACAAGAGTGCCAAGGCTGAGAAATCGTCCGTTGGGTTGTAGCGAGGTGGGAGAGGAAGGAAGGGAGGAACACATCTGAGTTAATATTTACAAAAATTTACTATAGCATTATAGAAGATGTTCTCTTTCCCATTGATGATATCTTCTTAACCAGACCCAGAAGAATTAAGAAGAATCAAAATTTGAAGACAATCACATATCATTGGTGTTACAAAACATAAACAGCACACATCAGCGATTTGACTTTTAGGTCCTACAAGCCACGTTCTGCCTGAGGAAGGGTACAGATGCAGGGTTTCAAAGCTGAAAACTTAGATGGTCTTACTTGATGGTCTTCTCCATCGGCAAGCTATGAAGCCTGAGGGTGGACAGAGAGGGGAGAAAGCCACAGCAAAGACTTACTGCCAGAGAGCTGATAACCCAAATGTATGTCTATATGATACAGTTTCCCAAGTGGTTGTAATTGATGTTGTGGCCCATAAAACACAAATTCATTTGAAAACACTGCTGAGTGCATTGGTATTGTTTATCTTTTTAGTCAATGAATTAATGAATTAAATTACTAGCATGGCAGTGATTCTAGTGACCGAAAGGAATTTTGTAGACGTCTATAACCAGGGTAGTTCCTGAAATTTCCCTGGACCCAATATGGAAACCATCACCACTCCTGGATAGATTGATAGCTATGTCAATCCTATGGGAGAGAGCACAGAGTTGATTCTAGTTGGTGGAGAAATTTTTCTGCTTAATTCTGATATGAAATTAGTCTCTGGCACGATAGCCAAGTGTGGGAATTCTAAACAACTGGTCTTCTAGATCTCAAAAGGACTCTGAGTCCAGTCAGCAGGGTAGGGGGGGTGCACCCCACCTCCCCTGATGGCCTCAGCCCTGACCCCGTCAGCACATACAACGTCTTTCCCCCATAGACAAATGGCCCTCCTAGCCATTTCCTGGCAGGAGCCTTCATTTCCCGGGAATAAATACTCTGTTCCCCAACTATATGGATGTGAGAATATAATTTAGAGATGGAAGGGGAAAAAAGGACCAGATTTGGATGTAATACCCTCACACAAACATCAGAGTGTGAAGCCAGTCGGGTGGTTTCATAACGCCTGAATACTCCTAAACCACCTTGATCATCATCTACCAAACACGAAAGGGGATTGGAAACTCTCCACTGACCAGTGTGCTCTGACAGCCAGAACACTGCTCAAAGCATGTGTCTCACTGGGCCCTGTGTGTGGCCACAGGCACGGCTGTCCGAGCACCTTTGGGGCCCTGTGGGATGGCGGAGAGCTCAGGTTCCACGGTCAGCTAGACCTCCATCAAATCCCAGCTTGGACTCAGACTCGTCACATGATCACAAACCTACTCAACCACCCAAACCTTAGTGTTGCTCCAGGATAAAATGGGGCCGATAGAGCTACCCACGAGGTTTTTGTTAAGGTGGAAAGAGACAATATGTGTTTAACCATATATTTAAAACCAATGTTTGAGTCTTGTAGCATGCAGAAGTCACCCTTCTCATTAACAGGCAGAAGCAATGATGACAGCTCACCCACCTCCACAGGGAGGGGGAAGTCGGGGGCTCCCTCCAGGGTTCTGAGGATCCCAGCAGCTAAGGGAGTGGACACAGATTTTGCTGTCACTTCCTGCATCATATTCATATTTCTGCTCCTTCAGTGTCCTCCTGCTGGATGAATTCTCTAGTCATCCTGCTGGTCGGCTCATGCTGTGGCTGCTCTTCTCTCCCTACCCAGCTCTGCCTCAGACTGAAACAGCCCCTTTTCCTTTGTTTCTAAAGCTCAGCTGATCCAAGGCTGGTGTGTAGCAGAGTTTACCAAGAGTCTACAGCAGGTCTTCGCAACCTCGGCTCTATTGATATTCGGGGCTGAATAATTCTTTGTTGTGAGGCTGACCTGTCGATGGAGGATGTTTTGCAGCATCCTGGGTCAATACTCTGCAGACACCAGTAGCAACCCCACCCTAATCACAACAAGCAAAAATGTCTCCAGGCATTGCTAAATGCATGGAAGACAAAATCACCTCTCCTTGGAAACCACTTCTCTAGAGGCAACAGTGAAGGGATTAGACTGTGGCATAAAGAAAAACAAACACAGGTTGACACTTAATAGTGGATGTCACAGGGCCTTTTTCCCCTGAGGCCCTGGATGCTTCTGAGCTCTTCTCCTGCATCTTCCTTTTTTGCAGACACCACTCCCCAACATTCTCCTCTTGGGCCTGTTGCTTTATTCAGTAGAATAATTTCACCCTTTCTTGATCTTGGTCCACCTTTACCTAGACAAACCCATACTTCATGACCACCAACCTTATCAAAGTGTTTTCCCCTTCAGAAAGGAAAGCCCCTTTTCTTAGGAGAGAGAAACAGAATTATTTCACCGTTGTGAGCAGCAGACCCCAGCTGCCTTCAACAGTAGCACCTCCCGCCCCCATGCACAAATGTAAACCACACAGCACAGTGCGTGCCACAGAGTACATACTCCACAGACGATAGCTAACATTAGGACTGTTGTCCTTGGGTCTAACGGTGGTCATACCCAGCCATCAGCTTCCTCGGTTATCCTACTGGGTGGCCTTCGAAGAGCGACTGAATCAGTTCTTCTTGACTCTGGAACTGGCCTGTGGCGGTTCATTAAAAGCAGGCCTTCCTTCTCCATCCCTGTGTCATTGAGAATCACAGTTTCCAATAATGGAAATGGCGTCTGCTCAAGACAGAAAGTCATGTGTCATTTCTATTTTATGTGACAATAATTCCTATCAAGGATCTGGACAGTGTGTGTGTCTGTATGTGTGTGTGTGTGTGTGTGTGTGTGAGTGAGGGAGGAGTTGGGGGGGCAGGGAGCCATGGGTTGGGACACAAGGAGGTTATATCGGAGGAGCACATGCAATTGAGCAAGGAAAGGGTGTAACATCCGCCGCAGCTCCAAAGGCTTGTTTCCCTCCTTCGCGGAAGCTTGGGCAGCCAGCCCAGGGCAGGCTGCTGATGCTATTGCCGCGCTGCAAGGCCTCATTGTCCTTGCCTTAGAGTTTCCAGTTTCACGGGTTTAAGTGTCTCTCTTTGCCAATAGCATTTCCCCTGATGCTTATGTCCTTTCCATCTGACTTCTATCGATCGCTTCCTCCCAATCCTGAAGTTGAAAAAGCTGCAGTAGCTTGTGTCCCCCTCCTGCTGGCGGCCTCACTAGCAGTCCTAAGCATGGCCTGGATGGATTAGGGTTCAGCCCAAGACCACGTGTTCCAGGTGGAAGCTTTTGATATCACACCTGCCTGGTCATAGATCATAAAACGTCAGAGCTGGAAGGGGATAACGGAAGCATCTATTCTATCTCCTCGTTTAACAGGTGAGGAAATCAAGAGCAAAAGAGTGGAAGGACTTTCCCAAGGCCAGCCAGATAATTAGTACAGAGCGAGAGCTTGAACTCAGGGCTTTTTATGCCTGATTCACATTAGAACAATTTCCTCTACTCTTCATTCCACTTGGGAAGAACCATCCTTACTCTAGAATAATCCTACCTGGGGCTACCACAGTACATGCAGCCCTCTCATGGGGTATTTTAGTTGAGTACTCCAAGGGACCCAAATGGTGTTTGGGGGCTTTAGGGTCTCATCCACCCTGGGGGTAACCCCAACATGTCAGCAATTCCAGCCAAAGCCCCTTCTGCCAACAGTACCACGCGTCTTAAGTTGCCAGATTCTTACAGAGGGTAACTGCTGTTTTAATCGATGGGATGCTCCATCTTGCTTTACACAAGCGGTGTGCTTCTGAAAAAATTGTACGTCCGGTAAAAACTTGATTTGTCAATATGCTAGTCCAAGTCTCCTTTTAAAAGATTGACACTGAGCCGTGGTGGCAGCTACGGTGGAGGAGGCATCCACAGTTAACACAAGTAGGATTTTTTTAAGTGAAATTACATTTTTTCATTGACTTCCATTATGATTCCCACAAAGCACTAATGCCCTTAATTTCTGATCGATCTTCAACGGGTGGTGGCTTTTAACGCTTTGGCTTTTTGGTTCTCTACTCTCTTTCCTTAAAATAAGCAGTGTGCGATCTATCAGGGCGCATTTAAACATCCAGGGAAGGAAGCTGTTGGGGGGGACGCTGTTATGAGATGGTTGCTCTTTAAACATAACTGTAGCAAATCCCTGGGTGAGCCAAAGACTTGTTATGTAATAAAAATAATTGCCTTTTAATTGGTCTGTTTGGTTACTGTGGATTCTTTTTTATTTTCCTCTTTTTTTTCTGTAGGCTTCCTTGGAAGGCAGTACAGAACACTGGGAACAGCTCACTGAGTCAAGTCAGTAATCAAGGTTTGACACTCTGCCATTTATTTGCTTTGTCATTCAGGGTAAATCATTAAACCGCTCTGTATCTCAATGTCCCCACCATAAGATGGGAATATCATGATGATCAAACGGCTACACAGCTTCCTTCCTTCTCTCCCTCTTGTCCTTTCTTTTCTTTTTCAGGGCAAACTGGCCAGGCCAGAGGAGCTAAAGGCAACCAGGGCTGTGTAAGGACAGGATGCCCCTAGACCACCTGCTGCCCTGGCACCACCATGTGACCCATCGCCGGCCCTCAGGGTCACTCACGGCCTCCCCTGGCCTGTCCCTTTCTCCCCTGTGAGTGGATCCTGTAGGATCAGTGTCAAAGCATCTTCAGGACCCCGAACACAAGAGGCAGTTTCAAGGTCCCTCAGCCTCTGCGTATACTGTGCCCACCATCCATCACCTTCCCGACTTTGTCCATTCTTCAAACCCCTTAGATGATTTCAGGAAAGACTCAGGACAACCACCCCCTCTCCTATGAAACTTTCCATGACCAATGCTCTTTCAGGGCCAACTTGACCCCTCCCCCAGGCCTTAGGAACAGGTTCCCATTATTGGCTCTGTAAACCTCTGTTGAGCTTTCTTGTGGACACATCCGTCTCTTCAACTAGTTGGTAAGATCCTTATGCAGAACGACCTTGGCCTGTTCAACATGTGCCCTCAGCATCTACCATTGTGCCTGACACAGTAGGGACTCAGTGAATGCTTGCTGAATGAATGAATGATGTTAACTGAAGTTGACGGCTAGCAGGGTACACCGGGTTGAATAGTGTCCCCCCGAAATTTGTATCCACCTAGAACCTGTGAATGTGGCCTTAGTTATAAATAGGGTCTTTATAGATGTAATCAAGTTAAAATTAGATCATACTGGATTGGGGTGGGCTGTCATCCAATGACTGGTGTCCTTGTAGGGAGAGGGACACATACACAGAGAGAAGACAGCCATGTGAAGACAGAGGCAGAGACTGGAGTTGTGCTGCCCTAAGCCGAGGAGTGCCAAGGGTTCTAGGCAACCACCCGAAGCTAGAAGAGGCAAGGAGCTGCTCTTCCCAGGAGACTTCAGAGGGAGCATGGCTCTGCTGACATCTTGATTTCAGATTTTCAGCATCCAGAACTGGGAGAGAATAAATTTCTGTTCTTTTAAGCATCCAGCGAGTGGCACCTTGTGATGGCAGCCCTAGGGTACGCATACACCAGGTGAGGGTGTAAGCAGTGATTGAAAGGATCCCCCCAACCCCGTTCCTGTTGACTGAATGTACTCCTGACCCCATCTTCTCTCCAGCTTCCTCTCCCACTCACTCCCTCACAATTCTTTTTCAATTTTTTGTCTTCATTAATAACTCACAATACCGTTCCATATTCTCTACACCATTCATGCATTTCCAATCTCTCTTTAATACACGGTCACTCAACAAACATTTGCACAGCACGAATATGTACCAGGCTCTCAACAAAGGCCACACAGACATGAATGAGACTGACCTGCCTTGGGGGATGCTCTGAGTTTAGGGAGAACATTATTTCACAGGATTCTCACCACATTCTTATGAAGCCTTTGTAATTAGCCCCATTTTAAAGCTAGGAAGCCCGAAACTCGTGGGGGTCGGTTTAGTTTCCTCAAGTCATATAGATAGTAAAAAACCCAATTCACCCAAGTCTTTCTAACATTGAAAGGGTCCTTCTTTCCACTAGAGCACCCTGCCTGGACTTCCCACCAGCCCAGGAGGAAACAGCCAGGGGTAGGTGGGAAGTTTCCAGAATGTCTCACTTCTTTGCTGTTCCTCCCTATCCCTTAGAGCTGAGGACACAGCTCGGCCTCTGGGGCGCTTCTGCCCTGTGTATTCTGGTGTCCTCATGGGTGAGCTTGGGGCTGTTACTTAATTTCCTTGTGACTTGAGTTCCCCGCCTGTATAATAACTACCTCATGGGGATGTGGTGAGAACTAAATGAGTAATTACAGGAAAAGCGCTTGCTATGGAATACAGTAAGGGCTCAATAAATGGGAGCTCCACTCCTATGACCACTAGTTCCATAGCATCATTATTATTATTATTTTCCTCAACTTCCAGCTCCACCACACCCCCACCTGTACCCCCATATTCCTCTAGCCAGTGCACATGTACACCATCCCGAGAACACGCAGCATTTTGAGTTCCAGCCTATCTAACGCCCAGCTCCAGACAGATGCATTAGTTTGAATGATGTGACATTGCATATATAAAATTGTTCCTGACCTACAAAAGTGGGACTTTCATATAGTTTTATCTAATAGATGCCAACTCTGTTTCTCCTTAAAATGGAGAGACATAATCATAGGTATCTTGCTGGGCTTCCAGAAGAGAAATTTTAAAGTAATTTAATTTATTTTTCCAATCCAGCTGGAAGGAGCTATAGAAGTGTATGCACCTTGCGGCCTCCCCTGGCAGGGACAGAGTGGGAGCCCAGGAAACGGAGTCCCTCAGGGAGGAACAGGGTCCAGAGCCTGCACCTATGATGTGAGGCAAGCCAGCGAGTGAGGGAGAAACCTCTGTCTACCTCTTGCGCCAGCAGTCCAAGATGGCATGCGGCCCAGAACACAGTAGTTAGCAGTTTGGCTTCTAAAGAATGAGGAGGAGGAGGATTTTAAAACAGGAACACAGAGAACAAGAGGATCTATTCTCAGAACACCCCAGAGCTGTCCTTCCCTTCAACTCTCCATGAGAGGCCCTCAGACTGACCCAGGTCAGGCGGGCAGGGCTGCCTTCTCAGGCTCCTCACTCCATTCCTTTGAAGCCTGCTCAGATCTGCTCTTTCTCCCAGAAAGCCCCGCCTGCCTCCCTCCCCTGTGTTAGCACCTCATTAGCACCCTGCTAGCAAGAAAATCTATTTAGGCAGCTCTTGCTGACACAGCAGCCTTTCCCTCCCATTGAGGATTGTCTCTCCATTCCCTTCTGACAATGGCACAGCTGGGCATGAGGCTCTGCCCAGCTTGGTTCTAAGATGCCTGGCCTCCGACCTTGCTCTGTCCAAGCCCTGTCAGCCCATGGTCTCCCACGTCTGTAACCACCCCGCGCCCCCCCCCGGGGGGAGGGCAGGAAGGGGAGCAGGAGGCTCTCTAGGATCAGGCTGCATGTGACTCCAGCAATTCCAGCCTCCCTGACTTTGGCTTTACACATAGATGCAGAAGGAACCATCTCCTGGATGTGCTATTAAAGGACTCCAGATATGTTCATTCCATCAGCAAAACCCATTCTCCCCACTGCAGCCACCTCACATACAATAGACATGGTCACGGAAGCATTATTATCCGTTGACTCTTTAACTTTCTTTGGTGTATTTATCCAAATGACTACAACAGCATGTATTAGACACCTACCCTATAGGAGGCCCTATTTGGGGTTTGCTCTGGTCTCATTGTCTCTTGTCATGGGAGGTACCAGGACAGTAGAGTTGGATGGGATTGACAGGCAACGAGCCAGATGGGGAAGATCTTCAATGGTGAGTCTTGGAGGCATGTGACTCTGACCAGCTCAAGAAAGGAGCCCTGTCATCTTAGAGCAACTTGAAAGATCGGAGTATTTGTGCATCTGCTGGGGGATGCAAAAAGAGAAGGATACAACCAGGGATCCCAGAAGTTGCTAGAAATGTTTTAATGTCTGGTCATATTTGGCATCCCCAAGCAATGTTGGAGTTCAGACCATATAGTGGATTTTTGGATCCTGCCCAGCTATAGTCCCTTCTAAGTGGAACTGTCTAGTGCCAGCACCTGCTCAAGAGTCAGGTTAGGCAGCCCTATTTTGTATCACTTGATACCTTCCCCTAACACAGCTGATTGCACCAGGGCAGTACCCAACAAGGGTGGTCCTCCACTGACTTGGTGTGAAAACAGAAGCTAGCCAGTAGCGTGGTCTGAAAAGATAAACTGAGACCATTAGAATTCCTTTTGTCCAATTGGAACACACAGAAAGATGGAGCACACTGAACAGAAAGCATAATGAAATGAAGCATGGAAATGCAGTTGGATGTAGACGAGCTGTGTGCAAGCCAAATGCATGAAGGACCAGAAATGATGAGTAAGCAGAGGAAGCAAGGGGGTGAGAAAGGAGCCCAGAGAGGAGCAGGGATGCAGGGAGAAGAGAAGAAAAGAAAAGAGGAGCAGAGGGGAGGAGGGGAGAAGAAAAGACGGGGTGTGGAGGGGAGGGGAGAAGTAGAGAAGGAAGAGAAAAGGAAAAGAACAAACCCCATGCAGCAACCCCACGAGAGAGAAATTGGAAGAAAGAGAGGGAGACAGAGAAAACCTCAAGCCGCTTCCATCTATGATGACTGTTCAGTTCTTCCTCCAGTTCCCATTAACATGCAGTAATCTTACTACAAACTCCCTTTTCCAAGGTTTCTATTTCTTGCAACCAGAAGACACTAGCCACAGTAGTTTCTAGAAGATGAACAATGCTTTCCTCAGTGATGGTGTGTAGATTGAAAATTACAGACTGTGGGAAGTCGTTAGGCACAGCCCTCGTCCGAAATCCTGGGGGCCGGCTGCATTTCATGATGCAGACGTTCTCACACTTGGGGAAAGGAATCCATGCATAGACTGTGTGTGCTACCACACCTTCAGCTGGGGCTGGGGCAGCACCAGTAATCTAACACATAGATATTCTTGCAGTGAAACAGATGAATATTCACACTAAATACATAACCTCACATCAGGTAAGGTCGAATTTTGCAGCCAAACGAGTTCAGATCAGGTCAGTTTTGCTGCCAATTACGTTACGAAAAAGTTTCCATTTTCTGAGCTCTTTCAGAATTTCGGATAAGGCATTGTGGGCCTGTTGTATTTGCCAGGGGAATACCAAGCTCACTGTCTATGGCCTTCTTTAAAGCAAAAACAAGGAAACCCCGTTGATGCCTGCTTGGGCCGCCAAGTGAATGCCCACACAGGAAGCAGCCAGAGGGCCTTGGAGTGTGGCCAACACCCCTGCTGGCAGCACCGGCCTGGCTTAGAGAGCTCAGAGCTCTGGTGACTCCCTGCGCATCCATGTGCACTCATCCTTCTTGACCTTCCAGCAGAGTGATGCCTCTTTTCACAAGACTCAGCAAATCCAGCCCCCAGGGAACTGGCCAAGACTCTCTGGCCTTGTGCCCGAAGACCTCATTAAGCACTGCCTGCCGTGGGAACCTGAGCCTTCCTGGAGCTGCCTCACCCTCCCTCGCTCCCAAGGCTGTTGCTTTATTGGGTTTGCTCACCTGTAGGCATTTCCTAAGGGGGAAAGGCCTCATCAGGCATGGAGCCCTCCCCCAGCTGGCTCTGTGGTCCTGAACCTCAGGGAGGAAGACTGAGGTCCTTCTGGTTTCTTCCTCCGTCTGATGGAGGAGTGGTGCTTGAGCCAGTGGGATCTGCAGATTCACCTCCATTCCCCAAACCTTAAGTGAGCACTTCTACGAGTGAGGCCTGGTCTAGACTTCAGGGAGCACAGATGGATAAGACCCAGTCGCTGTCCTCAAGGAAGGGGAAAGGAGGTAATAAAGGATCTTGTGGCTGGCTAAGTGTCAATGCGTTACCTACATTAACACACTGACCCTCATTACTCTCCTGGCAGCTCAGTGGGCTCACCTGACATTCCAGGTGGGGGCTTAGGCAACCGAACGTCTTCTTTCCCAGGAGGCGAGACCTATGGAGCTGGAAGAACAACCTTAAAAACCAAAACCCCAGGGCCGGCCTGGTGGCATAGTGGTTAAGTTCTCGGAGTCTGCTTCAGCAGTCCAGGTTTGCGAGTTCGGATCCCCCTGTGGACCTACACAGTGTCCATGAGGCCATGCTGGGGTGGCGTCACATGTACACAATAGAGGAAGATTGGCACAGGTGTTTGCTCAGGGCCAATCTTCCTCACCAAAAACAAAAACCCCACTGTGGACAGGTAGAATCTTCTTAGTATTTTCTCCCATTTGGAATGTCCTCACACGTATATTTCTCATAGGTGTCTTTCTAGACTTATGAGGTAGCTAGGATGAGATTATCATTCTACATTATATTATAAAATAATATATACACATATAGATATATAAAATCTGTAATTATATATTGTAAACATATTATATACATATATATTACATATGAAAGTTGAAACACCAAGTAGATAAGATACCCAGGGCCACACTAGGATTTCTAAACTCAGCATTCTGGACGAATGTGCCCCAGAACAAGAATTGTTCAAGTGACCCAGTTTTCAGGGGTGTGTGTGTGAGTGTGTGTGTGGTGTGGTGTATCGTGTGTATGTGTTGGATGAGGCTGGGGACAGGATGGGAAGAGGCATTAACCCCGATTGGAAATTGGCTTAAGATTGATCAGAATGGGACTGTGAAGTAAAGAGTTTGAACTAAATAAGTCGTTTTTATTTCAGTAAGCATTCGCTGACCCCTTTGTGCCCCTGGTGGTTGAGGTGCAGTCATTATTGAGACCCTGGCTGTGCCCTGGAGGAGCCTGCTCTGGAGCAGGTGGGAGGACTGGTACCTGAGTCCCTACAGAGCAGGGTGATGGTGCCGTCCTGGAAGTTGCTGGGACAGCGCTAATCCATACAAGAGCTTAGCAGGAGCCTAGCCAGAAAAAGGTGCTCAGGAAGGCTGGGGAAGATGGATGAACGAACAGAAGTGTCAGTGAACCCCCATGGTCCACGTTCATGCCCAGGGTCTGAGTTCTCGTCTCCTCAGCTGGCACTGCTCAGCACTGCCCAAGCCTTAGTGCCAACTAGACCTCAGATGGGAAGGGTCTGAGCCCCAGGGCAGCCCATTCTGATGCCTGGAGCACCACCTTCCCTGAGACACCAAGGCCTCACCTCATCTCGCACAGCCCAGGATGGACATCTCATTTCTGCCTTGCCAGCTGACCACTGGGACCAGCATTTTATCCTTAACCACCTCTCGGGGCTGGAGTCAAGCTACTGGGTTTTGGTGTGTCCCAGCTTCCTGGGTGCTGGCTTCCTGAACAGTTTTGGATTGGTTGAGTGGGTTTCCCCACACCACACTCTATCCTTCTGCTGGGGCCCCTGTGACCTTGCACTAGACCCTGTCCCACACCCCGCTGACCGATAGCCCCTGCAGCACCTGTTTCCCATCGCCACACACTTGGCCTCATGGGCTGGCCTTCCTCCCAACCCCTGTAGCTGCACCTGCCCTGCTTGGTGTCTGGGCCTGGTTCCAGGTCTCGCTCCATCCCAAGGAACATATCCCATTGTGATTGGCCTGGTCATGCCTGCTGCCTTCATTAGATACAGCAGCCAGGCTGGCCCCCAAACTAGGGGATTGCTGGGGACTGAGACAGCTTTGAGAGAAGCATCGGGAGTAAAAGAAAATCAGAGCAGAACCGCAGGGCCATCCATTCATCTGCCAGGGCTGGGTGACCCTGAGCCAAGGTTATTCAATACAGCTCTTCCTCTGGAAGTCTAGCTTCTCCTTGGCTCTCCCGTGTGGCCCTGGCACAGAGGAATTCCGATAACTGGAGGACAGAAGCGGTGGAGGCCATCTGTGTGCTGGATCATCATAAACGCAGGGGTGGCTGCCTCCAGGCTGGCCTCCAGGGCTTAGTCCTGAGAGATGACTGTGGGAGTGGCGCTGCTGCCCATTCTACCCGAGCCCATGGCCGGAGCTGCTCCCCTGACCTGCGTCAGCCTCCCAGGTGTTGCCACTTGATTCTTGATGAGAGCTTCAGGAAGCTTCTGGAAGCAGGGTAGAGAGGGAAAACAAGTGTGGCCTGTTAGACTGACAGAGAAGGGGGCAGCTTCCTAGGGCTCAACAAGGGCCGAGCCTTGCCCTAGGGGCCAGAGTGAGGTGCAGAGGCCAGGCTGGGCCAGGGGTGCACCCCACTGGGAGCCCTTGGTTTCTGGGATGGTTGTTTTATCAAGAACATTTGTGAGGTTGAAGAAATTGGAGGAAAACAAAAAAGGAAAAGGCACCTCCCGCATGCCAAGTACATGCATGTTCTGTGCATCTCATTTAATTGTCCCAATAACCCTGACAATCGTCATTACCTTTATTTGGCAGGTGGAGGCACCTGGTGCCCAGAGAGGTTAAGACACAAGCCCAAAGGTGAGTGCCTGAGACAGTGTCACTGATCCGAGGACTGCGTGACTCAAAGTCATCTCCACCACGTCGTGATTGCACGTGCGCAGATGAGATGAAAAACCAAATACAGGGTAAACAAAACGCGGACACCCACACAATGGAGTATTATCAGCCATAACAAAGAATGAAGTACTGACACAAGCTACAGAATGGATGAACCTTGACAACATGATACTCAGTGAAAGAAGCCAGTCACCAAAGGCCACATATTGTATGATCCCATTTAATGAAACGTCCACAACAGGCAAATCTAGAGACAGAAAGAAGATTAGTGGTAGCCAGAGGCTGGGGGGAGGGAGGAGGAAGAAATGAGGAGTAACTGTTGAATGGGGATGGGGTTTCTGTTTGGGACGGTAAAAAAGTTCTGGAACTAGATAGTGGTGACATTTGTATGGCATTGTGAATGTACTGAATGCCACTGAATTGTACACTTTAAAATGGTAAATGTTATGTGTGTTTTATCACAAGGAAAAATGCAAAAATAACAAAATGCAATCCACTTTGCCTTGCTGACCTGTCCTGCAGGGGCGAGAAGTTCCAGATGTCCACGGAAACACCTCAGCTCTGTGTCCCTCTGTGGCTGCAGGCCTAGAAAAACCCCACCCCAGTGAATGCACAGTGATGAAGGGAGTCGGTCCCTTTAAAACCTAACCACCCTTCACCCACACAGATGCATAGAGTTTGCACGTACTGTACCGGAATAGGAAAACCTATACATATGAAGAGGGTCCTAGACGCACCTAGAGGAGAATCTCACTCATTCATATTAATTACCATAATAAGAGCAGCTACACTTTGAGAGGTCACTGTGCTAGGCATGATGCAATGATCTATAATCATTGATTATAGATATATAAATATGTATAAATTATATATAAAAATACATATAAATTGTATCTATAAATATACGTATAATCTCACAGCAATTCTGCAAGGGTGGGTTTATCATCCCCATTTTATTGATCGGGAAACTGAGACTCTGAGAGGCTAATTGGTTCATCCAAGACCAGAGCTGATATATTGTAGAGTAGGAATCCAAACCCTTATTCCAGATCCAAAGTTCATGCATACCTAGTGGAAGAACTGTCTAAAATAGAGAAAATCCTAAATCACAGAATACAAATAAATGACTGGTTTTATTTTTTTTAAATACGTTAACCAAAGCCAGTAAATAGACTATTTCCCGACAACAGTTCCTAGATGTTACGCATTATGTATAAATTACAACTTATTGCTTGATAAAGTTTTGTTTGGAATTTGAGCTTCTAAGTGCTGATTTGTGGTCTAAATGTTCACTACTGGAAAAAAAAATTACTTGCAAAGAAAAAAACTGACTTCAGTCTTTAGTCTACGTGGAAAGTCAGTGATGCTAAACTAATGGAGACTAGTTAGTGAGGTTTTGGTGATGTGTCATAGAAGTGGTTTCATCATCGGCTGGAACCATCAACGAATGCTTTCGGGCTCATCCTTGAAGGCAGCCGCCATCATCCTACGAGTGTCAGCGATCCTCTTGCACCATCTTCCACAGGGGCAGTGTGGGGTGGAGTCATCTTCCGTGTCCTGGGCACTTGGAGAAGGAGTGGTCCCGGTGAGGCGCTTTGGATGCACTCTGCAAAGTCTGGGGGGCAAGGGTGGTCTCCATCAGCTAAACCATACAGTGGCCATCTGCAGTCACCGTTAATGGAGAGTCCCCACGGGACAGTGACATACTTGAAGAACAGCTCCTCAGCCTGGGTGCCACAGTGACCATCCAACTGGTGGAGAGTGGAGGAGACATTGGCCTTGTGTTCAAGTGGCTCCCCAGGGCCAAGCCTCCACGGGGCTCTTTCCACATGCTCTCCTCTCCCCTCACCTCTCCGATCCTCTGGGAGGGCTGAGAACATTAAAGTTAGTATTGTCTCCATCCCGGCTTTATTCCTTTCCAGTCTGTTGCTATGGAACACACTGTGCCCAGTCAACTCATGATTTGCCATTTTAATCCTCAACATTTTGTACCAGAAGTTTAAGTAAAGCTATTTTTCTGTGTCTCCCATTTTAACCACCCTAATTCTTCTTGAATCAATGTGGATGCCTCCAAATCAGTGTCTCCGAAGTGGGGTGCAAGATGATTCATTTCAGTATGAGAAAAAAATACTAAAACTTCAATGTGTTTTTTCAAAAATTAAAAAAAATTATGCTTTATTAGCTTTAAATATGTATGAACTGACAGTGCACATATATATTTTGTAAGTAAATACGTATGTATCTGTTCAACTAATAGGAGCACAAAATAAAAGAAAATTCAGAAATTTGTTCTGGGTAATTACAAAGGGTCTATATATGTAATCTGTGGAAAAGAAATGAAAAATAAAAGATACTTCTGCTTTCATTTATTTTTACACATGCTGTCAGTGAAGACTAAACATCTTCGTCTAGCAGAAATAAAGTACTACAACTCCTGACATAGTTCAGATAGTTATTAATCCATCTTGAAAATTGCTCCCAACCCAATGGCACCAAGGGGCTGCATTGGTCCTGTGACCTTCAATGGGAGAGTGCGGGAAAGAGGCAAAAGCTGCTGCAAAAATACCTGATTTCCAGGTTTGCTTTGAGGGGTTTGTTATCATTGTCTACACGTTACATTTACGGCTCTGTGATGGATCTCATTTTAATGTGAAGTCAATCTCAAGATTTGTGGGTGTGGGCGTATGCAAATCTACATACAGTGTTGGTGAGAGAGGCAAATGCTCTTATGTGAAGATGTGCTTCTGGTCCACCAGATGATACACACCCTGATGCCTGGCTTTGCTGGCCCAGAATGCCCCGGTAGTTGAGAGCAAGGCGGAGTGCTCCACATGAACCCCGACCTCAGGCTTGAGCTTGAGCTTGAGCTGCTCACTGCCACCTTCCTCCCTCAGCCTCAGTGCTTGCTGAGATCACGTTAAGACCTGGAGGCCTCTCACGGGGGAGAGAATAATACAATTTTCTTATTGTACAATCCATTTCATTCCCAGCTGCGGAATTAAATTTATTCCTTTCTGAAGTGTTGTCTGTGCGTATAAATCATTTAAGTTTGTATGTTTTCGTTGCTGTGGCAATTGTGTGGCTAATTGAATTCCAAAGTGTCTTCCTCGATTTCAAAGCCATGACAAAGAGCCAGAGCACTTAACAGTGGGAGTCAGAACAGAGGCAGAAGAGGCGGTGGAAGCAAATTAAAATGACACATTCTCCAACTGGCTCCTGAGATCTCAGAACAATGCCACTCTGAAGAGCCACGAAAGGGCACAGGAGTCTTCCGCTGATGCGAACAGTTAATGAACAGTTGCTGGGACTTCTCTGCAGAAGCACCTGCATCTTTTGACCCCAAAGCTCTGTGGTCTCCCTTTTCTTATCCTGGCCTGCTCATTCTGCCAAGGGCAGGGACTGAATCTTTTCACGCTGAGGGTTTACAAGCAGTAACAGTAAACACCTGTCTAATAAACGCTTCTTCGATGAATGGATGGATGGATAGATGGATGGATGGATGGATGGATGGATGGGTGGATGGGTGGATGGATCAGAAAAGGATTACCAGAGGCAATTTGAAAGGAATCTGGCATTTTTAAAGGGACTATCCAGTGGTAGGCACTGTGTTGGGCATCTACCACAAACTCGAAGCAACCCTTATAAGCAAGTATGATTTTCCCCTTTTAGAGATGAGGAAAATTCAGGCTTAAGTTTAGGGAACTTATCTAGTGAACCCCCACTTAAGTGGCAGATGTAAGATGCACCCTGGTCAATACAACTCCAAACCTCATATATGTTTTACGCTTTCAACTATATTTTACTAACTCCCCCACCAAAATAAAAGGACCACGTTCCTCTGCAGTATATCCTAATCTATATTAGCCCACTGCTCTTTCTCCCTTTCTCTTCCTTCTTTCCTTCCTGCCTGCCTTCCTTGCTTTCTTCTTTCCTTCCTTTCCTCCTCCTTTCTTCCCTCCCGCTCCCTCTTCCTCAATTCTTTACACTTTTGAACAACTTTATTCTTTCTTGCAAATATGATATATGCACATTATACAAACTTAGCCAATATAGAAAAAATGAAAGGGTTAAAAAAATCCCCAAATATCTCACCACCAGAAATAATACTCCCATTAGATGGGCATTGTTGCTAGCCTCCCTGTATTCACATGCAGTATCGAGATAACAGTTTTTAAGGTACTCTGATGTGCTTTTTATTTTAGACAAAATTGAATTGAGTTATGGCCGAACTGTTCCCATTAGTGTTTCTCCATTATAAAAAACAAAAATTACTAAAAACGAATCCATGGATATAAAAAATATGAAAAACATTAAAATTTTGGAGTCATTTTTTGTTACTTGTTTCACTTTAGATAATATCGACTAACACTCCATTAAGAGAAATAGAGGAATTCTAACACTGGCTCCAACCAATTTTTGTTGCTTAAAGTATAATTTTCACATTGTTTCATAGTTTTTAAATCCACAATAATTTAGACAACTATAAATTAGATTTGATTCCATATTAAAAAGGATTCTCTGCTGACCCCGACAGGTTCTTCTTTCTGGAATTGTTTCCCTATTTTTATTGGGGGTGTGTGGCAGAGGGAGAAGGGGTTGGCAACACAATGACTCTGTCTGTCCTTTAGCTTTGTACTTGGATGACAATTTGCCTTGGTTTATAAAACTCGTAGGGCATACATTCTTGTTAAATCTTGAAGAAATTGCTCCACAGTCTTCTGTTTAAGAAGAGTTTAAATGGCATTTCCTTTTTTAACCATAGTTCTACATTTAACTTTTGGATAGATGGATTTCACCCTCAAAGAATTTTGTTTTGTTTCTTAAGGGAATCCACTAGTCCATCTGATGGTGAGCCCAGTCTGAATAGCAAGAGCTGCCCAAAATGTTCTTGACTCACACTCTTTCACACTGAGTTTGTAGACAATGTCCCATTGCTTCTACACATTGATTTTGCTGTGAAAAAATATGAGACCAGACTGATTTTCACTCCTTGAAGAAGACTTGCTTTCTCATTCCTGGTTGCTTCAAAATTCTTTCCTTATATACATTTAACAATTTAGGCAGAAAATCTTGTTGTGTTCTCCTGGAACATAGTTTGACCTTTCATTGTGCAAATTCATTTCTTCCTAAATTTGAGGGTAATTTTCTTTTATTATATCTTAAAATACTATTTCTATTCCATTGTTGGATTCTCCTCTTCAAAGGCATCATTTAACCTGAGTTGAATTGCCTTTGACATCCACATCTATTCTCTTGTCTCTAGTTACATTAAACTCCTTTTCCTTGCAAACACAGTGATTTCCTCAAGTTTCTTCTCTGTGTCAGTAATTTCATTTTTGACTATATCTCTTATGTTCCTTGCTGGTTTTGATTTATTTATTAGTCCTGAAAGGATACTGTTGTTGGTTTTCAATTTGTTTCTTTAACTCCATAAGGTCACCTATTCCTCTTTCAGTCTTCTGTTTATCGTGTTATTATAACGCTCATTTTATTAAATTTCTATTATTATGTTCTTCTATAAGTCTATGCTCTCTTGGAGAAGTTCCTCCTCTTTTTTTGTCGTCTTCAAGACTCAGCTCTCTGAAGGTGTTTTGAATGCTGTCTTCCTTTTTCCCGTCTATCTATTTATTAAGTATTCATCCATCTCCTTTTATTTTGTTTTCTATGTATCTATATAATTTTGTTTTATATATATTATAATATATATTCACCATTGCATTTTTTTACCAGTTCTTTCTTAACATGGATAATTATGTCCAGACTTTCTATTTCTGCTGATCTAGAGGGGGTAAATTCTCTTTGACACTCTTCCTACTTTAACTGAAACCTTTATCCATCAGCAGGAGTTTGAGGGTTGAGTATTATGTGTCATCAATTTTTCTGTAGCCTGAGAAAATCAGAAAAAATGTCTGCCCAGCAGGGACTGAGTTTTCAGAGGACTCAGTGAGGTGCAAATGTCCTTTCACATAATAGCTGGCTGCTTTCCCAGCCATGACTGGACCCCCTCAAGGTGCGGTTGGATATCTCCCCAGACAGTAGACCCCTGGGTCCCAGGGAACTCTAATGACTTTCCTGTCTTTATCAGACTCTCACAAAGTCAGCAGGATCTTCTGAAGCCAAGGGTTTGCCCTTCCCTTTCCTGTGCTTCCTCAGCCGCTTATCTGCAAATTTCAGCATTTTTTTCAACTCACGTTCTTTCTCCAGCAGCATTTCTAGGTGCTAAGGGGAGGAACAGGGATGATAGCAAGTCCACCAGCATGTTTACTATTATAGCTGCCACTTTTTAAAGTTTATGGCATGAGGTTGTACCCAAGTCCCTATTCATTTTCTGCTAGTAAATTGTTTTCAGGTTATTTATCTTTTTATCATTTTTAATTATTGGGAGAGATTCTGTGCCTGTGCTTAACTACACTGTCTTTTTACAGAAATTCACTTTTAGTTTATCATTTCCTCAAGCAGCATGATGGCCTTGGATTTAGAAGGTCTGTAGACATTGATGTGAAATCCAACTTGATTCCTATGAGATAGTTCTCAACGGGGCCAATTGTGCACCCCCACCACCCCCATCCCCACCAGGGGACATTTGACAACATCTGGGGAACTTTGATTATCATGACTGGGAGGGTCTACCATCATCTAGTGGGTAGAGACCAAGGATACTACTGAGCATCCTCCGTGGTACCATCTGATGCCAACTCACAAACTCACAGGAAAGCTGCCCACAGTAGAGGATGACCTGGCCCAAATTGTCAGTAGTGTTGTGGTGGAGGAAACCTGCCTCAGTACTGAGTGCATTTGGGCAATTTTTTTAACCTCCCTGAACTTTGTCTTTAAAATGAACATAATAACACCCATCCAAGACTGTTGTTAGATGGCAGATTTTTAATGTTAATGATCATCACAATAATATAATGATAATACTTTTATTTATTATCATAGTTGCAAAATTGTCATTTTTTGAACAGCTGTATAAATGTAAGCAATTACCTCACCTACTCTGACCTTTAATTATTGCAGAAAGTGTTGAATTCACTTCAAGGGAGGGAGTGTCCTTCATTGATGCCTACCATTTCAACCGTTTTTGTTTGTTTGGTGGTGGTGGTGGTTGTTTTAACTTATACTGTTCATCTTTCTTCTCTCTTTAAAGAACGCTTGACCCTTTATGGAAAGAGCAGCTTCCTTTTGCCTTTTTTTAATTGCTAGTATGTACTTTGCTTGCCTCCCTTTATGCAAATGCCTCATAGTACACGTCCTCCAAACTCCCTCGGTTCCATCTATAGAGCAGTAGACGGCCCTAGAGGTTAGAGAGAGAGCTATTCTTGGAGATCACCCAATTCTTGTCTTTTACAGACAGGAAAACTGAGTCTCAGCTCAACGAAAATCTAGTGCCAGGATGAAAGTGTGAGAGAAGGACAACTTCCAGCATCATGGCCAAAGAATTTGACCTAGGCATCAGATCAGAGGGGCCATAGCAATGATTCTAACTTGATGTTGTGAATGAAAGGCTTAAATGTTTTGCCTTGTCTTATTGGTAGAGAGAGGCGGTAATTTAGATATGCCCAGTGTCGGTTGTCTGCTGTGCACTCAAGCTAATAGTACAGAAAATCGTCTTGCCATGTCGCTGTCTTAAGATCAGTAAAGTGGGTGGTGTGAGATAACCGCCCAGGAATAAGATGGCCTGACACTGAGGTAGCCACACTTTCTAGACTCTTCTTCTTTGCTCTCAAGTTCTCAAAGAAATGTGACCATGGCTCAAAGCTTGAGAAAGAGCTTCCCTCCCTGGCCCATAAACATAACACATGGGAGGGAAATGGTGGCCCTGGCCTTGGACTCCCTGGTTCTGCAAGTTCATCTAAGCAGCCCAGACCTGCCTGCTCAGAAGAGGCTTTGAAGAAAACTGAAATGTACACTCAAGCACGTGCAGGTGTACATGTGTCTACAAGTCTTTGAGTTCATAAAGGCAGCAGAGCATTATAGAAGTAGGACTTCAGAGTCAGGTGGACACAGGTTCAAATTCCACCTCTGCCCGATTTACTAGCTGGGTGATGTTAGACAAGTCAATTAACCTGTCTGAGGCTCAGTTTTCTCATTTGGAAAATGAGAATAACAGTCCACCCAAGCAAACAGCAGATGAACTTTAAATGGTAGCTTCTGTCTTTCTCTATCCCTCTCTATCACCCAGTTTTTGACATCAGGACAAATTTTTATTTTTGTAAAATGTATTTCAGTTTTGAAGCTCTGGGAGCTGTTATTATTCCTGGATCTGTTAGTGGCTGCCAGTGACCTTCTTCTTGTGTGACAGTCAGAGACAAATAGCCATGACCAGGCTTGGGGAAGCTGGAGAGAGATGGATTAAATTTAGGCAATGCTTAGAAAAGTGTGGAAGCTGGGGTTTTCTTTTATTGTTTGATTTAATGAATCTCAAAAGGGCTTGGCCTTGGGAAGCACAAATCAATAACGTCATGTCAGTGCTGTCAGGGGCCTGCCTGTCCACCTCCACAGAGTGAAAACCTCCCAAAGGGCACCCAAGCCCAGCCAGGGAGGCATTTAGTTCCTAGTAATAGGAGCTGGTGATGGAGACCACCTGCAAGCAGAGGAGGAAACTGCTGATGATGGAGATGGTGATGGTGATGTTGATGATGACAAAGATGACGATTGTGATGAGGATGATGATGATGTTGATAATGATTGTGATGGTGATGATGATGCTGGTGATGATGATGGTGATGATAATGATGATAATGATTCCTATCATTTATTTAGGGTCTACTAAGTGCGAGACCCCACACTAAACACTTTGTGCAGGTCCTCGCATGACCCCTACTATAACAACATAATATGACTGTATGTCTTTTACATATGAGAAAACTGAGGCCCGCAGAAGTTAAATGATTTGCCCAAGATCCCCAGCCATTTAATGGGTGAGGAAGGCTTTGGGAGAACGAGAGGAATTATTCCTTACTAGTTGTTTGGGGAACACAGTGATGATGAAGAAATCAGAAATTTCCTTGAGAAATCCTCAGAGAAACAAAATTCTCATAGAAACAAAAATCTATGAGAAATTCTCATAGAAACAAAATTTGCTGTGTCATCGGACAGATATAGGCTTGAATTTTGTCCTTGCCTCATATTTGATTGTGTCTTTTGGCATGGAAATTAATCTTTCTGAGACTCAGCCTCTCCGAGCCTCAGTTTCCTCAGCTGGAAATGCAAAAATAAAAATGCATAATTCATAAACAGTGGTTGTGATGGCTCAGTGAGGGTTTACCGAGGTGCCTGTCTGCTCACAGTAGGTGCTTAATGAAATCTAGCTTCTTTCTCAGGGACCCAGATGAGGGGCCGGAGGAGGGGAGGTGCAGGGTTGGGGGCTCAGGTCACCTCTGCTGCAGCTGGACCACAGGAGTTGCGAGTGAAACTGAGGAGAGTTCCAGCTGTGGGGGTAACATCGGGAAAACAACACAAACAACATGATAGAAAGTGGCCTCGTTTCTCCAGAAAAACTGTAAAGTTTCTATGAGAGAGATGCATGGATGTTTATAAAAAATACCATTTGTCTCAGGGAAAATTGCTGATCATTTTTTTCTGGATGTAAAATCCTACATTTGTAGGGTAAGAAAAAACACCATCATAGTTCTCCCTGGGTCTTTTGGCCAAGCCTTGATCTCTCCTTATTTACTATGAGACTACTCTTGGATGTTTCAGAATGACAGCTCACCCTACTCCTCTGATTGTGCTTGAATGATGGCAACTTAAACATGACAAGAACATCAACTCAAGATGAGCAAGTCCAACTCTCTTTTGTCCACATGAACCCAAGTTTCATCCAAGAGTTGGAGACTAGTGGTCCTCTGGTTCCACCTGTGGACTAGAAAAGGAAGAATAAGAAAAAGGACACAGTAGCCACCATCCAGGTAGCATCTGGCATGCCTGATATCCTACTCCAGCAGACCTCTTTCAAGTGGTCAAATACCATTTTCACTCTGAGTTACTCTTTGCCATTTATTTCCACTGATTTTGAATCACAAGAGACGTCCATCACAGGTGACCATATCTCTGACATATAGACAGGTGCCTGTCGTGAGGCACAGGAGGGAGCAGTAAAGTCCTCTCACTTTGGGGGCATCAGGGACCTAGGCTCGCCCTGACAGACAGAACCAGGGCCCAGAGCCAAGCTCATACCCGAAAAGGACAAAGTCCCTGATGAGCATACCACCAATAAATACCAGAACACATGCCATGAAATTCCAATCAGAAGAATTTATAATGTGAAGTCACATATTATATAGTGAGAAATAAATAAACGGAAATTGTCAGTCAAACTCCTGGCAGCTGGGGCCAGCGTCAGAGGCAGTAAATGAACGAACTCCATAAATCACATTTATGAACAGCCCCATTGCACATAACTCTGACAGTGGGGCTTTCCATTATGTAACAGGAGACAGTGGTTTGTTGCATCTCATAGAGATGGGAAATGAGCAGAGCTGGTGTGTCCCTGGAGTTGTGACTTTAGGGTGTGAGACCATGATCGAGACATTGCCCTTCTTTCTAGGTCAATGTGCGCATGAGGGCTTGGGAGAGGGCTCTGGCTTCCCACCTGGAGTAAAATTCAGGAGAAGGTCAAGGCTCCCACAGATAAATTCTGGATAATGTATCTCAAAGTTCTAGAACTCACCATACACAACCCAAGAGCAAAAGCAGGGAGAAGTTGGCTCTGTTCTGGGAGAAGCCAAGGGAGTCTCTTTACCAAAAAATCTTCTCTTAGCCATCATTCAAGTCGTGAACTGAGATCCTCTCCTCCTTTGCCCTCCCTCTGCATCTTTTACCCCTACTCTTAGCAATCTAGACCGTCTTCTGTTCACTATGGATCCAGAGTGTGGGGCAAGGTCTCCAGGCTCTACCACGTCGTAGGACATCTAACGTGAGAGTGCTTCTAAATTTATTCCATGAATGAGTGAATGAAAGATTATCCTAAAAGAGATGTCTTCCAAACTGCATTTCCCTTCTATTTTCCTTGGCTTAAAACCCTCCACTGTGCTCTTGGGCAGAAGCTTCTATCCCGGCGATAGGAAGCGTAGAGAGGTGATTAAGACCATGTTTATTAAATCCAACTGCTGAATTCAAACCCTGCCTCTGCCTCAAGTCACTGGGCAGCCTTGCACAAGTCATCTAAACCTCCGAGGCTGAATTAGCACATCTGTACCATGGAAATATTAATATCTGCCCCAGTTAAAAGAATTAACTCATGCATAGCACTTAGCAGAGAGACTGCTTGGAAAATACTGACATGTGACTTAAATATGAATGCCTGTTACCATGTCCTGGCACCTTCCCCTTTCCATGGCCTCTTTCTATTACATCTTAGCATTTTTCAGCTGAGACTATTTGAGCCTGAGTGACAAAAGGGGTGTGTGAATGTTCTCAAAAGTCTGAGGAGAAAAGGACTATGACCAGGACCCTCATAGAGACTCTGACGTAATACAAGGGCAGTGCTATCTCCTTGGGCATGGGCATCTGGCAATGATCTGGAGTCAGAAGATGGCCTTACCCAGCAACCTCTCCCAGGCTATCCCATCCAGCTTTAGCTAATAAAACGGAGACTCCCATAGAGCTTTCCGAAGAAGCTGCCCCCCCCTTAACTGGCCCTTGCAGCTCATCAGCAAGTGGCAAGCAGGGCAGTAATTAGGCCCTCTGCTGAGCCCTGCACTGGTGATTTAAATAACTGAGAACATTGCAAACCTTGGTGATGGGAAAAGGAGAGGCTAAAATAGAACACCTCCCTAGTTAATAGGTGAGTAACCTTGAGCATCCCAACAGGAGCAAGGAAGAGTGCACGGCCTAGGCCAAGGCCCCCCATGCCCTGAAACATCAGAGGAATGTGTTCCTAGAGGCTAAAGTATTCCTGGGAGCTCGCTCCTATGTATGTCTAAAATCCATGCCCAGAATTACTCCCTCACCTAGGACATCAGCTCTGATAAATTTTATCTCTAACTGTGTCTAATGACTGCCTTCCTGGCACGTCTGCTGTCAGTGCTGTCATATGCAGCCCGCAGATTCAGTCTCAGGGATGGCCAGGTGCTATTTCTGAGGTTTCTCTGTTAGACCCTTGCTTCTTTATGTGTGATGGTTCACTGGGGTGATGCTGTTTTAGGAGCATGTTGTCTTTATACAGCAGTAATATTAGCCACATCCTCCAGCACTGGAAGATGCTTTCATCTGAGAGATTGTCTCAGTTTTTGCTCACCTGAGAAGCCTGGCTATAGGCAAGAAGTTGAATGAGATTATCAATCAAGGACCTTCCAGACCTAGAAGCCCAGAACATTATCCAGTTCTTGGATTGTCACTCCAAAATAAACACCAAATAATGAGTCACGAGGGTGTGAAGGCATTCTAAAGTGCAGATGGGAGTATCCAGTGCTTCCTCAGTCTTTGTGTGGAGTAGGGAGGAGTCCCTGGAGAAGGATGAGGTTGAGGGTTTCAGATATGCGGGGTGGGACCCTCTGTCTCCCACTGTGCTTCCATCAATTTCAATCACTGGACTAAGTAATGAAAAGGCCAAGCCACCAGGCCTCGACTTTAGAGGACACTCAACATCCTACTTTAAGAAACATGATCTTTTGCTCAAGCAGCCCAATTCTGCCACAGATACTGCCATCGGAAGCCATGGATGCAAAGGCAGCCATATGCTAGAGAGGAGACATATTGACTCATAACTTCCGTGTTGTCAGGTTACTCAGAATTCTGGATCTTGAGTGTTTTCATGAATGAAGATCACAAAGCATAATGGCAGCACTTTGAATGCTGTACAAGCAACTGGGCCTTGGAGAATGAGAAAGCCAGCTCAACTCAACAAATGTCAATTAAGTATACGCGATGCACATATCACTGTGCAGAGAACATTAGGTGTTCCCTGGAAAGTCTTAATGCAAGTTCCACTCACTCAAAAAAAGGTGCTTATACACAGGGAATTTTGTCCCAGGCTACAAGGGGCCTAATCATGACTTTGGTAAGTTATGTGTCCACGTGGCAAAGGCCAGGTGAAAAATGTAATTTATTACAAGGGACAATTCAACAACAAAAGTTTCTGGCCCTTATGTACGCCAGCTTCTCTAGCAGGAATAAAATTTTTGAAAAGGCTATTTGGGTTTTTTCCGTTCAGAGCCATACAAATTATACATCTTTTTAAAAGTGGTATGAACAGGCCTTCTAGGGATAAAGACAGGTTTGATACATGGAGATGGGAAGATGTTTCTACTGCTACCCGAAACCCAAATGTGGTATTGTAACTTGGTCCTCAGCAACAGGCTTTGAAGGGAGATGTGCTTCCGGAAAGGGGGCAAGTTAACCACATGGTACAGCTGAGCAGCTGGTCTAGAAAGGTCTGGAGCAGAACCTGGAGCTCTTGCATTTCCTGAATTGAATTCCTCTTTTAATATTTGTGATATTGTCTTGTAAGATCTAAACCCATAAACCAGTGGTTTTCAGCCAAGGCAATTTTGCCTCCCAGGGGACATCTGGCAATGTCTGGAGACATTTCTCATTGACACCCAGAGGGTGGGAGGCAGAGGAGGAATACTGCTGTATCTAATAAAAATGCTGATAAACATCATACAACACACAGGACAGCCCCCCACAATAAAGAATCCTTTGATCCCAAATGTCAATAGTGACAAAGTGAGGAAGCCCTGCCTTAAATCTTTCTATCTCTCTGGTGAACTCTCATGAGTGAAATTACAACCTGTGGCTCCCTGTCACTCCCCTAAACCCATCAATGTTTTTGAAAGAAATTAATGGAAATAAGTCTTGAAATCTCATTAAAGGAAACACATCATATGAAGTAAAGAAGAAAGATATAGAGAAAGGAATGGAAATTGGAAAGAAAAGAGAGAGAGAGAAAGCAGTTTTAAAGTAATTTTGCCAAAGAATCCTAAAATCTTTGGGGTAAAAGGATATCTGAGGGAACATGTTTTATCCCACCTTGGGAACATAACTGAAATAGTTATAACCGGGAAGTTTTAATAACACATATGGAGTGACAGGACAGAGAGCTGGAGGTGGCAAATCCTTTCCTTGAGCCCCACCTCAAATCATAAACGTGTGTATGTTCTTCTTGAAACACACATATCAATCCAGTATCCAGCTTGGAGGCCACCTTACACCTTGTGCAAGCCACTTTTACCCTCAGCAACCCAAGGATCCAGCTCTCAAGGTGACACAAAATCCTGCAATCTGTGCGTACATTCGGACTTTCCCAAACTTCCACCTACCTTTAAATTCAACACTCTTCCCTATCAAATAATGAATCCAAATAAAACAAGGGCATTGATGTTTTATACTTTATTTGAGAAGAGACCCTACATAAACCATGTCAGGAGGACACAGTCTACACACGATTTCATCAATCAATAAATGGAGTCGTTAACAAAACACTGAAGATACGATACCATGAGGGAGACAGACATATGACCAAGGAGTATTTACAAATCTCACATATGATATATTTATATTGGAGATGGATATATACATATATACATGTACATGTGCATATACATACATATGTCCATACATACACACACATATATACATATATATGTATAAAATGTTTTTAAACAAAAACCAAGAAAAGAGTTTGCCTTCTTGTAGTAATTAACCATTTGAAAGTGAAGAATGGTTGGTTTTCATTAGTGTCATGGTGTTAAATCTCTGCCCCTACATTTAACTCCAACACTGATAGATTCCAATGAAGACACGTGTTTGCCTTGGGATGAAGCATGAGGGTGAAGAATGGGGTGATGGGTATGGGGCCGAGAGTGAAGGACATGCACAATGGGAGAAATGACCTTTGGTGATACCATTAAATCATCCTTTTGTATTAAACATAAATTATTAATACAATTTAAAAAAATAATTTTCTGTTTCCTTTTGAGGTTGGGGAGGAAGGAAGAGCAGTGTAGGGAATAGAGATAGGGAGCACTTGCCTTTTCAATGCATCCCTTAATATCAACTGAGAACACATATCTCCTACACAGGGGCCATCCTACCATGTTAGAATCCATAGTTTTTGCATAAAGGACATATTTACATAAGAATTTTATAACATAAGCCTCTTCTCCAAAGGCAGATACAGTCATCATTTTAACTAAATTGATTCTCCAAGGCTCACCAGGATGCGAATAAACCTAGCATAACCCATGGATTTTTTTTAAAAGGAAATGAATGGAAGAAATAGAAGGGGTACTATTCGTAAAACCCAGGTTTACTAAAACCTCAGTCAGCCACCGTGAGTTAATAACTTTGGGATTCAAGTGATGGGGAGCAAACACGATCAGCACTTTCCAGTGGCCTTGGCAAAAAACAAACAGGCATCATGGGGGAGTATTTCTAAGTCATAAAAGAGAACTGAGGAACAATCAATTGAGATAAAAATAAATGACGTAAGGTCCAGTTGAGTACGTCTCAACTTTGCTGCCGCCAAGGTTTCCACCAAAGAACGATGGCCTGGCAAGACTATATCTACTGTTAAGATTTTTCCAAGCCATGCCACATTGTGTTTTTTCTAAACTCTGTAAGATTAGCTTGGCCTGAGAACAAGAGTGTGGATGTATCACATGACCACTGCCATCTACACCATTGTTCAGCAGTTGCTATAATCCAACTTACCCTTCAGTTGGCCGATATATTTATACATACATTGGGAAACACACACAAACACATGGGGTCTGACGAGATATAATCACTTTACATATATTTAATACAGAAAGCTTAGGGATGAGGGCGGAAATCAGTTACAACAGCACCTAAACTTCATTCGCAAAATTCCTCTCTGAGAACATAATACCCAACTAGTGCACTGAAGTAGGTACTGGCTGATTTTCCAGATATTGAAAGTTTGCTGCGCAATATCAGCCTAAAGATAAAGGGACATGTAATGTCCAGTAGGAAACAAATCAGTGTACATCATTTACACGGCAATAAATCCTTCATTTCTCTTGAAATAAGATATGTAAAGTAGCACTTAGTTTAATACAAGTTTTGTTCGGCTTTAGACCTAGCTGTAAAAAGCCATTCATGCAAAAAATTACCTCCAGTTTTAGCTGGATAATTAAAGGACACTTCTCCTGAAAACAAGTCCCTTTCACATAGGGAAGGGGAAAATATTCCACTCAGGACAGACAGCATTGGCTGAGAGTGGAAAATACAAGACTTTGGTGTTTGTAGGGCATTTGCCTTAAGAACCCAGAAGTAGCACTGAGTTCACCTTTAAGGAGGCAGAGGGCTAGAAGTGCCCTTGAAAATTTTAGGAAATTTCCAGAAAAAGTACTGACAGCCTCTGTAGGATTTTATTCTCTGGCCTGTTCTTTCCTGAGGCTTCCATTGGCATCACCTCTATGTCTAAAGATGCCTGCTTCTGTATCTCCAGTCTCAGACTACCTTTCCCCCTGGCCAGTGGATCATTTGTTTCCTACCAGTCAATCTGCAACTCCTCCCTCTCTGTTCTAAGGAAACAGAATTTCCCCCATCAAGCTCTCCTATACCTGGTGGTCCTTCACATACATATTCTGTCAAAACTAGGCTTGTTCCTTGATTTCAATAAAAAACAAAGCTCCTCTATTCTACAGAGTTCTAATAGAAAATTTTTGACCCTTCCTTCCCCCAGTCCTCACATAAATAATCTAGAGAAACTCTTCCTTTGGCCTTTTTGCATGGCAAGTGTGAGAACTGGAATGAGATGCCCTCAAAAGGCAAGGAATGGAGGAAGAATGGATTGTCCTCAGATCCACTTCAAGGTTAAGAATTGCAGTTCCATTGAACTTGTTTGTCTGAGATGTGGCTCTAGCCTGTTTTGACCACCTCATTTATCCTTAAAAAGAATCCTTTATGGTCTTGTACCACTAAATGTTACAAATTATGATAAGCAACACTGAAGGAGGGGAAGAAGAGAGGGTACAGTGGAGTGTTCAGTGCTTTGGATGGTCCAGAGGCAGTTGAAGTGGAGTTCATTTAACTCCTGTGAAACAGAAAAAGTATTTAAGGTGAAATCCTCGGTGACTGTCTTACCTTCCCAGCACTGGGGCTATCCTGACATGAGGGGTTAATTAAGAGAAGACAATGCTGCCTCTAAGATGCATCTAATGTGTTATTGTGCTATATGACAACTGGACAATCACAAGGCAAAGTGACAACATGTGCTTCCACTACGTTGATTTTCTCAGTGCATCCCTTCAGTCTGGCCTGACAGAGGCCTAAAGGAGCCATCTGCATTTTTACTATGGTTGTTTAAGGCAAAGTGAGCTGCTTAACAGCACTCAGGATTGGAGGGCAGCTGGTGGCATCCAAAGCAGTGCCCGGCCCCAACTCTCCAATATGCCTAACAACAGCATCACTGGGCCACTTTCTGTCCTCAAAGTTCATAGTTTCTGCTCAACTCCTGTGAAATATTGCCTACAAACACACACCGAGTGAAACATAGACTTGGACATTGTGGGAACTGTGCAGAAATTGTAAAAAGAAAGTGATTGCCAATAAGCAGTCTCCCACTGGGGAGTTTAGGAGTCAAAGGTGCCTTGTGAACACTTTTTCCAGGAGGTGCTTGTGCCAATGTGCCCTTCATTGATGTCTTGGTGTCTTTCTTTCCACTCCTCTGGGCCAGGAGACCTGGATGTGTTAGTTCAATCCTCATCATTTTTTAGCACGTCCAGAATGTGACACAAACAGCTTAGCCACCAGGCTTGAAAATAAATAGAAGATGTAAGCACCAAAACTTAAGAATAAAGTCTTCCAGGATGAGGCCCCAATGAATAGGAAGTAAAGGAAAAACCCGCCCTTCAGTGTGTGGAAGGTCAATCAGGACTGCAGGTTCAATCGAGGAGGTGTTTGCTGTCCCTGGTGCTGAAAACAGATGCCTAGGTATCACTGACAGATGGGAGAAGCAAAAAACTGCCTATCACACTGAAAACTGTTTCAGCAGAGGCTGACTTTAGGTGACAGGCCTCCAAACATGTTTTCAATGCCTCTTTTTTGTGCCATTTCAAATAAAAGCAGCTCTGAAGTGACTCTAGTTCGGGACAGAACTAATGCATTGCCATAATTCTGATGGGGTAGCTCATCCAAACCACCTCCCCATTCAGTCCCTATTGGTATGTTACTTCATGTGACTCAAGGACCAAAATGGATGCAGCATCAGAGTCTGTGGAAACTGCCTGCTAATTTATTTTTCCTGATAACAACTGCAGACATGGGATTGACTTGGCTTACTATGACTAAACGTTCCTGAAGGAAATATTTGGGTAAAACTTTACCACATACTGAAACACGGGTCTCTGAATTCCTCTCCACCTCTAATTTTATTGTCACCTTCTGAGAAACTGAGCAGAGTTTTTACTGTGCTCAAGAGAAAGTCTAAACTTATAAACGCCTCCCCCAGCCAACACACAGAGAAACACAAGAAATCTCAGAAAGTAAAACGTACTTGAGAAAGAACATGATTCTTCCCTTAACGGTACATGAATCTTTGCCAGAGAGAGCAGGACTGCTGTTTTCACCCACACTCAAAGTGAGAATTTTCTTGTCTCAACTTGCTTTCTTTTCATTCTATTTTGACAATGCCCTTGAGCTCACCCGCCATGGCCCACAAACATAACCAAGAAGGGTCCTTGATTATGTGGGATAACAGAAAACTAACATGGGTCATTTTTTGTTGCCTCCAACTCCAATGAGTTAGGGGGGCTTTTGCTTTTAGACATGAACTATAATCAATCATTTCCAGTCTTGAAAAGAAAATATCCCAATGGATCCCAAGAAAGCCTAAATAAACTTTCAGAGGGGAAAAGAAAAAGCATTAAAGTAAGTTCTTGTTGCTCCTGTTAACATATTAGATCAAATTTTCCATGTCAAGTGAGTCATTTCTCAAATGATACCTCTGAAATCCTTAAATAATCAGACTTGTTGCTAGGAAATTACACAGTGGAATGGCTTGTTCAAGGCAGGCCTCCACGGTGTTGTGACGGAGGTCATCTCCTCGGGACTATCAGAATGAATTCTGGAATGCTGCCCTGAACCAGCTTGCCTTCTCTAACTTCATACCATAATTTAAAATTCTATTCATAACCCAATTTCGACTCTCATTTCAAAGAAAGCTGAAATGCTCTCTGTCTGCTGGACAGCTGCAGGCGAAAATCACCTGGACAGAGAGATTCAGACCAGAGGTGCGACTCTTCTACATGACGAAAAGAAAAGAAAAGGGAAATGAATCCATGGTAAAAAGAAAAAAAGGATCCAGAACTTGAGCAAAACATTTGTGAATTTTTTAGGATTTCATGTAATACGCTTTATTCTGATTTCTCTCGGGAGTGGTCAAAATTCCATGTTTTTCAATCAAGCACAGCATTTAGTCAGTTGCATGACACCTGATTGTTGCTCAGAGAGCTAAAGGAAATTACATTAAAAAGATTTAACTTGCCAAGGCCTCACCACTGTAAGCTATTTATAATAGTGGCTGGTATCACAAACACCTGGGATTTTTTTTAGGGGCTATAAATGACATCACTGATAGAACCTTGGCAATCTGGCCTCAAAATTTATTGTCAGGAGTTTCATTTTCAATCAGATATGTTTCTCAGTGTGAATCTCACTCACACCTATTTGTTGGTGCCCAAGGCTATTTGAAGTGTGTTTAGCATTTGGTCTTCACCCAAGCAGCTCTTTCTGTCTTAAGATTATTTCCCCATGTACAAAATGCTGGCCTTAGAATGAACGTGTTACTGCTTCAGGATCATTATCACTCTGGGTGCTTCCTGCAAGATTAGTCCCACCACCCAATTTATAGAGGAAGCTTCATGTAGTCTTACTTTAAAAAACATTACATTTAAATCTATAGAACCTCCTGAAAGTAACAATGGATAAACGCAGCAGCAGATGCCATTTTGTTACAAAATGTTCAGGGTTCCAAGTCTGAAAATAAAATCTATGCTTTCAATGAGAGAGCCAAATGGGTAAAACATCCTCTTTCTGACAGTAATTTTGGAAAGGTATTTGCCATCCCTATGTGCCCAATGGTCATTCAAAGAGGAAAATGCTAATGATAAAATCTAGAAACCAAACTTCAGGAGGAATTTAAGGAAGGAGCACCTGAAGACGTGGCACACGCCACAAAGCAGCTCACACTCAGCGCCCGGCAAGACTATTTGCACCACTCCCTGTGCAGAGAGTGGGTTCCACTTATCTGGGGGCGTCTTGTGGGGCCCATGGAACTCTTTGGCAGCTGTGATCTCTTCTGGCGTTCATCGTAATCTGGGCAGGCAGGGTTTGGTAGCAGTTCTTTTTTGTAGATCGAGAAAATGAGGCACAGAGGAGATCATGCTTCTTCCAGGATCACTCAGCAGGAAATAGAATCTCAGAAATTTTCTGCCTCTTCGTCACACAGCCTACCCTCCACCCCACTTCCCCACTTTCTACTTATCTTGCCATTTTATCATAGACGGCATTTAAAATAGACCCCATATCTTTCTGGAAGGAATTAAAGGAAAAATTTTTAGAAATCTCATTGAAAATATTAGAAGGGACCAGGGAAAAGAAACAACATTGAGCCATCTCCAGGGTTATGAGAAAAAATGATACTTTTAAAAAGTAGGGGTTGGGTTAGACATGATGAATTTGCTTTTAATGGTAAATGTGGATAGTTAGTCATAGTTTATTATTGTGTTTTTCAGAGCCACTTAGATGACACAAAGTTTCTATTGGTAAATAGTCGTTTGTGAAATGGAGGGTCTGGTCTCCCACATCCTTGGGTGATTTCTTCCCCCTCATTGTTCCCCAAAAAGGGAGCATGTTCTCAGGTTCAAGTCTGTCCTTAAGGCATAAACCTTTCTGATGTCATCACAGTGAAGATCTCACTTGATCAAAAAAGACACTTTGTCCCCCCCTCAAGATTTGGATGCTGCTGCAAATCTGTGTGTCAATATTACAGCCCCTCCACTAAATAAACACTTTGCTGATAAGCCGTGCTCCTATTCCATAGGGACACAGTACTCCTACACTGATAGGATCGGGGGGGGGAAAAAAAAGAATACCGTAGTTTGCCATTTACCAGTATATTTAACAGACAGAACAAAAGCCAGAGAAATTTGAAGGAAAAGCTGTTTGTAGCAAGGCTTGCCTCTCCTAACCAAGCCAGAAGGAAAGGATGACTGCAAAAAGACAGACCACAAGCATTATTTTAGGCTTGTTGTCCAAGAGTCTCTGTGCAAAAGCCACTGATGAGGTGCTAATGAGGAGCTAATCACTGGGTCCAGGAGCTGGAAAGAGACAAGGATGGCTGCTAGAACACACTGTTTTCTTCCCCCAAAACTTGGGCTAAGTCACAGGCATGGCTGATGCTAGGGAAGAGGGAAATGGGCAGTCGGGCTTTCCCTGCCTTTGCAGAGACAGAACAGGGCCTGTAAAGGGGCGGGGTGGGGAACGGCAGATGGGGGTAAGAGGTCAGAGTTTGGAGAACATTCGAAGGACAGCTGCAAGGATGAACTGAACACAAGATGAAAACGGGGCTGACTCTTCAGGGTGCGGACATGCGCAAACTTGCCCAAAGGTGAGACCTTGAGGAGATCCATTTCAGTGGTACCTTATCTGAGCAATGGCTGAGAAATCTATTGGCTTGCCCCATCACCGCAATCAGAGAAGGGGCACAGGTCTGCAATTAGTTTCCAGCTGCCCCCTTTATATTTGACCCAGATAACTGAGGTGATCGTGCACAGTCACCCACCAAGTAGCACTGAGTCCGGCCAGCTCACTTCGAACTCAGTGATATTCTCACGTCCCACGTTAACTCTTTCACTTCATATTCCAATTCAATTTGAATGTTTGAGTTTTATATCTAATGGTTTTAGCCCCATGATAGGTTCAGGAATCTGCTTGAACTAGTTCACATTTATATTTGTACTTAATATGTATTATTCAGGCCCAAATTCAGTGCCTCCCCCAAATTAATCAAATAAAACCTGTATCAAGATTGGGTTTGGTTTTGAGTTTCTCTGAGAAAACTAGTCCAGTCTTTAAATATGAAGGTTCTTAAAACTCAGGATTTAGTCTCCTTTTAAAAAGCCCTCACTTCATAAATGATCCACAGTGCAAAAAGTCAAAGACAGTGTAACGATAATAAAAGAAAGGGTGAGCTATAGAAAAATTTAAGAAACCACACACTTGGCGCACACTTATCTGAACATAAATACACACAGAGATCAGTAGGAGAAAGACTAATGGGGCCCATCGGTTTGTTGAACCATATTGGACCAATAGAAGTCCAATAGAAGCATTTGTGTGTATGCGTGTCTGCGCGTGTGTGCGCATATGTGCACACATGAACAAGTATCATAATATCATAAATAATAAAAAAGACAAATGTAGTCTGCACTATGTAAGCCTGAGCATCTAGAACAAAATACTACACTGATAATTGCTTTTAAATAAAGTCGTCAGGTTTGCCTCAGTATGGTTGTGACATTACTTGGCCCAGAAATCTATTTTCCCAGTCAATAAACACAATGTCCTTGGCTGGAAACTTTCATTTCTTCTAAAGAAATGTCTCAGAATATACAAGGAGATTCTTGTTACTCATACTAAAGACAAGAGGAAAAGTAGGAAAAACAATTTCAAAGAGAATCAGCATAAGTAAAACCCCAGAGAAATCTGTTCTCCGAACTTTGGGGCACAGTATTCTAAAGTCCCAAGATGAGTTCCCAAAAACAGCCGTGATGATGTGGAGCAGATTGGCGGAGGCTGAAGGTGGCTGTGACTGAGCTAACGGCCCTTTCTCAAGACTTTTGATGAATCAATAGCCCTAGTTTGTACAGAATATGTGATTTCAGCTTTGAGGTTTCCGCTGGCCATTGTGCCTCCATATGGACCACATAGTGAGTTAGAAAGGGTCGGTTCATTCTGGACCCCATCACATCATAGAGAGCTGACAAGCTGGGGTTTGGGTAACAGCTACACTCTCTGTCCCAACCAGGAGAAAAAGGAGCCAGGGCTGCCTCTCTTGTAAGGACCATAGGAAACACCTGCACAGACACAGGGTAAGCCCTTTTTCTATCAGACCCACCAGCCCCTCTGGCCACCTGGCTGCAGTCAAGGCCTGTTGCATCTGGACCTGGGAGTGCTGGAGCACTGGGGAGCCCAGAGCAGGGCTCACTGACAACGGGTACATTAATTCTCATAAACCGTTTTACTTTGTGCAGCATCGAGATACACTGTGAAACTGTTTGTCATCAGCAGAGGGGCTTTTATGCCTTGATTTACAGTCCCCTCAGGGGAACACCAATATGATGACAACCACTGTCACTCCAACTGAGCAGAAAGCTGGCTCAGCACCATGGTCAGAGAAAGGTCAAAACTGTCTCTCCTGGAGTCAGATCCCAGCCATGGCTCCTCGACTCCTGGAGACTAAAAGTTCATAGACGGAGAGAGCAGTGGGTGAGGAAGGGAGGGGGGGTTGCTGAGGGTGGGCCACAAGGGTTCCTGATGGGATTTGCAAAGATACACAACATGCATCTCAATGAGCTTTGCAGTAAACTTCACTGCACAGAGGTTAATCTAGATGTCAACATTGTCTGACAGTGAAGAAATTACTCCAGGGCAGGGCTCCTTCAGAAGTCTTAATATAACAGTCAATTCCATCCTGCCTGTAGGAAATGAAAGTTTTCTGCTTTGTGTGCCGAATCATTCAGCACCAATTTTCTCACTGTTTGAAGTCCAAACTGTTTGTGGTCCTAGGATTCACCTTGTATTAAGACTTTCACAGAGTTTGAGAAGCTGGGTTGTCAGTCCCATGGAAGCAGGAAGATAGGAGCCAAAAGAAAAAGCAAAAGTAAAAAGAGCAAAAATGAAAGAAAATCTTCTATACTGAGATTTACTTCTGTACTACGGAAAGCAAAAATCACAACACCTGCACCAGGTTTGTTTACTCACTCCAGAGTGAGCTCAGAGACATGAGGTAAGTGTCAGGTGGCTGTTAAATGGAGATGGAATGTGGACACTTCTCCAAGAAAAAGCAAAACATTTACGAAAGCTAGTCATTTGAGTAGGTCCTAGCAGTGAACAGATTACAAAAGTCTTTTTTTTTAATGACATCCATGCTCTCTTCTTAAATGAAGTGATAAGTATCAGCTTAGACATGAGCATCCACATTTCTCACTGGGCTTTACTGATGGTGCAGCCAAGACAACGTCAGAGTACACAGCAGACATCTGGGCTCTCAGTCTACCATTGGCTTCCAGGAAGGACGTCTAAATTTGTCATCCTCTAAAGTGACTAGAAACCAAATCCTCTCATAAGATGGAAAACTTAAAAGCAAGACCTGAGGGCCAAGGCATGTGTCAGAAGTAGCTGTCCAACAGGCCTTTCCTCATCTATGTTATCTTGATACATCTTCTGTTAGAGAGATCTAGTTTTGTTGGCCTTAAGTATCTCTCGCAAGCTACAAGCTTGGGGCATAGCACTGCACACAAAGCAATGTTTACCTTGGTGATTAGGAAAAATTAATTAATGTCAGGTAGCTGTAATGCTCTGTCTCTCCTTGATGGGAGATAGCCCAGCACGCCGGCTTAAGACGTTATCTCTACTGCAAATATCAACCCAAGCTTTGCTTTCAATTTGGAACTTAGCTAAAGAGGAAAGGGAATCTGAATTTTATTACTTGAATCAAGAATTCCCAGTACTTTAAGGGTGTCCCCCAGTCTCCATGGATCCCTTGTGGAATAGAAAAGTGTCTATATTGGCCCACTGAGACTTGGGCCAGAGACATCTCTTGTTGCAAAATATAGAATTATTTTAGGCAGTCAAAGGAACTATGCCTGGGAGAATGCACCAGGGAAACAAGACTCTATCAGAAGCCAAGATTCAGGTCCTTAGGGTGGAACAGCCCGTGCTCCTGGCAAAAGCCCCAACACCCAATGCAGTGAAACAAATATTCACCACATCCTCCACCATCAGCAATGCCTTTCAGAAAGAGTGAGCAAGTATCAACACCTCATATTCTCCCTGTCCCACTTCTCCTAGGGGGTGGTTTTAACTGCAGTGCTGGTGAATTCAATACCAACCTCCAAATGGGATGTGGCAGAAAGGGCTCCCATAAGGGAATCTATCAAACCACCAGGAAGAGTAGTTTTCAGATGCTCAGAATATTGTCATCAGCATAATTTAATTCGGGGAGCACCAAACAATCAAACTTTACAAGATGATGAATTTCCCATCAGTACGTTTCTGAACGTCTCTTAGGCCAGTCCATCGCTGGATTTCTTATTCCTAAGAAATGTAAGGCTTAGAGAGACCAAGCATTGTGAAATCAATTTGCTGACTCCAAGCGAACCTTCACTGAAGCCATTCCAATGAAATATATAGATATAAGCATACACTGTATACAGGCCATGCTGTCCCTAGGATGACACTTCCAGTGATGCTAAGAAATCTTAAAATATTTTCTGAAGTCCTATAGTGATATTTTGATAGTGATACAAAAGCTTGGAATTTTCCTTTAAAACCTATTAAGGGTTGACCAAAAAATTTATTTGGTATCAAAGAAGAGGTTGGTGCTCTAGGGACCAAAAAGGTGCCATTTTTAGCTCTAAGGTGTACGCCTTTGGGTATTCTAGCAGGTTTGGCTTCCAACCAAAGCTGACAGTAGACATCCCAGGGACAGTGAAGGGCAGCTGTCTAGATAGCCAGCACATGAGTTCATTCAACAAACATCTATAGATCTTTCTTTGCTTCTGACACTGAGCAAAGCACAGAGGAGACCCCCAAATCTCAAGGCTGCCACCTCAAGTTGCAACAACTGTACCTCAAGTCAGGATAACACTGCTGCTATTTGATTTGGAAAAGGACAGCAAGGAAGCCATTAGGCATTCCTGAACAGAACAGGACTTTAGTGAATAGCCTGCAACTTACAATGGTGCCCTCTTTCCAGTACCCTACCTCCTTACAACAGCAGCTCAGGGAAAAACTCACTTTGTTTCTGACCCAGAGTTCAGATTGCCAGTGGCCTGCATGCCAAGTGGATAGGCCTGTCTCCATATCTTGGAATAGTTTCTGCCGACTTGGGTATGTCCGTGTTGAAATGGAGTACGTGGCTAGTTAGGAGGACTGCCTGGTGGAAGTCAACCAAGGGGCCAGGTGGCAGCCTTCGTTGAGGAGCACAAAAATGGGGTCCCTGGCTTATCTGCCTGGCTCTCCCCACCAACTCCCCACAAACCTAACTCATGGAGCCTTCGTTATTTGCCTTCTATAATCAATTTCTTGCCATTGGCAATTTTTTCTCTTCCCTTTCCTTATCTGTCTTTCATTTTCTCTCTTATTTCCTAACAGCAAGTTAAAAAACAAACAATAACACAAAAGCCAAAAACCCAGGTGGGACCAGAATATAGTTTTTTTTTTTTTAACTAAAAGGAACCACCAGAATATCTATTCTAACCTCTTAAATGTCTCAGATGAGAAATCTGACCATCTTAAAAATTAGTTGATCCAGCCAAGGTCAGCCAGGTAACTAAGAGCTAAGCCAGGATTTGCGATGGTCTTTCCATCACCCCACATTCCCACCTGGCTTCCCACGCATCCTGTACTTTCCCAGCATGACTGACTCACTTTTGCTTCTGAGTTGAGTCTCATGCAGCCCCAGAGACTGGCTGTCAGCTCTCCTGTTGGTGTTGGTTTCTGTAGTATTTAGCACCAAAAATACTTGCACTAGTGTATTCCGCAAAGTAAGCATCGCCAGAGAAGGACGGTAATGTGCCACTTGAACCCAGAAGGACCAAGGATCCTTTTGTCTCGTTGGGAAGCTTCTCTCCAGGGATGATTTGTGCATGATCTGCTGAGTGGAGGAAGCATCAAGTCCTTTGTTGTTAACAAGAGGAGACTTAGTGACTCTTAAGATCCACTCAGAGGTCAGGGACATAATTAGAGGGCAGCATTTGGTTCAAGTCCACAGCAAAGAAGAACTGGAAGGACCCTTGGCCATGGCACCTGACTCCAAGGTGGGCATCCAACAGCAAATCACTCTTGCTTAGTCCAGGAAGGGACCAGGTGAGCATGGCATGGCAGGGAGATCAGTCTGAGTGGCCTGGAACATCCACCAGCAGTCACAATGGAGCTCACGTCAAGCTACGCTCTCACCCTACTCTGTCATGGTCTTTTAAAGTATGGGTTTTCGTATGGAGGGATGAGAGTGGAGAGAACCAGAGTGGCCGTATTGGCTAATGGGATGCCATCTCAAGACTCATTTACCACATTAGGCTGTTTGAAAAATAAATAAATAAATAAACCTTCGCCAGTGTGTTTCTGCTGTGTAGAAAGGTTAGAAAGGGGAAGGAGGCCAAGTGCTCCCTCTGGGCCTAAAGCAGCCTCAGGCACTAAAGCCTCTGAATTGTGGTGACATAGGTGCAAAGGAGGAGAGGAGTGTCTTATTGAAACCCACCTGTGCCCAGGCCTAGGAGCCCTCAGAGGCAGCTTCCCCCGACTCGTGCGAGGCCTGTGGAGGGCTATCCTGGCATTCCAGAGTGGCATTGAGAAAAATGACACAGTGACTCGATGCTGTCAGAATCTAAGAATTTCAGAGCTAGAAGGGGCCAGAGATTAGCAAGCACAACCCTCATTTGGCAGATGGGGAAACTGAGACACGGTAGAGTGAGTCTTCTTGGTCCTGTCCCAGTACAGGAGAAATAATGCACTCCACTCAGCCCCAGAGCCCTAGAGTACCCCTTCAGTTTCCACAGCCCTATTCTCCATCTCCTGCACTCTCCAAAAAGCTTATTTTTTTTACCTGCCAAGGTGAAGAAATCGACCTGTAGACTCTACACAGAGTCCGGCAAGGGCAGCGAGTAAGCAGGCCCATTCTCTCTGCTCTCCCTTGCTCTGAGACCCATTTTCTTCTACTCTTAAGATGGGCAGTTGAACAGGATGAAGACATGACCCCAAGGCCAACACGGAGGCCTGTGGGACTAAGACGAGGGTGATCTGACAACTATAGTCTCCTTCCGTGCCCCTTGTTCCAAGGAATTGCCTTTTTCCATTAGGCCACGATGACTCAGTGCCCTGAGTTGAAACCCTAGCACATCCCTCATTCCCAGTTGCCCACCAGCCTCTAACCACTTTCCATCACCCCCTTCTTCCCAGACCATTAGTGGGAGCCACACAGTGTCTGTTTGGGGGACAATGTGGCAGCAACAGGAGCCTTGGAGCCTTACATCTCACCAGAAGATACTTTCTCCTCAGGCTCTCCCCATCGCTTCCTCCATGAATACCTTTCCCTTAGTTACCCCACTCAAAACCAGACTGCATGGCTCCATCCAGCCCTAATGGCCCTAGAATAGACCAGGGGCCCTCAGGTGGAACGACAAGAAGGGTAATTGCCATAGGACAGCAAAGGATTCCTGTGAGGTGGTCAATCAGAAGAGCTCTCCTCCGAAGTCCTCAGGGCTGGGAGCACAGCACAGAGAGAAACCCCACACCAACCCCACCTCCCGTCCGGCCCCTCCCAGGCCAGCTGAGCAGCCTCACCGATCCCCGAATCCCCACCGCGGCCTACAGTCCGAGCACAGCTCTTTTCTATTTGAATAAAAACATTTGTTGGTCTAAAAAAGGAAGCAAAACCACAAACACAGAATTCAGTCCTGAACCCCACACAGGGATGCCCACACTGCGGCTGACCAGGAAGTCCAGGCTGCCGACAGTCCCTGAAGCTGGCAGGGCACGGTGCAGGCCAGAGGCCCCCAGGAGGCTCCAGTTGGGCAAAGGCCAGTCCATTAGGTAGCTCTGTGCTTGGGGTGTGGTGGAGGGGCTGGTGGCCTGGGTGGGGGGCGGGGGGGGGGGGCGCATCCTCTCCTTCACAGCAGGAGGGCTCTGTGGGGCCAGGCTGTTGGCTTTCACAGGCGTTTCATTGTCAGGTATCAGAGAGGCCCAGAGACCTGCCCCTATTGCAGTCCTTGACGGCAGCAGCTGGGAAGGCAGTGAATCCTCTGGCGCTGAGGCGGAGGGAGCGGGCCCCAGCCCAGATGCTTCCTTCTCTCTCCCTGGTTGGGGCTCGATGCTCATTAAGATGCCAAGCCTGCGGCAGTGGCTGTGCATTGGACATCTCCCAGAGAAGCCTCGGCCCCTCCCCCTGCCCCCAGCCCACAAAAGCGATTTCTCAGCCTCTGCGTTTTCACAGCAGCTCAAAGGCAGATACATCAATCCTTCCAGGGACTGGAAACGTGAGAAGAATGCCACAGGGCCGGTTGCAGGTGCCAAATAGATTCTCCCCTGCTGCCTCCTGCCCACTCCACGGCCTGGCTTCCTGAAATAAGCATTGCCCCAGCCTCTTGCTAGACATGGTTCCCTTCCCAGCAGTGGGGATACCTGGGAGTGGCAGCGAGGACCCAGGGAGGCAGGATAAGAAACAGTGGACCCAGAGGGGCATACCTTATAATGACACACAAGGAACTAAGTCTCCTGCTGTTGGAATCGTGTTGTGTCCACATGCGTAGACAACACAGAGGACGTGTTCCCTATGCCCCAAATCTCCCCAAAGGCCTGGAGGTGGGAAGTGGGGCCAAGGAGTCTCCCCAATAACGGGGAGACAGGAGGCAGTGCCTTGACGGAGTTCAGATTTTATCTGTTTCTTCTGTGGGTCTCTAAGTCCGGAAAGTCCAGTTCTTGAAGTTCAGAGGATAGAAGACACATCGCTTTCAAATTTAGGAGGGAACTTGAGCATGGTTTACACCCAAGATGGATGTAGCCCACTGCCATCATGATCTTGTCGTTGTCGTTGTTGTTGTTGTTCAGTGTTTACCTGTAGGCGCCATCACGGACTCCCAAGAATGTGAGCACTCTACTTTCTAGAATGGACAAATGAGAAAATCGTCTCGAAGTGGAGAAAAGGGGGAAGGCATGGAGGCAATGGTCAGGGGAGACGCGAGGCGTTCCAGAGGTTCCTGATCCAGCGATATTTCCTTGCTGAGTGTGGTCAGCCTATGCACCCATGTAGAGCTTGGGGGGTACCACACCTACACTGGTGATCATCTGCACAGTGGTTATTCACGTCTACCCCAGCTCCTCTCGTCCCAGCAAGAAGATTGTCTCTCTGAATCGTCCAGGTCTTCAGCTCCAAAAAGCCAGAGCTGAAGAAGCATGGGCCACAGCTTAAGCCAATGAGAATTTTCCTTTGCGTTCATAATAGTTAAGATTTTCTGAGTTGTTGTTACAGTCTTGTGGTTTCTGTATCAGCAGCTTCTCTCTGTATCAGAGAAGAAGGTATCTCTCTGTAGATATAGATAGATAGATAGTTAGATATATAAATATATATATATATATATATATGTATGCCAAACTGCCTTACAGGGTTTTTTTCTCTCTTTTTCTTTTTCAGTGTTGTATGTGTAGCAGGCACTTGAGTTTATATGAAGATGTTTGCTTCAGTCAAGGATGGAAGAAAGGAGTTGTGAGGTGGAAAAGGGAGGATGTGAGGCCGGGAGAGAGGAGGCAACAGAGTATGAATTCGTGACCGCCGGCCACCACTAGCCGAGGATGTCCAGGTAGATGGGGGTGGCTTTGCCCAGAGCGTGGAGGATTTTGTAGATCTCTTTGATGTTCAGCCGCTGCTGCGGTTCCCTCTGCCAGCAGCCCAGCATGACATCATACACCTCTTTGGGGCAGACTCGGGGCCGCTCTAAAACACGACCCTGGGTGATGCACTCGATGACCTGAAAGAGTAAGGAGCGGGGAGTTAGAGCCAAAGCTCAGCCCAATCCCTGTGGCGCACACCCAGCCGAAGGCAAGAACATCATTGATGAGCCTCAGTGCAGAGCCGGGTACCCAGGTGCAGAGGCCAAAGGCTGCCTGCACACAGCGCTGAGTTTCTCATCTGACCCGTGCATGGGCTCCTGGCTGGTCGTGCCCACTGCTGCCCTTTGTATGCCACCTCTCAGGCCAGGCCTTCATTGACTCCCACACACTCTCTTCCTTTTACTTCACTTTTCGTCTCGAGTCCTGGATCTCCTCTGGATGACCGAGCCACATTCGTTTTCCACCCGGCAGTGGGATGGGTATCGGACCTTCCCCTTGCACTCTTATGAGGCTGCAGGACTTTGAAACGCCCCTGCAGGAGCTCTGCACCATCTGGCTCCTCCATGTCTATCTCCCCTTAGCTCCCACTTCCTGGCAAGCTCCTCTCTCAGTCACAGCCTCTGTGCACATCACCACGCTTACCTCTAAGCCACTATACAGGTCCCTGTCTCAGTGAGGCCCATCCTCTCCTGCTCTTTGTGCTAAACCAAGTATTCTGTTTCTGTTACGGTCCTTAACACTAGGACTAACCACTTGTTTCACCACTGCCCGGCTGGGCGGCCACCACAATTAGTTAACCTCATAGGATCTCAATGTCCTTATCTGTAAGATGGGATCAAATATGTGCCTTAACCACCTCCTAAGAGTGTTGTAAGGACCAAATGAGGTCACAAGAAGGGACTGTACGGCCCAACAGACCAAAAGGGAGGCTGTAAGTGGGAACAGGAAGAAAATAAATTCCACGTGGCTGGACCAAGCCTTGATTTGTGGTTCAATTCCTCAAAGGCACTTCTTTGCTGGCACTGAATATTCATGCTTTCATCTTCCAGTTCGCAGGTTGGTTTTAGTTTCTCCCTGACTCTACCACTGCGTAACCTTGGGCAACTTACTTACCTGGAACTATAGTGTCCTCACTTGAAGACAGGTTGTGGTGATAAAAATACACAGAATCATCTTGAGTTGAGTACCTGAAAAAATATTATTTCCCCTCTTTGGCCCCATTATTCCATATTTAGTTGGGCAAGAGAAGTGTCCTTTCTCCTTGTATCTCCTTATGCTGTCCCTAAAGCACCCTGTCTGGAGTACTGTCTCAGGTGACTCTGACCTTTGAACGGCTTGTCAAACCATCACTGTGTCAGCACTTCCTGGTCCTTTTGGCCCTGGAGTCTGCAATGGCCCAATAGTCTCATTTCTTTGCCAGCCTGATAGGTCTCCAGCTCCTCATATTCCCCATTCTTGTTAGGGCCCCATCTCCACCCTCCAACACCTTCACCTCCATGAAAAGGGATCTAGCTCAAACTGTAGTAGCAGCTGCTAATGCGAAGACCAAAAGCATCTGGTAGCATCTCCTCCAAGGTGAGGCTACCCGGTTGGTCAATTTCCACAAAGAAACCCATTATCAGGGACTGCCAATACTTGGCTGCTGCAGTGGGTAGAGTGGGGAGGGGGAGGTGGCTGGGGACAGGCAGCCTCCCTTCAAGGCCAATGTCTCACCAAGCAGTGTTGGAAATGACCATAAACACCTTCTTGGCTACTATAAGCTAGCTTGGGTATCCAGGACAGATCTTCTGCTGAGACTTATAACTAGCACAGAGCCCCTCGTTACTGGGGCCACCAAACTACATGGAGGCTGTGCTCAGGGTGCATGTATGTGCCCATGTGCTTGCATGTCTGAGGGTGTGTGTATGCATGCATGTGCATGCATGTGTGTGTGTGTGTATGCATGCCTGTGTGCATGTGTGTATTTCTGTTTACCACCAATCCTGCCCCCAGGAAGACAACAACTATTTTTTAAAACACCATAACAAATGGGCTCTGATACACACTTTCATTTTTTTTTTAAAGATCATTAAAATGTTTTGTCCTACTTTGGGAAATGTGGTCAGGACCAATTCAGCTTGTGAATGATGAGATATTACAGATTTAAAGAAATGCCTCCTTTTCAGTCTTTGAAATTCACTTAATTAAGTGGTAAGGGCATAAAAAAGCCAAGATGAACATAGCTTCCAAGAAGAAAGATACTTTCTTGAATATTCAGATGATTGCAATATTAAAAGGTCCTTGTGTTCACATTTTCACAGAAAACAGAAGACCATAAAAATAATTGCAAGCTTTTATAAATCTGCTGGACTGGGAGATTGAGCCTCTTACTGTCTACAAACTGTACTGAAATCCCTGAGGCAACATGACTCTAGTCAGACATAACTGAGACCATCTTGACTGGCTTTGGAGGCAGCAGTCCTGTGACCACTGGCCAAGCCTTCTCGATGCTGCAGAAGCTGTCACCTCTGAGACCCTGGCCGGTCCACTCCAGGACCCAAAGCAGTTCCCTCTCCTCTACCCTGAATCTCAACAGGTGTTTGTGTGAAAACTACTGTGTTAATATGGCTAAAGTGCTTAGAAAAGTGCCTGGCACTAATGCTAGATTTGGTTAAATTTGATTACTAACATTTTTATTATTATTGTAAATCAAAATTATAAAACTATATAATGTGTTTATTATTATATTTACTATTATGATTCATTTTATCCCCTGAAATCCACACACAACTCTATCAATAACATGAAATTTACCTTCCCAATTCACCACCGTGCACATCCCTGGACCTGGCATGCCTAAAACCTTTGGGGACCCAGATTATTTGGGCATACCAAGTAGTAGGTGTTTCCACAAGATGGCACAACTGAAAAACTCAGAGTTGTTCTTTGTTTTCATTTTCTATCTTAGTGAAACATTTGCGATTTTCAAGTATAACAGAACAAACAGAACTGTGACTCGCATCTCAATTTAGAAATTTGATTTCATGCTCTCTTGACAGTTATACCATATTTCCTACAGTTATAATTTTTTTTTTCCTACTAAGAAGCTCTCCCCTCCTGCTTATGCCTACATTTGCCTTGCTGGCTCCAAACCCCACCTAATGTTTTGTACACAGGGTCTAAGTCCTGGGCTGGGATATCTCTTATCAGCCTTTCCCCAAGTCAAGGTTCCAATCTGTCCCCTTCTGTACCTCTGTGTTGGAGAGCTGGAACCATGGCTGCTTTCCATAGGTGAAGATCTCCCAAAGGATCACCCCAAAGCTCCACACGTCGCTCTCTGTTGTGAACTTCCTGTACATGATGCTTTCAGGGGGCATCCAACGGATGGGGAGCATGGTGTGTCCTCCCACCTAAAAGGAGTCAAGACAGAGGCACAAACAGAGTGACCAGATGACCAGAATCAGTCACGTCTGTCTGCACTCTTCATATGTAGATGCCATTCTCGATGCATCTGATTCTAAGATAACCACAACTTGTGTCAAAAAGCCAGTGGAGACACTGACATCTGAGATCTACAACACTGGAGACAGCTAGAGTAGCAATTAGAGATAACACCTAAGGGAAGGTAGATTCCTTGGTATGGAGCATAAAGCAAGATCTCAAGATGGTTTGAAGTGAGAGAGAAGGTTTCAGAATCTGGTACTAAGGGTAAATCAGATCTTGAGAGGAGGTCCAGAGGGAAGTCAGCAGAATTACTGAGTGAGGGTATCAAGTAGCAGCATATTTGCAGACATCGGCTTAGACTCTTTGGCCAAGGTGGTTAAGACACAATATGGTCCACATGCATCTAATTTGTATAACTACGACTTTAGTTTCTACCTAACAACCCTGAATTTCTCACCACAACTTAGGACTCTGTGTTTCAAGTGAATGGGACAGGGAAGTTCCAAATCTATGGAAGACTATATGCTAATAAGAAATCAAGGAGACTAAAAGAGAATTCGAACAGTTCTTAGTAAGATCTCAAAGGCCAGGAAGGAAGATTGTCTTTTAAAATGGCCTAGGGAAACCCATCTGTGGGCCTACAGAGCTGACAGTCAAGGACAAGAGCAAGTGACTGACATTTAGAGTACCCTTTCCTGAGAAAACATTAGGGAAATCCTCAGTGCCCAGCAGGTTAGAGGTATTGGCATAAGTATAAGAAAATTCACAGCATGTTTTAGACTCAGGAATTAACTGCATCATTAGTAAATAGAGCATCAGAAATGGAAACTTTTGGCTAATACATGCAATTTGTTGTTAGAAAACTGCTTATCATCAATAAAAAGAGCCTCTATAAATGTCCTGAAGAATCAGAAACTTTCATTTCTATGGTGGGCCAGTTGGAGGAATAATAATGATGAATACTTAAGAAAGAATGACTTCTTGGGAGATGGGCAATCTTGCGTCTAAAAAGGGAAATCATGTTTGCCTTAGCCACTTGAAATATTTCAGAAGATAAATGATAATAAGGAATTGCAGAATTTGTCTTCAACCTGGCATTTTATAATCAATAGCTTTGTATCAAGTGTAAAGACAAGTGAAGATGTTTCTTTCAGACAAGCAAAGACTCAGAAAGTTTACCACTCACAGCCTTTCAGAAAATAAAGAAGCAAAAACTAATTGAGGATGTACTCCAGAAAAACAGAAAAAAGAATCTAAAATACACAATGACTTGGAACATAATAAAGAGTGCAGAGCAAATAAGCCACAAAAATGCAATTTATATCCAAATAATGGTTGTTAATTTGGTACAAAATGTAATAGGACTAATAAAGCTGTCTGTAAAATAGAGACATAAAGTAAATGAAAATACTAATAACGTTAATAGTACCACCACGGCTACTGTTAGAATACTCATCAGGCATGAAACTTTCAGATAATTTCAACCTTAAGTGCGTAGAAGAGTAGGTAGGGAAATAATCAAAAGCCTGATAAAGGCTTTGCGTTTTAGCAGGAAGAGAAAGGGAGCTTATAGTCGTCCGTTGTTGACTATAACAGTTTCAATGTAAATGCGCTTGCTAAAATTTTAAAGGAGCTTCTAGATTAGAAATAGTCCCCATAGCTTCCAAACCAGTTTTAGGAAAATAGAGCCAAAAATTTCTAACCAATACCAAAAGGACTACGAAAAGGAGGAGTGGGGTAATGATAAATAAAAAGCATAAAATGAAAGAAGTTTGAATAATATCACTATGGACAATAAGCGCAAATGGGTTATACGACCTCTTAAATAAGAGGAAAATGTATTAAAAAATCAAGATGCATGCTATTTAGAAAAGACATAGCTAAAAGAAAATAGCAGAAAATGTTGAAAATGAAAGAATGCAAAAATACAATAAATAATAAAAGAAAAATTGAACATATAATATATAAATATTCAATATACATAATAATATAATATAAAATTATATATAGAATATGTAATATATTCAAAATTGAATACATATATGAAACAAATTTCAGAATTCCAAGAACTACATGGAGATAAAGCAGTTTATATCATATTTGAAGATGGCAAAATTCACCCTTATGATAATTTTGAACTTTTATGCTCCAATTAACATAGCAACAAAATGTATAAAGAGTAAAGCAGGTTATAAATGAAAGGGAACTGACAAATCTACAATTATAATGGAAAATTAAAACATTTCTTTCACAAATTGACAGATGAAGAAAACAACATAAATGAAGATACATTTTTAAAATACAAGTAATGAGTTAATTGGTAGATATGAGTGCTGTGTATGTCTTTCAGCCTCCTTAAAAAGTTGTATATTATTTTCAATTATCTAAGAAACATTTATAAAAACCAGTCACATATTACACCTGAAAGGAAATATGAAATTCCAAGAGGAAAAAAACAAATAAATATAAAGTAAGAAAAAGAAACATTTTCCATTCCAAACAAAATAAAATAAAATAGAAATTAACATCAACAAAAATAATTGTTGGAAAAGGTTTTCTTTGTACAATTGAAAAAACTATTTGGTAAAGAAAATAATTGAAAATAAAATTTAAAACTATTTATCATAATAATAATTAAAGTCTTATTCATTGACACCTATGAACATAGCTAAACTAATTATTGGGAAAAATATTATAGCATTTAGGCACATTTTTAAAATAGTTAAAAATATAATTAAATTAAATAAGGGTTCAACCAAAAAAAGTGGTAAAGATTTATAAGTTATAGAAAGCAAGAGAAAATAAACAATAAAGATAAAATGAGGAAATGGTATAAAATAAAGCAAAGCAAAACACACAACCAAAAGGGAAAAAAGCAAATTATATCTTCACAATCAATTGCTAGTTCTTTTTAAAGTAATGCAAACCTTTGTCAAGGTTAATAAAGGACATAAAATAAATGATGTAAAATGTTAAGAATATTGCAACAATAAATTTGAAAACACAGATACCGACAATTGCTTTACTAGAAAATATTAACAAAAAAAAAGAAAAGTAGAAAATAGTTATAATTGTAGTAAAAACAATATATAGACTAAAAAACTACACAATTCAGATGGTTTTATGAGTGAGTTCTACTAGTTTTCTATCCTATTTCTATTTTTCTAAAATAAAAAAAGATAAAAATTTTCCCAAGCCACTCTCCGTGGCTTGAATGTCCCTGATAACAGAATCAGTCAAACTTAGCCCATAGCCTTAAATATATGAATAAAGATAAAGAAATTTTATCTACATATGTGTAAAACTATGTTATGAATATAGTCTCCAAATCTGAATAAAATATTATCATATTGAATCAGAAATATAATACTTCCATATTATAACTCAATAAGGTTTATACTAGAAATGTAGGAATGCCTCAGCCTTAAGAAATCTGTTTCATTTACTAAATTAAGAGATAAAAGCAGAAAAAGAATCCTTTCAAAAGATGTCAAAAATTTCCAACATATTTTCCTGATTGAAAGCCCTAATTAATTAGTAATAGAGGGTAACTTTATTTAACACACTAGATATCATACTTACTAATAAAACATTAGAAATATAGAAGCTATCTTCCATCACTGATTTTTATGCAATACTGTTCAGGTGGTCCTAGGCAGTGGAATAAAGCAAGAATGAAAAAACAAGGCAGAGGGGCCAGCCCAGTAGCATAGTGGGTAAGTGGGCACATTCTGCTTCAGCAGGGCAGGGGTCGCTGGTTCGGATCCCAGGTGCGGACATGGCACTGCTTGGCAAGTCACACTGTGGCAGGCGTCCCACATATAAAGTAGAGGAAGATGGGCATGGATGTTAGCTAAGAGCCAGTCTTCCTCAGCAAAAAGAGGAGGATTGGTGGCAGATGTTAGCTCAGGGCTAATCTTCCTCAAAAAAAAATAAGGAAAAAAAAAAGCAGATATATCGAAAAGGAAGAGTCAAAACTGCTATTGTCTGCATATGATGTGACCATGGAAGACAATTAAGTAAAAAGCAATTAGAATCATTACATGATTTAGTAAGCTAGACAGACACAAAATGAACGTAGAAAAATCAAACTATTCTCATACACCCCTAGCAACCACTTCGAAATTCAACAGAAAATCAGATTGTGTGTACAATAGCAGCAAAAAATGTTTCAAATTCCTAAACATAGACTTTAGTAGAAAACGTACAAGGTCTATTTAAACAAAGGTGTTGCAAAATATAAAAGGAGATCTGAATACATAAAAAGATATGTCTTTTCTTTGACTAGGAAGACTCAATATCATAAATCTCTTATTTCTCCCTCAAATTCATCTAAAAATTTAAACACAATCTAAATGAAAACCCCAATGGAATGATGTATGAAAATCGACAAGATGATACCAAAATTAATCTAGAGGAGTAAATACTTGATAAAAACTAAGATACACTCAAAATAGAACAAGGGATATTTTGCTCTATCAGATTGCAAAACATATTATCAAACCACAGTAATGAACACACTGTGTTATTGGCATAGGAATAGACAAATTTCATTGATCAGTGAAACAAAATAGAGAGTCCAGAAGCAGACTCATGTATAAATATTGGAATTTAATATATGAAATGATGGGTTAGTAATCAGAGTGTTGGGACAATGAACTAGTCATTTAAAAAGTACACTTAGATACCTACCTCACACCATATACAAAAATCATTTCCAGATGGATTAAAGAGCTAAACATAAAAAACAAAACAATAATAATATTAGAAGAAAACTTAGAAAAATATTTGTACAACCTCAGGAGAGAAAGGCCTTGCTAAATAAGACACACGTTCAAAAAGCCATAAAGGATAGGATTCAGAGATACAACTTGTAAAAAGTAAATACTTTGCATGGCAAAATACAAAATAAACACAGTTAAAAGACAAATGACAGAGAAAATCTTTGCAATATATGTAACAGACAAAGAATTAAAATCCGTATATTGTAAAATGCTCCTTTAAATTAGTTAAAAACAAGCAACCCAATAGAAAAATGAGGAAAAGAATAAGAGCAGATGGTCCACTAAAGAGCTACAAATGGACACAAACACGTGAAGAGATGCCAGTTAAAACAACAGAGAGACATATTTTTGAATGTCATGTGGGAGAAATTGAAAAGATTGACACTATTTGGTGCTTGACAGTGCATGAGGAGTTATTCTCAAAGGCCACTGGCAAGATCAGGGCAGCTTCTTCTGAGAGCAGCTTGGCAGAATCTGTCCACACTAAGGATGTAAGTGTCTTTCAATGCGGAAATTTCACTCTCAGGACCCACCCAGACTATACTGATTTTCCTCCAGGGCTACCTGCATCCTTCTCCTACATTGGCAAGATCCAGTCTGGGAAAGGTAGTGGTCAAATTCTTTCTTGGCAAAAAACATTGGTGAATATGCCCATGGTAAAACCTAGCCAGATAAGGGATGAGCTGAAATAATAATCTTAGTAAAAATAATACTGCTTAACGCACACTGGGTACCAACCACTGAGTATTACACACATCCCTCATTCAATCCTCTCTCATTTAATCACTCATTTAATCTCTATGTAATATGATTCCCTGTTAGCCCCTAGAAACCTACTTGCTCATGTAAGCAAAAAATACTTGGTTGAAGGTGTTTATTTCATTGTTTTTAAGGGCGACAATTTGTTCATCATTAAATGCATATGCAGTAGTTTAAAGGAATATAGTGGAGTTATGTATAGTGATAGGCAAACACATCTAGGATATATGAAATGAAAATGCAAGACATTAAAAAATATACTAACTTTCTCATTCATGTAAAAATGTGTATCAGAAGCAAATATATTATAGAGTAATAATGTATAACTCTGTAAATGCATAGAAAAAGGTCCAGAAAGCCGCTAAACCAGTGGTTTCCTCTAGAGAGAGAAGCGAGAGTGAGCACAGACCAAAGAGAAAATTCCACTGTTTGCTATATGTATTTGTATCCTGTTTGACATTTTATCACGATCATGTTTCACATTCGAAAATTTAAAAACAATAAAAGGAAAAAATAAACATATGAATATAGAGAAACCAGTGGACCTAGCGTATTTAAGTTCTGTATCAAAAGATGACATGTTTTAAAGAAAAGTTGTGTTTGCAATAAAATCTAGTAGAATGCTTTATTGTACCTAGTTTCTTGATTTAAAAAAATAGAAGTCAGGAATATAGGAACACTTCCCTTGATGAAAAATTTTAAAAAAGAGATTCTTCCAAATTGATGCTGGTGTTTGCCTTATTTGCTGATTTTATATACAATCCAAAAGAAGTACTCCAAATTGAAATCTCTAAGTCTACAAACAGACAGAAATTAAAGTATGCTCGTGTAAACTTTGATAAGCTTGGGCAGAAAAGTATCAGAAGGGTATTAATCGGCCATAGGAGCCTCACCCAGGAGAATTTTATCAAGATTTTCACCGGGCAGCACCACCAATATGGGAAAAGTTCACATGGCAGTCCTCCAGACAGGGACTAAAATATTTCAAGAGGCCAGGGGTATAAGAAAAAGCACAGTCAATTCAGGAGTCAGAAGACCCCGGTTCTGCTGTGACTTTTGACAAGCACTTAACTTCTTTGAGTTTCAGTATCCTCATGTTCCACATAGGGGGTAAGCAACAGCCCTGTCTAAAGTGAGACGATGTATGTAAAAGCTCAGCGAGCATCATTAAATGCAAATGTATACATATAAAGTGCAATGACTGTTCACTGTGTGTGTCCTTACCTGCTACTGTGCAGCGTAAGTAACCCAATTTCCTAGATTTCCATATTTCCCATAAAGACCCACCCAGACTACACTGATTTTCCTCCAGGGCTACCTGCATCCTTCTCCTACATTGGCAAGATCCAGTCTGGGAAAGGTAATGGTCAAATTCTTCCTTGGCAAAAAACACTGGTGAATATGCCCATGGTAAAACCTAGCCAGATAAGGGATGAGCTGAAATAATAATCTTAGTAAAAATAACACTGCTTAACGCACACTGGGTACCAACCACTGAGTATTACACACATCCCTCATTCAATCCTCTCTCATTTAATCACTCATTTAATCTCTATGTAATATGATTCCCTGTTAGCCCCATTTCACAGATAAAGGTACGTAACTTGCCTAGGCCTCTCCATGAGAAATATCAGTTAATGATCCAAGCTCTCAATGAGGTACATTAAGGATCTAAGGGCTGAGCCTTGAAGTAGGAAACATATAGTAATAAGGCAAAGATTCCAAGAACTGATTCTAGAAATCAAATAAGTACGTGGAGATCTTTGGATTACATGACCTTGGATGAGATCTTCCACCACCTCTATTACAGTCACTCCCCCTTAAATGCAGCTTTGCTTTTGGTGGTTTCAATTATGTGTGGTCAACCGTGGTCCTAAACTATTAAAAGAAAAAAATCCAGAAATAAACAATTCATAAGTTTTAAATTTAAATAAGCCGTTCTGAGTAGTGTAATGAAATCTTGCACCATCCCATGCCATCCCGCTCCAACCTGCCCGGGATGTGAATTATCCCTTTGTCTAGAGTGTCCCCACTGTGTTTGTGTATAACACCCATCGTACTTAGTAGCCATCTTGGCTATCAGGTTGACTGCCGTGGTATCACGGTGCTTGTGTTCGTCACCCTTATTTTACTTAATAATGGCCCCAGCGCACAAGAGTAGTGATGCTGGCAATTCAGATATACCAATGAGAGCCGGCATAAAGTGCTTCCTTTAACAGAAAAGGTGAAAGCTCCCGATTTAAGGAAAGAAGAAAATCATATGCTGAGGTTGCTAAAGTCTACAGTAACTTTTATTACCCTATATTGTTATAATTGTTTTTATTTCATTATTAGTTATTGTTGTTCATCTCTTACTGTGTCTAATTTATAAACTAACTTTATCATAGGTGTGGACATATAGCAAAAATGTGGTATGTATAGGATTCGGTGCTATGGGCGGTTTCAGGCATCCACTGGGGGTCCTGGAATGCATACCCCACAGATAAGGCGGGGACTACTGTATCATGCATTCAGGTGTCGTCAGCCTGATCATCCAGGAGAAAGTTCCCTTTCAGCTAAGGATAGCAGCCGCCACTGATGATCATTGCCCAGATCCATTATTTCATTAGTGGCTGCAAAAGGGTGATGTTGTAATTTGAGCATTCCTCTGCATATATTAGCTGGAAATCTTCCATAAATAAAAACTTCCCTTCATTAACTATTTGGTTATACTGATAACAGTTTACATAAGATATGCTTGATTCTCTCCCTTTATTTACCCGTTCTCAGAATAACGAATTCATTCCCTAGCATCCTCCAAAGGTGACCAATGAGAAGTTTGTTTTCGTTTGGTTTGGTTTGAAGAAGCATTATCGACTCCTTTGTATCTGTGAGTGTGTGTGTGCGTGTTTTAACACATTTGAAGTGTTTCAATCTATCTTAATTGCTCTTTTTGATGTTTACTGTTCAATCTTTGGCCAGTGGCAGCCTCTTAAAGTTAGTGCCTCTCACATCACCCCAGTAGTTCTGATGGCATCCTTGCTTTCTGATGTGGAAAAATATTCAAGGCTCATCTACCCTGCTGCCCCAGCTCTATAACCAGCCATTTCTCCAAGGAGCCCTGGAGCCTTTCAGTGGACCACGGGATTTAAAGACTACATTATGGATGCCGGGCGTCTCATTGCCTTTGGGTTGGTCCTTATTTCTAGGTCATTGTAGTGGAAATAGCTAGGAAAGACTTTTCTTTTAAAAGAAAATACATCATGAGTTCGTACTGATGTTTCCAATTCAAATTCAGGATTATAGAGCTTTTACTTAACTTCTTTGATTTTACATCTGTATTTTTTTCTTATGCTGAAAATCTTGATTCCTACAACATTAGTAATATTACTTATTTGCTTTATTCTAATATACATTGTATATATATATATATATATATATATATATGTTTCAAAATAACAGTTTCAATATCATTACTAACAATACGATTATTGGAAGCGGTCTACAATCTTTGCAGTTCTTCTATCCTTGGGATATACCTGCTAGGGACATACATAAACATTGCTATGTTTTCAAGTCACTTGAAATAATTCCTCTCTGTGTAGTGAAGTCACCAATCTAATACACAGTTAGGTTTATTTGCTTCATTTTTCTTTTGATTTTTAAGAATTGCTTTGCTTTTTCATTCCCACTTGATTTAATGTTGCTTTATAATGATATAACATCTCTTACATGATTTTGATGCCAGCCCTGATATCAGTTCCCCTACACTAAACCCAGCATATATGGGGTTAAAACCAAAGCACTCTTTCCCTGCATACTCCTTGGCTCCCCACCTCCAGAATCCACTATCCACCATGGAGAGAAACAGCCAAGGTCACCCACCTGCGAATTCTCTTATCATCCTCTGCCTTGTAAGCAGCCTCCCAAGGCTGAATGCAGGCTGGTGGGACAGTTGCAACCAGTAAGGTCACTGACTTCCTCCCTCTCTACAAGCAGCCACATTCCTCACAAACCTTTAAAACCCCTGGCCTCCCATCTACTTTACTTTTTTCCACTGGGGTTTGCCCATTCCTTTTATAGCTACGTAGGAGTCCACTGTGCATGACCACGCCACAGTTTATCCAATCACTCCCCTACCAACTGGACTGGGTTGTTTCCACTCTTGTTGTTGTTAAGAGGGTAGAGCACATTTACACATACCTTGAGTGATTCTCACTGACCCTAAAAGGCAAGAGCCCAGAATTCTCACTCAGGGCGACAGAGACCGGAGTGCCCACTGCAATGGTTTCAATCCAGGTCCGCATAACTTTGGAGATACCTGAACTCTTTTAAAGGGTGCCCAGGGAAGAGTAGTTTTGAAGGACTTTGCAGATCCTAAACTTCCATATGGATTTTTTCTAACATTGAACTCAGACCCCACTGTGGTCCAGCAATTCCTTTTCCCAATTGTGCATACATACACACACACACACACATACACACACACCTGCCACTCTCAAAAGGAAAGACAAATCTCTTACTCATCCTGAATCTCAGTAGAGAAAATCTACAAATGAATAAACTCTACGAAACATTGGTACAGGTGTTGAAAATGACTCTCTAGTGACTGGGAAAACAAATCCTTTTGCAAGTTGGGTAGTTTCCAATTCTTTTTTTTTTTTTTAAAGATTGGCACCTGGGCTAACAACTGTTGCCAATCTTTTTTTTTTTTTTCTGCTTTATCTCCCCAAACTGCCCCATACACAGTTGTATATCTTAGTTGCAGGTCCTGTTAGTTGTGGGTTATGGGACACCGCCTCAACGTGGCCTGTTGAGCAGTGCCATGTCCGCGCCCAGGATCCGAACCCTGGGCCGCCGCAGCGGAGTGCGCGAACTTAACCACTCGGCCACGGAGCCGGCCCCTCCAATTCTTTTGAAACAACTGAAGGGGACAGACTGAAAAGAATTATCAGCTGAGAGAAAATTAAAAAGAAATTTTGATAAGAGACCAATATGTGATTTCAGGCAAAGAACTAGTTAAACGTTCCAAGAACTGAGTCATGTTGCAACAAAAAAACTCCTTCCTTTTCCATCTATTTGTTTATTGTGAATAATGTTTCTCAGTTCTTATATTTATAAAAGTGAAAAACAGAAATAGAGTTGATCCTGGACCTTCCTTACTTTAGGAATAAATAATATTCATTAATGGATACATGGACCAATTAAAAAATAGAAGAGATGTATTTCCAAAAATATTACACTTATTTTCATATTCATCCAGACTTGTCAGTATTGTTGGTATATATGTACAGTATATTTTGATCAATGGCCTATTTCTGTGTATTACCAATAATTGTAGGGATAACTCAATCCAAAAACTCTTAATGTCTAGAAACTTATGGTCATTGGCCATTAAAATTAAATTTAAATCTTCATACATATTTTTGCCATGCTAAATTATGATAGAGTGGCCAATAAAAAGCTTTCATGCATAAAACTATAATACACAAAGATAAAATTTGGTATGGTAACTGGAATGAAAATATAAATTCAAGAAGAAAAAGGAACCGTGTAAAACTGACTGTTTAAGAACTTGTTCGTGTGTTTAACAGACGATGTATCAAACTGCTCTGGAATTTAAAGTGCATTGGATACATTAAAGGAGTGATGTATTTTTTTGATGTCAATATTTACAATATTCTGGAAACGGCATCATCTGCAACTATTTAAAATTAGGTTGAAGACTTTAGATGGCAACTTAAAATGTGCAAGGAGCCTACATGGTTTTTCAAAATCTTTTAGGGGCACAAAAGTTTAAAGACAAGAAAACTAGAGATGGAGCACCTAGCAGTACAAAATTTGGATTCTTGTCTCTCTAGCTACATTCTGTCTTTCCCTAAGAGTGTATCAGCAGTATAAGGGGAGAGAATGTGAAAAGAGGGAAGGAAGAGCAGCAGCCTCACCTCCAGCCACAGATGTCTGTCTGAAATCCCCAAATGCCCTTTCTTTCATTCCAGTCTCCAGCCCTTACTCCCAGCCTTGCCCTGAGGGCCAGGGGTAAGCGGGACTGAAGGTGTGGACAGCTGAGTGGCTGCAGGCTCTCAGGTTCCAGTTCCCACTGGGAACAGAATGTCACTCGGCAGTGTTCCTCCCAGGGCCCCTCCCACCTCCCCAGCCACCTCCCTACCCAATCACAGCCATCCCTTCTCTTCTGAGCCAGCCCTTCCTGAACAAAGAATTGTCTTGCTCATTTTCATAGAGAGACACCTCCTTTCCTGCAGTCAGAGGGAACTCACTGTTCTGGGTTAAAGAGAAACTCGTCTGAACTCTAGAAGGCTCTCAGTCCTCTGCATCTAATTTCACAGAAAAGGAGGCGGCTGGTGGATTCCAAAGAACATAAAGAAGTCTGTTTCTCTCCCGGAAGTTCAAAATGTCTGTGCTCACACAATTCTGACAAGCTATAAAGGAGATAAAGTGATCCACATATTCCAGATAAAGAAACCAAGACCAGCAAGGGGGATCAAACACGGGTCCACAGGACATGATATTTCCGGAATCAATGGGAGGATTCAAGCTTCCTCCATAATCACCAATCCATATGGGCTGAGTCAGAAGCTGTTAAAGTCGAGAGGAAAGCAGTGGTTTTCTGAAGAGTTGTAAAAACTTTGCAACATCCGTTAAAGAGAAAAATGGCTTAATCAGGAAATTATCATAAAGATTGTCCTTTATGGTAAGGGTCATCATTTTTTATTTATTCAACTTTAATCTTTCTTGATTGCGTGTCTCAGAACATAGACGAGTCTCCATATGCATTAAGAAAAAATAAAAGGCTTAGCATATGCTTTTCTCCTCCCATGGAAAGTCTTCTGGTTTCCTACACGACCCACTGGCTTTGCCTCTTCCCCTGTGCTATATGTCTGAGTGGCACCAGATAGTCAGCCAGGTCTAGCAGTCACCTTGAAGACACCCCCAGCAGCAGTCCTAGAAGCCACCACTACAGTCTCTGAAATCTTTACCACTCTTGTCCCAGAGGGTCCAAGGATTTCACACACACGGGCTGCACATCAAGGTTAGGTACATCTAGCACAGTTACTGACATATATACACCCGAGGGGGGGGAGTTTACATGAACACATGTGCACGTCAATGCACACGCATGTGGGTATAGTCATAGACACAAACACCAGTCTGTCGGTCATGCCCGGATCACATGAAGTTGGTGAAATCTCTCTTGGACATCTCCTGAAATAAATGGCCTAAATGTAGGAGGAAAGGCCCAAAGTCCTCTTTAATGTGTCCTGTCTCCAAGACAGCAAGAATAAATGGTTTCACTCTAAACTAACTGATTAGCTTTGCTGACAGCTTCAAAACTTGCCAGAATGGCACAGCCCTCTTTCCTGGAATTAACCCTTCTCACTGCCTGCCCACTCCGACTGCTGGATGTTCTAAAGAGCTCCCTCCACACATGTATGGGAGGCCACCAGAGCCTTAGAAATGGCTGTCTGCTTTTTAGGAACTCTCTCCACTCTAAGATCTCTCCTCTTCTCCCTGTTCTCCTCTCCCCTCACTTCTCCACTTGGCTATTCTGAGTTGTGGATGTTGTATTTTCTACCAGCTTGTCACCTCTCCACCCAGCCCCATCCGACCATTCACCAGGCATGTTGCTTCAATGTTTGAGCCCATATTCCCTCCAGATGCCATCTGGATTCCTGGGGCACCTTTGGGGAGCCAGTCTGCCCTGTGACTGCACGCTCTCTAGTTCCCCAAATCCAAGTTCATCAGAATCCAGGGATAAAAGGAGAGATTCAACTTTAAAGCTGTAGCTCATGAACATACAGGGCTGGGAAGGGCCTCAGAAATTACCTAGCCTGCCTCTGGGCTTGGAATCCTTGGCTGGAAGAGAGGCAGTGACTTGTCCAAGGTCACTAAAGATGGTAAATGAAATGAAGCTAAAGTCCCATAGAGTCCTGTTCTTGTTTTTAAGGTGAACTTATTACTGGAGAATAGCACACATACATAAAGGTATACAAATAGAAAATACACAGATTGAGTCGGATCAAGTTTAAATTTCAGCCCCATAGTTTCCTTCTTTCCGCACTGATATGTATGGCCTTTGGGTCACCTGGCAGAACTCTGTGGTTCCCGCAGTTGTGTGGGCGCATTCCTTAGGGATGTATTAGTTGGAATATTCCATTGATTTATTGATTTCTGCACTCACAAATACATGTCTATCTGCAGCTTCACCCCAGTTATGGCAATTCCATGGATGGAACCTTTACACAAGAGATTGAGATTTTCTAGAATGACATCAGACTTCTGACTTAACAAGGCAGAATTGTTTGCCTTTGTTTGGCCTCTCTTCCTCTTCCCAATAAAGTAGGGCAAGCTATTATCTAGCTTCTTGTAGACACAAACTGAAGACCTCAGCCCCAGGTTTAGTAGGTGCTTGGAATTCTTTGGAGGGAAGGTGGAGGGGAAACTCACAAAGACATCATTCCAGCATTGTTCCCTCTGAGCAGGGCTTTGTGACAGCTTATGCCAAAGGCATCCATTTAGCAGAATCTCAGTGGAATGGCTGTCTCAGGCTGAACCTCTAGCCCCAGGATTAGGAAAAACCCTTGGAGTCTTCCAAAAGTACAAGGAGTTTAAGAGCCAAGCTGTTTAGCATCACGAGCCTAGACGATAAAGAGGCCCATTGTGATTCTCCCCAACTCTCTTACCTAGAGCTGCATCTGCCAGGAGCCAGTTCTCAGATGGAAGGCCCCAGGAACACATACCTTTTATAACTTCCCCTTTTGTTTTCCTTTTTCTAAATCCTGTCTAAATGCTGGCAGTCATTCCGAGACCTAACTGTCCTTTACTGCCCCCAAGCAATATATTTTTTATAGAGCAGATACTGCAAGTCCAAAGATGTGGTTTGAAAAACAACTTGGCCCTTATTTTCTTTTCCAAATGCTTAGACTTGGAACCTCCCGGCTACACTCAAATCTTCTTGTGGAAACAGATTTTAGGGACGTTATTAAAAGAGCTCAATTCACTAAACAAAGCTGGAGGACTCACCTCAGCTCAGATCCATGGATCCACGGATCTACTGGGTCTAGACTGATCCATCCAGATCCTAAGTGCTTGCTAAACGTGAGTGGGGAAAGGAAGGCAGAAGAATAAAGCCTCCTTGTGGTAAATCTAGGTTTATAATTTACCCTGTACCACTCAGGCACTGATAGATTTCGGTTTAGATTCAGACTTATTTAGCAAAAATAAGATAATCCCTTTCAAACAAGATTGACTTTGCTGATTATTGAGATGCCCCCCAAAATCTGAAAATTATAACTGATATTGAAAATATGTATATAGGATGAGGAGACAGAGGACCCAAAGGAACAAAGAGGATGATGCCTAACTCGGCCAATGCCATTTACTAGCTAAGCAACCTAAGGAATTTCTTGAACCTCTGGAAGGCTCAGCTTCCTCAGGTGTAAACAACACCTCTACACAGAACATGCACAGAAATCAAATGCAATCTTAAGTGAAACAGGCGTTTAACATGAAGGCATGGCAGGCTTTTAACACACGTGCACGTACAATATTACTTTGAATCTAAATGTTTCCTGGAAGATGCTAATTCCTCAATAAGAATGTGTATGTTTATTGTACAGCACTTCCCAATTTTTCCGGGGACTTGGACATTCTGCCCAGTGACCCTTTCAAGAAGGAAGAACTATTCCCGATTTGTGGATAAGGAAACCAGCTCAGGAACAGAATGTCCCCAAGTCCGTGGTGGGCAGAGGCCAAGCCAGAAGTTAATCCATTGCCACACTCCAAGTCCTTCTCGTGACGGGTTTTGCGGGTTCAAGACAATTCCACCTACAAGCAATGGGAGCAGCTTAAAGGGGCTCCAGGCTCAGCGTGGCCGCCTCCTGGATCCTTGGAATATTTGGTGATTTACAAAAGCAGGGTTTAGAGACTCAAGATGAGCAGCTAATGTGGATCTCAGGGAAGACAAGATCAGGCTGGTTAGAATACGGTGCTCTCCTTATGGACTGGGCTCAGTGACTGCTTATCCTATGAGTGAGGCCTCACGGCAGGAAGCATGGGAAGAACAAGATGATTGGAATTTAAAAACGCAAAGCATGAGACAGGATCTTTTTCCTCAAAAGGCAAACCGAGCTATAAATTGTCTCCTCCAGCCATCTTCTCAGTGACATTAATAGCAATAACAATAATATCTCCTATTGATTGAACGTCCCACCAGCCTTAAGATGACAGCGCTGGATTATTTAAGCACAATTCTAGTTTTATTATATCATCTGACGAGCCTGAGCTTTCGATCCGAGTGCAACATTGAACAGACAGCCGACGTGCGCCAATGGCGCTGTGAAAGAGAGTTTTTCTAGTAATTGATGGAATATTCTCCCTCGTGAATTGGTGAGGCCCCATCTCTAAGTAAACTCAGCTGGGTACCCACTTCTAAAACTTTGGGTGAGACTGTTTTTTCTAATTCCAAGATTCCAGCAGGCTGACACACTGGACCTGCCATTTATGACGTCTGTTATGCAGACCCCATGCTTGGATCACGGGAGGATCTTCCTGGATGACCCTGCTGGGGTCCGAAATCAGCGTCCTAGAAGCATATGGCTTCTGTTTGGTGCATTTGATCTTCATTTGTCTCAGACAGAACCTGTGAGGACTAATTCGAGAACGTCGATAAAGCAGGGCCAGTAGCACAAAACTACCCTTGAAAATGCTAACGTGTCAGTGAAGGGCTTTCTGCACTGGTCTGACACCTGTCATCATTAGGGGCTGCTTCCAAACTGTCTCTAAGAGAGGTTTGCCAGCTGTAGTCTCCCCAGATCCCTTGCTGTGAGAACCCTCACAGAATGATGAGGTCACACATCCCTCATCTCTCTGGGCCAGGGGTTGGGAGGAGGCAGGCAGCTGTGTGTCTGGGCCAGTGAAGAAGTAAACCAAGGCCTGAAGCTTCTGGCAAACTCTTCACCCTGCACGCTCTGCTCAGTGCTGCTGAACATGGGCAAGAAGTCCCATTAGAAAAGCCAGTGGGTGCAGAAACAGGTCCCCAGAATGGGAGCAGGGTGGCCCACCCTTAAGCAGACCTTCGGCAGAGGCAGCATATCATCACGACAGCCATGTCACCTCAGGAAATCACTCAACCTCCCTGAGCCTCAGTTTCCCCCTCTGTTAAACATCAACTGGTATTTACCTCCTAAAATGGCCTTGAGTATTAAACAAAATAATCCACGTAAAGCATTTAGCACAGTACCTGGTACGTGGCGAGCCTCCATACCTGTTAGCAAGGGACAGTCACAATGATCTTGCTGTGGCAGCACCAGCAGCATTGTTCTCTTATAAGCATTTGCAAGAAGCATTCTCTAGTTCCAGGATTAGAGACTGTAAGGGGATGTGTTTTGAATTTCTATGTGTGCGGGTAGATGGGGGTATTTGGGGTGGGAAGGAGGAGGCTGGATTAGGAAATAAATTTCAAGCATCCTTGGCTACAGCTCTTTCAACGTAGGATTACCCTGAGGAAAGAGAAGCCTTTTTGGTTTTGTGCTAAGATAATAAGCAAAAAGACCACTGCCTCCTTCTCCCCACTCCCTCCACTTGCCTGGTGGTCTTTTTTTTTTTTCCTCAATTATTTTATTGAAGTCATATTGATTTATAACATTGTGTAATTTCAGGTGTATGCTATTACATATCACTTTCTGTATAGACTGCATTGTGGTCACCACTAATAGTCTAATTTTTATCCATCACCATACATATGTGCCCCTTCATCACTTTCGCCGATCCTCCCGCCCCCTTCCCCTTTGGTAACCACTAATCTGTTCTCTTTATCCAGGTGTTTGTTTATCTCCCACATATGAGTGAAATCATACTGTCCTGTGCTCTTAATGAAGCATCCTCAGTCCTCCGCTTGCAGTATTTAGCACAGGTTGAACAGATCAGCCAGAAAGACACAACTGTAGCTGGAGGTAAGATCTGCCACTTCCAAACCACTGCAAATTAATCATTCTAGCTGGAGGGAGACTCAGGCCTTTGGGCCCCCCTTTTGTTTTATTAACTGCCAACTGAAAATGCCAGAAGTAGCTGGGAAAGAAGTGCAAAATGGAGGACAGGGAACACTTTGCATATTTTAATTACTTCAGTAAACAATACACACCACAGCAGAAACCTACCAAGATGGCGACAACCGCAGGCAAAGGGAACTTGGAGAGCGTCAAGGGACATGACATAAAAAATATGCAACTCCTCCTTAGACTAGAGGCTGCCTTATCCAGCTTCTCTGAGCTGGAGCTGAACTTCCAATCCATCCACTGGCTAGCTACTGGAGCATTTCCAACCAGGGGAAAGAGAAGGTGAATGATATGCGACTTTTCACACATCCAAAGCTTTCCTGAGAATTGAATGCATCTCTTCACCCAATGGAAACTGGGATGCTTCTGTGAGTCATGGAACAAGACCCTTTAATTCTAAAGGATGGACGCTTGGCGCCCGAGAGGAGAGAGCTCATAGATCACTTGCTAGGTCTCTGGCAGGACCACAAACATGAAGCATGTTTATGGTTCACCTTTGAATCATGAAGCATGGATAAAGTCCTCCATCTTCATTTAAAGGTGGAGATTCAACTTAGAAAAAATAGCAAGTTAAATTCTCAAGGGAAGCCCATGGATGGGTGATAGCAGCAGCCGAAGCACTCCGTGAACTTCAAACTGATTAACCAACATAAGTTACTACCGTTAGTATTTTTCTGCATCACAGGTTCTTAGTTAGCCTCCCCCTGAGAAATTCCAGGAAAGGGGTGTGGATTAACTGGATTAACCCAGCCACACAGCCCTTATAGATTCGGCTCCAGCATCCCTGGAGGGAGGAAGCTTAAAGGAAGATCTGACACCAAAGGAAGGCATGGAGTTGAGTGGAAAGAGCAATGGATTGAGACTCAAGTCATATTGATGTGGATTAAGGCTGCCCCAGCTAGAGAAGCCCAAGGTGACCTGGCCTACATGCCAAACTATATGACCCAGTGGATTTTTTATGGTATGAATTAGGGCTGCCCCAGGGAGAGAAGCTCAGGGCATCCTCACCTACATGCCGATCTATATGACCAGATTCGTATCTAAAGTTATACGACTGCACAATAACCAGACCCCATCTGCACTGAAATCATTTAATGACTTTTTACATCATCTTTTCTTTTTCCAGTAAAAATAAGTCACGTACCCATGCCTTATAAAATTAGCCCTAACCCTCAACTCAGGGCAGCAGCAGGAGCTCTGACTGCCCATGGGTCCTGTCCCCATGCCTGCAGCTCTGACTGCCCCTGGATCCTCCCCATGCAGCAGTAACAGTAGCAGCAGGAGCTCTGACTGCCCATGGGTCCTGTCCCCATGCAGCAGCAGCAGCAGGAGCTCTGACTGCCCATGGGTCCTGTCACTATGCCCGCGGCAGCAGCAGCTCCCCATGGCAACAGCAGGAGCTCTGACTGCCCATGGGTCCTGTCCCCATGCCTGCAGCTCTTCACTGCCCATGGGTCCTGTCCCCATGCTATTCCATACTATTCTCTAAATAAAAGAGCACCACTGCCAGACCTTGAGAGTCCAAGAAATCTTTCTTTCGACTCTTCGGCTCTCCGACCCCGCATCAAAGTGAGTTCTTGCTCCAGTTCTATCAGTGTGTCCCCCTAGGGTTTTGGCATCCTGTGCTTCTTTTTGGTCTCACTGTTCACATCTGGAATAATGACATAGTTGGACTAGAGGATTGCTAAGATTCTTCTCTACTCCAACATTGCATGAGATTTTCCAAAGCAAAATTTTCTTATCTGCATCAATATACCAAGAGCATTAAACCAAAGCTCATCGCAAGTTCCTCCCCAACATCAGCAGCATCAGCAGCCTGACTTCCCAGGGTTGTGTGTGCATGTGCGTGTGCCTGTGCATGTGTGTGTCTGTGTGTGTGTGTGTTGCAGGCAGGCCAAGAAGAGCAATGGGCCAGAACTCAGGAGCTCCAGGGCCCTGCCTTAGGTTTACATCATACCACCTGGCTCATCCCTGGGCCCCCGTGTCCTCATCTATAAAATTGGTAGGCTGAGGGACAGGGTTGGGCTCGTTGATCTTTAGGTATCATCTCGTTCCAAAACACTATGATTTGATGAAATGAAGACTGGATAACCTCTGGATGCCCCTCCCAGCCCTGTGAGAAGGTTAGAGCTTTGAGACCCACTAGATCCACACAGCCCGCTGCTCTACCGCCAGCTCCCAGGGTGCCTCTTTGCAAGGAAGGGTGTGAGCCAAGGGTGGTCTCAGATGAAAGGGATGGAGGAGCTGTCCTTCCACACAGCATCTGGCACCCCAGGCTATAAGGGAGGCCTGCAGCTGTGGGCTGCTCCTCCTCTCTTAATAAACAAGCCCTACCCCTTGGCTTCTCCTTCAAGGTCAAAAGGCGGGGGAAGACTGTTCGGAGGCTGAACCCAGGAGAAAGACTTAAATGCTAAGCCAGGAATCACGGTTGGATGGTTTTCTCCAAGGTCTTCCTACTCTGTTATACACATTCATGTTTCCAAAAAGCAGAGAAGGAAGATTAAAGCAAGTGGACTTCTTATTTCCAGGCTAATGAAACTGGGATGAAGTATCTTTCTCAGGGTCACCTAGTGGATCCCCAAGAGGTGGAGCTAGGCTAAGTCTGGGGTGGGTCAACCCCAAAGGTAGATCCCTCATCTTAATTTATTTAGACCTATGGTTGCCACCATAACAGAGGTAGAAAGAGATGCTCTCAGTACTCCAAGGCAGGGATCAGAGCTGGAAGGCTTGTCCCAATGAACAGTGATACAGAACAATGATTTATTGAGGGTTTATACTGTGCCAGGATCTGTGCTAAATGAGTTAAAATGCACTGGTTCGTTCCATCCTCCCAAAATGCCTTGGCTCTGGAGATTATTATTAGCAAAAGCATTGCACAGGTGGAGGAAGGGAGGAGGGTGGAAGGAGCAAGAGGGTAAGTAACTTATGAGAGTTCAAGAGGCTGAAGAGTGAAAGGTCCAAGCCTCACGCCTAAATTACTCTGATTCCAAAACCGATGTTCTTTTGAACCACCAAGTGGGAGATCTTATGCATTTCCAAGTTGAAGGAAGACACCGATAAAAATGTTTTAAGGCATATAAATTGATGGGTTGGATGGCAGATTTTGGAAAATGTGATAGAAATCTTAGAGTTCGATTTCTATAAAAACATCTATAAAAGCCAAAGAAGGATTTTCATTCAGAAATATCTAAATCTGCAGATGCAAGGAAGTAAGGCCTGAGCCATCATCAGCCCAGAGAGCACTCATAAAAGGGATACCAGAAAACATTGCACATTCCTCCTCATAGGCAGCCTGGAGAAAGCAGTCAGTCATGGGCTTTGCTTCCCCAGTCTTTCCTTTGCAGCTTTTCTCTGCATAATGCCTGGCCTGACTCCTGCAGAAATGACACTGATTATTTAATGCCCAGTCAGCTGGGCTCCCCATGGCAAGGCCTCTCTGATGAAGCCAAGTCTTTGCTACTGATCATGTAGGTCACAGATAATCTGTTCAACTGCTGCAGCATTTATCATCATAATTTTTAAAATTCATTAGCCACGATTGTTTGGAAATCTATTTCCCATTAATGTCTCTTTCTCTAAGATCACTGTCTCAGGCAGAAGAAGAGGAAGACAGAGAGAGACAGAAGGATGGCAGGAACAGTGAGTGGAGATGAGAAGGAAGGAGGGAGAGAGAAAGCGACATGTGTCAAGCCTGGTGACTTATTTGGGTCTTAGAATTAAGCCACACCAGAAATAAGTCTAAATCTGGATTTTGTGATTATTGAGACAATATATTGCCTTTTTGCTTAAGATAGGTTAGGTTTTCTGTCACTTGTAGCTGAAAGAATCTTGATATAATACTGAAAAAGTCAACTCTCAAGTCAGTCTCTATTTCTAGGATTAAAATGTCTATTTCTAGAAATGAGCCTAAGAAGAAAGAGCTAGAGAGATCCCAGAGGCCCAGATGGAAAACTATTTGCCCAGTTAAGGCGGAACTGCAATATGCCTTCTCTCACCCACGGAGTGTCCTTTCCTCCTTTCCCACCCTGCATGGCGGCACTTACATGCCAGGGCTCCACCAGCCATAAATCGTTGCAGGGACCCAGTTTGCAAACCTGTGACTCTGAGACAGACACCTGAACTGAAAACTTTCCTTACAGGGCTGCATTCACCCAGATATCAGGCTTCTTCAACCCAGTGCATTGTATGGTGGTCCCATTAGACATCTACCTTCCATTAAGGTTAGCCACAAGTGCCAGGATGGGAGGAGGCAGCAAAAATCAGAGGAACTAGCTAATGCTCCGGAGAGGTAGGGACCAGCCCCGCAGACAGAGGCAAAAGAGACAGCGGAACTCATATCATCCCCAGACAGGAGGTCCTGTCACAATTCTTCCAGACATATGGATTTCTCATGAGTCATTTGTCCCAAAAGAGTTGTGGCAACAAATGGACTTGACCAACTTTGAAGAAAAGATCCAGAACAAACAATATAGAATCCTATCACAAAGACTAGGGTAACTTTCCTAATGAGCAGTCCTGGATGGCACACCAGAACAACTCCCTTCCCCTCTCCGTCATCTTCCCTTTCGCTCCCACAGCCGCTTCACATGAAGACTTGAGCCCCACACCATTCCAGGCCACTCTCATCCTGCTGTTCTGGGGGCTTGCTCTGATCTGGGACATCTATTTTCAGATCATCAGAGAACAAAATGCTAAGGGAACGAGGAGTCTAAAGATTAATTACCTTTTAATGGGCAGAGTTCCTATCTCTGGATTAATCTCCAGGTGAGAATTCAAAGGAATGGCCTTGGGAACACACAACCGATTTCCCTGAACTTACAAGGACACGACCTACCACATAATTAAGAGGCATCTCCCACAGGAGATTGCATTAGGTTCTCCCCAAAAGGCCAGTCTTAACCATCTTGAATTGCGAGACTTGGGAGAGCAATGCAAAGTCTTAGTGTGTTTTAGAATACTCTTCAGCTCGTGGACAACTTCACTGCAACTTGATCCACCCACAACCTCAGGAATGGCTGAAAAACACTAACACAGAGATAGGGGTGAAAAACTCATCTTAAGCTCTCCTGTGTGCCTTGGGCACGCAAAGAGACATGCAAGTGTTCTCAGGTACCTTAGAAAAACTGGGTTCATCTGGTTGGGGAGATACACCCCTGGGCTCCCAGCATGCTGGTGTGAAGGGTGTGCCTGAGATCAGGTCTCTAAGCAGGTTCTTGGACTGGGGCACACTTGTGACCACATGCCCTCACAGACTTGTGTCAAAAGCCTGGGTAGTGTCCTTCCAGCTGCAATTAAACTCTTCTTAAAAGTAAGACACGCCTTGTATGTGTGAGCAGCAGGGTGGGCCTTATGTAAGCAGTGAAAGAAGAAAAAGCCTTGTCAGCTTGAAATAGAACCAATCGCTTCTAATCTTTATCCTTATTCCCAAGGGGGACTCCACAGAGTACATGGATATAGAATGGAAAAGCCAACTAATGTTGAGATGGGTTACTATTTTAGAAGAAAAGTTAGTTTTCTTGCTTGTTTGTTTTCACCAGGGAGGGCTCAGCGGGATAAGTCAGAGAAGCGTATCCTGGGGGAAGATGAATGATGCTTTGCTCCTTAGCCCTTGGGTATCAAAGTGATGGAGGGAAACCAGACAACAGGACATAAGCAGTAAAGAACCAGGACTTGATGGGGCAGCCAGAATCCAACAGATAGAAGACACAGTGAGGGGCATTTGAGTGCCTGGAGTATATTCCTAAGTGACACTGACATTATGATGGTGAAGAAAAGCTTTGGTAAATGACAGAGTAATAACTTCTCTCTATCCATATGACATATACTGTGAAACTAAAAGAGACATTGTCTTCATGTACATTGAAATCTCTAAATAAATATGTTCTAGAAATCCAAAGGAATAACAGCATTGCAGGTGGAAAGATGCCCCTTTAGCATAAAAGGAAAACTGGAGAGGCTATTGACATCCCCAAACAATTCTTCACTTTGCTATAGCAGCTCTCTCTGGTTCATGTAAATGGTGGTTTGCCTGCCACTACCTAAATTTTTTTCTGGGAAGTATATGAACATAGATTACAAATAAATACAAGGTCACAAGTGATATTGATGTTAAGTATAAGCATAATAAGATGTGGTCCCGAGACGTCCTGCTTCTTGCTCTTAGCAGTCCCAAGACTAGGTGAGGTCAGTCTGTGGAATCCATTCATAAAAGCCGACAGGAAACCAAAGAGTCTTTTCAAAGTCAACACTTCACTCAAACGCCTGTTGAAAAACCTGTGTCGAGTCTCAGACCTCTGCGTGCATTCCCCCCACCCCTAATATCTCTATGCAGACTCATGCACCACCCCTCCATCCAACTTGCATGAAACCCAGGAACACTGATACACTGAAATCAAGCTCCACTTCTGCCTAGGATGGATGCCACAACAGGAAGCCTTGCTCTCATGCTCCGCAAACTTTCCATGCCTATCCCCATTCCCAATGGAAATGACACATGGGGAAGCAGCAGAAGTTGCTGTACCTTCATGCACAGTCAGCAAAGACATTGACAACCACCCCAACACATCTTCTGCTCCTGATCCAGCCATGCAAACCAGCTCATTTACAGGACCTTGGGGTAACCCAGTGAATCCTACATGTCTTTTCTTTCTCCCACTTCCCGCGACTCGTATCTACGGATGTATGGTGAGACTAAAGGATACAGGCAGGATTTCAGACTTGGTTCGACTAGGGTTTAAATTCTGGCTCCACTATTTTCTAGTTCCATGTTTAAACATCAATGCTCTCATCCCTAATGTGGGACTATCATAATTTCTTCACGGGAACAGGATAGCTTAAATAAATTAACTTGCTCAAAGCCCCTAGCAAAGTGTAGGGGCTCTTCAAATGTAAGTTGTCATCCCCTACCACCACCAAATATGCCAGATAGAAGGAGAAAGGGCCTTAAGATATCCTGAATGGCCAAAGCAAATCAAAGAGTGAGGGGCTTTCTGCAAAGATGCTCCCCAAGTGGATGAATCCACAGGCTTATTCACTTTCTGATGCCCTCTCAGTGATGTCAGTGGGAGATGAAACCTAACTATCAAGCAGACAAGGTATGTTTCCAACACCATGGCCACCTGATTCTCCCTCCTTGATTTTTGTCATTCCAAAGTTTGTATTTCTTGCTTTGGATTCAGAATTTCCAGATCTGACTTGTTTCAGAAAGATATTAGCCAAGCCATGAAGCCCTCCTTGGCAAAATTAAATAAACTAAAATACATCATATTCTTTAACTGACTCAATCGCTTTGACCTCCTGTCTAAACCTCTACACACTCACACGTCACCACCACCACCAGTACCACCAAATCCTTCTTTTTCTCTATTTTTCTTCTAAGGATCTATTATTCTCAAACATACTGTATGTTGACTTTATGTTTACTTTCTATCCCCCTTATTAAGGGCAGAGATTTTTCTCTGTCTTATTCACAGTTGTATCCTAGCACCTAGAATAGTTCCTGATACATGGATAGAGTAACTGTAGGTCCCAATTTACAGGGGAAGATCTCAGTTTATACCTGTGCTATCTACTTAATCATTAATAGCTTCTCTTTAAATTCTCAGAGGTGTCCAAGTTTAGACAATCAAACATACACAGTTGATTAATGATAAATATTTGTTGAATTGAATTAACTAATATGACCAATTTGATACTTTAACTGAACCCATGAACTCCTGAAATCAAGAGTTTTACTCTAATATAACTGAAATACATACAATGTTTTATAAGCATAAGAAGAGACTGATTAATCTCATATAATGGTCCTGCTTTCAAAATTCTCACAAGGCTAGCATGCATGTTCATCCTGATAAACCAGCTATACACAGCTGTGAGCATTGAAAAATCCTAAACTTGAAGGCCATTATTAGTAACAGTGCCAAGAGGAGATAACCACAAAAATGGGATCCTGAGAGAACCTGAGAGGCTATGCTTAATTTACCTCCCTAACCAAATCAGGAGAGAAATGAATGAAATCGTAAAAGCACCCCTGTGCACATGCCCATGAGACTGTAGCATCAGGATAATGTCATGTATTAGAATCACTTCACAATGAGCTACAACACACCCAGTCAGTGCTTGGAAACAGCATCTGACCTGCGGGAAAGCATCTTGAGATGGCAAACAGGACCTGTATCTTCTTATCTGGAGAGGCATTTTTAAGTCAGGGTAGGCAAATTTTGTAGTTTTATTTTCCCAAGTGGACCATTCCCAAAACAGAAGGAATAGCCCCTAGGGAAAAAGAATGGAAGGAAGTCATCCAATTCAGTCTGACGATCAAGGCAAGACAGGTGCAACTTTGACCAACTCTACTGTGTGTCCATTTCTAGGCCACAAATTCCCAGAGAAATTAAAATGAGCAGGGAAACCCTTCCCCAAATTCTTAGGTATCTGACTCAGTCATGGAGCTCTGTAATAATTGTACTGAAAATCAAATTTCTTAGACCAAGCTTCATCTGAGGTCAACAGGGAGATTTCTGGTTCTTCAGACCCTTTAGCCTGTGTGGCACTCTTAGTTCCTTAAAGGATCTCTTACGGAGTGTAGGCACCCAATGCGTATTCAAAACTCAAGGCCACACTTCCTAAAATGCAAGAAAGCAGCCAAACCATCGTCCATGCAGAGCCTCCAGCCTCCACCACGCACGCAGGCCTGGAAAGAATGCCTGGCAGCCATTTGAACTCCGGCGGCTCTCCCAGGTGTGCACCTAATCTTAGCAGATCATGGCCCTTCCACCCGTCACCATGCTTCCTCCCCATGAGACAGCCCAAGCACATCAGTGGCTTTGGCAGGAAATTTCCATGGAAATTAAAGGATGCCCCCATGGTGGGAGGCAGGCGAAGAGAGGCAAGAAGCAGCCCCAGCCCATGGAAGTTCCTCTCCAAAGCCTGCAAGCTGTCAATGTGTGTGGACTGCCCTGCCCAGCCCTCTGGCCCCAGAGACGAAATCCAGACTCACTGTGGAAGCCGCCGGAGCTGCTAGCCTCTGCCGCTGCCACGACACGCTGACCGGGCCCTTCTGGCATGGCCCTTCCTGACAGTGAATGAGGGAGACAGCAGGGTAGGGGAAGAGAGAAGAAAGGGATGAAGGCAGAGGAAGGAAGCATGGAAGGATGAAAGAAGGGAGGTGAAGGGAAGTTGGTGTATCTTTAACAGAATGGCATGTCTCTCCTGGCCACAGCCTCCAAACACCTCTCCTACACCACTAGGAAGGAAGGCTGACCATGCTGACCCATCTCCAAGGTCCTCACTCAGAAGTCCACCCAGAGATGCTACTCATGGCTCAGCAGACACACCATGACAACCCTCCTAGTACCCAGCACCCAGCTGTCTTCCTTTGTGAGCCACCAAGATCCAACTGGCTTCCCTCCAAGGGCTAAGTTCTACTCCCAACAGGATGAGCATCCCAGCAAACTACCACTCAAAAGGAAGTGCATTTTTTCTAGAATTTTCAACCACAGAGATCAAAGAAATACCACCTTCTCCTAAGCTTCTGAGGGAATATTTGTCCTTACTATCTTCAGCAGAAAAATCACTGCATTCACCACTACTTTACGGGCTTCCCTCACAGATCTCCTTCCTGCCTTTCCAACTTGCAAAGAAGTTAGACAGTCGGACGTAATCGGTGTGGAAACTTAGCCTTCCTCCTCCAAGGTGTCAACAGATTCAGTGTGTCTGTTCCCCGTTACCACTCAGGAAAAACCCGTTTTCCTTCAAAGCCCCCTTGAGAAGCTAGAGGAGGGGGTGTGTTAGGTTGCCTTAGAGAAGGGACTTGCAGTAACTTAGCAATGGCATTTCCCAAGCACCCACCATGTCAAGAGCTGTGTACAGAAGACACGAGATGCAGCCCCTGCTCTCCGTCAAACCAGACAGAGAAGCACAGGAATGACCTGCAGAAGAAGCACGCCGGTGAAGCAGAACGTCTATGTGTGTGAGCAATAAGGTGATGCCGAGGAGGTCATCCAGCGACGACAAGGAAATGAGGTCTCTGGCTTTGGATGGCAGTAAGGAACAGACAGAGGGAAAGAACAAAGAGGGAGAAGAAAGAAAGAACAGATGGGAAGTTGAGAAGAGAAGCTGTTATAGGCTGACTTGTGTCCCCCAAGACGTCATTATGTTGCAGTCCTAACTTCTCGTACCTCAGAATGTGACTATACATAGACATAGGGTCTTTAAAGAGGTAATTAAGGTAAAATAAGGTCACATGGGTGGGTCCTAATCCAATAGGACTGATGTCCTTAAAAGAACAGGAAATTTGGATGCAGGTATGTACAGAGGGAAGCAGATAAGAAGAGACAGGGAGAAGACAGCCAGCTACAAGGCAAGATGAGGGGCCTCACAAGAAACCAACCTTGCCAAGACCGTGATCTCCGACTTCCAGCCTCCAGAACTGTGAGAAAATGACTTTCTGTTGTTTAAGCCTCCCGGTCTGTGGCACTTCATTATGGCAGACCAAGCAAATGTATACAGAAGGCCTCATGCAATGGTGGAAATGAGCGTGAGCCACCATGCAATGGGGGGGCAGACTGGCTGGGGTGGGAGTGAGGGGGCTTCTTGTGGGAGGGGTCAGGAAGGAGACTGGCAGAGTGCTCCAGGGCCCTGTAGGCCAGGGTGAGAAATTTAAATTTTTGAGAAATAAGGATTCACTCGAGGCTCTTAAACAAGCGTGTGGAAGAAGGGCAAGTTTGGGGAAGATGGATGCCCAGTAGGATGCCCCTGAGACTGAAGGTACATACACTGATCCAAGGATTAGTCTGATCATGGTGTGGACTAGGGTAGTTCCTGCCAACCTGCAGAGAACAAGTGACACTGAGGCACTCTAAAGAGAGACCTAGCAGGATCTGGTGAGGCATTAGGAATAGGCGATGAAGAGACGGGTTCATAAATGACTCCCCTTTGGGGGACCACCCAGGAGACTTTTCACTGATGCCAACAGACTGCCTGTTTGAGAAGTAGGAGGAGGCCATGGTGAGTTTTATCTCCAACAAGCCAAGTTTTAATCGCCAGTACACTCTCCAGGGGACACTTACAGACTAAGCAATCAAAGAGAGAAGTAGAAGCTAAAAATGTAAATTCAAACAGCTTCTGCATGAAAGTGAAAAGGGGTTATAGCCATGTAAGCATGTGAGGTTTCCAATGTTGACGTCTAAAATAGCAGCACCAGAACTTTAAATGAGAGGAGAGAGAGGTAAAGAACGGCTAAAAAGGGGGACAAATTGTGGAGGGAGGCATTAATTCTTAAGGCATCGAACAAGAATGTTAAGCAGTGGGGGAGTGGAGGGGTGGGAAAAAGAATGGGGCAGTTATTAATAATGTCATTCAATAGCTAGTTCACAAAAGGATTAGACTTTGTAGAGAAAAGGCATTTGAATTTGACCGCGAGGAGATAATTAGTGACCCCAAAAATGCAGAGTTGATAAAGCAGTAAGATCAGAAGCCCCAGATTTAAGACAGAAGATGAACACGACCCATTTCAGTAGTCGAGGGGACAAAGGGAACTTGGAAGGCGCAGAAAGGTCAAATGAAGATTTTTCTTTAATGTGGAAGAGATCATAGATTTTAGAGTGGAAAAGAGGCAAAAAGATTTCAAGGTATCAGAGTGAGGGAAACATAGTCACAAGGAGAGGTGGGCCAGAGATAGACAGGTGACAGATGGTGAGGGGTGAGGGAAGTGAGAAAGCAAACAGATGCGTGAATTTGTAAATAGGGGAGGGTGAATTTGGCCTAATATTTCATAGCAGCACAGAAATATATACTTGACGCAGTTCCTTGCACATGCATAATATGGTTCCTTAAATTACTATGTCACTTTGCACCTATCTAAGCATTTTGTTATAGAGTTGACTCTTAGGATCTGAGAACTCGAAAAAAGCAAAACTTTGAGGTCATCTACTGCGATTTCATGTCCAAAGAACGTGCCTCTATAACATCTCTACAATGTGGTTATCTGGATTTTCTGGAAAATCATTGGCAACAGAGAACCCACTATCTTAGAGGGTGGTCCATTCCATTTTCCAAACCAAAATGATGCAGGACAAACCCCCAGAGCATCTCTGAGTGTGATGAAACATGGTTTTGTGATTTCTGATTGTCCCAAACTTCAGTGCCCCGGAGCATCATCCCAGATCAGTCATTCACCAAGAGGTATACCTGTCTCCTTGTTTATTTTGCTTACTGGACATTTTGGGAATGCCTACCATATACCAGATGTGGTGTTAGGCACAAGGCATATGTGACTGGTGAAATAAAGCATGAATATGGCCCTTTCAGAAATCCCAAACTACTGTGAACAAATAAGCTGACAGATGTTCTTGAGAATACCTTTTCACAATAAACATGCAAAAAAAATCTCTTCCTCGACACATTTAGGGGTACTAGGGAGGCATTCCCTGTCTCCGATCACCCCCTCCTCTGCTCCTGGGCTCCCTTCGTTACACTTCAGTTTCACTGAATCTGTGGTGCATTTTTGGGACTATGCTCGCCTCAAATCACCTTGCTGTTGCTTGCTTTACTACCCCCTGGAGACCCCAAGCTCCCTGAATTAGGGTCTCCTTGCTTGCTATGGTGCCCAAGCCTGAGTCATCTCAACTGTTTGCCTCCTTTTCCTGGAACATCCTTGGCACAAAACCCTACCAGAAAAAAATCATGGAACTCGCTGATTGTAGCTTCACACTTCCAACTCTAAAGTATGAGGAGATTGTACTATACTGGTGCACCAATTAAAAATTTTATTCACTGGCTATCATTAAAAAGACAAGAGAGAACAAGCGTTAGTGAGGATGTGGAAAAAAGGGATCCGTTGTACATTGTTGGTGGGGATGTAAATTGGTATAGCCACTATGGAAAACAGTATGGAGCTTCCTCAAAAAAATTAAGAACAGAACTAACATATGATCCAGCAATCCCACCTCTAAGTATATATCCGATGAAATGAAAACAGGATCTCAAAGAGATTTCTGCACCCCCATGTTAACTGCATAATTTTTCATAATAGTCAAGACATGAAAACAATCTGAGTTTCTGTCAACAGATGAATGGATGAAAAAGATGTGGACAGATATACAACGAAATATTATTCAGTCATGAGAAAAAAGAAAAGCCTACCATTTGTGACAACTTGGATGAAACTCGAGGGCATTATGCTGAGTGAAATAGACAGAGAAAGACAAATACTGTATGATCTCACTTATATGTGGAATCTAAAAAAGCCAAACTCATAGAAACAGAGAGTAGAGTGGTGGTTACCAGGGGCTGGGGGGTGAGAGAAATGGGGAGATATTGGTCAAAAGGTAAAACCTTCCAGTTATGAGATGAACAAGTCTGGGGATCTAATGTACAGCCTGATGATTACAGCTCACATTTTTGTATCATATACTTGAAAGTTGCTAAGAGAGTAGATCTTAAACGTTCTCACCACAAACAAGAAATTGTAAGATGGTGGTGTCAGCTAACACTATGATGGTAATCATTTTGCAATATATACATGTATCAAATCAACATGTTGTACTTTTTTTTTAAAAGATTTTATTTTATTTCCTTTTTCTCCCCAAAGCCCCCCCATACATGGTTGTATATTCTTCGTTGTGGGTCCTTCTAGTTGTGGCATGTGGGATGCTGCCTCAGCATGGTTTGACGAGCAGTGCCATGTCCGCGCCCAGGATTCGAACCAACGAAACACTGGGCCGCCTGCAGCAGAGCGCGTGAACTTAACCACTCGGCCACGGGGCCAGGCCCTCAACATGTTGTACTTTTAAACTTATACAATGTTATATGTCAATTATATCTCAATAAAACTGGATACAAATTCTATTCACAAATGACCTCATATTCCTTAAAACCCTTGCTTGTCAACCAGAACACTGAACAGAACTCTGCCCTCATTTTTTATGCAATCTGAGGAATACCAACCAATCTCTCTGAGCCGCAGTTTACTTGTCTGTAAGTAGGAATAATCATACTGGCCCAGTTGACCTCAGAGTACTTTGATGATGGTCAGAGAGAAGCACTGGACCTGTGAGATGCAAGACCACTGTTCTTATCTTAACTCTACCGCTAACTAGGTGCATGAACTTGAGAAACACCTGTGCTCTTGCTGGGGTTCAGTGTCCTCATTTGTCAAATAAGGGGTTTGACAAGACAATCCCCAAGTTCATTTCTGGTTTTCACAAGTTTGCCAGTACAGCTTGCTTACCCGATTTCAACCAGGCGTTTATCAAGGTGTTCACAGAATACTTATGAACAACAGAGGTTAATGTGTGCAGGAGAAGAGTCCAGTTGGATGGAGACATAACCATAGAATGACTATACTCAAAGAATGCTGATAATTGGATCAACATCTGCTTGGGAGCAGGACTCTAGCAGCAAACCCAAGTCTGAACTATTCAACTTTCCAGAAAATAAAAAATACGCTTGAAGTCATTGCTAGTACACTGATAAAAGCTGCAGGTGGCGCAGAGTTGGAAGGGAGAGCTGTACCTAGACTACAAAAACCCTTGGCAGAGTGGAACAGGGAAGCAAATCTACCAAGAACAAGGGCATTTTTGCTATACATAAGTTTAAAAAAAATGCTTAAGTGAAGTGTGAGGGAAAGGCCAGTAGAAGATAATTTAGGACATTGGGATACTAATCCCATCTATGTGATCTTGGGCAAATAACCCTTAGTTAGCACCAGTAACGCAGGCCCACCTGGCAAACACCTACCTTTGTACACAATCCAACACATGTGCATTCAATACACTCACACCTCTGCATTATGAGAATCCCTCCACTTGTGAGAAGCTAAGGTTAGAGCATGAGTAAAAGGGTCCAGTAGAATCCCTGAATTGAGAGAACTGATTGGGATGTGATATGCCAGGGCTGGAAACAATATGACACAGATGCCATCAATCCCCTTTCCTATATGCGTGGCAGACATCACCAGTTGATCGCCACAAGCTTTTTCACTGGACTCTAGATGGAGCCACGAAGTTCTTCTCATCACTCCACTCTGGCAACTACTACCAGTCAATCAGAACTGGTACCTAAGATCTACTTGCCATCCCTGGGGCATATAATACTTGGTATCAAGGCAATTAGATTTACAAGCAACCGAAGGAGTAATTTTTTAGGTATAAAAGCAATGCAGTGACATGGAAAGCATTAGGGACTCTAATAATAAAGCAATTCCTCCCAAGTATTTGGAAATGAAGAAAATGCAATTAGTCTCTTTAAGATCAGTATAAAATGGATGAAAACATGGACATATATCCAAGGTTGTCTGAAAAAACTTGAGTGGCTTCCAGGCCATCATGGCTCCATGGTACCTTGATAGAAGCAGACAAAGAAAGAATACATCTTTCAGAAGGGGCACTGGCTGGTCATAGAGGCCTGAAAAAGGGATAGTCATGGAACTAGCTGGTGGCAATGTTCATCTCTCTCCTGGCTTTGGCCAAGGGAGAGAGGAGGATGTAAGCAAAAGACCTGCAGTATTTCTCAACCTCCTGGGAGGCCAAGGAATTCCCGTTCACTGTCTTTCTTAGCAGGATGCTTTTGACCATGTGCTTCGTCTGACTGCCCTGCTCTGATTTCTTCCTCTTTAAGGAATCTTCTCAATATGATCAGGCTTTCTACACAGGCTGGCTTACAGGGAGTGAACGCTTTGATCAGGTAGCCTTTGAATAATCTGGTCCCCTGTGTGCATTAACAAATTGTCCTTCTGGCGCTAACTGCAGTCTCATGGGTGATTTAATTATTGTGAGATGTTCTCTCAGGCCTCTTTATAGATAAGCAGATGTTGGGCCCTTTGGTGGGGAATCAGATCCAGCTGGCTTTCCCTTAGGTGACACCATTGCCTCTTCCAGATGTACCTAGCAGAGTCCCCACCTACTCACCATCGGTGTCTGGCAAGTGGGGACCTATGAGGATCCATTTAAAACTGCTTATGCCGGAGGGGCGTTATTCCTTACCCGTTATAGACATCTCACATAGGATTATAGATTTTTAAATTAAGCACTTTTATTGAGCACTTTTTATGTGAAAAGTCACTGTGATGAAAAGAGAGTGAGTGGGTTCCTTTGCCTTCAAGGGAATTTATGCCGCAGAGAGCTCCAAGACATGCATGTACCCAGATGACTCAAGGACATGAATGAATGAATGAATAAATAAATAAATAAAAGATGAGGATGTTGGGGATTGATCCATTGGGTAAGGAAATGATCAACTTCAAGAACAAACTGGGGGGCCGGCCCAGTGACGTAGCAGTTAAGTGCGCACATTCCACTTTGGTGGCCTGGGGTTTGCTGGTTCGAATCCTGGGTGCAGACACGGCACCGCTTGGCACACCATGCTGTGTTAGGCATCCCACATATAAAGTAGAGGAAGATGGGCACGGATGTTAGCTCAGGGCCAGTCTTCCTCAGCAAAAAGAGGAGGATTGGCAGATCTTAGCTCAGGGCTAATCTTCCTCAAAAAACAAAACAAAACAAAAAAAGAACAAACTGGGACTGGGCCACAAATCAAAGGTCCATCCTGGCTGTAGAGACTGGAGAGCATGACTCAGTGGAGGAGACGTAGCCAAGGTTGTCACGGTGATTGGCAGAGTGGGAGAGATGGCACACTGACCAGCCCTGCCAATCAACTCATTTTTTTCCAGAGCTTGCATGATCATTTACTAAGCAGGCTATACTGGTGGTAATAGTGGTAATAGTGGTGGTAGCGGTGGTGATAAAACCAACAGCACCCAAGCCAACAGTTCACAAAGCTCCTGCATATCTACTGTCTCATGTTATGCACAATAACGAGCAGTGACCATCATGTTGCCTATGATAAGAGAGAGAAAGCAGAGAGAACTGGACTTAAACCAGCCTTCTCTCTATCCTCACGTGCTCTAGGCACATGACTGTGAAATCTTCCTCTGGGATAACAAGGGGTGGCACACACTTAGGAGGCCTGAGAGAATGGGCTCCAATTCCCAAGATCTTTGTCTACTGTAGAATTCACGGTGTACAATTATCAAAGGTAAGCGGTTCGAGTTACCAGTTCCACAATGGGCGAGCTCTTCTTTTGACCAAGTAGCAGTGCCTTCTCCTTCCTCCTGATCTAAACCAGTCCCAGAAGAGTGAGTGGTTTTGTTTTTTATTTCCCCGAGGTCCCTTAAGTAGGCTCTTCTCCCTTCAATTTTAGTCTCCAGCACCACAGACCATCATAGGAAACACCTTAGCTTGTAATTTATAATTATTTAAAATTTCTTACATATAATTTCTACCTTATTCACTTACATAGAATAATAATTACCATCTATTGAGTCCTTAATAGGTACCAGCAATTTGCATACATTATCTTATTTAATCTGCACAAAAGAAGAAATTGTTCTCATTTTTTCTCAGATGAGGATCTAAGGCTCAGAGAATTTAAGGAAATTTCCTAGGGCCACATAGCTCATAAGCAGAAGCTCAGGATTCAGAGGAATAGCTTAGAATGAGTGGGTGCCCTCTCACTTTCTCTTGGACTCTCCCCGTCCCCACCTCAGCTTTGTTCTGTGGGATTAGCAAAGCCTGAAAAAACAAAACAACAACAACAACAAAGACATCCAGGAGTAAGAACTGTGCTTAAAATTCTGAATTTCAGATGTTATATTGCCCCAGTTCTCTGCCGCCGCCTCCTCCTATTTGACACAGACAGATCACAAAGTCTTGGGCTTTGAGGATTAGGAGAGAAATACAATTCCCCACCAGGAGGAAGGCAAGGAGCACACTGTTCTCTTTACATGCAAATATCTTAATTACAGCTGGTAAAGAAGATATTTGTATGGAAATTTATGTATCTGTATATGTTATATATTCAGTTTGCCTCAGAAAATAAAAAAAAGACTTTACAATTGAGGAAGCCAAACAGGGCCTGTTATAATACACGCCACTGTCAGGTGATGAAGGCGCTGCCATCCCGCCCTCCACAGGAGCAGAGAGGAACGGAGTGAATCCACACCCTGATTCAGTGGCCTCAGGCCACTGCCCGCTCCTCTCCAGCATAAATGTGCCTCAGGTTCTTGGAATTTTCTGGTGGGGTATCTCCCTGCCTTTTTTCCCAGTATCTGTCTCCATGGAGATAAGGCTATGATAGCAATAGCGTCCATCCCATGACTGCACCACCATCGCTGACAGAAGCAAACAACTGGATTTCAAAATTACAGGGAGATTAGACCCAGTTTAGGGGACCCCTGAAACTTCTCTCAGGAAGAGAATATGATTTGGGGAATGACGAGGGACAGATATACTTTTCTTCTATTGAGAACCCGCCAGTCAAGATGCATCCAATGAATAAAATACAACCAATTACCTGTGAAAAGCACAAGGCCATATTTGGCACACTGAGCTTCTTCTTAGCATTTTCTTGAGTGTTCTAACATCTGTTTTATAATATAAACCTTTTTTTAGATCCACTAAGGATATAGGGTGAAATAGACTTACCTTGCAGTAGGTAGGATTCTGGCTAGACATAACTGAGAACTTCCCTCTTCTAAAGGGTGCTACAAATTAGAAAGAAAAGGATAAACTCTCTCACTGAGAATAGCTTCCCTTTGCCACAGCTGGAAGGAATAAGGCGGGAGGCTGTGGAATCCCGGGAGATGCACTGGAAGACAGGAGCGAACCATCTGTCTGGGATGATTTCGATGCTATTCTGCCTGGGGCCACAGAGGTGATACAGATGACATTTAAGACTCCTTCCAGCTTCATGTTTCTTTAAAACTGAATGATTTGGCATTTGTTCGTGTGTTTCTAACACTCTAGAGATGCAGAATAGACTAGGTAGCCTAAAAGCTGCATTTGTAAGGAATCCGTCCTGACCCTCAATTTCACTGTTATTCTTCAAGGTTATGATCCAAAACTACAAGAAGCTTTGAGTGTCCAGGCCCTGGCCTCCAGTTCACCTTTCCAGGCCCCACTGATTCGGACGCCTTCTCTTCTATACCCTACTGCTACCACCACAGCATGGGGCCTCATCGCCTCTTCCCTGGACCATTGTCATGGCCTGCCTTACTGGCCTCTATTTCCTGCAGTCTAGCCTACATGCCACTGCCTGATGACTTGTCCTCATACACAGCCTCCACTAAAACATGACTAACCTTCCATGCCTGTTTATCAGCTACACAAGTCAGAACAGTTGGCTTTTCAAGGGCTGCCACAGTGGTCCTATCCTTCTTTTACTAACATTTCCTTCCATGCCTCTTCCACGTATCCTCAGTTTGGGCCAGTTGAGTGACACAGTGTTCTGGATCACTCTCCCAGTTTGCCTGCCTCCAAGCTCCCTCCATGCCTCTGTTCATGCTAACCCCTCTAACAGGAATGTCCCCCCAAAATTCAACCCACTGACTGCCAACCAAACCCTCAAAACACAAGTCACCCCTCTAATTAGATGAGATTTTGAAATTTGTAACCTTTTTGCATGATTTGCCTCCCTCTGGCTTATAGTGGAGCTACAAATTTTCATCCTGTTTTATATTCCCTATGAAACGTTAATTTCCTTGGGAATACAGATTGCGTTCTGTTCATCCTTGTGCATAGTCAGGAATTAAATGGAATGCTGCTGCCAACACATAGACCTTGTCAATGGCTACAAGACTTGGCACAAGGGGAAATAAACCAGCATGGACATGGCTGAGCAAATGTACAAACTGGATCACTCATGCTAAGGTTGTATAAATGATCGAACGCTGACTTTGCTGTCAAGGAATCTCAAGGCTTGAACACAGCACCAACCTTCTCTAAGGCTTATCTATAAAATGGAGGCTAATAGTCCCTGACCATTTATTTCTCAGAAGACCCTCTGCTCCTCCAGGCAAAGCACTAAGAGGCTGGTATGAAAGCGCAAAACCCCACAATCAGCATGTGTGAAATGAGTGTTTCTCCTTCAGCTGGTTTGGGGGTGAGGGCTTATGTGATCCGCTGGTAAGCCACAGAGAGGCAGGAGAATCAGAGGGACTCAAAAGCAGAGCTATCCATTCACTGATCCCCTGCTGCTACCATTCTTGTCATCGCTATCACTATTATGTGTGGCTGGAACAGCTGCCCTGGATCTTAACTGGGGAGCCTGCTGAAGGGGTCCCAGTGCTCAGCTCTGCAGGGCATGGAAGCCCCTCCAGAAAAGTATGGCAAGAGTTGCATGACTGGGGACACGTAAGGGGTGACAGAATGCCATGACTCCTCCTTCCTCCATTTGAACTAGAGTGGCTTTGTATTTATCTACCTATATCTATCCATCTATTTTATAAGGTTCCATTTGAAGAAAACGTTTTACTGCTTTAAAATAGTTGCCTTGGAAAACTCTGTATCTAATCCAATCTTATGGTTGAGAGTCAAGAACACTGATCTAAAGTCAATTATCATCAAAGGGAGTGAGTAACTGAACCCGAACTCAGTCCTTTAAGCCCCGTCCGGGAAAAGGAGCAGTGAAGCCATCAATGGATTTAAGGATGAAACTGCAGAATATCCCTCAAACTCTCAACCAAGTTTCCATAAAGGGACAGAAAACAATGCAATTGGTGTGGCCGTCATCTGTAAAGAGATGAGAAGCCTTAAGATAACAAAGAAGAAAGACAGGAAGTGCTCACTTTATTTATGATAAACTCAAGTCCATGGCAAGAAAGGAATTTATCCCATGTCAGTAGTTACTGCAAGGACTAATCATAGGCCTCCTGCTTTGAGTCCTGCATTCTGGTCACCAGATTACTCACAGGTTGCCAAGAGCCCATGAGCAAAGATGGGAAGTACTCCCCAGGTCTAGCATTCCTAAGCCTATTGAAAGGAAATGTCCCAAATAACTTGTTCACCTCATTGTTAGAGTCCGAATGTTTGCACGTCAACCTCCTGATCATCACGTCCTCTCCAAGTCACCTTCACATCAGATTGTTGGAGTCTTCCATCGCTCAAAACACCAGGTCTCACCCTATATTCACTTCTGCACCTTGTGGAATGCCTGAGTTGCAGGTAGATGTCCGCAGTGGCACTACCACTGCGTTGGAATAAAGTATGCTATGGCCTAAGAAGGTTGGAGGTCTAGAAGCACGGAGATGGATGGAGGAATCCATGTAATTCCCATCATTGAAAAAAACATCAAGAAAGCCACCAAGTAATTCTTCTGCCCACTGGGCTGATTACCCTAAATAGCTCAAAGGAGAAGAAGAGGCAAGAGCAGAAAGCAATCTTCAGTCACTAAACTAGATCCAAGTACTGTGGGAAGAGCCTATTTCGAAACTGGAGGTTGTTCCCTTATTTTATCAGGAGGGGAGAAAAGGGGCTGGGATATTGACCAGCTGTGGTCTGGGGCAAAGTAATAGAGAATGCTGAGACAACTTCGGCTTTATTCTTGTACCTCTGGCCCTGTCTCCCTCTTAAAGAAATCAAGCCTCCAATTCACTTATCATTACACACAAAACTTAGCCCCATAGAGGGTAAAACCTAAAAGAGACTATAGAACCAGAACCAAACTCCAGATTTTACAGATAAAAGTGAAGTCTCTAATTGTCACCATGGACACAGAGCTGGCGTTGAGACCAAGGTGTTCAAAATAGCAGACTTGTCCTTCAACAGACTTGGATTCCAAAATGTCTGGTATTTTGTAAATAATTAGTGTGTGAATTCTTTGATTTTAATCAAGGAAACAAGGTTGTAATACCTATAATCAGCATAAATCTATCCCCCATACCTTCCTCCATGTTCATTCCCTCTGCAGCTTTGTGCAGCTTAACAGGTCATAGCATTGGAGCTGTTTTCCAAAATTCCCTCAAGATGCGTGTCCTATGACACCAAGCCCTACAGCAGACATTCAGGCAACTAAAGTTCTGAGCATGCCCAGATGTCTACCCTGTGGCCATGTCTTCCGGTCAGCACCGGGCACCCTCTCCCAAAGCTGAAGAAAAGAACAAACTCACAGTTTAGGGACTGGGAATCTAAGGAGATCCCATGCCTTCCTCTAGCCTCCTAATCTAAGCTTTATCAGAGAAAGTGAATTCCAGCTCTGTTTTACCGTCTAAAGATGGCGGCCAGTGGCTGCATAGTTCTAAAAGATTCCGTAAGACTCTGGAGTTATAAGTTCCTCACAAAATAGGATTCCTCAGCAGTTTATTATAGCCCACCTACCCTGCTTCCAGAACACAGGGAACTGTGGAGCCCTGGAGCCTCTTGAAAGGTAATCAAGGGTTGAGCTGGGGCATAGAAGACCAAAGAGGAGATTGTAAGACAGGGCAGTGGATGCCCTCACCCCTGTTTCAACCACTGCCCCTAAGTAACAACTTAGCTAAGTGCAACATGGTATCCTGGGGTAGATCCTGGGACAGAAAGAAGGACAGTAGCAGAAAAACTGATTAAATCCAAACAAAGTCTGTAGTTTAGTTTACAATTTGCACCAATATTAATTTTATAGTGTTGACAAATGTACTATGGTCAGCAGTAGGGAAAACTGGGTGATGGGTATATGGGAACTCTCTACTGTCTTTGCAACTTTTCTGTAAATCTAAAATTACTCCAAAATAAAAATGTATTCATGAAAAATAGGAAACGGGAAAATCACATTTCTCAGGAATGGAATACAAACCTTCCTGCCTCGTTCTCCTCCAGATAACAGGAACATGGGTAACCTATTATTGGAATATTCTAAAAACAGCAAGAGAACAATCAGGTCCAGCCACTGGGCTCTGGCCACTGGACAGCCTGCATGGGACCCTCATCTTCTGATAGTTAGAATAACTTCTTCCCTGGTGCCTGGGTCTGCTCAGGAACCTCATGTCTGAAACCACAGGGACAAGTCTGGTTAAGTCCTCTCCAAACAAGGTCAGCATCCCTCATGGACCAGTCTGTCCAGCTGCTTATCCTCTCCCAGGCAGTTAAGTAAGAGGGCAGGTCTCCCTACTCTTGCCCTCCGGAGAAAGGAACTAAGATTCTGAGGGCAGGCAACCACTTGCCCAGGTGGGGATGAAAGGAATTGTGAGGGACCCACCCTCTTTGTGCTGTTTCCGGTTTCCAGGAGGGCAGCTCTCCAGCCCAAAGCTCCTTTGAAGAAACAACTTTTCTGACTGGTGCAGGATGAGCGTGCAGTCACATTCCTGCCGCATTCTGATGGGCATCTGCCTGCCTAAAGGGAGCAGAAATGAACAGCAAAATTTCCTCCCACGCATGGCAAAGCCTGCAGTATTCCCAGGATGCCATGCTAGAAAACCTGGGAATTCAGTATGAGAGACAACTCATTGTGGTCACACAGTGAGGCCACCATCCACAAGGGTTCTATTAGTATTCAAGTGCACATTATAATCTCCACCTGCCGGGCTTTTCTGTCTCAATGGACTCAGAGCTCAGAATCTGGGCAGGGAGGGGGGGGTGCCAGTTACTGAGGGGGTCTCCCAGAAACCCCAACAAAGAGCAAGGGGCATGGCTGGCACCTTGGCACCTTGTGGTCCTGAAAGTCAATTGGCTTAAATTGCCTTCACTAGCTTTTAAAGGCAAAAGTAAATAACAAGTTATTTCATAGACCACTGGCTCTCCTCAACACACTGTCAGCCATTTGGCTTCCACCAAAGGGCCTCTCTCCACTTGAGGCCAAGGACTAATTGATTAATCGACAAGACTTTGATGGTCCCCGGGCTCTCAGCGCAGGTGACTCAGTAATCAGTCAACATTCTTGCTGGTCATGGCCTCAGAGGCCATCTGATTAAGCCTCAGCCCTGCTCTAACCTCAGGTCCTGATTTAACTAATCAGAGGGCTTCCCTCCCCGGCCTCAGTCTTTGGAGCTCTGTCTTATTCTCTAAGGACTGACATGGTAGGAAACTCATTTCCAGTATGCCAACAGGCCCTAAACATCTTTGGGATTCTCTTGAAAGCTATGAACCCTCAAAAACCAAAACACCCCACATGCAACATTGTTCATACAATTTCAGGAAGTCTTAGAGTTCCTGGGGCTCCTGAAGCCCTCGCTGGGACCCTCTACAGGCTGAGAGCCCGGGCTTTTAGTCAAGGACCTAACCCTGCTCTCAACAGCACTGGGTGGCTTCAGCTAGAATGTGGAATATGTTGTGAATCCCCCCTTAACCATCATGTGTTTGGAACAGAAGCTGCTCCAGTTATATTTCTTCCCTGTTTTGCTTCTGGATGTATTTTCTTACCTATTAACTTAGACTCCCTTTGATTTTGAACATACCCCTTTTCCCCGCCTATTCCACAGGATGTGTTTTCTTATGAGTATGCCTTTGCTGCTTTCCAGGGGGATGACCAAAGCACCAAGATGGCAGGTGAGGCCAAGCTCCCCGATTGATTACAAATGTCATGTGACACCCAGAATTTGCAATGAGAAGATGAAACCGCGCCTCTCAGGATCTCCATGTTTGGGATGGGAGTAGCAATAGAAAGCAAGGACGCCTTGTCCTAATTTTCCTGCTAAATCATCAGACATGGGATAAAACACTGTTGGAATGGCATGTTGGAAGAGAAAGGAGTCTTTCTTCACCCATACTGTGGCAGAGGTTACCAGCTGCTCATTACAATCCACATTCTTCTCTCCTACTTGGGGACACAGCTACCTCCATTTCTCATCCTCCCTTGCAAAGAGTGAGGCCTTGTGGCTGGGTTCTTGCCATGAGAAGAAGTGACAGGCCCTGCTTCCAGGTCAGGCCCATTAACCTTGTGCATTCCTTCATGCCTGTTTCCCCCTCCAACTGGCTTGAATGGGGACGGGCACCTAGGGGACCAAGACATCACACAACAGAGGAGGATAGAGCTCCATCAGCCTGAATGACCACATGGAGGAGGGCTATTCCTCCAACAAGTTCACCTGCTCACACTGTTACGTGACCTAGAAACAGACTTCTCTTTGTGTTGGAATCATTATATATTCTGCATCCGCTTGTTAGATCCTTTTGCCTGCCTTCACTAATACACTTAGGTAAGCCTTGTTTAGAATGCCCATTTTGGAATTGGGGAAGATATTTGTGCTTTAGTTCCAATAACAGTAACAGTAATTAATATTTATTGAGTGTTTATTATGCAAAGAGCTTTATATTTATTAATTCTTAATTCTTACAGGAAATGCTTGCGATCAGGGCTATTAGTGCCATTTTACAGTCTGGGGAGACAGAAGGTTTAAACCACTTGCCCAAGGTTATATAGGCAGGAACTACAGAAGCTGAGATTCAAACCCAGGCGGTATGGGTCCAAGAGCCTACACTTTTTATTACTGCCATGGGGCACCATGACATCCATAAAATCAAATATTCCACCAGCCAGATCAGCTTGTTTTAAATTATTCTCACATCCTAACAGTTACTCTTGTCATCTTTTCCAGGGGTTTCCAAGAATCCTGACCCAGAATCTCCACCTTAGAACCCAGGGCCTTGCTATCAGCTTTCAGACCTGCCTCATGTCCCCCATATATGTGTCTGCCTGGGCTTTGCCGTACTTTCCTCCTCATCTCCTGGACACTTGGCTCCACCTCCTCCCAAGACTCCCCTCTGACTTTAAGCAAGTCATCCCTGACTCAGACCAGCACTCGCTCCCTCCTCTAGATCCAGTCCCCAGATCTGCTTCTGCCTGCTTAGACAACGGATCCCCACGTCATCTCCAGAGACTCACCTCACCTAGCTGGGCATCCATTTGCCTGTCCAGGCTCCTCATGGTCTGGCCTAAACCACATCCTGACTAATTCCAAATTCCCATTCTGACTTCATTCATTCATGCACATTTTTACTGAGTGTCTACCAAGTCCTAGGCACCGTGCTGGGCACAAAGGACCGGAGGGTGAACAGCAAGGCACACGCCTGGCCCTTTGGATCAGTAGGATCAGAGCAGCGAGCCCCTCCAATCCCATCCCTCCTGGACCTCAGCCTATCGCCTCCCCTCCAAATCAAGACATCTGAAAATATTTCTATTCTGTTCTCGTCTTCAGGATGCTTGAAACTTTTTTAAATTCCAGATTTGACCTCTAATCCCTGAGTGTTATCTGATGTTCTGCAAAAGATAGAATGGCACCAGACGCCTGCCCTTGTCAAAGCCTGTTTAGAGGCAATCTCAGAAGTATCGAGTTGGTGACCCAAAGAGGAAAAGCTCTCCGTCACTGGGCAGAGTCTTAGGAGGAGAGAACAGATCACTCTCGCACTGTGGTACAGCAATGTTTGCTTTCTCTCTCTAAATATGTAACAGGAAATTAGGCAGTTCACCTCTGTAAATCGTTCGCATTCCACTCATGCATGAGCCAGATGGTGCCTCTTTAAGAAATTAAAAATGATAAAGAAAGAAAGAAGGAGGAGTTTCTCTCTTCCTCTGCCTCTGCCCTCAGATATACGCTCTGGAATCTGTGCTAGATGGGTGAGCACAGACACATACACACACACACACACACACACACACACACACACACAGAGACCTGAATTATCTGCATTCAGCTATATTAGACACCAGAAACCAGCAAACTCCTAGGCCCAGGAGACTTCAGTAGCCTCCAGTAGTAGAGGGGCGCTAACCTGTGCTGGGAGTCAGCTTGCAGACAGAATCCTTCATGTTCTTGCTATCTAATAAATCGCTGCCTTCCCCCAGAGCCTCAGTCGGTGGACCAAACAAAACTGTCTTTCATAAGTCACCTGAACGTGGACTCAGCTCTAAGATTCAAAGCGGGACCAGATACACGCTGACCAGAAGAACAAGTGAGGACGGAAGCCCCATATCTCTACCTAAGTGGAAAATTTGGGGAGGAAATTTTCCAGAGGTGGTCAGCTAAAAGACCCTCCTCTTTGGGGGCAGCCACACGATCCCAGTTCATTTTCCAGGGATCAGGAGGTCCCTCTCTCTGACCTCTCTCTAATATCTGAAAATAAGATTATCCCTGGAGTTCTTCCGCCTTGGTGGGAAAGGAACTAAGGAAGATAATATAAACAAAAGTTTATCCAGTAGGTAGCATACTCCAGGCTTTTTCTTTAAACAAATGAACTTGTCTAACATCAAAATAACTATGTTGTGAGACTATGTTTGTCCTCATTTTAAAATTGGGACAATGAAATAGAGGTTAGAGAAAGTGCATTGAGGTCCCATGGCTGCTAATGATGCTAGGACGTCAACACAGATAGGATTAGGCCCACATACAGGGCTCCTTTGTCACCCTGATGTCTTCCAATATGGATAACAAGACTTCAAGGTTCATTATGGATGTGACCTCAGGCAAATCTATTTCCGCCTTTTGTTTTATGGAAAATGAAGGAGGGGGAGCTGTGTATACACTAGGAGATTGTGAGCAACTGAACATTAAGATATGCTACAAGCTGCTCTTTGAAAATGGAGAGTATACGATCAACTCACCATCAGTGGAATATGCAGTTTTCCAGTGGTGCCCTGTGTTTTTACTGCAATAGCTATCCTTTTGATTTCATACTTCCTTGAGACCAAAGACATCCATTTTCGAGCTAGCTGGCCTCAGCTTAAACCTGGCTGAGAACTCATGAAAAAGGAACTGTGGATACCTAGAGTAAAGACATTTTCTCACCTCACTCTCCCTTTCTTAAATTCCAATCTGCCTTGGAGCCCATAGAAATGAGACAGATTTACTCCTTGCAGCTCTCCGAGGAGTAAAGAGCAACAGCTCACAGTTACAAAGCAGTATCACTTGGAAATGTGATCTTTTTTTTTTCTCTTTAAAATCAGAATCGAGAAATAATAAATGCACTCCTTGAAGCAAGTTTGAAAGCCGAGTCTACACACATTCTGATCAGATATTGTTTCCCAAGACCCTGGTGAAGCCAGTAGAGACCAGATTGGCATAATCAAACATCTGCCTCACACAGAAAACAATGATCCATCCCTTGCTTTCATCAACCCAACATAAATCTGAGCTCAGCCAGACAGGCCAGCAAACCCCATTACACAGAGTGCAAAGGCAATTAAATGGTGCCAGCTCCGGCTAGACTCAAGAAATCTATGACCCATGGGCCTTTAGTAACCACACCAATGCCTCTCTTGGAAATGACTGAAAAAATTGGTCTAGATGCTAAAGAAAGATTCCACTTTGCTATTTCCTGGCAGGTCTGCCCTGGCCATCAGTCTGTGGCTGCATCATGCTCCCTTTTCCATATCTGGGGATGTTGGACAGGGCAGGTGGCTCAAGAAATTGCCTAGTTTGCTGCAGACATTCTAATTTCCCCACTATTTGGTCTATTCTGCCTCAAATTTTCCCATGATGGTGTATCATCTGCCATCCTTTGGTTTTACTATGAGCACGTCACTTTCTAGCCATAAAAGCATGTCTCAAACATTCTGTTTTTCTCCAGGCCACAGCTGAAATGAAGTGTCTTGAGTGACCAGTTTTAATATCTGGGTCTTCTTGCTTAGGCAAAGCCAGTAGGAGCATCCAGATAGAACTGATCTGCGGATGCCAACCCCAAACTCGCAGCCGCTTGGTCTACCAGGCTCAGGCCAAAGGAACAATTCTATCTGGACTCCTTGATCATCCATTTCCCACAAAGATGAGACAAATGGCTACCACACCCCTCAACCCCCAAAACATTATTCCACCCTCTCCTTGTACCACCTATCCAACTCCTCACCCATTCAATGTCCCCAAAGTACATTTCTCATATTTTTGAGGCATTTGCTTCCCAGTCAGCTTGCAGAAGTTATCCCATCTCTGTATCTCAGGTTGCACCCATACTTCCCCTTTTTGAGATAAATGACACTCGCGCCCACTCGTCCTTTCCCTGGCAATAATATGGCAATAATAACACTGTCAGAAACCACTGAATGATCCATGGCAAGGGCATCCCCAAAGACTAAAGGAAAAGATAATTCTGTGGGCCAAATAAGACGTCTGTTAATGTATGGTACACAACTGTATAGAAGTAAAATTGAATGTGATGTCTCCTCTCATCATCAGAAAGCTTTTTCAAACACCAACCCACACCTCACTCCAAAGCTGGCAATGATAACACACTTTCTTGCCTCATCTTTCCTAAGCTGTTGGGATAATTCTGTTTAGCAACAGATTAATTATTTTTGCAACTTCACTTTGGGTTCTGGCTTCTCATCAAGATCTACCTTAGAAGACGAGATAAGCCTACATGGTCATCAGATAAGTTCCAAGAAGAAAATGCGTTGTGGGTGAGGCTGGACTGGGGACTGAGTTGGAAGATCTTAAAATGTAGCACCAAGTTGAGCTTATCTATGTGTGCATTTGGGTGTACACATATATATATGAGTCTGTTTGCATGAAGAATGAATACTGATGCAGGTGGGAACATAAGGCCTATGTCATTGCAATGTAAGGATGCAATTGGGTTAAATGTCCAAGAGAAAGGGAGGAGCGAGCTATCAAGAGAATAGTAAACAGGTATGTCAAGATGCAGGAGAGGCCAAAGGCTAACCATGGAGCATGTGTCTGGGCATGGGTGTGTATATGTGTATGCTTTGGAGTGACAGGGTTAATGGACAATGACAAAGACATGTGAGCAAGGCGCTAGTCTGCCGTGGGTCCTGCAGCTGGAGAAGCCACCTTACCCTGTAGTAATCGGTGCTGTAGACGTCTCTGGACATGCCGAAGTCTCCGATCTTCACCAGCAGATTGGCTCCGACCAGGCAGTTCCTGGTGGCCAGGTCCCGGTGCACAAAGTGCTGGGAAGCCAGGTACACCATGCCCGAGGCAATCTGGCTGGCGATGTGGAGCATCTGGGAGAGTCCCAGCTCGCCTTTCGCCTGGCGCGGCTGCCCATCCACGAGGATCATAGCATCTGGCCCATGGGCCCTGTGAGGGGTCGGGGGAGAAGACAGGGGACAGAGAGAATTCAGGAGATCAAGGGGAATCGCTTTCTCAACTCCCTGATCACTGGGATGCACCACAGACAGGAATAAAATCTCCCTTCTCAGCCTACCTATGGCCTATTTCAATCCATCCAAATTATGTTATTTGAGTGTGGACATGGGTAAAATGTTACAACCAGATTCCCAACTAAGGTGACGCAGACATGCTCTGATGGGTCAGAGTATAAACTGACTCTTTTAAATATTTTACTGCTCTCTGGGGTTTTTCAGGGTCTAGATGCCTAGTATAGAATGACTAATAAAACAACTAACCTGACAGAGCCCTTGCAATGTTCCAAACTCTAACGATCTTAAACACATTAATTCACTTAAATCTCCCACTCCAATTTTGAGATAAGGAAACTGAGGCACAGATCACCTGGCCAAAGTCCCAGAAGTCCCAATGTGGCCATATGGGTAATCAGGAGGCAGACTGAAACCAGACAAGTGGCTCTAGAGGAGACCTTTAATCTTTAAGGAGCATCAAGAGGGCCCGTCAAACAGATTCCCGGGCCCTGCCCCCTAGGATTCTGATTTTCTAGGCAGAGCCCGATTATTTGCATTTCCGACAAGCTCCCAGTGTGATGCTGCTGGTTGGCAGTCCACACCCTGGGTAGCAAGACTTGAGTCTACACTTCTAACCTCTCCACCATACTGTCTAGGACTGGGTAACTTCTGTTGGTGGCAGGGCAGGATGGAAAGACTCTGTGACCTTGAAGCAGAAGCCCCGGGAGCCCCAGCACCCGCTCCATCCCAAATCAAGGCCCAGATTTGTTATTCTAACACCTTTCTCTGTCATATGGGTCACTTTTAGTGTTCACTCTTTTCTCCAGAAAGCGCAATGAGCCGTACCCACACCCAGGGCCCTTATTTACGAAGTTGTGGGCCAAGGAGCCCTGGTGTACAGCAAGGCCTTGGCCTGTTTTACTGCTTCTCCAATTTCTACTGAAAGGCGCCATTAAATATGAACACAGTCATTTTATCATCTCCTGTGGGCTCTGTCTACCTGACCCCTCCGAAAGAGGGCTACTGCTCAGCTCCCAAGACAGCGGGATCACCGGGGCAAGCCTGCACTCCTGTCTACTGGGGAAGGCACCACAGCCTGCCCTCAAAACCTGGGAGATACAGGAGCAGGAACAGCCTTCGACTCTCTTTCTTCATCTTCTCTTATATTGGCGCAACAGTGGTACAGAGAGGCACCCAGGAACTCTCTGTAGCCCTGATGGTGGCACTTGAGGCTGAAGGTACTGCTAAATCCATTCAGAGAGCATGGTGGAAAATGCAGCATGTCCCTCTGACCCCAGGGGAAGGGAAGCAGGGAGAGGAAGACCCTGAATATTCAGAAAGGGTGTCGCCTGTGTTAGAAACTACCGTGGTTCACAGTTCTGATAAAATAATAATTGTAAAAATTTTAATAGTAACTACCATCGACTAAACACCTCGCTACATGGAAAACTCGTCTAGGTATTATACATATATATTTAATGTTTGTCATTTAATGCTCTTAACAACAAACCTGGGAAGCAGTTATGAACAGTCTTGATTCCTGGGAGAGAGAATTAAGGTTGAAAACTTGTTCCAGGTTACATCGCTAAGATACGACAAATTCAGAGCGTGAACCCAAGTCTGTCTTATGATAAGGACTGAGTTCTCTGGGAAAGGAATAAATTTCATTGTGAAATCAAGTTTTAGGAGGTTTAGAACATTCTACAGATACTTTCAATTCCTTTAGGGACAGTTTTGGAAATCCAGTTCATAAGAAGCATTCACTATCTGCTACCAATCCTTTCCATTTCTCCCTTAAAACCACAGCCTCCTGTTGAATGTCCCACTTCAAGGAGATGCTCATCAGTTTTTGGTGAGTGTGCTAGAGTGTTCCATAATCTACATATGGACTCTGAAAATCTCATGGAATTCAATGAGAGTCAATAAGTTTCAAGGACCACACGCTATGTCAAGGGTCTGATTTTTCAACCTGCTTCCTGGGACCCTGAATTCCACAGACCCTCACACGTGGCTGCCCCCTCCACATCTGGGCACTACTTGGAGGTGGCAGATGTGGGAGGCAGGGAAGTGCTAACTCTGCTGTAGTGGTGAGATGCTGCTTTCTCTGGGCAAGGGAGAGTTCCCCCTCAACCCCATCCGGAACTTCTGGTTGGGGTTCCCGTCTCTTACCAGTTCCATCAAGAACATCTCAAAGTCCAGATGATCTTGTTCCAGGTTTGGGGAAACTCTTCTTACAACAAATCCAATCTTTCTAGAACAATGCTCTCCAATAGAACTTTCTATTGATAGAAATGTCCTATACTGCACTGCCCAATATGGTCACATGTGACTACTGAGCACTTGAAATGTGGCTAGTGTGACCGAGGAACTGGATTTTTAAGTTTTATTTAAGTTATGTAAATTTAAATTCAAATTTCCGTATGTGGCCACGGTACTGGACAGCACAGTTCTACATTTATCCAAGGAAAATCCACTGTTTTTTTTCAACCATCTCTATCTCCTGATGAATTTGTGAACTTCTGCCTTCTTACTCCTCATCAAAAAGTCTCTAGCAAGCAGGTTTCCAGGAGGGGTATGAGGTATTAGCCTCACTTTGCAACACTGAGGAGTGTAAGGCACAAAATGGGAAAGCTATTCACATGATCCAGGGGAAGGATGCCCCTAGAATCTAGGAGTTGGAAGCTATAGGCTGGCAGGCCCTCTGGGCTCCCTCCTTGGATTCATTCCAGACCCTGCTCTTTTTCTCAGTCTACTTGGGATCAGGAAGGAGAGCACAGGTTACTTGTCATAGCATCCTCAACTTTTTCTCCCTAGAAATCAGGGACAAAGGCCTGATGTAGAAGAATGAAAGGCTGCTTCTCATTTCGAATCCCCAGACTTGTGTTCAGAGGGGCACTAGGACTTCTGGCTCCAGAGAGAACCCCCAGGGTCCGGTAGGGCTGGGTTGGAGAGTAGAGGTAAGGACAGCGATCCTCGCTCACCTGAGGAACTTGTTCAGGTCTCCATGCTTCATGTACTCAAAGACCATGATGAGGGGGTCCCCATCGCCACACACCCCATAGAACTTGACAATGTGCTCATGCTGCAGGTTGGTGAGCAGCTCGGCCTCCCTCTGGAAATCCTTCCTGGCAGCCAAGGTGGGATCCTTCAGGGCCTGAAACAATGCAGGACATGTTTTTTAGCAACCAGAAGGCAGGGGTGTGTCTGGTTCCCTCCCAGGAAGAAAGCTGGTGCCCATAATAATGACACTGCTGGTTCCCAACAAATGAGATTCTAATCAGGGTTTAAAGAGCATGAGACTAAGACACAGTAGCCAGGCCTGACTCCTTCGTCCTTCAGCATTTTCATCCCTGTAGAAACAGAAATCAACTTTCTGAAACCCACGACCCATCCACCAGCCAGTGATTTCAAACCATGTTCATCTCAGAGCCCTAGGCTTCTTCAGAGATTAGTGTGAACGCAGAGAGAGGGGGCAGGGAGATGGAAGGCCTGACAAAGGCCCCTTCCCACGTTTCCTTGAAGAAATGGTCCCACCTCTAAACTAAACAGTGGGAGAACCACTGTCCCAGTTGCTTTCACTATGTAAACCAGACTGTGCCCATAGCCCATCAGAAATCAGGCAGACAGTGTAATAAAGTCTTCTTGCCTTTTCTATTCCTTGATTTTAGATCGTGAAGGAGTGTATACTTGCACAGAAATGTGACCGCTTTGGCTTCTAGAAGGCTCTGGTGTTCTCCTAGTAGGGGTGAAGGGAGCACTGGGGGGAAATGGGGCTGCAGCGATGGGAATGGCAGTTAACAGGCAGAAGCCTGAGGATCACCCAAGACCAGGACCAGGTAAAGGACCACAAAGTCTCAGGGTAGGAGGGGAAGATGGGCATCTGGTGGCCACAGAAATGTCACAACTCAACCCCCATGGGAGTGGGAGGCCCTGGTGTGAGGGAAGAGCACCAGACCAGACCACCTGCCCCCAGGCCCAGGAAGATAAATGGAAGAGCAATGGTAGGAGGGGTGTCAGCTGTGAATGTGGATGCTCCAGCACCAGAAGGGGATGGCAAGACCAAAGTGGAAGACATCCATCACCTCCGATGGACCTTGGATAGGGCACTGCTGTGGGAACGGGTCCCTCTCTGCAGGAGGAGCAGCCAGGCAGGTGTGCTCACACATTTCTCTAGCTTACCACCCTCCCCATGAGTTCAGAAGGCAGGGGCCAAGCATCCAGGTGCCTCAAATGACACTGTTTAGTAACCTCAATAGACACAACACAAGGCAATGAAGGTGGGGTGTGCAGTTTGCGCGCCATTTTCAAGTTAGCGGAAATCCAGACAGACAGGAGACTGGTTTGCATTCTCTCTGCCAGGCATCTGGACTTTCTGGTTATTTAGGCAGACGGACCTCCCCTGTAGTTCATGCTACTACTGAAAGGCCTCCCTAGTCAGAGAACTTTCTCTTTCCCCCACAACTCCCATCAGCTGAAATCCACATGGCTGCCTTGGCTTAGAGCACGGAAGGAATGAGAATATGCAAAAATTGTATCTAGTCATCAGCATACAGTAGACATAATGGATTCTTAGCATTAAAAGGGCCCCAGATAGCATCTGCTTCCACCTGCTCATTTCTGGAGTTGGAGAAACTGAGGCCCAGCCCTGCCCAGGGATCAGCACACATTCGTACATCTTAAATGACAGCAGCTTAGAGTTAAACTGGACCCCAGACACCTCCTGGTGACCCAGAGTTCAATGGCAATGGCTCTAGGGCCATCAAGAGGGCCACAGTCTCTTAGCCAGAGATCAAAACCCACTCCCACTTCAACCAGCGCCACCTTTCATTCTTTTCAAAATTTGGAGGTTTCACCAAAAAAGTGTTTGAGTAAATGACTCTACTGCTGACAAAAATGCTGGAAGCTATCTAATGTAGCTTTCCCATTTTACAGCTGAGAAAACTGAGGTCCAGAATGGGGAAGCAACTTGCCAAAGATCACACAAGAAGTAGAGGCTTGAGTCTGGAGCCCAGGACACCTTCCTCCCCAGCACACCTACTTGAATTAATTTATCAGATGAATAACTCTCTAGGCAGGTCTCCAAGGGAATGGTGGGTGCAGAAGCTAAAGACATGAAAGGGCAGAGGAGAGGGTGGGAAAGAAGAGGAGTATGGGCAGCTGGCAGAGCAGGTGGACCCAGCGAGGAAGCCAGGTTTGTAAGGCAGTCCAAGGGCACAGGAAAGTGGGAGATCCACTGACCCACGGCTGATTTTCACCAGTTCTAATCCTATGGGCTTATTGGGATGCTACCCCATAATAAAGGAATAGGCTGCCATGGGTCCACCTGTCAGAATCAAGACATTTGCAAAGCCTTCTTCCTACGAGTGGAGGAAGGCAGGGAGTCATCAAGAGAAGGCGCTTTCCTGGGTGACCCAGCTCCCAGCTGCAGCCCTGAGCTGCATGAGCTGGGCCATGGGTATAGGATGACTGCCAGTGATTTATTTATTTTCATGAAGAACAAGAAGGTAAAGAAAAAAAAATGGAACCCAGCATGGGTGGGATGGGAGAATACAAAGATTTATGTGAACACTGGATTTATGAGAGGGAAAAGTAGATCAAATTTGAGGCCAGCCAAATGGCCTCTCTCCATCTCTGTAAATCATTCTCCTGCACAGTCCGGAAGCCAATGGCAGCCGTTGGCTATTTCCGTTCTCAGCTCTCACGCAGTGCCAGCCAGCATCCCCAAGGTTGGCTCCCCACACCGCGAGGCAGATATGAGTTCCTCATTTGGGAGATGGGGCACAAAGCCACTGCTGCCTCTTCTAGCTTTCCCACATCCTTTATCCTGCCAGTTCTCTTTCCACCATCACAATGGGTTTTCCAGCTCCTGGGTCAAACCTGAAGTTCCTATGTAACTGGCAAAGGGTCAAGTGCAGAACTGGGGTTCAGAGCTGCAAGTGGCCCCAAACCCCAGGGATTGATGCAATTGGACCAGAGATGATAGAAAGAGAATAATAAAGAGGAAAATCAGCTCAGAGATTCTCTTGCCCCTCTCAATGGAGCCAACATCCAACACGTTCTTTGGAGCTGGGAAACTTCAACATGGGTCCCCAGTCAGTGGATGGGAGGCACAGGGAGATGGGTCTTGCCAAGGGGTCTCTGAAGCCCTTCCAGTGGTATCCATAGAACAAAGAGGAGAGCAGGAATTCTGGCCCCCTGGTCTCCTTCTTCTCCACCCAAGGTTTGAAGGCACTGCCCTTTCTGGTCCTCCCGCTGTGTGCATCAGGATGCATATCCACCTCCTGCCCTGGGGGAAGGATTTCAGTGGGGCTGTTTAGTAGGATGGGAGGAAAGCAGTCTAGACGGCAGGAACATTCAAACTTCTCAACAGTTCCCACTTCATCAGAGTCATTTAACTTCTTCGTCTTGTCCAGCCTGGGAGCTCTGCTGCCTTCCTTTTTTTTTTTCTTTTATTGAGAGGAGATATTTCAAAGAATGTTCAGTTTTGGATTTTATTAATATACTGAAATCTATTTTATTATATGCACAGAGATACACATATTCCTAAATGTTCAAATTCCTAAACGTTCAAATACACAGACAACCATGCACACACACACAGTCAGCCCTTTAAAAAGAAGGTACGAAAATCTCCTTTCTCTTTTCCTCTCAAAATCCACTGTCACTTCACCTTGTTGAGATCCCCAAACGATTTTATCAGAGAACAAGATGGGTAGTTATCACATGTACAGGTGCCCTTCTCTCATCTGTCTTCCTACCTTAAAATTGGCCATCAGCTTCCCGTTGTTTTCAGGATAAAATCCACACTCCTTTACACAATCATGGGCTCTGAATTTCAGGTCACCCCACCTGTCTCTGCCTCCTCTCCTCCCATACATTCCCTTCTCCTCATTCATTACACTTCAGTCTCACTGGTCTTTCCGTCCTTCTTTCCCACCACGATTTTATCTGCCTCAGGCCCTTTGCACGTCCTGTTCTTTGCACCAGAAAAACTCTCAACTGAGCTATATCCACATGACCAGCCAGAAAAGCTGGCACTGTCCATAACCTCTGTGGAACACACTGACTGGTGCCCATTATGCCCTGAACACTCACTACTAGTTGAATATCCGGAGATACCTTCGTCTCAGAGAGGAGCTTACCAAGAGCCAGCCGTGCTTGTCCCCAAATTCATTTCTGACAGTTGAGCCTGTTAATGTCGTCACTTAATGTAATGAAATTTCATGGAAACCGATGAAATATGAGTGCAAAGAGTGGACTGTTTTTAGGGAACCTAGGATGAATATTTTTGGAAGGAACTTCTAAAAGTCAGTGTTAAAAAGTGTTAAGAGTGGGGCGAAATACTATTTTTAAAAATTGAGAAAATAGTAAAAATCTGAGATTCTACACTCAGATTGTTTCACAAATATTTTAAGTTTCTGCTCCAATTTAAAGTAACTGAAACTGGAAATCATGAGCAACCAAAACAAAAAGAAAACAACCTCCCAAATCAAAAGGAACCCAAAAGCTGAAGTTCAGACATATTGGAAGAAATATCACATGGAATCCAAATAATTAAAATTATAAATAACCAGAACACATATTTCCTGCATATAAAATTAATTTTATAGGAAGACTGAGAAAAATGTTAAAATAAGTAAATGCTCAAAGAGAGTGAAGAAATAATTATTTTAAAGAATCAAGAAGGTATGCAACCAAAACAGAGAGAAATAAGATTAAGATAACAATAAAGTTAAGAACCAGTTAAACATCTTGGAAATCAAGTGTATGGTCATTGATGTCAAAATAAAAATCTCCATTGACAGGACACAATCTACACTAGATAAAACCGCAAGAAGAATTCATGACTTGGAAGAACGCTGAGGTTCACCCAGAGCAGAGCATAGAGAGATGGGGGGAAAGAGGAAAGGCAGTGAGAAGGATTCATTCTCTCATCTGTGGAGGAAAGGGGTTGTCCAGGTTTCAGTGTGGCTCCACCACGGACTAGCTGTGGGACCTTGGGTGAATTTCTTAACCTCTCTGTGCCTCAATGTCCTCTTGTGTTAAATGTAGACAATGCTAGTGCCCAGCTCTCAGGGTTGCCATGAGAATGAAACATTAACATGCACACATCACCCACAGTGGGGCCTGGCATACTGTGAGCACCCTAATGAGTGTTGTCCGTTCAATGTTGTCATCATCATCATCATCATCACCATCTTCTTCTCCTCCGTGAATGTCCCTCTGGGCTCTGATATTCTACGACTCTGAGACCTGAGCTTCCTGGGCCTGGGGGGTCTCCTTTCTTCCTCTCTCCCCATTACTTCATATAGGGCAGACACACGGTAAGTGCTCAATGAATATGTATGGAATGAATAAATTAAGCGTATTTTTAAGAATATGATAAATCCTTGAAAGAAAAATCTTTTACGGCACACTGATTTATCACAAAGCTAACACCAGTGCATCCTCGATGTAAGTAAAAAATAAAATATTGCCAACTTCCCAGAAATGGCCCCACCCTGTACCCTGCCCTTCCAGGATGCTCTCTCTCACCCTGAAGGTAACTACTATGCTGACTCATGGAATTCACATCCTTGTTTTTTTAAAATAGTTTATACTACCTGAATACGAATTCCTAGATGCTGGGAATTACTTGTTTTTTGAATTTTATAAAGGTGGAATCACACATATAGCATTATGTATATGCTTCTATATCTTTTTTCATTCAACATTGTGCTTTTGAGATTCTTCCTCACTGTTGCATGCAGCCGTAGTTCATTCATTCTCCTCACTGAATAGCTTTCCATTATATGAATATAGCACAGTTCTTTATCCACGTTGCCATTGATGGACACTGGGGTTGTTTCTGGCTTTTGGCTGTTATAAATAATGCTTTGTGAACATTCTTAGACACATCTCTTGATAGAGAGAGAGAGAGAGAGAGATAAATAGAGAGAGATAGACAGACAGACAGACAGACAGATATCCATTGGGAATAGGCCCAGAAGTAGAAGTGCTGGGTCATACAGTATACCAATGTTCTAGAATATCAAACTGTTTTCAAAACAATTATACCCCTTTACATTCCCACCCGCAAAGTATGAGAGATGCAAGTTGCTCCATATCCTTGTCAGCACTTGGCATTGTCACTGCTATTAAGCTATTCTGCTTGGTGGAGAGAGGTATCTCATTATGGTTCATTTGCATTTTTCTGATGATTGATTAGATTGGACACCTTTCTCATATACTTATTGGCATTTGATATCAGAGGAGACTTTCTTGAGATCTTCTGAGCAAGTGCACTGTTTGTCAAATGACTGTGTAAAAGCAGCATCACCTATTTACAAAGATTGTGAACTACATGATTTTAATGTCACACTTACACTACACACATATAGAAATTATGCTCTGTCTCGTCCTGCACTCCATGTCTTTCACAAGTATTCATCTTGTCTCCGCAAGAGACTGCAAGGACCTTCGAAACAGAGGCTGGGATTTCCGTTCTTTGTTTCCACCATAGCAACTGCAGAGCAAAAAATTCTTGCCAATGGATTTAAAACCACAATTTTGGGAAAACCTTGTCTTGAGTAATACTTGGAAGTGTTCTCTGGAAGTCCACAATTACCCTGCATCAAAATGAGAACAAACCCAAGTGGAAGGAGCCCAAAAAAATGAGGAAAAGCTAAAGAGGATAAAAAGCAGGACACAGGGTGGGTTCTCGGCTGTTCTCCAGAGGAGAGGAGGGTCTCCTTCAAGGGCTGCCCACTGGGCAGATCCCCTGGGTGGCAAATGGTGTGAAATGCCAGAGCACTCACCTCCTCGGGGTCACCAGATCCAAGGGGAAAAGGAAACACTTTTAAAAGGATGAAAACAGAAACACATTTTCTGCATTAGCCAATCTGGGTACCACCCCTCAACGTCACACCACTCAGTGGGAAACGTTTCCCACGGTTTTAGACCATCATTTTATTTCCTGCTCAAAGTGCAATAAATGTTCCATTTCTTCACCCATCGCCAGACGGATGCTGGAACACCCAGCGGATTAGTGTCATCCTGCAAATTAAAAGTTTCAGGGCACTGCAGATTCTAAGTTTCGGGACAAAATTAGAAACATTTCCACCTTTCCACATTCCTGGTCCAAGCTGTCTAAAGACAGCTCGCTCACCTGTGCATCCCCCGTCTATGGAGACACACCGAGCAAGTTTATTCTCGGCGTGTCTAGCAATAATAATCATTAGCCTTTTATGGCAGCAATACTCTAGTTCCTTATTTATTTTCTAGAGCAGAGGTCAGCAGACAACACATATTTTTGTGAAAAAAAATTTATTGGAAAACAGCCACCACCTTTAGTTTATGTATTTTTTATGCTGCTTTCCCACTACATGGGCAGAGTTGAGTAGCTGCAATGAAGAAGGTATGGCCCTCAAAGCCTAAAATGTTTATTATCTGGCCATTTTGAGAAAAAGTTTTGGCAATGCCTACTCTAGATGTCAACGCAAGCCTGGCAGCTCATACGTCATGTGTCTAAGCACATTCAATAACAGCAACATCAAGACTAATGATGATAACAGAGACAAATACTCTTTATTGGGACGATGCCCCAAGCGGCGACCTGAGGATTTTACATATGTTATATAATTTAATCACCAAAATTCTGAGGAGGAGATATTATAATTCCTATTATACAGATAAGGAAACTGAGGCCCATAGAGGTTAAGCATCTCTCACAAGGTCACACAACTAATGAGTGCTGGGGCTGAGACTCCCCTCAGGCTCTCTGATTCCCATGCTTGGCCTGTGGTCCACACAGCACCTCCTGTGTCCGTGGAGGTCGTTTATCCTCCGTGGACAAAGCTGTTTTGCAGATACACAAGACTACGAACACAGAGACCCAAAAGTCGCAGGAGGATGAAACTGCTGTTGTGAGGGCACCATCAGAGCCCCATGCTTAGGATGAGACCCTTTTGAGGTCCAGGTGAGAATACTCATGGGGAGCAGTTTCTCCTGCTCCCAGCCCAGAACATGATGCAGAATTCACATTGGCCTCAGAGGCCTGCTCACTGCTCCCACAGAGGCCACCCCACGCTCCAAAGCAGGGATCCTGAGACCCAGGGGTGCCTCAGCGAGGTGACTTGACTCTTACCTGTGCCAATAATGTTCAAAGATTGGTCCAACATTCGAGAAACAAGGAAATTGAAGAAAACCGGAAAACAAGACACAAAATGGTAGTGGTAGGCCCCCACATCTCAATAATCACTCTAAATGTAAATGGATTGAACTCCCCAATCAAAAGACACAGAGTGGCAGGATGGATCAAAGAACAAGACCCAACAATATGCTGCCTCCAGGAAACACACCTCAGCCCCAAAGACAAACACAGACTCAGAGTGAAGGGATGGAGAACAATACTCCAAGCTAATAATGAACAAAAGAAAGCAGGTGTCGCTATACTAATATCAGACAAGGTAGATTTCAAAGCAAAACAGATAAAGAAAGACAAAGAGGGACAGTATATAATGATAAAAGGGACTCTCCACCAAGAAGACATAACACTTATAAATATATACGCACCCAACACAGGAGCACCAAAATTTGTAAAGCAATTCTTAATAGAACTAAAAGAAGACATCAACAACAATACAATAATAGTAGGGGACCTCAACACACCATTAACACCAATGGACAGAACATCCAGACAGAAAATCAACAAGGAAATAATAGAATTAAATGAAAAATTAGACCAGATGGACTTAATAGATATATATAGAACACTTCATCCAAAAACAGCAGGTTACACATTCTTCTTAAGTGCACATGGAACATTCTCAAGGATTGACCATATTTTGGGAAACAAAGCAAACATCAATAAATACAAGAGAGTTGAAATAATATCAAGCATCTTTTCTGATCATAATGCTATGAAACTAGAAATCAACTACAAGAAAAAAGCAGAGAAAGGTGCAAAAATGTGGAGACTAAACAACACGCTTCTGAACAAACAATGGATCATTGAAGAAATTAAAGAAGAAATCAAATATTATCTGGAGACAAATGAAAATGAGAACACAACATACCAAATCATTTGGGATGCAGCAAAAGCAGTCCTAAGAGGGAAATTCATCATAATACAGGCTCACCTCACTAAACAAGAAAAAGCTCACGTAAGCAACCTCAAACGACACCTAACAGAACTAGAAAAAGAAGAACAAACAAAGCCCAGAGTCAGTAGAAGGAGGGAAATAATAAAAATAAGAGCAGAAATAAACGATATTGAAACAAAAAAGACAATAGAAAGGATCAATGAAACAAAGAGTTGGTTCTTCGAAAGAATTAACAAAATTGACAAACCTTTAGCCAGACTCACCAAGAAAAGAAGAGAGAAATCGCAAATAAATAAAATTAGGAATGAGAGAGGAGAAATCACAACAGATACCAATGAAATACAAGAGATCATAAGAGAATACTATGAAAAACTATATGCCAACAAATTGAACAACCTGGAAGAAATGGACAAATTCCTAGACTCCTACAATCTCCCCAAACTGAATCAGGAAGAAATGGAGAATCTGAATAGGCCAATCACAAGTAAGGAAATAGAAACGGTAATCAAAAACCTCCCCAAAAATAAGAGTCCAGGACCAGACGGCTTCTCTGGAGAATTCTACCAAACATTCAAAGAAGACTTAATACCTATTCTTCTCAAACTGTTCCAGAAAATTGAGAAAGATGGAGTACTCCCTAACACATTCTATGAAGCCAACATCACTGTGATCCCCAAACCTGACAAAGACAACACAAAGAAGGAGAACTACAGGCCGATCTCACTGATGAACATAGATGCAAAAATCCTCAACAAAATTTTGGCAAACCGAATACAGCAATACATCAAAAAGATTATACACCATGATCAAGTGGGATTTATACCAGGGACACAGGGATGGTTCAACATCCGCAAGTCAATCAACGTGATACACTACATCAACAAAATGAAAAACAAAAACCACATGATCATCTCAATAGATGCAGAGAAAGCATTCGACAAGATCCAACACCCATTTATGATAAAAACCCTCAATAAAATGGGTATAGAAGGAAAGTACCTCAACATAATAAAGGCCATATATGACAGACCCACAGCCAACATCATACTCAATGGACAAAAACTGAAAGCCATCCCTCTGAGGACAGGAACAAGACAAGGGTGCCCACTTTCACCACTCCTATTCAACATAGTACTGGAGGTGCTGGCCAGAGCAATTCGGCAGGAAAAAGAAATAAAAGGAATCCAAATAGGTAACGAAGAAGTAAAACTCTTGCTGTTTGCAGACGACATGATCTTATATATAGAAAACCCCAAAGAATCCATAGAAAAACTATTAGAAATAATCAACAACTACAGCAAAGTAGCAGGGTATAAAATTAACGTGCATAAATCAGTAGCATTTCTATACACTAACAATGAACTAACAGAAAAAGAACTCAAGAACTCAATCCCATTCACAATCGCAACGAAAAGAATAAAATACCTTGGGATAAACTTAACCAAGGAAGTGAAGGATCTATACAATGAAAACTACAAGACTTTCTTGAAAGAAATTGACGATGACATAAAGAGATGGAAAGACATTCCATGCACATGGATTGGAAGAATAAACATAGTTAAAATGTCCATACTACCTAAAGCAATCTACAGATTCAATGCTATCCCAATCAGAATCCCAAGAACATTCTTCACAGAAATTGAACAAACAATCCTAAAATTCATATGGGACAACAAAAGACCACAAATTGCTAAAGCAATCCTGAGTAAGAAAAACAAAGCTGGCGGAATCACAATCCCCGATTTCAAAACATACTACAAAGCTACAGCGATCAAAACAGCATGGTACTGGTACAAAAACAGGTCCACAGATCAATGGAACAGAATTGAAAGCCCAGAGATAAAACCACACATCTATGGACAGCTAATCTTCGACAAAGGAGCAGAGGGCCTACAATGGAGAAAAGAAAGTCTCTTCAACAAATGGTGCTGGGAAAACTGGACAGCCACATGCAAAAGATTGAAAATTGACCATTCTTTTTCACCACACACCAAAATAAACTCAAAATGGATCAAAGACCTAAAGATTAGGCCTGAGACAATAAGTCTTTTGGAAGAGAATATAGGCAGTACACTCTTTGACATCAGTTTCAAAAGAATCTTTTCGGACACTGTAACTCCTCAGTTGAGGGAAACAATAGAAAGAATAAACAAATGGGACTTCATCAGACTAAAGAGCTTCTTCAAGGCAAGGGAAAACAGGATTGAAACAAAAAAACAGCTCACTAATTGGGAAAAAATATTTACAAGCCACTTATCCGACAAAGGGTTAATCTCCATCATACACAAAGAACTCACACGGCTTAACAACAAAAAAACAAACAACCCGATCAAAAAATGGGCAGAGGACATGAACAGACATTTCTCAAAAGAAGATATGAATATGGCCAATAGACACATGAAAAGATGTTCATCATCACTAATCATCAGGGAAATGCAAATCAAAACTACACTAAGATATCACCTTACACCCGTTAGATTGGCAAAAACATCCAAAACCAACAGCGACAAATGTTGGAAAGGTTGTGGAGAAAAAGGAACCCTCATACACTGTTGATGGGAATGCAAACTGGTACAGCCACTATGGAAAACAGTATGGAGATTTCTCAAAAAGTTAAAAATAGAAATACCCTGTGACCCAGCCATCCCATTACTGGGTATCTATCCTAAGAACCTGAAATCAGAAATCTCAAGAGTCCGTTGCACCCCTATGTTCATCGCAGCATTATTTACAATAGCCAAGACGTGGAACCAACCTACATGCCCAGAAACTGATGATTGGATAAAGAAGATGTGGTATATATATACAATGGAATACTACTCAGCCATAAAAAAGACAAAATTGGCCCATTCACAGCAACGTGGATGGACCTCGAGGGTATTATGTTAAGCGAAATAAGCCAGTCAGAGAAAGACGAACTCTATATGACTCCACTCATAGGTGGAAGTTAGTATATTGATAAGGAGATCTGATCGGTGGTTACCAGGGAAAAGGAGGGGTGGGGGGAGGGCACAAAGGGGGAAGTGGTGTACCCACAACATGACTAACAAAAATGTACAACTGAAATCTCACAAGGTTGTAATCTATCATAACATTAATAAAAAAAATAAAAGATTGGTCCAACATTGATTTACAGAAGTTGCTCCCTGCTGGAGGCAGGGCTAGGGAGGGAGACTGCTGGCAGGAAAGTCCCCTCTCTCCTGCCCGAAGCGATTCAGCTCCAGCTGCACATCTGCACAGCTGGCTCCACAGCTGGTAATGGACCCATCCAGCAGCTGCCAGGAGCCAGATGCCTTCAGGCATGCTGCCCCTTGGGGTCTGAACCTGGATCCCCTGGGGGGTTTCTGAGAAGCTCTTCCAGCCTCACTCACTGTTGTCCCTGTGCTCAGTACTAAACCCCCCACCTCATCTCCTTCCATTCCCAGTGATGTCTGCTGCCCTCGACTGTGGCTCCCAGGGTGTCCTTGAGTCACCCACCCTTCAGCCAACTCCACTCCTGAGAAATGGTCTAGTGACAGTCCAGGAGCGTCAACACATCCTACAAAGTCACTGAGGAGGGAGGAGGGCCAGCTGGGGTCAGAGCTGAGCCCAGGGCCTCCAGAATAAACCCAGGGCCCTTCACAGGCCTAACTTGTTCCCCCAGCTGCACCCAGGCACAGCCCTCTGACGTACTATGGCTCTTGACTTCCAAATCCAAAGGAAGCTGGTTTTGGTCCAGAGGAAACTTCCCTGACCTTGGAACCAGGGCCCTGGGTGCGGTTGCTAAAGCCAGTTTACACCATCTTCCAGAATGGAGTGAGCGCTCCTTCCCGCTCCCCGGCCCCCGCCAGCCCTCTTCTGGAGGCCCACATGCCTCCGCGATTTACCTTCACGGCCACGAGCATCTTGTCCTTGGTCGGGCTGAGGTTGTAGCACTCGGCGAGGAAGACCTTTCCGAAGGCTCCCTCGCCCAGTTCTCGCTTCAACACGATGTCCCTCCTCTTAATGTGCTGCACATCTGTAGCAGGGGACAGAGAGGAGAGCAGTCAAGTCAGTCCTGCGTGCTTGTCCCCGTGAGAGGCACGGGGGACAGCAGAGCACAGGGGTCTAGAGCGGGGAGCTCTGCTCCTGAGTCCACAGCAGGGAGAGGCAAACTCTAGCACCCCAACTTGGACATGGAAACTGGTGTCACCTTGTGGGTTGAGAGGCCTGCCCAGAATCAAGTCTCAGCTCTGCCCTTGACTAGCCCCAACCTCTCTAAACCACCACTTCCTCAGCTGGAAAACAGAGCCGATCGTGGTGAACGCACAGGATTCTGGGGTAATTGGCTATCGTGGCTGGGGAGAGTATATAGCGGTCTCAGCAGTTACTGTGCACAGGCATGCCCTGGGGATCTTGTTCAAATGCAGCTTCTGACTCAGTGGGTCAGAGACTCTGCAATCCTAACCAGCCCCCAGGTGCTGTCTATGTGCACAGTCCGGTCTCCAGGGTATTCCAGAATCCTGGCTCCACCTCCTTGCTAGCCTTTGAGCCTGGGAAAGCTATTTCACCCCAGAGCCTCAATTTCCTCATCTGTAAAATGGGATTAACACCAATACCTTACTGGCTGAATTCTTGAGAAGATTAGATGAGATAATCCATAAGAAGGGCTTGGCCCAGTGCCTGGGGCAAACTAAACACGCACAGGGACGCACTGGCTCTTGTTACAGCATGTGCGCTGGAATGGCCCTAGCACCATGTCTGGTTCGTGACAGAGACCACCAAGTGGTAGCTAGAATTATCTGGGGGAAGCCTCTACTTGACAAATGCCCCACCTCTGAGAGAGAGAAGACCAATGAGATCACGAGAGCAAAGCGCAGAGGCCACGCCAGAGCCGGTGGCTGTGCAAAGAGAAGGGGCGCCACTGCCTTGGCGAATGCAGCAACCTAATTAGGTCTGTCTGCAAGAGAAAGCAAAGCCGTGACCTCGGCCCTCCCACCCATTTGGAAAGAATGCTGCGAAGAAATTGTACATGAAGCGGGCTGGTGATGAAAGGAGCGAGCCAAGACGACTCGCTGACCTACCCATTAATTGTTCATTAAATACCCGTATCCACATGAGGAACAGCACCGCAGCGCCAGGAGAGAGGGATGTCTCAAATGACCTTGCCAAAAAAATGAAAGCTGCAGACAGAGGACCATGGCAGATTGTCCCCACGAGGGAGAAGCCCTATGACAGGGACCCAGGGGTGTGGCTGCAAAGCCTCAGACAGTGCTCTGGTGGCTTGGGGATTCCTTTCAGAATAGGCTGAACAAATCTCTTCTTATTTTTCCTATCAGAATCTTTTGTATCCCCACCGTGTCCCAGATGACCTGCTGCAAGGATCTGTAGGAGGAGGCACTTGCAGACTGTCCCTCTCTCCTCCCCAGGAACACAGATGCACACACTCACAGGTGCGGGGGCTGCTCCTCAGGCCACAGGGTGCCAGGCGGCTGCTTTGCCCTGCTCTTTACAACAAGGTGATTGAAAATTGGTTCCCTCCTTCACGCCCTCTGTCACCATGGCCCAGCCTCTGAGGAATGGTATTGTTTAGCCTTGAAGGAGAAGGGTAAAGAGTCTCCCACAGAGAGAAAATGGGAGGTCACGACCTCTCGAGGGAGGCCTCTGCTCATTGCCGCATAATGATTCCCAAGGGCCTGCCAATGACTGCACGGGTGCCTGCAAGGTGAGCATCCTGGCGCAGCCTCGGAGGGGAGACAGGGCTGGTGACGCAGCTCTACAAGGCCAGGCCCACACCTCTCAACACACAGGGACTGGTAAGGAACGGGAAGTCAGGGGCACCTGCTTCAAGGCCTGGATCCTCCACACACTACGGGCTTGCACACACCATAAAACATCTTAGGTCTCAGTTTCCTTGTCTGCAGAATGGGTGTGGGGGTATAAAACAAGTTCTGCTTACCCACGACGTGAACTTTGTTGTAAAGGCTTGTAAGCCTTCAAGTCCTCTAAAATGTCAGTGTGTCCTGGTGTTTTCACCATTAGTGACATTATTTTGCAAGAAGAGGAAACAAGGGCCAAATCAGAAGTCCTTGACTAGTGGCCAAGATGGGACTAGAAACCAGAGCATAAGGTCACCACCAGAGTAGCCAAACCACTTGGGGACAAATCACCTTTGGACCCAGAGCCCACCCCAACCCCAGCCTCCCCCTTGCATTGCAATAGACATGGTCTTCAAACTTGAGCTTTATCAGAATCATCTGGAGGGCCCTTCTCCCATGGGGACCTGAGAATTTGCCTTTCTAGCAAGTTCTCAGGTGATGCTGATGCTGCTGGCCTGGCACCCCACTTTGAGAACCAGTGGAACAGGAGGCCATTGGTGGGCGAGGAACTAGCCAGCTGATGACAGCTGTCCACCTCTGCAGCTTGGCCTCCCCAAGTCCCAAGCCCACCAATATTGTAGTCATGCCTCGCCACCTGAAGATCAGAGGAGGCTGCAATCCTGGACTTACCTCCAGTGGCTCCTCCCTTCCCTAGCTGTGTGGCCGGGCTAGTCATGCCCCCTCTCTGAGCTTCAACTACTCGTCCACGCAATGGAGATCATGCCTCTCTTGCCTCCTCATGTTCTGGGCCCATCTCTGGGTCCCTAAGTGCAACCTGGGCCGGGTGACCTCACCAGCTTCCCCAGAGCTACTCGCTCAGCTACAGCGAGCACAAACTGAGAACTGAGGGCTCAATGAGGGGCCACACATTTCCAGCTGCTGGGCATCAGTCACGTCTTGGAATCCTCCATCTTCTCTCCCTCCCTGGGCAGCAAGAATCCCAGGCCCTGAAGGAGTCAGACAAGCCAAGTGGGAGCAGCGTCTGGGAGGCGGTTTCTTGCCCCTCCCTCCCAGGAGTTGAGAGCCTGATGGCAGCTGCGAAGCCCCAGCTGTGGGAGGGAGGGGGCAGCTTTGACAGCTGTGAGCCTTGACCGCGGCAGGGGGCAGGTAGTCATGTTCCTGGAAACTGGGTCTGCTCCCTACATGAAAAAGGCCAAGCAGAAGCCTCCCCCAGACCAGTGTCTTCCCCAAATCTGCAAATGGATCTTTTTCAGAGATGTGGAAACACCCAGTGGCTCAGAATAAAAGAGCCTTGGCTCACTCTAGTTGTCTTCAAGGAGAAGCAGTTTGAGACCAATCCCTGAGCTCGGTCCACAGATGGGGTGGTGAGGTCTGAAAAGGAGCAGCAGAAGGGATGGAAAACAAAAACAGACTCCATCCCACCATAAGTCCTCCCCGAGGAGAGTGCTTCCTCCCAGCCATGGGGTGAGGAGCTCTGCGAGGAAACCGGGGAGACTTGGCAGAGGGGGGCTGGATCGGGGCCAAACCCACCAGGAAAATCACTTCCATGTGCACAACCCCAGGTACCAACGAGACTAGTCTTCAAAACACAATCCGAGCGGCTTCCTTCCCTGAATCTTAGTGGGAAGAAGTAGGGCAAAGGGGATTAATTCGTGCCCAATCCTGCGATTTGCTCAACATTCGAATCTCATGATAACCCAGAGACATAAGTATTGGGGTACCCCTTTCATAGAGGAGAAAATGGAGGCAGGGAGTGTCTTTCTAGAGTTCACAGAGCTAAAGTGCGGCCAAGGAAGGACTCTCTTCTGTTGATGATTCCCAATCCCGCATTCTTTCCATGACACGAGGCTGCCTGTCCTCTGTCCTCCCCTACTTTGTGGCCACCATGATGATCCGGTCCACAGCAGCTTCACCCTCCATCTTCCCCTTCTTCTGCTCCTGCCCAATTTCTCTTACTCTGCTTATCCCGGGACTCTATTACAGCATCTTCCCAAGGGAAAGTGTAGGAACCCACCACCCCTGAGGCCCTGGGTGGAGGGTGTGGGAGGGAAGGGCGCTGCTCAGGCCCTGGGGAATGGCTGGAGTGAGCCATTTCCATTTCTGACATCCACATGTTTATTTGGACCCCTATTTGGGCTTATTTTTAGCTCACACAGTGCTGCTCAGAGCTGCCTCTGTTGAAGCCATCTGACCCACACGCCAAAACGTGATGGATTTTCCTAGGAGGAGCAGGCATCAATCTCATTTTACTGCCTGGCTGGCTGACCCAGCGGAGTCTGGGTCACAAGGCTCAACCGCCGGGACACTGACAGAGGAGGGGGAGAGAGGGAGATACACAACCCTGGCCGTGGGAAGACCTCCCAATCTCCCTCAGTGAAGGGGCTGCTGGGGAGAGCAAGGGGCTGGTATCCCGTGCGGAGGGATCTTTGCGAAATGGAAAGGGCTCCTGGCACCTCTGGCCTAGCTCTTCCCTCCCTCCTCTTTTCAAGAGAGCTGCCAATTGAGATCTGCCAGAGGAGGCCACCTGTAGGGCTCCCCACTCCCATAGGACGACGGGGTCATCAGACACAAACACAGAACGAGGACTGGTGTGTTCTAGTTACTGCTCCACAAATTTCCTTCTGTACCAAGGACCAAGGCAACTATTCCATGTCTGTGTGGGAAGTCTTCTGGGAAGTCTTCCAGGCCTGGAGCAAGCTTGACCTAGAGCAGAATCCCTAATTTAAAGAGGTCACCAGGCACCTCTGTACAGAAGACCTCAGAGCCCTGAGAGGTCAGGGGATAGGCTGTGGTCACCCCTCATCTTGCCCCTGTTCACCAGGCTGCCTCATCCTGGGAGGAACAGAGGGTTCCTGCAGCACCTTTGTCACCTGCACAGACCCGCTGGATAGACAGACATGGCCGGAGACACAGGGGACCACTGTCCGCTTCACCTCTATGTTCTGTGAAAATGGAGGTGTGACAGGCAGAAACTGCTCAACTCTGCTGACCAGGGATGAAGAAAAAGCATAAAACCCCCCAAAAATGGTGTTGCTGAGAGACTGAGGAGGTGGGAACAGAGGCAGGTCTGTGTCTGAGTCCTTACTCTGCCACTAACACGCTTCATCCCTCGGTCCCACGTTCCTTATCCGTAGAGTGGGAATGCTGGACATCTACTTGGCAGGGTTGTTTAGAAGACTGATTTAAAATTTTTAGATAATAGAGATAATAGGAAATGTCTGAGATATAATGGACATTTAACAAAAGTGTGTTTCCTTCCTTTCCGCAAGATCTTCATCTTAAGTAAGAGCTCAATCTGCCTGCAAACAAACCGGTGGCTTAGAAAGAAACTTGGAGCAGGTGACTTTCTCCTGAAATAAAATGGAATGAGGTTGCCCAGCGAGGAGCCAGCACCGATTCAAGGGGTCGCCGGCAGCCTGTCCGAGCCTGCCCCGGCGACACCCAATCTCCTCCTCCTTCAGAGTCCAAAATAGTTTGTGGGAGGACGTTGGTCAGACAATAGAATAAAGAGCTCAAAGGCGGAGACAGACACCTACGAAAGATTGCCATTGATTAGCAGAGAAAAAACAGAGTTCCCAGGGTCGGTGGTTATAAATAATGGTGATCCTGACACTGCTGTATGTCAAGCAGCCAAGTCAGTCCCCAAAAGCCAGCGTGCTCCCTCAGCCAGAACCAGAATGCCTTCACAGAAATTCATCAGCCGCCCAGTGCTTCAGCTAATTATGGACCGAGGAGGCCATGCATGTGGGCAGCGCCTAGATGGTCCTTCCCTGAGGCTGTCATCCAAGGGACTCAGAAGCAGGCCCTCCCAGCACGCCTGAGGGCTGGCCAGTTGCTTTCTTAGCTGCCCCTGATGGCTTCTCATAACCATCCCATCATAATATCCAGTTCCTGGTTGGTTCCTAGGCTCCTTGCTGAGACCTCTCTGATCTCGCCCCCATCCATTCTGTCTCACTTCTTGCTTGTCTCTTTTAACCTACTATTATCTCCTTGTGCCCTTGTTAATAATATAAATAACCGCATCGATCAAGCACTCACTCTGAGCCAGGCACTGTGCTGGGCGCTCACCACCCATTGTCTCATTCAGCTTCACAACTCTGTTAAACACGCATCGCTATCCCAGTGCTACAGACAAGGAAGCTGAAGTTCAAGGTGATTAAGCAATTTGCCCAAGGTCACCCAGCTGTTAGGGGTGGGCCACCAGACTCTAAATTCTAATATGAGCGGTCTGTCCCACCTGCCATCATGACAGCCCCCTGGCCTCTGTAACTCCCACTCCAGAAAGAAAACACCGCTTTCTGAACCATCAATGGAAGTCAATCACATTTATAAAGACAGAGAGAGTCATTTCATTGTGGAACTCATTCTTGCCACCCTTGGTTGTCACCACCTAAGCTCAACAGGACCAGCAAGGACGCTTTCTGGAGATGAGCATGGCACCAGAAGGCAGAAATCCAAGACCCCAGTGCCCCACAGAAGAGCAGAGGGTCTCGACAGCCTCAGGGGCTCTCACGTCACAAGGTGAGTCCTGAGGGCGACTGTGTGCATGAAGGAGGAGGGAATCTCTTGGCAGGAGGTGGAGGAAGAGGGAATGGGAGAGGAAGGCAGGATCTGTGAGAAGCGTGTGTTTTCTTTGCACTGGCCAGACCCTAGGGTCTCAGGCTGCCAAAAATGCTCAGAAGAAAACATTAATTCCATACCACACATTTAATTACACATGAAATGGAATGTCTTTAAATGGAAAAGAATAACATTCCTAGAGCTCCAACTGTGGTGTTTGAAGTGGCAGGAGTGGGGCGGAGGGCCTGCTCTGAATCTTTGAGGAGGAAGGGGACCACTGAGAGGGCAGGACCCCTGCCTTCGCTGGAGGTAGGAATTTCTGCCTGCCATCACAGACCTGCCCTCACCCCTTCCCATGGCCCCGCTGGCTGCGTCTCGCTTGCTTGTGCATGGCAGCGCAAGTGGCACTAACTTCCCCTTCAGTATTGCATAAGAGCATGACCAGGTAAACATGCCCCCGGCCGGTTACAGACCCTTTGCAGTGGCCTGCAGCCAACCCAGCCAGCTCTACACCTGGACAGATGAGCAGAGCAGGGCTACACTCTCCCAATAACTGCTCTTGCAAAGCAATCCCCAGATGATTTACAGGTTAGGAAAACAAGAGGACTCCAGGGTTCATGTCAAGGATCAAGAGAAGACATTTCAAAGGCTGGAGAGCCCACAAAAGAACTCTGCAGAATTTTTCTTGGAGGCCTAGAATTTAAAATTTGTCCCCAGTTACCTACCAGATGAGGGTAACCAGGACATGGAAAAGCATTCCAAGTTGAATGAACACCAGCACCTTCTGCTGTTGTCATTCTGCTGGAGTAAGGCTGACTCAGGACTGTTTGTCTGAGCCCCCGATGATGTTTCTGCTGGCCAGCCCGTGTCCCATCCCAAGGCTCTTCTCACTGAATTGGGACTTCCCCATCCTATTATTTTCAGAATTTGATGCCTTTGCAAAGAGGCTCTGAAGGGTGCTGGCAGCTGCTCACGTCAAAAGAGCAACATCATGTGTTACTGAGTTTGCAGACTGGGCCCAATACAGAGCAGGTACTCACTAAATATTTGATGAATGAATGAACGAGCTAAAACCCCCTCCAATGTCCTCCTCGGGACTGTAGCAGGGAGAACACTACAAAGAGGGAGGAAGGAGAAAAGCTGAGGGAGTAGTAAAAAGAAAGGAAAGATGAGTGAGAACGGGACAGGATCCAGGAAGTTCCAAAGAGCAGCCTTATTTATGTGCTGTCTCCAAGGCTGGCCCCGGGAACCAGGATCACATCGAACCAGGACACTTCCGAGACCCACATCCTAAGACTCAGTCTCCGGTGCTCAGACTTCTAAACAAAGTACCCCTGTGGTCTGCGTCTGCGGAAGCTCAGGGAACACCGGGTCTCCTCTCCAGGGCACGTGCGCACCCTGAAGCTAGAGGTAATGGACACTGAGACGCTGTGTTCCCACCAAGATAAATAAATAAATAAGACACCCTGCTGTTTCTGGAAGCAGCGAAGAGAGAGGATCAGCGGAGGACTGTCTGTTCTGGGGCTATTTCCAGCTCACGTTTCCTGACACAAGAGGTTCAGAGAGCGAGGCTAAAGTTCAGATGTGTCGCTGCCCCCAGGTGCTACTTCTCAGACCTGGACCAGCATGGGCTCAGGCATTTACTGACACCACGGGGCCCCTGATGTTGGCTTCCCTAGCCAAGCCTACCCTCTCATACCCACTTCCTTCGTCTCCATGTCCTGTTGGCCCTTCCCATGGTGAGAGGACCCCTCTGGCTCTCGTTAAGCCTTGACTGTCGGAGCCAAGAGTAAAGAGCAAAAGAACCCCCAAGGAAAGCATCTGGAATTGAGAAGTTAGGTGCTGAAAGATGAAGCTCAGACTCGGACTGGGAGTCTGTCCCTCCAGCAACTTGCCCACTTCCCCACCTCCTCCCCCTCTTCCGGCCTGGGTGTTTCCTTTCCAACTTGACAGTGGCAAACTCCCACTCAAAATGCCCATACAAGGGGCGCATTCTGCATCTCAGTCTCCCCAGAGGCCCTTCTCCTCCAGCACTGTCGAGGGATGCTGCCTCAGCCTCTCATCCCTGGCATCTAACTCTGTCCGCCAAGTCTATTCGGTGACATTATGGTTTCTCACCAGCAAACACAGAGCTTAAGGCGTTCAAGGTTGTTCCTTCCAGCTCTGGAGCTCCGGCCAAGACATAGACTGCAGGGTACCATAGAGTCATGAGGCTGCAGCTTCACACAGGAAGTCTTGAGGTCAGGAAGCAGAAATGCCTCTGAGAACCACAGGGTGAAGCAAAGGACCACAATCACCCACTCACAGAACACACCACTGGCCTCCATGCCTACCAGCTACCTTCGATCCAGTAGCAAACAGAACCCCTTCAGACAAGACGGGGAGGAATGGGCATTATAAGACTTGTATGGTCAGAGGCAACAATATATTCAAATGAACAAAAACAAATACACAAAGAGGAAGGCAAGAAGGAGGCCTTCTTGGAAATAAACATCAGTATTAGACCAAGAGGAATGAGGCAGAGCATGGTTGTGAGGTGAGGCAGAACTGGGTACGAATTCACATTCAGCAGCACATCTTAGGAGGCAGCATTTGGCAATCTACTAAACGAGTCTCAAGCCTTGATGTTTTCATGAGTGAAATTAGGAAAATGTCCATCTCATTGGATTGTCATGAGGAGTCAATGAAGTTACGCATGTATAGTGATGCGCTTGAAGTGGCTTGAGTAAACTAATGGCTGTAAAGTTCATAAACGAACAAGCCAGTTCCTTCCTCCCACCCGCCCTCTACTCAAACCTTCAATGATCCTCCCTGATGGCTTAATCTCTCTGAGCCTCAATTTTCTCACCAGTAAAGTGGAGATTTTTTAAAAAGTGCCTATCGCATGGAGTCGTGGTATCTTTAAGTGAGATAAGTGGTGTTAGGTGCTTAGAACAGTGCAGGGGCACATAGCAGGTGTCCAATACGCATTATCCTATAGTCTCTATGTCTTTAGGGTAATCTTTAGTCTCAGTTTCTGGTCTTTAGTGTCAGTTCTGATATTTGGGAACTCTGATAACCTGCCCTAATCCCCAGGCTTCTTCCTCATGAATTCCTTACCTAAATACATTAAATAGGTCCAACAGATGGATAGCCTGGTCATTCATTGACCTCAGAGCCCAGCTCATGAGTTCACATCCACGCGTCCTCACTCACACCATTCCCCTACCTGGGGTACCCTTCTCCCACTTCCACTAGGAGAAATCAACCCAGGCCTCAAGACTGGCTTTAATCCTATGTTCTCCATAAGATCTTCTCCCCATCCTCTTTAAAAAGACCTTTCTCTCCCCTCAGGATATCCATCCCTAATGGAAAACAGGTGTCCTGGACCACCTCTGCTTACTTTGCCGCTCCCCGACATAAAGTCAGCTCACCCCAGAGTAGCTCAGAGAAAACAAGCTCATGACAGCCTCACTACCTCACTAAAGCACATGGCATTAGCAAAGGCTAGTATCAGACTTTTATATATACGTTCGGTACACTAAGGCCCAGGATTCTGGTTGATGTGGGCACAGGCCACATTCACCAGTTGCAAAAAGATGCTGCTGTCTCCTGGCCTGAAGAAGTTTTTTCTCTCTCATTCTTTCCCCGGCGAGGAACTTAATGAAGACTTTAGCTTAGGCACAAAGTACCCTAAGAAGGGAACAGGGAACCTACTGAGGCCATGGGACCCCATCTTAGGGGCCTTTCTTTAGGAAGGTTCCATTTCAGCCCTGCCCAAAGCAGGAAGCCCCAGAGAGAAGGGGAGCTGTGGTTCTGAAGGAAAAGGAAGGCAGGACACCCTGTCCACGAGAATTTACAAACCGATATCCCCACGTGGGGCCCTTAACCCTGAGGGTCTTTCTTCAAGAAAGACTCTTCTTTCCCCTTCTTTGCTCAGGGCTTAAACTGGGACGTAACTCGGATCTTCTAGGACATGCTGATGCCCTCCGAGAAACGGCTTTTGCCCCCGGGGGCGGAAGGAGACACCTCTGTGGCTGCTCTGGTCACCCACCCAGAGCGTAGCTTCCTGTCTTCCCCGAGCTGTGCCGAGGGGTGGTGATAAAGCTCACCTGCTAGTCCGCACATCCTCTCCCCGCCCGGGAGGCCCCAGCTCCCTTACTCCTCCTGACTCAGCTCAGCTGCACATGCTTCCTTTGCAGTTCCGTTGGCACAAAGTGCTCTCTGCTGTGGGTTCAACGCGTGCCCCCCTCTCCCCACCCCCCCGCCCCCATTCATCCCGGCCAAGTCTCCCTTTGCCTGATCTCAGTGTTTGTACATCCACTTGACCGGACTCTGTGGGAGACCCCTGAAGCCGGCCTCCACAGACTGCGGAGGCTGTCGAGGGGCCCAGGGAGTCCACCGCTGGGTCCCTTCCAAGAGGGATGTTCCCATTCCCAGCTCCCACTCCCCGAGCTAAGGCATCCGCCAGGCCTCCTCGCCCCCCTCCCCCCGCGAGCCTCTCTAAGCCTCTGGCTCTGGTCCTCACTCTCTTCAGCTCTGTATCTGATGGGGTTCAAGGTCAGAGGCTGGAGCCGGTGGGTCCTCGGCCATCAGGCCCTTGCCGTGGGCAGCCCGAGCTCGGTGCGGCCAGCTGATTCGTTCCGCAGGGCCTCCGCCATCCCGGATCGGAGCCTCCCCTGTCGAAGCCCGCTCGCTCTGCCAGGTGTTTCCCCACCACATCCTCTGAGCTGACTTCCAAGAGTTCCCCCACACCAGATGTTAAACGCACTGGTCGGTGGTTTCCTGGCCTGTCTCCTGAACATCCCCCTACCTTATAATTCTGCAAAAACCTGAGAAAAAGCCACAACTGGTGGAGTTCTGGGCGCCCCTATCTGACCCCTGGAACCCCTCCGTGGGCCTGGCAGCTCAGATGAGGTCGATTCAAGTTCACCAAGTCTCTAGTTTGCTATCTCTGGCACTGGCTGAAGTCATCAGCAAACTCTTGTGTGGTGCCTTGGATCGGAAGACCATTGTTTCTAGTTCTGGTGCCCAAAGAAACGGAGCCACATAGAAGTTTGGGCTTTGAACGATGTCAATGTTATTTCTGTCTTACCAATCCTTTGGAAGATCCCAAAAGTTGGGGGGTCAAGTGGCTGTCAGGACTGTCAGTGGAAAATCAGGTGAGGAGAGAAGACCTCATTGAATATCATAGACCTGTGTTGGTGACAACTGGCCACCTCTCGTTGTTAGCCTGGACATCCTTGGGTGGCCCCCAACACATCAAGATGGGGCCTCTGGGGCATCAGCCTCAGGAATCCACAGAAGACGTACTCAGGAGCCCCCCAAGAAGCCATGCTCCCATCCCCTGCAGGTGGACCCCAATTCCCCCTCCCGCCGGCCTTGGGGACTCCTCCCCTCTGGTTTTTCAAAAGAGATTGTTGCTTGATGTGGCGACGTCTACACACTGTCTGTCTGCTGTGGCCGTCTTCACAAGAGGCCTCTGCGGCCTCCCTCTCCTGATCCTTACCACCCCTTTCTCCACTCCTTCTCTGAGAACCAGCTCTTCCTAACCCCCTCACCCACCTGCTCCTTCTCCATGTGGGTTATTGGCCTTCATCGCTGGCCTGCTCATTACTGCTTTCTGCAGCTGCTCTGGTCCTGTCTGACCTTTTCATTGTGAGTGTGTATGTGTGTGTGTGTGCGCGCGTGCTTTCTTTGTCTCTGAAATAGATCTTCATTACAGGCTCCCCAGGTAGGTGTGAAGGGCTCCTTGAGCCTCCAGGGTGCACGGCTCAAGCAGGGCCCACAGGCCTCAGATGCTGTGTCTCTCCTGCCAGCTGTCAGAGAGGCCAGCCTTGGAGCACAGTTCTCTTTGCACAGCCCCTCCTGGCCCTGGGAATTGCAGCCAAAAGAACTATGAGAGATAAGCCATTTCCCACACCAGCTCTGTTACCCTATAACCTGGCCCTTTGCCTCTGTGTCTCGTCTCTGGGAACTTACCCATTTTCCCATTTTCAGCACAAAAAGTACAGAAGCTGAACGACCAGGCAGCTATGGCCTCCTCCTGCAAATGTGTCTTGTGTCAGTTACATGTGGATGTCATCCTGTTTAACTTTTCCATATCTGTGAGATTTTGGGTCACACATATGTGAATCTCCAGTTACTCCAGGTCATGACTCAGGCAGAATGATTTAGGATATCCAGGTTATAAAATCAGGAAGGAATTAAATATTTGGATTGAAGACCAGTCATGGGGGAAAAAAATGTTATCTGCAACAGAGCAAAACCACTTGATAAATGTCTCATTGAAATGAAGAGACCTCCCCCCAAAAGAAGTTTCTATCAGAGCAGGGGTTGGTAAGTGGAGTGTGTTGTGCATGTCCATGATTACTGATTTCACATGTGTGAAAAGCTATGTCATGCTCTAAGCCTGGTGTGCTGTCTGTTCTGTTTTCATTTAGTGGATGTTAGAAATAAACGGATTAATAAATAAAACCACCTAAAAGTGCATTTATAAGTTCCCTGACAGGCACGGTGATCTCAAAGGGTCTGATTTTTTTTATAAGTCCTTTCATTTCTCATGTGCAATCTTTGGCCATAGATTTCCCAGGAGTGTGTTGGGGAAAAGAAACCACGAGCCAGTGCTGTTTTCTGGTCCTGTGGGAGTGGGAAGGGCAGGGAGTGGAGAAGCACTTCTGATGGCATGGTGGTTAAAGGCTCGGTGCTGGCATTAGACACACCCAGCTCTGCTATTGACTGGCTGTGTGATACTGGGCATCTTACTTGACCTCTCTGAGATGATGTCTCTTCTGATAAGTGTGACCCACCTCAGATGTTTGTAAGTAAAAGAGATAATATTTGTCTGTAAACCTCTTAGCACAGTGGCAGGCGTCTAGTGAGCACTAGTTGTAAGATTCATGTCTGCTCTCTTATCCTGGATTGCTCAGTCTGGGCTGCCTCACAAACGCTCACTTGCCTTGGCATCTATGGATGCAGAGACAAGCACAGACTCGAAAGTCCTTTCTCCTCTAAGAACGCACCCACTGCCCCTGCCCACCAAAAGCAGGAATTGTCTGCAGAAGCCTCTGCCTGCCACTTACAGCTACAGAGAACTCTGACTGCTCCAGGCCATTGGCCTTCAAGCAGGGCCCTCTGCTTGGCTTACGGAGGCTGTTTGTCATCTGCTGTCTCCTACAAGGGTCAGGAGATCTGGGGACACAGTAGGGAACAGGGAAGCCAGAGGGCAGCGGGCAGCACATGATAAGCTCCCAGTAGGTGGAGATGACTTGGAGGAGCAGTTACATTGGCATATGGAGCCTTTGGAGTGGCTGAATGGTACATTAGCGGGTGAGTGGCTCTCTGTCCGGGTCCTGGCTAAGAGAGAGCTGGAAAATGTCCACCCACAACAGAGCTTGTAAGTAACCTTTGCTCCAAACCTAGCTGGCAGGGACAGCCACCCCAGGCCCCTGCATGGTGGTGGTCCTGGACAGAAAAGAGGCCAGTTCAACAAAAATGGTCATTTCGATAGTGATGGAAACTAGGGCACCCAGCCAGATTCTCCCCATTACTTGCTGAGGGGCCACATACTCCTTCAATCTGTGATATATTCAACCAACAGGCATTAAAGTTACAGTGAGTGTCAGGAACTGGGCTATGGGCTGGGGACAAGAGACGCTGCTGGGCCTCCAGGGGCCCACTGGTCTAGAGCAGAAGACAGACGAGTCACTGGGCAATGCCAATACAGTGCGATGAGCACCCTGTGGGCTAAGGAGAGGACCCAGCGGCACCCGGAAGGGGCATCTAACTGAGTCTTGAGGGTCCCGGAAGACTGCTGATGGGGGGGAAACTATCTACTCTCTCTGAGCCCCGATTCCTTCGTGTATAAATATGAAAATATAGATAAAAATGACTTTCCCACAAGTCAGATGGAGAATATTCTAATTCCATCATTCATCAACAATAGCAATATAAATGACTGATAAGGTGTTTCAGCTTACTCCAGACTTAAAGACTATGCCACTCTGTTTTTCGTCAGGGGTGGGGAGGTTGTTTAGAGGAGAGCCACCCAGGAAAGCCGGCCTTGCTCTGATCACCCCACCTCATTCTCTGGCTGTGCCTAGAAATCTCCCACTGCCAGGGCAGAGAAGTGGGTTTCATTGCTTCCTTGTCCAACCTGCTCGGCTCTGGCCAACCCTGCTCAACGTGACTTATGGGACCAGACCGCCTGGGATCAAACTCAGCCTATACCAATCATTTTGCTCTGTGATCTTGGGAAAATTACCTAATTTCTCTGGTCCTTGGTTTCTTTCTCTGTAAAATAGGATGTAACAATAATAGTACCCACCTCAGAGAGGTGTTTTTGTATAGATGTGTTCGTGTGTATAAAATACTTAGAAAAGTAAATTAGGCAAGCATCATTAAATGTCAGCTTTCATCATCATCACCATCAAGATCTTCATGGTCATGATGACCACACTCTCACAGAGGGTCCATTTGTGCAGTCGGCACCCTCCTTGTGGAAGGTTGTGTGGCGTCATTAAGAGGTTGGCCTTGGGACTGGCCCCGTGGCCGAGTGGTTAAGTTCGCGCACTCCGCTGCAGGCAGCCCAGTGTTTCGTTGGTTCGAATCCTGGGTGCGGACATGGCACTGCTCATCAAACCACGCTGAGGCAGCGTCCCACATGCCACAACTAGAAGGACCCACAACGAAGAATATACAACTATGTACTGGGGGGCTTTGGGGAGAAAAAGGAAAAAATAAAATCTTAAAAAAAAAAAAAAAAGGTTGGCCTTGACTCAAACCCAAGCTCTGCTGCCACTAGCTGTGTCACCTTTTGGAGCCTCAACTTCCTCATCTATGAAATGGGCTACTAACAACACCTATACCATGGTATCGTTGTAAGATTAAGTGAGATCATATGTTGAAAGCAGCCAGCATGGCACCTGGAAGATAGGGGGCTCTCGGCCGATGGGAGTGGCTGTGCTGCTATGAGGTTAACACAGAGGAAATAAATGGTTACATCTCATCCGACTGTTGTCATTCTGTCCTTTCAGGAGGGGTGACATACTTCATATAAGCGAGAAATAAGTCTCCTTCTGTTTCTGTGGCCTCTCAGTGACTATGAAAGAAGACAGACATTTTAAGTTCCCGCTAGCTCTCCACGCTGCTGGGGGTTGGACCTGAAGCAGACGGTCCCTGGCTTAGCAGGGCACGTTAATTAGTCAGTGCAGATGCAAAAGCTGGCTCAGCGCTGAGTGAGGAAAGAACCAAATTGCTCTGGACGTTGACATGTGGTGACTGTATTTCTCGGGGAGGAGATGAGCGAGGAGAGCTTGAGAGAGGCAAAAGGGGAGCCTGGGAGCATGGAAGTGGCCTGTGGACAGGGTGGATGGAGGACTTTTAGGAACAGAAATGGCCAAGATTGACTATTTGGTCATTTGTGTTGCAACAATATAACTTTTCCATGTAACATCAAAACTAGAGCAAAAGCCACGCTCTACACACAAACTCTGCATTTGAGTGATGTTCTGAGCATAAAACACTGAACACAGGGCACATGCCACATACTGGGGATGAAAAGCAGCGGTTCATGTAGATGCTAAGACATTTTGGAAACTCACCCACCCAAGGGAAAGCAGGAACTCGGAAGTTTTCACAAGAAGAGTGAGACCACCTCAGCCTCCCCTGTCCCCGGGCCTCCTTGCAGAGATGAGGTGGCATGACTATGTGGGGTGGGGCTCCAATAACTTCCCCTGAAGGATGCTCAGCTGCCCTCTGGCTTGTGAAATCCTCCTCATTGTCCAGATCCCCACCCGCCATCTCTGCTTGGTGTCTAGTGGGCTTTCACAGGAAGCACAGCCAGAAGAGGACTCTCACTTCTTACCCCTGCACCTGCCCCCGCCCCCTGGGCCTCCCTGTGTGGTAAATGGTATTCCCACTCACTCAGTGCTGCAAGCCCCTAGTCCACCAATTTTCCTTGATGGCTCTTTCCCGCAGTGCCACCGAGCCCATCGATAAATCCTGTTGACTGCAGCCTCGAAACACCTCTCAAATCTGTCCACATCCCCAGTAGATCCACTTCTTTCCATCCTGCTGCAGCCATCCTCGTCCAAGCCACGACGCTCTCTTACCTGGGCAATGGTCTCTTCACTGAGCCTCTCTTCTCCCCCACCTCACTCCCATCCCTCATCCCCGACTCTGGAACATGGTCAGCCAGCCGGGGTCATCTTTAATAAAAAGCGAAGTGGGAAACTGGATGTCTCTCCTCTACTTCAAGTCTGAGTTTAGAAAGAAAGCCAGACTTGCTTTATCATTGGCCGTAGGATCTGATCCAGTCTGCCCTCTGAGCCCATCACCAGCCCCTCCTCCATCCCCCCACTCCACCCTCAGTGCTCTACCCCACTGCCTGTCCTTCTCTTCTCATACATTCCAAGCTCAGTGCCGCCTTAAAGCCCTAACAGTAGCCACCACCTGTCCCCGAATGCTTGCTCTCCAACCATTTAACTGCGAAGCGTCGCTTCTATCACAGGACATCGTTTTAATTTTCATGCATAGCACTACTGCCATCGGATAATTGTCTTGCTGACTTATTTGTCTGTTTATCATCTGGTCTCCCCAGTGGGATGCCAGCTCCACGAGAGCTGGGGCTCCTTGTGTCTCCATCAGAACTGTACCCCAGCAGCTCAACACCCATTCGTTGAATAGATGAGTGACTGCCTCAGAGGGTTTTATCATTATTCCATAGGCTCCTGTGACTGAAAACATCGAGTGAGGACTGGAGATTCAGCACCAGCTGAGGTGGCTGCAGCTTCAGCAGAACTGGATGCTGAAACTAAGGCACACGTGCTGGTTACTAAACCAGGGCAGCGCTCAGCAGGAGGGCAATCATAGCTCTGAATTAATATTGAGCTGAAGACTACAGTCATCTGAGCATAGATTCTACCAGTAAACACAAGAATACCAAAGTTATTGAAAATCAGAACCTTGGGAACCCACCTTCTCCTCAACCTGAGGCCTTACACTCACACTGGGCCTTGATCACGGCATTAACTCCTTAAACCACTGACACAAACAAGGGCCATTTCATCAACTGGAAAGTCCTGAACTTTCAACATTGCTATTAGGTGGGCTCCATGAACCTCTTCGAGGGTAATGGCTAGGAGGAGGCCAGGTGTGGAACCCCACTCAATCTCTGGGACACCTGGTGGGCGTCCTTGTATGGGGCCAGCATATTCTGCCATGGCTGCCTAGTTGAATTCTCAGCATGGTGGGAAACTGAGGATGCACGAGTTTGCCTGCTGTGTTTCCCCAGCTGCATCCCACTTGGTGATGTGAAGAGCAAACCCCAAATTTGGCTATGATGCAGCCAAAATCAAATGTACAGAGAAATTGAGTTCAACCAAAACTCACAGTGATGGAAATAGACAGTATTTTCCTTCCTTTATGACTGAAAGTCTATCAGTATCTGGGTTCCCTTCCCAAACAAGACTGACCCAGGACTTCCTTCCAAGGGGACTACAGAAAAACTCCCTCACTGTGAGCTGACTCATTCTTGATGACTTTGTTTTCTACTTTGCTAAGGAAATCAAAAGAAATTCCCTCAATTTCCTTTCTCTTCCATTCTGCTTGCCTCATTTTTATCTTCCCCTCTGTCTTAGATGAACTGATAGTTCTTTCTTTCCACGGTTAACCCCTCCACCCAAGCTTTCGTCTTCAGGTTTTTTTCCATTCACTTCTTGGATGTTGTCCCAACTAGTATTTCCCTCTGTTCAATACTATAAATCTCTCCTTCCCACCTCATCCTAATAAAAAGCATTCCTTGCTCCTATCTCCCCTGGAAATTTCTCCCATGTCCCCTTCATCACCAGACTCATTGAGAGGTGCTTTACCTATTCATGCGACCTTCCAGTCTTCAGCTCATTTCTCAAGCCTTTACACCCTTACCACTTCCCTCCCCAACCCATCTGTCACAAAGTCATGGTGGCCTCCTGATGCCCAAACCCAACAGCTTTTTCTTAGTTCTCATTCAACACAGGTGCTTCTCAAGTCCTTCACAGACTGACCGAAGCTTAGCTGAGTCTCTCATCATTAGCTATCTTGCATCATTAGCTATCTTGCCCATGACTGGGGTGCTCACTTTTCTTGTCAGACATAGATATGATCAGGATTCTGGAATTCTAGGAAGCCCAGAATGTACAGATACTTATCACAATATTGTGTATGACTTCCTTGTGCACAGCCATGTCCCTATGAAGCAGCAACCAACGTGAATCATCTTTGTAACCCTGATGCGTAGCCCTGCGCTTTGCATTAAGTTTAGATACTTATTAAATCAGTGAACGTCATTAAGAGAATGTGTGCCACTGAGGCATAAAAAACCTCAGTTAGTTATAAGTGTGGACTTCCAGGGGAACTGTATGCACTCCTTCCTGGGAGATCTTTAAAAGGAAAGGAGCATTTAATTAATGCCTTAGTTAATAACTTTCGAAAAATGAACAACTATTTATCAAGCACCCACTGTGCTGGGCAGTGTAGCATTAGCAGATTTGCAGATCGGCATACCAGCTGTGGCAGGAACTAGGGAGGGGGAGGGAAAAGTCAGGTAGGCAGGAAGCAAGCCAGGTCTGAAGGGGCTGCAGAGGCAGGGCTGATTCCTGGGTATGCACCACGCCTTCTGAGAGCCCCTACTTCCTGAGCTGGGGGACATCCTGCCAAGGGCATGGCTAGATAGAATAAGCAATGAATGGATACTGGGAAGTTGAGGAGGGCACCAGGCCTCCCTTCTGCCTGGCCATCAGTAGCTAACTCCTGCTCCAATCGCCTACAACTGCTTCTTTGCAATCCCATTGCAAAGAGGGAGAAGGGAAGTCTCTGGGAGTTCCTTCCCCTCCTGGCCTTCCTTGATTCCCAGCTACCCTGGCTTCCAGGAGGTTGCCAAAGAGTCTCATATGGTGGACCACACATGCCTGAGTGGGCTTCCAGGGCTGGCATCCATTGTCCCTCCCTCAGCCTGGCAGATAGGAAGAGCCAGCACCCAGGGATCCTGGAATACACATGGCATCTTGGCAGCCACCTCTAACAGATGACCAACGAACAGCTTGCTCGGGCTGCAGGAAGTTACACAAACCTAATTGCACTCGTTGGTCTCGACTTCCATGCTCCTCCCAGGCTCAGTTTGTCCTTCCTTCCCTGTTGCCACCAGATCTTGATCCTTAAAGTTACCACCTTACGCTTGTCTGTCCCCCCCATGTTTGGGTTCTTTCAGTATCGTCTGCTGTGCTGTCCACGCACCTTCCCTTCCCCAGGACCCCATCTCCAGCAGACAAGAGCCCAGGAACTCAGAAGAGAGGAGGGTACATGTCTCCTCCTGGTCAGCTTCTGTCCCATGTCCACCCCAGAAGGATGCTAACGGCCCTTTTAGAAAAACAGGAAGAGACACGTTGGAGCTCCAGCATGAGCTTTGCTGTCACCATTGAGAGCTGCAACAGAGAAAACATGGCTACCACTTGGCCTCAAAAGCTGCAGATTTAAACAATCTCATGATTAATCTCTGCCCCTTATCTTTCCTGCTGCTATTTCCTTGAATCCGCTCCAGCTGGTCGACTTCTCTCCAGTTACAGCCCCTTCTGCCTGAAGCCCAGATCACTGGGTTGGCTGGAATGTCTCGCTCTCAATTGTCTGTGGCCTTTTTTTATAGCCAGCTTCGATTTCTACTGTCATGCCCCACTCAATATGTTCCCAGGAGGCCACCTGCTGAAAGGCCAGGGCGGGAGGTCAGGATGCATGGGTACTGCCTCCTAACCCTCACTCTGACCTTGAGAAAGTCAAGGTGCCATGCTTGGCTAGCCATCTGTAGGACATGTGAGATTAGAGGCTTCACTCAGAATCCCATTAACATTTCTGGACTGTGCAGTTCAGAAGCCCCAACCCAAAAACGTAGCAAAGCTCGGGCCGAGGAGGCTTTTGGAGAGGAGCACTGTGGGGATGTTGGAAGCACTCGGAAGTCACCTGGGAAAAGGCAATGGCTCCTACACGCACCAACTCTGCATCCTGAGCTCTGAAGCCGTCATGTTCCAGAAGGAGATGGCTTGCCCTAAATTAGCCCTCAGGTACAAGAAGTCAGCTCTCTATAAGGACAGCCCACTGCATACCTTCTCCCGGAATCCCTAAATGCCCAGGGGAGTCTGCAGTGGGCCACAAGGCAGCGATGCAGCGACACACAGCACCTCTGGTGGGGGCTGCCACTCAGCCATCTCCCTCATTCAGCTTAACTACCAAAAGTACTGAAAGACCTGCTCTGTTATTCACAACAAAAGCAGAATACTATGTGTGGTCCAGTTTTAAATGTGCAAAGGGAGGGAAAATAAGAACGTATATTCACATTTGTTTAAACATAATTTGTTTAGATGTAATTCATAAGGACACACAATGACAGTGGTGACCTGTGTGGTGATGGTAGTGGTGGTAAGAAGAACCAGCAGATAAGGGACAGATGTAAGGAGAATTCACATATATATACATACATATATATATAATTGAGGCAAATAATACCTCAATAAAGTTTACATATATAAACTTTATTTTACATATATATTTATTATATATATATATAAACTCTATTGAGGTATTATTTACATGCCGAAAAATTCACCCATTTTAATGCACAATTCAATGATTTTTAATAAATCTACCGAGTGGTGCAACCATCACCATAATCCAATTTTAGAACATTTTCTTCATCACCCCAGTAAGTTCTCTTGGGTCCATTTACGGACAATCCCCATTCCCAACCCAGCCCTAGGCAACCACTAATCTACTTTTTATCTCTACAGATTTACCTCTTCTGGACATTTTGTACAAATGGCATTATAGAAAATGGGATCTTTAGTGTCTAGCTTCTTTCCCTTAGCATATCGTTTCTGATCTTCATTCATTTTGTAGCATGGATCAGTACTTCATTCCTTTTTATTGCTGAGTAGTATTCCATGGTATGGATAGACCACATTTTGTTTACCCATTCATCAGTTGATAGACATTTGGGTTGTTTCTACTTTCTAGCTATTTCAAAAAGTATCGCTATGAACATTGGTGTAAAAGTCTTTGTGTGTGTGTATTTTTGAACCATGCGAATATATTACCTATACAAAAATTTTTAATATTGCAAAGATTAGTTAAATGGCACATGCGAACAATCTTCTAAAAAAGCAAGTAGCAAAATAATGTGTGTGCATGTGCACAAAGAATGATTTGATTCTGTTAAATAATTAAATAAGTACATAAAAAAGATTAGAAGGCAGAAAGCTAAAATGTTAACAGTGTTGTCTCTGGGTGATGGGATGGTGGATAATTTATGTGTTTGTGTGCTTTTCTGTATTTTGATGAATTTTCTACTGTGAATATAAATTACTTTTGTAATCAGAAAAAACCACATTGTTATTAGAAGAAGAAGAAGAAAAAATCCTTCCCATTCAATTTCTCCAGGGTCTTTACACCTCTGTTACAGAAAAATATCCTCCCAATAGTCTACAAATGGCGGAGGGGAGGGCGCAGCCCATCTCTCTCTGTATATAATGCTAGTCACAGCATCCAGAAAACTGCAGATCCCCAATAAATACCAATCAATTTTGGAGACCTCAAGATCAGTCTCCACGGCAACCTGACAAGGCCACGACACTATATGAGCCCTGCCCGGTATGAAGATGGTCCAGCAGGAAGAATGCCAGCCTCAGGCAGCCCACAGTGGCCAAAGGACCACGGTATTTAGCTGTGGCAATGAAATCAGGCCTCTCAAGGCTCAAGGAGACTGACATCTCTCTAAATGATGGAACATTGAAAGTCTTAACTGAGCATCCTGATGGTGGGGTTCCCTGAACTGCCATTTCTATTTATATAGCTGCAAACAGATGTCATGATTCAGTATTTTTAAGAACTACAATTAAGAACTAAGCACCCTTCTTCTATGCCTACCTTGTGCATAATTTCATCATATTGCTTCATAATTACTCACTTGTCCACACCAGGCCTGTCCCTTACATTGGCAGGACCTGGGACAAGAGAATAATTAGAAGCCCACATCTCACTTGTCTGCAGATTTGGAAGATATAATTCAAGCTAACTCACCCTATTAAATAAGGTACATCCTCTCCTCCTATCCTGTTAAATACAGTTTCAGAATGATATGAAGGGCCAGGTATGGACTGGGACATCTCAGGCTCCTTGGAGTTGTGAGTTGGGACATTCAGTGCCAGAGAGCTGGCCCCCGCCTGCTCCCCTTCTCCATCCCACAGCAAAAGGAGCCTTGTGCACAGGTACGTGCACACCCAGCCTGAACCACCCCATGCTCACACTCCCCTCTGCCCCACATCAGTAGCCCCTTGGCCAACCCTCAGGCTTAGCAGTGCACATGCCTGCAGTACAACCCATCCTTAGGAGAACAGACCAACCGAGAGACCTGCCCATCTCCTGGAGGTGGGCTAAGAGCCATCTTGGTAAGGAATTCTGGTTTAGGCAACTGAAACGCTCTAAAAGTGGGTAGGGCCCAGGTTCCAGTTGGTCACTTCCCATGGCCCTTGGGCTCCTGGCAGCTGAAGAAGGACCCTGAAAATTATGGGGTCCCTCTTGCCCAAGGCTAAGGTAAACCTGTCTGTATTCCCACTAGACTGGGTTTCTCAAACTTTCGCACTATTGACATTTTGGGCCAGATAACTCTATTGTGGAGGCTGTCAGTGGCATCTACCCTCAGTTGTGTCAACCAAAAATGTCTCCACACATGTCCCCTGGGGCTCAAGTCATCCCCAGTTGAGAACCACTGCACTAGACTATGAAGCTCTATGAGAGCAGGAAATACAACCTCTTCCCTTAGCGGCAGAGTGCACAGCACAGAGCAGATGCTCAACAACTGTTTGAAGGGTGAATCAATGAACCAACATCTGCTCGTGATCTCAGAGGCATTCTTGAAAGACCCTATTCTCCTGGTGAGGATTGTGAAACACGGGTGACAAAAAGGTCCTAAGAACAAGCCGAGGGCAGTTCTCAATCCTCGGAGTATAAACGATAAATCTAGGTAAAATGAAGGTAAAAATGATAGGAGGCAGGAATACTGTCATACACCTAGGATTCCACAATCAGACAGATCCCTCTGCCTGATATGAGCACAGAGTTAACCAGAGGAGTGCCCCTAAGACATTACGCATTTCGTAGTCCAATCTTCCTCTACAAATGCTACCCAGGTTAGGAGAATGAGGGAGGGGCCAGGGTCTCTAAACCTAAATAGACACTCTTATGGGATGGGTAGAACACTGCTGAGCCCCACATGTTTCTTAGAAAAATCCAAATATGATGCACAGTGAGGACTATGATGCACATGACGGGACTTCTGACCTGCAAGGTGCTGATGGTAAATTCTCTTCATCCCCCTGCTACCCATTCCTCCTGCTTTCACCAATGGGATTTTGCAAACCCTATTCATGCTGAGTCTCTTCAATCAGCCTAAAAGGTTTACTGCTACATCATATCCACGTTCCTTCTCCAGAGCAAGCAAACATCCATGATTCAGTTTTCTTTATAATAGATGAATTCCTTCTTGTATATTTCCCACATTCCTAGGAACCGAGTATACACGGCTACATGCAGTTGGGTTTGCGCTGGCACTCTCGGGGCAGCTGATGATGTAGGCCTGAGGAAATGGGGTTCTGGTGGAGCCCAACACTTGGATTAAAGTGCATGACTGGTGCCATTCACTGTCACCAAGGGGACGCAGACTTGATTTCAGAATCTGCTTGTGCCTCAGTTTTCCCTAGAGTAGCAGGTCTCAAAATGTGGTCCAGAGATCCCTCGCAGGCCCCAGACCCTAGCAGGAGACCCACCTGTCGGAACTGTTGCCCTAGGAACACTAAGATGGTCTATGCATTCTTTCATTCTCTTTCTCTCACAGGTATATATGGAGGTTTTCCAGTGTCTTCCTGACCTCTGATGATCATTACTCTGATGCCATGATAGAATGTGTGTATGTGCTTGTGTTTTTAGGTGTTTCTCAGTTCTAATTTCAATGATGGTAAATATAGATGAATATAACCCACATAAGCAAAAGATGTTGGGGGGGATCTTCATAATTTTTAAGAGTGTACAGGGGCCCCGAAGCCAAAAAGTTTGAGAACCACTGCCCCAGAGCAGCAAGGTTGGCTGCATTTCTACGTCACTGAAAGTAGGAAGTGGAAGAAAAATATTTGGAAGGCCTTTCTGAGAGTAAGTTACCAAGAGTAAAAATAAGTACATTTTCAGAGTTTTATAACAAGAGTGTCACTGTGACATTTTAACTGCAAAATGTTCTCTAGGTTCTTTGAGGTGGAAAAAAACAAGTCTGGTGAAAAAAGCAAAAGTACTAATATTTTCAATAAAAGCAATACGTCCTAAATATACTAGTGCCTGTCTGAAGGTTTACCAATAATCTGATTTGCACTAGCCTCACCTTAACACCCCCAGACTGTCCAAAAATTGGTTCCATCTCTGAGAGTGTGAAGGGTGTGCAAAAACAGTTAGAGGGAGAGTGGCTGAGAGCAGGTTCACACTATTTATGGAGAGGGAAGGGAGAGCCTCTGAGGCTTGTAATTTTAAATTTAACTGCAATCTTGAGATTATCAGTGGATTTCGATTACCCAGGCTACAGAATCTGGATGAGATTATCAACAAGAAGCACTTTTTTTTTTAACATCTAAACAACATCACTGGCCAAAATAAACAGATAGATGAAAGACGCCATTTCTTCTCGCTTGGACACCAATTCGTCCATCACTTCTGATTTTCCCCTTTTCAACTTCTTTACTTCCTTACTCACCCCTCACATAACATGGATGCTGTTTTCTCTCCCCTTCTCACCCCCAGCTAGGTACTGAGGTGTTTGAACACATGGCATCATTCAGATGACGAAAAGGCATATGACAATGGCCTCCATTTTTCAAACAGAACAACTTAGAGATAATGTCCACTTTCCCAGATCAACATGACCAATTGGTGGTCAGGCCAAAACCAAGATGCTTCCCACCCATACCAGAGCAGGGGTCCCCTGAATCTTTGTTTGAAGAGGCACAGGCTAGAAGCTGATGGTGGTGGAAAGAAATGGTAAAGGACCTTCTGGAGACCCTTTAAGAGAAAGAGAGAGCTCCTGCTCTTTGCAACAGTCATTTCTAGGAATTGCCTCCTAACTCTAAATCCCATATCCAAGGACATGAATTTTCTTCATTAAAATAATAATAGTAATAGTAATAACGGGTAACTCAAGGAGAGGTCAATAGCATGTCACCAACAAGAACAGTTTCACCAGTTCAAGGCTGAGACAGCTAAATAACGGAACGTGAACTACCATCTTAAGCCCGGCCACTTCTCTACAGCCTGCTTCCATCTTCTGTGCTATAAATAATTCAGAGTTTTCTTTTTTCTTAAATATCACAAAACCAAGTCGGAATCTTTATGTGAAGGATTCTGCTGTGTCCCTCTCTCCCTCCTCCTCTCCCTCCCTAGCCAGCCCCGGCAACTCCCAGGAGAATGACCCCTCAAGCTTTAACATTTATTCTTTGACATTTCAGACTATTTGTTAGGCAGAGCTGCCTTCTTGAGATCAAAGTCGGAAAATCTCGCCGAGAACTCCCGCTTGGGCCTGTCCAACTGTGACAGAGAGGGTCTGTTAACCCCCAAGCATCGCTTCCTTCCTCATCCAAAGAAATTCACTAACCCCCATCCAGAAGGGATGGCTGTCAGTCTCATCCTCCCCTTGCTTTCAAGCCTCCTAGCCCTTCAGGAGGGGGCAAAGGTCGCTCTTCCCATGCGGTACACCAAGACACTCAGCAGAGAGGGACGGACCCATGAACCAAAAGATGCCCCCGCTAGGAGGCAATAGTGACTCATGAGGACATGACATTTGGGACACCAGTCTAGGTAGGGTCTTTTACCTGAGGAACAGCAAGCTCAGAACCAAATGTGGAACAAGGGAAGGCAACTTACCCCACATCATTTTGCTAGTGGTAGGGCTGAGCCTGGGCTCCAGGTCTTCCTTCCTGTGGCTACCACTAGATGACGTCACCTCCACCAGCCTGGCAGGGTGGCCAGCTTTGGTGCTGAAGTCTTAAGCTCTTATGTGAAACGACTTACCATTTTCTTCTGAGACATCACAGTGAAGGTTTCCTGCTCTTCACAAGAGTACCTACCCAACAGCTTCTAGAATCATTCCTGCCTCTGTGCAACGCAGAGGGCAGAAGCGGGGGACTGAACCTACAGTGGCAAAGGTGTCAGGGTGAGCTTGTTCATCTTGACATAAGAAGGTCAGAGGCTGATTAACACATTCTGCTTGGTTCTTCTTTAAAAAAGCTTCTGGCCGCACCATAACCCAGTGTTTCCTAAAGTGTGTGTATAAGTCTATTAATAGGTATCAAGTGAAGAGCATTCTATATTCAATTAGATTTGGAAAGTGGTAGGATGAAAAGGCTTATTTAGAGCAGGACTTTTCAGAGCTTTTAATATCCTAGCGTGCATTGTGAATCTACAAGAGGTGGCTATACCATACAACATCTTCCAGAGTTATTTGATGGGCTCTTAGCATCTCATAAGACTAAAGGGAAGCATGGCTGTAGGCAAAGAAAAGGCGAGCACTTGATCCTCAAGATGTCATTTATCTAATAACTGGAGTGAGAGAAAAGGTTTCTCAGCAAGGTGGGGATTCAAATTGAGAGAATCATATTGCAGAAACTAATGCTTTGCCCAGAAAACTGAGCAATTCATGTGGGACAACAGTTGGTCAAGTAGTTGACCCAATAAAATTACTAAGATGGCCAAATATCTCAACCTGAAAATGTGCAGTGGGGTTATTCTGGTCTTCTTAAAGACCAGATTGGCCATTGGTTTCAGGGGTACTATGCAGCAATTGCCTATTATGGTACCAAGAAATGCCAAATTGACAGCCATAAAAATTGAGCAATTCCATGAGTCATTCAAACACGGACTCGGAATCTCAATTCTCCCAGGAAGGACATTCTCAGAATATGTTCTATATTGGTGGTGTCTCCTCTGCTCCTCACTGACTGTGGGAAAAAACAGACTCAAGATCTCACAGGCTGGCTCTGCCCCTGGCTCCCTCTGAAGTAACAGGCTTCAGTCCAGAGCTGTGGCCCTTAGATGGGACAACCAGAGAGAGTCACGGATCCCAGCCATGCCCTCTCGGCCAAGCAGAGTTTTCAGAGACTAATGCTCCTAACAAAAATTGCTTTGAGACCTCCTCTAAGGCTCTCTGGCATGTGAGTTTTCTTTCAGAACTAACGGCAAGGGAGTGCTGACACTTTGATGTATACGTAATACATAGGCTGGACTTAGTTAGCACCAAGCCTGTATTATGGAATTTTCCTTCTCGCTGAGATTGTTTGTAGGAGGGCCCTGGGAGAGGCATCAGCATTGGTCGGCCCATGGAACAGAAACCTTAGGACTTGTCCTTCTTGACTTTGGCAGCAGGAGGGCGGGTCTTGGAGACTGCTTGTCTGGCCAGTGCTGAGAAAGACTGGAAGTGAAAGAGCCTTTGTAGGTCCAGGGGTCTCCTGTGGCACGGAGTCTAAACCCTCTGAAGGACTCTCCACGTCACGTGCTCCTGACACCCTCAAGAAGCTGGCTGTGTAAAGTAAATATTTCGCTTGGCCTGTGCAGCTGATAAGGACCGTGTCCCAGATGCTCTAGACAGACATCATTCCTCTAATGGCACCTCTGAACCCTCCCCACAAGCCCACACTCTCTCTTTCCCTGAGAAGTCCATTTGGGGGTTAAGGATCGCATGACATTTGGCCAAAGGCTGTTACAAGCCTTGCAGAGTAAAGAACGTTATGATGCAATTCTAAGACAACAGCACAGGGACCAAAACAGAGCAAAGCTGGCATGAGCTTCAGAGTAAGAGAGTAGGTGGCATTTCAGAGCTCTGTAAAAGAAGTATCATCAGGCCGTATTTGACAGCAATGAAATCACATTGCCGGGGATAGGTGGTTGCCCTTATCACTGCAGAATGAACTTGGGGACAAAGGAGGGAAGGCTGTGTATTTTTAAGGGAAATAGGCCAACTGCTCCAGTGAGGTCCCCAAAGGCAGAACCAGACTTCATTTTGCTACCATGGTAACAGCACATGGGCAGCAGAAACCAGGGAAAAAGAGAACCACAAAGACAAGTCGTCATGGTTAGCTGTCAAGGCCTTGAGCATTACTTACCAAAGTCAGGCTTGGTGGGGTTTTCTGAGCTGACATGATGCTCTGTCCTTTAAACTTTGATGAAGCCACAAGCCAGAGACTGCAACCCTGGAACACATACTTTGGGCAGCCTCACTCCCTTGTCTTCAAAGCAGGGAGGGTTGACTAGCCCTCCAAACTCTCAGACATGACTTAAGGGGTGAAGTAAGAATTGCTCAGTGTCTTTGCCTCTCAGAAAAGCCATGCTCCATTTTTCTTTTTCTTATGCCACATGCCCATCTCTCTACCCTCAGCCAAATCGAAATCAGGTTCATCTACATCGGAGAGTCCTTGAGCAGCTTGCAAGGGATCATGGGAAAACATTGTGATCCTCAGACTGTGAGGGCTGCCTCTGGTACGGTGTAGGAAGTGCATCCATCTCCTGTTTTCTAGGCTTGCAAGTCTCACCAAGGCTCTCAGCCGGGATTTCTCTACCTCTGTCTGTTCCCTGGGAATTCAGTAACTCTGCCTTTCTCTCTACTCCAAATAGTTCCAAATTCTTTCCCCAAATTGACCCACACAGACCTGGTCTTGAGCCCTTTGACACAGAATCTGAGCCATCAGCATCCTCTATGTCCCTGTGGGGTCCGTGCTTCTCAGAGATCCTCCTGCCTCACTCGTCTGTTTCTCTCTTTTGAAGGAGCCAGCATGCCCCAAAGACCAACTCCAGCATCTTCATTTTCCCAAGTTCCCACCATCCCCCAGCCCAGAGCACGCAGAACAGTTGAGCAATGCACTCACAGCCCCCTGGAAGTCAGAGGTGGTGGGGAAAGAAGATCTAGCCCTCTCAGGTACACATGCAGGTATTTCGTGACAGGAGGGGAGAGTGTCCTGATGGAGAGGGACAAAATGCAGCGGAGTCTTAGACTTTATCCCCCAGGCACAAATCTCCCAGAGCAAGCAGAGCTTTAATCCCAAGGGGAAACTGGGGGTCACTTTATGAAAGTTTTACCCACGGAGCAGGAGGAGTTGAGCTTAAAATCCTACCCAAATGGGCCTCAGAATCCTGCTGGAATTTCCAAATCTCCAAAAAAGCAGACAGGGGACCTCATCTCTTGCCAGCACGTACATCTCCTTCAACTCCCTTTTGGGCTCTGGTCCGGTTGAAGAGGGAGTCTTATTTAGCTCAGGAATACATTGTGAGATGCAGGCGGAGGTTTTCTCGGGAGGTGGGAAGTGCAGGGGGTGGTAACAGAATTTCTAAAGGCAAAATGTAGAACGGGGTAACCCAAGGAAACTGGAGGCTGCAGGCAGCTCCGCCCACAGCAACCGGTGTTAGAGTAGGAGTGTGGTGGGCGGGGCAGAGCTGGGAGAAACAGGAGGCGGGTAGAGGCCCAGGTCTCGCTGGACAATCCGGGTGCAAGCCGGGCTCCTCGTTGCCCCCACCCTCCTCACTCCCCCATCATCCGCTCCACTGTCACACCAAGGAGTTTTCCCACTGTCCTTCCTTCCTGGAGGAGCCTCAGAGCAGCAGGTCCCCCCGCCCCCACGCCTCGCTCACTGCTCCCCTCGTTTTGCTCTTCCTTTCAGAGTCACTCTGGCAGCAACGCCTGAGTCTAGCCGGAGCTCAGAGTCAGTAAACGCTGAGGGAACAAGGCCCTCTGCCTAATCCGCATCGGCCTCGGTTCAGGAAACCACACAACAATGAAGTCGCCCCGTATTGATCTGCCCCCGCCGTGCTTTCTCCAAAGCATCACACCCTCCCTAGCGCCTCACTGCTGTCTCTGAGATGCCTCAGGCTCTGCTCAGGCCTGGGCTTGACCTGTGGGAACAGGGCTGAGCCAGGGGACGTGTCACAGCGCATACCCTCTGTGCTGAGCTCACACCTGTGGCCAGGGAGGTGGAGGGGAGCATGTGGCTGCTGGGAGCTTGGCTGCAGAAAGGAATTCCCAGACAAGAGGGGAGAGACAGGGCAGCCCCGAGGCCAGCTTCTTGGGTAACAAACTGAACCTGCTTAGCATCTGTTCCTCTCTTGGGTGCAAAGCATAGGGCTGAGCTCCCACACACAGGAGGTCTTTGAGGCAGGGTGAAGAAAGTTCAAATGTGATGGGGGAGCCACGACCTTCCTGTCTGAAACTGCTCACACTTGCCTGGACCGGGACAGCCTCCCCGACCGTACTGAGGATCAGGCGTGTCTCATCCAAGTCCTCCCTGACATCAAAGACACCCCACTGTCTGTTTGGGAATCTCACCGTATGCAAACCAGGGGAATAATCTTTGACCTAAGACCAACCACACACTTTCAGGCATCCGGGGTCACTAAATGCTAGAACGGGTGAAGGAAGGACATTGCAGACATTTTCTGGGAGTCCTTAAAATCACCCTGTTCAGGTGGTTCCAGAAGAAATTTAGGGATGGCATCTAGACCCAGAGACCCCTGAAAGACTTCTTCATCTCGGGAGAGGGGGTAGGGGGCACAGTGATCATGGAGCCCCCGGGGCTGCAGTCCCCCAGCAGCAGAAGATGGGCTGGCGTCGGGGAGGAGCAGAGCAGCCAAGAGCAGTCCGAGGTCAAGGAGACCTTGTGTCAGTCCTGGTTCTGGTGGTCACAGCTATGAAAGCCCCAGGCACTTACTGACTCTTTCTGAGTCTCGGCTTCCTCGTAGGTGACCGTGCCTTGTTCTGAGTAGGTGCTTCATAAGTTCGACCTAATGATTCTTATTCATGCTCCACAGGTGGACCCGGGCTTTGGTGCTTGGCAACCAATTCCAGGATCCGGCCACGAAACCTAGTGAGAGAGTCAGGGCCTTTCTAGAGCTTGTCCTTGGAAGGCCTCATCTGGTTTCACCATGGTCCTACACAATCTTAAGGGCACAGTGAGTTCCCCCCTCTCCAGGCTTCAGGGACTAGGGTTCAGAGCCAGCGGCCCTCAACTACCCCCTCCAGAATGAAGATCCAGAGAGCACCAGGCAAGCACATAGGATTCACGGCCTGCATCAGCTGGGAACCTGTGCTGCAGGACCAGAATGGAAGCCAGAGTCCAAGGAGGATGCTGTGAAATCCTGTTTGCGCTGCTCCAAACCCCGAAGGTCAGGGAGCTGCAGGTCTTGCTGGGCCCTGAGCATCCCTGGGCAAAGCCGGTGCAGGCCACACGCTTCCGGGCTGAGGTCAACTCTCCAGGTCTACCCTGTGCCAGCTCTGACCATCACAGGGGCTCTGATATTGGGGTAAAGGCCACCAGACTTCAGGGCTCAGCAGGAAAACAGAAAACAGAGTCCTGGACACTAAACATAGCTCTCCTGTCCCAGCCGGGTCCTCCTTCTGCCTGGGCAACTTCCCCATGATTCCCTGCCCTCTGCCATAGGACCTTCTCAACCCCCCTCAGATCTCTTCACTTGCAGCTCAAGGTCTTGTGTTTGCAGGCAAAATAGAAGCCACCAGAAGAACTCCCTCACTTCCTTGTCCCTAAATCTCTAAACACCCATCTCTTCCGCTTGCCCCTGCCACATCGGGAGAGCTCTCCTTCCACGTGGCTGGTGCCAGCCCCTCCTCCTGAGCAACGGGGCTTTTCCCTACCATCTTCTCAGGGGCCATTTCTGATCATTGCCTCTTCTCTCCGGCATCAACAGGCCCTAGGCATCAGAACAAAGCAAAACTCAAACCTCTCTCTTATTAAAAATAAAAATTTTCCTTGAACCTATGTATCCGCATGGTGCCAAGGACAGTCCCAACCCTTGGGGCATCCCTCTTCCAACCCTGGAACCATTGATAACTGGAGGATGCAGAGCTGGGGCAACCCCTACCCAGGCCACTCTAGAGGAGAGGAGCTTGCATTTGGGGTGGGCAGGGGCTCAACCCAAACTAGTCTTAAATGGGAGATTTAGTAAGTGAGAGTAAGTAGAAAAAGTTCCTGACAGCTCCCTGTTGGACTTCCACCTTGAGTTCGCCCACCCGGCTTGTCTCACCTCTATCCCAAAGTAAACAAGCTCCAGCAAAGCCTGCTGAGCCCCAGTGGAGGATCCGGATGCACCCAGGAACCCTCCCCAGCCCCCGACCTCCACTGTCGCTCAAGTCTCCCACGTCCCTGCCTCCTAAAAGAAAGTTAAGGAAGGCATTTCAACCCTTCCAGCTGTCAGGGCCCAGGACCCCAGTGCAGACAGACGTGCCAGCTCATCTCAGCATCCTATTCTCAGTAGGACTCCAGGACCCTTTTGCCTCCTCCCTGCTGGCAGCCCACATGAGACCTGCCATGAGAGTCTGGTGCACCTGAGTGTGTATGTGTGCATGTATTTGTGGATGTGGGTGTGTATAGGGTGTGTCTCTGAATGGTCAGCACGTTGGCCTGTGAGCCCAGAGATCTCTGGGCAAGGTCACTTCCCAAGATCCACAGAGAAGGTAGGAAACCACTCCATCTGAGGGAGAATCCCACTGGCTTGCTGATGCACCAAAGATAAAGGATGCCCCATCCCACTCCCAGACCCCTTATACATCAGCTCTGAAGGCAGCATCTCTGTAAGCCTCGGCTGCCCTGACAACAGAACAGCCCCCCAGCCACCAAAGAGGCGAGGGTCTCAGTGGCCTGAGTTGTGTCTGGAGGAGTCATGCTTGAATCTTGCTTCTGCCTCTTGTGCTATGTGACCCTGGGTGAACCATTCAACCTCTCTGGGCCTCTAATTCTTCCTCAGTAAGATGAGGAAACAGTTCACTGTATGGCTTTCACTTATCTGGAGGGGTCTCAATGGAACATATTGTAAACACCTTTGTGAACAGGACTGAGCTAGGAAACTTCTTTAAAAGAGTAACTGAACTAGGAAAAAAGAAATGTGGGGAGTCTGGAATTTCTATATCTTTAATATTCTTTGCAAAATTGCCAAATAAGAGGTCTGATCCAGTCGTTTCATTAGAAAATAAAGTGTTTATTAAGAAACTATACACTGAACACTCCTATAAGTCTCTGTGGAAACACAACGCCCCATTGTCATAGCACAAGGTGAGGAAAATGACAGAATAAAAGATGCTGGGATGGATGGAGCCTGGGAGGCTGGAAATGAGGTAATGATTTACAATAATTAAAAAACATCATCCTCAAGCTTACTCCTTAAAGCCACACTCGGGAGGAGGCCCTCGGCCAAGGGGTGGGCAGGACACGATGGGGAAGAGCCTGACATGAAGCAATGGGGAGCAGGATGGCGGGGACCTGGAGGGGCCAGATAAACACACACCTCGAGGCCTGGGGAAAACCTGAATCCCAGTGTGATACTCTGGACACTCAGGTGCCTGGGAGGCCACCCCAGATATGGGGCAAGAACTTGGAAAGCTTCGTGTTTTTAAACCCATGGAGCACCTGTAGAATCAACCTGGGAACCCGACATGAAAAATCACCATCCATGGGACCCAGGAAGGAAAATTTGAACGGGGAGTCTTAACTCCCATGTAAATTAACCAAAGGCAGAGAATCTGTGATCTATTGCTGTGCATTGCCACCTCAAAACTTAGTGGGTTAAAACCACCACCATTTTGTCCTAAGAGCTCCCCATGGGAGGCCCTGCGCTCCACGCTCTCCACCATAAAGGGGGCAGCCTGTGCTGATTTCCCACAACCCCACAACGGAGGCACCACGGGTGGGCGGAGCTGGGCCCAGGCCCGAGGTCCACTCAGCCAATGTGGCAGCAAATCTGGGAGAGGTTCAGGTGCTACAACTATGCCTTTCCTATAGAAGCAAGGTTCCGTCATCCCCTCCCCTCTCCCCAGAGGATCAAGTTGAAACTGGGGGAAACAAAGCCCCTCTTTGGGAGAGGGTGGCCATGGAGTAAGGCATGAGTCAAAGCAAGCAAAGTAAACACATATATTGACCAGAGAACAGGAGGACACTTCCACTGGTGCCATGAGAGGGGCTGGAGGAGGCCATTTTTACTTCTCTTCCCCTTCAGTTCATCTTGGGCTTGAAATGGTGATTCCACTGGGTTCCGAAAATTCTCAGAGTCAAGAATAAGTGAAAGTGGGGGAAGAGAGCCAATCCCGGGATCATGGACTAGCAGGAAGGGCCTTGGTCCCTGATTCCCTCGGTCCCTTGCAGTCCTAGTAGGATGGCCAATTCACGGGCAAGACCTCCTGCAGCCAAAGCGTGTCGGAACTGCAGATCTAGGGGCCAAGGAGGAGCCTGGAGAAATCCTCCTCTCCGAGGAGTTTGCTAATGTCACACTCACTGTGAGCCGTTCCAGAGAGAAGAGGAAGGAGGGGGAAAGTGTGTCCAAAAAAAGTATGGTTTTCTCCACCAAAAAAAATATAGAAAATGATTGGTTTCCATTCTTGCCTCTGAGACCTAATCTGGTGCCAATGCTTGGGCCTGGCTCCCCCTCCTCTCACCGCGCCGTCTCCACCTCTGCTTAGTTGCTCTTCCCCACTGGAGGTTGCAGGGCGACGAGGTCACTAAGAGGACAGCCTGGTATCCTAGGGATAGCCCACGCTTCCAAGCAGGGAAAGTGAGGCCGGAGCACGGCTGGACTTCATCAGGCTTTCTTGTAGTGGTTGGATCGTTTTTGGAAAGCAAGAGAATGGCTAATGTGTTTAAAAGATGGTTCCTGCTGCACAGGTTTTTAATTCTCTTTATTGGCTCTAAAGATGGTGGCAGGGGCTGCCTCGGAGGCCAGAAAAAAAAGGAGCACAGTGATGATTGGCGGGAAAGGGCAACCCTGCCGGTGGTCGATGGGGGAAAACACCCGTCTTGGTGGTGTTAAAGGGTGCGGGGGCACCGGTGGCTCATGCAGTTTCTACTTAGCATCCCCGGATCCAAAGAGAACAACGCCTAGAGCTTCCAACCTCTCAGAGGGCCCAGCCTACCAGGGTGACATCAAAACAAGGAGGCTTAAAAGGAGTTTTTAAAAGCCATGACGTCCTTTGCTGAAATAAACATTGACATCCTCAACATAGATGCCATGGTTAAGAGGCTTGGAATGTCCAGGAAGGCTTATTGGATTCAACATAATTTCTCTGAAACCTATAAAAAACAAAAACAAAAAAACAGAAAAACAGAAAAAAGCAAAATAAAGTAAAAAACCAAAACCCCCCAAAGAAGATCAAAACTAGGAGGGGAAGCAGAGAGGGAGCTTAAAAGGCGGGAAGAACTGGCCATACAGATACGGATATATTGGAAACAGCCAAACGTATTCTCAGCAAAAGGGAAGGATAGGAGGAGGGGATTAACTTAAAACCAGGCATGGTCAGAGAAACTGGAAACACTCCATTTTGCTGCGGCCTCCACTGAACCGAGGAAGGGAAGGAAGCAAAACATTTGGGGGCTTGGCCTTGGATTGTCATGCAAGAGGAGGAGCAGCCTCATCTAAGGGGGAGGAGCCCCTGACTATGAGCCAATAGGTAGGTGAGAGAAGGGTCTGCATAATTGCTAGGGTCACTGGGGGCCTATAGGGCAGGAGGAGAATGCTTTCTCTGTTCTTAAATTCCTAAGGGATACCAGAGGGCCATTTCTCATCCTAGGAGCTGGAACCACGTAGACCACCTTTGACCACACCGGGGGTAGGGGTGCTATACTTCAAAAACTACATAAGCTCTTTCTCCTTCACTTTTTCATCTCATTTCATCAGGTCAGTGGAAGGTTTCGGAAATGATGGCTGATCACTCAGCCTTCTCATAATTCTAAGTTTTATAGGGAATGGAATTATCTTGGAGGAATAATGGTGTTGGCTACTGGGCCATGGGCAGGCTCAAGCAAGGAGGGCTTCCATGATAACTCAGCTCCTTTCTGGCCATACCGTGATGGACTGAATTAGGACATCCAGAGATGTGAGTGTTCCTGATCAAATCTCCAGAAGGAGGTTTCTCAAGCAACCTCAGATCAAAATAATGTCTGTCAAATAATGTCTGTAAAGAGTGTGTTTGTTTACGTGTGTGAGTGTGCAGACAAGACAGGAGCAAGCCTATCGTTTCATGAAAACTATGTGTAGACATGTGGAGGGCATAATGGGCGGCTGGATGTTGGAAACATGATGGGGGGAGATTGAACTGGTTGCATTGAGACTTTCCTCCTTTCCCAAACATATTATGATCAAAACAGAGTTGAGTCATCTTGGATGCTGGGAGCCCTCCCTCTTCAGGGAGCGGGGTCAGATTTGTGGAGACAGAGGGAACTTCGCTTGTCTATGACATTATGTTTGGGGGGAGGCTCAATTTCCAGATGAGACGTTTCTGTGATCATTTCCCTGTGCAAACCTGGGACAAGGGTTCTCTTGGGTCTGAGGCAGAAGGGAAGGCCTCGGTCTGGGCAGCCTGCCTGGAAGGTCCATGACACCATTGTTTCTCTCCAGCCCATGGCTCTTCTCTTGCTTCTCCCACATCCCTCCCCAAGGCCCTGTGAAGCCTCCTCCCCTGGAAGTCTCCTCTAACACACGGGATTCTAGTACCAATCCCACACTGGGCGCCTAGTCATCCCTCAGTCTTCTGGGACCTATGGAGACTTAATGAGATCTTAAGATCTTAAGAATCAACATTGGTGGGGGGAGGGGTCTGTACTGCATACAAAGACGTCAAAGGAGGTAACTCACCATGTGACCTTGGGTAAGACACTTCCCCACTCTGGACCTCAGGTTCCTCATATATATAGTGAGTTGATGGGACTAGATGATCTCTATTGTCCTTCAAGTTTAATATCCCATGATTGTCTATGTTTGAAAAGACCCCTGGCAGAAGAGGCAGACATGGGGGAATTAATGGTCAGTATTGAGCCCCAAGCGCAAAAATGTAGGGAAGTATTCTTCTTAAGTGCACAGACACAGAGATCCAGGTGTTCCCAGCTTCTGTACCCACCCTGCTTTCCTTGTAGGGGCACCTGGTTTATTTTATGCACAAAATCTAGATACATTATCTGCTGAATATGGCACAGTGTCATTAAAGAACTGTATAAGGGACAGGGAAGAAAGACTTGCCATCACCATGAACTCCATGCCCCCTTTCCCTAACATGCTTGCTCCCTTCCCCTTTTGGGGCCAGCGCACCCTGAACTCGTGCCCACCACTGCTGGTCTGGATGCCATTCCTGGGACTGGAAGGACGATTCTTAGGACTTGAGTGAGGACCCTACAGGTCCCCAGACCCTCTTTCTGGCACTTTCTCTCCCATAGAAGAAGTTTAGTTAATCTTCAAAAGGGATAACTTGACGAGGGGGAATGAGGAAGAGACGAGAGGGTGTTTTTGGCCGCTTAAAATCTTTCTTGCCTTAGTTGGGGTGTAAACAGTCAGAACAACAAAAGCTGTTGGTTCACTGGAGACCCAAGGACCACAACTCCTATGGAAGAGATATCACCATGGCTTGAGAGTGACATCTCCTTTGGAGGCCGTGTGGCATCCGTGAGCCCTGGAAGGCTCCATGTCAGATCCATTAAATGCAGGGGCCAAGCCTGCGTAAGCCTGTGCCAAGGTCGCCGAAGCTGCCTCCGTGAACATGAGCCTTTTCCCATATGAGCCGGGATCTGCAGTTTGTTTTCTCTGGAACTCTTTCCCAGGTGGAGCCTTTCCAAGATTCTAAATGTTGAAGCCTGATAGCATAAGAGGCACAGCTCCAAGATCCTCCATTCCTCCCCCTCTTCCTCAGAACAACCCTGGAGCAGGAAGGAAAGGCATCTGCCGGGGGGAGGGCAGGGGAGACCAGGACCACCATGGCCACTGACTGGGAAAGGGACAGATGGGCAGAGGGAAGGCCAAAGAGGGGCAAATACACCTGCGAAGAAGGCCTCTCCCACCAGTGGCCCACAGTCCCCCACTGCTAACCTTTTCCTCCATCTGTCAACAGCTTTCCCCAGATTCATCCAGCACCAAGTTACGTGTAGGCCCTCTCTAACTCAGAACACGGCCTGGTCTTCAAGGACTCTCCAGGTATCTATTTCCTGAGAAGGGAGCCAGAGACTCTGTGATCATTTTTTGGAAAGGGAGGGGAGCTAAGCTGTGAAGGAGCAGGCTAGGGGAGATGAGGCGCTGAGGATTGGATGGGAAGTTTGGGAGCCAATCCCACTGAGCTAAAACCTGGTTAAACCTTCAAGGGCAAGTCCTTTAATATTCATTACAGCAAGAGAAGTGGGCTCCTATGGCCTTGCAACATAAAAGATGGCCTAGACCTTCAACCTCTCTGTTTTTCTGACAATCTCCCAGATCCTAACCATCTCTCCATCTCTGGGCTTTCACCCCAGCCCCACTCCTGTGCTCTGGTCTTGAGAGTCTAGAGACACCCGCTTCCAAGCACCTGGCAGGAAGAAGAACATCCCTGCCTCTTCTGCCTACATGCTCTTCATCCAACTTTGGATTCACAAGGCCTTCCTTCTGGTCCCTGCTTCTTCCTTTTGTTATCCGACATTATAATTTTATTATCTAACTCCACAAAGTGGTTTAGGTTATGGCCTTGATAAACGGCCTAATACCAAATGGAGCTCTATTGGATTATTTTCCAACATTTCCTCTTTAAATGTCTTCGTTTGTCATCTTAAAGTTGCTACATCACAGTAACACTTAGCACTCACATAGCATTTGCTGTGAGAAAAGCACTTTATACTCATGAGTGGGTTGAAATACACAGGAGTCCTGGTGCTGAGGTCATGGGTGCTTAATAATAGCAAACCAGAGGCACAAAGCAATTCAGATCTTTGTTCAGAGAGAGAGTGAGAGGAGAAGGAGGAAACAGGATAGATGTCAGAAGTGGGGAGCCTGCTCGGCACCTGACCCCAGTCAGGGGGCATTCTTGACACAGCCTCCCTACCTTTCCCAAAGGGGTAAGAAAAGGTGAAGTGTTTTGATCCGTGCTGCAGGTAGGCATGGGCTAAAGAAGGGAGCCCCAAGCACTGCCCAGCTATACCAGTCCCACCATCAGATGGATCACTGATCACTCCGGAATCCAAAGGTCTATATAACTTAGTGACAGGGCCAGGCACTGCCTACAGTTAATTCAGGATCCCCTAGTATCTTTAAAATGCTGATATCACTAACTGCGTTTTATATGTAGGAAAACTAAGTCTCAGTAATATATTAAAAAAAAAAAAATCCAAGTTCACTTTATGGCAGAGTCTGATATTGACCCAAGCTCTTCGTAACCCCAAAGTCCTTATAATTAACTACTTTGTAATATGGCTTCCATTTGTTGAAAATCAATATCCAGGAAAAGGAGGCTGAAATGGATGTCAAATGGAGGCAGCAGTGGTGGGCACATTCTCCAGGGGAAGAAGGGCTTTAGCTCTAGCTCCTTCGGTAAGGCCCAGATGAAGGGCCAGTTTTCTTTCCTTGTCAACAGCTTCCCTAGCTATGGAGATGAGCATCCCCATCTGGCCCTCCCCCCCTCCAGCAGATGCCCATCTAACCCTTGCCCAGGCTGCTTCAGTTTCTGCACTACTGGCCTGCCACATCCACCACTCCCACAATAATACCCTGCGTGTATTGGGACCTGCCAAGAAAGGAATCCCAACTCTATCTAGACATTGACTCCTTCATTTTGATGTTACTTCTGGGAGTTCAGCTTAGGAAGGATAACAGATAAACCTCATGAAAGAGAGACAATAATGGATTTGGAGAGAAGAACAATTACTCAGAACATAGCCACACCCATAGCAAGAGTGTGGAATATCTGAGAATATTCCTAGGAAGCCAAGCCTGGTGCCCAGAAGAACTCTCTCCCCAGCACCCTTCCCTAGGCCACTGTGTGAACAAGACAGGACAAGAAAGAGTCCATTATGGTAAAGCAAAGCTCCCTCACAGATGTCTCTTGCTTTGTTTCCTGCCTGTATGGTGCCCCTCCAAGGTCATGGGAAGAAGGTCACCAAAAAGTCTTAGTGGTCCCCAGGGTATGGCTATAGTTGCTCTGTTCTGAACCTTTGCCTCCTGATGTGCCTATTGCTTTTTCCAATCTAAGTTCTTTCTTCTCCTTCCATCGGACTCAATAGAAGCCTGGTGGCACTAACCCAAGTGCCAGAGACCCAAATGCCTAGGCTTCCTGGCCCACAAACTAGCTTGCTTAAGACTCTCAGATCTTTTCCTCTGTTATTCTGAGGTTGCAAACCTAACCTACAGGCCATATGTGGCTCTAGGATGTGTTTTTTTTCAGAATAAATGTTCAGTTTCTTAAAAAAATTTTTACTTAGTTGCCAACATTTAAAACTTGAGAGATTTCACATTTAAAATATCCCTGTTCTAGCTTCCCTTGAAAATCCAAGAGTTCTGGCAATGCTGGGCCAACATTTCTACTCAGTGATAATCAGCTAGAATGAAGTGGCGACCACTCTATTTAGACAGGAAGTGTGTTTTCCAGTTTGCCATATGCCCCACCACTCCTTATTATCCTCCACCTGGCCCCTTTGCTTATTTATAATACATACATGGTTTATCTTAGCATCTGAGTTAAAAACTTTACAGTAAACATAAAGCCAGCAGGTTTTGAACTGTGCACTAAAGATCAGGGAATGCCAGCTCAGCAAGCCTCAGGGACTGTCCCTATAATGACCAAACTTAGGCTCCCTCTGGCCATGTTAATGATTAGAAAGAAGGGCTGGAAATCTACATTAGAGGGACAAACATATCTCAGACTGAACTGTATGGGTTAGGGTGCTTTGTGTTTGGAAATCAGGTTCCCAACAAGAGAATATGCTGGAGACAATTTACAACACTGCTGTTGGGGGAGAAGGTGGCATTTGTATCATCAGCTGACTGTGCCTTCCACATTGCTTGACACATGTAAGGCACTTGACCAAATCTTCTCAAGTGCCAGACATTTTTTTTTGGGTGGGGGGGTGAGGAAGATTATCCCTGAGCTAACATCTGTGCCAACCTTCCTCTATTTTATGTGGGATACCACCACAGCCTGGCTTGATGAGCCATGTATAGGTCCATGCCTGGGATCCGAACCCGTGAATCCAGGGCCACCAAATTGGAGTGCATGAACTTAACCACTACCCACCGGGCGGCCTCCAGTTGGACTCTTTAACACAGCTATTATATTTCATGGGGCACAATCTGACCCAAAATATTCTCATATCCCTATAAAAACAAACATGCGATAAGGGTTCTATAAAATATTGAAATGTACTTGGAACTGAAATGTCCCTCTTGTATACTTCATGGCTAAGAGTGTTGAATTGAGATCCCTGAGTTCAGTACACAGTACCTCTTCCTGCAAAGTCGTCTCAATACTGCTGGGAAAATCAATAATAAGACTGCACTGGTCCACGTGCCAAGTCTGGTTCCAGCTGCATGCACATGCTCCGAGGGAGGGGGCTGAGGCTGAATGTACCCCAAACGTGATTCAGCTCATGGAGTCATGCCCACGGGAAGTCACAGTGAGAGGGCATCCATGCCCAGATGAGATAAAAGGGCAGGGACACTGAGCTTCTCAGACAAAAGTGAAAGGCTCCTCCCTGAAGGAATCTTGAAGACTCTTACGACTCCCCTGGGGGTAATTTCAAGGCTCACTCTCCAAAGGAGGAGGATGTGCCCAAGGGGCTTTGCCGTTGGTACCTCTAAGATTGTCCCAATGATAAGGTGAGCTTCGTTTAAAGGAGTCAAATGTTAGAACCAGAGAAAAGGAAATTCCTTGCACTCAATGACATGGAGGAAGTGACCTCTTAGAATCAAAATACTCCATGTGTCACGGAGTAAAATTAGTCTCATGGCAAAATCTGTTTACCATTCCAAAAATTAACCATATGGGGAACAATTTGTAATCCTGGGACATCTCCTCCTGGTTAATTGAGAAAAGAGAGAGCCTCAGGTGTTAATAATTTTATTCTGTCTTCATTCCCTCTCTGCACTTCAAAATGTTTGTCTTTCTATTCTGCACACTTTTTCCTGTCTTGATTCTTTCTACACTTTTCAAACGTTTGAAATATCTGAAATATCAGAAAAGTGTACAGAATATCAAAACTATGTGCCCATCACCCAGTATTAACAATTTACAATATTTTGATATCTACTTTCCAAATTTTTGAGAGAAGTAATACATTACACCTCTGGTTATGAACCCACATGAGTCCATGCAGGGTCCTGTTCCTGCTCTCATCCGTCACCAGAGGTGACCACTGTCCTGAAATAGATGATTATCATCCCAGGCATCTTTTAGTAATTTTTCTACATAGGTATATATCCATAAGCAAGTTATAGTATTGTTTTGCCTAAGTTTAAACTTTAAAACGAGGGATGTTTTCTAGATTTATCCATGTTGATACATGTGCCTCTCGTTCAGTAATTTTAACTGACGTAGTCCACCGTGTGAATATACTACAAAATATCTCATGTTCTACCAACTGACATTTATTTCCAGTTAACATTATTCCAAAAAAAGTTGCAATAAATATTATTATGCAAGTCTCTTTATGGGCATGCGGGAGAGTTTCCCTAGGGCGGCCGTTGGCAAACTTTTCCTGTAAAGGGCCAGATCGTGAATATTTTAGGCTTTATACACATCAGACAGTCCCTGTTGCTACTAAATTCTGCCATTGTAGTCTGAAATCAGCCAGACAGACAACATGTAAACAGAGGAACGTGCTCCAATAAAACTTCATTGACTAAAATAGGCGGAAGCCAGATTTGGCCCTGGGCCCACGGGCCACCATTCGCTGACCTCTGCTCTAGAGGCTTGTAACTGCTTAAAGTGTGGGCGTGTGGACCAGCAGCATCAGCATCCGCTGGGAGTTTGGTAGAAATGGAGACTCTCAGCCCCCACTGAATCCACATCTGCATTTTAACAAGCTCTTCAGGTGATTTCGATGTAGAAAAACATTTGAGAAGAATGGGTGTAGAGGATATCCCTATGATTTAGTGTATAGAAAGCCTTCATGGTATTGCTAAATGTTTCCGCCAAGTAATGGTACCAACTCATATTTCTGTAATCACTAAATGGATGAACTTCTTACCCTGTATCCCAGTATCTGATAATATCTGATGAGTGGTAGATGTTCTCTCCTTGTAGTTTTAAAGTGCATTTCTCTGATTACCGCTGAGGTTGCACATCATCTCGATTGAAATTTCTTGTTCTGTGAACTGTCTATTCATATCCTTTCCTCATTGTGTGTATGTATTATATATACATGTTATGTATATATGTGTGTGTAATATATATATTATGTATAAATGTGTATGCGTGCATATAGATTATATATAATTATCATTACATATACATAATATACATCCGTGCATACATACACACATATATATATAATGTGCGTGTACATCTATATGTTGTTAGTCTTTTCCATTTGTGGAAGTTTGTTATTTATTCCGTATGAAAAGTCTGTCTTGGATACATGCATTGGAATTCTGTTCTCAGTCTATGGTTTATCTTTTAACCTTGTATATGGTATCTTATATAAATTTGTTTTTAAGTTAGTGTAGCCAAATGCATTCAACCTTTCCCTTTATGTTATTTAAATCTATATCTTAAGATTTTCCCTGCTCAAAGTCAAAGGATGTATTCCTTTCCTTTAAAAGTACTACATTTAACAATCTCCCTTAGAAAAGAACTCCAAATAAATGATGTAAAGACTTGTCACTCAAGGAGGTGGACCTTAACCCCCCACCTTGCGTGTGTGCTGTTTATCAGCTTCCTTCCAAAGAGTATGGCAAGGGGAGAAACCTAACTTTACAGTGGGGAGCCCTGGCAAACACCGTCTCAGCCAGGTGATCATGGTCAGCACCATCAGTGAGGTCACGTGATGAGCATATACTCTTGACACGATGTGATGAGGCTGGCGCTCGCCTCTGCGGTCTTCTTGCCCAAAACCACGACCCTATCTGACAAGCTCAAACTGGGAGACGCTCTGTATAAAGTCTGAACAGTGTTCCTCAAAACTGTCAAGGTAATCAAGGACAAGGAAAGTCTGAGAAATGATCACAGAATGGATGACACTAAGGAAACACGGTAACTAAATGTAATGTGGTGTCCTGGATGGGATTCTGGAAAAGAAAAAGGACGTTTGAGGCAAAACTGGTGAAATCTGAATTAAGTACTGAGTTTGGTTAATAGTAACGTACTGAAGTTGGTTTCTTAGTTGCGACAATGTATCATGGTGATATAGGATGATTACAAGGGTGAAGGGCATAGGGAGTTCTCTGTACTATTGTTGCAACTTTTCTGTATATCTAAAACTATTTTAAAATAAAAAACTTATTAAAAAAAAAGTTCTGCTTTTAGATTTCACCCAGAATTTATCATTTATTTTGCGACTGGTATGAGGTAATAATATAACTTTATTTATCCTCATGTGGCTTTATTGAATAGTTTCTCCCTTTCATACTGACTTGCAATGACACATCAAAAATATACACAGACCCACATATCTATCCATCTGTCTATTTATTTTTATATCTACATACATATGCATGTATGTTTTCTGAGTGCAAAAGAATGATTATGCTTTGACCTATTTGTCTCCTCTGTCTTAATTATAGTAACTTTATAAGTCTTTTTGTCTACTAGAGCAAGTCCCCTCAATCTTTATCTTTTTTAAAAGAAATACCTTAGTTGTTCTTTGTCTTTCATTCTTCTATAAAAATTACACAGTAAGCTTATCAAGCAAGTGTCTTCAAAGACTCTGCTGAGATTTTTATTGGGAGTGTACTTAATTTATAGACTTGGGGGAGAGCCAACTTCTTAACTACACTGGTTCTTCCTATTCATGAACAAGATATACACTCATTTACTCATTCTTCTTTTATACTATTAATATTTCATATTCTTCCATAAGATGTTGCAAAACCTTTGTTGCATTTATATTTTTTAACCTCATTTTTTTCGTTTTATTTCATTTTTGCTCTTGTAAATATGATTTGTTTTCAGTTAACTTTTCTAATGGTGTTTAGGGAATATATTGATTTTTGTTCATTGATCTTGTATTAGTAATTTTGTTGAACTCTCTAATTAGTTCTATAATTGCTTTATAAATACCTTTTGATGTTTCATGTCTGGCTATCATATCTTTCCACTTCTTATATTTCATTTCTTGTCTTATTGCATTGGTTAGGATCTCTAGAACTTTGTGGAATAAATGCCATGATAACAAGCATCCCTTTCATTGTTTTTTTCCCCAAAGATTTCATCATTTTGAATTATAGTTCATTTTGAGTAGGATGGGTTTTTTCTGGTTTTTCTTTTTTTTTTTCTGTTCCTTTTTTGCTCAGTTATCACTGTCTAATGTTTTTGTTGTTGTTGTTGTTGTTATTGCTGCCCCTATCAAGATTCCTAGAACGTCAGTTCCAAACCCATCCTATAATGATGGCTAGGACTCCTAAAGGGTAATGCTATTTTAAAAGAATAAGCTTATTTAAAATAAAAAGTTCTACTTTTAAATTTCACCTAGAATTTACAATTTATTTTGTGACTGGTATGAGGTCATAATATAACTATTTTTCCTCGTGGTTTTATTGAATAGTTTCTCCCTTTCATACTGATTTGCATTGGGATATAACAGAACAGTCTTCAGCTAGTTGTGTGGCTTAAGTCAGTTCATCATCTCAAAGGCTCCATCTTTATCCAATCTCCCCTACTTCCTTGGGCTCAGAGATTCCTATTAGCTGTGATGTCATATAGGGGTTCACAACATTCTTTTTTCAGACTCTTTTCATCAATGTGGAAGACATTCCCCAGCCTACTGCTTCAAGTAGTGACTCTATGTCTGATCCCCTGACAATTTGGAGCACACATAACTCTGCCAAACCATCCACAGATAAATTCTTGACCTTACATTTTGCCTCCAGACTTGGAGCAATGAATGAATGTAGTTCTGCCCGTCAACCTTTCATTTCTGTATTGCTTCTGGTCCATCAGGTTATTTATCTTGTTTTTAGGTCCAGCTATGTGTTCTTATATTTTTATTTCATTGCTATATGTTTGGAGCAGAGGAGGTGCACTAAAGCATGAACTCACTGTGCAAGCTTGACTACAGTCCAATTATTTTTCCTTCTTTATACATTAGAGAAAAATGTATTTTCTTTGTTTCCTTAACTAGTACCTTCAACCCTATCTCCAACTTCCTTCTTCAATTATTTCCTGTCTCTCTAGCATCTTCCATCAATCACGTTCTATTCCCCTTTCTACAGAAATCAATATATGGTCACTTCTGTCTTTTAGTATGTGTACATGTGCCAAATCCATGTATGCCCATATTCCCCGTCTCTCACCTGGTAAAGGATGGAGTAATGTCCTCCACTTTGCCAAACCATTTGCTATCATCCCATTTCCTTAGTTCCTTTGGGTACAAACATTTTGTATGATTTGATTCCACTATAACCTCCACTATCTCACAGATCATTAATGCTTAATTTCTCATAATCCAAGTTCTATTCCTTCCACAGAAACTGCCCTCTTGAAAGTCACCAATAGTTACCCCATGACCAGATTTTATCCATTCCGCTTCACCTTGATCATTCCACAGAATGTGGCATCTTGACCACCCCCATCCCCCATGACACTTATAACACTGTGTCACTCCAGTCATCTTTCTACCTTTTTACTCCCCTTCTTTCTGCTGGCTTCTCTTCCTCCACCTGTACCTATGACGGTTTCTCAAGGATCAGTGTTTTCACCCCTGGCTACCCAAAGTCTCAGACCAGCAACAGCAGCATCACCTGAGAACTTGTTAGAAATGAAGGATCTCAGGCTCTTCTCCAAACCCATGGAATCAAAAATCTGCATTTTAACAGAATGCTCAGGTGATTCCTATGTACAGTAAAGTGTGGGAATGTGCAGTTCTAGCCATCTGCTCTTCTCTCTCCACATCTCCCTCTTCAGTCCATCATTAATGTCCACTTCCAGGGGGATGACTTCTAACATTTTAACTCAAGCCACAAACTCTCCTCCAAATTTTGTTCTCACAATGCCAACTGGCTACTTGGCATTTCCATTATTGTGCATCATAACCACACACTCAACATTTCTATAATCCCCAACCCAAACAACTTTCCTTCCTGACTGGCCAATTCTTTAAAATCACTACCATACTTTTAAAATTACCCAGGCACAAACTCTTGGAGTCATCCTCATTTCTTGCCAATGTCTTCCTAAATCCACCTATCTAATCAAACATCAGGTTTCAATACTTACTTTGCAGTATCTCATGTACACATCCTTTTACTGGATCCCCACTTCAGCAAAGTATGATAGAAAGATCTGGCGACAGATTGACTTGGGTTTCACATCTCTATTTTACCACCTACCAGCTGTGTGTGACCTTAAAACCTTAAGTAAACTATTTAACTTCTCAGAGCCTCAATTTCCCCTTCTGTAAATATCATTTTCATCGGAAATATCATTATCCATCTCACAGGTGTTGTGGTGATAAAAAAAAGAAAAGCATCAAGTCAGCGCCTGGCACACGAAACACATTAGATGGTTAACAAGCATTGGTTTATGCTTCCTCATGACCCACCTCAATTCTAGGGCCACTGTTCTTGGGCTTTGTAACATATTCCTCTGATTCTGATGCCTAGGTTGATTCATCTGACACACCATTGTCAAATTATAGCACCAAAACATCACATTCACCAAAACACCACCCTGTTCAGGAACCAACAGTGACTTGAAAGTGTCTTTGCATGAATCCCAAATGGCTTAGGCTGCTATCTTGGTCTTGCCACACCCTGTTTCCAACCAAAACTTCTGGCCCCGTCACTCACTGCTCCCCTATTCACAATCTCTAGTTCAGAGAAACTCTAAGCTGACCATACCTCACACCCTTTAGCTTCTGTCCTTGCTTCCATGGTATTCTGTTGTCCCAAATGCTTATCTCCTAACTTACTTTTTCCATCCAATTCCCATTAATCCTTCAATAACCAGCTCAAATCTCACTGTCTGTATAACTCACTTGGCAGTTCATTGTGAATTTCTATGGGATACTTCTTCCCTGTTACCTGGAACTGTTTTAAATGTATGCTACAGTGAAATTTTTTATGTATTTCTTTTTCATTGCTCAATAAGAATCATTTTTTAAAAACCTAACAATCAATATCTATAAGCAGTTACACATGCCCAGGCAATGAACTAAGTACTGTGCATGGACTTCCTCATCTAACCTTCACAGCATCGCTATGAAGTGAGAATTGCTATGGTCCCTAGTCTGTGGATGAGAAAACAAAAGGGGCAGAGATGCTCAGTAATTCATGCCAAGTTGCCCTGTTAATGAGATGCAGAACCATCTTGAATCCAGGCTTTCTCATCCCAGCTCCCATGCACTTACCCCCTCTGCTCTATTGAAACCCAAGCAGGAAGCAGATCCAATAGCTCTATTTCCCACCTGATAGATGAGGATTTTAGAGAATAGAAAACTTGCCTTTTAGAACCATGTGACATGACTCGTGTGTGTATGTGTGAATCTGGTAACAATATGCCACGTTATTTCGAGGTCCTACTATAGCATCTTGGCATTTACAAAGCATTTCTTTTTCTAAAAACTTTTAACAATTATGTTAGCCTCAAAATAACTCTGTGAGGTGAGGAAAGAAAAAACATTGTTTTCTTAACATCAGTGCCTCCTACCCCTGACTTGACCACGTGGCCCTCCCAGAACTAAAGTCCTTAAGTCCATCCACCACCCCATGGTGCCTGATTTTCCTCAGGGTCATGGCCATATTGTCTAGGATCTGATGAGCAAAAAGCAAAGGCTGGAGTCTAGCAGGAAATGTAATCAATAAAGCCCAAATCCCTGGGTGATATCAATTTTAAGCAGATTTTCTTAGAGCAGGGTATGGCTAACAGGATCAGGTAGCTGGCATAGTCTAAATTTACGGCCCTAACAATTAAATAATATAAACTTATGAGTTGCTTTCCAACGATTAGTGATGATGATGAAGATATTGAAGATGATGATGAAAGAAAAGATGAAAAGAAGACAGAGGAAAAGAAGGGTCCCACCGTATATTTGTAAAGAGCAATCGTTCCTAACCTTTCTTGGGGACTTCCTTAATTTGATGAAGGCATGGCTGTACACAGACATAATAAAAAAAAAAAAAACTCATTCATTTTGGGCAGTGGACGTGTCATGGTCTAGCTGAAGAGCCAGATTAAGAGCAGCAGATATATGCTGCACGGGTTACAAAGTGCAATGACAGGCACTTTGCAATGACAGACTCTGTGGCAGACACCAGCAAATGCAGACTCAAATCCTGCTTTCACTGTGCTCCTAATCTCCAAACAGCTGACACATGTTGCCTCCTGTACTCATGGCACCACATGCAGAGCTGGGGAAAGGGAGAAGGGACACCAAGATGAGTAAGACGCAATTACTACCTAAAAGAGGCTTAAAATCCAGTGTCAAGAATGTAAAGGCCACACCTTTCCAAGCTTACTGTTGCAAGCTTAATTTTACTTTCCAAGCTTAATTTTGCAAACACCTGAGTATCAATCTTCCAGGAGCAAAAAACAAAAAAGGAATTGGAAGTTTACAGTCAACTAGAGTCCTAAAACAAATGATTATAACGTGGGATCTACTCTAGTGAGTGTCAGGAGAGGTCCTCACCTAGAGCTGTGGGAGTTCAGTGGAGGAGTGATCACACATGAGGGGGAAAGAGGAGGTGGGACAGATTGTCACTGAGCAGAAATGCATGGGGGGCATTGCAAGCGGTGGGAGCAGCATGGACAAAGTACAGTAAACGGGGGATTTTTGTGGGGTGATTTGTGTCCCCCCAAAATATAATCCTAGTCCTTCAGAATGTGACCTTACTTGGAAAAAATATCTTTGCAGATGATCAATTTAAGACGATGTCATTAGGGTAGGCCCTAAACCAATATGACTGTGTCCTTATAACAAGGGGAAATCTGGGCACATAGATAGACACACACATGCACTGAGAATGCCATGTGAACATGAAGGCAGAGATTGACGTGAGGCGTCCAAAAGAAACGTCCAAGATTGCCAGCAAAGGGCCAGAACCCAGGAGAGACACATGCAGCAGACCCTCCCCTAGTGCCTTCAGAGGGCACGTGGCCCTGTTGACATCTTGATCTTGAATTCCTGGCCTCCAGAACTGTGAGACAATAAGTTTCTACTGTTCCAAGTCACCTACTGTGAGGTACTTTGTTACAGCAGCCCCAGCAAACTAAAAACAGGATTTGTTTTTTTTTTAGAAAAGCAGAGTATAATTTGGCTGGAAAACAAAGCAGGAGGAAGGGGACAATGAGGACCCAGCTCAGCAGGGAGGTCAGGAAAACAGTGTCGGGGGGCTACTTATGAGTAATGTCATAGGCATGGGGCATCCCAAACCAAGTGACAGTAGTGGAGCTGTACTGTGGAGAGAATTTAGAAGTGGGGACTGGTATGAAGTGATGGACAGATGGATGAAAACTGATAGATAGATAGATAAAGATAGATTGATGGATGAAAAGATATGGCATGGGTGGATACATGGATGAAAGATTTAGATTAAATGATGCGTCAACGCATGACAATGACCCTCCTACTTAACGTTAAAAATCAATTTCCCAATGTTGAATTCTGTTTCCCACTTTCAAAACATTGTCACGTAGGTTTGGAATAACGAAAGTCCTATAAATTTACAGAATTACCCACCCGAGAGGGCAGTCTCAGGGAGCCCTGGGAGCCCCTGGTGCAGGCAGACACAGGCTGCACTCACCAACTCTGTGCTAGAGGGCGTGGGGCACCTCTGCCCTTAGGGACCTCACCCCTAGTTAGGGCCCTATGACCTCGGTTGAAACAGCCAGCTGTAACAGAAAGGACCTGGGGTCATGAAAGCAGCATCCAAGAGTGGTAGGGCCTTCCCAGGAGTTAACTATGATGGGAGACAACCTCCTCAGAGCAGGTGGCATTTGCTGTGAGGCTTGAAGGAGAGAGAAGATTTCTAAAAAGATGGAAAGGAAAAGTTATTCCCAGCAGAAAGAACCACTTGAATGATGGTCTTGGTGGGAAGGTACGAGATACATCCGAGGGAGAGTAAAGAGTTCCTACTGGGAAATAAGTGGAGACGATTAGCTTGGGTCTGATGATGAAGGACCTTCAGGAATTTGGTCAATGACTGAGTCTGGAAGGATTTGAAACAGGGGACCAGTGGTGGTTGGACTAGGTAAGGCAGGGGCCTGCAAGTTTCTTCCGTTAAGGGCCAGATAAGAAATATTTCTGGCTTTACAGGCCATATGGTCTCTGTTGCAACAAGTCAACACTGACGTTGTTGCATGAAAGCAGCCATAGACGATGAGACATGAATGAGCATAGCTGGGTTCTCACAAACTTTAATTATGGACACTGAAATTTGAATTTCATATCATTTTCACGTGTTATGAAAGACGATTCTTCTTTTGATACTTTCCAACCATTTAAAAATAAAACCATTCTTTGTTCCTGAGCTATACAAAAACGGGTGGTGGATTGGATTGGGCCCACAGGCTATAGAATGTGGACCTCTGGGTTAAAGGGTGATGGAAGCAGGCTGGACAGGGATAAACTAGGGCTGGGTTCATGGAAGGACAGCCAAGAGGATGGACTGCAAAGAAATGCAAAGGCAGCTTATGCAAATCGGAAACTTAGCATCTGATTAAATGTGGGAGGTGGGGGAGGACGTGGGGCCTGGGCAGCCCCAGGGCTCTTCAGTGTGACTGATGATAGGACCATTAGCAAAATTTGGGGCATGTGAAAAAGAGCAGGTGTGGGACGCTTTCGTTACATACCCAGGAGAGCAGCCTGCAACCCTCAAAGGGAGTGTGGCAACACTTGGAGTAGGGATTAGGAACTTAAACCCTTGACTGTATTTCATCAGACCCAAGGCAAGACACTTGCCGGTAAATGATGCTCTTCACGCTACGCACTGCAGCACATGGAGTAATTCTCATCTCCAAGCACTGCAGTCCACTCCGTTCACAGTAGAGTCGCTTTAGATTTGATTAGTGGAAGGACTGACAGTGATGTTAGGTCAACTTATTTAAGGAAGTTTCTTGTGTGGGGATGAATTTTTTGGGGATTTCCCTGGGTCTCTTACCCCTCTAAGCACACTGGCTGCCTTAGGAGACAGGAGATATAATTTCTAGATTTTAGACTGTTACCATAGTCAACTCATTCAACGCCTTGATGGCCCTGTTTCCTCTTCTGCAAATGAGGAGGAGACAGTCTTTCTTGAGTAAGGAGAAAAGAGTAAGGTTTAATCGCTGTGACTGTTTGACATGGGAACAGATAAAGCGGAAGGAGCAAATCCTACATTTCACTTCTAGTTCCGCCATCACCCAGGTGTGGACCACGCACAAGTGACGTCAGCCCCTGAGCTCAGTCTTTCCGCTGTATAATGGGGACAATCACATTTCTCTTGGAGGTCTGAGGGGCTACAGATATGTAGGTGAAATGCACAGCTCAGTGCCTGGCCATAAGCAGCATGAATTAGATCCTAATTCCAAACGTGACCCACCAGCAACGTGCAGTGACGCAGCCAGACATGCCCTAGGAAGAGAGACAGGGCAGCAAAACGACAAGAGATTTGCTCTGAACTCTGTTATAGAATCACCTGATACTACAAATCCTTCCAAATTCCCAGGCAACGAGAGTGTGAATACAGCTATATCTTCATCATCCTGTGTGACCCTTCTTAGGTTTATTATTCCACTAAATTGACTGGCTCTGAAAGGTACCCCACCTACAAATATACACCCAGATAGGCACACAGATAGTTGAGAGTGCATGATTTTTTTATATGATGATTTTTGGCAGATCATGTGCTCTCAACTGCAAACCACCCCCCCCCATTGTCACAACAAACCATGGGCCCACAAAGCATTTGAATGTGTGAACTGGTATCAGATTGTGCAAATAATCATGTTTCACCCACTGTAAAGACCTTACTCCTTCCCAAATATCAAGTGTGATCAAGTCTTACCATTATCTTACCATCCAGTACTTTTGATGGATATGTGTTCTTTGAAACCCAGGAGGAAGATAGGAAATTGGGGTATCTTTCTTACATAAGAAACCTGGGGTAATGGTTTCTGCAGAGATGTGCCATAAGCTCTTAGATGAAACTTATACCCCTTTTGGACACTTGTAGAGACCCCAAAGTTCACATCAACCCATGCGTCTGTACAAGTGGCAGCAGACTGAGAACTAGATGATCCATCAGATGGCCTGGCCCATTGGGACAGAGCAGGGCCATTACCTCCCTAAGCTTCAGTTTTTCAATCTGTAAAATGGAGATAAAACTTTTGTACCTTCTCCCTCACCAGGCCATTATGAGCTTTAAACAAGGTATCATGGGAGTCTGCTTTGAAAGTTAAAGTGCAGGATTTCTTAGCTTCAACACTATTGACATTTGGGGTCAGATAATTCTTGATTGTGGGGAGCTGTCTCATGCATTTTAAGATATTTAGCAGCATCCCTCTACCTATGAGATTCCACTAGCATCCCCCCTCATTGGGACATCCAAAAATGTCCCCAGACATTCCCAAATGTCCCCTGGGAGGCAGAATCACCCCAGTTGAGAGCCACCGCTCAGTGTATTCTATAACAATAGGGGATTTCGCTACAACCTGTACTTCAGGACCTGGGAAAATCGGGGCACCTGATGCTAACTAGAGTTCTGGCTTCAGCCATCACATATTCTGATGTTTCCCCAAGCCATGGACCATTAACAGGACTGAGAACATCATGGCTGCCTACTGCACATGTGTGTGCCATGGCTGTAGGCCATATGGTCAAAGACACCTTGACTGCATGAGCTGTGGGGTAGCGGCCATGCCAGCAGAGGATGCCTACACAGTGGCAGTGTGTGCCACGGCTGTGTAGGAGCCAGGGTTGCAAACAACGCCTACTGGACTCTTGGGAGTGAGTTGTTCTGATGCATTTTTTTAATCCATATAAATTCACTGCCAACCACCCTTTATTATACCTTATTAAGGGGTTTAATCACTTTTAATCAGAGTCTTTCCTAGATGACCAGAAACAGAAACCGGAGAACCTTCAATAGCCATCATGCCAACCAAGAGCAATACAGATTCCATCGGAGCAATCTCTGGCGCTGCAATCCTGCTAATTAAAGGCCCCCAGAAGAGTCAAAATAAAAACGTCAAATGGGATTTGTTCTGGACATCAATGATTTACTGCCTCACATGATCAAGTTCCAATAAGCCTGGGAGGAAAAGCCTGAGCAGGGAGTGGGGGTGGGATAGGAAAGGCATTGCTGGCTGCAAAAGCTGACCAGGAAGGCCCCAGGTGGGATGTACTGGGATGGGAGAAGACAATTCCACCCGTCCTCAGCAATGGAGTTCCCCAAAGGCTCCCCATTTCCAGGCAGTGCCTGGGTCTCCCCAGAGTAGGACAAGGCTCCTGTGGGTGCTCTGAAAGCTTCTCTCTTTCACCCACCCGCCCACTTCGTGAAGTGGGTGTGGGCATGAAGCCACTGACTTACATCAAAGGATATTTTAACCAACACTCCTAAGAGGTGCACCATTGGATCTATTTACAGGATGCTGGGGAGTGTAATCCTGCATCCCACACTCTGCTCTTTATGAGGTGCTGTGGGAGAAGCTTCTGTTGGGCCACAACATTTACAAAAGTTATTCTTCCTCTGAACAGTAGCCTGTAGCCTAGGAAGTTCACCTCTGTGCTTTGGCCAGTAGGATGCCCAGAGGCAAATCTGTAAGCTCCCTCTAGTAGGAGGCATTTAATAGTCTAATCTTGCCACTAGTTTTATTTTGTTTCTTCACACTTACTCCCCCCATTTCCAGAGAATGCCATCCCCTCCATTCATCTTGCTGCATTGCCTGTGTATAGTTTTGCAAACCACCTCAAACACTTTTTGCAATGAGATGGCATATCACCGAATAAATAACACATAGACGCCGTCCCTTCTCCCATGTAAATCTCATTTCCCAAGCATTGAGCCACGTAGATAGCTCCCTGGGAGGGATACAGTGGGCCCCACCACACAAAGCTGCTGTGGGTACATGCATGATAAGGAGCTGAGAGAATTGCTGAATTGGGAGAGTTCACCTCCAAGACCACATCTCTGAGACCTGGGACAGGCTCCTGGACTTCTGAAATCAGGTGAGGAAAATGGCTTTGGGACAGACAACAGAGGCTTGGTGGAGAAGACAAAGGACCCTTATCACAAAGAGAGAGGGGGAGAGAGAAGCTTTTGTACTGCATTATAATATGATTCAGTAGAACTAGGCATGCTTCCACCATGCTCTGTGAGACCCTACTCAAAAATATTGATTGAAATGCTGATTTTAGCAGCTCCTGGCCCGCAGACTTGGGAATTCTGAGTACGCAGAGCACAAACTTCCTGGTGTTACGATAGTCATATTCAAGTCACATGTGGGGTACATATGCTTCCTTTTGCTCCCCGTGTGGCAATCTGGGAAGCCTGAGTAGAAGTCACAGGATTCAGGCCCAGGTAAGAGCTAACAGTCAGTGGATATGTGCCAGTACATTCATCCTTAAAATGCTGAAGTATGTCCTTACTAGTTGGTAACTAGCCACTGCCTTGAGTAGCCAGACCCTAACACTATCGAGCCGGCCCTAGCCCCTCCTCTGAGAATCTCCACAATCCATCAACGAGGGCCCCATGCAAGGTCTGGTGCAGGCACCTGTTGGAATTGGGCAGTGCCCACGTAGGTTTGTTTTTTATTTCAGAATTTTTTTGATTGAGATATAATTCACACATCACAAAATTCATTGTTTTAAATTGTACAATGCAGTGATTTTTAGTCTATTCAAAAAGCTGTACAACTATCACCCCTGGGTAATTCCTGAACATTTTCATCCTCCTCCTACAAAATAACAATCCACACCCATCAGCAGTTACTCCCCAACCCTCTCTTATTTCAGCCCCTGGCAACCACTAACCTACTTTCTGTCGCCATGAATTTGCCCATTCTGGACAATTTATTCTAATGGAATCTTACACTTTCTGGCCTTTGTGTCTGGCTCCTTTCACTTCGCATAAAGTTTTCAAGGCTCATCCATGTAGTCAGGTGCATCAGTACTTTGTCCCTTTTTATGGCTCAATAATATTCCATTGTACGGATAGACCACACTTTTTAAAATCCATTTTGCAGTTGATGGACGTGTGCATTGTTCCCACTTTTTAGCTGTTAAGAATAATCCTGCTATGAACATTAACGTACAAGTTTTTGTGTAAACGTATGTTTTTAATTCTCTTGAGTATACAACTAGAAGTGGAGCTGTGGGTCATATGGTAACTCTATGTTTAATGTTTTCAAGAAATGCCAAACTGTCTTCCAAAGTGGCTGCACCATTCCACCATAAATATATGAAGCTTCCAATTTCTCCACATCCTCACCAGCACTTGTTGTCATCCAACTTTTTAATGATAGCCATCCTAGTGGGTGAGAAGGATACCTTAATATGGTTTTGCATTTCTCTAATGACTAATGATGTGGAGCCTCTTTTCATGTTCTTTTTGGTCATTTTTATATATTCTTTGAAAAAATATCTATTCAAATCATTTCCCTATTTTTCAATTGGGTTGTCTTTTTATTGAGTTGTAAACATTCTTTATACTCCTAGATACAACTCCCTTATCAGATATATGATTTGCAAATATCTTCTCCCATTCTGTAGGGTGTCTTTTCACTTTCTTAATGGTGTCCCTTGAAGCACAAAAATCTTTTATTTTGATGATGTTCAACATATAAAGTTTTTCTCTTGTTCATACTTTTGGTGTCATAGCTAAGAAACCATTAACTAATCTAAAGCTACAGAGATTTGCACCTGTATTCTTCTGAGTTTAATAGCCTTAATTCTTACCTTTAGGTCTTGGATCCATTTTGAGCTAATTTTTAGATATGGTGTGAGGTAGGGGGTCCATCTTCATTCTTGTGCATGTGAATATCCAGTTGTCCCAGCACCATTTGTTGAAAAGACTATTCTATCCCCATTGACTGGCCTTGGCAACTTTGGTGAAAACCAAATGAACGTAAATGTAAGGGTTGATTTCTGGACTCTCAAATCTATTCCATTGATCTAAATGTCTATCCTCATGCCAAGTACCATGCTGTCTCAATTACTGTAGCTTTGTAACAAGTTTTGAAATTGAGGAGTTTAGGTCCTCCAACTTTGTTCTTCTTTTTCAAGATTGTTTGGCTCTTCAGAGTCCCTTGCATTTCCATATAAATTTTAGGGTCAGCATGTCAATTTCCGCAAAAAAGGGAGCCTGGATTTTTGATAGATACTGTGTCGAATCTGTAGGTTAATTTGTTGGATATTGCTATCTTAACAATATTGTCTTCCAATCCATAAATGTGCACCAGTTGTTAAATGAAAATAATATTTGAAAAAAAATAAAGTTAAAAAAGTATAAATATTTAAGCATTGATATAATAATGGCCCATGGGAGGTTGTAAACTCCCCACTCTTAGAAGTATTCACAGAGAAGGTTGATAATTTGGGCCAGGTGCAGCGTCAAAGGGATTTCCTCTATATGAAGGATATCATTCCTTTCAAAGTGAAAATCTAAGAACTGAGCTTTCTTGAGTTTTCTCTACTCCTCAAGCTATAAGGCACTCAGGATCATACACACGAACTGTACCACCATAAAATCTCAAAGGACAGACATAAGTTCAGTCAAGGATGGATAACGGAAGACCTTGTTCAAGATAGTTCCACCAGAAACCTGACTCTGCCCTCAAGGAAACAGTGAATCTGTGATAGTGTGTATGTGCCGCAACCCTCATCCCTGCTGACTGAAGCTGCCAGGAATTACAAGGAGCACAGGAGAGTCCCACCCCAACCAGTATCCCCAACCACTGCCAAACTAGAAACTGCCAGTTGGGGAATCTTTGGGATTTCTGCTTTAATCCTTAGATGTTTTATCCTGGAGCAGCAAAGAAAAGCAATAGACAAAAAGGTGTACAACTTCACTGTTAACCTCACATTGAAATGGAGAGAAACAATTTTAAAAGACTAAGACTCAATAGAAAACCTGAGAAGCTATGCAAAAAAACAACTTACTGGAAGCCCAGGGAAAAAGACTCTTATGAATCAAAATGCCCAGGTTCTTAAAAACCAACGAAAAATGAAAACAAGCATGACGAACCAGGTAAATCTCAGCCTATCACAACTAGGATATACTAAAAAACACAAGCATAAAGCAGATCCCCAAGCAAAGAGAAGAAGAAAGACGCCTGGTGAGCTAGCTTGGTACGCAAGCCCAAATCAGACCTTCAGTGAGTCCCAAACTTTCAGGCGGCATTTTGCAAGATGCTCCAAGGCCATGGAGAAGACTTTAAATCTGGCAAAGGCAGCATACCAGCATGTGAGTCTTTAACTCCACCCAATAATCACAGAGCAGAAGGTAGCCCTGAGGTTGAGAAGGGGGCAAAGGAGATAAAAATCACTGAATTATCTGACTAATTCTTTACTGAGGCACTCCCTTGTCTTCTGAAGCAAACAAACGTGGCACAAACAGAATGTTCTGGTTCTAACTGACAACTATATGGAGATAAATTGGGAGGTCAAGAAGCAGCCACCTCTGAGCTCTGAAGCCACACTGTGAACTTGTAGACGTATTGACTAAGTTGTTCATACGCTTCATGGAAACTGGATGCCAGGGGGCTTCAAAGTGAAAAATCTTAACTGACATGTGCTGAGGGCTCACTGTTTACCAGGCACCATTCTGAGCACCTGCCAGATTTTGCTTCCTTTAAATCACATAACTCTAAGATGCAGGTACCATATTGGCCTAATTTTACTGACGTGAAGAACAAGGTACAGAGAAAGGTTAAGTAACTTTCCCAATGGTACAAAGCCACCAGGAAGCAGAGCTGAGATTTGAACCTAGGAGAGATGCCTCTAGTAGCCACACAGCTAACGACAACAATACTCTGTTCCTCTAAGAAGCAAGAGGACCATGTGACAAATTTTCAACCAGGGACTCACTCATGGCTTAAGCCAATACAACATATGGAGGAATCAACACTTTCCCATAAGGAAAAGTCAAACCTGATGAAAATCTTCAAGAGAGTAAATAGGGACAAGGATGTGGGGAACCAACTGCTATGATATACTTGGATTTTTTTCTGCACTAAGATTATCCACCCAATGGCTATTTTTAAAATGGAAGTCTCAATGGTGATCGAAAAGATGTTGCATCACAAATGGGAGACTGGTCAGAGTCTCTTGGAAATCCTTCCCTAGTCAACAGCAAAATCTCTTGCTTGAGGACCACACACTCATAAGAAATGAGAAACAGAATGAGCATCTTTCCTAGCCTATCTGGCTTTCTCGAGGTGCTTCTGCTTGCTGTCCCTTGACTTAACTCTGGACTCTACCTTATCTGTCTTGTCTCTCAGCATCTGTGCCATCTTCCACCTCATCTGATGCCCATTCATAAGCTCCTTCACTCTCTACCTGCCCCTCATCCTCAACGTACCTCTGGCATCCTTGATCTCCAAGAAGGACTACACCAGAATACCTCGGATTTTCAGATGATCCTAAGCTCTTCCAGGTAATATAATGCTAAGACAAAAGGCATAAAGTACAGGAAGATCCCAAGAGACTTTCTGAATGTGCCTTGGGCAAGAGGAGGGGAGTGGCCCAGAAAAGGGGCAGATAAACTTTCATGTGGGCAAGAAAAGGGGGCTGCTTTTCATCAATGGAAAATCCAAACTATGCAGCCTACTAAAGAGACTTAGGACAGACTGAAAAGTACTCCCTGAGGATATGGTTTCAATGTGTGCTACTTTGGCCAAGAATACCAACACTCAGCCAAGTGTTATCAAAACAGCTATTGGAAAAAGAACACATTGTCCTACTCTTGTGCAAATTCAAGGCACATTTGCATCAAGAAGAAGGCATACACCACTGCCTTGCACAGCGCAAGAAAGATAAGAAAAAGCTAGGGAAGGCTGAGGGAAGAGGAAACATTTGGAAGAATTTAGCAGGTGTGTAGAGAGTCTGAGAGGCCAAACAGAAAAGCTGTAAGAAGACTTAGCCTTGAGATACAGGGGTGAATGTGAACAATATCCAAGTGCTGGGGAACAACATCAAAGTTGTAGAACTAGGGGAAGGATTGACTCGAGCAAATGACTGTCTCACCAGCATCCAATTCCTCTTGATCTGTGTGAGCAGAGGGAAGGGATGGAGTTGATCACAGCACTGGAATATTCCATACGTGAAATAGCTTGCCATTTAATCCCCCCAATGCCTAGCAAGTATCATTGATTATTACCATCCTACAGATGAGAAAAACGACACCCAGAGAGCTTAAGCAATTTGTGCAAAGATATGGTCGTAGAGCTGCCATTTAAACCTACATTTGCACAACTCCAATGGTTTTCTACTGCATCCTTTTCCCTCTCTTGACCCATGGCTCCTTGCTCACTGGGATCCATCCCCACTAGGCTCACTCACACCGTTGTTCCCCGGTTGATGATCCCTGGACACACGCTGGTACCACCAGAGAGGTCTAAGTAGAGGCCGCCACATTGCCCTGAAGAGAAACCAGGCATCTTATGAGTTTGATCTCCAGGACAGTCAATATGTCTGATGGCCCCAGGCCCATGAAGTAATAATGTCACCAACTAGGATGTCTGTGCTAAAACAAGAGTCTTGTGGGGCCAGGCTTCCCTTGTCAATCACCCCAAATAGCCATCAGTGACTCCAGGCTCTGGCAATGGGCCTATTTTAAAGCCTAGAGTTTATCTGCCCTAAAGTTACACTAGTCTTCATGGATTCCTTCACAAAGGCACCTGAATTTACCCTCTGTATGAGCTCTCCCACTGCTGTCTGAGGGACATCCTCTTTTATTTGTAAAATTTTTAGACTCCATGAATAGGTTTTGTCAAACCTTGAGTTCTAGTTAATATTTCTACTCTGAAGGGACCTCTTTGATATTCTCTAAATCCTGGAATAACTGGCATCTGTATATTTCACAATTTCTAACAGCAAGACAGGGCACCACACAAAGATGCTGGTAGGGAATCTCCCCCCTTACTGACATGAGCCAGGGACCCTCACATCTCCCACCATACTACACAGTCTGCCTCTCAACCTCCATAGCACCCCATTTTCTCTCAACTAAGATTTTCACCCTTGAATATTATTAACAACCTGTCAGAGATAGGATGATAAATTTGAAGAGACCTTCATTCAAATAAATATGGGAAATCCAAGGTTAACCAGAGCATCACAGGTTTGTCTAGGAACGACGTCTCAACCCTGGAGATGCTCATGGGCACAGCAGGAGGCAGCTGGGATAGACAGCATTTCCCAGACTGATTTACACAGAGCTTCTCATAGGACTGGTGATCTTTAGAACACACGTAACTGGCAGCATCTGTAGCTGTCAAAATAACTCCCAACTTTAAGAGAGAAAATTAAAATGCCCATTACCAAATCCAGCAGGCAGTGGGGTGGGTGATTAAACAAGAATATTTCAGTCATCCAAAAAACTTTTTGCCACAACCTCTTATAATTACTCTAGGCTTTTTTCTCCTTCTCTCTCACTCCCTCCATAAGAGTGTGACTCGGGAAGGAGATTTAAATTACACAGGGAAGAAACCTCTGCAGCTATTAATATCTTATGTGGCTCAGGTGTCTTTCGTCGCAAAATGCTCTTCAGATCACTGATGGAGGCGCTTTTCTCGTGGAGCACCTGGTGCAATGCCAGGCCCCACCAGGAGCCCATGGAAAGAGGACTGACAGTCATGGTCACACACATTCACAGGTCACATGAAAAGGGACTGCTGGTAGCTGTGGCAGCCTCAGCAGAGAGGGAGCTCTATCTGGGGGCAGCAGCCCTGCATAGGCACACAGCACACATGGCTTCAGGTGGAAATAAGGGATAAACGGAGAAGCCCTACCCCACGGGATGGTCTGCTTTGGGGACCTGAAGAAGCAGTGAGCATCTCGTTGATGTGAAAACTGAGCCAGACCATCAGTGGCTTTCACATTGAGATTTATGGGAAAAAATGCATGAACAGAGACACATGCACACAGGGAGAGAGATGCACAGTTGGACTTTTGCACACGTGTGCACACACACATAGACTTACACACACATAGCCTATGACGGACAGTCTCCAAACTGTGGGTGATGTAATACAGCACCACCTGAGAGACACAAAGAGAAGGCCACAGGTAGCTTTCACACTCCCTTCCTCATGCATGGAGAAGTCCCCAAGGCCCAATCTCGTGGGAGTCTGCTCAGCTGAGGGACATGTGAGGACACTGCCAGAAAGCACGTGGAGCACTTGAGCTGGTGCCACCTGAGGAGCAACCGAAGGATGTGCGAAAGTTTCGTATGAAAAGGGAAGACATGGCCACAGGGTCCACCATGGGGAGCAGTGGGAACCAGGACTTCCCTGTGCGGGGTGCACTCCAGCCACGATGGGCACGAGAGCTCGTGTTATATTCATAACTCTCTGACATGGCACTCTGTTATCCCCATTTTACAGACCAGGAACCAAGGCTCAAAAAGATGAAGTGGCTTATTCAAGACACACACTAGTAGTTGGCCAACAGAACTAAAACCTGGTGTGAAAGCCTGCGTCCTCCTCTCGACACGCACAGCTCATGTGAGCGGCTCCAGGCTGAGCAACGAGGTCCCGGGACTGGGTGCCCAGGAGGCTGCTGCCGAGGCCAAGATAAGGAGGTCTTTCTCACAGCTAGAACTGTCTGCAGGTGGACTGGAGTGCCCCGGGAAGAGCGAGCTTTTGGACACCAGACGTACGAACTGAGATCGGATGACCACTTGATAAGAATGGGAAGGAGACCTGTACACAGAAGGATCTCTCGTACCTCCTTCAAACCTAAGATTTTTCTAACGTAGACTTTTTTGGGAAACAAGAGAAGATTTGCACTTAGGAAAGCTACCTTATCTCCTGCCTTCAGCCTGTTTCCAGACATGTGACATTCTGTCGTTAGGGATGTGCTCACTTGAATCAAGGCAAGGACTAAAAAGAGGAATCTGAAGACCCGAGTTCTAATTCTTCCTCTCTTCCAAACCCAAACCAGCCGTGTTTCTTGGACAAGACACTTGACCTCTCTCTGCCTCAGTGACCTCATCTGTAAAATGGGTGGATGAATGGGACACCTAAGGCTCCTTCTGCCCTATGAGGCTGCGCTTCCAGGAGTCCTGGGTTACCGAACAAATGTCGCTTCACAACTCTAGCTTCCTAGCATCAGGAGCAGAGAGGCATTGTCAAGACAATATCTACTAGGATGACTTGGCCACATCTCTCTAGAGATACAGAGGTCCAAGGGAAGCAAAATATTTTCATACGCTAAACAGAGAGAGGTTCCTGTTCAGACAGGAAGTATCCCTTGAAAGAAAGATTCAAAATTCATTGGGGTTGAGCCCAAGCGGGAGAAGATAAAGGACAGAATCCTGAGACACATGGAGAGGACTATACTTCCAGAACCTGAGAAAGGAAGAGAGGTCGTTCTTGGAGACGTTCCATGTGTAGGATGTTGGCAGGAAATGTAAGTGGAAAAGGAAGGTGGGGCACCTGGTTCTAATTATACCAATGCCACCAAGTCACAGTATCTCTTGGGACAAGTGTCTTAACCACTCAGAGCTTCTGTCTCCCCATCTGTAAAGCAACAAAATTGGACAAAATGAGTAGTTGCCAAATTCACCTCTGCATCTGAGCCCTGTGAGAAGCTGGCAGGCCCACTCTCAGACCGGAAACCAGGATCTCAGGGTGAGGTCCAGAACACCATGGTCTCTAAAAGCTCCTGGGTGAGTCCACTGCAGATGTCTGAGCATGCGTATCTGGCATCCATGGAAATAGGTGACCTTTAAGCACCTTGCATTTCAAATTCTCTGACTCCAGCAAGTGAGTCTGTTTTCCCATCCTTCATCCCAGTCTCCCGGCACTTGAGGTTCTTCGTGGCAGTGAGTTACAATAAGGAGTAACCAGGGCTCTGCCCCCAGCGATTCTTCACATTAAACAGATGCTACAGTCCCTTTGATCCGTGCTCCATTATTCATAGTCATATCAGTTACTGAAATATTATCTTGACCACTACCGGGAAATGGAACAAATAAGACCCACCTCGTGAGCATCACCTCCCTTTGCTGTCCCCGCTGGAAGATGCCCTTTCCATTAGTAGCAGCTCAGATATCCCAGAATTGACAGACCAGCCCCCTTCTTGGGCTCAGAGAAGAAACAAAATGAGAGTGGAGGAGAGGGATGTCAATGCTCAGTGAAAGGAGGACAGACTCCTGGTCCTGTTGTCCGTCTGCCTCTCAGAGCCCCCTAGTCGAGGGAGAAGAAGATACCCTCATGGGAAGAGAACTGTCACTGCCCATTTATTTTTGAGACTTTACAGCTAAAGAGGTCTGGGAGAGACCTCAGCCTCAGTGGCATATTCAAGGAGTTTAATTCTCCATGTGGTTAAAAATATGAGGATAATTCTGATGACGAGGAGGAGGAGGATAGCTCACATTCAATTTATGGAGCCACTACTATATGCTGAGCACTTTGCATACATTTCCTTTATTCCATATTTAAAAAAAATACTATAAGTGAACATCCCCATAACCACACGCCCAGTAATTTCAATCATAAGTACATCTCCAACAGAAACGTGTGTGTATACAGACACACACACACATATATACATGTGTGTATATATATTCACCAAAAAATATGCTTTAGCATTTTAATGTCTGCTGCAGCTTTATTTTGGATAGAAAAAAAAAAGGAATAAACTCAAATGTCAACCAACAGTATGATGTATAAACAAACGGTGGCAGATTCACACAATAGAATACAACAGAACAATGAGAATAAGCTGACTCAACTACACAGGACAATGTGGATGAATCTCACAAATAAAGTGACAGCTAAAGAAACTGGACACAAGAATACATACTGTATGATTCCATTTATATAAAGTTGAAAACCAAGCAAAGCTAATGGATAGTGACAGAAGTCAGACAATTGGTTATCCTCAGGAGGGTTGGGTCCTGACTAGAACGGATATCGGGGGCTTCTAGGTGTGCTCACTTTGTGAACATTCATGGAGCTGTACATTTATGATTTGTTTGCTTGATTTATTCCTCAATAAATAGTTTACAAAAAAAAAAAAAGGAGGGTCACAAACTAAAATGGCCACAAAAGCCAGGTGAGCATGGTAAATGAGTGGGAGGAGTCAGGTATAAGACAATATGGAGTGAAGGGGACTCTGGCAAAAGGAAGAAATCATGCTCAGTTGAGAGAAGTCTGCTGCCTCTAGGCTCCAGCTAACAGCTGCCATGTGGGAATGCAAGCCAGTGTTGCCAGAACCGTCCAAGTTTCAAGAGAAACTGGAAATGCAGGACTTTTTTGGGAAGTTTCACAAGTTTTAGTTGGGATGCAAAGCAATGCAAAAAGTCGTATGCTCTGCGACGGCCAAACCAAACACCTCTGTGGGTGGCACGTGGCCCTGGGGCTACTGGTTTGCAACTTTTACCCTACAAGGTACTATGTAGATGAGAAGTTAAATGATTTACTTAAGGATTCACAGCTTGTAAGCTCTGGAGCTGAGGTTGGAACTCAAGCCCAGACTTGTCTGCTAGGACAAGTGACATCTAAGGTTAACCAAGGCACCTCCGCTCCTATTCTCAAAGCCTCCTTGAATCCGGTCGGGAAGAATGCTTTTCCTTCTCAACGATATTGTGGACTCCTTTGTCATCAGAGTCATCAAATCGATCCAAGCCAAAACACATGATGTGGAAAGAAGAAATCCTCTTCCTGATCAGGTATGGGACTTGGCCCCAATTGCCTTCAAATCTAGAAGGCAAGGCTATGTGGCCATCTTGTCCATTTCTCACCATCATTTCACTGCTCTCTGACTTATTTCTCTACTACCAGTCTCTCTTGATCCTTGCAATCTGAGGACCAACCTCATCCCTCTGCTCCAGGCCTCCGAGACCCAGTTCCTCTCCAGATCCACCAGCCTCATCTCTGTCTACTCCTTCTGCATCTGACGTCACCCTTTTTCTGCAAGATCTTCCCACCAGCAGATGCAGTAGCCATTTCCAACAGTCCCGCTCAGTCCATCTCCCTTCCCTTTCTCTCCCTGGAATATGGCCCCAGCCCAGGGCCCTAGTTTGGAACATCTGCTCCTCTCTCTGTTTTCTCATTCCATATCACTTCATTGTCAAAGCTCCAACCATCACCTCGACGATGATGTAAGATATGAATATCCTGGGGAGAGGAGAAAAATTTATGTAAAATAAATTGGAAGGTGTTTCTCCAAGCTTTTTAGTATCCTTTCCTGAAGTAAAAGGAAAGCTTGAAAAGAATTAAAGTATCCTTTTTTGCTGTAAATGACGACTACTACATTGAAGATATTCACATGAGGCTAACAGATTTTATTCCCAAGAGCAATTTAATACACTTATCAAACAAGGAGAGTTTTATTTTAAAAGATACACGTTATATATTTGTCCACTTAAGGTCCAATAAGAGAACTCACAAATGTAAGAGCAAAAAAGAGCAAAATGTATTTTTACCTCTGGCACTCTGGAATTTACATGCACACACACACTATCAAAGAACTGACACGCCAGAAATAGCCTGCAAAACCAGTGGGTCTAATTGTACCATTTGCAGACACAACTCAGTGTCTTTAAATCACCCAAATGACAAAACACCGTGGGTTAATAGCAATTACCTGATCTGGCTTGCCAATTTTTAGTTCACAGTTCTTGCCGTCACACAAATACTGCCACCCTTACATGACCCAAGAAGGGGAAAAAAAATCCATCTTTTTTGACAAATGATGTTCCTGTTCGTTTTGGTCCATAGCTTCCTGGGGGATATATCTGTCCTCCAACATTACCTTCAAATGGTTTGGGATGAACAAACAAGGCATACCGGCCATTGTCACCTGGCTCTGCCACATACCTTATACCCCACTCATCCAGAACCACTGGTTCTCTCCAGAACACAGCTCTCCACCTTTGCACACGTGGTTCCCTCTGCCTGGTCAGCCTCTCAACCCTTCCTACCTGTAATTCCTACTCATTGGTAAGCATTCGCCAACAGAAAACTCAGTCCCAGCTTGCTTTTAAAAAAGGGAAAACAGAGGAATTTGAGAAAATTTAGCTGGGAACTAACTAGAATGTGGCTCTACTCATACGTCCATGAAGGACTTACAAAATGTGTACATTTCCATATTGAACAGGAAGAGGTTAGAAGTATCTAAATTCGACACATTAAGGGGGATTCACTGTATTCATATATTTTCAGAACCTTTGGAAATCATAATGGAATTCTCTCTAATCTGATATTTTCTGGCAAAACCACCTCTCGACCTTGGCGATGAGGTGAATTTCTGGCGTTGGGCCGTGGTTGGGGTTAATGCCAAGGAGAAGCCAGGACTGAAGATACACAGGTCCTAGCTGCATGAACAGAAGCCAGTCACTGAATGACGTCAGCGTAATGTGACACTGGCTCTACGTGGGGAGATGTTTCCCATCGCACATTAGAGGGGAAAGTGTGACTTGCAAATGATGTCAAGCCAAATCTGCACAGCCAAAGACTGCCAGGATGATCCAGTAGGGCAGAAGTGTTCTCATGAGATTCGAAATCCCTTCTTCAGTGTAACCGAGGTCGACTGCGATAACAGTACCTGTAGCCCAAGAGCTAGAATTTAGGATTACTCCTAAATGCAGGCAGCTGTCCCAAATCCCTCGAATACATTCCCTCATTTAATACACAGAAAGAGCCAATAAGGCAGGTCCTCCCATTATTCCCACGTTACGACAGACACATGGAGACGTAGAGAGATGGCACAGCAGCAAGCCAGGCTCCAATGTTCCAGGCCGCGGAGCCTGAGCTCCTCACGTCCACGGCTTGTGGACCACCAAGGAGAATGCACACGTTGTTCTCTGCAGAATTCCACATTCAGCTGACTGGCTCCCATCCCCCCATCTCTACATCATCCACACACCCACACCACAGTGGGCCTCTGGATGGCTTGGGGTAATCCAATGCGGCCATTTTGACACAGCTGCTAGGACATGGAGGTTTTTATAGAAGGGAAGCTTTTTCACACAGTTGAAAATACAAACCTTTACACTTGCATCCTTATTATCCCCAAACAACATACAAGGGCGGCATTCTTACCCCATCCCTGACCCCTCCCCACACCTTGCCTACACCCCATTTCTCACTCTCACAACACTCTGACCCCAAGCTTTGACAAGTTCTCCATTTAGAGCAGCAACGGACAGCACAGAAGTCACAGGAGGGTAAGGATAGGAATGAGGATGAGGGTCTCTTGTTCATATTATTGTTACCCAAAAAACTGTTTTTACACATTCATTTCAAAACAACCATATCAAAATGACCTATTTGTTTGCTTGTGTCCATAGAACTAATATAGTATCTAGACCTTAGCAGATGCTCAATAAATGTTTACTGAATGAATAAAATTTTTAAAATACTCCCAACAATTGTAATGAAACACATCTCAACTTCTTCAACTATTTTAGATCGAGCAGGGGAAAAGCAGCCAGCAATATCTCCTCCTTTGGTTTGTATCAGAATCACCCAGCAATATCTCCTCCTTTGGTTTGTATCAGAATCACCTGGACGGCTTGTTAAAACACAAAGCCCTGAGCCTCACCCCCAGAGTGTCTGATTCAGTGGGTCTGGGGGAAAATTTCAAGAATGTGCATTTCTAACAAGTTTCCAGATGGTGCTGATGCTGCCAGCCTGGGAACCCTGTTTGAGAACCGCTGTCTTATAAGAATGATGGTCTTCTGAAATTCTACTGTCAACAGCCAAAACTGTATGGTGGCAGGACATTTTAAAACCACCAACACCATCTTTCTTTGGGTCAGAGTTCAACCAGGCAACGGAGGTGTGGAATGAAAACACTGTGTCTTTCCTAGCTTGGGCTCTGCACGCCGTGGGCCATCAGCCAGCGTTTGTGGATGAAACGCCTGAAGATAAGAACTCACATACTTGGTGATGCTGTACCCACCAGCTTTCCACAGACACAGGGAAATGGCGACAAATCCCAGTGTGCTGTTTGTCAACTGTAAATCATGTAAAGTCATTTAGAAGTTGAGGAGTAGAAATGAATTCCTTTTGTGGATGATGCGTTAAGTAACGGAAAGCTGCATGGAAATCAAATAGAGGTCTAGCCACTAGTTTGCTTCCTTTTTAACGCCATTAGGAACTCACTCTTCAAAAAGATCTACCGAGTTCAAACTACGTTTCAGATCATGCGCAAGGGCTGTGGCAGCATCTGACTTCAAGAAGCTCGGAAAACATTACGATCGTAACACTGGATCTCACCAGGAATCCAACGAAAGTTTACTATAATAACAAAGAATCGCTCCAAAGAGAAACAGCCATATTTGAGGTCCTTAAAATTTGTGGAAGTGTTGGAACAAACTGTACTTGATAAGGATGCCTTCTGGGTTCAATGGCAGAATTCCCCAAAGACACTAAAACCAATTTCTGTAGCAATTACCACACCTGAGTCACAGTTCACTTGTGTCAGACATTCCTTATTAAATGGCCCAGACAAAATCAGCTTCTTTGGGGGAAATGAAAAGATTGCATTTCCACTTACAGGTTCAGGAGAAGTGAGAAAAATCGGGAGGCAGTAGCCATTGGACCTGGTCCCACTCCTGCCTCCAAATACTTATGTGGCTCTTTGTCACTGAATTATGTGGCTGGCTCTCTGTTTCCTCATCTATAGAATGAAGAGATTGGTCTTAATGGATCTCCTAAATTTAAAAAAATCTATGTTCTATAAGAAAGTTAAGCGAAAGAGAAGTAAAGAGCAGAAAAGGAAAAACTTTGCTCTCAGCCAAGTCCTATTGCTGGAATAATTTCGGGTCCAAGATTTGCAGGCAAAAATATAAGTGAGGATCACGTCGCAACTGCAATTGACTTGTTATAAAACCGAGGCCAGCTAGGACTCGATCTTGGGTTGCCACTTTTCAACATGGCAAAAATACAGGCTCTCTCAGATGCTTCAGGAACGAATGAAGGCTTCTAGGATTCTGTCCTGCATCTCTCTCCCGCAACACAGAGGCAGCTTCTTCACAGCATCAGTCTCTGATTCCTCTTACCAGCTTCAGAGACTTTAATTTTTTTTTCCCAAAAGCAAAAGGCATTGGTCTATCTATGTTTAGAAATGTGCACAACAAATCAAGAAATAAATTCATATGTAAAGACCAGAAATGCTAGACTCCAAATCCAGGCAAACTTCCATTTTCACAAGCCTGTGAAGACAATATAAATAAATCAGGAGTCACACCTGCTGGCAGCAATTGCAAATCTCTCTCATTTTCTAAACAATGTTTCTTGTGCTGAAAGGCACATGTGGCGAGGGTTTCACCGTGCTCCGTTCTGGAACAGGGGTCTTTCTGTGTCTGTTTGAAACTGCACCTAAATTCAGAGAGAACCACCTACTTTGTTTACCTTTTTTATTATAATGTTGATGGTTGCTTTACTTCTCAAGTCATTATTTATTTCTGAGAAACTGATAACAATGACAAGTGAGGTAAACAAAGACTGGAACGATTTAAGAGCAAATTCTATGAATAAATTCATAATTGGTGCTTCAATAACCTACGCTGTGTAATACATCAACAGGATCTGCTCTCTCTCCCCAGGGGCTCTGCCCTAGGCCCCCGTCCCTCCGCCCCTGCCCCTCCAAAGCCCCCTTCTGCTTCCAGCTACTGCTACTGTTGCCTGGAAGCTGCTTACCTTCCATCTCTACCTGTCTATATCCCTCCTAGCTTTCTAGAAAACTCATACCCTCCATCCTCTATGGAACCTACCAGTGAGCCTCTGCCCCTCAATTTAAACAAACTGGGGCTGTCTCTGCAAACCTGGCTCTTTAGTTATGGAGTCTCTGTGGCATGCATCTCTGACCCATGCCTTATGCCTGGATCTCCGGGAACTGTTTACAGCCTTTCTCCCCAGCTGGAGCATGGACTCCCTCACACGGGGATGATGCCATTCTATTCTTCCTGCAGCCTCACTGCATCCACTCTGCATCATCATAGTTGTTCCATAATTATGAGCTCTGTGCAAAAACCCTCTTTTGTCCTCGTTTTTCTCCGGCACTTTGTTTACTCTGGAGTTGGCATTGTGATAGAGAACAAAGGCATTTATTTGATTGATTTCCAGCTCACACAGGCACCAACGTGAACATGGCCCCCGCCATGCATGTGGAGCCACTAAATATAGCTGCATACTTTTTAGTGCCATGAAATAAAGGTCAGTGACAATTCAGATTACAAAACCGTGTGCCAGATATGATCTCATTTTTGCACAATATACCCATACGTGTTGGAGTCTTCATGTCTGTGTGTGTTATTTGTTTGTACGTGGATCTATGCAAAGAAAAAAGACTGGAAGGCAATACACCAAAATGTGCACAGCATCCATCACTGGGTGCAGTAAATGGCGTAATTCCTATTTTCTTCTTTCTCTGGATTTCCCCCAAAATATTTACAATGAGCATATACTACTTTGGAGCCAGAGACAAATGTTAGGCTTCATTTTATACTTTTCTTAAGAGGCATAGAGAGGAGAACCGGAGATGTGAGTCACGTCACCATCAACCAAGCATCAGCTGCTAGATTTGGACCACCTACGGTGCCTGGTTAAGACACGTGGCAGAAGCCATGGACAGTTTTGCTTAAGGACCAGGAAACTAAATTTTCATCCTAACTGTTCCTAAGCATTCCATTACCCTTTCCTATGAACTTTCCCCCCGACCACAAGGGTTGGACCTCTTTGGGTCACTTCACTGAGACCGAGGGGAAGCGTGGAGCTTACCTCCAGTTTCAGAACTAGGCCAACCTCCACGGCCAGCCTCTCCTCCACCCGCAGGGCACGCCTGTACCCAGGGGCTTCTCCTTCAATGCCTCTCGCCATTTACATTCCAACAATGTAAAATGACGGATACTTTTAATACAAGAGACCCGTCATTTATTTATTAGCTGGGGACAGGCGCTGCAGCTGAGAAGGATGCATTATAAATCAACTCCTTTCTCAGCCATTAAAAATTAATACCGTTCATAATGTAGAACGTCAGTAATTTCTTTATTAGAGCAGAGCGTAATTTTTTTCTTTTCTTCCAGGTTTTGTTTTTACTTCCTCCCTTCCCTGAGGATGCTGTTTTTCCTAATGATTGGCTGGGTATAAATTACCCCAGGGAAGGGTAGGGGGGAATACAGCCTCTCAGACACAGAGGTTAAAGTGGAGGAGTGGACAAGAAGCTCTGGAGAAGAGGGCTCTGACAATTTCCCTTCAGTAATGCAGTCCTGCTGGAGCTGCGTTTCGCCTCATGGAGGCTTATTTATGACATTCCTCCTGTGTTTCTGACCCACCCTGCACCAACGTGGAAGGCATTTTATGTCCCTGATAGGCTAGAGGGAAAGGAATATATCAGGTGGGTAATTTCAGGTGTGTTTGGAGGTCTCTGCAGATTATTGCTGATGGTTGCTTCCTCACAAAGGGACCCCCATTGGCTTTTCTATTGTCTCCAAATTAACCTGATGCTCACCAAAAGAACACAAGGGTAGAAGCCCCGCCCCAGACCAGAAACCCTGCATACAGCACCACCTTAGGCCTGTGGTTCATGAATGCCCAGCAGACCAGATGATGCCTCCATATGCCAATAGGCTGATGGGCTGAGCCCTGCGAAGGCTTCCTGTCACATGGCAGCTCCAAGAAAAGCAAAACCTTGGAATGAGAAAGAGGGCAACTTCTGCACTCCCTGACTTCAGAGGGCGTAAAAGGAAGAAACTGCGTGTCTCCATCCACCTTATAACATTGAGGGGTTTGCAATGGTTGGGTCAACCAAGATGATCTTCTCAAGACCCATGTCAACAGGGGTGTAGAAAGGGGAAGGAGAGCTTTCCAACCTGCCCGCACTCCCCTCTGGCCAGTGCTCCTGGCTCTGCGGGGGCCTCAATGAGAGGAAGAGCATGGCCCCAGCCCAGGCTCCTGGCATTGATGTCTTTGTCAAACCAGCCATGACCGAGTTGAAACTCCTAAGTAACAAATCCTCTCAAATCCCCAAGCACATATTTAAAATCTATTTTCAGAATTACACTGAGCGTAATTCAACCAATCAATGAGCCATTAGGAGTTTAGTCCCAACACTTCTTCATTACCAGTGGCATTAGGGCTGCCCGACTCAGCAGAATGCAACGCGAAGAGCTGCTGCATCACCAGCAATTCCAGGTTTGGGACGAAAGCTAACATGGTGCCTGATGAGAGGCCCGGCCAGCAACAATCTGGGTGACAAATTAAGCTCCACAGCCACCAGGCACAGGAGAAAAGCAAGCTTGGCTGAAAAAGAGGCCCACTTGGCACCAAGGACTTTCATCCTCCTCCTTCCAGTGTAGCTCCTGCGTCCTCCAACACCTATCACGAGCTGGACCTTGCTCTGGGAGGCCTGCCTTCCACGCCTGTGGGTGGGAGTGAGGGGGCCTGCCTACATAGCAGCCACGGAGTGCTAGAAAGGGACTGCCTTCTGCTGACTCGACGGTGGGCACCCTGGGTCACCCACGCTAGCATCCGCCTGAAAATCTCCACGGTGATCCTCAGTCTCCCAGAAGGCAGGGATGCAGGCTGGAAGTGGAGGTCAGCTAATAGGGAGAGGAGGCAGCCCAGGCCGGAGAAATACGCATGTCCCTAAAGCCCTGAGCGTGAATCCTAGCTCTACCGCTGACCGGTGAGTGACCTCAGACGAGTCCTTTAACTTCCCTGGGTCTCAGTTTCCTCATCTGTAAAGTGGGAATCACACGCTCAACATTCCAGGCAGGTTCAACATAGAGAGAAAGACCTAATGCGGGAGGAGAGGGTGGTGGGCTCTGCCATAACCTGGTTCTGTCATCTCCTAGCTGTGAGACTACAGCAGATGCCTTCCCCTGCCCTGTGACTCAGTTTCCTCATCTAGGAAATGGGGAAAGTAACAGCACCTACATCATAGGGCTTTTACAAGGACTGAACAATTTATTATATGTAAACCGTTCTCAGTGCCCACCAGTAAGCACTACGCAGTGTAAGACTGTATGGTTCCTTCAATGGACTTCAAGTTCCGAGCCTGGCCCTTCGCAGGCGTTCATAAGTGTTCTTTCTCTTCTTTTCACCACTCCCCCTCTGACCCTCTCTTCACCAGACCCTGCTCCCACCTAAACTCTCCAGAAACCATGTTCCCAAAGGACCCCAGAGCAGCTCCCAGGAATTCACGCAGCTCGCTCAACCAAGATAACCGGATCCCACTAAAACCCCACAGAGAAATCTTCCTTTGCTCGGGCATGGAAGTATAGCCTTGAAAATGAGCAGGACGATTTAGCAGACCAGGACAGCAATGACGACAACCACAAATTACCAGCTTGCTCTCTCTAAGAGGTGAAGTAGGAGGAGTAAAATTCACACGAGGTCAACGTTCTCATCTCCCCCCTGCCACCTCTACCCCCAGAAGCCCCTGCTCACTCCTAGAAGAACAGGGGGCCGAATGACGAGGGGGGCACATGTTTTACCCTTGGAGAAGAACTGGGGTGGCAGGCACTGTCATTTCTAATGGTCATTTCCCCTTTCTTAGGGAGGAAGCCCCTGATTCTGTGGAGGTTTTCACTCCCCTCCAGGTGGCCATATGCCTCAGGGGAAGTGAGCTCCAGCCCCAAGCCCAGGGGGAAGTCTGGGGAAGCCCAAGGTGCTTGTGATAATCCCATTTTCTTTCTGGGTGATTGGTTTAGGAATAAACATATGACATAATTCTGGCCAATGGGACAAGAGGGAAAGACTGCTGGGGGCTTTGGGAAAAGGTTTTCTCAATTTCAATTGACCCACAAGAAGAGAGAACTCTGTGCTGCCCTGGTCCATGGTTGTGATGCCCGGAGCTGCTGCAACCATTTTGTAACCATGAGGGCAGTCAGCTTGGTGGTAAAGCAAAACACAGAAAGGCAGAGGCAAGAGAATCAGAGAAAAGCAGAACTAGGGTCCTAATGTACTTCACCAGGAACCTCCCCTGTTTGTGCAATAATCAATTTTCTTCTTGTTTAAGCCCAGTGGGTCAGGATTGTCTAGTACTTTCAGTCAAAAGAGTCTCAACTGGTACAATCTGAGATATGTGCACAAAGATATGAGCAAGACCCATATATGTATACATTTGTGTCTGGAGGTCTCATGTATAAGTTTGCTGAGAAAGAGTGAATGGGCTGTGTACACATGTACAAGAACAAGCAAAAAGCAAGTCACTTGAACAGGCAGGCCTTAAAACCCTAACTATAGAGGGTACCACACAGGCATAGACATACAAGTAACTCAGTGTGAGGCAGCTGGGCAGGTATACAGAGGAGCAGGGAGGCCTGTGGGCACTGTAGTTTCAAGAGAATAATGTTTGCTGACAAAGAGGAGAATAAAACAAAGAAAAAAAACAAGGGGCCAGCCTGGTGGTGTAGTGGTTAAGTTTATGCACTCTGCTTTGTTGGCCCAGGGTTCATGGGTTTGGATCCCAGGCATGGACCTACACCAGCTCTTCAAGCCACACTGTGACAGCATCCCACATACAAAATAGAGGAAGATTGGCACGATCTTCAGTGACAATCTTCCTCAAGCAGAAGGAGGAAGATTGGCAACAGATGTTAGCTCAGGGCCAATCTTCTTCACCAAAAAAAAAAAAAAAAAAAACCCAAAAACAAACAAACAAAGAATCCTGCCATGAATCTCTCTGCCATCCCCTCATTGAGCCCACAGCTTTTCAGTCTCATTAACCCAAAAGGAAATTGGCCTGAGCTCTCTGCTCATCTGCATCGATCATTTCCTGACAACCAACATCTTACCATCCTGACTCCTAAGAGCAACTCTGTGGCTGTGGATCTGGCTGTTAAATGCTATTCCTCAAGAGTTAGGGGAGAGAAGTTGTTGGAGAGAAGGATTCTTATCTTTTCAGAAATAACTTCAAGCTTTGAAAACCTCTATTTTTGACACCAAAAAGCTGGTTTCCCCCAAAAGTACATTTGAATCAGAAATTGCAACAATAGTTGTAAAAATATTGTTGTCAAGGCAAGGATGATCATGTAGATGCCACTTAGGCAGGTTGACAGAGCCCTTTCCAATTCTCCTGCCACTTCATCTCAAAAAGTACCAGCTCAGGTAGTCAGCTTTTCTTATCTCAAGTTTAGATAGGGTGGATGCCTCTGAGCATCACGCAGTCACTGGGCTGGTTAGGCTGGGACCAGGGTCTATGACCACTCACACTCATTTCACTTTCTTTTCTAATGAAAAATGTGCCCGTATCACCAAGGCCTCAGTCCACTTTCCCAGTTGGATAGATCCCGCCCTGCCCACTCCATGCCAAGATCATCATATTCCCTTCTGGAAATGAAGAGGTGCTCTGACTTTCCACACAATGACTTAGAAACTGTGGCCTGGGAGATAGCACCTTACTTCTTGGATCGTGCATTTCTCCTTAGGACCAGCTCCCTGAGACCCCGATCCTAAGTGGCAGATCTGCCTGGAAACCAGGAATGCAGTGAACATCTGGCATCTTCAGATCTGGGAGTTTAGGAAGTGTTAGAGCCACCTGCAAGAGCTTCCAGGCAGAGAACAACGGACAAAGACCCCTGATCTATTTGAATTAAGGGCACTCAGGGCTCTTCCAGAATCCTGAAGAATGCCACCACCCCAACTCTGGGCATCCCCACAGAACACAGCCACTTCCTGTCCCTCCCGGAGGCTTGGGAAGAAATGTAACAGTGCACGTGCCCACCGGGTTCGGGCCCATCTGGACCCTCTCTCAGATGAGTTACTACATTTGCTGGGCAGGCAAAAAACAGAACCCAAAGCCCCAGAACAGCCAGAATGTGATGCACTGAACATCTGTGTCCACGGAGATGCTAATGCATTTACTTCAAAAATCAGGCTCAGTGGCTCAACAAACCTGGTAAATGCTGCGGCCCCCAAGGCCCCTCTTGCAAAGCTGCAATGACCTTTGCCATTAAAGGCTCTCAGAACCCCACAGTAAAAAAAACTTATTCAATTCAGGTTTCCCCAAACTTGTTTGACCATGGAACACTGTTTTTGAGAAACGCTTATTAACGTCCCTCAGAAAACAATTTTGGAAACCCTGCATTAAAGGCAGCTGGGGAGAAGATGGGAGGGCAGTTGGACTCTGGGTTTCTCGGCTCAGAGGTGGGTAGAGCCTGGGTTTTCAGTTGTTGACCATTAAGAATATAGCACAATGATAATGAGACCTCCCAGCCTCTCTGGCACATCTCGCATCAGGAGTAAGTATGACTCATGTGTTCATTCATAGGAAATGAAGATGATGACCATTTTCTCCTGGAAAAGGGCTTCTGGAAAGAGAATACTAATGGGATCACCACTAAAATAGAGCCTCCTGCTGCCCCTAAGGATGACGGGAATGTCTTTTTCCCCTTTTCCTGCCTTTTAGCCTCTGCCCATAAAATAGGGATTGTCTCCTTGGAGACACGAGAAGTAACCCCCAGCCCTTCCCTCACACTGTGTTCTTGGCTTCTCCCTGTGAAAAGTGAGTGATTGATCTGATGGGGAAGATGGGCAGTCCGTCATCTATCGTTATCCTTCTCTGCTGGGCAGGGCTAATGCTGAAAAGGGAGAAATCTCCCCGCAAGTGTGGTTTTCCAGGGAGCCCCTAAGCTTCTTGACTTGCGAAAGATGAGGCCGACCATGATCCTCCATGCAACTGTATAGACAGCATCCGCTCTGTAGACCCAACTCCTGTGTGTGCATCCCAAGTTCAAGACTTAGGAGAGGTATCAAGAAGCCCATTTTGGCTTTAAGTTCAAACAACCTGCTTAAGTCTAGCAATAAAGTTCAACTTTTGATTCCTAACTGAACCCCATGTGTATTTCTCAGCTGGTTCAAAATTATCACCCTTAAAAACCCGAGTATAGACTGGATGCCTGAATCCAGGTGCAGGAGAAGAGTAAAGACATCTCTGGAAAACCTTGAGCTGGAGAGGATCTCTAGAGGGGAGCTAGTCCTCCCACTTCTTGAAGACAAGACTGAGGCTTTGCAAAACATGCCAAGAAGACAAGTAATCCTTCTGTTTCCAGGGCGCTGGGCAGGAAATGAAGGACCCAGCCCACATCTTCCTCACTTTCAGCTGTTGGGTACCACTTCTCCCAGGCTCATGTTCCCCCACAAGATGACATTAGTCCAGGCTGGCTGGGGTCTTACCATCCTTCACCTCCTCCACCATGAAGCACAGGCTTACCCCCCAAGTACTTTTTCTAAGCCAATTACCATGTATTTACAGTGAGCATAATTATACCTAATTACTTAATTATCATGACTGAATGCAGCTACTAACTTTGAGTATGTGACTATGGCAGGGAAGCACAGAACAGATGAGCTCATGATATCCAACAGGAAAGCAGGTTGTTTAGCTCAGGAAGATGGATGTCTGTCCTTCTGGACCAGTGGGTTACAGCTCCAAAGTGCCTGCTCAGGAACATCTAGGGTTTTCAGATAATTTAGGGGAAATGGCATCATTTGATTTTTTTTCTTCCTGGGATAGGGGGAAAAATGACTAAATGTCATGCTTGGATTATGCCTAGATCTGAGAGCCATGGGTATCAGGACCAAGCAGAGGTTCATCTCTAGGACCTCAGGACAGGCTCAAGCACATGGGCACAGGACTTATTGCCTTGACTCCCAAGATATCCCATTCTGGCATCATCTGGCTCTTTCTAGAAAGAAAGGAAACTGGTAATGTGTCTGAGCAATCCTTTCCTCCTTGGGCTTCCCAAACCTAGCATCACAGGATTCTCAGGGGTCTGCTACTTATTCTAATTGGATCTGAAAATAGGATTGGAGAAAAATCCAAGGGGAGCAATCTTTAATTTATGTTCATTTAACACATTCTATGAAAGACTGCCTGGCAAGCAGGGCCTGGAGATCCCCAAGTGGTGAGCAAGGCTAAGGCAAAATACCACTATTGCCTTCACCAAGATGTGACCTACAGTTGCCCTAAAGGGGACTATCAAGATCCAACCAGCAGAATAAAGGAGGAGACGCATCAGAATTGCCCACCCCGACACGGGTCCTACTCCCCCAATGTCACATTGAGCCAAGCCTGCCTCCTAAATCAACCACGGGGAACAAACAGCAGTCCCCAGTATGCCAGCTCCTCTTTTCAGCTGCACTCCCAGAGGAGAAGCTCCCAGCCCAGCCCCGTAACCAGATCCTCTTCCTTCCACCAGGCAAGTCCATCAGGACTTCTACTAGAGAAAAACCTAGAAAGGCTTGTTCTGCAGTAGCAGCAGCTGCTGCTGCTGCCTCTACTACTGGTTCCAGGAGGGGCCCCAGCCTCCCAGACAAAGGAGCCCATTTCCCATATTTCATCTGCGAGTCCATTATGCTGAGCTAAGAGGCTGGGAATAAACACCCATCGTTACCCTGTGCTAAGCGATGTTTGTTAGTATAGAAGGTGACAGAAATCTCTATCATGCCGATGCACTATTAATACTGCATTATGCACACAGGCTCTGTGCTCCCCACTGCAGCTGGGAAATTGGCCTTGGCAGCTCCTCTTCCAGAAAAGGTAAGCTACATGGCCTACTGGCCCAGGAGAGAAGGGGGAAGACAAGTCACACACTTCTGATGAAGGAACCACTGGTCCCGGCTAAAGGGACGCAGTCGCCAGACCTTGTAGTTCCAGCTTTGGTTATCTTTGTGGAAGTCCTTGCTCTGTAGGTTGGTATGCTAAGGGGATGCATCAAGCAATTGCCCTGGGGAAAAGGGAGTGAGGTCAGGACCTCCAAACAACTGCAATGTAGCCAAAGAGGCACAAGGAAGGGTGGTCCTCGCCTCTAGCCCAGGGCCCACTGCAGAGTGCCTGGCACTGACCAGACTCAAAGAGTGTTTGTTGACTGACTGAGGGATGAAGGAGAAAAGAGAGTTGGAGGCAACCAACACAGATGGGGTATTCGTTGCCTAGTGAGAGCGAGGGGCTATGAAGAAGACCCCAGGACAGAGGGCCAGGTCATCTGGGGTGGATGAGTGACAGATCAAGGGAAGCAGCATGAAGAGGTTGCCAGCCAGGAGGGGCTGGAGGTTGAATGCACACTTGTGGTTCAAAGTGCAGAGACTCACGTGGAAAAGGCAATCAGTGTGCGAGGCCTGAAAGGCCAGAGCCAGCTCGAAAATGACACCTGGGAAAAGAGGAGGCAGTAGCAAGGCTTCAGGGAAACCAAAAAAGAGAAGGCTTCAGATGCCAGAAGAGATGAGGGCCAGTGGCGGGTCGGGGTTGGCACCATGGAGAATCACTGTAGGTTCTGAGACGCTGTGAAGACATGAGCACACTGGTGAGTCCACCAAGGGGCCAGTTTTGTAGTGAACGTGGCAGCTGACCTCTGACCAATGACAAGATAGAAGTGAAGGATGCTCGCTCTTAGTCCATGTGAATATCCAAGAATTATACAGTCATCAGTTGCTAGTATAGTTTAGAGCAGAAGAGAAGGTATCTACTTGCACACACATGTGTACACGCACACACACACTCTCCAGAAAGCACACAAAGTAGGCAGTTGTGCATTGACAAGTGCCAAGAGATTCTTGGACAGGAGCTGATCGGTGGAGGCCAGTCTAATACGAGACGAAAAGGACCTGTCTGGGTCCAGCCACTTGGGAAGACAGTTTGGCAAGTTCTTACAAAGCTAAACATACTCTTACCATACGATCCAGCAATCACGCATGTAGGTATTTATGCAAATGAGCAGAAAACTTATGTCCATGCAAAATCTGCACACAAATATTTATAGCAGCTTTATTCATAATTGCCCAAACTAGGAAGTAACCAAGATGTCTGCTGTGGGGTTGAGTGGTGTTTTCCTCCAAAATAAAAACATGTTCAAGTTCGAACCCCCAGTACCTTAGAATGTGACCTTATTTAGAAATAGGGTCGGGGCTGGCCCCGTGGCCGAGTGGTTAAGTTCACGCGTTACGCTGCAGGCGGCCCAGTGTTTCATTGGTTCGAATCCTGGGCGCGGACACGGCACTACTCATCAAACCACGCTGAGGCAGTGTCCCACATGCCACAACTAGAAGGACCCATAACGAATAATATACAACTATGTACCGGGGGGCTTTGGGGAGAAAAAGGAAAAAATAAAATTTTTAAACAAAAAAAAAGAAATAGGGTCATCGTAGATGTAATTAGTTAAGTCAAGATGAGGTGAGACTGGAGTAAGTTGGGCCGGTGTTCTTGTAATACAGCCATGTGCAGACAGACACAGGGAGAACACCATGTGAGGACAGAGGACTGGAGTGACGTGGCTGCAAGCTAAGGGACACCAGCAAGCCACCAGAAGCTAAGGAGAGACAAGGAAGGATTTCCCTACAGATTTGGGAGGGAGCATGGCCCACTGCACCTTGATTTTAGACTTGCAGCCTCTAGAACTGTGAGACGACAAATTTCTGCTGTTTGCAGCCACCCAGTTTGTGGTACTTTGTCTCAGTAGTCCTCAGGAACAAACACAACGTCCTTCAATAGGTGAACAGATAACAAACCATGGTACATCTAAATAACGAAGTATTATTCAGCGACTAAAAAGAAACGAGCAACCAAGCCACAAAAAGAAACAGGAGAACCTAAAATGCATATTGCTAAGTGAAAGAAGCCAATCCAAAAAGGCTACACAGGGTGTGACCCCAGCTATATGACATCTGGGAAAGGCAACGCTATGGAGACTGTAAGAGGATCAGTGGTGGCCTGGGCTGCGGAGGGGATGAACAGGCAACCACGGAGGAGTTTTAGGGCAGTGACACTGTTCTGTGTGACATTGTGATGGGGGATACATGACACGACGATTTTATAAAAACCCATAGAACTGGACGGCACAAAGGTGAGCCCTCCTGTAAAGTGTGGACTTCAGCTAATGATGCTATATCAACATTCGTTCATCAATTGTAACAAACATGCCACACTAATGCAAGACGTTCGTAATAGGGGAAACTGTGGTGGGGAAGCGTGAAGGGCTATGTGGGAACTCTCTGTTCTTGCTGCTTAATTTTTCTGTAAACCTAAACCTGCTCTAAAAAATTTTAAAAAATAAATAAATAACCTGACTTAACCCCTGGGCCAAGTAATCCTTTATCTGAAGGCAACCACGGTCCCTTGGGGACTTGATTCCATGGAGAATTCAGAAAGGGGGATAAGTGTCGACAGTCAGACCAAGGCTGACCCAGCCTCATGATGACGGGACCTTCAGCCACAGTTCTCCAGGAATCCCAACCCTGAACAGCCTCTCCACGAAGCTGTCCTTATCCTGGAAGCAGGGAGAAAAGCGAGGTTCCGCAAAACAACAAAACCATCCTCATTCCTCAACAGCCGCCTTCGCTAAGTTCAAGAGGTACAGAGTGAGCACCATGGACCACTGGGATCCTGGGCAATGTGATTGCATAGGGAAAGGATGGAGGCTGGAGTCAGTAAGTCTGGGTTTTAATCTCAGCCTCTCTCTTAACAGTTGTATGATCTGGAACAAATCTCTTAAGCTCGCTGAGCCTTGGTTTCTTTATCTATAGAATGGGTATAGCAGCCTCTCCCTTAGAGAGCAGGTGAAAGATTGCATGAGACAAAAACAGTGGGTGGAGAGGAGGCTGTCGGTGCAGATCAAGGACCTTGCCCGCTGTCTGTGACATCTCTAGAGAGCTGGGCCGAGGAGTGAAGACAGACTCACCAGGCATCATCTGACACACAGTTGGTATCTTCTCTGACCCTAGTTCCATATTGTTTTCTACAGAAAATGAAGAATTATGACACATAAGAGCTACATCTTGGAACGAACTCAAAGTCAGGTTTGGGAAATAGAACACATATTAGAGAAGTGACAGGACGACCTAAGATTTGACTCAGTCCTTCAAGACCAGTGCATGGCATTACTCTAAGCCATGGGTTCCCAGGAGGGAAAGGTCACTTCGTGATCCATGAGCCTACCAAGAGGTTGGAAATGAGCCAGTGTTGAATGATGAACAGGGTGTAAAAAGGAAGGAAAAGGTGTGGGGTGAGGTGGGGGCCAGAGGGAGACGGGCATTTCAAGCAGGAATTACACTAAGGTAGCAGGTGGACTGTGGGATTGGAGATCTGGAAAGAAGTGACTAGGGATGAAGGCTGGTGAGTCATCAGCAGAAAGGTGAAAGGTGAGAACACAGGGCTCCATGAACGGTCCCAAGGGGGCAGATGGTGCCTCCTGCATCTTGGAGACCAGCTCTGGTGGGCAGTAAGCCCCTGAGAGCAGAGACTATGCGTTTCTTCTTCCCCACTGTTTCCAGAGCCCGAAAGAAGGCCAGACACAAACCCTCAATAAATATTTATTGGATAGATGAAAGGGAGAAAAATCAGCACTGTGTGAGTGACTCGGATGCTAACGAAGAAGAGAGACTCAAAGGAACATGGTCAAGTTTTGCAAAGAGATGAAGGATGGAGAACTTGGGGGTTCCAGGGGAAATGGGAAGAGAAATGGAGCTGCAGGACGGGAACTTAAAGAGGGCTACTGGTGAGCAGAAGAAGCAAACAGCAGTATCCGGAGCGGGAGGTGAGGAAACGATGGGCTGACAGGATGCGGAGAGCTCTGTGAGCAGGCCCATGGGGAGCAGGAGAGATCAGGATGGAGAGATGGGGAGGGCTGACTCTTGGAAGGGAGGCACCATTTTCTCTGAGATAGAGACAAGCTGTGAATCAAGGCAGACGACCTGAGCTGGAGTCAGAGGGAGAGAAGGAGGAGACAGATTAGCTCCTCCAGATGACCTCGGCTTTCTCCACCGAGGGGCAAAGTTGTCTTCGGAGAATAGAGCCCTCCAACTGTCCTAAGGGAAAGAGCCACAGTGGGACTCCTGAGACAGCAGCTGGCAGTCCAGCCCAGAACACGCACGACTACTGCAGCCGAGCTGTCACAAGGGTGACAAAGGTAACAGGGGCCCAACGTCGCTACAAATACCTCACCACTTCTCCCAGTGAGCCATCTAGACTGGCCCTTTGGTGTGTCATTCTGTAGGATCCAGCCACTAGGAGGGCTGCATCCATTTCCTGATGCTTTTGAGAACAGGGGGCTTTAAATAAAGAAGGAAGTGGCCTTTATTAGGCTTCGGATTCCACAGACATTACTGGGTAGGAGCATCTTTATTTGGCACTTTCAGAATCCCTGGAAAGGCTGCATAAATTCAGAACAAAGACAATGCCAATTGCAGAGCACTCGTTGGGAGTGTAGGAAGGAGGACATGAGCATCTGATAAGGAACTATACCAGGTGATCTGTAAATACCCTTGCAGCCCTGACATGCTATGAAAAATGCTGTGGACCAGATTGAAGACAGATAGAAAGCGAGAAGCGAGGAGAGGAGCAGCATCTTAATTGCTCCAGTCAGAAAAGTCCGCCATTTATGAGACACACATGCGTGAAGAAAGAAAAGCTCTTTTGTGCTAAATCCATCACTAGCGGGACTTGGGGAAACAATGGGTGAAGTCAGGTAGCACTAGGGCCCTGCAATTTCTTCCCACATCACACGTTTTTAAATGGGACAAGGAAGGGAATCAGACAGGAGCACCCCTGGGGGACCCACAATATGAGCATTTCTGCTCCCTTAATCCTTGTTCTTGCCACCCCCCAAAGGAGTGACCCCGGCCATGTCTGCAGCGTCATAAATGCTCTCCGCTTATTTATCTGCCAAGGCGCATGTGGTTTTAATTATTTATGATGGTGTCTCCTCGCACACAGGGATGTGTCTTGGAGTCACTTCCCTCGACTGATGGAGCCTTTGTAATCAGAGACCTGCGGCCTCAGCCTGTAAATCTCGGCGAGGAGCTCCCTTTCACTGTCCGTGTGAGTCAGCCATGGATTCGCAGAGGGAAGATTAGCCAAATCCAGTTACAAGACTCCTGCACATGGCTTGTCATTGCCACACACGTTCTCTGAAAACAATTAAGAGCCATCCTCTGTCCACTGATAGGACAAAACAGACCGCTCCCCTGAAAAGGACACTTTCCCTAATGTCAGAGGGTTCTGACCATCTGCAATCATCTCATGATTTTCTTCCCATAAGGTTTGGCTTGTTCCCTATTCCTTCAAGTCTTGGTCAATAAACCTGCTTCCCCTCCATCTCCACTGACCCCTTCTTGTTCACACAGAACTACTGTCTGGATCCTTGGAAATGCCCCTATGTGGTTTTCCTAGATTCACCCCACGTGGAAATTGTGCTAACAGCCTGGTGTCAGGAGCTCACCAGCACAGGTACGACCCGGAGATCACACTGTACCAGGAGCTGAGTATCCTCACTGTTCGTAGATTCCATATTTACGAATTCGCCTACTCAATAAAATTTATGTGGGACCCACTACCAAGACTCAAGGCTCTCTCCTGGTCATTCACCAACATATGAGGAGCAGTGAACAATTTGTCACCCGACACACACCTTCCCAGCTGAGGTTGAACAAGGCCATGCTCTGCCTTCGGGTTTCAACTCTTGCACTGCAAACAAGTGTCTTTTTTATGGTCTATTTGATGCCCCACTTTTTCTTGCATGTTTGTGCTTTTTGTTGGTGATTTCACTGTGTGAAGTGGCCCCGAAGCATAGGGCAAAAGGGCTGTCTAGTGGTCCTAAGAACAAGAAGGCTGCAGTGGCCTCCTGGAGAAAGCAGGTATGTTAGATCAGACACGTGTTAAATAAGCTTTGTTCAGGCGTAGGTCATAGTGCTGTTGGCCCTGAGGGCAACGCTAACAAACCAGCAATACATATCAAATAAAGTGTTTTCAAACAGAAACACAAGTAAAACAAGGTTATGGATTATCACTTGATAAAACTGTTGTGACCAGACCCACACAGGAACCTAACCCTCTCTTTCCCTTAGGAACAGTGGCTTAGTGTTTGCTCACTCAGTGCTCACAGTGCCTTTACAGAGCACAACTACCGTGAACAATGACAACCAACTGTATATTCAACACAGCAATGCCCAAGCCTGTGTTCCAATCCAATGTCACTCTAGAGAACGCAGCAGGGTCAACCCTAGACCGAGCTTGGACCCATGCTACCACCACAGAAGGCCCTTCCTCCCAGCCACACCCAGCTCTGTCCAAATAAACCTGATCTGAGGCAGAACCACTCTTTGCACTATGTTCTCCACTCTTTATCTGAAACTCAGATATCTTTCTTCCCTTGCCCAGCCATGGTCCAGAACCCAGGTATCCTTCCTCTAACTGATACTGACAGGGAGTGTGTCTGATAAACACTGAGACAGATTCTGGAGGACACCCAAGGTTGGGAGGCAAATGATGACCTTACTCTGACTCAAGCCCAGTCCTTCCCACCATGGCAATCCTCTCGCTAAAAGTCAGACCCAGAAAAACAGAAGCAGAGGTCGATGGGGTAGCCAATGCCCAGTCTGCTATAAGATGAACCAGTGGGAGCAGCAAGAGTTCTGTGAGCTACAAAGAGGTGGCCTGAGTACAGAGACCTCAGGCAGGGGGAGAGCAGGATCAGAGGCATTGCTCTGAGTCTGACCTCGGGACCAGCTGAGAGAAGAAGAGAATGGATGGCAGAAGCCCAGAGACAGGCAAGGGAACTCAGCGTCCTAGTACCTCAGTGTTCCTGTCTGTAAGACGAGGCCGTCACCGAGGCCATCCCTGAGTCCCTTTCAGCTCTAAGGCAGTCTCAGGGGCCTCTTTTCTCTCCAGAAGTAGGTGACTGCTTCCTGGAGAGGAGCAGTGGGAGGGAAAGGGATGTGCATTGGGGCTGCTGGGGCCTGGAATGAACCTGGGGACACAGCAAGGGGACAGCTGCTGGACGGAGGGCCAAGCTGCAGAGGCTCCGGGAGCTGGGAGAGGCCATAGCAGAGCTCAGCAGAAATACAAAGAGGAGGCCTGAACCCACAGGATGTGAGAGACAAGGAGGAAAGAGGTGCCCTGAGCCCTCTGATTAGAATGAGGCATCTGCAGTGGGGAGGCAGGGTCCTAGCGCTGGGCCATGATTGATTCTCAGAAAGAGCACACTTCGGGGCACTGGAGGGGCAGCTGGAGAGATGTTTCCATTCAAACGGTACTCACCGCCCTTCATTCCCTTCCCCCCTCGTGGAGGCTTGGGTGGAGGGTCTGAAGACCTCAGGGGCTGTTGTCTGAACAGAGTCAGGTTACATTTCCTGAATACACAGGCCAGGTCTACAGAGAAGACCAGCCTTGTCTGTGCCCCCATCTTACTGGGAGCACCTCGCCACGTGGGGCTGGGCCTTCTGCCTCCAGGCTGCTCCCCACCCCGAGCCCCCTCTGCCCAGGACACTCTGCCCCAGTGGAGTCCCCTTGCCCAGGCTATTCTTCAAGTTTTGAGACAAACAGGGAAGGTCTCTTAGAGAGTGGGAGGTTAGCAGGTGGTAAGTCACCTCAGAAGGTTCCAGAACCCCAGCTATGTGGTATGTCGCCACGCCACCCTCCCCTCCCCAGAAGGGACAACGTTCTACTCTGGTACTCACACGTGTCTGGCTTGTGGCAGTTGTGTCCCTGACGGAAGTACTGGGGGTTCTCAATGACCGGGATGCGGGTCATACCGATGACCACTGTGTCCGGCCCGGCATCCAGTGACGAGGGTGTGGTGATGCCATGGTTGATGTGGTGCAGTGGGCTGGCTGAGTCCTCCTCACCACTGATGACAGCCACGGGACCTGCACACACCAGGAGAGACACAGGACCCCAGTGAAGTCACAGCCAGCCAGCGCCCAGCCCTGCCCACAGACCCATTCACTGTTTTGGCCACCACATTTTCCATTAAGAGTAGAATCCCCAGGAAGAGAATTCCCTGAATGCTCTGGATCCTGAATTCAAAGAACCACCCTTAATTCTCTTTCTTGAGAGAGAAAAATCCACCCATAACGCCATGGAAACAGCTGCAAAATGAAAGCATGAATCAAAATGACTATGACATGAATTATTTTCACTTCCGCCAAATCCAAATTAGTTCAAAATAATGCAAATTTTAAATGTGTCTTTGCTTATGTAGCAACAACGGGATGAAAAAAATGACTTAGCAGTAGTCTGCACCCTGTCCCTCCTCCCTTTAGGAGCTTTAAAAAACTACTGATGCCAGGTCCCACCCCCAAAGATTTGGATCCACTCGGGCTGAGGATGCAAGGTGGGCATCAGCATTTAAAGAACTCACATGTGAGTCCCATGTACAGCCAGGACCTAGAACCTCTAGTTAGGGCCTTGCAGGCTCCAGAGCCTTTTCAGAGCAGCTATCAGATTCCCATAGGAATGTGATAGAGCGCTCACTGGACTCTGTTAGCAAGAGGGAAGACGGAGGGAAGCCCAGCGTGGGCCTGGACCTAACCTGAGCCAGGTTTTACAAGTGACAGTCATTAGGCTGCATCACTATTAGCCTACACACAGCTGGACGAGCTGTCCTGCTCTTGAAAGATCCATATTGCCCCAATGGCTTCAAAGAATACCATTTGCATCTTCCCCAACCCAACTGCACCATTTTCTAAGCCAAAGAAGTAACCCCGTAAATAGGGTTATTTACAAACACCAGTTGACAGCGATAATTATTGCTGCAGTCTTGGTAGAGCAATGGTTCTGTTTGGTGGTGCGATTCCCCCATACGTACAAATAAAACTCATGTAAAGTGAATTCACTGTGACTGTTTGTGGCTTCATACAACTGGCATTTTAAATGGCTGCTTTGCAAGACACCCGGTCCCAAGACAAAGTGCCCGCTGTGATTTGGTTTTGCGGCTTGAACAATATTTCCACTGCAGAAATCCATTACATCTTACTGAAGTTTATGGGGAGAATATTTCCCATCAAACAGCAAGGTGAATCGCCAATGAGGCAGAACTAAATGGAAGACTAGTAAATGCAAACTGAGGACGCTGAATTCTACTCCATCAGCACCGACAGGCTTCTTCCAACCTATGACAATCGTCTGTGTTCGGAGACCACGTAGAAAAATAGCAATAAGGGGTTGCCCAAATACTCACAATAATCACTTGCAAGTTCTTGAAAACAACTTGTAAACTTTTTGAAAAACCCCATAATGATTTTCCGTTAAACACAGAAAGCTGAGCACTGGTCTTTACCCTCCTTCTCTCCCCAAACGCCACTAAAATACAAAGAAACTAAAGAAATATTTATGCATAAAGAGAAGTAAGGGGAAACAAGAGGAAATAAGATATTTCAACAGTTTTGGAAGATGAAAAAGCAAAGGAGGATGCTCGTCTATAGAGAGAGGAAGCTACGGAAGAAAGGAGCGCTGGGGCTGCACGTGGAATATTTACAGGAAGTCAGTTCTGCTGGGGATGCCCAGTACTTGAATGGACAGGGTACTTCGGAAGGCTGGGGTGAGGCTCAGGTCCAGAACAAGGTACCCAGGCCATCACCTTGCCCCCATCCCTCCAGACTCTAGTGGTTCATTCGCAGAGAAATTGAACCCAAAAGGCTCAGGGGAGGACCAAGGCAAAGCATGAAGCTGAGCCCGTTCTTCCTGCTCCTAGAACACAGAAACCAGGAATAACCTTGTTTACCCACCCACCCCATTCCCAGTCTCGCCTCACACCACCTCCCTGCAGGAGATCAGACAGAGCTTCTCTGGAGAAACTGAATGACTCAGAGAAGCCTTCTAGATATTGACCTTGTGGGTCTCCCAGAGAAGTCAAGATTCTTGTGTGATCACGCCATGGTGAAGCCTAATAGTTGGCAAGCCCTCCCTGTATACATGAACCGCTTTCTAGAACTCAATTCCTACATATGAAGAAGCAGTCCAGGATCACCAGACACTTCAGCAAAGCTTCAGCATGAAAGATAGGGTGCAAGACACACAGACAATCAGGGACTTGATGGACACAGAGGCAACGCAGAGAGCAGCCGACTTTTTTTTGAATCACTAATATCCTCAGAGAGATAAATGAAGACATTGCGTCCATAAAACAAGATGATACTTAAAATGTGAACAATTAGAAGGTAAGAAAGAGTCCTTGGGAACTATGATCATCAAAATGTGAAAGTCAAAGAAGAGTGGAAGATCAAGTCAAGGAAATTTTCAGAAAGGCAAACAAAAAGGAAAGAGGTGGTAAATAGGAAAGTAAAGGTAAGAAAATTAAAGACTTGATCCAGAGAGCCAATATCTGATTAAAACATGAAGGGTCGGGAGAGAGAGAGAGAAAAGGAGGGAGAACAGAAAGGATGGGAGAATTAAAAAAATTATGAGAAAATTTCCCCAAATTGTCCACCTAGTTTCCAGCACGTTAACCCATGCACGTGTGCATACACACACACACGCAAATCAAGGCACAAAATTATGAAAGGCCAGAGCCCAGAGAATAAAGAGAAGATGCTAAGAGCTTCCAGGAGGGAGGGATAGGTCACATTTCAAAAAGAAGAGGAATCAGAAAGACAGCAGAATTCTCCATAACAACCTATTCCTGTTACTCTACTGAGAAATTCCTTCCAAATTTTGACGGATAAATTTTCAGCCTAGAATTCTACACTCAAAAATTTATTCATCCACTGTAAGGCAAAAGAGAGGTGTTTGCAGACGTGTAAAATTTTACCTCATTCTTTCTTAGGAGGTGGCAGGAGGTGAGGCTTCAGTAAGACAAAGGGGCTGATGAGGAAAGAGGGAGTGGGAGATTCGGTTCCAAAAAGACCAAACAACAGAGGACCCCCCACACCTCACCCCCTTCTGTTCTCAGCATTATGGGATGTGGGTTGTCATAGCCACATGGAGGAAGGACAGGAATAAGGACCAGTTTGGAGAAGACACAACATTGGGACATTTGAATCTGCTCTCGTCAAGTCAATGGACAACGAGTGGTCAACAAAATGTTCCAAGAGGCTGTGATCTAAAACGATCTCTAATTTCCTGACGTTGTTCTAGGATTTGGAGGGCCGGGGAAAGAGCCATGGGGAAAAGAGATGTCCTGCTATAGGCTCCCAAGCCATTAGGAAGGGACAGGGTGGCCCAGGAAGACATCCCAGAAATAAAAGAATAAAGCAGACTTCAGAGCCCTGGAGGACCCAATACTTAAAATGTGGGCAGAGGAAGGGGAGCAGGAAAAGGAGAATGAGAAGAAACAGCCAGGAAAGTAGAAGAAAATCAGAAAAGGCTGTCATCTTAGAAGTTAAAGAAGGAGATTTTCTAGAAGTTCAAGAGTATCATAGACTGAGGCCAAGAAGGATGAAAAATAAGTTTAATGAGAGCAGTTTCTATAGAATGGCAGAGGAAAAGATCTAATCATACTGAGTTCAGGAATTAGCTGGAGAAACCACCATCATCATCATAATTTTTATTATTGAGTGTCTCCTATGTACCAGGCTCGGTAAATGTAACTTCTTGAACTTTATAATGCCCTTTATAATGCCCCTGTGAGGTCAGCATCACTACTTTCCCCATTTTACAGTTGGGGCACTGAAGCAAAGAGCAGTACCTGCCCAAGGACCACACCCAGCAAGGAAGTGATGACACTGGAACTCAAACCGACAGTGTGGCCCCGGTGCCCGTGCTCACAAGCATTAGGCAGCACTGCCTCCATGAAAGTGCAGACTGGCAGGGACTGGAGGTGGGGGGAGTACTTGTTCTAAGGGACACTTGATCAATTCTGGTACATTATCCTCCTCCTGAGCAGCTGCCTTCCATGCCAGGTCCCTGAGACCCTTTTTTAAAGATGTTCCTCTTGACCCTTGAGAATGGGAACAAGAGTGAGTCACCTCATTAGACTCACCCAGATAGACTACGGATAATTCATTGTCTCCTCCTCTTCCCAGAGCTGCTGAATGCTCTTATTTAACGACATCCACCTCAGAAAGAGCATTGCACCGTCAGACCGCTGTCCAGTCCCTGAGGCCCTCTTAGTCACCTCCGCTCTTCCATAAACCACACTCCTTGAAATAAAAGCCAAGACAGAGTACACAGCCCCGTCACTTCAAAGGAGGCCAGAGAAGACTCCTGCAGCTTGCTCCCTCCTGCCTGTGCAGGAGCCCAACAGTGCTCCCCAACAGGGCTCAGCTGGTGCTGAGCAAACCAAGGCCTCCTTGGACAGGGCCGTTCCACCTATGGTGAGCTATTTAGCATCCTTGGACGTGAGCATTAAAAGCCAGTCTCAGCTTCATCAGTTGTAACAAAGGTACCACTCTGTGGGGGATGTTGATGATGGGGGAGACTGCATGTGTGGGGGAGGCGGTGTATGGTAACATTGTACCTGCCTCTCAATTTTGCTGTGAACCTAAAACTTCTCAAAAAAAAATAAAGTTCAGTAAAAAATTTTAAAATAAATATTTTTAAAAAGCCAGGCTCCCCACCCAATACACAACACATTTCCCAACACCCCTTAGGGCGACAGAACTTCCCCAGGTTGAAAACAGCTGATACAGATACCAGCATTCACTCTAGGAACCAATTTCCCTTTCCAGCTCTGGCCAGCTCTCATGTCACTTGCCTCAGGGGAAAACCCACAGACCTGTGGCCCCTCTGATGAGGAAGAATTCTTCTCACCTTAATAACCACAGAGAAGAATTTATTAAGATGAGAGAAAGGGACGAGTGATGGGGGAAAATCTCATTTGTCTGGGGAGCTCCTCTGTTTTGTGAGGCCCAGCGCAGGTCAGGAGAAGGCTCTAGCTTGCTGTCTTATGAGATCTCAACACACGCACACACAGACTGTCTAGCACTCGTGATGGGCCTCTCTGTTGCCACTAATCCAGTCCTAATTACACAATTATTTTATTATGCAGTCCTAATAAACAAAAGAAAGAGAGTCAGGCTTACGGCCTTTCTGGTAAGTTCCAGCTCTTGAGAGAGTCCCGGGAGGGAATACACTCATGTCACATAATTCTTTTCCCAAATGAGTGTTTTTTTTTCCTTCAGACCTGTGGTGGGTTTTGTTCATCCAGCCACACCACAATAGAACTGTTGGATAATTAAAGTTTGAAGGTCCCCACAGGTGTCTTGCCCAGCAGGATGGTCCAAACTGTCTTTCCAGAATCTTTCTCTTTCCCTCTCTGCTCCTTCTTTGGAAAAAATAAGGGGGCAGTGGCAGGAATGGCTTAGAGTTTCATAAGTGGCTGATTCCAATGTGGGAGTTGGTTTCCCCCAGAAAGCAAAGGTCTCTGATGAGAACACAAGATTGAATTTCACTGCCATAGAGTCAGCTCTGACCAAGATGGATGGAGGTTGTGATGTGGATTAAGGCTGCCCCAGGTAGAGAAGCCCAGGGTGACTTTGCCTGCATGCCGATCTATATGACGTGGTGGATTTTTATGGTATGCATTAGGGCTGCCCCAGGGAGAGAAGCCCAGGGCATCCTCACCTACATGCCGATCTATATGACCAGATTCGTATCTAAAGTTATACGACTGCACAATAACCAGACCCCATCTGCACTGAAATCATTTAATGACTTTTTACATCACCTTTTCTTTTTCTAGTAAAAATAAGTCACGTACCCGTGCCTTATAAATTTAGCCCTAACCCTCAACTCAGGGCAGCAGCTCTTCACTGCCCATGGGTCCTGTCCCCATGCCTGCAGCTCTTCACTGCCCATGGGTCCTGTCCCCATGCAGCAGCTCTTTACTGCCCATGGGTCCTGTCCCAATGCTATTCCATACTATTCTCTAAATACAAGAGCACTACTGCCAGACCTTGAGAGTCCAAGAAATCTTTCTTTCGACTCTTTGGCTCGCCGTTCCCGCATCAGTTCCATCACAAGGGAAGTTGGGGGGGGCGGGTGCAGAAGAGCAGGGGGAAGGGTGCAGTGCACAAAATGAAGGAGGGAATGCAGCAGCCTCCTGGTATTGCATCAACACAGAAACACACTGCGTCTTTCAGACTAGGGCAGGACTTCCTGAAATCACTTCACCAATGTCCTACCCTTGTCATTAAGTCCCTTTCTGCTCCACCAACTTCCTAACTTACAAAGCATTAACAACTCTCAGAAATCTGGCCCCAAGAAAATCCAGTAACTGATTCAACATGATTGCATTTGCCCCGCCAATTTGTAGAAGTGGTTCTCCAATTTCCATAGGAATGACTCAGAGTCCCAAGGATGTGGTTATAACAAATGGAAAAGGGGAGGGAAAATAAACTAACATTTATTAAACACCTGCTGTATGCCAGGTATATTGCTGGGCATTTTGTTCTCTTCTCATTTGATCCTCAAAATATACTGTTATTCCCATTTGATCAACTAGAAAAGTGATCATCAAATAAATTTAGTTTTCCAAAAATCACTTCGCCAGGAAGTGATGGAGCCTGAATTTGAACCTATGTTTATTCATCTCTAAAGTTCTTACTCATCCCAGCAAACTACCCATTTTCTCAATAGCATGGCCGACATCAAGTAAATTTTACAAACAGAACTCGGGGTGAATTCATGAGGCCATAAAAAGAAGCTGAGACATCTGAATCAAGGCATCTAGGCATAGATCACCAAATATTTTCAAGGCTGAACCAACCCATATAAGTTAACTTCGGGCAGTCAAGGCCAACATTTATGGCTAAACTGTAAAATCCTGGAGCCAGAATCCATCCATTTCTACATTCCTTCATTTATCCTTGTACTTCCTTCCAAGGCGAGGGCAATCTCATCTCCCAATGCAGAAAACCCTCTTAGTTTAACTGTGATCATTATGACTGCTGTTCCCAAGTATTTTCAGGCCCTGGGAGTCCTGCAGTTTTCAGCACCCATTGAAGCTGGGTAGTGCCTCATCACCTCCTTTGGCTAATGAAAAGTGAGCAGAAGTGATATATATCACTTCCACATGGAAGCTGTAAGATCCAGTGTGTGAACCACCACGTTCTCTTTTTCCTGCCTTGGCAACTGTGGAAGCGTGAGGCAGAGCCCTAGGCAACCTCAGTCCCTGAGTGAGGCTGACATAAAGCCAAGGGCACCGGGTGCACATGCAGCCTAAGTGAGGAATACAGCTTTGTGGTGTCAAGTCACTGAGATTGGCGGGGGTACTGTTTGTCATCACAGGATAACCTAGCTCATGCTGACTAATACAGGAATGAAGCCCTCTCATAATTAACAATGTTACTTTAATCCTTTCCTTCAGGCGCTGTGCATGCGTCACACCATCTTCAACAAATGGCTACAAAAGTGCCCTATGCAAAGGCTGTGCATATCATCCTCAATGATGTAATTCATCTTAAAATGCCTCCTCCCAACTCTCCCCAAATTGAGCTCTACTCTAATCTAATCCAATCTAGTTCCACAGAGAGCCAGACCATGACCTCTATTGCTGAAAAAGACTCTCCCCTCCCCAGCCCGCCCCAGATCTGACTTGGGAAGTAAGGGAAAACAAACCTGGATGGGTCTCATGCCTTTTTAATGTGTCAGCATGAAGCAAACAAGCCAACCTTTGGATTAAGAAAATGATTTTTTAAAAACCTCAACCTTTCCCTACTGATAAAAATCAAACATCAACGAGTCCCCGGTGGGCGAGAGCTTCGCATCAACAAATGTGGGAGCAGGAATTCATAAAACAGAAGAAGTGAAAGCACAACAAACACAATTAAAAATCCAGCCGCGCTCAGAGAGGGACTTTCCATTTACTGTCTCATAAAAAGAGCCTCGTCCTCAGAGGCAAACAAAAGAAAATCAGTTTCTTAATTTTTATTGGCAGATGTGGGACAGAGGCCAAGTGAACCTGGGCTGTGCCCAAGAGCGTATCTGGGGACAAGTCACCAGCTCTGTTCCTGGACCAGCTCCTCTGGTCCCTCCCATCTCTGCCTCCTCCAACTTCCAGACAGACTTTGCCACTGTGATTTCTGAGGCACGCAGGGTCCCGCAGGCTGCCCAACAAGGCATGCCCTCCTCACTCCTCTGCCCCTCTCCCTGAATCATTTCCCAAAAGAGAAGCTTTTTCTCTGGCTTCAAATCCCTCCCAGCCTCTTACAGGAACCAAAGGCGCTGTGCATGCTGCATAGACTTCATAGCTGGGAGGTATCGCTTGGTGATTGAAAATGATGCTGCTGATCAACCAGCCTGACAACACACATTTAAGGAAAGAGGAGGCAGGATGGCGCTCTGAACACTTGGCTTCCCTTATCTCAGTTAATCATCACAATAACCCTGGGGGTAGATCCTGTTATCCCAGTAATGCAGGCGAGAAAATTGAAGCTCAAGCTTTCATAATTTGCTCAAGGTCACACAGTTAATAAGTGGTAGACAGACTCATGTCTGCCTGACTTCAAAGTTTGGGCTCATTTCACTGCACCATGCTGCCTAAGCCTCCAGCATTGTTTTTCTGACATTGAAACGAGTTAGAGTGGGTCAATGGTGGTCTCCTCCCCACCCCTATCTTTAGTCCCACGAGACTCATTTGTAAGAGAACTGGCTTCATTCAGGAGTGAAGCTCATGACATCTCCAGCGAACTTTAGACCCACAGTCTGTGCACCAGGTTGTAGCTGGAAGGGGCAACTCTTATGAAGGAGTTCATGGGCAGAAGAATGGCAGGCAGCAAGGGGCCTGAGAATGGAAAAAATATGGAGCTAGAGGGGAGGCAAATGGCATCAGCTTCTCCAAAGACACTTTATAGAGACAGCATTTCAGAACATTCCAGGCATAAACAGGAAGCAAGTAATTACCTTCCGATTGCATATATAAGACAACTGGAGTACAAAATGCTGGTGTTTTTGTCCAAGGTCCCCTAAAAAAATTATAGTTAAGTCTAGACATTTTGAAATTCAGCTTTAGCCATTGAACTGTCACTAGTCAGTGTTACCACCAAATAGAAGCATTTATCTCCTCTAAAGAATGATCCATAGCTTTTCCCCCAACCTCTTGGGGACTTTGGCAAATGGAAGGAAACACCGCATGCAGTGAAGCACACTGTGCTAGGTGCTGCCATGTTGAATCAGTGATGTCCCCACGCCCTTCAGCCACTCACTCATGTCACTTTTCTCACTAACAGAATTATATTGCATAATTTCCATACTTTAATTTTAACACTATGACCAAGAGAATGAGAGCCCAAAGTCCTGCGGGCTAAGCCCAATGCCTCTGTTATGACCTAGTTCATGAGTGGGAAACTCAATATCTAGAAACTCACTGGTTGACCTGTAGGTGGTTCCAATGTGAGGTTCTTTAAATTAAAGTGAGTCATGACTAGTGAGAAGAAATAGACACAACTGATACACAGTAGAAGAAAATTCTTTTCAGGAGAAACTTGGAGCCTTATAGGCACTGGTTTATAGGAGGGTTCCCAATTAGAAAAGATTCCCACAGTTGCCTGGGGCTCACACACTGCTTTCCAGGCAACAGCTTATCCAAGGTATGTCTGGAGGAAACCCTTTTCATGGTCTTTCCAAGGACATGTGTGCCATGGCATATTACCACCTGCAGAAAACGCAGCTTCTTTCTCCAGAGTGACCGCCTTAAATACTCAAACAAAACACGACAATAATAGTTACTGCCTACGGAGCACTTGCTGACTGCCAGGCATTGTCTGGCTTTGTGTACATATGACCTCATTCAATACTCACAGTAGCTCAGTGAAGTGGGTCCTGTAACTACAGCCAGAGTAGTTAAGTGGTCTGCCCAAGGTCACACAGCTAGTGACAGCACTGTGATGCTAGCTGGAGCTGTAGGACTTTAGAATCTGTATTCTTAATCACGGCCCTGCCTGCCTTATGGTACAGAATCACATGGCCTCAAATCAGTGAGGTCTAGAAGGAAAACCCTTCTGAACTACAACACCCCTAAACCTCACATGCTGAACTGAGGCCTGAATTTATAGTCAGAGAGAAACCATGAAAGTCCAGTGGCTTCTTCCAGGCCCTTCTGAGGTTGTAAACTCATTCCCAAACCCTGAGAGGCCCGAGTGTTCACACCCAGCTCTCCTTGGCCTGGGCACAGAGCCCCACCTTATGTCAGACAAAAAGATATTTTTCCCTTTATTAGAAAATGCTCACTGGGAAGGTATGAGGCCTCGTAGGAGCTCCAAGTAGGTATGACAATGAGAGTCACAGACCACAGAGCCTTTAGAACAGAGGAATCCATGTGGATGTTAACTAGACTCACTGTGGTGATCATTTCACGATGTATACAAACACCGAACCATTGTCTTGTACACCCGAAACTAATATAATGTTCTATGTCAATTATACCTCAATTTAAAAAAAAAGAATGGTGGATCCCATGATTTGTTGCATTATAATCCATACTCTAGCAGCAGTGGAAACCCCTCAGATCAGTATGACACATTATTGCTCACAAGGCACTGTCCTATCTATGAAGTCACTTAATCACTCACTGAGATAGTCAAGATGGGGACCACATTCCCCATTTCACAGATGAGGAAACTGAGGCTCAGAGTTGTCAACGTGATCTACCACACAGTCAGGGGAAAGCTGTGACTCGATCCTGGCTCTCTTCTCTTGGCTCTTCTGACTCCTGACCCAGTGTTCTTTGGAGCTCATATCAAACTTACTTCTGGAAAAACATAGGATAGCCATGGATCTCAATTCTCCACTGGGAGTGAGATCCAAAATGGCATTTCCAGGAGCTGTGAGGACTCCCCACAGAACGGATCTTTGTGGAAGTTGTTTGGAGAGTTCATCAGTTTGGCTGGGAATCCCTTGCCCAGGATTAGAAACTCGCAAGGAGCACTTATAAACAGCAGGGTGAATGCACATGAAAGAGGCGCATACCACACCCAGATGAAGGAAAGCGTGCCTCGGAAAAGGCAGTGCAAGGCCAGAGTCAGCCCCGTGAGTGTCCAGCAGAACTATCCCACAGGATGCAGATTCTTGTGATTGTCCCTGGAAGAGACAACAGAGCTGTCAAGACAGGCCAGGTGTCTCTGGTCTCCAGACGAGGAACCAGGCTCTCTGTTGGTGCCCAGAGTTCAACAGGCCCTGAGCATACATCTGCTGAGGGTTGTGCATGCCCTGAACCATGAACCCTCTCACTGTGGGACCTCAGGCCCTGCCTTTGCAGAGTCGCCCAACTGTTGCAGGTGCCTCCTGGCCTTTCTGTGGCCTCTTGCCTACTGTTCACCGGACCAGGCCTCGGCACCTGCCCACCTTGGTTGGCACATCCCCTAGGCCCAGCTATCCATCAAGGCACAGTGCTCCGTCCAACAGTGCTGTATATCTAGGTCTCAGGGTCCCATGACAGGAGCCTTCCACCCTGAATCCAAGGCAAGGATATCTCCAGGGACAAGTCACCATGTGGTCCTGTGACATTTTACTTTGGAACTTAGTGATGCCATTAGCCTGTATTATGACTTTCATCAGAAACACTGTGTCCTTAGAAAACTATGAGGAAGTCACATCAATATTTGACCCCTCCATTTGAACCTGTCCTGTTGTTAGATTGTCCCGGAGTCAACACTGATCCATCTCCTTGCTCACCCCAACTCAAGCTTCTCAGCTGCTCCAGAAGCCTCTAGATCATGTCTCTGAAGGTCAAGGACTCTATCCTGTATATCTCTGTATTTCTTTGAGGCCCTAGCAAAACACCTTCAATACAGCAGGAAATTAGAAAACACGTGTTGTCCAAGCACCACCTCAGACATCAGTAAGCATTGCCTCCCCAAGAGTATGAATTTCCTGGAGCTGCTGTGACAACATACCACAAACTGGGTGGCTGAAGACAACAGAAATTTACTCTCTGATAGATCTGGAGATCAAGGGGTCAACATGGCCATGCTTCCTCCGAGACTGGGTAGAATTCCTCCTTGCCTCTTCCCAGCTTCTGTCGGTGGCTGGCAGTCCTGGGCATTCCTTGGCTTGTAGAAGCATCACGCTTCTGTTATCACATGGCATTCTCCTCTGGTCACACGGCCTACTCCTCTCTGCGAGTGTCTGTCTCTGTGTCTTTTCTCCTTTTAAAAGGCCACTAGTCAAATTGGAATAAGGGCCACCCTCCTCCGGTATCACCTCATCATAACATACATCTTAATTACACCTGCAAAGACTCTATTTAAGGTACCAGGGGTTACAACTTCAACATATCTTTTTGCAGGACACAATTCAGCCCACAGCACCAAGTCTCCCATCTGTCTCACTCTCAGCACAGGGTCTGAATGGCAATCGCAGGCATAAGGGATGAAACAGTGTCATAAGGATGGTGATAAAATTGGAGAAACCTCAGGCTCTGGGGTGAGTTGGGAATGCACTCAACAGGCATTTAACCTTCCAGGGGCTGCCTCCAAGATTTGTAGCACTAAGCCTCTTCCAGAATCCTCAAAAGTGACCTACATTTTAGTTCTTGATTCATGGACACCTTCCAAACCGGTCCTTCCCACCCATGTGCTCACCACATGTGCCAGGCCCCGAGCTAGGTACTAGAAAGAGAGAAGAAGAAGGCACGCCCCGACTCATGAGAGGCCCCCAGGTCTACAGGCAGGACACACAATAAACCCAGAGAGAGGGCACATGTGATGAGGACCACATTACAGGTGCACCCAGGACAGCAGGAGGCACACGGGAGACACTGAGCCAGGGCAGGAGAGAGACGAAGGCAGCTGGGAGGGATCCCCAGCCCAGCAAACACCCTGCACTTGACGCCCATCGCCCTTCATCCCTGAAAACAGTCCTTGCCCCACACCCCCGGGGGACTCACTTTCCGTCCTGCCCCACAGAGCCTATCTCCGCTGACACGGTGGCCATCACCTCCAAGGTACCTTAAACCTCGGCCACTGCCTCTTCTCCCCACACACCTGGGCGGCAGTTGGGCAAGGGCCACCGCAGCCCCTATTAATCTCTCGGCTCACTCATCCCTTTCACAGATGCGCCATAAAAATGATATAAGCATTTCATTCGAACAGCGCTGCAGCAGGAAGTGGGGAGGGCACAGAGGGTCAATTGATTTCCAGCATGTGACGGCATAAATATAACACCAAAATCAATAGAAATAACACCATATCAGCTCTGTGGTCTCTTCCCTTGTATGGCACGCTTCATACACTGTAGTACCTGCTCCTGTTTCCACACCTGCCCCCTAGCCTGCAGGGCCTCCACTGGCCAGGCCACCCACTCAGAGTGCCCTGCTTTCTAAGGGGCTCCTTTAGTCACACAGGTCAAGGCAATGATGTCACACGCATGCTCCCCACCAGACCCTCATAAACGTACCTGAAATCCCGTGTTCGCTCACTCAGATGTGCTCCTGAGCAAGAACACGTATGAACTCATGCACAAAGTAACACCAGTTTACTGCTCATTAAACAGGTGTGTAAGGAGACTTACTGGTCTGCATTTCTTTACAATTTCACCTTTTCTCCATCACCAGACAAAATATTTCCATGGGCAACGCATATAACACACTTATGGGTAATATATCAAAGATATTGAATACTCAAACCAAATACCCCCAAAAAAGGTGGGGAGGTGAATGGGGTGGGAGGAGATTCTAGTAGCAATGAGTTAGTCATGTGTTTTTCTAAAGACAGACACATGGACCACATTGGTATGAAGGAAAACATCCAGAGATCTAACCATTTAATCTGAAAACGTACATTATTCTTCAACTTTGTGACTTCCTGTAGCCACTTTTAAGGCATTATTCTTGTCCTGACTTCCAGATGAGGCAGTATTACTAAACTTACCCATTCATAAAGACTTCTCACTTTCATGGGACCTCCTCATCAAAAGCCTGTTTCTTCACAAATCCCTAAACCTCAGGTAAGGAATTAACCTTACCAAACCGTGCATCCTGATTTTCCCGGAACAGTCCTTATTTATACTTGCTGTTCCAGCTTAATGATTAATAGTGCCCCCTTTGGTCTGGGTGGTAAATGATATAGCCATCCTGATAACAAGTAGTAACTTAGGCCCCTGAGTGTGGGAGTGGAGGGTGGAGAAAAGATGGTCATGGATAGTATCAATTGCTGTTTGGGACTCCAGACACTAGGGGGCAGTGTCACAGGTGAGGCAGTGAATCATTCTGGCCAATACGCTTCCCTTCTAATTTTCTAAACTCCCTTTGAAGCATTGTTTGGGGGGCCTGGCATGGATCTTCAGAATATCCATATAGGACATTGTCCTTCTCGGGTAGTCAATAAATATCACTTGATGATGATGATGCAGCCATTGAGTTTCCATTCCCTTCTCCCTCTGTTCCCTTCTCCCTCCCCCCCAGACCCTTCCTCAGGGTACAGGTCAATCAATCTTAGGCCATCTTGATCCACTTGGAAAGCTTAACTGCCATGAAGCTAAACCACTTGTCCTCTGGCTCCAATCTCTTAGAGAAATTAGTGCCAATGGAAGTGTCAGTATCAATTTCATAATGTTATTGGATGAAGGCAAGCCTGGGCCAAGTCCCATATTCCTGACGGGCTATCAAAGTGATGAGGATTATGGGTAAGGAGACAGACAGCTCTGACAGGAAAGGCAATGACTCAAGATCAATTAGACTGACAAGACTATCTTTAAGCCATATCGCTTAATGCTGACACTGGTATGTTTCCCACAGAGATTTGGAATACTGGATACAGAGTTTTCCTGATGTCTCCAGGGGTAACTAGAGAGCCTAGAGGCTAGCAAAGCAGCCCTTGGCCTTACACCTCTCCCAAGAGGATGTGAACAAAGAGTTCTAATGAAAGAAGGATTTCACTCTTGTGATGGGAAGACTGAATATCTGGCCCTCTTTTTCCCTTTTCTTTTTCCTGCCTTCTAAAGAAAATGTCAAGATAAAATGTAGGCTATGTATTTAAATTTAATTCCTTTGCAGAGTCGAGGGAAGCCTTGGGATTATTAAAATGGAAATCAAGATCTTGTAAAGGTCACACCATCCTAGCAGGAGAGGAGATTTGTCATGGAAGGCAAGAGCGACAGACAGATGCCACCCGAGCTCTGAGTTCTAATCCAGGTTCTTACTGCAGCATCACTGAGAATACAACTGTGTGTAATCAGGAACCAGTCACGTTATTTCTTTGGGGTTTCAAATGCCTCACGTAAGGTTAACCAATAACTCTTGCTGCCCTGCAACACTGTGAGGAAATGAAATGCCAACAGTGCCAAGGGCAACAGAGGGATCAGAGGATTTTTTTTTAAGACCTGGCAAGGTGCGTAGAAATTGCTTTTCTTCTGTGCTTGATAAAAGACGCACAGAAGCAGCCCTGGAGCTGAGGGTGCAATGGATGGTGGGACCGAAGAGAGAGAAAAGCAAGTCTTATCTCCTGCTAAGAAGTGTACCACATGCAAGGAGCACAGAAGTGATGCTCAAACTACTTCTACGGCATGCCTAGACTATGTTAAATCCTCTAGCTTAACAGTTTATTCCCCCTAGTTCTCATGTGTTTACGTTCCCAGGGCAGCAGACATAATTTTGAGCCTGTGAGGTTACGGCTATTTAAGCAGAGTTGCTTTATTATTTCTAATTGCTTAACGATATTGTTTGTTAGCATCCTATTAAAAACCTCAAAGTGTTTCATAATGGACTTTAAAATTCGTCCTATTTTAAAGTGTCCATTTCAGAACATGTGTGTGTTTATGGCGTTAGCTAATGTCAATATTAATTGATCTTGACATTGACCTAAGTAAGCAGTTAGGCAAAGCAAAATGGTATATGGAAAAGATCAGTATGTAGCAAGCCTTAGCCGGATCATGTCAACGCTGGACGAGAGGTTGTTGTCAATATGATCTGGAACTGCTGACTTCTCAAACACACTCAGAACAGTGGCCTAATATGCAAATACATGAATCAGGGAATTCCTCCCAAGGTGCCTTTAAATAGCAGGCCCTTTAAAGGCCCAGTAGTGGGGCTGAGGGTATTTTAAGATCATTAACCAATTGAAAGAGACGTAGGGGGCAGAGAAACTTAAAGTGTTAGAAGTTCTTGCTAATCAAAGATGGTTCAGAATCAACGATTAAGCCTCTCTGGAATTGCTGGAGAAAGCTGTAGGGAAACATTTGACAGTAAACAAGTTTTGCTAGGCATACACATGGCCTTGTTCTCCTCGTGCTCATAGACCCAAATGTGATGTACTTTACATTCGATGATTAGGAAGCATATCTATTTGGAAAGCTTGAACAGGTTATCAACTATTTTCACATCATAGTGTCTTCGTGGAAAGTAGGAGGTCTTCATTATATAAACAACTTACCACCAGAATTATTACAAGGTGCAGTTAAGCACTATGAATATAAACAGGAGAAATTCTAAAGAGAAGTAAAGGAAGCATCAGTGTAATATTGGACTCTTTGCTCATTGTCCTTCCCTATCGTTAGCATGAAGTCAAATGTATGTGTGTCGCAGCCCACACAGGGAAAATGACTTTCCCAGGTGGGAGGAACTCAAGGGTCCCAAGTAAGTTGCTTCTCAAAGTCACCACATTGTAATCCTTAAGCGAATAAGTGGCATTTATTTAAAAATGGTTGACTTCTAATAAGCCCAGGTATCATTCCCATCTTGATGTGGGTTCACAGAGGGTCTATATGTGGAATGTTTTCAAATTCAGACATTACACATGTCTTTTCAAAGTTTTTCTAGGTAGATTGAGTGATCCATAGATGCTACATATATATGTGTGTGCATACATACACCCTCACATACAAACACACACACACACGCAATGAACTAGATGTTATTTATGGAGAATCCTCTATACTCAAGGCACTGAGCTTCTTTCCTGTACTTTCCCATTCAATCGAACTACTGTTGGATGAGTATCTACTATGGCCAAGAATTGTCAGAAAATTTATACATATTGCCTCATTTAACCCTTACAACCTTGCAATGATTATCTCTGTTTTATAGACAAAAAAATGGAGGCTCAGAACTATTTCATTAATCTGTCCATAGTCCCTCAGTGGATAAATGGTGAAGCTGGAATTCATATCCAAGACTATCTCAAACCAAGGCCAGTATTCACCCCACAACATCCTGTCTGCCACAAACCATAATTTTAAGAAAACCTAAACAACAATTTGAAGAGTGAGAGAGCATATTTGACATTTTCCTTGGGTCTGTTGCAGAATTTCCATCAAATTCACTCTCTAATTTTATTTAGGTATGTCCTGATTCATAAACATTTTAGGTTTGAGACTCAAAGCCTTTCATTATCTGATTATCTACCAACCACAACTCCTACTATCAATTGAGCACAAGTATTTTTGTTGTTGTTATTCCCCAAATACACAATCTAAATTTCCATCCCTGTCACACCGTGCTCCAGCCCAAGGACTCTGGCCTTGATGCCTCCAGCCCGACCATCAACTCTGTACTTCCCAGGAGCCAGCTCGATTCCCACCACTGCCTTAAAGCCTTTCCCTCCTCTTTCTCCCCATCTCACCCACTGATCCATTCCCTTTCTTCTCCCAATTTCTTGCAATACTTCCTAAGATCAAGGTTTCCCTGTCACTTCTCTTGTCGCACTCTCTTTCTCTGCAACCCAAGACTACGGCTCTAAAAAAAGGGAGGGGCAGGTTCTGACTCCATCTTTTTATTCCTTTTGACTGAGAAACGACAACAGCGCTCACCAGGATGACGAGAATGTCTAAGTCACAAGCATACTCCCGCTGTTCTGTTAACTACTACGACCTTGGTCAGGTCACTTAGCCTCTCTGAGTATTTGTTTCCTCATCTATAAAGTGGGGTTCATAATAAGAACAGCCGCATCAGGCTATTGTGAGGGTTAAATCAAATATTTATGTAAACCACTTGGCATGGTATAAGTGCTAGTTAATGTTAATAACAACACTAATAAAGTAAAAACAAAAAAGCCCACAAATGGCAGTCAGCTAACTCAAGAACTTGGCTGTTGATACTTTTAACCCCCACACTCATTAGGGGCTTGAGGACCTCTTATTCTAATATGGCCACTAATGGCAGCGTTTGTGTTTCTGGAAGTCTCCCCTTCTATGTTAGGAATTAGAATTAACCAGGGCTTCTCATCTCTGATCAAAGAAAAAGTACTTAATGATGCAAATAAGAAACAAGCTTTGTTAAGAGGACCTTAATTGACAGACTGGCTGACTCTCCTCAGCTTCCGTGGACTTTAGCCTGAATCTTCACCTTCCCAGGAAGTTAGCAGGGACTCTATAAATGATAAAGGGCAGTGCTGTGGGCATCCAGCTATGTGGGATGGGCATAGTCCCCTCATTTCCATACACAAATGGAAGTGCAGAGTAGCTGATGCAATAAATATTTGCAGGTGTGCATCCGAAATAGCTAAAAGAATAGGACAAGAGGCACACAGCCCTTGACACAGGGATCCCTCACCCCATATCATGTCCTGGAGAGAGGCTGGAGGAGAAATAAGCATGGGTGCCATCTCCTAACCTCCCAATGACATGGTGAAAATACAAGACTGTGGTTCAGAGGGGTGAGCACACACAGCTAGAAAGTGGAAGGGCCAATTTGAACCCACATCTGTTGGACTTAAAAGCCACTTCTCTGGTCTTTGCGCAGGCTTGCTACTGCTGTAACCCCAACATACTAAAGTCCATGGGCATCTTTTGAAAGGGCATCCAGATTTCTGCTGCCGGAGGCCTCAGGGACCACCACGTCCAAAGGCTGAGTCTCTCCTCCAGCCACGCATTGTACGGTACTGTAAGTTTCAACATAACTAATGCTGATTGTAATCACCAGGAATTAATAGATTTATTGTAATAGTGAGCTAATAATGGCTTATGCTGATAAATCAATGAGGAATGAGATGGGGAAGTGAAAAGTCTTTGGATAATGGGGCCAGGGGTGTGTCATAGGGAGGGGAGGACGGTCATGCCTCGCCTAATGATGGGGATAAGCTCTGAGAAATGTGTCATTAGGCAGTTTCATCATTGTGTGAGCATCATAGAGTGTCCTTACACAACCCTAGATGTTATAGCAAACTGCACACCTGGGCTATATGGTACCAATCTCATGGGACCATCGTTGCATATATTGTCCATCATCGAACGAAACATCGTTATGGGCATGACTGTATAAGTACAGAAAGTTGCCAGCAGATGTGACAACCAAGGTGTCACAGCAACAGAAGCACTCGCCCATGGAACAGCTTGTTAGAACCCAGGTATGTGACCAACAAGGAGCTGAAAATTAGAAATAGACTTTGGGCCCAAGGGGCATCAGCTGATAAGTATAGGGGTCTCATTAGCTGTGTGACTTTAGATAAGTTGCTTAACTTCTCTGAGCTCTGGCTTCCTCATCAGTAAAACTAAGTTATAAGCCTCCCTCCTAAGACTGCCCCTTCATCAAATTCAAGTAACCTTTATTAAGCCCCTACTCTGTGCCAGGCGCGATTCTAGGGACTGGGGATACCAGAGAGAACAGAACAAAGCCCCTGTCTTGTGGAGTTAACATTCCAGGGGGAGGCAACAGACTGTGGATAAGTAAACTAAGAAATATATGTCAGGTAGTAACAAGAGCCATAAAAAGACACACAGCCGTGTAAGGCGGACAGAGAGTGACAAGCTGCTTGTATATATAGGGCGATCACGAGGGTTATAGGACCCGCTGAGTTCAAAGGGCCTGGCACATGGGCACGGCACGAGGTAGACGAGGCAGGAGACCTCAGACCTGGTGATCAGTGGGAGTGTTGAGCTGTGGGGGCTTAAACAGCTTCCTGGGACTGACACTCAAGGTCCTTGTAACAGGTACCTTTCAGGAACAGTCCCTGAAACCCCCCAACCCCAGTTCACCCTGAGTTCCAACTACGGATCTGACCCCCCACACACAGCAAGGCCATAAGGCATTCCCGTTAAAGGTAAGGGCTATGCTGGCAGACTCTCCAAGCTCCAATCCAGGCTCTTAGGACCTCAGCTGGGCAAACAATTGGTCCTCTCCTGGGCCTCAGTTTCTCCATCCGAATAATGGGAAAAATAATAGGACCTATCTTACAAGATTCTAAGATTGTTGTGAGGTTTAAATGAAGAAATGCCTGGAAAACCCTTAGCACAGTGCCTAGCACACAGGAGGGGCTAAATAAATGTTAGCAGTTATTAATAGAGTTATTAAGCTTGGATGTGTGTATGAATGCCTTGTGAAGACGAAATGCTGTGGTTAACGTTGGAATGGCTAAGAGCTGGGATTTCATGTCATTCGGCAATTCCCCACGAGGTCTCTTCCTTGAGATTGGGCGCTGACTGTTTAATTGGACAGTACAGGAAGTTGATGGAAGAAAGGGGAGATGCCAAGGCAGATGGAATGCGCCATGCTGTGCGTCGGAGGGGGAAACAACGGCTGAGAATTCAATGCGTGGTGATATCACGGGCCCCGCCCCCATGCCTCATGGAACACCAGTTCTATATAAGCCTGAGGCCCTCTGGGCAAAAAGAAATGGGAATAATAAAACCTGCCTCATTTGTTTGTACCGCCAGTTAGGCAGTCAGTCAATTCAAAAAATATATTGAATGCCTGTTGTGAGCAAAGCATTAAATAATAACGTGAAAAGCTACCATTTGTTGAAAACTTAATTTAAGCCAGGTGTGACATTCTATATATCCTACTGACCCAGCTCACAGACTCTTCCTCTGTGAATGCTGGTCTGAGGGCCACGCCATATTCACCCACCTGCTACCCCAGCCAGAAGGGACCCTCCTTCCTTGGCCTCCAATGCCACCTCCAAGCATGGTGCACTGTCCACTTTTTCCCGCAGCTAGTTATAGAGCCTTAGGTACGCGACCTTTGCAGGTCCCTCCAGACCAGGAACATGCTAGAGTCATGTCGATATCCTGCAAAATCAGCAGTACATCCAGTATGGTTAGAATGAATGAATGAATGATTGAATGAATGAATGAAGACTGCCAAATAGCATGGCATCTCATATTTCAGGTCTAGAGTTTCTGCAAAGTCACTGGTAGCTGATATCATGGTGGAAACTCCAAGGATCAAGCCAGAATACTCCTGGGGTTCTGCCTCCTCCCAGGTCAGTAGAATACACAGAGGTGCCCCCAGCTTCAGAAAACATAGCAGTGTTTACTACATTCCAGGCATTGTGCTCTTTGCATGCATTTTTTTTGTGCATCCCCACTGGATTCTCACAATTCTATGATGTAAGTACCATTAATATCACCGTTTTGCAGATGAGGAAACTGAGGCTCAGAGAAATGTAGCCCCTCGCCCAACATCAAAGAGGTGGAAATTAACAGAGCTAGGATTTTAACACTTATGTGTCTAGCCTCAGAGCCCAAATGTTCTTTGGGCTTTACAAAGCCACGAGGTGGCAGAGGGTGGGGGAGGCGATATGTCTTGCCTGAGGGAGTGGTGCATCCTGTGAGCTTAGTCGCTGGCTGTAAATGCCAATCCCAGCCCCCACGTAAAGCTCCAGGGCCTATGAATTCAGAGCTCTTTGCCAACATCCTTTTCAGCCCTCCCCATCTCTCTATAGGAAAGAGATTAGAGGAGATCTGTGCCACTTAAAGAATTAAAGCAGGAGGAGTAGGCAGATGGAGACATGTGGCGTCCTAGTGACCACATCCAACTGATGCCACTGGAGAATCAGTGGCAGTTCTGGGAGAGAAACCATTTCCCAATCTGGGGACTGGGCTCCAGCTCAGATTCTCATAATGCAATTTTATAAGAACAACCAAATAACATATTTCCTGGAAATATAAGATATATTAAACCAATGACCCTTGCAGACATCATCGTCATCAGCACTATCATCTTCATCATCACGGCGTCTCCTTATATTGGCGCAGCCCCTTATGATCCCAAGCACTTTCACATTCACCGGCTCATTCGCTTCCCTCTCCCAAGCACCCTCTGACGTTGATAAGGCGGGTCACGACCTGCCCTTCCAACCAGTGACAAAACTAAGACCCAGCGAATTGCCCAAGATGGCTCAATCAACCAGCCAATAGGAGAACCCAAGGTTTTCAACTTCACCCCCCCCATGCTGTGGTCACATCCCACTTTGATTCCATGCTGCTAACACCTAGGATGGGGAGTGAGGCATTAAATGAGGCAGTCATCAATTTTGCTAAATCCAACGTCAACGTTTTCCCCTCCTAGCAGCTGGAACGGACTCCGCATTCAGGTTGCCTTGATAAGGAAGGGAGGACAGGATTGAAAGGGGCTCCCAGCTTATCTCCCCATCATCACTGAAATGAGCCAACCAAACTACGAGAAGCCTGCAACTGGCAAAAAAAAAAAAAAAAAAAAAAGCGCCCCAGGGCAGAATGGTGTTGAATGTAGGTTAAGGCATGGCTTGCGGTCAAACTGGAGTGAAAGTAGGCAGGCGAGACAATAAAGGACAGTGGCAGCCCCCGGATTCCATCGCTGAATATTTCCTAGAGCTCTCACCTGAACAAATCAGTAAAGACAAGCTGGGGAGGCACTGGGAGCACAGACTCTTTCCATATATATGTATTTTTAATGTGGAATCTCGATCATATGGTAGAGAGTTGAAGAAATATGTGTATAAAATGGAAATAGAGCAAAATTTATGTCTTTTTATAGCCAATGATTCATACAGAGTGATCGCTCTTAAATATTAATAATAAGTAAATTTTTAGGGCATAAGGATGGAGATGAAGCAAGACGACAAAATTTCTCTACTTTTTTTTAATTCATGGTCCAAATTTAGAAAAATAAATACAGTCAACATTCTACCTACAGTTGGCAAGACTTGTAGAGTTTATCATCTGCCTCAGGGCCTTGGTTCCTCTTGGGAATAAATACACTGCTTCACCTTGACAATGAGATCATAATTTGGAGCTGGGAAGAAACTTGCTTCAGAAATTAGAATAATTTCACACAAATTTCAAATATGACAAAGAGACAGCGCTTTCAGAAAAACGTGCCCCTCACCTGAACCTCCGCGTCTCCTCACGGTTAGAAAACTTCTAATTACGAGAGTGTGGGGCAATATGCCTTCTGCCCCTCTTCTGGTGTCTTCCCATCGTGATGCATCAGTAGAGGGCAGACAGTGCTCTCTCTCTGGCTGACAGGCTTAGGGTGGGGACAAAGTCTCTCCCGATTACCACCTTCCCTTGAGCGATGACCACTTTCCTGCGGTACCAGGAGCAGAAAGAAATGTGTCCTGGCCAAGGGTGGTTATTTGAGTTCCTGGGCCAGCCTCGGAAGGTGATTTCTAGAAACCCTCAAGGGAAGGTGAAGGTGGTTCTAGCCTGCTGTCCACTACAACCTCAGGAGAGCACCTGGGAAGGAGGGCCCGTCCTCTTAGTGCTGAGCTCTGCCCCTCGGGGCTGCAAGATGCTGAGGCAACTCTGACTCCCACCTCCCAGTGAGCCAAGGCTGCGCCCACGCTCGCTCACATGACAGCTTTGAGCTCCTGCCCAGCCCTTTCTCAAGCCCACTCAAACTTACTCCCAACATCTCTCTGGGAGAGGATTGCCCTCTTCCTCTGACTCTGACGACGTGCTGGGAGAAGCCTGAGGCCAGCATGGGGCTGACACACCACTGACACAGCAAATCACCTGCAATGCATAAGGTAGGGCCAGGGACAAACAGCCGAGCAGATGCTCGGACCCCAGAAGCCACAGGGCAACAAAGCTCCCTCTCCCTGGGCAAGATCTCACACACTGCCTGAGCCCCTCCCTCTCCCTGGCAAGTGGAAGCCGAGTGCAGATGGCAGAGGGCACAGCCCAGGGCCCCGGACTCTGACAGGGTCAGGAGCAGGTCTGCAGGAACTCAGGTGGCTTTGGGCAAAGGGGAAGCTTGATGTCCTGCATAGCAGGGAAGCACAAGGAGGCTGACATCAGATAGACCTTGGGTTCAAATCACAGTGTCTCCATTTCCTAGCAGAGTGGCCTTGAGGAGGTCACTACACTTCTCCCAGTTTCTTCATCTATAAAATGGTAATGGTAAGACCATCAAACCCACAGGGTTGTTGTCAGGGTTAAATAAACTAATAAATGGAAAGTGTTTGGCATTCATTAGGTTACTATCTAAGTGGGACTGAATAGCTTTCTTCTAAAGATCAAAGGTTAGTCAACATCTTAGGTCAAACAGGGGAAGTTCTGTCTTCGAGCCTCTAGTCTTTCTTGCATGACTCCTAGTATTGCCATTTTCTACCTCTCTTCCCCAAACTCTGCCTCCAAGCAAGACTGGTGCTACCTTTCCCTCCACCATGGCCCAGTGCTCACTCCTACAAAAAGGGTTTACCAGCTAACCCAACAGGAGGCCTCCTGTGCATTCAGACACAACAATCACCAACTGCTCTACCCTCCCCTCTGACCTGAGCAAACCCACATGGCTGGGAAAGTGAAGTGGGGTCAAGTTCAGGAGAGCCACTCAAGAACCATGTGTCAGATTCTGGAACTCTCCATGCCATCTCACTCACAATGACAATAAGCAGAGGGTCTAGTTGTCAATGAAGTGTCCCCTCCGTTCTCCTCTGAGCCAGTACAGAGAAATGTGGGACTCTGGCTTCTTCCCAGCAGCTCAGACATCTGTCATGAGCAGCAAGCTAATTGCTAATCCACAAGAGTCACGGCAAGCCCAGAGAAGGGGCGGGCCCTTTAGTTCACCCACACACAGCCCCCTATCTGAGGCCTCTTAGAGCTCTCCTGGAAAAAATAAAATATTCCAGCAGCGATGGGTCAGGGGGCAGGAGAGGGGCCCCTGCCACTCCAAGAATTTGACGAGCGCCTGATACCAGCAGCATAAATAAGCCCTTCAATAAATTAGAAAGCTATTCATTTGAATGGATTCCGCTGTCCCTTTGGTGCCAGTTAATCTGTAATTCAGATAGATCAGGGATGGCTCTGCTGGGAGACAAGAGTCCAGAATATAAAGTGATTTTGTCCACGAGAGCCAGATTTCATTTGGTAAGCAGCACACACGTGCTGGGTGTTCACTGCATTGTCGCTCCTCTCTATCACCCATAAACCCCGAGTGACAGGCACAAACCTGGGAAAGACCCATGTAACCGTGGCCCATGCACATCCCATGTCTGCTCGTGCCTCCCCTTCCATGCTGTGCATAGATGTACGGCCTGGGAGAGCACCCCAACGCACCTCAAGCAACACAGGCAAATGAACACGCCAGCAGGTTCCTCACCCATTTTCCAGAACACCCGCTATGTCTGCAGAGAGAGCTGCCTTCGCGCTGAACTACAGCGGAGGGAGGAGGGGATACCAGGTGCTATATGCTGAACTGCGCCCCCTCAAAATTCGTATGTTGAAGTCCTACCCCCCAGTACCCCAGAATGTGACTGTATTTGGAGATAAGGTCTTGAAAGACCTCTGGGACTGTGAGGAAGTAAGTTTCTGTCATTTAAGCCCCCTGGACTGTGGTACTTTGTCATGGCAGCTCAAGCCAACTAGGCCAGGAGGGAGCTGGTGCACACGGTGTCACTCGGCCACCACAAAGGGCGGCCAGCCTCTGTCAGTAAATGCTGGTCAACCTCTGCACAGGGCCACCTGGCTACAGGACCCTTCTGGTCTTCGAGGGTGTGACGACCAAAGGCCACACTGGATGTTAAAAGGTTTGCCAACTAGACTGGACTATCACGGGTTACCTGTGGCTGCTTCTAGACCACAAGGGCACAAGTGAGCCCAGCTCAGCAGCAAGGTCCAAGCATTCCCGGCGTGTCCAAAGCCCGAGGACAAATGACAATCATGCCAGCAATAAAATGACCACCATTTTTGAAACGTTCGACGTGCCAGGCCTGTGCGAAGCACTTTCAATCCATTATCCCGCTGTATGCTCCCAACAATCTTATGTACAGAAGGGAAGTCCAACTACTGTCCCCACTTGAGCATTGAGGAAACTGAAGTTCAGCGAGATGGCAGGGAATTGTGTGAGTGACGAGCTGGCCCACAAGCCCCTGACTTAATCACTACGATCATTTGGGTTCCAATCGGTGGCACAAATATTGACTGCCTTTGTGTTCTTTTCTAGGCCCCATGCCGGGAGGTGCTGGCAAATGTCTGGTCCTTCCGGCCAGGGATCTGCTTAGTTCCCATCAGGTTCAGGGTGTGGCCTTCCGTGTCCCTGCTGCTGTGCGGACAGCAGAAATTTCAGGTCTCTGATGTGTCCTCCCAAGCAGGGCATGAAGGAAGAGACCCAGCCTGAGCATCAGAGACCCTGGGTCTTGTCCCAGGCCTGCCCAGCTGCTGACCACGGATGCTCTCAGCCTCAGTTTCCTCATTGGAAAGGTGGGGACTGTCCTGGCCACCTCCCAGGGTTATCGTGAGGCCTCATGAGATGATAAAATGAGGAAGAGCACCTGCTGGGTCATGTAACAAATACGGATGGAGCGCCTGCCAGCCCCAGGGCCCTGGGAACATAGAAACCCAAGTTCCTGCCTCCACTGAGCTTGAATTCCAGGAGGGGAGATGGACGATAAAGAGAAAAGAGTAAATCTAGAACATAGCATTAGGAAGTTCTAAGTGCTATGGAGAAACATGAAGCAGGGTAAGGGGCTGGGTGTGATGGAGGAGGGGTGGTCAGGAAGCCTCCCTGGGGAGGTGACCCTGGATGCAGGGAGAGAGGGAGCCATGAGATCGTCAGGGAGAAGCACATTCTACGCAGAGGAACCGCACGTACAAAGTCCCCAAGAACACAGCATGCTCAGCGTGGTCAGGAAGAGCACAGAGGTTGGTGGGGCTGGTGGCAAATGACTGGTGGGAAGAGAAGGGGGAGATGAGGGCAGAGAGGCAGCCTCCATCCAGGCCACACACGACCATGTGGTCCATGGGGAGAGCATGCACCTTGCCCTGCATGTAAGGGGAGGCCATCGGGGGTTGAGCACTGGGGAACAGCCTGATCGAAGGTCCTTTCCACAGCCTCGCCTGGGCTGCTGTGTGCACAAGGACTGTAGGGAGGAGGAGAAGTGGAAACAAGGAGCCCATTCAAAGGCCGTCTGATGGTCCCAGAAAGAAAAGATGGCTCACAGCCCAACTGGAAGAACTTACTTTTGCTCAGGACAATTTGCCTTTAGCCGTGGATATCCTCTTCATATTTATTCTCAATATATTCCAGAATTTCAAAGTGCGTGATTTTTGCTCCTTCATATCAGACAAGAGTTTGCAATGCTCTTCTTCCCTTTTCTCTCTCTTATTGTTTATTTTTTAATATTGAAAAGCATCTTCATTAAGAGGAAAAAAGGAGTTGTTTTTAATTTGCTCATTCATTTCCATTTTCTCATGTACCTTTATTGATTTTTATGTTGAAATATTTCTTTTACTATTTCAAAAACAGACCCCTTGTTTAGCAGCTTTCGAACCTAGCATTGGGTAATGACTTGCTTGCCAAGAACGTGAGCTGCCCCCTCCCCTCCACTAATAAAAAATCAATAAGTCATTAGAGATGCCTTTAATAAAAATTAAATAAAGGAATAAATTTAACTTTTACCTGACCATGAAATTTGTACTTGCAACAGTAAAATGGCACGGTCAAGTCTGAATGCTTAACAACCAAACTGGGCTCCAAGAACAGAGTCCCACCATGGCCTCCACCACTGACCAACCCCCTTCTTGACCCCCAGTGGTCAAAAGGAACACAGAATGTTCATGCCTCCCTCCCCAAAATGTGGGAGGGTCAGCCTGTAGGTGCTAGGAGCATCTTGAATGCCGTGCATTCAATGCCCAAAACAGGTCCAAACAAGTTGATCTGAACTAAGAGAAGCAGCCCGGAGCAGGGCACAGCCCAAACTCGCGGGGGCGTGCCTGGCTGGAGAAGACAGGGGCCCCTGACTCCCACTGCCCCACTGGGTCAACGCCCACAAGACCCATCCTCGCTTCCTGCTTCTTCAGCTGGGGCCTGGCAAGGGGACAAATCCAGGCCAAGCAGACGTCAGACAAGCTGGCCTGCTTCCAGGGCTTCAAGGCCGCACACCAAACCTCCTTTTTGGAGTTAGCTGGGGTGCAGGAGAGCTCCATGGGGAAGACCACAGGCTGTGGGGACACTTGCAGCTGGGTTTGAGATTCAGCTCTGCCCCTTCCTCACTGTGTGACCTCTGTTTCCTTTCTGAGCCTCGGATCCCTCATTAGGAAAATGGGGGGGATAATAGCACCTTCATAGAGGTGTCTTGTAAGGATGAAAGTGGTTTGCATTGCAAATATCCGACATTTAATAACAATTTCTGATATTGACCAGTAGTTGCCTGCCCCTTACCCTTTATTTTTAGCTGGGCAAATGTCTTTCCAACATAAAGACTACATTTCCCAGCTCCCCCTGCAGCTAGGTATGCCCATGTGACTCTAACTTGGCCAATGGGCTGACAACTTCTAGGAAGTCTCCTTAAGAAGAATGAAATAGGACTATCATCTACCCTTCCTCCCTCTTGACCCTGAAATGCTGACGTGATGGCTGGAGCCCTAGCCACCAACTTAGCCCATGAAGCAACATGGTAAAGAAAGTGGAGCAGCAAGAGAGAAGGACCCTGAGGATCACAGAACTAAAATAAAAACCTTGGACTGCCTCTCTCCAATCTTCTTTTTCACAAGAGAGAAATAAATGTTGATTTTTTTAAAGCCATTGTTATTTGGGGGGTTTTCTCTTACTCAGAGCCAAAATAATTCTATGACATATCATCACTATCATCGTCCTCAGTATTCTTTTTGTGGGAGGGATGAGGAATCTCCTCTCCTTGGGCTACTGCGGGTCGGCCCTGGGTTTCCCTCTCCATGTGCCTGCTCTGTCAGCTCTGCCTGGCCAAAGGCCAAAGGCTCCCTATTCTCCTCCACTTCCAGAATCCCCGGCATTTAGAACTTCCTGCTTTCCCCACTTAAAGCTGTTTGGGGAATGAGGTACCTTCCCCTCTCCTTCACACACATGCTCCCACTGAGTGGAGTTGGGGGATGTCAAATTCCTCAGACTGGCCTTCAAAGCTGGGTTCCACCCCTCACCAGCTGTGTGAGGTTGGACGAAGCTTAATGAACTCAGGTCAACTAAAACCCTGGGCTACGACTGCCTCACATGTCTGCTGTGAAGACTAAGTCAAGTGAAGGGTCAGGAGAGTGCCTGTGCTCCATAAGTGTTAGTGATGTTGACGATGATGATGATGACAGTGATGAGAATAAGGCCCACCTGCCCAGCCTCATCTCTTGCTCCCCTGCCACCAACTCTTGCACACACCACAGCCAGATAGAGCTGTGGGTGGTTCTCTGACCTGGCCTATTCTCTCAAGTCTCCTGTTTCTATAGATTTCTAATCTGTTTGCAAAGAGCTTATCCAACTACTTGATTCTATATGTTTCTGCAGACTCGACTCAGGTCCCGCTTCTCTCAGGAGGCCTTTTGGACAAGCCCCATGGACAACTAGGTGTGTCTGCTGTGCTCCCAGAGCCCTGGGCTGGCAGCTGCCCGAGTTCTCAGCACTCTGGCTGGCCCTCGCCTCTTAACCCACCCGCTTTCTGCTGGAGATTGAGTTCTCTGTAGGCATCGAGCATGGACTTCATATCTGTACTTAGCATTGAGCACTGAGGTGGCCCTGGCTGGTCTCCAATCATTAGGAGCACACTTCTATCCTTCTATTTTATCTTTCTGTTCCAACTCCGGGCAAGCACCCATCTCACCTGTGGTAGGGCTCAACAAATACGGGCTGACGGGGTGGACGGATAAATGAACTGCTCCCTACAACTACTGTTCTGTGGTCACGAACGTCCAAGGAACCAGGCACCCAGAACTAAGAAACTGATGAGTTGGATGAAAAGAGGAAGAATCTCCCTTGCTCTGTTTTGGTCACTGCAGTGAGTTCAACAGTGTCCTCCCCCCTTCCCCATAAAAAGAGATATGTCCACCTGGAACCTCCGAATGTGACTGTGTTTGAAAATAGAGCCTCACAGATGTCATTAAGGTAAGGATCCAGATGAGATCATACTGCATTAGGTTGGGTCCTCAATCCAATGGCAGGTGCGTCTTACAAGAAACGGAAAAGGACACAGAGAGACACAGAGTAGAAGGCCATGGGAAGACAGATACAGAGATTGGATTTATGCAGCCACAAGCCAAGGAACACCTAGAGCCAACGGAAGCTGGAAGAGGCAAAGAAGGATTCTCCCCAGGAGACTTCGGAGGGAGCATGCCCCTGCCAACACCTTATTTTGGACTTCTGCCCCCAGAGCTGTGAGAGAATAAATTTCCATTGTTGTAAACCACCAAGTTTGATGTACTTTGTTATGACAACCCTAGGAAACTAATACAGTCACCAAAGCATGGACCCACTGATTTTACAGACAGTCCATCAAGGCCACACGCTTCCCTCCTCTAGGTCTAAACTTCACGTTGACAGCCTCTACATCCTCTGCTTTTGATACTTCCCTTTTTTATTCAAATGGTAGGAAAGATGCATGCATTGTCTCATTTAACACTCCCTCAGCCTTAAGGGGTCGGTTCTATCATTTTCCCTGTTTCACAGATGAGGAATCTGTGTCTTACAGAGGTTGAGTCACTTGCTCTGTGACGTAGGGCTGGGACTCCCATCCAGGTCTGTCTGGCTGCCATGCTCATCGCTTCCATACTGTCACTCCTCCCACCTCCTCCTCTACCTCAACGGAGCTCAATGTCTAGATCAAGAAAGGTTGGAGGTGACAGAACCTCAGAGCCTGAAAGAAGAGCCAAAACTTAATTCAAAACAGGTTTCTGGAGTCCCTGCTACTGAGCCCCAAGTCCTATCCCTGATTCTGTGCAATTCCTTCACTTTGGGACTCAATGCCCCCTTAACCTCTGCCCACGACAACGGACCACGTGGTTTCCTGAGGGCTAAGAGGGAGGAACTGTAAATGAGAATAACGTCTGTTAGACTGAGGGCTCCTTAAGTGCAGGGACATCATTTTGGCTTTCTTTGTCTCTCCACAGTGTCTTCCGGCATAGTCACTGGTACATAACCTACGCTCGATAAAGGTTTCTTGTACTGAACCAAGCGGCTATGAAAACTAGGTAACTATACTACAATAGCCCTATGGCTTGACGGTGTCCATGAGTTTTATAGACTCAGGCCATACAGTCCATGATCGTATTTCCTCTACCCATTATAGAGAGAAGGTAGAGATCATCTTAGCTTCTCACCACTGAGAAGTAGCCAACCTAGCACAGAAGCCTGGTTTTTCCAGTTCCAGCCCTGTCCTTTGTCCACAGATCATCATCCTGCCCACCAGTGTGATCGTTCCATCACCAAGGAGAGAAAAATCCATCATAATCGTCATTTCTGGCTCTCCAGCAGAAAGCTTTTTCCTTAGTCTTCTTTCCAATTCAGAGGACTTTACAATTAAAGTCAAAAGTAAGTAAGGTAGAACCTTGAGAAACCCATATGGTCCCTGTCCCCAAGTCAGGTGGTCTGAGGCTCTGCCCAGTGACCAGATGGCTGCTCAGGGCTGCCCATTCTCTGGGACACCCTCCTGCCTGGAGTGGCGGGAGCGGTGTTCCAGACAGCTAGGACTGGGCAGACACCCCAGAATATCACTGGAGCAGAAACTACACCCCCACCAAATGCCATCTGGATGCCTGTCCCCTCGATTTTTATTCTCATGAATCCTCTGGGGACAAGTCCAGCTAGAGGCTCAATAAGCCAAATTCCTACTGGAAAAGTTCTGCTGGGAACTATTCCCTGTCTTATTTATGCAAATCTCTCTCGTCCACAAACTGGGCAGGAATTTTAACCCAACGGAGACTCAGTACCCCAACTTCTCTGTTGAACTTCATCTAAAACTCTCTAATCAGACAGCTTTAGGACTTTTTGAACTTCTCCAGTGTACCCCTTGCCTGATGCTCTTCATACTCCTGTGAGCCACACCTGATCATAATCCTCACCCAACAGAGGGAGAAAGATCCTAATCCAGAGAGGGAAGGTGACTGCGTGAAAACCACCTACAGTCAGGGCTAATCCCTGAAAAGCACGTCTGGGCCCTAGGATATTTGAACTAATTCCATAGCAGCCAAATTATGTGTAAAAGGCGAAACTCTTGATACAAAAGAAGCCACCACCCAGGCTCTTTCTCCCCACTGGGGAGAGAACCACAGTCTGGCTTTCTGACATAAACTACTCTGATGTCAAACACCTTGAAGGTAAAGCCCTTATGTTCCCATGCTCCATAGCCCCAACCCATCCCAGAACAAGCCAAGATATTCAACAGGCACCCCAGATACGCATGGGAGAATGATGGGTGTTTGGCTATCAAAGACAAGGCCCCCCTCAAGGACAGTGAACATTCCCTCTTTCCTAGGAAAGGAGAGAAGGATATGAAGACAGGATCACTGTCCAGGATGAAAGGCCACACCTAATGATTGCAGACCCTTTCCTATTCAGTCTTTCAAAGAAATGACTGAAGCCCATAAAGAGATGGACACACCCTCCTGCCTCCCTGTATTGGAGCCTCTTCCTGCCCATTTTGTACACTCTTGAACAAAAAATTCTACAGCCAAACAGCACAGCCAGGAACATTTGTCCAACAAACTTCTGGATGGACAGGGGAGGGAAGAGGCAGAGAGGAGAGAAGAAGGACATATGGGTGGCCGCCTGTCCCGGGTTCACCCCAGCTATCCATAATCTTCCCTGGCTACTTGTGGGCAGAGCCTTGGCCAATCCCATATCCAATCACAACAGAACCACAATCGTCAAAAACAAGAACAGTGCCGTCCTGGGATGGATTTTTCTAGTGTGGTTATGACCTTGGGCTCCAGCCCCCCGACATATGCCTCTACTCTTGTGCAGACAGCCTGCCTAATGGGGAACTTGGCATTTCTGTCTGAACGCCCACAAGGGCTGGAGGCCTGAACCTCACTGAGCCGGTCCCTTGGAAGGCCCTGACCCTCACTCCCCTTTCCAGCTACCCCCTTCCCTGTCAGGCTGCAACCAGCCTGCCACATCCCTGTGTCAGCTTAAAAGGCCCACCCTGATACCTATGCCCAAGTCTGCCTTCACCAAGCCCCACTCCAACCCCAGCCCCACTCAGACAATCCTCAATTAATCCCACTCACTCACTCAGCCCAGCAGGCTGCATGGCTTCTGGAAGTCTGCAGTCTGCCTACACATTTCAGACCTTCTCTTGGATCAACTCCATTGAATGTGTAGTACTGAAAGGCTTGGTCCCATTCAGCACAGCCCCTCGGAGTTGTAGACTCCCCCACACTGTTTTCATCCCACTTCCTGTATATTATTCTACTATCCTGGGTCTATATATTTATCTGCAGAGCCTCCCATTGAGCATCTCCCTACGATAATTATCTATGGTTTCCATGTATTTATCTCTGGTATCTATTTAGATAGAGTATCTACCGTCCCTCTTGGATCTATTTTCATGCCTCTCTCTGTCTATAGTATTTATCTCTATTTTAACATGACTGCCTTTTTTTTAACCCTCAAACTGGGACAGTTCCCAGGGGGACGTGGTTTTGCCTGCAGTTAAAAGCACGTTGTGATTCTACACGTGCTCGGCAGCTAAATTCGTGGTGGGTCAGAGCAGCAGTGCTGGTTCAGCAGAAAGGCATGGACATGGAGAGCCAAGAGGGCACAGAGGATGTGGGAGGAGGCTGCAGGCTGTCAGGAGACCCTCCCTGGGTGAGTCCATCCATGAGGAAGGAGAATGGCAAAGAAGAGGGCAAGGATGGAAGAATCCAGAGGCACATTCCGAGTTCAACTCCAACTCTGCCTCTTATTTAAGTTCTTAGCCTCAGTTTTACCTTCCATAAAATGAGAATCCACTAAGTCCCTAACTCGTAGGATTGGGGTCCAGCTTAAATGTGATGGACATGAAAAGTCCTTGACCCAGAGCTTGACGTAGAGTAAGCGCTCATCAATGAAAACTACTGCTCTTAGCATCTTTGTTAGTATTCTCATTATGTGGTGACACCTTGTTTGGTGGTTTTTATGAACATCAACACCTTGCAGACTGTGACTGTCTTAGGATGGAGACATATTGATATGTACAGTCCCAGCTCAGGAATACACTGGATAACAGACACACATTTAATGAGTGAACATTGCTACCTAGACTCTTTCTTGAGATACAGGAGAGGAAAGGGGAGGATATAGAACAACAGCGAGGTTTAGGAGGAGGAATATTCCAAGAGCCAGCACTGGGCAGCTTCAAGCTCAACAAAGTATGAAAGATATTTCACTGACAGTTAAACAGCTTAGCTGTGGGGCTTAAAAGGGATGTACACAGCCTGGGACAGCTGCTGTGGGGTGAGCAGGAGCTGAATCAAAGGCCCATCAAAAAGCAGTGAGGGTCCTGCTGGGGTTTGAATCCCAGATCTGCAGTAGACCCACTTAGCATGGGTCCATGTCTGTCCCACTCAGCAATTCGAGACTGAAAAAAATCACATGATGGGGATCGGCAAAATAGGGGTTGTTCAAGCAGGCAGAGCAAGAAGAGCCAGAGTCGGGGAGTCTAGGCTCTAAGGAGATGCTTTGAACAGCTAACAAGGGGGCAGGTCTGGATGAGGAAGCAAATGGAGCCAAGAGGACCCAGAGGTCATAGGGGGCCAAAAGACTGGACATCAAGGTAGATTACAAGGAGAAGGTGCAGTGGGAAGAAGAAAGGGAGAGAAGTAGAAAAGTCTGGATCTTGGAGAAATTCCAAGCCAAAGGGCAAGCCAAGGAGTGGCCTTGCTGCTGCATGGCTCAAATGCAGTGGAAGTGAAGGTCACTGATGAGGAAGGGGTCAAGGACATGGGCAGATGAGGAGTGCCAAGGGTCATCAGCATTGTGTCGGATCTCAGAATTCAGTCCTGCTCTCAAGCTCTACAGCAGAGGGGTGAGACTTTAGAACAACACTGCAGAAAAAGATACATCGTAACATCCCCTTGGCAAGTCCCACTTGCCTTCTCAATCCAAGAGGACATCACAAGGTAAGATGTTGTCAGCAAAGAGGAGGCTTCTTGAGCTCACAGTAGAGCACCTTGAAGAGCTGTGATTATGCCTCCAAGTCCTGGACTTGCTTCAATCTTTATGACTCACATTCAACTTTGTACAAGTTTCTCCAGAGGGGAGAAAATTAAAAGGTGCTAAGCAAACCTACCAGGCTCAGTAGAAAACTGAGGTGACAAGTAAACCTCTGGGATTCCAATGACTATGCAATGGTGTCATAGGGAGCAAGGGATGTAGGGAGCCTGGGTGCAGGCAGAGCCACACTGGTTCCTCCCATGCAGAAGCAGGTTCCCTGTAGAGTAATGGCAAAGGAAGATGATCAATAGTAAGGAGCAGGATGCTGACACTCAGGATCCAGAGATGCCCAGGCCCACGTTAACAGGGCTGGAAGACAGATGGGGCCACAACATGGAGGAAGCTGGTGCAGAACACGCAGGATTTTGCTTCCAAACTGCCAGATGCCAGCTACAGCTTTCCATCTGCCTCTTCGCATCCTCTCCTTTTGTGTTTCACTGTTTACATGGTACAGGTCCAGACACATTTGCTGACCTCACCAAGGGAGGCTGGCTTGATGAAAAGGCCAGGGACCTCAGCACCCAAACAGTTCACAGAAGCAAGACGCCTCCGCTCTGGCAGATACCCAGGAAGCCAGAACTTGCAGGTCACTGTTTAGAGTCTAGAGAGATTTCAGAAAAATCTGAGATGTCATAGCAAGAGTCAAACTCACTACTGTAGAACACATAGCACTCCAGCTGCCACCAAGCCATCCTGCAGCTTTTTCTGTTCTGCTTCCTTCTTCCCTCCTCCCCTCGTCCTTAGTGCTGCCATGTGATGGAGAGCCATCAATGGGAAAAATGAAGACACCCATCAGTGAATTCAACAGGAAACTGGCCTCCATGACAGCCCTGTTCCAAAAAGGAGCCAGAAGAGCAGGAGGAGAAAAGTACTAGAAGGAGAACTGGGAAGTGCCAAGTGCCCTGGGGCCTGCCAGCCTTGGGCAGCTTCCTTAAAATCATCTGTGCCCAGTCTGCTATAGACAACATGTCTCCCCTTTCCCTTCTGTCTCCCGCCTTGATCACCCACCAACCTGAGCCCAGAAGGAGGGCACGGAGGGGTGTGGTACCCACTGAGAGGGGCACTGAGGTAGCCGTGGGCACTCCGTCTGGCCGTCAAGCGGGTTGGGACATACAGGATCATCACAGATAATCCAGATGTGGTGATAGGGCCAGAGAAACATGACAAGGGATGAAGAGAGACAACTTCAGCTTTTCTCTCTTCAATTGGAGAAGGTCATGTCTAGAGGATTCCTTAAATTCAGATGGCCAAAAATCAGCTGAATCCTTTTCTTCCGATTCTTTGCTCTTTCTATTCTAACTCCTGTTCCGGTATTTACTCTCCCTCCCTCCCCTCCCTTATCACCAGATCCTCCTCCATGCCCTCCCGCTACCCATCCAGCCCATCCACTTGTGCACTCAGTGTCCACTGCACCCTCAGGGCTGCCCAGGAGTAAGATCCCAGGCTGGGGCCACAGGAACGTGTCGCTTCTTGTCCTGAACTGGAAGTCAGTGAATGGTGCTCTCAGGAGCCAGGGCCCTAAGAACCACTTGTAACCAGCAACCAAGATGAAAAGCCACAACTAAAAGCCAAGGAGAGAGACAAGGAATGCCAGATGAAAAGGAGCAGGAGAAGGAAGATTCCTAACCCTCCTGCAGAAAAATAGATAAATATGGGCTATTAGGGAATAAATAAAAGACACAGAAAGAGACATCAGCCCGGCCTGGCATGACTTTTTTCTCTTGCTGCAGTAATGACGTGATTAGGATTCAGTCCTACCACATTCTTCACGTCCTAACTCATCTTCGCTGAGTCTCAACTGCCTCCAGAAGATGGATGGCAGTCATGCAGGAGGCAGCTCCGATTAAGTCCAGGGCCCGATGAGCTGGGGATCGTACACGCCTCCCTGCACCTGAGGCCCAGGGCCTCCCCACATCCTGGTGATGAGGGCAAGGAAGGGGCGCTGCTTTCCTCCTGGCCGACTCTGCAGGGAGCAGCAGGTCTGGGCAGCCCCTCTCCAGCCTGCCTGCCTTTGTGTCTGAGTGCACGATGCAGGTGGAATGGAGGAGCCACACTACACACTGCTTAGAAGATTCCAACCTGCCCCTTCTGCGTGGGTCTCTCTTCCAGTGTGTCTGTCCGAGCTGGCCAAGGCCAGAATGGCAGAGAGGTATATGGGTTGGCCCAAGCCAATGCGTTCAAGAGCACCGCCTCCATCTTTGAACATCTAGATTGATGCTTTTGATGCAGCTGAGATGAGGAAAAAGGAACAGTATTTATCAGGCAGCTCCTATATGTTAGGCACCATGCTGTCTGATTTTATGAATATTATCCCACTTAATCTGCACAGCAAGCCCGTGAATTAAGATGCCACCATTCCCATTTTATAGCTAGGAAAACTGAAGCTGAGGGAGACGAAATGACATAATCCAAGTTGCATCGCTGGAAAGCACGGGCGCCCCTACTGAGAGAATGTAGGAGAGAATGGATTGACTAGCTATGCCAGAAGCACCAGGATTGTGCCAGAAGCAGGACTTAGCAGGCGTATGATTCTGGCTCTTGTATTTGCTCTTCCCAGGGCCTCCTTCCCCCAGCCTCCGCCCGGCCTCTGAGTCCGGCTTCTGTGCCTCAGATCCTGACAGTGCCTGCCCCTGGCAGAGTAGTTCAGCCCAGGAAGAATCCTGGACCCGTTATCTCGGTTCTCACAGACCTCAAGACAAAACCAACCCTCCAGCTCACACTCCCCACAGGGGGCTCTCAGACCACCTCAGCTCAGGACTGATTTCGGTTTTCTCTGGATCCACTACAATGCAGGACCCTACGAGGCAGCTACAATTTATTTGTCGGGGGGGAGGTGGGGTTCCACTCTCCCAAGTCTTGTATCAGGCTGAAGCTGCCCTTTACTTTCTGTTGTTGTTTTCCATTTTCTTTCTTTCCTTTTTTTAACTGCTTTTGGTTACATTTAGGCAAGGCGGCCAAAAGCTCCAGGTCATCTGGAAATAAACACAGTTTATTTTTATTGTAACACAGTTAATGCACAATTTGATGGGACACACAATGTGTCTGGGAAATTTGGGGAAGTGGTAGCAAGACGGTGGAGGTAACAAGGGCACTTGAAAGCTGAGAGATTTGGCAGCCTGGCTGTCGGGGGAGAGGGCTGACGAGGAGTGCCAGGCTGGGCGGGCAGAGAGGGGAGGGCAGGCAGCGTGGCTGGGGGAGATCAGAAAGTCATAGACGGGCAAATCCAGAGCTATGAATGTTCTGTTTCCTGGCAGCCTCTCTGCAGCCCAGTCAGGACGGCTCCCATTTAGGTAAAAAGAAATGAAGCATTTAGTAAGCACCTACTATGAGTTTATTCGATCCTGACCACAGCCTTAGCCCTTATTTCCACTTGACAGATGGGGAAACTGAGGCTCAGAGAGCTTAAGGTCACAGGGTGGCAGGGACAGGCTTTGCCCTCATGTCCAACAGATCCCAGAGCTAACATTGTTTTATAAAGACACCAGTGGTTCTCAAAGTGGGGTTTCTAGACGGGCAGCATCGGCCTCACCGGGGAACTTGTTAAAAATGCACATTCTCGGGTTCCATCCTCCTCCCCACAAAGGAATCAGAAACTCTGGGGCTGGGGCCCAGCGAGCCGTGCTTTAACAAGCCCTCCAGATGATGCCGAGATGGCTGTTTCTTCAAGGACACGTAACTCACAGGCAAGCATGGCCTAGAACAGTGATTCTCTCCCAAAGTGCTCCTGACCAGCAGCATCGACGTCAACTGGCAACTTGTTAGAAATGCAAGTTCTTGGGCCCCGCCCCAGCCCTGCTAAATCTGAAACTCAAGGTACGAGGCCAGCTCCAGCCAATTTGGTTGTGCTCAAGTTTGAGAACCATGTTCTTGGCTCTACCTCCTGCGGCCTCTCCCTCGAGGTGGGGGGCACGGCACGAGCAAAGTATGAGGGTTCACACACACCCTCAGCTTGTCCAAGTGCAAAACGACAGGCATTGTCACTAATTAACAACTCCAGGAACTAAACATTTCAATTTGTTACAGACACATGAAGGACAGGCGGAGAAGAAGGCGAGAGGAGATGGGTAGACCCAGGCGAGGGTCCAGGGCCCAGAGAGCCCCCGGGAAGGGAAAAGGGAGAGGTTGGCAGATGGCAAGAGGGCGGCGTTCATAGGAGGAGATAGATGGCTCCAATGAGGTTTTTTTTTTTTCCTTTTTTCCTTTTTCTGGTGATATTTATTCCAAAAGCAACTAAGATTAAATAGCAGAAGACTTGTGGCCTCAGGTAAATTCACCAAATGGAAATCGGTCTGTAGAAGAAATGTACAGACCAAAGGGGTTCATCTTTGTCTTTCGTGGACATGGAGACAGTGTCAGCCTCTGATGAACACCAACTGTGTGCCAAGCACCACGGAGCATGCTTTCCACATCATGGGTTTAGCCTCACAATAGCTCGACTTCCCCATTTTACAGTAGAGGAAACAGAGGCTCTTGACGTAAGTGTTTTACTCAAAGTCACACAGCTTGAAAGCCAGGACCAGGATCCACTCTTCTTCGTTGCCAGGAAGAGGCAAGTGGGCTCTGGTCTGGCACCGTCCCTTAGAATTTCTGTAATGGGGGAAGTGTTTGGCACTGTCCAAAATGGTGGCCACTTGGCATGTGTGGTTACTGAGTCCTTGAAATGTGGCTAGCACTAATGAGAAGCTGGTCTTTAAATTTTACTTAATTTTAATTAATTTCAATAGCCACACGTGGCTAGTGGCCACTGAATTGGAGAGTGCAGATCTAGACCACCGGTGAGTGGCATCTCTGATTTCAGGCTGATCCTTGTCCCCTGGATGACTCGAGCTCTGAGAGAAGTGGAGACAGAATTCTAGCACAGGCCTCGCCATAGAACAGAGTGGCAAACGCCCTTTTGCCTGGATCACCCTCACCCAGCATCCTCTTGCTGGTAAATGGTGATGCCAATGGCCATATGTGACCTGGTTTTCCCATGACTTGGACAAAGCAAATCTCCCTTTTCCTGGGGCATCCTCATTCCACCACCAAACTAGAGAAACTCATCTTGGCAAAAAGGTTTCCCAGGACTGGAGTTGGCCAGTTATAGCTACAAATTAACCCAAGTCCTTAAATAGTAACTCGGCCTTAAGCAAGTCACTGAGGTCTCAGAACCTCCAATTTCCCATCTGTAAAAATGGAAATGAAATAATTACCTCTGACGGTTATTGGCATGAAATGAGCTGATGCATGATGTAAGGCACCTCCTATGCTTCCTGACGCCCCGTCCCCCTCATCTCATATCCCACTACATAATTCCTCTGGGACCTGGAAGCTTCCCGCCTTTCAGGGGTTGTTCTGGCTATTCATGGATTATAAGGCACCTCACATCTCTGCTTTAAACAGTACTTCCCCAAACTCGTTCTCAAGTTAGTGTCCAGAATCCACAAGCAATTGTGCAGTCACCTGCAGCCAAGCCCCCCAGCAGGCTGCACCCCTCAGCTGCCTAAATCAGCCAACTCTCCCTGTGATGGGCTTGGCCACACCTGCTCCCTCACGCTTGGCCTGAAGTGAGATCACCCGAGAGGGCCTCATGGCCATCCACAGGACCAACATTCCATTCACGTAATGTTGGCTCCTGTCCAGCCGAGTCCATGACTGGGATGTCTAAAATCAAATTGATTTTGCCTTCGCCAGTATGATTGTCAATAAAAAGTTATTATTCAGTCAGTGGATGTTTTAATTACCAAATGTCAAGCACTGTCACCTTCCATTAGCAGTCTAATGGCCCTGAGAGGAACACCAGGAGAATCCCAAGCCCTTCTCTTCCTGGAAGAGGACTCCACCAGGACCACTTCACACTGACCATTCTGCATTCCCTTCGTGAATGTTCCCAAGGGAGAAAGTCTCCCTCTCTTGAAGAGCATCCATGTGCCCCGAAGTTCCCTCTATCCAGCTGGAATGGCTCTTGCTTCAGTCTTGTGATAGTCACTCACAAGAACAGTTGACACGGGTTTGCAGGCAATAAAGGAGCACCATGTCCTCGAAGGAGGACTCTGAGCACCATCGTGGGGGATCATTGAGAATCCCAGTCTTGCTGCTGACCATGGGCCCAGGGACAAATTATTGAGCTTCCTTGGGCCTCAGTTTCCTCACATACAAAATAGGGATGGTCCCACTTATTTCACAGGAGGTGATACATGTGAAGCACTTAGCTCCTAGCCTGGCTCGCACTCAGCATCCAGTGTATGGTGGAAACTAGTTTTGTTGCTGAAGCTGCTATTGTCATTATTACATAGGGAGCACACAGAGCAGATGAGGTGGGATTCCCTCCATGGAGTCCTTTCCTGACTCCCCACTATAACCTCCCCTTTAGTCCTCCCATGCACAATGCAAGTCTTCCTTCATTCACTCATTCATGGCTTCATTGATTCAATTAATGTTTCCTGAATACCTACTGTATGCCAAAAACTACCCTCAGGCTGGGGACGCTTAAAGAAAATGGAAAGGGTCTTATCCTCATGAAGCTTAGACAGGGGAGCTGAATATTTAACAAATGAGCATACACACCACACATACAGAAGCATTTAAAGTTGTGATGAATGCAATGGTGGGAGAAGACAGAGCACCATACATGGAATCATCGAGTAGACAGAGTCAAGTAAGTTGGGGAATCAGAGGTTTTAAGACACTTTTGAGGATGAAACTGCATTTCTCCAGATAGACTCTGAGTCCCCAGAGGGCAGAAAAGAACCAGTTCCCAAGATCCAGCAGAGTTCCCAGCTCAGATTGGATATAGACTAAAGGTTAGTTGAAGTAATAAAGGAATGGCTGGTTGGATGGATATAGACATTTTTGCTATATCTCAGTCACTAACCTTGGCTTCTGCTCCCTCACTCCCATACCTGCCCTCATTTATAGGATTTTGGCATTCATTTTCTCTGCTTCTCAACATCATCTTGGCCTCACCCCAACGCTATGTCTCGAGTCACGAACTGCTTGCCTTGAAAATGCCTCCTGGAATGCTATTTCTTCTCCAAAACCCTTACAATGACAACATTTTCCACCCTGCCCTCCCAGACCTGCCTCTGCCAACCCTCACCCTTGCCCCAGAGTTGTCTCCACTTCTTCCAAGGGGAGCGTAAAAAAGGAAAGCCACGTGCAAATAAAAACCTTGAGACACCTGAGGCCTTGGAGATGTAAGCACCTCTTCCAGAAGGTGGTTTATGCCTGAGTCATTTGTCTGGCTACGTTCGACCGCAAGGCTTCAGGCAGCAACATCGACTTTGTGTCTCCTAGCACGCTGAACACAGTAGGGGCACTCAGCAAATCGTAAATAATGACGGGGATGAGGCAGCAATTGGAAAGACTGGGTAAAACACTGCCGAAACTTCTTCCCTCTTGCACTTGGAGCTGTGCAGGGCTGGAAGGTAGCCCCACTTCCAGTCTCTGTCTCAAGGCACCCTGGGACCAGAGTGGCTGGGCTGTGACCCTAGGTCAAGGGACTTTACCCCAGTGGTAAAAAGCAGGTAGATTTCTTTCCCAGACACCCATTACTTAAAGACACACTGGCACCAACAACCACACAGCACAGCTGATGAAGGGCAGGCAAGGATAGGCTGCAAAGAAGAATGACAGAAGCCGGTGGGGATCTCGGAGCAAGCCCTAACGTGGCTCCACCTGGCCTCTTGGGCTACGGGGCTCCAACCAAAGTTCCCAGTGCATTGGGAAAGGTAGCAAGGAGGGCAGTCCCCAGCCCAGGGGCCATGCCTCCGAGAAGAGAGAGGAAACGGGTTCAAGAGTGGGATGGAGCTTAGATCTGCAACGTGTTAATGCCATGACCCTGAACAGGTGGGCCCATTAGCATCTCTGAGCCTCAGCTTTGCCATCTTAGCACAGGGCTCGGGGACTGTTGTGAGAATTGACACTCCCTTGTAGGTTCTGGGGGTGGAGCTGCAGCAATGCAGACAAGTCCCTGCTCTCGGGCAGCTTCCATTCTAAATGGGGAAGAAGAAACAAATAAACAGGGCAAGTCAGGATAGGTGCCACAAGGACAAATACAGCAGAGTCAGGCGAGAGCAGGGTGAAAAAATGTCTCTGTGATCACATGACCTCCGAACAAGACCTAAACAAAGTAAGGGACCGGGGAAGCAACACTCCAGACACAGAAGAAAACGGGGTGCAGGTCCTAGGGGAAGATGCTCTCAGTGCATCTGAGGAACAGCAGGGAGGCCAGAGGGCCAGAGGACAGCAAGGAGAAATGGACTGAGGTTTAGGCGGGACTATACAGGGCCTTGGGCTTCTGCTGCGTAAAATGGGAAACCATGGTGGGTTTGGAGGAGTGGAGAGAAATCTTAGAGCACAGGGAGCACAGATGGCCACAGGTGGCCAGCGGGAGCACGGATGGCCACAAGGAGCACAGACGGGCACAGGGGAATGCAGGTGATGCTCTTCTCGGCCATCACAACTTGTGGAGCAAGAAGTGACAGTGCAGGAACTAGTGGCACTGGTGGAGGTGCTGAGAAGACTCATGACACTGAAGGCAAAACTAAGAGGACTGGGATCAGATGTGGAGTGAGAGAGAAAGAGCCGTCAAACAGGCTCCAGGGTTTCGACAACAGTTAGGCCAGCAAAAAGCAAGTACTCAGTATAAGTCAGAGCCTTTCTCCCTTACTGATCCCAGCTGCTGGCAGCCCCGATTCTAAAGGACAGAGACACTCAGGATGCCTCCTGGTTCCAGAAGCTTCAGAGACAAATGGGTACAGATGGACTTGGGGAAAAAGGTGGCAGAGCCCATGGCACCAACAAGTCCTGTCTCGAGGGCAGTGACAGTCACAAGCTCTCAGGTCACAGTTTAAAAGGAGAATGGACCTGAGAGTATGGCCAGCTGATACAGGGTTGATTAGAGGCAAGAGAATTCTAGTACAAAACCCTCAAAGGACTTAATTTTGTTTTTAATTAGATGTAACACGCATTTCGTGGGCATGCTATTTGACCCCAAACTTCTACTTCTACAAAATGACAGAAGTCTGTGCAAAAATTTAAGTAAAGGACAGTCATCAAAGCATTGTCAATAATTGGAAATTGGAAACTAAATTTCAAGCAATTAAGGATGCATTAAATCCCTAATTTGAAAATGGCAAAAGAAAAGCACAAAGTAGAAAATAAAATTCACCCGTAATCTCCATACCTAGAAATAAACATAATTAATTTGCTGGCGTATGCCTTTCCAACTTTTTGTCTATGCATCTACATGAATATTTTGTTGTTGATGTAAAATTGGGATCACACTGAATAGACTGACTCACCATCTGACATTTTCTATATAGCAAATATTGTAAATATTTTTCATGCCATCAAATATTGTTCTACAACATATTTTAATGGTTTCATGGTGTTTCATTATTCGAATGAACCATGATTTACATAACAGATTCTGTATAGTTGGACGTTTCCGTCATTTTCAATTTTCCATCATTACAAGCAGTGCTTCAATACCCAACCTTGTATGCGAACTTTCATGAACATCTCTGATTATTTCCTTAAGGTAAGAGAAATGCCAAGACATGGACTGGCTGAGCCAAAGAGAATATTCGTTTTTTAACGTTTTTGAAAAATACTGTCAAACAGCCCTCCAGGAAAGTTGTCCCAATTTATACTCCATAGCAGGGAATAAGAACCCCCATTTCTCCACATCTAAGCTATTGTTTATTATTATTTTTGCCAATTTAATAGGGGAAAACAGAATCTTGTAACTAACTTAATTAGTGTTTCTTTGATCCCTACTTAAGCTGAACAAATTTCTATATGTTTATTGGTCATTTTACTTTTTTTAATTTTTAATTCTGGGAGGTGCCTATTCCTGCCTTTTGTTTATCTTCTTCATACTGATTTTTGAGAAGATATTAGACCCAAAGGCAGTTTACGAGGAAAAGTTACTCCAAAAGTCACCACGGGCCTGGTGACCAAACGTCACGGACAGAAAAGTCCCGGTAGTTTGGCTAAACCCCATAGCAACTTGGCTTTTCCAACCTGGGGGCCAAAGGACCCCAGATCAGGGAAGGGAGGAGCTGAGAAGCAGAGCCAAGGCGACAGAGGCCAGTGCCTGGCCTGGTTTCCATCTCCGTTGGAAAGGAAAGAAAGTGGGCACACACAAATACAACGGGCACCGTTGGTCCAACCAGTCAAGATAAAAAAACGACATCTCTCAAGAACGAAAGTGTCAGCATGTGGCAGCTTGAGCCTGAGACTCACCGTGTTTGCTTTGCCCTGCCTCCGCACTAAACTGAAAGGGGCTGGGACAAATTAGCCGGGAGGGGAGTTTTAAAGCAGAGCTGTACAGAGTTCACTCCTAGCACCAATTGGCAGAGGGCAGCTGCTTGGGTTGGAAAGAAAACTGTTTTCCAAAAGAGAATTGAAATCTCTCTCCTGTGCGAGTGTGCCTGGCCTGGCAGAAGTTCAGGCCTCCACATATGGACCCTAGAAACAGGAGAGGAAGCCTCAGGGCCTGGGTCCAATGGTGGGTGCAGAGGCTCAGGAGGAGAGAGAAGGGTGGGTGGGGTGGAATGGGGTGGGAGGTGTCCCACACCTGTGGGACAACCAGGGAGGAGCCCAGCGCACCCCCACTCCTGCTGGGACCTTGATGCTATGCAACCGGCTGCCATGCTTTGTCCAGGCCACATTCCTCAATCCCACTGGCCGATTGTGTTTCCCAGCCAGAGCTCAGACACGCTAGCCCAACAATGCTAATTCTCTCTCTTCAAGCAAACTCCAACTGCCTGTGACACACACAGCCCCTTTCTGGAAGCCTGGCAGGCTGGTCATGGACATTATCATCTTGCATGCCTCCAACTTGCCAAGTATCTCTGAATCTAAAAGTGTGGGGTGGTGAGGGCTGTGTAGGCAGTGGTCCCCTTTCCTTAGAGTCCCCAGGTTTCTCTGCGTATCAAGATGGCAAAGCTAGGTGCTTAGGTGGTCTCTCAGTATAAGGCGGCAAGAAGTGTCTGAGGCAGGGCCGGCTCCCACACCCACTTGTGCCACCATGTTGCAGCTCCCTCAGGGGCCCTGCCAAGCCTCCATCCAGCGCCTCACTCTGAGTTTTGCCTTTGCAATGAGGCTGAGGCTACTCAATCAGAACCCACTCAGGTGCCCTCAGCTCCACAATGGCCCTCTTTGTCATTGTAGTCCTGCTTTGAGCAGGAGACCCTGCTGGTACTTTCCGAGGTTGACCCTTTTCCATGCCTTGCTCCTCCCGGGTCTGCTCATCCCTGCACCAATGGTCTCTAAGGCCAGACTCTCACTCACTCTGCTAAGAGCTCCACCTGACAGGGGTGGCCCCAGACTTTAGTAGGGGCAGGAGGTGATGATTTTTCTACTGTTTAATTAATAGGTCATATGCATGCAATTAAGAGAATCACGGGCACTGATCTTACGTGTACGACTCAAGAAATGTTATATAGGTGTACACCTGGGTGTCACCACCAGTCAAATCAAAATACAGAACATTTCCAGAGCCCCAGAAAATTCTTTCATGATTCCTCCTAATCTTTTCCAGAAGTGACCACTATTTGACTTCCATCGGCATTGATTAGTTTTGCTTATTTCTGAACTTCATGTACATGGCATCACATAGCATGTTCTCTTTTGAGTCTGGCTTCTTTCACGCAACATAATGCCCACAAGACATTATTAAGTTTGCCGTTGACACTAAAGGCCAAAGAATTTAGTGGTTCCTGTTCTCAGGCACGGCTTGTGCTTTCCATCTGCATTCCGAGGAGCCCTACAAGTCCCACTAAACAGGGGAGAAGGGGCAAGAGGGTGTCATGGGGGGAGCGGGGTAACCTCTGGTTCATCTGGTGAGGCTGCTCCTTATCTGTTTTGCCGGGGGGCTTGCATTAAGATTCCTCTTGCCTAAAGGGTTCTAAGGCAAAACAACGACACATTACAGAAGCTGCTCAGGGTCTCTGATTATACCGTGTGTCTGTGCTCCTTGGTCAAAAATTGAGAAGGAAGTTAGATGAAAACATCAAGGCCAACACACTTTGGGAGACCAGGACGGTTCCAGGTAAAAAACAGCTGATCCTCCCTCAGGTATCCTTACTCCTATCATGAGACCAGAACCTTCCAGCACGCACCCTCTTCCGATGGCAAGAATGGTATCTAGGAGATCCAAGACAGAAGTCGTCACCCTCCACCCCACCCCCGCTGCAGTCCCCCTCTCCTGGCCATCAGTGGTTGGTATTTCTAACAGCCACAACTGAACAACAGTAGATAATTATGTTGGAGAGAAGGTTTAAGATCAGATGGGCCAACATGGGACGGCTCATAGTCAAGGAGTGGGCAGCAATATCCCACACGTCAACGTGGCCCGTGTCAATTTCTCTTCCGCCCACAAGCTCAAGGTCTTTGCAGGAGTCAGGCATTGGCCATTCCCCCACTGGAAGGCACAGGGGAGATGTGTGGAGAGCAAGTCAATTAAGAACAAAAGGACTGCAGGCTTGAAGAGTCAAAAGAACAAACCTAAGCCTTGCCAAATACTCCCTTGGCTCTGAGGCCCCCTAATGGGGTAGAGGGGCGCGGGGAGGGGAGGTGGGCAAGGCTTCTCCCGCTCCTCCACAGCATCTGATTCTGTCCCAGCCCCCAGCAGAGACAGACACACATGTTGACAAACACTCTTCCCCTAATTTTGAAGCCCCTGTGGACGGCAAGGGAAATTTAGTCCATATGTCTCTGATTCATTTATACTTAACTCATCAACGTGTTGTTCTGTAGGAGCTGTTTCGTGTCCAAGTGACTTTTTTTTTTTAAGCTCTTAAAATCCCAGGTTTTTTCTTCGATTCAGGAAATCACACTGTGCCAAGAGAACAGGAACTTAGACCCTTGGAGGTTCAAACCGGGTTTAAAGATCCCACTTCCCCCAGAGACCCCAACTGACTAGAAGGGTGTCCCATTGCCCCTCGCTCCCTGCACCACGCTGGGAGGCAGAGATCCTAAAAGCAGGTAAATCAGCCCAGGAGAAGCCTGGAAAGAAAAGCAGCATTAGGCTCTTTCAGGGTCAAACTGCTCTGTTCACAGCCAGGGCCGTGTTCCTCCAAGCCTGCCCCGCGGAGGCCTCAGGCTGCAGGGGGGAGAGAGAGCAGGCCAGCAGTTTCGTTCTGCTTCATTAGAAGTAGCATCTCTACTCAAAACAGAACCCCTACAAGCAGGTTCCTCTGGAAATGACCTGGGGCTCCTGGTCTGAGCTCAATCATGGGCTTTGGCAGGGCCCCTGGAACGGCAGTGAACTTGGAAGGTCCAAATCAGATGGATGGAAAGATGACGCTGCTCCAGCTTCCCCTCCCTCCCTCCTGCTCCCTCCTGCACCTTGTAGGCTGTTCTGCAGCAGCACAGACACAAAGTCCTCTCTTTGACCTCTGGCCCACCGGAACCTATGGTTATCAAGATGCCAGTAAACAAGTGGGTTGATTTTCTTAAACCTCAGCAAAGGCCTTAAATGCAGACAGAGATCCTTAGAAGGATGTGCTGGGGGCCACCATAAGCTCCGGTCGGCCACCACCTCTCCTCGCCAGGGGACCATAGAATGCACAGCCTGCGCAAGCCCCAGTATAGGTATGCACACAGTTTGAAAACACAGCATAGTTCAGATGACGCATATTTCAGGGGCTGACTCTCCTTGATTGCTTTTCTAGAGAGCAAGAGGAGAATTTAGCATGAATTCTTACGTTAACTAATTCACGGGGTCAAAAGGGTAGAAAACGAGACAGCAATGTCAAATGAAGCAGCGGCGTCTTCAGAGCAGCCAGGAAGCTGCCGCTGATAAACCACCATCCTCTTCTTCCTACACTGAGAAACACGCTGAAAGGAAGACATCACCAGGACAAGGGATGGGGCTTTGAGAGACAGGACCCCGTCATCCCAAGCCAAGGAAGCGTATTACAGTGTGGTAGTTTGGATGACTAATATTCACTTCCCTCCCGCTCCCTGCCCCACTGACTCTGGGCTTGGCCCAGCAACTCGCTTTGGGCAATAAAATGCAGGGACAGTGATGGTGACAGTTCCAAGGCAAGGCTTTAGGAGGCACGGTATGTTTTGGCTCATCCTCTTGCACTCCTGCCATCTGCCGTGAGAAGACCATGCTGTGCCCCTTCAGCCAGGGCTCCCGAATGAGAAACGTGGAGCAGAACAGGACCTGACCCACAGCCTGGAGCAAAAGTCAGCCAATCCCAGCTGGAATTAGCCAAACCCCAGCCAACCCACAGGCCTGGGAACAAGAAATACACGCTGGTTGGAAGCAAGGGGGTTTGGGGGTGTTTGTTACCCAGCATTATGCAGCAATAGCTGACTAAGACATGTGATTATAATCTCTAATAAGCAGGCTATGAAAAAGCAGTTGGTCAGATCTGCCTTCGATGCAAGACATGCCAGGCCCAGTCTTATTCCACAAAACTGGTCTCCATGGCAATCAAGTTTTCTATGTTATTGTTAGTTTATGGCTTTACTCCATAAACATCTACAGGATAAAAACTGTGCTGGCCACTAGGAATACAGAGATTCATTAAGACGTAACCAGGGTCTTAGGGTCTTACAGGTTACGTGACAGACAGACACACAGAGAAGGACAGCTCAATGTGGCATAGACAATGACAATGACAGATACTGTAGCTCTGCCGTCTAAGAGGTCTACCTGACTAAGGCATGGAGCAGAGTGCAGGAGGGGACAAAGGGGAGGACTCCATGGATGGGACTGTTGAGGCCCGAATCCTACGAGAGAAGCAAGACCATTCTCTGCGGAGAACTCTGCCGATGAACCACACTTTCCCAAACCTTCGGAGCAGGCGCCCAGTTTTGCCACTACAGACGTGGCCAAGACTCCTTCCATTATCTGCTCATGTGTTCAAAACACTTTCCTTGAGCACCTGCCATGTGCCAGACCTGCACTGTCCAATTCAGTAGTGAGCGTTCAAATGGATGCTGGTCTAAGTTGAGATGTGTCGTAATTGTAAAAACACACTGCATTTCAAAGACTTAGCATGGGGGAAAAAAAGGATTTAAAAGATCTCCTTAATTTTTTTTTAAGATTGGCCCCTGAGCTAACAACTGTTGCCAATCTTCTTTTTCTTTTCTGCTTTTTTTCTCCCCAAATCCCCCCAGTACATAGTTGTATATTTTAGTTGTGGGTCCTTCTAGTTGTGGCATGTGGGATGCTACCTCAGCATGGCCTGACGAGCAGTGCCATGTCCACGCCCAGGATCCGAACCGGTGAAACCCTGGGCCGTCGAAGCAGAGTGTGTGAACTTAACCATTCGGCCACGGGGCCTGCCCCTCCTTAATTTTTAAAATCAGAAATATGTTGAAATGATAATATTTTGGATATGTGGGGTCGAACAAAATACACCATTAGGATTAATTTCACCTGTTTCTTTTTACTTTTTCTTTTAATACGGCTACTAGAAAACTTAAAAGTACATACGTGACTCTTGTTATATTTCACATAGACAGTGCTGTGCTAGACTCGAGGCCCAAATGTGGCCACATATGAGAAGCCCCTGGGAACCCTTAAAAAATTCTAAAGCCCAGGCTGCCCACCCCCCAGACCAGTTAGATGGGAATTTCAGGGGTGGCACTCAGGCATCAGTATTTTTTGAAGCTTCCCAGGTGATCCACATACAGACAAGTTCAGGAACCACTGTCCCAGCAAGATGCAAGGAAAAGGCCCCGCCCTCTCATCCCCAGAGGGGAGACAGACGTGGTCACTCCACCTGCCTCCATGGACTGTGACAAGTACCAACGTGCTGAGTCTGCAGGGGCAGACAGCTGGTCTCTCGCAGCTCGCCCCACACACACTGTTTCGGGGAGAAATAGGAAGTCACGCCCATCTTCTCCTGCCCTGGGGCAGCTGTGGGCTTGTTTCTCCCTTCCCTCTCCTGGTGTGTGTCCCTGGGCTGCTCTCCACTGGCCTCAGCCATCAAAAGAATGGTTTTCTGAGGGCCGAGCCCAAGCCAAGAGCCACGGCCTCCTTCCCCATATCTGAACGGAGCCAGCTCATGACTTTATTAGGCCACAGAGGTTTCCAGCGACAGAACACACACATACACACACCCCTTAAAATCATTTTGCCCACACAGTTTAGCTAAATATTAACTGAGTGCCATGTGAAGATAATATAACAACTAACAGGACACAGCCAGCTCCCCAGAGGCAGAGCGTGCACCCCAGGGAGTCATGAATGTACGTGTGTGTGGAAGCAAGAGTTAGTCCTGAAAAGGGGGAGGCAGGGGGGCCCCACAGGGACTCACTCAGCGAGTCTTCCTCCTCACAGGTTTTCTGCAAGTGGCCTGGCAGGGCGGCCCAGGGAAGGGCTGCTCTCTGGGTCTCATCATCCTGGCATTTCCCCCCCAAGAGTCCCTCTTGCTAGAGGCGCCATCCCGAAAATACGTTTCTGCTGTCGCTGGAGAATTCTGGTCCTCGGCCACAGAAAGCTCCATGGCAAGCCAGAGCAGGAAGAAGAAAGTGGAAGTGGGATGCAGCTGTGAAAAAGCTGTGGATGATGCTGAGATGTTCCTCCTGAGGTCAACGGAACCAGACGAGGGAAATTGAAGGAGGCAACGTCCATGGACTGCTGGGGGTTCCTGGAAGGGGACACTTCGGCGCCAGCGACGTCGGAGCCCAAGGCCATCAGCCAGACCCGGGAAATGTTCACCATCTTGATGACAGCGCTGGTTTCACGGGTGTATACAGTGTCCAAACGTCACATCGTACACGTTAAATATTTCCAGATCATTGCGTGTAAATGAGACCTCAATAAATCTGTGTAAAGAATATCAGTGCTGAGCTGTGAGACTCTGGAAAAGTCCTGAAACTTTCTGGGCCTCAGTCTCCCCAACAGTAAAACGAGTACCATAAGGGTACCTGCCTCTGTTGTGAGATCATTGTGAGGAAAGCCAACAAAACACTCGGTCCAGAGGCTGGCCTGGAAATATCAGCTCCTATGTGTAATACGGTAATAATAACAATGATTACCATTACAATAGTAATAATAATCATAGCAATAATAGGAGGCAACAACTTAGGAGGCTGGCAGGTTTCTGCTCGTCCTATCAGGCCCCTGCCACCTGCCGTGAGAAGACCATGCTCTGCCCCTCCAGCCTGGGCCCCAGCACGAGAACATGGAGCGTGGTAATAGTAACAGTACAGTATTAACAGTAATGCTGTAGTACTATAGAGCAGTAATAGTAAGAGCATGTAGTAATGGCAATATAATATATATAATGTTAGTGTATATAATATTATACATATATCAGCATACATAACTTATTACCATAATAGCATAAAATACAGCAGTAAAATAGAAGTAACATAGTAACCATAACAGTGACAGTTATTGTTGAAGGTAGAGCAGCGTGGGAGCTGTCAGAGTGTGGGCGGTGAAATGAACTGGCAGCCTACATGAGCTAGTATTTATCATTCAAGGAGCCAGCAGACAGGGTTCCTATCTTAGAAGTCTCTGGAGCAGAGTATGGTTAAGCATGCAGGTATTAGGGCTCAACCCTGGCTTCTCTACTTTCTAGCTGTGTGACTACAGATAGGCTGCTTAACTTCTCTGATCTTCAGTATCTCCATGTATAAAATGGAGCTAAACGGCCTCTTAGGGTTACTCCGAGCGTCCAATGGGAATATTCACATTCTGTGCTGAGCACAGTTCCAGGCACAGATTGATTAAAGAAAGCTGGCTATTTCCATCTCCTCAGCCATCATCACCATCAAAGCCACCAAAGCTGAGGCCATTTGGCCCCTGCTGTGGGCTGAGTGACATCTGAGCGGTCCTCAGTGTGGGGTGATGGAGGGACAATGGGTCCGGGAAACCAATACGCCTGCATTCAAACCCCACTGCAACATGCTGGCTGCACGCCTGGAGGCCAGTTACTCAACCTTCCTGAGCTTTCCTGCCTTATCTGAAAAATAACTTAATAACCAAGAGGCTCACAAATGCATATGATTTAACCCAACCGCCCCATTTCTAGAAATTTAGCCCAGGGAAATAATCAGAGATGCACACGGAGATTTATGTACAACGACGCACGTCGGCACGTTTCTAAAATAGTGAATAGCTGAGAACCTCAACGTCTAGCACAGGAGACCAATTACATCGTGGTGCATCCACATGATGTAATCCTGGGCGTCCATTAAAAACACTTTGTCAAAGATTATTTGAAGGCAGGGGGGAAATGTTCATGGCAGCTTATTAAGAGGACAGAGTGGTTTACAAAACTCACCGGGTCACCACCAGCCTCAGGGTGCCTTGGGTGAACTTGAGAGAGATGCTCCCCTCTGTGGACACTGCTTCAGCCGCGACTCCCTGCCCTTGAGCAGGGCACAACCTATACCACTGTACCCACAGCTCTTCCTGCTCCCACCCCGGCCCTCTGGGGTTTATGTCCCAAACCGCAGCCAGAGCGGCCCTTCCAAAACACAAGCCAGCTCACGTCCCTCCCCTGGTTTACACCTTTCACAAGCTCCCCACACCCTCAGAATGGCTGCCAGAGTCCTTAGAACAGCCTAGAAGGCCTGATGTGGTCTGGTCCCCTATAAGCTTACTGGTTTCACCTTCTACTACCCTCCCACTCACTCCCCCCGCTCCAGCCACACTGTCCTTCTTGCTGCTCCTTGAACATGCCAGACACACTCCCACCTCAAGGCCTTTGCACTGGCAGTTCCCTCTCCCAGAAATGCTCTCCCCAGATATCCACACGGCTCCCTACCTCACCTCTGTCAGATTTACTCAAATGACTCAGATGACATCCTTTCAAGTAGAACTTCTTTCTATAGCCACTCTCTTAAGAATTGCAGCATCCCCCACGACACCCTCCGTCCTTCCTCCCCACGGTATCCTGCTCTTCAGCACTTATCGCCGTTTGGCATTTTACGTGTTCCGCTTATTTGCTGGGTTGCCCACCTCTCCGTCCTCTAAGGGGAGATCCCCAAGGGCAGGGTTTTTGTCCGCTTTGTTTACTGTCCCCAGTACTGCAAACAGTTCCTGGTACATAACAAGTGCTTAACAAATTTCTGTTGAATGGATGAAGCAGTATAGTCTAATGTTGATTTTATATAAAGCAACTCACTGATAGGAATCATCTTGGAATGGTGGGAAAGCAGGTAACTGTTACTCTTTTCTCATGCTTTCCAGTGTTTTCCAAAATGTCTACAAGACTATGTAACAGTTTCACCTTTAAAACAAAAAGGGTCATAGGTACTGGTTTTCAGTGGGTATAACAAGCTGACCTCACCGGGTGGCAGCTGGTGAGTATGAACTTCCCTTCCCACATCCGAGAGGACACCTTAGGGAAGGCAAAGTCCGTGTCTGCATCACTTTGGGATCACAAAAGGGAGTAAGTGATACCCCTTTTTATCAGTAAAATCCAAAGTGAAATTCCTGCCCAGTCTAGAAAAGCAGGGTTTCTCTAGAACTAAGACCCTGCATTGTCTGCTGCTCCTCCCAGGGCTGGAGGCCTGTTCTGTGCCCATCCCAGGACCAAGACCTGTCTTGTCACGAGACTCCCTGTCACTGATTTCCCACCCAGATCCCACCTGTCACCACTGCCAAGCTTGCTGGCTCCACCCCAGGGCATCTGCTCTGGTTCCTTCTCCAGGAACACTCTCCCCGGATATGTGTAAGGTGCATGCCCTCTCTGCTCCGCAGACTGCTGATGTAGAGGGAGAGAGGGAGGAAGAGAGGAAGGAAGGAAGGAGGGAAGGGAAGGAGGGAGGGAGGGAAGAAAGAACTCACACCCTAGGCCACCCAGATAAGCATTCTTGCATCCATATCTACTAAAGAAGGGGAAAGAGTGAGATCTGCTCAGAACCTCTATTAGAAAATCACTTGGCAACCCCAGCAGGAAATCCTTAATGTAAACCCAGCCATGGTTATTCCTCTTCTAGAAACGACATGACAGCAGCTCTCTCTCCAGCCCTGCTAGGAAGTAACACCAAACAGAAATAAGTTCACAGAGGTCACAGTACCACCCTGCTGATAACTTTGAGGACTCAGCTCTGCATCACTGTCCTCCACCTTCTCCTCCTCCCTCAGGCTCTCTCACCCCATGGCTCCTGACCCTCCCACAGGCCCAGCGCACCCCCTGCTCAGGCTCCAGGCACTGGCCATGCACAAGGCAAATGCTAGCTCGTTCCTCACTGCTGCTCCTTCCTCTCTCCTCCTCTCAGGTGGCAAGCCATGGCCTCCAGCCCTACATGGTGGGCAAGAGGGCGGGTTCCAGGACAACAGGGGGGCACTCCTCCCCTCCCCGCCCTCTGGGAGCCTAGTGAACGCTCATGACGTTCCAGGCATCTGACCAAGACTGTCGCCTTTAAATAAAACAGCCACCACCCTCACAGGAGAGCTGCTGATTTCTAAATTTAGTCTCCGTGCCTCCTCTGTGATCTGCGACCCATAGAAAAGCCGGATGCCTGATCTCTACTGTGACATTCGTCGTGGCTCCGAAAGGGAAACCAGGTAAACTGGGAACGGGCTCTACTACGTGCGGCTGATCCTGATCAAAGAAAGAGGGTCAGATGGATGCCAAAGAAGAGACTTTGGAAGACCAGCACACCTACTGGGAATTAGGGGGGACTCATGGTGTCTTAAAGTTGGGGAAGGAATTAGCAGGAATGGCAAACGTATGGCACCTTGACTGTCAACCCTGATCAACTGGTAGTGGGTAACTAAAGCACTGTGTTGAGAAGGATTCAGTGCCTGAGTCCAGGGCTAACAGTGCCGTGATCAATTAGTGATGTCTGCCACGGGCACAAGCGGGGAGATCACGCGCATCTGCCCCACAGTTGTGGATTAGAGGGAAGGGGTACACGTGCCTTGGTCACGGCTCACCTGCCAGATGAGCGTCCCCCAAATGATGAGCACTTCAAAAACTCCACCCCTTTCTGTCCTACTCCAGAGAACATAGAATGTGATTAGTGAAACCACCCATGAATCTGTCCTAATTTATTAAAAAAGTAAATCTGCAAAATTCAGCAATTTAAGATTGCTAACAAATTGCGTGCATCGCATCTCACAGTGGATCATACGTCACAAGGCAAACAAGGACCCCGGCTCAGACGCCCTCCTGTCATAGAGGCGCGGCAACACCAAGGCACAGCCACCGAGCAGCTGGTGTCTACCTCACCTGCAGCCCAGACCCAGCCTCAAGCTCCTTCTCAGCAGATGGACAACCTCGCCCCCCTAACCGGGCAATCGGAGCTGGCACGAGTAACTCCCACTGCAGGGCCTCCCAGGTCAGGGCCCGAAGGTCTTGTATCAGATGAGCTTCCTTTGACCATCAACTCTGGGACATCTGAGCAATTCCCGCACCTCTGGCAGGTCTGAGCCCTAAGCAGGACCAGAGTTTGGTGACGTCTCCAGGAGGTAGAGGTTGGCTTTCCATCCCCTGGGGTCCTCATCTCGCCAGGGTAGTGACCCTCTCGGGGAAATCAGGCCACCAGGTGACGATGACCAGAGGTTTGCCCCAAGAGTATGAAGGTGTGCTCTTTTCCTAGGGCTGCGGTAACACATCCACAAACCAGTGGCTTAAAACCACCGACGTTTATTTGCGCACAGTTCTGGAGGCCAGCCATTGGACGTCAGCATCGTGGGCTGAAATCGAGGTGTCAGCACAGCTGCGCTCCCTCTGGGAGCTGCGGGGGAGAGTGTGGTCCTTGCCTGTTCCAGCTTCTGGTGGGTGCCTGCATTCCCTGGTTTGTGACTACATCACTCCAACCTACAAGGCCGGCACCTCCAAATCTCCCTCCGCACCCCCCGCAAGGCGCCTTCTCCTCTGGGTGGGGCCAAATCTCCCTCTGCTTCTCGCTTGGAAGGATACAGATGACTTTGTTCAGGACCCACTCAGATGATCCAGGATGATCTCCTGTCTCAAGATCCTGAATTTAATCACATCTGTAACAACGCTTTTTCTTTATAAGGTAACGTTCACAGGTTCCAGGGGTGAGGACCTGATATTTTTCAGGGAGTCTGAGGGGGGCATTATTCTGCCTACCACAGAAAGTAAAACCAAGCATCACTCTACTTCAAGTGCAAACACATTTTTTTTCCTTTGATAAGGAATCTCAAACAGATGGGGAAGCCTTTTCTGGCAAGGAGGGACCTCAATTTGGATCAGAAAGTCAAACATCTATTCCTCCCCTGGAAAAAGCCAATTCTGGAGGGAATTGAAAACAGGAGGAAAGGAAGGGAGGACATTCTCATATCACCAGCGAACAGGCAGCAGGACTGGGGAGCAGGACTGGGGAGCAGGAAAGGAAAGGATCTGGAAGGGACACTTACAGAAGACCTACTATGTGCCAGGCAGCCTACTCCGTGCTTCACTTACACTGACTCCTCTTCTCATCTGCATGGATGGGCATCCATTACTGGACTTAACAGATGAGGAAACCCAGTCCTGCAGAGGCAAATGGCTTGCCCAGATCACACAGTTCAGAAACAGCAGTCAGGATTTACACAAACGGGCTGTGTCCGCATCTAAAAGTCATGTCATTTCCACCACAGCATATTGGGCTTGGGTGATACAAGTGAGCACCATAATGGTGACCACACAGTCTGATCTGGAGCCAGCACGGTAACCACGACAGCAGGAGCATCCCCTCCCAGGGGCACCCTGGACCAGAAGGCAGGGTTCTTACTACTGACTCAGTAAGGATCCCTTAACCTTCTCTCTGGACTTCACTGTTGTTGTCTATAAAGTTAATATTAACAATATGAGCCCTCTACTTCTCTTGTGTAAATAGCTCTCATTTACTGAATGCCTCAACAGCACACGGTGGCCCCATCCTCCCCTTTCCTGCAGGAGAGTGAGGCCCGGGGAGGGCAAGTGGCCTGAGCAAGGTCACTCCCAAGGCAGAGCCAGGATGATATGGAGTTCTCCCTAACTCCAAATCCCATACAAGGAGAGGGTGACTTCTCATTCCTCTCCAAGGACAGCGTGTGGCTCCTTGGAAACTGTTTAGAAAAAGCCAGAAAAGGGGCTCTTCTTAATGCAGCCTGTGGGAGAAAGTGAGCTCTGGAGGGGTCTTGGAGAAAGACGGAGTCTTCTAGGAGCTTCCCCAAAGCAGATCCCTCCCAGCCTCCAGAGAATGCTGGGAGGAAGAATGAGATCATACTCGTAAAATGCTCTGCCTTCCGGGAAGAAGGAATACGTGCAGGTTGTCAGCAGCCCCCGCCCCCAGGGCTGGGCCCTGCACAGATTGGGAAACCAGGGCCAGGGGGACATCTGACACTCAGCAGTGCTACCTGACTGAGCAAGGCCCCAGTGCCCTGCAGACGTGAACGAGTCTTCCTCCCTAAACTGTTGATCTACTCCAGGGGAATAACTTAGACAGTGGGAAGAATATGGCTCAGTGTTTTCTATTGTAGTGAATTATTATTATTATTGCTTAGATTCAATCTGCCTAAACTCATCATAACAGAATGAGTCTGATTGCCCAAATGCTTATGACAGAATTAGTAGTAGGAATTTAATGGCTAAAGGAGGGTAGACGCCTCATGGATCTTGTTTAGACCACCAGTGGCTCCCCAACACCCATCACCAGGGAGCCGTGGATAAATCCGAATTGATGGCACTCAGGACTGGCATTAGCAGTACCTGCTACCAAGAGCCCAGAGTCTCTTTCAGCTCCACTGACATTACAGCATTGCAAGAAGAAAGAATGAAAGCATCTCACGTTCTCTAGGTAGTTGACTGTCTTCAGATCAATGGTCACATTCTAGAACTTAATCATCTCCTCAGAATATGCTCCACTGGGAATCCATATAAAGAAATAGCTGCTATTTGGGGAGACTGTCCAAGCAAAAGTGGTCTTGCCTCACCTCCTTCTTCCTGAAATGGTACTAAGAGTTGCACCGCTCAGCCCCCTTTCAGACCTGTTTGCCATCCTACCCAATTCATTGCAGATCAACATGAACTCTTCAAATAGAAATTTCAAAAAATATAATAAATTGACTAGAGTAAGAAACCCATTAGAACCCAGATAAATGGGTGTCTACCCCTCTCCAGGTTTGGAAGGCTTGAGGAGCAAGTTTAGGTCTAAATATTGAGCTCTTGTAACTTTGGTGCTCTTCAGGATGAGGTTGGGGGTAAAGGTGCAGTTTGGACCCTCCAATTTCTCCAAATTCTAATCCAGAGGGATCCACATCTCCAAGCCATCAATTGCCCTTCTGTTTTTTTCATGACTTTTTACTGTGAAATGATTATAGACCCACAGGAAGTTGCAAAAATAGTACAGATAGGTCCCATACACCCATCGCCCAGCTTCCGCCAATGCTGGCGACCCACATAACCACAGCGCACGATCAAAACCAGGAAATTGATTGACACGGCCTTACTCAGATTTCACCAGGAAGCCCAATCATCTTTTTGCAGTGGTCATTTGTCCATTTTTAGCTGCCCGGCATCAATAGCAACTTGATTTCCTATTGGGGAATCATCTTTCTTCCATTGTGTGTAGTGTAAGTGGGAGGATAATTTTAGGGGGTGACCTTCCAAAAGGAAGTCAGAGTGACTTTCCTCCCCACTTTCCACTCCAGAACAAACCAGAGGACCAGAGAGCTTCTTAACCATTCTGTTCCACTACAAGATGTTAACTATGCTGCCAGCTGGCTACGTCGTGGAACAAAATAGTACTCCCTCCCATTCCCAAGCCTGCCAGCACCACCCTCCCTGGTCCTATTACATTCTGAAAGTCCTCAACATCCTTCCATCAATTTCCTTTTGCCTGGTTAGCCAGAATCAGTTTCTGTTGCTTGTACATCCAGGAATGAAGACTGAATCATCCATGATTACTATCAACTATCAACAAAGAATGACCTGGCCTGGGTCTATTCAAGAAGACCCTGCTATACCTCCACATAGATCCAGGGACAGATGCTGCTGAGGCCCCACCCCACATCCCTAGCCTGCCTGATTCACTAGCAATGATGGCAAACAGACTCAGTACCCTAACGGCAACTCCCCCATCCCCGTCAAGAGCCAGCATTTCTCTTCTTTGCCTGAGGGCTTTCTCTAGCACCACACAAGTGTGCTTGGCCCAAAACAGGGACAACCCAGAAGTGTGGAAGAGTTAACACCCTTGGGACAAGCACAACTAATGAACGGAGGATAGAAGTCAGTGAGTAGATGCCCCAGTCCCTCAGTCTGCATGGGCAGCAACTTTGAAGCGGGTCCCCCGCAGTTTCTCAGATGGTCCCCAGCAGGGCTAAGTTCCCAGTGCCACAGCAGTAACTGCTCACTGTCACACCCACTCTCGGCATTCTCACTTCCCTTCGCATGTTCCCACTTGCTCCCATATGACTACCTGCACATCAAGTCCTCGCCTCAGAGGCAGCTTGTGGGTAAACCTGAACTTAAGACTGAAAAATGAAAGACAAAGAAGAGAGAATTTGATAGATCTTTTCGACTTATTTGGGCAAAAGCTGCACGCCTATTGAGCACTTGAAACATGGCTAGTGCTACAGGCTGAAATGACAATATTTCGGATGCATTGGATTAAATAAAATATGGTATTAATATTACTTCCACCTATTTCACTTTACCTTGATTAATATGTCCACTAGAAAATTCAACATTACACATGTGGCTCAAATATATTTCTATCAAACAGTGATGGTGGGAAGAATGAGGTCAGGTAACAGTCGGAATGTGATCACTATCATCCCTGTTGCTGGTAGCATGATAAAATGAATGGACCAGAAGACTAGGAAAAGTGGCATGATTATTTATATGTCTTTCTGAGGAACTCCTAGGGCAACAGTAACTCACACAGAAGAATTATTTTTACCTGGGGCAAGAACAGGAGTGGGGGAGGTACTGCCATAGGCTGATAGTGGCTCTGTCAATTGGTCAGACTCTTCTGTGAAGCATTTTAGCAATATGCTCATCCTCTGCCTTCATATATTAACTCCTTCATCAAGAATCTAAGCCATACGACTAATGTTAACCAAAGAAAACGGTATGTACAAAGATGTTCACCCCACTGTTATTTATAACAGTATTTATAACCTAAGTGACCAATGAAAGGGAAATGATTAAATTTAAAAAGATAGATTTACTTGGACTGAAAACCATGAACTCCTTTAAAATGAGGGTTAGAATGATTATGTAGTGGGATGGATACTATTTATGATATCATACTATGTGAAAGCGAAGATATAACATTGCATCTACAACATGATAAATAGGTAAAAAGGGCTAGAAGGAAATGTGCCAAGATGTGAAGAGTGGTTGTTTTTGGGTGTTAGGCCAAGGCTGGTTTAATGTTTTCTCTATTTCCCAAGTTCGTTTTATGGGTATTTTCTACTTTGATAACAAAGAACAAAGAAAATGACTCTTCTTTAAGCTGTGAACTGTTAAAAGTGTGTGCTTGTTTACAAAGGATGTATCATTCTACAGTATCCTTCCATTTTGCCAAACTTATGTTATAAACTGTTTCTTCTCTTCTGACAAAAAAAAAAAAAAAAAACCAAACAGGTAAATCTAGTTCAAGCTGCTCCTGAAACAAGGCGGCCAACACGAGAAGCACATTTCATACGTGGCCAGGGACTTTCAGTATGGAAGAACTGGACTTTACAAAGAGCAAATCGCACCTGACCACGGCTGGGATGTCTTCTCCCGATTGACGGAAACGAGCGCATGGCCAAGGAGACGGGAGGTGAGAAGAGAGAGGGGGACTTCAGAGAAGTTATTGACATGGGCTCGCCCAAAATCTTCCTTGAAAGATTAATCCAGTGGGGTGGACTACGCATGCTGTCAGCTCCCAACATTCAGGAGGATCATCAGCTTTATTTACAGGGGCTTATCTTCCAAGCCACTCCTGGAGCTTCTGCAAGTCTGCATGTGAGCCAGTAAGGCTCATGGATGAAGGTAACAGAGACCCCGGTGGGATAGAAACACTCACCAGGAGACGATAAAGAACAGACCTCCTGATAAAACAGAGGGTCTTTTTTTGAGCAAAGGGCCACCGTGAGCGGGCAGGCGATGGAGTGGTTGTAGAGAGGCCTAGTGAACATGTTAACATCTTTATTAACAATCTGCCAAAGATGCAGACAGAACATCAATTCACAAGGAATAAACCCACGAGGGCCAGAAGACCAGAGGCATAACAGAAAAAGAGAGACAGAAGCAGAACCAGGAAAAAAGGAGCATGGAGAGCAAGTGTAAATGACAGGGTTGCAAACCTCAGGCACAAAGTTGAAGGGGGTGTCAAAAAACTCAGTAATCAAGAGAAATAACATTGTAAGATAACAGTCTAAGAAAATCAAAATTAATGCAGAAGAATCCATTGATTTTTTTTTTAACCTAGATGACTAGGGTTCTTTTGGCATTCTCTTAAATTTGGTGCCCCAGGCCCCACTCACCACACTTTAATCCTAAAAAACACTCAGGACAGGGGAGAGGGTTGTGTGAACGACAAGATGTAAAAGCAAAGGTCAGTTGGAGAGCACAGGGCTGAGAAAGCAGAGCATGCATTGAGTGGTGTATGCCCTGGATATTCCAGCATAGGGGCTAAAGACCATCAAGGAGGCTCTGGGGAGGTGACCAGGGGAAGGACATTAGGCAGCTTGTTAGCAGAAAGATGGCAGCAACTTGGAGGGAGGTCACAGAAGCAGGGAAAGCAGTCAAAATGTGAAGCACGACTGATTTTGGAAGTGGAAGGGAAAACATGACCCAGCTGATGACAAGAAAAAGAGACAACTGGGAGGGGGGAGATGGGAGGGAGAAGGTGCGTTAGGCGCAGAGCCTATAAAAGCTGACCCAGTCTGCAACCACAAGAAGCTGGACAAGGAAAATGACTAAGATGGTGTATGTTCCGAAAAGAAACAAGAATTCAGAATTTGGGTCCTTAATTTTACTGATTTATCCCAGCCCTAGATGTCCCAGTATTCCCTGAAATTCTTAAGGATTCATGAAACAAGGAGGCCAGAACTTAAGCTCATCAAGGTGCAAAATGCTATGATGGAAGGAACATGGCAGCAAGTGTCAAGAGATGGGGTTCTAGCCTGCTCTGCCCCAACCAACACAGTTCTTCCAGAAATCACTTAATCTCTCTCCAAGTCTCCAATTTTGCATCAAAAAGAAGAAGAAAAAAAGGACTTAAAACCATTTGTCTCTTATTCTAGGACCATGATGATCTAATAGTTATTAAGTGTTCATATGAATAGGGAATAAACAGTGAAATCTGAAATTGGACATTCCAGTGGGGTGACCACACTTGGTGACAACCCACAGCACGAAGTCTAGTCCCATATGCACCTGATGAAAAGGCTTCAGGATTTGGGGAGGGGAATGCGGAGTTGGCCAGGATGATTCGGAGCCTCCCTGGCCCTCAGAGAAGTCTATGCCTGGGAGCTCGCCCTAGGGCAGCAGTGGATGGACAGAGCTTAACTGTGGACTGTAGGACACTTGGATCAGTCTTCCTGCGATGAGGATGAAGGCTCATCACTGAACTCCAGGCTCACTCCTCTATGCGCCGCCATACCCATTCCCAGCCCCAGTGTCAGCCACCTTACTGACATTGAGGTTTCCCCAGAATCTACTGAGAGAGAGACACATGGCAAAGAGGGAAAATGACAATCAAGTTCTGCTCCAAAGAATGACTCAAGGGGTTCTGGTGCTGTTGTAGGCATATTATAACCAGGGGGCCAAGAGGGACTGATCCTACCATTCCCCCTGCTCTCCACAGGGCTCCCATCCGGAGAGCCTCATGCAAGAAATAGTGGCCAGAGGGAACCACGCTTCACGTGGTTAACCACTGAGCCAGCAGCCAACAACCCCTAGTTGAGAGCTCAGTAAACCTTAGATGGTCCGGATAGAGCTCACGTCTCCACCCTCTGGGAAATGAAGTAGGCTTTGGCTAATTTACCACCTGAGAGCAGGAAAAATAGGTGGAACAGAAAGAGACACCCAGCAAGGATATGTCAGATAAGAAGGTCATAAGAAGGAGCACACTACACGGGTACTAATCTTTGAGACACAGGAAACCCGCCCACTAGTAAAACAGGACCCCATGAATGAATGTCCAGAGTTCTCTCCAATCAGATTAGAAACTCCTCCTGCCTTGGGATAGGCTGGAAAGGGGAAGAAGCGTTGGTGGATCCCCTCCCACCAGGGCAAGGACCTGCCCAGGACCACAGTGACCTCTGGTGCCAGCTTCAGGACAGCATCTCCCCTGGTCCTATGTAACAAAACTATTGATGGTACAGGGAGAGGATGCTGACAGAAGAAGCAGGAGTGGTTTTTGGTGATGGTCCCTGAGTAAGAGGCATTCAGTAAGATGCTCCTAACTCCTTGTGAGTTGCTAGACCTGAATTAAGCATCTCTATTTAGTTATACAAAAAAAAAAAAAAAAATCTTTCTATAAATAGACCACCTGGAAAGGACAAAGCAAAAGGAAACTTAGGAATAAAGAATTGACTTAAAAGCTCTCGAAGAATCTGCCATCCCCAACATCTCTCCAAGAAGACTCCACCAACAGCTGCATTTCAATCAGCATCCTCCAATCAGCTGAGGGATATCTCAACGCCAGCTTGAGCATCACCTTCCAGAATCCCACAGCCTGTCTATACCCCTTCAAGGCCTGTCTATACTAGCTCAAAAGGCCTCCTGCACAAAGATATAAGCATCTTCCCATCACAGTTGTTGGAGAGCATTTTGACGTTTCTTGGTTCACCTCTCACGGCCTTTGCTGATGATACTAAAACCAATTGCTGCCTACTAGTAAGTACCTACTGGGCACGGACTAAGAACTTCTTGGACATCAATACATTTAATACTCTCTACAACCCTATGTAATAGATACCATCACTCCATTTTACAGGTAAGGAACACTGAGGCTTGGGGACGTCAGCCAATGTGATGGTCAGTTTTATGTGCCAACTTGGCTAGGCTGCAGTACCCACTAATTTAATCAAACCTTTATCTAGGTGTGGCTGTGAAGGTATGTCCTAGATGTAGTTAACATCTACAAACAGTTGACTTTAAGTAAAGAAGATTCTTCGATAATGTGGGTGGGCCTTGCCCAATCAGTTGAAAGGCCTTAAGAAAAACAACTGAGGTATTTCAGAGAAAAAGAAACTAGCTTCAAGCCTACAGCATTAACTCCTGCGTGAGTTTCTAGCTTACCAGCCTGCCCTGCAGATTTTAGACTTGCCAGCCCCCACAATCCCGTGAGCCAATTCCTTGCAAAAAATCTCTTTATATATACACACACATATATACATACACAAATATATATCTCTCCTATTGGTGTGGGAGGCAGAGTAGAGCATGATTTTTCTGATTTGACAAGTGGTGAAAAGATGGGGCGGCTTCAATACTGCCCACCGGTCAAAGAGGCAGAAAGACCTTAGATTGTGCAAAGTTAGACAGAAGCCTCTTTCTTTCTCCGCATCAGAAGCCCATCTACCCAAGCCAGTCTTCTACTCTCAATAAAACCACTGGGAGGGAAATCATAGGTGACAGTGACTTCCAAAGGGCACGAGTCTTCAGTAGCCAGGCCATAAGTCTTCCACACAAGAAGGTGAGGGAGACAGGCATAACCATCCACAGCCTCCCTTCCCCCACAGAGCCCTGACCCTAACCAGAGACAATGGATTCCAACCCTTTTAAGAGCCAAAGCACAGAAGGAGACTCTAACTGCCTCCTGGAGGCCCTGACTGGAGCAGTGCAGCCTGGACTCCATTCCATGGGACAACAATGGACAATTCTAGACAACAGACATACTTCTCTGTGAGCTTGGTCACTGACTTAGGTCTGCTGTGCTCCCCAGTCTAGCATTCCTGTTATCATGGACCCTCCCCTCCCCCAACTAGCCAGACATCTGGAGGAACACACCTGCTCTGCCTCCAACAGCAGAGCTGATCTCGGGGCAGAGAAGGCCATGTTACAGAATGTCTTAGCTACAAATAACACTAACTTAAGATGGCTGGTTTCCACGTGACAAGGTTTGATGAGAGGCATAAGGCACACACATCCATCCTTAATATCCATCCTTAATGTTGAAAGACGATGACTTCTTGTTGCATTGCCGGTGTGCCCAGGAGAATTGCTGCATGAGATTCCTTCCAGCTCAGACATGGGTAGGTTATAGTTTATACGTAAAAGATATTTCTCAGTCTCCTTTTGAAATCCATCCTACTGTTTCTAACGAAGACATGCATTTCCTTAGAACAACCTTTGTCTTCCCTATTGCAATCTGAGATCGTGTCTTCGCAAGGTTTGGTCACTGTTCCTTCCTTAATGGTCTTTCACGAGGACAAAGATTACGGCTGCTGGCTTCTCACTCTGTCATCAGCACAATGTTTTGACTTTTGGTGAGCTGCCCTTGACAGTCTCACGCTGATGCCACTGCCCAGCCATCCACACTGAGATGCAGTTGCTTTGAATTGCGTGTGAGCGTCTCTGCTCATTTCCTGGCTGACTGCCCTCTCCCAGGCCTTTCTGCGTTCTGAGCCCCTGCATCGCCATGGCGTCTCATCATTCCTACGGCCAGGTCTGCGCAGTGAGCTCCAGGAAACTGGGATGCGACAGCAGTGAGGATAAAGCATTCCTAAACAGCTCTCTGGCATTGGCAGGGAGATAGAAGGAGAACATGGGGGAGAAGTTATCCACCTGAAGGGGCTAAGCGGCCAAAACCAAGGGGCCAATTCTCTACTCAACCACCCTTCCATGCTCAGAACACAGCTCAACCATACTCTGCTTCTGCAGGTTGGGCTGCCACTCAGCCTGGTGGAACCCTGCTAGTTCTCACTTGACTTGCCAGCAAGCCTGAAATTCTCAAGTCCTGGTGCTCTCAATGGACTGATGTCTCAATAGACAGTAGCCAAGGGAAGGGTGTGCAAGAGCTTGATTACTAAGGCTTCATTCATCTTCCCAAATGACTAGGAAAGATCATCATAAATAATTCAAACTGAGCTACACTTAGAGAGAGCATTCTGGGGGGAGCAGTGGACACCACTGCCATCATGGCTTCCCCAGAGTATTCTCGAAATTGCCAAGTCCAGGCAACTGCCATGGCCCTACTGCGTACTGTCCATGCTTAATGCCTCAGAAATGTCCACCTACAGGGGACACTCAAGGAGGGGCCATCAACAGAGCCACCACCACCTTGGAGTCATGGAGGGCTGGGCTTGAGACAGGCCTTAGCGATGAGGTGGCCTAACTGGTTGGCTCATTCTAAGTCATGGAAATGGAGGATCAGAGAGAACAGCTGACTGCCCCAGGCCACACAGCCCTTCATTACCAGAGGCAGGAGAACCTGCGCCTCCTTCCTACTTGTCTGATACTCTTTCCAGAGCCCTGACACCCTGCTGCTTCTCTGGGTCTGAATTTATTGTAAAATAAGAGCAGAGCTGTATCTTTTCTCCAGGCTTCACACAGAGGTTGAATAAAAATAACTCCATGGAGCACTTTAAGTTCATCAGAAGAAAGGGACATCACGAGTGGAAATACACATACACACACACACACACACAGGGAAGGACTGCCTTTCTCTCACCTATGAGGTCCCTAAAAATATGCCAGCGGCCACTTTCTGGGCACCGACCACATGCGAGTCACTGTGCTGGGTGCTTCCTATGCAATCCCAGTTAATGCTCCCAAAACGCTATCCAGTGGGCACTATTCATTCACTTTTACAAATAAGGACAACTGAGGTTGAGAGAGTCTGAGTGACTCGCCCAAGAAGCAAAGGAAGGGTCAAGTCTAGGACTCTACTTCCTGTCTCAGCCCAGAGCTTGGGCCCACAGCCACTGCCTCCTGCCGCTCCCACCCCACCCTACAGCATTTGCTGGTATGTGGAGATGCATATGATTAAGGTGATTAAGGGGTCTGCTGTTCAGAATACATATTTCATTGGAGTCCTTCGCAGCTTCTGCAGTGGTTTCTGCTCACAGATGAGCTGTGTCCCTCAAGGCCTTTGAAACACCCCACAGTAGGGGATCCATAATTGCTGATTGATGCGGCCGCTGCTTCACTGCAGACAGAAAAAGGTTAGGTTGGCTTCTGCCAAGCCTCTCATACCTGACGTTCCTGAACAAAGCCAGGCTGAAAACACTCACAGAGGGAGCGGAGAGGGGCCAAGAAGCTGGACAGCATGGCCTATGTCTTTCTTACGCTCATTCACATTTTATAGATGTGCCCTTTGCCCCTTTGCCACATAGCCTCGGGGCAAACGGATCAAATCCTAAATTAACCAAATGAAATGGTGTGATATACAAGCAATGTGAAAAGAAGAAAGCAAGCAAGAAAGAAGAATAAGCTTTGCAGAGTAACGGAAAAGCTAAAGAGATGGATCTATCGAATGACGTGGAAAAATGTTTGAGAAATATCGTTTAGTGAAAAAAATAGTCAAAGAACTGATCGAGACTATTTTCATTTAAATATATGTGTAAAACAGATATGTGAAGATAGACACAGGTCTAGATGGATGGTTACACAGATGTGTGTGTGCACACACGCGTGTACATGCATTCACGTGTGTTGTGCTCACAGTGGTAACTGCTGAATAATGGGATTACTATGTGGGGTTTATTTTCAGAATTTTCTAGATTTTCTATGATGGAGTTTTACTCCTTATATAAAAATAAGTATATAAAATACAAAATAAAAATAAACGTATGAGTCTTCCTGGGGCTACTGGATGACTGGGATCCCCTGTTTCAAAGACTTTGTTAGTCTAGAAGGATGCGAGAAGCAATGGCGGCCACTCCACCCACACCAGGACTCTGTCCACGAGCTTCCCAGGCTCCCTAGGGAAAGCCGGGCAGAGGCAAGAACCAGCTCCAAAGGCCCTCCTTGGCCTCCCTCACCCCACCATGGCCCATCTCAGGTCTGCCAAGAGCAATCACAGAGAAGAAGTCCAAGTCTATCCACTTACAGATGGACATGTCTAGCTGGGAGGGATGGATAAAGCCTGCCCATGTACAAAATTTCTGTAGGAAATGGTGAAATGGAAATGTCAGATAATGTCGGACCTGAACTCACCAAATAAAGGCCTATATCATCACTGAGTCCCAGCTGGCAGTGGGAGAGGCCAGACTGGAAGTGGTCAGAACCCGGGTATCCAACAGATCAATGAGATGAAGAGGGTAAGCAACGGGGACACCCCAAGAGTGACCGGTGGAGGATCCCAGTGCAGAGAGTAGGTAGCATCCTACAGATGTAGCGGCAGGAAGCAAGGGTAGGCCCGAGGGGCTCACCATCATGGCACCAGGAGAATCTGCCAGCAGCCCACAGGCAGAGATCCCAGTTGGTGGGCACACAGGTCAGATAGAGGGATGGAGGGACTGATGGATCAGATAGAAGGATTCCAATCTGAAAGAAAGGGCAAGACTCCAGGTTCTGAAAAATACACCATTCTCTTACATTCTGTGCTTGTTAAGGATAAATAGCGTATCTTACTGAGGTCCTCATCCCCCAGTGCCTAGACCTATGCCAGCACAGAGAGGGCCCTCCATGGGACCTCGAGAATAGGAGATGTCCCCAAATACACTCCTCCTATTCAGGGAAGTCAAGTATGTGAGTTAAGAGGTAAGAGCCACTGCCTCTCCCTGCCAGGAGTTCAGAGTCCACCATGGGCTCTTGGACACACAGCACATAAGAAAGTTCATTGCCCATCTCCCTCCACCTCTGACCTCTCATGATTCAGACCTGGTGATCCAAAAGGAAGAGCCAGTTTACGCAATGGACACTCCTCTCACCTCCCACCTCCCACTAGTTCTCATCCTCCTTACTCTATGCTCCCTCTAACCTACACTCACCTCCTACTCCCATCCACCGAAGAATCACAGACTGTCACAACTAGAAGGGACCTTGGAAGCCACTTAATTCAAACCCTTCCTATTATGGAGGAGAAAAGGGAAGCTCAGAAAATATCCAAAGACAAATTAAAGTAAAGCCAGGGCTAGAACCCAGATTTCTAAACCATCCATGACACTTCCCAAAATAAAAATTGCAGGCATCAAAAAATAGACTTGGGTGTTCCTTACTGGAGGCTAGAGCCTGGCGAAGCCAAGTGCGGCTGGCAGACTGCTAGAATCGGCGGCACCCGGGAGCTTGTGAGAAAGCAGCCTCTCAGGCCCTACCCCAGACCTACCCAGTCAGAATCTGCATTTTAACAAGATCCCCTAGGGCTGTACATTCACAGGGACGTTTGAGAAGCTCTGAATCTGAGAATTCTCCCTCTGATCTACCCATACAGTCAGGCAAGAAAGAATTCCTCCTCTCCACGCCTGCCCCACCTCCTACCCAACCCAGTAGACCGCCTGGAAATTGATGGCAATGAAATGCAAAACAACAACAAGGCTCCCATTTCTAGTCAGCAAGTGCTTCCCCCCATCCACAGGGAGCCTTTGCGAGGCACTGAAATCTCTCCGTTAAGCAAACAGCACGACCGATGGCGCGTGGAAGAACAGGTGGCAGATCACTGGTGAGGGCCCCCAAGAGCAGCAAGTGGGCTGGGTCGTTAAACACTGCAGGCGGACAGGTGCAGCAGCCGGCCCCCACACAGAGGGTGGTGAAACCTGGAGTGCGCAGTTCCTCACTGAAGGAGCGTGCTGAAGGAGGGAGGGAAGGGATCGAAACTAAAGGAGAGAGTGCCCCGGCCCCACCCTTGTCTCTTGGTCCTTCATCCTTAAGCCAGCTGATGCCTACCATCAAGCAAGTCATTCATCCTTCCTGAAGCTCATATAAGAAACAGAGACAACAATTTGTGTACCACAAGTTCATGGTGAAAACCAAACGGGAATACGTTAATAAACTGCCAAGCACGGTGTCTGACACATGGCAGAGGCCCAACAAATGGAAGCGTTCCCTGCCATGTCCTCATTCCTCCATCCCTCCCACTCCCTTATGTCCCAAGGGGTTGGTGCTCTGTCAGAGAGAGGCAGGGGAGGCCGTAACACAGCCTCATGACTTTGGCAGCCCATTGAAATCACCTGAGCAGCTTTAGAAACTACTGCTGTCTGGATCCCGTCCACTGAGAGTCGGCTTTAATAGGTCTGGGGAGCAGCCCAAGCACTGGAATTTTTTAAAGATCCCCAGGTCCTACCGTAGGACCAAGGCTGCAAACCACAGCCATAACGGGACCCGTGGATTACTCACAGGTTGTCGGAATGGAGGAAAAGTCATAACCATTTCTCCCCTCACCACATTAATTGAGTGATTACTACACGGCCAGGGACTAAGCTAATTGCTTTCTATCCATAATTTCATTTAATTCTCATAAAACCCTGTACAGTAAGGATTATCCCCCTCATTTGCCAGCTGAAGAAGTGGAGGCCCAGAACCACTCATCAGTCACCATAAGTGCCATGGCTTCCAAGCAGTGGAATGGGGATTTGATCCCAGGTCTGTCTGACTCTAAGCTGTAACGAGCACCAGGAGCACAGCCAGGGAAGAAATCTTAGTGGTGTGGATTCCAGAAGGAGCCATAGGATTGGCCTGATTCTGCACCAGGCGGTGGGTAAAGGAGGAGACAGCGAGGGAGAAAGAGGGCCATATGAACACGGTGTGACCTTAGGGAAAGGCAGCTCCGTCCTAGAATTTTCCGGTCCACAGGACACCAGGGGGGGCGGGAGGAGGGACGCAATGCACGGGAAGAGCTGTTGGCTGGAGAATATTCCCATCTCTATCTTACAGGCAGTCAACAGGCACCAAAGGAAAATATCCCAGACCACATGCCCCATCACAGTACTAGCAAAACTGGGAGTGCTGGTGGTCAGGGGAGGAGCTCCAGGCTCCAGCCCTTCAGGCACCAAGCTCAAGGTGGCCAGAGGACACCCATGCAGCCCTCTGCCTTAGGCAGTCTGCCGACGTCACTAATGCTGTGTGAGCAAGCCCAACGTGGTCAGTCTACTGGGAGAGGCAAGCAATCATCAAACATTCCTTGAGCAACTGTGCAAGGTGCTAGGGAAGGAAGGTACATGATGCTGTGAAGGCCAATCACAGGGCCTTCCCACCCCCCGCCCCGGCTCTGGGGGGCCAGGGCAGGCCTGCTTGAGGGAGTGAAGATTGAGCTGAAAAAGAAAGAAGAGGAGCTGGGAACTCATGAAGCTACGGAGTGGGGACCCTTTGAGGCAGTCCAGGCAGAGGCACCCTGTAGTCTTAGGGAGTGTGGAACATTGGAGAAGCAGAGGAAAGGCAGGCATGGAAATCCCATAGCAAGATGAGGCTGGGGATGCAGGAGGGGCCAGACCATGCCAGGCCTGGGCTGCCATGTCAGGGGGGTTTACATTTCTCCTAAGAGCAGGGGGAGCCTGTAGAGTCTAGAGCATGGAGTGGGCCCCAAGCAAACTTCCACTGCAAAGTCCAACTCTGGCACTTTGACTGCAGCGGAGAAAACACATGGGAAGGCTCAGGCCAGAGGGATGTGGAGGTCTGATTAGAAAGTTGAGACGGAGCCTGGAGAGATGGCGGGGTGGCAGTGTACAGAGACAGGGGCGGCTTCAAGAGCTCTTTAGCAGGTGACATGGACAGGACTGGGGCTGTCCCAGAGTGGGCAGGGGTGTCCCTACAGGAGAAGGAGAGGAAGGTGCCAAGAATGCCTCCTAAGTCTCTGGCTTCCAGGATCTTCACTGGGACACAAATGATGGGGGGCTCACCCCTGAGCACAGTTTGGGGCATGGCGGCCGAGGCCTCAGCGGAAACTGCTGCTTCTCACCTGTCCCAGCCACCTCTCCATACCCGGGCCAAGCCCTCCCAAGGGAAGCAGCTAGAAGTCACGACCTCAGGTGGAATCTGGAAATGGGGTTCCTGCCAGGGTGTGCTACAGTGTTTCTGGAGTTATCATGTACTTGGAGAGACAGAGGAAGAGACAGAAGAAAGGAGTTGAGGTGCAGATTAAAGGGCCAGGACCAGGGCCACAAAGGGCCCCATTAACCTGCAGCCAAGTGTCCACCTAAAGAGGAAAAGCAGCTTATTAACTGAGAAGAGAAAAGTACGGAGCTGTTAGCTTAGGGAGTTCGCCACAGATCTGTGAGTGGGCAGGAGGCTGTCAGATGATGGAGGGAAATACATGACTATCTGTCAATAAAAGACTTTCTGCAGCTCCCTGGGATGGGAGCCCTCCAAGGCTCCCACCAGCCCAGAAGCCCCTTCCAGCCTGACTTTCAAATGCGCAATCGGGGCTAAGAGCATGCAGATTTGGAGTCAGACTCGATGACCCTACTAGGGTTCTCAGAATCCCATTTTTCTCATCTGTAAAAATCGGGATGATAATATCCACCTCAGAGGACTCCTGATTAGAGTCAGAATAATGGGAATAATTATATAGTTATCTACTAATTGGTTGAGCTGTTACATGCTCTGGGTACCAGTTTCTAGGTGATGTTTTCTGTTTTATGTACGTTATCTCAGTTAACCCAATGAGTAAGCCAAGCCTTCAAGATTTTATGTAATGAGCCAAGATCTCAAGGCAAACTAGGCTCTCTCTAGATCGTAGCTCATGGTATTTTTATAAGAATAACCTCAGAGGGTACCGACCCACCCATATTGCTGCCTGGCAAAGACATCAGGCTGACCCGCCAGCCACAGAGGCTGACCCCAGCTGAGATTTTGCTTTCCTTTGAGTCAGGGAAGTGGTTGAGGCTCAGGCAGCCTGGAATAGGGAGAAGGGAGGAGGAAGGCAATGGCCTAGATAGCAAAAGGGTGCAGTCTGCCGGCCACCACCACTGTTACTCTTGTTCAGCCCTGTTCCCAACTGGTTAGGTACCATGCTATGTCCATGGACTCCTAGTGGGGTGAACAGTTATCACTGGCCATCTGGAAACTTGCCTGGTCATAGAGGACAGGCCACAGGAAAGTCTCCAGATGCCCACAGGACCTGGCAGACCCCAAAACTGCTCAAGATCCCACTCGGCTGAGGCGTCTGTGAGATACAGAGCAATCCCAGGACCTGTACCACCCCCAAGTGCATGGCCCTGGCTATTACCCCTTGGCCTGGGAACTTAGAGGGACTTGGGGACATCTGAGGCCCTGGGAACAGATTTTGCAAGCATTCTTTCCCAAAGGCTAGACAGAAATAGGACTGCAGCATTACAACTTTCCTCCCCAGCTTTGCATTCAGACATCACTGACCATGTGATCTTGGGCTAATCCCTTCGTGTCTTTCAATTGCTGTACCAGGATAATACAGACAATCGCTACTGTGCAGAGTTGTTTTAAGGTGTAGCTTGTGTCTGAAAAGTGCCTGGCATATAATAAGCACTCTATTAATGGTCACTACTTATAATATGATCTGCTTCTTCAAATACAAGGAGCTCTTGGCAGGTTCCTCCATGTTATGATTAATTTTTTAGGGTACTAAGTCAATCTACACCAGGGGTCTGAAACAATGGCCCACAGGCCAAATCCAGTCTATTGCTCTTTTTTTGTAAATAAAGTTTTATTGGAACACAGCCAGGCCCATTCATTTACATGCTGTCTGTGTTTTTTTTCAAACTTAACCACTCAGCCATGGGGCCAGCCCTAGAGTGGTTTTTAAAAATACAAATTCCCAGGGCCTGCCACCAGAGAACTGAATTCAGGAGATGTGGCCCAGGGATCTGCATTTGAATTAGCCCCTGCCACCATCAATGATTCTGATGCAAGAGGCCCGAGGAGACATTTTGAGGAGCCCTGGTCTGTGCAGCCAGCAAACCTAAGTGACACCAGAGCCCAGGTTGTCCCCATGAAGGGGCAGATGGAGCCTGGTGGGGAGTGCTTCCTCATGCCGTATCCAGTAGGAAGTGGAGCCCGCCCCCCAGCAGCAGCTTCCTGCTTTGTTTTTGTTTTAAGATTCAATGCAGAAAACTTGGAAGCCAAAGAAAACAAAATCACAAAAGATGAAATAAAAAACCATCTACAATCCCATCACCCAAAGATAACTACTGCTTACACTCTGACCTGTAAGTCTACATGGTCCCGGGATTTTTCCTAGGTATATTTATGAAAATAGTGTCTCTTTCTTTTACAACAAAAACAAATTGGAAACTGCTTGCTGTCTTTACTCACTCGGAAATATATTGTTAACATTTTCACATATCAATAAATACTGCTTTAAAATATCATTCTTGACATGCAACTGTAAAAAACAGAACGCAGTAAATATATACATGTATCAAATCATCCGGCTGTACACCTTAAACTTACATAATGGTACATGTCAATTACATCTCAGTAAAGCTGGGGGATAAAAGAATGCAGTAGATCTCTATAAATTGATAGGAAATAATCTCAAAGATAGATTGTTAGCCAAAATAACATGGTGCAGAACAACGTGAGTACGAGCCGGCATTTGTACAAAAGCAACAGGGAAGCATCTATCCTTGGAGAACACAGCATCTCTCCCTAGGCAAGATCCCCTACATGGCGGTTCCCCAGGAGCAGGAAACCAGGCAGAGACTGAGGCCGACGGTTCACTGCATTATCTTTTACACTATGGGGCTTTCTTACTCTGTGCATGTGTATCCTTTCAGAAATATTAAAAATCTACTTATAATAATTGTCATTTTTAACGTCTGCATTGAATCACATCATATGTAGGGACCCTAATGTGCTTAACTAGCCACTTTTGTCAGATATTTAAGCAATTCCTGATTTCTCAAGGTGACTGTATGTCACCATGAGAGCAGCGTCCATACACCTAAGTATGGGTAGCCATTTGTGATTGCTACCTCAAGTTCAGTTCTCAGAAGTGGGGTTACTGGGACACAGACTTTTCATGATTTTAGCCCTTTAACAAAAACTGCCAAACCACCTTCCAGAAAGGCTGCCCCAATCCACATACTCGGCAACAGCAAACGGGAGTGTCCCTCCTCTCCTTCTCTTGGATGGCCCCTCATTCTGTCAGTGCTTCTCCCCAGAAGGCTGCCACTTCCACACAGGGTCCAACCAGACAGGCATCTCCCCCTGCAAAGCCAGCCCGGGCAGGCGCTGGGGCTGCTGGAGCCATTCTCACATGTAATAACAGCGCTCAAATCCTGCCTGCTTTTCCTGAGGCCAAGGCAACAATGGGGTGCCCCTGGGCACCCCTGCCACTGGTCCAAGGCCAACACACTGAACTCAATTTATTTGGAAGAATTCACTTTTCAAGGCAGTTCCTGGCACCCCCTGGGCACCCTGCTCCGGGCTTCATGTCAGGCGCTGCTGGCAGGCGGACAGACACTGGCATCCTTTGCCCCCTGCCTGGGAACAGATTTGCATGGCTGCGGCAGCATAGGAGGCTGCTTGGAACTCCAGATGCCTGTCAGGTAGACAGGCTCAGTGTTTCTGGGACTGATAAACTGTTCCAGTCTGTGGCCAACTATGCAACTCTCATTCCACAGAAAACCGGAGGGCAGGGCAGGCATCCAGTGCAGATACTGACGGCGGGAACAGCAGGACTGAGGAGGAAGTAATTCCAGTCTCCAAGGGCAGCGTCTCTGAGCCCAGATGACCACCAACTTAACCCATGGGGCCTCCTCTGTGCACAAACTGGCCCTGATCCATTCCAGGGTCTGCCAGCCCAAGCTTCTCAGATTTCCTATAGCCCCTTGAACATTATGTTCAAGATCAGCCGTAGGAGAAAGACAAACAGGATACGGAAGTTTCTAGAAGAGGAGAGGAACTCTGGGCTGGGAATGCTGGCCTGCTCACTGACTGTCGACCTCTCTCGGACTCTGCTCCCACCTCTCTCTGATGGGGATGTCAGTGTCGATCGACCTCACACTGGTCATTGAGGTCAACAGACAAGGCGGGGGGCCCTACAAGTGCCTTTGTGTGGAAGGAGGTGGCAGACTGGTTTGAACCAAGGAAGCCGCTACAGAAGCTGCTTTAGGAAAGAGGAGAAGCTTATTTACCCAAAGAGGGGAGAACCAAAACGCCTTAGAAGTACTGGTTATATTTTGTAATCTTACAGTAACATTATTCCAGCCAGCAGAGGAGGTCTTTGAGGCAGGCTGATTTTGCTAATGGCACACAGGAAGCAAAGGAAAGCAGAGATGTGACCTAAGTCCCAAGTCACAACCCCGAGGTGTTCACCAGTGGCTTAGTCCCTTCTTACTCACACTGTGGGCCATGGAGCAGCATCCTCTGGAAGCTTATGAGAGATGCTGATGCTCAGCCCTTCTCCAGACCTGTTCCATGAGAATGTGTATTTTCACCAGATCCTCAGCATCCTCCAAGATTCATTTGCTCGTGAAAATTTGAGAAGCACTGGCCATATTATTATCATTGTCTCTGTGCAGGAATAGGACGGTGGGTCCTAAACTTTAGTGACCATCAGAATCACCTAGAGAGACAGCTTGTCCCCCACTTCACCCCAGGTCTGACCCAACGGGCGTGGGGTGAACCCCAGGCATCTGTATATTCCCCAAGCTCCCCAGGTGATCGATCAGCTGGTCTGCAGACTGCAGACGTGACCTGGGCAACTAGTGGTCACGCAGCTGCCTCTCGGGTTTACACTGCTGGTTCTCAACCCTGGCTACACAGTGGAAATCACTCACGGAGTTTAAAAAAAAGCAAGCCCATGCCTGGGTTTCACCTCTAGAATCTGATTTTATGGTCCGAGGTGCAGCCTGGGCTTAGGGAGTAATATAACTTTACCAGGTGATTGCAATGTGCCGCTAAGATTGAGAGCCGCTGATTTAGAGTGACCTCATTTAAAACCTGGTTTTCCTACTTCCAGCCACATGACACTGGGCAGTTTAACCACTCTGAGCAGCTCTCTCACCTTCAGCATGGGGAGAAGGGCCACCTACGAAGACTAAACGTTATAAGATATACTAGGCATGTAGCACACAGTAGGTACTCAATAAATGTTCAGTGCTCCCTATTCTCTTCCCCTGCTATGATTAGAAGTGAAACATCAGCTGGCATTCTTGTCTTTACCTCAAATCCCAGTTTCTCTCTAAAGAGGCAGCACAGGAATATCTGTTTCCATCATTACCCTTCAGGAGAAGATAAGACCCTATGGCCCGAAACCACACTGGGGTTTGCATTCAGGGAGCAGAGCTCCGAAGAGCCCTGTGCTTGGGGTATGATGCTCTGCTGTAGCTGGCCCAAAGTTCTAATACTTTTTGAGCATTTTGCACTGGGTCCCACAAATCAGGGAGCCGGTCCTGTGAGCGGGGAAGCTGGCTTGGAGACTGGTCCGTGGATGCCAGCAAATCTGTCTCTGGCTTGTGGAAGCAGAATGAATACAAGAGAAAAAATAAGGGGCATGCGCCAGAGGGACCTGGTGAATCCTTCACTAAACTAAACGTACTGGGTGTCAAGAAAGGGAGAAGGAAGGGGTGTTGCTGGCCGTCTGCATGAAAGAGCCAGGGACTGACCAACTGGAGGTTCCTCCTCTCTTCCTCTGGATGCTCTGGGCCTGGTGCAGGTGGCAAATACGCCTGGTCACTGAGCGGCAGCCGGTGAGAGATGCAGTTCCTCCTCCTGCGGCATGCCCCTTGACCACGTCCTTCAGTTCATCCCCGGGATAAATGCACAGCACGCAGGGCAGTGGAGTGAGAAGGTGCTGGGGCCGGGGATTTGTGGCCGCTGGCTTGTTCGTTATTGTTCCCACTGTGTGGTTTTTCTCCTTAGTCCACAATCCTGTTTCCTGATCAGCAGTTGTTCTGATCTCTCTGCTCTGCTGCCTGCAGTTTCGAGGGCCGCTCTTTGACACCCTCAAGCCTCGGCGGAGTTCCTGGGAGAACAGACGGCGTAAACACGGCTCGGGCACTGCAGCCACGTGGAAGTTTCTCGTTAGCCAAAGCCCATGGGCACGCTTCTCTGGGCAAGTGACAGGCCCCAGGACCCACAGGAGAAGATGGAGAGATGGAAAGAATGTGCTAGGAGAAGATGAGGGGATTCTGTAGAAGGCGCTTGACTTTGCAGGAGCAAAAACCACGTTAGGCAAAGAACATCGTGAGAAGCCCAGGTCGGCAGCCCCCTCCACTCTTGGTGATCCATCCTGGTGCCATGATGCAGAAGGATGTCTGGATCAAGGAGGAAGCGTGTCACCAAGACTTTCGATGAATAATAATATACTAAAGTTTGTAAATTTTTTAAGAATAAAAATTAGTAAGGATTTGATTTTACTCCTAGTTTTAAAAATCCCTTTTGCCAACTCCTTTTCTGATATATTTGTCTTAGGTGTGAAACTACTGCTAGGGGAGGGCCAGTGTTCATCCAAAAGCCTGGTTACACCTGCAGGAGTGTGTAAGGCATGTGACTGTCATCTGTCACACGTGGAGCAGGGGACAAAATGTTGAGAACTCCTAAACTGAGGTATCAAAGGGCTGTTAACCCTGCAGAAACCAACTGCAACAAGATGGATTAGTAAGAACTGTGTTCTGCTGCCAAAATCAAATGAATCAGAGAGGCGATTGCTTTGGCTATGGAGCCAAGCATACTGGCCATCCTTGGCCCTGCTGAACAGGATGCAGGAGCCGGCCATGAACAGCCAGCTAGCAGGTAGCCACAGAGGAGAAACATTTTGTATCAGACTCTATTTCCAGGGATTTCCTTCAAATAGAAGAGGCAGAGCTGGAGACCAGCTGGTTCCCTGGAACCCTAAGGGAGAGGAACAGAGCAGTCCAGCCTTAACGGGACCAATGGCGACAGTGCAGGGACGTCTAGGACTGACCACTCATGCACACCTGCAACGTTCCCACAAAGATAGGGCAGCAAAGGCATGCCAGAAAAACACACGCTGCCTTCCAGCCTTCTTCTCAAAGCCCTGGGGCACCACGTTCTAGAACTCAGTCACCCAGCAGGGCAGGGCTTCATCTGTAGCCAGAAACTCTCAGTGAATCTACAGCAGAAGACGGGAAGCAGAGGCTCCTGGATTTAATTAATTTATGTCCTGCCTGTGGACTGGCCACACACCTAAGCTATTTAATTTAGCCTCCAACAAATGCTAGGAGTGTTCTTTCGGGCCACGGGATCTGCCAAGGAGTCTGAAAAGAGGGAAAGATCCCGTGAACGTTTGTTAGGAGAATACAAGGACCTGAGGAGAACAATACATGAAATGAATCCAGAAGCCACTCTCAAAAGTAGGTTCAGAGTCATCTTCCACCAGCAATCTCAAGTCCAGGCTCATTGCAGGGGCCAGAGGGACCTTCCTCCCATGCATACCTCAATTCAGAGGCGGAGATATAAAAAAGAAGTTCAGAAAGAAAAACAAGCAACACGAAAGAATGGACATATTTCAGGAAGTCAGGAAACTCAGGTCCTTCACCCAGTTTCACTTCTGCCTCACACTGCTCTTGGCTTCTGACCCCTGTTAAATAGAGGTTACGTAAGTGTATTTCTCAGACCAAAAGAAGCTGTGTTATCAATGGCACGGCAGTGCCCTCAACCAGGGTCCAGGTCCCCTTGCAGTAGTCTCAGAAGTTTCTATTTATCTCTACACCATTCTCGTGGCATCAATTCCCCCTGCTCTGTGCTCGTGACTATAGACACAGGGACCCTTTATCCCAGCTGAGGAAGAAATGCCAGTTAAACCATCAAACCTTAGGACTCTGAGATCCCTCCCAGCCCTACTTCCATCCAGCTGGAACAAACCCTTCTCAGTCCAATGTTCCAAGGTTAGGAGAGAGGGCAGGACTGACTCCTCCCCAAGTCTCATCATTCCCTTCAACCAAGTGGTTGAACCAGAGGGACAACAAGGCCATCCAAGGTGGGCAGCGGCTCCCAAGATCTTTTGGCAGGAGCCAGTCCCTCCAAATCAAGACCCTGGGGTGATTCTATAATCCACTCAGAGGACAGTTACCATCTGTTTATGGAAAAAATGTTAATAACTCCCAATCAGAATCAAATAGGCAACCACTTTGAGTGCCTGTTAACTGACGCTAATTCACAGCAGAACAGTCCTGGAGTGCCCGTCCACAGGCCCATCAAAGGCACCAGCCCACATCCAACCATTAGCATGTAAAGCAAGCGGGAGCTGACGAAGCACTTAAGATATCACAGGAAGCCCAAGCAGCAGTCTTGCCTCCCTTCCTTCCCAGCCTTCTGGCTTCCGCTGCCTTGCCATGTGGTTTCCAACGTGTCCAGAACGAAGGAAGTCCTCTTAGCCCGGGAAGCAAGACTCCCGCATCAGTTCCCATCTTTCCCCCAGGCCAGGTGTGTCCCAGGCTGAGAAAAGGGGATTAATAACAGGCATTTTTGAAAGCCCCGTTCAAGTGGGACAGCATTCAAACCCACAGTATCTCTAATCTAGAAGTATTTAAAGATACTTACAAGGTAGTTACAAGGTAAGAGTCCAAATAATGTATGCTCTTTTTCTAGGCTGCAAAAACCCCACACGTTTACTTTTTCTCCATTAAATAACAACAACACTCACCTTATTTGAAAACTACAGGGCACGTTTTATTGCTTAAAGACATACTAGCATGTTTTACCTGGTCATTGTTCTAACAGCCACATGAAATAAAGATGGCAGGTGCACTGTGGATCTTCATGGCCGGGCAGCCAAGACCAAGGAGTCAGGTCATTTGCATTGCCATGAAAAGTGGGTGGGACTGCAAGGGGGTGTTCTAGACCCCACTAGGCCTAACCAGACTATGAAACCAGAGCAAGTCACTGCCTTTTCTGAGCTCCGTTACTTCATCTGTAAATACAGAGGCTGGAGAGCCCAGCTAGCTCATTGTCACGGTGTTCTGATGTCTAATTTAAAAATAATTTGTGGGGACGAGCTTGGTATAAATTCTGAACCATATCACTTCCGGGCCCAGGATGCACTAGCACAGTAAAATTTGTTAAAAGACTGAAATATTTTTATGTATTTCTGAACCTCTCAATAAATGGCCCCTGCCCTGACTCTCCCAAGCGTCCAGCTCCCAAACACTCCACGATCCAGCCATCAGAGTTAACACCTAGCGCAGCGGGAGCCTCCAGGCAGGGGGCGGCTCTGTACTGACTGGTCAGTGCTCACGCCACACCAAATGCTTTAAAGATCACCCCTGCAGCTCTAAGGCATTGGGCTTCCTCAAGAGCCCAAAGAAACACCCACCATCTGCTCAGAACCATTTTGAAAGCTTCATGATTCCAAGAGAAGATGAGCTCATATCCTAAGGTGACCCCTCCCCAAGCCAAAACTGTAATCAACAAGATGGCAGTTGGTAAAAGGAAAGAGGTGTTTGAGACAATGCATTTTCATTCATTTTTCAGTTCATTTTTATAAAATCCAGTTAATATACTCATCTCCCGTCATATAGGCGTCCAGTAGGATGTCTACCCACATCAATGTGGAGAGATCGCTGACACATAAGTACGTAAAGCAAGATGCAGAAGGAGACTAGGAGGATAAACATGTCTGTAAATTAAAACACACCTAAAGTAATGCATTTCGTAAATGTACACACATATGTATACATAAATATGCATACATATATATGTACGTATTTCTTCACATACTGTGCATATCTGTGACCACTCTTGGGAGTGCTGCTGGCTTTAATCAGGCTGGTTAAAACTGTTGTGGCACAAGTTCTCTTACCCAAATGCAATTTATTAATAAGATCAATACATACAGATATATAGACTTTTGATTGTTTTCTAGATGTCTGCAAATAAATGCAATTGGTGACCTGTAAAAAACAAAGAAAAGAAAAGAAAACAAACATATATATATATATATATATATATATATATATATATATATATATAATGTATTGCTTGTTCTGAATGGTGGGAATATGAGTATTTGTCATAATAATCTTCATATTTTTCTACATTTTTTTACTTCTCAGAAGGAAGTAAAGATCATATTCGTAATTCCCCCTCATCCTCACGCTGTGATCCAGGCCCTCAGATGCGGATGATGGGAATTATTTATGAGTTTCTCCCCATCATCCCCATTCTATTTCCACTGCCCAGACACCTTGGATTTCCAAATCAGTCCTAACTAGCCCATTATTGATTTACCAGCTGTACTTTTTTTAAATAAAGTCATTCATTTCTAAGTTCAACAAGGATTTGTCAAACGCTGTGCGAAGTCTGACGTACAAAGCTGAGTGATCCGTGGCTTCTGCCAAGTGGCTCCTGGGCTAGCAGGACAGACAGATGATGTGTGAGCAAAATAATGATAATGCACTGGGATTAGTGTAGAAGAAAAGCAAATTTCTACTAAATATTGTGTGGGACAAAAGAGGGCATGACTGAGTCTTGGAAAGGTAACCCTTCATGGAAGGACAACAAAAAGATACTGGGAAGACTTATACACAAAGAAAAGAAGGAGAAAAGTCCAACCATGGGGCGCCTTTTATGTGCCAACAGCACACACAGATCTCAACACTCACAGCAACCCGATGGGTAGGCGGTATCATTCCCATTTTGAAGCCAAGGAAACAGAGGCTGCGAGAAGTTAAATAACCCTGCTTAAAACAGAGAGCAATTAAGTGGCATCACAGATTCTAACCCAAATTTGAAAATTCAAAGCTGAGGATGGGATGGGTATGAAGAGATGGAGATTTGCCTGAGTCCGAATTGGGGACTTCCGGTACCCACACCTTCACTCTCTTTCCTGGCGTGGGACGCCCATTAGCAGTAAAAGATCAAGGGTGCATGCAGCCTGGGGCATTTGCTTCTCCATCCTAAGATGAGACCTAAACACAATCAGGCCTAATAAAGATCCGAGAGAGGCAGACTTAATTCTAAACACGTCAGCCATGGATACGCGATCTCATCTTGCCTCTAACTCGAGCCGAACTCCTTTAGGTAGCCTGACTTTAGAACAGGGACTATTTCATTTGCACCTATGGGGACATGGTCCCCTGGCCCAGGCAGGGCTAAGGAAGGCAGCTCAGCCCAGGAGAGGGGAGCGGGGGCTGGGAGAGGCTCCGAGGACAGCTGAGGGGAAGGCTCTGCCCTGGGTGCTGCCTAATGCATCCAACATGGGGACACAGTGTTCCAGGGACTGGATGACAATTAATAGGGAAAATCTGCTCTCACAGTGCTGCCAAGCATGTCGCAGGGTCTCAGCTGGTGGCACGCCTCCTCCGCGGAGAGCAATGAGGCCCCGTTCTTCCTTTTGGTCGAGGTCCTGATGTTTTCTCAGGTGGAAGGAGAAAAACCTAAGAAGGTCCCTCCCTTGGTAGGAAAACTTTGCACAAGATTAGAGCCAGTCCTCACAGCCAGGAGCCCAAAGATTATGCTGAGATTAATGGCTCGGAGCTCGCTCAGCGGTCATTCATCTTCCAAACCTGTGAAGCCCTGTTTGGCACAGGGGAGTATTGGCAGATAAAACATCTCTAATCAAGGTGCCTAACAGTGGTCTGATCGTGTTTAAGTCATCTGGTTTCAGGCCAAACTTCTATCCCCTCTTTATAATTTGCCTGCACACGTATTTCTCTTTGTCAAAATATTTCATGTGATTCAAGAAAATCGGGCCTGCCTTTCTGGGACTTGTTCAGTTTAATTAAGAGCAGACAGAGAGTGCAGAGGCAGAAGCTTCTGGGAAGCCAGCAGTCGGCCCATGTCTTCTGCCCTTCTGTTCTTCTGTAGATATCTCTTGCTGTATATCAGTGCTCTAAACTTTTAGGGGAATCACAGAATCTTTGGAGAATATGATAAAATCCACAAACCAGTTCCATTCCAAGTCCCCACCACCACCACCATGTGCAGACACTCAAACATCTGCATATAAGTTCAGGGACCACTGTCCCTACGAATCTCATGCACACTCTCCTTCAGTCCTTGAGCCCCAAGGTCAGAACCTTCACCACAGATACCAGCTAATGTGTAGGAGCCACAGAAATTCATCTTTTTGCATCCCATAATCTCACTGGAAGATCGCAACGTGAATCCTAGCTCAGCAACCTAATGGCTTGTTGAAACTTTCACCATCCCTCCCTACCCATCTCCTACCTAACATCAGCCATAAGTGGAAACCCCATCAGGGAGTATATCTTGAAATTCAAGTTGCTGTTTGGGAAGTGGTACCCAGCCTCCCTTGAGCTGTTTGGTCAGATCCATCCCTGGGACCAGGCAGATGGATGCTAATTAACCATGTTAACCCCTTTGGTGTTACTCCCCCCACCCAAGGAGAGCCATATCCTATACTCTACACTGGCCATAATGAGGTTGAGTGCTCTGTGTCATGGAAGCTGTCCAGCAGATTTAGCAATCTTGTGGCTCCTGGCATCCATTCTAGGACTCTGTGTAGAGCTACATGCTGTAATACCACTGCATGGGCAACTTTTCAATGCCAGAGTCCACCATCCTACGTCTAGCTACACTACTACCTTCTCATCACAACTCCAAGGATGGGTGCAGACAAGAGAAAAACCAAGTTACTCAAACAAGGAGTCCCTTTACCCACCAAAAATGAAAAGAAACTCAAGTCCTCTTCATTTGTTCTCAAATCAAATTTCCTCCTCAAATTATCCTCATTGCACCAGCCCAGCTAAGCAGCGTTTTCAGCCATCACAGCAAAACCAGATGGTTCACAGTTTGGTCCCCACAGATACCGACACTGCCTTCAATCCATCATTAACCAATAATAAAAGTGTAGACAGGATTCTCCTCCAGGACCACTTAAGTCTGCTACCAGAGGCCCTCTCAGAGAGCAAAGGGAGATTAAAACAGCATCGTGTAATCAAAAGCCACCATGTTTCCCCCATGAGATCCTTGCAAATGAAAATCCCACCTTACCCTTCATTCCAAATTTGGACCGTCGACCATACTTGTTGATCATGATAAAGAGAACCACCAACAGGACGCAGGCAAAAGCAGCAAGTCCAACGGCTATGGACACCTATGAAGAGGCAAACACAGAAAGTCGAGAACAGTCACAGATAACCTGAGAGCCAGACAAGGTAACGTGTGTGCCCAAGTTAGAACAGTCCTACTGCAGGGGCAACTGTAGCCCTCTCAGAACTTTGCCACTGAGTGAAGTCTTTAGAAAAAGTCATTTATGAGACCCTAAGAACATTAAAAAAATAAATTACCCAGCTTGATTAGAGAAAGTTCTGTGATTCAGTGTTCTGAGCCCCTCTCCTCTGGGGGCCATCCCAAGAGATGCAAGAGAAAGCCTAGAAAGGCTTCTATATGTTGTTTTGTTGTTTTAATTAGCAAGCAAATTCTGCTTCTTCACATTGAAACTCTTTATATAATATTCTTATCCAGGAGCTTCTAGGAGATCTGGTCTCTAAAAAGACCCCCTTGCTCCCCTCCCCAGAGAAATCTCAGGCTCTGAGAGCCAGGCAGGGGGAGGCAGCTTGAAAAACCCACCCAAGGAGATGCTCCAGATAACTTGGACTTTTGTAAAAGGATGGTACAGTTAGACACCGCTTTGAATCAGGCCCAGCCAGGTGCACACCAGAGTGGGGATTTTCAGACTGTTCTCTTCCAGACCCTAAGGCTGGGAGCAGATCCTCAAAGACTTCTTCAAACAATGAATTATTCTCATCAAACAAGGAAGGTTTCAACCACCTGAAAAGAGGTCATTCATCACGGCTTCTTACTGGGGTTCCAAGTAAGGCAGTATTTGGGAAAGTTAGCTACTCAAAGGAAGTCTGAAAATGACTGCAGCAGTAAACACCTTCCTCTTGACCAAGAAGGGACTCACCCCAAAAGTGTCTTCCTCTGGCTTGTGGGTCACAGTGATAGGAGGTGTGGGGCTTTCGTAGACTGAAAACCAAACAGAGAAGGAGGAAGGTGGTTAGTTTTCTGGCTACGGGAGGCTCAGCCACAGTCCCCCTCTGACTCCCATGCCCCCTCAAGAGTTCTTGCTGGAGAACATTCCTTTAAAGCCAGACTCTTACTGCCTGACCCCCCACCCCCACCCACTTTGCAGGGGTCCCCAGAGACCAGGTCCCTGTCCAGCCGCCCAGCCAGTGCTGACAGCCCAAGGGCAGGCTTCAGAAGGAATAAAGGACTTTCATTCCCATCTTCCTATCCCATCCTAGAGTAAATCATGACACCTGGGCAACATGGGCCATGAGCTACTGGATAGAAAAGAGGAGAAAAATGCTTTGGGATCCCGGCCAGGGTCTGGATTCAGCACATTTTGTTGGTGATGGCAGCTGTTGCTGATGCTCTGCTACTCTCTGTTGTGAGCACTCCATTGCCTGTTTCCAGCTCTTTCCTCTTTCCCTCTTCACACATCAGTGAGTCCGGGAGGCCCGTGGCCCCATAAACAACTCACTGTCCATTCCCTAACGTGGATTTCAGAACACAATGGCGGCTCAAGTTAAGCAGCAATTTCATCTGACCAGAAAACACCAGCTTTTCCCAGCAAAACCTGGATGGAAAGGCAAGTATCAGTTTGTCCTCCATCTAAAATCACCTCCTTAGTGAGAGATGGCCCCAATTCAGAATTCTCTGGAAGGACATTCTGTGAGATGACAAGTCCTCTAGGACTGAGGACAAATAAAGGAATCACAGGTGATATTTACATCGGTGCCAAACAGCAAGGGGTCCCCTAAACAGGACTGTCTACTATTTCAGGCCACACAGGGGGTAGAAATGGCAGCAACTACTGCTATGATCTTCTCATGAGGGAGAAAAGAAAAGGAATAAATATGGGTTTTGGGTTTTCCCACAGCCCGTGAGCAAGCCATCAAAATCCTTTTGGCATTGTCTAGCTCCAAACTGCCTAGCCCCAAACTGCTTATAAACTGAGCCTCAATAATCCCATTTGAGGACACACGAGCCTATCAGGAGACCTCGTAAATCACAGCTCTAGATGAGGTGAGTCCAAGCCAAATTCTGGGGGCCTTGGAGCAGGTGAGAAATATTAGCAAGCATGGAGACTCCACATTCTCTCCTCACAAACAACTGAGATGATCAAACAAGAGCCTACCAGGGCATGTGAAACTCCGCATCCTTCCTGACATGACCCCTTTCCATCCAGGAAAGAAGACTCACCACATGGTCAGACCCTAGAAAGCTCCCTGGGGGAAACTGAGGCACAGAGCGGCCACCCAAGGAGAATTTATACTCTCCAGTTCCTTTCATAGTTCACTCAGATGCTCTCAGCTGCTGTGGGTCTGGGGATGGTGCTGGCATATGAAAGAGGGCTATTTGGATCCCAAAGTTACCAAAAGTATCAGAATAAATCAGTTTCAAAGCAAAAGGTAAAGCAAACTTACTAGAGACAAAGTTATCCGTGCTCTCTGCAAAAAAGACAAAGAGACAATTAACAAATGTAATAAAACCCAGGACAGATGCACTGTATCTTCCTAACGACATCCCCCACTGATCAGGATCCCCTGGTACCCCAGCAAGTGAAAACTAAAATCCTTGGCCTGTTGCCCCCACCCTCACGCTATACTACCTCTTCAGGAAGTGGTCTTCCAAATGAAGAATAAATAAGACATGAAGCTGCTGATTTCAAGGGAGACGGCCTGGCCCACCTGGGGACTAGAAACCAAACTGAGATGGGGGATTAAACCTAGACGCCATGTCTGTCCCACAGTCCTCCCTTCTCTGGGTACCCAGACTTCTGGGCATCTCGGTGGGACATTAGAGTCAAGAAGAGATGTTTCAGCGTAGGCTTCCCCAGACCTTTCTTGAAAATGCCAGCTATGATCTCAAGACAAAATTCCTCAGATCCATATGTAGAGTTTATTCTAGTAAGTCATTGACATGTTTCTTGGGAATTCCTCCAGAACCTGCTCAGCCCCCAGATGAAAATGTGACATTTGATCTTTGGCTCTAGAAATGGGTCACCTAATAATGAAAGCTTGGCATTATTAGACAGTGATTATGATCCAGGGGCTGTGCTAAATGCTCTAGCGAATACATCACTCAATCCTTACAGCCATCCTAGGAGGTAGGTAGCACAAGCCCCATTTAACAGATAAGGAAACAGGCTCATAGAGATTAAGTAACTAATCAAATCTCACTCGTCTAAGAAGGGATAGAGCTGGACTCAAACCCAAGTCTGGCTCTTATCCACTCTGTCAGAGATCCTCAAACTTTAGCATGCACCGGAATCATCTAGAGGGTGATCACTACCCTTCTCCAATAAAAGAAACGAGGGCTCCTTGGAGAAATGTATAATTTCAGGCTGTGGCAAAGAAAGTACAAGATGTGCCTGGACCATCTTGTGGTACTAGAAAGTAAGAAAGTGCTCAAAAATTAATGGGGACATGGAGAAAGGACACAGGAGCCAACGTGAAAGAGTTTCCAATGGCCAAATGTGGGACAGTTTGGGCAACAAAATAAATAATGAAATGATAGTCATGGATTGTTACGGGCTGAATTAGATCTGCACAAAATTCATATGGTGAAGTCCTAACCCCCAGTAGTTTAGAATATGACCGTATGTGGCATAGGGTCTTTAAAGAGGTAATTAAGTTAAAATGAAGTCATTAGGGTGGGCACTAATTGAATATGACTGGTGTTCTTATAAAAAGAGGAGATTAAGCCACACACACACACACACACACACACACACACACTCACACACACACACACAGAGATGACCACGTGGAGACACAGGGAGCAGACGACCACCTACAAACCAAGGAGAGAGGGCTCAGAAGGAACCAACCCTGCCCACACCTTGATCTCAGACTTCTAACCTCCAGATAGAAAATAGATTTCTGTTGTTTAAGCCACCTCGTTTCTGGTCCTTTCTTATGGCAGCCTTAGCAAACTAACACATGGATTACAAGCCATAGGACCAAAAAAAAATAATATCCATGAGTCCACACCAATATAAATAAGTAATTTAGTAAATAAATGGGAGAAGAGAAAGCTCTTCCTTACAGTAGAATTTCAATTAATAAATGTAGAAGGAATGAGGGAAATAGAAAAGTCGCCATTGACAAATACCACAGTAATCATTGTTTCAGACAAGAATTATCAATGAATGCTAAAATTAATGTGTGATGGAATAAGAAACAAGATATTTACAAAGTTTCAAAACATTATACTTATTAATCACAAAGAGAAAAATAATCACTTTGCAGTGGAGAAAGCTGGCAGACACCAGCCTGAGCAAGCGATAAAGTTAACATCACCAGTAACGAGATGCAAGGACATCAAGTGTCCCCTGATAAGATGTCCTGAAAGGGCCCAGCACCACTTCTGTGGAGCTCTTGCCCAAAAGGCATAACTGGAATTTAATCATGAGAAAACACCAGGCAAACTCAAATTGTAGGACAGTCTACAAAATAACTAGTGAATATTCTTAGAAAGTGCACAGATCGTGAAAAACAAAGACAGGCTGAGGAACTGTCCCAGATTTACAGAGACCAAAGTGACGCAGTAGCTAACTGCAATGTACAACCCTGGGCTGGATCCTAGAGAAGGAAAGCACAGCAGTGGGACAACCGAAACGATTTAAATAAAGCCTGTAGGTGCAATGATAGTGCCGTATCAATGTTAACAGCCTGATTTCAATCATTGTATTGTGGTTATGTCGAGGTGAAGGGTATGAGGACTTCTTTATACTGTTTTGTCACTTTTTCATATGAATCACAAACTATTTCAAAATGAAATCTTTAAAAATTAAAAATAAAACAACACATAGGGTATCGGTCCTCACCCCAGAGTTTCTGATTCAGGACGTCCAGGGTGGGTCATGAGAATTGATATTTCTAAGCAGCTTTCAGCTGATGCTGATGCTGCTGGTCCCCTTGAGAATCACCGCATTATACTACACCTTTTCCTGCCACAAGCCTACCACACCCTGAAAAGTAAGAACCATCCATTCATTCATTTCTTCATTCATTCTGGGTCTCCCGTTGACCAGGCCCTTGGCTGAGCCCCCACAGTCATCATAATCACAGCTCTGTGAAGTAGGAAGCAGAAAATATTCTTCTCCATCTGTGGGGAAAAGGATGCTGTCTGTGAAAGCATCATGTACAGGACTTCAGAGCAAGTCCTGTTTACAGTAAATGCACTGTTGATAGGCTGCTTGTTTTTGTCCATTTTGCGTTGTTTTGGGGGACAGCAGCAGAGCGTTCTCTAAATTCCTGAGCGGGCCTTTCATGCCACCACCCTCTTCTAAACTTCAGGTGAACAAATGCCTGATTTGGGGGGAAGATGGCAGAGAGGGAGTTCTAGCCTTGGCTTCAGAGCCCGAGAAAAGAGAGGTGCCAGATCGATTCGTAGTTTACACTGATTTGCATATTTCTCATAAGGCTCCCATTTATTAGAGAATATTCTCACATCTGTCAAATGCTTTGGCCGAGTCTGTGAACCCTGTAATCTCCTAGTCTGCATGCATGCTTAGCTCCTGTGCCAGAGCCTGCAAACCCTGACGCATCCGGGAAGCCCATGAGCCCTGAGACAGGAAGAACTCAGGGTCCTCTCTAACCCGTGCGGGGGACTCAGACGTTCGCAGTGGAAGAAGATGGTACCCAGGAATCATCCCCACCTCTGACCTCCACCAGTAGGCTGGGAGGACCACTGGACCAGTATGCCAAGGCGCTATCTGTACATGAACCAGGACTGGGCAATGGAGACAACGGTCTCCTCCAGTCCCCAAACTCCCCCAGAAGGGCCCTATGGGAAAATCCAGTGGGGTCCAGAGAAGGGAGAAGAGAGAGAGACAGCAGCTTGTGTCCAACAGAGAGAGGAGGACCGAGAAGTCATGATGAGAAGAGGTGCCCTGGCTTTAGACGTGAGGAGGGAGGGGGAAGGCTGCTCCAGAGCTATGGCAGCTCACTTATTCCTAAATATTTTGGCAAGTCTTCCCAGATATTTGTTACACACACACACACCCCCTTGGCAACATTTCTCCTTCTATCACATCATCATCTAAGGGTCCCCAGCTCCACACTCTCCCGCAGACTAGAGGCTTCCAGGACACCTCCCACCTTGACACGGTCCTCAGCCACCCCTGCCCCTCCCCTCCTGACACTCGGATCCCTAATTCCTCATAGCTTCCCACTCTCACGCTCAGATCCCTTCTGACAGGCCCTCTGAGGTCCTAGAACACTAAAGAGGATTCAGCTTCATGCTTCTAGAACAAATCTCCCTAATCAATCCTTCCAGGGGCCTCCTACACCAAGGCTGAATGCCACGCTAAATGTTCTAGCATTTCTCTGGAAATGGAGAAGAAAATACCAACATTTGTACAGCATGCACATTTTCTAGAACATTTTCATTTTAAGGTCCTACCCTGAGAAAATCCTTACTGAAGGAAGCCTCTGCGTTTGCAGGCTGCTCCCTTAAATATATTCATTCTAATCAAATCTCTCCCAGGGGTCTCAGGCCCATGAACAGGAGGAAAGGAGACCCCCATCTTCAGATCTCTGTTTTCCCCCCAAAACAGATCCCCTTCCAGTCACCCTTGGATATTCTTTAAAAAAAAATTAAAAACAAACCGTAATTCTGTGCTTACTCCATGCCAAACATGGTTGTAAATACTGTAGGTGGATTAATCCATTGTATGTGAAGTAATCTGTACCACACCTTTGAGGTAGAAACAGGGGATTGAGTGATTTGCCTGAGAGCACAGAGGCTGACGAGCGACTGAGAGAGAATCTGAACCTGGCAATGTGGCTGCACAACCACTACCCCAGACGAAACCGCCCCGAGACTTAGAGCTTACTAGCTTGAGCAGATCTTGATGCCTGGCTCTAGAACTCCTGAACGCATCTCTCTCCACCCAAGGAATCCTAGGACCTAACAGCCAACAGCTGCTGAAGCTTTGAAGACACAGAACTAAACCCTTGGCACACATCACTTCGTGGAATCCTCATGGCGGTTTAGGCAGGAGCTCTTGTGATCACTCCCATTTCACAGATGGAGAACCAGAGGCACAGAGAGTGATTGTCCTTTGCTGTGTGCCAACCAGGTACTGAGCCCCATTCCAGGAGCCCAGGCCACCCATCTGGTAGTGCCACAGATGAGATTTGCACCTCAGTCTGTCTGATTTCAGAAAGCTTATTCTTAACCTCTATGTTCTGCTGCCCGGGAGCCAGAGAGGGGTACCTATGATCAATACGATGTCCCCCACCCCCACATCAGAGGAGAAGAGCAGGAATCCAGACCGCCTTTATCTCCAAGGCTCAGGAGGAGAGAGGTTTACTGCCTGCTCTCCTAGATAATTTACTCTCCTGAACATTTAGACATTTTGTCACTTGACACGACCGGCCCCTTTTCCCTGTCACTGCCTTTTCATCATCCATTGATTCCTTTATAAACAAGCAAACCTTCGCCAGGGTGACCTCAGCCGGGTGTAGATGGGTCTGAGCAAATGACTTCAGGTGAGCTGTCCCACTTCAGGCTCTGCTGTGACTCCACCCTCCCTCCTGCCTTCTGAGGCCAGAGGCCACCAAATGCCAGGGCCGCAGATGGCAAACCAGGGAGCACCTGCGTCTCCTGGGGGCTTGTTAAAACACAGACCGCTGGGCCCCACCCCAGAGTTTCTGACTCAGTGGCCTGGGTGCAGTTTGGGGATTTGAGTTCTAACACATGCCCAAGTAATGCAGATGCTGCTGGTCCGGGGACCACCCTTCGAGAACCGCTGGCCTACAAAGCGTTGATAAGGTGAGGAGTGTATCCAGAGACTATGAGAAGGAGCTGCTGTGCTTGTGGGAACAGAGGAGGTGTCTATATGGCAGGGCAGATGCAGAAAAAGCTGCACCTACCACACAGCCCCCCACTCCTGCTGCCCCATGGCTCTCAGGACATGCTCTGTGGGGAGTATCCTAGAGTGGCTCATCCTCCCTCCTGAGCATTCTATGGCTCCCGACTCCCTCCAGGCCCCAGGAGCCTCCCTTTGGAAACAGAAGCATTGCTTCAGGGGGCTCCACTCCTCACTCACTGAGAGGTCTGGACCCTCCTCTTTAAGAAACAGAAGTCATTCTCAAATCACTAGGTGGGCACAGGCAGGGCGAAGGGCCACTCCAGCCCTTTATGCCAACAAAGCCTAGCCTGACTTTGTGGGCTGTGAGAGCAAATCTCTACATCCACAGTGTGGCCAGGAGTCTCCTAGCTCCCCACAAGAGCCCCACACGGTCCACAGTGGGAAGTGTCCTGAGGCCTTTTATTGGGCATCCTGGGGATGACGTTGGAAATGCTGGACCACAGGGCATTGTGAGGGTCTCAAACATCAGCAGCTCTCGATCCTCTTGTGAATGATGGCCCCATCATCCCCTGGACCTCAGTGGCAGGAATTTAGCTTCACGTGCAGCCTGATTTTTCCAGAATTTCACTCGTGGAGCCTCTAATTCGAGTTTCCTTGCACTAAGATAAAGAAGTTCTCCTGGAGGTGCCACCCCCTGGTCGTCTAGGCTGTGAAGCTGCCTTCACACAAGCAGATGCTGCTTAGCACCAGCTCACACTGCCCTCCTTTCTGTGTGAGTGTCTCTGTGTCATATCTGTCTTTACACTCCCCCTTTATGTCCTCAGAACCCCTGAGATCTGGGGATTGAAGGCCAAGAGGTCATCCACTCTGCTTCTAGCAGAAATCACCAAGGTCATCAAAGATCCAGGCCCTCACTGACAGGAACTTGTCAATGGCTGAATCTACCAAGACATTCTGCCACCATTTTCACTAAGCTCTTTTGGTGTTTTCTTCTCCTTCAACTTCAGGAAGGTATTTGAAATATTCTGGCCCAGACAGAGAAAGACAGAATCTCCTCTTAAAATCCCGTCAAACAAAGTTTTTTCATTACTCCAAAGGCTACCCCTGCGCCACTTGACGTTGGTACCATCACAGGCTGAGAACATCAGTCACCACTCCATCAGCTCACCAGGAGCAAGACAGGAAGGGAGACACGCCCCTGGGTGCCTAGATTCGAGCCACGTCTTGCTACCGACCAGCAAGCAGAAAGAGGTTCATTCAGTTCACACGTGTTAAATGTAGGGCTGAACAGGATGGACCCCAAAGCCCCCTGCAATGGCAGGTCATGGAACCATCATTACATGCCAAACCCTGTGACATGTGCTTTATACACCCAAGTCATTTAAAAGCCTCAAGATTCTTAAGGGAGTGGTACAGTCATGTCCCTTTCACAGATAAGGGAATTAAGGCTCAAAAAAGCAAACTTTCAGGCCCACAGTCTCCCAATAAATAAAGGTCCGGTCAAGATTGTCCATCATTCTTGTCCAACTCTCAAGTCCCTGATTTCTCTACCATAACACAGTATGCCCTTATATGCACATGTGTGTATTTCTGAGGTGGTCTTGGTTTGTGTTGTGATAGCAATTGGAAAACAGAGACTTTATCTAATTTACACAAAACGCTAGTGGTGGCTGAATATGCTCCAACGTGTGTTTGGTTCCCCACAATAACAGTGTTAATGTTGACGCTGCTTCTCCTCTCAAGCTACCACACCCCATGCCCCCAAGCTCCTAGAAGGAATCAGTGCACCCGGGAGCGGACTGCCCTCACCTGGAAAGGGCTCCTTGAGGAAGTGGCCGTTGATGGTCTGGTTGGCCGTGCCCAGCGGGTTTTTGGCAATGAGGGTGTAGTTGCCGTTGTTGTAGTGGGTGGGCTTGTTGAAGAGCAGGCAGCCCTCGGAAACCTCCCCCTCCTGGTAGTACTCCACGTGGATGATCTTGGACTCCCGCAGCGGCTGCCCGTTGTGTAGCCAGTGCAGTGTGGGCGGTGGGTTGCCACGCACCACGAACTCGATGCAGTGCTCCAGGCGCAGCTCGGGCTCCTCCAGGCTCACCACACGCGGGGGGTCTGCCGAGGGAGAGGCCAGATGAAGCCCAGGACACAGAGTGTCCAGCCTTCCAGGAATCCCAATTCTTCCCCACCCAGCTCTGAAAAGACTGAGGGAATCAAAGGGCCCCCCACCAGCACCCTGAAAGAGGAGAAGAGATGTCTATCTTCACCCAGGCTGCCCAGATGTATAACTGGAGGGTTCCCTCTCTTGACCTGTTACGGGTTTACCAAAAGGCAGACTTGGGCCAACATAGTTGCATCCTGAACACATGGTTGTGTTAGAGGCACACCATCTTCTGAGGATCAGGAACACCCTTTCTGGGCTTACTAGTCAAGGACTGCCTTGCTTAGCCCTGCCCTACAGGAGTCTTTCTGCCGCTCCTAGTAGACCAGGCCCACTGCTCTGGCTCAGCCTCCTCTCGGCCTCCTGCACCAGCACCCCCTTGGTGCACAGCCACCCTCCACAATGGCAACCACTCACAGTGGACGGTGAGGGCAACACTGGCATTGCTCATGCCCACCACGTTCTCTGCAATGCACGTCAGGGTGAAGCCATTGTCCTCACTCGTCACATTTACCAGGGTCAGGTTGATGGCATGTACATTGGTCCAGTTCAGATTTGTCTAAAACCCCAATAAAAAGACAACAATCAAACAGTTTCTACAAGGGCGGCTCCCCCACCTAACCCCCAAACACCTTTAGGAATAAGGAAAGCCGAGTAGAAGGCGAAGGAGGCCTTTCCAGGGACTGACACCAACCAAGTTCCAGGCTCCCCACAGTCAACAGTTCAGGTGATCCTCACTTTTACCCTATAGGGCGAATGATAGCATTATACCCATTTTACAGATGGGGAAACTAAGGCACAGAGAAGTTTAGTAGCATGTTTAATAAGATGGCTAGAAAATATTGCAGCTGGAGGGAATCCGAGTCTACATGGTTCTTCCTGTAGAGATAGGACCACAGACTTTCCCTTTCCTTCGCCCTTATTCTCACATCTCTTTCTTCAATTCATGATTTAGCTCATTAAGACTAAGAGGTGATGGCTCTCCAACCTCCTGATGGGACCGGACCCTAGGACACCTACCTGGTGGGTGTTGATGGACTGCAATCCAGTGACTATCCAGTCCACATCAGGCAGGGGCGATCCAGAGCCGTTGCAAGTGATGACAGCATTGTCACCCTCTCGTACAGTCAGGTTGACATGGCTCACACTGATCTCAGGAAGGTCTGGGAGGGAGGACAGGGCGGGTGCAAAGATAGGCAAACGCTTACTACCAAAACTTTGTCCATGGTGGCCCTTCTTGCTTTGCCCAATAAAGACTCCAATACAACCTGCTTGAGCTCTCAGAAGGCTCCCACGTCCAAGAAGCTTCATACCACCTCCCAGCAGATGTCAGAACTCAGAATTTAAGCCCGTGCAGTTGGACTCTCCTACGTGGCAGGGAGTGGGTGGGGGTGGGGCAGTTGCTCAAGGCATGCAGGTCCAGCAATAAAGTCACATGGCACCTTCCATTTTGGGCACTTGTTCCCAAAAATTTGTCCTGCTTCAGATACCCATGGGGAACTTGCTAGAAATTCAGACCTGTGGAACCCATCCCCAGACATTCCCAGAAAGTCTGTGAAAGACATTCTTGTAAGTCTGTGGTTGGGTGCACGAATCTGCTTTTCTAAAAGTGCCTTAGATGCTCCCGATCCAGGAGGTCCAGAGACCACACCTGGAGATATGCTCCTTCAGGACTGGTTGATAAGCAACGCACAGAAAGAAAGGAATCTGTCTGATGAGAAGGGGCACAGTTAACCCCCTTCTGTATTCCTAGAACCAACCTTCCCACGACTGGCTCACATAAGGACAAGAGTGAGCAAGGAGGCAAAAGGTGAGCCAGACCCGCACCCAGTGGAGAGTTCAAGGCTGGGGGGGCGGTAGAGAAACAAAGACCCCGGCTCTCCTGGCTAATGCACAGCCCCATCTCTTATGTCAGGCATGCCTCCTGGAGGCTGCTGGGGCTGGGCAGCTCACTCACCACACTGACTGATGTTCATGCGGAAGAGAGGGAGCTGGGAGCCGTCGGCCCCGACGCAGTAGAGGTTCTGGCTGTTCAGCCTGGCCTCGCCCTGCTCCTGCCACAGCTGCATCCAGCGGATGTCACAGCTGCAGTTGAAGAAGTTCTGCTCCAACCTCCTGTGGGCAAGAAGAGAGGGAAGGGGACTCCTGAACTGAAGACAGCCCAGCTCCCTCCCCAGCTCTAGGGCTGTGAGGCCAAGGGGGCCCCCACCTGCTCTTTGGGGATTAAAGAGAGAAGAGGTTTAGCAAGGTCTCAAAAGAAGTAAAACAATCTCTATGTAAGTCCATGAGTTCATTTAGTTTTTAAACTAACAAGCTCATTTAAAAAAAGAAATCCACCCCACCTAACTCACCTGGCAAAGAGACCCTTTAAAATACGTCAGCTTGGAGCGCTCTTTTGAAAGCCCTCCTGTGGCTTCCCATCTCACTGGAAGTCACAGTCAAAGGCCTGTGTGATCCACGTCACTCTGTATTATCTCTCTGACCTCCTCTCCCACCTCACCCTTCCCTCCTCTTCTTCAGCCACACTGACCTTATTGTCTGTCAAGTTCACTAGGATGACCAGCATGCTCCTGCCTCAGGACCTTTGCACTTGTGGTCCCTTCTTCCTACAGAGTTCTTACCCATAACATATCTGCTAGACTGGCTCCCTCAATAATACGATCTTCTCTGACCACTCCTTATAAAAAAGCCACCACCAACCTCTGCCATAACACTGCCCACTCCCTTCTTCTTTCTAGTATTTGTCACCACTCAGCATCAATTCAAATATTTATTTGCTTGTTTGTTTATTATCTGTCTCCAAACAAAAAAATTAAGCTCCACTGAGGTCAGAGACATTGCCTATTTGGTTCATTGCTGTATACGCAGTACCTACAACTGAGTCTGGTGCAAAAATACTTGTTGAATGATTAGAGGAAGGATTGGAGGATGGGTGGATGGATGGATGGAAGGAGGGAGGGAAGGAGGGAAGGAAGGAAAGTTTACTCTCCCTGGGAGTAGGTGGTCAGCTGTCTCCAAGATCTGCTCAAAGCCCATCTTGAGACCAGCTTTATTCCATAAATTCAACAAAATCCTTAATAAGCACCTGCTCCATGTCTGGCTGGGGGCTGAGTGCTGTCAATGCAGAGATGAATAAGATCGTGTCTGCTCTCCAGGAGCACTCAGGTTGGTGATGAAGAATGCCTGATGGGGAAAGACTCAAGTTCAAGGCCTTCCTTCTCCACTGATTTTCCTTGTGACTTAGAGTGAGTCACCTCCCCTCTAGATGGGGTTATCTCATCAGGGGGACAAGGAAGGGCATTAGCTGATGCAAAACTCTTAAATTAAAGGGCACGTGATAAGTCTGAATGCCTGGATCACTAGGGAGAACATGATTCTCTTTCTGGACCAGCAAGGAGATGCATCTGTTGGTACCCAGAGGGAGGGGTGCTTGGATAACTGCACTAAGACCCAGGATATTTTTGACAACTGGCAAATTCCAAAATAGTTAAGCACACATCCGAATTACTCAGCTTTCAGGAAACAGTGAGGCCCCTGGGAGGAGGAGTCAGTGTTCCCAGCCACTAGGACACTGCAGGGAGAATGTGCAAACAGCCCTGCCTTATAACCTCTTAGTCTAAGGAGCTTGTGACATCTCTCTGCACATCACCCTCTTTCAGAAGAGGCAAAGGGAACTAACCTTTACTGAGCATCTGTTTCTCACAGCTACCCTAGGAGACAGAGTATTGTGCCCATACAGATGAGGGACACCCTCTTATGTTAGGAGGCGTTAAGTCACATGTTCAAGGTCCCCTGGCTGGTGTGTTACAAAGCAAGTTCTCAAACCTCAGCCCATTAGACTCCAAAGTCCATGTACTTTCCACCCCGTCTATCACGCACAAGGCACTCTCAGGTGCAGTGGAAGATGCGAGGAGGGGCAAGGCAGGATCCTTGACTTCAGGAGTGCACGGAGGAAGAGACGGGGGAGAAGGGAGAGGGGACGCTGTAGGCTGAGGGGTGAAAGCAGGAAGAAAAGGTTGCGCCCGGGCACCGGGAAATGAAGCTGGAAGGAGTAGTGGAAGCCGGATGGCAGAGGACTCCCACTGCCACATCAGGAGGTTTGGAAGTCATCAGGGGGCAGTGGGAACCGTTGAGGCCCTCAGAGCTGAGAATGACATGAACGAAGCAGGTCTGTAGGAAGAGTAACACGACGACATGGTGCAGGGCAAACAGGAGAGGAGGAGAGCTAGCCGCTGGAGAGGACAGCAGTCAGGATGTCTTAAGAACACAGGTCACCGTGTATGGTCATCAAGTGCGTGCAGTCCTCAAAGGCACCCAGCCAAAGGGATAAACAGGAAATGAGATCTGGTCTGCACACCCTGACCAGACCTGGTGCCTGTCATGGGGCTACATCCACCTAGAGGGGGCGCCTTTTCTCGTTCACATACAGGCACCATGTAGGCTGGCATGCTCTAGGTCCATGTTTCTCCAACTTTTGGGATGCAGGACTCTTTTTCACTCTTAAAAATTCCTGAGGGCCTCAAAGAGCTTTCGTTGATGTGGATTATATCTACCACTATTTACCATATTAGAAACTAAAACAGGAAATTTTAAAACACAAGAATGCATTAGCTCAAACTCCATTAGTCATCAGAGCCAATGATGTTATCACATGTCCCGTGGTCTCTGGAAAACTCCACTGTACGCTTGTGGAAGAATGGAGCAAGAAGGGCAAATAACATCTTAGTGTTATTATGAAAATAGATGTTACCTCATGGTCCCCTGAAAGGGTCTTGGGGACCCCCAAGGGACCCTGGACCACCATTTGAGAACTGCTGCCTAGTTGATAAGGGCCTAGAGTGGAGTAGTAAAGATTGGAGAGAGGAAATGGGAAGACGGGGCAAAGATCACGGAGGAAGACAAGGTGGTATTTGGTGCGCAGCTGGAAGTCGAAGAAAAAGGAAGAGTAGAAGACGAGCCCAAGGTTTTAAGCCCCAGAAGACAGGAAATCAGTGGAGGAGAGAAGAGCCTTTGGTTGAAAACAGAAGAAAATGGAAAGGAAGGAGTTCAACATTAGGAATGAGGCTGGGCAGGGCTGAGGGATGAGGAGGAAGAGATCAAGGTCCTGGGGGAGGAAAAGGAAGGATGGGATCCAGAAGCCTTGGAGGTGTTTGCAGGGGGTTAAGAAATAGGAGAGAGAAAAGAAAGAAGGTAGATAGGAGGACATGAGAATGAAACAATAAAAATAACATGAAAATAACATTTGCATCACACTTACCAGGTGCCCAGCACTATGGTGAATGCCTTACAAGCAACACCCCATTTAACCCTCACAACAAGAGGGAGCACAGGGCAGGGGACATCTGACGGCTTCCTTAGGAAAAGCAGAAGGTCGAATTAGCTGCCCAGCCTGTGCGGGACCGGGAGGGGAAGGGAGGCCGGAGGAGGTGGGGCAGGAGTTTGGATTCCGGTCACAGGGGCTGCGAGGAGAGGCCTGGCAGCTGAGCTGGAATGGTACTGAGGGTCCAGATGCTTGAAGAGATTCGAACTGAACCAGACCAGCCTGGTTTTTCCCAGCTGCTCACTCGACAAGATGTGGTCATTCATTATTAAGTAGTCATAAAAATACAAATTATCCACCTGGGTGGAAAAGACTAACAAAGTGAGGGGCTTGGCTGGGCTGCTTCAAGCCACAGACACTCTACCCAGTCCTGCCTCCTGCACTGCTACGTACCCCAACACCTCAGGGCCCCCCAAAAGGCAGACAGTGTCAAAGGGTCCCGAGGCTGGTGGGAAAATCTGATGAGCTATCTGGGACGTGCCTAAGACACTGCCAGACACACTTTAACGGCTTTTTTGCTTCCTTCCATCATTTTCCTCCAGGACCTGACCCAACAGAAGGGATGCACCAGGAGACCTGGTCCTTTGCTCCAATCCAGAGTCTCCTAGAAACTGCAAAAGAGCCTTGAGTTTTTCCCCACTCCCTTCGGACTTTCCTCCCAGAAAGCAAGTAACACACAGCAGAAAACATTTTGAGTCTCAACACAGTGGTACCCTGGGCTTCCTATTGGGCAAATCCACCATTGTCTTCATATCCTGACCAGAGAGGATTCAAACAGTGAGGTGGGCCAGAAGCAAAGAAGGGCAAGCCCTGGGTCTAAATGATGATCTCCCTCCTCCCATCAAATCTGGTCTCGAGCAGTGGACGGAGCCTTTGCCAGGGCTCCAGGGGCAGACTCCAGAGCCTAAAGCAAGGCTTTCCCTACTCCATCAATAATGCAAGAGGCCCCATGAATAATACAGCAGCATCTGCTTCAGGGCGAAGCTTACCAACACCCAGCCCTCGCCCCAAGATGGCCCGGGGCCTAATCACAAGGCCCTGGGGGCTTCCCACAGATTAACTCAGCCCCATCGGGACATGTGCACAGACACTGCTACACAGCCAAGCCCATGGCTGGATGTTCAGAAAACACTGATTCCTCTCCAGTCATTGCCCTGGTTTTCCTCTCCCCTCCACAGCATCAGTGCTGCCAGTGGCAATCCTGGGGCCAGGCAGTGGAAATTGGGCAAGGACCCAGATCTACTGTTGCAGAAGAAAGCACACCCAAAGGACCAAGTAATCAGCTCGGGCCTCCTGGAGAGAACCACAGTCCGATGGTAGAGAAAGTACTCGAACAAATGATCTGAGTCAAACCAGCTGTGTCACCTTGGGCAAATACAGTAGGCTGAATTGTGTCCCCTAAAAAGATATGTCCAAGTCCTCACCCCCCAGGACCTGTGAATGTGACCTTGTTTGGAAAGAGAGTCTTTGCAGATGTAATCAAGTTAAGGATCTTGGGAAGAGATCCTTCTGGATTCAGGTGGGCCCCAAATCCAATGACTGGTGTCCTTATAAGAGAAAGAAGGGAGAGATCAAAGTCAAAGAGACAGGGAAGACAGCCATGGAAGGTGGAGGCAGAGACTGGAGTGACGCGGCCAGAAGCCAAGGAGCCCTAGGAGCCACCAGAAGCTGGGAAAGACAAGCAAGGGCTCCTCTCGAGAGCCTCTGAAGGGAGTGTGGCCCTAACGGCAACTGGATTTCAACTTCTGGCCTCCAGAACAGAGAGAGAATCATTTTCTGTTGCTTTAAGCCGCCAAATTTGCAATAACTTGTTTAGACAGCCCCAGGAAACTAACACAGCAAATAACCTAGTTCTCCAAGGCTCTGAGTTACCTTCTGTGAAATGGGGGTAACTGTGCTTGACCTTCTTTCTTCACTGAGTTATTACGAGGATTAGTGATAATATATGTTAACATGCCTTGTGAAATAAAAGGGTCTATCAAGAGGCCCGAAATTATTATTATAGTAATGCTATTATTAATATGATTGTTTAGTGACTTCTCTGAGAGCCATGGAAAGTGGTCATGGCCAGGACTGGGAGAAGGAAATTGCCAGGATCGGCCTAAACTCATCCCAATACTGAGTTAATATTTTACCAAGTCTATTAAATCTGCCAATTGCACTAGAGGTAATTATCACTTTGCTTTAAGAAAATGAAATATTCCAATCTATTTTAATCATGTCTGCTTTGTGCATGCAGGGTATTAAGAGAAGCCTGTTCAAGATACACTAATGGCCCTTCGGGTATTTCTGGAAGGTTTCTGTGCTGTGGGTTTATATCGTCTGTTGCCTCTTGCCTTTGCCTAAATTGTATCACGGGATTCAGAATCCAAGCTTCCTTCCTTTCTAATTCATTCTTATCTCTAAGACAATCTCTTTGATTCTTGCTCTGATTTCTGGACAGACAGTTCCAATCTTCTCTGTAAGGAAAAAAACACCATCTTGCCATAACTAGAAACTTCTGAGAGCACTGTGCAATGCCAGCTTGAATTTCTTCAAACCCACGCCAGTGAAATAGCACTGGCTACTCCTAAGCAAGTCTTCAAAGGTGCTTCCAGTTCTCTCAGTAAGAGAAACACAACCTGGACCAATGCGGGGTCTTAGGCCAGGTGTTCGGCCATGACCGTATCCTTCAACTCACAAAAGTAAACGAGAAATGAGAACAGGAAGCCTTGAGCACATGACAAGGACTCGGAGATGCTAACTCGTTTAGGTGTTTTTGCCCTGTGATTCCACTCAGGGAGCCACCATCCTGAGAGTGGTTTCTGGAAGGAGATGCTAAGCATGTGGGGGGTTTTGCTGCGTTGTTTTAGGAAAGAGCATTGGTCTTGGGAAACCGCAAACCTGGATGGGGGAACGCTAATAATCACAATACTAATTGCCAGAGTTACCATTTACGAGCTCTGTGGTCTCGGACCAGTTGTTTAACTTGGCCAAGTCTCAGGTCCCTCATTTGTAAAACTGGCTGTAAAGATACCTTCCTTGTGAGATTGTCCCAAGGATGAAACAGGACCTCGTTCATATTAGGAGCTCAAGATATGCCTCTTCCTTCTCCTTCTCTACTACTGGAAAAGTTGTAGCCATTCAGCCCTTCCAATGGGGAATCCCAACAGCATCAGTTCCTATGGCAAGGATCCTCTAACTGGGGAGGAACTGGTCAGGGTAGGCAGAGGTCCTCAGTGACAGAATGAAATGTGCTAACAAATCATTGAATGCCCTAGTTTGCCCCTCTTTTCTGCAGAAGGTTGCTCAAAGCCTCACACTTTTGGCTTTGTGATCTTCTGGCTGCCACAGCCTCTTTCCTCTGGGGCCAAAACTCCTTCTTCCTGGAAATACCCGACGCATCCCACCCTCCAGCCCACAGCCTCCAGTGGGCAGACCCTGGCAGTCTAGATGGCTCGTGGCAGATGGCGCCATGTGGACTAATCAGGAAATCGGACAAGAAAATACAACCCCTTCTTCCATTTGCCAGGAATGGGGATTGTTTGGATTTTAATCATAGCCACAGCAAAGAGCCAACATGCAGTCCTTCGAGCCAAAAGATAAATTTTCCACTCTCAACATTCAATTCTTCCTCAAAAAATAGACCCCTCCCGGGGCGATTGCTTCTCAGAGGGGGCCTTCTTTATTTCCCAATATAATTTTTTTCTTATTTAACAATATGACAGAAATAAAATACTCCGTGGACATGGTGGCTCTCACAACTGACTCACACTGGAGGGAATGTCTTCATTCCTCCATAAGTCACATCTAGCTCACCGGTGCATCGATCCCAGGCAAAGATGAATGCAGAATCCCATGATCCTCTGGGAGAAATCTGACATTTTCTTTAAATATATATCCACGGAACAACTGTTTCTAAAACTCCATGAAACAGGTCACCAGGGCAGCACACCATTGATTTCATAGCCAGTGATTTTTTAGAAGGAGCTCTGAACATTTTCTCCATAATTCAGCCAACTGCAGACCCCAGATGTCTCCTGGAGAGACGCCATTCCTGGCCTCCCACAGATGAAGCACAGGCATTCCAGGAGAACTGGATGCGAGACTCCCAAGAGAGACAGGTCCCAATTAGCTCCTTTATGGCATAGCCCTGATCAGTGCTTGGGCAATGTAAGGAAGAACCACAATCATGCACTTTTCGAAAATTATTGAAGGACAGATCCTTGAATTGGAAACAGATTGAAGAAGCTGGGAGAGAGCTGAGCAGAGTGGTCATGACCTTGAGTCCATATGCTACCACTTATTTTATGGGTGACCTTAAACGAGACACTTAACCTTGCTAAGTACCTCGGTGTCCCCGAATGTGAAGTGATAGTAATAATTCCTACCTTATAGAATTATTATAAGGATTAAACTAAATAATGTTCATAATTCTACAGATTGCTTGGCACAGTGCCTGGCACAGAGTAAATCTCAGAAATCAGTGTTTGCTGACCATAGCAGTCATGTTAATTTACCTCTAAGGTCTTTCCCACCTACAAAGATGGGAATGAATACAAGGTACCAAGTGTAAGAGTCTGACATTTCAATGTCTGGGACAGAGCTGGCCTTTCAGTGCTTTATAAACAAATAAGTATATGTTTACCTTTTCCCAAGCTCAAGTAGGAGTTTTTATTGACACATATCTGGATCTCAGCCATGAGTGACTAAAGAACTCTGATCATTATGCCTATTGTGCCCAGACCAAAGGAGTAGCCTGGTGGGAGGGGAAAATCCTAAGAAAGGAAAGCAACCCACGCGGTATTGTCCTACACATTCCAACTCTGTCAAAGAGACAATCTCTGTACTTCTCATCTCTGGAACGGCCTCTGAAGCATCAGATGGGCACTTAGCCTATGAGGATAAGTATGGTTTGCAAGCCCATGGTGGGGTGATAGGCTATTGGGACGTTGGATGTTAATATCCCCTCCCTCACCAGCTGGGTCAGAAAAGGTAAGCTTAGACTCATCTGTGAACTCAGGTCTTCCCGGGTGGAGGGAGAACAAGTTGAAAGTTCAACAGCATGAGCAGGGATCCCAGGTCACTGCCTCTTGGTAAAGATAGTAAAGCAATCTGCATTCATTGGATTTGGACCTGAGTCACCAAGTAAAAAGGGAACACGTGAGCAGTGTCTCTGGAAGCAGACTCCCTAACTTTATCCATGCCTCAATTCCATTTCAATTTATTCCTTGATTTGTTTTCTCAACATAATATGCTGTCCTTCATGCACAGAGATGACCCTGATGACTCACACATCAACATGAGCTATTTTTTTCCAGCAGTGGTCTCGAATTTTCACTTATCCATCCAACATGTGTTTGTGCAAAATGGCTGTCTGGGATAGGGGTACACTGATCAGCCTCAGACTGCAGCAAAGCTAAGCAGCCCACAGGCGGATTGAATAAATATATGGCCTTGGTCCCCTGGGATGCCCATACTCAAGCCAAATAGGCTGACAGGAGATTGAGAATGGTGGAAAGGACACGCAATCTGAAGTCAGAGGCCTGGGTTCAAGTCTTATCTCTGCCAGTCCCTAACAATGTGATCTTAGCTGCATCTCACATGCCTTTCAGGGGCTCAGACCCCTCACCTTAAAATGTAGGAATACATTTTATATTGGAAGTATAATAATACCTACCACTCGTGATGCTTGTGATGATAAGTCTAAGGTCATATAAATGAAAGCACACCTGATCATCTACAAAGTTAATATTATGAATGTTCTTGTAAATTGATAAATACTCTTTATTATTACAAATATCAATACTATTATTACTAATTACCTACAGACCACAAAACTAGGTCCTGCTCAGAGATGAGATTCCCATCTTCTGAAACGTATTGTGCCCAGAAAAAGCATCAGAAATCAAGCAACAGGATGGCCCGCTCTCACTGAACATGGTACACCTCATGTCATCCAACCCAAGGAGCCCCTTCACGTGTAGGCCCAGCCTCAGGGGGCCCCACTGCCCGAGACTTCTCCCCACCAACCTCTACCACAACTCCACTACTTGGAAGGTCTTCAAACCGAACTTACAATTCCCGAAGACTCAGTGTCTGGAAGAGCTGCCATGACAGTGTGGTGAGCCGGTTACTGGACAGATTTCTGCAAGATGGACAAATAAAGGGGAAATTAAAGGACGCATCTGGCATAAGTAATGCTCTCGGTAGTAAGCTCCGTCATTTCACAGGAGCCTGGCTTTGTTCTTCGTCTTCTCCTTTGCTCCATTCTGCTATCCATACATCTGCCAGTAGTGGAGGCCACAGATGAGGTTTGGAGAAGATTCTGAGACCTTTTAAAGACAAGGTTTTACAAATCAAAACAAACAACAGAGTTTTCCTGGTCATTCTCCCATATCCTCTCACCATACCAAAAGTTCAGGGAGGCTTTCTGAAGCTCTTCTCCTACAGGGGGACAGAGAGCTCTCAGGGTACACAAGCCAAAAAGTTATTCCTTTTTTATTATTATTATTGAGGTAGACTCGATGTACAAAAAAGCTGTGCATCTTTAATGTAGATGTCTTGCTGAGTCCGAAGGTAAGTATACATCTGTGAAACCATCACCAAAAATGATGCCATAAACTTAACCATCACCTCTAACCATCTAACCTCTAACCATTACCTCTTGTTTTTTTGTGTGTGTGATAAGAACATTTAACATAGGCTACCCTCTTAGCAAATTTTTAAGCATACAATACAGTATTGTGAATTATGCAGTCTGCTGTACTGTAGATCTCTAGGACTTACTCATCTTGCATAACTGAAGCTATGTACCCTTTACCAACAAGCAATCTTAGTCACACAGCTCGAAAAAACTCCACAGGTCACCTACATTCCTTCCAGCTGGTCCCTCCCCCAGCAAACATGCCCAGCAGTGATCAAGTCATCAGCCTTTTGTTCACACTTCTGCTCCCCTCCTAATGGCTCTTTAATTGTTTTCATTAGGATGTACAGGGGAAAGGAGTCGCCATTAGCCTTCTGAATAAAAGAAGAAACACGCCCACAGCTATTACTTTGCCAGGATCAACAAACAACTTTTGATGTGATAACAGCCCTTAAAGGCAACAGTTCACGTGGCTGGAATGAAGTGGCACCCCAGGAACAAGGGACTCATCTACTGAGGAGAACGGACGCAGGAAGCATCCCACTTAGGTAACTATCTATCCACACACACACAAGCATGTGTGTATTTGTGTCTATTAAACATGTAGGTAATAAATGCAAACACAGCCTCTTGTTTACACGCACACGCATATGCTTACAGGTGCATCTATATTTAGATGACTTCTACAACGAATATTTGTTGAGAGCCAAATACAGCCTACACTGTGGAATGAGGGGGTGGACAATTGATAAGGTCCCTCTGGGACTTATATTCAAGTTACAAATGAACAAACAAGAGAATTGCCGTTTGTGATGGGCAGAAGGAGGGGTATAAACAAAATGACGGAGGGAACTGATGTGGGAGAGCGAGAGGGCTACTTTGAGAGGGCCAGGTGCTCAGCGAAGTGCACCTGAGAAGGTGACACTGGAGCAGGGACAAGAAGAGAGAGAAGGAGCCGAGTGCCAGGGGAGGAGTGTTCAAGGCAGTGGAAGTAGCAAGTGCAAAGACCTGGGAGGGACCAGGGACCAGAAAGGAGGCCAGTGAGGAAGGAAGTAGGCGACAGCGGTCTGGGGTAAGCAGGAGAGGGGACAGGCCACTCCCACCTTGCCGGCCATGGTAAGGGGTTTGGATTTGAAGGAGCAATGGGAAGGCGTTGGATGGTTTTAAGTAGGGAAGTGGCATAATCTAATTATCGTTTTTAAAAATAGGAGGCCAAGCCTGGAAGCCGGCAGACCAATTAGGAGGCGGCTGCAGTATTCCAGGCGAGAAGAGGGAGGAGAGAGAATTAAGCAGATGGATTCAAGCGAGGTGGTGAACTTCCTATTGGATGGGATCTGGGAGAAGGAGGGAAAGACACTTGAGCAACCAGGTGAGTGGTGAGCCGACGAAGGCTGCAAAAGGGTCACATTTGGTGGGGAGGTGGGGACCAAGAGCCTCTCCCTTGCAAATACTAAGTTTGAGATGCCTGTTAGCCATCCAAAGGCAGAAAGCCAGCAGCATGCTAGATGCCTGGGTCTAGAGCTCAGGGGAGAAGTTCAGGCCGGGTGAGACCACATAGAGTAAACACAGCTCACTGGATGAACAGATACTCAAATACGAGCACAGCCTTGTATCTGAGGCAGCCCTGTCTTTGGTGACAGCCTGTGACTGTGCGGGGAGGCAGCCCCCATTCTGAGGGTTCAGGGGACTGCAGAGAATGGAAGAGAGCCACAGGTAGGTGACCCCCACGTTTATTGCTCTGCTCCCTCCCCTGCACCCAGCACTCTCTCCTTTCAGAGTCCTTAAGCCCACACAGCCCTCTCTAGGATAGCCCCCCAAACCCCACACTCCCACCTCTTCCTCTCAGCAGGGCTGGAGGGCACTGGTATGAGTGACCACACAGGCTCTCACTGAAAGTCTAGAAACCTTAACCCATCCGCACTCGCAGCTTCACAAAACCGCTTACAACTGTGCATCTTATTCCGACAAACTTCCTCCATCGCCCACTCATCAGGACAGAGGTGAGGAAGGAAGTATGTGATGACCACTTGAGGACACTGTTGGGGCACAGCTCCCAGCAGGCACCCCCCTCCTCCTTGAGAGGGTGGAACAGGGGGTCAGACACATCCCCCCACCGAATGGCTGACCTTATACTACTTAGTGGACCTCGAGCTCGGAACTTGGGGTCAAGGGCAACAAGTTTCGGTACCGCCTTATGAGCCTCCATCACCATTCTCCTTCAAGACGTTTCAGTAAATGTGAGTGTTTGCTTCATCCAGGCAGAAGTCTCTGTTTCATTTTGCTTTTCCTAATTTGCTGCCTATGCACAACCGCATCATCAATGGCAGCAGAAGTCACACACGGCCCAGCCCACCGTGAGCTCTCCACCCCACCCCAGCGCTGCCTTGAACAAAACCTGCAGTTCTAAAGCTGAGCAGCAGCATCCTGTGGGAGTCAGCAGCTGGAAGCCCCAGATGCACTGAGCCCTGGGAAATAGGCAACCTGTCGGCAGGAAGGAGAAGCTGGAGACGGGAGTAGTCCAGGGCAAGGGGGCACCCTCGCCCATCTCCGAGGGAGGAGCAGCCAGGGAGCGTGCCAGCAGTTCTTGGGGAGCCCAAGGCAGGGAGCAGGCTGCCAGCAATGTCCTTTCACAAAGGTCATGTTTTGCTACATTAGGCAGAAATGTCAAGAGAAAATTGGATTCTGAAAGAAAATAACAGGCATTCCGGGCAAATAGAGAATAAGAAATAGCATTATCTCCTTATTATAAGTTGTGGGGGGAGGGGCCTGGGACACCTGGAAGGGGGGACATCCTGCTCTCCCAGGGGTGTCCCAGCTTCAGCTCCTTCTCCCCCCACCCCCACCCCCACCCACTGAGCCCCACAGGAGGAGAAAGGGCCCCTGGGATTCCTCCAGCTCTCTGACCAGAGGGACCGTGCTCCTGGGCTCTGTCCCCGACTGCCACTTCCCTCCCCGCTGCCTCACTGGGGCACAGGGCACCTTCTCCTCTTGCTGGAGGGAGAGATGGCCCTTACTCCTTCCACAGGCCAGCCGCTCTCCTCTTCTCACACCTGCCTGCCTCCCGCACCACAACCACGTCAACAGCTGCCAATCCCTAAGAGCTGACTAAGCACAGAATACTGTGTTGAGCACTTTTGCGTTCATGATCTCATTTAATATTTACAGCAATATACAGAGTTGGTATTGCTATTATCTCCAAGCTACAGCTGAGGAACCTGGGGCTCAGAGGTTGCTGTCCAAAGTGGAATGGCTCTGAGTGGCCTTAACGAAAAGATTCCAGCACCAGGCAACAAGTAACATACCCAGGAGCATTTGCAACCAACACACAGACATGTAAATTCCAAAGTACACACACGCAACCCAGTGTGTGTTCCCAGAGACAGCGACACTGTGCTGCATGGGTCCCAGTAAGAGGGCAATGCACACAACCTGTGCAACTGTACACAGCGCCCTACCAGAAACGCACAATAGAAGCATCTAGCCCCGGAGAAAAACTTATACACAAAGAACAAGGAAGGCAAGCTGAGGCCCAGGGCTTTAAGAGAATTACCATCCCCTCAGAACTCACTGCCCCTGATTTTCCTTCCAGCCGGTGCCTCACCTGTATTCACTTGTCATCAGTTATTGATGGGCTGGTGACCCTGCTCATCAGACAAGAGTTTAATTAAGAACCACCTTGCCTCTGGGCCCCGCAGCAGCCTCTTCCTGGAGCCTCCTCCCTAACAGATCCATTATCACCCGTTGCTGACTTTTGCTTGGGTCAATGGCCGGTTTCCAAGCCACCTGACCATCGGAATTAATTTGGTGAGCAAGATTTTACGAGATGATGCATCAAACACTTCCCCAAAATCAAGCTCTGTGACAATGCCCCTCCATCCCTCATCTGAGACTAGCAAACAAAGTAATTAATTTTGTCCTGCACTACTGGCTCTCTCACAGCCCAGACTCTGGGGCCCAGGGTAATGAGCGATGATGGTGCAGTGACTGGGCGCTCTGGGAGCAGGGAGTCAGAGGCACAGATGGCCAAGCTCTGACCTGGGGAGGGCTGGGGCTGAGAGGGCCTCTCCTGCATTAACCCTGTAGGGAACAGGGCTCTTCCCAGGCTTGGTAAGCTGTCCCATGACCCTCCCAAAGGGGGCACGCAGTGCAGCAGAACTCAGCCCCACAACTGGGGAGGATGTCACCCTCTACCCTAGGGACACTACTGTCCAACAATAGGGTCACTCAAGATGGACCCTGTTGCCAAGAGAAGCCAACCAGATAAATTCTTGTTGCCCCAAACACCCCACATCCTTTGAAGCTGAAAGTTGAAACGGGGATGCTGAGCCCCATCCACAAAGTGATGCTGAAGATGGAGGGCTCCACGGATTTCCTGGATCGGGGTGGGGCGGACACTAAGAGCACCGCCTCTTCCATGGGCAGAGGCAGGCCCAGGAGAACTCGAGTGTGCAAGGGACTGTTGGTAGCAGGTGCCCTGCCATCCCCGGGCAACTAAACCAGACTGCCCCACCCCTGCCCCCCCATTCAGCCTGGCCTCCCCACCTGTTCATGTCAACACCGCAGACCCCTCGTCGGGCTCTGCTCTGCTCCCACATCAGCTCCTGGATGCTCACTCCACCTCTGCGTCTCCTCAGTCCCTCTCACTTTGGTTTTCTCTTCTATTGTTATGGGCTGAGTTGTGTCCCCCCAAATTCATCAGTTGAAGTCACAACCCCCAGGACCTCAGAATGTGACTGCATTTGGAGACAGAGTCTTAAAGAGGTGATTGAGGTTAAATGAGATCATTGGGGTGGGGTCTCATCCAGCATGACTGGTGTCCTCATGGGAAGAGAGTGGAAAACAGATAAGCACAGAGGGAGACCATGTGAAGACACAGGGAGAAGATGACCATCTGCAAGCCAAAGAGAGAGGCCACAGAAGGAACCAACCCTGCTGACACCTTGATCTTGGGCTTCCAGCCTCCAGAACCATAAGAAAATAAATTTCTGTTGTTTAAGCCACACAGCCTGTGGTATTTTGTTACAGCAGCTGAAGCAGACTAATACACTGTCCTCAGCCCCATGCCTGCCCCGAGGCCCTGAAGGCCAAATCAGCTGCCCCACTGTGACTCCTGAAGGCCTGCAGTCGTGAGTTTCAGTCACTGCCTCACTCTGTCTGCCCGGCTGCTCCAGGGAACCCGCTTCCCAACCAGGTTCCAACCGCTCAGATCCAACTGCTATCTGCCCAGTGGGTCAGCTCCCCCCCGGGCATACCTTAGTCTCCTCCTGCAGAAGATTGTCAAAAGAGAAAAGAGAGAGCCAGGGGTGTGTTCAGCTTGCATTCCAAAGATGAAGGCCACAGTGGCTGACTTCTCCGAGAGACTCATTCTGCTGCTTGCACAAAGCCCTGTGCTGAGCACCGTACGGACTCAGGGCATTAAGCACAGTTAACCAGAAAGCAACAAAGGTCCAACCCCACTGATCCACAGGACCCCAGGGGCTGTGGCTCACTGGCTGCCATCACCATGATGTAAATCTTAGTCCTTTCATCCACGAAGGCAGCATTTTGAAAGGTGCAATTCTTCCTTCCTGAAGGTCCAACCCCCCCCCCACCCCACCCAGCTATCTGTCTGTCCTCTTCTGATTTTCTCCATCAAAGAAGTACTTCCTTGGTCTTCTTGGCAACAGCCAGCTCCCTCCCCTGCCACTCCATGCCAGGATTCCTTTGAAATTGCTGAAGAATCTGGAAGAAAGGTCAAGAAAGGGGAATCCCTGACGCAGCACCCACCCCACAGAGAGTTTGCTGAAAAGGAGCAAACCAGGGAGAAGGGTCAGGCTGATGGTCCACTGCCCACTTCTCCAGAAGCCAGGGAACTCACGCCTCACCAGCCTTGACCTTGAGATCTCCGTGCACAGTCAGCTCCACACCACGAATGGCTGCAGCCCACCATGCGGAGCGGTTAAGGGGGCTGCCATCAACCTTCTTAGGTTGAATTGGTGGGAGGGAAGGGAGCACCATACACTTTTGTCACCGAGGCCTGCCACCAGCCACCAAGGAGGCCCCCCCACAGCCAACCCCTCACAATCCAACGCCTGTGACGGGGAAGCAGGTGCTGTCACCCAAGTTCCTCTTGAAGGCCAAGAAATATTTTTCTACATCATGGATATATTTGCTTTTCCCTCAATTAAATTGCTGTAAAAGGGAGTGGGGGTTAAAGCCATTTGAGCCATTTTTATTCGGCTAAATTACACTGGATGGCTCATTTAATGAACTTTAACGAAGCCAAAATGCTTTCTCTAATCAAATCTCAAGTGACGTGACTGGTGTCTCGACCTTCAATCAGGAGACTCAGGCAGCTCTTCCACAAGGCCTGAGGCGGGGCTAACCCAGGGCTTCCCAGAGCGTGTTCCTCAGAATCCAAGGTCGGCAGAATGTTAATGGGCATTACAAGGGAAAAAAATGCATGCTGCTTGAAAAATGGGGTACTAAACAAAATTAAACAGCCTTATTCACTGCAGAACTTCTCAGAGCCTTTGCTAAGAGAAGGATCTGGTCTAGTGAATCACTCAAATTGACTGGACCACAGAACCTTCTCCATGGAGCATCTAGCATAAATATCACCACCCCGCATAACATACTTAGAGAAAGGATGGCTGTGAGAAGAAATATATATTTGGTCTTCATCCCCAGTTCCTGGCTCACTGCTCCCAAAACCCTTGGAATTTCCTTAGTGATAAGAGTCATGTGAGCATCTTTTGTTAGAATAGTTGGTCTCTTGTCCTCAGATCATGAAATTGCTTCAGAGAATGAGGTGACCTTTGGAAATCCCTTAAAAATAGGGGTGCTGGTTGCCAGGGGAACCAACCATGAATAAAATGTTGGAACTTTTAGTCCTACCCCCTGATTTCCAGGAAAGAGAGAGGGGCTAGAGATTGAATCAATCAACCACGGCCAATGACGTAAGCAATCATGCCTGTGTCATGAAGCCTCCATAAACACCCAAAAGGAAGGTGTTTGGAGAGCTTTCAGGTTGGTGAACCAGAGCTCTTCCATGTGCCACTGAGCTGGGCCTCAAGCTCCATGAGGACAGAGCGCCTCTGCTCGGGACCCTGCCCTGTGTATCTCTTCACCCGGCTGCTGATTCCCATCCTTTAACATCCTTGGTAATACACTGGCAACCTAATGAGTAAATGAGTTTCCAGAGTTCTGTGAGCCACTCCAGCAAATTAATGAAACCCAAGGAGGCTCTCGGGGAGAATCCGTTTCCTTAGATTTGGACCCAAGGAAGGGTCATGGGAATTCCTGATTTATAGCCAATTGGTCAGCAGCACAGGCGACAACCTGGACTTTCGATTAGCATCTAAAGCATGAGTGTGTGTGTGTGTGTGTGTGTGTGTGTGTGTGTGTGTGTGTGTAGGGCAGGGGGACCCTGAGAAATCGGATGCTGTCTCTGGATAGATAGCGTCAGAAGTGAATTGAATTGAATTGCAGGACACCCAGGTGGGGTCTGAGAACTGCTTGGTGCTGTGGGGAAAACCCCACACGTTGGAATTGGGTGCAGAATCATTAACAGCTGGATGCAGGGGCCAGCAAGCAGTGGCCTGTGGGCTGGAAGTCTGTTTTTGGAAATAGAGGTTTATGGGAACACAGCCACGCCCATCCGTTTACATGCTGTCCTAGGCCAGGTTCTAGGTGCAATAATGGTCCTCCAAAGATGTCCAGATCCTGGTCCCTGGAATCCGTGAATATGTCAACTTCCATGGCAAAAGGGACTTTACAGATGTGATTAAGAGAATGGACCTGGAGATGGGAAATTATCCTTAATTATCCCGCAGCCCCAGTGTAGTAACAAGGATCCTTAAAAGGGGAAGAAGGAGGCAGAGAGAGATGTGACTAAGGAAGGACAGAGAGATGTAATGTGCCGGCCTTGAGGGAGGAAGGAGCCACAAGCCAAGGAATGTGCATGACCTCCAGGAGTTGAAGAAGGTGAGGAAACGCATTCTCCTCTAGAGCCTCCAGGAGGGGACACAGCCCTGCGGGCACTGTGATTTGAGCCTGTGAGACCGTGCTGGACTTCTGACATACAGAGTGTAAGGCAATATATTTGTGTTTTGAAGCCACAAAGTGTACAGTAATTTGTTACAGCAGCAACAGAAAACTAAGCCAGGTCACTTTCGTATTAGACCATCAGAGCTGAGTAGTTGCAACAGAGACCAAGCAACCCACAAAGCCTAAAATATTTAGTATGTGGCCCTTTTACAGAAAATATCTGCCAATCCCTGGTCTAGCCCAGCATTTGCCAGTAGAAATATAATGCAAGCCATATATGTTATTTAAAAGTCACATTTTCAAAAGTGAAAAGAGGTGAAATTCGTTGTATTAATATATTTTACCCAATACATCCAAAATATCAATTCAACATGTGATCAATATAAAAAAATACCAATGAGATATTTCATATTCTTTTTTTTTTTCTTTTTTGGTACTGTGTCTTTGAAAGCGACAGGTATTTTACACTCACAGCAGATCTCAATTTGGACCGGCCACATTTCAAGTGCTCGCTAGCCATGGGTGGTCAAGGCCACCATATTGGACAATGCAGCATTAGGCCATAGGTCAAGGCCAGGCACTGATGCATTGACTGAGGTCCTCAGTGGAGAGGAACAGTTGACAGGTGGAGAAGTATAAGTGCAAGTTCCCCAAAGTCAAGTCAGGGGTCCTTTCCCCAGGTGCCAGTCTGTCCCAGAGTCCAGCATGGAGATTGTTGTACGAAAAGAAATTTCTCCAGTTGTCCCCAAGTACACTGCAACATCACTGAGGAGCTGCCAGTGTCCTCTTGAGCTGGAGAAGCTCAGGGCAGGAGGGAAAAGAGAGGCCAGGACTTGCCAGGTGCTGAGGGGGTGAGGAAGGACCATGGCTAGACACATGAGGAGACCAGACTTGAGCACAGATTGCTGGACTCTTCCAGAATGCAGGCTCCCCCTGGAATTTCAAGTCTTCCCAAGCAATGACCTCAATCTCCTGTTCCCATGTACTCTCTCACCACCCACCTCCCTCCCCAGCCCCTCAGTCCCCTCCCCGAACTAACCCTAATGACCCACCATGAACAGAACGGTCTCCCCAGGCTGACCTCACCCTACAGCTTCCTGGCCCTCCTCCCTCTCCACGCCATTGCCCCACGTGCTCGCCGCGCCTTTCACGCTCCTGCCCCCATCCCGCAGGCGCGGTTTACTGGCTTCCAAGCATGGCCAGTGCCACCCACTCTGAACCCTTCCTTCCCTCCTCTTTCTCATTCTGCCTTTTGCCTGGGCCTTGACTACAGCCCACATGTCAGACCGGCTTTGAATGACAGCTGTGCTCACGTTGGCCTCCCCCATCAGCCTGCTCTTATTGAAGGCAAAGAACCATTTCTTTCCAGTTTGATATCCTTCATAGCACCTGGAACACAAGTGCTCAATCAATGTGCAGCAAGTTCAAACAATTCCCACGGAACTTCGGCAGCACATGGCTCTGGGTACCAGTCCTGCCTCCGTTGCTTCTGTACCCAATGACCCTGAGTAGGTACTTAATCTCTCTGTGCCTCAGTTTGCTCGTTTGTAAATTGGAGATAACAATAGGGCGCGTCCCCTCGGGTTGTGGCAAGGATTAAAGGGAGTATGGCCAACGGGGTCCAGAAAGCAGCTGGTGCACTGTGTGGCCCTCGAAAAACACGATCCATCAGTGCCCCTGCATGGCATCTCTCCCCTCATCTGCCCATCCCCATCACCCCTGAAGCTGCCCAAGCCCATTAACACAAATGCCAGAGGCCCAGGCAATGCCCCCCTGAATTCCAGCATCAACGAAATCTCAGTTCAACAAAACAACACAGAAACCCATTTGAATCAGACAGCAGGTAGCACCGCTCTCCTGGAGATGAGCTGGTGTCTGTGCTCCTGTCCCTCACAGCCCAGCCCTCGCATGCTTGGGCAGAGCCTGAAGGCCCCACAGGTCCCGGGAAGATGCAGCACTCCCCCTGAGGCCCAGGGCCGCGGTTTGGTCAGAATCTGCCCTGCATCTGGGTCTTCACCACGCTGCCAGGCCCAGGGAAGGCCTGAGAGCCAGCTTCGTCCCTTCACGCTGTCTGTTTCACACCAGACCGCGAGTGTTATTGAGACTATTCTGGGGGATTTTGCTCCTTGGGAGTTTCTTTTCAGACAAATGAACCAAAAGCTAGTTGCCCTGAAGCATGTGAGCTTTCTCTGGAGCCCAGTGGGTGCAGCCTGGCAGATACTAGGCATTCCTGCCGTGGCAGAGCAGGGCAGGCCCACCGCCTCAAGAGAGGCTCCGGGACATGGCCATGGGGCCAGGGCATCAGATTCATTTTTCACTCAAGAGCTGTCATGACAAGGGAAAAACAAAGACCCAGACAGCATCGGTGGGAAAATCAAACCACAACTACTAACTAACAGCAAAGAGGGGGCCATTGAGGAAGGAGGGAACCCGAGGGGAGCACGGCTGTGGGCCACACCTGGGGGCTAATAAGACAACTGTCCGAGGGTACTGGCAGGACTGGGGAAACTGAGTCCACAGAAGGCTGGCAGGAGTGGGGCTGGAAAGGGCAGGAGTGCCATGCTGCTCTTCAAGATGCAGGAAGGATATACCTGCCAATCACCTTGTAGCAAGACCAGTCACCTGTCCTCGTTCTGAGATCTACTCTTGGGATTCAACAAAAATCTACGACTCTCTTAGGAACAACAGAATTGTGAGAAGAAAGCTGCTCCGGGCCTGTTTACAAAGAAATCTGATTAGGCCAACCTTGCCTCGATCCCTCCTTCAAGATAAGTGGTCGGAGGGCACACAGGCCATGGGTGGGTCTGGGAAGCTCCTAGGGGCAAGCTCTCCAACTCTGGGCACCAAGGTCACCTGGAGGCTTGCACAAACCAGACAGCGAAGACCCACCTCCCTGAGTTTCTGATTCAGGAGGTCTGGCCTAGGACTTGCACTGCCAAGCAGTTCCCAGGGGATGGTGATGCTGCTGCTCCAGGAACCACTTTCAGAACCACCGATCCAGTGAAATTCAGTTTTCCCAGTGAATTCCCTTTGGTTCCTATCAAATCCTCCTGTCCTGAAAAGTCGGACGAGCATCCATATATGAGAGAATAAAACAGTCATGTGTCCGGATGTAAAGAGACACTGTCAGGAGCCGAGGAATTACTGCAAGGGCTCCTGGGAACAGATGCCACTATTAATAACTAGAAAGGGGACTTGGCGAACCCCGTCTGAAACCCAGTGGAGGGTTGCCGATTGGGAGGTGCCACAGGGCAGTCTGGAGAAGGCTGTCACAGCCCTGGAAACTGAGAACACGAGCCAGTGGGGTTCCTGCTGCCCGAAGCCTCCTGGAAGTGCAGGACCAGTCTGGTTGCTCTCTCGCCCCCCACCCCTACCCAGCAGGGTTCCTCTGAGTGGAGGGGCTAGTTTTACCACCTGGATGCCATCTCAGGGAAACTCATGGGGGCTCCCTCCAGGAAGCAGACCTCTTTGAACGCCATGTCTGGTGATCCTGCCGGACAGAGGAGGCTAAAAATCAGAGCAAGTGAGAGGGGCAGTGAGGGAGGTCCAGGCAGCCGTGGGGGGCACAGACCTGCAGAAAGGGAGCAGAGAGAGAGCCAGGGAGACGAGACTGAGCATCCAAAATGCTGAGCGTGACGGAAGGCTGGGGCGGGGGTCCTCAGTGACGATGGCCGAGAAGGTGGTGCTGAGGGAGAGCGGGGAGACAGGCACAGGGCAAGGGGGCCAGAGCCACACCCAAGGAGGAACGGCTGTGCCTGGGCCTATCGAGAGAGGCCACACTCCTGGCTGCCCGAGAGGGGTCCCCTTGAGGCCAGAGGACAAGCCAAGAAGCAGGGACTTTAGCACAGAGCCTGAGGTATTTTTCCAGGAGCCTGGAGCACGGTGTCATCGACTCGGGTCAAAGGCTTAAGTGAGACTGCTCTCTGGAGTGGCCCGGGCAGAGCAGCAGTGACTTGCTGACAGCTGCCTGAGGGCTTCTGGTGCCTTTGAACCCAGCAGCGCAGGCCTCCCTGTCCCACCGCTTCCCAGGGCAGAGTCTGCGGATTTAAAGCAGCTGCACGCTGTCTGCCTCCTTTCCAGCATGCCCGGGGGGACACGTGAACGCCACGGGCATTGGGGTCTTCTCAGGAGTCCGAGTCACGGGGACTCAGCCGTGGAGATCAAGTGAGGAACTAGGTAACGGATTGATTTTTAGTATGGAGCATATGGGAATGGACGGCACAGGGAGAACCCATCCGGGCGGCGTGATGGAGAGTCTCTTGTCCCCACTGTATCGCTCCAGGAGGCCACATCATGTAGGGCAGGCAGAGCTTCTCAACGGGGGTCCCCAGACCAGCAGCATCAGCCTCACTGGGACTTGTTAGAAACGCACATTCTCAGGCCCCACCGCAGACCTGCTGAGTCGCAAACTCTTAGGTGGGTCCAACACCCCATGTTGTATCACATTCTCCAGGGGATGCTGACGCACGTTCACATGCAAGAACCACTGGTGCAGAGGTAAAGAGCATGGACTTTGGAGCCAGACAGTCAGGCTGGACTCTCAGCTCTGGCCCTCCCAAATTGTGTGACCCACCCTAAGAAAGATATGGAACCTCTCCACATCTGTTTCTCCATCCCGACCACAGTAAGTGATCATCATATCAGCCTTGTGGGGCAGCTTGAGGGATTAAGATGAATTCAAGGCATGTCAAGTGCTCAGTACACATAGTAGGTACTCAGGTGTGGCTGCTGGGGTACTGCAGTGGGTACTAGCAATAGTGGTTGACATGCTCAGTGATTACTATGGGCCAGCTCTCTTTAAAGGTTTTACATATAAGAGCTCACTTAAACACTGCAACGACCCCACAAGGGATATGCCACTGTCAGCATCATCATCTTCATCATCATCATCATCTCTGCTTTACAGGGGGGAAATCACGGGGCAAGGAGGTTCGATAACCTGCTCTGGGTCAGCAGCTGCTGCAAGGGGGGCCCAGGAATTGAAGCCCAGCAGACTGGCTGCAGAGTCTGTGTTCTTTACCACCTAAGAGCAGCAGCACGAGGAGCTGTGTTACTGGGGTTCCAGCTCCCGTTCTCCCAATGTGTGCCCCCACCTGTCACCACCACCAGAACAAGATCCTACTGTTCTTAACCAAATTTGGAAAACATTCCCCACAGCCAGGTCTGGGAGGACTTGAAGTCCTGGTCTCTGAAAGGGGAGCTCCAGTCAAATTTCCCACTCTGTCTCCTGGACTAACTGGCACCATGCGTGAAAGCCAAAAAGGATGGAGATGCATCAGCTAGCACCCGGGACAGGCGTGGAGAGCCATCCCCCAGAGATGGCCTATGTATTCCCCCTTTAGCTACAGTCCAGACCCCAGGCAGTGAGGGGGCCGGTAGAGTCATACACACAATTACACAGGGCTGGAGCATCCTGGAGCCCATTTCCAGGAGGGACGTGGGCAGGAGATCCAAGCTGGAACAAACACGCTGAGCTGCCAATGAGCCAAGTGCAGGCCGGCGTTTTCATTCGCCCGCACCGTGCCGGGGGCTGGGCATATTCAGGGGCTGGCAGGATTCTCAGCCACAAGCATCGCTTCCCACCTCTGCTGTGCCCTCGAGGCCCTGAGGATTTCCCTCTGCACCCATCACATTTTAGAGACAGCAGGCAAAATGGAAGCGCAATAAAGAAATAACAGGGCTCCAGCTTCATATCAAATGCTTGGACCTGTAATGAACCAGCAGCACCTGGGACTAAGAATTCTAAATAAGCCCCAACCACAACAACCCAAATCTCCTCTCCCAGATGCTCTGAGGCACCAGCACCACAGCAAACAAGGATATAAGGCTTCCAGGAGGTTCCATCCTTGTTCACCTGATTTCTAGCTATATAATTCTTGAACAGCTCATTTCACCACGCTGAGCCTCTCCTCTCCAATGAAATGGGAGCACAGTCTCCACCACATTAGATGGTGAGTATCAAATAAAATGATACATGCAGACACCCCACGCAGTGCCCATCACATGTAGGCACTCAATGGAAATGGGCTATCATTACTAGGAGAGATTCACAAAGAAAAAAGCTGATGAGATAACACCTCCCAAGTGACTGTGAACGAGGTGGGGGGTCTGCCAGGGGAGGGGGGATGAAAGGCAGGGCCTACGCTCAAGTTCCCAACTCCTTGGAAGAAAACAGGCGCGTGGAGGCAGCCATCGCGGCAGGAGCAACAAAACAGGAAAACTCGCACCAAACAACGTGCTCAGCAGACGCTGCTAAATGTTTTCCAGTTAATTAACTGATTACATGATAGAACAGAAGGGGATTCGAAAGAGCGCTGTTGACCTTTAAGAATAATTAATATCATCAGGATAGCAAGCTCATCCAAGGAAAATAACGAGGAACATTTTCATATTACATGCATAGCTCTGGATGGGGTGGCAGGTGGGCCTCATCTCAGCAACGCCCCAGCTCCCTCCTCCTGCTCCGGCTTCCTGTCTCCCCGCCACCTCCCCAAAGCCTCTTCCTCCACATCCTGAGACTTCCAGGCAGACCAGGGAGGGCTCTGGACCTCCCACTCCTGCCCCAAAGCAGTTGCTGCCTGGCCCAGTCCTGTGGCCATTCTGTCTGCTAGAGCAACAACAGCAGAGGAAGGAGGGCCGGTGAAGGGTGCCCCCCATCACCGAATGGGAGGGGAGACCTGAAAGGGGCACGTCAGCTTCCCCTTCGCAGCCATGTGGATATCTGGAAGATTCTCTCCCCACCCGGTGCGCTGCCAGAGTCAGCACTTAGCAAGGACACCAGCCCCTGTCTGGGGTGGGTGCCCCTCCTCCTGGCTCTCCTCTCGCACGGTAATTGCCCATCATCCCCTGATGGACTAAATGATACTCCGTCTGATGGCAAACAGTCCACACAATCAGTGAGGTTAAGGGCTCATCCGTCTTAGTCAGAATTCTATTCCCAGCATCCAGCAATGGGGTGGTGTTGAACTGATCTGGAATGAGCTCTCTGTCCTGGACAGCCTCCCTTGACCCTCCGGCTCCTCCAGAAGGCCTGGTCCATGCCTACTGCTCCTCCCTGACTCCCTGGAACGTCCTTCCCCTAAGAGCCTTCCTGACCAGCCCCCAGACCAGTGGCTCTCCCACTCCCATGTTCCCAGAGCATCTTCTCCATCCCTCTAGTTCAGCACTTGTCACACTGTCAAATAATCTGTCTGTCAACAGTCTGGCTTCCTAATACACAGTGGGCATCCTAAGAGACAACATGGCTTTTCTCTGTGTCTTTGTATCCCTGATACAAGCAGTATACCTGGCATACAGTAGGCACTCAGTAAACGTTAGCTGAATGAGCTCAAGGATAAATGGAAGTAATTAGGCTAAAAGGAGGCAAACCCCATACTTGACCCTTCTTTTGATAGTTCCAAAGATACTAGATTAATTCAGTAAGTACTGATGACAAGTGACCCCACATCCTGGTTTGCCTGAATAGTCCCAGTTCACATATGTCATCCTGGGATCCCATCTGGTTAATGCCCCTTTCACCCTCAAAACTGTCCCAGTTTAGAGAATAATTTTACTGAATTCCTACTATGTGCCACACACTCTTCTAGGCGTGGGTTCACGGCACAGAACAAAAGAGATAAGCAAATTATCTAAACAAAATCAGTTTTCGGATCATCCCAGCTTTTACTATACTGGAAGTTGACCTGAATCCCTGCAATCATTCCACACATACTATTTGGTACCTAGTCCATGCCAGGCAATGCTAGGCGCTGGTGCACAGGGGGAACAAGACATGCTTCTTCATGGAAATCTGTTTATTTACTATGTTTCCCGAAGAATCTGGGGGAAGGGGACCTGTCTGAAAAGGCTTTGTTTGTGGCTCAGAATTTGAACTTTCCCCCTGGTCTTGAACCCTTCCGGCTCTGCATGGTGGTGGGACACAGTCAGCTTGGCCACAGTCCCCATGTCCATGCATGTCAGCTGGCCCAGGGCAGGCATCCTTGCTCTAAAATCTCCTGTTACTTCTAATCCTTAGAAAGGGCAGGTCAGAGGGTATTTGCAAGAAAATCCAGAGCTGAAGAACACAAGAGACCCTGGAGAACAATCCCAGACCCCATGACTCCAGGGAGATCCAGCCCCACTTCTGAGCTGCCTCCTTGCTCCCTAGGTCCTCATCTGTCTCCACCCAGACCTCTCCCATCCCAGCTTATTCTAAATTGCTGCAGAGTTCAGGACCCTATAGTTATCCTTATTCCAAGGCTCAAGTAGCTTGGCTTCCCCACATCACCACTCTCTCTCCTCCTCAGTTTCAGAGGTACTGACCCCCTTTCTCACCTTCCTTGACTGCCGGCAGCAGCCGTGTCCTCCCTTCTGAGCTACAGCCGTGGGAAGGGGTCAGCTGCCCCTATCCACCTACGGCACCCCCACCTCGGTCTCACTTCCAATGTCAGCTGAAAACATCTCTTTTCTCCTTTTAATTACACTTCTCTGCTCCCTCCCTGTTATTGGCCTCATGACTCAGGGCTTTAATTTATTCACCAAACAATGTCATTACACCACTGTTCTCTGTAATTTATACCCTGCACAACCTTTTGGCCTCTGTTGTCCAATCCTGCAAAATGTTTGGGAAAAGCAGTGCTCACTCGTATTCCCCAAGGCCTCTCTCCTGCAGACACCCTGCAGAGTCCATGGAAACTTGAAGAGATGAGAAGAACTCTTATCTCATTGAATATCTGGAATCCAGAGCCGACCCCCACCCCCCACCGGGGTTGCCCTTAGATTCTCAGGGAGCTGTTTCTTCACCTGACGCCAGGCTGTGTGAGGATCGAATACAAACGGATGGGAGGCCATTTGTCTACAGAGACAAGACACTTTGAACTGAGACTTAGAGAAATGAGAAGGAGGAGAACAGACAGAAGAAAAGAGCACATGGGTACGTGGGCCTGACAAAGGCTGGCACTCCCAGGGGCGACCATCCACAGGGGGGTCTGAGAACCGCGTTTCCGCTTATAGTTCTTTTCACAAAGCCAAGGCATAGTTTGCACTTTGCTTACAATCACTGTTAAATACAAGCACAAGCACGCAGGCAAATTGCACCGAATGGTTTGAATTTCTCAAGTCTTGTGTTGAAGAGGGTACCAAACTCAACTAGACCTTTTGTAGATGAGGATCGCTGTAGCTGACCTCAACTTCACTTAAAACCTTGAGCTTTGAACACAAGTGCGAAGGATTAATTAACTTGCTAATCATTTTCCCCTGCTATGGGGATTCTTTCCAGAAGCATTAACAATAATCTTGTGAATAAACTAAAGAAAATTGTGATACAGAAATAACTTTCTGAGAAACAGAAATAATGGGCAACATGTATTGAGTACTTGCTAGGAACTAATCACTGATGATATTAGATATTAAAGATATTAGGCCACTGAATCCTCCCCAAAACTTTTTACGGTCCTTATTACGATGATTTATTCTCACTTTAAAGATTAAAAAAATCCATGGCTTAGAGGTTAGGTAGCTGTTCAAGGTCACAAAGCCTGTAATGTTAAAATAGGGCCTGAGTGATTGTGTGTGACTCCAGAATCCACTCCCTTAGCACACTACTACAGGGTGCACCTGTGTGTATTGTGTGTGTGCATGTACACACACAAAAGCCAGAAGCTGTCTCGCCCTCCAGCTGGGGACCCTGTCTTGTACATCCCGGTAAAAGCTTTCCAAGAATGAAGAAGGCACAACATCATGAAGAACAGACCCCCCAGCACCACAACTCAGCCAGCTCTGCTGTGCTTTTCCCACCGTTTGTGTCCCTCTGACTATTCTTGTGAAAAAGCACAGGAAAAATCCACTTGCTCAGGGCCCCATTCAACAGAAACAAAACAGGCTTGGTAAAGGGATCGGCACAGCAATCCTGGAGCACAGACCGTGGGAGCTCTGCCCTGGAGGGAAGAACCCCACTCTAGCTCAGGTCCCCCACCCATCCCATGGCCCTAGACGAGTCCCCACATCAGGGCAACCAAAGTCGTAAGTCACAATCCTCCTCCCCTCTGGGCTGTGCCTGCGAGAGGAGGCGAGAGAAGCACCTCATATCCCCTCCATTGCTTGCATCTGGATCCCACTGGGCAGGCCGGCAGAGAGCAAACCACCTGTCCACCACATGTGCTAGGCTCTCCCCAAATGCCATGTGGCACCTACTTGAGGACACAGGTCACTGTCAGCAGCTGTGATGATGCTAGAAAGAAGACAAGGGGGAGGCCTGGGCGTGGGAGCCTCTCTCTGGGGAGCTGTTCACAGTTCACTGCACCAGGGAGGGCTCCCTGGGCTCTGGCCATGGTGCTGAATCCCCGTGGAGAGGGACACGGAGGTTGAAAGCCGGGTAAGCAAAAATAATAGTGAGATACCAGCTTCCCTGCCAAGAAGAAACCACTTTGCAAAACTTCTTTTGGGAAAGTTGGGCTCCTGACCACCCTCAGAGACGTGAACCAGCCTTTTCACCATGATACAACAGAAAGAACATGAGTTCTGGAGAAGACATTTATGGATATGGATATGAATCTATATCTTCAGCTGTGTGACCTCGGGCAAGTTACATAACCTCTCTGAGCCCCAGAGTCCTCATTTGTAAAACAGGAAGAATATCACTTATTTGAGCAGGATCACTGTTGGAAGAGTGCCTAGGAGAGAGCTTAACACAATAAATATTTCTTCTCTCTTTCTCTTGGCTTTGTTCCCTACTTGCTTGCAAATGCACACAGACAGACACACACAGTCTGTGAGTTTTCTCCCTCTTCCTATATAATACTGCATCTCTTCCCTCAAGGACAAATGTAAGACCCACATCCTTCTTGAATCCTTCCCCAGCATCCCTGGAATACAAGAATCTCTGCCCAGTACAGTCAGCACCAACCAGGAGATGGTGGCATATTGACATCTCCGCTCTAAGAAAACTTATTTATTTTATCCTCCCAGCTGGACTGAACATTCCAACTGCCCCTGGACCAAGTCCTGCCTCAGTATCTCTCTTCCTCCTCCATCCTCAAGTCACAGTGCTGGTCGCAGGGAGGCATGGCCAATGCACCTGTTACCTGCCTTTCACAAGGCCCAACATAGCATTATCTGTGCAAGCACCTCATATGTATTTTCATCTCAACAATACTGAATGTTTTCAAACTACTTTTGAGTTATTTCTGGCAAAGACTCAACTACCATAATATTGTCAGTAAAATCGTGTTGCTATGTGTTTCCCATGTCACATGTAAGGAAACTAAAAGAAAGAGCAAAGTGGTGACTCATCTCTGGTACGTCTCGGAGCAGCATCCAGACCTTGAGGTCCAGAAACCAGGCAAGTCCCCCCCCGGGTGCCGGCAATGACTTAGGAAGCAGCCCAGGGAGCAGAGAAGACAAAGGACTTGGGGTCTGAGCACGGGGTCCTGGTCCACACTTCACTCCTTCGAGCTGTGAGGCCTTGGGCAACTCACTCTCAGCTTCCTCAACAATAAAATGGGGCTGACAGCAATTGCTCCTTCACCTTCACACTGCATATCAAAGGAGCAGGTACTTCTGTGCCGTGGTTATACAGCACTATATCCATGCTGGTTATGAGAGCACATTACTCACGGAATTGGTCATGAGTCCCAAGAGGAAACATACCTGTGGGACTCTCATAACAACACAACACATGGTGACCACCCCTACTCTGTGTCCACCTGCAGGGCCCCACACAGATGCGTCCACTCATTTCACAATTCCACAGGGGCTTAGGGAGACCTAATAGGTGCCTGGCATTTCTAGGCACATCGATGAAAGTGTGAGTCCAGTACAACAGAAATAAGAAATTCCCTAAGATTCTGGAATGATGCAGAGCTACAGAAAAGAAAAGACCTAATATCTGTAAGGAACTTGCTACGTGCCAGGACTTCAAATGCATTCTCTTATCTGAGTCCCAAAACAAGCCTATGAGGGAGATGATGTTACCACTAGAGAAGGAACCAGCTCAAAGAGATTAGGTGACTTGACCACGGTCTTGCGGCCGGTAGCAGTCAAGCTGGGAATGGAGCCCAGACCTGATCGACGCCAATATGTGTCCTCAAACGCAATATGAGGCCTCTTCTCAATGCTTAACCAAAATAAGGAGGGGGAGGAAAGAAAATCTGAGTACAGCCCCATGCCTATGAAACCACTTCATAAATGCTGTTGATGATCTTTGAAAAGCCCACCATGGGCTCTCAAGCATGCCTAGTCACCGCCTGCAAGCAAGGCTCTCCAGAGATTGTGAGGTTCCAAGCAGAGATCTGCACCGTTGAGAGAGACAAAGGGGAACAGGAGTAAGGAAGGACAGGAGGAGAGGGAAAGAGCAGAAAGAGAGAAGGCTGCTTGGGCTGGGGAATGCAATTATTAATATTCTAAATGGAGTTCTGACTGCTTAAGCTTTATTTAAGAACATGCCTGACTATATAATTACAAGGCCTTAATTTGTTTTCTTTTACGCACAATAAATAAGGAGCACACGGTTGCTCTTTGCAAACACCACCTTTGCTGGCACTGACAGAGGCTCTTGATTGCAGATGGACAGCTGGCACATGGCAGGGCAGCCCCACTGCCACCTGGAGGTGGTGAGCTGCCCACCCCCTGGAGCATGGCTGGGCTCACCAGCTGTAGGAAAGGACAAGAGGACCAAAATGCCCTTCCACTTTTGGAGGAAGACATTGGGGTGGGTGGGTGTGAGGTCATCCTCCTTAGCTCCCCTGAGGAGCAGGCATTGCTAGAAACACCTGATTCTGAGCAGCACCCACATGATATGGAACCAGGCTCAAGGAGCATCAGGGGAGGTTTTTCAATCTCTCAAAGAAAGGAAGAAGCCTCCTTTCTATTGTCCTGTGGCTGTGCCGAACTCACAGGATGCCTTTGGGCTTCAGACCTAACCATGAGAAACAGGAAGCAAACGACCACACAGCCCCTCCACTGAGTCATCCATTCATTCATCCTCTGGCGTGTCTACTGTGCGCCAGGGCTGGCCAAGCTCTGGGTACCGGGCGGAGAGGGAAGAGGCAAAGGCGTATCTTCAGGGAGCTTTTGGCCCAGTAGGGACAACAAACATCACATGATTAAAAGTATAATTAAGAAATTCACATGTATACTTATTGGGATAAGTGCAATGGAAGAAAAAGAACAAGGACCTAAGGAGAGTGACAGGAACACCTTCTGGACTGGGGGGGGGGGCGGGGGCGGGGGTCAGTAATGGAAAGCTTTCGACTGACCCTCAAGCTGAAACTGGAAGGAGTAGGCACTAACCAGAGAGAGTGGGGATGGATGAAAGCCTTGCAACCGAGCCACCAGCACAGGAGAGGCCATGGCGGGGCAGGGAGTCGAGGCCCACACCTCGCTGTCCTACCCCGTTGCCACCCGCTGCATGCTCACCTGGTAGACCAAGGCAGCAAGTCTGGCTCTTAGCCTAAGAGCATCAGAGGCACATTTAAGGGGACCAGATTGAAATGTTTAAACTACCTCCTTATCAGCTGCATGGAAAGTGAATGTGGGGTAGGACGGAGAGTGGCAGCTCCAGGAGCCCCCTTAGGATGCTGTGACCCTTAGGACACAGGTATGTAGGAGAGGCTGGGGCCCTGTGTGGGGAGGTGCCAAGACCTCCCTCTGGAAGGAGGTGTGGAGGCATCAGACACCCACTGGCCAGCAGCAAATGGGGCACATAGGGAGGGGCCTTGTCCTTCTGCAGCCCTGACCCCCCTCCTGCTCTGACTCTCCCTAATACAAACAGCTCCTTGGAGCTCCACCGCCTTAGCGAGAGAGGTCTGAGATCACAGACCAACCTAGGAGACAGGAAAGCTGGAAGCAAAGCCTCTAACCTTTTTGTATGGCCCACTTACTGGCCACAGGGCAAGAGGATGGTGGGGGTCATGCTGTCAGCCTGATTCTAGGTTCAGTTGGGGGCCTGTGGTCTCTTTCACTGCCAGGCTTCCGGACATAGAGCACAGGACACCCTCTATCTGGAACAGTCCTCACCCAATACCCCACCCCACTCACCCCCACCAAGCCTCTTTCAGCTGCTGACTCACACCCACCCTCAGGTTTCAGATAGTCTGTCATCACTCCCAGGGGCGTTCCCTACTCTAACCCCCACCTTCCCCAAAGATACATCACCTGCCTTTGCTGAGCCTTTAGTCTCCATCGCATCACAGAGTAACTGCCTCTACCCTTTGCCTCTCTCTCCTGCCCCCAGACCATCCCACTGAAGCCAGAGACCTAAATGCCATTCACCTTTGCAGCTTTATCTGAGACAGCAGGACCTCAGTAGGTGTTCCCAGCAGGAATTAATGCATTCGTGTCTCAGGACAGCACCTCGTGACCACAAATGCCACTGTGAGTGGACCTTACATGGCTCTAAGGCACAAAACATCAAGGGTTAAACACCAGGCTAGGGGATGGGGGATGCTTGTCCCAAAGGAGGAGGCTGACATCATTTGCATCAGCAACATTCTTTATAACATCTTTATAATTTGATCTCCAAACCAAGATAGAGTCACATTTTTTGTCTCCATTTTTAGCCAAACCCAAGAGGATAAAGCATTTTGGTCAAGTTTGCCCAGAATCTAGTAATTTTGATGAGATCCCTTCAGCACATCCTACGGCAGCATCTGGAGGTTGGCAAGGAGATGACAACTCAGTATTGTCCAAACCCAGCAAATCAATTACAGACACAACGTCCCCTTGACTATCCTGTCAGGTGCTCAGTTCCACACTCATCAAAGTCCTTTCCAAACATTAGTCACTCAACCCTCACAATAACCCCATGGGGAAAGTGCAGACATAGGATTAGATCCACTTCATAGATGAAGAAAGAGGTGACAGGTGTAGGGGAGGAGGCTGCCTGTTTGCCATCTAAAGGGAACAGGTCAGCACCATTTCCACCTCCTCGTAACAACACATTGACCATCATCAAGGGATGAAGGGCAGCAGAAGGGCCAGACCACCACACCCCTGGTGACTTGGGCTTTTGGTTCAGGTTCCTAACAGGCTCATCGTAGGGTCCCTGAGGACTCCTGGGCCCTCTCACTCTGGAAAGTCCCATGAACTGAGATGACCCCAACCTCAGGTAACTCCAATTGGCAACAAAGGCCCCAGCTCAGGCAAAACGGATGCAGTCCACCATCGTGCAGAGAGAGCCAGGGGGGCCTAGAGGGTGCCTTATACCCCAGAAACAGGGGGGCCCTCAAGAGAATTCAACCCCTCAGCCTGTACAGACTGGCCCTTGCCAGATGCAAATAGGAAGAGAGTTATTCTGGGCAGAGGCTTCAAAATCATGGAAAAAGCCAGGGGCTTCATTAACCACGTTAAATAAATGCAGACGTAAACTCTGAGGTGGAGAGAAGACCAGACTCAAGGAGAAACATCTGTCTGGAAAAAGGATGGGACCCAGGGCTGAAGCAGGCAGCCAGGGATATTTGGGAACCAGAGAGTCACACGCTCTAAATCTGGCTCTTACATCTCCCACATGCCTGGCTCCAGGTCACTACTATCCCTTTTTTCTGTCTCAATTCCCTCATTGAGGATGACAATAATATACTAATAAAGCTCCTTCTGTGACAATAACAACACACTGAGACCTTCTATGAGTGGGCAAGGGAGCACAGCCTTGAGACCGCCCCAGAAGACTGGGAGGGGCTCCACTGGGTCCAACCAGCTCCCCAAGGTGGCTTTCTAATTCTCTTACCCCTTGAGTGTCTGCTCTCCCCATACACTGGGTCAGAATCCCAGAGAGCCTGAGATCCAGCTGCTTAGAGCTTGGGCTTCCGAATGCCTTTAACAAGGATGGAACTTCTGAGCCCCTGAAATAGCTTCCAGACTACAGGACAGACTGTTTCTCGGGCACCTACTATGTGCAGCCACTGAGGTACGTCTTTATGTTCCCTCTTTAATCCACACAAAAAGCCCTGTGAGGAGGGAATCATTTCCCAGGGTTCTGGGAAGGATACTGAGGCTCAACTCCTTGACCAAGAACTCAAATTAAATAGTTGGCAAGGTTGGAGTTCCAATGGCCACCTCCAAAGTGTGTGCTGTTTCCATTCCTTCATTTATGCCCTCATTTATTCCTTTAGTCAGTTATTCATTCCTCAAACATGCATTTAACAGTAAAGAAATGTGATTTCATAAGACCTAGTCTTTGCCCCCCAGGGAGCTTGCACGTCATGGGAAGACACACACCTTTCCACAGGTGTATTTCAGCTCTGACCTGGACTCCTCAGGTGGGTTTCAAGGTAAAGGTAGGGAGCAGTCCCTATTGGCAGCCAGGGATGAAGTCAGTCAGGGGCAGCACACAGCTTAGCCTCTCTCTGGGAGCCTCAGTGCCCTACCACCCCAGAACGGTCACAATGGCTGGATCGCCTGGAAGACCACCCAGAAAGGGCAGAGGCCCCTCAGGACCAAGGCAAGGCCCAAGAGACAAAGAAGTTAACTCGGGAATAAAAGAGATTTCTGCAAATCCATCAAAAAGAAACCAGGGAGAAAGAGACACGAGACTGCTGGCTAAGGAATGAAGAGGGACAAAAATTAATGATGACTCTGAAATAGCCATGAGACTAATCTCATTTTCCAAATCAGTCCTTAACAAGAAAAATGGAGGAAAAAAGATGTGGACAAATGGGAAGTAATGAAGCCTTGGGGGAGTGGGGAGAAAAAGACAAGAAAATCTATTGAGAATAATCAGGGATGGAAAATATGGGCACATGGTCCAATCCCCAAGGCTAGGAGCACGCAGCCCGGAGACCAGAGTGTTTACTCAGCATCAGACTGAGCCTTTAGAAGGCAAAGCTGACAAGGTTACAGGAAAACTCTTCAAGTTCAGTCCAGAGGACCCTAGAGAATGGAGATGATTGAAATCAAAAAGGACACAGCCTCTACAGTGAAGACAGGGCTTCAACTAAGAGAATTGCAAAATATCACAAACACAGTGGCCGGTGAGTGAGGTGAGTGAGGCAGACACTGAGTCTGCCCTGGGTGGATGAGAATGTTGTCCACAAAACAAAGTGAACAGAAAGAAATCATCAGTGGGGACAACAGTAATGCCAGGACCACAGGGAGTCTGGAGGAGAGACACAAATGGGCAAGAAAAAAGAAACTCAATTTAGGAAGTTTGCCACCTGTCTCACCAGGGAACAAGCAGAAAATCTTTGCAGGGCCCCAGAGAGGCGATCACCCAGGAGACTGAGGCTGTGAGTAGACTGGAAATTGACTTTCTTTGGAGGCAGTGGATAAAAGAGTGGAGGCTAAGAAATTCCAGGCTGAAAATCCGGAGCTTGGTGAATTCACCTTTTAGGTTCAACAGGAGCAAGAGGGATTCATTTAGAAGAGGAACAACAAAGGCTCTGCCTAGTGTCATCAGATGTCACAAGGGCTGAGATAAGGGAAGAAAGCAGGGACCAGGCACATCTACAGAAATAACACCACTCGACCAGTCTAGGAGGTGTCAAGTGTTGACGCTGCATACACAGGCACAAAACCTTAGGATGTCAGGGCAGGGGCCTGAAAGTTCATCTAATCTGGTCCACATCCCTACTTCCCCATTCCCATCCCCAGATTTTGTAATGGGATTTGCCACCTATAGACGTGGCCCTGCCTGGGACTGGGGCCAAAGACAGCCAGGGCTGGTGACAAGGAAGGCAGCCCCATGCTTCCTGGAAACAGGCAGGTGCGAGTCTGCTGCTCCACGTCCACACAGCATAAGCGTGGATTCATCTCCACCTGCTCGATCATCAGGCTCCATTCTCTGTGTTGAACACCCACTCTGTGTGACCCTCTGCTAACAGCCCTCTTGAGGACCAGCCAGCAAGCTAAGGGGCATTGCTCATTCACCGAGGCCCTTCCTGCCACAGGTGCAGAGCAGGACTTGGTTTCAGGCACTCCCTTGGTATCTCCCATGGTCCTTCTCCCAAAATGTCCCCCATCATGAGAAGTGCTGCCCTGAAGCTTACAGCCTGACCCTCTTCTCCTGTTGCGTTCAGAAGAACTGACACTAGCCCAGGCTGGACCTGCGCTGGCCCTGGCCAATGGACGGCAGAGTAGAGTTATTAAGAGGAAAGGCCCTGGAGCTCTAAAGGCAGGCCACCTACAGTTGGCTTCTGTCTCTGCCACTTAGAAGCTGTGTAAACTTAGGCAAGTCACTTAACATCTCTGTGCCTCAAACTCCCCATCTGTAAAATGGGGACAGTAATGGTGTCTACTTATTATTATGAGCATAAAATGACATATAAGGTGCATAGACGAATGCCTGGCATACAGTCAGTGCTTCATTGATGTCCTTGGAAGTCACTGCATTGGAATGCCTGCCCCTCCAGGGCAGTAGGGGGAGGAGAGGGCCAACATAAGCTGACAACAGCTTTCCTCTGGCCCTGCCCCTTGATGGCCCCAGGTGCCACCCTTCTTCCAGGAAGAATTTCCCAAAATGCAATGAGGCCAGGGATGGACCATTTATAGCACTGCCTCATTTTACTGATGTGGAAACAGACTAAATGAGTTACACAGCTTATCAAGGTCACAGAACAAGGCAGAGAAAGAGCAGCCATGTGCCAGGTGTGGTCACCCACCACCAGCAGAGCCACACAGTACCTCTCACAACTGAGAGCCACCCAGGTCCTGAGCCCCCCTCCACACTCATGTGGACCCAAGTCCAGCATCTCCTCCCCTCCTGGACACCACCCAGACGCACCTCTGCAAACAGTCCTGACTCAAGCTTCCCAAATCCTTAGATCTGCGAAATCCTACTCCACTGACAAATGGCTCCATTTCCAAATCCTGGTCCCTCGGAATCTTTCCAGTTTACCTGCTGACCAGACTTGATGGCCTGGAACCGTGAACATGTGTCTAAACAACTCTGGGAGAAATTCCAAATGGGAAAAGGGCTGTTCACATCCCACAGTGAGCAGTAGCCTGTGCCATAAGCAGGCCGTCCACCGAACCAAACCCACACCTCTTCCAAAGCCCAATGCCACTGTCACTTCCTCCGTGAGGCCTCCTCAGCTGCTCCAGCCCACCTGTGATCCACAGTCATACTTAGGGTCTAAACCAGCAGCCCCTCTACCACCTTGTGTTGGAACACTGGAGAATGTCCACCGCTTGTGCGGTGTGTCAAAGGTGTGAGCTGTATCACAAATAATCCTCAACCTCTGATAAAGAACCACTTGCCTACAATTTACTTCTTTATACATGTACATTAGAGAAGTTCAAAGGCATCCTGCACCCCTCTCCCTTGTGCTCTGAGACCCTTTCTCGAGTGGGAGAGAAAGGAACAGGATGACAGTCAAGGCACCAGGAGAGATTATGCATTCCCGGTAGCCCACCCACCCCACGCACTGGTTACAGCCACTGCCATTCCTGGTTTATCTTTTTCTTTTTTTACCATAACAGAAGTTTATTTCGTCCTCATACTGCATGTCCACAGAAGGTCAGCTGTGGCTTTGCTCCCATCATCTTCCCAGCGAGACTCAGGCTAATGGAACAGCCTCCATCTGGAACACTGGCATCCTCTGTCCCGTGGCAGAGGGCAAAGAGACATGATGGACCACACACAGGCTCCACTAAGGAGGGATGCAAGATACACACACGCATACATGCATGCACACTCATCAGTTTTATTGATGTATAATTCACATACCATACAACTCCCCCATTTAAAGTGTACAACTCAATGGTTTTTAGCATATTCACAGAGTTGTGTGACCATCACCATAATCAGTTTTTAGAACATTTTTCCATCACCCCAAAAAGAAACCCCATACCCAGTACATTTCTGATTTATCTTAACCACAGTGGAGATTATAAACTATGAAGGCATTCTTTTATGCCCATGAGAATATGGCATAATATAAATCTCATTTGTCACACCTGGAAGAGGAGTTTTTAAATGGCTGAGACCTGCTAGGTGTAAACCACACATCCCAACCACCATACATGTCTCTCTAGAACATCTTTGGACAGGGTTCTTAATTCAGGGTCCAAAGGAAGTCAGTCAATCCCTGAAAACGTGTGAGAAATGTGGTGTTTGTGTGTAGCTCTTTATGAGCAGAAATTCCATAGCTTCAATCATTTTCTCAAAAATAAATAAATAAAAAGATTAGGAGCCACTGTGCCAGCTTTGTCAAGGCCCCATGTTCCCCAAATAGATGGTAAGTTCTTTAAGGCCAGGAACCTAGTCTTAATACTTACATACACGCAGCACATTGTGGGAGGAAAATAGAGGGTGCATATTTATTCAGCTGCATACTGCGAAGGTGACTGTCACAATGTCGCCTAAAGAATAATGACAGCAATAACAGCTAACATAGATTGGGTTCTCATTATGGGCCAGACATTCTTCTCATATGCATTAACCCATATAATCTTGCTAACAACCATATTATCGCCATGTTCCAAGTGAGGAGATTAAGACACAGATACGCAGATATGTTAAGTAACTTGCCCAAGATACACAGATATATAGGATAGAGCCAGAATTTAAACTCAGACAGTGTGGTTCAAGAGCACATACTCTTGACTACTCATCAAAATAACCAAATTGGTTGATGAGATTTTTGTTAGAGGCAAGAGCTCAAGCACCAGGTTTGATGGGAGTTTCTGAGCAGGTAGAGCTGTATGAGAAGGAAGCTCAAGGAGATGAGTTGCCTTCACTGTACATTTCAGCACAGTGATGTTGTGATACGATTCTCTCCTATTTATACGTGTTACAATATCAATGCTTTGCATATAATATTTGCCCATGCATCCTTTCTTTCAAACAGGACTGTGATGTTTTTTGCCACAGACAGAAGTCTGAGGAGCTCTGGCTAGACAGGACTCAAGGAAACTCAACAGGATGACGTGGTGTAAAGATTGTCACACGGACAGTACCGAGACCTGGGTTCTAGTCCTGGCCCAGCTCTGAGCCATGTGATCTTGGTCAGAAGTCTTCTCCACTCTGGACATCCATCCTCTCATCCACAGAATGACCAAGTCAGACTAGAGTCACTTGTACATTCAACAAATAGCTACGGACCACTTGCCATGTGACAGGCATGATTCTAGGTGCTGGAGCTATAGCAGTGAGCAGCCAAGACCCTGTTCCAAGAAGTTTACATTCTAGTGGGGAGGACAGAGTGTAAACAATGAAGCACAAGACTGAACGAGATACTTTCAGACGGTCAAAAGTCACAGGGGCCGAGGAAACTCTTAAGCCACATGATGTAACAAAGAGTGATAAATGTGTAGGAGGAGAAAGACTACGAATATTGGGAGGTCACAGAGGCCTTGATAAGAAAGTGACGCTGGAGTGAATGATGAGAAAGAGGCAGATACACAGAGATTTGGGGCAGGGGATTCATCTGGGTCGGACGGATGGGCAAGTTCAAATACTCCAAGTGGGGAATGAGCTTGGCATCTTCAAGGGATTGAAAGGAGGTCCACAGGCCGAGAGCAAGGGGTAGGAGTAGAGAGAGTGAAGGGAGTAGACAGGGAGGTGGAAACCAAAGCAACGTGCATGTTGTGGCCCTGATAAGGGTTTAGCTTGCACTGTAAGTAAAGTGGGAAGTCACTGGAGAAGTCTAAGCAACAGAACAACATTCAAGGCTCAGAACAATCCTATGCAGTAGGGACTCTTACGTCCCTTCAAAGCTCATGGAAGTCCAGTAGCTTGCCTAAGATCCCACAGGAGGATGTGGAAGGTCTAGGATTTGAACCCTGACCTTTCTATCCCCAAAGCCTACACTACTGTTAGCTACACAGCGTTCAATGGTTATGTCCTCCACGTCGAACAGAGGAGGAAGGACACAGGTAGAGAAGCAGTGAGGGGACAAGTGGGCCAGTTACATCCCTTCAGGATTTAAGAAAAGTCTCAAGGCAGAGGTAAGGGGCAGGCAGGAAGCAGTCTACGAATGGAACCCAGAATGGAGGTTATTTCAAGGAGAAGAAACATTGAGTGATTTACAACACATGGCAAATAATCTCATCATGTTTCCATCCCAATAATCTCAGCCATGTCCTGAAAGGGCAGAGACTCCGGCCACGTCCTCTTTCCTACCTGCCCAGCGTTACTGACTATAACACAGTTGACACAATCATGCCCAAATCAGGACATTCTCCCCGTCCACACCCCTCACACTCCCAAACAGGTCAGCTCAGGGCTGGCTGTCTCAGCTGAAGATCAAGTATACCTTTGCTTACAACAGAGAGGAGTAACTTAATGTGGCATCCAGAGCTTTGGGGGGAAAAGCAAGAAACTGAACACAAGAGAGATCCCACCACAACAACTCTAAGGGATTCAATAAACTCTTTTATTTTTGGCTTGCTGGAATTTTACATTGCATATTCTTGGAAATAAGTGGGTCATAGACTAATGCTAAGAAATGTTTCATAATAAAGATATTCAGGTTGTAACGTAACTGTTGTTATAGGATTTGACCTAAATAGGAAAAGAAACTCAACAGAGCTTTCTCAACAGAGCTCTTTGAGGATGGATGGTGCTAAGTTCCCAGGGGAAAGAGCAGCTCTCTCTAATAAAACTTAAAGACTCCACCCCTCCCATAAGGCGTTCTTGCTGTGAAAACTAGAGAGAGAGATGAAACACGCCTGGGACGTAGGAAAGGCCATGGACTTCAGAGTCGAAGGGATCAGAGTCCAAATCCTGGCTGTTCCACTAACTACTGTGTGACCTCGGGGGAACTCAGTCATGACTTCTGCGCCTCAATGTTCTCATCTAGGAAATGGGGGTAGAGGAACCCTAACTCACAGTTATTGTGCAGAGTGAGATCGTATTTAGAAAAGCCCCAGGCACGGTCCTTGGCACACAGTAAGTTCTCCATCAACACTAGCTTCCCTCTTCTCTTTTGATACCAGCATTTTTTATACAATTTTCCAGAGCTTAATAAATTGCTTCAGTGAAAAACTTGCCCCTTGTGTCCCACGAGACATAGCAGAGAGGTTCCTAGAAAGAGAATCAGAGGACTTCTTGGAAGTTCCACTTCTGTTACTTACAAGTCAGACCCTCCCTGGGCTGTCTCCTAACCACACTCCCCCACCCAGGATGGCAATGCGAATTAAATGAGATAATGTATGAGAAAGCACTTTTTGAAAACCATCAAGTGCACTACAGATGAGGGAAAGTACTATCTTTTGAGTGCAGTCCATAGACAGACATCGACGTCGGTCTACTTATGGGGACCCCAGTGGAGCTCCAGCCAGTGTGTGAGCCACGCCAGAGAAAACAAACCCCAAAAAGGAAGCACGAGCCAGCTGCGGAGGACACAGTCCAAGTTCAATCGTGCGGGTGGATGTGGTTTCAAATCAGATGGAAATAAAGTGTAAGCTCATTAGTTGCAATTGCTTGGGTCCTTTCTAAAACTAACAGCATTAAGAGGGGTCTCCACAGGGTCCAGAGCAGGGGACTAAATGGAGAGAACAGAGAGTCTATCCAGTTTCTTCATCAGTGTTCAAGGAAGAAGGACACCAGGGATGGCAGATATGACTGTTCCAGCCACCAGGGAGATGGACTGCACTGTAGGACAGAAATTCAGCTTTTCCGAGATAAAGTAGTGGCCACCTAAAGCCCTCCTCTTTGATTCTCTTATCGCCACCACCAATAACAACAATAGTTGCTATCATTACTAGCAACTGCCATTTCTGAACCCTGTTTACCAGGCACTGGGCTAAGTGCTGTCTGTGCCTCCTATCATTTAATCTCCACCACAGCCCATGCCTAGGGCGCTGTTATTACGCCCATTTTACAGATGAACAAATAGCTATTCCAAGTATCAATCTGGAAAATCTTTATCCTTAAGAATCTTTAATGCAAAATCCTTAAGCTCAGGGAAAGGACATATAGGTCAAGAATATTCCAGTCTCTCAAAGAATTTCCCTTGATGAACATAAATCAATATTTTACTTTTTCATCTTCAATAAAAGATGGAGAAAACTGACGTGGTCAAGAGGAGATGGTCAGTCACACGTAAACCTTGAAGTAGGATCCAAGAGTCCGAATCTCCAGGCTTCTTTGTGGCAGACAACTTGGCTTTAACATCATTGCTTCCTTTTTAGGCCTAAAAAGAATTACACTGACTAATGCGACAGCAGCTTCAGGTGGGGGACAATGGAACCAATCAGAACAATTTGGACAACTTGACATCGGATAGGGCACAGTGATTTCACTTCCTGCGTCTTATTCTGTACATAAGGGAGAAGAAAAGACTTCTCAGCCATCACCCTAAAAAAAATTAGAAAGAAAAAAGCCGCCAAGCCAGGGCTCGGCAATTAGTGTTGGAGTAAGTGATCATCTTGTGATTGCTCAGCTGGGGCCTGAAGACTTGTAAATGCATTTAGAGGCCAGAAATAGAAGATGTTGTGAGAGAGAGTAGAGAAACCTGGCCCATTTGCCAGGAGAAAATGTCCTGAACTGCCGGGAAATTCACTCAGTCAGGATTTAGGGCGTGTCTTCATAAATGGGAAAAGTTAATAAATAAACCCAGGGATGAAGCCAGTGCCTACGCCTCGACCTCTTGACTCTTCTCTCTATGACTCAGGCTCCTCTGGAAGCCCCGCTGTGCCTGTTGGAGCCCCTCGACCACGTGCTGACCTTCTCACATCAAGCTGAGCATCCAACTCACCCAGTATGTAGTCAGGCCTAAATTGGGCATAGACTGACAGTGACCCATCCTTCTTGCTCCTGATCCCCCTGCAGCCCACAGCAAACACTTTGACAAGAGCTAGTCAATGTGTCCAGGAGAAAACAGGGCCCAAGGTCACGGGCAGGCTCACTGGCGTCATCAGAACCTACTCCAAACAGACTCCTCCTGCCCCCAAAGCCTTGGGAACCTTGCAAAGCCTCACCCGCCTGTCACTGCCACAACCCAGCAGACCCCAGATCATCCCCAAAGAGACAGGGGGTCAAAGCCCTCTTCCAGGATCTCCAGGGTAAGTCAAAGACCTATTCCAGTACATCCCACTTCAGAGACACCCGTAACCCGAGGCAGCCCCCACTCCCACTTCCGTGGCCTGTAGAAACACGATGGGTCTCTGAAGCCCTCTTGATTTCCCCAAGAGCTATGGGTAACACAACACCCTAGCCTCTGAGCATCCAGCCATTGTCCTCAAAGAGGACAAAGCTTCTCCCATGTTGACAGCTTCTCTCCCCCAAATGTGACCCCAGACCACAAACTGGCACTCCATACATCATATTCTACCCACGGAGTGGGTTTTTTGGCCCATGGAGTTGATAGGTTTATTTTTAATTGCCTGTATTTAAAACTTGAGAGGTTTCACTGGACCTCCAGCTCTTCCTGAATAAACAGTGAGTCTGGCAACACGAGGCCCCACCTCCACACAGCAGCCATCAGCTGGAAGTGCTCACTGGCTGCCCCTTTCCAGGGCACATGTGGTCCCCAGCCCCTGCTGTCCCCACCTGGTCCGCCGTAGGCATTTCAGCTTCATGACCCTTATATGAGTCAGCATGAACAGGGAAACTTCTCAGAGGTCAAAAGTTCCTCCCCCTGGGATACTTTAATGTGAAACTCAAATCCCTAATAAAATAAACACCTGGAACATCTGGTCCAAGGCCCTCCTCTGCTCCCAGCTACACCCCCCAGCTGCAAAGAACCCACATCAGGAGAATCCCACCACAGAGGCTCAACTAGGGCCAGCGGGCGAGAGCTACATGACACAGTTGAGAGGGAGGTCTCGGTCCCCAGCAGCGAAGACATGGGGCCCTGAGCAACGGCCGTACAGTATGCTATTTCCAGAGGGAGGAAAGAAAGTTCAGCACAAGACAGGGGTGGCCATAAGGGATAAAAAAAATATTTATCGAGCACCCACTATGTGCTCGGGAAAAGACGCAGAAGCCTGGGGGTGAGGCCAGGACCCCACAGAAGAGAAACGACTCCCCACCACAGTGCTCCATGATGTCTTCTCTTTCTGCACCTCCCCTCCCTGCCACTTTCCAAGAGCTGCCCTTGGATGGCCTGCCTCTCCCATGAGATTCCTCCCCACCCAGGCTGCCCTTCCATTATCAAATGCAAAGCGCTTCCACCAGTGCAATTCTCAAGCGGCCAAAGGCAAGACTCGGTGCATATCATTCCTCCATTTTCTCCCCAAATACAAGACTCCACTCCCCTGGTTCCTGCGGAATCTCTGCTCTTGGGGAACATGCCCAGTAGATGTCCAAGATGGCCACTAGCCTCAAAGAAGAGCTGACTGGACAGCAAGCACCCCCCGCAGATGCAGTGGATTGGTGCTTCCCCTGATGGCTCGCCCTAGGCCTCCTTCGAAGCCCACCTTCTCCCCAAGACGTGGCGATCCTCCAGCTGAATCTGAGGCTTCAGCCCAGAACCTGGCTTGAAGAGGAAGCACCAAGCTCACGCAATTCCACCCCCAGGTCTAACCAGAGCCAACCCTGAGGAGGCCCCTCCACCATCAGACATGGCAGGTAGGCAGAGGGGAGGGGTGGGGAAAGGGAGGCACTGGCAGACAGGAGTCTCACCAGAGCCATGTGACCTCCAGCTTGTCCCAAAGCTGTGTGACCTTCTATACACTTGTCTCCACTTCTCAGGGCTCTTCTCCATTGAACCCAGGATCTATTTAGACGTAACACTTGGTCTAGTCCTGCTTTCCGTCTTCTTCCAACCCCAGACCCCGACACACATACACACTTGTGGACCTACAAATGGCCTTAAAAGTGTAACAGTCACATCATATGCTACACTTACATGTGGAATTTCCTACCATTTACATTCTCATAAATTGCAAACTTCATCATGGAAAGTGAACAAACTTGGGATTCAGGAGAACCTCCCTCTACGCCCTGGTTCTAGGCTTTCTTTCCAACAGGAAACTTAGAGATCATCAAATCCAAAATGCTCATTTTAAGAGGCAAAATCGGAGGCCCACAGAAGTTACCGGACTTGCCCCAGGGCGCACCGCGGCAAAGCTTAGGTCTAGATCTCAGGTCTCCAGCTCCCTGGCCCAGGACTCTCTCCCTGCCGTGGGCCCCCCACCCACCCGCCCACTCCCTGTGGCCCAGCACCCAGCTCTACTCACATATAGCGCAAGTGGGGGTTCTTGGCAAAGGCTCTGGGTTGGATGCTCCGAAGTCCTGAGTTCTTGATGGTCCTGGAGAGAGAGAAAAAGATGGTCGGCAGAGCTTAAGGGAAGGGGGACACTTCCTCCGGTCTAAGGCTGACAGGAGGTCAGGGCTAGACTGGCCCTGCAGCTGCATCTGTGAACTGAATCCCTTCTTCATTGTCAGCCATCACTGGGTGGTCCAATCGGGGGTGTTCGGGGAGGGGGGAGCATCCGGGCTCACACCCCACTGGGACCTGGGGGAGGGTTCAGGATGTGAGTGGGCAGGGCTGGCAGCTGTCCTCCACCCATCCTGGCCAGTAGGTATGGGCAGAGCTCCTGCTCACAGATCTGGTCCAGCAACCACAGGGCTGCTGCCCGCTTTGAGCCATCTCCCTCCCTCCACCCCAAATCCCCCACCGCCACTAGCACTAAGGTCCAAAGGAGGAGGTGGCTGGGAAATCGCATACTCTATGGGGACCATGAGTCAAGCACAGGGCTGAGGAAAGAACACTAGCCTGGGAGACCTGGGTTCAGGTCCTGCCTTGAAACCCTATGCACAGGGTGAGACCTCACACGACCCCCTTACCTCTGGAGGCTACGGTGGAATGTGGGAGTGAAACGGGGAAGGCTTTGAAGCCCCTGGCATTCTCTAAGTGGGCGGTGCCAACTCTATTAAAAGAGGACCCCCTCACAGGGGAAGTGCAGACAGCAGCCCAGCAGGGCCCATCACTCGGCCCCGGAAGGTGGACAGGTGGACCCCCACCCCTTCCACTGGGCGAGGCCCCTCCCGTGACCTGGCGCACTCACAGCTTTTGGAGGCCAGTGTAGAGCTCCATGTCCACGGCGTTGAGCGTGTGCAGGCCGCGCCAGTTCTCTATGTGTCTGCAGGGGAGGAGGAAAGGCAGGGTTCAGGTCAGCGGAGGGGCCCAGGGAGATGCACCGGCTTTAGAGCCAGAGGGACCTGGGCTGGAATCCTGGATTGGCCACATGCGAGCCAGGCCTCCTGCCAAGTCACCAAATCTCTCTGAGCCTCAGTTTCTTCCTCTGCACAGTGGGGTGTACACCACCTGCCCACCAGGGTCGTTGTTAGGACCAAAGTGCCTGGCCCTTGGACAGCACTGAATGTCCCCCCTCGGCTCCAGAAAGACTCTACTCTTTAAAGACTTGATACCCAACCTCCCTGTGGGTCTTCCTGACTTCTTCTTTCTGTCCCCTCTCCTTCATTTTCATCTTTAGGATTTCCTAAGCAAAGGCTCATTTTCTCAGTTCCTGCCCATAATAATGACAATACAAATGACTCGGTAACAAAAAGGGGTGCGAGAGTGGCTTGCTGGTGGGCACGACTTTTGGGTAGGAAAAGGCAGGAGGAACACACACCTTCCTCAGGGTCCCCAAGGGTCCAGACACTGAAGTCTCAACTTGGGTGACCACGGCCCAATCCATATGGAGTTCAAGAACACCAATGGCTTGTTTTGGCAGAACTGACTCCACAAGGGAAGGGACAACCAAGGGACCAGGGAGGCTCCACAGTGTCACGGAAAGTATGTGAGAGTGGCAGTCAAGGAGTCCAACGCTAGCTTCATCTCTGTGATTTAAGAAGCCAGTGGCTGTGAGCGAGAGCTTTGAGCGAGAGCTTTGACCTCTCTGGGCCTCTCGCATCTTCCTTTGTAAAGGAGGAGGGTTGCACTAAATGGACAGTTTCTGGCCCCTTCTCATCACAAAGATCTCCTTTCAGAACTTCCTCCCAAAAGAGATCTCAAGTTTCAAGAGGCTTGTGTGGAGCAAGCACACTACATTTATTAAGTAATAATTAATTCATCTTCTTGGATTTATTAATCAAAGATGTAAATCACCGTTAACCAGAGCTTTTCATCAACAGATATAAACCAGCCCTAACTTGCCCAGTGGATAAATTCCACCCCAAAGCAAAGGAACTCGCCTTGCTTACAGAAAGTTCTGTAAGCATGGGAGGGCTTGTCATGGGTATGGCTTTGATTTCTGTTAGGTATTTTGTTTTGTTTTTGATATTGACAAAACTCCAGGGACAAACATCCTCCACTACTGCTTTTGGGGTCCCAAAGTTGAGAATCATCAGACCAATGATGACCAAGCCCCTTTCCAACTCCACAGCTGTGCCAGAGGCTACCGTTCAGACACAGCTGCCATCCCAAGGAGCTCCAAGGGGACAAAGCCTTCCACTGTCCACCCAGCCCTCCCGAGATCCGACTCTCCCATCAGTGCCCCCGAGGGCCCGGCACCCTCTTTAGCCAGGAGTGCAGACGGGTGACAGCTCACCCTAGGACGGAGTTACTGGAGGCCCACTCAGGCCAAAAAAGTGACAGCCACCTTCCCCAGACATCTCCTCTCTGGCCCCAGCGCACCCGCGGCGCTGCCATCTGCCACCGAGTGAGCCAGAGCCAGAAAGGCAGCAGGGTGGCAGTGGCCAGGGCCCCTGGAAGCATTTCAGAGCCACACAGTGACAAGGTATGCCATTTTGTACCACATTCTCTCGGAGCCCCGCTGAGCAGCCAGACACACTGGCATCTGCCAGGGACGTGGACCAGGTGGCCAGGTCGGTATTGGATTCCAACTCCAAAGTCTTCTCCCTGGGAGCCTCATGGCCCCAGGGCAGTTTGTTTGGTCTGGTCCCACCAAGGCAGGGGCCCTGGCTCCGTTTCAGATGAAAAGAAAGGGCAGAGGAGTAGAACGACCTGTGCCAGTGCCCCCCGACCCCAGTGTGCTCACTGGGCCATGGGTCCATGTAAACTACCAAGTAGATGTCAGTACTCCTGCAGACGGCCATGCATTCGTGCGAGCCCAGCTGCAGACAAGGATCTGCTCCCAATAAGCAGCTGTCAATCAAGTTGTTTAAATAAATGAAATCGGGTTTTTTTAGCCCACATTAGAATTCCATAAACGTGTTTTACGAGGGATGAGTTGTCAATCATCATTGCAATGATTCACCTTCTCAGCCCTCATGTCCACAGATTGACCCTCCTCCCACTCAGGCGCACACCAGGATACGGCAGGGCCATGCATGAACTCCTTGGTGCAAAGGGCTCCTGGTCAAAAGAATATGCCCTTGCTTCCTCTGTCGGTCTGAGTTTTCCTATATCAGGGAATCGCATTTTTACAGCCACAGTGCAAAGTGTGGTTAGGAGTCTGGTCTCTAGAACGGGGTCAGCAAGCTTCAGCCCACTGGCCAGATCCAGCCCACTGCCTGTTTCTGTACAGGCTGAGAGCTAAGAATAGCTTTTACAGCTTTAAAAAAAATCAAAAGTAGAATCCTATTTTGTGACATATGAAAATTATACAAAATTCAAATTTGAGTGTTCACGCCTGTTCATTTACTATTGTCTATAGCTGCTCTCGAAGTAAGCATGGAGCTGAGTGGTTGCTGCAGAGACCATATGGCCTGCAAAGCCTCAATTATTTACTTTCTGGCCCGTTATAGAAAAAGGTTGTGGGCCCCTGCCTAGAGCCAGGCTGCCAGGATGCATATCCTGGCCCCATCGCTACCTCTGTCTACGTGACCCTGCCAGGTTACTCCACCTGTCTGTGCCTCAGCTTCTCTATCTGTCAAATGGGGAAAATGAAATACCTCCAGCATAACAATGATGCGGGGATTGAAAGACTACGTTAAAATTCCCTTCCCGGCAGCCAGGGGCCCACAGTATGTCCTCAGGAAGTGCTGGCCGGCCACGAGGATTATTTTTAAGCCTGCGCCTTGCAGAGGCTGAGCAGTCTTCTCAGTTTTCAAGCTAAAAACGGTATCACGGTTCTGCTGGAAGTTGTCATTTCTCAGCCATCATTGATAAAAACTCCATGTGGCAGAAGGGTGGAGGGGTAGTAAGCCTGTCATTCACGACCTCCAGGAAAATGCTCCTGCAGAAGTCACAAACAGGTTCAGGGGACGCGCCAATGGCAGCTCAGGGCAGTTTCCAAGGGGAGCATGGGGCGGTGAAGGCGCAGCCTGACATCTGTGGATGACATCGGCAGGACGCCTGCCAAGCTCTCCTATGACTCACCACTTGTACCAGCCGGGGGTCAGTTCTGGTAACGCTGCTGGCTGCTTTGCACCATTAGGGAGGCCGTGAGTTTCAGTGGAAAAGGCAGGCTCTAAAAATACAATAAATAACTAAGATAAGGTATGAGAGCAGGTTCAGCCTGCCTTTGTGCGTGGTAAACGGTGGGTACCTTGGCCTGGTACGATTACAGGTGGCTTCTCCATTTTTGCGCTTTTCTAGGTCATCCAGCTGTCTTCATCAGGCATTTATTTTATCATTTGAAAAACGATCAGTGACTACCATCTTTTTAAAGGAAGGTTAGGTTTTGAACGTCGTGTAGGGCAGTCACTGGTCCCCCTGTTTCCGGACCACAGGCTGCCCCAGCCCATCCCCACAGAGGCGTCTTGAAAAAGAACGCGGAGCGACACCAGGAGCAGGGGCCCCCGTGTGAGATGCTGCGTTTGTCCGCTCTGGTCTTGGGAACAGCGGCCAGCAGCCTTGTGCTCAATCGGGAGCCCCTGCCCTCACCAGGAGCAGGAGGGGAGGGGTAGAGAGGAGACTAAGGGGAAGACCCCGGGCCCCCATCCTAACTTTAGTTAGCTCCACTTTAGTCTCTTGTAATACAGTGGTTCTCAGCTGGAGGCAATTTTGTCCCCCAGGGGAGATCGGGCAATGTCTGGAGACTTTTTTGGTGGTCTCACCTTAGGGGAAGGGAGTGATATGGGCATCTAGTGGGTAGAGGCCAAGGACGCTCCTAAACATTCCAGAAACGCACAAGACAGGCCCCACAATAAATAATGACCAGCCCACAACGTCCATAGTACTGAGGTTGGGAAATGCGACTTGATTCCATGAGGCTTCCGCCTAAAACTGCCATTGAAGCAAGAGTCCCAGGGCTTTAAACAGCAACAACTTTGAAGACAACCGCTTTGCAGCAAACACAAAGAGGCCCCAGACCGAAACCAACAGGCTTGCCTCCAGGTCACTGGGTCCAAGTGAGAGGAGAAAATCAAAACCAGGTCTCCTGGACCCTCTCTAGCCAAGGACAGTACTCGAGAGGAAGTGAGGGATGCTTTGGCCCCCTGGACGATGGCCAAATCCAGGTTACACATTCCAGAAGCGACAATGGTCTCTGGATGGAATCCACTGGCCAAGGGTCTTTTCCCTCCACCACAAGTTCCTCTTGTGCATTTCTCAGGCCCTCTCATCGCGTGGCAATGTGAAATGCTCCATCCAGAGAGGCAGCTGGGTGCCCTGTCCCTACCTCTGGCCACCGCCCTTCCTTCACACCCCAGAATCATGACTCTTTGCCAAGAGCTAAGGTGCAACACTTTTCCAGAGAGAGGGAGGAAGTGAGGCTTAAGTCATGACAACGCTGAGCTCCCGAGCCAGACCCGTGCTTAGGGCTGCAGCTCAGAAAACCTCCGCGCGGTCCAGGTGGGCCCCGTGGTCAGAGAACGTGCTGCCGCCAGGTAGACGCGGGTGGATCAGAGCCAGAGGATCGCTCAGGTGCAGAGGCTCTTCAGAAGCATGAAAAGAAACTACCCAAAATGAAGCCAGTCCCAATGCTTCCCAACAGCGGCTCCAGTCCTGGAGCAGACAAACCCAAACCACAGACAGCTGCTCCACATCCATTTTGGGGATGAACTAGGGCACAAGCGAAATATTAATTGATACATCCATAGAGAATTCAAAAAATCCTTCAGGGTGGAATAAATTTGATTGTGCTTTTGTACCAGAGCTTTCTTCCTCCTTCTGTTTGGCTTGGGCCAAAATGGAAATGAATTGGCAATCTCCAAGTATACAAAAATTAGATGGGACAGACTGTGTGGCCCGTATTTTAATTAAAAACATGTCATGTGGATATGTTTAAGAGTTGTTTATAACTCCAATATTTAAGTCTTATATATAGAAAACTCTAGAGCACTGAGACGTCCACCTCCATCCAACACCAGGGGACTAAGTTTGTTGGGGAGGCCCATGAGAGGGGCAGGGCATCGTTCACCTGACAGAACTTTTCTTGTCACCTCAGTATTAGGCAAGACAAGGGCCTGGTTGGTGGCAGTGGGACATGGGTCCCAGTACCGCCCCACCTTTCCAACCTTTTCTCTCTCCTCCCGTGCTGGCAGATCCCTATTTTCACTGTGACTCCTCAGTGCTATTAATGAGCTGTTCTTCATAACCAAATTTTCCAGACAACTAAATTTAAATGCAAAACCTTTGCATGTTCAGCTTCCTTGCTGAACGTTCCTTTTGTTCCCCTGAAATGCATTCCACAACTCCTTGACTTCTTAAGCAGAGTAGGCAGAACATGACTTACATTTTCTTGATGATCTTGGATCGTCACGACCAACCTAACTAGTCTGCTGAGCTGTAATAGAGCGGCCCCCTCAGCAGCTCTTGATGGATGCAGAATCTGTGCCCCTACCCAAAAGGGCCCTATCCTGATATCATTCCTGAATTCTAATGGTTATTGCACCCATTTTTAACAGTTTTCTAGCTCCTTGCTATCAGGCCGTGACCATCACCCCTGGAGCATCTGGCCCGGGGCCCTCCTCCCTTCCAGCCTGCTCTGCAGCCCTGTGGAGCCCAGAGACTAAGAGGGGGCACCCTGGAGCCAGGCTGGCCTGGAGACCACACCCAGCTCTGGCACTTAGAAGCTGGATGTCCCTGGGCCAGTCACTTAGGCCTCTGCAGTCCTCAGTTTCCTCACAGGAAACTCAGTTGTTGTAAAGATTAGATGAGGCAACGCCCAAATCCTCGATGCACTACTGATGCATGGCGCTAGTGCGATAAACAGCTAAAGGCACTACTATTGTTGTTGTGTTAGTAAGAGTAAATCAAATCTGAATAAGGATCTAAGTGAATACGAGAAAATTCACATACACGCACATACACACCCGCACACACACAGAGATAGGTAGATATCTGCCCTGTTTCCTTACTGTGTTTCTCATCTCCTTTCTGGATGACCGAGGCTGCCAGATAACTGAAATATTCTTGGAGGCGCAGTCATAATTCACATTTTCCTGGTGGCATCTAAGTGTACACCACTAATATTATGTTCTGTATATCCATTCTTGGAGGGGCACCCTGGCAGGAGGCAGTTGAAATGCATTTCTCAGACATTTCTGTATACGAGTACTCCAGTCCTCCAACACAGACCACGAGAGCTTCAGATAAGACTGTGTAAGATGTCCCTTCTCTCTGGACCGTCCCCCGTCAGACCTGGGGCTCTCATCCCCTTCTCACCTGAATCCTGTTCTAAGATGGAGGCCCGAACTGAAGTCTGGAGTTCACTGCCTGGGGAAACTAGCCTGGAATTCCAGTTCCTCACAAGTCAGCATGGGAGCTGGCACATGCGTGAGTGCATGCACACACACACGTACACGCACAAGAATGTGCTGTGCATCTGATTTCGAAGCTTTGTAGGGCAGTGAGGAAATTGATTTGTTATCCAGGCATATTATGTCTAGTGATCCAGACAGAAGCATTAGCTTTCAATTATCTGATATGTTTAGCATTATAAACAAACCGTCTGGAGCAACAGCTCCACGGAGCTCAGGCACCAAGGCGGCTGGGGAGGAGATGCATCGGATCACACCAGCCAAGTCACCTGGCTCTCCTTCCCTTGACAGCTATCAGGGCGGGTACTAGATGCCTGGGAAGCTGGACCCAAGAGTCTGGGGAACCTTCTTGGGCTGGCAACCCCAGCATGCCAGCGCATTAGCACACCAGCTCTAGAAGCAGCTGCACACCAGGGACCACATTGAACAAGACCCGCACCCGGGACCCCCCGGGACCACAGAAAGGAACATTCAGATCATGCGGTGAACAGATGGGAGACAACAACATCTGTTTTGGCTTCCTGCGCAATTCCAAAGCTCGTGCCAGGAACGGGGGACGTTTGTGCACACACCCGTGCTCTTCAGGTGCTGAGATGCTGCGTCTCCTAACAGAGAAAAGATCAAGGGCACGCCCAACTCCCAGGAGCGAGACTTCATGTGGGAGTCAGCCGGTTCGCTGGGGAGTCTAGGCGGTCCTGCCTGGCCCCAGGCCTGCAACCAGACTGGCCTGCCCCCACCAGTCTATCTACTCCTCTCCACTTCACTGCTGCCACCTGGGTGGGTGGGTGCGGGACCCCGGAATGCCCACAGGTCAGCACACCAGGTAGCCACCACCTCTAACCTGCCATCAACGCCTCCTGACTAGCCTCCCTGCCCTCAGCCTTCTCCTCCATGAGTCTCGACGCCAGCACCATCACAGTCTCCCCTATGTAAAACCCTCCACCGCTTCCCTTAGCTCTTCCAATCAAACCCAAACCCGGGGCCACGGCCCACAATGTCCCGCATGAGCTGGCTCCTGTCTGCTTCTGCGGCCCTGTCTCTTAGCACCTTCCCCTTGTTTCCTGGGCCCCAGCCACACTGGCCCGCATTCTGTTCTTTAAACACACCAGGCTGATTCCCAACCGGAACTCCCAGGACACACTTCCCGGGCCCTTTGAGTCCCTCAGGTCTGCACTCAGAGGTCACCTTCTCAGAGAAGCCTGCCCAGACCCATGTGGGCACCCCCCTCCTTTTCCCTTCCAGCTGCTCTCTGGCACAAGCCCCTGTGTGTGTCCTTCACAGCCCTTAATAACCATCTGTAATTGTCTTATTTGATTATTTGATTACATGTTTGTCGTCAGTGTCTCCACACTGGAACGATGATGCATGAGAACAGGGAGTGTATCCGTCTCATTCACCACCAGAATCTCAAACGAGGACAGTTACCCCAGGATAAGTACACACATGGGAAGCCACCCAGTGTGTGTCAGAGGCTTCCATGCTCAGCTCCCACACAGCCCTTTCCATGGGCCCCCCAAGAAGACCGGAGCCCTGGTCTGACTCCACAGGCACCCCCGACTAGATCTCTGAGGGGGCATGTGGCCCAGGGCACAGCATTCAACATCCCAGTTGGGGACGGGCATCCTGGGGAATCACTACAGAGCCCAGAAACAGGGCGATACCAGAGGTCTCGGGAGGCCCATGGACCAGATCTCCCTCCCGGGCCCAGATCTCAGGTCTGCTGCTTACGGTCAGTGTCAGGAGTGGGGAAGTGGGCAGGGCCCCCTCTCGCCAAACACAGGAGGAGACGAGACCGAAATGCTCTAGGCACCTTGTCACATCTTTTCTATCCTTCCCTTCCCCCACATGACTACGACCTTCGCCAGAGCATGAGTTTTCTGAGGGCACCGACCAGGAGTTTGCATCTCCAGTGCCATGCAAATGCTCAGTGACATCTGAGCAAATGAACTAATGAATGATGAACGAACCCACAAAGGGATCAACAGCAAAACTAAAGCCTTTAGCACTCGATCGGCAACTCCTGTGGGTCTTCCACTCAACCCCTCTCGCCTTCTCAAGAACTCATTGATTTCTTCTCTCTCTTCTCCGCACCCTCACTTTCTCTCTGCTGGATTTTCTCATCAGCATACAATCATATTCTAGGAGATCCCATTTAAAAGGAACATCTCCTGGACTCCATGTCATCCTCCAGCTACCAACTCATGTCTCTACACCTCTTTATGGCAAATGGTATCAAAAGTACTGTCTACACTCTTCGGCCCTACTTCCTCACCTCCCTTTGATTCTTTATCCCAATTTGTCTTCTGTCCCCACTACTCTACTGAAACTACATTGTCAAGGTCACCAGGGATTTCCACACTGGCAAACCCAACAGACTTTTCTCTGCCACCCAGTTACCCAATCTCTCAGCAGCGTTTGACTGGGTTAAGCACTCTCTCTTTCTTGAAACATGCTCTTCCCTACAGATTCCTTAACTCCACTCTCTCCTGGTCTGCTTTCTCCTCCCCTGGCTATTCCTTCCAGTCTCCTTTGCTGGTCCTACATTCTTTGTCTGATCTCTAAGTGCTAGAGTCTCTCAGGCCTCACCCCGCCACCATGCCATGGCGATCTCACCCGCGTGCTGGCTCTGAATACCGCCTATGCTCCGATTGTGCCCAGATGTTTATCTCTAGTCAGGCCTCTCCCCCAAGCTCCAGGCTCCTCCTTGCTATCTCAGCAGGTCCAACACCAGCCCTTGCTTTCCTCCCACTGGGGCCTTCTCCATCGCAATAAATGGCACCGGTAGCACCCAGTTATCCAAGTCAAACTCCATCATCGATCCTCCCATGTCCACACCTTAGCAAGTCCATGTCCACAATGGAAATCAGCTTGGCCCACTTATCACCACCTCCACTCCTATCCCCTGGGCCCACACCACCATCCCCTCTCACATGGACCACCGCCTCCAAAGCATGAGCACTGCCTCCACTCCAGCCTGACTAGAGTCTGTCCTCCAGGCAGAAGCCGGAATGAACGTTTTATAATATAAATCTGATCACGCCCTCCTCCTCCACCCCCACCCCCAAAACCAAACCTCCAATGGCTTCTCCTGTATGTGGGAGGAAATGAAGACTCTGCCACGGCCAGCGAGATCCTACAGGTCTGGCTCATGCCTCTCCCTCCTCAGCTCACACAAACCTCACCCTTGTTCACGTGGCTTTAGTCTCGCCGGTCTCCTTTCTAGTGTCCAAAACACCAAGCTCCCTCCCTCTGCTAAGGGATTTGTGTTTGGTTTTTCCTTAAAAGCACTTGCATTCTCTTTAAATGTCATCTCCTCCGAGAAGCCCTCCTTGGCCAACCTACTAACGTCCTTCTGTACAATCTTCCTCCGGATCAAAAGTTCTCAAGCCAGGGGTGGATTTTGCCCCCCAGAGGACATTTGGCAAAGTCTGGAGACATCTTTGATTATCACGACGTGGGAGGTGCTACTGGCATCCAGTCAGTAGAGGCCAGGGACATTACTAAATATCCTACAACACAGGACAGCACCCTCACAACAAAGAAGGATCCAATCCAAAATGTCAATAGTGCCAAGCCTGAAAAACGTTGCTCTGGGTATTTCCTTTATATCACTTGCCAAAATCCATCATTATCTCATGTACATGTTTACTTGTTCATTGTGTCTCTCCCATAACAGAATGCAAGCTCCATGAGGGCAGGCAGCCTGTCCATCTTGTTCACTACTACATCCACAACACCCAGCCCAGTTCCTGTTGAACCAGGAACTTAAAATTTAAATGAATAAAATAACAAATGACTGTCTTTCCTCAGAACCCTGGGACCTTGTGGCAAGTCATGAAAAGGCTCTCGTTCCCAAGGTCTTGACGAGACCAGCATCTTCTCCAAACATTCGAAGAGACTAAGGTGTAAAGAAGCAAGCTGTGCCCATGGGGTTGGGGCCAGGGGGCCAGAATCCTGTGGCCCCTAGGAGACAATCTCCTCTTATCTATGGATGAATCAAACCACATTGATCATAAGACCTCTGGTCGCTCCCAGACATCTCAGCTTTGAACTAGGAGAGAAACAGGGGGTCTTTGATGAAGAGCAGAAACAGCCTGAGGCAGAGAGAGAGACACATTGACTTTGACCCTTTCTCCCCAAGAGGCCTTTCTCCCAACAGGAGAAAGTCTGAGCAAGAAGCAGAGTCTGGTCCAGGCCAGAGCAGCTGGCTTGAAAGTAATCCAATAGTGCGAGCTCTGTGCCTAAGATCAGCTGGCCCCAGGGGTCCGGAGAGTGCCGCCCTTCGGGTGGCCAATTTCCTTAGGAAAATATGAAATGGCCAGGCCACCCTTTACTGAATTATAAAGCACTTATCACTTCTTTAATACCTAGCCACATGGAGGGCTTAATTCACTCAATATGGAAGTTATAAAGGCGAATTGGTAAGCGAGCATTAAGCTCAAGTGCATTGCATAAAGACTTACGAGGGCAATATTTTCCCCTGTTAAAACGGTAGATTTCCTCACTGCAACTCCACCTCAGAGTTAATGCGGAAAAGTTTCTCCAAGACTCAGAGCATCTTCATTGTTGGAGGGTAATTCCAGGTCACTGGGAGGGAAGGGAGTCTTTGACTTTGCAGGAACAATTATCCTGGAACGCAAGGGTGTCAGAGTGATTAGTCAAGGTAACCAGCAGAAAGACAAGATCGGGGGGCCAGCCCCTGGCCAAGTGGTTAGCTTCATGCGCTCGGCTTCAGCAGCCTAGGGCTCACCAGTTTGGATCCTGGGCACGGACCTACACACCACTCACCAAGCCATGCTGTGGCAGCACCCCACATAGAAGAACTGGAAGGACTTACAACCAGGATATATGACTATGCACTGGGGCTTTGGGGAGGAAAATAAAGAAAGACAAGATCACACTGGTGATGCCTAGCGCTCTCTCTGCACAGCGAGCAGGGATGTGACCAAGCCACAGAGGAGAAGACAGAAGTCACGGGACAGAGGAGGGAGGGCGGGCTGCACCAGGGCTGGTAGAGGGATGTGGAGGAGGAGGCTGCCGGGAGGGAGGCAGGCTCCATCAAAGACATGAGCGCTGGAGGAAACACTGGCTTACATCTGAGACCCACAAGGAGGGCAGGAACAGCATTAGCCCTTGTAATCTGTAAGGAAACCAGCCCTGGAATTCCTTAAGTTTCCAGAGGATTCCACCTCGGGCGCTGGAGAGGTTTTCTCGTGTTCACTTCTCTCTGCCTTGCTTCAGCATCGCGAGCAGTTCGTCATCCTCCGGCAAAAAACCGTCTGTTCTTGTCCCCATATACTCACTCTCTGGGAAGGCATCTCTCTATTCACATGACTTCAATTAGTGCCTAATTAGAGATTAATTCCAGTTCTACAGCTCTACCTTTGATGCTTAACCTCTGCCCCGTCCTGTAGTTCGTGTTCTCACAATACTCAATCCCCTGGACTCCTAAGAGCACATATGGACAGACCAGCTCACTTTTACCTCCTATCTCTCCCAAACTACCTGTGCTGAGCGAGGCCTCCTGACCTGAAACCTTAGAGCAGAGATGGGGAGTGGATTTCGACTATGCACAATACCAGTGGTCGGCAAGAGCTAACACAGGCCGCTGCGTTTGGAAGGAATCTGTGCTTGAGCAGGAAAAAGAGCTGTGATCAATTAGTGATGGCGGCCACGGGCCCAATATATAGAGGGATGACATAAGTACCATCTACTAACCACATCTGTCCAAGAAACTTTTGACATCTCTCTCACTCTTTCTTACATTCAAGTCCCATCAAACTCTCCTCCGTGATATTTCTAGCAACTTCCCCATTTTTCTATTTCCACAGCCCCCATCTGAGAGAGCCTCGTGCTCAGAAGGATACAACAACCTCTTAGCAGGCCTTACAGCATCCAGCCTTTGCATCCAAATCTGTTCAAGTCTCTGCTTTCTCAACGATGACTTTGAACATGTCCCTCCCAGGCTCAGGGCCCCCCGAGGGCTAACAAATGCCTCTCACACCAAACCAAAACTTCTCTTCGGAAGCCTGAAGCCTACAGGGAACACTGGAACTGAGGAGAAGGGGTGGTATAAAGAGCCACAGACCCTTTGAGGACAGAAGCAACTTTTCCTCCACTCCCCGTGTCCAAGCCGTTGCACTATTGAAATGCTTCCCACGGGCTGCATCCCGATTGAAGCTGAGAGGAAAGGGGGAATTGCTGGGACTTGTGTGAATGGCTTTGTGACTCTTCCTTCCATCATCCTCAGATCCCCTCATCTTTCTGCCACAGAAAATAAAAACTCCAGCTGCTTCAGGGAGGTGCACTCGCCTCGACAGAGAAGCCAGCCTGTCGAGCTTCATCAGACCCTCTCCTCCTCAGTTCTTCCCTCCATGCCATGTTCAGAAGCCGTTTGCTGGAGGAAAAAATAACTTTGGAATCAGTCCTAGACTTGACTGTCCAGCCTACCACTGACCAGCTGGGTAATCTCCCACAGCCTCAGCATCTTCATCTCTAAAATAGACACAGAGATGCCACCTTCATGGAGGCATCATGAAGACGAATTAAAATAGTGTTTGTAGACAGCCTAGCACATTGTCTAGAATATGCTAGAGCTCAAAGAATGTCTAGTTCCCTATCCATAAGGAAAGCAAGGGGCTGGCCCAGTGGCCTAGTGGTTAAGTTAGGTGTGCTCTGCTTTGGCGGCCTGGGTTCAGTTCCAAGGCACGGACCTACATCACTCGGTGGCTGGCCATGCTGGCGACCCACATACAAAATAGAGGAAGATTGGTACAGATGTCAGCTCAGGGCAAATCTTCCTCAGCAAAAAAAAATTTAAAAAGCAGTGTGACATAATAAGAAATACATGTATTTGGTCTCTGCTCCCCATTTCCTGGCACACAGTTCCTGAAATGCTTGGAATCTCCAAAGCAATGTGCCTTTTGTATGCTAATAAGAGGACTGGTGGCTTGGGGCTCCTGGATAGACTCAGGATGGGGGCTGGTAGCCTAGGGATCCAACCACACGACTAGAGGGTTAGGACTCTCAGCCCCACCTGACTGGAAGTTGAATTAATCACTGATAGCCATTGATTTAATCAATTGTGCCTACAGAATGAAGCCTCCATAGAATCCTAAACATTGGGTTCAGAGAGCTTCCAGGCTGGTGAACACGAGGAGGTGCTGGGAGGGTGGTGCACCGGGAGAGATCGAGGGAGCTGCGTGTCCCTCCTCCCCATCCCTTGCCCTATTCAGCTCCTCCATCCAGCTGCTCCTGAGTTACATCCTTTTATAAGAGACTAGTAACCTAGTAAGTAAATGTTTTGCTGAGTTCTGTGAGCCACTCTAGCAAACTACCAAAGCCAAGGAGGGGTCCTGGGAGCCTCCATCTACAGCCAGTCAGTCAGAAGCCCAGATGACAAGCCGGACTTGGGACTGGTGTCTGAAGTAGGGGGTGGTGCAGTCTCGTGGGACTGAGCCACTAACTGTGGCATCTGACACCACCTCCAGGTAGAGGGTGTCAGAACTGGATTGCAGGACACTCATTTGGTGTCTGCAGAGAACTAGAGAATTGGTCAGTATGGGGGAAAACCTCCACACACTTGGTGGCCAGAGTGAAGTCTTGAGAGCAGAGTATAGAAAAAGAAGTGAATTTTTTCTTTTCAGGCAGTCCCTGGATTGTGCATGGACTGAAGTCAGGAACTGGGGCCTCCCCGGCCGGGAGAGTGACCCTACTTGTGGCTGAGGCCATGACCTGCACGTGGCATGAGACCCTCTTCCCCACCTCTCCCCACGGCCGCCTCCTCCTCCTATTAGAACACAGCCTGCACTTAGTCAGCCAAACAGAGCCCTTGCGGTCCAGGGCCAGTTCCCTCCCGCTGCCTCTGAGCCGCTGTGCCTCCCCCGCCAGCCCCTGGGTACCCAGTGGATGTTTGTGGAGCTGAACACCTTCTGGGGTTCCAGTATGCTGCATCTTCCTCCCTCCACTAAGCTTTTATCAAACCATCCTCAGCCATTTGCAACCATCAGCAATCCAGCCTCCCCCTCCAATTAGGGGAATTGTCTGTGTAGCTGATGTATGTACCTGACTTGTCACCTGCGGGTCGAGGCATCGTTTGCCTGGCTCCCCTCAGGAGAATGTAAACTCCTCGACGACAACCTCCACTGCATTCTCTCTATTTGGGTCGCCCTCCTCTTGCCCGGTGCTGGGTTCTAGCAGTGAGCGGTGAGAACCTACAGAGGTTCCCAGAAGCTCCTTCTTGAAACTAGGACCAGATGAGCTCCATCCTGCCTGCCATAGAGAAGAGCTGTCTAGGGTGTGCGGCAGGGCCAGAGTTCAAGGTCAAGGGTCAGAGAAGCACAAACCAGGGAGCCAAGGAGAGATGCTGACTGACCAACGCTCCTCAGACCTCCTCCTTCAATACTCAGCTCAGACAGCCCCCCTTCCCACAGTCTTCCTTGGCCCTGTCTTTCTAGGTCATGAGCGCCTTGGCTGTGCTGTCTGTCACAGAACCAGGCTTGAGATTTGAGTTAGGAAACTAGCAGAGCACAAAGCTCCAGCCAAAGGGCTGGGCAGGGCCCCGGGGCCTCCTCATACGCCAGGCGCTGATGCTCACTGAGTTCCTGGATCCAGGAGGAACCGGGGGGTTGGAGTACCAGGCGTGGTCACTTAGGGGGCTCAGGCGGCAGCCAGTTAGTTACCCACTGCTAAGGAAGTGCCTCACCATTTTCACAACTTCCTGGCCTTAACTGGCGTGAGCTGGCCAGGACCAGTTCCAGACGGGATGCGCTTTTCACAGGACACGCACGATGCTGTCTTGTGCTCTTTGACGTGTGAGCCTTTGAGATCCCTGAGGGCTGGGACTGAGTCTTTTATCTCAGCATCCCCACACCACGCAGTGGGCCTGGCTCCTGAAAAGCCCTCAATAAACGTGGCACAGACGTGGCAGGAGCTCTCCTGTCCTGCACTGTCAGCTGCACCCCGGGGCAAGAGCATTTAACACCCTGAAACCAGCCCAGAGAGACCCAAGGCACCATGCGGGGAGTCCCCAGGAGGACAGGAAAGGTAAATGCAGCAAAGACACTAACGGGGGCTCTTTGGGGAGCCTGGTCAAGCACCCACTGGAGCCTGACCATCTCTGTTGGGGGCCCAGAAACCCCAAAGTTCACTCAGGGATCCAGGGGGCTTGCTAATTTGGAAGCCCACAGCTGGCTCCTGGAATGGAGATCAGCAGGCAGGACAGCCCCAGCTTCCCCTTCTAGGAGCAATGGCCCAGGAGAAAAAGCAGCGACGGTGCCCGGGAGCAAGTGAAAGGGAACATCTAATCGCCGGAGAGGGGGTTTGGAGTCAGAACACACTGAGGATTTTCACGTCACACCCTGGTCAGATCTCTTCTCGCACCAGCACGAGGAGAAAGAAACACAGAGCGCGTGACAGTCAGTGTGGAGAGTGACAGGGAGGAAGCTGGCCGCATTACTGATCTCCGACCCGGCACTACAGAGCCCAGCCAGGCCCAGCTGCTCTCGTCATGAGGAAGGACTCACAGCCAGAAGCCTGTCCCCAGTGCCCACCTGCCCCGCCCTGCTGTCAAACGGGAGCACCTTACTCCACAGCTTCATCTCAAGCCTGGGCGGGGCTGGGCCAGCCAGGCCTAACCTCAGCAGCAGCTGGGACCCGGAACTCCACCACATTCATTCATTTAAAAGCATCTACTATGCACCAGCTGCCTCAGCCTGGCATCCGGTGTACCTGGAGAGACCTCCTTCAGTGCCACTGTGAGTGCTTCATCGCCGTGAGAGGGTCTCTACCCCAGGGCCTGACTGTCACTTCAGTGAGATGCTGGGACAGGAGTCCTGCCCAAACCCTAACAGCTCCACTGAGCCCTCACAACCCACAACACACACATCAGCCTCCTTTTCCCAGTGGATGGGCCAAGGTCCTGCTCACACTTTCTCCTCGCCACCTTGCTGATGGCTAATGGGGCCAATTTCAAACCAGGTGGACTCCTGTGTGCCCCTCTTTGAATCACAGCATTATCAATTTTCTGTTAACAATAGCATTGCTGCCCAGACCCTGTGCTCAGCCATACCAGCCCAGATCAGACTTGAGCCCTGATGGCTGCCCCACCATGATACGTTGGAATGGGAATGCTGGCTATTCTCCGGGGACAAGCCCAACATCTGTGTCAGTTTCCCCTAGACCTGAACTTACCTGTTTCTTAGCTTTCTTCCTTTTCTGCACCAGCATGCCATTGGAAATCCATAATGCCCAACAGCTGTACTTATGGGTGCAAAGGCACTTGCCACCAATGAGTCCCCTGGGCCCTGTTCCTGGGCTCTAATGCTGTGTGAGGTCACAGTGGGGCCACTCAAGCCACCCCACCACACGCAATTCAAGAAAGAAAAGCCCAGGCCAGTACGGGACTTGCCTGCGCATTTCCTGAAGATGAAAACTGCACAGCAGTTAGTGTTCAGCTCAGATCCTTGGGGAAACTGTGTGGCACCAAACCCTCACTTCCTGGGCACTTCTTAGATGTTCTCTGTGTGCAGAGGGGTCAAGGGGCAGATGAGCTCCAAGGAAAACACTCTCAATTCATGCCATCTAAACTCACCGGTGGCTTTGGCCAGCCCACTGAGGCAGAGATGGGGCTGACTCTCTGCTATTCCCTGTGCCTAAATCTGCCAGATGTTAGCCAAGGCATGTGGGTCTCTTGGGTTCTCAATGCTTCAGAACACAAGCCAGATGTTGGACTTTTTCTTGATGGAAATTTCATGTTTGCTAAAGAGGGCTGAGTCCACTGGGTCTGCTCCTAGAGGGTTCCCCTAGAATCAACATTTGCAGAGGGCACACTAAGCCTTATAGATAGCAGCTTTATGAAATAAACGCGTGAATGATGCTCTAAATTATTCTGACTCTCTTCTACTCCCTCCCTCCTTTCTTTGTAAAAGATAGCACACTGCCAAGAGGTCTGGATCCCTGCAAAGGGACTATACCAGGGCTGAAATGTGCAAATCTCTTCACGTTCACAGAGGGTCAGAGGTCCACAGACCAGCATTCCCAAACACCTCTTAATAGCTTTTCCTCAGTTGACTACTGCTGCCCGAAACCTGCATGGGCCCTCCTCTCCATCTTCAATTCTCGCCTTTCAGGTCCTCTCCTAATCAGTCTTACCCTGGGGGAAGGCACGGGGCAACTTTCTTCTCTTCCACTCTGCATCTCAGCAGCCTTGCTTAGCTTCTTCCAGCCTCACTGCCTTTGGCCATCCCCCCCGCCCCCCCATTGGCTTTCTCTGCCTGCATCTCCCTTCAGTCATTCATCTCCTCCCCCAGCCAGCTGATCTGTGCAGTCTGAAATCACAGCTGGTGACGACCAACAGAGCGCCCCATTCTCTAAAGCAGAAGCCCCAAAGAACCCAGAGAGTGAGTCAGTGCTTCCAAAAGCCATCAGGTACTCAGCAATCTCCTCTGGACTGTTGTTTGGGGGAGTTACAAGGCTAAAGGTGCCCCTTCTGCTAAGAGATCCATTCATGCTCATCATTTTCAGGGTGTGGCCAGCTGGGGCCCCAGGGCTGTCCCTGCCCGTGAAATCCTTGGGGGCCGCCTCTCCATCACTGGTCCAGACTACCTGCTCACAAGGCCCTGTGCAGCTGTGTACAGCACTTTTGCTGGAGAGGAGCATGCACCAAGGAGAGCGTCCATGTCTGCAGTGTGGCTACCAACTGCAGGAGGAAACCTGCATCTCCAAGAGGCTGAGCGGGTCCCAAGGGCCTGGTTTCAGCACAAAGGTGAGAGCCTAGAACAACCAAGGCCCAAGACCACAAGGTCAAGAAGGAAAACTAGCATTACTGATTCCCTAGGAAATAAACAGGCTAGCAGGAAAACATGGTCAGGCGGGGGCTGGATGAGACCCTGCAAACCTTCTGGAGCTGACACTATGTGTCCTGTGCCCCTCTGCTGTCCCTTCACTGTCCCACTTCATGCTGCTGGCTGACTCCCGGCTGCCAACTGCATCCCTTTGCCTGAGAGCTTCCTGCAGGGCAGGCCAAGTGCCCGGGGGATGGAGCACCCCAGGAGGAGCCTCCTGGGGGGATGGTGGACAAATGCCCCAGATCCCTCACTCGCCCCTCCCTCAGGTAGGGTAACCCCAAGATCTGTCTATACCACCTCCCACAGTTTCCTCCTGGGATTAAACTCCAGTTGTCCTGCAGTGGCTGCTGGCTCGGTGTCACACCCTTCCTGGCCTCCTGTCTCAGTTCCCCGCTCCAACCCCACTTCAGTTTCCTAGGATTACATCCCAAATAAACTCCTTGCCCTTGGCTATTTTTCTCAGGGTCTGCTTCTAGGGGCTCCCAAACTAACACATCTTTTTGCCTCCAAGCTGCTGGACGTGGAAGCCATGTCTGCCTTTCCAGCTAACTCTCTTCCGGCACAACTCAGACCCCAGTAATCCACGTAAAAGGATAAAGAGCTCCATCCTTTGGTGTTTCACTGTGTGCCAGGCCCTGCACTTACCCCATGACCTCATTTCAATCCCACAGCCACCCTAACAAATATGTTTTCTCATTCTTGTTTATAAATGAAGGCACCGAGGCTCCCAGAGTTTGGGGAACATGTCCAAATGTCAAACAGCTAGGAAATGTGGACATGAACTCTGGTCGGTGGATTCTAACACAGCTGCTCTTCTTCTCGCCACTCCATTGCCCCATCAGCAACCAGGCTCCTACCACTGCAGCCCCTCTCTCTGAACTGCCCTCTCCCCTCACCTCTCCTTACTGAGAACCAGCCCCGCCCATTTCACGGTCATTAAGAGGACCAATACAAAAAATGATAACACATTATGGAAATGTAGGGAAGTCACATCTGGTCATCTCTGCCCATCCTTCAAAGCTCCTCCATCCACGAAGTCTTGCCTTGATGGCCTGATCCTGGCTGAGCTTCTCTCTCAACTCTTCCACATTTGGCTCAGCGGGCAATTCTCTGTGGGCCTATCTCATCTCCCCCAGGATAGGCTCCCTTCTCTGCACCCTGCCTGCACCAGAGGATATTCTAACAATTCCTTCTGAGTGAATGAATCGATTCCATGCAGGTGTGATGACAGGAACCACACAAGCCACATGCTGGCCTTCCACATGTCGGCAGCTGCCGGTAAAGACAAGCAGGCTGTAAGCAGTGAATGAATACCCACCAAGCAAGCGCCTGCTACCTGGGGGGCTCGGTCCCTGGCTCAGGCACACTGCTCAGTATCACCCGTCAGCAGGGCAGGGCAACCCAGTTCGGGGAGGCCCAGCCCCTTCCCATAGGAGCAAACTCAGTTTGCCCCACCAGGCACCACTTGGATAGGAAGCAAGGGCAAACGAAGGGGGACCTTCTGGGCAGAGATTATGCATTTCTGAGATTCGTTTTAATGAAAAACAAAGTTTAAAGTCTGGGCAACATCTCCCCTCCCCTCAGCCCTCCCCCGGGGAAATAAGCATTCCCAGGAGCGCCACGAACCTGGAGGGAAAGGAGGAAGCGATGCCAGGCTGGCACGTGACATTCATTACAAGGCTTTCTCTCCCTCTGGGGGTCTCAGCGTGTGGCTCTGCACGCGGAGGGAAGACAACAGGTCTTGACTCAGGTTCCAAGACACATTTCAGCCAGAGCCTTGATGCCTTAGTGTCCGTGTAGGGTGAGAAACAGGACAGGATACAGTCCTCTCTGGCTCAAGGGACAAGACATGTCCAGAGTGGCTGATGTGGGCCTGGGCTCTCAGATCCCAGCTCGCCTCCAAGCAGCTGGCCAAAGGGCCATGGGAGGCTGAGAGCCTAGCAGAGCAACAATGCCTATGTGGAGTCACCCCTGTTATCTGGCCTGCCACAGATTTCTTCTCAGGGGTCTACGAACTTCTACACACATGAACTCTGCACGTGAGCTCTACTCTCACGAGCTCATCAGCCTAGGGATGCGGGAGATGTACCCAGCCAGAGCCTCTATCTCCAGAACACCAAAAGGTGACAGCCACACGCAGCCCCTCTGAACAATGGCTACCCTGAGCCCCTGAACTGGTGACTTCAGGGTGAGGGTTAGCCCCCCACCGCCATTTGATCCCTGCTGTTTCTCCGGGACTTGAATAAATAAAATGGCAGGTCCGACTGCAAGAGATGGATCCTGGATAGTTTACGGATGGGCGCGCAGGCTGAAGAGAGGTCTCCCGTGACCCTGATCTGCCACAGCAGAACCTGTGCAAGCCCTGCCCAGGCAGGCACAAGGTCATCCTGTGAGGAGTCACGAGGACCCGGCATGCCGCCACCTCAGCCCTGGGAAGAGGCGGTTTACAGAAGAGGGGTTCAGCTGCAGCCACTGCCCACCGCACCCTCCGGGACCTGCTCCATCCCCTTTCCCATCCATTCCCCCACATGTCTCCCCACGGGCCAGCTCCTTCAAGTCTCAGGGGGGTGTGCTTCCTCAGAGGAGCATGTCTGGAGGACCAGGACTGGGCTAGGTCCCCCAGGCATGGGTATCACAAAACGCTGTGCTCCTCCTCCAGAGCACAGATAACTAACTCTGCAGTTACTGGTCTAGCACGTCACCTCCTCTACTCTGTTGCGGTCCCATCAAGTCCTGCCTCGTTTCTGGGCCAGCACTCTAGCCAGGAGGTCAGCAGGATCGGTCAGGCGGCTTCCCCAAACAAACGGGATAGTTTTACAGGAGGGCGACTGTTGGGACTCGGCCTCAGCAATCTCTAGGGACCCCCCTCCAAGCACGTGTCCCTAGGATGACGCTGCCTTACATGGGGGAGGCTGTCGCATGGTCTGGTCCATGGAGCCATTTTTCACTGCTGGGCCAGTGGTGACAACTGAGCCACCTGCACGATGCTGCCCTTTCACCCCAACGTTCCGACTTCCTGCCCACAGCCCAACCACACCCCTTACTACATCATTTCTTCAGTGAAATCCTGCTTCCTCCAAAAGCGTCTGGTAAACACCTCTGAAGAGCTTCAGATGAATACACACAGCTGTCCTTTTGAAGCAGGTGTGTGTTATCACCACGGTCTAATCCAGCCACAGACGCTTGAGCAGCAAAGCAGTGTGCCGGGGGCAGAGCTTCCTTCTCCAGAGAAGGATGTCCCCTCCTTCTCTTTGTCCTCACAAAGATCCAGCACCGCCTGCACAACAGCACACAGCAGAGGCCTCTCACAGAGGCGGAAGGAGCAGATCCCCAGGCAACGCTGCCCTCCCAGATAAGCCATTGTCCCTCCTGGTTTCCTGCCATGAGCATCACCCTCAAATGCAGCCTGAACACACACGGGATCAGACGGGCCTGGCTCTGGGAAGATGGTAGAGATGTATTTGGATGTACAGAGTCTTGCCCCCTCCGTTGTCTTTAAAAGTCACACTCTTGCGGACGCAGATCACCATGTTCCCTTTAGACTTGAACAACAGGTAACCTTGTGGATCTTGAGACACCAGCCTCCAGAAACTCCCTACTGTGCTTGGTCCCCAAAAGCAGGAGGCAGGCAAGGCTGCTTTATTTGCATCAATGCCAGTACGCTCCCTGGCAATGGGATCTGCCGTAGTCCTCCATTCGGCATGGCCACAGCATCCCTCCAGCACACTTGGATCATTCCCGAGGAAACGGCAGTGTCAAAAGTGGGAGCCATTCCTTCCAAACAGCCCATCCCTCAGGCCTCCCAAACACTGGCACGCAGTGTGCCCCAAAAGGTTTCCATGGCCCAAAGACCGCCCATCCCCCGCCCTCCCTCCCACCTTCAGGAGTACCATCAGCTCATCGGATTCCTGCCCGGTCTTGACCCCTTTGGATGTGTCGTTTTAGCAGGAGAAGGGAATGTAAAATGACTCCCCTCTAGAGAGCAGCAAAACAGAGTGGATAAGAAAGAAAATTAGACTCACAGCGAGCAAGCCATTTGACATTTGTGTGATATCTACATCACTCCTTCTCAGACTGTCACACGTGTGCAAACCGGCTGGGGAGCTGGTGCACATGCAGATTCTGACTCAGCGGGTCTGGGGTGGGACCCAAGATTCTGTGTTTCCAACAAGCGCCCAGGTGAGGCAGATGTTGCTGGTCCACAGAACATATTTTGAGTAGCAAGAGTCTGTCGACACGATGCTTGGCACACAGTAGGCACTCAAAAATATTGGTGAGGTTGAATTAAATTGTAGGAGGAGCTGGGTTTGATGGCAGGAATCAATAACAAATGGCGAGTGATAAGTTGAAGTAGTCAATTACACCAAGGGCTCGCAACCCTGGCTGCACATGAAAATCACCTAGGAAGCCTTTTAAAATGCCAGGTCCTGGGCTGCACCTTCAGAGAGTCTGACCTCAATGGTCTGGGGTAAAGCCTGGACATCTGTATCTTTTAAAAGTTTCTGAGGCGATCCTCGTACGTAGCCAGGTTAGGGTACCACTGAATTGGTAAAACTGTGTCATTGCCTGCTATATGCCAGTCATTGTGCACTGAGGGAAGCACTGGACACGTGGAATTGAGCGAGGCCAGGTCCCTGCCCTCAATGATGGGGGAAGCGGGTGCACACATGACTCTAATGGAAAAAAGTAATACAAGGCATATTTATGTAAACAGTTTTGGGAATGCAGATAAAGAAGCAACTGATCAAGCCTGGAGGAAATAGGAGGAAAAAAGGACAGACATCAAGAGGTAGTGATATTTGGGTCTTCAAGGATGAATAGGCGTTTTCTAGTCAGACAAGGGAAGCAGCTGTCCCAAACCACTTCTTCCCCATTATTGGTCATAGGGAGATGACTGGCCAGGACCAGGGGCCCTGAATTCTGGGCCAGCTGTCTACTGCTGCCATAATAGATGAGGAAGCTGTATGTACAAAGAAGGAGGTCAACGCAATGCGTGTTCTCTGCTACCCACTGGCGCTCTTTGGAAGGCTGCGTGGGAGCAGCCAGGATGCCATATAAGAAGATGCCAATCAAGAAGATGGAGCCCACACCCTACACTTGAAAGAGGAGAGTTGATGGGGAGACTAGTGACATGTTGGAGTTGCTGAAAAACCAAACAGGGAACCAAAGAGATTAGCAGCAGCAGGAAGCCCACAGGCTAAAGGGATAAAGGGAGGAGGTGGTGTGGTGAAGCCCAGCGTCAGAGCCGGCTGGTAGGAGCTGGCAACAGCAGGGACTGCCCAGCAGGAGCTGGAACTACCAAGAGGGGCTGCCATTGCTAAAGACGCAAAGATGACACCGGAGATGGCAAGCGGGGAGCCTGCCTTCTCCCTTCCTCCTGCCCGCCCAGCCCAACTAGTGCTTCCCATTGGCCAAACCCTGCCAGGAACCAGTTGGTAAAGGAGCCTGGGAGATGTAGTTTTCAGGGGTCAGGCCCTAAAGGGCAGGAAATGGAGCAGGTACAGGTAAATAACAGATTCATTCTTGTCTTCTGGCAAAAGCAGGCTAAAAATAGCCCTCATTCTGTTTTCTTACACTTAAAATTCTACCTTGGCCTGGAGCAGAGGCCCCCAAGCAACGTACTGCGACACTGTCCACACGGATCTGGAGAGACCACCAGCCGCCTCTGGCTGCAGACACCCTCTCCATTTATCCCAGCAGCATGACACAAATAGTATCCATTTCTCTGTACACAATGATATACAAGTGGGAAGCATGGCTCTAAGGAAAAGCCAAGAAAGAGGGATTGAAGGGAGGCGTCACCTAGGAAGAGAAAGTTCTCCTCGAACAGGGAGGGCCTGGCCAGGGGAGGCAGCCCCAGACCCATCAGACTGTGCGGAGCGCCTGGGAGCAACAGGAGAGAAGCAATTCAAAGGGGGGCTGGTTCCCAAACAGAGAAGCATGACCTATGCTGTCTTCTTCGTGGAATCCTGAAGATGGAGGAAATTCTCACAACGAAACCCAAAACTGCCCCAGCCTCAGGTTTTGGAAGAAGTAGAGGGATGCTGCAGAATGTTGTGTATCTCAAGCAGGAGTTGCTCTGCAATTGCTAAATTCCTTCCTTGGTTTTGCACCTCACTGGTTTGGAACAGAACAAACTTGCCAGGGAAAGCTCAGACGCAGTGACAACGCTATGGAGCAGAAAACGGTGCCACCGGGTCCTACTGAGACCCAGGAGGTCACTAAGACCCCAAACCACTTGCCTTTGGTTTTATTTAGAAATTCCTCTAAGTTCATCTCTGTCAAGTTCATGGAGAAGGCCCACACCAACTCTCACAATAACCAGTATCACCAAAGTCTTCTGGTTTATTTCTTTGCAAATGGACTGTAAAAGCTTGACCCAAGTTTGTGGCCAAGGAGTACAACCACTATGGTGCCTTTGGCCAAAGAGTGGACACCTGGGACAGGTGCCATCTGCAATAGACAGCAGCTTCAAGAGAGACACACAGAGCAGGGAGTGAGGAGGGAGATACCCTTCTGGGGACCAGAGTGGTCAGAAAAGTCAAATATTCCATCTACATCCCCACACTTCATTTTATTCAAGTTGGATTTTTATACTGCACTCGTGTTTTTTGTTTTTGTTTTGGGGGTTTTTTGGTGAGGAAGATTGGCCCTAAGCTAACATCTGTGCCAATCTTCCTCTATTTTGTACATGGGACACTGTATGGCTTGATGAGCAGTATGTAGGTTCACAGCCGGGATCCGAACCTGCGAACCCCAGGCTGCCAAAGCAGAGTGTGTGAACTTAACCACTATACCACCAGGCTGGCCCCCTGCACTCATTTTTTTAAATTGCAATGCAATACGTTTTTTTTAATTGAGATAAGATTCACATAACATGAAATTAAGCATTTGAAAGTGTATAATTTAGCGGTATTTAATACATTCATCATGGCATGCAAGTACCACTTCTCTCTACTTCTGAAACATCTTCATCACCTCAAAAAGAAACCCCACAGGCAGTAAGCAGTCACTCCCTTTCTTCCTTCTCCCCAGCCCCTGACAAGCACCAATCTTCTTTCTGTCTCTATGGATTTACCTATTCTGGACATTTCATGTAAATGGAATCAAATAATACATGATGTCTGTATCTGGCTCATTTCACTTAACACAATGTTTTTAAGGTTCCCCCACGTTGTAGTATGTATCAGAAATTCATTCTTTTTTATGGCTGAATAATGTTCGGTTGTAGAGATATACCACATTTTGCTCATCCATTCACCAGCTGATGGACATTTGGGTTGCTATTTAAAAGAGTGCTGTTATGAACACTCATATTTAAGTTTTCGTTTGAATACCTATTTTCAAGTCTTTTGGGTACAGACACAAGAGTTCCACTCATGTTTAAAGGAATTGAGGGAACATAAAATGTAGACATAATATAAAATAGCAGGATTGGGTATATAAGCAAAATAAACTCTAAAAGGAAGCAAAGGAGTATATATATGTTCATGGGAATCCGAGACAAACTAATTCAATCAGGCACTGAATTTTGCCATGGGTTTCCTGGCAGCTAAGGTGAAAAGGGAAACAAATCAAGTTACTGAGAGTCATTTGCAGAGATAAACATTCTTTTCCCTGACATTAAATCCAGAAGGGTATCCGTGAACATGGATCCTTGTATAAAAGATTGTGTGTGACACCGTGGAAAACACATTATTTACATTTCTGCAAGAGACAGAAACGCTCTTCAAATGAGTGGTTTTGCTTTTTCTTTTTAATCAACTCTATATGGCTCGTGAACACATTTAAACTGTAATTCAATAAAGCCAATTTTGTAGGATAAAGCCAAGAAAATACAGCCCAGACACACTGCTTTCTAAATGCCCAATTTAATAATGAATCAAATGTGAAGCACCCCAAAGAAATAAGAGTTGAAGCATCCACTGACAGTGGACTCTCTCTCTAACAGTTCATTTCTCCAGCATGGCTCTGGGTTCTTCCACACATGCCCATGATGCAGACATTTTACACTGCTGGTCACAGGGAGAGCCGTAAGCTTAGACACGAGACACGCAGAGGGAAAGCTGGCATTCGGCTGTGGCTTTGCACACTGCCTCCGTGTTGGTGAACTCCCATCCCCCCCCATCAATGTTGCTCCTGGCACCTGCGCCTGGCCGCCCTCTGACTCTCCCTTCGCCCAGCTCTCCCCACTTTCCCAACCTGGTCCAAGCTTCATCAAAGCTGTTTCTAGTTACCACATCACACATACACCGACCCCAGGTCCCCCACAGCCAGCACTCCCATGGCTGCCATGTTGGCAAACCTCCAAACACTTCAGCTGAGAGCAGCATCTGAAGGACAAATGGCAGGGCCCCTGGACTGGGCAGGGCCCAGCTCCATCCACCCCCAACCCTGGGTCAGCAGCATCTCCTCGCTCCTAGGGAAGCTGGTCACCACATGGACGCACACGGCCACCTCTGCAGGGCTGGCAGGTGCCCCACCCCTGGTACCTGTTTGTCTGAGGTTTACACCGTAGTAAAAATGTGCCTTTTCTATGCCCTCCAGAGACCAACACAACTATCTTGACTAGCTTTCTTGCCTGGATCCTCCTCTGACAGACAGGGACGAGCAGGAACATTTATTGATCATCTACTCTCTGGAGTAATAAATTCAACTTCACACAATCCTCACAAGACTCTAAAGATGGAGCATCGTTCCTGTTTGACACACACGGAAACCAAGGCCCGTGAGGACTGAGCAACTGGCTCAAAGTCCCACAGCTGGGAGGTCAGAGCCCTTCCTGGCCAAAGAGACCTAAACTGCTTTTAACGGTGTCTGAGTTCCCTCACCTCCTATCCTGGAATCAGAATAAAGTGGAAGGAGGGGCAAGGACAAGCTACCTACACACCCACTGGAGATTCTGTTCAAGTTTGTCCTGGCTCTTCTCTTGCAAAAGTTGAGGCTGCAAAGTCCAGACGGACAGACAGACAAGGCAGCTTGGCATCCCTCGGGCCATGCAGAGGGCTCTGTGGTTCAGAAGCGGATGTGTAGGTGGACTTCAGTACTAATAGCACGCACACAGCACTTACCTACTGCGAGGTACTCTTTAACTTACTGTAAGCCTCACACGCCCTGTGAGGTAAACACTACTACTATCTCCATTTCACAGAGAAGAAACTGGGCACAGAGGGGCCAAGTAACTTGCCCAAGGTCACACAGCTTAACCAGGATTTGAACTGAGGCGATATGGCCTGAGCAGCCACGCTGTCGGCCACTGTATAGTTCCCAGGGCTCCCGTAGCAAAGCTCCACACACTGAGTGGCTTCAACAACAGAAATTTACCCTCTCACAGTCCTGGAGACTAGAAGCCGGGACCAAGGTGTGGGCAGGGCCACACTCCCTCTGATGGCTCTCAGGAGACCCCTTCCTTTCCTCTTCTAACTGAGGGGCGTTGCTGGCCATCCTCACCACTCCTTGGCTTGTCACTGTGTCACTCCAGTCTCTGCTCCATCCTCATCTGGCCTTCTTCCCTCCCTGTGTGTCTGGGTCTTCACTGGCCTTCTTATACGGACACGAGTCATTGGATTTAGGGCCCACCCTAATCCAGCTTGACCTCATCTTAACTAATTACGTCTGCAAAGACCCTCTTTCCAAGTAAGGTCACATTCTGCCTTTCTGGGTGGACGTGACTTTTGGGAGGACATTATTCAACCCAGCACAGCCACCATGCTATACTGTTTCTGGAAGAAGTAACTAGAGCCAGGACTCCTTTGAGCCAGGAAAATATAAAGCAAGAACGAGACCAGACAGAACCAAGACAGCAAAGGAGCCCCTGGATGAACACTCGGCATCTTCCCTGGTGAGATCCGGCTGTCCGGGGCTCACCTCCACCATGATGCCAGCTTGAACTGGACTCGCCACCCCGGCCGCATAACCAGCTGCACGGGTCCGCCCCTCCACCAGGAGGTGAGTTGTCTTCACGCCCCACGGCCCAGAGCAGTGCCTGGGGCCTAACAGGTGCTGGGGAAGGGGGGACAAATGGCTCTCTGGGTCCTCCCTCCTCCCCTCACTCCTGTGCCCTGTTTGCTCCCACGTCTAGAATTTAGGCTTAGGAAGCAATCCTGAAGTTCAGCAACGGCAGTTTATCGAGGGAAAACATCCCAGTCTGTTCCCAGCTTCCCCTGACAAACCCAACTTCAAACACAGAGTCATCCCCGGGGGTCAGGGAAGGAGAGCCGCTGTCACCAGCAATGGCCCAGAGCAGCAGGCCCAGCTCCAGGCCCCTTCAACCATTCCGTCATTCAGTTACTCGCTCTGTGTGCACACAGTCGTCCCTGACTTACACTGGCACTCACTCAGCCCCCTGCAACACCCAGGGCTGGATGCTGCCTCCCAGGATGCTGGGAAGGAGCTGCCAGGAGAGAAATTCCAAGGGTCAACAGGTGGCTCTCAGCAGAGATGGGCTGATACATGGATGAGAGACAGGAAGAGAAGAGGCCTAAGGAATTGATGCTGCAAGAGAATGCACAACAAAGACAGCGGGATATTGCATACTGAATGCAAGGCGGACCTCTTCTGCTAGGACACCTGCTATGGGTTGCCTCAGGAGAAGGGGATTGTCACTGCAAGGGCAACGTTTCACTGTACCTTTTGAATACTGAAGCACGCAGAGTGACATATGCAAAGAACAAATAAAACAGGAAAATGTAAACATTTATGCAAAGGGTCCTTGCCCTTAAGCCCTACTCCACACTGTCCCATCATAAAATGGAAGAAACAGTCCCCTCACCCTCGTTAGTTTGTTCCGAGACTTGAATAAGAAGATGTATGTAAAGCTCGTGTGATGCCTGGCCGGGTCAGTGCTCAGGGCTGCTAGCGGCCCCATCCCACGGCACTCCCATTAACCCAGGATCAAATGAGGGTGGGGCAGCCTGCCGTGTTCTGGCTCCCCAGGGGCAGGCAGGGCGGGCGGGAGCTGTGGATCCCCATCCCAGAGGGATAAACTGCTGGGCTATCAAAAGGCATCCTGAGCCAAGTTTGGTTTGCATTAGGACTACTTCCCGAAATCATGGCATATTTTGCTCCTGGGGCTCAAGGTCCAAGATCTTGGCCACACCAGGGCTGGGTACTGAAAGCCACACACGGCGGCCCCAGGCACTTGCCCCAGCTCCCCTGGTGAGCCTGGAGCCTGGGATGGAGAGGAACCTTGCTGCAGAATCACATGTGCCCAAATAGCCCTCCCCAGGGCTGACCAGCCCAGCCTGAGCACCTGGCCCCAGCAGCACCAGGACAAAGCAGGGGAAAGCAGTTCTGTGCGGCCCCAAGTTGGCAGCGAGGCTTGGCAGAGGGCTGGAGCACATGGGCACAGCCAGAGGGAGAGCTGTCTCCTTAATCCGAGCTCAGTGGCTGGAAAGGCCTTCTGTCATCTCATCCACCTCCCCTAGAACAGGACTCCACGAGGCACATCCCCCGGCGTGGCCCAGGAGGGTGATGGCAATTTGCTTGGGGAACTACCACCACCCCCTCTTGGGGCAGCCCAGTGTCATCTCAATGCACGTCCTCCTCCCCCTGCAATAAGGCCAGAATCTATTCTGTGCCCCTCCCTTGGGAAGCTCACGGCCTCCTGCCTTGCTGTAGCCGTCTGTGGAACAGCCTCAGGCCCCACAGATCTTTCTCTACAAATCCTTTCAGAACAAGAACTATATTTGGTTGTGACTCCAAAGTACCATCAGCAGTTCGGGGTTCGAGGTTGACAGATCTTCAGAAAATGACTCTTATGGCCAATAACCACGTGAAAAGATGCTCAACATCACTAATCCTTAGGGAAATGCAAATCAAAACCCCAAGGATATACCACTTCACACCCATTGGGATGACTACTATCAAAAAAACAGAAAATAACAAGTGTTGACGAGGATGTGGAGAAACTGGAACCCTCATGCACTGTTGGTGGGAATGTAAAATGGTGCAGTCACCTGGAAAAACCGTATGGCAGTTCCTCAAAAACTTAAAAATACTTAAACTAATTAAAAATTAAAAGTTAAAAAAATTACCACACGATCCAGAAATGCCACTTCTGGGTATATACCCAAAAGAATTGAAAGCAGGATATTGAAGAGATATTTGCACACCCATGTTCATAGCAGCATTATTCACAGTAGCCAAAAAAAAGGTTGAAGTAACCCAAGTGTCCATCGATGGATGAATGGATAAACAAAATGTTGCACATACATGCAATGGAATATTATTCAACCTTAAAAAGGAAGGAAATTCTGACACATGCTACCACATGGATGAACTCGAAGGACATTATGCTAAGTGAAATAAGCCAGTCATAAAAAGATGAACACGGTATGATTCCACTTATACGAGGTACTACAGTAGGCAAATTCATGGAGACAGAAAATAGAAGGCAGTTGCCAAGGGCTCGGGGAAGGGGGAGTGGAGCGCTGTGTACAGGTATAGAGTTTCAGTTTTGCAAGATGAAGAGTTCCGGAGATCAACATGAATGTATTTAATGTTTAAAATGGTGAAGATGGTAAATTTTATGTTATGTGTATTTTACCGCAATGAAAAAGGAAAAGCAAAACAGACTCTTGTGCCCATTCTCCAGGCCACCCAAGGGGGCCTCCATCTCGGAAGAACACTTGGAGGACAGGAATCTCAGCTCTTCCCAAAGGCCACCAGGGGCCCCGGAACATCTCTGTGCCCCTGAGATGAGCACAGCTGTGCTGCAAGGAAGCATCTCTAATCTGATCTGACCCACTACGCGTCACAGGCAAGTAACACGACACCCTGCCTGTAAGATGGCGGAGAAGCATCTGCCTTCGAGATAAGCAGGTGCCCTGTGTCAAGGCCTCTCATGGACATTCCTAGGAGGCCCCCAAGGACAACCACCCAAAGGAAATAAGCAGGCCTCTGCTGCAAGGTCGTGGTCACTGGCGGAGAAGATCCATTCCATTTGAACCTTGCCTCTGCCACTTCCTAGCTTTGTGACCCTGTGCAACTTCTGGATCTTTCTGAGCTTAGATTTCCTCCTCTGTAAAACAAGATACAATGCTCATCAACAGCACTGTTCTGAGGAACAGAGATGATTCTTGGCAAGTAGCTGGCATGTAGAAGGCACTCGGTCAGTGGTGTCACAATGATGATTGTCTTGAGTTTTAACCACCGGGCTGTCTGGCGGAGCCCCTACATGCCTACTCTCAGGCTCACAGTCCACTGCAGGGCCTGGGGTCCCCAGAAGGCGCTACCCCCAGGCCACATGGCTGCCTCTGTGCCCCACACCAGGACCAGAAGTTCAATGACGTCACCACCAGCATCTCCCACTTGTGCCTGCTCCCCTCACAGGGGGTTCGGTTTCACATTAACCCTTGTGGGAGGAGGAGCTTTAGGGGGCCCAGGACTCCTTTGGCCTAAGAGTTCCTCATTCTCACCCAAACTCACTTGTCTGTAACCCCAGCCTGTGTCCCCATCAAGGCCTTTCCCCACCTCAGTGGCGAGGACAGTCCGTACCAAAGAGGGCATGAGATCACTCCCCTGGTCCCTCACCACACAGCCTGGATGACAGATGCCATAGCAACAGCCCTAGCAACGATGACAGGAGACAACCTCTTGGACACAGACCGATGGGAAATAAGTAAACAACCACCAACCACGTATGGAGGAAGGGCTGCAGAGGGTCAGAGGGGCGCACACACGTGCAGGTCACCACCTCCCTGGGCACAGAGAGAAGCCATTAACAGTCCAACTTCCCCTTTAAACATCAAAGCAAAATAATAAGTGGGCAAGGGGTAGGGGAGGTGGAAATCCCTTTGACCTGCAGCAAATTAAGTTTAATCCTCTCCAGCCAGCTGTGTGGCTATTCGGATCCAACCGTGCTGTCTGTTTGGTATCTTGACAGCTCTCTGATACCCGGAGGCGGGCGCCAAGAGGGGAAACCCAGGTTGGCAGCTAGACAACTGTGGTGGGATCCCAGAGCCACTTGTCTCTCGGGGCTAGGCCCTCAGAGCAGAAGGCTGGCCTCCTAGCTTCAATGCCCATCCTCAACAGAACCCAGCAGAAGTCTAGAAGTTAGAACCAACCCTGCTTCCCTCACACTGGACCAAAGTCGGGAAGAAGTCACCATCCTCGCTGGCTAATGTCGACTGAGCCCAGGCCACCGCCAGCCCAGCACTGGGGAGGCATTTCCATTTAGAAAGCAGTTCACTGTGATGGGAACTGAAGCTCCTGGAGCGGTGACTTGTCCAGGCTTTCAGGGGTGATTAAGGTCAAAGTCAAGACTAGAACAGAATGGCAGAGAAGATATATTGAGCACTTCCAGGTGCCAGGCCCTCACTGAGTATCTTACAACATCTCGGGCCATGCTCTCCACCCTGTCTGAGACAGCGTTATCGCCACTGCACACACGACGAAGCCAAGGCCCCCAGGATGACTTGCCCAAGGTCACACAGCCCTCACTGGGAAACTTGCATTCAAACCCAGGAGTGCCCTCACCTCCTCCCTTGCTCCTTCTAGCCTCACCTAAAAGGTAACCCATATACTCCAGGAGGGAGGAGCTATGAATGTCCACAGAAAACCCCCAAGGAAATCGGGCTACCCTCTAATAGGCTCGGGTTTAAGAGAAGATGTAATCAGAAGACCAACATACAATAAGATAAAATAAAAGAAATGAAATAAAGGAAAAGAAAAAGAATGCCAGCAGCAGGAACGACAATGGCCACAGTGGCTCTGGGCCACACACAGACACACTGCAAAAGCTCCCCAAGCAGATGAACAGCTTAAGTATTTCGTGGGGAGTGGAGATCCCTGTGGCAGGGGTCCAGCTGGAAGAGAGAAGGGAGACGGCCCACAAGAGAAACCGCAAATAAAATGCCAGCTTCTCCTACCCAGAGGGACAACTGGCACCTCAAAGACCACCAAGCCAGAGACCTGTGGGCCAGCCCCTACTGGGGCCTGCTGGAAGAGAAAATGCCACGGATGCACAGGTACGGTTGGCGGTTCAAATCTGGCTCTGCCACTTAGTAGCTGTGTGATGCTGGGCAAGTCACTTAACTGTCCTGTGCCTCAGATCTGAGAAATGGGAAGAACAAGCCCCAGTATGAGTTGTTGAGGATGAAATATGATCAGAGCTTGGAAATGGCCCAATGCTGTAAGGCTTTTAGGAAATGTTGGCTGGAGGAAGGCCGCTCTCCAGGCAGTCCTGGGAGCCCACACATCTTTTGGACCACCCATTTTTAGCACATGGCCACACATGCCGCCAGCCAGCTTTTTCCCAGCTGGAGCAGGAACATTCTAAAAGTACCTCCCCTAGGCCAGAGGAGTGGCCAGCCACAGGGCTCCCGGTTCCCATCCCACAGTCTAAGAACAAAGCATCTGTAGGAAATGATCTTGGCAGAAAGGGCCCAAGAGATCAACCTGGTCAGGGATCTAAACCCTAGACGCACATCTGAAACTCCCAGGATACTTGTCGAAAATGCTGATTCCTGGGCCCCATCCCAGACTACAGGGTCATACTCCCTGGGGATGGGGCTCAGGCCTCCACATTTTTAACAAACTCTCCTGGGGATTCTGCTACACAGCCAGGGCTTGGAACCTCCTCCAACCTTTTCATTTTATAAATAAGGACACTCTACTGCTGGTGGACTTAACGCTGATTAATTTCAGTTACTCTTCTCCTGGTTGTAAAGTAATACAGGCTCATCGTGGAAAGTCTGGGAAAAATAAAAAGATATCAAGAAAATTAAAGTCACTCATAATTACGCCTAGCAGAGATAAAGCATCCTTGGCATTGGAGGCCTTTCCTGCCATCTTCATTCCTGGGCAGATGAGATGACAATGGATGCAAAACTCGAATCCTAGCTCTCCTTCACTTATAGTTTATCTTATGTGTTTTCTGAGGTCATTACAAATTCCTAAGAAAAAATCAAGACAGGTGAAAAAACTGAGAGACTTTAAACATGGTACATAAACAAGGTAAATAGCTAATGAATGCCAAGGGCAGCGCCAGGGCCAGGTAGCCTGACCCTATGGCTGTGCTCACTCCTTCACCCGAGGAGGTCGCCACCCCCCAAACATTCACCCCTGAACAGGGAGTCCAGCTGGGATGAGAGGCGGTGAGGCCAGCGGCCCAACGATGGCGACTGGGGGAGGAGGGTGTTGCTTGATGGCCAAGAAGGGCCAGCCCAGGGCGTCTGATGGCAAACAAACATAAACTAATGACAGTTGTCAAGACCGATTAGGCTGCACAAGAGAAAAATTACAGGGCTGTTTGGCCCCAACAATTTAAGATTAATTTGTCAATACAGCTTACGTGACACTGGAGAGATAACAGCCCGAATGAGGGTTTCTTGAAAACCTTATATGCACCTGGAATCTCTTGACCACAGAGGCCGGCTAGGCCTCGGTGCACGAGCAAGACAGCAAACTTTTCAGCCCGTGCAGGGCGGGGCAGGATGGAGGGGCCGTCTGCTGTAACGTGGCCCTGAGGTCAGGGAGTCTCTCACACAGGCATAGCTACAGACCCCAGAGCCGGACTCTAACACACGCACAAACCTACAGACTCCCCCACAGTGCCTGGCACGGAGTCGGACGCACAGTCGGGGCTCAAACCTCACAGTCTATGGGGCAGGCGCCACTGTTATCCCCATTTTACAGTTCAGGAAACTGAGGCATAGAAAGGGTCAATGACTCCCATAGCTGGCAAGTAGCAGCCTTAGGATTCAAACTCGGGCAGGCTCCACAGTCTGTGCTCTTACCCCTGAAACTGCCCTTCAATAATGCAACAATTAGAAATTTTAAAAAACCCTGCCCTCCTTTTACTCATCACTTTGGGTTTATGGAGCACATTCACATACCATTTTGCACAGAACTCACAGTCAGTCGCCATCCCATGAAATGTCCTGCGACTTCCATTAGATAGGTAGGGAAAGCAAGGCAGGCACACAGAGCTCAAAGACTGGCCCAAGATGTTGAGGTTGTCCAAGTATTAGGTTGAACTAAATAAAATTGCCATTATTATGCACCAAAAGTGGCTGAATACCAGCAGTTTGCCGTGGACAGACTGCTTCCTGGAGGTAACAGCCGTAATGGATAACCAGAGCACCCGCTTCTGGAGGGTTGGGTGCCAGGCAGGGAGCTGGAGTCCTGGAATTCCCACCACCCTTCTATGAGGTACGTGCCATTATCAGCAGCACATCGGGAAACTGAGGCCAAGACTCGCTGAACATCCCACAGTGAGGCAGTGGCCAATTGAGTCTAAGGGTCACTGTGGGGCCAGCGGGACCCTTTTGGAATGCTGGCCGGCCTCATGCCCTGCAATGAGTGTCCTGCACCAGGCAGTGGAGGGAGGAGGGAGGAGCAGGTGGAGGCTGGAGGGGTGGGGGGGGCGGCCGGGTGGAAGGCGCTCGCTGCCCTTCTGCCTCCAGCTGGAGCTGCAGGCTGGGGAGCAGTCTGGGGCTGGCAGAAGGCAGATGGCAGCAGATCCAGTTCGAACAGCCCCCAGGACACAGGTCCAGGGTAGACAGTGACCTTCCCCATAATCAGCCAAGTGGACCGCCCTTGACCAGCTGGCCAGGGCACAGTGTCACACCGAGGCCACCCAGGAGGACTCAGCGGCCTGTGTTACCAGGCATGAGTTGGGGGGTGGGCACAGCAGCTGGCCACAGCTGTGCCCCTGCTGCCTCACTGCTCCCTTACTCCCCAGAGCCTCTCTCTGGCCACATGCTCGAGGCCAAGGAGCAGCTGGCAGGCTGAGGATGGCACCAGGGACATGAGGGCAAAGGCCACAGGCAGCAGGGGCGGCTGGGGTGCTGAGTTCCTCAAAGCAGGGCTGGGGAGGCCCCGTGGACGGAGACGGCTCCGACGGCCGTGACGACGAGCTCTGCCCAGGCAACTCTCCACCCCACTGCTCCGGCTTGTGGACAAGCGACCCAACCATTCCGGGCCTGTGGTCGTTCCTTCCATGTACAAAGGGCACAATCAAAGTATCTACCTCCTTGGGCCATGGCAAGATTAGATGAGATATTGCACAGTAAGCACTCTCAGGCCAACATGAGTGCCTGATAAAAGGTGGTGTTAGTGTTATTAACGGGATGAATGGAGAAGACTCAGAAAGTTATGGCCCAGGGTGGAGACTGGGATGGACGCAGTGCCCCATGGGCAGAAGACCGGAGGGAAGAGAGACAATGAGGCAGGGGAGGTGGAACTGGGGCAGGATGGGAGCAGTCAGAGGCACTCATGCTGCGCACTCCAGGCAGGTGCAGAGTTAACAGGACACAGGCGACTCCCCGCCAACTGCTGTCATCCCACAGGGTCTGCACCTGCGCCGGGAGGCGGAGCCCAAGACCCTGCAGGACAACAGCCTGTACCGCTCGCCCTCTGGAGGGGACAGGTAGAAGGCTCCGTGTGAGCATGAGGCCTGAGAGGGATGAGGCCCCAAGTTCAGACCAGGGTTCTACCTGCAAGGTGGGGGGCCGAGAACCTAGAACTGAAGGGGAGGGTCCAAGGCAGGCTGGGAAGTCAGCGTTTGAGGCCCGAAGAGCAAAAGTTAGGAATCTTCAAGCACCTGCTTCCAGCACGGAAAGAGCACGCCCAGTGCCTGCAGACAAGGTCTGCACTGGGGACCCCTGCACAAGCCGGTTCAGGTACTCTCTCCTCCACTTCCCAGCTGGGTGACTTCAGGCATGTTACCTATAAACCTCTCTGGGCCTCAGTTTCCTCATCTGTCAAGTGGAGCTGATGATGGTCTTAATTCTGACTTCAGACAACGTCGTAATGATTCCTGAGATCATCTCTGTGAGTCCGTGGCAGGGCCTGCATCTCACTAAGACTGCAATCAGCAGAAACTATGGCGACATCACTGTTATTCTCATTGTGTTATTTGGCCAATGACACCCTTTCTTCACTAGGAGTGCACAGCCCAGGCCCAGCGGGAGTGTGAAGACTCTGGCAAGGCCAGTGCTGCAAAGACCGGCCCACCGCTTACGTCGAGGAGTCCCCACCTGGTTAGGGAGGCCGCGACATCAGTGACCCTGGCACTCCCGAGATGGTGGAGGTGGCAGAGGTGTGCAGGGGCCCCCACCCTCCACGGGCCCGAAGCCCCGGCTCTGCAGGACAAGCTGGAATGAAACCAACCCCTGGGGAGCAGGCAGAGCAAAGTGCAGAACGGCAGCCCTTTGCTTTGAAGCACTGACTATTTCAAAATCGTTTGCTTTTCCCCCCATAATTATCCCACTTTATTCTCCCTTAGTAGTTAGTGAAATTCTTTTCATTTAAATGCCAACCAGTACCAAGCGGACGCAACAAACATGGTGCTTCTCGTGGGGATGTACAGGGAGCGACCTCCTGGGCCAGCGGCGATGCGGGAGCCAGAAGGAATGAACCTTAAATGAAACGAGGGGGAACCCATCCAGAAGCCCTAGGGGGTCTCTGCTCCTCACCCATGGGTCCTCTTTCCAAGGTGGGTCAGGGGTTTTTGCTTGTGTAAGAGAAGCCATTTCTGTGCAAAACCCACCCATACTGGGCTCAGGCAGCTGTGGGCTCTCCGCCAGGCTGCTCTGCCTGCCTGACCCCGAAGACCCACCGGTCAGAGCTGCAGAGCCACGCCCCCCACACCACCTTTCTGCAAACCCCAAGGATACTCTGGTTTCTGCGGGAGGGGCCCCCGGATGCTACTCACAGAAGGCCCCCAAAGCAAGCTGCAGATGAACGAAGTGTGGAGATGAGGAATCAGGGACAGAGGGGATGGGGGAGGACATAGGAGCAGCTGGGGCAGGGCCACCCCGTGCATGGGAAGGCCTCTGTCCTGCCACCCCTGCTTTAAGTCATGCCACAGTCCTAGTTCACAAGCAGGATCGCATCGTCGGAACCAGCCAGGCAGGGCCCACTTCTGCTCTTCTGACAGCGCCGATGTTTCCCACCCAAATCCAGGCAGACCAGATCTCAAGCCCCCTCCAGAAACGCAAGGACCCCTGAGGGCCCAGCACGAAACACACTGTGGACGGCAGGGGAGGGGCCATGGGTCCCCAGGAGGCTGAAGGAGGGGCAGGAACAACAAGGCACAGATGTCCTCCTGGGCGCCTGATGAGCCCTGGTCAGCGGTCACTCGCTGTCCTGACAGACAGCCCACAGCTGCCTCTGCCTCTGGCCCTGAGCCCCTCAGACCCCGGACCCCAGAGAGATGGCTCTTGCAAAGGGCTGATGTGACAGGCCAAGGGTGATTCCGGGAAGCAGCCTAGAAGTTGACAGAGCTCTGGACTCAGAGTCAAAGGCATGAGTGGGGGCCTCCCTCTGTCACGTCTGCACTGTGACTCTAAGCAAGACCTCCTGTCTCTGGGCCTCGGTTTCCTCATCTGTGCAATGAGGGGAGTGAACCAGACCATCTCTAGGTCCCCAGCCCCCAGTTCTGAGACTGAGAGTCCAAAGACCAAAGCAGCACGTGCCAGCCGCCCTCAGGCAGGACCATGCCCCTCCCGAGTTCTTCCCTTCCTCTGCCCTTGCCCCGGCCCCCAGCACACCGCTCATGTTGCTCTCTTCCCCCGTGTAGAGGCTGCTGGGCCACCCAGCACCCCCGAGGCTGCAGCCACCAGAGGATCCCTCAGGGGAGACCCCAGCAAGTGCCAAGTAGATGGTGTGAGTGCACGGGAACAGGCCAGCAGCAGTCCACAAGGCAGCCCTAAGACGCCCAGGGGCCTGGGGACTAGGGTGCAGTAGGTTGACCACAAGTGGGGTGCATCTCCTTTTACTACACTCACATCCCAGAGAACTATCTGGCTCCAGCAGTTTCAGAGACAATTCTTCCAGATGCGGCCCACAGTGGGTGAGCAGAAGTTCCTGGAGGATGTCAGCCGCCCCAGGGGGCCTTCTGACCAAGGGAGGTCTTGGGGCAGGGATGTTGGCCTCAGAAGCCCCTCCTCCCCGTTCACAGGCCCATCCCGGTCCTGACTCAGTACCAGGTGGTTTCTGGACTGCGTACCACCTGTGGCTGATGCAAACCTCCACGGAACCCCCATCCCTGCCCTCGGCCCCACCCTCATTTCACCAGAGGATCTTTGTCCTATTCCACTGTCAATAAAAGTAACAGTAATAATAATACATCACTTGCAGAGAGCCCTCGGCATGTGCCAAGCAGCATGCCAACCCTTTTACAGGAATTATCTTACTTAATCTTCTCAATAACCCATGAAGAAGGTACTGTTATTATCCCCATTTTACAGATGGGGAAACCGAGGTTGAGAGAGGTGAAGTGACTCACTGAGAAGATCTAGGACATCAACTTGAGCTTTCTCATCTTCCGTCCACTTCACTAATGCATCGGGAATTCTCCTTTTCCCCTTTCCCTCCTTTTGCAAAGAAAGAGGGTCACTTTCTTTTATTCATTCAAGATCCAGCACGGCGCGAGGCACTGCAGACTGAGCGGTGCAGGACGGTGTCCTGGCTTCCCCGGAATCAGCCGCACTTCGCATCCCCGCTCTCTTCCAGCTCCTTCAGCTTCTCCTTTGCGCCGGCTCCTTCCATTCTGCCCACAAGAACATTCAGCCCTCGCCATCATTTAAGAAAAACATGCATTTCCTACCAACCTATCACTGGCCGTGCCTGGGTAACCAGACCCCCGGAAGTCTGCACTGGCTGCCCCACTGCGCCTGTCTCTCCCCTTCCCCTTCACCCCGCCTCGCCTGGCCACCATGAACTTCACCGACCATCTCCCTCCTCCCAGAGGCTGCAGCCCCGTGGCGGATGCACCCCGGATGCCATGCTCCCACTAGCTCGCTCCCTCTCTGGCCCTCTCTCCCTACTCCCACCTCCAAATGGAGCTGGCCAAGGCTTGGCCCTCGTCCCTCCTTGCTGTTCACTCATGCCCCTGGCTTCAGCTCTCACCGCTAGGCACACAATTCACAACTCTCCAGGCTGTCTCGTAAGCCCAAGGCCAGCCCTGAAATTCCACCCGCCAGCCAGACATAGGCCTCTGGATTTCCAGGCCAAACCCAAATCCGATGTGTGAAACCAGATGCATCCTTCTCCTCCCCAATCCACGCTCCGGCTGATCCGCCTCTGTCAGCAATGACCCGCCCTCTCTCCCAGGCTCCTCGCTGGAAACCCCAGCTCTCCGAGTCCTGACGTGCCCCCTCGACCCGAATCCTGCCAGTCTGGCCTCTATGCCACTTCCCTCTCCCATGGCCTCCTCTATTTCACCCGAACAGCCCTCCTCCCAGCCCTGATTTTCATCTCTCCATCTGGAGATGATTCGTATCTCCAAGGGGTCTGCCCACCCCGGGTGTCTGCGGCTTCCCGTTCACCTCTGTCCGCTCTCAGATCAGTCTTCCTGGAACTGCCCCAGCCCGGGCTCCGCACTCGGAGAAAACGCCCCAGCCTGCGCCCAGGGCTCCAGGAGCTTTGACAATTGCTCGCCCTTGTCCTACTGCTTCCTCTGGTACAGTGTGACCCCCATTCGTGTCCTTCCTGACTCCCCTGGGAAGGACCATAGCCTCACCTAGGAATCCCACAGCACACGCCCCAGCTCCCTTCACCGCCTGCCTTGTGTAACAGCTGTGTATGGGGGCATCGCTATGATCCTCAAAATTACCTCCCCAATTCCCCGCACGGCGCCCCGCACATGGTAAGAGAGGAGACCGGGGGCGTCTGCATGCACACAGCCCTCTGGACACGGCAGCACACACATCTGCTGGCTTCCCTAGAAACTCTCCCGACGCCCGTCTCCCTGGCCCCTTCTCACTATAGAGGCTTCAGAGCCGCATGTCCACTGGCCTGGCCTCCCTGGCCGCGGGGGGCAGTCAAGTTTGGAACATGTGGCAGTCTGGGTAAGGGGGTGCCCCTGGGAAACCTCTGGCTTTCCTGCTGGACACTCCTTCCCTCTCCCTCTTCTCTCCTGCCTTTGCAAGGACCTGTGGGCTGCAGCCATCTTGCAACCATGAGACAAAGGCCAAGAGAATCACAGAGATGCTGCCTTTGACACAACTGAGCTGCTGGAACACCACCGGCCTCTCTCTCACTGTCTAATTTTATGTCAGAAAAACAAACCCCGAAATGTGTGAACCACCAAAGTCATTCTCAGCTACCTGCAGCCAAATGCAAGATCGCACACCTGATCTGGTTCAACCTGACAGCTGCCCTGTCGGGTAGGGCTTATTTTCCACATGAGGAACTGAAGCTCATGGAGGTTCTGTGACTTGTCCAACATCCCAGAGGCCATGAGTGTGAGAACGAGGATTGAATCTGCCTGACTTTTAAACCCAGGCTCTTTCCAACCCTGCTTAGTCCAATGTTTGTTGAGTGACTCAGTAAGCGAAAACCACGCACTTAGCAAATCCTCTTCTGTATGACCCTTTAGAGATGTGCAGAAGGGCTATATCCTCTTCAAGCTGGGTGCCCTAGTCACTTCCCATGCAAAAGAAGACACCTCGGTCAGCAGCTAATGAAGTCTGTAACCAGCACTATTAACAGGAACCCACAGAGGGGCCTGCCAGTCGCTCATCAGAGTTAGGTCTGGGCACATCGGGCAATAACCCCAGGACACCAGCAGCCCTGATGCTTGGCCCCAGCTGTTCTCTGCACACAGGTGGGTGTGGCCTCCCTCACCTGCTCGTGGCCACTTGCTCACTCACCCCTCCCATCCACACGAAATGAAGCAATCCAATGGAACAAATATTTTATCTAGTTCCCCACACGGTTATTTTATTCGAAGTGAATGGATCAATGTGGCCCAGGGAGCATGGAGCAGAATTTCTCATTGAACTGACATCAGGAACATTTGTTCCAGCTTGGAAAATCTAACCAAGTTACCATGCAGCTGCTATACAGGGCTGGGGAGGGAGGGGTGGGCCCACCACCTCGGGGTGGAGGCTGGACAAGGAGTCCAGAGAGAGCCCAGACTGGCAGGCCTGGGAGCGTGGGCTCTGGGAGCAGACTGCCTGAGCCCCAAGCCACTTAGTTGTTTGCTAGCCAGGTGACCTTGGGCACATGACCTAAGTTCTCGTTGCCTCAGTCCTCAACTAAAAACTGGGAATAATAATGCCTACCTCATTCCATTGTGTAAAGATTGAATGAAATGTGCCCAGTGCAGAGCCTGGCACATAGGAGGCAGCCAGTGTTGGGTGATACTATTATTACTATTGTCATTACCATCATCACCATTGTCATCGGCGTCATTATTTACAAGGACTTCTTCAGCGAGAGGAGAATAAGAGAATGTCTAGATTTTCCAAGATGGCTCAAAGTTCATGTATGGGAGCGTGCTGTTCCCATAAGTATGCTCACATGGTCTCATTGTGGAGTCAGAGAACATGATCGTGGTAAGACTGGACATTGTGGAAACGATTCTTTTCTTAATAATAACCATCTAACAACCAGTCTTCTTGCTGTTCTACCTGAATGCTGGCATCCTGACCTCCCCTCCTTTGCAGCACACCTGTTTGGGGATGAGCTTACGGCAAGGCTCCTACCTACAGAAGCGGCGAGGCGAGGGGTGGCAGGGGAGAGGGCAGAGACGCCAAAAGGACCTTGTCTGTAAAGATAACGGTAAGATGGTTTCAGAGCCGCCGTTTTTAACCCAGCTCTCACGGGTGAAAGCCCGCTCCTGAAGGAGTGCCAGTTGGTTGGACAGCCGTCCAGCAGGCTCGCTGGTGGCCGGGGGAGAATGAGCTCCAGAACACACCCCCCGTAACAACCCTTCCAGCGGCTGTCTCAGTTGGTGAGACTTCACGGAGAAGGGTCCGATCACAGACACCATGTCTGCACTAATCGTCTCTCACAAGCACATCGACTCAGCGTGCCCCAAACAGAATCAGCGTCCCACCCCCTCACTAGTCCTGATCCACGCAGCGCTGCTCCCCCATCCTCCAAGGTCTGGAGACCTCCGTCCCTCATGACGCCTCCATCTCTCACATCAACAGGTGGAATCAGAGTTGCCTGAAATTTGTGCAGTCTTTGAAATCCCTCCCCTCTCGGTTCCCCATGCCTTCCGCCCACATCAACACCCCTGAGTTACTGCAACTGCTTCCTGCCTTCTTTCTCTACCTTCTGCTTCTCCTCTGCCTCCACCCGTGGTACACTTGACGTTCGAATTATTCTCCTTAAAACACAAGTCAAAACTACTTGCTCAGATACATGGAAATACACACACACGTGCACACACACAATGACACAGTTTCACCCGCAGTGAATTTATGGAAATTTAGCTCTATGCACCCAGAAAGAGTGAAATGAAAAACAATAACTACTTTTAAAATGCTGGTGCTTCTGCCCCCATTTCAGTCAATGAGAGCATCTCTCAGAATAAGCAGGAGAGACGTGCTATGGAACCGCTGCCCCCACGGCTGGTCTCAGCTCCCTTGTGCCTCCCACAGCGAGCACATCGCATAGTGAGCACATCCCACAGCAAGCACATCGTATAGTGAGCACATCCCACAGTGAGCACATCCCACAGCGAGCACATCGCACAGCAAGCACATCGCATAGTGAGCACATCCCACAGTGAGCAAACCCCATAGTGAGCACACCCCACAGTGAGCACATCCCACAGTGAGCAAACCCCACAGCAAGCACATCCCACTGTGAGCACATCCCACTGTGAGCACATCCCACAGCGAGCACATCCCACAGTGAGCAAACCCCACAGTGAGCACATCCCACAGTGAGCAAACCCCACAGTGAGCACATCCCACAGTGAGCACATCCCACAGAGAGCACTTCCCACAATGAGCATATCCCACCGCGAGCACACCCCATAGTGAGCACACCCCACAGTGAGCAAACCCCATAGTGAGCACACCCCATAGTGAGCACATCCCACAGCGAGCACAGCCCACAGTGAGCACACCCCACAGTGAGCACATCCCACAGTGAGCACATCCCACAGTGAGCAAACCCCACAGTGAGCACACCCCATAGTGAGCACATCCCATAGTGAGCACTTCCCACAGCGAGCACATCCCACAGAGAGCACTTCCCATAGTGAGCACACCATACAGTGAGCCTATCACGCAGGGAGCACATCCCTCAGTGAGCACATCCCACAGTGAGCACACCCCACAGTGAGCACGTCCCATAGAGAGCACAAAGGGTCTTCAGGAGTCACTTTCTGCCTTATTCGCTGACTCCAGAATCCCCCACTGTCAAACTGAAGGAAACCCACCACCGGATGGGGTTTTTCCAGATTGCCAGGGCTATAAGTGATTTTTCTATTTTATACTTTTTGCTATTTCTAATTTTCCATTAGCAAATATAATGTTTTAAAAAGCCATTTGAAGTTTCTTTACTTAAAGCTGTCTTCCTAAACCTTCAACACTGCTGGTCAGTAACCCAACAAAGCCCAGACCCCTCAGCCCGCACTCAAGGCCTCCGCAAGGGAGTCCACAGCTGCCCTGCAATCTCTCGGGGCCCCCACGCTCCCTCCTCTCCTGGCAACCGGAGCCCGGCATTTCCCCTAACGCACTGGGCCTGAGGGGTCCTCTCCCCCTCCCTCCCCATCCAGATCTGACCTGTGCACCAAGGGACACCCTGTACCCACTCCTTCACTGAAGTTTTCCTAAACCCCACCCCACCCTCACTGCATCCCATTCTGTGGCAACCTCGCTTGTCACATCCGCCTTCTCTCGAAGAACAGGTGCACTTGTCTGCCTCCCCCCAGAACCAGTTTATTCCTCTGTTGCAGCCTCTGTAGCATCTAGCTTTGCACAGCACAAGTGCTCAAATAATGGAGGAAGTGAAGTGGACTGAACTGAACTGGACAGCCCTGGCTGGACTCGGCTGGGCTCAGTAATCATATTCCTTAAATCAAAGTTTTGGTAAATTTGGCAAATTAAGCACTCAGCAAGGCTTTTAGTGAGTCGCCTACAGGCAAACTGGCCATTGACTCATCGGTCATCTGGGCAATTGGCCCCTGTCACTTGGCTTTCAGGGGACTGGCTTCAGACAAGTCGCTCCCTCTGTGCGGTGACTTCTGATTTTCGGTAAATTTCCCCAGAGCAGATGGTGAGCGGCTGTGGGATGTACCAAGAAATGGCCCCAGAAGCCCACTGAGGATGAGAGGCAGCTCAACCCCAGCCCTTCAGAGACACTTCAGAGACACTCCAAGACACCCAGCCCGGAGAGAGCTGGGACAGGCCAGGGACGCTCATCCCTAAAGAGTTTGTGTGGAGCAGTGTCACTACCTCCAGGCTCCCAGCAAATGGTCCCCCAGCGTCGAGCTCCCTTCTGAGGGTTAGGACTCGCTCTTGGGCTACACCCACAGTGTCAGGGCCAAGAGGGCACCCGGCTGCCCCCCACTCCTGCCCTTCCCCCAGCCCAGAGCAAAAGTTTGACTAAAGCTCAGTGTCTTTGCTTTTATAAATCTCTGCCTTTTAATGATGGCTTCAAGGCTGAGGGGAAAAAGGACCATTAAACTCACTGAATAAGTTAATGGGGCAGAGAGAATCTATTTCGGAGCCACCCTGGGCTATTTTCCTCTGGAGCTAAAGCCTGAATAAGCAAAAAGAAAAAATTAAAACCATAGAGTGCATTGCCAATAAATAACCCCCAGTGTAATCTCTCAGCATCCAGGACTTCATTTGCAGAGATGTTATAATGTAGATCACCGGTAAAAACACCTCCACTTTCAGAGTTCCACCTGCAGTGGTGGCTGGGGTCTTAGTCTCTACCCAGGTCTTTCCCTCCCCATGAAGATGACAGAATGGGCTGCTCCGATCTGGACCAAGGCCTTTTAGGCATCATGGGGAGAAGCTGGGCCCCACAAATGTTAGCACACGAAGACAGGCACCCTCGTAAGAGGAAACCCCAAGACCCACCAATCTCCCAGCTGGACAGATTCCTTCAAGGACTTCCTAGCTGTCACCCGCCTTCTTAATTTGCAGCCAGTCCCACCTGAAACTGGAAACTCTCTCTTTCTTCCCTCTGCACAAACCAAACACAGCATCTTGGTTCTTTGGCTTGGACAGCCCCACCTCTTCGGAAGGCTCCCTTCCTCCTCCCTCCCCGCTCCTCCCTGCTGCCTCCTCCAGGGAGAAGTGGGGCTTCCCTAGGATGAAGCCGGAAACACTGCTCTTAGGGCCGGGAAAGCACAAATCATTAAAGAAATCAGAACTCCTGTTGGTAAATGTTGAGTCCCGCTAGACACACGTTGTTTACTCTTTAATATTTAAACATGTTAATTAAATCTCGGAATAAACAAATATATTTTAGCAAGTGGCATTCCAGAGATGGAGTTCCTTTCTGCCACCAGGCACCTCGGGGCATTTCAGGTGAGGCCAGGCCTTCTTCGAGGGCAGCCAATATGTCGGCAAACGAGGTCCAAGATCACTGTGCCTTCCCAGGCTGGCAGGCCAGGCAGCAGGGACTTCCAGTCAAGGGGTGATGGACGCCACTAGAGTCCAACCACGTCTGCCCCTCTTCGGACCCAGCGTTCCCTCTTGGCTCCCTTGACCTGCAAAAAGTCCCCACAGCCTATTCGTCCTAGCATGAGCTCTCCTCATTCATTCATTCATTCATTCATTCATCTATTCTTTTGTTGGCCCAGGGTTTCTTTAACCAGATAGATGCTGAGCACTGGAAAGAAAAAGATAAACAGGACTGAATCACAGTCCTTAACGAGCTCAAGCTGTCCTTAGGAGAAGCCCGTCTCCTCAGGGCTGGCGTGGTCCTTGTCTCCAGCCAGAATGAACTTCCTCAGCTCCTTAAAGGTTCTCTTGCTTCCAGAGCTCTCTTCATGCTGTTCTCTGTACCTAGAATACTTTCCATCACCTCTGCCCCTCCTATGTGGCCTCTCCAACCTCACCCCTCCCCCAGTGCACCCCACTCCCTCCCTCCACCCCGCCTGGCCTCCTTTCCATCCCCCCAACACACTTCTAGCCCATTCCCACCTCAGAGGTGCTGCACTTGCTGGAAAATTCTACCTTCAAACCTTCAGAAAGCTCTGCCTCTTTCTCACTGTTCAGATGAGAGCTGAGCTGTCGTCTCCTCCCAGAGCCCCTCTGCCCAACCTCACACGGAAGCCGCCTCCAGTCCGTCCACATGACATCACTCTGCTCAGTCCCTCCCAGGGCTTATGATGCTCAGACAGTATCTGAGTGATTTCTATAAACTCTCACCATCTCTCCCATCGAATTCCCAAGCCAGAAGCTTGATCTGTCTTGTGTGTCACGACATCGCCAATGTGAAGGAATGAAACCTGTTTGTGTCTATATCTGCTACCCCCGACTAGTGTGCGGGCCCCGTGAGGCAGGCCAGGCTGACCCACCTCAGACGATGAAGGGGTAAGTGGACACATGCTGGTCTGGGGCCTCCCAGTGCCCAAGGCTGAGCACTCTGCAGGCAGGGCTCCCACCTACATCATTTCAGGACCCAGGCATGTTCTCTGGCTTTCATCTGCTCATTGTAAATGAGACCCAGCCCAGGACCCAAGGAGGGGCACACGAGTAGGGTGAATGGAGAACCCGAAGAAAAGAGGCCAGCCCCAGGCCGGAGAGCACCTGCCCAGTGGCCCAGCCCCGCCAGAGAGCACCAAATGTCCCCCGGCCCTGGCTTCCACAGCATCAAGGGCACTCAGAGGACCAGCAATGTCCTAGGGCCGGGGACACCAGAAGGCGCCCCTGAGAATAGCCACCTGCTTTATCTGCCTGTTTGGTCCTCCCTCTGCTAGAAGCGGGCACGTCATGGTGGAAACCCCATGAGCTCTGAGTCAGACAGGATCCCAGCTCTGCCACTGACCAAGTGGGTGACCTTGAGCAAATGACACCACCCCTTTGCCCCTCAATTTCCATATCTGCAGGACAAATACATAATAGCACCTGTTTCAATGAGTCATGGACGTGTGTCTATCCCAACCCAGATTAATCAAAAGCAGGCCTTTGTGTAAACTGGTACAACCACTCTGGATAAAGATTCGGCAGTGTTTTATAGAGTTAAATATAAATTTCTCATGCACTCCAGAAGCTCCACTCCTGGGGGATAGACCCCAGAGAAACGAAAGCACATGCTCACAAAAAGCCTTGTGCAAGAAGCTTCATAGCAGATTTACCCATAATAGTCCAAAACTGGGAACAGCCAGGGTTCTGACAACGAGGAGACTAGATAAATAAACAAGCTCAGGTATTCCCTAAAATGGAATAGTACTCAGCAATGAAAAGGAAAGGACTACTGTTATTGCCAAAATGTGCATGAACCTCAAAAAAGATGTTGCTGAATGTGTAGTATTGTATGAGTCCATCTATATGAAGCTGTAGATGAGGCAAAAGTTATCTATTGTGGGAAAAATCAGAACAGTGGCTACCTCTGGGGAGGTGGAGGCAGAGACTGATGGGGAGGGGCGTGGGGGAACTTTCTGGAGGGTGGTCGTGCTCTAGATCTCTCTGGGTTTGGGTTCCACAGGTGTTTGCATTTGTCCAAACTCAGAGAATGTGCATTTGAGATTGATGCATCTCATTGACTATAAAAACTACCTCCAAAGGAAACAATAAAAACAAATATTGACCTCTAGTTTAATGATATACACACTGAAGTATTCAGGGGGAGTGGACAAACATCCACAAGTTACTCTGAGATGCATCAGAAAAATAAGGTGGACAATGAATGGATGGAGGGATGGATAGAGGGATAGACCATGCGATGGAGCAAAAAACTGCAGAATCCAGATGGTGGGTATACAGATGTTCACTGTAAAATTTTCACATTTTGTTTATGCTTGCAAATTTTCATAGTAAAACGACAGGATAGGGAGAATCCTATTTATTTACACGACTCAAGGAAAGCAATGCAGAGCTCTACTTTGTGGCCCATTCTTTTGGGAAGTTCTTCCTTGCTGCTAACTAAACCCCACAGCCTGTGGTCCCAGGCCATTGTCATTTTGGGAGGCACAGGGTGCCTAACTTCGTGGCTGCCACAAGCGAGGTGCTCAGTGGTGGCTGCTGGAATGACTGATAAATTAGTTCATTAATTACTACGAGACAGCGCATGGCCTTTGGTGTGGAGCCGTTTTGCTTATTTCCACCGGCAGGTTCCATCAGATGATCAGAGGGCTGTCCTCGCGGGCCCTCCTCAGACTTGCTTTTCTGTGTCCTTCCCTTACCCACCTCTATTTCTCCTGCGAATGTGCACCCTCCTCCACAGGGCTCCTTTGCCCACAGGGCCGACCAAGCAGATGCTTAGGGCACCGGCAGCGAGAGGCACCAAAATGTGAGAAAAGCTCAGCTCTGATGAACTTCCGCAGGTTTCTGCACTCAGAAAGTCTAAGAAAGACTCTATTTTATTTTCGGCAGACATGCAAAGTTTCTTTTGTCTTATGATTGATAGGAGCTGAATTTTGTCCCCCCGCACCCCCAAAATGCCTATGTTGAAGTCATAGCCCCAGTACCTCCAAATGTGACGGTAATTGGAAATAAGTTCTTTAAAGGGTCATTAGGGTGGGCCCTAACCCAACATGACTGGTGTCCTTGTAAAACGAATTGATTAGGACACAGTCACATAGAGAGGGAAGACCATGTGAGGACACGGGGAGGAGACGGCCATCTACAAGCCAAGGAGAGAGGCCTCAGAAGAAACCAAGCCTGCCCACATCTAGTTCCTGTTTCTGTAAGAAAATAAAGTTCTGATGTTTAAGCCCCGAGTCTGTGGCATTTTAATATGGCAGCCCAAGCAAAGCAACAGAATGATTTAACATTTTTATTTTCACTAGCAAATCTGGTGGGTATGATAATCTTTTTATTGCTTAAGGCTCCTAAAGTTTTAATAAAGAAAAAACAAAGGATTATATATTGAACACCTTATTTACCCATCCCCTGGAATTAATATCTATTACCATTTTGTCATATGCTAAGATCTTAACTAAAGAGAAGCAAGACATCACAGATAAAGTTCAGAGCCCTAGGCCTACCCTTCATTTCCTCTCTCTTTCCCTAGAACCAAGGCTATCGTGAAATCAGTTTGTATCCAGTCCCTGATTTTATCTTTTCACTCTACATCTGAGTCCATAAACCATATGTTATAACGGTCACTGTGTTTTTTAGCTTACATATACGGTATGTCATTCTGCAACTTGTTGTTTTCATCAGCATCATGTTTTCAAAGTTCAGCCATGTTACTGCACAGAGAACGAGGCTTTGGTCGCGACGGCTCTACAGCATTCCGTCAGCCCAACCCAGAGGTTCCCTTCTCTCCTCCCCTCACTCGATGACATCTGAGCTTGCTCCCAGTCACTTGCTCTCGCACACTGCTGCAATGAACGTGGGAACGTGGCTCTGGAGTCGGCCTGGGTATGAATCCTAACCCTGCCATTTCCACGGTGGCCTCTGGCAAGCTCTTGCATCCTCATCTGTGAAACGAGAGCAGCTCTCCGCTCACACGGCTGTGTGGATGAGACACCATAGAAACTGTCCAGCCCAGAGAAAGTGCTCAGCAAACAGCAGCCCCATCACTATGTGCTCCAGGGACTGGAAAGCTAGAACGGTCAATAAACACAGGTCTGGACAACAAAGAGCATCTCAAAGGTGGGCCTTGAGTGACAGCTAGGACCAGGTGAGCAGGATGAAGGTCAGAGGCAGGGGAAGCAGCTTGACCAAAAGACGGAGGCGAGCAAGGCTTGGGATGTTTCAGGAACACACAGGTCAGTTCAGCTGGGGCAGATGGGAGGCAAGACCCAGAGAGATGGTGCAGCCTGAACATGACACAGAAGTCTGACCTTTACCCCGAGAGCAATCAGGACCCAACAGAGGTTCTGGAGCTGCAGTTACAGAATTAATATCCTGCCTCCCAAGTAGTTTTTGAAAATCAGCTTTGAGTCTGGAAGGGCATTCTGGAAAACAATGGTGCTTTCATTTCTCAGCTACATAAGGCATCAGTAGGGCAGAGCATGTTCTGGTCAAGTCCAGGCCTGTGGGGAAAGGTGAGTGTGGGGGCCAAGGTCAAGACGGAGCCAGGAACCCTATTTGAGGTGCACAGAGAAGAGATGAAAGGGAAATGAGAAGGAACCCAGCGCCCCGGGGAGCCCTGTCAGAGTGGTCTTGGGAGTAGGTGGCTGTTTTTCTGGAATGGGGGTACTGAAACGTTTGGCAGCTGGGAAACTTTACAGAAGTCTTACACAGAATCTCACAGCCCCTCTGATCTCACTCCAGGGAGTACAGCTTGAAAGCCATGGATGTAACAGTCGTTCTCAAAGTCTCAAAGGGCCAGCAGCATCTGCATCACCTGGGTACTTATTAGAAATGAAATCCTCAGGTCCCGCCACAAGTCAGAACCAGAAACTCTGCGGTGGGGCCCAGCAGTCTGTGCTTTAGCAAGCCCTCCTAGCGATGGGGATGCATGTGCAGTGGTGAGGACCACCACAGGGTCTGTCCCCACACCCCTCCCCACACACAGGATGCCCTCCTGGGGAAATCCTTCCGCCGTGACAGCCACCACTCTTCCACCACGTCCCCAACCACTGCGTTAGAAATATTAGAGGTCAGTGCCAGAGGGCCCTCAAAGATCACCTGCTCAGGACCCCTCATTTTAAATATAAGGAAAGGGAGCCCAGAGATGGCCAGTGCCTTGTCCAGACTCACACGGTAAGTTAGTGGCAGTGACAGCACCCAGAAGGTCCCTCCATTCTGCCCCAGTGCCCTCCCCAAAAGGACATTCTCTGAGGATGTGGCCAAAAACACCTGTGTCCATGAAAGTCAGGGATCCCAAACTCCCCTGGGTCCCAGGGCCCCTTCTGCCCCACCCTCCTCCCACTACCAAAGTCGAGAGCCAGGACAGCACAAAGTTGTGTCCCATGGGCCGAGGGGTGCCTGGGAACCGTGGGAGGAGGGCTGGGCCCAGGACTAAAGGCAGACGGGGCTGGCAGGAAATGGGAGAGGCATGTATAACCAGGGCATGGGCAGGGGCTCTGGAGCCAGACGTGCCCGGTTCAAACCCCAGCCCAGCCACTGACCAGCCGAATGACCCAGGACAAGGTCCATTGCCTCTCTGTGCCTCAGTGTCTCTGTGCCTCCATAAAATGAGGATGACAATAGTACCTGCCTCCTCGGGTTGTGCTGAGAATGAAATGGGGCTACAATAGGACCATCCTAGAATAGCCCCTGGACCACGGTCACTGCAGTGTTGGCTCTTCCTACGATGAGGGCAAGTCTCCTTAGAAGATTCCTCCAACAGGCGGCTGCGCTGAGGGCACAGCCCAGGCCCACAGAGGTGTGGAGAGCAAACAGAAGGATGTGCCCAGGCTCTGGGCAGAGGCATGTGCATGGTCACCAAGCGGGGGACCTGCTGTAGATCCGTGAGATGTTCTGGTAGAAGAAATGAGCCTGTCCTCATACACTGAGCTCCTACAGTGCTGGCGACTGGGGATCTGGAGCCAAATGCATCACAACCCCTGCCTTCCAGAGCCCACAGCACAGCGGGGACACAAAACGTTAAGGAGCCTGATGCCACACAGGGCCCGGGAGTGGAACCTCAGGGAGTCTCAGCTGGACTGCGATGCTGGCCACCCTCTTCCGTCCAGTGACCCACCTGGCAGGTGAGGACAGGCGCCAGGGAAGGTAACAGGTGGAGCCCCAAGGCTGGAGCACACCTGACCAGAGTCCAGGGAACAGCGGCCCTGAGTGAGTGATGGAAGGAGGGCAGGTAGACCGGCAAGTGAGCTGGGTGGGGGCCCAGCATGTGGCCCAGGACAGAGGGAGGTGGGATGGGGAATCAGAAAGACTGAGCACATTTCCATGGAGAGCAGAAGCGACCCTGGACGTGAAACTGGGACAAGAGCCAGGGAGGCAGGAGGTCACTCCTCCTACACTGCTGCCCCCCGAGAGCCCAGGCACCACTTGGAGGTGGGGAGGAGGGACAGTGGGGCCTGTCATGTTCCCGGCCAGGGCCAGGGCAGGCCCAGCAGCTGGCTGGGCAGTGTTAGCTGGACCTGGAAGAAGGAAGCTGCGGCCTGACCCTATAACACCACGGGGAGCCAGTCTTTGCATGCCAACTGGGCATTCACGGCAACCCAGGCTCTCCTCCACCCCATACATGTGGGAGAAAGGCAGACCCCCCAAATCACCTCTGATGGAACTTTCCCCCAGGAACTTGCCCTGAGGGGTTTAAGGAACCTGCTGTGCCCTCAGCACGCCTGGGCACCTTCCCTGTCACCTGGAGATAGATTCCCATGGACAGGGTCCAGGTGGCAAGAGAAAGGGGCTTGACCTTACCCGTCCTGTAACTACGGGGAGGCTGCCGACCTCATCTGTGCAGCTCACCAAAGTTTTCCCGCTCTCACAAAAGGGCTGGCCCATCGCAGGCTCTCGAATCAACACGCTGAATAAATGCAGAAATAGGGGCCTGAACGAGGGCCGGGAGAGCACTCAGCCACCTGCTCTCGAACACACTGGTCCCTCCGCTTTCTTCCCCTCCCCCTCTCACAGCCCCTCACCCCCAGGCTGTCTGGGGGCACCTTCCTAATAAACTGCTTGCCCCCAAATCTTTATCTCACACAGTCATAAAGTGACAGAGAAGAAACGCAATTCGCCTCTCTTGCCTTCTTATGCCACTTCCCCCCAAACACCCAGGGACTCTTGTGGGTGACAAGAAGGCAAGGAATCAACTTCATGGCCAAGAGCCAGGGACCACGACCTGACAGGTAACTCCACTGTTTTCAACAGGAGGTGGACCCAAGAACAGGGAACTCTAAAGTTTTTAAACCTACTTTGAAAAATTGCACCCTCTCCACCTTAGGGAAACCACATTTTCATATGTATTTTTTTTCTTTAAACTTTACATTAGATGCATTTTCTAAAATTCTGCCCTTGCTTCTCCTGAGAAGGCCTTTTTCGCTGTGGGTCCTTGGTCCAAAGCCTGCCACCCAATTCGACTCTGAACTCCAAGAGGGAGGGGCCGTGGCCTTCTATTCTCTCAGCGTTGTGTCCAGGCTGAGCACCGTGCCTGGCACACAGCCACAGCCCCGGGCTGGGAGGGAAAAGCACTGACTCCCTCCTCTCTGGTCCTACAGAAGGAAGGCCAGGCTGGCCCTGCTGGTGCCTCTGCCCATCCTTGCCCCGTAGTCCAGACGCTGGGATGGGCCTTGGCAGGCAGCGAGGCAGGCGGCCAGACAGCTGGGCAGCCCACCATCCACAGTGGGCTGAACACACCACCAACACCAGGCCCCGTTAGCTGTCTGTTATGCAATTGGAAGATGGTCCTTTGAAAAATGGAACATGGGACCTCCCCTTCCACACTGGCCCCAGGGACGGGAGGCAGATGCCCCATAGGACACAGGGCCCTCCCATGGAGGAGGGAAGGCTGCAGCCAGAGGCCACATGCCCTGGAAGTCAGGAAAGACCCACCCCCCTCTTCACCGCCAGGGGCTTCAAGGGACCCTGCTCCTCTTCCATTACTCTCACTCCGAGTGCCTCAAAGACAAGGTTTCTGCCAAGGGAATAAACCACACACCCCCCTCGCCCCTGCCCCCTCCCCACTTCTCATGTTATTTCCCACTTGGTGTCTTATCGCCACATTTGTTAAAATGACTGCCACTTAAGAGGTGGCAAGGAGTCAGAAACACAATCTGGAGCAAAGCTGATATTAAGTAACTTCCTGAGCCTGGCTCGTCTGCCAAGGCTTCCTCCTGGATCTCAGGTGGATGATGAAGAGACTACACAAGATTAGGAGCCAGAGACCCCCCCCCCCAATTCCAGCCTGAGAGCCACACCCCCGCCATGGGAAGGGCCCTCCATTCTCTGGGCTGGAGCTTCTGCACCAGGAAAGCCTGAAGCTTAGCAGTTATCACTAAACCCCTTTCTCGCGTGATCCCACACACCCCTGACACACGCACACACACATGTCTGACACTCAAATCCAAGCTGGAAGAGCCCTCCCAGTCAACCAGCCCACCCCCCCGTTTTCCAGATAAACATACTGAGGTTCAGAGATCTTGAGCCTCTTGGCTGAGGCCAACCAGATTATGGATTAAAGCATCTCAAAAAGAGCAGTACCCCAGGAAAACACCGGAAAGGGTCTGGGTGTTAGAGGCCAGAATTGGTTGGCTACAATAAAGTCAGTCAGTTGCACATGTGTGTTCTACAGTCGTGACCTCATACCATTGGCCTAGGCAACAAACATCCCCAATGGCCATCATCACACTGACGTCCTCAGAGAATCAGCCCTCACCACTAGCATTTGAAGGGGAGACAAGTTCGGTTGATGGGTCCTCTGAAGCTGATATTCCCTGATACAGGTTCAGTCTCACGTGCCCCAGAAATACCCAACAATTCCCCAACAACACCCACCATCACCCCCCTACAAGATCAGAATACACTGCTGTTCTCCATTCCAGCCACTGGGTGTCACTGCTGCCCCCAATGAATTGGAACCATAGAGCACTCATCGGGGAGTCAAATGACCCCACCAGACCAGCAGGATTCTATAAACATCTCTTGCACTGTGTCCTAACTCCATCCTTCTTCCACAAAGAGACAGATGGCCAGTCATGGAGTATCCACCATGTTCCAGACACATTCCACACTTCATATAATTTAATCCTCATAGCAACACCTCCCAATAACACCTTGCTTTGAAGGTGAAGAAAATGAGACCCAGAGAAATTAAGTAACTTACTCAGAGTTCAACAAAACAAGCAAGGAGGAGGGCAAGGATTGGAACTTGAGTTTGATGCCAAATTCCATGACCTTTTCTCTGCATAATCTAGCCTCCCTTGAGATATCAGACTCTGTGCTATGGGCTCTGGTTCAATTAGGTTGGTTTGTCACGACCCTCAGAGACGCTGGCATCTGGGAGGAAACCACTGGCATCTTTGATCAAAGGCACAATCACAACAGGGCAGGCTAAACAGCGCCTCCCTCCCTGCAGAAATCATGGTCTAGTGCCCTCTTGTGGCTTAACATGGAACTACTATGAACGTGCATGGGAGGCTCCCAAGGATAGATCGGAGGGACTAGGAGGTCACTCCCTTAGCACTGGACCCTAAATTCTTTCTCCCAGAGCTGGTCCTGGAGCCCCATCTAGAGCTGATAGGCTTAGTCAATTACAATAGCCAAAAGAGAATCACCTAGTGAACAGGACACTAGGGAGGGAAGGAATACCTGTAAACCGATATGGAACAGCATCTGCGAGGGGCTGGGTGCTGCTGAGTTATCTTGCATGAAGACTCCTGGCAACCAAACTCCTGGGGCTGGGATGGGGAGGCAGGCAGCAGGAAGGCCCAGCCTGGGACCCTCTACTGCTTGGTATCCAGCTGAGTCTGTCAGCAGGAACCATGGCAAGCTCTCTGGTTTTTTGGCAGACGTATGCCTCAGCCACGTGGTCACCTTTTCCAAACACACACCATCGTGGTCCTTCTGTTACCTCCCTCCGCTTTGGTCCAAGTGCTAGCTCTTCTCATACAACTTCCTCTAATCCCACTCTTCAAGAACCCAGCAGTGTCACTGCCCATCACCTCTGAGAGACTCCCATTGTACCACTTGCCAGTTTGGCCTCTGTGCACCCGTCATATTCCAGGCACTTACCATAATCTCATTTAATCCTCACAACAGCTCTACGAAGATGGACACAGTTAGCCAATTTTTCAAACGTAGAAACTGAGGCTCAGAGAAGTTAAGTAACTTGCCTAAGCACACATAGGGGCAGAGCCAGGATTGAAACGGAAGGCCGTCTAGCCAAAGAAGCCACTGTTCTTCCTACTAACTGAGCTGCCTCTCAGACAAAAGAACCGTTGAAAATCTTGGGCACAGGAATTGTTCTAACGGAAGACCCTGGATTAGAAGATTAATCTGTCAGGGTGTGTAGGATGAGCAGGAAGAGGGTGCGATTGGAAGCAGGAAGAACAGATGAGGGCCATAAAAAGCATCCATGCTCGTGGAAATGAAGTTCTAGAGTGTAGTAATGGGAAGAGGGAGAGAGCATTCAGAGTTTTACCCACACTTACACACGTTCTCATCAAAACCTTATAATAATCCTGTACTATTATCATCTCTGTTTTTCAGATGAGGAAACTGAGGATCAAAAAAAGTAGCCAGTGGGGGCTGGCCCCATGACATAGTGGTTAAATCTGGCACACTCTGCTTTGGCAGCCCAGGGTTCGCAGGTTTGGATCCTGGGCACGGACCTACACCACTCATCAGGCCATGCTGTGGCGACAACCCACATACAAAATAGAGGAAGACGGGCACAGATGCTAGCTCAGGGACAATCTTCCTCACAAAAAAAAAAAAAAAAAAATCCAGCCCAGGGTCACACAGCTGGTGAGAGGCAGAGTTGTGATCTTAAGTTTCATTTAGTAGGCTCCATCCATAAACAAGGTCATATACGCAAATGATCTCCAGTCTAGTAGGAGGACCATAAATGTTAACTTCATCCCTGCTTTTCAGGGAACCAGACTTGAAAAAGCATCAGAAATAAGTAGGTGGGGAAAGACTGGTCACAACAGAAAGGGCCCCACCTGCAGCCCTGGGCCCAGCAGCCGTGGGATGGCCCTCCAGATAGAGTCATAGGTCCCAGTCTCATGAGCTCAGAACCCACCATGACAGCAGAAGATCTTGTCTCCAAAGCTGATACCCACATGGGTGGATCAAGGCTCATTCATGGACAGAATAGTGCATGAAACAAGACAGCTCCTGCTCAAACGTGAGACTGTCTGGAACAGACCGAGAAGAGCCAAAAGAACTTACAGGAAGGAAACAGTCAAAACCAGCTGGTCCAGGCAGGGCACACAACCCCGGTTTGCAAGGCACTTTCCTAACCCTCACTTTAGATGGGCATCTCTGAGAGCAGAGACAGGGTCTAGAGAGAGCAAGAGACAGCATCAAGTTCTCATGTGTGGTCACATCAGGACCTGGTGCTCACTGAGCAGATGCTTGATGTCTCAGTGATTCCCAGACGTGGCAAGGGGGGCAGGGAGATGGGAGAGATGCCTCCATACTTGTGCCAGAACATCAAATAGCCCGACGGCGCTCACAGAGCTCACTTCTTCCATGACACTCACCCCACAGTGTAACCGTCTGTCAACTTCTCTGTGTCCCCATCAAGACTGAGCTTCCGGGAACTGTGTCCCGTTCATTCATCTCTATTATCCTCGTGCAAATGTGCTGATCCCTCTTGCCACCGAGACGGATGAGGAGGGGAGGAGAGCACTCCAGGCCAACTTCCGTCCACCCAGGGCACTCTCCCAGCCACCTCCTGGGAAGCTCAGGTCCAGGAGACTCACATGGCTGGGCTGCAGACATGATGGAGGAAGGGCTAGCTCTGCTGACAGAGGTTCCGCCTAGAGGAGAGCTGAGCTCCCTGCTCAGCCCTGGCTCAGGAAAGGCTCTGAAAGCCAGTGTCCGTCTCACCAGGCTGGTGCCACATCCCCAGCTCCGCCCGCCCGGCGGCGCAGCCAGCCATCAGCCTCCAACTGTCTCTCGCGCAGCACTGCCCTCTGGCGGCCACCGGGGGTCTCGATGCGGACTATCTTGGCAGGCAGGCAGCCAAAGGCTTTAGGGCTTGTTTACAGAGACCTCAGACGTGATGTGCACGGAACATAGAAAAGATGCACTTGTGCGTGTGCAAAGACACCCCCAGATGCGAACACACAGTCCGGTTTGCCGTGGGAGGCAGCCCGGATTAGGGCTGGGAATCTAAGGTGGCTCCCTCATTCTTTCTCTTTGCAGGAGACTAAGGGCTCCTTTCTCTGCTTCTGGAAGAACCCGCATCCCTCAGCCCAGAGCAGACGCTGGCAGAGGACTGGCAAAGGAGACCCACACCAGCAGGGTACCAGGGCCGGGTGTTCTGGTCTGCCCTGTGCCAGGAATTCACTGAGTGATGGAGTCAAGTCCATTCACCTCTCTTTAGCCTCAGGTTCCTCCTCTATGAAACTGGGTTTGGCTCCAATTATTTCTGAGCCCCTTTCTAGATGGGATGATTTATGGTTCAAAGTCTTGATCTTCTTCCTAACTCACAAACGCTCCAAGACGTCTAGAAACAAAAATAATCAACATGGTGCCTGACTGTTTAGAGAGCTCCTTGAGTATGTCACCGCGCCAGTCTGACAGTGACCCTGTGAGTCAGACAGCCTCAGTGGCCCAGAGGTGACCCCAACTCTCAGAAGGGGAAACCGAGGCCAGAGAAGTGCTATGATGTGGCAAGCTCATCCAGTCAAGAAGTAGGGAAAATGGGGTGTTCCCACAAGTGGTTGCCTCGCCACCTTGGCCATTTTCTGGGTACTCCAGCTCTCTCCGTGGGGACAGCTAGAGCCATCCCCCATGCTCACAGCTCATCCCTATGGAGGGACAGATGGAGCTTCCACGAGCCACAGGGATAGAGAGATGCAGCAAGAGGAAAGGTAGAGGGGAGTAAAGGCTGCTCATTTGAGGAGGACGCAAGAGAAGGGCCGGAAGAATTAGAATCCACCCTTCAGGAAAGATGCTCGCAACATCAGCTTCCGGTTTTAGCCACCCAGCCCTTCAGCCATCCCTCTTCTGCTTTGCATCCAAGGCAACCTCGGAACGCCAAAGCTCTACTTGGAGAGGCCACCCAGCCCCACACTCTCCCATTCAGACTCTCTCTGGCCGTGGGCAATCAGGGACACGGCCCTGCTGACCAGGCCTCAGCCCAGAGTGGAGCTGGCTGGGAACCAGCCACCAGCTTCCTGAACCCCTGCCAGCCTCAGCTGGTGCCTTGTCTCCTGTGGGAGCTGACCTGACCTCAGAGGCCAGGACACCACGAGGTGATCAAGGAGGCCAGGGAAGAAGGCTTGGCTAAGACACGGCCTCGGGGGAGGCTGCTGTCGGGAACAGGTCAGGAGGAGAGCCCCAAAGACTCCCCCGCCAGTGGAGGCCTGTCTGTGCCTGTGCTGGCCGGCGCCACTTGGCCGACACCATACCCGTCATGATCTCACTTGCCTTCCTCTCCAACCCCAGGCAGGGCAATTTTCACCTAAGGAACTGTAATTTTACAAAACAAAGCATCCTCCTAGACCTGCATGTCCACCCTTCATGTTTATCATTAATTTATCATAATGGTCATCTATTCGTGACTGTACGTGTGTGTATACCAACATACACTAGTATGCATAAGAGTACAGCAAAAGGGTATAAGCAATATAGTGTAACACTGAATGTTGGCCTGCTCTGCCATTTACTGGCCATGTGAAATCGAGCAAGTCAAATTCCATCTCTGGACTCAGGCTCCCCATCTGCAAAATGGGACGAATAGTCGTACTTCTCCCTTAAAGTCGGTGTGAAGCTATTAAGAGGTATTACCTATGAAGCGCTTGGAACAGTGTCTGGAACACAGTAAGTGCTCCATAAATGTGAGCTGTTATTAGCTACATCGTATCGACAGCTTTCTCTTTGTCGGGCACGACACGGGGCGCTGAACCTCAGACCTTCTGAGGCGGTTACTATCATCCCCGTCTTAGAGAAAAGGGAAGTGAGGCCCAGAGCAGGGCACCGGAGAGGCCAGGCCAGGCGGCGCTGCTGGGGAAGGAATCCTGAAATTCCCACCACCCAGGCCAGGGACACTTCTGACGGGATAAGCCAGATGGGAGGATGGGGGTGGGTGGCCAGAGGTGAGGCTGGAGAGGAAGGCGGGGCCCCCAAGCACACAGATTGCTCCCCCCGTATGTAAATAGAGCTCAGCAGAGCCCTCGCCTCCCCGAGTGGATTTTTAATTGGCGTGGGCTGCAGGCTGCAAGGAGCGCTGGGGCTGCCAGCCTCACAGAGTTGCTGCCTCTAGGGACCCTGAATTTGGAAACATCGCCCCAGAGGGAGCCACAGTCATGGGCAAGGCTCTGGGTTTGACAGAGCGCCCAAAACGGGCGCCAGGGCAGAGGAGAAGGCAGTGCCTGCACCAGCACCTGGGAAGAGAATCTTCCAGCAACCCGTGGACCCCAGAAAAGCCCCTGCCCCTCTCTGGGCCTCTCATGGGACCCTCATGGGTAACCTGAGGGAGGTGGTGACCACAGCGGTCCCTTCCAGCTCTGAATTCTGGGAGTGCCACACTCAGGGGTAGGCAGAAATGTGAGGATCCTCGTGGGGCTTCTAAGGGTCCCCTGGGCCCTGAGCTTCTGTCTTGGCTGCATAGGAGTCCTCGCCCTTGAGGATCCCATCCATCAAAGAGGAGCTGCCCTGATGCCCGGCCCCCAGGAGTCTCTGTGCTTCCCAAAGTGGAGACCAGCAAGGCTCAGGGGATGACAGACAGCTGAGCTGATGGCTCAGTTGGTCACCAGTAGATCTGGGGAATCGAGTCCAGCCTCCATTCAGGCCACCCTTAGATTTGATTGCCGGAACATTCCATCGCCCTCCACAAGACCCTCACAGATGGGCCATTCCCAAAATGCTGCCCCTTGCGAGAAAAAGAACTTTATGGGTGAAAATGGTCTGCTTCTCCCTTCCCAACAAGCCACAGGGTGTACAGCTGAAAGACCACAGCCAGAGAGAGAACAGAGTCGACAGAACCAGAGAGGCCGTGAGAGGCACACCAGAGGAGAAGCCACGAGACTCTTCTAGATCTTTCTTTTCATGACATACACACCTCAACCACCGGGGCTCAAGTTCTGTTCTTTACTTTGTTTTTTCAATCAGCAGAACGGGACTGATAATCCCTGCTTATGTCCTTCGAGTAGCTGCGGCAGAAATAAACTCAACTGCGAAACGGAAACCATGACAGAAACCTGCGCTGGGATATTTGTGGAGATGAAGAATTTGCTACATGGTGATGAAAGGGAGCAACCTGAGGGATCCTAAGAGACTGGCTTTTGAGAACTGGCCTGGCCCCCAGGATTCTGGGGCCTTAGAAATCCTGATGGGGAGCTGAGATCGCCAGCACCACCCAGCGGATCCCTCCTCCTGTCTCCCCAGCTCCCCTTCCCGATTACCAGCCCCTCCAAGGACCAGAGCCAAGAGGGGAAGCCAGGGGCTCCAGGACCACCTCTGCTCCCCTCAACTCTTCTCCCTCCCAAGCCCAGGCCCTTCCCATCACAAGGACAGTGGGCACCAAGCTTGTTGATTGTGTATGCACCAGCAATAAAAAATTTATCTTGTAACCCCAAAACACTCATATTTATTTAAATTCGATGCTTATATCTCTTCAATCCATACATTAAATATTAAAGATTCCCTTTTCCAGACAAGAATAATTTAAAACAGAGGTTCTAACATCTTCTTCTCACACGGGCGGAGGCCCCTGCTCCCGCAATGAGGTGATGTTCTGCGGAGGGCCGCCTCCACCCAGCCTGGTGCGCAGGTGGGGATGGGGAGCCACGAAGCTGGGCGTGGACCTCTGATGAGAGGCCGCAGGACCCAGCACATTCTTGCTGAGTGCGGCATTTGGTCTGAGCAGTTGACTCAGGGTGTGGCACTTTCTGGACGGCCCCCAGTTCTGTAGAGGTGGGAAGGAAGGAAGGGAAAAATGGCCAGTGGCCAATGGCCAGTGAGGGAGCACCCTCTGCCCTCCCGCTGGTGGCAGGGTCACAAGGGTCAGCACCAATCCCCAAGGGGGTGCCCTTAGAAGTGGCCATGCAGAGCCTTGGAGATGTTCCTTGGGCCCTGGAATGGCATATGTCCAAGCTGGAAGGGACACTGCCCCACGGCCTCGATTCATAATTGAATTTACGGGCTGAGAAAGGCTACAGTCCTCTACCACGGCTCACGGCAGGTTAAGGGCAGAGCCAGGCATGGGACTCATGCATCCCATCCCTTTCTCCTATCCTACCCTGCCATCGGTCCACTGGAGGCCCTGAAGGGAGGCTGGAGATGGTGTCTGTGATCTCAGAATCAGCCACTGAATGGAGCACTTGACATGGGGACCCCAGGTGGCAGTGGAGATGCCACGATACTGGCAAAGGCCATCATGAGGGAGGGCCACCGGCTACCCACACTCCCTCCCAAGAGCCAGCTGGGGTAGGGGCCCCTCCACTCAGAGAGAAGAAAGAGGCAACAGGCAGGGCCAGGATGGAGACCATCCCAGGGGGACAGGCGTTAGGCCCCTCTGTCCCTTCTCCCCAGCAGCACACTCCACTTCATCCAGGCAGGAGGAAAGGAGCCCTTTGCAAGACCCCAAGCCGCCGCCCAGGCTCCAGGCTCAGCCCTCCAGGGCCCGGTTCACCAGCACTCTCAAAGCCAGGGCCAGGCTGGGCTGGTATTACCCAAAGCTGCCATGTGCTCAAGTCCCCTGGAGCTACGGAGCTGACTCCCTGGGCCCCAGGGTGGGCGTCAGGAGACTGATCTGGGCTTACGGGGTGCTGAGGACTCTGGCTCCAGGGAGGGCCTGAAGCCCACCCACCAAGAGCCTGGCCTCGAGGCAAAATTCCAGGGCTTCTGGAGCCCAGGGTCCCCAGTTTTCATTCTGGAAGTACCTATGTCCCCAGGGCTATAACCACTCTCCTTTCCAAATCTCGCTTCAAAGGCCCTTCACATCTCAGCCTACCTCCCTCAGGCCCAGCCCCAATCTGGGGCTCCTGACTGAGCCCACGATGCCCCTGGGGCCTGACTCACACCCCTGCCTGCATCCCCACTCTCACTGGTAATTGTCAAGGCTGGCTCTCCCCTTGATCCTTAGAAAGGCTGAGCACCAAGGAGCCATTTCAACAGCCAAAGCCTGGAATGATCCTTCACCAAGCCAGGGGAGGGCCTACAAGGAAGACAGAGGAAATAAAAGGCCCAGAGAGCTGGAAACACCAGGGACCCTACGGTGGCACATATAGAGACTCAGCTGGTGGCTCATAGACCCAGCCAAGAGCCATGGTCTTTGCAAGCCCAGGTGCCCAACCCCAAGAACACCAGGCCCAGTGATGCCATCTTCTCCCCCTTGTTCCTCTTTCTAACAGCCAAAGGATGCACCATTCAAACCCAGACCCAGGCAGGCCTGGCCCAGAGAGACAGCCCAGATGGCCACCACCCTCCTGCCTTTGTGACGTCAGAGCCTGGCTGGGTGCGGCCGCATGGACCCTTCTAGGTAAGGTTACTGTGTATCAAGAGCTCCAGTGGCAAAAGGACTGGCCTCCTGAACAGAAAGAGGCCAAAAGGGAGGGCCCTTTGAGAAGGTGGAGGTGAGACCCACACTTCGACCCTGATGCCTTACAGCTGATTTCCTCCTGATCCTAATGGGGCAGCCACCTCCCCCACAGCCAGCCTCCGATGGGTACACAGGAGCCATGCTGCACACCACTCCTAGAAGGAGGACCACAGGGACTCTCTCGTCCCTCTTAAAACCCGGGTACAATCAGTTCAGCACCTCAGGGAGGGCCCTCAGGACTCCACAGCCCCAAAAACCAGAAGGTGAATCTGTGGGGGCTGACCCCAGGTCCCTTAGCTGGGCGTGATGGAAGTCCAGCTTCTGCCCCAGCCTCTTCCTCATCCCCCCATCTGCCCATGCTGCACCCCTGGGCATAGACCAGCATGAAAAGCTTCAGGCTCATGAAAGGCTGGGGGACCCCTTGACTTCACATCTCTGGTAGCATCAGAAATCTGAAGAACACACTCCTCTCCAGCAAAGCCTGGGCTTCCACCAGAGCCCCCTTCCCAGGTGACTGCAAAGTCAGGTCCCCTCCTCTGCCTCAAGGGCTCCTCCTTGCCCTCGAGCCCCTCCCTCCAGCCTGTTTCTACAGACAGCGCCACAGAGTGGGGGGCCCAGGCTGTAGTGTTACACTGGCTCGCTGCTGGCGCTGTGTGCCCCAGGGAAAGTTACTTTGCCACCCTGAGCCTCCATTCTCCAGGGTTGAAACAGGGATGGTGACATCGGCTTTCCAAGTCAGCATGATTCCCCACCCTTTCTCCATGGCCCTCTGCCTCCAGGCTAGAAGGCTGGGCCCTTCCCCGAGTTCAGTCAATACCAGCCATAGATATAACAGGGCACTGGGGAGAAGATGGGGTGAGGAAGGGTCATCCCACCCATGACCTCTGACCCTCCCCCACCTGCCACTGGCAAGCTCCCGTGGGAACTCAGTTTCCCGGCCCATAGACATTGGGGTGGATTTCAGGAAAGGAGTCTTTACTTCCTGCCAAAGAGTGTGAATCCTGAGACGAGGATGGAGACACACACAGAGGGGCTCCCAATCCAGTCCTGCTCACTGTCCCCCCACATGCCCTTCTGGGGCCCTCCAAAGGCAAAGGGGACAAGAGGCAGCCCCATCCCCTCCCATCACCAACCTTTCCAGCAGCCCTATCTTGGACCTTCTGCCTGGAAAGGCCAACCCAGCTCTGCCCTATCAAACTGCTCCCCAGGCATCATTTTCAGAGGAGCTACAGCTCTGCGTGGCTATACAGAGCCACCGTGGTTGTGGCCGTCCCTGCCTCCCGCTGGCTTCCTACAGATACACACCTCCCTGGAGAAGAGAACGAGCTGGATGAAGCTCGCCAGCTCTCAGAGCCCCACACTGGGCACCAGTGCACCTTCTCTTCAACCCTTGGCCCCCCCAATCCCCTGGAAATCCTGAGGTCCAGCTCATGAGCCCCTGGACCACTGCTAAGCTCCCCCACCCCCTCACCCCCCCCACACACAGCACAGACAGTGCACTTGCAAGTTGGAGTTTCTCTGACTGTCTCACTCAGGACCCTCCTCCCTGCATCCTTGGGGATACTGGAATGCTGTGGCCTGCAGGGCGGGAGGGGCAAAGTTGGGTCCATCCTGTTCCTCCTGCCTTCCCGCCCCCACCCTTGGCTGTTTATCTTGGCATCTCCAGCCAGTGGCTTGAAGGTGTTGAAGGGGTGAATGGCAGAGCCAAGATATGGGTCAAGCCCGTCTCCTGGGCCAGGAGTCGGGGACAGCTCCTGGGCTGTACACTTCCTTCAAACTGTTGGCTACAGGAACATGAGTGGAGTCTCCATTAAGCCCAGAGGGCTGGTGAGCTTTCGAGAGAGCAGGACTGCAATTCCTCTGGCTTTGCAGCCCCATGGCGCTGGGGCTTGAGACACAGGAGGGCCGACGCCTGTGAGAGCAGAGCCAGAGGCAGACCAGCCCCTCCTGAGTCCAGCCAAATGCCTTCCTCAGACCCCAGCCAGGACTGCAGGCAAGCCCTTCTCAGCATCCCACCCAGTCTGAGGGTCCCCAAGGGGTGGGGACCTTAGGGGCAGACAGGCGAGAGCTATCCCCTGAAGAATCCCATTGCCTCCACACCCTTCTCTGGATGGCAGCATGGGGGCGGGGGTCACTTGGCCGAGGGCAGTGGAAGAAAAGAGATGGGCATGCTCCCTGGACCCTGAGCTCTTCTGTGTCCCCGCCCAGGCTTCTGCCCCCCCATCGCTGCCCAAGAAAAAATAACAGCAATAAAAAAAAGAGCAGGCCACCACACGTCTCACTCCGACGGGGCAGAGCCAAGCAAACGCCCGTCGGAGTTTAATTTCCCAAGAAAACGCATCTTCACGTTCCTGTCAGAACCCCCATCCCCAAAAGACGCAACCACTCTCTCCTCTGCTCACCATCCTGACTCAGAAATTACCGGAGCAGTTATCAAAGCTCAAACAGGGACGGGATCCGTAGGCGCCGACGAGGGTGGGAAGGGGGGGTGAGAGGGGGGCGTCTCGGAAATGCCCAAAATGGGGTTGGAGAGGGCGTGCGAGAGGAAAGGGGAAGAGGTAGGCGTCCATGACGGCCTCGACATGTCCAGAGTCTCCCCGTGAGCGGCGAGCTCCCAACTTGTTTACTTGACAGTGTGTTTTTGCCGTTTCCAAAAGGAAATAGTTAAAGCATCTCGGGTGGATGGCGAGAAGTCCCTATCTGTCACCTTTCCTCCCGGCTCAGCGCTACCGCCGCTGCCGCCGCCGCTGCCGGGGAATCAGATCTTGTCTACTTTATGCCACTTGAGCGTGGCCAAACTGTTGCTATTTAGTAGGGGGCAAAGAACCCGATTCTCGCCCTCGAAAGGAGCCACGGCGGGTGGGGGCGGGGGCGGGAGCTGGGCCCCGCGCGCGCCCTCGGCGGGCTGGGGTCCTCTCCGGGGAGAGGCATACACACACACACACACACACACACACACACACACGCATCACTGGATCGCGCCTCGCCAGGGCCGGAGTCACCTGGAATACGCAGCCCGAGAGCATCTCCCGAGCCAGCGCGAGCCTGACGCGCGCCCGGCGGGCGGCGGGCGGCGGGCAGCGGCGAGCCGGGGCGGGCGAGGGCCGGCTCCCTCCCGGCCGCGGGCGGGCGCGAGGGAGACGCGGAGCGAGGGGAAGGCGGGCTGGGGAGCGGCCGCCCGACTTACATGGAAGTGATATTCCTTGAGATGTCCGTGATGTTGATGCTGGCGTTCCCATTGCTGTTCCCCGAATCCTGCCCTTCCAGGAGGGGGAAGAGGTTGCCATCGTCCGGCCGCCGGCAATTGATCTCAGTCTTGCTGCAGACACAATTTGCAGGGCAAGCCAGCACGGAGCCCACATAGTCCAGCCAGACGCTTCCCAGCAAGAAAATCCGCCAGAAACTACACTTGGCTGGGCAAAGAGAGACATCCATCTCCGATCACTGCTTCTAAAAAAGAGGAGGAGGAGAGGAGAGGGGGGTGGGGTGGGGGGAGTGGGGAGAGCTGGGGGGGAAGGAAACAAAGACGGCGAGGGAGGGGGGAAGGGGGAGGGGGGCCTCTGCCTTTGAAACGCCGTGCGATCAGATGCAAAATCCTTCAGCGTCTGAAGCCATCGCGGCCGCCGCCGCCGCCGCCGCCGCCGGGTGGGAGCCGCGGGGAGCGCCTAGTGGCGCGGTCTGCCTGGCATGGTGGCCGGCTCGGCGCCCGCCGGCTCGCCGAGTCCGGGGGCTTGGGAAGAGAGCCGCGCTCTCCGACTCCGAGACTTTGCAGGGTTGCAACAGACGGTGGGGAGGCAAAAAAGGGGGGGAAAAAAGGAGAAGGAAAATATGGTGCCAAAGTCACTAAGTCCCACCTACTGGGCAGAATTAAAACGGACACACCTGCAAAACACACACACACACACACACACTCTCACACAGACGCACACCCGGAGCCAGGGGGAAGGAGGAGGAGGAGGAAGATGCAGTCGGAGCTGCAGCAGCCGCGGCGAATGGCTCGCCGCGCGCCTGCAGAAATGTCCGAGTGCTCCGAGCCTTACGAAACGCACGGGTTATCGGAGCGTCTTCCTCGGCTCCCTCCCTCTCTCCCCTCCCTCCCCTCCCTCCTCGCAGCCTCCTCCCCCTGCCCCCCGCCCCGGCTGGGAGCGGCAGGAGAGCGGAATCTCCCCCCTCCCTCCCTCACCCCCTCCTCCTCCCCACACCCCTCTCTCTCCCCGCCCGGCCTCTCCCCTCCTCCCTCCCCACCCACCCACCCACTCGCCGGCTCGCGGCTCTCGCCCGCACCGCCACCCGCAGCCGCGCGGCCGCCCGCCCGCCCCGCTCCACGCCTCGCGGCCCGGCGTCCGCTCTCCGCAGCCCGGGGAAACCGAGACGGAAGGGAAAAAGTTGCAGTTGGGATTGCGGGGGTCCGGGCTGGGGAGGGGGAGTTGGCGAGCCGGCTGCGCGACGCGGAGAGGCGCTCTCCCTTCCACTTTTTGGCCCTCGCGCTGCCCGGTTTTGCTGCAGTTTGGACCACGAGAGGAAGTGAAATGAACGCCGCGGAGGTGACCGGGGAGCGCTCCCGAGCCTGGGTGGGGGACACAGGCTCGCTGACGGCGACAGGGGATCCGGGAGCGCAGAGGAACCCCAGAGAGGCACCGAGAGCCGGGGGCCGGGGCCGCGGACGCGCGGTCCTCCGTCTACGTGACACTCGTTTCCGTGCTCGAGAGTCCGGGAGCCGGGCTCGGCTGGGAGGGGACTGCGGGGCGCGGCCGGGTGGGTGCCCCCGCGCCCCTGCGCCTTCTTGGCGGCGGGTTTTGCGTTCGGCCCTGGGCAGGCGGGGAGCGGGGAAGGAAGGAACAAGCGCCACGGGGCTGCGCCGGAGAGCGGAGGTGGCCCCGGGCGAGCTGTGCGTGCGCGAGGAACGGCCGGGGAAATTGAGATGCAAGGGGCACTTTTTGGCAAGCACCAGGCCAGCACCGTCAGAGACCGGCCTTTCTCCGGGGCGCTGCGCTGGCTGTCGGGTGAGGGGGCGGGCGGGCTGCTTTCTCCGGATTCGGGGGCGCAGAACCTCCCTCCTCCCCTCCCACACCGGCACCCCTTCCTGGTAGGGGCGCAAAGCAGGTGCAGCCTTTGACACGAGCTCAGATCCCATCGGGAGAAGGGGAGGGGGAGGGTCCCCGCTTTTTGCCTCGGTCGGGATTTCTTTTTTTTTTTTTAATAAAACGTCAAAATGCCAAGCGTGAGGTGTTTGCTGAGAAAACCGGAGCCCTCGCTGTGGGAAAGGCTAAGAAAGGGTTAGGGAAGCGCGAGCAGGCAGACACTACAGCATTCACACGCAGAAGAAAGCGCTGCTTTCCTTCCCGAGCTGGGATGAGGGCCGGCGAGGAAGCGAGCACGCTGAATTCAACCGCAGCCAGCATCTGAAAGGCTTCGCCCCCGCCCCCTGTGGATTCCGATGCAGGTCATGCAACTTGCAGGCAAGATGGGGGAAGGGGATGCGGGTACCACCCGCCCGCCCCTGGCGCAACCACAGACAGGCCCGGCGCCTGCGAGTGGCAGTGTCGCTGTTAGTAAACTTGGAAGAAAAAGAGAGAAAGAAAAGAACATGTCTATAAAAGGCAGTATTCCCGACTCCCCCTTCCATGCCTCCTTCCCTTGGCCTCAGTGAGAGTTTTACCCCCGTGCCAGTATGGCCTTGTCCCCAGACTGGCACTTTGCCCTCCCACCAGCAGGAGGGGACAGAGAGTGGAGACCTCCTTAGACTCAAACCAGTTCCTACTGGCCCTGGGCCAATCCCTGACACCCTTAGTCCTCTGGGACTCTCCCTGCCACTTCAAGTGCCATTCTGGCATTGGCTCTAGAATATTTGTTTGAAAGTGAGGGAAACTGAGGCACAGTCAAAGCTCTAGCTTGACCTCTCCCAGCAGGTGGTAGGTGGTGGCAGAGACACACAGGGAACCTTTCTCAGGGCAGATTCCAGTAAGAGGGAATGCCAAGTGGATTTAGCGTAGCATCAGTTCTCCAGCCGGGAACTAAAATGTTTGCCTCAAGAATGCCCAGTACACTTTTTTTTTTTTTTTGAGAGAGAGAGAAATGATCTTTAACATTTCCAGCACAGAACGGGGGACGGAGAGTCGTCCTTAAGTCAGAACAAATAAAAAACTTTAATAACCTCTTTGGAGATGGTAGAAATGTGGGCTGTGAAGGAAGGGGCCCTGATGGGACAAGCAGTCTTTCCTCGGGACGGTAAAATGGGATTAAGATGAGATGCCCTGTTTACGCCAGAGCTCTGGGCCTGAGCAGGAAGTGGCAGCTGACAAGGAGGAAGGTCCTTTTTAAATCAGATGATGGCCTGGGAGTGGGGAGAGCAGAGGCCTATTTCTGACCATAGGCAAATCACTTAAGCCGCCGGGCCTCAGCTTTCATGTCTGTGAAATAACTAGATCAGACCTCAATGCCCAAAGCGTGGCCTTCGGACCAGCAGCATCCACATCTTAGAAGCTTGTTAGAAACCCAGCATCTGAGGCGCTACCCAAGACCTATTAAACCAGAATATCCATTTTAACAAGCTCCCCAGGTGATTCATAAGCACATTACAGTTTGAGAAGTAGTGAGATGGTGCCCAAAGTCCCTTCCAGCTTGAATATTCTCTGATTCTACATGGACCTGGGCTGAAGAGACTGTTGAGAAAAGAAGATAGATCAATGGTGTGGATTCTCAGAATACTACTCAGGGTGAAATAAACTGGGTATTTCAGATGCAAGGGCCTTGTCAAAAACAGACCTGTGAAGTTTCACGAAAAGCACGAGAAGGTGCTGACGCTGCCCATGGAAATACACTCGTGCAACACCAATTCTGAGCCTCTCAGAGAGGCCGGATTTGGATGAGAAGCAGGAGGAAGTGTCCGGCGTAGATACCCTCCTCTTGGTCAGTAGGGGTCCAGAGAATTTGGGGTAACTTTTCTCCTTGGTAAGAATGTTCTGGGCAAGGAACAATGCCTGTCACATCATCACAATTCCCAGGCTGCAGCCATCCCTGGGTCCCCGAGAGATCCTGACCCAGCTCAGCATCCCACCAATCAGAGGATAATCCCACCCATCCCTTGCTGCCAGCTGCAGTCTTCAAAATGAGAAAACTTCCAGTGCACTCCCCGCTGATGGATAAGAGGCAGGAATAGGCAAAGTTTTTTGAACAAAGTAAAGCTTTCAAACACTTTACAGCTGAGCAGATGCCTTCTGGAACCAGGGGTGTGGAGAAGATGGGGACATTCCCAAGACTTGGATCTCCCACCAGACAGGCCAGGGTAGGGGCTGCCTCCCAGAGTACAGTGGGCCAAACTTCCCTACACCTAGAGAAACTGAACACGTGTCGCATCCCAAAGGGTGTATTCCAGGTATGTCAGCCCCTGAGATTTCTCCTTGACTGTTTGTTTATAAGGTATCCCCAGAGCTAACATTTCTTGTCACCTAGAAAAGGAGGAGGGGAGTGGAGACTCAAGAGACATAGGAACAAGATGCTGACCTGGGCACAATCCCCTCCCAGTCCTCCCACCACTCAGACCCCTGCTGGCCTGCTGCTCCCGTCTGCCTATCTAGCCCAGCTGCATACCCTTTTCCAATGAACCCACCTGCCTAGGCGGTGGCCCCATTACTGGGATGCAGACCAGACCCCAGGCATTTTGGATTCCCCCCACCATGCCCCATTCCTATGGTGTGAGCCTAAATCCAGACACTGTGCTGCAGGACTTTCTAGTTTGAACAGAAATGGGACCCATTGCCTTAACTCTGGCCTGAGAAAGGAACTGTGGTACTGGGTGGTGACTGGGGGGAGCACAGGAGGAGACAGAGAAGACTGCGCCCTGAAGAACTTGCTGCTCCAAAGAGCTGTCTGGAGCTGGCAGGCGTGGACTTGGGTCAGAGAAAGAGGTCTGTTTCCTCAGTGGTCCGTGCTCAAGATGCAAGGGGCAAAAACATGGTTGGAGGCTGGGAACCTGTGATGGTAGCTAGAAGGCCAGGAGTCAAGGAGGGAGTTTTGAGACTACGTGGAAAGTGAAAGCCCACCCATGAAGAGGGACAGCCAAGCACCAAGGTGTCCAACCACAGGAGGCTCCAGCTCAGGACCCCCACTCAAGCCCCAGGGCACACACCTGCCAGGAGTTAGACCCACCTCCCGGGCTCAGCGCCCCTTGACTCTCACTCCTGTCCATTAAAGATTCCCTGAGGGGTCCTACATTCTCCTGTCCTACCCCATGGGAGTGTTGGGGGTGGGGGGGTTGGGGTCCTCCCCAGTGATGCCGTCCAGGTGGTCCTCCACTTATTCTGCTTACCCTGAATGATGGTTCATGGAGTCTGGGGGCTGGACAGGATTCCCAAGGCCAAAGACCTACAACCCCACTTGACACAGAAATCTCAGTAGCATCCCCAAGTGCCCAGTCTGCTCCTGCTGAACACCTTCAGGTAAGTGTGTACCACCCCAGGCCTCCCACTCCATCCTCAACCAGCTTTATTCCTTGAAGCGCCTTTGGTGTGAAATAACGCAGCCAGCCTCCTGAAGCTCCGCCTCTTGGTCCTAGTACGGCCACCTGAACCCCAGGGAAAAATCCAGTCTCTTTTCTATAAGCCAGTCACGAGGCTGCCCACCTCCCACCTCTTCTCTGAGCAAAATATCCTCAGTTCCTTCCCAATGCTTCAAAAGCACAGCTTTCTGATCCTTCCCCACTGTCACTGGCAGTGCATTCAGGTTTGTTAACAGCCCCTTTAAAGTGTGGCTCCAAATCCTGCAGCCTACAGGTGCTCTGACCTTGGGGACAAGAGAGTAGGCAGCTCTAATGGGACTAAATACGGTGTCATGTAACAGACCCATTGAACTAAATTCACCACCCAATAGCATTTGAACGTGGGCAAGGCACGGAACTCTCTGTGCCTCAATTTCCCCATCTGCAAAATAGGAATTCAACGGTATTTACATCACAAGGTGGTTGTGAGACAATGCAGTAAAGCACTTTGAACAGTGCCTGACACCCAGCAAGCATTCTGTGAGTGTTAACGTCACAATCCCACCTGCAAGGTTCGGCCGGGGAGCCCCAGCGCCGGCATCCACTAACAGGGAACACGCAGCCACCATAAAGCTCGGCCGCACTCTCACGGAGCAGCGCCCCCTGGCCAGTTCCCGGGTCCGGCTGAGCTGCACGGGCTGTCGGTTGCAGCCCCCGCCCGCAGATGCTCTGGGCTCCTCTCCCAGACCCCAGAGTCGCAAGCGGCCAGGGAGGGTCCGAGAGCCGGGCTCCTGGGGAACAAGGCGCAGGGCACTGAGAAGCAGCCCTGCCACCCTCCTTGGCCCCCTTGCCAGCTGGGTGTCCCTTCTGGGCAGGGTGGGGAGGGTGGGGGCGCTGGCTTTGGTGGCCTGGAGTAGGGTAGCCCCTGCTGAGTCACTGCTGGCTGGGCTGGGCTGGGCATTGAACGCTGCAGCTGCCCCGTTCCTGGTCCTGTGGGCAGGGGCGCGTGGGGGTTCCCAGGGCGGGGCCCCTGCGCGCCATGCAGAGAACAAGGTCCAGGGCAGCCAGCTGGATTCAAGGAAGAAAATCAAAGTATTGGGAATCAGCGGGCTTCTGGGGAGAGCACCCAGAAGGCAATCGGAAGAGGCTTCAGGCAGCATCACTCACAGGAAGTGAGGGGCCTAGAGGGCTTGCACCCCCACAACCCCTAGGTGCACCCACACCCTCACCCTGCTGCATAGACACAGCCACCCTCCCAGATGAGCTCCCCCACAGTAATGCATATCACACCCGCTGTGCACAGTACCCAGCCATTTACCTCTTTACTGACCAGAGGGCAGCCAGGGACAAGGGCCTTCATTTGGCAGAAGAAGGCGCTGGAATTGACAGGGTGGGGCAGAGACATCTGGGAGCCCGCCTGATTCCCAAGGGGATGTCTGTCCCATTACCAGCTCTTAAAATGTAAGTTCCTTGAGGACAAGGACCTTCCTTGTTTTATTTACTGGTTTGCCAATCCCTTAAACAGCCGGAGAACAGAATGGATACTCTCTACATGTTTATTCAACAAACCCCCCCGACACGTGGTAAATAAGGGCGCAACCTGTCTCCCCCAGAACTTGAGCACCAAAAACACCAGGATGTTCACTGCATCCTCCCCAGGGCCTACGGCAGGGCCAGCCTGCGAGTGGACACCGCACATTTTGGGGGTGATTTAATGAACTCTTTTGCTGCCTGACATCCCATATATGTCCCCAAGAGAAGTTTGGGACAGAAGTGGGGTGCTTGGAACTGACCACTTCCTCTGTACCCCAAGGTTACACTTGCCCCTGCAGACATGTCTCTGGCAGGGCAAATATCAAGGGACTTCCTGGAGCAGAAAGATGAGCGGCTCCTGATCTTAGCTCCAAAGTCAGGAGATGTCTGGGAACAGCAGCTTCTAGGGCAAAGCTGGACTACCTAGGCCCTCCCCAGGCTCCCCACACGGAGCCGGGGCCTGAGCCAGGCCCAGCAGCCCTGTTACTGCAGAAAGCCTGAGCCTTCTCCCATGTCCTGGGGCCCCACCACATCCTGCCATCCTTCTTAGCCAAGCCAGCCCACTCCTGTTAGCTCCCGGCTCCTGCTGTGCCTTCACCACCTCCCACAGTGCCCTTCTCTCCACCTGCTTCTCACCAAGCAGTCTGCGTCACACCTTCCTCTGCCCTGGCTCAGATTCGTTCAGCGTTGGCTTTCAGATCCACCTCTGCACTAATTCGCTCATTTAGTATCAAAAAACTATTGGGCTGTGTCACCTTGCGCATGCTACTTAACTTCTCTGATCCTCCCCTTCCTCTTCTGCGACACGGGGACCAATGATTCCGAGGATCAAATAAGATGCTATACATAGAAACACCTCGTGGACATTGAGCACTGCACAAATGACAGCCACTGGTTCCGGCTAGCCAGGCAGTGGACGCCAGGACCTTTGTACACTCCATCCGCATGTCACACCTGACCCACCTGCAATTATTGACCACCAGGGGATCTCAGAATGAGGGAGACACCAAGGCAACAGCCCCCGTCCACACCATGCGTTACATTCTCTCTTCAGAGGGGCAGCTAAGGCGTGGGCGGTAGTCCCAGGCAGATAGAGTTCAGACAGCAGCACCAGCACCTACCAGCTGGAGCCCTGGGTGTATCTGTTCACCTTGCCTCACCCTCCTCACCCGAAACGTGCTCTGGGACCTCCTCACAGATATTTCCCTTGTGACGTAGTTTTGGAAATGCAATCAGCAAATGTGCATAAGGCGCCTCGCCCAGGGTTTGGCATATAGTAGCTATCCCTTCCCTTCTTTCTCGCTCTCTATTCTTCCTTAGGGGCCCACCCTTTACCAGATGGTTCAGCCCCATATTACGGCGCTCACAAATTCTTCCCTCCCTGCTTGCTAGAAACCAACCTGGCTTCGAGTTCTTTAAACAGCACACATCTCCAGCAGCCCAGAGGCCTGGAGAGGTGATGCCCCAGAGTCCTCAGGCTTGGAGAAGGAGAGACTGCCAGCGTATCTGGGACTCGAAGCAAGAAATCACCACATCGGCTTCAATTTCCTCTGGTGCTGACAATTACTAGGAACAGTGCACACATGCCATTTAAGTAGGTATCAAGAGCAAGTGGAAAACCACAAAAGAAAAGAATCCGTCTTCTTTGCTGAGACCCCAGTGTGGGAACTGGGGGAAGCGTTCTGTTGGGGGGAGGGGGCATGAGGAGCCCTGCTTGCTCGCCTTCAGAACTAAGAGACAGCTCCCTCCCACAGGCTTTCTGCCACGTCCTCCGCCCCCTCCCCAGCCCACAGCACCAGCTGCACTGCCTGGGAACCGAGGGAACAAAAGCCCAGCCCAGGGAGTTCCGGAATGGGGGTGGGACAGGGAATGAAGGTGGCAGTGGGGGAAGGTGCAAAGCAGCCCCAGGGAGCCCTGGCCGGAGCCCAGGTCAGACCCCCAGAACTGCGGGGTGAAGGTGCAGGGTGGGGAGGAGTGTCCCAGAAACTTGGACTAGACACACACCTGGAAGACACGATGGGCTCATTCAACTGGTGGAAGCCAGATGACCCTCAAAGTCGGGGACACTTGCTCTTCCCCTTGGATGCCCTCCTCCTAGTGCCAAGTTCCAGAACCATCCTGAAGACTCCAAGAAAGAGAGCCCAGGAGCCCCACCCACTGAATGGATGAAAGGACCGTTTCTCACTGTGCCCTGGAGGCTGTGCTTTGTCCACACACGACAAACTCTACGCTTCCCTCTCCCAGGGCTGGGTGGCCTGCCCACCTGAAGGATCTGACCTCTTTCCTGCAGAGCTAATGGTCCCCCCAGGGCTCAGTGCACCCCTGCCCCTCCCTGTGTTTAGATGGAGCAGGGGCCAGCCAGAGGCTGCACCACAGACTAAAAGTGGAGCTTCACCTGGGGCCACAGCAGGCCGGCACCTCCCATCCTGGGGTTCCAGGGATGAAGACGACCAGAACGATGACAATGATGACTATGATGACAATTGCAACCACGTATTGACTTCTGTGCGTAACATTTCTCTATAGTCCATACATGCATGATTTCGTGGAGTCCTCACAAACGCCCTGCTTATAGACGAGGGTCAATCACCTGCCGAAGGTCCCCCATCTGGTATGCGGTATGAGCCGGTTGTAAACCCAACCACTACACCCAGGCTCCGAGCCACTTCTGACATTCAACTGCCCCCTAGTGAGGCAACGGGAAAGGGGAGAGGGACCACCCTGCCCTTTTGCACCCGAACAGCCCTCTGCCTGGGGTTTTCTCCTTATCAAGGGAAGAGGAGGAGGGAGGGAAGTCCCCAGTTGTGATCACCGGGCTGGGTGGGCTGGTGCAGCTTTCTTGGCAGAATGATGAGTGTCAACCTGCCCTCCGGGTGGGTTTCACCTAACACCCAACTACCCCTTCCCAAGAGAAGAGCCCCATCCCGGCTCTCTCCCAGCGAAGGGCAGAATTCTAGAGGTGGGCCCTTGGCACAGCAGCCACACTGAATGTCCTACCCGAGTGTCTGTAATAAACAAATCAATAATTAAGAGAGGATGCACATTAGCCCTTGAACAGGTTCCAGAGAGAGTTTATTTTTGATCTTACACGAGGTGAACAAGTGTGTGCTCGAAGCCTGGGGGAGGCTGTGGGCAGTGACAGAGAGATGGGACGAGGAAGGTGGGCGGGAGTGGACACCCTGTTGTGGCAGGAACCTCCAGCCCGTGGGGGGATCTGTGGGAGCTGGGCTGCGCAGGTGAGCTTGGGGGAGCCAGGTGGCAGGTGGGCGAGCATTCAGAGTGTGCTAGGCATGCACATATGTATGCAGGCGGGGGAGGAAGATGGGGGCCGAGGGCGTGTGGGTGGTTGTGTGCATGGGGAAGGCATGCTGGGCCAGGGCAAATGAGGCTGCTTAATAAACGGTGTTGGGGCAATCTTCATTCCCTCCTGCCAGATTGGGTTAGAAGCAGTGCTTTTAGTGTATTAGCTCTGTGATACAAAGACTACGAAAGAGACCATTTTAAATATCAGCCCGGCTTCCAGACTCCCACTTTTCTCTCCCTTCCCTGCCTGTAGCCCAGGCAGCCAGGTTACTTTCCCTTCAACTTCCAAGTCTACTGGGAGTTGCCAGTTCTGGGACTTTAGGAAGAAGAAAGAAGATACTAAACTGCCTTTCTATAAGGTCAGTTCATCACGCACCCCACCTCCCCCTACACACATCCCAAAACTAATGACAATAATAATACAGCAGATTTTATAATTATAGAATGCTGACGTTTGAAAGAACCTTAGGGATTAACCAGACCAGTGTTTCTCACATGTCTCCAACTGGACCCTGGAGCACAGAGGAGAGTGGACACCTCCCTACAGGTGGGGGAGAGGGTGGCAGAGGGGGAGGGGGGACGGGTACAGCCAGCATGAAACCTTCTTTGAAGTCCCCCTTATAATTTTGAAACTTATGCGAGTGTGTCATTCTCCTGCATGCGACGTCCACGTATGTTTTGGTATACAGCAATGTTTTAAAATCTCTCCATGGAGTGAAATGGGTGTTCCTGGAGACGCAGGCCAAGTTCGTTATCCCTGTTCCTTCAAAGACCACTTCGTGCAAACTTACCACTTTAAGAGGCACACGTTCAGACCAAACCCTTCCTCCCTATTCCTGCCATTTTATAGGTAGAAAAATTAGGCCCAAGATAAGTAAGTTATGTCCCCAAGGCCACACAGCTAGGTAGGACCAGGGCCAAAGGCTGCTCTTCCAAGGCACCCATTCTGCCAATCAAAAGAACAAACAACAACAACAAAGATTCTGGCTAGAGCTCTCAGAACCTCCTGTCCCAAACACAGCTGGCCCCTCCTGGACCACATCCCTCTCTCCCCAAATAGAAAGCTACCTTTTTAGCACAACAGCATTTTATGACAGATTTTTATGACATCATCTTTCTAAGCATCTTCCTCTAAGGAACACAAAACTCTCCGACACAACCTCACCCAGGCCTGACGACATTCCCCCAGAATTCAGCAGAGTACAGCAGCTTTTGGGGTTTATTTGATTCCTATCTATCCTGCTTCCTTTCTAAAATGGGATTTGCCATGAAATATGATGACCTCGCCATTGTACAGAGGAGAGTGACGTGGGAACGTGACTTTCTCAAGGTCACGCGATAGATTTGGGGCAGTGAGGTGGACGGGATCTCAAGCTTATGTCATGCAGGCTAAAGAGGTCAGGATTTAGCCACCTGGCCTCACTGAATGATTTTATCAGCTTCCGCTCCAAGGCAGCTACTTTCACAAGCCTGAGCTACCATAGTGTGGGGCTGAGCAGGGGCTGGGGTCGAATGGGCAAAGGCTCTGAGCGACTCCTGCTGAGCTCGGGATCACAGGCTTGAAAAGCTTCTAAAAATACCAAGCACATTTCTTGCAGGGGGGCTGATTCAGCTGACCTTTCCTAAGGATGGCCAATTTGCTGACTCCGTGCTGGGGGCCAGTGGGCAGAAAGACCCCCTGTTTCTCTGCAGCTGACTCTTGGGCGGCCGCAGGGCAGGATGGGAATATCCTCCCACTCCCAGCATCCCTCACATCTGAGGGATCCCATGAGAGTGAAAAAGAAGAAACCCTGGACCATCCCAGAGACCACTACTGCTGAGGCCTGGCTCTGGCCTGAACTGATGCCCTCAGACCCAGGGATTGTCCTCCCTGGCTTCAGGGAGCTGGTGCTCTGCAGACAGCCCTGGAGCCTCACTAGGACAGGATGCTGTCCACCCAAGGATGGAAATGAACGCCGACAGCTCCTGATATATGCCCTTGTTATCCTGTAAGGGAGACAGGGAGGCAATTTAAAAGGCCAGCAGCTTCCCAAGAAGCTCAGCAAGGAGCCCCCTCTACCTGGAGCTGCCCACTGGCTCCCTAATCAAAGCAACCTGCCTCTGAAGGGCCAAGAGCCACCCTGAACAGGGAGAGGAAGGAAAGGAGAGCGCTCTGCCAATGCCCATCAGTGCAGGTGCCAGGGGACTCCTACCCACCTGGTGAGGCCTCTCTCATTGTCCAACTTAGCTGCTTAGAGAGGTTAAACCTGAAGGTGGGCAATGAGGAGACCAGGAGCAAACTTGAGTCTGTCTGACCTCAGAGCCCCGCCTCCTAAGCATCTTGGGAGCAGTGGGCTCTAGTGCAGGGAGAGGGGAGGAGTGAGGGGTGCTGCTGTCAGGATAGGGGAAGGTGGAAGTAGGGTGAGGCTAGGTGGAAGAGGGAGGGGAGACAGGCCAGGAGAAGCCTGGAGGAAGAAAGGTGCAGGCAGAGGAGGAGAGAGAGGGTGGCGAGGGGGCCCAGGAGGCCAGTCTGCCCAGGTGGAAGGTGCCAGGTTGAACTTTCTGCTCGTTGGTTCTGGAGAAATGGATTGTCTGGGACAGACATTGCAAGAAGAGACCAGGCCAGCTCCAGCCCCGGCCCCGCCTCATGTTCCGCTGCTCCCAGACAAGCCTGCGTCCTCCAGGCATGGAGGAAAGGACAAGGCTGCTCCCCATGCAGGAGAGGCTGGTCCAGCTCCTCGTTAAAGAATAAAAAGAAAAAGACAGCAAGGGGTGGAAGTCACAGGGTGGCTGACATTTTGTCCAAAGATGCCTGGATTTATGGCTCCCTCTTGCTTTCAAATCATCCATGGATCCCCACTGCCTGCAGGACTCTGTTCCAGGCTCCACCGCCCAGCATCCAGCACTTTCCAGGATCTGGCATCATCCCTTATCAGCCTTGTGGGCCTGCAGACTGCCCTGGTCCCCTGTGCCCGGGCTTCAGCTCACATCGTGCCTCATCTGTCCCCACCGTGACCCATCTCTGCACTTCTGCTCCCCAGATCCCCACAGCCCCTACCTGTCAAAGTCCTGCCTAGCTTTTAAAGCCCTGGACATTCTACCTCCTTGACAAGCCTCTCCCAGTTCTCCTGCTAACCTCTCTGCCCTGTATATTCAGCAGATGCCGGCTCAGCGTCTGTTACAGCATCGATCAGAGCTGTCCTCGGCTCAGAGACAGCCGTGCGTATTCTGCCCCCCTCCCAGAACTCTAGGCTCCTTGAAGCCAGGGTTGTTGTATTTGCACACAGTCCAGTCCCTGTGTCGATCTAAACACATTGAATTAAACCAGAAAATGTTTCCTGTCCTTTCCTCCCCCCACCTTCCGCCCCAGCAAAATCTTTCTTGAGGTCCCAGGGACGAAACTTGCAAAGGGAGCAGTGTGGTCTTGGGACAGAGTTTTACGCTGAAGGCAGGTGGGGCTGAGTCCGCTGTCCAGCTCTGTGTGAAGCTGGAGTTCGTGCTGCCACAGGGAGGGCCACAGTGATGTGGGATCTCAAGGTCACTGGGAAACTGGCCTCATGTTCCCGCAGGGCCTCCAGACAACTTGAAAGGAAGTCAGAATATGTGAGAACTGAACCAGTGACCACAATAATTTCCTTGCTCCAGGGAAAGTCGTGTACTGAGCCCAGTGTCAACTTTGCCCATCCCGGAAGAATGGGGTGTTACAAGAGCAAGATCCAGCACCTAGCGGCCACTTGGCCACCAGTGTTTACAGGGGCTACAGAAAGTGGAGGCCGATGTCCTCCTGCTCCTCCTCCTCCTCTCTCCAGCACTGGACAGCCCAAGGCACCGGTTCCCCATATGGGATGAACAGAGGGGAAAAGCAGGCCCATTTCAAGATTCATTAGACGTTCCGGGGGAAAATGAATGGTTGACCAACAAGAAGCGAGAATGAACCCATATCAAGTGAGATATGTGGCCCCCAGCCCCTGCGCTCTGTGGGGATGACAAACAGGGCTGAAGGCAGGGACGGAGCATCAGTCCTCAACATCTGCCCCACACCATCTTCCAGTGAATCATCGGCTGGGGGCCAACAGCAGGACTGGTCACGTGGCAGGGGAAGAGCAGACGGATGGGGACTGCAGCTAAAGTAACCAACATGTCCCACTTTGTCCAGAACTTTCTAGATTTCAACACTGAAAGTCCTGCATCCCAGGAACCCCTCCATCCAGGGCAAGCCAGGCAGGTCGGTCACCCTAATTCCAGCCAAGCAGATGTTGTTGGACCAGGACCCACAGCCTCTGGCTGTAGGTGCCTCATACCACAGTATGAGACGTGGAGAGTGTGGTTCCTGGGGTGCCCCATGTAAAGGATACCACCACCCAGCAAGCGCCCACGCTGAGGCCCAAAAAGGTCGCCCGACTTGTCCAAGATCACAGAGCTTGGATTTGAACCCTGGCATCTTGCTGGGATGGGGGCAGGAGGGGAGCGGGAGCAGCACAAAGCTTCGGGTCTGAGCTGTCCTGCCTCTGGGACCCATGATCATGAGCTCTGCCACTGGCCCTTGTCCTCACCCAGAGACCCAAGAGAATTCAGCACAATTAGCAGTCCCCGGCTCAGCAAATAGCGGGGCACAATCACAGGGCCAGTGGGAGAGGCAAAGCTGGGAGGCCACTGACCTTTACAGCTGTTTCAGGTTATGGCTAAGTGGCCCCAAGGACGCCCCAGGGTACAAAGGGATGGAGAGGGACTTGCTCTCAGTCTCTGCGACCCAGAAGGAAATGCAGGGGCTTCAACTCAACCCCATCCTGGGCTTTCACCCACCCCTCCTGAGGGGACCCAGGGTACTCACCTCCTCCGGAGGGTGCCCAGGGCACATCTGCTCAATGGGCAATCTCAGCACAAGCAGACTCACTCATCACAGCCTCAGGCTCCCCAGGCCTAGCTCTCTCTGTCACAAAGAGCTTGGGGTCCTTCAGCGGTTTCTCCTGTGAACTGGTTTCCAGCCTCCTTGTCCCACTGTTCCCTCGCTGTCTGTGTCAGCACATTGCGTCTTTTAAAAGACAGCTCTGGGGTCAGCCTGGTGGCGCAGTGGTTAAGTTCACACATTCTGCTTTGGCAACCCAGGGGTTGCTGGTTCGGATCCCGGGTGCGGACATGGCACTGCTTGTCAAGTCACACTGTGGCAGGCGTCCCACATATAAAGTAGAGGAGGATGGGCATAGATGTTAGGTCAGGATCAGTCTTCCTCAGCAAAAAGAGGAGGATTGGCAGCAGATGTTAGCTCAGGGCTAATCTTCCTCAGAAAAAGAATAAATAAAAAGAAAAAAAGACAGCTCTGGCCTTTAGTTGGGAGATGTCAATAAAGACTGGAAAGTGACACAGGAAGAGGGAACAGAGGGAGGGTTTCCAAATGAGCTGGTATTAGATGAATCATGTCTCAAGTTCCCAAGGACTGAACAGAACTCTCCAGAGTGGTTGACAGGAGCTCGGATCTTCACTCTGAACATTCTCCAGCATGAGTTCATTCATACGGCACCCGCACCCCACGGCTGACTCAGTGAGAAGCACTGTATCAATGAGAAGCACTAAAGTCTTCATGTGTTCGACTCTGAGCCCATGCCTCCCGCCAACACGTGGCTTTCTGGGCAGAACTTTGCTTTCATTCCTGTTATACCCTCCTCGTTGATGCATCCTTCCATTGTCGTCTGTCCGGAGCTTCGGAGACCCAGCAAATCACCTACCCTTTCCCCATGTCGTGTCAGCCACAGGTCTGCTTGGGCTACTTTAATAGCCTTCAATAACATGGCACATTCTGCAGAGTTTAGTCTCAGCCAGAGAAGAGTAATTGTGTCTGAGCAGCACATGCCCGCCCCAATCACTCCAATGCTGGTTTACTTCCCTGCCGAGACGACGTCCCCCTTCCCACGTGCACTGACTGCGCAAGCTGAGCCCAGCAGCCCGGGTCCGGTCCAGCAGAGCTCTCAAGGAAGGTCCCCCTTGCTACTTGCTGATTGGTCAGCCCCAGAAGTCCAGCATTTCCCCAGGCTCTGCGCACTGGAGAGCTGAGACCAGAGGCCCAGCACCCCAGGGTCCAGGCTACGTGTCAGTCCTCTCCCTTGTGAATGTGGAGAGGTTTCTCTCCTTCTTAGAGAGACATCCTGGCCCATTTCAGTTATGCAATAAATGCTCATCAAATGAAGCATGTTCAACAGACGTGTGAGAAGTTCTGAGTGAGGCATTGTCTTCCAGAGGGACTTCAAGGCCATCATTCCCATCATTTATTGATTGGGCAATCCCTAAAAACCCTAGGCAGAGGGCCGACCTGTGTTCTTAAAGATCTCTATGGGGGAAAGGCAGCACAGTCTCTGTGCACCACTGCCTCCTCCCCTCAGTCATGTGCTCCCGTAAGGAGCATGGGCTGTGTGCCAGGCCCTAGGCATGCACTGGGGACATGGAGGGGATTAGAAAATGATGGTCTCCTAAGGAAGGGAGCTGAGAAAACAACTCATTCTTGCCGTGTGTGAAGTGCCCCGACCACGTGAAGTAAAGCTTGCTATGAGTGCCCGGAGGAGAGAGAGCCGCCCCCTGCTTGGAGGAGATCTCTGAGCAAAAATGGAGGCAGGATCCTGCATCCCACACAGGTTCTCTTCAAGGCGTTCCCAGTTCCTAGAGGGGAAACCAGCCTGTAAGGCCACAGGGTTTAGTGAAGGGAAATAATCACATTCTCCTAGCCCCGCCCATGTCCCGAATCAGCCCTCAAGTCACAGGGCCTTGCACCCCACCCAAAAGTGCTACTTGGCAGGCAGAGCCCTTTCCTGTAAAGGAGAGCTGCCTGGTGCTCTGTCAAGGCCCCGGCTGGGCCTCGGCTGGGCCTCGGCTGGCATCTAGCACCACCTACTGGCCACAAGGGGAAAAGCAAACGCTGAGCCACTACCTCTCCTTGGAGGGCTCCTGAAGTCACTCCCGGCCTGGCTGTCACACCCCTCACACCCTGATCGTCCCCTCCACCCCATCCTCCACCCAAGGGCAGAAGGCAGCCCTCAAAGGAGACATGGCCACTCTGAAGGAAACAGGAGGCTGCAGAGCCAGCTGGTGCTGTCAGACCCAGGGACAGTCCATACCAGGAGCGTCCAGCAGATGAGACAGGGCAGAGCGGGAGAGGAGCTGGTAAGGGGGGAGAAAAGGGAGAGAGGCAAGTGAGTGAGGGTTCGAACCAGGCAGCGGAGACGTGGAAGGTGCTGGAGGGTTACATGGCATCTCCCTGGAGGAAGAAGATTAAGTTCTGGCGATTCTGAGGTCTCAGGAAGAGGTCACATTCCAGCCACTGCAGGCCAGGTGCCAAAAGGTGCCCTCATGCTCAACAACGTCACTTCTCTTGTACTCAGACGCTCTGGGCAGCTCCTCCCAGCCTCCAGCCTCAGGCGGGCGGCACTTGCCCGTGCTGTTCCTGGGACGGCAGCTGGAGTCGGCGGGCACCCCTCCTGGGGCCCAGCTCTGGCTCTTCTTAGTTGAGAAACAGCAGCGAAGACTGGGAGGAGACAAAGGGAGAAGGAACAGGGGTGAAGGTTTCAACACGATCTGATATTAAGTGAATCACAAAGTTCCCTAGGCAAGATTAAATTGCAATTAAGCATCCTTTGGTTTTGAATCACTGGCTTATGGATTTCCGCTTAGAGGGGAGCTTCCTGGGTACTAGCAGAAGCTGACACCCCTGCTGGTCCACGCACCCCCCTCCTCCTGGGGCTCTGAAGAGGGCCCACACCTGTCCGGCTGCCTGTGGAGGAGCATAGGGGCTGCGGGTAAAAGCTCGGGCTTCGGAGTCAGACAGACTAGCCCTGGACCTTGGGCAAAGTCACTTCACCTCTCTGAGCTTTGGGCTTCTCTAAGAAATAACGATGCCACCTCTGAAGACTATTGGTAAGGCAAGCACTACAAACCACTTGGCACAGTCCCTGGAAGATAAGCTCCATACACATTGGCTAGAAGAAAAGGAAAGAAAGACTTTGGCCACTTTGTCGCTGAGCGCCTTGCAGCCCCCGGCTTGGAGTTCTAGGCATGGCTCGCAGCCTCCCCCAGCCAGCTCACAGCCTCCCGTGAGCGAGGGAGGAGAGGCGGGGGTGAGGCCCGTTCTCACGCAGGCAAGATTGCTCCTGGGGTGGGCGAAGCCTGCACACCTCACCCAGAGGGGAGGGCGCTCAGAGAGGGAGCAGAAAAACCCACAGCCCCTCTGTGCTGCATCCATTATTCAGAACCTCCCACAGCCCGGCGCCGGCTATGGGGGTGTGTGAGAAGCAGCCGCCAGGCCAGTTTTGCCTTCTCTGCCTGAGGCGTGGACAGCAACCCAGTGCAGAGCCCCCAGGGTGGGTCGGAGCCACCTTCCAGAACCCTGGCTCTCCAAAGGCCTGGTAAGGAGGGTGGCAGGCATTCAGAGATGAGCTGGGGCTTCCCAAGGAGCTGGCTCTAGATGGGGGCTTCCCAAACTGCACTGTGCGTAAAACCACCTGGAGGGCTGCTTAAACACAGATTGCCAGGTCCAGTCCCCAGAGATTCTGATCCAGGACGTCTAGGGTGAGGCCCGAGATTCCGCATTACGATAAGTTCCTGCTGCTGCTGATCTCAGGCTAAGTTTAAATTTAAGTCAATTAAAACACAGTTGCTCAGTCCCACTGGTCACATTTCAGGGGCTCAGTAGCCACATGTGGCTGGTGGCAACCCTATTGAACTGCGCAGATATAGAACATTTCCATCAGAGTAGGAGGTGCCATTGAACAGCGCAGCTCTAGAAAGTCTGTCCTGAATGATGGGAACATCAAAGGAGATAAGGACCAGGAGAAAAAGGAGCGTGTGTCTAAAGCCCGGGGAAGTCAAGGTTTTCTGGGAGCTTGAAGAACCCACGGCGGGAAGACAGGCCCCTCAAAGACTCTCCAGAAGGATCAGGGTGTGATTTGGAATGTCAAGTGGTGGCCCCCGCTGCTTGCTGACTGTGATGGAGAAACACGCTGTGCCAGGGGAACACAGCAGAGGCTGGGGGAGTCGATGGAGGCAGGTATCTGCTAAGATCCAAAGGGAGGATGAGCAGGGAACCAGGCCTCTGGTATTTTTTGGCTCAACTATGATCCGCTCGCCCACGGGCCTGTGGGTATCCATGTCACTCGGGATGTGAGCCAGCAGTTGGGTTTTGTTGTGTGGGGCAGGGCGGCCACGGAGGACAGTGTCTGCGCCAGGCAAGGAGGCTGAATAATGTGATGCCTGCTCGAGGAGAAGCATAATCAGAGCTCTGAACAGATGGCCCAGCGAAAGGGGTTAAGTAAAGAGACGGCTGCGAGGAGCCTTGTCACTCGCATTGGAGCGGAGACCCAGGAGGAACAGACTTTCGGTGGGTCCGAAATAGCAAGTGCCAGGGAGGAGCGAAGCCACCTCCCCTGTCCCCCCTCCCCTTGCAGGGCACCCTCCCTCTGCTGGTCTCTCCCAGGGACAGACAGGGGCTTCTGAAAACAGCTCTCCAAGGGAGGGGAGAGGGGCTCCTGTGGGTTCTGCCACGTGTGTCTTTGTCACAGAAAAACGGCACCATCTTTGAACACAGAGGAACTGGCTTGGGGGGTGGGAGGCTCCAGCTCGGATCTCTGACTGCGCCCAGACTTCTAGGGCCTCGGATCTCTCTTCCAAACATTCAGACCCTGACCTTACGGCGGCCCTGCTCTTCCCTCTGCTTCCTTCTGTAGGGGCCCTACCAAGCAGACCACCCCCTGCCAGCAAAGCTGCTTGCCTGGAAGCACGAGACCTGGAACAAAGCGGGGCGCTGGCTGGGTCATTTCGGAGCACACTCAAGTCCCGCTCATCCGTTTTAACCCCTTCATTTCCTCTCCATTTCCAGACTGTGCTCTCTCTACTGTCCGCCTTCTGTCCCTCTTTCTCCTCTCATGTCCTTCCCTCTCCTTCTTCTTTCTTTCTCTGCATCTCAGATCCCTCCCTGGTCCCTAAGGAAGACAAGTCCATTCTCAGGTTCTAGGTCTACTCTGAGCTTCACAAAGCCACCCCACACCCACCTCTCTGCCTCCAGTCCCAGCAGTTCCAGGACCAGTCTCCCCTTTCCGCACGTGGCCCCAGGACAGCCCTGCCTGCCTCTCCCGACAGGCCCTTCTCCCTCCCTGGAGCCTCTGTCACCTACTCCAACTTTCAGCCTCCCTGACCACTTCTCCCTGCCAATCCCTGCAACCAGAGTCAATGACTCACTCCAGGTTTCTCTTTTCAGTTTCTCCAAGCTCTTTATCCCTGACCCCATGCTATGTGCCCTCGGACCTTGCTCCTACCATCATTTGCAAGCAATCATATCTTTCCCATTTCTAAAAGCCACTGTTACATTGGATAACATTTTTGGTCTATAAGGAAGGCAGATTTTATGATGCCTTAAAAATAAAAAATTATATTTAGCGTAAGAAGGATTGCAAAAGGCAAAAAGAAATCACCCACCAACTCAAATCTAGCACTTCCCAAGAACTCTGCCTGGCTGGACATCTTTCTGGAATAAGGTGAAAAAACCATCACTGCCTTGGAGTGCTGAGCAGGGAGGCCATCCTGATAGGGAGAGTAAAACCTGACAAGTGTTTCCAAAGTTTCCTTTGAAGATCTGTTTCTTGGTGCAAACTCTAGACCAGAGTTTCACAACCTCAGCCCTATTGACGTCTGGGGCTGGATCATTCTTTGTTGTGGGGGCTGATTGATCATTGCAGGATCTGCAGCAGCCGTGGGCTCCACCACGAGATACCAGTAGCATCCCTCCCAGTTGTGACAATGGAAAATGTCTCCAGACATTGCCGAGTGTCCCCTGGGGGGCAAAGTCACCCCTTGTTGAGAACCACTGACCTGCCAACAGGCATGTTTTCATGTGACAGAGAAGAGACAAGTGGCTCTGGACAACATTGTGAGGCCCTGGGCAAAGGAATATGACTCTCTCAGACTCAAGTGGGGCCACTTCCCAGCTTGGGACCTAATCCATTGGCCTCTCGGCCGCAAGACCAGTGACGATGGCTCATGTACATTGAGCTTCACCATATTCCGGGTATGTAGCTCGAAGTGCATCCATATGTTATGTATTTTTCACCCATCATGTAATCTCACCACACTGGGGTTGGCCGGTGGGGGGACGGAGACCTGGGGAGGCTGAAAAGTTGATTTAGCCCTTAATCTCACCTCCGTGTTTGGGCATCTGTCCCTCATCCCCTTGGTTGCCTCTTTGTGGAGATGAATGAATGCAGATAAGCGCAAAATTCATGCTACAACTCCAGTGTGTGAGATGTTTGTAAACATTAATTCTAACACTCTACAGGATTTCCAATCTTGAGCCCCCTTCGTCCTGGTTGGCAGAAAGGCAATCGTCATCCTTCTTGAGGCTTTCCTGCCCAACATACTCCCTGGGGTTAGGTCAGAGTTTCTGAGTCTTCAGCTGTGCATAGGCAATGTGAGGGATGCAGTCAGCCAACTGTCCACTCAGATTACCACTGAAACATTCACTGTCACTCTCTGTATGGCCCATTCGGTTCTGAGGGCTCATAATCCTTCTGCACAGTGCTTGAGACAAGGACCCATTTTCAAGGCTGCACATAGTCCCATGTGGCAGGCTATATTTTCCAAAGAAGATCACAACAACATTATCTCCCATCCCACTTGTTCTTTCAATATGACTTTGAAACTCCTCCTACAGAGAGGTGGGGGCCTTGTGGCTAAGGCAGAAGTGACATTATATGACCTTAAAGGAAAGTACAGCTCCACCTGGTTCTCTTGGGATGCCTATTCTTGGAACCTAAGCCACCGAGCTGTGAGGAAGCACAAGCAGCCACATAAAGAAGACACATGTGGGTGTCCCAGCTGACAGTCCCAGCTCAGATCACAGTCAAGAGCTGGGAGTAACCGCTAGACATGTTAGTGAAGGAGCCTTCAGATGGTTCCAGCCCCGGCCGCCATGTCACCCCCAGCCTTGGTCTTCCCAGACATCTTGGAGCAGAGACAAGCCCTCCTGATGGGCTCTTTCTGCCTTCCTGACCCACAAAGTCTGTGAGTATAACCAAATGATTGTTTTACAAAACTTGGAGTGGTTGATTATATATCAGTAGTAGGTGGAACATGCGCCAATTCATCAATATGTAGACACACCTGTCTGGGATCTTGCCCCCTTGCTGGGGGCACTGCCAGGGAACAGGGCATGAGTCCCCACTGATGTAGAACTTGCACATCTCTCCCCCTCTCTCTCCTGCTGGTACCTCTTTCCAGGCTAGGGTGGTGGGTCTAGCCTTCCTTTTTGTTTCTCCAAAACACTTTATACACAAGCATCTCATCCTTCTTCCTTTCATCTCTCCATAACTTCTCTAACTTTGCCTAATGGTTTTGGCTTTTGAAGCCCCAAAACCTATGAGATGCACAGACTTTTCATGTGCCCCACCATCTCTCCTGTAGGAGAAGGAGCACAGAGGCAGGGACCTATTTCAAAGGGAGAAAGGAAAGGGAAAAACACCCCCTGAGAGGGGGAAAAAAGTGCACAGATTATTTTTAACAGCTTTATTGAGATGTAATTCACATAGCCTACAATTCATCTGTTTAAAGTACACAATTCAGTGACTTTTAGTGTAGTTACACAGTTGTGCAATCATCACTACGGTCCATTTTAGAACATTTCATCACTACAAAGAGAAACCCCATCATCCCCCAGACCCCCATGCCTCCCAGTGCCTGGCAACCACTAATCTTCCTGTCTCTATAGATTTGCCTATTCTGGACATTTCATACAAATAGAATCACACAATACGTGGTCCTTTGTGACAGCTCTTTTCACTTAGCATAAGGTTTTCGAGGTTCATCTGTGTTGTAGCAGATGCACAGATTAACATCTCAAGGTGTCGTCAACCAGAGGCATCCTTTCAGCTCCCCTTCCCTCTGCTTCAAATCGTGGGGAATGTGTTTTTTTGTGTGTAAAGAGCAGTTCCTGTCATCACGCACACAGTCATTCCACATACGACTTGTGCGGTGGAATCAGCAACCAAACCCCAAATTTGAGGTCCACACTCCAAAGAGAAATGATAATGGAGCTCCCAACAGCACCTCACTCTGCCCTCTTTCCCCATGTGATTAAGGGCCCCGTGGGAATCTTGAATGAACTACTTACTCTGCTGGACCGTCCACCCATATGGACCTGCCCTGCCCAGCTACCATGAGCTCACACAGAAGGCAAGGAGCTGGGGAGAAAAACGAGCAGGGGCCAGCCTTGCCCAAGGTCTCCAAAACACAGGGCTGGGGGCAAGGGCTCCAGTCATTAGGACTGCTGGCATGGACGGCTGTGAGCAGGCAGGGTTTAGGACCCAGCGCCGAATAAGAGCGGCTGTGGGGGTTGCCAGTGGAGCGCTTGTGGCTCACCTAAGAAAAGGATGAAGAATGGGCTGGAGAGGAGCGTGACCATCAATGAACCACAAACCCTTTTAGCATCCATTTGCGATGGCTGCTGAACAAACAATTGCAAACACACCAGTCACTAACTGGGGCTTGGGTCTCCTGGGGCAGCCTTGAACTCCAGCCTGAAGCCCCATCCCCAAACAAAGGAGAGAGGATGCGCCCTTGGCAACCCCATCTTGGTCTCTGTACATGGGTCCAGCCATGGAGCACTGCAGCCTCCATCTCCTTGCCTCTCTCCATTCGGGTTCTGGTCCTTGGCAAGGAGGAGCCCCCAACACCTTTAGCTCGGTGAGCAATGCTCTGTGATGAATAGAGATGAGTCGCTGGGCTCTGCTGTCCAGTAATAACTGTTTTGATGTCAGCTTTCAGAATCAGATCCTGTTTACCTAATCCATCCGTTGCTTATGATTCCCTTGTTAGAGGAGGGCGCAGATCTTATGTGTTAAGATTACGCAACACGTTCCACTCCCCCGAAACAAAGGACAGGAGGTTTGGAGAGCCCTTGATTTGGATAAGTAGGAGCAGGGCTGCCTCTCCAACATTCCCCTCCATCCTCCATCCATTCTGTGGGGCGCTGGACCCAAAGGTTCGGTCAACTAGGCTTGGTCTGAGGGTCAAGAGTGGCGTTTGCAATAAGCAAAGCTCCAAGGATCTCATACAGGGATATGGATTCCTCAGGAGGAGCAAAGGATTAGGGTCATCCACCCACCCCCCACCACCCAAGGCCCCCTTTGATCCATGGACCAGCCAAATCATTCCAGCACCTTCCAGACACAGGGGCTGGGGGTGGGGTCTCTCCACATTGCGGGTAAATAGGAAGGCTGGAGACCGAGGGTGCTGAGGGATAGGGGCAGCCTTGCAGGTCCGCCAGCTGACTGGTCACCAGTTGGAGGGAGCACGCTGCTTTACTGAAATGGAAAACTCCCAGTTGGAGGCCAGAACAGAGTAGATGTTCAATACGGTCTCATTTAGTCTGAATCTGTCAACTCTCCAGCACTTTAAGACCCATTGGCAAAAGACGGCAAAAAAGGATGACAATGGGAGGTGTGGGGGACTTTGAGAAAGAGCTTGAAATCAACTGAGTCGGGCTGGAGAGCACCCTCTCCCCAGACTTGGGTCCCCAGTATCATCAACTGGGCAGGCAGAACTGCCAACAAGGCTACAGAGCTCTGAGCACACACCCCCCACCGCCCTGCTGTCCTCCCCTGCCCCCCTGGTGACGTCCGCCTGTTTATTTGCTGAGTCCTGGTTTAACAATGCGCTGTTTTTACAAGTTGTGCTGTAGTTCTTGGTAAAGCACTTTAATCCACTTTAATGCCCCCACTCTGCTCCTCCGTGACAGCCTGGCGGTTACGCTAATGCATCCCTCTCACCTCAGGGTTACTAATGAGGTCAGAGGGAACGCAATATCCCAACTGAATAATTCACTAATCAGATGCTACAGACTCCAGTGGTAAAATTTATTTCTGACACCTAAACGGCAAATGGGTTTGTGGACACACTCATTCTCTGTGCTGCAGAGCTATTTCTGCTAAATGGAGGGCTGCTGTGTTTGCTTAACAAAAGGGCTCTGGTCTGGCCACAAACACATCTCATCAACCAGCCTTGCATCTCTGCAGGGGGATGAGTAGGGGGGGTGGGGACCACCGAGGGTGGAGCGCTGTTTAAAGGGAAAGGGGGGCTGACACCAGATGGGTGCGGCCTTGCAGGCCCCTTTCCCTCTCCTTTTCCTGGCTGGCAGCAGGTGCCCTCCCACCCATTCTTTTGCTGGGGAACATGAAACACCCCAGGTGCCTACTCCCTGTTATGTCTGTCCGGCTTTAGAGCGGTCATTCTGATCAGTTCTCCTTGCAGGCATCTTGCAAACGGATAGAAAGCTCCCCAGGAAAGTGCACACATTCATTATAATTCTGTACTCAGTTTTGGGGGGTTCCCAGCTCCTCTAAAGGCCTCGGCCTCAGGGTAAGACCCTTCCTTGCATTAGGCTCTGCTAGATTATCACCAGAGTCTTTTCCACACTAAGGGGCCCGAGGCAGAGGTCTCTAAGCTCCCTCCCAACTCTGGGATGCTCTGCACCTCAGGCAGAGCCCCCGAGGTCCAGTTCTTCACACACCAGCCCCACCTAGAGAGAGGGGACCCTCAGGGGGACCCTGACTGAGGGAGAAGTTCGCCCCTCAGCCTCTCACATCCCTTCCCTCAGGGGCTGGAAGGACACACATTCATCTTCAGATTCCACCCACAGAGAGCGTCCCCCGTCCTCCAGGGATGTGGAGCTGCAGTCTGAACTCCAGCCAGAGTTTCCCCCAGGAACCAGAGCAGCTGCTCTTGTTCTAGAACATTCCAGGCTTCCTTGGATCATACCAGGTTTCTTTTTACCCCTTCAAGTGACCAGTGCCCGGAATATACAAAGTCAACCAGAGTCCCTGTGTTTTGGGTTCAGGGTCTCAGATAAAAAGGAAGATGGGAGCCCTGCCTTCCAGAATCCAGCCTCTCCGATCACCGGCGCAACAACCGAGGGCTCTGTTAATATGCTTTGAACTTCATTGCCAAAAAAAATAATAATATATGCATATGTGTACAAGAGAGATGAACCTGAATATCCCTCAAAAATACAGGCTATAAATCAAAATTATCTTCAATTCTCAAACAGACCCTACAGATCAGACAACCTCTGTCAAGGAATTAAAACCAGAAGCTTTGGGGCTCCCTTTCCTTTCTCAAACCCCTGTACCACTCACCGGGGTCCAGAGCCGCTTTGGGGGCCTCAGGCTCTGACCAGTGGGCTGGGGGAGGGAGCTGACTTGGGCAGGTGCCTGGAGCTCGGCCACAACCTGTCGCCTGCCCTGGGCAGGAATGGAGTGTTCGGGAAGGTCCTGGAGGAGCCTTGGGTGTCAGCAAGAGCTGGAGGATCCGAGAGAGCACAGCCCTCATCTGTGTGTCTTTATTAATCAGCACCCATGCCACCTGAGGCTGGTCATCAGTCCCTACCCCCGAGGCTGCACCAAGGTGCTGGAGAGGGCGACAGCTCGGCAGCTAATGAGGGGCCCTCCCCACAGCAGAGAGGGGAGAGGGAGGGCGTGCATTGCATCCTCAGGGCTGGCAGCTCAGGCGGCCCTAATTGCCTGTCCCCTAGCGCAGCCCCTCCCTGGCTCCTCTCCTTCACCCTGCCCCTCTCTTGCTCTGCAAGAAGCTAAATGGGCCTCTGCTCCGTGCCCCAGGGGCCCAGGAGGGGCATGGTCCCTGGGCTGAGTCCTGTATGCCCCACAGGTCACAGGTCTCCAGTCTGCTTTCTGTAAACAGAGGCAAACGTGGCCGCTCTCCACCAGCCTGTCTGAGCCGCCTCTGGGCTGCAGACTGAAGCAGCTCCCCCGCTTGACCCTTGTTCTGAGGTGTGACCCCAGCTTTGCACTCTGGTTCTAATTTAGGCAGCCTCCTCCTCCCTGGTTCCTGGGAGCCTCGAGCCTGGCACACGATCTGAGTCCTGCATTGCTGATTCAGGCAGATTAACATGCTCGCTCCCGGTTTGGAGCCTGGCTGTGCCGGCAGACTGTGTCACCAGCAGGTCTAGCTGTCGCCAGCAGGTTCCAGCTCTGGCTCCCTGGTGCTGGGCAGAGTACTTTGCCACTGACTTTTCCAGAATCTATCGCTTCACCCCTCCTCCTCTTGGTGCTCAGCCTTGAGCCATGATGCTCTCGTCACCTTCAAATCCAGGAGACTGTGTTGGCCTGACACCCCACGGCTCCCAGTCCCCGGCCTCTTAGAGAAGCAAAGGGAACTGACATTTGCTGAGTCACTTCCACGTGCCAGGCGCTGTGCTAGGGACTTCATCCTTGAGGCAACCCTGGGAAATACTGTCACCATTTTTCCATGACCCCATGCCTCCATGGTAACCCAACAGGAAGGAGGGGAGAACTGTAGTTCAGACCCTCAACTTGGAGGAAGCACTCACCCTAACCGGAAATGGTTACTCTTACCCAGGATGCCACAAGCTTGGGGTCCCAGAGGAGCAGTGTAGGACACTGGAAAGGGAACACACAGGGTCCCAAGCTTCGTGACTCTGTCACTCACTGCTGCACAGACTTGGATGGGTCATTTTACCTTTAAGCCTTGGGGTCTGCCTTATGGGAAAGGCTAGACTAGATGCCCTCCATAGCCCCCTCAAGTTCTATCATTCTATATTGGGACACAGATCCTTTATACAAGGAGGTGATAATGAACATGATCATGACCAAGATGCTAATGATATTAATAATAATAAGTCAAAAAAGTGGCACTAACATTTATTGAGAGCATGTTATATGCCAGGCATTGTGCTGTGTGTTTTACATGCATTATCTTATTTCACCCTCAATCCTATAAGAACCAGCATTGTTCCTATTTTACATATGAGGAATCTGAGGCTCAGAGATGTTCTGGATCTTACCCAGGATCACACAGCTAGATATTGGTGGAGCCAGGAATCACTCCCAGGCAATCTGACTTCAGAAACTGTGCTCTTAGCCACTATTCTAGACCTTTCTCTACTAAGCTGCATAAAAGACTTTGCCAGTCACTGGTCAGGCTGTCTTGAGCCCCAGCGGCAGAGGGCAGGGCATGCTTTTCCAAGGAGTAGTAGATTGAGAGTTCCACACCCAATGGCTTTGACTTGCTCTATGGCTCAATTTCCATCTCTAAAAGGGGACAAAAGAGTCTTTCTTAAAAGAGCCTGTCTTAATCCAAAGTAGGAGGGATTTTAAAGAGAAGAAACTTGAAAGGAGATTCTATATGGAAAGATTGCCTATAAATGTAAGGTTGGAATTTGGGGTTCTCTCACAATTCCAGATCCTTAGGATGCCCTCACTCCCACTGATCTAGTTTCTCCCTCCAGGTTGTCCAAATGAGGAGACAAGTACAGGAGGATGTTCTCTCTTCTTCACATTGACTCATTTATGTATTTTTTCCATTCATCTTCATTCCATCCATTCATCCACCCACTCATAAACTCCTTTTATCTTTTAACCAGGTTAATTTACTCAGACATTCACATATCCACCCATCTTTATATCCATTCCCATCCACCTACCCACCAACTTATTTATCTGTTCATCCATTCACTCATTCATCTATCTATCCTCTCATCCATTCATCAAACCACACGCCTATCCATTCATTGACTTAGCCATAAATTCATCCATCCTTGCATCCATCCACCCTCTTATTTGTTCATTCAACCGCACACCCATCCACCCAACCTCCGCCTGCTCATTCATCCATCCATTCATCTACTTACCCATCCATCTAACTACCCACCCACCTATCTATCCACTCAGTTATCTCTCCATTCACCCACTTATCTATCTATCCTCTCATCCATTCATCAAATTATACACCTATTCATTCATCTATTTATTAATTTATTCATAAATCCCATCCATCCTTCTATCCACCAATTCACCCTCCCATGCAAATACTCCCCCATCCACCTGCCTACAAATTTCTCTATCAACCCACTCATCCACCCATCCATCAGTCCATCTACCCGTTCATCAATTCTTCCATTCATTCACTCAACACGTTTAGACTACCTGCTATATTCCAGACCCTAAGAGAAAATGGTGAATAAACCACTGATTCTGCTTTGGAAAGGTCAAATTACAATGGATAAGACAGTGACACAAAAATAGGCAACTGCAGTAGGGAATGGTGTGGGCTGGCTAGTGGGAGGCATGGAGAGATGCAGAATTTAGAAGAAGGTCCTCTGTGGGGATCAGAGATCTGCTCCCAGGAGTTCATATCTGGCGTGGGTTTCAAGAGGTGATTAGGAGTTTGGTAGGTGAACAAGAGAAGTCCATCTTAGCAGAGGCAACTGCATGTGGAAAGGCATGAAAACATGAGAGAAAACAAAGCTCTAGGGCAGAAATTCTCAACTAGGGGTGACTGTGCCCTTGAGGGGACATCTGGCAATATCTGGAGACATTTTTGATTGTCACAACTTGGAGGCCAAGGATGTTGCTAAACATCTGTCAATGCACAGAACAGCCCCATTCCAAAACAAAGATTTACCCAGCCCCAAATGTCAATAGTGCCAAGGTTGAAAAACGGAGGAATCTGCTCGAGAAGGACAGTAGATAGTTCAGGATGGTTGGTGTAAAGAAAAGAGGAAGCAGTGAGAGGAAACCCCAGAGAGGCAGGCAGGAGCTAGATCGAAGGCTGCGAACCACATTTATTGAACACTTACTGTCTTGTCAGGTCAGGCTGCTATAACAAATAACCGTAGACTGGGCGGCTTAAACAACGAACATTTAGGGGCCAGCCCCGTGGCCAAGTGGTTAAGTACACACGCTCCAATTTGGTGGCCCAGGGTTTCACCAGTTCAGATCCTACATGCGGACATGGCACCGCTGGTCAGGCCATGCTGAGGTGGCGTCCCACATGGCACAACCAGAGGTACTTACAACTAGAATCTACAACTATGTACTGGGGGGCTTTGGGGAGAAGAAAAAGAAAAAAAAACAGTGAACATTTATTTCCCATCATTCTGGAGGCTGGGAAGTCCACAATCCAGTGCTTGGTGAGGACCCACTTCCCAGTTCATAGATGGCATTTCCTCACTGTGTCCTTACATAGGAGAAGAGGCGAGGGAGTTCTCGGGGTCTCTTTTATAAGGGCACTAATCCCATTCATGCGGGCTCCATCCTCATAATCTAATCTCCTCCCCAAGGCCTCACCTCCTAATTCCATCACATTGGATCACATTGGGGACGACGATTTCAACACACGAATTCGAGGAGCTCACAAGCATTCAGTCCGTAGCACTCCCTCTGTAGTAAGTTTCCTGCTAGGCACTGGGAACACCGCGATAAAATTGGATCTGGATGCTGCTCTCCAGAGCTCTACGGTCTCACTGGAGAAATGACACGTACACATGAGGGGACGGGAACCTCTAGTACCTGAGCCACCACAATGTGTCACTCTCCATTCCAGGATCTTCATATATGTTATTTCATGGACTTCTTACAATTCCATGAGGTAGATACTTTTATTTCCATGTTTCAGATGAGAAATCTGAGGCTCTGAGTTTTTTAAAAAAAAAACTAGCTCTACATCACCCAGTGAGTGAGTGGTAATGCACCAAAGTCCGCACTGCCCAGCTCCACAACTCGAGGTGGCAAATTACTAGCAGAGACCTTGATGGGGAGTGTAGTTCCCAGAGACTTCATGGAGAGAGCATAACTTTACCAGCATCTTGAATGAAGAGGGGAATCAGAGATGCAGGAAGGACACAGGAGGCAGGAGGGCGGAGTAAGTAAAGGCACAGGTGAGCAAGAATGTGGCGGGTTCTGGAAACCCCAGGCAGTTGGGGGATTGGAGAATGGAAGAGAGGAGGGGAAGAGTCCTATTGGGTGCCCATTGCAGCAAGCTGCATGGGGCCCTGCAGGTCTAGGGAAGATGCTCATGGCCGTGGGAGCCCAAAGGACACCAATGGCACAGGCATTAGAAATACCCTGTCAACAACCTCCGAGGAGTGAAGAGAGAGAAAAGGAAAGGTTGAGGGGAGTTTTCTGTTTCAAGTCTGAGTTTTGTCTAAAAATCTCTGTTCTTGGTCCTCTGAGTATGGACGCATCCTCTGCCTGCCTCCATCAGTTTCCAGGGGGAAGGGGCAGCCCATGCAGATGACCACAGGAGAGCCTGCTGCTATAGGCGGCCCTGGCCAGTCCTGGAGGGGCAGGACTGCTGTCTTTTGGGGTCTCACATTCACCTCTATTAAGAGAGCTGTGCCCCCTCCTTGAATTCCTTCCCATCCGCCATATACATCCTCACAGACACACACACACATACACACACACACACACACACACGCCAGATCTGAGGGTTTAACGGACACTGCTCATCAGATGAGGGAGACAGTTTGCTGAAGAAAGTCTTCACTGGCCCCACTGTTCGGGGCTGCATCAGGGTGAGAGGCCTAAAGAGAATCAATTTCATCCAAGAAATCCAAAAGGAGACAGAGAAGGGAAGGGGCCGCCTCAGCAGTAGCCAGAGAGACAAGGCCAGGGAGCCATGGCCCAGGCCAGAGAAAATCTTTGCAAATGTTTGCAAAGAATTTCTGACCATGGCAGAGAGACAAGCCAGGGCAGGGAGAGGCCTGGTCTCTGTGGGAGGAGCCCAGTGCTTCAAGGGCAAACAGCCGCCCTTTGCCTCCTAGGGAAACACGTGAAAGAATAGGAAAATCCTGCCCCAGGAGGGTAGTGCCCGCCATGCCAGGCTGCTCCAGGCTCCTCACATCCTCCATTTCTCCTTCCCCTCTTAGCATCTCAGCTCCCCTCCTGGTAGGAAGGGGATGGGAGAAGGTCAGAGACTCTGCCTCTGGAGTGCGACCTCAGGGTTGGGCACCAACCAGGCAAAGAGGAGGTGTGAGGCTGAAACAGGGCATTATCTGCCACCTGTAGAGTCCCCAAGGAGGAAGCAGCTCCCCCAGACCCTGCTACCTTGCTCTAGACTCATAAAGAATCTTCAATCACTAGTCAACTGGGTTCCTTCTCTCTCTGGGTCTGGAGGTCTCTCCCTTCCATCTGCCCCTGCAGAGTACCTGGGCCAGCCATGCTTGGCTGAGCTGTGAGGTCACAGTCAGTGCTACATCCACAGAGGACCATCCTGGGGAATTGTGGGCCAGAGGGCAGGAAACAGGGTGTGTATGTGTGCCCCCAGATTGTCAAGCAGCGGGAGTCAACCCTAGCTGGCTCCTTGGGAGAGAGGAAGGCCCTCCGGCAGTCTTCTCTGGCTCTGGGCAGATGGGTTACACACCAGCGTCTTCATCTGGCTGGGTTTGAATAACAAGAGCCTAAAAGTTTGCAGGAGGAGGCCTGAGGACTTGGGCTCAAGGAGTCCTGGGGAAGCAGCTGTCGCTAGCCAGGGCTGTCTTCTCACTGGGGTGAGGGGCGGAACTGCACACCCTGCCCCACACCTGGAGGCAAGGCCTGTCTAGTCCAGCCTGGGGTGGGCACGCCTCAGGGTCACCTATAGTGTTCACAACAATGGAAACCCTTCCAAAAGCAGTGGCCTGCTCTGGGGTACCACCAAGCTGCCCTTCTTTCTTTCATCAAGGATCTGCCACTCTGCCAAGTACTGTTATGTGCATTACACGCACTGCACCCACTAGAACTGGTTCATTCAAGGCAGCAGTGCCTGACACGTACTCAGCACTCAGTAAATATTTCTTGGGGGAATAAATGTTTGCTTTATTTCATCCTTGCAACAACCCTGAAAGGAAGACAGTTTTGTCACCACAATTTGCCAATAAAGAAGCTAAGGCTTGTAGAAGCTAAGGAACTCACACCAGGCCACTTAACTTGTGAGCAGTGGAGCCAGGACTTGCATCCATATCCGTCTCACTCCAGAACTCTCATTCATCCTCATCCAGACACTATATTATCTTTGCATTATAATCAACGAAGCATCATTTTCATCTTGGGAGTTGTAGCATGTTAAACCAGGTACCGCTCAACTATGAATGGAGTGAATTGTCACGGCAGGAACCAGCCAAAGGAGGGGGCCTTGTGGGGAACTGGAAGAGGGTAGGAAGAATGAGGGGGTGGTCTTCAAGGGCTCAAGGCCTTTTCTGTCCAGGCATGGTAGGCAAATGGTTCCACCATGAGAAAGGCCCTTCACCAGTAGCCACAGAAATGCCTCAGTGAGGACACAAGGACTCGGGACCCCTTAGGGTCAGGAACCTGCTTGCATTGTCCAAGAACTGGATCAGGTAGAGCATATGCCACCAGCGCAGATACAGAGCCACCTTCGAATGATGGAATGATCCCCTGTATCTTGATACTGGCAAGGTGAGGGGCTCACTGATGGGCATTCATGATCTGTGACCCCTGCTCCTCCTCCCCCGGCCCAGACCCTCCATGGAATGGCCACTGCTATCATGGAACACCTGGCGAGTTTAGATGTCATGAGCAGGTTTCCTCAGGGCCTGATGCCCTCGGTGACCTCAAGCTCACCCAAGAGGGGCCTGGTGCTGCCACCACAGACCAGCATCTCTAAGGCCCAGCCACCTAGACCTGTTACATTCTCTTTCCCCCACCCCTCCATCTTCCAGCCCAGGCTCTGTGCACCCCAGGGGACATTTTCTTCTGTCCCAAGGGGCTCATGCCAGCCCCTCCAATATTGTGGCCCAAGTGAAATTCCTGGCCCCTCCCCCAGATCAGAGCTGCTCCAGCCACTGCAGAGTACAGGTCAGGCTCTCTCGACCATGGGGAGATCATTATTTTAGAATGTGCCCGCACCTCTGGGAAGTGTCAGTGCACAGAGCAGAGTGAAAATAACAAACCAACACCACCCAATAACAAACGTGGCACATCACGACAGGGACCTGACAAAGGAAGAAAATAACTTGGAAGGGGGAAAACAAGTTGAAGGCTCTGAGTCTGGGTAGGGCAAGGGAGGTGAGCTTGAAGTCTCCAAAGGGTGAGTTCCCCCAAACTAGGGCACTGTCCCTGCGGCCCTGTGCTCGACTCCCCTCCCGTGTCAGGTGACCTGGGCAAGGGAAAGGTGTGGATGCAGAGGGTGGACACTGGAAGTCCCATCTGGAGGGAAAGTCAGTTACGAGCCACACTAGATTCTCTGAAATGGGGTCACCAACCCCAGGGCAAGACAGAGTAGGGGCCAAGGAGAAAGGCCACAATGGGGCAGAGAGACTAGGGGAGAAACAGTGCAGGAGAAGAGGGTGGACACAAGCTTGGAGAAATGCTCTGCCTGGAGTAGCTTCTCTTGCCCATCTCACACAGGCCGTGAATGGGCTTTGAAAGGTGTGTCTGGTGTTGCCCGACGCATCTCTGCTCCCTGTTCTTATAACAGCACTTACATCCCCTTCGGGGACCAACTCCTCCCTCATGCTCAGCCCACGATTTGGTGGGGGAGGGTGTGCTGACTCCATCCTCCAGCTTCAGAGGTGAGCAAATGGCCCAGGCATGGCCAGGGTATTCCATGCCCCCGGCCACATCAATAGCTCACAGATAGGCTTGAGAGTAAATCCTGTCGAGAAAAAGAAACTTGTAACTGACTGCTAGCCAAAAGCTGGATGTAAGCTTGTTGCTACCAAGGGCCGCCATATGGAGAGAGCCTGCCCGAGAGAGAAGAAGACAAATAGAAAAGAAATGAAAGAGTGAGAGAGAAAGAGAGCTGATGGCATTATTTGAACCTCTGGACCCAGCCGTACCCGACATTTCAGTTATAGAATTTGATGCATCATATTTGGGTTTAAGCCACTGCAGGTTTGGTTTCTGTCACTTGCAACCCAAAAGGTCTTGATTCATCCAGATACTGCAGGTGCGTTAAAGAGGCTCATGCCAACCAGCTTCCTTATTAGGGAAGCAGAGAAGCCACTGGCCAGACAGAAGCTTTCCCAGAGCATTGCTGGGGCTGATTCCACAGGGCATCCAGCAAGAAGCCAAAGGGGCCAGCAGACTAGGCCACAAGGGAGGGTTCCCTGCGTCATGATCTTGGCTGACACACTTGATGGAAGCCCAGGCCACACACGAGGGCCACAGTCATGAAGCTCGTGTGCGTCCCCTTCCAACATGGGACTCTCTGAGTATTCGGGGTCCAGCATCACGTGGTAGCAGTGGCCTCTCCCCTTTGGTCCATGAGCCAGGAGCACTATGTGGTAACACCAAGTGCTGATCCTACCCCACTTTGTGTGACTGTGACTTTTGTGCTTAGCTTGTCACCCCATTAAGTTGTGATCTCTCTGTTGTCTGTTTAATGTAATGGGATTAAGAGAAAGTTTTGTTTTGTTTTTTTTGGAGAAAAGGATTCCCCTACCACTTTTTAAATTTAAGAACCAGTGGCCTAAAAGTCACTTTCTGGCCATGATCAGTCTTGTCTGGGACAGGGGGTTGACCTACGCATCTGTTTACTAACATGTCTTAGGCCTGCAAATTGGGTTTCTTGACCTTATGGCCCCAGTGTAGGCAACACAGGCCTAGTGTAGGCCAATTTTTTTATTGTGCTAAAATATACACAACATAAAAGTTACCATTTTAACCAATTTAAAATGTACAATTGAGTGGCATGAAGTATGTTCACCTTGTTGTGTAACCATCACTACCATCCATCTGTAGAACTTTTTCATCTTCCCAAACTGTAACTACACCCATTAAACACTAACTCCCCTTACCCTTCTCCCTCTAGTCCCTGGCAACCACCATTCTACTTTCTCTCCCTATGAATTGACTATTCTAGATACCTCATATGAGTGGAATCATTCAGCATGTGTTCTTTCGTGACTGGTTTATCTCACCAAGCATGTCCCACGGGTTTATCTATGAAACATAGCTTTTGAGAAATTTTGTGGGCATTCCTACTAACTGTGGTGCTCCAGGTCTTTGCTGCGATGGCCAACTCACCTGATTTCACACCTGAGGAAGATGATGTTCAGAGAAGGGGATCTGTTTCTTTAAGTATAGGCCCAGCATTTGTAATTCCAGCCAACTTGAATTAATACTCCTGGAACTGAGCTGCTGGTTCCTCATACATTTGCTAACCCTCCCTCTTAAAATCCTTTCCCAATGAGCAACAAGGAATCAGATGATGGCTCCACCCAGAAAACCCCCCAAAACAGAGGAAGGTAGTTCCAGGACCCAAAGAGTAACTTGGCAATCTGCTGATTTGCTTCTCTTTCCTCCCATTTCCAAGCAGCCTCATGAGTTTGGAGCCGAGTGATTTTAGTAGAAGGCACTGCCAGGGTAGGTTTGTGATAACATGCCTCAGTCTCAGAAAATAAAGCCTTATCTGAGTGAATTCAAGGGAGCTTAAAAAGAATTGAGGTTTGTTCCTGCAACTCCCACCAAAAGAATGGGAACCAGACGTACTCGTGGATGCACTCACACAGAAATTCCATCAGAGGGCCCTGCGTCGTGCTTCTGAGGCTCTTCCAGGTCAACCATTCTGATGTATTACATTTTGTTCTGGTCATTCCTGGGTTCTACATGACTTATCACTGCAACTGGGTTTCCATCGTGTCTCAAGTCCCCTGCACTCTGTAGGTCCTTCACCAGTCCCAACTTGGCCTCCCCTTGGACAGTTTTCTAAGATTTGCCCTCTGACCCCATGCACTGCCCTCATCCACCTTTGGATTCCAGGTGCTTCCAGTCCCAGTCCTGAGAACAAACAGGCCAGGGGAGGGAGATGGACATTACACCAGAGAGCCATTTCTCCCACCTGCCTGATCCCAGCCCATGGGAGGACAACAGCAAAACCTGGCACATTCTACTGAATATTCTCATTCCTTTCCCCTAAAGTCTCCCCGACCCAACTCCCACACAAGCCCAGGGAATCCCCACACCCTGTCTCTCATCCCTACAGGAATACCCCTGAGCTTGCTAGGAAGTCAAGCCCGAACTGACAGAGTGTGCCTATGTGTGTCTATTAGGAAATAAATGCAATACCTGACATTCCCTTTAACTTAGGTGAAGTCACCTGGGCCTCATCTAAGGGGCTAGGTTTGACATCGCTAGACATTCTGTGAGTCCTTCGACACTCCCCAGATTGAATGGACGGGTGAGTTTTGCCCCATTGATGGGAGAAACAAGAGTCTTGTTGGAAGTGCTTTAAGAACCTTGTCTTTTCATTATCCAACAAACAGACATGTCCCACCTAATGGAACACCTGGAAAATGAGAGGTAGAAAGAGATCTGGAAGGACCGAGGACCAAAGGCTGATCTTTTAGATTCTTTTATCTTCATTCCACTTCCATAAAATGAAAGTAATACATTCTATCCAAAGTGTTGAGGAATTAAGTGAAATAGTGGATGTAAAAGTGTTTGACAAATTGCCTGACGTGTAGTGGATTCCAAATGTCAGTTTTTCTTTCTTTCCTTCCTTTCCTTCCTTCCTTCTTCCCCTTTTCCTCAAATAAGCAATAATTTATTGAAGGACTAGACTCCTTCAGCATTTTCCTTCCCGCTTACCTCACAACCACCCTGGTCCCACCCCAGGAAGAAACATCATCTGATTGGTCCAGGCATAGAGCAGCAACTGGGCCACGAGCACTGGGTCACTGTGCACAGTGACCACATTTGGCTCTCTCTTCCCTGCAGTTAATGCAGAGGACCCTCTAGGGACCTGGCTGGCCCTCTCTTCGGTGCCTTCCTCTGTTGAGCTGGCCACAGGTAGTAAACACCTAAGACCTGCGTTCACACTTTAAGTCATTCTTTATCATAGAGTCCAGCATCCGCCCAGCTATTAACAAAGTGCTTCTTTACTCCCATTTGGTTCTCTACTCCCACTCAGTATCTTGAAACTCTGTAAAAAGAGGATTGTCAGGTCAAGACATGAGCATTCCTGGGTCTCTGGCAGATATACCATCAAACTTTAACCTAATTTGTGCCACCTTTTACCAATGGAACAACTTCTGCCTGGCCTGGCAGTGGTCCTTGGATGCTTGGAAGAATTCCTTCAGCCTAGACCTTTGCTCAAGCCCAAGTAGACCTGTTCACCTGCCCCAAACAACCTCACCCGGCTAGGACACCTCCAAGTTCACCAGGATTACTTCCATTCATCCTCTGCAGTAGGAACTGAGAGCCGTGTGCAAGGGGCTGACACCCACCCACAAGGAGACAGCCAGCTTGCAACACACAATCCACAATTCCTTCACCCAGAATACTCGTTAGGAGGAAAAGGCACTTCACAGGCTGGAAGGTGAAAAAAAAGAAAGACTCTTGCTAGAGAGACAAGGGGCCTCAGCCTCCAGCCCCAGACCTGCAGACCAGTTCTCTCAACATCTCTTTTAGGTAGGTCAGATTTTGTGGCTAAAAAAATTAATGCTGTCCACATAAATATAGTTCATATTGCATTGCACATATTTATAAATATAAGTGCTGTAGCACCACCACATTGCCTGCGAAGAAAGCGAGCAGGTTGTGATTAGAGGTGAGCTGGCTGCTGATTGTAGGTTAATTAGCTGTGCTAATAAACTGCCTGTGGCTTTACTTAAGAAAAATAACATATTTCATCTTAGGTAGAACAATTACGGTGCATGTAAAATAGGTATTTTTGCCTAACGAGTATTTGAAATGCTTGCTTTGCAAAAAAAAACACACATAGACATACACACACCACTCTTTTCTTTAAAACAAAGAAAAAAATCTCCCCCTCACCTTCCCCCTGATTGGATTGTGGCGAGGATGAACTTCAAAGTGATTCCAGCGGTTTTCCAGTCCAAAAGCTGACCTGCAGCTGATGACCACTGGCAACAGAGCAAGTCTTCGTGAAATCAGAGTTGGATCCCAGTGGGATGTGGGATAAAGAGCAATCCAAGTTGCTAAACAATAGGGCTCAGAAGAAAAACCTTAATTAGCAGTGAGAGGGGTACTTGCGATGGGCATCGCTAGGACTTGGTCAAGGTGTCAATGAGGAAAGAGAGCAATGAAAGAGCAAGGACAACTAGTAGACTGCAGGGGCAGAGGTGGTCAAGGCAGCCGGATGGGGCTACGGCTCCAGGTACAATATCAGGGGACATTTGGATCCAGGGTCTGCATGAACATCTGATCAATAGATGTTAGAGACTTGGGACTGGAAGAGACCCTAAACCTCATCTGATGCTGGGATGGCAGCGACCTTACTACCATGTGAGTTCTCTTGCTCTCCTCCAGCACCCCTTTGCAGATGTGGCTAATGAGTCGCAGCATCCTTTCCTACTGGTGGCAGGCAGCCACTCAGAGTTGATTGGAACTGGTCATCCCCGATCTTTGCCATCCCTGATCTAACTGTGCCTCTTTGCTTTAAGGCAAGAAAAATGAGATCCAAGACAAATTCATATTGTGTTCAGTGTTTCAAGTGACCTTCACAAAAGTCGCTAAGTCTTTCCACCATAAACCACTTCCAGGAGACGTCCGGACATCTGTAGTTCTTGGCTTCATGGAAGCTATCCTCAAGTCAGTCACAATAAACCTTTCAGAATCCAGAAAAATCATCTGCGGGCAGAGAGGGCGATGTTTGTGCCAAGCATCACCTTTGAAGGAAGATACAAGGATACAGGTTGAAGGTGGAAAAGGATCAGCAGAGCCATGAGGTGGCATGCCGGGAACCAACTTTCTCACGGGCTCTGAGCCAGGAGAGATGGTGGCGTTGACTAGGAGAAACGCTGCTCCAGTCAGGGTGTCTCAGCCGCCAGGGCTACCATAAGAAAGGGCCACAGACTGGGTGGCTGAAACAACAGAAAGTTATTTCTCACAGTTCTGGAGGCTGGCAGTTCCACACTGAGGAGTCGGCGGGTTTGGCTTCTCCTGAGCCCTCTCTCGTTGGCTTGCAGATGGCTGCCTTCTCGCTGCGTCCTCACATAGTCTTTCCTCAGGCTGTGCACATCCCTGGTGTCTATCTCTCTCTTAGAAGGACACCAGTACTATTGCATTAGGATCCCACCCTTACGACCTCATTTAACCTTCATTACCTCTGTAAAGGCCCTATCTCCAAATACCACTGCATTGGGGTTAGGGTTTCAATGTAGGAATTAGGGGGAGACACAATTCAGTCCATAATACAGAGTCATCAGCTCACAGCCCTTAGAGCTGGAGGCATCTCCGAGGGCACCAGCTCCCAGCCCTGCCCAGCGCAGGACTCCCTCTGCAGGACATGGATGAGCTCTTCCAGCCTCTGCCCCAACAGTGACAGGAACTCGGCAGCCGCATGAACACAGGTGCATGGAGGAGGGGCTAGCAACGCTGCCAAATGGTGGTTATCCATCCACCACTGTGGTAGGCAGAGTCATGGCCCCCCCAAAGATAGCCACATCCCAATCCCCAGAACTGGTGGGTACGTTAAGTCACATGGCAAAGGGGAACTAAAATTGCAGACAGAATTAAGGTTGCTAATCAGCTAACTTAAAATAAGGAGGTAATCCTGGATTATCTGAGTGTGCCCAGTGTAATCACAGGGGTCCTTACATGGGGAAGAGGAGAGTCAGAGGGAGATGTGACTACGGCAGATGCTGGCTTTGAAGATGGAGGCAGGGGCCAAGAGCCAAGGAACAAGGGTGGCCTCTAGAAGCTGGAAAAGGCTCCAGAAAGGAACGCAGCCCTGCTCACACCTTGCTTCCAGCCCAGTGAGACCCGTGTTGGACTTCTGACCTTCAGAACTGTAAGATGCTAAGTTTGCAGTGTTGTTTGAAGCCACCGAGTTTATACTAATTTGTTACAGCAGCCGTAGGAAACGAACACAAGAAGCTGATGAAGTTCTTCCAAATGCTGACAGAGGAGAAGGGACAACAGGACTGGAAAGAAGCTCACAGAAGGATCAGAAAACAGAGACGGCCAGGCCCCTACATCTTGGGACAGTAGGCCCACTGCTCTCCATTGATAGAGCATTTCAGACACATACTCGCTTTGCGGGTGGACCCTAGCTCAGTGCTGGAGAGAGTAAAGACTCAACACCATTCCTCATGGCTTCATGGAACCCCCTACTGACCCCCTGGGGGGCCTCGGGCCTCATGGGACAGGACTGGCTTACACAGATGTCGCCACAATGACACCATCAGCTCCTTGGGCCAGAGCTCTCAGCCTTGTCTGAGGGCTGGCTACAGAATGAATTCTGGAGTCAAACCTGGGTTCTTAGCAGCTATTTGAAAGGCAAGGCAACCCAGAATTCTGTTTGTCCATACAGACGTTAGCGTCTATAAAAGTCCTGCCGTAGAGCGTTTTCTTCCTGATACGCTGCAGTTCTTGGTGGCAGTTTAACCCTTTGAATGGTGGCCCCCCCTGTAATGTCATTCATCTTCTCTCTGAGCTGTTCCCTTCACCCCCTAGGGCTTTGGCAGACAAGTCAATGGGGTGTGGAGATCTAGGCCCTGCTTTGGCAGGAAGCTTCCCCGGGGAGGGGAGACAGCCAAGGAGGGAAGGAGGACGAGGCCCCTCGGAAGCCAGAGTTTCTGCCAAGCCAGGGAGCCAAGCTGAAGGCACACTGTCCAATCCTGGAGAGCTGGCAGATAATAAGTGCGACCAGTTTTCCCTTGTCTCCCGGAGCCCGGAACCCAGGGACATGTGCAAGGCACGTCTGGGCTTCGGTGTAAAAATAAACCCGGGGCTGTCAAGCCCCAGCATATTAATGACAATTAATGATTCGCTTTAATCCTCCCCAACTCTCCGTGGGCATCTGTGACATGCTTTGGGCCGGACACCCCTCCCCACTCCCTCCGCCTCCTGCGGATTCCGTCCATATGCTGAGCTGCTCAGGAATGCAGGTCTGGGAGGCGAACTGAACGGGAAGAGAGGCCCACTACAAAACACCCACCCAAGGGTGGCTGGAGAGGGGCAGCCCATGAGCGATGGGTGGGGGCTCCCTTCTTCCTGCTCTTCCCTGGGACCTGCAGGGCCTGGGCAGCTGGCATCTCCTTACAAGACCCCCTGGGCTGAGAGCGGGGACCAAGAAAACTGAGGCCACCAACATGTGCTCCCGAAGGTGGGATTTTGGTGTTTCAGGTGCTCCTGACCCTCAGCTCAGACCCCACTCACAGAGCAGTGCCATTTCACCCCTGCTGCTCAGGACCCCAGGCCCTGTAGGTGAATGCCAGCTGCCCCCAGCCCCAGAAGGACTCCCTCCTCTTTAACCTCTCTTCCGAGATAGAGTTCCCTTTACACAATCCCACAGCACCCTGCATCCCCCACTGCAGCACTCCCCACAGGAGGCGTCTGGTTACCCTGTGTCCCTGCCTTGACCATAGCATGGGGGCTGGGACAACATCTCCGTGTTCCCCATTCGGTCCCAATTGCTTGGCATAGTGCAGGCGTGTTACAGGTGCAAAATAAACATTGGCTGTCTGCCTGGCCAACTGGCCATGTATGGAAAGTGCTTAGAACCGGACCTCACATGGGCCACGTGCCCTGCGAGTGTCAGCTCTTGTTCTTCACGCCAACGGTTCCATTTCATCCTCCCACCACCCTATGCCTTAGGTGCTATTATTACTCCCATCATTCAGAGGAAGAAAATAAAGTTCCTTACGTTGAAATAACTGATTCCAAGACCCACAGCTCATAGGTGCTAAAGCCAAGAGGCAAACCGGGTTGTGTCTGCCCCATTCCATCAAGGTCACTCCCACAGGGGTGGGGCCCAGTCTCGCCAATCACGGCAGAGCTGGGGTTCAAGTGAAATGTTTGTGGGTGATGATGGTTCACACATTTGACTCATCGATACTTGAGAAACGGGGGCAGAAGGCCTAGCTAGAGGCATGAGGATGTTTGCAACAACTAGCCCTGAGGTCTGGACCCCTCACTGTGGGTTTAGAGGCAGAGAGAGTGTCGCTGAAGCTGAAGTAAAATTATTTGCATTGCTGATCATCTGGCCGGGATTGCTCTGCCAATCTCGGAGTAGGAGCCTGGGTGGCTCCAGCCCAACCCACACGTTTATAACCCACTCACGCCAGAGCAGGAGAGGAAGACTACAGGCTCTGCCAGCTTCTCCCTGGGCTCTAATGAGCGGGAGATAAACTCTGCCTAGATAACACACTGCCTTTCTTGCCAGTTTGGGATTTAAAACCACAAGGAAAAGAAAAGGAAAACTGAATCAAAAAAGCCCCGAAAACCAAGTACCTTGAAGACTTTTCCCCCTTTGAAATCTCGGTAATTGGGCACTTATCTAGGGCGGGAATGTGGGCTTCTCCGAGCCATTACAGAAACACACACAATGAGGAAATTGTTGCCTTTTTAGTCCTGTATGGAACGCCTATTATTCCAACTGAACCCGCACTGGGTTTCCACACGGACAGTCTTTGGTGGCAAAGGAAATCTCTCTCCCCAAGTCCCCAGCCAGCCTTGGTAAAAAGAATCAGGTTGTTGTTATAGACTCAAATTTAACCACCAAATTCTTCCTTTTAAAAGCACAACCTCCCGCACAGGCTGTCCTGTGATGTGATGCAAAACCCCCAATTCGACACTGTTTATGCTTCCATTTCAGGCATCAGCCAGCCAGGAGCATTCAATCCGCTCGCCGCTGTGCTTTCATCTGGCTCAGTGCTGCTGCTGCTGCCGCGTGCTCCACACAGCCTCTCAGCCACCTGTCTTCTCATCTCCTTAGGCCTGGGCGTGGCTCCCCTGGGGACTCAAGCTGAGAAGCACCTTCCACCTTTGCCCTTGCTTGATCCCCCGAGACACAGAATCATGGGACTTCCATCCACGTAGCAACCTCTCTCGCTCTCAGATTGAGGATGCTATTTTAGAAGAAATCAACAGGATCCACCTCTTCCTCTGAGCAAGCAGCACCTTCCTTGAGCTCTTCTTATAGAAAAGGATGGCAGTACATGACAAGCCCCCACTCTCTTGATCCGTCCACAGAACCAAACGGCAGATGTGTCTGAGCAAACACAGACTGGACAGCAAGACGTATTTGTTGAGCTCTTAAACCAAAGCCTGCATTAGGGTCTTTAATGACCAACCCCCCTCCCTACTCCCCCTATGCGCACACATGCGCGCACACACACAAACACACACACACACAGCTCTCTCCATTGTCTATGCCAGCACACTGGTCCAGGCCTTCCCCCAGACTATTGCAATCGCCTCCTGTCACATCTTACACCATCCGTCTCTCGCCACTGATCCAGCCCTGCGCACTTTGCAGAGGCTGGTTTATGCCACTGCCTTGCTCAAAACCCCTCAGGGACCCTCCACTGCCCCCAGAATAAAGGTGATCCCTTTAGCCCAGCATTCAAGACCTTTCCTAACCTGGCCCCAGCAAGTCTTTCCAGCTGTAGCTTTCACGGCACCCACACACAGTCTGACCAACTGGTTTCCTCCCACCCCTTGCGCACACACCCACGCTCCTCCAGCCTGTGAGCTTGCTCATTCTACACCCCCTGCCTAGATCGTCCTCTCCTCCATCTCTACCTGTCAAATCTCACCTCACCTTCAAAGCCCAGCTCAGGTGTCACCTCCTCCACAGAACTGCCCACAGTTAGCATGGTACCTGGCAAAAGCAGGACATTTTCACACGGCCAACTTGACGCAGTCTTTGCAATGCCACTGATTCGGCTCAGCCACGTCCATGTCTAAAATCCCTGAGTCCTAGCTTATCCTAGCTCCATCCCATCCCTGATACTCACCCTGGGAACGAGGGTTGACCAGGGGATGAGGTGTGGGGATGGGATGAAGATGTCCGGTTTAGACATTTCTTAGTTAGAGAATAGTTGGGAGCATAAAGGTTTGGTTTTTCGGTGCATGAAAATCTTTCACTGTTGAGTCAACTGCATCAAATCTCCTGTTCTCTGCCTGCCCCAAGGTAGATCTTCCATATGCTCGTTGAACAAGTGATTGAATAAATGAATGAACGACTCTCCCATAGCTCGTTATAGCTCTTCCCTTCCTTGGTTCACTCTGAGACAACCAGCCTGACTCCCTGCAGCCCCTCCCACCGTGTCTTTCCCCGCTGCTAGAACCCCAGGGATCCTGCTGCCCTCTCGGCCTCTCCGCGCTCAGAGCTGTGGCAAAGGGAAGGGGCCAAAGGCAGCCCTCCTGTTCCCAGTGGCTCCATCAGTGATGAGCCACCCTGTTCCTTGTCTCTGTTCCAGTCGGCTTTTGCCTCAATCCTGAGACCAGGGCCCATCCTTTGTCAAGGTCTCAGACTTAACTCTATTCGCAGTCCTCCACTTCCTCCGTGGTTTGGCTTCTTTCTACCCAGAGGCTAGAATCTCAACACTGAACCTCAGTCACAGGACTAGAAACTCTGCCACCAGAAGTGCAACCTCTCTGATGCCCCTGCCTGGCACTGCCCAATACCCCCAACAGAATGCCTATTACCAGGTACTGTCACTCTCTTCTGCTAGATTACAGTGGCAGAGACTGGATACAAGCTCACCAAACCCATACTCTCTTCCTTCTGGCACACACCTAGACTTCATTCTGGGGAATAGACAGGAGCCAAATGCCTGCCTTCTGACCAGCGGAATGTGGGAGAAAGTGAAGCACTGAGCCTCATCTCCAGATCCAGCCCATAATATTTCTTGTTCAATCTCCCTCTCTCTCTCTCTCTCCCCGTCACTGGATGATTGCACATGAGGATGAGGCTCTAGCGGGCACCATTCAATATAGTAGCCGCTAGCCACATGTGGTTATTTAAATTCAAATTACTTACAATGAAAGAAAATTAAAAATTCAGTTCCTCAGTGGCACTAACCACATTTTAAGTACTGGATCGCCACAGTGCAGAAATTGAACCTGTTCGTCATTGTAGAAAGCTCTAGGACAGCCCTGCTCGACGGGGCCATGTTGAGCCAAGTCGGGCGCTTGAACACAGGCTTGGAACAGAGTTGGCTGCTCTTCCCAACTGACCTTTACAGGAAACCAATGTGAGTGAACAAGAAATGACCTTTGACTGGGGTAAGCTGCTGAGATTTTGAGATTGTTCAGGACAGCAGTCAGTACACACTAACACCAGCCTCAAGTGTGCCAACACTCTGGGCGCTGTGCCCAGCCTCCCTGGGTGTCATCTGTGCCTCCCTCCCTACCCCAGAGGGTGGGAAAAGCCTCTCTTCTTGACCCTTCCTCACTCCTGCATGGGTCTGTGGCTCTTTGCATCCCTCTCCCAACTTCTGCATTTCCCAAACCCTTTTCCCCATTTTGCCAAATCCATGTGCCACCCATGTTATCACTTACTTAATATCTTTCTTTAAATGAGCTCCTTTTTAATTTAAATAAGTATATTGAATAAGGACATTTTATGTAAATTCTTAAATAGAATATTAGTGTTACTCATTGTATTAGTCAGTGTTCTCCAGAGAAACAGAACCAATATGAAATATATACACATGAGATATATAGATATAGATATAGATATAGATATAGATATAGATATAGATATGGAGAGAGGGAGAGAGATGTTATGAGGAATTAGCTCACACAGTTAGGGAGGCTGACGAGTCCCAAGATCTGCAGTTGACAAGCTGGAGAACCAGGAGATCAATGGGATAGTCCCAGGCCAAAAGCCTGTAGGCTCGAGACACTGGAAGAGTTGATGTTTCAGTTCAAATCCAACAGCAGGAAAAAACCCAAATCCCAGCTCAAGGCAGTCAGACAGGAGAAAATTCCCTCTTACTCAAGGGAGGGTCAGCCTTTTTGTTCTCTTCAGGCCTTCAGCTGATTGCATGGGGCACACCCACACCAGGGATGGCCATCTGCCTTAGTCACTGCACTGATTCAAATGTTCATCTCATCCAGAAACATCTTCACAGACACACTCAGAATAATGTTTGATCAAATGTGTGGGCACCCTGTGGCCCAGTCAAGTTGACACATAAAATTAACCATCACACTTGTCGCAAATAGAAAATAAATACAATGAAAACCTGATAATATTACTTAATACTATCCAGCTAGTATCCATAGCTGTCTGAGGCTTGCTATTTTTTCTCTATTTAAAGGGAGATTAGCAAGTCTTGGGGAGGCGTTAAAAGGGAGCTGATACCACACTGAGACTTTCACCTTAAAATAATCCTAAGGATTGTACAAGAGTCCAAAAGGGAACACCTTCCCCACTGAGTGAGTCAGCTCTTCAACGCGCGTTCATATCCCACCTCAGGTTATCCCCAGTGCCGCCAGCAGGATCCACACCCACTTGGGTGCCACTAGCCTAGACTACAGACCTCTGAAGGCCAAGACCACATCCTAATGACAGTCACATCTCCCATGGTGCCTCACGTGTAGGAGCCACTTAATAAACAGTAAGTGAGTGAAGACATGGCAGGGAAAATTCTCTGACCTAGTTGGCAGTTTCTGTCACAAGCAGAACATCATGACAAAAGGAAATGGGACTAGGATGTTAAACCACACTAAAGGTTTCGTCTACCAAACAGCTCCCGTGGCACTTTGGGGCGGGGCTGTGTCTAAAGGAATTAAAACATTCAACAGCCCCGGGGGGAGATCAAGACTCACTCTCTGAGGCTCTAAAGTCTGCCCCACATCATCCAAAACACCAGAGTGTATTTTCACAGAAAGAACATTGAACATTTATATCTAAACACAAATTAAAGCCGCATATATACAAAAACACAGTGTACTAAGAGAGAAGAAAGAGAGCAGGAGAGAGAGAAGGCAAAGAAGAAATAGAAAATGGAGGAAAGAAGAACGCTGAAATCTGCCTGTGGCCCTCCTCAGCGCGAAACTTCCAGTGACTTCCCTCCACAATAGGGACAAGGCCAAGCTCCTTTTTAGATCCACAGAGCTCTGGATCATTTATAGCTAAATTGAGCCCCCTGAGACCACCCAGTGCCTGCAGGTTCCCACAGGAAGAGCTGAGGAAAGCCATTCCCTGGGTTCACTCATGGACCACCCAGGGCCATCTTTAGCTGATGGGACTCCCCGGGCCAGGGGAATTCTTAAGGATGGATTCAGGGAACTGGGAACTATTTTCAAATTTCCAGAAAACCTAATGGGCATCATATATTTTCCTGCAACAAAACTTACTAAATTACCATGGTCCCATAGAGGGGTCCCGCACTCACCTTCAGTGCTACATTTCATTTTCCTGCCTGTCTCCCCAAAGGAGTAGGAGCTCCTTGCAACTGGGAAGCATGTATTTGGCTGTTTTCACTTTCTTAAAAAAGATATCCTCAATGCCTGCCACATAATAATCCTTAAAAGATGTCTGAGAATAAGTCAGTGAATGAATGAATGAGACAAATAAAGATGACACTATACTGTTTTAATTACATACTTTGTTATCTATGTCTTTGAGTAATCAAAATGTGAAGGCAAGTCTATGAGTGGTTAAACATAAATTATTTGGACGGAAAATCACTCAAAACAAGTGAAAAAATAATGAAAGGGGTGCCAGGCAACGAAGAGGTTGGGAGCCTTTGGCAGCACTCATACACACTTGTCCCCACACACAAAGAGTTAAGACTCTCCCCAAGGAAGCAGAGCCGTGGGGACACAGTCACTTCCAAGCCACCAGCTCCTAAGCCAGTATTTCTCAAAGGGAGGTCTAGAGATCCCCAGGATCAGAATCAATGGGAAATGGGTTAAATGCAGATTCCTAGGCCCTGCCCCAGACCCAGAGAGTCTGAATGTCTGAGACTAGGGCCTGGACTCCATATTCTAAGAAGTTCTTTGGGTCATTCTTAAGCACACTCACGTTTGAGAACCATCGCCCCAAGGGCTCCTGGGCAAACCTCATTCTGGCCACCTGCTGCCCAGAGCTGGGGACAGGCTCAGAGCAGCTGTCTCGTCCCCGTGCTCCAGCTGTGAGCGCTCATCCCTCACCTGGGACCCATAAACATTGTCCTGGAGAGAAGATGCAGTGAGAACCCGGCATAAATCATGCTCCTCTGCCCCTCTTCCCACCCCTGCCTTCCCTTAAGAAAGGCTCCGGCCCCGGGGACTGCTCACCGGCTATTTCAATAAACTCCAACTGGCCCTTTATCAGATGGTCCAGTCAATTAGAACTTCATCAGGAATCAATTTGTGAGGCCCAGCTGAGATGTAACTATAGATCAGGGCAATGGCAACTGATTATCCCGCTAATGGAATATTCCATTGATTAATTGAGTATTTAAATCTTCAGAGCGAGGCCATGCTTGCTGCCATTGTCGCTGTATGAAAGGGGTATGGAGAGCAGCTCAGGCAAAAAAGAAAGGAATGGTTCGTTCTTCATTTATCAGCTCTCAGCAAAATAACAGGTCTGTCCTGGGTTCTCGGAGAGCAGGAGCATGATAAGGCCTTCAGCACAATGCAGGAACCTCCCACCAGCTGACTGAGCCAATCAGGGGAAGATGGGTTTAAATTCTCCATTTTCTTGCAAGGCTGAATGGCCAGTGTCTCAAAGAAATATCCCTACCAGTGCTTCTCGCATTTCTGGCCACCTAGAGACCTGTCAAAACACAGATGCCTGGGCCGACCCCTCAGTCTGATTCCACAGATCTGGGGTGGGGCCTGAGAATCTGCATTTCTAGCAGGATTCCCCAGTGAAGCTAGGCCCACACTTTGAGTGGCACTTATCTACAATTTATAAACATACATTTTAATACGCGGGGAGCCCCGGGGAGGGGGAGGCAAACATTATCTAAAAGCTACCTGAGTTACGCTAGAGCCTGAAATTTTAAAATGCACATTATCAATGCCACTGCAGCACTGACAACACTTGTAATGCACGTGCATGCCGCATCGATGAAAAGGTGGACATAGCCCATACATTTTACCGGGATCTTCGATTAAGAGTGAAGGTTTCGTTTGGGGCTTACAACCTAGCTTCTCCAGGCCTGGGTTTCCTTGTGCTGATGCTGCCCATTCTCGCATCATCAACAGGCTCAGGGTAAGAAAGCACATAAAGCATTTAACGCATGCTTGGCACATAGTGAAGACGCAAGAGTCGGAAGCTATTACTATTATTACCCTGACACCCAATACCTAAAAAGGTCTCAGAAGTCGGGCTCCCTTTGGGGAGAAGAGAGATGTGATTGCTGTTCATCGAGAAGCAGATGTGTCTGCCTAAGGGATGGGAAGATGCTCCCCACATCTTCTCCAGTCGCTGCCCTGGGTCTTTACTGCGTGACTGTGAAGTTTATGGCCTGCAGAACTTCCAGGGGGCAGAATCACATTTCCCAGAACAGCAGGCAGATTGTGAGGGAAAAGGAAAGAAGAAAGAAATTGGCATTCACTGAGGCCCTACTATATGCTATGCACTTTTTTCATAAGTGATCTCATTTAATCTTTACAAAATCCTCGAGGGGTTGATGTAATTACCCCCATTTTTCTGATGGAGAAACTGAGACCCAGAGAAGGAAAGAGATTAGCTCCAGACAATCAGCTGGTGAGCTGGAATTGGAGCCCAGGTTTGCTTAACCCTAGGGTTTGCGTACTTTCCTCTACACCACACTGCGTCCCAGGTCTGGGTGTCCGTGCAGGTGTAGGTGCAAGTTTTTGGGTGGTGCTACCCTGTTATAAGACACATGACTGTGTGGCGTGTATATACATGCCACACGGGCAGATGCAGGCCATCCGTATTCAAAGCACACTGCAGTCAGTTATTCTAGTCACTCAGAGTTCAACCTATCCCCCTGAGGACTTCTTAACACCAGGTCCGCTCCTTGCCTGACAAATATGGATTGCTTCCTTGGTCCTTATATTTTCTTTTGAGTGACCTACAAAGCACAAAGAATGACAGCAGTTCTTGAATTATTTCAGTCTATAAAACACTCCAACAGGTGAAAGATCCCATCAGCTCCCTATCGTATGTACAGCTCCTGAAAACGAAAATCATCACCAGAATTCATGGCAAGACTGGCACACCAATGAGTGATGTCTGATTTTCAGAAAATACCAGAGGGCAATTATTCATCCATGCCACAGCAAATTGGAGCCACTGTCATCTTGTAAAACTTAATCCTAAAAGTGAGGCACCCATCAAAACCCGAGGGCCTCTCGTGCGTATGTCTGAGAACCACAAGCTCTGATGCCATCTTTCTCCCAGTGGCTTGAGCTCAAGTCTTAGAAAGTTATAGAGTCTGAGAGGGTAAGACACTTAGACAACTCTGTCTGCCCTCAGCCCCAACTTTCACAACACACTTTCCCATGTCTTTCTTTCAGCTATTTTGGGGCACCCATGACATGGATCTGTGTATTATTTAGTGTCATATAGGATGCTCTAAACTGGGCATCCAGGACACTGACTCAAGGCAGGCTGTTCCACTAACCAGCTGGTAACCTTAGAAAATGGTCTATCCCTATTTGGGCCTCAGCGTTCTCGGTTCTAATATTCTATGATTCCAAAAGATATTCTCCATTTGGCCGATGGGATTTTAAGCCCTTTGTGGTGAGGGCTCCTGCTCTAGACAAGGATGTTTCCTCAAAGGGTAATTTGAGCCTGAGCAGACAAAGTATGACATAGACATCCTTTGCCTAGCCAGCTTGATGGAAGGCAGGGAGAGCATGAAAAATTCAAAAAGCAAAGATCAGAATTCAGCCAATAGTCTCGGACCACACCCCAGTTAAGCCTTTCAGATTTCCACCATGTCCTGTGTGGGTTCCGAACCCTGCCAACTGCAGGCTCATCCTGGCCAGTTCCTCAGCCAAGAAGAGCCAGCCACACAGCTTATTCAGATCTCTGTTCCGCTCACATGAGAAGGACTTTTAGAGGTGGTATAGACTAAGTAGGCATGGGGTCAGAGTAACTCTCTGGACACTTTCAAGGGGGTAATGCTGTACCCTCTCTGCCCAGCACACTGGCAGTGACCTTGTGCCCTGGTGCCTGGTTCGTGACCACTCCAGTTTTCATCAAGACTGGGATCTAGTCTGACCCTCTAAACTATTTCCTACTAATCCCTGAATCACCAAAAGAAGGTGGTAGAAGAGCTGGAACTAATAGCTAGAGTCCTAACCCACCCACTGCTCCTTTCCGCCCACCATGCAGTTCCCCACACTCATGGTGGTAGATGGGAGGGTGAATATGTATCAGTTCCGATGCTTTTGGCTGCATGTAACAGAACACCCAATACAGATTAATCGAGAAGGGCATTTAATTGCCAAACCTAACAAGTTACAGAGCATGAAAGTTCAGAGGTCTATCTAGTGGTTGAACAACGTCATCAAAGAACAAAGCTTTCTTTCCTTCCACTCTTCCATCATTACCAATTTTCTTCAGGCTTGTCTCCTCACGGTCCCAAGATAACTGCTGTGGTTCCAGGCATCATATCCTTACACAACCATATTGCTAGTAAGAAAAAGGCACATTTTATCCTCATGTATCTCTTTTTATCAGGGAGGAAAACATTTCTCAGAAACCTCCCTGCATATTTCCTCTTAGGTCTCATTGGCAAAGACTAGATCTCATTGTCCATACTCTTGATGCAAGGGAGCCTGGGAAAGTGAGTATGTGACATTGGCACTTATAGCAGAAGGCTAGCTCTACCAACAAGGAAAGATTTGAGATGCAGAGAGCTCTGTTAGCTAGGCAACCAGCAGTGTCTGCCCCAATCAGTAAGATGGTCATTTGTCTGGGTAGAGTTGAGCCATAAATGTCTTTTAGACACGTGAAATTACTTCTTGTATGAGTTTGGAGTTCTAGGATGGCATAAATATTAGAAAACAAGTTTTGATATGAGATGTGAAAAACCATTCCAGGCACAAAGCTTAACCATACAGCAGGCAGGAACGGCAGACTCACAAAGTGATGGCTATGGCAGCCAAAGCTTGAGTGGTGGCGAGCGTCAGGGCTGCCGTGCCATACAACTCCAGACGACGTCAATCATGTAGGATGGAATGATGGTACACCGAGTACATACATGTGTTATGAAGAGAATCTAAGAAAAAGAACTTGATCCCCAGAACAATCAGAAGCCTCTGTGGGACCTTCGACACTGCCCCAGGCCTCTGAGCTCTCCCTTCAGATTCTCACCCCTGGAGCGTCTGCTCCCCCATCCTAAGTCTGCCCTCACCCTCACCTCTCTTACCAGGCAGGGGATGAAAATGACCCTGAGTCCAATGGATCAAACCTCATGAATAATCTCTGATGAGCAAGAAGAAACAGTTATTTTTTGCATCCCTTCTCCCTCGCTCCACTCTTCTGCCTTTGGGTCCATTAGGGCATGGGTCACAAATAAGAGAGCCCTAGAGAAGAGCTAAAGACAGATAAATGCAGATCACTGGGATGAAACTGAGGGTGTGGCCTCTCCAGTAAGACCTCTTTTCCATCTCTGAGGCCCAGGTTGGTAAATAACCATCTCTATTCATATCAAGGTCTATAGGAGCCAAAGAAGAAGCTAAGGGCTTGGCCAGGGAAAGCGAATGGGCCTGTTGGAGAGCCTGCTCTGAGCCATGCATTAGGTGGGTGTTATCTTAAGTAGAGTGATATAGCTAGTAACAATGAACAAGCCCCAGTACAGAGTCTAATAGGGACCACCCTCTGCATGGTTTCCCCATGCAATTGATAGAAAGAGTTCCCTTTCCTTCTCCTTTAAGAAGTGAAAGTGGGTTTTGAAAAGCAGTGTGAGGTCCTGAGTGGTGAGATGGGGTTGAGGGCAGATGGTATGATGTGTGTTTGTGTGTGTGTATGTGTGTGTGTGTGTTTTGTGGCTCAACTGAGAACCAAGCACGGACACCTTGGAGCCATACACAGTGGAGTTTCCATTGTTCCAAGTGCTGTCACCAGAATGACATAGCTGCCCAAGGCAGCTGTAGATCTGACTGGGGTCTGAGCTGAGATTGCAGCCCCTCTTATGTGAGCTTGACTTGGTTCTCTCAGGTTGCCAGCCCTTGGCCCAACCATCCACACTTCTATACACTACCCTGGGCGTGAGCCTACATGAGGTTTTCACAGCCATGGGCCCCTACACAAGCCATCAGCTACATTGGCACAGTGTGTCCGTGGTTCCCATGATCCTCTGAACTCCATGCAGTGGGTCTTACTCCCTCTATTCTACAGAAGAGACATGAAGTGACCCGTCCAAGGCCACACAGCTAATAAGTGGCTGAACTTGGATCTGACGTCTGATCTTTGAGACTTAAAAGCCTTTCCATGGGACGAAGGCCCCATTTTCCCTGGGATGGGGATGGAGGATCGCAGGGCGCCTGAGGGTAATAGAAGACAGCTGCTGTGCCCACATGTGTCTGGTACATTTTTGCAGCGTGAGAAACTCTCTTCTCCCATAGCAACCACTTGGGGTTTTCGGCTGCAAACCCGGTCCTCGCGGGCAATAGCTGTCTAGGCTCAGCAGGACCGCCTTCCCACACCCCACTCCAACCTCTTTGTCTTAATAAACCCTGGATCCCACTCCTTTCTTCCCAGCTTCTCATTTATTTTTCCAAAGAGCGCAATAAGCACAATTGATTTAAAAATAAAAACCTCTGGCTTATGCGCAGAGGCATTATTTGGAAAGGTTAAAAACGATGAGGAGGCATTATTTCCATTAACCTTACTTTGTAACCTTGCGATTGAAACACCGCAAGACCAGGGTGGCCTCCCTTGATGGCGTCCTGTGTAGGCGGCTGTTTCAGGTGGGCAATGAGTATGGCAGCGCCTGGGTGTCCTTGGCTCAGGGCGGACACAAACCACAAAGGACAAAGGCTTGTAAGTCAGCAGAGCTGGAAGAGGCCTGCTGAACCATCTGGTTCAACTCCTTCCTTTGCTACCTGGGGAAAGTGAGGGTAATTCCGTCCAGAAAGGAAAGGAAACCTTGAAAATTTGTAAGTCAGTGTGAGCAAAGAGCTACATGAAAGTCTACAGAAAATTCAATCAGAAAAGGGAACTTGGCCTCCCCTTGGGACGAAGCAAATATTTTCTGTACCGAAATGCCCCACTGGGAATGCAGCTTGCGTCTCCCTCTCTTTCTAGAAAATGAGGTAGTGGAAAGGCTTTCTGGGAGGACTTGGCGAGTGAACCCTGGAAGAGTCTCTAAAGCGGGCGTAGACGTCTTAAAGCAGAGAGAAATCAGCCGTGAGAGGGAGGGCAGAGGTGGACTTTTGTGTTTGGAGGGTCTGAAGAGAGTCCACGGGAAGGGAAGGCCATTAGGTCCTAAGTCCCAGAGATGCCACATGTCTGTCTGCCCCAATCCCAGTGCAGCTGGGCAGATGGAAGGACTCGCCCAGAGATGCCATCCCAGGAGACAACTTTCTTGGGCCTGGAATGTGAATGAGGGTGTGTGGAGTCCCAGGAGATGAAATGCGGGGCCGGGGAGGAGGACCCCCGTGTTATGCTGCAGACAGTAATCCTTTCCTCTAGCAGAGACTCTCCCTGCTCTGGGCTCCCATTGCACTGTTAGTCCTTCTGATGGCACATAAGACTGATTTCTTGTATGAGCTCAAGTTGGTTTTGCACTGCCTTGTCCCTCTCCAAGAGGAGCTCCTTGGGGACAGAGTTCATATCGTATCAATTCTCCATGACTTACACACTCAGCCTCCTCCAGGGTCAGCAGGGAGCAACTGCTTGCCCCAGAAATTGGGCAGCACTTCTGCTTGGCCCAGATTGGCGTGGGAGGTGTTAAGAAGTTCTAACAGATCTCTAACAGGGAGGCTGGGACAATGCCAGGAAGGGTTAACTGGAGGCCAATGGTTCTCTCAAGGTAGCTTCTGCACCAGTAAATTTACCAGAATCCAGGACCTGGTCCTCAAACTGAGAGGCTGAGAAACTTGATGCGTCAACACACTAAGAGTTGATCTGCCATTTGGGAACAACTGACATCAACTCAGTTCTTCACATGAATATATAAACTGGAATCTAATTTATTAATTTACATTGAAAAACATGTAAACATAATGTCCACGCAGACTGGAGTGCCTGCATCTATCTGACTAGAGCGAGCTCTCCGGGTTAAGATCCTTCCCATCGGCATTTAAACGTGCTCAAGCCTCTCTCATCTGAAGAAGAACAACAAAAACAATCTCCTCCCGCACCGCCCAGCCTCTCATCTTCCTCCGGTTTCTACCTATCTCCTTCCTCCTTTTCAGAAACAAAGTTCTATAAAGAATTGTTCCTTATTATCTCAGTTTTTTCACTCCCCACTCATTTCTCACTCCATTTCAATATGGCTTCTACCCAGCAATGACATTCAAGATATGCAGTTACCAATATGGCCTGGAAACCAATCAACTAACCACAGGGTTCTGGCAGAGTCCCAGGGACCCCCTGCTGCCTGGGCGGTTGACTTTGTTACTGGACCGTGGGGAGGTCCGAGGATGAGCCAGGGAAAGAGCCAATACGCTGGGGTGGTGGGGCACCATTTAGGGGATGTGGGTGGTAGCTATTCACCAATCAGTACATAAGTATTTTAATATTCTAACAACTGTCATGGCTGTATCACCAGCTACAAGGTAAATACCAGCCTTGCTCCATCACTCCACATAAATAAGGTCATTGATGACTTCCATGTTGCTAAGTCTGGTAAGGATATTCTTCAGTCTTCATCTTACTTAATGTCTCTACCGTGTCTGACAGTCTTGACCATTCTTTTCTTCTTGAAACGCTCCTTTCTCTTGTCTTTCCTGGCCTCACACTTTCCTGGGGTTCTCCTACAGTTTGGACAGCCCTTTTTCAATCTCCTGTTCTAGCTCATCCTATTCCACCTGGCTATTAAGTTCTGTAATTCCTAAAAGTTCAGTCTTATGCCTTCTCCTCTTTCAATGCTATTCTTTCTCCCTCAGCAATTGGACCAGTGCCTGTATCTTCGATCTCAATTCATACACCAATTAAGCCACATTTTATATCACCAGCCTAGGACTTTCCTCTGAGCCTCAGCTCTAACCACTGCCTCAAAAGTACTTCAGGACAAATATTTACAAAGCACAGCTCTGATCAAGGACTTGTGTCCAGAATATACATTTAAAAACTCTCAGAAACTGATAATAAAAAACCACAACTTTTAAATGGGCAAAAGATTTGAACAAACACTGTAACTAAGAAGATATACAGGTGGCAAGTAAGCACGTGAGAAGATGCTCAACATCATTAGTCATCACGGAAATGCAAAATAAAATCCCTCTACACCTACTGAAATGGCTAAAATAAAAAATACGGATGACACTCAGTGCTGGCAAGAACGTGGAGCAGCTGGAACCCTCAGACATCGCTAGTGGGAATGCAAAATGGTACAGCCACTTGGGAAAAGAGTTCGGCAGTTTCTCCTAAAGTTAAACATACACTTACCACTTGACCCAGAAACCCCACCCTATTTATTATCAGTATTTATTCAAGAGATATAAAAACATATGGTTTACACAGAAACCTATATGTGAACGTTTATTGTGGCTTTAATCATAACTGCCAAATATTTGAAACAAATCAAATGTCCTTCCACTGGTGAATGAAGAAACTGTGGTACACCCACATCATAGAATAATACTAAGCAGTGGACAGGAACCAACTACTGACACACGGGACAGCAGAGGTGAGTTTCAGAAGCACTGTGCTAAATGAAGAAGCCAGACTCAAAAGGCTGCATACTGTATGATTCCATTTAAGTGACATCTGGAAAAGGCAAAACGTTTGTTAAACAACATCAGGAAAAAGCAAAATAGAAAACAGATCAGTTGTTGCCAAGGGTGTTGGAAAGGTGCAGGAGGAAACTCTGGAGTGATGGAAAATGGGGTCAGCAACATAGTTTGCAGGGCCCATTGTAAAATGAAAATGCAGGGCCCTTGTTCAAAAACTGTTAAGAATTTCAAGACAGTGACGGGATGGCATTAAACCAAGCACGAGCCCCTTCTAAGCACAGGGCCTTATGCGACTACACAGGTCACGTGCCCATGAAGCCAGCCCTGGATGGAAACGTTCCATTTACTCCTTGTGGCAGTCCTTATACAGCACCATGCATTTTTCAGAACTCACAGAATCATGCACTAAGAAGGATGAAAGTTACTGTATGTAAACTAAACCTCAGTAAACCTGACAAAAAAACTGAGTCCTGTCACAAGACAACCTCACCCAGATGCAGGCTGAGGGTCATCCTGCAGAAGGAAAGGCCTGTACTCTTCAAACTGCACATGAAGGTCAGGCAAGTACTGAGAGAATGTTCCGGACTGGAGGAGATTGAAACGATGTGGCAATCAAATGCAATGGGTGTTCCCAGATGGGACCTTGGGCCAGAAAGGGAAAAGACCCAGTTGGGATGGTTGGTGCAATCTGAACGGGGTTTGTGGTTTCCTTCCTGACCTGGGGGTTTGCATGGCAGGAATGAAGGAGCATATCTTTGTCCAGGGTAGTGGTTCAGGCACACAAAACAAAGGTGATTAAATGCTAACTACTGGGGCATCTGGGAGAAGGGACACAAGAGTTCTTTGTGCTGTTCCTGCAACTCTTCTTTAAGTTTGAAATTATTTCAAAATTATTTTTTAAGTACTTCAGGGTCAACAGGTCCAAAACCAAACTAACAATTTCTCCCAAACCCCCACCCCTGACCTTCGCCCCTTCCAGGGTCCTTGTAACTCAGGGAATGGCCCCACGTGCAACTGGTTAAGCGAGCCAGAATCTAGAAGGGTCCTCTGATGCTCCCTCTTCTCCTGTGACCCTGCTTACCTTCCAGCTTCTTCTCTCCCCCTACTATCTCACCTCTAGCCAGACCAGCCTCTGCCTGCCCCAGGGGCTGCAAACACATTGTCCTGCCACCAAATGCCACTTCCTCCAGAAAGCCCCAGGACACCCAGGCTAGGTCAGGTCCCGTGCTGTGCAGCCTAACAACGCCCTGCACCTTTCCCTCCTCAGGCATCATCATTCTGCATCTATCCACACGACCCTTCCATCAACACCGGCCTCCACCAGGAGGCTGTACGTCCATGTGGGTAGAGACGGGGTCTGGTTCTGCCCACCACTGTCCCGGGCACATGGAGGAGTTCCATAAATATTTGCTGATGAATGGATGGAGGAGTGAATGGGTCCTGGCACGTCTCTTTGGAGGGCCAAATTCTCATCAGAGAATTGCTCTGGGCGGCTTCATGCCAGGGCCAAGGGGAGTGAACTGCTGTGAGACCAGAAGCTCAGGTAGGCTTCTGTTGGTCTGGTTTCCCCACACGGTTTTCCCTCTTTGAGGCAGTCTGACCTCCTTCTGAGGGACTCTCTTTTTGTAAGTGTGTCAATTTACCCAGGCCCCTAATAGTCAAGCTTGACTTGTCCTGTGACCTCTCATTTTGCCTGTCATTCGCATATATAGGTGTCTTTTGTTAGGGCTTAACTCTTACCAGGCAACTAAATTTCCCCTTACTAACAATTCCTGAGGTATCATATGGCAGAGCAAGACTCATTCTCACGCCACAAGGGCCTGTGGAGTCCGAGACCAGCAAAGCCAAGCTCTGTCCACAGTCCCATCATGCACCCCCAGGGCACCCCTTGGGGCAGGGGTAAACATGCCGGTGGTTCCATCCTGGGAAAAGTGGCCCAGGGGCAGAGGCCCTGGGAGTGGACTCAGGGCATCTAGATGGTGAGGTCAAGAAGAGAGTGTGTGTTCCAGTAGGTGTATCCCTCTTGGCCCCGTGGGGAGGGCCTCAGCCAGAGGAAGGCCAGGAGCCTGGGCTGCCAGGTCCAAGGGCAGTAGTGCCATATGACACCCCTGTGCATTACCTAGTGTGGCAGTTTGTGTTGAATGCCAAGGCATTCATGACAGAAGGTGAGTAAGAAGCATAATGCTAGAGCATCCACATCTTACTAATTGATACTGAACATTGAGGCTTGTCTGAATGAGTGATGAGGTCTGAATATGAAGCATTTTTAAAGAAAGACATAAAAGAATTTTAAAATCATAGGGGCTCAGGTCAACATCCTTCTTTTAAAGGAGAGTAAACTGAGCCCCAGAAAAGCTGAGTAACTCCCCAAAATTGAGCATCTAAGTGACAAAGCCATGACTGGAACCCAGGGCCCATAGCATCACTGGCTGGCACCGAAATACTGCTCCTACACGCTTAATACCTTCAAACACTCTCATGCCGGGGGCAGGGTCATGCAGGGGAGAGGCACGAGTTAACCAGCATAAGGGCACCAGTCCAGGAGTCAGGCTGTCCGGACAAACGCTGCCTCCACCTCTTGAGAGATGTAGGAGCTTGGGGCAAATTACCCCATCACTCTAAATTTTATTTTCTCATCTGTAAAATGGGTCTCATAAGAGGCCCAGATTCACCTGGTTCAATTGTTGGAAGGATTAAAATAAAATCCATGCACAGTAGGTAGCATAGTGTCTGGCATAGAGAGAAAAAAAAGCTAGATACATGTGAGTCACTATGTTTTTTATGACATAAAGAGAACGACATTGACAAGATATTTCTGGTATCCTCAGGCTTTTAGGAATGGAGGTTTCAGCACAGAGCAGGGTCGCCATATCCATCATTTGTGCAGGAAGAATGCTGGGGTCTCTTGAATCTCAGTACTGTATTTCTAATTTCCTCCCAAAAATACTGCTGAGGCAATTAATTTATATCATCTCTGTTTTCTCTCTCATTAATATCTTTCCCTCCCCCTAATCAGGCTCTCAAAACTGCTTCATCTATTGTACTAGTCTTTTCAAGGAACACTCTTTCAATTTTATTTATGCTTTCTAATATACTTTAGTTTTAATTTCGTTAATCTTTGCTTTTATCTTTATTAACATTCTTTTCCCATTTTCTTTGGGTTTATTCAGTCGTTCCTTTCCAATTTCTTAAGATGACTACCTAGCATCACTCCTTTTTTGGGGGGAGGGGGTCTTCATTAATAGTGAAGGCTTTTAAGGCTATAAATTTTCCTCTGAAAACAGCTTTCACTGTGTCTGATAGATTTGAGGATTTACACCTTCTCTAAAGAAAGATTTCTGAGCACAAGTAAACTTAAGTTCAGGCCTTTAAAGAAGTGATCTCAAATTCAAAATTAATGAGATGCACAGCTGAGGGGGTAATGTTTAACTGCCTGTCCTTAAAGCTTTTCTTCCTTACCCCCCACCCCCACCCCAGCCCAGCCGCCAGTGTCCAGGCCTGCACCCTCTCTCCTTGAACTTGTACACTAACCTCTAAGGGTCTCCCTGTCTCCAGCTCTTTCTCCACAACGTGGCTCCTGTGATCTTTCTAATTCACAAATGTGGTCTCATCGTTGCTCTGCCTAAAGCCGTTCTGGAGCTTTCTCACTACAGGATAGTTTCAGCATGGTGGACACGACCCTGTGTCTGAACTCCCGCTCATCTCCAGCCTCGACCACCTTCACTGCCCACTCACCCACCCTGGTCCTTCATCCTCCAGCAGAAGGGCACAGCGTGTGCTTCCCTGCACCCCCAGCTTGCTCTAGAACTCCATCCCTTTGTTCTGCAGGCTGCCTTTGTCCGCTGCACTCACCACGTCTCCCCTGCCTACCCCTGCTCTGCAACCCTCTCTTCCGGACTGAAGAGCTGCTGGCTTCAGGAAGCTTCCTTAGCATTCTCCCTGTCCCCTGGCAAAGCATCTTTGGTTCCCCCAGCCACAGGATGTTACTCTTCCCTGTCCCTTACCACGTTGCATTAAAATAATGTTTGTTTATTTATCCATCACTTTACTGTGGGCCAAAGACGACGTTTTCTTTACCCTGGGTCCCAAGCACCCCCCCCCCCCCGCCCCAGCACAGTGTTGAATTTGAACCTGTTTGATCCACATCCCTAAGCCTTTGGGATTTTTCAGCTCGGGCTCTGGAAGGCACACATTCACAGGAGCTGGGAGCAGATGCTGGTCCCCGCCTAACCTCAGCACTGCCTCCACAGCAGTGGAGGATAACAGGTGGTCCCCTCCAGTCTCCACAAACATCTGGCGGTAGAACTCAATGACAGGCAGGCCTGGCGGCCCTTCCACTGGGGCAGATGACGTGGGCTGAGGGGTCTAGTCTTCACTTCCTATTGGGCAAGAACTGGATATGGGGAACCTCACTTAATCCTACAAAGAATTATTCCCATTTGCCATGGCAGGAAATTCAGGCTTGGAGCAGCGGTTCTCAAACTTGAATATGCACACAAACCACCTGGGGACCTCGTTAAAATGCAGACCCTGACTCAGTCAGTCTGGGCTGTGGCCTGAGAGTCCACGTTTCTAACAAGCTTCCAGGGGATGCCGAGGCTGTGGTCCATGGACCTCACTTTGAGTCACTAGGGCTTAAAGAACAGGGTAAGGTGCTTCCCTTCTTGTCATACAACCTCCAGAGCAGGACTGGCAGAACCTTCTGCAGAGATGGAAATGTTTTATAATCTGCACTGTCCAATACAGGGGCCACGTGTAGCTAGTGACTGAGGACCTGAATTTTTTTAATTTTCCTTTTTTCTTGCCAATCTTTTTTTAAATTCTTCTTCTTCCTCCTCCTCCTCCTCCCCCTCCTCCTCCTCTTCTTCTTCTCCCCAAAGCCCCCCAATACATAGTTGTATATTCTAGTTGTGGGTCCTTCTGGTTGTGCTATGTGGGATGCCACCTCAGCATAGCTTGATGAGCAGTGCCATGTCCACGCCCAGGATCCGAACCGGTGAACCCCTGGGCCGCCAAAGTGGAGCCTGAGAACTTAACCACTCAGCCACGAGGTGGCCCTTATTTCATTTTAATTTACTTAAATTTAAATTTAAATAGCTACATGTGTCTAGTGGTGGCTACCATACCAGGTCAGTGCAGCTCTAGACAAAGCTAAGGGGAGAAAGGGGCTCAAGGACTGGCCCTTCCCCGACAGTGGTCCAGGGTGGAAAGGGTAAGAAGCTCAGCCTGGGAAGCTCCAGCTGGCTGGATTTCAGCCCAGGTCTGGGAACCACTCTGGGCTTCCAGCTAGTAGCTAGGACAAGGTAGGTGCTGAAGCCACCCATCGGAGCAGTGGGAAGGGTACCTGAGTGGTCCCTGGATGAAGGGTGAGGAATGCAGTGGAGGTCACTGGCCAGCATAGCAGGCCGAGGCTGGGAGCAAGACTGTCACTAAACACTTCCTCTGTGCCAGGCACTCTTGCAGGCACAGCACATACTGCTCTATTTTAATCTCCTTAGCAACAATTTTTCCTTTGTACAGATAAGGTACAGAGAGGTTAAGAAACTTGCCTGAGGTTACCCAGCTTGTGAGTGGCATTGCTGGGATTCAAAGCATGGAAGTCTGGCTCCAGAGCCTTTGCTATTGACTGTACGCTAAAATTGACAAGGAGGTGGTCTGTCTGGCTTGGAGATGATTGAATTCAGAAATGTCTAGACCTCTGGCATCCCAAGGTGGACCCTTTCTCAGGGGCCCAGGGCTCTTGTGCCATCTGCTCCTGTGGGACGGCAGGTCCTGGTGGAGATCAGTTGCCAGGACTAAGGCTATTATCACCGTCATTGGGGCAGGGAGCCCAAGAGCCAGGGCAAGAGGAGCCTGGGCGAGCCCTCTTCTCCTTGTCCACCACATGGGCCCCAGCCCTTGTTCTGTCAGACATGAGCACACCCCAGCCTCATCGGACTATCTCCAAGTTGCAAAGAGGGTCCCAGAGGAGAAAGGGAGTGGGCCAGCTAAGGTGGTATCCATGGAGTAGAAGATTCCACTTCACGCCAACAAGGCGCACCTCAGGACAAGGGTGAGAGAGTGGCTCCCTTCCTGGCCTGTCTTGGAGCCCACCTCAAGTGTGCTCGGGCAGCTGCCGGCCCTTTAAATGGAGCCAGCTCCCACTGGGCACTCTTAAAGCTCACTTCATTCATGAATTAAGTCCCTGACATCCCATATCTGTATGATCAATATGTTTGTTTATTAGCAGCAGCCGCTGTGTTTTAGCAAAGGCGGTGGGCCCCCGTGAGAGGGCCGCTCGGTAACCACAGAGCAGGACCTGGGACAGGGGGAAGAAAGGCCTCCTGCTGGCCGGTGGGAGCTGGGGCTGGATAGGGTTTCATGGTAATGGTCCTTTAATTGAAATCACCGGTTCAGGAGGACTATGGGGTAGGGAGCTGTGCCGATGGCTCCTGGCTCGGCCCCCCTTCAAGAGGTCCATTAGCCCATGGATGTGCTCCCAGCTGCTTGGCTAGGAGAGCAGCAGCAGTTGGGGGTGAGGCTGTGGTGGGCAGCTCATCAGTGCAGCTGCCATGGACCGTGCTGAGGGGAGCGGGACTTGGGGCTGGGTCCCTCTCAGGATGTGAGACCTGCTGACTTGGCCTCCCTGGCCTCCCTGGCCTGGTCCCAAACCCAAGCTCAGCCCACTTGGCCCCACCCTGGGTTCATTCTGCCTCAGTGACTCAGGAGCCTCATTCCCAGGCTGACTTATGTTTTTCCAGAAGAGGAAAAGACTCGTCATTTTCCAGCTCTGGTATCTGCTCCATGTGGATGATTCAAGATCCCCGCCTCCTGTCTGTGTGTGGTGCTGGAGGTCCAGGGAGCAATCCTGAAATCACTAATTCGTTCGTTCATTCATGCATTTGGAAAACATTTAATGAACAACTTCTATACAGTGAGAACCATGCTAAGTCCTGGGAACACAAGAAAAAAGAGTCTTGTCCTAGAGAGATTTAAGTCTTATGGGGGTAAAAACATGCAAACCTTGACAACACAAGAAATTAGCAGCTCTATTGGGAATATGTGTGACATACAGCAGGATCCTAGGAGATCAAACCTCTACGTCAGGAAGATGGAACCCAGGAAGGTGACATTTGATCTGAGGGATCCTGTCCTAAGTTTTTAAATTAGTAAATTTCCAGGCCCACATGGTCTTCCACTTTTTTCAGATGCTCCCTTCCAGTCTGGACTGGCAGGTCTCCTCTACACCCTATAACAGGGACTGTGTGACATGGCCTGGCCGGCTATGCAGTGGTTCTCAATGGGAGGCGATTTGCCCCCAGGAACATTTGGCAATGTCTTGAGGTATTCATGGTTGTGATAAAGGTGGTAGAGGGGAGTACCACTGGCATCTAGTGGGTAAAGGCCAGGGATGTGGCTAAATATCCTACAATGCACAGGAGAGCCCACCACAACAAAAAAGTATCTAATCCCTTCTTGTCATACAACTAAGCTACATACATCTAATCCCTTCATGTCATACAACATGTCAATAACACCAAGGTTAGAAAACCCTGGGCTATGATGATGTGTTCATATTTTATTCCGAGTGAGATGCAGATACAAGCACCTTCACCATCTCTGCCTTACTTCAGAACTGCCCTCCTTAATCCATCCATCATACCTAATTCCAACACGCAACCAACCCTTCCAATGGTTAGTCTTGTTGCATATTCTACCATTTACATTGTCACCTTGATCTTTGGGATTTGACATTGAGTACCATTTTCTATGACAAGATTCTGCCTATTTCCACGTCAACCCCCAAATCCTCTAACCTTGGGCGTTCCCTCCTGAAAGGTACTCCCCCTGGGCTCACCCACTTCCCCAAACATGCACTCACTACTACCTCCACTCCCAACCTCGCTTTCCTGCCTCCACCCCATATCCAGCTTGAAGTGTGGACACATGGCTAAGACCACTATTCCCCAACTCTCTCCCTAGAATCCCATCCTCCCAAAGGTCTCACTTCAGCCCTACGACTCACTTAGGCTTGAACACAGGTGGTCCTAGAACACAGAAAAGCTCAAGTGAACAAGTATAACTGACCTATAACCCTACATTTGCCAGCACGTGGCTTAGGCTGTTGAGCCAAAGATATGCGTGGACCCAAAAGTTCTGAGTCACTTTCAGTATGTAGCTCGTTAAGATGTCATGATGTCAAAGATTCTGAGAGATTCCACCCTCCTGATTCTTTCTGTGCAGGATGCTCAATAGAGAATCTCAAGTTATCAACCTACTGTCCATTGGCCAACTTCTAGGAGGTTATAGAAAAGGTCAGTTGTTGCCCTTGAACTTTCTAAAGCAAAGATGACAAATAGCCGTCTCCAATAAATCGATAGTAGCTGCCTGGAGCAATGGGTTGGGAAGGATTCTGGGGCTGTGGGGCTGTGGGAACCAAGGAGAGTCCTTGGGGAGAGAGCATCTGGGGTTCTCAACATTTCCTCCTCCATTCTTTAAGATAATTCAGCTTCAATCCCACATCCTCACCCCTGTTCCAATTAGGCAGCTGGCGCTAAGTCATTCCTATTACAAAAATTCTAGAACCTTAACTATTTGAAGCCAAAGTTCAGGAAGAAAGAGAGTCAAGATCAAATTAGCAATGTTTTCAAATACAAAGAAGTGAGGGGAATGGAGGCCATGTACCAGATGCTTGCCATTCTTGCATCTAAATGGAAAATGAATTCTCACACATTCCTCATGTAGTATTACCATTAGGACAGTGACTACAGTTTACGGTCAATGTGTGGGTCTTCATGGGAGATGCAAACAAGTACTGAGATGGATTACATTCTAAATGAAGTTGACAACACATTCTTGTTGGTTTTCACCCATGGACACGTGCACAAAATCTGTTTGGTGATATAATTAGAAGACAAAACCGTCTTCAATCTGCAAATATCAATGAGCCACTCATTGGAGAGGTACCAAATGTGTGACTTTGTTTCCCTGAATGTCACTATGCATAGACCTTACAATATCCCAATAAGCAGGGATTTTGAAAGTCCCCAAGAATTGAATCAACCACTTACCCAATGTTTGAATACACTCTCCAACGTTTCTGCCAAGTTGCCCTAGCTTTTGTCTGAACAAATCCATGGATGAGGACTCACAGCCTTCTGGCCAGTGCAGTCCATTTGGAGTGGGCTCAGCCAGAAGCTCTGGCTGGTTAAACATCTTCCTTAATGGGAACAAAATCTATAGACCTATACTTTCCATCCTTCAGCCTCGCATCTCCCCCTTGAGGACTCTCAGAACAGTCCAGTCCTCTCTCAGACATTCCTTCAGCCATCTCATGATAGGATCCTATAGCCCTGGGATTGGCCATCTACAGCTCTGGGGCCAAATCTGGCCTTCCACCTGTTTCTGTAAATAAAGTTTTATTGAAACACAGCCACACCCATTCATTTACATATTGTCTCTGATGCTTTCACACTTCAGCAGCAGAGCTGAGTAGTTGTGACAGAGACCAAATGACCTGGAAAACCTAAAATATTTACTCTCTGGCCCTTCACAGAAAAAATCTGCCAATTGCTGCTATAAGACCACAACTTTTTTAGCGCTGTGCTGACAAGCCACCTCTTGCTGGTACTCATCATGGGGCATGGTTTTGAATCTTTTCACCCTGATCACTCTCCTGTTAACAGCTCCCATTAATTTATGTTCATTTTTTTAAAGATCAACCCCAGAACTGTGCACCTGCAGGAGCTGGATAAGACTCGTCTCCTTGCTTTTTCTTAATAGTGAGCCTGTCCTTCTGGAAGATTGCATTTGCCTCCTCATGGTCAACAGTCACTGCTGACATCTGAGGTCTTCCCTGTTGACAACAAAATCGCACCACCATTACTAACATTTACTGAGCTCTTGCTATAAACCAGGCCAGTGGTAAGTATTCATTTTATATCATTGCTTTGATTGTTTCCATCCAACTAGCTACAAGGGAGATCCAACCATTATCCCCATTTTACAAATGAGGAAATTGAGGGCTCACAACAGTTAAGTAAATACCCAAGGTCACACATTCTCAAGTGACACGGCTAGATTTCAAACTCAGGTTCTGCTCACTCCCTAATTCCTTTTATAACAGCTTTCTCCTTCCCAGGTGCTAGGGCTTCATTGGGTTATATTTGGTTATGGTTTCCAGAAAAGTAAAACTTGACTTTAATTTGACAATTTGGCTCACTTGCGTTTATTCATTCAACCATTTATTTATTCAACTAATAGTCGATCGAGCAACCACATGTGCCAGGCCTTGTTGTAGGTGCTTAGATAATGGCAGTGAACAAAGTGGAAAAAAGTCACTGCCTTCATGGAGCTCACCTTCCAGCGGGGTGAGGGAGAGGGGAAGAGGCATAAATAAATAAGGAAAAGATGTATCAGAAAGTAGTAAGTGCTATAAAGAAAAAATAATAAAGCAAGGAAGGAATAGCTTGCTGGAGTGGGCAGGGTTACAATTTTAAGTAGGTAGTCAGAATAGCCTTGCTGGCAAGGGAACCTGTAGGAGGTGGAGGACTGAGCCACATGGGCACCTGGAGGAAGAGCCTTCCAAGCCGAGAAAGAGCAGGTGCAAAGACCCTAGGGCAGGAGTGTAGCTAGCACGGTCAAGAAGTAGCAGAGAGACCAGTGATGGAGCAGAAGGACCAAGGTGATAGTAGTAGGAGGTGAAGTCAGTGCCATAGATTGAATGTTCGTGCCCCCCCCAAAATTCATAGCTACATCCCAATGCCCAGTGTGATGGTATTTGGGGGTGGGGCCTCTGGGAGGTGATTGGGTCATGAGGGGAAATGCTCATGAATGGGATAGTGCACTTATAAAACAGATGAAGGATGTGGCACATGAGAGAAAGAGTAGAGTCCAGGACGCCACCAAGATCTCTGGCCTGGGCAACTGGAAGGATGGAGTTGCCCTTAACTGCGATGGGAGAAGACTGCGAGGGACAGGTCTGGAGGGGACGATCGTGAGTTAAGTTTGGACACATTAAGTCTGAGATGCCAATGAAACACCCAAGTAGAGGCGCTGAGTAGCCAGTTGGCTATGAGAAGGAGGTTCAAGGAGGATCTCTTTGTTCATTCAGCCCTTCATTTATTCACAGCTGTCTACTGAGTGCCTGTTTCAGGTCAGCAAGTTGTAAAGCCATCAAAATGTTTCTGGACAAAAAAATAAACCTGTATTTCGATCAATACCAAATGGCACGGCCTACTATCTTAGACTATTAACAGCCATCGTTCCTGCATCAGCAGCACCAGCACGCCCTCTACACAGACACACAGACACACAGGCGCGCAAACTACAGAAGGCTGGAGCCTCCGCAGAGGAAATCTGGGGGGAAGAGAAAGGGAAAAGATAAGGCAGATGCACCCTGGATGGAGGCAGAGCTCAGCGCCTCTCCCCTCCTGTGCCTGACACTTTGCTCCTGCATCTCCCAAAACTCCCCAGCCACCCCCACATCCCCTCGCTCATCTGGCCTGGCCACCTCCTCCAAGAGCGATGACCCCGCAGGCACCACGGGCCAAGGAAGGTGTATGGTCTCCTTCTAGAACTGCAGCGAGGGAAGATCCCTCTGATCTTAGATGACATCCTTTTTTTTTTTTCTTTTCCAGCTTAATTATGGCTTCTAGCAGAAAGGGAAGAGCTGGTGCAGAAATCTACACGCTGAACTCACTGGCACAAAGGTTCCAGAAAGACAGACCTAGGGAGCCTTTGCTCTTGGACTTCGGCTGGGAGATGGAGACTTTTAATTAGAACTCGTTATTAATGGGAAATGCTGCAAATTAAAACGAGGCCTCCTCCCCCTCCCTCCCTCCTCCCCACTATATTTATCTCTGATCTCAATTAGAAAGTTCAGGGACTCGCTGCTGAATAGAATTTGTGGAGATGAAAGCTACTGGAGACACCAGGAGGAGGGTGAAGACGTGGGAGTGGAGGGTGGGGGTGGAAACTGGAGAGGGAAGGCAGGAGGCTGAGCCAGGGCCGAGTTGGGGGGGGCTCCCAGGACCACAGTCAGGCCCCGAGCTCCAAAACAGGTCCTGGAACTGCCCCCAGAAAGTCCTCCTCAGCTTTTCCTGCCTCTTACACTGGTGACAAATGCCTCCTCTCCTCCGAGAGGGAATAACTAGCCACCGACACACAGATGAGACATCAGAGGTGGCCACGCTCTGAAAGGGACCATGTGCAGCAAGAGCCGGGCCAGCTTCAGTTTTGATCGGTTTATACATTTTCAAAAAATTTTTGGATGGAAAATGATTTTCCCAGTTGCTAAGATAACGCATGCTGGTGATTTTATAAGTTCACATATTAAAGATAAGGTTAAAGTAGAAAAGAATAAAGTAAAAATCATTCGAAATCTCACCGCCTAAACAGATCTGCCCTGTTGGTAGTTTTGGTGAGCATCCTGCGTCCTTGCCATCTCTGTCTCTCTTTCACGGTTTTATTTCTTGGGGATAATGCTATATATATCAAATGTCCCGAGGCACACTTCTCCCTCAACAAAATATATTTCGAGACATCTTTCTATATCAATCAACATAAATCTATGTCATAATTTGTAATGGTTATGTGGCATTCCATTATGTGGCTGTACCATAATTGATGGAACCAGGCCCACCTTAGTGGTCATTTAGGTTGTTTCCAGCCCATTCTTATAAACACCACTGTGCCTTCCCCTTTTTTTTTTTTACTATATTCATAAACATATTTTTTATTAGGGAATAATTGACATATTGGTTTCAGGTATACTATATAATGATTCGATATTTGTATATACTGCAAAATAATCCCCACAAGTCTAGTTACCATCAGTCACCATACAATCTTACAAATTTTTCTTCTCGTGATGAGAACTTTTAAGATTTACTCTCTTGGCAACTTTCAAATACACACTACAGTATTATTGACTCTAGTATACATGCCATACATTACAGCCCCATGACTTGATATCTTGCTACTTGTGACAACGTGGATGGACCTCAAGGGTATGATGCTAAGGGAAATAACTCAGACAGAGAAAGACAAACGCTCTATGATTCATTTATATGTGGCATCTAAGGAACGAAACAAACAAAACAAAACTCAAAGATGCAGAGAACAGAATGATGGTTATCAGAGCGGAGGGAGGTTGAGGGGGTGGGCAAACTGGGTGAAGGGGTCAGGAGGTACAAACGGCCAGTTATGAAATAAAGAAGGCTTCCGTTTTGTAGAGCTGAGCTGGGACTGGCCCACGTTGCTCCCTCCATCCGTCCACCACACGGGTCTTCCCAGGGTCCAACAGCTCCACCTACGGGCTGGAAGACCCCAGAGCAATAGCATCTTCTCACGGCCTCTGCTCAGAGTTGGAGCTGTCAAGTGTAGCCTCCAGCCCTAACACTCTGCCTAGTGGCCTAGAACCGTGGACAGTCACATTCCCGGAGGATTTATAACAAGCAAACCTCATGTTATGGGTTAAACCCTTAGGAGGACCTTCAGAAGGACAGGAGCCCAGGCTCTGCACACTCGCTACGGTTCCCTGATTATTCTATCCAACTGTGAGATGACATTTGGAAGTATGAGCACGACAATCCAATTTCACCCAAAGAGAGGGAGAGACGGAGACAGAGAGCTCGTGTCGGCCAGCCCAGGAGCGAATCCTGATGCCTCCCACCCTGGTTGTAGGACAGAGGCCAACTGACTTGGCCTCTCTGAGCCTCACTTCCTTCATTCCAATATGGTAGGAATGATCCCACCCTTGTAGGTTTGTTGGAGAATTAGAAATAATACATTGAGATGCTCACACACGGTCAGCAGTGGTAGCTATAATTATCATTATTGTGAGTATTGTTTACAATAGCAAAATAACACAGTATTAGTAACAAATTTCACTCCATCCTGCCTTCTGCTGGTCTGACCGGGAGTATGTACAAGACACGGGCTCAGGCACAAATCTATCTGTAGGCAACTCTCCCCGGAAGCAGGTCTTTAGAGAGGCACGCAGTGGCCGTGGAGAGTGAAAGAAGTCTTCCTGGAGGAGGCGGCACAGGGGAAAGAATGAAAGGACCATGCAGCACAGTGAGGGGAATTTCGGAACCGGGTGGGAAGGGACCTAAAGGTCATGAGGTCCAGCCCCTGCTTCCATCCTTAAGTGGAAACCCCCTCCTCACATGTCTGCTTGCCCAGCTCCAGGGACCAGCCCCGCCACACCTGTAAGGCCACGCTTTGCCTCCACCAACAGCTCAGAGCTGGAAAACGCCCCTGCTCAAAGCTGAGGAGGCTCTAGCACAGGCTCTCTGGACCATCCAGACGACGAGACGCAGACCTCAGAGAGGAGAGAGGCTGCAGCCACAGACAGGGTCAGCACCCACGGTCATGGGCGGCCCTGGCTGTCATCTGCCAAGAGCAAGGACGGGTCCTAATGCCCAGATGACCTCTTGGCTACACCAGCCTTGTGGCCCATATTTCATACACGTGTTGTCCAGGATCTGTGTTTCCATTCCAGGCCGAGGTCCAGCTACTGGGGAGGACCTCAGAGCACCCCCATGACAGCCAGTGTGCTGGTGCTGAGGGCAGAGCGACCATGGGCAAGGGGTCTTCTCTCCATTACACACTGCTGTCCCCATCCATATTCATGCCTCTGCTGTAGACTAGAACCATCTAACTGGGTCCCATAGTCGTCCTCTTTCCACTGCAAGCCCTTCCCCTCACCACTGCCAGATTATTCTATTGCAGCTGCTCCCCAGCTCTAAAACCATCCATAGCTCCCTACTGCCTGCACAATGAGGTTCACACGCATCGACCTAGCATGTGGAACTCTCCATTATCTGACCCCAACTCTCCCACTAGCTCTCCCTCCTCTCCAGACACACAGAAATGTCCAATGTCTCCCATACGTGTCCCCCATCTTCCCACCTTCCCGTCTTTGCTCAAATAATGCCCTCTCTTAGCAATGGCTCTCCTCCAGATCTCCACATGTCCAAACTCTGTCCCTCCTCCAAGGTGACACCTTTGCTCATCAGCCATTCAGAAGTGACCCCTCTCCCCTCTGGCTTTCATTTGTATCTTTTGCATGGAAATTAGCATTTTACTCTTTTCATAATTATTAATGATTATAGAGCATGAGCCTGGTAGACTCATCCCCGAGGACAGGGACGATGGCATTCATGTGTCTGAACACCATGACAATGATTACTAGTTGACGGATGTTCGGGACACACCTCTGGGTCTTAGGTCACCCTCTGACACTCACTGACTGTGTCCTCAACTGAGTCACAATCAAAAGCCTCAGTTTTCTCGTCTGTAGAATGGGGCTAATAATACCTTGCCAGGGTTATTCGTCCATCACCAGACTAACAAATAGGACCCTACTCTCCACAGCAAAGTCAGCGATGAATGAGGCACCCAAGAGAGCGACCTCCAGGTGAGGTGCATGGAACGGGGAACGGAACGGAAAGAACAGACGTGAGGTTGGCTCTGCTCCTCCCCTGGAATCTGGGCAAAGTCCACCGCTTTCCCAAAGCTGGAGTTCTGGGAGGTGGGGCGGGGGCTCCCTGGGAGGCTGGAAACTTCACTTTACCTCCCTTCTGGAGATCCCCAACCCTCTGCCCATCCCTCAGAAAGATGCTGGACCCCGTCTCCACTGCCGGAAGCCCCGTCCTGGTCCCCTACCTCTCCCCTTGAATCCCCCTCCTCTATACCTCCCCACCCAGGGTCCCAGGCCTCGCCTGCCCCCTGCTGGGGGACTTGGGCTCCTGAGAAGCTTAATGCATCACCCAAGGTGCTCACTTTCCCAGCCAAGCAGCCCAGGCTCCAAAATTACCCCTTGTCTGCTAATTGCTCGCTGCTATCTCTCCCTCTCTGTAGGACTATCACTGCCAGCAATTAGCACAAAGATCCTTCCTCACTCTAGTTAAGATCCCGGGTGCAGTTAAACGCTCCCAGATCCCAATTAAATGATTTCAAATGCAATTCATTCCGGCTCATTAAATAATTCCTGGGCTGGCTTTCCTTCTATGACCACCTTAGAAATCTCTTTTTCCAGAGAAGAGGAAAACACCGAGGGCGGCTTGATAACAGGAGACCATCCGGTCTGGGACGGGGAAGCGGAAGGATTTCTGCCTGGCCTCTCCAGCATCGTATTTTGCATTTCACTCCCTCCCTCGGGTTCCCACCCCGCTCCCCCTCCAGCTCTCTGCCTCCATCCTTTTCTCTCGGAAATGACTTCACCTGACAGCTATGGATTTAGAGCTTTTTTGCCAATTACTTATGCCCAGTGAGAAAATAGGTTTTTAATGTCTGTCCTTGTTCCGCCCAGCCTGGCTCCCTCACCGTGAAGTGAGCCCACGGCCCCTCTCCCCGAGCAGACTGCGCTCCTTGCCAAAGGCTCTGTTCCCTGGGGAGGTATCCACGCTACACAGCAGGATGGACCAGCCTGTGCGTTCGGCTTCCCTGGGCAGCCCAGTTCAACGCTCATTCATTCATTCATCCTTCATTACTAAGATTTACTGAGGATTTACTATACGCCAGGTATCGGGTGAGCATTTTACACGTATTAATTTACTAAATCCTTAAAACAATCCCATAAGATAGATGCTCTTATTAACACAGTTTTACAGAGAGAAAGGTTAAGGCTCCTGAGAAGCTTAATGCATCACCCCAAATCAATCAACTCGTAAATGCCTCAGTTAGGGCTGGGACTCAGGTGATGGTTTTCCCACACACGCGTGGCCACCCGGTGCACAGCCCGTGCTTGGTGCTCCCACCTGTGCAGGGCCCTGGCACACCTGGGGATGCCTGAGCAGGCCGAGGTCCCTGCCACCCACAACCCACATTCTTCCTGGGGAGACAAACCCTTCAACTATTTTTCTATAACACAGCACTTGGTCTGGTGAGGGCTGTGATGGAAGTTTGTGCGAAGTGCTGAGGGAACTCAGGCAGCAGAGCCATCCATCCTGCCTGGGGAAAGAGGAGGTTGGTTGGGAAGGACTACAAGAGGAGGCAACCTGCCACCCAGGCCTTGAAAGCTAAGAAAGAAATCAGATGAAGGAGGGCAGTGAAGGGCATTCCTTGGAGAGGGAACAGCATGAAGAAAAGCTCAGAAGCTTGAAAAGGGCTGGCATGATTAAGCAGCACCATCCCAGGGGAGACACAAACCAAGTGTGGTGGGGCATTTGTTGCATAAATATTCCTGTAAGGCAGTGGGGTTCTCACCTGGGGGTGACTCGTCCCCCTACCTTCCCCTGCCCCAGCAGACTTTGGGCGATGTCTGGAGGCATGTGGGGTTGTCACAACTAGGTGGGGAGGTGCTACTGGCATCTAGTGGGTGGAAGCCAGGGAGGCTGCTAAACATCCTCTAACATGCAGGACAGCCCCCACCACAAGGAATACACACCCCTCTGATCTCAATGGAGCCGAGTGGAGAAATCCTGGTCCAGAGGAGTGATGGTACCAAGGTACCCAGAGCAAAGTGAAATCAGTTCTGATTGAAGAAATCAGAAAAGGCCCATGGAGAAGGGGTATCTGAGCATCTCTTAAAATGAGTAGAGTGGACAAGTAGGGATGGAGGACATTCCCACCAGGGAGAGAGCAGGCGCAGGCCCCGGGAGGCAGTGGTGAGGGGCATGTTCAAGGAGCTGTCTGCTTTGGCCGTTTGCAGGGTTCGTAAGGAGCAGGCAAGAGGAAAGGGCTGGAATAGTAGTTTCAGGTTAAATCTTCGTGAACCTTGAAGCAACTGAGAATGATTCAACAAGACAAGGGGGAGCCGTGGAAGGTCTCCAGGCATCAGGAGCCAGGAGATACACTTGAACTCAGGCAACGGCGGGTAGAGGCTGGAGGAAGGGTGACCAGAGAGGAGGCCGTTTCGATGTTCCTAGCAGGAGTTTCTGGCATCCTGAGCTTTGCAAAGTGGCAGCCACATGGGGAGGAGAGGACAGTACCACGAGACTATGCAAGGGAGAGGAGGCTTGGGAACTGCAAGGGCCGGGACACTGACTGCACGCCTAGGAGGATGGAGAAGGAGAGGAGAGGAGGGCTGCGGAGGAATCCCCATCTCAGGGGAGCAATGAGCGATGCAGGCCACCAAATGGTAGGAGCGGAGGGCACTCAGAGGAAGGCTTCCTGCTCACCGTGACCCAGCGCCTCTGGGAGAAAGCCAGGAGGTGGCAACCCCGGGCACTTTGCTCATCTGCAGTCCCAAGGGGAGCGCAAAGCAGGGGCCAAGGAGGCTGCACTGGGAAGGCCTGCTGGAAGGGCCTGGACGGCATCACCTTGGCAGAGGAAGGCACAGTCTGAGCACTCGGGTCTGCTTGTTGACGGTGCTGATGGGGACGGTAACAACAGCAGCAGTTAACTCGTGTGGGGAAGTCACCCCCTGCGGGGCCCATCGCAGAACACATCCATCGCACAAGACTGAGCCACAGCTGAGCCTCACTTTACCCAGCAGACACTTCCCTGGGAGACACACAAACCAAGCTCCTGGGAATTAATTTAAAATTGAAATGGAATTCGATATTTTAATTCGTTAAAACAAGCATGCATTACTTTTGTAATTAAAAATATAAGAAATTTTTTAAAAATGGAAACCAAGATCTATGCACAAATATACTCACTAAAGTATTTTCTAGAATAGCAATGTGTTTGCCACCAGTAGACCACCAACTACGTCCAGGCATTACACTGGGTGTGTTTTACGTGAAAACAAACAACTATTTGCTTTAAAAAAAAAAAAAAGAAAAGGAGAGTTTTCTTTTAATGGACTGGTATACAGTAGGACTGCAATAAAATGTGTTGAATGAATTCTTTAATTCACCCCAGTTAGGACTGAAGGGCATCTGACTGGGACAGGCCTCAGGTCGGAGTAAGAAACAGCAGACATGAAGGCATGCAGATCATGCAGGGCTCGTCTGAAATAAGCAGACTGGCAACGGGGGTGGGCTGGAGCTGTGCAGCCCCTCCTGCCCCAGATCAGGTCCTGGGAGCAGGGGGAGCGAGTCTACGGCAGGGAAGCAACGCCCCAGCAGGGAGGCAGGAAGGGGGACCCTGAGAAGGGGAAAGCTTTCGGGGAGCCAGGAGGGCTGTGTTGAAGGCAGGCTGTAGAACTCACTGATGGCCCTGAAACTAGGAGCCTCAAGGTCTCAGTGACGTACAACACCGAGCACATCTTCGTCTTCAGAGGGTCGGCTAGGGACGGCTCTGCTCCACATGCCTCTCATCCGCCTCCTGGGAGCGGTGAGCTACCCAGCCAGGCTTTTCTCAAGGCAACGACATAAGCTCGAGAGGGCAAGACCAACTCCACAAGGCATTCCAAGCTCCTTCTTGCATCAGGTCTGCTAATGTCCACCTGGCCAAAGCAGGTCATACGGCTGAGCCAAAGGCAAGGAGCAGGGAAATATACTCACCCTTCTGTGGAAGGGATTACCAAGCCTCCTAGCAAAGGGCCTGGGTATACGCAGGGGTAAGAATTGAGGGCAATAATCACCACACAGCCTCAGCCCAGAACCTATTTGCAATTTCCTATTCTCACGCACCAAATGTGCTCAAAGCGAGCCCTGTAATAAACTAGGAGTGGCTCTTTGTGGTGGATGAATGCGCTCCCCTGAGATTCTAAATGAGAGTCACGAAAGAGAAGAGGGTGCAGGGAGGGTGCTGGCCTGTGAATCGGAAGCCTGGGTCTTTCCAGGATTCTTGGCGCTCAGCCTGTTGAGCTGCAGCTTCAGGTGACGCTGACCTAACCTTAACCTTCACGTCGACCCTTTGACACTGTCGATCACCTTTGTCCTCGTGAAACTGTTTTCCCTCTTTCCAGAACATCATTCTCTCAGTGTTTTCATTCTGCTCCGATACCCTCACCCCGAGCAGTTCCTTCTCAGTTTCCTTTAAGGCTTCCCCTCCACCACCTGCCCCTGAAATACTGGTGTCCCCCAAAGGCCAACTTAGACTTCATTTCTCACCCTACGCCAAGGATGAGCTTCAGAGCACCCACAGACTCCAAGAAAAGTATGTAAACTAGTTAAACTCTTCTCTCTGTAGATTTCTGAATTGGGGGTTCATGGGTTTCTTAAGATCCATGCAGGGGTCCATGACTGCCAGTAGGTTACCAACCCTGCTCTGCTCGCTTCCAGGTCGGTTCTCACCTTCCCTCAGGCCTTGAACGTCACCCCCACGCTGATGACTCTGAATCTTTACCTCCACAAAAACCTCTCACCTCTCTGCACCCAACCACCCACTTAGTCCCAAGGGCAGCTCAAACAAGTCCATGACAGAGGTCCACATAGAGCTCGTTAGCACTCTCCTCATGGACTCAGTGATGGCATCACATTGCCCTGTCCTCTAGGCAAACTTCACAGAGTTGTGTCTGCTCTCTGCCTTGCCTTCCAGTTATTCCTTAAATCCATACCTTCCCCTCCATCCCAACTATCCGGCCTCAGTGGGAGCCCCTACACCTCTCATCTGAATATTCTCCCAACTGATCTCCTTGACTTCAATCTCCCCAGTCCAGTCCCCTCCATGACATCAGTGGCTCCTTCTAAAATCCAAAGAGGATGATGCAAATCTCCTGCCTAAAATGCACCCACAATCTCCCATTGCTTTCAGGATCAAGTCCAAAGATCTTGGCAGGCCATACAAACTCATTATGAGCTGGTTCCCACCTACCGATCCAGCCCCATCTCTCCCAACAAGCACCGTGGCCAATTATTGGCAGTTCCCAGAGCATATGCTGCTCCCTCTCACCTCTAGACCTTTATGTGGCTGCTCCCTTAACCCTTCTCCCAAACTTTCACTCTTCCTGTCAGATTGAGCTTTGACATTACCCCCTCCGGGAAGCATTTTCAGACCCCAGACTGGGTAAGCGCCTTTTCTCTGAGATCTTATAGAACCAAGGAACTTTTCTGTAACAGCTCCAACAAGGTTGTACTGCCCACTGATTTATAAATGTCACATGAGCAGGAATACTGTTTAGGCCTCACAAAGGCCTTATAGCATATGACACAATAGCAGGTGTTCTATCAATGTCTGTCAAATGAATGAATATTTAACTGATATATGAATGGATAAAATATTGGTTGGACCTCTTACCTGTCTTGTGATATTGGGTAAATCTTGTACCTCCTATAGGTCTCAGTTTCCTCATCTGCAAAGTGGAAATAATAATCTAAACATTAATAGTGAACAACGAATGGTGGCCCATTCACACAACCGAAAATTACATAATCAAAAAATGTTGATCAAGACTATGTAATACCATGGAAAATGCACATGATGTTAAAATGAAAAAACCAGGGTAGAAAAATAATGTGGAAGGTGCAATTGCAACTACACAAAAAGAATAATTGTGTGTGGACACAACACGTCCACACACACAAAGGACTGGAAAGACAGGTACCAACATTCATCCTCGGGTGGTGTGTCCATGAATAACTTCTCCTTCACTTTATATTCCCATGCTTTCCACATCTTCTTTAGAGAATGTGCATTATTTCTATATGAAAATTAAACTTTATTACTAAAAAAAAAAGAAAAGAAAAGAGGTTTCTAAGAAAAGAGCCCTGCGTCCTCCTCACTTGGCAACGTGTTGAAGGCCTCCCAGCCCTCTCAGAGAGGGAGCTGATGGCGTCCCTCCCAGGTCTTCCAACTCTAAAGAAGCTTGTCCCCAGACTCCGTGCCTCCCACTGGGCTCACAGGCAGTGCTTCAGGTGCCTGCGGTGAGGATGCCCATGAACACCATGCCTGGAAGGAACTCTGTCCCTGGTGCTGTGAGCATGGGAGGAAGCACTCCAGAGGCTCAGATTCAGCACAGGGGGGATGAACATCTTTCTGAAACCTCACTGTGTGAGAACACACTCCTGGAACCAGCTCTTTGGGACTGCCCACCTTCAAGGTCTCACCCTCTGCCCTTCCATCCCAGGAAGGGCACCCCATTGCATGTCATTTAGAGCATCAAACTGCTAAATCAGAGCCATTGTTCTGACTCTCGTTGGAGGGGGTTCTGAGAAACCCACATTTCCACCCACTGCTGATAGGAGTAGAAAATGGTATCATCTTCCTGTTGAGTCATTTGGCAAGTTGTATTTGACCCTGACTTTTACTTCTAAGCATTTATTCAGGAAAATGGCAAGAGAGAATACTCAAAGAATGTTCATCAAACTCTATTGATAATATTAAAAAACTAGAAATAATGTCAATTCCAAAATAAGGATTGATTAAATAAATTATGATAGAATCACTAAATGGGTTACCATGTAACCATTAAAATAACAAGGTGGGAGAATCGCTTATTACATGGGACTGTTTGTGGCATATTTTTAAGTTAAGAAGCAGATTACAAGACAGTCTATACATATGATTCCGTTTTGCAATATGTATAAATGGATCCTAAATGTATCTATAAGCACAGAAAAGAGACTGATAGGATAAACAAAAAACTGTTAGTAGTTATTTCTGAGTAATGGCTTTCCTCTTTTTGGCTCATTTCTATTTTCTACATTTTCTGTAATTAGTTTGGATTGGTTTTGTAACATGAAAAAATATTTTAGAAGAGTTATATTTTTAACAATCTTCCAATTCTCTTGAGCCATCTTACTTTTAAGTCTTGTACTACGGATTGGCCATCTTTCCTTTACTCCACTCAGTTCCACCTTCTTAAGCTTTAGGGCTTGTGCCAGCTGCATCCACTCTGGGACAGCACGGAAGCTTCCCAAAGACTCTAAGGTCTTCTTTATCACCCAATTTCTCCTTACCAGTTCAAGGACTAGAGTCATAGGACCCCATGTGTTTCTCCCTGTGTGCCAACACACGAATTTAACAGTAAGGCAAGTCTAGAAAGTGTCAGACACCCAGCTTGTAGACGAATGGAATTGCTAGTTGGTTGGACTTCCCCATCCCAGGCTGCCCCATTCTTGGGCACACGGACACCGAAACCCAGTCCTTGTTCTGCTCAGTGGGCCACGTGCCTGGTGCAAAGCTCTATCCTTAAGACAGAGGGGGTCCTTTTTAAAATTCAAAAGGCAACCATCGTCTTGCCAATCATGGTGCCTGCAGGGCTGAGTCTCCCTACGGGGGCTGTTTTTCTAATTTGCACAAAAACACTGGGGGCTGGCGGTGGCCTTGTCCTCTACACAGTCTGCATCAAGAAGCCAATATCGATTTCCTCCACCAGCTCAGGCAGCTTCCATAGATATTGGATCTCTCCCTTTCTCCTATAAGCTTCTCAAATGCTCTCCAACCTGCTTCTACCCCGAGTTCCTCTACCCTCTTCCAGAGTGAGCAGCAGCCTTGCGTTTCACCCCACAGAGTGGCAGGGGGCGTTGTTCAGGTTCCCAACCCTGGCTACACATTAGAATCCCTCGGGGAGACTTTGAAAGTCCAGATACCTCAGCCACACCTCAGACCAGTTAAATCAGAACCCCTGGGTGGGACCCAGCCAGGCTGAGAAGCACTGCTTATTGGAAACAACCTGAAGTTTAAAAAAAAAAGTTGGGTTTAAGGCTCAGTTCCTCCGCTTATCACCACAATCTTGGACAAATTACTTTTTCTCAGCCCAGTTCTCCAACTGGGAAACCACCAGATCAATGATTTCCAGTCGAAATCATACTGTGAACTGGTAAATCCTATAAATGTTCTACCACTGACCCCAGAAGGAGAGAGCAAAAGAGACAGAGCCACTGAGATCAAGAAAGAGTGGGGGGAGTGGGCAGGGGGAGGCACAGGCATGAGGTGCTAAAACTTTGGCTCACCAGGCCGTGAAACAGTGGTTGAGAGTTAGAGGTCCAGATGGTCCCGGAGATTCCTCTCCTCTCGTAAAATTGGTATTCGATACATGTGTGCAAAGCTGGCAGGAAGATAAACCTCTGTGCTTCCACATGGCTCAGAGGGGATTGTGAATTGCCTAAATATGATGCCATTTATTTTTCCAGATTCAGGTCATCAGGCTCAGAGAATTTGCTGTTATTGCTACTCCTTCCCCATACCATCTTGAGTCCTCGCTTTCTGTGTACCAGGCAAAACCTTTGAGCTATTACCAGTCATTTCCAACCACTTGGCTCCCCAGAGAGACCAGCAAGAGAAATAAAGTCACCTGGCCAGAGAAGTAAAAACCTCTTAAGGATTTTATCAAATCTCTTACCTTTTTCCACTTTTACAGTCCCTTCCGCAAAGAGAAACCATGTGTCGTTTTCCTCCACATTGAGAAGCTATCCTGCCAGGTGATCTGATGTAGCAGAAAGAACACTGGGTCAAGCCTAAAAAGACGTGAAGTCAAGACTTGAAGCTCCACCACTTCCTAACTGCTCGAAGAAGTGTACCTCCTCGAGCCTCAATTTCCTCATCTGTGAATTGGGGATGGTAATACTGTTCTACTTTCCTTACGAGGTTTTGTGAGGAGCAGTTGATAAAGTGCAACTGAGAACAATTAATAAACTCTATTATTCTAGCCACGTTCCCTGTCAGATCTGCTCAAGCCTATATCCTCCCACCCTCAGACTCTGTGGTTCGCTGGAGCCAACAGCATCCCCTTGGCCATGCTCATTGGATGAGGGATGGTCATATGACCTAAGCTGGCCAGTGAGCCTTTTGCTGGTTCTATTCAGAAAAAACAAGTTTCTATTTTTGCAGGGAGCTATCTTGTCCCGACAAGGGAAGGGGCATTCCAAAGAATGAAAGCAACAGAGAGAGAAGCAGGACAAAAGACCTTTAAAGACAAATTTCCAGTGATGTCATTTGAGTACCTGTATGAATTCATTCATTTGTTCTTTCATTCAACAACTAGCTATTATGTTCCTCCTATATTCCATGTCCATTTCTGGAAGTTTGGTATTTGGTGATGAAGAAAAGAAAGACCCTACCCTACTGGAGCTTGCAGTCCAGGGGGAACCCCAGGCAATAAGTAAATACCAAGTAGACACATAATATAATGCCAGGTTACGATAAGTGCCATGAAGACTGAAGGGGAGGTGTTATTTAGACTGAGTGACTGAATCCAGCTCTACCTGCGGACTCTCAACCTTTGTGAGCCAATAAAGCCTCATTATGCTATGCCAGCTTGAATTGGGTTGCGATCAGTTGCCACCAAGAGTCCTGATGAATACAGCTTTACAAATGTAAGGATTGGTAATGATGCTGATGCTGATCATTAAAATAGCAGCACAAAAGCCTCTTTGAGTCTGGGAATCCATGTCTGAGATATTTATGCCAATGGACCACCCCAAAAACAGGAAGTTAGCAATAGATTTCCAAATATATTCCCCATGGAATTAAACAAATACCAGGGTCATTCCTCTAAATTCATCCACTGCATCAGTTTACTTGAAAGTCAGAAATTTAACTTTAGAAAAAATGTGTTTAGAAGTTTGGAGCTGTTGATCATCAAGTCAAACAAATCTTTAGGTTGGTCACCTGTGGCCAGTTGGCCATAGCGATGTTGCCAGAACTAGCACCTAGCACTTATGTGGATTTAAGAGGGGACTCTAAAAGCATTAGGAATAATGCCATTAAACAGCATCCACAGCCAGAACCCACAGTCAGCTGACTTCCTGCAGTTCTTACAGAGTAGTTAGAGGCTGAGAGTTGCAAACTCTGACCTTGCACAACCAGTCATCAACAGGGGAGTGCAAATGCCCAATAATATCATCATTCCCACAGAAGTTGAGTTTCAGTATTTCAATTTTAAATTCCTAACACCCAGGACATTTTCTAATGTTTTATAACTCACCCCCGCTCCCTCACACACAAACCCAATCTCTAGAATTCTGGTGGGATGACTAGTCTTTAAGGAATGCCCAACCATGGGAGCTTCCCAGCTTGAGCTCTTGGAAGGACCCTGGAACATCCTCTATCATTTTGATGCATTGGATGTACAACCAAATAAAGAACAATGTGAAACTGGGACTTCTGTCATTGTCCTCCTGGGCTGCCACACCCACACGGTGAATAATCCTGGCCTTACTCAGATTAAGACATGTGCACGCCAAGATGAGCCTACTCAAAATCAAGGCAAGTACTTCAAGCCTTCTGCAGCGTCTGGAATTTTCTCAGGCTTCTCCTCCACAAAATGCAACAATCGCTGAGACTCTGCATTACCTGCTGGGGAAAGATGTTCAGTGTCCCTAACTAGATAGCCATGAGGACCCTTTCCAAAATGTCAAGCAGCTACTGTCTTCCGTAGCTGGGCTGGTTTAAAGCTTTGCACAGCAGGACTGAAATGAGCTTTGCACAGGCAGTATTCTGTCAGGAGTTCTATGATTACAGTTTTGGCCCCTTTTGCACCAAAATCTTGACTCCAAGAAACATATGATCTACCAGAAAATATATCTCTCAACATGTCCCTAAAAATGTTGGAACACAAGATGTTACATCAGGGAAAAGTTCTATGGTCACCAAGTTTGAGAAACACTAGGTTTAAAAAAAAAAAGACTTTTAAATGATAATACACATTGTGAATATCCCAGAGTGAGGTATGCCAGGGCTCCCGAATTTATTTTGTCAAAAACATTTTTTAGGTGGGAACACCTATTAATGTCCCACAAAACACAATTTGGGACAAACTGAACTATAGCAATATTCAGTAGAATCCTTTATTTCCCAGACACTGTGGATTCAACACAAAGGAATAAATAAGAATGTTGGAACTCACACACTATGGAAAGACATTAAAAGAGATTATGCTCTGGATTTAACTTAAGTATAATGGAATCCAATAAACTACAGGTTAAGAAAAAAATTCTCTGCCTATGAATTTCCAAGTGACAAACTTACCTAGATACAAACAACACTCTATCACGTCGCTCAGATCACATCAGCTCAGCCTCCCACGGGCAGATGGCGATAGCTACAGCACAAGCTCCCTCCAGACTGGACCACAGAGTCCTCCATTTAAGAGTAGCAATCTTGCTGGGTTTCTACTCCGTTTTGAGTTATTTTGCAAACATGATTAATCCAATGGTGTCCCGAAAGTCCAAAAGCAGCAGATGTTTTCAAGTGCCTGAAATAAAAGGGGCGCAACTGTGATGGAATTGAAAGGAGAGAGAATAAAAGATTGAAAGTGCTGAGAGAAAATAATGACTGCGCTCGTGCATTGTGATTCATTCCAAAGGAGGCACAGGTCAGAGGGACGGAGTGCTTAGCGTGCAACCCGGTACGCATAAGGCGTCCATGATGATCAGCAAGGGAGTAGGGAGAGGACGAACGCGAGAACTTGAGCACAGGGCGCTATAGGACAAGCACCCATGTGGGCTGCCTGTGAGCCGGATGCTAATTCAGGAGAGAGCTGGGACTTTGTTCAAGGATCCTCTTGAGGGTTATGGGGAAGAATCTGTTCCATGCCTTGCTCCTAGTTTCTGGTGCTTTTGCCAGCTATTTTTGTCATTCCTTGGCTGGTGGCAGCTAACTCCAATATTCAGGTGGTGTCCCACTGCATCTCTGCCTCCATGTCCAGGTTTCCCCTGTTTATAAAGACCCCACTCATATTGGAATAGAGCCCACCCTAATGACCTCACCTTAACCTGATCCCTGCAAAGACTCTATTTCCAACTAAGGTCACATTCACAAGTACTGGGGGTTAGGACTTCAACATCTCTGGGGGGGACACAATTCAACCCATCACACCCTCCTTTCAGAACTATATATCATTACTCTGGTTAGATTACTGGTCAGTATTTACATCATAATGAACCTATACTTATTCAGAGCTGAGCCACATAGTTCCATTTCCTTTCCTGAATAATTTTTTATATCCCTGGAGTTAATAAATATCTTTTATTCTGTTTGATTAATTTTTTATGTTCTTATCACAAATTCAGCTAAAAATCTCCCTGCCAGTTGTCTAAATCTTTTTTCATCGCATTCACTCACCTCAGCTGTTCTACCAATTTCATCTTAAATTTCCCCTTGCCACGCCTTCTGACCTGCTCTGATCTGGTCAGACTTCTCTTTGGAGAATGTGCCTCACCACTGTGCTGGAGATTCTCCTTATTTCCTGTCTTCAGGATCAGAGGTCTTCCTTTTGTTAGTTACTCCTTTGAATTATAGAGCATAGTCTTCAGCAGCTTCCTAAGAAAGAGTGTGTGGGAGGTAAACATTTGAGACTTTTTTTCCCCAAAGATGTCTGTACTCTACTTTCACACTCAATGGACAGGTTGGCTGGGTATAAAATTGTAGGATGGAAATCCTTTCATTTCAGAATTTTGACAGCATTACTCCATAGCTTCCAACATTGCTGTTGAGAAGGCTGAATCATTCTACTTCCTGATCATTCGAATAAGGCTATTTATTTCTCTCTGAAGGTTTATAAGAGCTTCTTTTGGTCCACAGTTATGGTAGGCAGAATTCTAAGATGACTCCCGTGAGTTACTCCCTTATTTAATCTGAGTGTGAACAGAACCTGTGATTTGCTTCTAGCCAATAGAATATAGCAAAGGTGAAGGAAAAGTCACTCCTTGATGAGGTTATGCTCTATGACAAAGGTGATGGGGTAGTCACTCATGTGACTGCATTATATAAGACTCTGTCTTAGACTGGAGTGAGGGATATTCCTGTGGGCTATGAAGAAGTAAGTTGCCGTGTTGTGAGAGGGCCTGTGAAAGGGCAACGTTGCAAGGAACCGAGGGATCTCTAGGAGCTGAGAGCAGCCCTAGCTGACAGCCATTAAGGAAGCAAAGATCTCAGTCCTACAACCACAGTGAACTGAATTCTACCAAAACTCACATGAGCTTGGAAGAGAACCCCAAGCTCCAGATGGGAACTCATCCCACTGCTGCCTTGTGAGACTCTGAGAAGAGAAACCAGCTAAACTGTGTCTAGACCCTTGACCCATGGAAACTGTGATATAATAAATGTATGTTGATTTGAGCTACTTATGTTTATGGTAATTTATTACACAGCAATAGAAAACTAATATAACAGTACTGTAAAATTTTGTGATAAAAACCTTTAGTGTTGATTTATTTTCATGTTCTTAAGCAATGGAAATTTTTCTTAAATATTTTATTGATTATTTTCTCCTGTCCATTTTCTTTGTTTTTTCCTTCCAACTCTCATCATTCAGATGTTGAACATCCTAGACTGATAGCTAGATAGATTTATATATTTTTTATCTTCTACTTTGCATTTTTCCATTTTTGTTATACTGTCTAAGAAATTTGGTCAGCTTTATCTTCTGACCCTTCTGTTGAGTTTTTCATTTCTGCTCACATGATTTGCATTTCTAAAAGTATTCTTTTTTTGTTTCATAGATGCAGTGTCATCTCTTATGTCTCTAAAGATATTCATGAGAGCCTTTTTCGTTGACATTTTCTTCTCCCTTCAATCTCTGGTTCCTCCCCATTGCCTTTTTCTGCCTGCCTATGACTTGTTTGGATTTCAGGCTTTCACATCAGAGTCTTTCCTCAGGTTTCTGGTGATCAAACTTAAGAGTAGGGGCCTAAAACACTGACTGGAGGCTCTGAGGCCATTGGTGAGACTTGTTTGTTGTGAACGACACTGTCAAATGATATGGCTGGGCCATCTTCCAGGAAACTTCGATGTCAGTCTCTTCAAGTCTTCTTTCTTGAACTACCCAGATTCCACAGAGAGCATTCTTCCAGTCTCCTGCCAGGAAGGTCAAGGCCTGTGATCTGGGATTCAAGTAGGGACAAGAGCAGGGGAGAGGCTGGGAGCCTCAGCGTTTGGTTTGCATTCAGTCATTTGTGTCCTCCTATTTTCAAAATGGTACCCCTGACTTCAGTTGTGCCTGGTGCCCCACTGTCCATGGAACCTCTCTTCTACCTCTCCAGAAAATAAAGCACTCGTATTTTGGCCAGGGTGGGAAGGCATCTTACCCAGCAGCCAGGAATTGGAGTTGGGGGATGCAAGGGGCTGACTGCTTCTTTTTTTATTTTGGTAAAACATATATAAGATAAAACCTGCCCTTTTGACCATTTTTAAGCCTACAGCTGGCATTAAGTACATTCACAATGTTGCGCAACCATCACCACTATCTACCTCCAAAATTTTTCATCACCCCAAACAGAAACTCTGTACCCATCAAGCAATAACTCCCATCCCTAACTGCTTTTTAAACAGCTTTCCACCAATCCTCTTTATTGCCTGCCCTACATCCAATCTCAAAAGTTTCTAGTGCCACCAATCTCTGAGCCTTAGAGGATTCTGTCTGTATCCATCTGGTTGGTTCCTAGGATTCTTCTGGTTTAAGATTCTTCTTTCTCACGTTAGCTACTTAAGTTACCATTTATCCATTTGCTTTCTAGCTTCCAGAATGATTTTGTCTCCACTTTCATTCTACCCATCTTTGTGGATTTAAGGTAAAAAAAGGAACCCTTTACTGGTAGTTTCAGTGGCATTTCAGGACAGTGTGAATTTAAATGAGTGTACTTAATCCACCATTTTTACCAAAAAGTGATTGAGCATGTAGATCTTCTATCTGGTCACCTTTCCAAATGCTCTAATTTCCAACCACTTTTCAGTTTATTTCTTAAGTGAAATAGCTGATCATCCTGTGTACAAATAAGGAGAGTTTTAAGACTTCTTGCCACATGGTCTGTTGAGTTGATGCAGTTCTCCCCTCTGGCTACAAACACATAGGAACATTTGATATTATTTTCTTATCATAGCTGCACTTGAAAGAAAGAAAGGGAACTGTCATTGTACTAGAAATCAAGAGAGAAGCCAGCACTAAAAAGGTACAGGAAAGGTCATGGCCACTCCCAGAGGGTTTGGGGTCTTGGATTAGGGTTTTAACAGCCATAGAGGTACAGGAGATACTGCCTTGGCTCCTGAACTGGGAAGCTGGAACTGAGCTGTAAGAGGTGATTTTTGTGTCCCACATCATATGCCTTTGGCCAGCCTCTGATTTTCATATAGCAAGATGCTAGTGTCCCACCTCTGGCGTGCATGTAACAGCAGGAGCCAGGTCATGTGGGGCCTAATAAGGTAAGGAGTTTGGAAGGGTTTTATGTGACAGAGTGATATTATCTGATTTATGTTTCCAAAAGATTCCTGTGGCTGCTGTGTAGAGAAATAGATATTAGTGGAAGCAAGGAAAGAAGTTGGGAGGGCATTGCAGTAGTCAAGGGGGGTCTTCTGATTATCTATCGCTGCACAACAAACCAAATTTAGTCACACTGATCGTTTTATTATGCTCATGAATTCCGTGGATCAAGAATTCAGAAAGGGCACAGTGAAGATGGTTTGCCTCTGCTCCATGATGTCTAGATCCTCAGCGGGGAAGTCTCAAATGGCTGGGGACGATTCAGATGGCTGGGCACTGCAAGAGCTGGGCTTAGCTGGAACTGTCAACTGTAACCCCTACATGTGCCTCTCTTGGGCTTCCTCACAGCACGGTAGCTCAGTTACAAGAGGGAGCATCCAAAGAGAGTGATCCAAGAGAACCAAACAGAAATCTTTTGTGACCCATCCTAAGAAATCACATAGCATCACTTCCACCATACTCTATTGGTCAAAGTAGTCCCAGGCCCATCCAGGTTCAAGGGGAGAGAACATCAATCCCACCAAAGAATTTGGTCAAAGAATTTGGGGATCATATTTTAAAACTGCTAAGGGAGAGATGATTGTGGCTCTAACTAATATGATAGCCATAGAGACGGTGGGAGAGGACAGATTCAAGATACATTTGGGAGTCAAACCGAGAACCTTGCTACTGACTTGTGTGCTAAAGAATGGGGGATGATATTAAAAAAATGAATCTGAGATAACTCCTAGGTTTTTGGCCTGAGCATCTGGGCAGATAGTAGTGCCATTTATGAGACGGGGAAGGAGTTATCCCAGAAGGTTGTATTTCATTCAAAGGGAAAGGTTAAAAGAAAATTACATTTTTGACCATCTAAGATACACAGACTTTGTGCTTGAAATGTGTTTTTTCATTTAATCTTTAAAACGACTCTGTGAAGTAGGTATTTTTATTTCCAATTTTCAGATGTAGAAACCAAGATCCCAAGAGTGAATTACTTGCATAAGGTCACACAGCAAGTAAGTAGCAGAGCCAGGATTCAAACTTCAAAGACTCTGCTCTTTCTACTAAACCTCTCTCCTTCCCAAGGGGTCACTGAAGCTCAGAAACATTAAGTAACTTACCCAAGATCACACAGCCAGGAAATGACAGAACCACTTTAAAATAAGTTCTGGCCCAAAAGCCCCTGTTCTTAATAGCCCGGGTGGTGATTGGAAGCAAGAGCACATGCATGTCACCAGGGCCCATTCAATAGGAAGGCTACAAACTCCCTGAGTAAGAGAGCGAAGGCTCCTCATAGACCCCAGTGTCCCTTGTCAGTCCCATGCACATCACAGGGCTCTGTGAATTGTAGATGATTATCAATTTTAAAAAAAGAAAGAAAAAGGAAAAGGAATAAAAGGTCTGCCATTAAATGCCTTGACCTAGAAGTTACTCCCTGAAAACTGTGCACAGCTCGTCCCATCCACCCAGGACATGGTGTTATGGATGCTCCCAGAAGACACAGAGCTGCATGGGTGTTCATCAAAGGGGAACATTGGTATCATCGACTTTTAAAATGCAAGAGAGAAGCTGTCTGTTTTGCTTAAATCCCAAATCTTTGATCATCCACATCAGGCATCTTTGACGCTGGTGGCAATCTACAATTGGTGGAAATTAACACTCAGGCAGGAAACAGGTTAAAGAGGCAGTGAGAAGTGAAATTAAGGTCTTAGATCTGAGGAGCAGCACCCTTTTTTCCACTTGCTTCCCACTCAGAAGATGAGGTTTGTTTATTGTTTCTCTCTTCCACTGGAAGTGAAGTTTCTTGAGATCTTGGACTCATCTGCCATGTTCATTCAATCTCCAGTACTTAAAAAAGGATCTAAAAGGGAGTAGGTCCTCAACAAGTATTTTCTGGGTAAATGAATCAATAACCCAGTCAATTTTCCTTACTCCTACAATAGAGAGTGGCATCTCTTTTCCATTGGTGAAATCTCAGGATGCAAAATCGGTTGCAGACTTCCCATCCCAACTGCCCACCATCTGGACCAGGGTAACTTCATCCTGAGAACAGCACAGGACTTCCTGATGTCTGGCAGCTGCCTGGTGGGCATCCCTCCATCATTGACCCTGTTGGTGCCTCCATGTGGCTGGTGGTCCCCAGGCTGGGGAGTGCCAGAGGCACCAGGCAACAGGGAGCAGCATCCACCTGTGTCTCTCCAGGATGCCAGTCCTGCAGCCGGGAGCAACTGGGACACACCTTCTGCTGTGTCCCCAATCTGTGCCCATCCTGCATGCACCAATCAGCCAGCCTTGGCCCCCTGCTCACAGTCGACACCAGCCTTCCACCTAGAGAACTGCTGTCTGGGGCACTGGATTCAACAGAGGGCTCCACTCAGGATATCTGATGACTTTAGAAGTCATAACAGTGAAAAAGGAAGGCAAAGGGAGAGAGGGAGAGAAGGAGAAGGAGAAAGAGGAAATGAAGAACGGACATTAATTTCAAAGGAATGAGTTTCTGTGGGAGGAGAGAAAAGGACAAAGTGAGAAACTCTCCCTTCTTATAACGGACTTTTCCCAGACGCCTCCTATTCTTCTCCAGAAACTGGAATAAGCTGTAATCAAAACGTCCTTGTGAACTTCGGAGGCAGACAGACCTGGTTTGACTCCCGGTTCTGGCATCGGCTTGCTCTGTGGCTTGCAAGGCCTCTCTGGACCTGTTTTCTCCCAGTAAAGGGGGGAAATGACTTGTATGGCAGCTGTGAAGATTCAGTGAGAGATCACAGGTGACCCTGCCTTGTGCGCTCATAGCCACTCAAAAACGTAGTGTTCATTCTTTTCCTCCCTTATTCTCTCGCTTTGTTGAGCCCGTCTTTGGTTGGGCTTTATTTTTTGGCAGTGGATTTCTCTACTCCACAGCCTCTCAAAAGCATCTGACCCTGGATTGCAAGCTCAGGAAAGTAATCTATTTATGAAGGAGATCTGTGATAAATAAGTTATTGTGCCCCAAGCTAGCAGTCAGCTGAAGATGTTCCAAGGAACATATCTGCCTTCAATGCTGAAGCTCACCCCAAGGGTCTTGTGGTGAGAAAAGGCAGGGGGCAGCACAGGGAGAGGGAGGTCATGGGGGTAAGGAGGAGGAACAGGGGAGGAGGAGGAACAGACAGGAGGAGGAGGAACAGGGTAAGAGAAGGAGGAGGAACAGGTAGAAGGAGGAGGAACAAGGGAGGAGAAGAAGAAGGAACAGTGGAGGAGAAGGTGGAGGAACATTGGAGGAGAAGGAACAGGCAGAAGGAGGAGGGACAGGAAGGAGGAGGAACAGGGGAGGAGGAGGAGGAGGGACAGGGAGGAGAAGGAGGAGGAACAATGGGGCAGAAACAGGGGAGGAGGAGGAGAAGAAAGTGGAGGAGGAGGGGAATCAGATCACACGTGCGCACACACACACGTGAGCTCAGGCCTCAAGGATACTCTGGAAGGCAGCGTGGGGAGCAGAGAGGATCCTCTCTCCGTCAGGAGACTGGGTCCATCCCACCTCCACAATCCCTACAGCTCTTTCCCTCTCTGGGCCTCGGTCTCCTCATCTGCAAAGCTAGGGAGTCGGAAAAGCTGGCCCTGAAGCCTCCTTAAGCCCAAAGAGTTTACTGCGCAGAGACTCCTCCTGCCCAGACCCCAGAGCACGATGCCCAAGAGGCCTTGGCAGGGTGCTAGACCTGGCCTGGGGAAGCCAAAAGGGTGAGGGGGCCAATAGTGCCCATTGCACAGACACCTCTTAGGGGTGGGCATGACTGACCCACCGCTGGCAGCAGCAGGTCTGAGCTGCCAGATTCCTGGGAACCCACAAGCCCTGTGCCCAATCTCCTGAACCCCTTGCTTCCTTGTTCCAGTGCCCTTTTCTTACTGAGAAGTCGAGCATTCAAGGAACTCAAGCTCAGGCCTTCTCCTCCCATGCCTCAGAGACAGAAGAAGGCTGGATTTATGGGGGACGCTGAATTAGACTCGTAGCAGGGCAGGGACAGAAAGCCAGCGTTCTAGTGTGAGCAGAATTAAGCAAGTGAATAACGCTAACAGCCTCTAGTCATTGGCTGAGAGCGTCAGAGAAAGGCTCTCATTTCATTCTCTGCACAGCCATGCGAGGGAGGTGCTATTATTATCCTCACTGTGCAGATGAAGAAACTGAGGCCCAGGGAGGTTAGTAAGCTCATCCTTGATGAGTTAGTAGGTGACAGAGCTGGGATTCCAGGCCAGGCCCATTGAAACCGAAGCTTATCCTCGGAGCTTCTAAGCTGGAGGCCTCTGCCACTGCATGATGCAGAAAGAGGGCTCTGAAAAGGACAAGGAAGGTGTGTACATCCTGTGCAGGACACCAAACATTTCCAGGCATGTGGAGAGCCTGCAGGGATGCAGGAAGGAGGAGTGTCCGAGTAGGCTGTGTCCTGGCGCACAGCCCCAGAGGACTCTGGGAACTCTTTGGGAGGAATTTGGGGGTGGAGGTGGTCAGAGTATAAATGTCCCTGAAGCTCTATGGATGGGAGCTGTACCCATCAGGTCCTGTGATGCAGATAATAAAAACCTACTCTGGTTAGTCTAGCTCAGACAGAAAAGGAATGTATTAGAAGGAACTATGGTGACCTGGAGAACTTGGCAGAAATGAGGAGAGGCCTGGCAGCCACGAGCTCACCAAGTTCACTGCGGAGGAAGAGGCTGACGGAGCACTCCATCACCCTGGCACCAGCACTCTGCAGGCAATGCTCCTGGACTCTCCTCAGCTGTCTCTGCCCCAGTGATTAACTTCTGATGCTTCTGCGTCTTTGCATCACTCCCTCCATATTCACACTAGCCTGGACTAGCAAGGTTGTGTGTGTGGGTATGATTGGGCGTGAATTCCAGGAGGGGAAGTGGCTGGCATCCGTTGCCTCCCACGGTGGGAGGCAGGTTGCTGGCTCTCACCAAGATTCTCTCAGTGCATGGATTCTCCCAAATAAAAAGAGTGTGTGGATGTTTGGTAGCCAAACCAGGACAATGTCCGTCTCAGATGCTGAGCCATCTGTTTGTGCAAGGCTCCTGACTGCCACAGAGCTCACAAAGGCTTTCTCAGACGGTCACTTCTGGGAGGTAGACAGGACGGATGTGAAAATGTATAGCTCTGCTGGGTGGGGAAACTGAGGGAGATGAATTGGCTTGCCACAGGCACCCAGCTAGCTGGTGTGGGGTAAGGATGAAGACCCACGCATACCAGGCCCAAGAGCAGCGGCCTTGCCTCCATTCTGCACGATGCCTCTCCTGTAACAGGGGCCGACACACACACCGTAACCGCTCTCCCTCCAGAATTCCCTGAGGCCACCGCAGGGTGCCTCCAAGGGAACCTGACCATTCACAGTCACCTGACAGAGATGCAAACCAGACAGAAGAGGTCAGAAAAGACCTCTGACTCCTCTGTCTCTTTCTTCTGACAAGCTCAGCACACTTCCCAGAGACCCTCTTCTTCATCCCCCCAAATGCTGGGAAACTGAAGACAAAGAAAGAAGGCCAGAGGTCAGAAAAGGGAGGTCACCTGCCACATGACTTCGTAGGCTTGCCCCACTCATATATATTTGTGGCTCATGCTGGAATTTGGTGCCAGACCCGGAGAGCAAGTGTCGGCTCCCCCAGCCGTGTGACCTTGGCATGTCTTGTAAGCCTTGGCTTATTATGTCAAAAGTGAAACAGTAAAACAACTGTCCACCTCACACGGCCGTGGTGGGAACTGAATAAAAGACGCAGCCCTGGGGATGACCATGATGTGCACCACTGTCACTGGAACCCGCTCCTTGGACAAGCCTCACTGGATGGCTCACAAACACAAACACCGTTGCTTTTGTTTTATTCTCAACACCATCTGATCTCCTTGTTCTGCCCATGATTACTGAGCAGATCACATATAGTTTCTGGTTATTTTCAGGCTTTAACAGTTTTTACATGTAGTAAAAGTCTGGAGGAGTCCGACAGGAAAATCTTCCATCTCATCTGGTCTGAGTGGTTCCTTTGCCCGTGGCTGGAGACTGCACGAGGGGAAGAAGATATCATGGGCTGGCTCCTCCCTTCTTCCTGTCTCATTCCTGTCCCGTCCACTCAGCTGCTTCTAGTACAGCTAGGAATGGGGTAGAGGGCTAGGGAAGGAGGGGAGATAAGGACCATAGAGGTTCTCACTTGTTTCGATCCGCCATTGATGCCCTCTGTAGGGTTTCCTTTTTTGATTGTGGTAAGAACACTAACATGAGATCTGCCCTTAACAAATGTTTAAATGCACATTACAGTATTGTTAACTGTAAGTACGATGTTGTACAGCAGATCTCTAGAACTTATTCGTCTTGTATAACTAAAGCTTTTATATCCATTGAACAGAAACTCCCCATTTCTGCCTCCCCCCAGCCCCTGGCAACTGGCATTCTACTCTCTGCTTCTTTGAGTTTGACTATTTTAGATTTCTCATATGAGTGAGATCATGCAGTATTTGTCCTTCTGTGACTGGCTTATTTCACTTAGCATACTGTTCTCCAGGTTCATTCCTGTTGTTGCAAACGGCAGGATTTCCTTTTTAAGGCTGAATAATATTCCACTGTGTGTACACACCACATTTTCTTTATCCATTCATCCATCGATGGACATTTAAGCTGTTTCTACATCTTGGCTATTGTGAATAATGCTGCCATGAGCAAAGGATTGTGGACATCTCTTTGAGATCTTGATTTCAATTATTTTGGATATATACCCACAAGTGGGATTGCTAGATCATATGGGAGTTCTATTTTTAATTTTTTGAGGAACTTCCACACTGTTTTCCAGAGCAACCGCACCATTTTACATTCCCACCAACAATGTACAAGGGTTCCAATTTCTCCACATCCTCTCCAACACTTGTTATCTTTTGTGCTTTTGATAGTAGCCATTCTAAGGGTATGGGATGATATCTCATGGTTTTGATTTGCCTTTCCCTGAGGATTAGTACTGTTAAACATCTTTTCATATACCTGTTGGCCATTTGCATGTCTTCCTTGGAGAAATGTACATTCAAGTCCTTGGTGCATTTTAAAATCAAGCGATTTGATTTTTAGCTGCTGAGCTGTAGGGCTCTGTAGGGGTTTTGAGAGGCCCGCCTTCCCCCTTTGGGGACCTCTCTGCATGGTGTCCTTGTGCAAGGGAGGTGCTCTCAGGTGACTGCCTCGCCACGGCTGCCTCATCCAGCGGCACAACGCACACAACTTCTTTTTGTTGGGAGTCATCTTGCATGGGGCCCTTTCCAAATGGGTCCAATCCCATCACCCTCTTAAGACTCAGAAAAACTCAGCTGGCATTGGGAAGGGCAGACGTCTCCCATCTCACCATCTCTCCGTGTTCCGACAGGACAGGCAGTTCCAGCCAATTCCGGCCTTTAGAGCTTTGGGGCAAGAGTCAGACCCAGCCCCTGTGCCCACAAACTCTGGAGGACACAAATCATACTCTCTCAACAAAGCTGTCTTACCTCCCTCCACCCAGAGTCCTGGGGGTCACAAGGGTCCTCCCCTTGTCTGGAGGAGAGTAAGAAACATCCTCTCCTCCCCGGTTAATATCCTGTTCCATTGTTACCAGGCAGATTACATCAGAGGCCATTTTATTAACCCATCTTTAACTGGAGTTGGGGTTTCATGCATAGCCCCACATGCTCAGGAAAGAGCCCAAGGAAGCTGGCAGCTTCCCAGAAAAATGTGTCCTCCCAGCTGCTCTGCATGTCCACGAGCATCTCTCCCACCAGGACCTGTGGATGGAGCTCCATGGGGCTGGGGTAGACAGACAGAAGTGTTCTCCTCCTCCTCCAGGACGTGCTCAGGATCCAGAAGCAGAAGCAGTCCCTGGGCTCCTACATGTGAGGCCCTGAGGACGAGGGCAGCTCCTGTGGAAGAGGGAGGGCTGGGGGCCTGGTGAGCCAGGAAGTCAGGGGCAAGACACGTAGGGACCTCCTGAGGCTTCATCTGCCCAGGGACACCTGGTGGTCCTCACAGAGGGGCATGCTTAGGTCCCCACTGCCTTCCTTCTGCAGAGCAAGGAGGGAGTGGGGACTAAAACGAGAATATAATAATAATAATAATAATAATAATAATGGGAGCAGCCACAATGTGCTAAACTGTCAGCACAGGTCTAGGTTACACGTATGGTCTCATTTATTCTTCACGACAACATTTTGTGTGGCAGGCAGAATAATGGCCCCAGAGATGTTTGTGTCTTGATTCCCAGAACCTCTGAATTCATTATGTTCTATGAAAGGGGAAATTAAGGTTGCTAATTAGCTGACCTTAAAATAGGGAAATTATCCTGGATTATCTGGGTGGACCCAGTGTAATCACCAAGGTCCTTCAAAGGGGCAGAGACAGGAAGAAGAGTGAGTGTCGAGTGACACCATGTGAGAAGGACAACCAGCCATCGCTGATTTGGAGGATGGAAGGGGCCACGAGCCAAGGAATGAGGGTAAGGAAAAGGCAAGGAAGCACTCTCCCCTGGAGCCTTCAAGAGGGAAGCCAGCCTGCTGACACCTGGATTTTAATCTGGTGAGACCCATTTTGGATTTCTGACCTCTGAAAATATAAGATAATAAGTCTGTATTGTTTTAAGCCACTAAGTTTGTGGTAATTTGTTGCAGCAGCAATAAGAAACTAACACAAATGGGTACTCTTATCAGATATGAAAACAGAGGCTCAGAGAGATTAAGCAACTTGCCTAAGATCACACAGCTAGGAAGGGAAGTGGGAGAATTGGAATTTGGACCCAGGGCTATCTGCCCCAAATTCGGGGCTTTTTTCACTATACCATGCTGCCCTCTGATGGGAGCTTTGGCGTGTCCCACACTGCACACCAGCCATCTCCCTGAGTCCCCACAGCAAGCCCAGGAAATTGATACCCTAACTACTTTGCAGATGTGGAAGCTGGAGACTGAGCGGTCAAGAGACTGTTGGGCCTCACACCCAGAACACAGGAGGAAGGGAAGCCCCTGCCTGAGGGTCGTAGGTACCTTCATCAACTCCTCCCTGACATTCTCCTCAAGCCAAGCCACTTCTTTCATCCATTCAATGTTTACTAAATGCCTATTATGTGCTGGGCACCATGAGAGGCCTAGGATCACAGAGGGAGAGGCAACCTCACCCCAGGCCCTGAGGTCCCTACAGTCGAGGCTTTCCTACGGTGCTGAGGAAACATCTGCTGCCTTCCCACCCCAGGCCTCTGCATCTCAGCACTAATGCTTGGATCACAGTGTCCCAGAGGTCATGGAGCAGGGCCTGACTTACTCTTCTATCTCAATTCATTTCGGCCCAAGATTCCATCCCAGAGGGACAGCATCTCAGCTGCTGCCACTGGCACGGTGGTCTCTGGACAGTGGGATCTGGGTCCCTTGCATCTGTGAGTGTCTGGCTTCCCTCTCCCCACCCTCACATTCAACTCCTTAAGGCCTGCCAAGGAGAGAAGGACCTGTGCTAACTCTAGCCTCCATGTCCCCGCACTGACAGAAAATCCGCCCCAGGGTTTGGCCCCATGGATAAAAGGTACAGGCAGCAGGGGCAGAAGCAGCAGAGAAAAATGCTCCCATGGTGGCCAGACGTGCCGTTACTACAACAGATGCGAGGTGGAGACTGACGGCTTTGGCTTTCCCAGTTGGTGGGCCTGCCCAGTCTGCTGGGCCTTGTTCCTAGGAGAACAATAAAGAGGCCCAATCACTGACACTCACCTGGGAGGAAAGGATCACCTGGCAGATGTTTCCCAGGCGAGGCTCCTCCTCTTCCTCATGAATCTGAAGATCCTCACGGGTCCGATGTCTGTTATCAACTGGAAAGAAGTGTTTGCAAATGATCAGGCCCTCTTGGTCTCCACACCAGGAAAATGTGAGCGAAGGAAAGGATTGTTGTCACTTCAAGGATGTGGCATCTCCTGACCAAGGAGAGGTCATAGGGAGGAGGAGCCTTGCTTATTTGTGCAAAAGAGCCCACTCTCATCTCTGTCTGCCAGTTGACGTGCTCTGAAGGACCTGCTCTTGAGAAGCAGCCAATGCTTGGTTTTTCCAGATGACACGATGCATGGCCAGGGCTCAGCCCTCCACGCCCTTCATTCTGCCTCCCTGATCCTCGACATTTTGGTTCTGGACTTGGGGCCTACTCCTGGCAAAGAGAAATAGGGAGGGGAGTGGAGGTGCCCATGTTATATGACAGGAACACTCAAAGGAATGCCCAAAATAGAAGGAGAAGATCCTCGGAAGGAACCAACACCAGGACCAGCCTGAAGAGAGAGTGAAAGGAGAGCACAAGGTTGACAGTCTTGCAGATGATTGACAGGTCAAGAGGGTGAGGATAAGAAAAAGCATTAGACATCCATCCATCTACAGAAGTTGACTGTGCTCCTACATATTCACAGAGGATAGAGTCTCCACTCTGGTGAAATACCTGTTCTCCTTCCATTGGAGAGAGAGCCTCATTACAAGCTTATTTTGGGGTGAGTATGATGAAGCAGCATAGTTTGCCTTCATTTTTTGCCTGAAAGCTTAAATAACATCAGTAGAATCAATAGTTTGGAAAATAGGTACAAGCCTGAGGGGAATAAGAACCCCCACTGAGGCAGTGCTCATGGCCTGGCTTCCACGAGCCAGCTAGGAAGGAATGGTTAGAGCTGGCAGGAGAAGGCAGCATTTAGGGACTGAGGGATGGAGAAGAAGAAAGAAGACTTCGCTGAATGAACAAAGGTCTTTGAGAGAAATACAACAATAAAAGAGGACAAGCTAGGGAAGGAAAGATTGTTAAAGAATTTGTTTAATGGGGTGAAGCATCCACTTAAGAATGAAGTCAGTCACAAGGCCAAGGAGAAGTTTCCCAGGTCGGGGGAATGCTGGGGTGGAAAGGGCAGACCACAACGCTTCAGCCTAGAGGAGGAGGCGCTTGTCAAGGCCACAGTTGTAGGGGCCGCCTTAGGAATAGGTAAGAAGCCCAGTTGCTAATGTAGAGGGATAAGGAAAATGACTATTTTACCAGATGGCACCGGAGATTCTCTTAGGGAAGGAACTATGTTTGTTTGTGAAAATATCAGAGTTTCTTGCGGGGTGCAAGGTGGGATCCTGGAGCCCTGGTTTAGAAGGAACCAACAAGGGGAGAGTTAAGCTCCATGGCAAATTAAATGCATAGAAAATCAGATATAGAGCAGAGAAAAGGAAGGAAGGAGAGAGAAGGCCTAGGGACATCACTGGGGGCTTGAGTTGTTAGAAACGGCTGAGGGGCAAGAAAGGGAAATATTCAACTTTAAATGATCTGTCTGCAGTTCTGTGATGCTCCTCTCCTTGATGCGCCCTCAAATCCCAAGGGAAAATTTATTATGCACATTGACCTCATGTGAGCTGTATTTGGGAGGTGTGAAAGTGCAAAAAGGTAGATCAAAAAGAGCTTGTGTCCCATATCTGGGTTGTAACCAAGGTCAAGATAAAGGTCCAGGGCACCAAAAAGATCACAAGAATTACCAAGCCCCCCAAATCAGAGCCATTGGTGACTAGGAAAGCCTTTGAAATTTACAAAAACCAAGAGAGGGAGCTAGACTGGGCTCCGCCTTCCCACAGGAAGATACTTGGGATTTGAACCAATTTCACCCAGTCGTTTAAACAATGCAGCTCAAACTTTCATGCGAAATGAAACCACCTGGATTCTTGTTAAAATACAGATTTCTGGGCCCCAATCCCCGAGAATTTGATTCAGCAGATCTGGGTGGGGCCCATGGCTTTGTATTTCTAATAAGTTTGCAGGAGATGCTGACGCTGCGGGTCCAGGGACCACTCTGTGAATAGCTCTGCTTAAGAGACAGGATGACCTCAGCCCCTGACAGCACCCTCAGGATCCTTCCTTCCTGAATCTCTCTCTCTTGCCAGGGAGCCCAAAAGTCCCTGCAGTGTGGAGCTTCATGTAGAACCCAGATCTTCTGATCTCTATAGACTGCTACCATACCCAGGAAAGCCAGGAGGGCCTGGTGAGGGATGCTCACTGGGGCCTCCCCTCGGACCCATGTGGAGCAGCTAGGCTACCTCTTGGATGGAAGAAAATGGGAAACAACCAGCACTTTTCTTGTCACTCAGCATCCTATTTGCCTGTTGACTTGTCCATCCTGTTGACTTAAACTGTGAGCTCCATGAAGGCAGGGGCTGGCACATCGTGGGTACTTAATGTTTGGTAGGTGAGGGAGTGAGTGAATTACCCCCTTGAAGTCCTGAACAGGGGAAACATTTCCCTCTGGACCAGAGTGGGCAGGAAAGTGGGGAGCTGGAGTCCACAGGGTGGGCTCAGGGCCAAATATTTCCCCACTTTCAATTCCCATGACCCCTGGTCTCCCAGGCTCCTCCCTCACTTATAGACTCTGGGCTACTCCTCAATTCTAGACCTAAGACTGTGCTGGCAAGGGAGGAAAATGCCACCTCGTGGGAGACAAAGAGAAGCAAGGAGGGGCTCTGGCCTGCACAAGGGGGAAAGGAAAGAAATAACATTTCCCCAGGGCTGTGGAGGCCGCTCAGAGCGCAGGATGCAGAGCTTGTGAGGGAGGCTGCCACCGCCCCCCAGCCCTTCACCATTCTCCCAGCCTCCTACTCAGAACCAGTGACTAATTGCATCGCATTTCTCTTTGACTTGCGTCACCCAGCAGAGCGCGTGTGGTTGTTTTTACAGCTTATTCTTTCAGGGATTCTAAGAGACATTTTTTAAGTGCTGTTCCTCTGTCTTGGAGCAGGGCACCCTCCTCCACTCTCTCCCCTTCAATCTCTCTTTCTCTCCCCCTCGCTCATCTCCTTCCGGGGGCTGCTAGTGAGAGTAGGAGCAGCTCAGAAGGCAGGAGGCAGGCCCCACAAAAGCAGCAGAGAGACCTTCCAGCTCCCTGACCCTTGGGAGACTCAACAGGGGAGAGCTCCTCAGAAGGTACCCCTCCAGCCCACAAGAGAGGGCTCACACTGCACAGTGGCCTGAAAGGCTCACCCGGGCAGCCTCCTTCCATCCTTCCTTCCTTCTTTTCATCTTCCTTCCTTTCATCTTCCTTCCTTCCTTCCTTCTTTCCTTCCTTCCTTTTTCTTCCTTCCTTCCTTCTTTCCTTCCTTCCTTCCTTCCACCTTTCCATCCTTCCATCCTTCCTTCCATACCTCCATCCTTCCTTCCTTCCATCCTTCCATCCTTCCTTCCATCCTTCCTTCCATCTTTCCTTCCATCTTTCCATCCTTTCTTCCATCCATCCTTCCATCCTTCCTTCCATACTTCCTTCCATCCTTCTGTCCTTCCTTCCATCCTTCCTTCCATCCTCCCATCCTTCCTTCCTTCCATCTTTCCATCCTTCCTTCCATCTTTCCACTCCTCCTTCCATCCTTCCTTCCTTCCATCCTTCCATCTTTCCTTCCATCCTTCCTTCCATCCTTCCGTCCTTCCTTCCGTCCTTCCATCCTTCCTTCCATCCTTCCGTCCTTCCTTCCGTCCTTCCTTCCATCCTTCCATCGTTCCGTCCTTCCTTCCTTCCATCCTTCTATCCTTCCTTCCATGCTTCCATCTTTCCTTCCATCCTTACTTCCTTCTTTGCTTCCTTCCTTCTTTTCTTCTTTCCTTCAATCTATGAACATTTTCTGAGCACCAGCTAAATGCCAGCCCCAAGTATAGAGTAACAAGTAGAACAAACACAACTTCTGCCCTCAAAGTGATGGGTAGACGAGGAGGTCCCTTGTCACCCATCAGCAAACTAGCAGTTATAATACAATGGGTACATCTACAATCTGGAAGGTGCATTGCACTGAGTAGGCACCAAACCTAATCTGGAGGAGGAAAGATGATCAGTGAGGCTTCTAGGAGGTGGTGTTACAAAATGAGGATGAGATATTATAGAAAGGGGGCAGGGAATGGACAGAAATAAAGCAAAAACAAAACAAAACCAAAAAAAAACCCCAGTATCATGGTTAGCAGATGGTAGAAACAGCAGAGGAGTGAGATGGAGAGCACAATGTGAGCCATGGGGCAGCCACCTGTGGGCCTCAAGTTTCCTCCTCTATAAAATACGGGAGTTGGGCTGGATCACCTCTTAGATCCCCTCTAGCTCCAAAACTCTGATAGTCAGGATCTTCCATCATCACAAAAAGGCAAATATAGCACTATGAAGGAGAACTGTCAAGTGAAAGGGGCAATGGGTTTGGAATCTGAGGATCTGTATTTCAATCTAGGTCACTTACTACTTGTGGGACCTTGGACAAGGCAAATAAGTTACTTGAGCCTCAGTCTCTTCTGTAAAATAGGGGTGAGCATGTTACCCATTTCACAGGACAATTAGTAGACTAACCCTGTGAAATGATAATGAGAGAATGCATTTGCAAGTGTATATTGAGCACAGGAGTGACTAAGTTCTGAGCTACTGTTGCCAGGGGCGTGTCTACTGGCCCACACAGAATGTTAAGGACAGAGCGATCTCTTTTTAGTTTGAATTTCAAGCAGGCACTCTTCCCATCAAAAGAAGAAGAGTTCTTACAACCCCAAATTCCAATGGTCAGAGAACACAGAAGTACAGCCACCAACAACACATTGCTGATCCCAAAGGGCTTTTGTTCCTCCCAGAGAAGCCACTGTTGGGGACAGGGAACTGTAATGTCACAGGACCCTCCCCAGATTACCAAAGACTTCCCACTCCAAGGACCTCAACACAAGAAACAGGCATCTCAGCACAGAGTGGACCACTGGCGACAAGAACACAGAGGGGCTCTTGGACCAAAATCCAAACCAGACCACAGCCAGTCTCAAATCCACTGGGCTGAGAGTCCTGACCTGCTCCTTAGTGAGGAGGACGCAGAGACCAACATCAGGACAACCCCTATTGTCTCCGCTTGTGGGGATCACTGGTCAACTGTCATAAGAGTGACCCCTTCCAAGAAGTACTGTGGACAGTGCCCAGAAGTCTCCAGTTAACGAAGAGCTGTTGTTCCACGCACATGCCTGGGCTAGCAGACCCTCCCTGACAATTACAGTCAAGATCCCAGTGCCAAGAAGGAGCAAAACCAGGTGAGCCACTCCCTTCCAGAATTCTGTCTAGGGGTGTGCTGCTGTTACAAAATATCTAGCATGGCATTTGGCACACAAGGCTGCCCCCTAAATGTTACTTGAACAACATCTTACCTGTGTCTATTATTTGCAAAGTGATTTTTCATCCATCATCTCCTTTAATCTTTACAGTAACCCCACAGGGAAGTTGATATAAGATTACTCAATGTGGGAGCCAGTAGTGCTGTTCACCAAACATTTCCAGATCTCCTCCTTTCTGGGCACGTGGTAAGACTGCAAAATTCCCTGAATCCTTGGAGTTAGATGCCGCCGTGGGACTTGCTCTGACCAATGAAATGTAAGCAGAATGATGTGTGTTACTTCCAGGTGGAAGCTGCAAGAACCAAGGTACCATTATCTGTCCCCACTCTCCCTGTCCAGCTGCCACAGGATTGGCAATGTCTCTGACGATAACTATTTTTGTCAGTCTCTGTCCTAGAACAAAGACAACATGTAGCAGAGCCTTTAGTAGACCCAAGGTGGACATGAAAAGTGAATACAAAACAAACCTTTGCTGTGTTAAGCAACTGAGATTTGGGGATTGTTTGTTACTGCAGCATGAGCCTGTGCTGACTGATACACCCATGTCACAGATAAGAAAACCAAGGCTGAGATAAGTTAAGTGAACAAACTTGCCTTAAGTAACACAGCAAGATAGTGGCAAAACCAGGATTTAAAGGGTAGTCTTTCTCACCCTAATTTCAATATAGAAAAACCATTTTGAATCTTGAACTTAGCCCCTTTGAAACTAGAACCACATAACTTCTTGTATCCTTGTCACCAGTCCCTAGGATCTTGGCTTCTGGCAGAAAAGAACACACAAAACAGTCAGTTCATGAGTATCTTCACTGGGTTGAAGCTTCTAGGAGGCTCTGAACTTCACATGTAGTCAAGCTGATGCCATCAGTAAGCAGATAAGCCCCTCTACTCTGCCTCAGTTTCCCTAATAATGGAAGAACAGAGAAGATGGCTTAGGTCACCATCCCTTTCTACTTTCCTATTTAGGATGATGAGAGGAGACAAGTACAAGCACACCAGAAGAACCCAGTGATGGCCTAAGCAGGGGAGGCCAAAATCCTGCCCAGGAAGAATCACAACCACCTTAGCCCCAGGCCAGACTACCAGGTAGCTCTGGAGAAGCCTAAGAGGTCTGGCAAGGTTGGGAATAATTATCAACAGAGCTCAGTCATCAGTGACAAGAAGTGGACTGGGGCCTTAGAGGTAAGCTGTATTCAGCAGAGACTGTTCCTCTAAGAAGAGGAATAGATCCAGCTCTGCCACTTGGAGGTAAAAATAGGCCAGAATCACTGCTCTTGGCTCAGGCTGCTGGTCCAAGCCATTTAACAGAGGACCTGGGTGCACCACGCAGCTGGCCTCACCCCAGGCCAGGGCTGCATCATGGGCTCCTGGGCAGCCCATCAGGCCTATGGTCACTTACACAATGTCCTTTGTAGGTGCCTCTGAGTTCACTCAGCCTTGTCCAGCAGTTCCAACAGTCTAGGGCAGTGGGGCAGGGAATTCCTTCTTCATGATATCTTGGCTCCCCAAAAGGAGTACGAGGATGGCCAGGACAGGAAGGAGCTGACGTGAAGCAAGCATTGACCAGGTGCCAAGCGTTGCTGTGAACATTTTGCATACTTAAATCATTGAGACTTCACAATTCCCCTGTTGGATTGATGCTGCTTTCTTCATTTTGTAGATGAGGAAACTGAGGCTCAGGAGATAAGTAACACAGTGCCTGCCAAGTATTAAGTACTCACGTAAACAATAATTCTTCTTATTATTGTCTTCATCCTCATCATCATTATCATCATTTGGAAGATCCAGACTTCAAAGAGTTCCATGGGGTCTCCAAATCCCCTCTTGTAGATATCAACAAACTCTTTAGATCAAACTTTCTCAACCCTGATACAAACCAGAATTACAGGAGTTCTAAAAAATGTATACGCATGGATTCTACTTCAGTCCAACTAACTAAGAATCTACACAGTTGGAGCCCAGGCTTTGATATTTTTCTTGCTTTTCAGATAATTCTAATATGCCTCCTAAGTTAGAGAACCACTGACCGAGATGGAAGAAAGTTTTATAGCCACTCACCTACCCACCCACCCTCTCCATATCTCACTTTCCTACGTATTAGGATGAGGTCCCTAAAGTCTGATTTCTCCTGCCTTAAATTTTGGAAGCCTAATCTCTGATCATTAGGGATCAGCCTTCCCTAAGGGAAGTGGTATGTGTGATTGCTGGAGTAAGCCACCTCTAAGATGGCCCTGGATTTGATCCTCCCTTCTTGATTACACTCTTGTGTAATCTGCTCTTCTTGAGCATGGGCTGGATTTATTGACTCATTTCTAACAAATAGGATATGGCAAAAAGCAATGAGATGTCACTTCCAATATTAGGTTATAAAAAGACTATGGCTTCTACTTGGGTGCTCTCTTTTCCTCTCACACTCGCTCACTCTGAAGGAATTCAGCTGCCATATTGTGAGCTACCCTATGGAGAGGCCGATATGGCAAAGAACTGATGTTTCCAGTCAACAGCTAGTGACAACCTGAGGGCTGCCAACAGCCATGTGAGTGAACTTGGAAGTGAATCCACCCCCATCAAGCTTTGAGCTGACTATAGCTCCAGCTGACCTTGATTAGAGCCTTGTGAGAGACCCCCAGCCAGGGATACCCAGATTCCTTACAAATAGAAACTGTGAGGCAGTAAATGCTCATTGTTCAGGCCACAAAATTTAGAGGTAATTTATTAAGAAGCAATAGATAACTAATACAATTATCCTTGGGGCTAGATCATGTGGTAGGCAGAATAATGGCTCCCAAAAAACATGCCCACATCCTATTCCCTGGACCATGTGATTACGTTACTTTACGTGGCTAAATGGACCTTGCAGATGTGATTGAGTTAAGGATCTTGAGATGGGGACGTTTCCCTGGATGATCCTGGAAGGCTCAGTGTAATCAAAAGGGTCCTGAAATGGGGAAGAGGGGGACAGAAGAGTCAGAATCAGAGATATGGCACAGTTAGAAAGACTTCACTGGCCTTTGCTGGCTCTGAAGATGGAGGAAGAGACCGTGAGCCAAAGAACGCAGGCAGCCTCTGGAAGCTGGAAAGGCAGGGAAATGGATTCTCCCCTAGGGCCTCCAGAAGGAATGCCACCCTGCCAACACTGTGATTTTAGCTCAGCGAGATCCACTTCAGACTTCTGACCTCCAGTAAATGATACATGTGTGTTGTATTGAGACACTGAGTGTGTGGTAATTTGTTCAGCAGCAATAGGAAACTAATACAAGGGTGAACGGGACAATCCTGGGAAGAGTTTTTCCTGCACAAATGTAGTAGTCTTGATATCTCTGTAAGGAGCTAGGCTTTGGTTAGTATGATTATTGGGGTGAAAGTATGGAGTCCACGAGAAGAAAGATGAAGTAACTAGTTTGCCCACTTAAGAGAAACCAATTGAAGTAGCTTGGTTTCCTGGCCCCAGAGTACTCACCCAACACCCACCAGCTGTCCCACAAAAGTATGTCACAAATTAACCTTTGGAGACTTCCTGAGAGGGTGGGACTAATGTAGGACAGTGTCAAGGCCACTTGAGATATCTGCAGCAGCATCTTCAGGTATCAGAAAGGCAGATAGTGACCCACACAATTCTCAACTGGCCTTCCTACTAGTATCGCCCACTCCTGTCTCATTCCCACCACTCAACTTCCAGGAGACGGAGGTTGGCTCAAGAGGAATGGGGCAGTATTGGGGACTTCCTAGACCTCAGGGTCACTGAGATTTCTACAGCCATATCTGACTTTTCTTTACTCAAACAACTAATCTCCCCACGCCCACCCCGGACAACCCAGGAGCCTACCTATTAGATTGCCATTGTATTAAGATCTCTCACTTTACTAAATTGATCTAACTTTTCCGCAGCCAATCAATGAAGTAAGTGGAGAAATGAATGCTCAGAGAAGTTAACTGATTGCAAAGCCAAGACTGGAATTCAGACTTCCTGATCCCAGCCTTACATTCTGTCCACTGAACCATACTTTTTCCCACTTTTAGCAAAACAACTCAAATTAAAATCTAATCTCAAGGGCTGTAAAACAGATTTTGAATTCCAAGCCTGACTCAGCCACAGAAGTGCTGTCGCTTCCCTGTGCCTCAATTTCCCCATCTATAAAATGAAGATCTACAGGGAAACATGAGACAGTTTGTGATTGTGTCAGGGAGCTGAGGAGGAATACAGAAATACCCAAAAAGTCAGTAGCTACCTTCACTCAGATTTCCAGACCCAAAGCTGAAAACCATGAGAAGAAGAAAAAAAATTCTCCAAAGTTTTTTTACAACAAACTTTGAAAACTGGAATGTGGGCGTGAACACTACTTTGAGGGTTTATAAAGTGACACGTGGATCACCTGTCAGAGAGCCAGGATCGGAATGCTGGTTTTAATTACACCGAATATTTCACTTTCTTATGCAGAGGCATAATCAATTATCTTATTTAAAGGCATTACGATAATGTGTGTGTAAAATGGAGCCATTCCCTGTATTGCATTAGATTCTACTAATTATAGGAGAATGTTTGGAGCTAAAATGTCAGCTTGTCATCCGGATGGCTTGTAATTCAGGATTTGCATTCACAGACGGGAAGGGAACTCTGACAAAAATTGTATTCAGCTCCAGCTCGTCTGGCCTCCGCCTCACCGGCTCCAGCAGCTTGGAGAGCACTGATCTTTGCTCTGCCCCTGCTCCTGTGTGCCACGGTGGGCGCTCCATCCTCCTCTCTCCCCCAAGAGGGCAAGATGGGAGGAAGGGCTATCTACCAGGCAGGGGCAGGATCGGAGGGCAGCAAACCACACGAGCTGCAAACAGGGAAGAGTGAGATCCTTCTTGAAGACCTACCCACCCTCCTATTTTGTTTTCTTCCCAGTAACTGAGATTCTAAAAATGGTGTTTAAAGAGATTCGGGTTCCAAAGAATTTATGATCTTTGGCTTTCTTGGGAATAGCAATCTGATTTGATTTAACTCAGAGCAACAAATATTTCATGAGTGCCTACTGTGTGCAGCATGCTGGGGATTTGGCTTAAAGGACAGAGGTTAAGAGTACAGGCTCTGGACTAGACCACCTGCATCGGCCTCTGGAACTTACGGGACGTGCACTGTATGCCAAGGTAACTCTTGGGCCTCCGACTCCTCGTCTGTAAAATGGGGATAGTAGGGTCATACAGGGTTAAGATGGCATTTGCGAAGTGCTTAGTAGGAGCCTGACATCAATTAAGCAGTTAACAAAGCTTAGCAGTTATTACAGCCATGAACACAACATCCATGAACATGACAGTCTAGGAGGACAGACAGGCATTCAACAGGAAGGGCTCCCCACCCTTGCAGGGATAACCACACTAATACCTCACTCTCACGCAGCCATTTGCTTTATAGCAAGTTATTTCACCTCCTGTGTCTCACTTTATCCTCCCCAAACTCACATGCTTATCCCCCCTCCCCAAAAAATCAAGAGGACCTTTCTGAGCAATGAGATGAGTGGATTTTCCTCTTTTGAGATAGCCCCTCTGCCATGGGGATGCAAACCAACAGGGTTTATATTCAAAGTTTCCTTCCCCCTGGTTGAATTCTCCTCTCACCAGCCCAACTGTGCAATTCTACCCAGCTGCCGGCACACTTACTCCCAACCTACCTTGAGTGTGGAGATCCAGGGCTGGGAGATACCAGAAGCCCTTCCTCCAATAGCAAGTAGAGGATGAAAGCAGCCTGCCCAAGCTAGCCAAAGTCAGGGGGCCAGGGTGAGCCAGGGGCGGGGTGCACTTGAGAAGAAACATTAAGCTTCAGCCTCCCTCTCTACAGCCTGGGTACCATTGCCAGGCCCCCTTGGGTCAGCTGGCTATTGATTGCTACTCACCAAGCCTTTCTCCCCTCCCTACCCTGCCCAGGACCCAGGCGAGCCTCCTTGCATCTGCTTGCATTTCAGGACTCCCTGAGCAAAGCTTTGGACCTTCATCTGACTGCCCGGTGCTCTCAGAAGTGATGACTTGCAGATGAGACATCATACCTCCACGCCTACCCTCAGGACTCAGCGACTTGGACTGTTCCACTCTCCTTGGTTGGAGAACCCAACCCTGTGGCCTGGCCCACCTGGACATATGTTCTTCTGCCACCCAAGGGCTCCCAACATGGTCAGGCCGACTATGACCAACTCAAAGCTAAGCACCTAAAACACCAACTTTCCCAAAAGGCCGTCAAGGCCAGGTTACTTCACCCTCCCCTTCCCAGCTGCCACCACCATCTTTCCTCAACTGTTCACAGATTTTCAGACCTGTACAGTTGGATCTGTCTCTGCAGCTCCAGGGAGAGTGACCATTTCCCCTTTCTTTCCTCCTTGGGCTTTGCTCTTTTGTGGGGTCCTGGTGTTTGAGAGCAGAACCATATCTGGGGCCCCCTTTTTCCTGGAAGTAAAGTTCTATTCTCCAGCCTTAAAATCTTCTTGTTTTGATTTGTTTTTGTAATTTGGTTTTTGTGTGTGTGTCCTTTTAAAAATATTGCGTGCCAAGAAAAAGTACTGAATGCTCATTACAGAAGATTTGGGATGTCCAAAAAAATAGAAAGAAGGGGGAAAAAAATCACCCATTAATCTTCAGCCGGGAGGCCACTACAGTTAGCATCTCCTTGTTGAGTTTTATAGATGGGCTTTTTAAAATTAAATCAAATCACAGATTGCGATTGGAAATTAGCTGCCCTTGGAGCACTGTGGAAGTCTGGAATCCACTCATCTGTGAGGCCCTCTTGATGGTTCACATTTTCTCCTGAAACAAAGGGTTTCCGGAGAGACTGACCCCTGCAGACTAAATCTTCAGTAGGCTGGTAGGCTATCCAAGCTGTTACTTTAGCTATACTTCACTTTAATCCCTGGAGAAACCTGGGATGTCCCAGCCTTGTGTCCCTAACCCAGCCCTTTGAGTCACTGGTATGGTCTGAATGCTTGTGACCACCCCAAAATTCATATGTTGAAACTCTAACACCCATGGTGATGGTATTAGGATGCGGAGCCTTTGAAAGGTAATTAGGTCATCAGAGTGGAACCCTCGTGAATGCCTTTAGTGCCCTCACGCAAGGGACGCCAGGGAGATTCCTCACCCCTTCCACCAGGTGCAGACACAGAGAGAAGATGGCAGCTTATGGAGCGGGAAGCAGGTCTTCACCAGACACAGAACCCCACCGCGCTAGCACCCTGATCTCTGACTTCCATCCTCCGAACTGGAAGAAATAAGTTTCTGTTGTTTCTAAGCCACCCAGTCTATGATGTTCTGTTACAGCAGCCCAAAGCGACTAAGACAGTCATCCTCCAGGTTTCAAGGGCCTCCTGCTCCCCAGTGAGTCCCACACCTCCAGCCCCGTCCCTGGCCACTCTCCTGAGCTCAGACCCATATACTCACCTGCATCCAGGTATCTCCTTCTCACAGCCAACTGAGCAAAGCTGAACTCGTTCATCTTCCCCCCAAGACCTGCTCTTCCTCCCACTTTCCTCAGCAGCGTTGCTTACCCACTTACCCAGGCTGGCAACCTCCGAGGCATCTCTGACTCACCCTTCCTGCTCGTACCAGTCATTCATCAAGTCCCATTGTTTCGTCTCAGGAATTTCTTGCACGTCATTCCTCTCCTCTCGTCCCACTACCACCGCTGTCACATCTCCTCACTGTGGCAATCAAGGCCCTTCCTAACCAGCCTCACTCTCCTTTCCAGTCTCACTAACAGTAATTCTCTCCCCAGGCAGACCTACTATGTCCCAGGCACAGTCCAGGGCACCTATCACTGATGCCCCTCCCAACAACAAGGTGCTCCTGTGCTAAATCTCAGAATCCAAGGCTTAGAGAAGCCAGCAGTTCACTTATCCATTAATAAGCAACAAAGGACCCCAAAACTCAGTGCCTTGAAACAACGATTTTTTATTTCTTACAATCTGGGTGGTCCTTCTGCAGGTCTTCCCTAGGGTCACTCATACGCTGTAGCCAGCTGACAGCTCACCTGGAGCTGGAAGGTCACCTTGCTCACAGGCCTGGCAGATGGTGCTGGCCATGAGCAAGCCACCCTGGTTCTCCTCTACAGGGGTTCTCACCCTCCACTAGAATAGAAAGGCTCCCTTTCATGGGAGTCTCAGGGCAGTATTCCAAGCGAGTGGAAAGCAGCTCCAGAATTCACCTAATGACACTTCCACCATCTTCTGTTAGTCAAAATAAGCCACAGGCCAACTCAGGGTAAAGGAGATGGAGAAATGTACTCTGCCTCTTAATGGGAGGAGTGGCAACATCCCATTGCAAAAGGGACACAGGGAGGGCCATTATTCATTGAGGGCCATTATTATAATGAGCTACCACACCAAAGAAGCTGTCCACATTCGCTCAACTTGAGAATCTCAGCATATAAACCAGGGTCTTCTGATGCCAGTGATCTCCCATTTCCACATTTGTTGCTAGACCTGCTTCCTACCAAGAGGAAGCCATCAGTGGATTGTCACCAAGAGTAGTCACAGTGGTGACACTAGCTGAGCTGTGCCATCCTGACTGAAAGTGACTGTCAACAGGGCCAGCCCTACCCCACCTTCTAGTAGCTCTGGCTGTGACAGCAGCTGCCCATCCCACCTTCCCACTCACCACGTCCAGCTTGGCTCCAGCAAGCGGCATAATGCAGGACTCGAGAACTCCCCCAGGTCCCCAGACTCCATTAAGGAACTGATTAAAATTTGATGCTCCCATTTAACACCTATTAGCGAACACAGTGCCCTCTTGCTAGGAGAGAGAACTTGCAAGAGGGGCCTCCCTCACTCCCAGCAGCACCCTTCCTGCCAAGGTGGCAAACCATTAGAAGGAAGAAAGCTAAAACAGAGATGGATGGGGGAGGGTGGACCAGCTCTTCCTGAACCCCAAAGTGGGACTGAGAGTTTGAGTCCTTAACTGCAAGTGTCCCACAGAGGACAGTGGGGACCAGGGCAAAGGTGAGAAATTGGCATCCAAGATTCTGGAGCCCAAGGGATCACAGGAGGCCACCATCTCTCCCCTGTCCTCCCACCAGGCCAAGATCTAAACTGTCCAAGACCATGAGAAGATGCATCATGGGAATGGGTGTGATCAGGATATAAATGCTCCAAATTGAAAGAATTGGATCTCTGTTCCCAAGGTCAGCTATGGGAACGCTCCACAAAAACTCCCAAACGGAAGAGGATCTGAGAGAAACCAACAGCATTCCATTGCTCCTTCCTAAGCAAATGACTTAGGGGCAGAGCATCTCGAATTTGGGGTAGGAGAGAAGAGATAATCAGCCAAATGTTGACTGAGCGTGTACTATGTGCTAGTCCCCAGCAGGAAGCAGGCCTTACGCAAAGCAGGAAACAGAATCTCCACCCTCAAGGAGTACATAATTTCACCAAGGCCACAGGTGCACACACACCTGCAGTTAAGTAACAATACAGGTGTTAGAAGCAGCATAGAACTAGGATTTGATTCCCCAGCTTGTCACTTACTAGCTGTGTGAGAAGCTTCTAAAAAGCTAATTCAAATGCTCTGGGTTAACACTTAGCAAACACAGTGCCCTCCTGCTAGGACAGAGAACTCAGAAGGGGGTTTCCCCAGAGATCTTGAAGGCCAGGGTTGTGGCCATTACGAGGAGACTAACAGATCACGTTTGATCTTGAGCCTCAGCATCCCCACCTGTAGAATGGGGATGACGACCCTCACTGAACAGGTTACTATGAAGACTGGATGAGGGAATGTACCTGAAAGCACATTGTGAATGTTCAGTAGCTCTTCAGGGTTGCAGCCTTGTGATTACCATGACAAGTGTTAGGAGAAGAACCCACCTCCTCCAGGTCGGGGATCTTCCTGGGGCCACTGAAATAACACAGAAAACAAGACATTTTCAGGTTTACCCAGCTAGCTCTACTCCCAAGAGGCCCTCTCCCTAAGACACAAAGACCTTCTAGCCCCACCCCATATGCATGGCCTTGACTACATCCCACAATGGATGTCTTCACAGCAGAGCCCATGACAGTCCTGCAGGGAGCGGGGTGACTAGGGAGACCTATGACGACCTTTGCCTAAAATCTGAAGGTTCCTCCAACACACTGCCCCCAGGGCCCTGTGGTTAATTGGTGGCCCCCATTATCTCTGCCTCCAATTTGGTGTTTTCCTCTATCCAGGGGTCTTCTGCTCCAGGACTCAAGCCCCTTGGCTTCCCTTTGAAACCCCCTCTTCTCCCTTTTTACCTGGAACAAGCACTTGATCAGCCCTCAGCACCGCTCCCTAAGAGTAACTTGGACCTCACACCATCACAGCATGGGGAGAGCTAACTGGCCGAGGAAGACCTGGAGGGAGTCGGGGCCCAGCTGCCCCTGGGGAAACGCATCTCCCTGGGTTTACAGAGGGATGGGGCCATCTCAGCAGAGGGCTACCATGCCTCACTGGGGCCAGGGCAGTAAAGATTCTGTTGGGGACAGTAAAAAGTGGACTTTAAAGAGAAAACTGGAGCCCTGTGCTGGTCCGGCCTTCCCTGCCAGGCAGGAGAGCCAGATGTGGTCTGTTGACAGTGGCAACCCACTGAAAATTGGGCACTTCAGTGTGGTAGAGGCACAGAATGGAACTGACAGCTTGGGAAAGGTGCCCCAGCAGGGCTTGGGAAGGTGGCTTTCCTGGGAGGACAGCTTTGTATGCAGGGTGACCAGACCCGCTCCCGCGGCCCCCTCAACATCCTCCCAGCCAGGCTTCAGAAAGGAAAACCACAGCCAGAGGCAGCTCAGCAGGCTGCCAGAGGTCTCTCTGAGCCACACCCTCGATCCCTTCTCTAGAGTCAAACCCAGACTCCCAGCAGAGGATCTGCTTGTCCGCCTTCTGTCAGTTCAAGCCCCTCCCACCTCCCCCTGGTTTGCTGTGCTCTCCTCCACAGCCTCCAGTGTGACCAGGCACCCATACATACGACCGTCTGGGCTTGGGGTGCCCCATGCTCACAAACTGCCCCCAGCAGGGTGTCTAAGTTGAAAGAGATGGATGTTTAGAGTGATGACCCAAGACCAGAGCTCCCCTTTCTCTTACCAGCTGTGGAGCCTAGGGCAAACTGCTTAACCTTTCTGGGCCTGGGTTTTCTCATCTGTAAAGTGAGACCATAGATTCCCTCTGTAGGACAGTGGTGGGACTGAAGGAGAAGATGTTTACAAAGCTCCTGGTCCCCAACAAATGGGAAGCCCCTCCCTGCCCTTCCTTTGATGCACCATTAGACACTACTGGCCAACACACTGAGGGCGCATCATGGGGTGCCGGCCCATAAATGGCACTCCACTGGGGATGTGACCTTGGAGCTGGCCTCCGCTCCTCCCTAACCCCCTTATCTGGGCTGTTTCTACCTATGGATTCTCCCTCAGGAATCTCTCCAGTCCGGATTCTTACTCCTGTCCCCTCTGCTATTGCCTCCATTCAGGTTTTCGCCTGCTCTCCTCCCAATCTACTGAGACAACCCCTCCCTGGGCCTCCTGCCATGACCAGGTGGGGCCTCCTGCAAAGTCAAGAAACTTCCACCGGAGCCCCGTGGGCCTCAGGATATCCTCGACTCCTTTTCACGGCTTATATGGCTCCCCGACCCCACCCCAACCTTGCAGTCTCCAGTCTCACCCACTCACTTCCCTACCTTGCACCTATAATCCAATCCCTTCGGACTCCCCGTCCTCCGGCAGACACTCCTGCTGCTGCCTCATCGCAGGAGCAACCGCACTTCCCTCTGCCTAGAAGGCCCACCCCTCCCCAGCACGTGGTCCCAGTGAAACCTTCATATTCTTAGAGACCCGGATCCAGCAAAGCCTTCCCTGGTCCCCCTAGTGGACCCCATTGCTTTTTCCTCCTTGCCAGGAGTCTGCAAACTCCAGCCCAAATCCAGCTGCCCACCTGCTTTTCTGTGGACCACGAGCTAAGAATGGTTTTGCCATTTTTAAGTGTTTGAAAAAGTCAAAAGAAGAATAATATTTCAGGACATGTGAAAACGATGTGAAGTTCAAATTTCAGTGTCCACAAATAGTTCCATGAGAAATCAGGCACGCACCTTCCTTTACATATTGTCCAGCCTCCTTTTGTGCGACAATAGCAGAGTTGAGCAGTGGTGAGAGACCGCACGGCCCGCAAAACCTAAAACATTGACTCTCTGGCCCTTGTCATAACAGAAAAGCTTGCAGACCCTGGCTCCCACTGCTACAATTTTCATTTCAAACTGCTCTTGTCCTAGGATCCTCTGTCTTCTCTGTGGATGATGAGCAACCTGGGGAGGAATTTTGTTCAACTCTGTCACTCGGGCCATTCCACTCCCAATAGTAGACACTCAATTAACGTTCTGTTCCCACCAGAAACACCTCTTCAACTATCCCAGCTCCAAGTGGCAGGCCCTAATGCCTGGGATCTGCCATCACCACTTCTCTTCATCCCTGGCAGTAGTAGGGTCTGCTGGGGACACTTCCCGAAGCAGAGAGCAAAAAGCACTACTCCCACCAACCGACCTGTAAACTGCAGCCTAACTGACTTGCCTAAGATCACGCAGTGAGAAGGGGCAGAGCACAGACTCAAATCCAGACCGTTCCCTGCAAACTTGTCACTACTCTCTCATCTTGTCTGGCCATCTGCTCATGGCCACTGTGAGGAGGCACCAGGAGAGCCCCTCGACTCTGGGGCACTGGGACTCCTTCAGCAGCAGAGTCCTGGGACCAGAAGCAACTCCCCGGGAATGTTTGCTGCATAGGGTTTATAAGCAGCATTTGTCTAATAAAGCAATTTCTGAACATCTCACATCCCCTAATTACTTGTCACAATAATGGGAAGCATCTCCCCGCAAGCTTGTTTTTCCCATTTCTGGCACAGAGCGGGAGCTCCTGGGCCTGGGGGGTGGAGATAAATATAGCCACCCATTTACTCACCAGTTGGGTTGTCTGAGTGCACAACAATACATTTCGCCACCCCGACATCCGTCAAGCCCATGCACATGCGCACAAGGAGCAACTCCGCTGGAACCACATGACGTCGCTGACACTTCCAGGACCAGCCCTAACTTGGAAAGGGGCAAGAATTCGTCCAGCATGGTGCCAACTGGCCACAAGTGGTACCATTCTTTGGGAGTTACTGGGAGGCACATCTGGGTGTGATACAGGAGGGACCTTTCTAATGATGAAGCATCAAATGATGCCCAATCAAGAACATTTTTCACTAAGTGAGGACAAGTAGGCCTCTGAGGTTCCCTTAGGTTCCAAGTCTAAGACCTTCTGTACTTGGAAATGTTCCACCCATTTCACCTCAGTCTCCAGGAGCTCAGACTGGAAGCACAGAAGAGCTGGGTGGGGCTAGGAACACAGAGAAAAGGCAAAGCTCTCAGACAATATTTCTGTAGCTGTGCTCAAATTCAACCTGTGCCTTCCCTTTGGGTCTAATGCTGGGTTCTCTCACCATCTCTGCCTCTTGGGGGAATCAGTCAGAACCATGAGGTGGTGACATTTGTGGTCTCAATTCTTTCCTTTCTGGACCCACACTGCCATCCTCCCTCAGCTACCCCTTCTAGTGTGCCCTGTGTCCCCCACGACCCCCTAACGCCCAGCACCCCCTACTCAGAGCCTTGACCAGAGGCTATATTTCCCCACATCATGTTCTGGAGGCCCCAGATAAAGTGCTCCAGAAAGAATGTGTGTGTTTGTGTGAGGGTGAGTGTGTGTGTGTATGCATTTCTCCTCTTTCCATATGTGTACATAACAGAAACGACACCAAATTTTCTAGAAAACAGCCCCATCCTAGACAAGCGGAAAACTGCTTCCTCCAGGCAAATTCTCATATATCTCGTGGTCTTGCTCAAAGGGTCCCTCTCCCTGGCAAGGTTCCAGGTGGATGCAGAACTGAAATATCTAGTTAGGCAGTATTTGTGCAGCTCATCCAAGGTGAGGATTCATTCCTGGGCTCGCAGGACTCCCCTGCTCTCTGATGTCATTCTGTGAAACACCAGGATGTGTGTGTTCACAGCAGTGCCCTCTGAGCCCAGTGGTGTTAGGTAAAATACAACGGCGTTTGCCGAACATCTAGACTGATTAGAAAAGGCTTTGGACAAACAGACAAGTAACGCCCCTTGGAGAAGACAGAGAGGACAGGTCTCTCCAGTGTAGATGTCTTCCTTACAGACCCCTCAATTCCCACCACCTCTGCCCAGCCACCTGGGTCCACCCGAGGTTTAGCCAGTCAGTGGTTCTTTTCTCACTGATTATTCCAGAAGACCATATTTTCTTTCTTATCATTCCCCTTCATGTTCCCTTCTAGTCCCTGACCAAGCTCAAGTTTCCTCCAGTCCCTTGGCAAGCCCAGGAATCAAAGTAGAATATAGAGTGAGGATGACTTGGGTTGAAATTGCATCTCTACTCAGTCTTAGCTGCTTAACTTGGTACAAGCCATTTAACTTCTTTTAGGCTCAATTTATTCGTCTGAATATGGGTGTTGTAATATTTACCTCTAACGGACAAGTATCATTTTTGCCTACCCAGCAACCATTCTCCCATCTTCTGTGTCAACACCATGATTTTCCTTTGAGGAAACCACATCATTCTCACTCCTAATCCATGTGGTTTAGATGGAACTGATGCCCCCATCACTGAAACTGGGCAGATAGCCCTGGGCTGGCCAGCGAGAGTACAGCAACTGCCTAGCCACAGTGATTGGTTCAGGAAAGGCCATGTGACCCAGCCCAAGCCAATGATAGTCAGCCCCAGGATTTTCGCTGAAGTTGTCTTTCCGTGGGAACTGCTACAAGGTAGAATATAAGTCTAGAGCTGCTGGTATCCATCTTTGTCAACACATGAGACATGCCTGTCTGAGAATGAAACCAACACAGAAGAAAACAGCACTGAGAAATACAGAGAGAAATTCCTTAGGACATTATTTAAGGATCTGGATCCAGCCATGTCTGAAGTTCATCCTTGAACTTCCTAATGACATGAGCCAATAAATTTCCTCTAAGCTAGTTTGTTGTTGAGTTTCTTTCGCCAGTAACTGAAAGTTCTGAGTAATATACTACCTCAGGGCTTTTGTCAGAATCAAATGGAACAGCATACGCAATCACCTAGCAGACTGCTGGCACATAATAGGAACTCATTAAATATTAGTCACCTTCCCAACAAGAGGAGGAAGGAAAAAGTGCCAATGGACACAAAACTGAGAACACAAGAAAGATGTGTAGTCAACAGAGCAAGAGCCTGGTGGAGCCAAGAAGGGATGAGATCAAAGCATGGATGGAAGGCTCAGCCTGAGCATGGGAAGGGACACTCCTTCCTTGGGGGCAGCAGGAAGAAACTCTGAAAAATTCAGAAAGGTTGAAGGGGAGGGACTTCTCAGCAGGTAGCTTGGTCTCCTAGAGCTCGGGATTTGGGTCCTCTGCACAGAGGGGCACATGGGTGGCCTCAGAGGCTTTAGGACAGTAGAGAAAGATTGGATCAGCTGCTGTAATCATCAGCAGGAGAAAAACAGAGGGTTACTGATAACAAAGAGCCCGCTGCCCACAGCCCCTGGGGACCTCATGCATTTTTCCTAGCTTCTTTGGCTCCAGTCCTATCTCTCTTTTGGGTCTTGAAAAGAGGGCACTGCATCTTGCTTCCCAAGAGGTAAGCTCAGAGACCCAAGCCCAGGAACTCCTCTACCCCGAAAACACATAGCCCTTGTTTGGAGAGGATTCCTGCTGGGCCCAGCCTCGTATGGGTCCTGCTCCTGCTAGAAAAAGAGAAATTGGTTGGCAGTAGAAGCCACTCTTCCACCTGTCTCTGCTTGTGGGGTTCACTTGTCTGCAGTAATCCCCCTCAATCCAACACACCAAAGACCTATGGCCTCCTTGCCCCTAACCCCTCACCTGAGGTCACCCCTGGGAATCCTACTCAAGGCCAGAACCAAGGCAAATCTTCCGGAATGCCCAGTTCTCTCTCTCCTTCCTTCCTCTAAATCAGAGGTTGGCAAACTTTTTCTGTAAAGGTCCACATAGTAAATAGTTTAGGCTTTCTGGGCCATATGGTCTCTGTCGCAACCAACTACTCAACTTTGCAGCTGCAGAGCAAAAGCAGCCATAGACAACACATAAACAATGGAGTATGGCTGTGTTCCAATAAAACTTTATTTATCACACTGAAATTTGAATTCCGTATAATTTTCATGTCTCATGAAATATCATGCTTCTTTTGATTTTTTTTCAACCATTTAAAAATGTAAAATCATTCTTAGCTCATGGGCTGTGATGAGGATCCAGGCTGCCCCAGCAAGAGAAGCCCAAGGCATCCTGCCCTACACACCTATCTATATCATCCTCCGGGAAGCATAGGATGTCCTGACCTGATCTGACCTGATTCCTATCCAAAGTTATAGGACCACCGGATACCCAGACCACACCTGCACTGATACCATTTTAAGGACTCTTTTCATTGTCTTGTAAAGAAATAACTCACATATCTATGCCTTATAAATTTAGCCCTACCCTCAACTCATTGCAGGTCTTCACTGCCCATGGGTCCTGTCCCCACTCCTGCAGTTCTTCACTGCCCATAAGTCCTGTCCCCACTCCTGCAGCTCTTCACTGCCCATGGGTCCTGTCCCCACTCCTGCAGCTCTTTACTGCCCATAAGTCCTGTCCCCATTCCTGCAGCTCTTCACTGCCCATGGGTCCTGTCCCCATGCCTGCAGCTCTTCACTGCCCATGGGTCCTGTCCCCATGCCTGCAGCTCTTCACTGCCCATGGGTCCTGTCCCCATGCTGCAGCTCTTACTGCCCATAGGTCCTGTCCCCGTGCTACTCCATGCTATTCTCTGAATAAAGGGGCACTACTGCCAGACCTTGAGAGTCCAAGAAATCTTTCTTTCGACGACTCAACTCACCGAGCCCACATCAGGCTGTACAAACACAGTCAGTAGACTGGATTTGGCCCCCGAGTCATAATTTGCTGACCCCTGCTGTAAATAATGATGGCAATGGCTGCCATTCAATAAATTCCTGTCCTGCACAAGATCTTCTACTTATATTTCCTTATCTAGCCATCGTTCCAGCCTTATTAGATCAGTGGGATCATCTCCATTTCATAACTGAGAAAATCTGAGTTTCAGAGAGCTTTGGTGTCTTGCCTTAGACTATCCAGCTCATTGGTGATGTTTAAAAACAAAATTCACCTGAGTAAATCTGAAGATTTAATTGGCTTTATTCAATGAGTCATCAATAGGGAGCATCCCATATAGTCACCAGAGAGATGCTCCAAGGAGTATTGTTTCAGGCCAGGACCTATTTTCGGGGAGGGAAGGCAGGGTTTTACCATGCAGATTACCCCACTAGTGCTAGTCAGGAAATTTCAGATGAATTGTTTAAAGGTCACATTCTTGGGAGGGGCTGAAACTGTATTTAAGTCTTGGTTTTGCTGTCCTGGGGGCAAAATGACTCCATTTGGGGCCTGTTATTTTTTTTTCCACGGGAAAGCTGGGATTCCAACCCCAGTCTGTCTGCCCCCAACTCCTTGTACTTCATCAAGCTCTTCCCAAAGCCTCTGGAACCTTTCTGAGCCCTGCTTCCTGCACTGCCTCATGCTGCTCTGATTTGCAGGTATTTGTCATCTCGACTTAACCCTCCTGCAGAGGTGTAAGCTGCCCAAGGGCAGGAACGTGTCTAATTTCACTCCCCCTGCTGCCTAGCCCTCAGCCAGTGCATCTCAGTCACTCAAGAGAGCAAACCACACAATGAGGCCAGTGATCCTTCACATGCAAGACCACAAACCACAAAGTGCCCTCAGTGCTGTCCAGCAATCCTAGTCTGCTTTTCTAGGAATTTCTCTATCTCACTCTCCAAGATGATTATTGAATACCTCCTCTTCTCTCCACATACCCCCTCCATCCCTTGCTCCCCAACTCCCCCCTCACTCTCAGCTGCTGAGCTCACCGTACACTTCAATTAGAAATAGAAGCCGAGCTCACTCGGATGCTCCCTGAACTGCCATCACCAAATCCACAAACATCCCTCCATCCGAACCCAGAGTTTCCTCCACAGGGCCCTTTAGGATCTGGCACTGGCTCCCTCGCTGTTCCCATTTCCCACCCTCTCCCCACACTCATGCGCCCCTAGCCTCACCGCACCTCATGCTATTCCGTGAGCAGACTATGCCATTCCCAACCCGCTCCAATGCCCTTGCTCCCCTCTACCACCTCCCTTCCCCCTCTCACCTGCCTCCTTCACTCCCTCCAGTCTCAGGGCAAAGATCACTTCCTCAGAGGTCTGCCTGGGCCCCCTGCCCAAAAACACCCTCCGCTATCTTTCTATCCCTTCACTTTGCTTCATGTTTCCTCTCCCGGGTCCCACGCCCTGGCGCTGTTCCGCATATGCATCTGCACATGTGCTTCTTCTGCGTCTCCCACCTGGAGCAGGAGCTCTTCAAGGGCAGGGACGGCCTTGCTCTGTTTTGCCCAGTGACAGATCCCCACCATCTAGAACAGGCACGGAGAGCAGGTGCCCAATAAGTGTTTTTGAACGCACTAAAAAAAAAAACCCAGGGTCCCAGAAAAATTTTTGCTACATTCTCCTTCCTTAGGCTGCCCATGCCTGGCACTTCCTCTGCCTTATCCCAGAAGCCTCTCTTCCTGGCCCCAGGGACCTACAAGGATGGGAGACTCCCAGGGACCCTTCAGGAAACACTAGCCCACATCTCCAGAGCCTGCCAGCATCTGAGCTATTTCCAGGGCCTTGTAAACCTTCTTTAACTTGGGAAGCCCAGAGTGGTGCTGGAAACCAGCAGTGCAATTATAGAGCTTTTAAACTGCCAGGCTCCTCTATGCTCCTTTCCCCAGGGGCCCCTCAGAGGCCTGGATTGTGTCAGGCCAAGAAGGAGGAGGTGAGAGCACTCATCTTCCTTAGAGCAGAGCGCCCCTCCAGCCAGCGCAGCAGCTCCTGCTCAGGGCCTGAGAGGAGGGGCAGCCAGGAGAGCAGCTCAGGGTCCAACAGTGGATCCAGCTGTAGGGGAGGAAGACAATTCCTATACCCTCTTGGTCCTTCTGGACTAAGAATTAAATTGACATGAAGCAGAATAACAGGATAAAATCAAACAAAGCTTTATAACATGTATAGATGGGAGAAACCCAGGAAAACGGAGCAACTCACCAGAATGGCTGAAGCCACCACCTTAAATCCCATCTTCAGCTAAAGACAAAGGAGGATGTTGAGGGGGGCAGGGTAGGGGCTTCAAAGGGGAGGAAGGCCATTCACATGGAGATGGAAAGTAAATGTTTGGTAGACAGAACTTTGATAAGACTGGACTTAGCAAGGACCCTCACAGTCTACTGATACCCAGAGTTATCTATGGTGATGGCCTGTCCTGGGGACAGGCCTTTTGTCTTAAATTCTCCTAGGCAGTTAGGGGGAAGGTCAAAGTTTCTTTCCATCTTTCGTTCTTGAAAATAATCAAGGCAAAGAGACACATTTTGGGGCAGCCATTTCTGATCCCTCACACAGAGCTCTAAACCCCCAAATAGGAATCTGGAACTGGCTGGGGTTGGAGGGTCTCCACCAGGGACAGCTGGGGTGGGGTGGGGAGGCACTGACCTCAAAGTTAAGCCCATCTCCTTGGCAGAGAAGCCAGAACTGGCCCTGCCTACCTCTCCAGCTGCATCTCCAGGGAGGCCATCTGGAGCCGTGGGCACATGTCTGTCCATCAGACAGCCTATGACATTGCAAAGCTCATCTTGGCTTATGAGTCTGTCTTCTTCTCCTCCAGCCTGTAGCTTCTTGAGACTCACAGACTACGACTTTTACATCCCCAGAGCGGGTGCTTAGCCAATGTTTGCTGAATGAAGAAATGGCCAGGAGAGGCACATGGGGCCAGAAATGCATGGGGTAGAGGAGAGATCCCCCAGCAAGTCTACCTCACCTATGGTCTGGTATGTCACAGGCTGCCCTCTGCTCTGCAGCTCACAACAGTTTTCAAGTAGGGGGAGGGAGAGGTAGGGAATTTGGCAAGGAGGTAGCTAGACCCCCTAGTGGGCTCAAGCTCACCAGGTACATCTTGGAATGCAGGTGGTGTGGCCCCAGGAACAACCATTCTGCAGCTCTGTCCTGCCCTCTAGGATCAGAGGGTCAGTGGATCAGCATATCCGTACCACCAACAGCTGGGCCACCCCTAGGACAGATACGAGGGGCTGCTCCTCCAGTCTCTGGAGCTCCTCTCCTGAAAGCACAGAGTATCAGAGCTAGAGGGAACTTCAGGGGTCTTCTAGGCCAACCCCCTAAACCAAAGATGCAGAAAGCAGATACCCAGAGCTCCTGGAGCAGCCTCCTGATATCCTAGCAGGACTACTGAGACTGGAGCGAGAAGACCCCCAGGCATTAGGAGAAGAAGATCTTCATCCCTCAGGGATTCTCCTTCATCATTCGCAGGGGGCAGATCTGACCCCAAGGATTTGGGGTGGGCTCCAGAATCTGTCTCCTTAACAAGCCCCTCAGGAGATGCTGAGGCAGCCATTCTAGACCACTGTTTGCGAAGAAGCAGCTCTGGATTCACTGCTTTATGGATAAATGATTAACAGCCTAGAAATGCCCAGCAATGCAATGCTAAGAACCTGGTCCTCCCTCAGCCCCTTTCCTGGTATCAGCAAGGATGGCTCCCAAAGTATGAGGGCTCACAGAGGTCCCTCTCCCTGCTTTCTCTGGCTGGAAGGTGATATCCTTCGGAGGGATGGGGCAGGAGCCCCTCTGAAGTCACCACCCTCCAAGGTGACTGTGTCCCAGCTTCCACACTTAGGGACCATGCCCCACTGTGGAGGGGTCCTGATCCAATCCCTGCACTGGGCAAGGGGAAAGGAAAGAGGAAGCCCCTACCGGGAACCTCTGAACCAGGTCTCAGCCAATACTCACAACCATCCTTTGCATGGCTATTATCACCCCATCTTACAAAGGAGGAAACTGCGGTTCTGAGCGGTGCAGTGGTTCCCCTGGGTAGTCCATCCAGTACGCAGCAATGCCCAGAGCCCCCAGCTTCTGACCCAAGCCTGGTATCCTCAGCTTCCCCTCAAGGCCTGAGGCAGCGGTCACCATCCTGACTGCAGATGAGGCTACAAACTAGATGCTCCCCTCCGAAGGAGGCAGCCCAGTGGGCTGAGAGCAGCTGAGATAGGAGAAAGGCCATAGTATGTGGATCACCCCCCTCTGCCAAGCCCCAGCCAGCAAGTGAAGAGAAAGATTTTGCTGGTGTGGTGCACCTCCCAACATCCGGCCGTGAACCAGGGGAACAGACAGAGCTTGCGAACCTAAAGTGCTCGATGAAAGCCCATTAATAAACCTCCTGGCAAGGACCAACCCAGGCGGCATGGGGGTGCACCGTTCATCAATCTACCCATGGCACTCCAGCCACTGCGCCACAGCCTGCGGAGAAGGGATGACTGGACTTGAGCAGCCTGCAGAAGAGGCCTGGAGAGGAGCTGGGTGTGTCCCCAGCCCTCCGAGGGGCCTTAGAGGCTCTTGCACCCTAAGGGCTTCTCTCCAGACTCAGTGCAGCGAGAACCGAGGGACACCTAGGCTGCCCTTATCCAGGGCATCCAGGATACGCACCTCACAGTTGACAACCCTCCCTGGTCTGGAGCTCAGGCACCTCAGCAGGTGCTGGGCTGGCCTTCTTATCCAGAAAAGGGACCTGGTGATGGCTAAGACCCTTCCGACTCCACCATTCTAGGATGCCTACAAAAGTCTAATTGTGAGACTCAGTTTACCTCTTAGGAGTGTAAGGAACTAACATTTCTAGAATAACCACCAAGATCCAGGCACCCTGTCTGTTCCGCTGCACTGAGTCCCCTTAATAACTCAACAAGGCAAGTCCTATTATGATCCCCATTTTGCAGAGGTGAAAACTGAGGCCCATAAAAGTAAAATAACTTCCCCAGAATCACACATCTACTAAATGACAGATTTAGCCACTCAGATCCCTTTGGGTTATGACAGAATGGAAGTAAATAAAAACAACAGACAGAGGGAGGATTCAAACCCAGGTTGTGGGCCCACAGAGCTCCCATGCTATCCCGTAGTTTCTTTCTCTACACCATGGTTCTCAATGGGGACACCTGGCAATGTCTGAAGACATTTCTGCTTGTCATAGCTGAGGGGAAGTGGTGTGCAACTGGCATCTAGTGAGCACAAGCCAGAGATACTGCTGAACATCCTACAGTAAACAGGACAGCCCCGCCCCCCGACAAAGCCAAATGTAAATAGCATAGCAGTTGAGAAACCCTGACCTAGAGCCACTGAGACCAGACAGACTCATGCTCTGTGCTGTCACTGCACAGCACCACTGAGGTAGGGCCAGAGAGCGCAGGCCAGCGATTTCTGAAGCATCCTGTGGGAACACTTGGTGTAAACAGCTGTTGAGGGAGGATGGGGAGTGAAGGGGTGGTTCTTGTTCACGGGACTTTGGGAAACCATGTGCTCAACAAAATTAAGGTGTCTTTAGTACAGGACTTAGTGTGTTTATCGTATCATGGTCAGTTTTATAAGTGAACTTGGTAGACGAACTTCTCTCTTATTCAATCACTGTATAGACTGTGTAGGTCTGCCATAGATGTGATTGAAATCCATAATCAGTTGCCTTTAAGTGAGGGGGATTATCCTTGATAATCTGCGTGGGCCTAACTCAGTCAGTGCAAGGCCTGAAGAGTAGACTGAGGCTTCCCTGAAGAAGAAACCCTGCCTATGCCTGGAGCTCCACCCCGCGCCCTCCAGCCCCATGTCCGTGAGCTCCAACCCGTGCCCATGCCCTGCAGCCCGTGCCAGTGCATTCCAGCCCCGTGCCCACGTGCTCCACCCTGTGCCCGTGCATTCCAGCCCTGTGCCGGGTGTTTCAGGTGCCCTCCCTGACAGTCTGCCCTTCAGACTTCAGACAGACCTGGCCAGCCCCCAGAATTGCATAAGCCAGTTCCTTTTCATAAATCTCTATCGGTCTATCTATCTATCTATATAATCTATCTATCTATCTGCCTACCTATCTACCTACCTACCTACCTATCTATGTACCTATCTACCTCTCTCTCCTACACATTCTGTCTCTCTGGTTGAACTCTGCCTGATACAACTTGTATCAGATTCATGATGCCCGAGAGTGGATTATAGCTTTATGACAATTCCCAAACAGATTTGGCCAGTGGGGCCTTGAAGGTGAGGAGCATCTCGTGGGATTCCTGTTTGGCAGATCTCTCTCTCTCTGGAAAACTCTGATTTAGGCAAACTGGGCAAGCCAATCATAAGGGCACGTCAGCGCCCTCTGACAGCTGAGTGTGACCGTGTGCTCCTCCTGTGGGCAGAGTGCTCTCACTACTATCATGTCAGCTGCCAGTTACAGTCTGGGCTGCTCACAAAACGCATTCTCCACATCAGGTCAGGTCTGACTCACTGGGACACCTCCTGGGCCTAGATGTTTGCCCTCAGTCAACAGCTGGGTCTATAGAGCAGAGCTAATAGGCTCCAGCCCTTCGCAGAGGGTGTAAAGACAAAATGAGACCGTTCATGCAAAGTACCTGGCACACAGAGGGTGGTGGGTGTCCAACCAGTGCCAGGACCACCCCCCGCCCATCCTGCTCCCGCTGACGACGAGCTGTGCTAAAACTGGCCTCCGACTATATAAGGTATGAGCAATGTTTTAAAACCACTCAAAATGTTCCACCGTTGCCAAAAGATGCTACGGAGCTCTCCCAGGCCCATGGCCCACCCTAAATTTAACAGGCCCATGTTTACAAACCCAAATCCGTGCATCTCTGAGGCTCCCACACGTGTCCCAGCTGTCGTCCCCGAGAGCTCTGCTGGAGAGTCTCTGGCAGTGTCACACCAGCTGGCACCTCTCAGAGTGTCCCTGACACTCGGCCTGGGTCCCAGGCAGCCACTCACGGGTAGGAGAGAGGGGAACCAGGAGACACTTCGCTACCTAAGGACCACTGGGACCCCAAGCTGGAGCTTTGAAACCAGGACACGTGGGAAACCCTAGCAGCTAAGAGCAGGGCAGCGGAGCATAAGACATGGCTCTGTCTGGGCCCTGGTTTCCTCTGTCTCTCTACCCTTCACACTCGGTCTCTGTGTGCATGCACACTCACGCACACACGCACGCACACACACACCCCTTCCTAGGACTCAGCCATCCTGTAACAGTCCAATCACGCTGAACAACAGCCAAGAACCAGGAAGAAACACAAGCCCCTTGATTGAACAGAACATAGATCACAGTGGATGCTCTGAAGTGCACGCAGATTGCACACGGGAGAGCAGCTCAGCCCCCCTCTCCCTTATTTATCCTTCCGTACAGCATCGGTTCTCAAATGTTAGGGACACCTGAATCACCAGGACAGCTTGTTCAATACAGCTCGCTGGCCTCAGCCCCAGAGCTTCTGTTTCAGCAGGTCTGGAATGGGGCCCAAGAATTTGCATTTCTAACAAGTTCCCAGGTGAAGCTGATGCTGCTGGCCTGGGGCCTCACTCTAAGGATCGTCCCAGCTTAGATAAGCCAAGTCCACTGACTCCCAAGAGATACCAGATCAGAATCAAATCAGTGAGCGTGTGTGGGGGGCGGGGCAGATGCCACTAGTGGTGAGCCTGCCAAAGCTAGGCTTTCTGACAGCTGCAGGAAGCGACAGTTGACAGCCGACAGCAAAGAAAGAGACAGCAAACTATAAAAAGCAGACATAAGAACTCAAAAAGCAAAGCAGACTGAAGCCATCTCAGTTTGATAAAATTACTATCTACCCCTAAACAAATCCTGAGGACACCCTCTCTCTAAGCATCGGATAGTCACGATCCCCACAGTGAAGGCCCTGAAATAGGGAGAAAGCAGTACTTGGGCTGATTAAGAGGGCAGGGAAACGTAAAATTAATTTTGTAAAAAAACCTACATCTAATTTCCCGGCAATAAAATCATCTGCGTGCTTAGTGGATTATTAACTGGGCAGTCTGGAAAATTTTTCTCTGTGTACTAATTCATTTAGCTCGTTACCAGGGTTGTACTTCACGTGTGCAGCAACACGTATGCACAAGTACACATTTCGTATAAATGCATCCCCTGATCTAACTGCTACCCCTTCTCAGGTCTCACCTTAACATCATCACCTTCTTGACCGCCTAGGCAAGGTTAGGTCCCCAGTTAAGGCTCCCTTAGATGCACCCATTGCAGCTTTAATTGTTCAAACTCTGTCTTGCTTGCCAGAATGTGAGCAGTGTGAGGCAACAGGCTCATATTCCCTTTTTCCTGGGTGCCGCCATTACCTAACCAAGTAAAACACAGTAGGTGTTCAGTAAATGGATGTTGATTGCATGAATATCCACATTCTTGCCACTTTTCTTTCCTGCTCTGGCAGCATCTCCCGCCCTCCTTCACAGAGACAAGAGAATGTGGGTCAAGGAGCACAGAGCACATGCTTTTAGGCAGCCTCACGTTCTGAAAGCTGGCGGAACTTGTGCTGATTCCTGTTAGCAAGGGAGCACGTCAGCCCTCCGGAGGGAGAGAATGCTGTCTCTCCCTGCTCTCGGTTTTAATCATAATTTGCATATTCTGGGTGAGGCGGGGACAAGGAGCAGGATGCAAAACCAATTCGATCATTCCTCTCCAAGTCCCCACCCTGTGACTGTTCCTAATGAAGCCATCTTCTGTCCTTCCGCCCCCCACTCCCTGACCAACACACACCCCTCTTTATGCTCTCACTCCAACTACCCACTCTGAGAAGGACAGGGCTGGTACTCGCCGCCCAAAACACGGGCATATATAAAATGGAGCACAAAACTGACTAAGAGAAAACTGTGCTTTCCATAACTGACTCATTTGCCTGCAAGTAAAGAGGATTAATGAGATTCAGCCTGAGCTAATCAGGAGCAGGAACCCCCTATGGGTTGGTGGGGAGGCAGAGAACTCCTCTCTCCTCCCAGAACTGATTGCATTAGCCAAGCAGGATTCAAGGACGCCGGAAGATTCCCTGCCACACGCCCGGCCTGACAGCCCATCTTCCTCTCCCAGGCTCCATCACAGCCTCTGAGCACAGGAATCCACTGCTTCCCACTCTGCAGAAGCTTGTGGAGAATCCCACTAATATGAACACGTGAGTGTGGAGCAACTCAGCAGCTGCCTCAGCCCATGAAGATGGTTTTCCTCATTTCTCTTTTGGCCAGGTTCAAATGGGTTACGAGTCTCCCAAAACTTCTATGCAGAAGCTTTCTCCAAGGGAGACTATAACTCCTTTGGGCAGTTTTTCCTATTTACCACTAGTATCCCAAAGGCACGTCTCTCAGACAGACTTCCTTTCTCTCATACCAGTCAGGGTACACTAGATTGTGCTGTGGTAACAAACTCCCTGAAATCTCCTCGCCTCTCAATTACAACAGATTATTTCCCCCTCACTGTGCAGGTCTGTCACGGGTCAGTTCTGGCTCTGCTCCAAGTACTGTGCTGAAGGAGCAGCCTCTACTGAAGATGGCCAGTCTTCACGGCACAAGGAAAGGGAACTTGGCAGAAGCACACGCTGGCGTGGACAGCTTCTTTATTGGTTAAAGCAAGTCACATGGCCGTGTTCAGGTTCAAAAGAATAGGAATATATACAATCCTTCCCCAGGAAGAGTACTAAGGAGAAGGACGCCCAATATGAGTTGAATAGTTATACAATCCACCATAACCTTTGACTTCCCGGGCTTCCATCATCCTTATAATACATTTAAAAGTCATCAAAACCACCACCCATACCATCATCACCCACAGAACCAAGAGTCTCCATCACCACCACCACCACTTTCACCAACCTCACCACAACCTCATCAACATCCTCATCAACAACACGGTCGCATTGTTACTACCCATCTTAACCCAGGTTCCCTGGAGAAGAGAGCCTGTCTAGAGAGCAGCTCACCTACATTTTGTTGGTGAATACAATACCAGGGAAAAGAAGACTGAGGCAGGGAAAAAGGGAGAGCAACTAGAAGGGCATATTTCAGAAGTATGCCAGAGTTTCACCACAGATGCAACTGATTGCTCAGTCTTGCAGATCATCTTCAGATCTTAAATAATTTTTTATTGGGGTAACATTGGTTTATAATTTATATAAATTTCAGGTGACATCATTATATTTCGATTCCTGTGTAGATTACATGATGTTCACCACCCAGAGACTAATTACAATCCGTCACCACACACATGTGCCTGATCATCCTTTCACCTTCCTCCCTCCCCCCTTCCCCTCTGGTAACCACCAATCCAGTCTCTGTCTCTATGTGTTTGTTTGCCGTCGTTTTTATCTTCTACTTATGAGTGAGATCATATGGTATTTGAATTTCTCCTTCTGACTTATTTGACTCAGCATAATACCCTCAAGGTCCATCCATGTTGTCACAAATGGCAAGATTTCATCGTTTTTTATGGCTGAGTGATATTACATTGTGTATACATACCACATCTTCTTTATCCATTCGTCCCTTGATGGGCACCTAGGTTGCTTCCAAGTCTTGGCTATTGTGAATAATGCTGCAGTGAACATAGGGCTGCATGTATCTTTATGCATTTGTGTTTTCATGTTCTTTGGATAAATACCCAGCAATGGAATCGCTGGCTCATATGGTAGATCTATTAATTTTTTGAGGGATCTCCATACTGTTTTCCATAGTGGCTGCACCAGTTTGCACTCTCACCAGCAGTTTACGAGGGTTCCCTTCTCTCCACATCCTCTCCAACACTTGTTGCTTCCTGTCTAGTTAATTATAGCCATTCTGATGGGAGTGAGGTGATATCTCATTGTAGTTTTGATTTGCATTTCCCTGATAGTTAGTGATGTCGAACATCTTTTCATGTGCCTATTGCCCATCTGTATGTCTTCTTTGGAGAAATGTCTTCAAATTTTTTGCCCATTTTTCAGTTGGGTCGTTAGTTTTTTTGTGGTTGAGATGTATGAGTTCTTTATATATTTTGGATATTAACCCCTTAACAGATACATGGTTTGCAAATATCTTCTCTCAATTGTTAGGTTTTCTTTTTGTTTTGTTGCTGGTTTCTTTTGCTGGGCAGAAGATTTTAGTTCGACGTAATCCCATTGTTTATTTTTTCTATTGTTTCCCTTGCCCTGGTCAGACGTGGTACTTGAAAATATGTGGCTAAGACTGATGTCAAAGAGCATACTGCCTATGATTTTTCTAGAAGCTTCATGGTATCCAGTCTCACAGTCAAGTCTTTAATCCATTTTGAGTTAATTTTTGTGTATGGTGTAAGATAATGGTCTACTTTCATTCTTTTGCATGTGGCTGCCCAGTTTTCCAAATGCCATTTATTGAAGAGACTTTCCTTTCTTCACTATATGTTCTTGGCTCCCCTGTTGAAAATTAGCTGTCCATAAATGTGTGGGTTTATTTCCGGGCTCTCGATTCTGTTTATTTGATCTCTGTGTCTGTTTTTGTGCCAGTACCATGCTGTTTTGGTTACTATAGCTTTGTAGTATATTTTGAAATCAGGGAGGGTGATACCTCCAGCTTTGTTCTCTTTTCTCAGGATTCCTTTGGCTATTCAGGGTCTTTTGTTGTTCCATATACATTTTAGGATTCTTTGTTCTGTTTCTGTGAAAAATGTCATTGGAACTTTGATAGGGATTGCACTGAATCTGTAGATTCCTTTAGGAAGTGTGGACATTTGAACTATGTTAATTCTTCCAATTCTAGAGCAGGGAATTCTTTCCACTTCTTTGTGTCTTCAATTTCTTTCAACAATGTTTTATAGTTTTCAGTGTACAGATCTTGCACGTCTTTGGTTAAGTTTATTCCTAGGTATTTTATTCTTTCTGTTGAGATTATAAACAGGATTTTATTCTTAATTTCTCTTTCTGCTACTTCATTGTTAGTGTATACAAATGCAACTGATATTTGTATGTTGATTTTTTATTCTGCAAATTTACCATTCATTTATTATTTCTAGAAGTTTTTTGGGGGATTATTTAGGGTTTTCTATATATAAAATCACATCATCTGCAAATAGTGACAGTTTCACATCTTCCTTTCCAATTTGGATCCTTTTAATTTCTTTTTCTTGCCTAATTGCTCTGGCTAGGACTTCCAATAAGATATTAAATAAGAGTGGTGAAACTGGGCATCCTTGTCTGGTTCCTGTTCTTAGAGGGATAGCTTTCAGTTTTTCTCCATTGAGAGTGATATTAGCTGTGGGTTTGTCATATAAGGCCTTCATTATGTTAAGGCTCTTTCCTTCTATACCCATTTTATTCAGAGTTTTTATCATAAATGGATGCTGTATCTTGTCAGATGTGTTCTCTGCATCTATTGAGATGATCATGTGGTTTTTATTTTTCATTTTGTTAATGTGGTGTATCACATTGATTGATTTGTGGATGTTGAACCATCCCTGCATCCCTGGAATGAATCCCACTTTATCATGGTGTATGATCTTTTTAATGTATTGTTGTATTCAATTTGCTAGTATTTGGTTGAGGATTTTTGAATCCATGTTCCTCAGTGATATTGGCCTGTAATTTTCTTTTTCTGTGTTGTCCCTGTCTGGCTTGGGTATCAGAGTGATGTTGGCCTTGTAGAATGAGTTAGGAAGCTTCCCCTCTTCTTCAATTTTTTGGAAGAGTTTGAGAAGGATAGGTATTAAATCTCTGAATGTTTGGTAGAATTCACTAGGGAAGCCACCTGGTCCTGGAATTTTATTTTTTGGAAGTTTTTTGATTACTGTTTCGATCTCCTTACTGGTGATTGATCTACTCAAATTCTCTATTTCTTCTTGATTCACTTTTAGATAGTTACATGATTCTAAGAACTTATCCATTTCTTCTAGATTATCCAATCTGTTGGCGTATAGCTTTTTGTAGTATTCTCTTATAATCTCTTGTATTTCTGAGGTGTCCATCATAATTTCTTCTCTTCCATTTCTGATTTTATTTATTTGAGACTTCTCTCTTTTTTCTTGGTTCATCTAGCTAAATGTTTGTCAATTTTATTTATCTTTTGAGAGAACCAGCTCTTTCTTTCACTGATTTTCTTCTATTGTTTTTAAGTCTCTGTTTCATTTATTTCTGCTCTGATTTTTATTATTTCCTTCCTCCTACTTATTTTTTCTTATTTTCCAGTTCCTTTAGGTACACTGTTAGACTGTTTATTTGAGATTTTTCTCGTTTGTTGAAGTAGGCCTGTATTGCTATAAACTTCCCTCTTAGAACTGCTTTTGCTGTATCACATAAATTTTGGCATGTCATGTTTTCATTTTCATTTGTCTCCAGGTATTTTTTTATTTCTCCCTTGATTTCTTCATTGACCCAATTGTTGTTCAGTAGCATTTTGTTTAATCTCCACATATTTGTGGCTTTTCTGATTTTCTTCCTGTAGTTGATTTCTAGTTTCATACTTTTGTGGTCAGAAAAGATGCTTGGTATTATTTCAATCTTCTTAAATTTATTGAGACTTGTTTTGCAGCCTAATATGTGATATAGCCTAAAGAATGTTCCATGTGTGTTTGAAAAGAATGTGTATTCTGCAGTTTTTGGATGGAATGTTCTGTATATATCTACTAAGTCCATCTGGTCTAATGTGTCATTTAAGGCCAGTGTTTCCTTATTGATCTTCTGTTAGGATGATCTGCCCATTGGTGTACATGGAGTGTTAAAGTCCCCTACCATTATTGTGTTACTGTCTATTTCTCCTTTTATGTCTGCTAATAATTTCTTTATATATTTAGGTCTTCCTATGTTGGGTGCATAGACATTTACAAGTGTTATATCCTCTTGTTGGATTGTTCCCTTTATCTCTTTATGTAGTGCCCTTCTTTGTCTGTTGTTACACTTTTCGTTTCAAAGCCTATTTTGTCTGATATAAATATCATTACCCCAGCTTTCTTTTCATTTTCATTGGCATGGAGTATCTTTTTCCATCCCTCTACTTTCAGTTTGTGAGTGTCTTTAGGTCTGAAGTATGTCTCTTGTATGCAGCTTATATATGGGTCTTGTTTTTTATCCAACCAGCCACTCTACACCTTTTGATTGGAGCATTTAGTCCATTGACATTTAAAGTAGCTATTGATAAGTATGCACTTATTGCCATTTTGTTACCTTTTTTCTGGGTGTTTTAGTAGTTCTCTGTTCCTTTCTTCTTCTCTTGCTCTCTTCCCGTGTGGTTTGATGGCTTTCTTTAGTATTATGTTTGGGTTCCTTTCTCTTAATTTTTTGTGTATTTATTATAGGTTTCTGGTTTGTGATTACCATGAGGTTCATATACAATAACCTATGTATATAGCAATCTATATTAAGTTGATGGTCTCTTTAGTTTGACCTCTTGCTAAAAGCTCTGCTCTTTGACTCCCCTCCTCCTACATTTTAGGTGTTTTATATCATATATAACTTCTTTTGTGTGTGTGTGCATGTGTATCCATTACTCTCTTATCATGGAAATAGATAATTTTAGTATTTCATAGGTGGTTGATCTGCTACCTTTACTATCTACTTGCCTTTTCCAGTGATTTTATTGCTTTTTTAAAAATAATTTTCGTATTCCTTTTTGTGGTCTTTGCTTTTCCACTTAAATAAGTCCCTTTAGCATTTCTTGTAGGGCTGGTTTCTTCGTGATAAACTCCTTTAGTTTTTGCTTGTCTGGGAAACTCTTTATCTCTCCTTCCATTCTGAATGATAACCTTACTGGGTAGAGTATTCTTGGCTGTAGGTTTTTTCCTTTCAGCACTTTAAATATATTGTGCTTCTCTCTTCTAGTCTGAAAAGTTTCTTCTGAGAAGTCACCTGATAGCCTTACGGGGTTTCTTTTGTATGTAACTTGTTGCCTTTCTCTTTCAGATTTTAGAATTCTCTCTTTATGTTTAATTCTTGACATTTTAATTATAGTGTGTCTTGGTGTGGGCCTCTTTGGGTTTATCTTGTTTAGTGCTCTCTGTGCTTCTCATACCTGGATGTCTGTTTCCTTCCTTAGGAAAGGAAATTTTTCAGCTATTATTTTTTCAAATAGATTCTCTTCCCTTTTGTCTCTCTCTTCTCCTTCTGTGACACCTATAATACAGATGTTAGTGAGCTTGATGTTGTCCCAGTGGTTCCTTAGACTTTCCTCATTCTTTTAAATTTTTTCTTTCTTTTTTTTTTTTTTTGAGGAAGATTAGCCCTGAGCTAACATCTGCCAGCAATCCTCCTCTTTTTGCTGAGGAAGAATGGCCCTGAGCTAACATCCGTGCCCATCCTGCTCTACTTTATATGTGGGACACCTACCACAGCATGGCTTGACAAGCAGTGCCATGTCTGCACCTGGGATCCAAACCGGTGAACCCCAGGCCGCCAAAGCAGAATGTGCGTACTTAACCCCTGCACCACTGGGCCAGCCCCTATCCATGGATCTTATATCAGAACAATACACAGTTAATTCTTCCCCAAGAGGTGAGGTGAAAATCCAATTCTTCAAGGAAATGGCAAGTTACAGTATTCCAACAAGACTTAAAGAGGGTTAGCAAGGCATATTTGCTACATCAGTACTACTGCAGCTGGCCTTGGGGTTGTTACAACTGATATTCGTCATTGCTCTCATTCAGCATCCATTTTGGATTGCTTCCCTGGTGAGGTGACCTAGACTTTCATCCCCAAAACTTCTGAATCATTAGTTGCCTGGACCTTGCAGAGCCATTGTTGCTAGAGTTTCATTTGGGCATAGCAGCTCCAAAATACACCAATACACCCCCACTAAATCTTCTAGGCTCCTGACATTCTCTTCTTTGTCCCCATTATGTAGGAGCAAACCTAGCTCCTCATGGTCATCAGTCAATTATTTCCCTACCCAGTAACTCCTTTCTTTTTCTATTGGTTGCACTGGCATAAGGACCTAAAATTTGCCAAGTGGTAGTAGCCATTCCTAGTCAAGTGGGAACCTTACTGTGCTCCCTGGAAGTCACAATTCCCTTCAGTTAATGAGCCCTGGGTCTAAGAACTGATAGAAATCTGGAACCCAGGGAAGGGACCACGATTTTCCACTCTTGTAGATGACATCAACCTCCTGATAGGCTGGCAGCTCTGACTTTTTCTGCATCTATTGAGACATTTATATAGTTTTTCTCTTTTAATCTTTTTAGGGGTGAATTTAATTGGTTGATTTTAAAATGTTAGGAAATCTTGCATTCTTGGGACAAGCTTCTTTTGGTCATAGTATATTATTCTTTGTATATTTTGCTAGGCTCAATTTGCTAATATTTGCTCAGGATTTTGACATCTATATCCATGAGGGATACATATCCATGAGGGTAATTTCTTTTCTTTTAATGTTGTTCTCTGGTTTTGACATTCCTAAGTTGGAAAGTGTTCCTTACTTTATTTTCTTAAAGAGTTTATGTAAAATTGGTATATTTCTTCCTTAAATACTTGAGAGAGCTCACCAGTGAAGCTACCTGGGCCTGGAGTTTTCTTTGTGGGAAAATTTTTATATTTACACAAATATTTATCATTTCTGGTGCTTTTCATTCCTTCCTAAAGATCTGAAGTTCAACTGAAGTCATTTATCTTCAGTCTAAAGAACTACCTTTAGCATTTCTTGTAGTGCAGGCTTACTGGCAATGAATTCTCTCATTTCTTTTATCTGAAAATGTCATTATTTCACCTTCATTCTTAAAGAATATTTTCACGGGAGATAGAATTCTCTACAGAGAAAGTGACCTTTTTTCCCTATCAGCACATTACAGATGTTTTTCCACTATCTTCTGGCCCCTCTGATTACTGATGAGAAGTCAGTGGAAATTTGAATCATTGCCACCATGCGTGTAATGTATCACTTTTCTCTGGCTGCTATCAAGATTTTCTCCTGATCTTTGGTTTTTAGCATTTTGACTATAATTTGCCTAGATGTGATTTTCTTTGTATTTATTCTTGGAATTCACTGATCTGCTTGAATCTATCCATTTATGTCTTCACAAAATGGAAATTTACAGCCATTACATCTTCAAACATTTTCTTTTCTGCCCTCTTTCTCCTCTCCTTCTGGGACTCCAATTCCACAGACATTAGACCTTTTGATGTTGTCCCACAGGTCCCTGATGCTCTATTCTCTTTTTTATTCAATCATTTTTCCCTCTCTGCTTCAGATTATAGAATTTCTACTCATCTGTCTTCAAGCTCACTGATTCTTCTGTCATCTCCATTTTGAGTATTTTTCAATTCATTGATTTCTCTAGTTATCTTTATTATTTTCTCTTCACTACTAACTTTAGGTTTAATTTATTCTCCTTTTTCTAGCTTCTTAAGGGGAAAGCCAGATCATCGATTTTAAACCTTTTTTCTTAATATGAACATTACAAGCTATAATGCTTTATTTTTATCCCACAAATTTTTACATGCTGTGTTTTCATTATCATTTAGTCCAAAGTACCTTCTAAGTTCCCTATGATTACTTCCATGACCTATGCCTTACTTAGAAGTGTATTGTTTAATTTCCAAATATTTCAGGATTTTCCAAATATCTTATTGATATTTTTTATTTATTTTTTTATTTCTATTGATTTCTTATTTTTATTGATTTCTAATTTAACTTCATTGTGATCAGAGAACATATTCTGTATTATTTCAATATTTTGAAATTCATCAAGACTAGTTTTATGGCCCAGTATATATTCTAGCATAGTGCACATTCCATATGCATTGGGAAAAAATGTGATTGTATATATTATAGATGATGGATGTGTTGTTCCGTAATTGTCAGGTCAAGTTACTTCGTAATCTTGTTCAAACTTTCTACATACTTATGTTTTACTGGTTCTATGAATTACAGTGATGCTGGTAAAATATCCAACAATGATTGTAGATTTTCCTTTTCCTCCCTTTATTTCCATCAATTTTTGCTTCATGTATTTTTGTAGCTTGTTATTAGGCAAGTACAAATTTAGGATTATCATATCTTCTTGATGAATTGGCCCTTTTATTATTATGAAATGACCCTTTTATCTCTGTAATACTCTTTAACTTGTGTGATATTAATATAGCCATTTCAGTCTTCTTATGCTCAGTGTTTGCAAGTTACGTATTTTTCCATCCTTTTACTTTCGATGTGTCTATTTCTTTAGATGGCAAGTGGGTTTCTCAGAGACAGCATATAGTTGGGTCTTACTTTTTTATCCCTCTGATGACCCCTACCTTCTAATTGGAGTGTTTAGTATTAGTCTTAGTACATTTAACAAATTTATGGATATGGTGGATTTGGTTCTATCATCTTATGATTTTTTGCTTTTTGTCACCTATCTTTTTTGTTTCTCTAGTCTTCCTTTTCCTACTGTCTTTTGGGTTAATTGAATTTTTTTATATTCCGTTTTATCTCCTCCATTGGCTTTTAAGCCATATCTCTTCACATAATTTTTTGGTAGTTCTCTTAAGATTACTATATAATTTATCACAGTGGACCTTGAATTAATCTCATGCTACTTTGCATATAAGAACTTATAACAGTAAAGTTCCATTTATCCTTCCTACCCTTTGTGATATTGTTGTCATATAATTGCCTTTTACACACTACATTGTTATTATTTTCACTCTAAAGAGTTGTCCTTTAAATAATCTATGAAAAAATCTTTCTTTTTCCCATAAATTTACCATTTTCAGCAGTCTTTGTTTCCTCCTGTTGATTCAAACTTCCATCTGGCATCATTTCCCCTTTTCCTCAATAACCTCCTTTAGCATTTCTTATAGTGCAGGTCTCTCAGTCTTCACTTATCTGATAATATCTTTATCTTTGTCTGCATTTTTTTCATTTATTTTGCCTTCATTTTGAAAGATTTTTACACTGGACATAGAATTCTAAGTCGATGGATTGTTTTCTTCCTGATTTTAAACATCATTCCATTCTCTTCTGGAATGCTTTTCATGAGGACCCAGCTGTTATTCTTATCATCATTCCCCTGTGTGCTGCCCTTTTAGACTTTTTATCTGGCTGCCTTTAAGGTTTTTTTTTTTAACCTATTGCTCTCATCATTTTGATCCTATGTGATTTTCTTTGTATTTATCTTCCTTGGGATTTGCTCTCCTTTTTAGACCTGTACATTGCTGTTTTTGATCAAATTGGAACATTTTTAGTCAATATTTATTCAAATATTCTTCCTACCCCATGCTCTTCTTTTTTTCTTTTTTCTGGGATGCCAAGAACATGTATTCCAAACTCCTTAATATTACTTTCAAAGGTTATTGAGACTCTATTCGTTTTTGTGTGTGAGTGTGAGGAAGATTGGCCCTGACCTAACATCTGTGCCAATCTTCCTCTATTTTATGTGGGACACTGCCACAGCATGGCTTGATGAGCAGTTCTAGGTCTGCACCCAGGATCCAAACCTGTGAACCCCAGTCTGCTAAAGCAGAGAGCACAAACTTAACCACTATGTAACCAGGCCAGCCCCAAGACTCTATTCTTTATTTCCATTTTTTTCTCTCTCTCTGTTTCAGTTCAGATAATTTCTATTGGCCTGTCTTCAAGTTCACTCATCCTCTTTTCTATTCTGATCAATCTATTGTATTCTCATCCAACAGAATTTTTATTTTGGATAGTTATTTTTTAGCGTTAGCATTTCCATTTGGTCTGTTTTACAGTTTGTATATATCTTTTAAAATTCTCCTTCTCTTCACGCATCATATCATCTTTTCCTGTAGACTCTAACATATTCATCACAATTATTTTAAAGTCTTATGTGCTAAAATTGACATCTGGAGCAACTCTGTGTCTGTTTCTATTGACTGGTTTTTCTCTTACTATGGGTCTTCTCATGTCTAATCATTATTTTTTATTATATCCTGGACATTGTGGATGATATGTTATAGAGACTTTGGATGCTGTTATCTTCCTTAGAAGAGTATTGATCTTTGTTCTAACAAGCAGTTAAATTAGTAGCAGATAAACTTGATCTTTGGAGCCTTAATTTTAAGCCTTGTTAGGATAGTTCTTTTCTCCTAAGGAGCAGTCCATAGTCCTTGTAAATGATCCTTACCCCTAGAGTTTGACCCTTCTGGCATTTTAACAGAAAAGCTGAGATATTTGTCAAGCTCTTTTATCTTGGCAGAATTTGAACTCTAAATTGTGTGTCCACAGCACTGGGGAGTTGCTGTAATATCTGCTTACTAAGATTCCCTAGAGCATTCTTCTGGGGTTCCTTGGAGTCTTGCTCTCTGTCTTCACAGTTTAGGATTCAACTAAGGATTTCAGAGGAAATTGTATGCAGATTTGGGGGCCCCCCCTCTCACAAATGACTCCCTCCTTTCCTGGACATCCCTCCTTCAATTTTCAGCATCCTGGCAGCCCTGAACTCCAACCTCCATCCGCTCAGTCCTTTCAGAATTCTGTGTGAGCTCTATTCCCATACATTGAGCAGACTGGGGAACACTCTCAGGGAAAAGATGGATAAAGGTAGATCTCACCTAGGGTGTTTCCCTTCTTTCATGGCTTGTAACCCGTCAAGTTTCTGTCTGCTTTTTGTCACTCTACAGTGCCTTCAAACAATTACTTTTATATTTTTGCCAAGAATTTAAAATTATTGTCACTGAGAATGTTAGCCTGATATAAGGTCCTCTGCTATTATCTGGAGCCAGAAATCTTTTGAAATATGTTTACTATTCAAATTGAGCAACATCTTAGTCAGTTGTCCATATATCTCATCACTTGAAACTCAGCCCTCCAGCTTTCTGTCATTTATCTGGCAAGCATCCCAACATCCTTCTAGGTAAATCCATTTTGGTTTGAGTTAATCAGAGCAAGTTCTATTGTTTACAGTCAAGGACTGGAACTAATACCTAGGGTTTATACTGAAAGCATGTTGCTCATATTTTGACTACATGAGTAGCTTCAAAGACCTCGCTACAACCACTGGCCATCCATGGCTCTCCCTGAGTATGTCACCTCAGATCACTGCTGCCTTTAATTTTTTCAATTTTTTTCACTTTTTAAGTTAACAAGTTGACAAAATATTTTAGTTTTATAATGATTATATTTCTGCACATGGCTAAGTATATTCCTTCCTGACACCATTAAGTCATTTCACCCGTTTGTTGGGATACTGCTGCACTAGTCCCTTTACTCTGCACCCTCCTGGTCAGAATTCCTCTCCTTTACTTCAGTTCTAAAGGTCTATAACATCCTCACCAAACCATCTGCCTTGCTCTCCACCGATTCATATACATGTACATGCCCACACACAAACACACACATCTTCCATAGCCTGCAAATGCAGATGTTCCAAACTTTCACACCATTTCCTCCTGGTGACAGGCAGAGAAGAATTCCAGACAATTAGTAAAGGAGAAAAAGATGTATATTTGGAAGGTGGTGTATGACACCAGAGGCAGAAGTCAAGAGAGAGAGAATATTGTGAAAGCAGGAAAGCCGCCCTAGAGAATTTACGGAAGTCCTCGTGAGTTTGTTGGGTTGTGCATTGTCCAATCATTTTCAGAATTCCAAACAAAGTGCTGTGCTTGTGTTAATGACTCTTTAATTTACCCAGTGAAGACCAATTCATAAAATATTCATGCTCCATGATTCAGGATTTCCTCTGTCTCTTTGAGGTGAATCTTTCTCTCCTGGGAGAGACTAAGAATGGGAATGGGCAAAGTCTTTTTAAAAGTGGGTTCCTGGATCACTCTTCCTGCCAAAGTCAAGAAGGAATGAAGAGAAGGAGAATGAATTTTGGTACTAGGCAGACCCAAAGTTAAGTCTCCGCTCAGATTCTCTGGTTTTTTTTTTTTTGTGGTTTTGGGCAAGTCAGTCACGAATAATAATAGCCAGCACATATAGAACCTTAAGAGTTGTGTGTCACTCCAACACTTTAAAAGTTTTATTTCACTTAATCTTATAACTACATATTGAGGTAGTACTACTATTATTCCTATTTCACAGATGAGAAAACACCATCATAACAACATGTCATCTGAGCCCCGTATTCATGGCACTTGATCCTTGGTTTCATGAATGCTGTGCATCAGATGAAAGTGGCAGCAGGATTGCAGCTATAATAGTCTCATTGTATGGTTGGACACAACTCCTGGTTGTGTCAGTTCTGGCTTTGTGGCTTTCAAGCTTGGGTCCTAGACCTTCTAGAGATTCTGTAAGCTTGTTAGTATACTGTATTCATTTTCTATTGCTGTGTAACACATTGCCACAAACTTAGTGGCTTCAAACAGCCCACATTTATTATCTTATAATTTCCATGGATCAAGAGTCCATCACATTTTAGCTAGGTCCTCTGCTCAGGACCTCAGGGAAATCAAAGTGAAGCCAGCTGTGTCCTCTTTGAGAGGCTTGACTAGGAAGATCCACTTCCAAGCTCTCTCAGGCTATTGGTAGAATTAATTTCCCCGTAGCAATGTGATAAAGGTCCATGTTTCCTTAACTGACAGCTGAGGACCACTAGCAGCTCCTAGAGATTGCTTTTGGGTCCTTGCCTCTTGGTCCTCTCTACAATATGGCAGTGAGCTCTTTCAAGGCCAACAGGAAGGTGTCTGCTATTTCTTCTCATATCTTTTAAGGCATACTCTAATTAGATCAGGCCCACCCAGAACAATCTCACTTTTGACTGACTCAAAATCAACTGATTAGGGACCTTAATTATAGAAGCAAAATCTGTTTTGCCACATAATGTAACATAATCCCATGAGTAATATCCTATCATATTCAAAGTTTCTTCCCACACTTAAAGAGAGGGGATTAGACAAGTCATGCACACCAAGAGGAGAGAATCCTGAGGACCATCTTAGAATTCTGCCTACCACATTGCCATAGACTGAATGTTTGTTTCCCCCAAAAATTCACATGTTGAAATGTAATCTCCAGTGTGATGGTATTAGGAGGTGGGGTTTGGGGGAGGTGATTAGGTCTTGAGGGTGGAGCCCTCATGAACGGGATTAGTGCCCTTATGAAAAAGACCCCAGAGGGCTCCCTTGCTCTTTCCACCATAGGAAGACACAGAGAAAGATATCTATGAACTAGAAAGCAGGTCCTCACCAGACAGTGAATCTGCAGGTGCCTTGATCTTGGACTTTCCAGCCTCCAGAACTGTGAGAAATACATTTCTGCTATTTATAAGCCACCCAGTCTACAGGATTTTTGTTATAGCAGCCCAAACGGACTAAGACATACATATCCTATTTTAATTCTCTTCCTGCTTAAACTTGGCAAAATAGATTCTGCTGTCTGCAATTGAACCCTGCACAAAACAGTAAATAATATAAAGAGCAAGAGATTTTGAGGAAATGAGAATAGAGGATTAAGAGGCTATCTAACCTGATGGAGTAAGGATTCAGTTATCAATAAAGGATGTGATATTGTTAGTTGATAAAACTTAGTGACAAAACTATTTCTCAAATATCACCTGTGTCTGAATGGAATGAAGACTTTGGTGGTCAGAGTGGCAGCTATGACAGAATATTATCAGAGGCTTGAGGAATACAAAAACTGTGAACTAGACTAGGATTTATAATTACACTACTAAGCTTAGAAAATAAAAATTAAAAGGCTGATGTTTTCGGTTTTCCACTCAAAGTATGGTCAGAGAACCAGAGAGTTTCTATGACTACCCAGAAAGAATGAGTGTCTTATCTCTAGTAAGGCTGATGTAACTAACATCAAACTCAGACTCTGCTGTAGTTTATTTAATTACATTGGAGCTTGAACTCAAAGCCCTATCATGTCTTTTTTTTTTTTTTAAAGATTTTATTATTTCCTTTTTCTCCCCAAAGCCCCCCGGTACATAGTTGTATATTCTTCGTTGTGGGTTCTTCTAGTTGTGGCATGTGGGACGCTGCCTCAGCGTGGTCTGATGAGCAGTGCCATGTCCGTGCCCAGGATTCGAACCAACGAAACACTGGGCTGCCTGCAGTGGAGCGCGCGAACTTAACCACTCAGCCACGGGGCCAGCCCCTCTATCATGTCTTTTGAAAAGGCAATTGTTAGAATAGAGGAAGACCTCAAGAACTGGGATAGTGACATTTCAGAGGATCCAGATGATACAGGACCCATGAGCCCTGTATCATGAGGCTGGTTCTATCTTCTATCAAGACCCTGTAATGACTTCACCTGAGATAGCTAAATTGTAAGAATTCTCCTTATGACTTATTTCCATCCTCTCATTATCTCCAGACCTATAATGAGGGTCAAATCACAGTATTCCCAAGGAGGCCAACTACAATGTCATACCTGGAAGAAGACAGCCAATACACCAAAAGAAATACAGGATCTCACCATTTATGTCAAAAATATGGGAAGAGAGTCCTGGTTGCAGGTAAGATGGAGTAAGCACACTTTACTCTGTATCTCCCAGTGAATACAGTTTTAAAACCTGGATAGAATGCATGGAGCTACTTGAGGTTTCTGAAAAATAAATAGTACAAGGTGGGGAATTAGACCAGAACTTGAAGTATCACTGAACTAGTGGTGAATATTCTATTTTTTCTCTGGTATCCCCCAGCCTGGATTCAAGAAAGTCAGAAATCCAACAATGGGCACCAGGCACAGACAGAGAAAGCTCAAGGAGGAACCCTCCAGTTCTGGCTCAAGGAGCAAGAAAGGGAACTCCTAATGCTTAGAGAAAGACTGAGTAGAGAATTCCATGGCTTCACTTTTATGGCTAGAGGACAAAAAAGAGAAGCACCAGGAACTGGAAAGTCCAAGAAAGATCACAGAGAGGGAAGAGCTCAGGAAAGTGATCCCATAAAGTTGTCTATAAATTCTGGGCTCACTCCTGAGTTGCACATGTGTGGATCTGGCCCTAAACAGCACACCAAAGACTGAGAATTGAACTGCAGCATAGACCCCCACCCGGATCCCAGACTGGCCACTGGGTGGCACACGAGTGAGACAGATTCCATTAGCACTGCAAAGGCTTTGAAGACCCTACTGGCATTGAAATGACAACCCACAGATGCCTAGTTGGAATGTGCAGGCTGAACCTAAGAGGGTGAATTGCCTGCCATAACAAAAATATCAATATTCTCCATAGAATTTAGATAAGACCCAGAGTCTCCTAACATAATACTTAACATGTTCAGAATATAATAAAAAAAATTACTCAGTATTAGAAGAAGCCCCAAAATTTAAACTCACATAGGAAAAGACAACAAACGCCAATGTTGAGATGTCACAAAGACTTTAAAGCAGTTATTTCAAAAAGACTTCAGAAGTAGGGATCAATTAAAATGAAAAGAAAGATAGAAACCCTCAGCCAAGAAATAGAAACATATAAAGAATTCTGAACCAATAAAAATTTTAGAACTGAAAAACACAATTACACAAATTAAAAATTCACTGCATGGTTCAACAGCAGAATTGGAAGACTGAACAAGATAAAGATATCAATTCTTGCTAAATTAATCTATAGTTTAATACAATTCCATTCAAAATCCTAGCAGGAATTTTTATAGATATAGACAAGTCAATTACAAAATTTACATAGAAGGCAAAGGAATGAGAATAGCCAAAACAATTTTGAAAAAGAAGAATAAAGTGGTAGGAATCCCACTACTCAATTTGAAGATCTACTATAAAGCTATGGTAATGGAGACTGTGTCGTACTGGCAAAAGGAGAGGCAGAGAGGTCCATGGAACAGACGAGGGAGACTGGAATCAACACACGTAGAGGACAACTGATTGTCAACAAAGGTGCGAAACGAATTCAATGAAAAAAGTACCTCCTTCAACAAATTTTGTTAGAACAATTGGATATTCATGCTCAAAAAAAAATTAACCTCATAACTTATTTTTAAAAATTCAAAATGGATCAGTGATCTAAATGTAAAACTTAACGCTATAAAACTTTTAGAAGAAAACATAAGAGAAAATCTTTGTGGCCTGGGTTAGACAAAGGTATCTTAGATCTGACACCAAAATCATGATCAGTAAAGAAAAATTGACTTCATACAAATTACAAACTTTTGCTCTTTGAAAGGCATTGTTATGAAAGTGAAAAGACAAGCTACAGACTGGGAGAAAATATGTGAAATCATGTACCTGACAAAGGACTTCTATCCAGAATATCTGTTTTTATAAAAACTCAACAGTAAGAAACCAGACAACTCCATTTTAAAATGGGCAAAATGGAAGAGAGGATCTATGGATGACAAAAAAGCGCATGAAAAGATGTACATCGTTAGCCATTAATGAAACACAAATTAAAACACATCTACAAGAATGGCTGACATAAAACAGAAAACTGACAATACCGAGTGCTGGCAAGAATAGGGAGGAACTGAAACTGTCATACATTGTTGGCAGAAATGCAAAATAACATATTCATTCTAGAAAACAGTTTGGCAGTTTCTTTTTTTTTTTTTTTTTTTAAGATTTTATTTTTTTCTTTTTCTCCCCAAAGCCCCCCGGTACATAGTTGTGTATTCTTCGTTGTGGGTTCTTCTAGTTGTGGCATGTGGGACGCTGCCTCAGCGTGGTCTGATGAGCAGTGCCATGTCCGCGCCCAGGATTCGAACTAACGAAACACTGGGCCGCCTGCAGTGGAGCGCGCGAACTTAACCACTCGGCCACGGGGCCAGCCCCTTGGCAGTTTCTTATAAACTTAAACCTTCTTATAAAGTTATACCTACCACATGACCCAGAAATCCCACTCCTCAGATGTTTACCCTAAAGAAATGAAAATTTACATTCACATGAAAACCTACACACGAACATTAATAGGGTCTCTATTCATAATCGCCAAAATCTAGAAACAACCAAAATGTCCTTCAAAAAGTGAGTGGGTAAACAAACTGTGGGACATCCATACAATGGAAAATTCATCAATAAAAAGGAGCAGACTGTTGATACACACCAACAATGCGAATGAATCGCAAATGCATTATGATGAATGAAAGGAGCCAGTCTCAAAAGGGTGTATACTATATGATTCCACTTATACGACATTCTCAAAAAGACAAAACTAGTGATGGAGAACAGATCAATGGTTTCTGGGAGTTAGGAGCGGGGTGAGTATGACTACAAAGGAGTAGTACAGGAAGATTTGGGGAGTGATGGAATTATTCCGTAACTTGTGTGTTAAAACTCGTAGAATTATATTCCAAAAAGAGTCAATTTACTGTACATTAATTTAAAAATTAAAAAAATATTTATGAGGAACATGTATGAGAATGGAGTCTCATGGACCTGCCAGGGGGAGAGGAAGATAATTTTAGATCAGGTCAAATTTTCAATTACCCACCAGAGATTCTAGATGCAAAATATTGACTCAAGCAACTGGGAAGGATTCCATTTATTTGCTTGATTGATGAAAGTCAACAGTAACCTATATGAATTTGAAATGCCGGGAAGAACTTGATAGAACATAGAAGAAAGAACCCAAAAAGCTGGGGAGATAAGCATATAAGAGCAGTTTTATCATGTGTTCACAACTCCCACCCCAAAAATAACCCACAAGAGAATTCACAAGACAATCTCTACGCCATGGCATTGAAAAGTACATTGACGAAGAGCACCAACATCCTCTAAAATCACTTTAGTAGCTATCCACTGTAGGTAGAGTATAAAAGTAGGCAACGCTGCCATTATAATAATCCCCTTGATTTAAGTGACAATGATGGAAATATAAGATGACAAAGGTCTAGTAGATGTAGTAAAATACCCGAGAAAAGGTAGACATAGTTATCCTAAAAGTAGTAGAGCCAGAGGAACCAACAGAATGGTTTTACCGATAGAGATCTTTGGAGATAATTAGGCTGGTAGTATAACTAAGATAAATGGGCTACTCCCTAAGGTGTTTCTTCACGTGTGGGACAAAAAAAAAATGCTAGGCTTAGAAAGCAGAGAAGATTGGCTGGAGCCACCATTATAAAGACTCACTACCTTTCACCCAATTCCCAGATCTAAATCAGTGCAAAGAGCCAGCTTTCTGATTGAAAACGAGATTGGGTACCGTTAAAAAAGAATTATGTAGTAACATCACAAGCATGTACCATAAAACTTTCACCTGACTCTTACCAAAGGGAGAGAAAATACATTTCGGGGTAATCGTACCCTGGGGAGAAAAAGGAGTGCCTGGAACTTTCGGGGATTACTTGACCCTGGCTCTGAGCCAACGCTAACCCATGGCAACACAGCGTGTCACTATGGTCCACTGCTAAGGTGGAGGCTTGTGGAAGTGAAGGTTAATGGAGTTGGGTGTGAGTCCTGCCATGGTTATTTCATCAATTCATGATCCTACAGTTGAAATAGAGAATACAGTAGCCCCCCTTATCTGCGGTTTTAGTTACCTGCAGTCAACGGCTCTCCAAAAATATTAAATGGAAAATTCCAGAAATGAACAATTGCTAAGTTTTAAATTGCCCACTGTCCTGAGTAGCATGATGAACTCTCACCCAGGACATGAATCATTCCTTTGCACAGGGTACACCCGCCCCTTAGCCACTTAGTAGCCACCTCCGTTAGATCGACTGTCGCAGTATCACAGTGCTTCTGTTCAAGTAAGCCTTATTTGACGTAATAACGGCCTCAAAGCACAACAGTAGTGATGTTGGCAATTCATACATGCCAAAGAGAAGCCGTAAAGCGTCTCCTCTAAGTGAAAAGGTGAAAGTTCTCAAATTGATAAGGAAAGAAAAAAAAGCGTATATATACTGAGGGTGCTAAGATCTACGGTAACTTTTATTACAGTATATTGTTATAACTGTCCTATTGTGTTTTTGTTATTGTTGTTAATCTCCTAATTTATAAATTAAACTTTATCATAGGTATGTTCGGTACTATCTGTGGTCTCAGGCATCCACTGGGGGTCTTGGAACGTATCCTCCGCGGATAAGGGGGGACTGCTGTACTTACCCGTAAGGCCACCAGCTTTATGTGGGACACAAAGCAAGAGAAGGCTCTGCAGTAGGCCCTGGATGCAGTGCAAAGCTCTGCCTCTAGGACTTCCTGACTGGGTCAAAGTGGCTGGCTGGGAGCCTTGTAGAGCCTGGGCCAATCTCAATATGAGAACTGTAGTGGAGGCATCTGAAACAAAGCCATGCCCTTTCAGGGGATCAATGGGCCTTGGGCTATGCAGCTTCCAGGTGTTCTTGCCAGCCTTTCTGGTCAGAGGGGGAAGGGGTGCTACACTCAGCAGTGGGCTGGGCTATAATTCCCTGGTCAGACTGCACCATCTACTTGGTTCTGCAGATGAGCAAAGCGCTGGTTGGAACTACTACTTGGGCTCCACAGGTAGAAACTCAGCCTGCATAGATCCAAGGGCTGGTTGTTTCAAGCCCCTCCCTCTTCTCCATCCCAATCAGATTCCCAGTGGCAGAGCCTGGCAGGTCCCACTGCAATCCCCATGGGGTGAGACTGGAGTGGGGGCTCCCTAGAAATGACCCACAATGCTGGGCGAGCTGGATGTCCCCTTGGGCTCTCCTTTCCCACTGGAGGAACCATAGGCTCAGGGGAGACCTCTCCACGAGGAGCTGAGCCGGCCTGGGGGAGGGGCAATATGGTCAGCGTGGAGCTGCTCCTCTTGCAGGTCTAAGGCAGTCTGTCTCGGTCTCTGTGGTGCCAGTGAGTGCTTCAGCCTCACCCCTGTGTTCTAGGATTCTCTCAGTTGTGTCTTTCCATGCATAGCTGTTAGTTGTTCTTGTGAGGGAGAGCGAAGTCAGCACCAACCTATGTCACCATCTTGGGGACATCACCTCAACAGTTTGTGGCTTGCTATTAGCTTGGCAGAGACAGAATGTCCAACCATGGGGAAACTGGTGGCCTTGAGATTGAGCTGCCCATTGTGAACTGGGGGTTGCCAACCAGCATTAGGGTGTATCCCAAACACTTCATGATCAGATGTAAGTGGTATATCATGAATAAACTCGGCTGATCCAATAGACACAAGAAAATTGCATGACTCATATTCCAAAGGTGTCTACTCCCTCCACACTTCCACCCCTTCTTCAACCCATGCCTAGAGCCTTAAGAGGTGTTCCATATGACTAGTTGACTGAAAAGGTAAAAACTAGAACCTGATTTTTAGGTGGCTCTGCGCAATCTGCAGGCATCAGATGAAAATGGACTATAACCCCACCTAGGGATATCCTACAGAACAGTAAGGAAAACAAATCTCTCCCAGTGGGCAGACTTTTAAGAGTCTATCTCATGCTTCACTTTGTTTGGAAAGAGAGATGCTCTGGGTGGGGATCTTCTGGGACTCATGGTGTGATCAGACCTGGATCAGACCTTACTACCTCCAAGGTAACAAGACTGGAGATCGGTGACAGAGTGTTGGAGAAGAGGCCTGGGAATGGACCGCTCAGAATGGACAGTGTGTGAATGCTTTGCAGTTCCTACTAAGGAGGAAGCTCACAATAAATGGGCAGATAAAGTAAGCTTTTCTGTGGATGCCAAGGCCTCTTTCCTCAGCTATCCCTATGTTTGCTCAACAGGCTCATGAAAAACATGCCATAGTGACAGGGTTGGACTCAACCACAAGGACTTCACCTGACTGGGATACTGCCACTGCTAAGCAACCAACTTGCCAGTGGTAATAACCACTTGGGATCCCTGGACAAGTCATAGACCCCTGGGGGAAGAGCCTTCTACTTTTGGGCAGATTGGCGGCACTGAAATCCCGCCTCCATGGAGGGGGCAGTAATTTGTTCTTACTGGAATAGACACTTAATTCTAGATATGGATTTGTCTTCTATTGTGGGCTGAATTGGGTCCCCCCCAAAATTCGTATGTTGGAGCCCTAACACCCTGTACCTCAGAATGTGACTGTATTTGGAGATAGAACCTTTTAAAATGTGATTAAGTTAAAAGAAGGGCATTAGGGTGGGCCCTAATCTGATCTCATCTTCTAATAAGAAGAGGAAATTTGGATACACAAAGAGACACCAGGTATGCTTGAGCACAGAGGAAAGGCCGTGTGAGGACACAGCGAGAAGGCAGCCATCTGCAAGCCAAGGAGAGAGGCCTCAGAATAAGCCCAACCTGATGATACCTTGATCTTGGACTTCCAGCCTCCAGAACTGTGAAAAAATAAATGTCCTTTGTTTAAGCCACCCAATCTGTGGCATTTTGTTATGGCAGCCCCAGCAAACTAATACATCTTCTTTGCCTACCATGCTTCTGAAAACCACAATTCATGGACTTACTGAATTCCTTATCCAAAATCGTGGCATCTCTCAAACACTGCTTCTGACCACGGAATTCATGTACAGCAAAAGAATTGTAGTGATGGGCTGATGTGCGTTCACTGGTCTTCCCATGCATTCCATCATCCAAAAGCAACTGGCCTTATGGAACGGAGGAATGACCTGTTGAAGTTATGGCACCAGTGGAAAGTCAACATCTGGATCTGGTGAAGTTGAGGTGTTGCCCTACAAAATGTAGTCCATTCTTTGAGTTAATGACCACTTTTTCACCCCAGGAAACAAGAGGTAAAAGTGAGAGTTGCTCCTCTCATTATGATACCTAATGAACCACTTGCTAAATTTTTGCTTTCTATGACTTTGGGCTCTGCTCAATTAAAGGTCTTTGAACAAAGGGAGGCATACTTTCACCAGGGGACACAATAATGGATCCATTGAACTGGAACCTGGGACTTCCAACTGGAAATCTGAGACTTACCATGCCCCGATGGACAAAATGACGGTCCAGATGATCAGAGTAGACTGCTGTCACACATGTGGACAGAAAGGACTATTTCTGTAAGCCAAGGGATTCCCTGGGGCACCTCTAAAATTGCCATGTCCAGTGATAAAAGTTAACAGAAGGTAACTTCTTGCCCCATACGGACAGAGCCATTTAGTATTCAGATCCCCAAAGAATGAAGGGTGGTTCACCCCACCAGACAAAGACGCATAGCCAGCTGACTCTTTGAGGACAAAGGGAACATGGATGGGGAACATGAATGGGTAGTGGAGGAAGGACATTATAAATGCCACCTGCAGCCTCGTGGCCAGTTGCATAAATAAACTCTGCAGTAGATACCCGTAATTTCTTCTTTACCTGCTGTGTCATGTACATATTTATGTATATTTAATATATTTTCTTTTTTCTTCCTTCTCTTTTTACTCTACTATTTTATATAGTCTATGTGGGTGGTAGTTAACCTTACAATTTTGTCCACAGGCTACAGAATATCAATATGATATAACGACTGAACTAGAGGAGAAATGGATATCACCCAGAAAACCTGAACTCGTATCTGGATGCAACAACTAATGAAACTTTGGGTCCTTCCTTTCAGGGATTGTATTTTCATTGTACGAGTGACAGTTGTATTATATTAGGCAAGCACAGTTATTGTGACTATTATGGTTGGAAATATAAGCATGAAAGCAGGGCACATATTGATGTTAGGCAGCAAAGGGGTAGACTGTAGTGACATCTGTAACTTCTGAACACCTCCACGTCCTAAATCCTGCCTTTCGAAGATATAATCCAAAACCCACATTTCCCAGCCTCCCTTGTAAGTAAGGTATAGACACGCAATGAGCTTCCTTCAGGCAGATGCATCAGCACGAGACTTAGCAGAAGGGAGGATAGTGAGGTCAATCATGAGAACAGTGAGATCACAAGCAAGGATGCGATCTTAGGCGGTTTTGCAGGAGCTGTAAGAGAAGTTCTGGTGCAGCAGAGGTCCAGTTTTTGCTTGTGTAGTGGTTGAGCAGAAGGTCACAACACCTGCAGGATTTCTAGATGAGAAAATAAGTCATCAGGATTTTGATATATCATTCTCCATGTCCAGGCTTTGCTTTCCTCCGTATTGGATTCATTCTGACGCAGGTTCTCCCCTTCACAGTGGCTCCTGGAAGCTTCAAATCCAGTAGGAATAGGGTTTCCCTTGCCAGTAGTAAAAAGTTGGTTTTAAAAGTCCCTAAATTGAATCTCATTGACCCAGTTTGGGTTACATGTTCATCACTGAATCGACTGCTACAGCCAAAGGGATTGACTATGCCAGACCCGGGTGATATGTGTACCCTGAACAGTGAGAACAGGATGCAATCTAAAGGGGAGAATGGATTTCTCCAATATCTTTCCTCCCATGTACTTCATCACCCAAAAGCAACTGGCCTTACAGAATGGAAGATCAACCAATTGAAGTTATGGTACCAGCAGAGAAACAACACCTGGTGAGGTTGAGGTGTTGCCCTACAAAATGTAGCATATGCTTCACATTAGCTACTACTAACCTAAGGGGGATTCTCACACCAAATCAGGATGTTACTAAAGGAAAAGAGGATGGATGCTAGGCAGGTAGAAACAACAACTGTCCACTAGACAGGAAGTTCTGGCTCCTCCCTTCAACTGCAAATGGGACAGAGAACGGCACAGCCTGCAAGCTAAGACCCTGACTATTCTCACTTTGTGATCCCAGCAACACTTTTGGTTTGCTGGAGCAAAATTCAGAAGGCCTGGTTTCCAATTCTGACGTCTGTAAACTTGGGAATCTCCCTTAACTTTGCAGGGCTTCCATCCCCTTCTTCACCAAATGAATAGACATTCAACAAGGTTAAAACTCATAAAACCACTTCGAAATCTGTAAAGTACTCCATAGATATAATGGATCATCTTTATTGCTCCAAGGAAACCAGGGACAACCTGAGCCTGGCTCATCCCATTTGCAAATGATAGGGAAATTGAGGTTGATGGAAGACGGTAAGACAAATAGAGGAGTTTAGATTGGAACCACTGTCACGTGCCCTTCACCATACAGAAAAAACCCATCCACCTCTTTCTGGGCTACTGATCAAATTTTTCTGAGCTCTTCTCCTTCCCTGGACAAGAGTGAAGATAGCAGGTGAGCTGTGACCAAAGGTTTATATGTTTGACACAGAATTCCTCACTGAGAACATTTCTTCTCAGGAAAGAAACTGGATAGAAAAGCACAGATTCCTACAGAAGGACATTTACTGCAACAATTATTGGGATAACAAAAGTTTGAAAGTAAATGCCTCCAATAAAGGATTGATTACATAATTACACAAATTATAGTATTATCTCTTCAGCGGCATACCAGGAGGTCCTATGAAATGATGATATGGATATTATACAGAAGGATATCCAGGATGTAATAGCTAGAAAGAGCATATACAGTATGATCCTGTTTTTATCAATCAATCATACAGGTGTACTCATAGGCATAGACAAGGATTGAAAAGTCATACGGTGGAGTCACACCACACATGAATTTAACTTCTCTGAATTCCACGCTACACATTCCACAGCCAGGTCAGGGGACGGGGGTAGGGAGAAAGAGCAAGAACAACTCTGAAGTTTCAGCCCCTCTCAGTTCCCACTTGCCTTCCAGAATGTGAGCATCCTCCCATGCTGAGTGTGGCTCTAATGTTCCGTGACATATATTTTTCCCCTAAATGCAAGCCAACTACTTTTTCTGGGGCTCAACTACAAAACAGTGATCTGGTCCAAACCCAGAGGGGAAGGGTTGGGTTGCATGGATTGAGAGATAGTAGGCCACTCCCAATGCGCCACATTCCTGAGGAATTGTCCAGGGCAATTTTTCTCCTTATGGACCAACTTTACATCCTGACACCCATGGCCAGGTTTCACCCAACAAAATGTGTACAGTGGGAATCTGTCTTTTTTTCTTTATGATAATCTATATCTCCAAGTTTCCTAAAATGAACATGTATTTATGTAATATATTTTTACAGGATAGGTAAGACCCACTGTCCTAGAGGGTACTTGACTGAGTACCCTCCAGAAAGTTCCACTTTGGGATCTCAGCTCTGTTAGCCCACAGGGCAGCTTCTTTTCAGGGCTCTGTAGAGCCAGCTGCCCTCCTGCAGTGGCCTGCAAAGCTGCTCTCTCCCTTTCTCTCGGCCCTTATCAGCAAGGATCTCCGTGGGTTATAGCATTAGGCTGGGCGAGGCAGCTCTGAAAAGCTGCAGGGCCTAGGGTGCCAGGCAGCTCGGGGCCATCTCAGCCCATCCCTCCTGGGCTCCATCAACCCTTGTTAGTCTTCATTACCAGCCTGAGCCCAGACAGGCTGCCTCCACGCTGGGTCCTTGATTTTTCTATTTTGAGAGGGCTACTCGGGCCAAACCACCAAATCAAGTTACGCCCCTGACGTCTTATGTTTGCGGGGCTCTGACGGCTCCCCACACACTCAGTGCCCATAGGCTAGGGATGGTCCTGCCCTGGCCCCCCAGCGCATAGAAACACACTCTCTCATAAGCACACACACTCGAATGCCCACACACACACAAACACCCTCACAGGCTTGCAAACACACCGATTCACCCACGCTGACACGAATAAGCATCCTCCATCACAGCAGCACGAACACCCACACTCAGGCTCCTCAGAAGTCATGAGAGACCCAGGGCACTTGTAGTTTTGAGGCTTCCAGAATATTAAAGGATGAGAAATTGCTACAACCAAATCCCCATGTTTGTAGCTGTTCTAAAAGTTTGCATTTAACAAATTATCATCGTGTGTTTTAAATGCAATATAATTGTGCTATCCACAAAATAATTATAGGATTTATGAACTATTAATTCTTCAGGCACTGCAGCAGCATGCTTCGGTAACGCGATGTGCTTAGAGCCGTATGATCAATGGCTTCTCCTCTCCATCTTGTCAGCACATCTCAGACTGACTCCGTGTGTAACTTCATTTGGGGATAATATCAAGAACCCATATCTGAAGGCTGTTGTGAGTGTGAGACCCAGTCGAGGGCTCCTTTCAACTCCTGAATACACACCTGCTAGAGAGGCCCTGCGCTCGCACACACTAACACACGCCTATACCTTCCAAGTGAAAATGTGGAGTCCTGTGGCTCATGGTCACTTCCGTTACCTCTTGGCAGTCATGGGAACGTCTCAGAGCCATAAGGGACCCTCTGTGCTGTGATCCAGCCCCTCTCAGGACAGAGGGTTCTCCGGTAACACCCTGAATGGAGGATCACTCGGCCTCATCTTAAGCTCTTTCAGACCATGCCTGACACAGCAGCCTGGACCAGCTCAAAAGGGAAGGAACATGAAGCCAGCCATCCTAGAACTTCCATGAATCAGCATCCTCATCCTCTTCCATCAAGCAGCCCTGAGACAGACATTAACCATCACCACTCCATGCAGGGCTTCTGTTCTGTCCACCTGTGCCTGAGAAGGTGTTGCACACACACCCTCACACTTACCTCTCACACAGACTTACATGCTCACACTCATACATGTTCACACTCATACATGTTCACACTCACTTTAAAAGACAGTATGGTGTCAGGGGAAGCCCCTGGTCTTTAGAAGCAAGCAAGCCACCATCTGAAGCTCTCTTCGATTCCTTGTGAGTGGTCACTTAAAGAGTCATTTGCCCTCTCTATGCCTCAGTCTCTCATATCTTTAAAGTGGATCCAGAAAAAGCCTGCCTCCTAAGCCACTGGTAGGATGTCCCTGAGGTATTTGTACAAGCCCTGGCAAAGTGCCTGGCACACCATTTCTTTGCTGTACCTGTTGCTCTTCTCTGTCAGTTCCTCTGTTTGGGACTGATGTTAAGAAATGACTATCCTTGTTGGGGAAAAAAGTCCTAAATTCAAAGAAAAACTTTGTGTATGCAATATGGGGCAAAGAGCATCAAACTGAGAATCTAAGATCTGAACTCTGGCTCCTGTTCTGCCAAAAGTGAGCTGTGTGCAATTGGCAAGGCATTAAATACGCTCAACCCCAGTGTCCCCATTTATGAAGGGGTACATGGATTAAATCCGGGGTCCTTTTCAGATTCAGTGTTCTAGAACTCTTCCCAGAGGGCGACTCCTTTATCCACAGTGCACACCAACGTTCTCAAACTGGACTGGTGAAATTGGTAAATTAGACCTGGTACCGACATGTCCAACCCTGTACATATTTCTGGCCCCTCGGTAAGATCCTGCCTCTGTCATGACATAAGAAGCCCTAACTCTTTCTGTGTCCCGTCCACTGAGCCAAAAGGAACCTCATGAGTGAAGGCCGCGTAGGCTGCCCTGAGGTGGAGGGTCTCAGGAGCTGGGGGATGGGCAGCCAGGGGCAGGGTAGGCAGAGGAAGACTTCACAATGGAGTTGAGGAAAGGAGGAAGGTTGAATCTGCAAAGTCGGAAATGGGAGCATCAGGAGCTGGGACAATCTGGAGCAGGTTGGCATGTGGCGTGTGGAGGGACAAAGAAAATGGTTCCAGACCAGTTTAGGTGGTGCCAACTGTGTGGCACAGGGCAAGTCCAAAACCACGGAGGGGTCAGCAAACGCTTGGCCAAGGCCCTGGACATCACTAGGGCCAAGGCTGGAAGAGAAAGGCAGAGATGAGGAAGTGACGTTGATCTAAAGGACAGGTCACTTCTCTGCCTCACCTCAATCAATGAATTAAAGACCTTCACAAGGAAGCATCAACACCGGACTTCACCCAGGAGAAAGTCTGTCCTCATCCAGGGAACAAGGTGACAAACCCAGAGGGAAAGCTTGTATTCCTTACAACCCTTTCTGGAGGATATTTGCTCGACAGCCTCTAAATAGAGGCTCGTTCACTACCGGCCCAGCAAGAAGGCGCCCCCACAACAATCCATCATCAGCTGGAGCTGCAGAACTTGAAGGAAATAATGGCACACTCAAACTAGATAATTGAGAAGAGCTCAATAAAGGGGTTATTTACAAAGGGGTGAGCAAGGCTTAGAGGAAACAAAGAGATAGGGCCCCGTGCGGACTGGCAACAGAGGGCAACCCTAACCTCCCACGGGCAGAAATGAGACAAGAGGAGCAGCAGGCGGCAGAGCCAGGAGACAAGGTGGAGAGGACGCCGCGGGGCTGGCAGGGCTTAATACTCTATGTCAAAATGACACTAGAATAATGTTCGTTAATGTTAATATTTTAGTTAACACTTAGTTGATGTTTTGTAATATGTTTATACATATTTTGAATTTGAAAGGTATTAAGGTCTTAGTTTCACTAATTATTTAAAAAGGAATTTTAAATATTTAATTTTAAAATACCAGTATTAAGACTAGTATTTCGGTATCACATAAAATAAATACTAAAACACGGTATTATCATTTCATTCTGATATTGAAAATCAGTCCTCTCTTGGTTGCAAGTGATAAGGAACTCAGTCCACACTGGCTGAAGCAAAAAGGGAATTTACTGCCTTGGTGTCTGAAAATTCCAGGGTGTGGGCTAGCTCAAAGCCTGGCTTGGTGCAATAGCTCCAACAGTGTCACCAGGCCTTGGGTGACTCAGGCTTTTAGCCTGACTCTGGCCTCCTCCATGGTTGTCTTGATTCTCCAACAGGCTCTCCCCTCAGAGGCTCCAGGGCCTGCAGCAGCTCTAGACCTTGTACCCACTCAAAGCCACACCCAGCAGAGAGGCGCTCTCCGCCAGAAGTCCCCTGAGGTCGCGCTGCCTCTCAGTGGTCTGCTGGGGGTTGTGCCCATTGCTGCAGCAATCTCTGAGACCTGGGTTGTGAGCTTCAACCATCCCGGGAGCCTGGGGTGGGCTTAGTCTTGTCTGAACCATCAAGATTGAGGGTAGGAAAGAGGTGGTTCCCCCAAAGCATAGGAAACTGCCCCCAAAAGGGAGAGCTGATGCTGGGTGACAAAACAACACATGCCCACCCCAGCTGTGCCCCTCTGTGCTTCCATGGAACCCTGCACTTCCTTCTTAAGTGACCCGTTCATGCTATTTAAACCAAAAACAAACCAAAAACCCTTAGACTAAATTCCTAGAGGACAGGGACTCTCCTGTCTCCCCATCCCTGGGAAGTGCCGGCATTGCGCAGCTGCTCCAGAACTCATCATGTGATGAGCAGCTGTAAGCAAGGCCAGCTCGCCAGAGGACTCCCTATCCAACAGGCTGATGGGACAAAGCTTCATAGTCGCCCACTGGCTTCTGAACATAAACTTGAATGTGCCCAGGAAGTGCCTGGAGAGCTTTTAAAAATGTAGATTTCTTGGACCTACCCCGGAGGTTCTGATCCAAGAGGTCTGGAGTGGGACCCGAGACGCTGCATCTCCATGAGCTCCCAGGTGCTGCTGGCTGGTCCGGACAGGACTCTGCGCAGCACCGTTCCAGAGGACCCACTAGGGGGCCCAGAGCGTCAGGGAAGAGCGTCATCCTGGCCAAGAGCCGGCCTACCCTTCACGGTAAAACAGCTGTATTCAAAACGGTACTCCAGTGACTGCTGTGTTAACGCAGCATTTTCAAGAGGCTTTGCTCAATGAGGCTAGAAGTTCCAGAACTCTCCAGTAAAAGATTTATGCAATTCAAGTGATTCAATTTGTAAAGGTATTTGTCCCTTCGTGGAGGCAAAGCCATGTTTTTCTAGTTAAAAGCTAATTACTGGCTGATATGCCAGTCTCACTGCTTTCAGCACAGGAGGCAGAGGGAGTGAGAGGGCCTGGTGGCTGTGCTGGACCCCCCGAGAGTGAAGACAAGACGGGCACTTCTCCATCCCTCAGACGCCCTGCAGAACGACCTTCACACCTAGGGTCTTCATTCACTCAACAAGCATCGGAAGTATTTTAAAAGAGAGATGTAAACTGGATCATGTCACTCCCCTGCTTAAGAGGCTCCTGAATGCAGAGGATAAGTACAAAATCTTTGACACAGCCCATGAGGACTAATAAGGCCCCTCCCCATCTCTCCAGCCTCATGTCGTACCACTTGCTCCTTGACTTGAGGACCAGCCATAACAGGCTTCTCTCTTCTGGTTCCTCTAAGGCACCAAGTCTTTTCCTGCCTCAGAGCTCTTGCACATGCTCTTGCCTCCACCTGAAAGGCCCTGCCAGCCTCAGCTGAAATATCACCTCCTCACATAGACCTTTCCTGATCAGTCCTCTCTCAGTCTATTCTTTTATTTTAGAGAACCCATCAGTGAAACAGATTTCAGATTCCAGAGACATAACCAAGTGAAAATATAGCACATGGTCAATATGACATTTTGAATCAGTAGAACAAAGAATGCAGTATTCAATAAATGATGGGATAAACTGTGTCTCTAGCTGGAAAAATAAGTTTGATTTCAACCTTATTCCTTATACCACAATAAATTCATGAAGGAAGAAAGGTCCAAATATATAAAATAAAACCACAAAAGTACCAGAAGAATGTTTACATTTTTGGAGTGGGAAAGGCCTTTTTTGAAGTATGGTACAAACCCAGGAACTATGATAGAAAAGATTGATTACACTAATTTCACAAAAACAAAATTTTCTTTATGAAGAAAAGATAAACAGAGTCACAAGAAGAGTAAAATCTGAGGAAAATATTTGCAACATATATCATAGACAAAAGGCTAAGTCCCTTATATATAAAGAGCTTCTACTAATCAATAAGATCAACACTCCAATAGAAAAATGTGGATAAGATAAAATCATTAACAATAACTGAAATAAAATGGATTTTAAACATATAAAAAGATTTGAAAATTTAAATGAGACACCATTTTTACCTAACAGGTTGGCCAAGTTGACAAAACTTAATAGCAGATTGTTGGCAAGGGTGTGAAGAAACCGACAACCTCGTTCTATGCATGTGACCTTTACGGAGGTAATAAACCATAATACTTAAAATGTGCAGAGTCTCTAATCTAGCAATTGCAATTCCAGAAAATTATCCTACGGATATGCTTGCACATGTGTGAAATGACATATGTATAAGAATATTCATTGTGGCATTGTTAAAAATTCAAAAGCCTGGAAATAGACTAAATATCCTTCAATATCAGACCGGTTAAATAAATCATGTCACAATCCATACAATTGAATATTATACAGCCTTTAAAATGAATGAGGCAGCCCCCAAGAACTGATATGGAGCATTCTCTAAGATATATTATTATGTGGAAAAGCAATTTATTGAAGAGGGTATATACCATGTGAGAACGCGTGTTTAAAAATAAAAGAATATGCACGCATATACTTATATGCGCATTGATTAACGTTGGAAGGAAACGCAAGGGGCTGGTAACCGAGGCTGCCTTCCAGGAAAGGAACTAGGAGTGGGCAGACTCATTTTTCACTGCACAACCCTCTGTAACTTTTGAATTTTGTATGTACTATGTATCAAAATAAATTTTTGATTAAGAACAAATGAATTAAAAGCCATTTCACAGTGGGAAAATACCGAAAGGAAAAAAAGCAGAAGCAAAATGTTACCAACGATTGTGTGGTGGTACGAGGAGTGCCTTTCACTTCTTCTCTGTGTTTTTCTATATTTAACCCTGTTTCTTTAATGAGCATGTACTGATTTAAAATCGGGGAAAGAATCATTTTTACAAAGCGTTGGCAGAGTCACTAATCACCTTCTTTCCCGTTGAGCCGTGTGTGTTCCCAGCTGGAGACGGCATGAAATCCCCCAGCCACATCTGTTAATCCTGCGCCATCCTTGTAAAGACCCTCCGAGCCTCCGCATGTGGCCTTGGGGAAACAGGTCATCCCAGCGGCTTCTCTGGTCCCTCTCCAAGCAGGCTGGGGATGGGACCTGTGCTGAAGCAACAGCAGAGCTCCATCTCCAAGAGCCACAGCGGGCCCCCGCAAACTTGGAAACACCACAAAAAACAGTTCACATTTCAAAAGCGCCTGGGGTTGCCAAAAGCATCTCATACAACCTCTTATTTGATTCTCACAATCGCTGTGAGATGTAGCTCTAATTATTTTCCCCATTTGAAAGCTAGTGAAGCTGATGGTCTTAGAGAGAAAGTGATTTGTCCAGGCTCACACTCCTCCATGTCAGAGGGACGGGAGCTCAGTCCTTGTCTTCTAACTCCAACTGTAAGCTCCTTCCGCTTAATTAGGGTGCACTGCTGTAGACACTAACTGTGCTCACGAAAACTGGCCTCTTGCTCCTGGGCACACAACTAGATTACACTTCCTGCCTTTCTGACAATTAAGCGTGGTCATTGAATTAAGTGTCTTCTTATTCTGATGTTTTGACGTCTGGAGCCTTATTAACCCTGGGGAAACTGCCCCCCAGAGTTAGCAGACTTCTAGCGATAGTAAACCCTGCCAAGAGCCCCCTGTCTTGTGCAGACTGGCCAGTACAAACCCCAGCCCCCAACCCTCTGCTTTCGCGTCTCTTATACTGCAGCTCTTATACTTACACGATTCCTCTGTCCCTACCACCCTGGGGCCAGGCATCAGACAGGAGTGTGGGGGCAGCCCCTAACCCTGAGCCCCCTGAAATTATTCAAACTAGCCAATCCTAGACCTGCTTACCCTGCCTCGCCCGTTCCTTCCCACAAAGAACACAATAGAGGCTTTTCCGCAGCTCCCCTTGCTCCTTCGGGCTCCTGATGACCCTGCCGCTTCCCCACGTGGTCCTGCGTGGCGTGGCGCACCCCCTCCTCTTGGGCACTGTGAATAACACACTATCTTTTCAGTGGCAGATGGCTCCTGATCTGCTGGCCTCACCAATGGAATGTGATCAGGAGTGAAGGCTAACATTTCCAGGGCTGCTCCATGAGAGCCCCTCATACAAGTTCCTCTTTCTCTCTCCCCCACTCTTACTCTCTCTCTCCCTGTCTGTCAGCTGTATGCACAGCATCCCATTCAGCTGAGTATTTTCAAGTCCTAGGGGATGGTAGAGCTGCAAAATGGAAGGAGTTTGGGTGCTTGAGTTACAGCTGGAAGGCCACCTGTCAAACACACATATCCTGCTATCTGAGCAAAAAATAAGCTTCGATTATGTTATGACATGGCGATTTTGAGCTTCTCTGCTACAGCACTTGGACTGCCCTGACAAAGTCAGTTGCCAAAACACGTCTTCGGTTACTTCCGTCTCCTACACAGCTCTGCCTGTTTCCCAGACTTCTGTTCCCCACCCTTCTGCATTCCCCCAAGGCCCTGGAGCTCTACAGCCCCCCTCAGCTTGCCTAAGTCCCCCTGGAAGAGCATCCTATTATGTCAGGTATATTCTCCCAAAATCAATTCCACAAATGTCTGCTAAGGACCTACCATGCATCAGGCAGAGAAGAGGATGTGAAACAAAGGTTCCAGCCCTAAGAGAGGCTGAGCACCAGCTAGTGGAGGTCAGGAGTGAGGCTGGGCCCAGGGGACACAGGGCTGAAGCAGAGTATCTGCCACCTTGTATCACAGACTCTCTGATTGCTACGTATGCAAGTTTCAACAACAAAAGAAAAGGAGAAGGAGATGGAGGAGGAGAGAGAGAATGAGACTGCAATTAACTCAGACTCAAAGAACTGAGTCTTCACCAATTAGGGGCCCAAGAGGGACCAGGGAGCAACTTGAGAACCTCAGGTCACAGGAAAGAGAGGCCCAGGTGCTCTAAAAACATAGATAAGAACACTGGAGACCAGCAACACCCCTGGCCCACATGGTTTTGCAGTGGGCGCTAGAGCTGCCTGCCTTTCGTCCCTGAAACCAGGCCTCCCTTAGGAACATCCAGAAACATCCAGCAGCTCACCCCTCCCCAGTGTCTCGTCAAGTTAAGAAGGGTTTGTGTCTACACTCTGGTCTCGGGCCTCACGCCCTCTGCACTGCTGAACACTCCTCCATCGCAGCCGCAGTCCTGGGAGGCACACATTGCACTCAGCAAACGTGCAGGGTTTGCTGCAAGGAGTCGGGGATGCAGCATGTGTAAGACACTGTCCTAATCAGAGATCACGTGCTTGCAAGGAACATAAAGGCCTCAAATTAGCTCAACTAATGGAGGGTTTTATTGAAGGCTACCAGGAAAACTCAAAGAAATATTGAGCAGGAAGTGAAAGTAACTCTCACAGAGCTGGACAATCCTTCGGGGCTTCTCTCTCCCTCTCCCTCTCCTGTCTCTGGGTGGCATGATCATGTGTTCTCTCTGTAGAACGGCTTCATCTAGGAACTGTGGTTCGGGCTCACCCATGACCTAGGCTTTCCACGGACTTCCAGGTGCCAGGCTGACTTGAGCTCTGAGTCCATAGGACCTCTAAGCTTGGTACCCCACAGCTCATCAACTCCTCCCCTCAGAGTCTTGATTCCAAATTCTTGAAAGATGAACTGAACAGATTAGGTCATATGTCCACCCCTGGCCTAATCAGCTAAAGTTCAGGGGGAGAGAGATGATGTGGAACAAAGAGCTGCCCCTTCCAGAGACTGGGAGCCCTACAAGGTGAATAAGTAGATTGTAGGCAGGCACACAAACTCACTCACACATCCACTGCAGACTGGCCCTGCCTCTCAAAAAGCTCACCATCTACTGGAAGAACTTCAAGTATACTCTCCAAAAACGAAATGAGAGCAAGACATCAGTCCCATTTCCCAGAGAAGAACAATGGGTCCAAAGCAGAAAACCCCATGGCAGGTGAGGAAATCTGGGTCCCTATAGGAGCGATCCACTCACACTTCACACAGACTCATTCTTGTGCCCCAGTGACCAGCCACTTGAGCCTGTAGCCCAAAACAACCTCTCCATCCTCAGCCTGTCATCAGAAACTTCTGGTGTACTCTTATGTGAGAAGAATGCCAAGTTAGAGGTGGCTTTATGACCCAACCAAACAATACCATCCCTGCTCCCTAGGATCATAAATGTCAACACAGACTACACTGATCTGAAAGCATCTAAGATATCACAATGTGAAAATACAGAACGTAAAAAAATAAACTAGTCCCATGGTGGGAGGAGGGCCAGACTAGAAATGCCGAGACCCAGTTGCTTGTCCTGACCCTGAAACTTGCTCACCAAGTGAAAGTGGACAAGTAACCTCCTCTCTCTGCACCCGGATGACCTCTACAGTCTGCCCTTCCAGCTTCTTTGGTTGAGGGACATCTTGGACAAGGTTTGTGGGGTGGTATGTAAAAGAGAAGATGGTTCATGCTTTTCCCTACTTGGAAAAGATTCCCTACATGAGACTGGGTCCCAGAATTGGTTAAAAGATGGAAGGGAGAGAGCAGTTGACAACAACTGGAAACGGTTTTCAGGCCTGGTGCCACCTGGGGGAAGGACTGAGTCGCTATCATGGGACAAGTACATCTGGCTGAACAGCAGACTGGTATCCTGCTGAAAGATTTGGTCAGCCATAAAAGAGAAGGACATCTTGCCATGGTGACAACATGGATTGATCTTGAGGGCATTATGCTAAGTGAAATAAGTCAGATATAAAAAGACAAATACCGCGTAATCTCACTTATATGAGGAGTCTAAAAAAGCCAAACTCATAGAACAGAGAGTAGAATGGTGGTTGCCAGGGGCTGCAGGGTGGGGAAATGGAGAGATGTTGGTCAAAGGGTAAATATTTCCAGTTATAAGATGAATAAGTTCTGGGATCTAAGGTACAGCACAGTGACTACAGTTAACACGACTGTGCTGTATGCTTGAAAGTTGAAAGAGTGGATCTTAAATGTTCTCATCCAAAGAACAAAAAAATGGTAACTCTGTGGGGTGACAGATATGCTAACTAACCTTATTGAGGTAAACATTTTGCACTATCTATGTATATCAAATCATCACATTGTACATCTTAAATTTACACAATGTTATATGTCAATTACATCTCAATAAAGCTGGGGAAAAAAGGTTTGGGTCCTGATGTTGCCTCATGATCCTCAGTAGGTGTGGGTATGCAGATGGAGGAGCTAGAGTAGGAGGGGGCAACCATGAAGTAAAATATTTTGTTAGTGTGTTCTTCTCTACAGGGTCTCTAAGGAGCCTACTGCGGGATTCTTCAAGGCATCCTGATATGAGGAGCACTTCTGTCACGAGGCACAGAAACCCCACCCAAATTTTCTTAAGCCAAAAGAGAATTTAGTGGTACACATAGCTGAAAAGTTCAGAGGCGGGGCTGGCTTCAGGCACAGCTAGATGCAGGCATTCAAAGAGTATCACCAAAACCTCGTTCTTCATCTCTAAGGTCTGCTTTCTCTGGATAGGATCCATTCTCAGAAAGGCTCTCCTGACATACAAGATGACTACAGTGGCTCTAACACCACACACTTCCAGGCTCATCCTATAAGAAAGTGTAAGTCTGCTATCCCAACACTGAAACAAATAAAAATCCCAGAGTTAAATCTCAATAGCTCTGATTGGCCTGACTTGAGTTACGTGCTAGTTCCTGAAGCTATCACTGACCACAGGGGGATGAAATGCACTGCCTGTATACGCCTGAGCCTTATGCTCCAGCCCTGGGGCCAGGGATGAAGTCAAGTCAAAGCACGTGGGCTGAGAGAGAGGGAGGGGTGGACCTTCAGATGAAAATGGGAGCATGCTATTACCAGAAACATGGGGAATAGATGCTTGACAGGCAAATAACTTGTGTCCTCTACAGCAAGTTATCCTAAACTGAGTGGGCATGTTGCTGAGAAGGCATTTCCACTGCAGATGGAAATCCTCGTGGGAAAGAATTCCATCACAGCCACTTCTGACATATCCACCTACCAAGGGCTGGTTCTTATTCATCATTCTACCCCCCGAAGTGCCTAAGACATGACCCACCTGGTAAACAATGGCACTTAATATCTGCTTCTCAGATTGAACTGAATATCTGTAGTGACCTGATCACAATTAGCACTGTATGCAGCACTTTATATAATTAACCAAGCACTTTCATATCCATTATCTCATTTCATCCTCCCAAAAATCCAGTAAAAAGGGCATTATTAGCCTCATTTTACAGATAAGAAAACTGCAGATCAGAGAGGCTAAGGAACTCGTCAACTGGTAAGTGACTTGCCCAGCTGGTGAGTATTGGAGCAGAGTCTTAACCCCAGATTTTTCAACCTAAAACACAGGCTCTTTCCTCTCCACTGTGTGGTCACCCAGGGGAGCATGGAAAGGACATCAGCACCAGGGTTTGGGTCCCTGCTGTCCCAGCCCAGACAGACTCAGACACAATAAACCACCTCCCACCTGCTGGCCAGGCTGGCCGGCGGGGTCTCCTTCCCTACACGCGGGAGATGGTCCTGCTGCCGTGTCATGTGGCCTGGGGGCAGGAATAAATCCTGAGCTGAGCCCTGTGGTGCCAGGCAACCTGATTGATCCTCTGTTAGTGTCCCCACCTCCTGCCAACCTTCAGGCCTCTATTGAGGCTGGGACCAGGGCAGGGCTGAGTTATGAACCTCATTTACTGACATATAAAATCCAAAGCTTTGTTTCCCCAAGATTCCGCTGAGCATGCATGTTTTCAATAATGACTCCAGCCACTGAAAAACATGCCTATCCATTTCATGACTGCCTTTGAAAGAACTGATATGCTTCTCAGCATTTGTTTACTTAATATTTCCAAATAAAATTTAGAATTTTTACAGCATTGACATTAAATGTGCCATTTATTTTGAACTGTATATAAAAGTGTTTATGAGAACTGTATGCATTTCCAAGTGTTTACTTAATCTTCTAAATTAACCTTTGAATTTCTGCAAAGTACCTCGTTAAGCATGTCACTTTTTCTCTTATCACAGTACATTAAAATATTCACAAGAATTGCATTGTTTTTGAGCATTTATCTGCTTAATTGAAAATTTGTGTGTGTTTATGCATTTATTTAATTAATTGAAGGTTTTTAATTTTCAAGAAGGGTAAAGATGGCTAACCAAATGTAAGAACTCTGAGAAACTACAAAGGAACTGAAATAAACTCTAATGTTGAAATAAAAGAATGACAATGAAGACAAGCAGAGGCCTGAGTGGGGAGAAAAGACTAGAAATCCGAGAAAAGAAAATGCTGCAGAACTGACTGGACAAAGAGATGTTCCAGCTATAAATCACCAATAAGTGTTATGGACTGAATGTGTCCCCTCAAAATTCATATGTGGAAGCTCAACCCCCCCAATATGATGACATTAGGAGGGGCCTTTGGGAGATAATTAAGTTTAGATGAGGTCATGAGGGTGGAGCCACCATGATGGGATTAGTGTCCTTATGAGACGACAAAGAGACAACACAGCTGCATCTCTCCACCCTATGAGGACATAGCAAGAAGGCAGCTGTCTGCAAGCCAGGAAGAGAGCCCTCACCAAGAACTAAATCTGCCAGCACCTTGAACTTTGAACTTCCCAAACTCCAGAACCATGAGAAATAAACGTCTGTGGTTTAAGCCACCCAGTCTATGGTGTTTTGTTAGGGTAGGCTGAGCTATAATCAGCATGGTTGGGCCCAAGATAGAAAATATATAACAAATATAAGCATCCCAGGGGACTCAGGCACTGTTCACCTCTCACTACCCCTCTTGCCCACCATATTCAAAACAACAGGGTCCTGGTTTTCTCAGTAATCACCTACAAGAACCAATGGGCTTATCAACCAGATTCTTAATGTTTTTCCCCATCATAACACTTGTGAAAGATGTGAAGAACATAAGTATGATAGACTCCCAAAGTATAAGCAGATTCTAACAAAAACCTCACACCATTTTTCAAGGAAGTAGGATATTACAATAATTCATAGTTATTCCACCAATTATGATTTACTGATCAATAAATAATTTTGGATCATGAGCTACAAATTTATTGCCCATTGGCTAAAAGTAGTCTAGCCAACAGAAGTATTTCCTTCAGCCTGCATAACATTTTTGAAATATTGGAATTTTTTGCTACCATGCAAATGAGATGATTTCATACTAAAAAAACAATCATCTGGGCTTCCAGTTAGGATGAAGAAAGTCATGAAAAACAGTCACTCTCACTATAATAATGAGAAAACATTAGATATACCACAAAACCAAATTTTGGAAACCCAACAAAGAGCTGAGGATACAGAGAAATCTAAATAAACTAAATTCTACAGAGAGAGAAGCCTTTCATAAATGAATAGAGACTAGTGGCTGTTTTTATCCTTGGGGACATGGGCAGGCAGAGAAGCAAACCTGCAACAGGTAGGGGTCCTTTGCTGAATGAAGGGGAAACCAGATTAACTTATAATGACCATTAGGGCTGGCATGATGGATTGGATTCTGATGGAGCCCTCATGTAGAGATGGCACTCACTGCCAAGTCTCCACCACAGGATGTTTATTGCATATGCATCATCATGTGGACCTGGCCTGGAAAGGAGAGCAAGGGATCTCCCACAGGAAAAGATCCCAAGGAAAAGGCCTGAGCACATCCTCAAAACATCTGAAACCAATGGTGAATGAAGCCATTATTTTACTGCTGAGAGAAGAAAGGGTATCATCTCTCTTGGGATAAATATTACCTACTTCATTTTCTACTGTTCTTTTATACACAACCTCTAGCTTGTGACCCAAAATTACAATAAATGCAAAGTAGAATGACAATTCTAACCAACAGAAAAACAGTCAAGAGAAGCAGATCTACAGATGACCTAGGTAGTAAAATCAAAACTGAGAAGAGCTTTGAAATGACAATTACAAATATTTTAAGAAATTGGCATAAAGTATAAATGTAATGGGTAAAAAGATGGAGAATTTCATCAGAGAAACAGAAACTCTAAAGAAGAATCAAATGGAAATTTCAGGCCTAAAAAAATAAATATAGCCATGTGCCACATAATGACAATTCAGTCAATGACAGACCACATATACGACAGTGGCTTCATAAAATTAGTACCATATAGCCTAGGTGTGTAGCAGGCTATACCATCACTTCATGATGTTCACACAATGACAAAATTGCCAAACTGTGCATTTCTCAGAACAGATCCCTGTCATTAAGCAACAGGTGACTGTATCTGAAATGAAGGAGTAACTTAACAATGGACAAAGCAGAAGACAGGACCAGTAAACTCAAAAACGGGTCAATAAGAAATATAACAAAACTAAAGCACAAAGAGAAAAGAATGAAAAATAAAAACAACGTAACATCAGAGTGTGATGGGGGGAAAAAAAATCAAACAGTGTATATAAAAACAGTTGAAATCCAAGAAGGAGAGGAAAGAAAGAACTGGGACAAAAGAAGTACTTGAAGAGATAATGACCAGAATTTTCAAAATTCTGTGAAACGTGTCAACCCAGAGATCCAAAAAGCTCAGTGAATCCAAAGTTGGGCAAATACAAAGAATACCACATCTAAGCATATCATAGTAAAACCACTGAAAAACAAAGATAAAGAGAGAATTTAAAGCAGCCAGAGAAAAGAGGGACATTAAAGTTAGAAGAATAACCATAAGATTTACAGCAAACATCTCAACAACGTAAGCATTGCTTATAGCAAACAACGGAATTCAGAAAACAACAGAATGACATTGTTTAGGTGCTAAAAATAAAAAAAGAGAAAAAAAACCTGTCTATCTATAATTCTATATACTGTGAAAAGATTCTTCAAAAACGAAAGCAAAATAAAGTCATTTTCAGAAAAACAAAATAAGGAAATATTCATCAGCAGTAGACAGCACTAAGGGAAATACTAAATGAAGCTCTTCAGGCTGAGGAACATATGGAGGCCCAGATCTACAGGAAGGAATAAAGAACAGAGAAAAAGGGTAAATATTGGTGATTTTATATATATTTAAAGCCAAAAAAAAAAAAAACACCCTAGCATTGAATTGTGGGGTTTACATCATGCTCGGATGTAAAATACATGAAAAATAGCACAAATGGTGGGAGAAGTAAAAGGAATCACACTTTATAAGATTCTACATTGTTTAATGGTATAATACTAATTAATACTAATTATATGATTCACTAAGTGTGAAAAGTTAAGGGTGCATGTTATAATTTCCAGACCAAACATTTAAAATAATATAAGGAATTATAGTTTAAAAGCCAACAGAAGAATAAAACGGTGTAATAAAAAATGCTTGATTAATTCAAAAGAAGGCTGGAAATGAGGAATAAATACATAAGAAAGACATTGGACACATAGTATAGCAAGAAAGCAAACATAAGGGCCAGCCCAGTGGCACAGCAGTTAAGTTCACCCAATCCACTTCAGCAGCCCAGGGTTTGCCAGTTCAGATCCTGGGTGCGGACCTATGCATTGCTTATCAAGCCATGCTGTGACAGGCATCCCACATATAAAGTAGAGGAAGATGGGCACGGATGTTAGCTCAGGGCCAGTCTTCCTCAGCAAAAAAGAGGAGGATTGGCAGCAGACGTTAGCTCAGGGCTAATCTTCCTCAAAAAAAAGAAGCAAACTTAAACCCGATCATATCCTTAATTATACTTAATGTAAGTACACTAGTCACTTCAACTAAAAGAAAGAGTGTCTGGATAAAGAATCAAGTTCAAATTATGCTGTTTGCAAGAGACACATTTTAAATATAAGGAGACAGTTTGAAAGTAAAAATATGAAAAAAGATATATCATATAAATGTTAATCAGAAGAAACTTGGTGTGGCTATATTCATATCAGACAAATAGACTTAAAGACAAAGACTATTACTAGAAATAAACAGAACATTTTATAATGATAAAAGGGTCAATTCAAAAAAAATAGACAATTCATCAGGAAAGCATAACAACCACAAATGTATATGCCCCTAAAGACAGAGCTTCAAAATACATGAAGCAAAAATTAACCTACAGGAGAAATAACAAACCCCTCAATCATAGCTGAATATTTTTAATTGGTAGAACAACTAATGAAAAAATCGAGAGGAGTATAGAAGATTTGACCATTATCAACTACTTTGACCTAATTAATATTCATAGAAAACAATATTCAACAACTATAGAATATAACTTTTGTTAAATTCACAGGGAACAGTCACCAAAATAATCCAAATGCTGGGACATAAAGCAAGTCTAGATAAATCTTAAAGGGCTAAAATCATAGAGTATGTTCTCTGACCACAATGGAATAAAATAGAAATCATTAACAAAACAAAACCTAAAAACTTCTAAATATGTAGGAATTAAGTTACACCTTAAAAAAAAAAAAAAAAGCTCCAGGAATCAAAGAAGAAATACCAAGGAAATGAAAAAATATTTTGAAACGAACAAACAACATACTAAAATCTATGGGATGCAGCTAAAGCAGTACTTAGAGGGAGCTTTATAGCTTTAAAGGCATCTATTAGAAAAGAACAAAGTATAAAATCTATGGCTACATATTCTACCTCAAGAAGCTAAAAAGAAGAAGAAATTTAACCCAAAGTATAAGAAAGAAAATAAAAACATAAGAGCAAAAACCAGTAAACAGAAAAAAGAGAAATAACAGAGAAATCCAACAAAGCAAAAATTTATGTTTTTAAAGGTTAATAAACTGGCTAATGTCTAGTGAGAATAATCAAGAAGAAAGGAGATAAAACATAATACTAATATTAGGAATAAAAAGGAGAATATTATCGTAGATCCTACAGATATTGAAAAGGTAATGGGGGGATTATGAAGAACTTTATCCTAATAAATTGGACAACTTGGAGGAAGTTTTTTTTTAACTCTTGAAAAACTCCACTTTCTGAAATTGATACAAGAGGAAAGAGGAAATCCTATTTTTGTTGAGTTTATAGTTAAAAATCTTATACAAATCAAACTTCAAATCCAGATGGCTTCACTGATTCTACCAAACATTTAAGGAGGAAAAAAAAAATAGCACAACCAAGAAAGTGAAAAGGCAAGCCACAGAATGGGAGAAAATACTCACAGCACATATGTCTGACAAAGGACGTGTGTTCAGAACATATTAAAAAATAAAGAATATATATATACATATCAGATATATATACATCCAATATATTATATAAAATAATAATAAGGCACCTCAATTAAAAAAGAGGGCAAGGAATTGAAAAGGAACTTGACAAAAGAAAATACTGAATGGCCAATAGATGCACGTAAAGGTGCTCAATTTCATTATTCACTGGGACCTGAGAGGCACCACTGCACACCCACCAGAATGGCCAAAACTGCTAGTGAGGATGGGGAGCCACCGGAACTCTCAAAGATTGCTGGTCAAAGTGTAAGCTGACATAACCTTTATGGGAAACTGTTCATCTCTAATAAAGTTACACAGACCTATCTATGGCCAAGCAATCCCACTCCCATGTATATACTTACCCAAGAGAAATGAGTGTATATGTCTACAAAAAAGATTTACACATGAAAGTTCACAGCAGCTATATTCACAACAGGCAAGAAGTCAGAACAATCCAAACACTCTCCAACAAGAGCACAGGCAAACAAACTGTGGTATTTGGTACTACTCAGCAATAAAAAGAATGAACTACTGATTCACACAACATGGATAAATCTTCAATGTTATATAACACAAGAAAAGTCAGACACAAAAGAATACATATTGTAAGATTTTATTCATAAGAAGTTCAAGATCAGACAAAACTAACTTATGGATATAGAAATCAGTGGTTACCTTTTGGTGGGGAAGGGTACCTATTGACTTGGAAAGAAACACAGGGAACTTTCTGGAAGATGGAATTGTTCGATATCTTTATATGGATGGCGATGACATATATAAAATGTATACATATGTAAAACTCATTAGGATTCATGCATTTTATTATATGTAAATTATGCCTCAGAAATAAAGCCCCACATATATCTTGTTTCTTCTGAAAACATGAGAAAATCTGGTAACACAGCCCACCTTTGGCCACAATTGACTGGAGGAATGCACGTGGTACTACACCACAGACCCCACCACTCTCTATTGTTCACCTCCAACCCATCACACTCATTTCTGTTACCTGCCTGGCTCCATACTGCACAAAGATCCCACCACCTTGGCACCCACCTCAGGCTGGGAGTCCTGAGGGAGGCACCACAGCAGCCACCCACCCAGACCGCCAGCTAGCGGACCAATCAGACTCTAGTTGCTTTTCTGCCCAGCATCTGAAAGCAGGTCTCTGTCCTTCACACTGAGCCAACAATTCAATGGGGCAGAAAGCCTCAAAAAAGAGATCTTCAACTTCTGAATAATAAAGACTGCTCAAGCAATTAATTAGAGAAATAAAAGAAATGTGACGGTATTTGCATTCCAGGCTGGTGAAGCAGTTCATACTGATTACTTTTTTAATCATTTAAGCAAATCATGTGCAAACTCTGTTTTAACAGAGACGTACACTCCCTGTTGCCCTAGTTCAACCTCCAGACACCGGGCTCCACCTTGGTCTTGCGGCTGTGCTGGGGGACACCACGGGGAGGGGGCTTCACCAGGCAGCTGACAGTGCTGGGCCAGATATCACATCCACGAGCCAGGTCCCTCAGCCACTGGCCTGGCACCTCTAGGCTGCAGACCTGTGACACTCGAGTCATTGATCTACTGGTCTGGCACAGCCTTGACCTATCAGAACCGACACCGGCCAAATCACAGAGCAGGGCTCTCACAACCCTCTCAGTTAATGTACCAGCGGGGGGTCGGGGAGCATCAGGAGGGGAGGGACCAGGGCTAATGGGCTAGGAGGTGGACTCTTGAGCAGCAGCTATTTACCAACCAGGATGAAAATTTGTAATATTTATTAAGCAGCCTTATCACACCAGAGCTGTGCTGGAACCAGCTCACGCTACCCCCTTGAAAGCCAAGTTTGGGCGCCTCTTCCCAATTTCTCACTTAGTGACACCACATAGTGGCTCAAAACCGGCCACAGCAGGAGTATTTACACCATGGAAATGGATGAGTGCTACAAAACAGCACTCCCTCCCCACTGCCCAGCACCTCCAAGAACCAGTTCATGCTGCTGGTGCTAAGTATCTGCTACAACCCCACACTCAGGACAGTCTCTGGACTCAGGGACCCGGGGGCCAGGCAATCTTCTAAGTGCTTTAAATACACACACGCATTTAATCATTTAATCCACACAGCCACCCCACCACATATGTCCTATTTGTATCCCCTTTTTGCAGATGAGGAACTGAGGCACAGAGAGGTCAAACAACTTGCCCAAGGCCACACAGCTATTAAGTGGCAGAGCTGAGTTCACACTGGCTGTCTAGAGCAGGAGTCCACATGCTTCATTGCTACATTCCTACCTGACACTGCCCCCCAACCCCTCTGACCCCACCCCCACCCCAGGCAATAGCTTCCGGGGGCCATGGGCTGTCCTCACAGGCAGGGAAGGCCCTAGGATTCAGACGCACACTCCATTGCCCGGGCTGCACTTCTTAAGGAGGGCAGGGAACGTTTGCATCTAGTCTTGAGAAAAATTCCCCTTCCACCACCCCAACCCCAGAAACGTGCCTGCTGATGCCTTCTAAAACGCAAGGTTGAGTTTCCGTTACAGAAACAGGTAGACCATCCGCATGCAGCATTAACAGGAATGAATGGGCTTTCACATCCCTGCCTGAGCTGCAGCCGCCCTGTCCTGCCTTCCTCGCTCCAGTGCTGGGGCAGAGACCCTTCCAGGCCCCTGGGAAATCTTGGCCTGGCCCTAGGCACAGCCAGCACCCCCGGCCCTGCCCCAGCCCTGCGCAGGGCCTGAGAAGGCCTCTGGGAGGCCCTGGCTAGCGGCGCCAGGACCAGATGGCCGGGGAGATTTCCACAATTCAATTTCCACATAATCCATAAACGTGGATGACTCATATTCCGTCAGGTGCACTGTGTTGTAATCCCAGGGAAAGCTGTGCACAGCAAAAAGCCTGGCCCGCCCTACTCCACAGGCCCCGGGGTGCTGGGAAATCCCTGCTTTGCTGGGAGGGGGTCAGGAGGGCCAAGGAGCCCTGCCAGGGGGCTCCTCAGAGCCTGGTATGTGAGGGCAGGAGGGGAGGCCCCTAGGTTTTCAGAGCCTTCCAGAAGGTATCGGATCTCATGCTGGCGTCAGGGAGACTCCACACGGCGTCTGGGCAAAAGCCCCAGTCTGGGAGTCAGGACTCCCAGGGTTGCTCATCCTTGCCTCGGGCTCTGTTTGAGGCCTAAAACGAGACTGGCCCTCTCTGGGCCTCATTATTCCAGATCTAGAGGAGGTGGAAGCAGGGGACTGAAGGAGCTCACCTGCGTGGCCCACTGCTGGGTTTGAATCCAGCCAGCACTGCCTCCCTATCACACGTCAGGTGCTGCTCACCAGACAGACTCACCCAAGGCCACCCTAAGGCAGGCGCCCACCATATTGACTGTTTCTGGTACCCCAGGGTGTCCTTCATGGCTCCTGAAGACCTGGATTTCAGTAACAGCTCTGCCACTTGCCAGATGTGTGACGAGGGCCACGCCACTTCACTTCCCCAGCTCTCAGCTCCCTTCGCCTGTCCATTAGTGATATTTACACAGCCCTGCCTTCCTCGGGCTTGTTGTAAAGATCACATAAATTCAGGACACCAGATGACAGGGAGAATCTAGCAAAACAGTCTGCTCGAAGTAAAAATATATTAAATTGAATCAAATACGTGTGAAATGTTTGGATGTTGGCGCTATTACTTTCTCCCTGGCTCTTCTTCCCTTTCAAATCTCACCTCTCCTGGGCTCCCACACCCTCTTCATGACTCTGCTTAATCCCATGAGCTCGTCCTAATGTGTTGGTGACTTGGTTGGCGACTTCCACCTCACCACATCGTTGCATACTTGCAGTGGCCTTCAATGCCTTAACTCAGTGTGTAACAGGTGGGTGGCCACTCAGAGGCCCTCACATGCCAGGAGGCTCTGGAGAAGGGGCAGCCTGGGCTTTCTGAAGCCCTGGGCAGCCCAGCTTTTGGCCTGGATCATCCAGGGCCGTGGATGCATTTGTGTGTGGCGCCTCCCTTGTGGACACCACATATACTGCCTGGGACCCACCCTGATCACCAAAACCCAATCACCAACGCGTGGCAGCCCCCACCAGCACTGTGAGTCCAACTTCCTTATGTCCCAGTCGAGGAAACCGAGGCCCACATGGGGGCGTATTACTCGTTCAAGATCCAACAGGTCCTTAGACATTTTGCGAACAGGAATAAGTGATGGGTAATAGTCCCTCGTGATTCCATAGGCAAGAACTCTGACACAAAGAACAGCTCGCCACAGCCAGCTTCAGAACTAGGAATTCAGATTTGGGGGCCAGTGTTCAGACCACAGGTGCACATCCCAACTGTTAAGGAAAGAGAGACCCCCCCCCCCCATCCTTTCCTATTTATGTCAGGCAGCGAGAGTGCCCTTGCTCCTGAAACCCTTGCTCTGGCCTACTGATGCTAAATCTGGTTATGCAGGAGGCTCCATGAACATTTCCACGACTCGGCTGAGGGCCATTCTCCCAACACTCTCCAAATGCTCTGGTCTAGATGACGTGGACCCCCACGAGGCTGGGCTCACTGTTGTCATTTGTGATCCATGCAGAGAAGGCTAAAGACGCCCCTGAGCCACCTAGTTCAGGGCTACAACAAGCTCCGCCCCAGAAAAATCCTGGAATGGGTGGGCGCCGGGGGGAAGGTCACTGCACTCATTCATTCAACAAACACTGAACATCTGCTCTGTACCAGGATTGGATCCAACAAAGATCCCAGCACACTTGGAGGAAAGACCATCAGTCAGGGACGAGAACATTCTAAAGCGTAGATGTCACCTGAGCAGCAGTCAGGGTCTGGTTAGGGAAAAGTCACCCACGCCAGGGAGTTCAGAAGAGGGGATTCAATAGAGGAACTAGTCACAAAAGTGTTGGAAAGACCAAAAATCAAAAACAGGCAATGGCGAAGCAACCCAGGGATCAGCACGAGTAGAGCCACCGCCAGCCCTAGAGCTGGAGGCACAGAGGAGGCAGGTGGTGCCGCCAGGAGCCTCAACCATCCTGCAGGAACTGGAATCATGCAGACGGCTGCCTGCGGGAGACGGGACCGCAGAGGGGACATCAGGCGTGCACCTAAGTAAAGAATGAGGAGAAATATCTGCCTTCTCCCTTCGCCCTCCAATCTCTCACCAGCACCTCTCATTGGCCAAACCCAACCGGAAACCAGTAGCAAGAAGGCTTGAGAAATGTAATTTTCAAGGGTCAGCACCTCCCCCGGATACACACCACACACACACAGACACACGCACACTGCAGAGCACAGCAGGGGAAGGGTGGGGAGTGGGTCTGAGAGCAACAGGCAACAACCTGAACAGTATGTGAGGCGAATACTGAAGAGCCTATGTAGGATGTGAACGTTCAAGAATGAGCATGTGTATTATGACATCAGTTTCAGAGGGGTGTGTGTGTGTGTAAGAACATGCATGTTAGCGGGCCTGTTCGAGGGTGTGTGTGTGTCAGAGGGACTTCATGTTCGTATAAACGTGCGACAGGAGCAAGCGTTCGAGGGTGTGTGTGTGTCAGAGGGACTTCATGTTCGTATAAATGTGCGACAGGAGCAAGCGTTCGAGGGTGTGTGTGTGGTGGAACACTCAAGGGTCTGTATATGTGTGACGAGAATATTTAAAGCTCTTGGGGGGGTGTGTGCTGTGAATGTTCAAAGCTGTGTGGCATGATGTTTAAGTGTGTGTGTGTGGCTGTGTGTGAGACAGGCGAGAAGAAGTGGGGATGGGAGAAAGGATGTGTACAGGAATGTCCTCTATGGACATGGTAGAAAATGTAGCCATGTGTCTTCTCTGGGGACAGACCTGCATCCAACCTTTCATTCTCACATATGCACACAAAATGGCTAAGAGGATGGTGTCCACAGAAGGCTGCATAGGAGATGTGGCTACAAGAAACATAATAATTGTTTATTACAATTTACAACTACATAAACAATTTAGCAAACATACTTTTCCATCCAAATGAATATCAGCTGCTTCAAAGTAGTCACTGTAAAAAGTTAAATTCTTATTTTATTGATGCAGCCACAGCTCCATGAAGTTTTGGGGCCTGCTTTCAGGCAGTTTGTGTGCCATACACAAAATCTACAACCATTACTACAGTCATCACGTATTCTTATTGGCCGAGGTTAGAACTACCCAACTTAATCATTCAATCACTCCCATCACTGGCTTGACTTAAGAGCCTTTCTAAAACCCAAATCTCTCTCCTTAAAAAAAAATGCTAATTGGGCCGGCCCCATAGCGTACTGATTAAGTTCAGCACACTCCACTTTGGCAGCCCAGGTTTGTGGGTTCAGATCCTGGGTGCAGACCTATACCACTCGTCAGCCATGCTGTGGCAGCAACCCATACAACACAGAGGAAAACTGGCAGAGATGTTAGCTCAGGCCAAATCTTCCTCAGCACCAAAAAAAAAAAAAAAAGGAATGCTAATTTATCACCGTGGAGGTCAAGCCTCCTTTGGGTATTTGGGTTAAAACACAAGCTTCAGAGCTTGATAATTAGCTGCTGCAGATGAGAGGGTGCAGGGAGCTAGAGGAACAACAGGGAACCAAATGAATACCATAGAATCACATGATATGCACATTTGACTTTTATGCATTCAAACCATTATCTGGGATTTTTTAAAGGTGAGATTAGTAATTTGTAAACAGTGCAGGCATTTCTATCCTCTATGGGTGAGCTTACTGCTCCCATGGGCTCCTGCTCTGGAGTGAGCCTGAGACCGGTGAGGAGAATCCAGCGGGGATCCCGAATGCCTATCTTGGTGAGTGTCACATGATACTGTGTGATTCTGAATCCCCTTTATTCTCCCAAATTGCCCCAAGATGGGCCTTTCCTGGGGAGACACAGGAGTTGACTGCAGTCAATTGCCCCTCAGTGAGAGGTATGGGAGCCCTAGTGCTTTACACACCACAGTCCCTAAACACCAGCCAACTGGTTAACTTTGTGCTCAACCAAATAAACCATGATTGGTCCCATCCCTGGAGAAAACCAATGGACTCCCCTAAGGACCTGTGCCGGTCACCAACGTGACACCTTTCAAAAGGATAGCTCAATGGGAACTTTGACTAGTCATGATACAGGACATATGCACGGACTTCAGGATCCAGCCTCCAGGTAAGATATGGCTCCACGTAATACGAGATCAGGGAACCCATTCTCTTGCCTTCAGACAGAACAACTCTTAAGCAGTCTTGGACAGTTAAGAACTTAGAACACTGTAAAATAATTCCCACACTGCACTCCAGCCCTGCAGAACTTCTCTCAGGTCTCTGTGGGCTACACACACATGCTTCCCACCCTTCCCCTCTGCCCACTCATTCCTCCTTATTCTTCCCATGACTGCCCAGGAGGCCGTCCCTCAGCCTGGACCCGGCTGGGTGCACAGCCCGTGTGTTCCCACGGCACAGCTCCTCCTTGCCAGTTGACAGGTCTGTTTCCCGCCCCCACCCTCACACTAAACCAGCACAAGGACGGTGGCCAGGACTATTTTGATCACCATTTTATCCCCAGTACTTGGCAGTCAAACCACCTCCTCCACAAACATTTGTTGAATGGTAACTGGAAGGTCTCAGGGATCCACTTTAAAGTCTAATAATCCGAAATGTCAAGGCATTCTTCCCACATTGTAACTCCCTGCATTTCAAGCGTACCCCTCTAAGTCAAAGGAGACTGCCCAATACCCGCTCTGTAAGCACACACACACCTGAGGACCATGACTCTCCTCATTCTCCTCTTTAAGTTCAATGACTTCAGTCTCTTCAGTTTCATTGCTCTCAACTCCAAACCCTCTTCCTCTTCTCCCAAATTGCTCCAGTTCAGGCTTTCCAGGGGCCCAGGGGTCTGTAGTTGATTGCCCCTTGGTGACAGGCGTGGGAACTCTGATACAAAGGTAATCATCCAGGCAGCATGGGGCAGTGAGTGGCTTTAGAATCACATAGCTCTGGGTTCCAACCCTGGCTCCACCACACATTGGCTGTGAGAACTTCAGAGTCCCTTCACCTCCCCAACCTTGTCTGCTGATCAAAACATGGTGTGAGTGAAAGTCCCCACACGGGGCTCCCCTGAGAATCATGTGAGACAGAGCACGCGAACACACCCCACACCTGTGCTGGCAGGTGAATGTCAGCTTCAGGCTGCCCCTTAACCCCAGGACAAGGCACTGGGGGCTCTGCAGAGCCTGGGAAGGTTCCTCTCCAAGGCATGAAGCAGCCTAAGGCCAGGCCCAGTGAGGCAGCAAGGAACAGAGTGGTTGTCAGGCAAAACCTGCCACCTTGTGGTGCTCATGCACATGAGCCCCGTCCACCAGTCGGGAAGCCCCGCCTTACCCTCTCTGCCCCCTGCTGGCTGCCTACTGTGGGGGTGTCCTCTCTCCTCTTCTCACCCCTGTCTACCACAAGGCTTCCTGACCTGGAGGTGTCCTCCCAAACTCCCTAGGCCCAGGATGTTCTCAACTTAGCCCACCAGACCTGTCGTTCTCAAAGGCCCCTCCTCTGGATAGTCCTCCCCCTCCTAGGCCAAAGGAGGACCTGGGGGTCTCTCCCCTGACCTCAGGCCCTTCTTCAGCCACTCAGCAGCTACTTGGGGCCTGGGGATCCGACTTTTCAGCGATCAACCGGGTACCTGTACTGCCAAGTCCTCTGAACAAAACCTGCTGCTGGCTCCTCTGCTCCACTTGAGGATGGCTTGGGGCAGGGTAGCTGGTGTGTGTGTGTGTGTGTGCACGCGCATGTGTGCACATGCATACACGCACAGGCACCTATTCCTTGCTCTGGTCTAGCAACGCCCTCCCCAGCCACCCCACCCCGACTCTCAGGGCGCCTCCCAGCGCCAGCCCCGCGGCTGCAGCAGTGATTCAGCTGTCTGGGCCTATTCCTGAGCGTCTCTAGCACCTCTCCTGGGAGCAGGGAGAGCAGTTCCTCCTTCACTTCCTGGGGTCTGAGCAGTGACATTCCAAGGCATATGGGAGGTGACTGATAGCCAGAAGTGACTGGCTATACCCCAGGCTTCTAGGGAGAAGGCAGAGGAACTGAGGCTGCCCTGCGACTCCAGGCAGACAGGCTTTGTCCTGCTGTGTGTGCTTGCAGCCCGGTGAGCTGTGAGCTCTTAATAACAGGGCTGCTGCGACCTTTCGGCTGTGCTCCTTTGCCCCTGCTGGGCTAACAGAATGGGTCAGCAAGTCCATTCTGTTAGGGGTGCCTCATAAGCCTGTGCCTAATGCTGGCTCTGGATTTCCTGGTGCACAGTGGGACAGGGCTGACATGCCCAACCAGCTGGATGCGGTTATGGGACTGACCCGCCACCCACCCATTTTGAGATGGGCTGACAGGAATCCATCAAGGTCCAAATTTCCCATGTCCCTTCCGAAATAGGTCAGAAACACTTGGTTGCCACAATGTATAAGCTGGAAAAGGTGAGAATAGGAGTTGTAAAGGCTAAAGATGATACAGCTGAATTCAGGAGAATTGAGGAGCCTAAACATGCCGGAAGGAGGGAAACATTTACTGAGTGTTTATAACAAGCCATGCACAGTGCTAAGTACTTTCACATAAAGTATCACATTGCCTGAGAAATAGTATCGTCTTCATCTTACAGATGAGAAAGGGAAAGAAAGGTTAAGAACTAGCTTTGTACAAAGATCTGAGTTCTAATTCTGACCCCACTACCTACTAGCGAGTACCCCTAAGCAAGTTAACCTCCGAGTCTATTTCTCATCTATAAAATAGGGACGATGGCCGTGCTGCTGGTTTGAACATAAGTGTACATTGCAGAGATGGACCCTAGCCCAGTTCCTGGCAGTCAGGGCTCATGCCACTGTTGTTAATAGCGACAGCAGGTGTAACTTACCCAAGGTCATAAAACAAATTCAAACACAGGTTTCCTGATTCCCAACTTCAGTGCTCATGGGGAAAGAAACTGACTGACTTAAACATTTTTTGAGTATGGCCATGAGGCAGGCTCTGTCCTAGGATGCAGAAGTTCAGTTAGGTATAGGACCCAGACTAACAAACAAGTCATGGTCCTATAAAATGCTAAGTGTGGAAGCACAGACCAGGTGCAGGAAAGGCTGAGCAGGAGGTTAACTCTTGAGGCTAAGTTACCAGGAAAACAAGTTTCTAAGAGTGGTAGCATTTTCTCCGTAGTACCGGCAATGTTGAAAAACGAGTGACTGGAAATCACGTGGGAAGGCAAGGACCAAGAGGGGACTAAACATTTGCAGGAGCTTACTGGTGAGCTGGGTGGTGTTTTACATGTTACATACACACACACACACACACACACACACACACAGGCATTTCTCTTCTTAGGGTGTTTTATGTTTTACACACACACACACACGGGCATTTCTCTTCTTAGGGTGCATAAACACACCTCAAACTGTAACTCCTGACCCCCACATCACACACGTTACTCTTTCCTCCTCCCACTGCTTTCTTTGAAGGCTCCCATCCCCTAAAACACAGAGAACATTACCTCTTACTTTGTTCCCTGGCGATCTTCTCTCAAAGGATAGACTAGAAACAAGTTTTCAGTCACATGTGGCAGCCAAGGGAAGACTCAGACTGGCATTCAGCATGTATAGTCATTTCTACTAGAAAGCCAAAAAAACTTACATTCTGCAAAATCACACTCCAAAAACTTACAAAGCTTCTGGGAAAGAGGGGTTGGAGCAGACCACTGAAAACCACAGAATGTTGTAGCCACAGCACAAAATAGAACCAAGCCCAAAGATGATGCTCCTGGAGTTAAACTCCCACTGGCATGTGCACTGGCCCTTTGCAGCCTTCAATCCTGGGGCTCATGCATCTTCCTGAGATGTGGGTCCTTTGAGATGAAGGTCCTAGCAGAGACCAGTTCCATCAAAATAAAAAATGTGACCCAGGACAAGACCTTCGTCATCAATTTGGTAAAACAAACAGAAGGCTGGCATAGGCACAGCATCTTCCTTTCTACTCAATTTCCCCACACAGCCTAACACAGTGGAAAGGCTGGTAGTGATTCTTGGAGCTACTAAACTAGCCACCACTTGTAATAAAGGAAGCCACTTCTACAAAATTTTTGGCTTTTTTCTTAAGGTATTCAATTCTGTCCCTGAGCACTTCAAAATATTAATGTTCTGGGGAAAATCTTACAGGAACTAACCTAATTTTGGGTTGCCCTGACACCACTTCTCTATTTACCAATTGTATACATGCTATTTCCTATGAAAGAGACAACTCTGTAACAAAATAAACCATCTTATGACAGGTCATTAAGATTCTGGTCCCAATTCCAGCGTGTGGGTTTTTCCCCTACACCAAGCAATTCTCAGACCCCAGTTGGGTGTCCTACAATTCAACTCAATACTGACACTATCTGCCTGGAAAAAGCATCATATCCCACAGGTTAAGGGCTCAGTCCTACAAGACTCCCCACCCCATTTCAGATGCCAACCCTCCAGTCTGGGTCATCATTTGTGCTTCTAACCAACTGGCCATAAATCAGAGGTTCCAGGGACCCCCTCCTTGGGTTCAATTAATTTGCTAGAGCGACTCAAAGAACTCAGAGAAACATTTTACTTACCAGAATACCAGTTTATTATACAAGGATATAACTCAGGAACAGGCAGACAGAGACATATGTAGGTCTAGGTATGGGGAAAGGGCGAGGAGCTTCCACGCCCTCTCCGAGCACCCCATTCTCCCCAAATCTCCACATGTCCACCAACCCCGAAGCTCTTCGAATGCTGTCCTTTGGGTTTTTATGGAGGCTTCATTACATCGGCATGATTGATTACATCATTGGCCACTGGTAACTGCTTCAACCTCAAGCCCCTCTCCCCTCCCCAGAGGTCGGGGGTAAGCAGGGTTGGCTCCCCAGGTTGCAGCCCCTATTCCTAGGTCACCAAGGGGCTTTCCAAAAGGCACTTCATCAATATAACAAAACACACCTTAATTGCTCTCGACACTTAGGAAATTCCAAGGGTTTTAGGAGCTCTGTACCAGGAATGAGGATGAAGATCAAATATTATAAATCATGATATGACATTCGCAAGCTTGTATCATAAAGGGCCATCTGTTTAACCCAGGAGGCTGTCTGCGAGGAAACCAGGGAGTCTGATGGGATCCAGGACCGCAGCCTTGTGGTTGGAGCCACTCTTCTAGGCAGACAGAGGCATGCCTGAGATCCTCGCTTCTTCCACTCACTGAGCCAATGTTCATTGAGTGCCTTCCCTGTGCCAGGCACTGGGACCAGTGGTGACCCAATCAACACAGTGAGGGGTCAAGAGCCCCAACCCAGAGGCGAGAGATCGGCTTCTCCTGCACCATCAGTGCTGCGCAGGAAGACTCTTAGCTGAGGGCCACTCAGCTGTGATTCCTCTGTTTGTAAAACGGAGACAACAAGCTGACCCTGCTTATTTCACATGACTGTTTCAAAACAGATAAGACAGGATTAAATTCTGTTTAAATATAAAATGCCTTAAAAAAAAAAAAGGAAGAATGAATCAAAGAAGAAAGGAAAAAAAAGGAGGAATAATTATTTCCTAGGTTAAACTGACATACTTTCATATGAAGTAGGAAGGGAGGGAAAAAGAAAACGGAAAACAGCTAAGAAACTACACAAAACTATTTTTTCCCCACAGGGATAGAAGCTTTCACAAAACTCCAGGCTTTTAGAAGCTTGACTGATTTTCTTCTGTTTTTTTCTTCCTGGACCCAGGAAGTCAGCTGATTCACTATAAAGTAATGCAATACTCAATTACCAGCTTGGGAAGAAAGGGAAAGACCCCCTGAGAGACGGCTCTCTCCCTACCAGGAGAAGTCAGTGGTCCTCGAAGGGCCGATCAGCCGAGAATACACAAGGACAAACCCGTTTATTTCTCAGAACGTAGTCTGCTGCTTGATACTCCCTACAAAGATGGGGGAACCACAAAACGTCATTGAGGCCCCAGACGCAGACCTGTCCGAGCGTTGTCCACAGGCAGCTCAGTCCATCAGAGGTCCAAGAGAAATCTCCTAACCTGGGCCAGGTATTTTGGTTTCAAATAGTCACCCAGCTCCTCCTTGCTGACCCACACATGGCGGTCTTTCTTCCCAGCCTCGGAGAAGTCTCCAGTGAGTAGCAGTGCTTTGAAGAAGAATACTTTGGCTCCAAGGATAGTCTCTGTCCTCATTGCCTGGGGGAACTTGAACTTGTAGTGGCCACAGGGTGCATTTCCCAGGAACTTGGCTTCCATGTTGTTTTCTGAGGGGGGGACAGAATTGGAAGATGAGGATACACCCACCTGTTTACTCTGACTCCCAAACTCACCGGGAGTCTCTGGGAGAGCCATTTCCAGCCAGAGGTCAAAGCAATCCCTGGAAGGGTCACTCCTGAAAGGCCTGCTCTCCTCCCATCAAAATGCTCCCGGCGCAGGGCTCCCAACTCCCTGGGTCCACTCCATGCGCCAAACTCCTGCATTTAGACTGAAGGGAGCAATGCGGTTCAAATATCACCACCTGGGAGTCAGAGCGTGGAGCTTCTGGACTCAGCCCCATCTGCTGAGGAAGGACCAAGACACTGGGTATCTGTAAAGCAAAGTTCATCTGCCTTTTAAAGGGACCGTCACATCGAAAGCCAAAGAAGAACCTGATTTAACTTCTGTAGGGTGAAACATCATAATCAAAGTTAAGACAAAGACAGATAGATAGATAATATCGTACCTGTAATCTATAACAGAGGGTTAATAACCCCTACCCAGCATTTCAAAGGATGGGGAAATGACGCATTAATTACTAAAGAGCATTCAGAAAACTGGCTAGCTAAAGAGGAAAAGTGAAGCTGGATCCCTACCTCAGTCCTCACATCAAAAGTGATACCATATAGATCAAAGATTTAACAATAAAAATTTTAAATTTTCCTGAGAGGTTTCTTTATTCTGGATGGTAGTTTCATGGATGTTTAATATTTTCTAAATTTTTCTGTATTTTTTAAGTTTTCATTAAACAAAAAAGAAACCACGACTGCTAAAAAAAAAAAAATGTGGGATACTTTCTGTGTCATTTTTGAGACAGGAAGTCCTAACCAAGACACAAAATTCAAAACTCCAACAAAGAAAAGACATATTTATCTACCCAAAAATCAAATCTGTCTGCAAAGAAAAATGAAGCATAAAAAAGTAAGGACAAAATAGGAAAAATATTTTCAACACATTCAACAAATGAATAATATCTTAAGGTATAAGAAGTACTTAAAAATCAATGAGGAAAAAACCAACAAATCTAAAAGAAAAATGAACCAAGCATATGAACAGGAAGTTCACATGAAGATACATATCAACGACCTATATACTAACTAAAAGATGCTCAATCTTATTAACAATTAAAGAAATACAAGTTAGGGGGTCAGCCCTGTGGCCCAGTGGGTAAGTTTGTGTGCTCCACTTTGGCAGCCCAAGATTTCGCCAGTTCCGATCCTGGGTGTGGACATGGCACCGTCATCAGGCCATGCTGAGGCGGTGTCCCACAGAGCACATCCAGAGGCACTCACAACTAGACTATTCAACCATTACTGTGGGGCTTTAGGGAGAAGAAGAACAAGAAAAAAAAAAAGAAGATTGGCAACAGATGTTAGCTCAGGTGCCAATCTTTAAAAAAAAAAGAAATACAAATTAAAACAACAACATATTATAACTGAAGTTCAAAAATTTTGAGCTATACATCACTTATCAAAAATAAGGGGGAAATAGGTACTCTCACACTTATCGTGGGAGCGTAAATTAGTTAACTGCTCTATTTGGCAAGAGTTATCAATTTTAATTATAGACACCCTTTGATCCAGCAACTCTGCCTCTAGAACTTTATCCTCCCAAATATATTTATTTGCCCACGTGAGCCCAGATGAGTGTACAAGGATGTCCACTGCAGCTTCACTTGTAAAAGTCACAGCCTGGTTAAACAAACTGCAGTACATGCACACCATGAGACAGCATGCTGGTGTAAAAAAGTGTAAGATATGTGTTTGTGTGCTGATGTACAGAGATGCTTAAAAGTATATAAGAGAAGACAGGAAGGTATGCAACCGTAATATATATGCTCCCACCATGTGGAAAAAAGAAACAGATTAAATACACATATGGTTGCCATTTCCAAAAGGATCCACAAAAAACTGCTAATGATGGTTGCCTCTAAGAAGGGAAAATTACTTCTTATCCTACACTGCATTTACTAGACACTGATAACTTTCTCACCATACACAATGAATTGCTTTCTCAATATCAGAAAACAATACCATGACGAGCATTAGATGAGGAATCCATGTATCATGTGGGCTCACCTACCACACAAAATGTCAGCAATGTGTATCTGTGAGCAGAATTATATTAGCAGATAAACAGTTATTATACGTGTCCTCATACTTTTCTGAATTTTCCACTTAATTCTATGAATACGTATTACTTTTCCATAATCTGGAAAAACTGGATTAAAAAATATAATCAGGGGCCAGCCCCACGGCCAAGTGGTTAAGTTCACATGCTCCACTTCTGCAGCCCAGGGTTTCCCTGGTTCGGATCCTGGGCACGGACCTAGTACCGCTCATCAGGCCACAGTGAGGCAGCGTCCCCCATAGCAGAAGCAGAAGGACCCACAACTAGAATATCCAACTATATACTGGGGGGGATGTTCTGGGAAGAAGAAGAAGAAAGAAAAAACAAAGAAGAACGGCAACAGATGTTAGCTCAGGTGCCAATCTTAAAAAAAAAAATAATAATAATCAAATCAAGAAGAAAAAAGAAACAGTTCATTGAGCAAAGAATCTGACTAGGCAGTTCAGGGAAGAAGAAATACAAACAGCCAATAAACATAAGAGAAGATGGCTAATCTCACTAGCAATCAGGAAAATGTTAACACAAACGAGTCATTTTATACTGACTGGATAGGCAAAAGTGAAAGAGAGACTATTTCATATGTTGGTGAGGTCCAGACAAATAGACCCCCCTGTGCACACTCCTGAAAATGTCAAATGTTACATACATTCTACAGGACAAGGGGCAGCACCTATCAAAAACTTAAATGTGCCTGTCCTTGCCCTTTAATTCCACCTCTGGGAATTCCATCTTGCAGAAATACTGGGGAAGTGTGGCGCTAACCAGGAAGAAATGAATGGACTTTGACTTTTTTATATGTATACTTTTATATTGCTTGACTTTCTCTTTGCCATTTTCATTATTTTATGTTATTTGCCATTTTAATAAATTTGCAACAAATCAACATTTTATACGTACTTATGAAACAATTTATCTTTTATATATTTCCTTTCGCATTTATTTACGACAATGAGAATGTTACAGGAGGAAAGTGTAGTGCCAAGTGGTGCCCCTTCCACAGGTACGCAGGAGGTGGAGCTGACAAGCATCACTCAGGAATGTTTGACATGAGGGAAGCTGAGCAACTGAACACAGGATCCTGGGCAGACATCCAGCTGCCAACTCCTACGTGACGGCTGAGGAAACCAGGAGAGCAGAAGTCCCCACCCATTCCATTCTGTCTCGCTACCTCTCCTGCAGGCTGCGCAGGCCCCTCATGGGAAAGGATCAAGGGGACACGCACAGGCTGCTGACGTTTCTTTAGCAGGTGCTTATGCTGGTAGTGGGGCCAGTAAAAGTGGCTCTGCACTGAGACTACCAAATCAACATTCAGCAAGTGCCTACTATGTGCCAGGTCCTTTGCTGAGAGCTGGGGTGACGGAGAGGAGTAGATACTGTGTGCGCCTTCAAGGAGCCAGAATTCTGGATGGGGAGAGAACTGTGCTAACAAACAATTACAGAGCAGTGGGGTAAGTGAAAGAGCGTGTTCTCCACTGGAGCTAAAGCTCCCGGGGAGCAGGGGGAGCGTCCTCTTCATCACTGTGACCCCACTGCCTGGAGAGTGCCCAGCAAACGGTCGGCACAGAGGAGATGTCTCTCGCATAAACTGAGTAAGGCACGCACAGTGCTATGGGAGCCTAGAGGGAGCCTTGCTCTACCTAGAGGCTTGGAGAAGGTTCCACCACAGAGGTATAATGTACGAGCTGAGTCTTAAAAGCTGAGCAGACACACACGGAGGAGAAAGCATTCCAGTCAGGGACCAGCACACCTCAAAACAGAGCTGCGTGAAAGACCACGATTCAAGAAATGCAAAAGGTGCGCCAGGTTAGAACTTAAAACATACACTTATAAGCAGCAAGACGGAAGACTGACAAGCTCAGGACCGGAGCATAAAGGACTTATAGGCCATGCCTAAAAGTCTGAACTTTCATGGGAAGCTTTCTAAGAATTGTAGGCAGAGAAGTACAAGGGATTTGCGTTTTTGAAAGCTCATCCTGGCCGCGCCGAAGGATATGAGACGAAAGCACAGGGGAACTTATTTGGCATCTACTTCAAGAGTCCGTTTGAGTGGTTCTCCGCTACCGTGATTTCACTCCTCAAGTAAAATTTGGCAATGTCTAGAGACATTTTTGATTGTCACACTAGGGCGAGTGGGGATGGGTTAGTGCTACTGGCATCCAGTGGGTAGAAGCCAGAGACCCTGCTAACATCCTACAACACACAGAACAGCCCCCAAAAAGAATTATCGGGCCCCAAATGTCAATTGTGCCAAGGTTGAGAAACGCTGGTCTAGTGAGATGTGAAAGGGGTCAGAGCTAAGGTGTGGAATAACGAGAGGAATATTTAGAACAGGCCAGGTAGGACTCGAGAACTTGTGGATGTCAGAATGAGGTCAAGGATGACTCTGAGGTTTCTCGGGTGAATGGGTAAGTGGCGGTGTCAGTAAGCAAGGCTGGAGGACAGGAAGAGAAGCGGGTTGGGAGGACGGGAGGAGCACTGACTCTGAACGCACTAAATTTAAAACTCCCAGTGGGGAGAGGGTGAGTGCAGGGCTGGCACCATCCTGGAGGGTATTTCCGTAGGTCCCAAGACGCATCCTGAATTGGATGCTTGCCCCTGAGGCCAATGTCTTAAGATAAGCAAACAAGCTTCTTTCACAGAAAGTCTGGGTGCTTTTCCATCAGCTGCCACCGCGCGGGGCCCTGGGGCGGAACCTAAATCACAGCCAGAGCAGCTTCATTAGCTTCATTAAACAGAGTATCAAATACTGAGCAAAATGGAGTCAAAGATAATAATGAACCAGGGTATCTTCTTCGTAATGATACCAGACAGTCAAGAAATAAAAAACCTCTTCATTTTCAAAGAGACACCCAAAATTCACAGTCAATTTTAGAAAGCAGTGGATTACCTAGAAACAAAGTATGGGCTAAAGAAAGAACCAAGTGTGACAGACCATATTCTAGATAGGACAGAAGTAAAGATACTTCATACCCTTTAAGTTCTCAGAACAATGACGGTGCTTTTAAAAAAAAAGGGATCACTCTACGTAAAGCAGATCAGGAAAAGGTCCATCCTATGCAGAGACAAAAGAAAATCCGCTTCCTCAAGAATCCATAGATTATAATAACCAAATATACGTGGGAAAAAAGAAAAACAAACAGCAAACCCTGATCATTTTTATGACAGTAAATCTCAATAATGAAGCTTTCAATGATGTAAGAATTGAAAAGCATTTTAATCTAAATACAGACTTCCAGAATCCTATCTGAACTAACAGTCTCACTGGTCTTCCAAACGGACAGACAGGAATGCCCCTGAGGCAAAGGCGAGTAGGACCTCCTAAGCCAGCAGGGCCCATCACAGCTACATCCTGTGAGGAGAATAGTGGGCCCAGAAGAAGATCCAGACCAATTAAACCAGAAAAAGTACTAGAATTATCTATTCCCAGGGAGCAGGCAAAACTGTGGAAACCTGGAGAAGAAATGTTTGCATTCACTGGGAAGCCGACAAGTTTTACTAAGCAGAAGCTGAAGCTCTCCATTCTCCAGGCATGACAGCAGTTGTTAAATTCACTGATTATGGAAACTCTGAAGAAGCACAACTAAGCAACATCAGGCCCATTCAAATAGAGGCATGGGAGGAAGAAGGTGCCTACGACCGAACGCTTGAGTTCCAGAAAGGAGGTGATGGCCGGCCAAGACAATCCGCTGAGCCAACCCAGCAGTTTACCAAACTCCCCGGGCTCGGAACTCATCTGAGAAGAGTCTTTGCAAAGAAAGGAGTCGTTGACTGAAGCCTCCTGGTCAAAACCTGTTGACAGACCTACTTTCCCTTCAGAATAAGATGCTGCCATGGTGGATATTATTTGGAGAACAAAAAAGCAGATTTTAGGAGGAAAAAAATTTAACCCACACAAAGAATGGGAAAAAATAGAGTTAAACAAAGCAAATATCTTTTTTATAAGTGAAAGAATTTTCTTTCTGCCATCAATAAAACATGCTATTATAGTAAATAAATAAATAATAAAAAAGAAATAAAGTTTAAAAATCTCAGTGGGACAAGGATAGACTTTCACCGGATCGAAGATTTTTTTCTAGCTGAAATGCTTACAAATATCAAAGTGTCCATTAACCTCTCCACCTCCTACTCTTAAAGCTGTCCTCACAGTCAGCCCATAAATCTTCCAGCTGAGACGGAAGTAAGTCTTGTGGGGTTAAGAGGGAGGCAGAGAACTCACCTGAGAGCATGGCGAGGGTTCGCTCTGCTGTTCCCCGCAGGCTCTCCCCAGGCTGCCACTCTGCCTGGGGCAGCAGCCAAACCTCCTGATCTCCGAGCTTTTCTTTGACCAACAGGACAAGGTTCCTGTCCAGCTTCCGGAGCAGTGAGGTTCGGTCATTCTTTTTATCAGCTTCTACGGAGGAAACGGGGTCAGAGGAGACAAGACGACTGTGAGCTGCCAGAACCAAGGGGAGGGGAGTTCTACAGTCTTCCTTTAAGGCAGAGCAACAGTGCATGCCCTCAAAGCACTCAGAATCCAGGGACGACCCTGGCTCATCTCTCTACCTCCAACCTCTTTCAGGGTGGAGTCTCACAACCTTGAGGAAACTAAAATGTAAGAAGAGGAAAGGCAAAGCTGATCTCCTTTGAGGGGCAAAACAGAAAGAAAGCACTTTGAGCCTTTGGAAAAGAAGCAATATCCATACTAACTCAAACACTGCTACTTCATCGGTTTTGACACTATTACTGACTTAACTAGCCCCCACTTTCTCTGTTCTTCAGTCTTCATCTGTGAAATAAGGATAAGAAAATTCAACCCCCAGCTTTAAGAGGGATACTAGTGGGAAAGGCTTAATCTCCCCCACTCTCAGTCTCAATTAGGAGTTAAACTCATATAACATTCATAAAGTTTAACTGAGAGAGGAGGCTATGCCAAGCCCCTTACCTCCCACTCAAAAATAACACAGGCGTCTTAAAACTTGTATGAGTAAATGTGAGGAACAGGGAGATGAATTTACTTTTCTCCCATCTGAAAGCAGTTTTGTTATTTGAAATTATTTGTTACTGAAAACGTGAAGCAGGGGCTAAGCAGCTGTCCCTTGTCTGGGAACCAGAATACCCCGCTTTCCCTTCCTTCTTGCTGGCCTGAAATGCCCACAACCTGTTATGCGAGCTCCAGGTTTGAACTGTAGGAATTTCTGCTCCCACACATCTTCCAAGTCCTGCACCAGCAGGATATTCCGTTCACCATCTTCTTCATCATACAGGTCAGCCTTCCTCTTTGCTAGTTGCTGGGCTTCACTCAAAGCACGGAGCTCATGGTCTGAATACAGGCTTCTCTCGATCTCGATCTGGGAATATTAAAAGGGCAAAAATCTACCCCAATCTGGGAAAATTATAAGGACAAAAAAACGGGCAGAATAAAACACAGATATAGCACACTTGACAGACTCAGAAGTTTACTGCTGAACATAACCAGATATACAACCAAAACACCACAGAGAAAAAAGGGAAAGAAAAAAGGTCACCTGCACTTTGGGCTTGAGTTACATTTGCCAAAATCTTAGAATGTGACTGGAGCTCAAGCCCACTACAAAGAACAAAGGACAGGACAGACACTGCGTGCCCTTTTACACGCTTCTCATGTCACTTTGGGAACAGAATCTCACTCACCGTGGGCTTTCCTGCCTCAGGGAGTTTACAGTTGCTGTTCGTTTTTCCTAGAATGTTTTCCCTCACATTCTTCTCCTGGGAGATTCCTACTCTTCCTTCACATCTCAATTTATTTATCTCTTTCTCAGAGAGATACTCCTTGACACCTCCCATAAAATCAAATTAGATGTCCCTGCTAAACCCTCTCACAGTACCCTGTGTTTTCCTCTACAACAACCGGAATCTGCAATTCGTGTATAGTCATGTGATTATTTGGTTATTGGCTGGCACCCCTCCACTAGACTGAAGCACTCGAGAACGAGACCTGGGTCTGTCTGACTCATCCCCGCTCCCCTAGCACTTAGCACAGTCTCTGTACAAAGTAGGTGCGAAATGATTATCTGTAAAGTGATTAATAAAATATTTGCAGAGTAAATGAATAAACCAAGTAAAAAGCCAGGAAGTGAAGTTTATAGCTCTCAGCAGTTCAGACAAAAATATCGCAGATTCTGGAGAAACATAGCATCCTTCAGTCGCTGTCTTTGGGGATTTAAGACCCTCACAGTCACTACACCCAGTTTTTGCCCCTGTTTCCTCACTTGCCCCTGACACAAACAGACTTTATCACAGGCACCTTACAGATGTGCCCACGGCCTTCTAACACTCGTCACACAAAGACTTTCTCCAAACTCAACTACCTGCGATAGGAACGGAGTCCGTCTAGTTCACCACCGCATCCCTAGTGTGTTGAATGAAAAAGGAGAGCACCTCCAAAGAGCTGCTTAAGGTGACAATAAAGAAGGCCAATGAAAACAAACTGTCTCTTATTAAACGCCTACTACGTACCAAACCAACCCACCAACGTAGGTACCGTTTTGCAGGTAAGTAGACTGAAGTTCAGAGAGGTGGGCCAACTTGCCCAAGGTCACACAAATTAACTAGTCCCGGAGTCGGGATAAACCCAGGTCCACGTGCCTCTATTGCTCCCCAACCGCACCTTGAAGCCGCGACCCGCACCTCAAACCTACCTGCTGTAGCAGAGCCGCCATCTCTTCCTGCAACGGGGTCAGCGGCTTTGAGACCAGCGGTGGCCGCTGCAGGCACATCGCGCCCAACAGGCGCCATGGAGACCCGCTGCTCGAGGGTGCGGCCGCAAGAGCCAGGTTGCGAGAACCCAGGCTACCGGCCCAGAGCCCGTCGAACCGCCGCCAGTCCCTCGCCGCCCCTAACAGAGCCCTCCTCACGGGCGCCGCCATCTTTCCGCCCTCCCACAATGTACCGCGGCTCCCAGCGGGCTCCTGGGCTAATCCCAAATTCCCACAAGGCAGCGCGGGAGCGGCCTGAAGGAAAGTCCTCAGTCCCCGGTACTACTAGAACAAACCACTCCAACATGGAGGGGTGAGCGGAGATCTCATGTGAGAAGATTAGGGAAAAGGGGGGAAATTCTCAGTGGACGCTCGCAACGATAGTTATTATAGAGCACTTAAATGGGAATAAAAAATTTTAATGGGGCTTATGGAGAGGAACCAGGTGACTTTTCCTCTGCACCCTCCCACCCAAGCGCTAGTGGTACTGGCGCCGCCCCAGCTAAGCCGGCTCCGCGGACGGGAGCCGACTGGGGTCAATTCCAGTCATGCAGGTTGTAAGAAACGCGGGATCTTGGCTCCTGCGGTCATGGATTTGGCCGCCGACGACCAGGTAAGAGTGATTACCCCCTACGAGCCCACGGCCACCCCCGGGACGGCCCTCCTACCCGTGTCGCACGAGCCACGTGGACGCCAGTGGCCGCGAGGACCTCATTGAGCTTTCCTTCCCCGCAGGGTCGCGGCCGGGGCGCCGGCCCCCGCCATCCACACGGGCGCCTGGCAGCTGCAAGACGCGGCGGCCAAGCCGGAAGTTGAGAAGGCGGCAGCCCCGACCTCGGGCGGCAGCAGCTTCAGGTGAGGGCCCCTGGTCCAGCCCTCGGGGGGCTGCCCACCCTCCAGAGTCAGAGAGCCTGTGAATTGCCAGCTGTGTCACTTGCCATCTAAAAATGGAGATGATGCCGTGAGAGGTTGAGCGGATCACATGAGATGAGCCTTGGCACAAAGAGGGTGCTCGGTGACCGTTTGACGAGTGAATGAGTGAACGTCGGAGGTGTATGGGAGGTGTCAGCCTTTTTTCCGTCTGAAAGGGAGATCAGGCAGTCTAACAACCTTCCCGGGCCTCGGACACAAAGCGGGGCCGAGGGAGCTACGCTATGGCACAATTATTGTGCACTTTTTAGAGCTGGTCTAAGGTCCTGGGTGGGTTTTGTGCTCAGCCCTAGGGCCCCGCATCTTCCTTTCCGTCAGTCCCACCACCTCTGTGTGCTGAGTGGACGTGCTTCACATCCATTGAACGCACATTTGCTGAGAACCTGCTTGGTGCCAGGCACCATGCCAGGCGCTGGGAATGCAAATACAAAGGGTCGTTCCGCCCCACAAGTAGTTCACGGTCTACCAGGGGAGACAGAGATGCAAACATTTGCACCATAGTCTGATCAAGAGTAGCCTGGAGGTAAGACCTGGTTGCTTGGAAGTGTGAAAGAATGAGCGTCTCACTCCTGAGGAAGTCAGGCGAGACTGTGGGAGATAACGTGGAGCAAAGGACAGAACTGGATGGGAGTTCAACCGGACAAGAGGAAAGGGATCATTCTAGGCACAGCTCACAGTCTAGAAGCGTGCACTATGAAAGAGCATGGTGCGTCAAAGTGCATGTGCGATGGCAGCTGAGGCCAGCGAGTCAAGGAGGAATCAGAATGCTGAGGGTCTTGTCTGTAACCCCGGGGCTTTGACACGGTCCCCGTGGCAGGCAGTGAGGAGCTGCTGAAGGAATTTAAGCCCAGAGTCTGTGGGCATTCAGCGATGTCAGGCACTGTTCAAGGTGCTGGGGACACATCAGTGAATAAACACACAAAAATCCTGCCTCCACGGAATCTTAAGTTCTAGTGGATGGAGGATAACAAATAGAAAACAAGTAAAATGTGAGAGTATGACAGACGGTGAGGGTGCGTCTAGTGTTTGTGAGGAATAGCAAGAAGGCTATGTGGAGTGAGGAGTGAAAATAGGAGAGGGGGCGAGGGCTGCAGCAGGCACACGGACTGCATCCTGTGTGGCTTTGTAAGCCATCGTGAGGACTTCAGCTTTTACTCTGAGTGAGATAGGACGCCACTGAAGAATTCTGGATAGAGAGTTGAAATGGCATTGCTTACATTTTAAGAAGTCCCTTTGGCTGCTGTGTTGATATCGAACTACAAGGAAGCAAGGATGGAAGCTGGGAGAAGTCTTCTAAACAGTTAGATGATTTTTGAAGTAATCTGGGCAAGAAGTGATGGTGGCTTGGATCAGGCTGATGGCTGTAAGGGGAGTGTAAATTGTTGGAGTGAGACAATTAGAAAGTAGAACCAATAGGATTTGTTAATGTCAAGTGTGACAAAGGAGCGGAATGAAGGAACCCTCTAAAATTTTGGCGTAAGCAGCTGGAAAGATGGAAATCGTTTCTTAAGACGGGGCAGACTGTGGGAGTTTGGGTTTGGGTGGTTAAGTTTGAGATGCTTGATTAACATCCAAACAGAGGTACAAATGTGGGCTGTTAGAAATGGAGCTCAGGGGACAGATCTGGGCTATGGATATGCATTTGGAAGGCTTGTCATATAGAGGATTTTTAAAACCATGATACTATGCAAGATCATCAAGAGAGTAAGTGTAGATAAAGAGGAGAAGAGGTCCCAGACTGAACCCTGGAGCCCTCTGACATTTAGTAATTTGGGAGGTGAGGAAGAATCAGGAAAAGAGATGAAGAAGGAACCTCCAGAGAGGTAGTAAGAAAACCTGGAGAGTTTGGGGGTTTTTTTTTGTTTTTTGGGTTTTTGTTTTTTTTTTTTTTTTGAGGAAGATTAGCCCTGAGCTAACATCTGCTGCCAATCCTCTTCTTTTTGCAGAGGAAGACTGGCCCTAAGCTAACATCCATGCCCATCTTCCTCTACTTTATATTTGGGATGCCTGCCACAGCAGGCTTGCCAAGTGGTACCATGTCCACACCCAGGATCCAAACCCAGCGAACCCCAGGCTGCCAAAGCGGAACGTGTGCACTTAACCTCTGCGCCACCAGGCCAGCCCCCTAGAGAGTTTCTTTCTTTTTTTTAGTGTGATTCAAGGGCAGAGAAATCAGCTGTGTCAGATACTGCGATATGATAGGCCCATATGCTGATGACAGAAATGCTCATTGGATTTAACATTGTGGGTTGGTTGGTCACCTTGACTAGAGCATCTTTGGTGGAGTGACAGGGCTAAAGTCTGATTAGAATGGGTTCAAAGAGAATAGAAGAAGGCAGGGAGAGACAGCGAGCATAGTCGTTCTTTAAGTGGGTTCTGCCATGAGGGGGGATAGAGAACTGGGCAGTAACTCAAGGAGGCTTTGGGATCAAGAGGTTTTCGTTTCTCAGTTGGGGAAATGATAGTATGTTTTGCTGATGGGACTGATGCAGCAGAGAGGGACAAGAAGGATGATGTGGGGGCAGGAGCATCGCCAGCATGATGCCCTTGAGAGGCCAACACACAAGTGGAGCATCATAACAGGAGAGAAGGCAAAGATTGCGGGCACAGATGTTTGACAGTGGGAGCTGGAAGAAGCTGATTGCTTCTATTTCTTGAAGGTCATCAGCTGGCAGTGAGGAAGCAGGAAGGAGTTGGAGGTTGGAGGAGACAAAAGAAGATATAAAATAGTCGTCCAGGAGAGTGGAAGGATAATTGAACTGGAGATATGCTGTATGATTGCCAGGCCATGCTGAGGGCCCACTTGATGTTAGAAGTCATTAAAATAAAGCAGTGGTTCTCAACGGGGGGCGGTTTCTGGCTCCAAGGGGACTTTTAGCAATGTCGGAAGACATTTTTGGTTGTCACAGCTTCAAAGACACTATCTAGTGGGGAGAGGCCAGGGATGCGCTAAACACCCCACAGTGTGCAGGACAGCCCTCCACAACAAAGAACTGTCTTGTCCAAAGTGTCACTAGTGCTGAGGCTGAGAAACCAAGGTACGTAGAGAGAGCAGTCGACATTGCTGTGTTTTTCTCTAGCCAGCTGTGCAGATGCATGCACAGGCTCGGAGTGGCTGGAGAGATGGATTTAACCAGGGTTCAGGGTTTGCCAGGAGAGGTCAGTGAAGTAAGAGGGGGCAGAGAAATGAGGGTGTATGCAAGGGAGTAGTCATAAGGATTGGTCATGGGATTCACTGCAGGTCAAGGGGGAAGGGAGGGCATGACGGGTGTGAGGGAAAGTGAACAGGTGGTAGGATCGGGGATTGAAGGGTTCCTTGAGTAAGAGGGGTGGAGGGAGCGGGGGGTGTGCCAGGAGCTGGCGGCCTGAGTGGTGGTGGAAACCACGGTCATGATGGAGTTGCAGGTGTGGTGATGACAAGGGTAGGTTTGACCACAGGAGCAAGTAGCCAGGGTAGGATAGAGGACACGGGATCAGTGGGGAAAAGGAGGTCAAGAAACAGAAGCCATGGGGTTGGAAAGATCTTGCTGAAATTACACATGTACCGATGACGGGAGTAGTGAGCCAGGAGCTATAATCTTTGCGTTTCTCTACACTTATTTGCATTTTAAAAAATGTTGTTAGCCACAATTAGAAAATGGGTTGAAGACCGAGAGGCAGGGCCCTCCCTCTTTGGGAGTAGAGCCACAGCTTACCCAGCCCACATTCCGGCATCTGCCACTGGAGTCAGGGTCAGTTTGTGTTGGTTTGTTCGGGGATCAGCGAACTCCTGCCTGAAGTGCTCACGGCGGAAGTCAGCCTGCTTCTTAGACCCTCAGCACTGTTTCCAGTCCTCCTGGGCCATTCAGAAGAGACGGCGTGTGTGCTGGCCCCTCGCTGCGTTTCCCTGTCTGAGGATGGGCGTGAAGGGGCAGCAGACCAGGGCCAGAAAACTTTCCTTCCTTTTTCTGGGCTTCTTGGGGTGAGCCACTTTTCCGTGTGTACATTGCACCTGGAGGTTTAAAGGACTGATTTTGTCCGTACCTTCAATTAAATGGTTCAGGCTCCAAATCCTTCCTGGTTGAAAACCTTGCTGCACATAAAAGCATTACATGGGTACGTTCAGACTTGAGCAGTCTTAAGTTTTTTGACCCCCAAGTCAATAGGGGAAATAATCAATGGGGAAACGATAATGCTTAAACATTAACGTCATCTCGAAGCCTCGTCCGTTTTCTGTCTCAGTGTGCAGGCTGCTCAGCTGGCCGCTGCGGAGGGAGTGAACCCTCTAAGATCGGGCCCAGCAGGAAGGAATACACTAATGCTTGAATACTACTGTTATTGTTTTGTTTTTTAAAAATATCTTGGGGCTGGCCCCGTGGCCAAGTGGTTAAGTTTGTGCGCTCCGCTGCAGGCAGCCCAGTGTTTCATTGGTTCGAATCCTGGGCACAGACATGGCACTGCTCATCGAGCCACACTGAGGCAGCATCCCACATGCCACAGCTAGAAGGACCCACAACGAAGAATATACAACTATGTACCGGGGGCTTTGGGGAGAAAAAGGAAAAAAATAAAATCTTTCAAAAAAAAATAAAAATATCTCTAGGAAAGCAGGTAGGGCTGGGGAGGACGGTGCTCAGATAATAGTGTATTTTCTGAACAAGAATCCTGTGTCTCAGGAGGCTGTGGGGGGTCCAGCCCGGATCTGATCTGTGTGTGTGGGCAGGGCACAACAGCACGGTCACTGGCTTCTCAATTGCTGAGCGACAGTCGTGTGTATTTGAGTTAAAGAAAGCACGGCTTGGTGAGCCAACTCCGAACTGAGGCAGGTCTCCTGGGTCCAAGGCCCGACTTCCCTTGCGAACCCTGTCCCCCTATTTGTCCCTCGGCTTCTCCACCTGAAAATGAAGAGCACTGACCTAGAGGCAGCCAGAGAACAGGCTGGGCTGAGACAGTGAAAGAGCTTGAACTCAACACCATGTCTAGGCCGGTGTTCTCAACCCTGGTTCACATCTGATTCCCCTGGAGTACCTTAGAAATAGATTCTCGCGTCCCATCCAGAATTCGGGGTGGAGCTTACACATCAGAATCCCGTGGTTCTGCTGTTCGGCCAGTATGGAGAACCCCTGGTCTGGGATAGGGGTTGACAAACTGGAACATAGTCACACCCATTAATTTACTGTTGTCTGTGGCTGTTTTTGTATTACAGTGGCAAAGTTAAGTAGCTGCAACAGAAACTTCATGACCAGCAAAGCCTAAAATATTTACTCTCTGGCCTTTGACAGAAAAAGTTTGCTGGCTGCTATTCTGATTTTTTTTTTAAGTATTATTAAAATTATTTTGTCTTTTTTTTTTTTTTTTTTTTTTTTGCTGAGGAAGATTCACCCTGAGCCAGCATCTGTTGCCAATTCTCCTCTTTTTTTGCTTGAGGAAGATTAGCCCTGAGCTGACATCTGTGCCAATCTTCTTCTTTCATATATATATATATATATATATATATATATATGTGGGTCACCGCCACAGCATGGCTGATGAGTGGTGTAGGTCTGCACCCAGGATCCAAAACCACAAACCTGGGCCACTGAAGCAGACCATGCTGAACTTAACCACTAGGTCTCGGAGCCAGCCCCTATTTTGTCTTTTTTTCTAGAGAGTCAAGATATCATTTGTGTGTGATGAAACAAGAAAACAAGAAATGCCTTTATTTTTTAAATTGCAGAAAGAGCAGCCTATAGAAGATTGAAAACAGTGATCTGGTTATACTACAAGGGATGGGGAAGCTGGGGACTGTGGATTAAATTTTCGTCTCCTAGTCGAAAGTCACTAGGTGTGTCTACAGTCAGCAACTCGAGAAACGGCCGCTTGAGCACCGTGTTTGTGGCTACAAGCGGGAGCACCAGAAGCACTGGGGGTCTCGGGGGCAGGCCCAGGGGAGGGCTGCTGCTCTTAAGTATGAGTTCATCTGTGCGGTTCGATTTTTTTAAAACCGTGTGATGTGTTTCCTTTTTTATTTAAAAAAAAAACCAGCGAATTTTATGTAAAATGTTTCTTCTACTTGCAGCATTTACCCTCCAATTCCAGGACAGGAGAGCTCTCTGAGGTGGGCAGGAAAGAGATTCGAGGAGATCCCGATCGCACACATTAAAGCATCCTACAACAAGTAAGTGGGAGGGAGGCCTGGCGGGCCAGGGTGGGCGCCTTCCTCTTGGCGCAGAGGGCGAGCCAAGGCTGGCTCTGGGCGCCCGGCTGGGGGTGCAAGTCAGGTGCTGCGTTTTGCGTGACAGCTCATGCAGAGGTCCCCCGGGCTCCCTCCTTGTTTCGGGAAACCACCTCTGTCTTTATCAAGTTTATTGAGTTGGGCCTATCATAGTGATAAGATTTCTTTGCTTTCCTTCGGAATAGTATTTCCTGGTCTGTTCAGTCGTTGGAGAGAGCATATTTAGGGGCAGAAGGTCCCTCCATGATGGCCTCTATTAAGTGTTACTGAGTCCTGGGGGATAGGGGATGGGTGATATATAAATAAGGTGAGAGAGATGATTTCAGGATATTTGATTTATTAACAAACTAACCAAAATGTAAACCTCCAAGTAAGTCTTGTCCCTTTGAAGTACTCACCTTGGGCCACAGTGCACTGACCTCCAGCCTTGTGGGGCTAAACGTGAATGGTGATTTCTGTGACAAGACTAGCGTGCTATGTGGCTCACACACGGGTGCCAGGGGAGCTCCCAACTGTGTGTTGGCAGCAGAAGCCTTGCTGATGTTAGTGACAGTTTTGCAGGCCAACCCCCACGATTTAGAGAACAATACAAGAGACTGTTGGTCGTCATGGATAGAGCGTGGGGCACAGGTGAGATGCCCTAGGATTCGTTTCTGCATCCATCTGATAAGCTCAAATGAGAGCAGCTGGATTTCTTTTTCTTCCCTTCTCAGGGTAATGAGGACAGAGGTTAGCCCTCTGTTTTTGTTAAGTGTCTATGGCCTGCTCTGTAGATCTCTGCTGAGGTTGTCTCAGGACAAGCAATTCTCTTGGCTGTCTGTTCAGTAGAGAAAACCCAAGAAGCCCTAATCATAGCCATAGCCAGGCCAACAACAGATGGCCCGCCCCAGGGCTGACCAACCCAGGATGTCTCTTCATAACCCTCCGCCAGCACCCCCTTCACTGTCAATGCTGCAGAGCTCTTCAGACCAGAAGACGGGACGATGATGACCCCAGGGGAGATGGAAAACACGTCTAAGGATTTCTTGAAGTCATCCTTCATTTTAATTTAACTTGTTAACGTTAGAGATGATTAGAAAAAGTTTCACTTATTTAAAAAAAATTTTTTGGTCATAGAATAGAGTATCATAAGCATTAAAATTATCCAATATGGTAATATTGCTAACTTTTTTGAGGTATGATAATGTTTTGTGGGGCTTTTTTGAAGAGCCCTTATCTTTTAGAGATATACGCTGAACTATTTACAGGTGAAATGGTGGGTCTGGGATTTGCTTCAAAATAATCCGTTAGTTGGGAAAGAAGGGAGTAGAAACAGGGTCTGTAGGTGAAACTGAATTGGATATGAGTTAATAATTGTTGAGGCTGAGTGATGGGTCCATGGGGGTTCAATACTGTTCTGTTCACTTTTGTGTATATTTGAAACTTTCCTTAAAGTTTTTTTAAAAATTACCTGATGTGAAACATCTAACTTCTTAGGAAAAAAAGCCAAACAAGGACATCAAATCTAATTTAAGCAGCAGCTACAGGGAAGACCCAGGAGGCAAACGTGCCCCCTTCTTCTGGGTGACACCCAGCCCCCCTCAGATCATGAAGCCTCTCTTATGCTGTAGCTCAGGCTGCTGTAACAGAGTACCGCAAACGGCGTGGCTTAAACAGCAGATGCTTCTTTCTCACCATTGTGGAGGCGGAAGGCCCAGATCAGAGAGCCAGCACAGGCGGGTTCTGATGAGAGCTTCTCAGTGTCCTCACATGGTGGGAGGGCCGAGGGAGCTCTCCGTGTCCCTTTCATAAGGGCACTAATCCCATCACAAGGGCTCCACCCTCATGACCTAATCTCTCCTAAAGGCCCCAACTCCAAACACCATCACGTTAGGAGTTAGGATTTCAACATGCATTTTGAGGGGGCAGAGACGTTCAGTCTGTAACAGAGCTCTCTTTAGTTTATGTGACTTGTCCGTTTTCAATGAGGCTTACAGGATAATTCTGACCCTTCCTGATGCCTCCTATCGAGTTCAAAACACATGCATCCGATTAACCCCAAGTGCAAGCAGCTGGGTGTCTGTCTCATTCAGGCTTGTGGGGGCATGGTTAGCACTGTCCGTCGTTTCCCTGGTCGGTCCTCATATCCTCTGTGCCACCCCTGCCTTCCCAGCACGCAGATCCAGGTCATGTCTGCCGCGAACCAGCCGCTTGCCCGCGCCTCCTGTGGCACAGAGGGCTTCCGGAACGCCAAGAAGGGCACGGGCATCGCAGCCCAAACGGCAGGCATAGCCGCCGCGGCGGTAAGTGTGTTCTCTGCTCCCTCTGCTGCGTGCTCCACCTGCTGTGTGGCTCATCCCTGGGGGGAGTTCTTGAACTAGCTGCTCAGAAGCAGTTGGGTATTTGCCAGCTCTTGGCAGACGCTAACACTGAGGTGGTGCGAATGGGTCTGGTGAAAAGGCTTCTCTTTTCTCCTTCTCTCAGTTTCAGTAGAAGTGACACACTTGCTGTTCACTCCAGACGCAGTAAGAGCAGGTGCTGAAGGCTCAGTTTACAGATCAGGCGAGGGGCCGGGGTTGGTGGTATGTCGGCTTGGAGAAGGGGAGCTATGGTGAGGTCTCCCGTGCAACAGCGGTTTGAGTGAACTGTTGCAGGCCTTTCTAGCAGTGAACTGGCAGTGGACTGCTCAGGGTGTGTTTATCGAGCGTCTGCTCCATGCCAGACATTTACATCTATTGTCCTGGACCCTCAGGAGACCCTGGTACTGCCCACGTTTTGAAGAGCCAGTCGAGATCAGAGCATACGGCTCGCTTGGAGCTGTGCAGCCAGTTCCATCCTCTGACCTGACCCCAGGCTGGCGTGGGACAAAGCCTGTGCGCTGTCCGCAGTAGCACAGGCCTCACCGAGGGTCACACTCTGCCATCCAGAGCATTTCCTGAAGGAAAGCCCTGACCTTCAAACATAGCTCAGGGCCCCAAAATATTGATTGCTGTGTGTTAATGATCATCAAACTGTGCTAAATGTCCACCAGTGGACAGATTATAGACACTCAAAAGAAATACGTCAGCGTTAACAGTGGCTTCTGCGTGGTGGGTCAACATGACCTCTCTGTGTTTTCCAGACTTTCTATAGTGAACTGCCTTTATAATCCAGAAAGAAAGATTTAACTATACCTAAAAGTTTAACGTGATATGGTAACACTTTTTAAGTGGGTGTTTAGGCTCAGCCTTGCAGTCTGGGGACCTCCTCATGGCCTGAAATTCTGCCTTTACCCACCTGAGGCGAATCTGAGCGAGATTAGAAATCTCCATTAGGTGGCAGTGCTGTCCTGAGCTAAAAGGCATCCCAGTTGACTGTAAACCTGTGACCTGACAGGTTCCATGCTCTCTGCTGCTGTCTGTCCTGCACTGCAGCCATCTGTCCTGTGCTTCCTTCCCTGTGCTCCGCCTGGTCACCTCTGCAGGTGCCTCTCCCTGGAGCTCGTCGCCCTGTTGCCCCCGCTGGGAGTACGAGGCCAGTTGGAGCAGTTCTCTCTCCAGAGCACTAACCACCCTCTGCTTCTCTCCAGAAAGCTGCCGGGAAGGGCGTGACCCACATCCGAGTTGTGGTGAAAGGCCTGGGGCCAGGGCGCTTGGTAAGTGTCCGTGAGTCCCGTGAGTCTCCACCACGTGTGCTCGCTGCTTTAGTTAGTGTGAGAGGCGGGGCTTGAGTGCAGAGTCAGGAGAGCGGGAGGCCCTGTAGTGGATTTCCATGATGGCTTAAAGTTTCTTTCTGTTGTTCTGATCTACTAAGCTGCTCAGAACAAGCCCAGGTCACTTAGTTTAACTCATCGGACACTGACTGAGTGCCTGCTGTGTGCCAGGCACTGGGAAGAGAAAGGTGGTCCCTGGGGGCTATCAGTGCCCACTAGTGAGGGCAGTGGGAAAGCTTGTGCCCAGGGTGCTGGGAGTCCACTGGTGTGATCAGGAAAGCTTCCCCAAAGAGATGACATCTCTACTGACTTTTCAGAAATGATGAGGCGTTAGCCAGGTGTAGCGGGAGAGGGACGCTCCAGGCAGAGGAAACTACAAAATGTAAGGCGCAAGGTGTGTTGAGGCTGACAAGTAGTCTTTGTTGTTAGATCGTAAAGCTCAAGGGGGGAGGTGGCAGGTGCAACTAGAGAAGTGGACAGCACTGAGGACTCGGTGAAGGGGTTTGGTTGGGAGACTTTTGTGAGAATAGTGTTGGGATGGGAGGTCTCCAAGCCAGAGAGCCTCCCCACTCTCCTCCCTCCCCACCCCACCCCGAGCCCTGTCAGGACGTGCTGGGGCTTCGTTTCTGGGAGCATGCCATTCTCCTGTTCCTTCTGCTCCTTCCAGTCTGCCATCAAGGGACTGACCATGGGGGGCCTGGAAGTGATCTCCATCACAGACAACACCCCCATCCCACACAACGGCTGCCGCCCTCGGAAGGCTCGGAGGCTGTGAGGGGAAGGAAGCCTGCACTGCACCCAACCTCAGGTCACACCTCTGGCCGGACCTCGTGGATCACGCTGTCAGAGATCACAGGCAGGAGGGGAGAGGTTGCCCCCTTACGTGGTCGCCTCTGCTCCTGCCTTGGGCTGGAGGTCGCTGTGCACTGAAGTGAAGCCGCGCCTCTCTGGGACACAAGGGGAGCCCCAGGGCAGCTGTGGCTCAGGCTCCAGCCAGTAAATGCTGCCTCTGCTCTGCAAAATAAAAACATCTCGACCATCTCTAGTAGTTTAGGAGGTTTTTGCTTCCAGAGTTGCAAACAGTAATCCCTGCTTCCCCTGAAAGAGAGACTGACTTGAGGGGAGACCCTGGATGGCAGGGTAAAACGTCAGTGTGAGCTGCCTTTTACCAGATGCTTCCCTCTTTGGTTTCAGATATTTCCTTTTTAGCCCCTTATCCAAGGTTTCCAGAGCTCATGTAGCAGCTTTTGTTACTAGCTTGTAATTTGGCCCCCGATTGAGAGCTGCTTGCCGCCTTCTCCGTCTGGAGTATCCTGATAATTTCACTGTCAGCGGGCATATTTGAAGTTAGCCCTAACAGTGAGGGAGGGTTGTCCGCAGTTGGCATTCTCTCAGAGTGGACAATCAGAGATTCCCCCCAGTAGTATCATCTTTTACGTGCTCTGTGGGCTTCCGCACTCTCAACACCCAACACTGAGTGGCCCTAAAGCGGGGAGGGTAGAGGTAGAAAACAGGATTCTCTAGAAAACAGGGTGGAGGGAGGGATGGGCGGGAGCAGAGCCCAAATCCGGAAGTGCAGGAAAGCAAGTGGCATGGAGCCCAGGTGGTGCTGACACCAGGGGGCTCAGCTTGGGCCGCCAGGCCTGACCAACTGCTCATTAGTCAAGGCCCTGGGGTCCCTGGATGCTACACGGAAACCACAGGTGAGGGCTTGAGAGACCCTTCCTCCTGGACAAAGGGCCAAGGATGTGAGCACCGCCGGGAGGTCAGGAGGAGGGGCACGTATACACAACAGCACCGCACCTCCCACCACCGAGGGGAGGGCTCTGGGGTCCACGTCTGCCCAGCCAGCTGAGCTTGGATCCGCCTGAACCCCACGTGGTTAACCCCCAAATGCCCTCCTACATAGCAAAGCGGCTGTGTGACCCAGGGTCGGAGAAGGGGGAAGACCATGCCCTGGATATGAATTTAAAGGAAAATTATCTCCCCCCTGCCTTTCCCATCCTTAGCAGGACCTGTGAGGGTTAACTTGTGACCAGTGACAAACCCAGCTGGAGGCTTCTGGTGTTAACCACTGCCGGAAAGAGTTACATTCTGACCACAAAACTACATGTAAACACGATGCGTAAAAAACACGGGGCTGTCAAGAACTGCTCTGTGATTTGCTGTAGTTTGGCCTTTATTCGGGTAGACAGAGGGCCTGGAACCATGAGACAGTCTATCAGTCAGGTCCTGAACAAGAAACAGATGGTTTAAAGGTTTGAGAAAGCAGTTTAATGAAGGTTCTTTACAGAGCTGTAGGCAGGGATGAGGGAGTGAAGAGATGCTGGAGCATTCAAGGACTAGCATGAGCAGGAAGCCGGCACCGCCTCCTGCCTGCAGGGGCAGGGGTGGAAAGTTCCAGAAGCTGGCAGGACCTGTGGTCACAGAGGGATGCAGCCTTTGCCCAAACCATGGCTGGCAGAGGGAAACGGACGAAATGCCCTGGCTGCCCCACCCTCCAGTTGCCTGCTGGTGTCTGCAGAGAGACCCCAAAGAGAAGCAAGAAGGCAGGGAGAGGGTGGTGTGGTCCTCGGAGGGTCAGCCTCTCAGGCTGCAGGATGGGTCTGTGGGGCAAGTGCAGAACAGGAAGCACAGGTGGTCCCTGTCACTCCTGGAGAAATCCTCCGCACACTAGTTTTAGAAAGAGGGCTTTGAGGAGGAAGGTACTGCCCAGGAGAGCCTGTGAGCACAGACAGGACACTGGGAACCCGAAAGGACCAGGGGTCTTGGGCTCAGCAACGGATGCCTGGCACAACCCAGGAGCCAGTAGCATGGGCTGCCATTGCCACGGCGTATGGAGAACGCACGCTGCTTTCCTGGGAGCTCTCCATGTGCACCGTTGTGTCCGGGCTCCGGGAGGCCGATGAAACTCGAGCTCTCTTAAATTGTAGTACCTCTTCATGGTTGGGTTCAGCCCCTCCTCGGGCAGGCTGAGGCACCTTCACCAGAGGCAGACCTATGAAGGCCGTTTACCTAAATTCCCGAGCTGTCCCCGGCCAGCTGCCGCAAGCCCTGCTCAGCAACCGGCCTCCGGCCTGAGAGCACAGGGGGCCGTGTGCTCACGCTTGCCCAGGCAGAGGAGAGGCAGAACCTAGCGCTGGGTCCAACTATCAGTATCGGCACAAGCGGGGTGGGCATCAGGCTCTGTGACACACTTGCTCATCTCCGGGCAGCAGGGCCTCGGATTATTTCTCTAAATGCGCCTGCAGGTTTGCTGCCAGCTCGAAGCTGGTGGCCTAAAGGGAAGCCTCGCCTCTCCTCTGCCTCTGCCGGCAAAAAGACAAGTACGCTTTCTTTCCTTTCAGCTTAGATACGGTGTTTTCCCTTCTTTCAGCCACAGTCATCACCTGACACCGAGACATACTGTCACCACCAAAATAAGCCTGTTTCACACTAGAATACCTGGATGCTGGCAGCGTATCACTCAGCACTTTAGGAGAAATCATTTTCCAATCGCCTCTGCGTGGCCATTAAAAAAAATGCATATGTACCTTCCCCCTGGGGTCCTTTATTCATTTTCTCTATTCATTCTTCCCTATGCTAGACTGACATATTCCCTTTTAAATCTGAGTATTATCAGCCCAAAGTGATGGAGTGGTCACTGCCAAAGCAGAAATTGTCCGTTCAACCAAATTGAGCAGGCACAAGTTATTGCACGAACACAGGCTGGGCACTGGGGGTGCAGGGACATGGCACTGTCATTACCATCCTGGAGCTCACAGTCTAAGGGAGCTAGATAGGCATGTGGCTGAGTTAGTCAGGAAGAAGTTCCATAAAAGAGGCACGAGTGTTTGTTGGTGTTTGGGTGAAAGAATGATCCCCTCAGATTAAGGGATGGAAGGGAAGGCTTTGTGGAGGGGATGGTGGGCAAGACAACCAAATGGGTCAACAGGTGTCCTTAGGATTGGAAACTGGCAAAGCAGCATGGCCCCAGGTTAAGGGGGTAAGACATCATGAGGTACTGGGTATGGCTTAGTTGGCATGGTGGATCATGGGGTTCTGACTGGATAGGAAGATGGAGGTAGAAGCTTATCAAAGGATTGGGGGGAAAGGAATGAGTCAAAAAACTGTGGTCACTCCAAGAATAAAGAGTAGGTTCAACAAAGGTGATGGAGAAACGGAGGGGGCATGTAGAAGGCTGTAGTCAAGAAGGAACTTCAGAGTTAGAGTTTAGAGCTGGCTCATTTAGGGGATGAAGCCAGGTGTGTAGGCATCTAAAATAGAGTGGAAATGAGTCACTGAGGTTCAAGTCAAGAAACTATGAGATGTGGCCAAAGAAAGCTGTCTTGTTGGTGAAGCCCCAAAGCGGATGTCAGGGAAGGGGATAGAGAAGAAGTCTGTGCGAGAGTGAATTCCCCAACCAAGGGGAGAGGCCCAGAGTACAGGAAGCAGCGCAGCAGTTGAGGAAGAGGCGGGTGATGGATAGCGAGAGCTTTTAAAGAGAAGGACTGTTGAGAGGACGTGGCAGAACAATGTCCCGGAAGGGGGATGAGGTGTTGGTAGCATGCTGACACGTGTCCCCGCCACTGGGGGTGAGATGTGCGGGGTTGGGGAGGAAAGGGGAGGAGTGTGGTGATGAGAGGCGTCTCCCCTTAGAGTCGAGCTCCAGGGACCAGAAAGGAAGGGAGGGGTGAGAAGAGTCCTGGAGAAGACTGGGCTGGGAGCTGGGGCCGGGGCTCGGCTGCTGACTGGATGGAGGGGCTCAGAAGCCGTGGAAACAGCAGAGGGCACGTAGAGCCTGGAGGGGATGAGGACAGGGACCTGCCATAGCCGTGGTCTGGACTGGAACCTGTGAGCAGTGTCTGCTCGGCTTCTAACCTGCTTCTGTAGAAAATACAAAAGGTCAGCACCCATGGAAAATACAAAAGCTCAATCTTACTAGTAATCGAGGAAATGGAATTAAAATGCATAACCGTCATTCCCCAAATGATGTAATCAAAGCCATGGTGGGGATGAGATTGCCCGGGGCAAAAAGCAGAGAATGAGGAAAAAAAGACCACCAAGTTTTAGATGCAGCGAGGAGGACGAGACTACAAAGGAGGTGGGGCTGGAGCCTTCAGAGAGGCAGCAGGTGTGGCATCCCGGAAGCCAAAGTGGCGAAGGTGTGAGCTCCTCGAGAAGGAAGGGACAAAGTGCAGACTGTGGCTGAGAGGCCAGCTAGGAAACCCAAGCAAGATGAGGGTGGGCAGTGCCCATTGGATCTGGCCCCGTGACGGCCACCGTTCACCAAAGGGAAAGGGGTGGAGGAGAGGGCAAGGTGAGGACACGGAGATTCGGCCAAGGAGGCTGAGTCTTCTGGTCAAGGCTGTGTCATGGCCACAGGGAATGTGTAAGGAGCCCGGCGGGCCGGGAGTCAGGGTGTAGAGGAGCCCTGGACCTCAGGGAGGAGGGGGAAGAGTGGCGCTAGGGGGAAGAGTGGAGCTGGGGAGAAGTAGACCTCGGCCAGGTGGCAGGAGGCCAGGCCTCAGAGGGGGACAGCCGGTGGGGGCTGCCTGCGAAACGCATGCCCGCTCTAAGCTGGGAACAGCAGCGTCTGACTTGAACAACGTGGCACCGACAGCAGAGACAGAACGTCCTCACAGTCGGTACACAGAGGACGTTTCTTTTTCTTCCCCAGCAGTCCACACCATTGTTCTAAAATAAAAGGGCCTCTGAGCCCTTAATCAGGGAACATCAATAATAGAGCCTCTTCAGAGGGAAATTTGAATGTCTGTCAACATTTAAGATGTACGGCTCTCTGGCTTTGTAATTCCCCTCTAGGAATTTGTCGTAGACAGCAGCCTGTCCAGTAGAACTCGCTGCACAGTGGAGACGCTCTCCACTTGTGCCGCCAGCACACAGCCGCCAGCCCCACATGACTCTCGAGTACTTGAGATGAGGCTAGCATGGCTGAGGAACTGAATTCTAAGTTTTACTTACTGCGAATTAACTGAAATGTATATAGCAACACGTGGCTGGTGGCTACCAGACTGACAGTGCAGCTTGGGTATTCTTTCCCGTGTGTAGCAAGGACGCAAGATAGATCATCACTGAGGCACTGCGAGTAACGGTAGCAGATTGGACCCTAAATGCCCATCAACAGGGGCTAGTTAAAGAAATTCCGGTCCATCCATATAATGGAAGCTTAGCCCTGAAACAAGCCCAGATGTATTGCTAAGTGAAAAATAAAGGGGAGCGGGCAGGACAATGTGCATAGTACAGTCACTGATTTTTGTAGAAAAGACAGGATGTGTGTACATAAATACATATGCATTGAATGTCTGGAAAAACATGCCCCCAAATGGCAGCTTTCGCTCCAGGGAGGGAAATGAGAGACTGGGAGACAGGAGGAAAGAAGAGTTTTTACCTTTTTCACCTTTAGAAGAGGGTGCCAGGTACATGTTGTTGCTTATTCATATTATTTAATGAACCAATTAAAATAAAAACAGAAATAAAGAAGTGGTTTATAAACAATATATAGAAGCTGCAGGGTCAGGCATTACGTACATGATCTGCTGAAGTGTGCAATAACATTTCTTTCAATAAATATTTTGACACCCAGGGACCCTGTAACACCCTGCCCTACTGGTGGTCCAGTATTTGCTGAAATGCAGCAGACTTGGCTCGGAAATTTGTTCTGGTAATTAATCTGCCTTCTCCACTCTGCCCGCCCGGGTTCAAATTAAATTGTGCACATGCTCTGTGATTTAGCATAACAAGTCTTGCCAGAAAAGTTGGCCTCGGTGTCATCCTCGCTTGGCGGGAAGGAGGGACCAACAGAGCAGGGCTCCGTTTCCATAGTGCCCTGTGGCTGCTACACCGCCTTGGATTTGCGTAATCCCCTTGAACTGAAAGGAAATGTCAACTGAGGGGCAGCGTGGTATCACAGGGGCCCTGGCAGGCAAGACACCTGTTGTCTAGACCCAGCATGGAGGCCGTCAGGCCACACTCCTCTCCCCTCACAGGACCTCATTTCCCGCCTCAAGACAAAGAGGGGCTTGCGTGGGACGCAGCTCTTGAGGAGATGGCCTCCCAGGAGCCTCCACTCACTCATGGCTGGGAGGGAAGGTCAAGTCCTGAGGTGCTGGACTGCACTTGGGGAGAGGCTTGGGTGCAACGAAGGCCTGACGGGGGCCCAAAAATGCGACTAGCCCTTCCCCGGAGTGCGTGCCCCAGCCAGAGCTCCCCTGCGGGCTGTCCCCTCCAGCCTGCTGAGGTGGGGAGACCGGCGCTCTGGCCTGGCTTTGAGTCTCAGCCCTTCGTCAGTCTGAACCTCAGCTACTCCGCCTCCCCGAGGCTGTCAGGGGTGCTCGCTATGACAGCTGTGCACTTTGCTGTACACAGCTGGTGCTCATCCAGGACATTTCTGCTCTCTTCTCACCCTGCTCCCTCGGGCCCAGTCTGTGGGGTCCTGGCTAGGGACAGATTGAGGAATGCACACGCATGCCTGTCTTGCTGCCATCATCATCATCGTCGTCGTCGTCATCACCAAAGCTTTTTTCCCTGTGATTTTAATCAGAAAATGTTCTGTAGAACCCAATCACCCAGTCTCCTCCTCCCTTAAATCCACTCACCTGTGGATTAAGCCAGATTGTTAAGAATTTGCGGGCAAAAATTAAATTAAAAAGCCAAATGACTCGAGAGTCTCTCTTCCCTCCCTCCTTCCTGGGAAGTCTATCAATACTCAGGTACGGTATCTCAGGGGTAAACCTGGTCACTGCCCTAAGCAGCGTAGAGGCTAGCGGAGGAGGCAAATTCTGAAAAAGTCCGTTGTCACACCACCAGTGCTCCCAAAGGACAGGGCACCTGTGTGCGTGTGTGTGTGTGTGTGTGTGAGAGCACGTGTGTGTGATGGTGGTGGTATCCAGGAACACTTCCTAGAGGAGGTGACACCTGAGCTCAAAATAAGAGCAAGAGTTAGGAGGCAAATGTGGGGGACGGGGCGGGGGAGTTTCCAGCAGAGAGGACGGCATGCGCCAAGGGCAGAGCACAGAAATGACACATCTGTGCAGTAGGCTGCACACAAGTGGGAGCATGCTGTGAAGTAGGGAGGCCGCAGGAGGCTGAATAAAGGCCTAGCAATCTCAGGCCCTCACCCGGGAAGCTGTACAGGCAACCTTATATGCAAACACGGTCTTTGCAGATGTGATGAAGTTAAGGATCTTAAAATGGGGAGATTATCCTGGATTATCTGGGTGGACCCCAAATGAGAACACACGTATCTTTATAAAACAGAGGCGGCGGGAGATTTGACAACGGACAGAAGAAAGGAAGCCCATGTGACCATGGAGGCGACACTGGAGTGATGCAGCCACAAGCCACGACCGCCTGGAGGCACCAGAGGCTGGAAGAGATTGGGAGGGTCTCTCCCCGAGAGGAGGGATGAGAGATGAGAGTCTGAGGGAGAAGAGCGGCAATCAGGCCTGTGGGGCAGGGCCCATTCTGGAGAGTTCAGGAGGCAAATTGCTACTTCAGGGTCGAAGAAGCCAAGAGGCACTAAAGCTGCCACAGCGAGCGTCTGACAGAGGGGGCTGTGCGGCTGCAGCCGCCCCAGCTCCCCACAGACACCCAGGAACCGGAGTCCCTTCTTGGGCCTTGCGTCCTGGGCCCTCTGAAGGGGCAGAGGGACCTCAGCCGTCACAACCAGCCCTCTCGAGCGCCTCGCAGTGCCGGCTGAGCGCAGAGCTGCGTCCAGGCGAGGAGGATCAGAGGACACATGGCCCTGGGAGCAGGGAGCACGAGTCTTTGTCCTGTTGGGGTTGGGATAATTGGCCTTTAACGGAAATGCATTTCTCACCTATTTTCCGTCTGATTGAAAAGGACTTTGCAGTCATTTAGAGCCCTCACACTCCTGTAATCAGAGCTCAGTCGGAGCTCAGACAGAGGCAGGAAACTGGGTCACCGCGTGGGCTCCAAGCCTCCCAGGATGCGGCCCCCAGGACTAACCAAACTGCAGGCCCTCCCACCACTTGACTTCAGAGCGGAAAGCGGTGGTGGCTGTATGGAAGGTCTCACTAGTGAGCTGTGCTCGTGCAAGACTGGGAAGGAAGGGCCATCCCTTCCCCCTGCTGTGGTTGGGGAGCTGGTGGATTTTCCCACAGCAGCTTTGCGGGTGTTGAGAGGTGACGGTGGCCGTGGCCGTGGCGGCGTCCCCATCCTCAGGTCAAGGAGAGGCAGTGGTCTGAGGTCACCCTCGCCCACAGCTGCTCCTGAGGCCCTGCCTTCCTGATGGGGCAGAGCAGTAGCTCCCCAGAGGGTCTGCAGGGTGTTCCAGGCCCTTCCAACTGCGTCGTAAGCAGCTACTTTCCAGTCAGAAATCCTGTTCTGCCTCAAGCAGCCGAAGTACTTTCGTTTCCTGTAAGTGAGCCCGACTGGCACAGAGCACTTTCGGAATGTCAGTTCTCTTCCTTCGCCTGGATGGGGTGGCGGTTGTGGGATTCGTTTTACTATCTTTTATTAAGTCCCCATGGATATGACCAGCCTTTCTCTTTCCCACCCTTCTTATCCTCGACTGTGCACATGAATCCCGGGATCCTTGTAAAATGCAGGTCGGAGTCAGTGGGTCCTGGGTGAGGCCTGAGACTGCATTTCTCACAAGTTCCAGGTAACGCCTTTGTGGGAACCCTGCCCCAGACCTGCTGAAAAGCACAGCTTTAGGCTGTGAGGGGACTTAGCATCTGTTGTCCTCAGCTGTGGGCCTTTCGCTGACATTCCAAGGCAGCGGGAGGAAGCGCCTTTGCCAGCCTGCACAAGCTGGAGGCCAGGCCAGGTGTGCGGGGCACAAAGGTGAGTCACACACACTGAGGGCCCTTGGGGATTATGTGGGCTGGCTCCTGCTGCACACGGAGCCCGGTGGGCAGTGGGGACACGGCCTCCCACCTCCTCTGCACCTTGTGACTGAAGGAGAAGTCCCACTTCCCAGGCACAGGTCAGCAGTGTTTCCTGGTGGGACCTGGGTTCCCGTCCTCAAAGGACAAGCACCTCAGGAGCACAGAGGAGCAAGGCAGTCCTTCCGGCAGTGGACCAGGGCAGGAAGGCTCAGCGGGCTGCCGCTGCTGAGCTGGACCTTTGCACCAACAACAGGGCGGAGAGCATGGCAGGAGGCGAGGAACAGTGGAACACTGGTTAGAAGGCAGGACAGCCTCGCCCGCTGGCTACATCTTCTGGAAACTCCCCTCCTGAGTGATATGTGGGACAGGGTGGGACCGAGCGAAAGCAGGGTCAGGCTGGGAAGGCCAGGCAAAGGAGTTTGGCACGCGCCTAAGGATTCTGAGTGGCCCTCTGATCAGAGGCGTGACAACATTCAGAGGAGATGGAGCAGGTGGCCTGAGGAGCAGAGACACAGGATAACAGAAATCTGCGTTCACGTGTCCTCCTGCCAGCCCGGGTTACAGGAGCCCGCCTCGTGGAACTTAACTACATTTTATAAACAGAACCATTCACGCAGCGGGCTGTCATATTTCTTCAAAAGTTAGAACAGTAAATGCAACAACAGAAAAGAACATGTTGTCCGTTTAGGTTACTCTATAAACACGGGCTTTTGAAGGGCAGACGGAAAAATATCCAGCACAGCACTCAATAAATACATGCCAAATGTGTCGAATGAATGAATGAATGTATGAGGCTAGGGCCAGCTGCCTTGGAGGGGGTATTCCAGGGGTCCAGGGCTGCCCTGATCACGGGCCGTGTAGCGCTGGGCGGCCGGTTCCTTGGGGATCATCCTGCACAGCCAGCCCAGATTCAGTGAAGTGGCAACTAATCACTAGAAACTTACAGATCTTTTTTGCTGAAATGTCTAATACACATAACATGGCCAAAATAAAACTCTTGATTTTCATCCCATCCCCAGAAAACTCTTCCCTCTCCCAGTCTAAGCTAAGGTAGCTGACGGAAACCCTCACACAGGTCAGGCCCCAAAGCTCTGGAGTCACCCTCCATTCCTCTTCCTTAGCCCTCTGCGGAATTCATCAGCTGGTGCAGCTGGCCCTACCTCCTCAACAGATCCCAGTCTGCCCACTTCTCCCCATGCTGTCACCCTGGTCCTGCCCGGCCTGGAGCCTTGGCCTCCCTGGTCCCCACCACCCCTTCTCCCAGCCACAGTCTATTTTCCACCCGGCAGCCAGAGCGATCTTTTTAAAACAAAGCCATGATATCACTTGTTCATTCATTTCCTCGTTTATGTTCTGTCTCGTTAGCCAGAAAGGAACTCCCAGGGCCTAGACAGGTGCTGCTATGTGGTCAGTGCTCAACAGACACTTGGAGGACTCACTGCATGAAGAAGCCTCCACAGTGGCCTGGGTGGGGCCTCGCCTCTAACCTTCTCAGTCACCCAGGGCTGCCCTGACCAGCCCACACCGCAGGGGAGCAAAGACCCAGCTGCAGACTCAGCCACATTCCAGAAAATGCTGTAAGAATGTCGGGGAGCATTACAAAATGTGATTTTGAAGGTGGTTGACTAGAATGTTTCTGGAGAAACTTTCCAAAATCCTAAGTAGAAAGACTGGATTACCAACAAAATGAACAACTAAAATGATACCAAGGAGTGGGTCCTTGCCTGTGGTCTAGAATTCAAACATTAGTCAGTGTCTTATTCTGAAAGGACACCTTGGCAAAGACACGAAATGTGACAGAAGAACTCACAAATGAAAAGGGTGGGGATGTTTTTCTTTTTTTTTTAAATAGGCGTTAACTAAAATTTGTTTAATGAATCAACTGCTTATATAGTATGAAAAAGAAAATATGCCCAAAATGTCATTCTAAGCTTTAAGGTACAAGACAGACTAGGATGGTTCCAGATGCAGTCTTCTGAAAAGGGGTCACTAGGCATCTTAGCACTGCACACACCTCTGGTAGCCCACCCATATACTCCTCTGCTCCCAAGTTAGGCAAATATTTATTTTGTTGTCTGATTATTTTGAATGTATTTTTGAGAGCTGCTTCAAATCCTTTGTGAAATGAGGCAGGAAACAGACAGAAGGGCAGACAAAACAAATGAAATCAGGAGACCCAAATCAAAGGGGCATAGAGGACACGGAAGAGAGGAGAATCGAGAGTAGGATGGGAGAGAGGCCATTCATGCTGGTCACACATTCTGGGCCTGTCATCCTGGTTTTACATCTTACTTTCTGGAAGGGAGGAGGTTCTCTGATCATTTGGAAAAGCTCCCTGGCCATGGAGAGGTGGAAGATTCCATGGCCTTAGTGATGACCCTGTCACCTCCTGCTGCCATGGGGATGGAGATTAGCAAGCACGAAGCTCCCAGGGCTCGGAGGTGCTAGAAGGGCCAGCCAGAAGGGCCCACTGCGCATCCACCAAATGGTCACTGAGTTGCTGGGTACACCTAATCCAGCTGTCACCACGCATTCACCTTCCTCTGCAAACAACAGCTGGTCGGGGCTTGGCTCCATGGCTGCCCATCTGCCACCTGCCCTCCCTGGTCAGAGAGGGGCCCCGCGGGGGCCTCATCCCTCGGAGCATCTCCCTCATTCCTCCTGGGTTGGATGTGTGGTTCAGACGTGGATTTTCCACCCCTCCCGCATGGCCGCTGCTGGCAGTGTGAGTTCCAGTTACGCCATGTGCCCTCCTCTAGCCCACACCTTTCTCCAGGGCCCCTACATGCAGGGGAGGGGGAGTGGCTGAGCTGCAGACTCTGAAGCTGACTTGAGTTCTGGCTCCAGCTCTGTTACCTTTAGCAAGGTACCTAGTCTCTCTGTGCCTGAGTTCCTCATTTCTAAGATGGAGACAATAACAGTAGGCACTTCAGAGAGCTGAGAGTATTCAATTAGTTCACATCCTAAAGACTTACAGTGTCTGGCTCAAGTGCCCAAGAAACGCTAGCTCTTTTCAGCTCCCCTGCATTCCCTGTGGCCCTCCGGAAGGTACCCCAGGCAGCAGATCTCCGCTGTAACTCAGGAGGGCCTTCACCTCTGTCTGTCTGTGCTCTGACAAGCAGCTCGATAACCTCTCCAGAAAGTGTGCTGACCCCTATGGACAGGCCTTCCGAATCTAGTGGAAATACGATAAACGAAAGGCCTGCACACTGCGCTTGGCCCTGTCAGTGGCTCCCTATTCTCGTTCTCTTAGTTGGTTCCTATTGATGAGGATCCAGGCTGCCCCAGGGAGAGAAGCCCAAGGCATCCTGCCCTACACACCGACCTATATCATCCTCGGGGAAGCATGGGACGTCCTGACCTGATCTGACCTGATTCCTACCCAAAGTTACAGGACCACCCAATAACCAGACCACACCTGCACTGATACCATTTTAACGATGTTTTGCATTATCTTTCCTTTGTCTTGTAAAGAAATAACTCACATACCTATGCCTTATAAATTTAGCCCTGCCCTCAACCCATTGCAGCTCTTATTGCCCATGGGTCCTGTCCCCATGCCTGCAGCTCTTATTGCCCATGGGTCCTATCCCCATGCCTGCAGCTCTTCACTGCCCATGGGTCCTGTCCCCATGCCTGCAGCTCTTACTGCCCATGGGTCCTGTCCCCATGCCTGCAGCTCTTACTGCCCATGGGTCTTGTCCCCATGCCTGCAGCTCTTCACTGCCCGTGGGTCCTGTCCCCATGCCTGCAGCTCTTCACTGCCCATGGGTCCTGTCCCCATGCCTGCAGCTCTTACTGCCCATGGGTCCTGTCCCCATGCCTGCAGCTCTTCACTGCCCATGGGTCTTGTCCCCATGCCTGCAGCTCTTACTGCCCATAGGTCCTGTCCCCAAGCTATTCTATGCTATTCTCTGAATAAAGGAGCACTACTGCCAGACTTGAGAGTCCAAGAAATCTTTCTTTTGACTCCTCAGTTCGCCGAGCCCACATCACTATTCTGTAAAATGGGCATCAATTTGCCTTATCCTCATTACTCCAGCAGTGGATTCTCAAGAATTTTATGCTGTTTCCAGATGTGAACTGTGTTTAGAAAGCACAGTTTGACACTAAAACCTTAGGACTGGGGGCCGCTGCCCCAGAAGGGGCTCCCTGGGCTAGCCCTCTCACACAGCAGGCTCGGAAGTCGGGCAGGGGTGGGCTGACGGGCAGAGCCTCCGTAGGGGAGCTGGGCTTTGCTCCCTGTTAGAACCTGTACAAAGTAGAATCTCACAAACCCAGAAAGAGTTCAAGCGCTGGGGAGCCAAACAGTGACAGTGTCTCTCAGTGGGCATGGGAGGTAGAACTGCGGGGGTGAGCCCAGCACAGTCACGGGAGGGGTGAGCGGAGGCCTCGAGCTTGAACCCGTGGGGAGCCTCTGAGTTAGGCGGCCTCTGACACCCTTTCAAGTCCTGCCTCCCCGCAGGGATGCTGCTGTGTCAGACTGCCTGCAGCTCGGAGGGGCCGGGCCCAGCCACCACTCTCTATCTTCTGGAGAAGGCGTGGAGGAGACGGATCTTGCAGGCCTTCCTCTGCACTGCCACCCCTGGGCCAGGCTTCCTGCGGCTCCATGGCTCACACAGTATAAAACACACACCCAGAAGGTGTCTGCGAGCTGAGACAGCCAGCCTTGGCCTGCACTGTGGGGAAGCCGAGAGGCGGTGGCTTCCCATTCTCACTTCATCAGTAAGAAGCAGCTGGAAGGGAAGCCAGAAGCGGGGCTGGTCACATCCCACGGTCTCTCTAGAAATGGGAAAAGCCAGTCCTTTCTCGCCATGGGCAGAATGACTTGACAATGCCAGGTTAACCCCTCAAACCCTCACTTGCACCCACCCAGACCCAGGGAGAGGACATGTGACCCCTGAGAAAGGGGCTGCCTCGGCTGGTGCTTGACAAGTGCCTTCTGCTACGTGGACAGGGCACTGACTGGTGTCAGACGGGGGCCGGATATGCGGGCTCTTAGTCCATCCTTATGACAACCCTCAAAAGTCAGCGGTATTATGCCTCTTCATACGTGAGCAAACAGGTTCAGCGAGGTGACACGACAGAGCCAGAGAATGAGGAGGTGAGGGGTCAGGATCCTAGGGCCTGATGCTCAGCCTGCCTTGGGGAGAGGCTACGCCCTCTGTCCCTCCCTGCTCTCCGCTGCACGCAGGCCTCTCAGGCTTTCATGAGACCCTCACCTGGGGGGGCCTCAGGATCAGAGAGAATGGGACCCAAACCCTGACCTTTCCATCCACCATGCGTGTTATCTAGGGCAAGTTAAGTCTTAAGGCCTCCATGTGCCCATCTGAAAACAGAGCACTGTTACCTGCCCCCCTTCACAGAGCCGTTTAGAGGTGCAGGAATGTAGACAGCGCCTGGGATAGGTGCCCAGGTTCTCAACAGCAGCTCTGGGAGCAGATCCCTGGGGCTCAGACCCTACTGTCACTCACTAACCAAGGGCCAGCAGCTGTGACCCAGACAGGCCTTCTCCTCTCCACTTGCTGGTCTTCAGGGCGCCAGCCAGAACGGTTCTGCTCCCTGAGGTCGTTGTGAGGGCATAGGAGTGAATCAACTTACAGTGTGACACCATGCTTGGTACATAATAACTGCTCAACTGAATTTGGCTATTGTTACATTTTATTCCCAAACAAAATGCTCTCCTGGGTGATCTCAGGCCCTCCTTGGCTCCTCAGTCCTGACCTGGGCCGAACTCCAGCTCTCCAGGCTCGTCACCCACCTCTCCTGGGCATGCCCTCACTGGATGGTCATGGCCACCAATCTCCTATGTCCAGGACTCTCCTTCCACATGGGCCTCCTCCTGGATCCCCAGTCTTGGCTGGGCACCACCTTCCCCACTTGCCTCACTCCTAACTCTGTTCTTCCCTCATCCCCCCATGTACGACAGCTCACCTCCTCTCCAACCCTTCCATCCATCCCCTCCTCTCCATCCCTTGGCCACTGCCAGGCCACCAGCAGTCCTGACCACAGGCTGCAGGGCACTGAGGCCAGGTCAAGTGTGGCAGGGCCGAGGACCTGGCTGGGACAGGCTGTGGGCAGTGGTGCCCAGTGCTGAGAGCACCCTCCAAGAGGCAGCAGCTTGGAGAGAAGCCAAGTTTCCACCAGCCCTGCCATCCAACAATAGCTGCCCCTTGCTGAGCACTGACTCTGTGCCAGCCCCATGCCAAGCCTCCACATCCATGAGAGTCCAGCTACCAGTTCTAGGAGCCAGTCAGCGTGGGAGAGGAGGGAACCATGTGGGCAGGGAGGCAGTCAGAGGGCAGGCTAGACGAAGAGGCAGGAGGCCCACCCTGGAGCCATTCCTGCCTCCCTTTCATGGGGTCGCTGCAGCCTGGGGAGTGGGAGGGAGGAGCTGCATGTGGATATTTCACTTCCTGCAACACCAGCCTGGCTGCCAGCCGGGCCCTGCTTCCTGACTGCCCACACCACACCAAATCCACTCTGGAGGTTAGGTAATCTGAAGAATTCTCAGATTAAACCCTTCAGGGGCTCTCCACAAACCTCAGCAGGCCACCCCAGGGTGCTCTGAGCCTCAGGCAACCCAAGGTCTTGCCAGTCCCCAGGCATGCCAAGCTCTCCAGCCCCATGCCTCTGGCTTGGGTCCCCTTCTCTCACCCTTCCGGATTCACCTCAGGGGGCGTCTCGGCCAGAAGCCTTCCAAGACCCTGCCAGTCCAGGTCACGTGCCTAGGGTCTCTGCTCCCCTGGCCCCTGTGCACCCCTCTCTCGCCTGCTCTCAGTGAATCCCCCAGCCTGTTTCCTTGTCTGCCTCCGCGTCTGGTAAACTCAGGGCTGCAAAGCCCACACCTCATTGGTGCTTTCAACCCAGGGCCTCACTCAGGCTCTGACACTCAGCAGGAGCTCACAAAATGTTGGTGGAGCAAATGAGTGAAGAATCACGAGGGGACCTCTGCAGATGCAGCCCCACTCCCCACCGTTTGGGAGGAATTGAGGCCCTGAGCATCGTCCCTGAGCATCATCCCTGAGCAGCTGTCTCTCAGGCCCCTTGAGGAAGGGCAGGCTGAGACTGAGGGGGAGCAGGGGTCTGCGGACGTCGCTCTTCCCTCTCCCTCTCCTTCTCCTCTCCAGAGCTGGAAACCGGAGAGGTTAGCCTCCGACCTGGGATGAGACTTTCCTTTCCTCTTGCCCAAGACGGGGTGCTCCCAGGGTCTCCCACACCCCCAAGTCCACTCTGAAAGGCAGGCTCCACCTGCTGTGGGTGAGATCACTCTCTTCCCTCAGCTGCACTTTGCACTCCCAGAGGACGTTTCTAGACTTTATGGCTCCATCTGTGTTACAGCTGGTGACATTCCTTCTACCTGCTCTAATCATGAACTTGAGGGGAGGGGTGGGGTAGGCAGGTCAAGGGTCAAGAGGTTTTAGCACCATATCTGGCTTTGCAGGAGTAACAGGTTCAGATCACTCCCTTCCTCTGGAGACTCAGTCCTAGAGCCAGGGCCCCCACCCCCACCCCAGGCTGTGACAGCAGGTGGACCGGTCACCCTCCTTGTCTGGAGAAAAGCAATCAGACGTGAGTGCTGCATGTTGCTAGGAAGCAACTGGCAACAGCTGGCTGAGAAATCAGTCATGTCCTTGGGAAGGCATGTTCCTGGCCGCTAATTAAATGCTGCGGCAGTATCTCTTCCTTCAGGGAGCTGCAGAAATGTGCTGGATCAATGCGGCAGGCAGCGGCTGTTCGCAAGCCTGTGAGGGCCCCTCCTGCCTGTGCGGAGGAAAGGCCGGGGGGGCAGGAAGGAAACTGCTAAGCCCCCGGGGGGCTGGTTAAGTGAAGAGAACCCTGCCCTCAGACTATGCAGCTCCACCAGCCCACAGTGTCTGCTCAGCACCACCTCTGCTGCTCGGAGTGAATCCATTGGTTAAATACTTTTAAAAGCTCATTAAAGTCCACTTCTGGGTATATATGCCAAAGAACTAAAGCAGGGTCTCAAAGACACATTTGTACCCCCACGTTCACAGAAGCCCTATTCACAGTAGCCAAGAGGTGGAAGCAACCCAAGCGTCCATTGATGGATGAATGGAGAAACAAAACGTGGTGTACACATACAACGAAATATTACTCAGCCTTAAAAAGGAAGGAAATGCTGACACATGCTGCAACATGGATGAACCTTGAGAACATTCTGCTAAGTGAAACAAACTAGACACAAAAAGACAAATACTGCATTAATCCTCTTATATGAGGTAACTAAAGTAGTCAAATCTATAGAAACAGAAAATAGAACGGTGGTTACCAGGGGCTGAGGAGAGGGGGAATGGGGAATTGTTTAATGAGTATAGAATTTTAGTCTTGCAAGATGAAAAAGTCGTAGAGATTGGTTGCACAACAACCTGAATATACTTAACACTACTGACTGTATGCTTAGAAATAGTTAAGACAATAAATTGTATATGTTTTTTATCACAATTACAAATTTTAAAAAACTCATTAAAAATTTTAAGTAATACATGCTCACAGCGAAAGACTTACAGAGACAAAGGGAACGAGCTAAAGAGTAAATGTTCACCTTCCCTCCCTCCCGGGCCCCCCAGAGGCAGCCATCCTTGATAGCACCTTCCGTATGCTTTCAAAGTGTTCTCTGACGCTACGAGCGAGTAAGTATTTACATCTATATTGACTTCAACTTCAGTATAGATTTCAGTTTAGTTTTTTACAAAATATAGCATCCCACTAAACAGTTGTTCAATTAGTCTGTCTCAGAGAGTTTTCCAAATCAATACATATGGATCTGGCGCGTTATTTTCAACAGTTATATCAGAGCCCATTTAGTGGACATTTATAATTTATTTAGTCCTCTATTGATGCACATTTAGTAGTTTCCACTTTTTCATAATCAAAAAGCTGCAGTGAAATAGCCTCGTACACATGCTTTGCTCACATACGCAAATGTTTTGCCTTGATCCATAGAATTTAACTGGGTTAAAAGATATGCATATTTACTAAGACATTGCTGTTTGTCTTTCAAGAAATCTGGTAACTCACTCTCCCACCTACAGCGGGTGAGAGCACCCCACATTCTTGACAACCCTGGGTCAATGAACATTTTTAACCTTAGCTAATCTGATGGGTGAAAAGTAAATCTTATAAGCATGTTTCCTATAGTTGTTGACCATGTGTATTTATTTTTTCTTTGAACATCCTGCTAATAACATTCTTTGCCCATTTTTTCTTTGGGGTTGTTCATCTTTTGATGAACAAAAATATCAAAATTATATATAATTTTAAAAATGTTTTCTACTAAGGAAATCATTCCTTTGATACATGTGTTATTTGATTTTGTTTTGATATCTTTTTGCCATTCATAAGTTTTCATCTGCATGTGTTCAGTTCTATGGGGATTTTTTCCTTCTTAAAATTACTCACTGCAAAATTATAAACAGAAACTCAGAAGACAATGGAACCTTTGCAGTTACAGGTCCATTTTGTGTCTCTCATCTTTCCTGACCTTGGACTTGCTGCCTGCCCTTCCCTGAATCTTCTCTTCATGAGACCCACAGAATGTTCTGGAATCGTCTACCAGCTTCCTCATTCTGCCTTTTTAGGAAACGCAACATTCTTCTAAATGCTTTTCAGCCTTCTAAAACTCATCCCCCTATTTGATAACCAGGAAAATCTCCTGTTCCTCCAAGGTTTTGAAGGGATGTGTCCCAATCATGAATCCCTGTGTCTTCTGCATAACCTCATCAGATTTTTTTTCAAACTCTCCTCAGTTTGTAATGTGAAAACTTACGCATTTTTTCATTTTCCCAATAAAAATGATACCTACTTGTTTTTTTCAAAGGAAACCTACCTCAAGATTCTAACACACTTACTACCTCAAATTTACCCCTATCCTACCCTGAGTTGAGAAGTACTTTGCAGGTAAACTTCACTGTTTAAAAAATTTAAGCAGAATGACATTAAAATATTTTTTAAATGACTGACTTGGGAAAACAATCTAGAGGCAATTTCTTTTGAGTAACACATCCCTCCCTAAAGATAGATTTCAAACCTCATAACACCCAACAAAACCTTTTAAAGACTAGGGTGAAGAGAGTGAGTTGGAAAATTATCTTTCTTTTACTTCTTTGTCCCCTGTCCAGAAAATTTCCATTCCTCCCTTTTTTCCTTCTAGAACTATAGACTCCTCTCTATTCTTTCAACAATTAATTAAAGCTAAGAGACAGTCTCTTCTTCCACTCCCGGGAAGTTGATTTCTAAGCCTGGAAGAGAACCAGTGGCTGGAGACCAGATCTCTGGTCTCAGGAAGCGAATGGAATGGAGAAGAGCTGGAACCGGCTTCCGCCGCCAGAGCGAACGCGGTTTCGGACAGCTGCTCCAGGGCGCTGTAAGTGCTCTCTGCAGAGTGCTGAAACGTTACATGGAGAAGCAGTGGGCTCCACAAAGAAGCAGTCCAACACGTAGCTCTGTCTTCCTGAAGCCACACTCAAAGACTGGTTAACTGGCAGCTTTAGTGATGGTGGGAAGGCTGAGCCAGAGAGACAGCAAGGCATCTTTCTTTCAAGAGAGGGAGACAGGTACTCAGAGGCATCACAGACTAGAAATTCAGCATTGGGGCCATGACTTACACATTCTTATATTCCTAGTTGCTGGCACTTTGTAGGTCCTCAATAAGTGTTTAATACATGAATGAATAAATAAGCCAACTAACGTACTAGGGTTGAGAACAGTGAGAGATATATATCATCAACCTTTAACAAGACACCTTAGTTGGGCCATGGCCCTATCAGGCAGAGGCAGATACAGGCACAAGCACAAGCACATCAGAATTTCCTCTTAATGTTTCTGGTAAACAGTAAAAATACCAGTTTAGATCTATACAAATTCAGGATTTGAATGGATTCTGACACAGGCTGGACTAAAGTTTTACCTGCCGTTAACTAGTAAGGAAACTTTGAGTGAATCGCTTAATGTCTCGGAAGTCAGTTTCCTTATTTATAAAATGGGGATAATACTGCATTTTTCAAATATAAGGTGTCATATTGCAAAACATGCCTTCTTTATGTGAATGTTAAATACATATCGATACATAACAAATTACCCTCAAACTCAGATGCTTAAAATATTTATCTTACGCAATTTCTGAGAGTCGAGAATCTGGGCGCGGCTTGCCTGGGTGGTCCTCCCTCAGGGCTTCTCATGAGGCTGCAGTGATCCTGGGCAGGCCTGGAAGATCCCATTCCAAACTCTCACTCACATGGCCATTGGCAGGAAGCCTCAGTTCCTCACTAAACAGGTCTCTCCAGAAGGTCATCTAAGCGTCTTTACGACATGGCAGCTGGTTTCCCCTAGGTGAATGATTCAAGGAAGGGAGCAAGGTGGGTGCAGAAGCCCAGCCTTAAAATGTCTTCGATAACCTAGCCTTGAACATGACACACCATCACTTCCACTGTGTTTCATTGGTCACAGACACCAATCCTGATACATAAGAGCACGAACCTAGGAGGTGGGATCGTTGTGAGCCATCTTGGAGGCTGGCTACCACAACGTGTCACTAACGAAAAAGAACCCAGATAATTAAACCATGACAATGCTTTTTTTTACTTGGAATTACTATTTTATATTGTATTAGCCATGCCTTTTACTTTCTGTTGCTTTGACATCCTGGGGCCTTGCTGAGCCTGTAGGGACTAGCCCCTCCCAGGGTTAACTAATTCCTAGAGACGGCAAACAGCTCGCCTGGGAGGGCACCTTCATGTGCAACAAGCCAATCCAGAGCCAACACCCCACCCACCTCCTTTATGGGAGTCTCACACTCTGGGCCACTATCCAGTTGCCCTAATCCCCCGAGAGCCAGGTATCAGACAAGTAGGGACAGCCCCTATGTCTCAGAGCCCACCAAAATTATTGAAATTAGCCAGTCCCAAGCCTATGCCCCCTGCCCTCCCTGCTCCTTGTAGAGACCACAATAAAGGCTCTTCCCACACTTGCCCTCACTCCCTCTGCCTCTGCATTGACCCAGGTGCTTTCTCGCGTGGCCCTGCGTGGCTTGCTGTGCCTCCTACTGCTCGAGACTGGTGAGTACAACAAACTTCTTTCTTCATGACACTCATTTCCTTGTCTGTGTCTTACCATGTCCAGTTAAAACAAATCCCAGTATCCTTAAAACATATACTTATCCAAAAAGCACTTTACACCTTTTCTAGATTCAGAGGCATTTGAGGCATGTTTTGGTGGGGGTTGTTTTGTTTTGTATTGTTTTGCTGAGGAAGATTCACTCTGAACTAATATCGGTGCCAATCTTCCTCTACTTTTTACGATGTGGGCCAGCAGTATAGCATGGCCACTAATAGAGCAGTGTAGGTCCGTGTCCAGGAACTGAAGCCAGGCCAGCGAAGCTGAGCACGCTGAACTTAACCGCTGGGCCGCAGGGGCTGGCCCTGAGGCACGTTGAAGAGCACCCAGTTGCATCAGCATTTCCATTTGGACTTCAATTCGAGTTCCATTTTTTTCCTGTATTGAATCACATCTCCCTGGAAGTTAATCAGCTTCTGTTCGAAGTCAGCATGGAGTCCCTGGCCAACTGGTTCCCACCTTCACGATTAGTCCTGTGCTCCGCATTGGTCACACTAGGCCTCTCACTGCATTAAAATCTCTTCCATCTATGCCAAGGGATGCGACAATTTCCTCTTCATTCATTGGTCTCGTTTGGGGTTTGATAGGCAATCCTTTTGCACGAACTTCAGCATGTTGGTAAAACTTCATTTACTAGTGAGGGTCTTGCTTTCCTAGTTCTGAAAAGCACTTGGTTGCTGCTTTGCAAACAATATGGCCTCATGTTCATTCCTCCAGTGGCAAACGTTTGCTTCACTCATACCAAAATTAACCCCCACTCTGCTTCTTTGCCTTTCTAAGTACAAAATAACCTTTCATTACAATACTGAACCATAGTATAATCTTTTCGAAGACATCGTAAACAGCATGTACATTTAACGTGGTATCAACAGTGCATATTGCTCAACAGAAATGATGACAATGTGAAGAGCGTGTTCAATTTGCACATGCACAAGCGATGACAGCAGTGATGTCACAACTGCTGCGTGGCTGACACTGACGCCAATTTTAGATACACTACAATTTTGAAAAATGCATCTCAGAATTGATGAGCTGACGGAAGTATCTTCCTACCTAAGGTGCTTAGCATAGCTTCTGGCCCATAGGAAGCTCTTAATAAATGTTCATAATCAACAATAACAAACTCTCAGCAAACAAAGCTCCTTTTAGCCAACGCGTTTGGCTGCAAAGAGGGTTAGGAATGTTCTAGTCTACTCAGACCCGGGTATGAGAGGACAGAGACTATGGCAGCAGAACAGCACCACCTGGGACGCCACTGGTCTCCAGTGGGTAAGCAGGGGCTTGCCTGGAGAAGGGGCCAGCTTTTGCTGCTTGGTCAGCAGAGAATGAAGAGGTACTACCAGGGCTGGTTGTAGTCTCTGTGACACTAAAGAGGTAAGAGAGCCTCCGGCACAGGCCAAGAGACCTAGAGGAGAAGGGGCCAGCTTTTCTCAAGTACTTACTGGATTAAGAGCTTTAATTAATAGTCACTTAGTGTTCAAATCAACCCTGCAGAGTAGAAATTATCCCCATTTTACAGAGGAGAAACTGAGACAGTAAAGTTCTTATTATCCTAGCTAGTGGGTGACAGAGCCAGGCTTTGCACCGGGCCTCGTTTGCAAGCCTGAGCTGTTCCCACAATCCTGTCAGGCACCCGTAGGTAAAGAATCTGAGTCCTACTATGCCTCCCTCTCCTCCTGCATTATTTCTGCCTCTGCTAATCAAATGTTGTAGGATGGAGGGAGCCTTCAGAATTCTTTTTAAACAACAGAGGGTTACGGCTATAAAGGGTATACACTGAAAAGATTAATGTTTTAAACAAAATTGCCCCCAGAACATCAAAATCACTTAATATGCTCAACTGCTTTCGAAGCACGCTTTGCAGAGAACATTATGCTGATTACCAATAATTATAATCTACTCATTAAGGAAAGTCCCGAAGGGCTTCTACAAAGGAACATCATGGCGGAGATGGAGTTACTCTGTGTACTTGAACATAATGAAGCTACTGTTCTTTTAAAAATTATCTAATTTAGGCCTTACACTCATTTATGCTGTGCTTCTCTGCAAGGACTCTGAATGAAAGGGTTTTGCTAAATCTAAATGGAGCCTTTCTCTCAAAGGTCCAGAGCAGCTTCCCGCGGATGGCTGACATGTCAGCTTCCTGCAGAGGAGGGAGGTGAGGAGACAGGCTCAGGAAAGAATTTAGATCGGAAAGATAGATCCCCTGAAGTCCCTATTTTTCTTAAACATTTTGGTTCCAAAGAACTTGTTTTTCCAAAGATTCTTGAGATTCATTGGACATTTGTGGAGAGAAGACTCTAGATTTACTGAGAGAAGCCTTAAATCCTTTAGAAACAAAGTTAATATAAACAAACACATAGGGGTTGAGAAAGTAACATGGGTCAAGTACTCAATGGGCTGAGTTCTTTTACCTCCCATTTTAGTTATATCCTTTTAGTTACAAGAAACTGTCAGGCCAGCTCAGGTATGCTGCGAGGGCTATAGGAGAGCCAGGAATCTTATAGAAATCCAAGAATAGGAATCATAGGGTCTCATGGAAACTGGAACTGAATCTAAGAAGGTTCCCAGCCATCAGGAATTTCACGACTCTCCACAGGGGACCTGCCTTTCTCTTTGCATCTATAAATTTGCTTTCAACTGCAAGAAATAGATAATCCAATTCAAAGTGGCTTAAATAGTAAGGATACGGTCTCACAGAACTGGAAATCCAGGTGCAGGGTGGGTTTCAGCGTTGTGTGATCTAGTCAACCAACTACGTCATATACAATCCAGGTTCTTTCCTCTTCCTTCTGCCATCCAGAAGGTCAGCTTCATCCTAAGGCTGATTCTTTTTGAGTGTGATCATAGGGTGCTGGAAAGTGGAAATGTGAGCTACATGTTTCCTGACTGACATTTTCAAAAGGGAAATGTTCCCCTGGAAGCCCCAGAAACCTTTACCTCATAGTATCATTGACCTGAATTAAGTCACATGATATACCTAAACTAATCCCTTCTAGTTCTAGTCACAAGCAAGGAGTATAGGCTATTGTGATTGGTTCAGACTGCTCAGGACACATCCTCAGAGCAAAATCAGATATGTGGGTGGTGGAAGGAAAGGAGGGGGACAGAAAAAAAGAGAAAGAATAATTACTAAGTTTTTGGCTCAAGTAAACAGGTAGATCCAGAAGCCATATGGGAAATCTCAGAGGAAAAACAGGTTGGAGGTGGGGGTGGGAATCAGGAGCAATGTTTTGAACACGCTAGTTTCAAAATGCCTATGAGATACCCAAACAAAGACGCCATGTAAGCCATGGGATAGATGAATTTGGAGCTCAAGGAAGGGGTCAGGGCTGAAGTTATAACTTTGAGAAACATCAGCATATAGCTAGGATCTAAAACCAGGGGAATGGATGAAATAACTAAAGAGAGAATATATAGAGAAAAAGAGGTGAGGATCCAAGGCTGAGGGCTGGGGCACTCCAACACAGAAAGGTAGAGTAGAGGAGAAGAAGCCAGCAAAGGAAACCAAGAAGTAACAATCACTAAGGAGGAAGAAAACCAGAAACATGCACTGTCCTGGAAATCAGGAGAAGCAAGTGTTTCTTGATATATAGAGAAATCAGTTACATCCAATGTTGGGAGGCTAAGTAAGAGGGACAAGAGGTGAGCACTGTATTGGCAACATGGACTCACTGGTGATCTAGACAGCTGCAGTTTCAGTGAAGTGATGGGGACAGAAACCTATCTGGAGTGGGTTGAGGAAAAATAGGATTTGGGGAAGTGAAAACATTTAATTTAGACAAGTCTTTCAAGAAGTTTTTCTGTGAAGAACAGCAGAGAAATGGGCAGTAACTCAAGGGGAAATTGGGGTCAAAGCAGTTTTTAAAGAAAGAAGATCACAGAGCTTATCGATATGCCAATGGAAATGGCCCATCAAAAGAAAGATGATGTAGGAGAGAAAATAATCACAGAAGCAAAGACCGCGAGAAGCGAGAAAGACACAGGCTTCAGTGAACAGGTGGAGAAGCTGGCCTTTTATAGAAGCAGAGACATCTCATTCAGAAGGGCAGAGAAGGAGCACAGATGCAGTCATGTGGCTGATGGGGGAAGGTGAGGGGATTCCCACCCGATGGTTTCACTTCTGCCACGAAGCAGGTGGCAGGTGATGGGTGAGAAATGGGAGGAGGGGTTTTGAAGGGAGGTAAAAGTGTAAAACAGCAAGTTCAGGGAATGGGAAAGGAAACAAACAAGGAAAGGATATGAGGATTGCCCAGCAGTCTTGAGTGTCCACTTTAGGCTTGTGGTCCTGAACTGAAGAACAGACGTGGGTTTTCTGCAGCAATTTCCAGCTGTTCAGACACAGACACGTGTAGAGTTGCAGTTTTTCTAAATTAGCATGGAGGAGGTGGAGCAACAAGGAAGTTAAGGGCAATTGCGACACAGTGACTACAGCGATAGACGCTATACAACCCGGGCTGAATAAGGAAAGAGGAGAGGACCTGAGGGGAGGCGACAGCCAGCTGTCCACCAAACTCATTCCCCCGCATGTGAACACGAGAGGCAGGCCAGGCACACATTTCCCAGGCTCTCTAGTTTGTTCTAAGTGGCCAAGTGATTACGATCCCTCCAACATGAGCGGCAGCGATGTGTGCCCCTAATGGACAGGGGCGTTAAGACCAGGCAGAGCCTCCTCCACACCCTTCCACCACCCTCTCCCCAGCTCAATCCAGGAGGATGCCACAGGACCCGGGTCCCTGAAGGGCTGTGTGTGGCAGAAGCACTCACTGACTGTGCACATCTGCCCTGTGCTGTTCCCTGAGAGAGAAACTGCTATGTTGGTCGAGCCACTGCGTTGTGGGGTGTTTCAGCTGGAGCAGTTTAACTTCCCTACTGGTCCAGATTGGGCAGGGGGTGGAGGCTTCAGTGAGGTCAAAGACCGTCTGTGGAGGTAGTAAAGCAAGGTGAGGTGGGTCAGAGGGGAGTGTACTAAATTGAGACTTCAGGGATGGTAGTTAGAGGTGAAGAAAAGACCTAAGATACGACCAAGGGAATGTATGACTAACGGGGAGGGAAGCACATATTAGCCTCAGAAACGCTAGGAAATCAGCCCACAGTCACACAGCTAATGAGCCGCAGGGCCAGGCTTCACACTGAGGCCTGAGCAACTTCACCCTCCAGGCTCCTTCCACTCTGCCAAGTCTTCAGGTCCCATCAAGCAACCTGTGACAAAGAGAGAGCTGCAGGTAAACCGCTTCTCCAAGAAAAGGGTGGTTCAGCCCCCCAAACACGTGACTGCTTTGGGTCCTTGATTTTGTCACAGCCTACTTAGAATCTAGGAGAACACCTACTGTTTCATTCCCCCAGATGCCCAGTGATGCCCCTTCGTATTCCCACTGCTGACTTGCCTGGGCCCCCTCTCTCTCATCTTGATTCCCTCCAAGTGATCTTCAGACTGCTGAAAGTTACCTTTGTGGAATTCTCTTATCCCTTCCATGTGTAAAACCCTAGCACCATGCCCAAGACTTCTCCTCATGATTCAGTCACATTTCCCTGCCCCTCCCAGCTCCTGCTGAGGCCATATCAGACTGCCGCTCACAACCTCAACAGCCCTGTACATGCCTCTACGTCCTTGCACATGCTGGGTCTCTCCTTGGAATGTCCTCTGCCCTGGGTCACACAACACACTGCCATTTATCCAGTTCCACTGTCCCTTCCCCAGTGGAGCTTTCCTTCTCTGCCTTTCCTTCATCCCTCTCCACCGTTCCCAGACTTATACTTTTGGAGCTTTTACCGTTTTGCATTATAATTCTCTTTATTTCATTTCTTTCCTCATCCTTCACATCGTGGCACAGCATCTACCGGACTCATAGTAGGTGCTCAAATCCTGTGTTGAATGAGAATGGATTTAGCTGTTCAATATTGAAGATGATAAAATGAGCTGAACTGTTTTTGGTGGGGCTTGGTGTCTCATGTCACATTTCTATGTTCCCAAAGGAAGCCAAGTCTGGACACTAGAGGGATACAGGATCCAGCTGAGTGCACCCACGGCTCCTTTCACAGCCTGCTCTGAAACCCAACATTTCAAAGCTACCTTCAAAGTCAGATGTTACTAACCAAGCTCACTACATAAATGGTGGGGATATTATGAAGATGAAACATAAACAGCCTGACAAGCCCTCTGGAGGGGACGAGCTGAGGATGTGACAGAGGTTGCTCGCTGGGGGCCAGCAGGTGTTTGCAGAAGAGCAGTGATGGCTCAGCCACCCAGGAACAGCCAGTCTGATCTCTTTCGGGACACCTGGAGCTTGCCAGCTCCCACTACCCAAATTACAGTACGTGCTACACAGTGTTTATTTCTGCTCTGGCCACAGAGAACTGCTCACTCTTCCTCCTGCACAACATAGACAGGGCAGATGGGAGCATGCTTCCACATGAGCATGTGCAATTATGCCCCGCTCCTCCAGCTGGAACAATTTCCAGGAGAAAACCCGAGGGAAGGAAACAATCCTGGCAGCTAACTGTCTGCCACTCTGGCACAGACCACTCAGTTCTCCCAAGAGCAGCTGCTGGATCCATGGCCTCTGGTCCCTTTCAGAGTCCTTCCTGGAACCCATGGATTTGGTGAGATCAGAACATAAGGCAGTCATCCAACAGGATATATTTAAGTAAGAAAATACCAAGGCTTTATTTTTTTTCTTATAAAGATAGCCCTGCTTGTTGGCTAAGTGCACAGGACGTACACAGTTCTCATTGAGTAAACAAGATTTACCTGCTTCAGGCTGCAGCCCATAATGCCAAAGAAGTGACAGGAAGTGGGTAAAGGCATAATGCTCTCATCTTCATGTCAATAAAATGCAAAATAAAACAAAAACTAAATGGACTTAATTAATGCTGGGCATTCCCAGAGGAAAAAGCAAGAGGCCTCTCAGTCAACCAGTAGTTTTTCGTATACAATAAAAAACTCCATTAGCTGAGCCACCCTCGCTCCTCTCTCCAGCTCTCCCACCTGAGGTTTACGAGTCTGGAACCACACAGCTGGTAGTGAGGAGCTTTTGCTTGGCAGTCCACTGAGATATGAAGGGGGCGAAGTCCTGGAAGCCCAGATAGCCTGGCTCTGGTGAGGCACCTACGTGCAGCAGTGTCGCATGTGGAAGTTGACAACATACTCAGCATTAGTCCTCTGCACGGAAATAGCAAAAGGCTCGAAAGGATGGAAGGTGAAGGCAACAAGGCGTCGCACGGCGTGGTTGATGGGGCGGCCCAGCAAGCCCGCCTGGATCTCAAACTTGAGTAGACCAGAGTCCCGGGCATAGAACCTAAACAGAGCAAGGGGAGAAAGAGGACAGTACAGACATTCATCACCATCTTGAAATCTGAACATCAGGGAAATGTGGCAACTCATCTTCATCCTTACTAATGAAAGCCCCTCTCACACCAGCACCAGGTTATCAGAACTAGAAAATCACCTTTGTCTGCACAGCTCATTTTACAGGCAGGGTGATTATGAATTGTACTCTGCTGTCCTGAGTCACTTCTCTCCCAAGATGACCCTTAGTTACAGCCTTAACCACAGCCTCCCCTTTTCCAGAAGCTACCCACCGCAAGATTGTCAAGGCCAGGGCTAGAAAAGAAAAGTAAGCAACAAGTGTAATTTTAAATTTTCAAGTAGCCACATTAAAAAGGTAAAAAGAAAAAGGTGAAATTAATTTTAATAATATGTTTTATTTAACCCAATATTGGCATCCAAAATATTAGCATTTCAACCTATAATCATCATAAAGATATTGAGATACTTCACATTCTTTTTTTGTACTAAGCCTTTGAAACCTGAGGTGTATTTGACACTTGAGCACATCTCAGCTTGGACGAGTCACACTGTAAGTGCTCAACAGCCACTGGTGGCTCATGGCCTCCACAGAGGACAGTGCAGATCTAGGCCCAATTTTAGTTTTTCTTTTTTTTGTGAGGAAGACTGCCGCTGAGCTAACATCTGTGCCAATCCTCCTCTATTTTATGTGGGACACCGCCACAGCACAGCTTGATGAGCAGTGCTAGGTCTGCACCCAGGATCCGAACCTGCGAACACCAAGCCACCAAAGCCGAGCGTGCGAATTTAACCACTCCACCCCCGGGCCGCCTCAGTTTATCATTTTTAAGAATAAAGTCTTTTGGAAGGTTCTTCTTTTTCACACACAAAAACAAAACATTAAGAAGTTTTTAACTTTTCATTTAATACCGTAAGACTAAAGATGCTTCCATCCATCCCAGTACTTCAATACCTCTTCCCATACACAAAATAAGTGCCCTGTGGTATTGGGAACTAGAGATGATCAGCAGGGTTGGGGCTAAATTGGGGAAGTTCTAGCAAATGAAGAGCTCTATAATTTCTCTTTTGCAAAGCAAATATATAGTAGATATAAAGATATTCACAATCCTTTGACTCAATAATCCCGTTTCCAAGAATTTATATCCTCAGAATTTATCTTAAATCAAGTAAATAGTGATATGAATAACGATGGCTACTACAGCATTAGCTCTAATGTAAAAATCCAGAAAGACAATAAATGCTTAGTAATAGGAGAATGGTTAAACAAATTAGGTACATCTACTGGATGGAATAATATGCTGTCATTAGGACTCTAACTATGAGGACTATGTAACAATGTGTTTATAAAATAAAAGCAGATGACACAGTATTACCCTAACCATGATTACAACCATGTAAATGTAAACATGCGTATCGACAAAGACTAGAATGGAATATACAATAAAAGTGTTAGAGTAATGGCATTAGCTCTTCAAATCCCTTTAATATCCTTACGTCTCCTATTTTAAATTAAAAATAAATACAAATTACAAGAAAAACCCCTTTAGTCGGGACAATGGCATTTACAGATTTTGTTACTTAGATGAATCGTTTCAAATGAGAAAGGCAGGGAAGTCAGAAAGGAGAGAAACGTATCTCATGCTACTTTATTATGATATCAAATGAGGCCCATTACATGCTTTTATGTGTGAAAATCACATTCACCTTACCACGTGGTCCCCAACGCACAAAGGGCCTGTGACTTACAGGGAGCCTTTGAGCTTCTAAATCTACCTACCAGTTTACAGGAGATACTGGGGAATGAGGAAGGTGGTAAATGCCACTCCAAGAGTGCAAGGGCAAGATCTAGAATGTGGGGAACGCCACAGGACCAATGACCCGGTTTCTTCAACAATTTCATTGCAAGGAAAATAAGAGAGAAGCAGAATCTACAGAATAAAAAAGACTTATGGGAATAGTAACCAAATGCAACATATGAACCTTATTTAGATCCTGACTGGAACAAACTAAAAAGAATATTTACAAGACAATAGGGAAATGTGAAAACTGACTAGATATTTTGTGGGCTTAATAAATTGCTAATTTTCTTAAGACAGCATAATGGTACCAAGTTGTATTTTTTAAGTCTTTATCTTTTAGAAATTCAGACTGAAATACGTACAAGCAAAATGTGGTGTACCTGGGATTTGCTTCCAAGTGATCCCGGATGGCAATCAGAATGGAGGGAGTAGTGGCAGTGGAAAGAGATGCCACAACACTGACCATGAGCTGGTAACTGTTGAAGCGGGGTGATGGGTACACTGAGGTTCGTTACGTCTTCCATGTTTTATATGTTTAAAACTTTCCATAATAAAAACATTTTAACTGGTTTTTGGAACTTGAGTGCAATTTCCCAAAGGCAATATTATGAATGGTGATTAACTGTACAAAACATGTTACCTAAGCCTATTTACTACACAACGAAGCCGGACTATGAAACACTACCTACTACTGTTTCTATATGAAAAAGACCTTCCACGCTCCGGCTCAGGGCTCCAGGAACACATCTCCCTTGAAATAACCCCACCAGTGACAGTCCCGCCAGTGCCCGTGACAACACATAGAACAACACAGGCTCCCGACACGGAGAGACAGGCAGGTCTGTGGACCGGACATCTGCGAGGGAGAGACTGCTTGTGAGAGGGGAGTTTCAAGCTTCTAGCAATAATACAGTCATCTCCATTCCAAACGCCCCAAGAGAGGAAGCATGAGTTTCTCCAAAACCTGCCTGTTCCCCAAATTCTCCGTGCTGTCTTTTCTACTAGGTAACATGGGGGGAGAAAATAGTTTGAGCTAGAGAAAACTGAAGTCTCAACTATAAACACTAGCTTGAATTGGTATTAGATCATTAAATGGAAAAGAACAGTTTCCTTTCCTGGATACCTTTAAAAGGGAACAATACTTATCTGAATTGGTGTTGTGATGAGAAGCACAGAGAACTAGTTAATTTATCAGACTAGTGCCCACAGGAAAGCACTCAGCACATGAAAGAAGCAGCCTTCCCTTTCCCTCCTCTCCCTGAGCCCAAGTGGACGCAGTCACAGTGAAGTGACCTCCAAGAGGCAGAGAGAGAGAAGGCAGCCATCGTCAGGCCGGAGGTGGCTCGCGGCTGAAGCAGGGCCAGTACCTGATGGGGTGGTCTCCACAAGTCTTGGGCCGCTCCATGACCGACACCCACTTGTCATCGTAGCTGAAGAGGGACAAGTCGAGGTAGGGGCTGCCGCTGTAAGACTGGGCGCTGATGGGGAGCTGGCCGAGCAGCCGGCGCACGGCCTCGGTGTGCCCTCCGTACTTGGCATTCACAATAGTGTCTTTAAACCTACAATAAAGCACCGGTGAGGAAGGTGCTGTTAGCAGGCATACAGAGCCGCCCTGGGTTTAAATTCACAAACATACGTCTAAAAACAACTCACTCTGTACACAGAAATGGAGACACTGAATGAAGTCAGCACTCTCACACATCACAAGTCTGCCTAGCTACAAATACTCTCAAAAAGCAGAAAACAGAATTAGCAATGGGGAACATTAAGTTACTACAGCAAAGTTAACAATGACTCCACAAACAAGTTTAAAATAAATATAAGCAATCTGTGACAGCTATTTCTACTCAAACTTACTTTCCCAAATTAACAGCCTTAGACGCATTAGAAAAGTTATAGAGAGCAGAGAACTCTCAGAAGCAGCCTCTCTCTGACTCTTCTTGGGATCAGTTATGAGCCAACTTTAAACCTTTTGACAAATTATTCATTCTTTATTTAAATAAAGTTTGAGAGCTCGCTACTATATTCCTGCAGAAACATTAGTATCTAGAAGAAGAGTAACTCGGACACAAGTCACATACCTTTTTTTTTTTTTTTTGAGGAAGATTAGCCCTAAGCTAACATCTGCCACCAATCCTCCTCTTTTTGCTGAGGAAGACTGGCCCTGAGCTAACATCTGTGCCCACCTCCCTCTACTTTATATGCGGGACGCCTACCACAGCATAGCTTCACAAGCTGGTCCATGTCCACACCCGGGATCCGAACCCGCAAACCCCGGGCTGTTGAAGCAGAACATGCCCACTTAAACGCTGCGCCACCAGGCCGGCCCCTGACTTATCTTTAATAATGAAGCAGTTATTTCTCACAATTGTAACAAATACTAAATTTAATATCCTTTGACCAAGTACTTCTATTCTGGCAATTTACCCTAAGGAAGCAATCCTATATGCAGAAAAGTCTCTGTGCACATTCAATACAGCATTGTTTATGACGATGAAAAACTGACAGAAAAATTAAAAACCTAATGGAAAACTATAATTTTCAAAGATTATATGGTAAGAGAGGAAACGTTTATCATAATGCTAAGTAAAAGAAGTAGGCTACATTCTACCTATATGGCATGATTAAACACACAAACAAAAAAGTATATGCCTATAAGACAGACAGGTAGAAATACATCAAAATGGTAATCGTTGTGTTTCCATAATAACATTTTGGATTCTTCTTCTTTTTTTCACTTTCCTATAGTTTCTTAGAAAGAATGTCAACTCTCAGTGTATATTTTTAAAAATCTCTATATCACAGCCTATCATATGGTTTAACAATCAAAGCGAAAATAATTTTTTTTTTAGTTAAGAGGGGAAAATATGACCTAACATCTCATCCCTGGAACTAATGGAATAAAAACTAATAAAGTTAAAAACCTGCCTGATCCTAACTGTGATGGGACTGAAAGACAGATTCCATGGGTTTTGATTTTTGTTCTCACTGTCGACCTGGGCTGCTCAGCAGACATTAACACTTAGCCCCCAGAAGAAAGCCTGGCCGTCAACACTGCTTTTCCATTACTCCTCTTGACATTAATTTTCACAGCCTCAGCGTAAATCACAAAATTAAACCTTAGGCCAAATAGAACTGATTTCTTTCCCTTTCATTTGAGCTGGAATCAAACATCCCAGGCTCTTCGATTTTCAGCCCTTTTTCAGCCAAGATCTGGTACTCCATCTCATGACATACCCTCCAACCCTGCCGGCTCACTGGCTTCAAAAGGTGGTTTCAAATGATGGGGGCTGGCCCGCAGCTCTGTGATGATCACAAACCAAAGCCTCCATGACAACCTGTATGTTGAACCAGTTCCTCTTCCCCAGCAGCACCCACCACCTCCCCTCTCCATGCTCCCTACTGACTATAAGATAAAGAAGCCATCCCTCTGATGGCTTCATCCATTTAATTCTGGCTCATTGACACTCTGTCCAGCCAAGCCTCTCTTCATTACTGGTGATTTCAAAATTCTTGGATGATCCTTCCAACACCATGACCTCCTAGTTCCTGCACCTCCTCTCAGCCTCTGCCACTCATTCCCACAGTCACATTCTCAATCTCACCATTACCAATGACTGCAACCCCTGTGTAATCCCAGGGTGGAGGGCCACACTCTCCAACTACCTTCTCTCTTATTTTTCCAGCTCAGCCCCTCTACTCATCCCAGCTTCAACAACCCTTCAAACCCCAAGGGGACCTACAATCCATTGACTCTCCCAACTTCTTGCCATCCTACACCCCCATCATGTCCTTCCTTGTTTCCTTAGCCAGCTTAAACTCCACAGTCAGTCACGAAAATCACTCCATTGCACTCATCCTCAGCAACCTTGTCTGCTCTGCTCTGTGGTACTTACTTGGAAAAACTACAACTCTAGGTAAGCTCAACTCTTCCTATTCCATGCCTGTATCCACTCAGTTTTCTCTATGGCTGGAGAAAAACATACAAAAATGCTCACTTTAAATTTACAACCATCAGCCTCGTGTGGGCCCTTAATGTTGCAGGGCACTCAGACTACATTTCCACAGTCAGTGAGTCTCCCACTCTCTTTGATGACCATTTCACCCCACCCCCATACTCACCATCCCCTAATGGCACTGTTACTTTGTTACTGAAAAATAGAAGCAATGAGAAGAGATCTTTGCAAAGCTCCTATCAGCACATCTGTACCTGTATAGCTGTGTGTGCCACCTTGTAAAGCCAATCCCTCCACTTGGGTACTAGGTCCCACCCCCTCCCATTTACTTAACCCATTCTCCCCACCTCCTTTTCCCAGACCATCAATTTCCCCCATCTACAGGATCAGTCCCATCTGCACACCAACATGCCATCTTTCCTCCCATTCAAAATAACAAAAACAAAAACAAAAACTTAACACCGCTTGCCCTTCCAGCTAATGCACAATTTTTCAGCTCTACTTTACAATAAACTCTTCAAAACACTTTACGTACTGTCTCTAATTCTTCTCTTCCCATTCTTTCTTATACCCACCCAAACAGGCTTTCACCCCCACCATCTCACTGAAATTACTCTCACCAAGGTCACCAATGGTCTCCATGTTGCTAACTCCAATAGCTGGTTATCAGTCCTCATCACACTTGACCTGTCAGGAGAGCTGACACTCCTCCCTCAGAGAAACAACTACCCTCTCCAAAGAACTTCTCATCTTCTCCCCGAACCTGCTCCGCCGACAAGCTTCGCCATCACAGTTGCATGGTAACTCTCTCTTGCAAGTTGATTAAGCCAAAAATGTTAGAATCATCTTTGACTTTGCTCTTTCACAGCCCATTTCCCAGCCTCCTCTAATCTTTTGGGCTCCATCTCCAAACTACATTAAGAATACAATAACTCACTGCCCCCAGTGTTACTACCCTGATCCAAGCACCATTACCCAACCAACGAATAATTACTAAGGCCTAGTATGTGCCAGGCCATCTTCCAAGTGCCGAGGATATCATAAGCGAACAAAAAAGAACCGAAATCCTAGTGGCAGGAAACAGAACCCAATCATTTTATTTATGGATCATTGCAACAGTCTACTAACTGGTGTCCCTGCTGCCACCCTACCCTCCTAGAGTCTATTATTAACACAACAGCCAGAGTAATTCTGTTGGAACCTAAGGGAGATCACGCCACTCCTCTGCTCAAACACTACAAAATCACCCCCAGGGCTAAAGCCAAAGCTTTGCTCTGCCTCCCGCTCACTCCAGCCCAGCCACTCTGACCTCCCTGGGCTTCCTCAGATGCACGAGATCTATCTCAGGACCTTTCGATTTGATCCTCCCTTTGCTTGGTGTATTCTTCCCCCGTTCCACATGACTTGCTCCCTGATCGCCTTCAAAAGATTTGCTCAAATATCACCTTCTCAGTGAGGCCAATGCTGACAACCCTGCTAGAACAGAACTGACAATTTCGTCTTCCTTTGGTTTTTTTGGTGAGGGAGATTCGCGCTAACATAGCATCTGCTGCCAATTTTCTTCTTTTTTGGCTTGAGGAAGATTAGCCTTGAGCAAACATCTGTGCCAATCTTCCTCTATTTTGTAGGTGGGTCATCACCATGGCACAGCTGACAAGTGGTGTACGTCCACGCCAAGGATCCAAACCTGCGAACCTGGGCTGCCAAAGCAGAGCACACTTAACTTAACCACTATGCACGGGGCCAGGCCTGACAATCTCTTCTTAATACACTCAAACCCACCAGATTTTAATATTTAATGATTAAATTTTTAATTAATATTTAATAATGTAATGATTTTACTATTTCCTTGGATACATCCCTCTCGGAAACCTGTGCCCTCTTGCTTCCCCCCATCTAACTGGTGGTCTGTCATCCCAGAACCTTCCTTCACCATCATCCTCGGAGTCCTCTTTGCTTCTCTCCAGTGTCAGACTCTATTTCCTGTACCATTCTTTTGGCATCTGCCAGAAGCATCTTCCAGAAGCTTCCTCAGAAAAGGGAGAATGGGGGTTAATTTTCTGAGACCTTACATGTCTGAAAATGTCTTTGTTCCACTCTACTATTTGGACGTAGAATTCTAGTTTGGAAATCATTTTTTTCACAGAATTCTGAGGGCATGATTTTAATGGCTTCAAGTTTTCAGTGTTGTTATTGCTAAGTCTGATGCCATTCTGATAACTTTTTTTATATGTGAAATGTATGTTCTTTCTGAAAGTTTTTACAATTTTCTCTTTATCCTCAATATTCTAAAATTTCATGATGATATATCTCAGTATAAGTCTTTTTCTTAATTGATTGCACTGGGTACTTAATGGAGCAAGTGATATGCTAATAAAGGTTTAACAATTATTTCTCTGAGGGGAAAAACGCCACACATACCAAGCTCGCCAATTTCTGTGGTGTAATTCCTCCTGCTGTGGTCAATTTCAAGACAGCAATGTGACATTACTGAATGTGGAGTTGTCAAGAGATGAGCAGTAGCACATCACTAAATAGTATTTTCACAATACAGACAAAATAGATGCAAATACCCTCAAGAGCATAAATAATAAAATAGGAAATAATAATTAGGAAATAATTAAGTTTTAGTAATGGCCATGTTTAACAATCAGCTTGAAAAAATTCCTGAAAGTTTAACAATTGGCTCTCATGAGCCCATACAAGCCAGCTCCAGCCCATCACTGGATGGTCCTTGCCAATCTGGAAATTCATACTCGTCGGTACTGGAAAACTGTCCTACATTATTTCCTCCCCTTCGTTTTCTCCACTGCCCCTTCTGGAATTAGATAAATACTGGACGTCCTGAGCAAATCCTCTAATTTTTTTTTACTCTTTCTCTCCCATTTTCCTACTCATCTTTTTATTCTACTTTCTTGCAGAGTTCCTCAACTACGCATATCTAACAAAGTTTACATTTCTAAACATATCACTATTACAGGAATGTTCTTATTTTTATAGCTTCAATTATTTCAGTGAATGCAATGTTGTCTCTTTATTCTTTATACTGTCTGTTTCATTTTGGTCTCTATCTTTCAAGATAAAGGCTTTCCTTAAGTGACTCGTGATCCTTGGTTTCCTTTTTTTCCCTTAAACATTTATTCTAACCTATACTGGATCCATTTTTATTTATTTTACCGAAAGATTATTAGAGACTGTAAAATTGAGCATTTAGAGCCATGTGTTCACAAGAAAAAAAATAATTTCAATTTATATATACATTATATTTTCAAAGCAGCAAGTATAAGATGATTAATAAAATGTTACATTAGGATATAATTCTGTGGGGAAGATGGAATAGATATATGAATTTGAGAAGAAGAAACAATGTAAAATTTCAAACAGTATAAGAATAATTTGCTCAGTACTTTTTATATCAAATATTAAATACCAAATTACTATGGTATTTAGATTCCCTCGGCTACATTCCAAAGTGTTACATTGTACACCTTATACTTACACAATGTTATATGCCAATTATATCTCAATAAAGCTGGAAAAAAACAAGTGTTGTAATACTTTTATTTTTAAATGTCAAAGTTTACTATACAACGAAAATTGCATCCTCTGCCATTACTTAGTAAAAAAATTTAAAGATCAACTTAATTAATGTGAGGCTATCTACAGTTTTCCAAAATCTCTGGTGGTATAAAGCAAAACGTTGAGGATCACAAAGCTGGAAGACCACCTTTCTCTTCAACCTCTATTTTCTCCTCCTGGGGCTTCCTACAATCTCTGAAGTTATGTTTAGAAAACATAGCTTCCTCTAATTCCTGGATGACTTCATTCACCCAACACATACCTAGTGAGTTCCTCCCAGATGAAAGCCACTGGCCTAGGTGCTGTGGCTATGACAGTGAATACAACAGACACAAATCCTTGCCCCCTGGGAGCCTACCTTCTAGTGACTTCTTTGATGTTTTGACTGAGTACACCCAGCTTTTGTTATTAGTTGATAATGAATCATCTGCTTAATTTTAAAGCTAGGTTTAAAAAAAGCAAATTCATTCCAAAATGAAAAAAGCAAAATCTGATCCATGTTCTGGTTCCAAAAATTCTTCCATGCTAATAAGAAATACTAATAAGGCAGAAAACTTGCGTGAACCAGAGAAAAAGGAAAAGGCAAGTTAGTTGTCTGAAAATCAATATCTATCTATTTCTAAGTGAGCACTATCCTTTTGTATAAATATGCTGCCACTGCATTAAGATACCTGCTTTGCTCATTGTTCCCAGCAGCAGCAACGCTTATTCTGATTCATCCACTCACTCTGGTCTGATCTATCTTGGGACCTAAAGCAGATACTTTCCATAACTGGCTCAGGTTGGGGAACAATTCAGTATGCAGAAACCTACATACTAGGGGCTGGCCCCGTGGCCGAGTGGTTGAGTTTGCATGCTCCACTGCAGGCAGCCCAGTGTTTCGTTGGTTCGAATCCTGGGCGCGGACATGGCACTGCTCATCAAACCATGCTGAGGCGGTGTCCCACATGCTACAACTAGAAGGACCCACAACGAAGAACACACAACTATGTACCAGGGGGCTTTGGGGAGAAAAAGGGAAAAAAAATAAAATCTTTTAAAAAAAAAAACCTACATACTACAATTTAGTATGTAGATGAGGCACTGACTGACTAGAGTAGGATTTGCTTGGGCCCTGGGCCCAAAGTAATGATTCATTTCACAATAATGTCCTCGTATAATTATTAGAAGTTCTGTTTTAGAGGAAGACCTTGCTGACTGGTGGGTATCAATTTGGGGTGACCTGGTGTTTTGTGAAGGGACTCCAAGTGTCAAGACCTGAAGGTCTCTTCTTTGGGTTGGTCACTTTCTCTAGGGAAAAATCTCTAACCTCCTGCCTGGCGAGTACAAGCCTGGATGTCATACCTGACAAGGGGGACAGGAGTCTTACCCTTCAGTATGTCAATTTTCACTTAATTCTTGTTTGCAGCATGGCAAATCTCAGCCCTACTCTCAGCTATGCCTCTTGAAGGTGGAGCCAGAGCCTGCAGGGTTCACCTTCTCTGGAGGACACACCTCCAGCCGTCTGCTGAGGTGGGAAGAGACGGTTATTTGGGGGAGCAGGCTTAGAGAAGGGAGCTGGAGGGTCTAATTTCTCCTTTCAAGAACTTCACTCAGTCCTCCTGGTTTCAGCCTAGCTCAGAGGTTAACTTCAGAGGTAGTGAGGGCCTCCATTTCTCTGACCCTTTCCAGAGTTCTCTGTACAAGGCAACTTGTTTCTTGATGGCTAAGCTCTGCAGTCTTTTTTTGTTCTCTGAGATACGCCAAGTCAGTTATCACTCATCCACTGGCTTTTCAGCTTCCAAAACTCAGTTGACATCTCCTGTCTCCAGTCACGTCCTGTCTCCACTGTCTGCTCTCCCATTCTCTTTGTTCTTATAAGTTTATACCTCTTATTCCTTTATTCTCACTTTAATGGGGTTTGGGGACAGACCAGAGATAAAATGTGTGTGTTCAACACACCATGTTTAACCAAAAGTGCTAAAGTTATTTCTTTAGTCATTCATTCAACAAATACATAAGTGCTTGGCAGTGTACCACTGAGGATACAACAATAACAAAAACACAGTCTAGGAGGAATCACAGACAACACACAAGAAATTCCACAGGAGCTGCAAGGCAGAAAGGAGAAGTTCAGGATGATGCAAGGGGTTACAACAGGCAGACCCAACCAGTGCTGGGTGAGCAGGGAGAATAGGGGCAGGTTTCCTAGGGGATACGACTATTGGCCTAACACCAGGGAATTTTAAAAAAAAAAAAAAATTAAGCCTGTTAAGCCTGGTGGAACAGCTTACCTGCGCTGGATCTGTCTTGCAAAATTGTTGCTGGAAGCTGAGCAGGGAAACTGGACTTCACTGTGCAGGGTGGCATTACGGAAGAGGTCACAGAAGTTCTCAAAGAGCTCTAAGAGTTCATCTGATGTATTCTCAAACACAGCAATCACCTCCGTTGTCACCATATTATACACCACAAAGAAAGATGCCTGCAGAGGAAAAGAGAGAGCTATGGGACAGCTGGGTATACTGCCAGGCCTTGGAAACTTATCACATGGCTGAAAATCCAAGTTACCCAAGTAAAACAAGCAAACACCTCTGCTCCAGCACCAGGGCAGAAACATGGCTCCAGGGGATTCTGGGACAAGAGGAAGCCCCAGGGGGCTTCATCAATCAAGGGCCTCGGTACTGCCAGACTTCCCACTCTATCTGTGCTGCCAGAATTACTGAGCTGGCCAGCATATATGTATAAAAGGTTTTCAATCTTTCATTCCAGATTGTGCAAATTCAATATTTTTCCTTCTAAGTGTTTATTCCTTACCTGCTCCCCAAACCAGCCTGAGATAAAAACACTTTTCTAAAATGCCAGATTTAATTTTCCTGCCTGCTGAGAAAGCGATTTGAAGCCTGGAGCTGCCTATTGGCAAATTATTTTCTCTTGTATATGTACAGCTGAAAGTTCAATTTAGGGGCATTTATTTTCCCTCCTAACATTTCTAATATGCAGAGAGATGCCTTAAGCACATTGTGTCCTAAGACTGCCCAGGCAAGTTGTAACCAAGCAGGGTACTGCTGCCAAACAAACGAAAAACAGGCATTTTCCATTTCTTTCTTCACAAATATTCTTTCAGCCAAGAGCAATTATAAGACACATTTGAGATTTGTAGCAATTAAGATCAGAGGGAGAACCTGAAAAGCATTCAAATGCCATAGGTGGCGGAGTCCCTGCTTTTTCTGAATGGGCCCCTGGGTGACTAGCCCTCTTCCTTTAAACCTCCAGTGCTCTGCTTGGCCTAACAAGGAAGCTCCAGGAACCCATGGTTTTTGTCACAGTGAATGTGGCAGTGTGAACCAATTTGCAAGCTTCCGACAGGACTCTAGGAGTTTTTAGAGCACCAGGATTAGTATTCCCCTTCTCTGATTGAGTTTAAATCTTCATTACCAACTTCTGGAGCCATTCGGCCCACCTGTTTTACTAGTAATTAGTCCTTCCCAGAGCTTATATTACAAGACTTTTGCGGTCACCTGGAAATTAAATTTGGCTGTAAATTAAAGAGGCTGGAGGGTAACCTGAGAATAATATCCATAATATTAGCAAGGCTTTGTGTCTGGATGCACTTTTCACTCATTAACCTTATTGGAACCTATCAAATTAAACTGGGGAAGGAGAGAGGAGGACAACTAGGGCAGAGAGACTGGGTGTAAAGTTACAAACTCTGTAAGCAAAGCAGAGCCCTCGTAACGTTTCTAGCTTATTGTGGCTACTAAAAAGAAGTGGGGCATGTTTTAGCAAAGGGAAAAAGGATAATCTCAAGTGTGGCAATCACAGACAACTTATTCCCTCCAAAGTAAAAAGGTAATTATAGCTCAAGCCTAAATAAAAGACTGGCTCATGTCCTTTCTATAGACCTGGACAACACTTTGATCATATCAGGGCTTCACCAGGATCCATCCTAATTATGTGACTATAGAATTACACAAACATGTACTAGCCTTTCCTCCAACGCTGACTTGGAAACACAGGAGAGGAGGGCACAGAAGTCAAGGACTTCACCCCCAATCTCCTATGGCACATAAGGTGAACTAGATGCTCACCTATGATGGCTCAATGGGTGACCGCATCATTGATGGGGAAGAAAAAGAATCCAGAAAAAATGATCTCAAATTATATTACTCCCTCCTTTTTTTTTTTTTCCTTGTAATACACAAGCGATGATTCGCAAGAAAAATGTTAGAAAACGTTCACCATGGCTGGTACAGTCTTAGGAGACAATGCCCTGTACAGTCTCTCTTAAGGGTAGAATCAGAAGCAAGTCAACGGGAGACACCAGACTCAGCTGACTTCAGGGTTTACTGATTTGCTCTTTGTTTTGAATTTCGACTAGAATCTAAGGAGACAATCTGGAAACAGGAGAATCGAGGAGCAAAGGCACAGCTAAGAAGGTCTCTTACCTGGTCAACCCTGAAGTGGAGAGCTTCTCAGAGGGAAACACCCAAGTTACTCTGAATTTCAACATGGTGTTTCAAGCCAAGAGGCTGAGAGCTTCTGTGCTCTTAACAGCACCTCATTCCCATTTGAGAAATGCCAGTCTTCCCTACCAAACTTCCCTACCCAAACTGAAAAAGTCTCAGGCCCTGCAGTCCTGACAATTCGCTTGGGCGATCAGAAATTCTGGCTTCCTTCTGATCTTTTCACCGCTCTACAGCCTATGTTCCAGATGTGGGCAAGGTCAAGGTAAAGTCCACAACTTAAAACTCTGTCAAACGAACTCACCTACTAGTAGTCTTCTAAAGAAGACTGGTGAAGAAGGATATTGACATTAACCATCTGGCAGGAAAGACAGGCTACATTCTTAGAGGATTTTTTTTGTATGGTGGGCTCATTCTCACTGCCAGAACTAAAGCAGTCAGCCCAACAAGCACAGTCGTACAGAATCAAGGCAGCGTCATCCACTGGCAGTCCCAGCCTTGACCGTGTAGCATTTGGGCTTCCACCTCAAGGGTAACGAGAATGTTCTGCAGAAGAAGTGGGGCAACAATCACAGAGTTGACTAGCTACAGGTCAATGGCTTGAGATTTAGCTTCCACTTGTCCAAACACAAATACGTGGCCAGAGAAAAACGGAGCTGTCTTAAGTCTGAGCCCTCCCGGAGCAAAAAATCAAGACTGTCTAAAATGTGTACTTCTGAGAGGCTGGCTAGAGCCGAGAGAGAAACCTGCCCATTTCGCCAAGGAGTTGGAGGGGTCGAGGGCAGGAGCGCACCACCCACCTGTGACGGGTCTGTGACCCGCAGGGTTACTACGTCCTCACTGGTGTACTTGATAAACAGATGGTTTTCATCCAGAAGCTGCATCTTCCACATGCGCAGCTGCCGCAGTTGGTCAAAATACTGGAAGAAGCGCCTCTTGGCCATTGCGCTGCCATCCTGTTCTGCCCGGCGCCACAAGTAGACAAGCAGCCGGTGCTTCAGGGAGTTGATGAAGGGATCTCTGAAAGGATTGGCCATGCCTGTCTGACTGTCCCGCTGCACCTCAGGGAAAACCGCTGACACAGTGAGGAGGTCATCCTCATAGCAGAAGCGGCCAATGGTCCTCACATCAATGAAAGTGCCTTCAGGAGTCACCTGGAAGACATGGATGGTCTGCTGCTGCACCGACAAGATGGCCAGGATGTTTTTGTACAAGTACAGCCCTTGGTTGTGTGACAGGACCACTTTATCACACTTGAAGGTACGTGTGTCACATAAGCGGCCAGTGTGAAGGTCAATGATGTGGAGGGAATAGTCCTCCAGAGGGGACCGCGGGTTGGGGGTCACAGATTCACTGTTCCGATAGACCTCATAGAAAGGAGGGTGTGGCTCGTCGGGAAGGTAGGCTGCAGAGCCCACGATGACACACCGGCAGTCGTCAGTGAAGAGGCTGCACTCCCGGTTCAGGTGCTCGCCATTGGCCGCTACGTTGGTAATGTGCAGCAGGACAAAGAAGCGCTCAAAGAGCCGGCCGCGGATGTTGACTGACCGCTGGTCATTGCCATTGGACAAGATCTCCCCCTCATAGCCCTGCAGTAGGTCCTCGGCAGCCTGGCAGCCCTGGTACTCATAGATTTCGAGAGATGTCTGGTCTGAGGAGAAAGCAATAAAGTAGCGTCCATCAGGTGAGAATTTACGCAAGAAACAAGGAGGCTTTTCAACGTTGACGACTGTGAAGTTGGGGAAGACATTCTGGTGGAACTCTCGGACCTGATGCCAGTGGGTGCCCACCTTGCCTGAACTGATCCGCCGGCGTTCCAAGCGGTGAATGACGTTTTGGTTTTGGATTCTTCGAGGTTTGATGGTGGAAACATGATGATCCATCATCACATCTCTGCCTGGAAAGGTAAAGCAGAAGTCAAGAAAATAAAAGAAAATTTACCAAAACATAAATATACACAAGTCAAACAGATTTCTCTCTTATATTCTGGACCTATGAGCTCCCAAGATGACAATGATCAGCATTTCTCCTTCCCAGATTATAGTCAGCAAGGGATCCTGACATTTCTGAATCTAGAAACAGGTTTGAGGGAAGGACCTAATCCACTAGGAAGACCTTCAAAGCTTAGCTGTTGGGAATATTCAACAGAATAAACCTAGAACTGCACCCAGTTCGCTCAGTGCAAGAGTCATATTCAATGCACGTTCATTAAAAAAGATATTTATTGGGCTGTTAAGATGTCCATACCACCCCAAACAATCTATAAATTCAATGTAATCCCTATCAAAATCACAACAGCATTTTTTGCAAAAATAGAAAAAAACAACCTAAAATGCACATGTAATCTCAAGGGACCCCCGAACAGCCAAAATAATTTTGTAAACGAAGAACAAAGTTGGAGGACTCAGACTTCCTGATTTCAAAACATAGTACAAAGCCATAGTAACCAAGAAGGTGTGGTACTGGCATAAAGACAGACAATACAGCAATGGAATAGAACAGAGAGCCCAGAAATAAACCCTCATTTACGTAACCTGAGATTCAAGAAGTTCAGAGAACCCCAAACATGATAAATCCAAAAATATCCATCCCCAGACACATCATAGTCAAACTGAGAAAAAGTAAAACTCCTGAAAGCAACCAGGTAAACGACATATTACCTACAGAGGAACAACCATTCAGATGACTGTGGATTTTCATGAGAAACTGGAGGCCAGAAGGAAGCGGAACAATGGTTTTAAAGTGCCAAAAGAGCTGCCTCTTTTTCATTATTCAAATCTCAGCTAAAATAGCAACTCTTCAGAATTTTTCCCTATCTTACCTAAAGTAGTGCCTTTTTCCATCCACATCAATCTATCATTTTATCCTATTTTATTTTCTTCAGCCCTTTCTGAACTTATCTAACTTACTGGTCTACCTTTTCAGTATCTGTCTCCCCATTCCAGACCCCAGGGACTTTGTCTAACTCCTTGCTGAAACCCCAGGACCTAGGGAAGTGCTCATATGTTAAATAGATGAATGGAGCAACATTTGACATGGGCCTTGAAGGATAAAAAATTTACTAGACAAAGTAAAAGAGGAACATTCCAGAAAGAATACAGCTTAAAAAATACACTTGGAAAGAGCATGGCACGGCACACTTGGGAAACAGGATAATTCCAAGTGGTTAGAGCACAGGAAGCACAGAGTGACTGACACAAGAGAGCCTAGAAGAGCAGACGGGAGCCAGACTGGAAAATGCTTTGTACACTACCTCACACAAGCCACCACAGGTTTTAACCAAAGGAGTGACTGATTCAGTCTATATTTTAGAAATAAAAGCATACATACAATGTGTATTTATTTATATTCTGTCTCCTTCTAAAAGGGATTTGAAAGGCCTTATATAAGTATAGATATTATTGAATCAAGTTACAGATGTGCATACCTCTATGACTGGGCAAATCAAGTTTCTCAAACTGTTAGTCACACTCATTAATGGGGCCTTGAAATCAATTTAGTGGATATACTAATGGACATTTTAAAAACTGGAATCAAACAGAAAATACCAAACTGTATCACACATAGTAAGGGCAAGCACTGTTCTGTGAAACTTTTGTTTCAGTTACATATATGAGTTATATGTATTGGGTGAGGCTATAAAATATATTTCTACTGATCTAGACTGGAGCGAGAGACTGCAAACTACTGCCCTCAGGCCAAATCCAGCCTACCTGCCTGTTTCTGTAAATAAGTTTTTATCGGAACACAGCCAGATCCATTCATTTACCCATTGCCAATGGCTGCTTTTGCCCCACTAAGGCATAGTTGATTAGTTGAGACCAAAGACCACGTGGCCCACAAGCCTAACAAATTTACTATCTGGCCCTTTGCAGAAAAAGTCTGCCAACCTCTAATCTTGGGCACTGGTTCCCAGCTGGGGCAAGTTTGTAATATCTGGAGACATTTTTGGTTGTCATAACTCGGGAAGGAGGGGTGCTACGGGTGTCTGGCAAATAGAAGCCAGGGATGCTGCCAAACATCCTACAGTAAGCAGGACAGGCCCTCACATCTGGCCCAAAATGTCAACAGTGCTAAAGTTGAAAAACCCTGATCTGGAAAAAAGTCTGCACATATTTAACAAGAATGTCTGTAGCAGGACTGTTAGCAACAGCAAAAACTGACAACACTGCAAATGCCCATCAAGAGTAGACCAGATAAACTCATCCAGGCATATTCACACCGTGGAATCTTAGGAGCAATGAATTAATGCAATACAGTTACAAACAACAATACAGAGGAATCTCAGAGCACAATAGTGAACGAAGAAAGCAAGCTGCAGAATACACACAGTGTGATTCCCCTTACACAAGCTACAAACAATTTCTAGTTTAAGGATATGAATATATACGGTATACAATTACAAAAAGCAAAGGAATTATAAACATAAAATTCAGAATAGTGGTTACCTCTGAGGAAGTCAGAAATGCAATGGGAATCTGGGGACACAATGGCAACTCCAAGGGTACATTTTTTCTTAAACCAGCATTCATTGTACTGTCATCCTTTAAATTACATATATGTTTAAAGTATTATTTGTAAACAATCATTGTGAAGGGCAAACAAAGACAGGACAGTAAGATGAAGCCAGAGGTACACAGAAATGCACAGCATGAGGACCTGCAGAACCGGCAAGGCTGTCATTTGGACCTGACTTTCTCAGCAGACAGAACAAAGAGAGAAATGTCATCAGTTACAGAAACTGCACTGCAAATAAGATAAAAAACTTAACTGTTGCCTGGAAGAAGCAAGGCGCTTCCGAGCACTGCAGTTTAAAGGAAATCTCTCTCCCGAGCTCTCTCAAAGGACCTCTGCATGATTAGTGAGCAATTTCCTCCACATCTGAACAACAAATACAGCACTGAGTTTCACACAGCTACTCCTTGTAACAGTGACATTCTTGATGTGGCTATTTTGATACAGCCTAAAAAACACACTGTTAGAGTTTAAGCATTTTAAAATACCAAATAACATACAAAACGCCTCACTCAATCCCTGCCCAGGACGGCTCTGCAAGTGGCACCCAGCCACCAACTGAAGATGGGGGCTAGAGTCACAAAGGAAACCAGATTGCGAGGAAAGAAGCAGAGAAGGCCCAGCAACGGGAGAAAGAAGAGGCATTAGACCCCATCTAACAGACTACCCGCATACAACTGAGTCGGATAAAGTTTACTACAGCTGTCCAATCAGAAAGAGCCACTGACCGTTTTAAGCAAGGTAGATGCTTAATTCTAAGAAAATTCATGTACATTTTGAACAGTCCCATCTTTCATTCTGATTTGCCTTTTTAAGGGAAAGACACCAGTACTGGGGTGGAGTGAGAGGAGGAGTGGGATGAACAGAGATGAAGGCCTGTTAGCTTCAGCTCCAAACTGTACAGATAGTCTTCACTGAACTTCCCAACACTTCCCTCAGTGTGTTCTCTCTCCCTCTCCATTCATACATATATACACATACACACACATAATATTTTATATCACACAATTTTAGTTTTTAGAAATGGTGGAATTCTAAAAGTCTTTTTCAACTTGTTCTGTTATTGTTCTGATTATATAAATAATACATGCTCATAAAAATTCAAATATAGAAAAAGTACGTCATGAAAGTCCATTCTAGTCAGGGTGAGTATAAAAAGAGAGTTAGAGTAACTTAATTTTCCCCAAAAGCTGGCCCTCTACCAGTTTCCCCAGTCCAGTGAATGTCCCAGCTACTCACCTGCTAACAGGAACCAAAAATCTGAGACACCTTTCCCTCAGCCCCTACACCTGATCGGCCACCAAACTGGAGATTTTATCTCCCAAACAGTCCGCTAATCCTCCACTTCTTTCCATCACGACCTGCCAGCACTCTTATCCAAAGTTTTATAATTTCACATCTGCATTACTGCAACAGCTTCCTACCTGGTCTCCCTAACTTCACTCCTGTCCACCTCCAAAGCACTCAACAGCCAGAGGGATCTTCCCAAAATGCTTTTGTCATGATGTCCTTTCCCCTATGGACTAAAACAGATCATTATCGTCCCTTTGCTCTTAATGATATGGATCAAGATCCTTAACGTGGCAACCAGGTGCTCAAAGGTCTCCACTCAGCCTCTCCAGCCTCTTTTCCCACTGAACTCTAACCATTTCTTCAAGAGGCATCCTACCTCCTGGCCCAGAAGCTTTGCACTTGCACTTGCTGTTAACTTCAACCTAAGAAAGCTGTTCTCACTTTGCTGAGTTAAGTCCTATTTCAGATATCAGCCTAATCATGGCGTCCTAGAGAAGTCTTCCTTCACCTCCCCATTAGACAAAATACCAACTTATTAGCACACCTGTCCTTCATACTACTTTTGACACTTGCAACTTTGTCTCTGCATTTTAGTTATGCCTATGGCACCCGATGGTGAGCTCCTACACAAACATGACATTCTGTATGCCCATCACTGTATCTGCCCACCCTCCCTGAACTTGGACCTGCCTCATGCCAAATTCGTTGCCAACTCAGGCATCCTGTACCTAGAATGCATTTCCCTTGGCCCTGCATAACTTCTCAAGGTGCGGCTTCCTTGAGGAAGTCTTCCCCGACCGTTCCATCCAAAACAGAGCTCCCCACTATTTCTTCTGTCTGACTTCTCCATAGTAACGGTCACAATGTGAATATGTACGTTTCCTTGCATGGTGATGCGTTTAACGACTGACTCCCTGACCGAAGCGTACTCTGCAGACACGAAGGAATCATGTCAACATCGGTCACCTCGGTGTTCTCAGAGCCCAGATCGGGGGCTGGCCCACCGTGCGCCTTCAGCACGTTATGCACGGAACGAAAGAAAAAAGCCCGGCTGCATGGGGCCACTAGCTCACTGTGGGCTACTAAGCAAGCCCTTTTCCCTTGGCTGGGTCTCAGTTTCCCCGCGGGAGCAGGTGCACACATGCCTCAACTCCTTGCCACGGCTTCCAAAACGGGAAGGGGAGACCAAGGGGCGGGCACACACGCCCAAGGGGGCGCCCCCGGAAAGAAAAGCCCCATTGGGGCGGGGCCTCCATGGGAAGAGAATTCGGAGTGAGGGCGGGGGCTGGGGACCCTCGGCGTCATGCGGGGAGGGGGCAGCCCCATGGCGGTCTCCCGAGGAGGCCTCGGGGAAGGCCTGACGGGCTTGGAGGCTGGGCCAAGGAAGGAGACTTCCTCACCTGTCCGGTCCGGGCTCACATGGCTGGGGAAAGGGTCCCCCAGGCCTGCTCCGCGCGCGCCTACCCCGGCCCCGCCCCCGCCATGCCTCAGGACCCGGCGCCGGCGGCCGCAGGCCCCCGCTTCCGCTAGGCACCGGAAGTGCGGCGCAGCGAGACGGGAAGTGAGGAGAGCGCGGCGCCGACCAGCCGGCCCTGAGAGACGGTGCAGCGTACCCTGGTGCCCGGAAGGGAATCGGAGCCCCAGTGGCTGAAAGGAAAAATCAACCCGGCGGCGAAACCTGGGCGCCTCCGTGATCTCCTTATGGCAGTGTCTCAGCACCTGCTGGGCACGTTTGCAAAAACGAATAAGAACTAATTTTTCACTCTTGATTAGATGCGCCATTTCATCAGCTGAGAAACTATCGGCTTCCTGCTGTCTCCTCCTAGACTGTGAGCGCTTTGAGTACCGGGCTGTATTCATCTCTAAACACTCGCCTAAAACATTTGCCGACACAGTGGATGCACAGCAAAAGCTGCTTGCGCCGAATTAATCCCACAACCCTTATTTGCTTGACTTCCACTTCTGTGATCTCATTCAGTTCTTACAAGCTGGTTCCTCCTTGAAAGCCTTTGCTTTGTCTTATCTCTGAGCAGTCTGCCCCCAAGTTTTCCCGCCTCAAACTCTTTGGGATCGTTAAGGTCTCAGCGCAAATGTCACCTCTCCAGAGGACTTCCCTGACCCTTCTCATCCCACGCCATCACGCTATTTCTCATAGCGCTCATCGCTATCTGATACTACCCGGGGTTTTGTGTGTGTGGTGCGTGTGTTCAAATTTCTTCCTTTGTTCTGTTGCCCTTCCCCCTACTAGAATGTAAACCCCGAAAAAGCAGGGGTTTTGTCTTGTTATCCTCACCAAGAACAGGGTTTGTCAATAAAGATTCAATCCGTGAGTGAATGGCTCTGCCCATAGGGTTCACAGCAACTCTGTGAGGAAGGAATGTTTATTGGCTTTTACAGATGAGCAAACTGAGTTCAGGAAGGATAGTGACTTGGAGACATAGCATGGCTAAGAGGAAACAGCGTGGGTCCTTGGCCCAGCCTTGACATTTCCAGACTCAGCGTTCTCAGGTACTGACTTAGCGTCTCCATGTCCTCCTCTGGGAAATGGAGATTGTACGTGCCTTGTAAGGTTATTGAAAGAATGAGAGGTATTTACTTAAAGTGCAAAGCACAGAGCCTGGAATGTGGTAGATGCTCAGTAAATTGTTGGTGTTATAATAACCCGAGATCAACTCCCTTACTACGATGATGAGATTGAGACCCCCAGGAGGGACATGACTTGTGGCAAGTTCATGCTTGTACAAGCGGCAGAGCTGAGACTATGACCCAGGATTTCCATCTGCCCTTTTCCAGGGTTCTCTCCTCCATGTTCAAATTCTGACTCTACCCTTTGGGTTCCTACATGATTTTAGGCAATTCACCCACCCTCTCCAAGTCTGTTTTCCCTTATCTAAAATTGGGCAACGTTCTGACTTGGTTATTGGAGAGATGAGATGGGAGAACGTCATTTAAATTATCAAATGCTGCCCAAATGGAAATGTTTGAGGCCTGCCACCTCTGTGCTAGGACTGGGAATCGAAACGTGGGGTGTCATCAGTGCCAGTTATTGAAGAATAAGCAGTACAATATCATTCCAGTGTGGTTGTGGTGTTGGTCAAGAGACAAAGAGAAAGGAACCAGCTTCAGAAAGAAGCTCTACCCTATCTCACATCACATACAAAAAATTAATTCAAAATGGATCAAAGGCTTAAATATAAAGGCTAACCTGTAAAACTTTCAGAATAAAACATGAGCTTAATTATTTGTGACCTTGGATGGGGCAATGGTTTCTTAAACATAACACCAGAATGACAAGCAACCAAAGGAAAAAACAGATAAGTTGAACATCATCAAAATTAAAAAACTGTTGTGTAAAAAGACACTTAAGAGAAAGTGAAAAGATAACCCACAGAATGGGAGAAAATAACTGCAAATCCTATATCTGGTAAGAGTCTAGTATCAAGAATAGAAAAAGAACTCTTACAACTCAACAACAAAAAGACAACCCAGTTGAAAAATGGCCAAAGGATATGAATAGACATTTCTCCAAAGATATACAAATAGCCAATAAACACACGAAAAAACATCATTAGTCATGAAGGAAATGCAAATCTAAACGACAACAAGATACCACTTCACAGCCCGTAGGGTGGCTATAATCTAAAAAGAAAAAAAAGTGAAATATGTGGTGAGGATGTGGAGAAATCGGAATTCTCATACGTCACTGGCGGGTGGCATAGTGCAGTCACTGTGGAAAACCGTTTAGCAGTTCTGTGCTTAACATAGAGTTACCGTATGACCTAGAAATACCACCTTTAGGTACATAATCAAGAGAAATGAAAACATGTCCACATAAAAACTTGTACACAGATGTTCATAGCAGTATTATTCATAATATCTAGGAAGTGGACACAACCCAAATGTCCATCGATGGGTGAATGGTTAAACAAAAGTTGTATATCCCTATGATGGAACGTTAGTGTGTCGTAAAAAGGAAGGGAGTGCTGATATGTGCTGTACCATTAACGGACCTTGAAAATATTATGCTAAGTGAAAGAAGCAAGACATAAAAGGCCACATGTTGTATGACTCCATTTACATGAAACATCCAGAATCCATAGAAACAGAAGCAGCTTGGTGGTTGCCAGGAGCTGAGGGAAAAGAGGAATAGAGAACGATTGCTAATGGGTACAGGGTATCTTTTTGCAGTGATGAAAAGGTACTGGAATTAGGTAATGGTGATGCTTGCACACTTCCACGAATATGCTAAAAGCCACTGAATTGTACCCCCCCTTTTTTTTTGGTGAGGAAGATTGGCCCTGAGGTAACATCTATTGCCAATCTTCCTCTTTTTGCTTGAGGAAGGTTGTTTCTGAGCTAACATCTGTGCCAGTCTCCCACTATCTTGTAAATGGGATGCCGCCACAGCACAGCTTGATGAGCCCTGCGAGGTCCACGCTAGGGATCCAAACCTGCAAACTGTGGGCTGCCAAAGTGGAGTGCACAAACTTAACTACTATACCACCAGGCTGGCCCCATGAACTGTACATTTTTAAATGGCAAATTTTATCATATGCAGATTATATCTCAAGTACAAAAAAGGAAGGAGCTCTAAATTTCAGGTTGTCCCCAGCTCCACAGCTGGGGTGGTCTGTGGCGCCAGGTCTGGGTGGGTTGCAGGCTTCCCTTCTCTGTTCAGCAGGTCGGATGCTGCCCCTCTTAACAGGGCTTAGTCTAACATGCTCTCGCCCTGTCCACAGCCCTCCATTACCCACTCCTGCCCACCATGGGGAGGCAGGACTTTCTCCAGCTCCTCTGATTTCTTCCAGGAGAGCCTTCCCCATGGAGTGGAGTGGTTTAGACCAAAAGCATTCTGGGACATTGCGTGCATCATACTTTTCTCTCTACTTTTGTATATGTTTGAAATTTTCCATAACAACAACAACAACAAAAGCTGAAATTCCCCTGCAGCCTGTGGGGCACCCAAGCAGCTCGTGTATCACTTCACTGATAAGCTCGCTCTCATGCTAGCCCTACGAGAAGAGAGAGCAATGGGGGGAACTCCCTCCCCTGGGGTGTAGACCATACTTCCCAGTTCCTGGCATGCCACTGCATGGGATAACAGGAGAATGGGGGCTGTGACTTCCCTTCTCTCCTGACCCTTGGCTTGTGAGTTTTCTCCAAGTGCCCATTCCTTAATAAAAGGAGGAGGTTTGCCATGAGACTGGGTTAGTTCAGCCTCCAATATTTCCTACCAACAAGTTACTTAACCTATCTGTACCCCAGTTTCACCATCTGTAAAATGGAGCTAATAATTGCAGCACCTATAGCAAAGAGTCAGTGGGGAATAAAATTAGTTCTTGCAGAGCCAGCCCTGATGGCCTAGTGGGTAAAGTTCGGCATGCTCCACTTTGGCAACCCAGGTTTGGTTCCCAAGCATGGAACCACCCCACTGTCAGTAGCCATGCTGTGGCGACAGCTCACATAGAAGAACTAGAAGGACTTACAATCAGAATATACAACTATGTGCTCGAGCTTTGGAGAGGAAAAAAAAAAAGAGAGAGGAAGATTGGCAACAGACGTTAGCTCAGGGTGAATTTTTCCCAGAAAAAAAATTAGTTATTGCATGTAAACCTCTTAACATTTTCTGGCACATACTTAGCCTCAATAAATGTTAACTCTTAATTTGGTTCTTATCATGCTGGACCACCTTGTCCTGGAATCTTGCAGGTTTGTCTCCTCAATGAGACGTACATTCAGGATGAAGACTCTGTTTCACACGCCCATGTTCCCACCCCAGGCTCACAGATCTAAATTCTCCATGAACATCAGCTCCATCCTGCATTCCTGCCACTGGCTTGTTGTGTGGCCTTGGCAAGTCATTTTTCTGTCTGCTTTCCCATCTGTGGAATAGGTACACTGCAAGGTTGGGGAGCCGTGGTGTTTGCGAAAGACCTGTTTTACACAAATTTGTAAATTAAATAAATATTCTATGAATACGGTTATGCACAACTTTTAATTACACAAATAATACATGAACACAGTACCCTTGGAAAACTGCAAATAATATAGAAATAGAGTAAAAAGTGGATCGTTCACATCCTCAACCCCACCCCTCTCACTGTAGCAATTGTCTTTCTATGCATTATTGACATAAACGAGTGAACACACACAGAGATTTATAGATAGGCTTTTGCTTCACTTTTTTCTTGACCCATGAATGAATATTGACTTACATATTGTTCTACAACCTGCTCTGTCCATTTATCAATGTATTTTGGAGACTCTTCTATGTTAGCACGTGGAGCTCTCACTCATCCCCACTATTCCCCATGAATGTCCCAGGATTTAACTATATGCCTATTTATGGGCACGTGGCTGTCTTCTAATTTTCACCTTTACAAGCTGCCTCGATGAATAATCTGCTATATACATCTTAGGGCACAAGTATAAACATATGTCATATATTTAACAGTTAAATTACTAGGTCAAAAGTTAGGCACTTAAAAGTTTTAACAGATAATGCTAATTAATAGAGAATGCTAATTACAAAAAGATTGTACCAATTTGCACTCTTATGTCTCCACATCCTTGCCCTCACTATATATCATCCATCTGTCTTATTTTTGCAGGTTGCTAACAAAAGATGCTATTTCATTGTTTTAATTTGGATTTTCCTGATCACTAATAAGATTGACTTTTCTTTTTCAGATGTTTATTAGCCACTTTCATATTTACTATGTGTTGCTTTTACATATCCTTTGCCCATTTTTTTTTTTAAGATTTTATTTTTTTCCTTTTTCTCCCCAAAGCCCCCCGGTACATAGTTGTATATTCTTCATTGTGGGTCCTTCTAGTTGTGACATGTGGGACGCTGCCTCAGCGTGGTCTGATGAGCAGTGCCATGTCCGCGCCCAGGATTTGAACCAACGAAACACTGGGCCCCCTGCAGCAGAGTGCACGAACTTAACCACTCGGCCAAAGGGCCAGCCCCCTTTGCCCATTTTTTTACTGGGATATTTTTTCTTATTGATTTATAGGAGCTTTCTAAATATTCTGGACATGGATCCTTTGTTAGGACTGCAAACATTTTCTCCCTGTGTGAGGCTTGTCTTTAATTTTTAACTTTATTTACAGTGATGTCTTTAAAATGCTCTGACTTCCCATTCCTGTTCTTGTTATTTGTCGATTTAATGTCCAGCGTGGGGAGGCCGTCATACTGTGCTTCTTGGAAAATCTGCTAGTGGTAAAGGAGGATTAAGGTACTCTCCCTCCCTGCCTTTTCCAGGAAGCGGGTTTCATTTCATTCTTCCAGCTGTTACTGCTGTCAGAGTGTGATGGGGTTAAAAAGGCAGCCAGAAGCAAGACCATGTCTGCCTTGCAGATCTTTGCAAGGACTTTGCCTTCAATTCAGAGTGAAATAAAAAGCCATGGGAAGGCTTTGAGCAGAGGACTGGCATAAGCAGCCTTATGTTTTAGAAGCTTCACTCTGGCTGCCAGAGGGAGAGGGAACATTGAGAGACTAGCCAGGAGACTGTAAGAGTCCAGGCAAGAGATGATGGCAGCCTGGATTGGCGTGATAGAGGTGGAGGTGGTAACAAGTGGTCAGATTTGGGATATGTATTGAAGACAGAGTTAAATGGATTAGATAAGTGGTGTGAGAGGGAAAAAGGGAAGACACAAGGATGTCCCTAGGTATTTAGCCTAAGTAATTGTGAACGCTTTCACTCAGAAAGTAATAGAGGGGCAAGCCCAGTGGCTGAGTGGTGAAGTTCACGCGCTCCCCTGTGGCGGCCCAGGGTTTCGCCAGTTCGGATCCTGGGCGCGGACATGGCACCACTCATCAGGCCACACTGAGGTGGCATCCCACATTCCACAACTAGAAGGACCCACAACTAAAAATATACAACTATGTGCTGGAGGGAATTGGGGAGAAAAAAAGCAGAAAAAGAAAGAAGATTGGCAACCATTGTTAGCTCAGGTGACAATCTTTAAAAAAAAAAAGAAAGTAATAGAATATTTGGATTGGGCTATGTTTGAAGTCAGTTCCATGAGGACAGGGACCATTTCTGGTTTGCAACTACTGATCCCTGAAGCCTAATACAGTGCCAGGCACACAGCCCCTCAATAAAGATGTGTTGAATGCTGTGTGCACGCAAGGCAGTGCCTCAGTGGGGCAGTCTCCAAGCAGGTTTTATATCCATGGCTCTTCAGCCTGCCTCTCCCAGACATTCCATCTTCTAATTCCCCACCACTCCCTCCCATCATTCTCTCACCCTGGGAAGAGCACTAGGTCATGGGCCCCCGCTGCACCCCCATACTCCTGCCTCCTTTGTCCCTCTCAGGAGTCCCTGTGCATACAGGGTCCCCAAGGGAGTAATAGGGAGGAGGCCTGAAGGACGTGAGAGCTTTCTCTCCACTCGCTCTAGTCCTCCTGCGGCTCTTCTGCCAAGGCTTTTAGCAGCTCTGCTCACTACCTGCATTAGCCACGAGAGGAAAAGATGGGAACAAAAGCAGGATGAGAAGCTCTTGTTCTTTCTCCCTTGCTAGAAGAGGCTGGCAGACCTCTTTTCACCTCTATTTTCAGTGGCAGACATGTCTTCCCCTCAGTATTATACCACCACCTCATCACCATCATCATCATCATCACCATCATCAATCCTTTCATCAAAATAATTTCAATTGCCATTAAGTACCTATTTACTGAATGCCAGACCCCATGTCAATCATTTTGCCTACATTATCTCATCCGTTCCCTGGACGGCCCTGTGAGTTAGGCATTATTATTCCCACCTGACAGACGCGGAAACCGAGGCTCGGTTTTACTTGACCCTCTTTTGGATCCCCCACTCTATTCTTGCTTTCCGAGGCTCACTCCATAATAAGTTCTTTATTTCTACTTGCAGGAAATGCTCCATTTTTGCTTGTAGTTCCTCAGCCCTCAGATTTCAAATCCAAATCCTTAACCACTGTCTGGAGATATATCTTCCCTCCATGCTCTTGGTTACATTCTTCCTGCCCCAAGAGTGGTTTTTCTTTCTCTTTGGTGACCCTGCAGCCTTCAGTCTTTCCCAGACAATCTTCCCACTGGCCTCTGGCACCTGTAACTTAGTGCTCGGGCAATGGGATGAGTTTTTTTCTGCTTGGTTTGGGGGAAAAGAATAAATTCCAGAGGAAGAACATGGCAGCAGCTGTTCGAAGCTTTTAGGATTTTACCCATTTCTTGCCAAAAATCACACACACACACGCACAGCTTTCTCTTGGCTTGGAAATGTTTAGGGAGAATTGCTCTTGTTCACATGGCAGAGAAGAAAAGTATGGGCTTCAGACTGAGACTGACTTGGGTTTGAACAGGCCATCCCTTGCTGTGCTGAGCTGGGATGCCCGGGGAGCAAGAATGAGCCTAAAATCTAGTTCTTGCTGGCTCGGCCAAGCCTTGGAGCCCTGGCTTGGGGCTGCACAAGCCGGAGAAGGAGTTTACCCAGAGGAGTTGCCTTTTTTGCAGTAATTCACTCAGCAAGGGAGCCTTGTCCTAATTCACACAAAGGTGCCTTATGGTGGCAGCAGCCGTGACTCAAATCTCGCGTACGCCCTATGCTAGCAGTGCGACAGGAGACAGATAACTCCACCTCTCTGTTCTGTTCAGCCAAATCCTTTTAGAACGCTGGATCTGTGCCAGGCGCTGTGCTGGGCGTGGCAGGACCAGTGTAGATAAGCCATGATTCCTGCCTCAGAGAAGCCTTCCGTCTGGCTGGAAAGACCCTCACAAACAGCTAACTTTGATACAAAGTGGTGAGCTCAGTTGGAGGTCTGTGCAGGGAGGGTGGATGGGCACTTAACCCAGCACTTCAAGAACAGACGCTACAGAAGATGCTGACCGGAAGCTGGGGACGGTGCTCCAGGCAATAGGAACCATAGGAACCGCCCCGGCCAGGTATGAGATAAAAAACAGCAGCGTCTACAGGGAACAAAGGGCAGTTTGGTGTTATGGAAGTGCAAAGGGTAAGGTGGCAGTAGCAGGAGAGAGGGATAAAGGCTCTGCGGCTTACTTTTCTCATCTCTAAAGCAGGGATAACAGTATTATCTCAAACAGTGCTAGATCCAATCAGGTATTCAGTCAACAATCACTTCCATGCCCAAGTAGACTGGAAATTTCTCAAAGGTAGCTCCCTTGTCTTAAAATTGCATCTACAGCCACGCCTCGCCTGGGCACTGTGCTGAGAATAAAGTCTGTGTTAAATAAGTAGTTTTTGATTGTCGTGTGCCTAGTACGTAGTAGAGGCCTAAAAAGCGTTTGTTGAAAGAGTGAATGAATGAATGAAGCCAGACCTGAAGTCTGGTGCCCTCCTCCTGCTAGATGTGCCTGGGATCGTGGGCTGGAGGGAGGTCTTCAGAGAGCAGGGAGACACAGCGGCACCTTCTTCCCAGAGGTAGAAGCTGCTTCGACCACAGAGCAAAGCCCTATAGAGCATGCCCCTTAAACCGGGGTCCCCGGGTGCCTCGGGGCTGTCCTGTTCCGCCCTCCACTCTCAGGGGCTGGACAAGGAAGGATGGCTGAGGTGCAAGCGGCTGGAGCAGGGGTGCAGGCAGAGCTCCTGGAAAACGATTGCTCATGTCGCTTGCTGGAGAAGAAAGGAAGAGCTGGGGGCCCAGGGGGCAAAGCCCAGGGAACATAAAAGTCTTCACTGCAGGAAAAAGCACTCTTCTTCCCGTGAAGGCAATGAAATTAGAGGTAATTGTGAGACACAGAGATTCGATCAAACCTAGAGAGGCTATCAGGTGAGGGGGGCCAGGACCGGCTGGGGAGATGGAACAGCTGGTCCTCCCCTCCAGCGCCGGTAATCGCCCCTCTGTTATGACGATTAAACAAACAGTCCTTTGTGGCCCCACACCGGCTCTGCCCTGTAATGGGGGCAGCTGGGACGGCTGGAGGAGTGGGGGTGGCCTGGCCACCCACAAGGCATGAGCCTCCTCCCAACCACCACCCCACGCCTGGGGTCTGGGAGTCCAAGAACTGTGGAGTTGGGACCTGCTTGGAGGCAGAAGGCTAACAGGGGTGGCTAAGCTAGGATTGACCTCCTGTCCACCTGTAGGCCACAGGCCACCAGAGGGCCTGGGAGGAGCCTGGAGGCAATCCGTGGGGAAGGGACACGATGGTCTCTCCTTCCCTTTCCCCCTATTGTCCTTCCTTTCACCCACGGAGGATCCAGGGTGAGTAACTCACACTGTAAAACAGAGAATGGTGTGTGGAAGGGGATGGTTAGGGAAGCCCAGGGCCCTGTGGATACACACAGCAGGTGGCAGCTAGCCCAAGTGTTCCTTAGTTAGGGACTTCAAGAAAAAGTGATGTCCAACTAGGTCTGGTGCACGGCTGTGGGGGAGGAGACAGCAGAAAGAGATGGTAGGCAGGAAAAAGCCCAAAGCAAGAGACACCTTCCAGAACATGTGTTTCACTTGGGGAGGCAGGTTTTGAAGGAGGTTGATGAAGCTGCAGAACCAAGGATAAGCAACTTGGAGGAGAGACCAGGAATTACAATGAGAACCATCCGTACCAAAATGTTCATTCCAATAAGAATGCTTCACAGCGGGGGAATAACTAAGAAACTCCGTACAGCCCACCAGGAATATTAGGCAGCTTCCAAAGCCAATGGTAATGACAACTACATCATAACGTTTTATAAGCCGATGATGAACCAAGTGACAAAGTAGGACCCAAATTGCATATACACCAAATCTGAAAGGTTTTAACAAAAACGTATGTGAGGAACAATGCCTAGAAGGAAATATGACAAACGGTTGTGTCTGGGTAAGAGATAATGGGTGGTGTTTCTTTGCTCACATTTTTTTTTCATGAATTATTTTTATGATTTTCACAAACTAAAAATGTTAGAGGTGAAGTTGGGAACAACATAACCATCTTCCAGGAGAGCACTGGTTAAATAAATGAAGGAGGAGCATCAGGCAGTGATTAAAAGTCTGCCATGAGTCTTTGTGTCGACTGGAAAGAATATTCATGACTGTTGTCAACTGCAAGCAGAATGCAGAGTGTGGACTCATTTTAGGGGGAGAAAATGTTTACATGGATAATAAAAAGTCAGCAAGTTTATCCATTGATCTGTTGACAACGGTTATTCCTGGGAAGAGTAACAAACAGAGATTCGCTTTCTACCTTATACACATCTCTGTTTTTTAATTTATAACGAGCATTTTTATTTTAATAATCGGCAAAACCAGTATAGATATTTATACTTAAAGTATTTGAAATAAAACACAAATAACAGCAAAAAAATGGTAGGTTGATAAAAATCCTGAGTTTTCAAGCTGCTTATAACCCCCTTTTCCCTCAGAATAATCCCGTCGTGGCCCGAGCATCTCAGCAAGGACCAATTATGTTTCTTCGTCCTACAGCCGGGAGACACTGCGTTCTGCTAACTCAGTTCAGCTCGATGAGCTCTTACGTGAGTGTCTTCCATGCACAAGTCACCCAACTAGGCACTGTGGGTGGGGCTCATGGGGAGGAGACACAAAAAGAACAAGATGAGGGGGCTGGCCCAGTGGCGCAGCAGTTAAGTTCAAGGGCTCCGCTTGGGTGGCCCGGGGTTCGCAGGTTTGGATCTTGGGCACGGACCTATGCTCCGCTTATCAAGCCATGCTGTGGCAGGCATCCCACATATAAATCAGAGGAAGATGGTCACAGATGTTAGCTTGGGGCCAGTCTGCCTCAGTGAAAAGAGGAAGATTGGCAGCAGATGAGTCCCTGTCCTCAGTTTGACTAGAGTCTGGGGCTGGGAGAGGAAATTCTGCTGGAAAGAATAGCTTGGGGACCTTCTGGAGTCTCCGCTGCCTGGCCTTGGTCTGCAGGGACATGAGTGATGGGAGAGGCTGGACCATCCTTCCAGGTGATGAAGGCCCAGGCCAGGAGGTGTATCCAGGGAGACCCCTCCCCTTGACCCCCAGACCTCTCTTAAGGGTGGCAGGCAGGGAGCAGGCTGGTTGACCCCTCCCCTGATGCCCAAAAGAAGAATGTCCTCTTGACCAAGTAGTTCTCAACCACAGCTGCCCAATGAATGCAACCAGGGAGCTTTAGAAATTCGGAGCCCTGAGTCCCATCCCCAAATATTCCGACTTAATTGATCGGGGGTATGGCTGGTGGCATGGGGACATTTCGGAACTTTCAGGGGGTCCTAAAGTGTCATGGAGTTTGAGAACCACTGCTCTAGAGCACCATCAAACATAGCAGGAGCCCCAGGGCCTGTACCCAGACAAGCTGTCCCACCTCCTTCTGGAATAGATGCCAAGCAGCTGGCCACTCTCTTTATCAGACTCTGAGTTTGGAGCTTTTCTGGGAAGTGACAACCTCGTCCTCTGCAGCATCGAGAGTATTCAGCAACTTCTTCTCAGTATTACCATCACTTTCTACCCTCCGGAAATTTGTTAATCACTTAATCCACTGTTGATCCCTCTTCCTGTTTTCCTCGTCGTTATGAGTCTATTTCCTGCTGTGCATTGCGGCCGTCACCATGGGACTTTGAGAGGGCAGGAGGAAGACACGTGTTCAGAGAGCCACCTCCACCTGGCGGCTCCTTTCTGTCTTTTATGGAGCAGAGGTGCTGGGAAGGCTTGTGACCCTGGGACATCCAGCCTCCCTAGTTCCCAGTAATTGAATCTAGGAAAAGGACATTATTGTAGGTATATGCAGAGAAGCTGGGTTCTATCCCAAGACGGCTGGGGTGGGCATTTGGAATAGGAAGTTGATATTTGCCACATGTAACCAATAACCACAGAAGCTGGATGTGAAGTTTGTCCACTCCTTCCGTGGGTGAGGCCACCCAGAGTTACTGTCTTCTTCCTTCCACCCCTCCGACAAAAACTAAAGGCTGGAAGCCTGGGCCCAGGGCAGGAGGGCGGAGCTGTTGGCCTGTGGCATCTGGGGATGCCAAAGCCCTATAGTGTGACTGCAGTAAGATGTCACCCTCCTCTCGAACAGGAATCTCTCCACGTGGCCAGCCAGGGCATTTGCCATGGTCCATTCCCCTGACAGTCCACAAATAGTGAGTCAGGGAGACAGCCAAGGTCCTTCTACGGGCCTGGCCAGCGGCCTCTGCTGGGATCTGGTATGGTCGGGACAGAGTGACAGTCAGAAGCCAAGAACCATTGGATGGCCTTCTGGCCAACATGGGGCAGGTTGAAGAGATGGGAGGAGGGAAAGGAGGACTGGCAATGCCTTCCTCTGCCGCCTTCACAAAACATTACTGTCTGCTGGGGGCTGGGCCCCTCAGGGCATCTGATAAGGTTGTTAAGTGAGCGGGAACACCTGCCCCGCCATCTGGCACTTTCATCCTGCAGACAGGGCCACCCAGGCCTCCTTGCCCACCTCCTTGAAGCTGGTAGGCTGCAGGGGTTCTAAACACCTGCCAGGGATAATGAAACCCCCTAAGCCCAAGGGCCGTAAAGGCAGTGTTCTGGGTTCCCAGGGAACACTTCTGAAATACTCTGTGGCTTTGTTAGGAGATGTGTCTCTAAGAATGAGGCTCCAGGGCTGGGGGCCCTTTCTAAGGCTCCGGGTAATTTAAACGTGGGTTGATTCTGACCTTGCTGAGATAACAGAGCAGTGAGGGGCAGGGGCTGAAACAGAGTTTAAACAAGGCTGCCCTCTCTCTCCATCAGACTGAACTCGAGCCCGTGGCCCAGGGACCATTAATCATTTCAAATGCTGGCCTTCAGGATCTTATCTGCTCTACAATCACCTCATCCCCTCTCTTTCTGGGCTCTGGAAACCATAGCATTTGGGGAGAAAACACAGTACCTGTGTCAGCAGATCTTGTTAGGCTCCCTCCGGTAGCACATGACCTGGTAATGTATATATTTAGCTGTTCCAATAGAGTTCTGATTTGTGTTAAGAAAAACACAATGGGGCTGCTGGACGTGTTCTGTATCCCGGCCTGCATGATGATTATACAGGTGTATGCATTCGAAAAACATCATCTAGCTGGATGCTTAAGTGTCCTTTCACATGTGCTCTCTCTGTTATTCCTCTACTTATAAATTTAAAAGAAAAATATCTATTAAAAGAAAAAGAGAAATGCACAACCGAGTGATGCTAAAGTCTCAGGTTTAACACTCCCAGGAACTAAGGGGCCCAGGCTGTGTGGGCACACCTGTAGCCTCCGTGCCTGGACCCCCACCTGCAGGGTGGGGGGTGTGGAGCAGCAAGGTGGACAGAGGTGGGATTCGGAGGAGGCACATCTGAATTTAAATCTGGACTCTGCTGTTTCTTAAGTCACTCTGGGCAAGTCACCTGGCCTCTCTGAGCCTCAGTTTCCTCACCTGTGAAGCGGGGATAATATTCCCCGCCTTACCCATTATGGTGATCAAAGACAACTCAGGGGAGAGCACCACACACGTAGCAGACACACACTAAATGGCAGCGCTGGTCACTGTGTAAGAGCTGGTCCCTGGGAGACTGCCTCTCCTGCTCACCTGTCCTTCCCTTAGCTTGACACACCCAACATCTGAAATGAACTTCCACATGACTTAGCACCAAATTTGCCCCCTCCATCTCCTCTCAGGCACTCCAGAGTTTTCTGGTCCCTATTCCAATGCAGAAGTCCTGCTTACAGCCCTTGACCTGTCCCCTGCTCATGCAAGAGTGGGTCAGCCCTTTCTTCTGTCCATCCTGCCTGAGCACTGCCCCCCGCCCCCTCCCCCCATGCTCAGTGCCCCCAGCAGCAGCCCCCACCACACCAACCATGGCCCCCACCCTACCTGTGGGTTCAGGAAACCTCGGGCTGGGATTCCTGTGCTGTAGGAAGAGAACATCAACAGCCTATGCAGCGCTTGCCAACGGAGACCCAAGGGTGGCCATTTCTCAGGACCCAGGGTATAGGTGGTACAGACTCAGTGCCCACACATGAGCTATTTACGTCCAGTCAGGAAGCAGAGCTGTCCAAGGTGAGGTGTCATAGATGTGGATGGACACATCAAAGGCATCAGTGCCCACCTGTGCCCATCCTTCCCTCAGCATGCATGTCCCCTCCCCAAGACAAACTCTTTCCTCTGTGAACCACTTACAGTTTTCAACACCATTCCCTCATGATGGGCCCGCATTTGCTCCCCTTCCTACCAACTAGACCCAGACTAATTCCTTTTCTGTACTCTCAGCCTCCAAATATTTAAAGACGACCATGTCTCCCATCCTCAAAAGGAGTTTTTTCCAGGTTAAAGATCCCCTATTCCGTCAATCATAGCTCAGACAAGAGCCTAAAAAGTTCCACACTTGCTATGCCCTGCCCGGGTTCCGTCATGGAGGCCGTAATGGTGAAATTAAGAAATGATGGCTATTTTCACACCGGCTCCCGAGTGCTCATTCCAGGCCCTCCTCTGTGCTCTTCACACCCTTTCCACCAACCTGTACCACCGTTCCCAGCCCCTTCCATGATTGATTCCCGGTTCACACTAATTAGGCCTTGCTTGGACTGTGACAGGAACGAGAGCTTTGCCATTTTCTTTAAGGAAACCATGTGAGAGGCCGACCTGCTGGTGGTTGCCAGGCAACCTTGATGATCCTACAGGAAAGACAAACTCGAGAGAGAGACAAGGCCAGAGAGCCTAGTTAGCAGCTACTGAATATGAGTCTCTGCTCCACTGAGAGGTGAGAGAAAGGCCTGGCTGGTGTTGGCTTCCATTGCTCCAGCTGTCTTTGTAAATGGAGAGTGTGCGCGTGTGTGTGTGTGTGTTGGGGTACATATACTTTATTCTGGGAAAGAATAAAGTAGTGTCAGTCGTTATGGTGGAATCATAATAACAGATACTGTGGCAGGATAATTTATGAAAAATCACGCTTTATCTGTTTTCCCTTTAATTTTCCTTCCTGCCTCCTCAATTCTGGAAGCCGAGAAGGACTTGCAATTCCTTACCTCCGAACAAGACCAAAAGCAGAAACAGCCTGTTGGCAAAGGACTTTCCCCTCTTGTAAAACATTAAGCCGTAGAAGGAGGGATGACGTGAGGAGTCTTGGCAGGGGCAGGGGGAGAAGTGTGATGTTGGCGGAGGGGGATTCCCGGGGTCCAGGAAGGAGACAGAAGTCGATGTGACTTTCCTATTCAAGGACCTGGACACACTCCCCAGCAGCGCCCCTCAGGGGATGGTAAGATTTCAGGTGGGTCTGAGCACCTGGGATCCCAACATCACCAAATGCTTCCTTGACCCCAGTTGGCACAGAGCCTCCTGACAAGAAGGAACTACACCGCGGCTGACGCAATGCATGGCTCCCAGGAACCCATGGCAACTGGGAGAAACAGAGGGGCCACCTGATGCCTTAGCATATCCAACAACCCAGGACTTTTGCACAACCCTGACCGGAGGGAGAGAAAAGAATGACTTAGATTGCTTTTCTCCCACACAAAGGCCAGTTGGGAGCTCAGAGTAGAGTGGGTTTGATATAGAGCAATCAAAGCTTTCCAAGTGGACGATTTGGTAGTAGCGACCAAATTTTTAAATGCCACGCTCGGTAATTTCACTTGTAATAATGTTACCGATTTTTAAAAATTTTACCAATCCAATTGTTGGGAAATGGCATCTTGTTGTTTTCTTAATGTATATAACATTGAGTGATGGTTTTTCACTTCTATTTCTGTATTGTTTGCATTTTAACAATGGGAATATGTTTGTGTATTAACTTATGTATAAAATCAAAGTAAATAAAAATCATGATTCCTTATGCACTTAAGAGCACGGCTTTGAAAGATATAGAGCAAAAATGGATAGAAAAATAAGATGAAATTAGCAGAAGATTTTTACTATATCTATCAGATATTAGGCAAAAATAAACAAAAACTTGATAACATAATTAAACTTGATCATATATAAATGTATATATATTTATATATAGACACACATATATACACACAAAATCCAATAAAATTATACACACACACAGCATACAAGGAAGAGTCTTAAAAAATTGACCCTGCCTTAGGGTACAAAGGAAAACTGGGCAAATTCTAAAAATCAGAAATCAAAAAGAGGTGACAATCTTTGAACACGGTGGAATAATGTTCAAGATTAATAATTTTAAAAGAATAGCCAAAATATTATCTGCTTAGAAAAGTAATTGAAATATTCTCCTAAATAACTCTTAGATTCAGAAAAATAAAATTACAATTTATTTAGAAATGAAAGACAACCAATTGGTCAGTCTGAAGATTTAAATGTAAACAAAAACTAGATAAATTATGGGTAATTTAAAAAAATAATCTTGGCATATGAAAGGCCTTCTAAATATGACACGAACCTCAGAAATCCAAAAGACTAATACATTGAACCATTTAAAAATAAAAAAATTGAGGGGCTGGCCCCATGGCTGATTGGTTAAGTTCCCACATTCTGCGTTGGCGGCCTGGGGTTTGCCGGTTCAGATCCTGGGTGTGGACATGGCACCACTCATCAAGCCATGCTGTGGCAGCATCCCACATGCCACAACTAGAAGAACCTACAGCTAGGGTATACAACTATGTGCTGGGGCTTTAGGGAGAAAAAGAAGAAGAAGACTGGCAACAGATGTTAGCTCAGGGCCAATCTTCCTCACCAAAATAATTAATTAATTAATTGATTAGAATTTAAAAATTCTATGTGGCAAAAACCACAATAGGCAAAAGCAAATTATAAACTGGGAAAAAATATTTGTGACGTATCATAGACAAAGGGCTAGTTTCCTAATATGTAAAGATCTGCTATAAACCAATAAGAATAAAGACTAACAGCTGGAGAGAAACATGGCCAAAGCATATGAACAGAGTTCATAGAAAAGAGAATTGAAGAAATGAGTCTTAAAACATATGACACGATATCCCATTGCACCCATAATAAAATTTAATTGCAAAATAAGACTACACTGAGATATTAAGTTAAAGAAGAGGACACACTGGATGATGATATTTACCTAAAGTTCAAAAACAGGCAAAACTAATTCAAAGTGTTAAAAGTTAGGGTACTGGTTATCTTCGGGGGTAGGAAGTGGGGGATATGAGGGAGCTGATGAGATTCTATTTCTTGATCTGGGTGCTGTTATAGATGAATTCACTGTGAAAATGAATGGAGCGGTCCACTTATGGTCTGTACACATTTCTGCATGTATGTTATATGTCAGTAAAATTTACTTTAAAATACCATATTGGGATATCATTCTTCACCTATCAGGCTGGCAAAGATCAAGTCGTTTGATGAGGCATTATGTTCATAAGGGTGTGGGGAAAGGGGCTCTCTCATGTATTGCCGATGGGAGTGCAAATTGCTAAATCCTTGATAGGGAGATGATTTATTAATACTCTGGAAGTTATTGATGCACAGGCCCTCTACCTAGCATTTCCAGCTCCAGGAATTTACTTTATAAAGAATATTTGCACCCATATAAAAATACAATGCATTGCCACATCGTTGAGAGATCAAAAGATCAAAAGCTACCTAAACTTCCATCAATGGGAGCCTAATTAAGTAGTTCTTACGATGAAACCCTTACAATGAAAGGCTCTGCCATCATTAGCTCTGGTGAAGAGACATTTTATGTACTAATATGGAAAAATCTCCAAGGCATATTTTAAGTAAAAATATCAATGAAGGTGCAGAACTGCTTGTAAGTTTTTACACAAACTACCACTTGTGTAAAAAAAAAAAGGAAAGATATAAATAGTGATCATATATGCATAAATATCCCTGAATGGATGGTCAAGGAACTGATAGCATTTGCTGCCTTCAGAGACAACAAGTGGTGTCTGAAGAGCAGGAATAGGATGGAGATTTTTCTTGATACACGGTCGTGTGTTGCTTAATGATGGGGATACATTCTGAGACATGCATCGTTTGGCGATTTCCTCCTGTGTGAAATTCAGAGAGCGTAGTGAAGGGGAACAAAACTCGCCACCCCAAAATGTGTCTCTTTAGCATGAGGATTATTTTAGTCTTATTATTAAGAAAGAAGAGACTTAGGAAGTTTTTGTTACCTCCCTCTTTACTGCCTAAAAGAATTCAGATTAAAAAAGCTGTCTCAGGAAGCAAGCTATCACCTTAGTATAACACGAACTAGGTGGTGGACAGGAAGGAACCTAGAAAAGCCTGTTTGTTGGGCTCCCCTCTGTGTTCTTCTGTTTCTGTGTGCCCAAACACTTACTTTCCTAAAGTCTGCTCCTTTTCACCTTCCCGTGAATTCCTTCCTTCCCTTTGAAGTCCCTGACTCTCCCCATCCCAACATCTTCTTTTATCTTTAGCTGAAGATGGTATTTAAGGTGAGGGCTTTAGCCATTTTGGTGAGTTACTCAGTTTTCCCAGGTTTCTTTTGTGTATACATGTTATTAAACTTTTGCTTGTTTTTCTCCCGTTAATTTCTCATGTCAATTTAACTCTTAGACCAGACGGAAGAACCTAGAAGGGTAAATACTCCCCTACAGTATTTACACAAACCTAGATGGTATAGCCTACTACACACCTAGGCTCTATGGTACTCACCTCACGGGACCACTGACATACATGCAGTCCATCATTGACCAAAACGGCACTATGCAGCACACATGACTGTGTGTATGAAAAGAACTGGACAGACACCATTGAACAGACATTACCTCTGGGTTGGAAGTGGTACTGCATGGCAAGGGTGAAGGGGAACTTTTAAAGTTATACTCTGTAAACTGAATACGAGAGTATATTCATGTATTTCAAAGGTAATTTAACAAATTGTTTTAAGGAATAATCTGTCTGCAGTAATACTTGTTGCAGACAAGATGAAGGCTAAAATCAGGGTAAAAAAGTTGGGGGAGAAACAGATATTAGCACCATCTCTAAGTATCTCTCCTAAGATATTTATTAATTACAAAGGGAAAAATAACTTTATAGTAGAGAAATGTGGCATGCACTGCTTTAACCAACTGGGCAGGGCTAACATCACCAGTAATAAGATGACAACGTCATATGCCCCCAGTACAATGCGCTGAGGACACAATATCTCTCATGTAGTAGTCTTCCCAGTAATGCACGGCCTCAATCTAATCGATGAGAAAACACCACACAAACTCAAATTGAGAGACGTTCTACAAAGTTATTGAACAATGCTCTTCAAGTGTCAATGTCATGAAAGACAAGGAAAGAATGAAGAACTGCCACAGATTGGAGGAGACTAAAGAGATATGACAACCAAATGCAATGTGAGGTCCTGGCACAGAGAAAGGGGCATTAGGAGGAAAACTGGTGAAATCTGAATAAGGTCTGTAGTTTCACTAACAGTATTGTAAACTGTTGATTTTCTGGTTTTGATAATTGCCCTATGGTTACATAAGTAGTTGACATTAGGGGAAGCTGAATGAGAGATATACATGAATTATCTCTATTTTTGCAACTTTTCTGTAAGTCTGAAATTATTTAAAAATGAAAGGAAGGGAGGTAGGAAGGAAGGAAGAGCCCAACAGAAGGGTCATTGATAAAACATAAAAAAGAAGAAAGGAAAAGAGTTGGAAAAGCAACATTTGACAGTGCCATGTAAATCAAAACTACAATAAGATATCGCCTCACACCAGTCAGAATGGCTATTATTAAAAAGACAAGAAATAACAAGTGTCTGAGAGGATATGGAGAAAAGGGAACACTCACACACTGCAGGTGGGAATGCAAACTGGTGCAGCCACTATGGAAAACAGTATGGAGCTTCCTCAAAAAATTAAAAACAGAAATATCATATGATCCAACTATTTCACTTCTGGGTAGTTACCCAAAGAACATGAAATCAACAATTTGAAGAGATTTACACATCCCTGTATTCATCGCAGCATTATTCACAATAGCCAAGACATGGAAGCAAACCAAGTGTCCATCAGTGGATGAATGGATAAAGAAGATGTGATATATATATATAGTGTAATACTACTCAGCCATAAAAAAAGACAAAATCATGCCACCTGCAACAACACGAATGGATCTTGAAGGTATTATGCTAAGTGAAGTAAGTCAGACAGAGAAAGACAAATACCATATGACTTCATTCGTATGTGGGAGATAAACAAACATACACACACAGAAGGGGAACAGATTGGTGACTACCAGAGGGGAAGGAGGTGCGGGGAGGGCAAAAGGGGTAAGGGGCACATATATATGGTGACAGATAAAAACTGGACTGTTGATGGTGAACACAATGCAGTCTATACAGGAGCCAAAATATAATGATGTACATCTGAAATTTATACAATGTTATAAACCAATGAGACCCCAATAAAATAATTTTAAAAAATTGATGGTGCCTTAGGTGTCTCTGTCTGGTGAGCAATGTCCTAATTTCAGGAAATGACTCAGCCCACTGGGAGTTTTATTCTATTGTGGAGATAGATGTTCAGGCTACTGAATGTTGGCTGCTTTATGGACAGCTCTAGCCGTTACTCAAAACTTGCCAACTAACCATAGGAACCCATATACAGGGAAAGATTGCACTCAACTGGAAGATCTCCATGCCCAGTCTCCTTGGAAGTTTTACTTGTCATAAATCCATACACTGTCGTTGGCTTCTAGGAGCTCGGTTAACGTGTGACCACATCTGAGGTCTGGTGTGATCTACTTGCTATATGCCAACAAGTCAGGGTTCTGAACCTGTACCACTAAGGGAATAACTGTGTTGCTGTGAAGTCTTTGTAGAGCCCCAAACCCTGTTCATTCAGCATCCAACAAACATTTATCAGCACACGCTATGCGCCAGGCACTGATATGTGCTGGCAACACAACATTGAACAAAACAGACAGAATCCCTGACTTCATGCTGGCTTCCGTCCAGGGGGACACAGACTAGGACACAGGAAAATTAAACATCATAGGCCCACGTTGAAGAAAATTCCCTGGTACCATGGGAATAGATGGCAGGAAGACCTAACTCAGACCCGGGGATGAGGGAAAGCAAAACCGGTCTTTCCATTTGAACCTCAACAGTTCTCCATTCCCAGGGTATGGGAAAAGGCAATTGAGCTTGGGATGGGAATAAGGAAGCCAATCCTTTGTGAAAGGTAAGGTCCAGAGTGCTTCCTGCTGGGAACATAATGTCAATCCAAGAACATACCTGGTTGGGGCAGAAGTGATGTCAGGGTAGATTGATTGTCTTGAGGTGGGTCCAACAGAAACCATAACATTGGGAGGCTTTATGAGTAGAGAATGTATGATTTGCCTCTACAAAGAAGGAATTGAGAGGAAAGGTGGGTAACAGGGTGGGTCCTCATGGCTCCAGATTGATTGCCATTTTCCCTCAGTGTACCTCTAAGCCCTAGGCCCCATCACTTACCTGTTTTGGTCTCTCCATCCCTATACCTATGCCCCCCCATATAAGACCCAAAGTTTTGGGATGTGGAGCAGCTCTCAACCAATCTTCCACAAGTAGGAGTTGCCCCGAGATTTTGGAGGCACAATCTTTATCACATTGCTTTGGCCTGGGCATGACTTAGAACTCAGAAAATTCTATTTTGAATTGTATCTCTGCCAGTAGCTAGCCTTGTACTTTGGGCACATTTCCTTACCACTCCACTTTGGATGCTAGATCAGTAAAATAGGAGGAAATAGTAGACACCTCATAGGGTTGTTGTGGGAATTTAGTGAGATTTATTCAATAAACACTTATTGAACACTTATTATGACAGCGTGCAAGGCACAGTAAATGCTCAATAAATGCTATTTCCCCCCCTCTGCCCAGGTGCAAGAGGACATCCCATTTCTTATAGGGCCCAGAAAACCTATAATCAAGTCTGGCTTCATCAGCATGTGGCTTGTTCAGTCACACAGGGCTCTAAATTTGGTTTAATGCTCTGCTCTTGCTGTCTTTAAAGTCTTAATTCTTTAACAAAAGCCTTATTTTCATTTTTCACTGGGCCCCACAAATTTGTAGCCAGTTATATCCCCCATAACTTCTCTGACACTGAGGTCATAGATGATTTTAAGGGGCTATTACTATCAAACAAAACTGGTAGCAATGATATTAGTCAAGAGGAGTTAAAACAAGATTTAGAGCCCAGCTGGGTTTGCTGGTGAATTGTACCAAAAATTTAAGGAAGAAATGATACTAATTTTCTACAATCTCTCTCATAAGATAGAATCAGAGGAATACTTCCTAACTCATTCTATGAGGCCAGCATTACCCTAATACCAAAATCAAAGACATTGTAAAAAAAACTACAGACCAATACCTCTCACGAACATAGATTCAAAAATCCTGACCAAAATGTTAACAAATTGAATTCAACAACACACAAAAAGAATTATACACCAAGACCAAGTTGGATTTATCCCAGGTATGCAAGGCTGGTTCAACATTCAAAAATCAACTAATGTAATCCATCACATCAACAGGCTAAAGAAGAAAAATCACATACTCATATCAATAGATGCAGAAAAACATTTGACAAAATCCAACACCCATTCATTCATGATAAAGTGAGAATAGTGGGGAACTTTGTTACTGGATAAAGAACATCTACAAAAAAAAATACAGCCTTCATCATACTTAATGGTGAGAAACTAGAAGCTTTCTCACTAAGATTAAAAATAAGGCAAAGATGTCTCCTCTCACCATTTCTTTTCAACTTCATACTAGAAGTTCTAGCTAATGCAAGAAGACAAGAAAAGGAAATAAAAAGTATACATATTGGGTAGGAAGAAATAAAACTACCTTTGTTCATAGATCACATGATTGTTTATGTAAAAAATCCAAAAAGAACTGACCAAAAATGTCCTGGAATTAATAAGTGATTATAGCAATGTTGCAGGACACAAAGTTAATATCCAAAAGTCCATCACTTTCCTATATGCCAGCAATGAACAAGTGGAATTTGCCATTGAAAACCCAATACCACTTACATTAGCACCCCCCAAAATGAAATACTTAGCTATAAATCTAACAAAATATGTATAAGATCTATATGAGGAAAACTACAAAATTCTGATAAAAGAAATAAAAGAAGCAGCAAATAAATGAAGAGGTATTCCATGTTCATGGAGAGGAAAATGTAACATTGTCATGATGTCAGTTATTCCCAACTTGATCTATAAATTCAACATAATGTCAATCAAAATCCCAGCAAGTTATTTTGTGGATATTGACAAACTGATTATGAAGTTTTACGGAGAGGCAAAAGACCCAGAATAGCCAACACAATACTAAAGAAGAACAAAGTTGGAGGACTGATACTACCCAACTTCAACACTTACTATAAAGCCACAGTAATCAAGACAGTGTAGTATGGATGAAAGAAAAGACAAATAGATCAAAGGAACAGAATACAGGGCTCAGAAGTAGACCCACATAAATATAGCCAACTGATCTCTAACAAAGGAGCACAGGCGATACAATGGAATGATAGTGTTATCAATAAATGGTGCTGGAACACTGAATATCCACATGCAAAAAAAGTGAATCTAGAAACAGACTTATATGCTTCACAAAAATTAACTAAAAAACGGATCATAGACTTAAACATAAAATGCAAAACTATAAAACTCCTAGATTATAACATAGGAGAAAACCTAGATAACCTTAGGCATAGTGATGACATTTTAGAAACAACACCAAAGGCATGGTCCCTATAAGAAATAAGTGATAGGTTGAACTTCATGAAAATTAAAAATTTCTGCTCCGCAAAAAACACTGTCAAGAGAATGAGAAGAGAAGCCACAAACTGGGAGAAAATACTTGTAAAAATAAATATCTGATAAAGAACCATATCCAAAATATATCTAAAAAAACTCTTAAAACTCAAAAGTAAAATAAAAAACCTGATTAAAAAGTGGGTCAAAGACCTAAACAGACACCTCTCCAAAGAAGATATACAGATAGCCAATAAGCATATGAAAATATGGTCCACATCGTCAGGGAAATGCAAATTAAAACAAAACTAAGATACCACTATCTTATTTTGGCCATACAAATGGCCAAAATCCAGAACATTGATGCCATCAAACTCTGGGAAGGATGTGGGGAGCAACAGGAACTCTCATTCATTGCTGGTGGGAATGCAAAATGGTACAGCCACTTTGGAAGATGGTTTGGCAGTTTCTTACAAAAATAACCATCTCTTACTATGAGATCAAGCAATCATGCTCTTTGGTATTTACTCAAATGAGCTGAAAACTTACATTCACGCAAAAATCTACACACATATGTTTATAGCAGCTTTATTAATAATTGCCAAAACTTTGAAGCAACCAAGATGTCCTTCACTTTATCCAGTGAATGGATAAAGCAGCTGTGATCCATCCAGACAATTGAACATTATTCAGCACTAAAAAGAAGTGAGTTATCAAGCCATGAAAAAGATAAGGAGGAATCTTAAATGCATATTACTAAGGAAAAGAAGCCAATCTGAAAGTTCTATATACTGTATGATTCCAACTATATGACATTCTGGAAAAGTCAAAGCTATGGAGACAGTGAAAAGATCAGTGGCTGCTAAGGGTTAGGGGGAAGGAAGGGGGGGTGGACCACAGAGGACTTTTCGGGCAGTGAAACTAATCTGTATGATACTGTAATGATGGACCCACATCATTATACATTTGTCAAAACTCATAGAATGTACAACACCAAGGGTGAACCCTAATGTAAATTATGGAGTTTGGGTGATTATAATGTGTCAGTGTATGTTCATCAATTGTAAGAAATGTCCCACTCTGGTGGGGGATGCTGATGGTGGGGAGGCTGTGCATATCCATGGGCAGGGGGGGATGTGGGAACTCTCTGTACTTTCTGCTCAAGTTTGCTATGAACCTAAAATTTCTCTAAAATATAAAATCTATTTAAAAATAAAAAAGATTTATATTTAATACTAACCCTGACTGTTTGGGTGGAGGCACTGTCTTGATAGTCACAGCAGGAGTCCTCACTTCATCTTGTAGGCCAACCAAGAGATAAGTGTGTATGCGTGTGTGTGTGCGTGTGTGTGTGTGTGTGTGTGTATTTGACATAAATTGCAAACCTCCAGTTCACCCCTGGGTCTCTTGAAGTGAAAACCTCATGAAGGTCATTGAGCCCCAGAGCCTGCAGCAACAAGACATTTTTTACCAAGAGGAAATGTTATATTAGAATGAAATCCTAGTCAAGGCTGCCAGGGGCTGTGGAACACAAACCCATAAAGTCAAGGTCCTCGGAGCGCTTAACAAGATTTCCACCTGGTGATAGGAAAACAATGATCTTATTGAGATTTCCCCAGGAAACTGGTTTCTCCCAATCTAGGTGAAAGGCTGAGATCATTTTAGTAATAATCGCGACGATCAGAAGCAGTTGGTCAGCCAGTGCTGCATCTCATGTGCATATTAATTAGCTCATCAATTTCCTTCCCAAAGGTAGGAGAAGATAAGCTGCTCAGAGGCAAGTCTTGCAGCCTTTCTTGTGCCAGGAATGCCAAGAACTCACCTGTATCCTCTCTCAAAAGACTTGCCTCCGTGAAAAAACCATCACTTCTACAAGCTGCCTTTGGTTGCATCTCTGGCATTTTCCACTAAAAGGCCCCTCTGATGGATAGTCCGGCAGATTGCCAAAGGAGTGATTGATGCCCGCAGTTAAGCCCAGGACCTTCTCACCCACCTCCCTGAGCAAGCGGCCTTTATCTGCACTGCTTAGAACACCCTGGGGAAACATGAAGGGAAATTGAGTACCTTCTCTTTATCTGTAACCTAATTCAAAATTAGCATGCACTCTAGTTATAAATCTCAGACTGAGCCACTCTTAGCTCATTATGTTTTTGCCATTTCATTTTATGTGATAACAATAGTATCGGCAATAAGCAGAATTTATAGTTTTCAAAGTGCTCTCTTGTGTGTGAGCGTATCTGATGCTCACCAAAACCCTATCAGAAAAAGGAAGGGTCACCATCCGCATTGAGTAAGGAGAACCTGGGGCACAGAGGTTGAAGGGCTCCCCAAGGTCAAACGTCAATTTCTACCATCAAACAACCTTGTGCAGGGATTGTGTCTACTTCTAAAAATAAATTATTAAGTATTTCAAGGATATGTGAAATACAGAAAATGTAAAAGGTAGCCACATATCTATCTTCCAGTTTTGACAACTATTAACATATTTGCTTCTTGCTTTTTCAACAAGAAATGAAATGATCCAGATACAGTTATTACCACCCCATTTCCTCTCTTCCTTGCCAGAGATGATTGCCAGCCTAAAGTTGATATATGTAGCCTTCTGTTTGTGCTTTTAAACACTTACTACATCTGTATTTACTCATAACAATCTACATTAGTATTGTGTGTACTTTACATTCCGTGTGTGTGTGTATGAGGAAGATTCACCCTGAGCTAACATCCATTGCCAATCTTCTTCTTTTTTTGCTTTGAGGAAGATTACCCCTGAGCTAACATCTGTGCCAATCTTCCTCTACTTTGTACGTGGGATGCCTCCACAGCATGGCTGATGAGCAGAGTATGTCAGCACCAGGGATCCAAACCTGCGAACCTGGGCCACCGAAGCAGAGGGCACAGAACTTTAACCACTCGGCCACAGGGCCGGGCCTGTACTTTACTTTTTATATTCACATTATAGCTTGTGAATCTTTTGGTGACTTGTTTTTCTCATTGAATGTGTTTTCTGGATGTCCAAGTTGATAAATGCAGAGCTACAAGTTAATTGGTCTATGTATTTTTTTCACCAAACCATAGTATTTCATTGCATAAATAGACTAGAGTTTATTCATCCATTCTCCTACCAATGGGTATTTAAGCTGTTTCCATGTCTTACTATTTTCAAACAGTGCTGCAGTGAACATTTTTGCTCATGTTTCCTGGAGACAACGTATGAGAACTTCCGTAGCAGAGGTACCTAGAAGGAAAGTTGCTGGGTTGAAGGATATACACACCTCCAAATTGATTAGATATTGTCAAATTATTCTCCAAAGTGACTACAGCAATTTATACTTCCAACAAAATGTCTAAGAATTCCTGTTTCCCCATATCTTCACCAACACTTAGGATTATTAGCCTTGTTAATTTGTCCATCTTGATGGGTGTGATTGGTTGTTATAATTGTTTTAATTGGTGTTGCCCTCATGACTACTCAAGTTGGATATCTTTCATAAATTTATTGGCCATTTGAGTGCCCTTTTCTGTGAATTGCCAGGTCATATCCTTTACTTGATTTTCAATACTTTTTATCTTTTTCTTATTGATTTATATACATTATTTAGGTATTCTACATACTAATTCCTTATTGATGATATGCTTTGCAAATATCTTTTCCCAATTTTAAGCTTGATTTTAACTTATGTATTTTGCTTCCACTAAAATTTTTAAGTATAATATTGTTGAGTCTATCTTTTTATTTGTGTTTTTTGTGGCTTGTTTAAGAAATCACTCACCCATCTCGAGGTCATAAAGACATTCTCCTATATATTTTCCTGTCTAGTTTTTCTAAAAGTTTTTCACATTTTTGTTTTTAATCCTGTGTGTAAACTATTTTTGGATATTGTATGAAGTTAGAAACTAATTTTATTTTATTTTCCTTATAAATGTTTTCATATAAATGTTCCAGTTACCAAACACCCATAGACCAGTTTCACGTATATCCATGGGTCTGTGTCTGGACTCTCTATTCTATCCTGTTAGCCTATTTTAACATCTCTACAGCTGTTCCACACAGTACTAACTACTCCAGCTTAATGATAAATCTTGCTATTTCATAGGGAAGTCTCCCTCCTTAATTCTCATAATTTTCTTGGCTATTCTTGGCTTTTTGTCTTCAAATAAAGTTTAAGATCAGTTTGTGAAGTTCACACAAGAAAGTCTCCTGGCTTTTTATTAGAATTGCAGTAAAATTTATAAATTAACTTAGGAAAATTAACATTGTAACATCACTGACATAATCCACAAATATGCCATGTCTCTCCATTTATCTAGGTCTTCTTTTGTGACCCTCAATAAAATTTTAAAATCTCCTCAATGTGCAGCATATCATTATTAGATTTGTTCCTAGGTACCTAAGAGTTTTTCTTGTTATTCTGAAAAACTTCATTTATTAAATTATCTTTTTAAACCAGGTATTGCTCAGGAACGCTACTGTTTTTTTTTTAAATTGACAAATAATTCACATACCCTAAAGCCCAACCTTAAAAGTATACAATTCTGTGGTTTTTAGTATCTTCACAAAGTTGTTCAACCATCACCACTATCTAGATCCAGAAAATTTTCATCACCCCACAAAGAAAGCCTGTACCCATTGGCAGTTACTCCCTATTTCCCCCTCTCTCTAGTCCCTGACAACCACGAATCTGTTTTGTCTCTACGGATTTGCCTATTCTGGAAATAATTTCATATAAATGGAATCATACATTATGTGGCCTTTTGCATCTGGCTTCTCTCACTTAGCCTAATGTTTTCAAGGTCTATCCATGTCGTAGCATGTGTCAGCACTTTAGTCCCTTTTTATGCCTGAATAATATTCCATTATGTGGATATACCACAGTTGTTTATTCATTTATCAGTTGATGGACATTTGAGTTGTTTCCACTTTTTGGCTCTTATGAATAACACTGATACGAACATTTGTGCACAAGTTTTTGTGTGAACATATGTTTTCAACTATCTTGGGTACACACCTAAGTGTGAATTTGTTGGGTCGTATGGTAACTCTAGTTACCATTTTGAGAAACTGACGAACTTTTCCAAAGCATCTGCACCATTGTACATCCCCATCAGCAGTATAAGAGTGTTCCAATCTCCCTACATCCTCGTCCATGCTTGTTATTGTACACTGTTACAATTATAGCCATCCTAGTGGGTATATCTCATTGTGCCTTTGATTTGCATTTCTGTAATGACTAACGAAGTTGAACAACTTTTCATGTGCTTCTTGGCCATTTGCATATCTTTGGAGAAATGTCTATTCAAATCTTCTGCCCATTTTTTAATTGGGTTATTTGTCTTTGTATTATTGAGTTGTAAAAGTTTTTTAAGGATCCTAGACCCTTATCAGATATATGATTTGCAAGTCCTTTCTCACATGCTGTGAGTTGTCTTTTTATTTTCTTTGTAGTTCCTTTGAAACACAAAAGTTTTTAATTTTGATTAAGTCCAATTTATCTATTTTTTTCTTTGATTGCTTGTGTTTTAAGTGTCATATTTCAGAAACCTTTGCCTAACCTAAGTTCACAAAGATTTACTGAGTTTTCTTCTAAGAGTTTTGTAGTTTTAGGTCTTACATTTAGGTCTTCGATCCATTTTGAGTAAATTTTTGTATATGGTGTAAAGAACAGGTCCAAATTCATATCCAGTTGTCCTAACACCATTTATTAAAGAGACTCTTCTTTCCCAATAGAATTGTCTTGGCACTCTTGTTGAAAATCAATTGACCATAGATACACAGATTTATTTCTAAACCCTCAGTTTTGTTCCATTGACCCATATGTTCATCTGTATGCTAGTACCACATAGTCCTGATTATGGCAGTTTTGCAGTAAGTTTTGAAATTTTGAAGTGTGACTCTTCCAACTTTGTTCTTCTTTTTCAAGAGTGTTTTGGCTATTCTGGAGCCCTTGCATTTCCACGTAAACTTGAGGATCAGCTTGTCAATTTCTGCATAAACAAAAACAAAGGCAGTTGGAATTTTAATAAGGATTGTCTTGCCTCTGTAGATCAATTTGGGTAGTATTGCCGTTTTAACAACATTAAGTATTCTAATATATGAACGTAGGATGACTTTCCATTTATTTAGGTCTGTTAATTTCCTTCAGCAATGATTTGTAGTTTTCAATGCATGTCTTTCATTAAATTTATTCCTAATTTTATTTTGTTTTATTCTTTTTGATGCTATTGCAAGTGGAATTGTTTTCTTAATTTGACTTTTGGATTGTCCATTGTTAGAAGGGATGTTGTATATTAATATCCTGCAAGCTTGCTGAGTTTATTAGCTCTAATAACTTTTTTGTGGATTCCTTAGAATTTTCCATCAAAAGACCACATCATCTGCAAATAGAGAAGTTTTGCTTCTCCCTTTCCAATCCTTTTATTTCTTTGTCTTGCTGACTAGCCCTGGATAGAACCTCCAGCACAAAATTGAACATAAGCAGTGAGAGTGTACACCCTTGTCTTGCTCCTGATTCAAGGAGGAAAACTTTCAGTCCTTCACTATTAAGTGTGATGTTAGTTGTAATTTTTTGCAGATGCCTTTTTTCAGGTTGAGGAAGTTCCTTTCTGTTCCCAGTTTGTTGAGAGTTTTTATCAAGAAAGTGTGTTGAATTTTGTCAAAACTTTTTCTTGTCTATTGAGTTGATCTTGTGGGATTTGTACAGTGTTCTACTAATATGGAGGGTTACATTGATTGATTTCTAGATTTTAAATCAATCTTGCTTTCCTGGAATAAATCCTTTTTGATCATGGTGTGTAATCCTTTTAATATGCTGCTGGATTTGGTTTTCTAGTATTTTGTGGAGGATTTTCGCATCTATATTGATCAGGGCCATTGATCTGTAGTTTGCTTATGAAATCTCTTTCTGGTTTTGATATTAGGGTATTACTGGCCTCAGAGAATGAGGTTGGAAATGTTCCCTCCTCTTCTATTTTTTTTTTTTTTGGAAGAGTTTGTGAAGGATTGGTGGTGTTAATCCTTCTGGAAACATTTGATAGAATTCACCAGTGAACCCATCCGGTCTTGGGCTTTTCTTTGTGAGAAGTTTTTTGATTACTGAGTTGATCTCTTAACTCATTACAGTCTGTTCAGATTTTCTGTTTGAGTCAGTTTTAGTCATTTGTATGTTTCTAGGAATTTGTCCATTTTATCTAGTTTATCTAACTTGTCAGCATACAATTGTTCACAGTATTCTCTTACAACATCTTTTATTTCTGTAAAGTTAATAGTAGTGTTCCTCTTTCACTTCTGATTTTAGTAATTTGAAATTGTCTCTCTTTTCTTTGGTCAGCCTAGCTAGAGAGTTGTTAATTTTGATGATCTTTTCAAAAAACCAACTTTTAGTTTCATTGATTTTTTCCCCAATTGTTCTATTGATTTTCAAACAATGATGTTACATCAAACAACCTTATTGGTTTACAGCATTTGTCTGTAGATTCTCTGACATAGTCTGCATAGATGATCCCATATTCTGAAATGAGGACAATTTGATATCTTCATGGTCCAACCCAACAACATGTTGATTACAAGCAGTCACATTCCTGACTTCAGAGAGAATGTTTCTCATATTTCAATGCTAAGTGTGATGCTGGCTGTGAGTAGACCCTTTATTAAACAGTGGAGATTTCCTTTCCTTGCAGGTTAGCTAAAAGGCTTTATCTTAAATCAATATTAAACTTTATAAAATGCCTCTAGATTTATTCTGTTGCTCATAAGATTTTTTCCTTTAATCTATTAAAGTTGAATGAATTTACATAAATAGATTTTCCAGATGTTAAACATTCTTACATTCCTAGAATAAATTTTACTTGCTTACTACATGAATTTGGTTTACTAAAAATTTATTTAGATTTTTTTTGCATCTATGTTTATAAATTAAATTGGCCTATACATTTTCCCCCATGTTTCTTGTGATCTGTTATTATTGTTTCTTTTCTTTTCTTTTCTTTTCTTTTCTGGTCAGAGTGGTTCCGTAATATAGCAATAGTCTGTTCCTTAAAGTTATGGCAGAATTTGCATGTAAAACCATCTGAACCTGATGGTGTGTTTTGGGGCAGAACATGGTAGATTTTTGTTAAAGATTCACTTACGTCTTCCTGGCCAATTACTCTGTTTATCATTAAAATCATTGTCATACCCCATTTAATGTTTTTTTTTCTTTAAATTCTACAGTAGTTGTTATACCAGGTTTGTTTTGGTTAGTATTTCCTATTGTACTTTTTCTCAACTCTTGATGTTTAAAGTTTCTATATCCATAAGATTACATATGTATTTTATAATTGAGTAATAGCCAGATTTTTTTAAACTATCTGAAAATCTCCGTCTTTTAACTGGAAGATGTAGTACACAAATTTATTGTGATTAGTAATATTAAAATTATTTATACCATCTTATTTATTGTTTTCTATTTACCTTGGTTTTCTTTATTTTTTCCAGTCTTCCACTTGATGGAGCTAGTTTTCTTCATTCCTCCTTTTCCCTCTACTGGTTCAGAAGTTAAACCGATACTTTATCATTTTAGCCATTTTCTTAATATATTAACATATTCACCTAATTTAGCACAATATAAGGTTAATAATTGCAAAAAGCACTGGAATAAAATGAGAAATTTAGAACTCTTAAACTCTATAACCACTGTCTCATTTTTTTGTGTGGTCTGTATGATATTCATTCTTCAGAATTCGTTGAGTTATTCTCATATTTTGGCTCCACCTTCCAAATTAGCCATTATTATTCTTGCACTTTATAATCAGCACCCTTTAAATTTACGAATGTATTTTCTTTTTTGTTTTTATTTTTATTATTTTTTTTCAATTTGTGTACAATAAAAGTCCCCTTTTGGTGTACAGTTCTATGGGTTTTAATTCATGTGTAGGGTCATGTGACCATCACCACACTCAAGGTACAGAATAGTCCCGTCATCTCAAATAGTTCCCAAATGTTGCCCCTTTGTCGTGAAACCCTTTCTCCACCCCTAACCCCTGGCAAGAGCTGATCTATCCCTATAACTTTGTCTTTTCCAGAATACTATATAAATGCAAGTATACAGTGTGTAATCTTTTGAGGATAACTTTTTATTTTTTTTAAAGATTTTATTTTTCCTTTTTCTTCCCAAAGCCCCCAGTACATAGTCGTATATATTTTAGTTGTGGTTCATTCTAGTTGTGGCATGTGGGACGCCGCCTCAGTGTGGCTTGATGAGTGGTGCCATGTCTGCACCCAGGATTCTAACCAGTGACACCCTGGGCTGTCAAAGAGGAGCACGTGAACTTAACCACTCGGCCACGGGGCCGGCCCCTGAGGACAACTTTTTAAACGCAGTATAAGGCCTTTGAGATCCACCCAATTTGTTGTATCAGTAGTTCATACATTTTTATTGCTGAAATAGTATTCCATTGTATCGATGCAAATATTTTCTCCCAGTCTGTAGCTTATCTTTTCATCTTTAAAGTGTCTTTCACAGTATCAACATATTTTCTAATTTGTATTGTCATTATTGCTTTTTTAATCTCATTCCTTCCCTTTGAGTTCTATTTTTTTAATTATCACAGCCCATTTGTTTGTGGCTCTTGCAATGAAAAAGACTGGTAAACTCTCTGTGGTCTTAGGTTCTTTAAAATGGTCCTCATTTCAAATTTACTCTTAAATAATAGTTTAATTGGGTATAGAATTCTGGGTTGATTTTTTCTCCCTGAAGCACTTTGAAAATGTCATTTTGACCTTAATTGTAGCCAGTTAAAAATAATAACAATTCATCTATTGTTTATTATTAATGTGTCCTTTATCTTTAGTTATGCTTATAATTTTCATTTTGCGTTTGATGTTCTACAGGTTCACTATTAAGTGTCTAGGTGTGAATTTACTTTTATTTATCCTTTTCAGAACTTATGGATTTCTTTAACCTGAAGAGTCATTTTTTTGTTTTTGTTTTTTAATCAATTCTAGAACATTCTTCGTCGTTGTCTTTTCTAATATTGCCTCTCCCCAGTCTCTCTATTTTCTCCGTCTGGAATAACTAATAGAAATCCCTTAGGCCTTCTCATTTAGTCATTATTGCCTCTTAATTTATATTTCCTATTTTCTATCAATTTATCTCTCTGCTAAGTTCAGGATAACTTCTCAGTGCTTTCAACTAGTTCACTAACTCTCTCTTCAGCTGGGAGTAATCTGCTGTTTAACCTATCCATTAAGTTTCATTTCTTTAAGTTCTTTGTTTTTTCCTAATCTACCTGTTCTTTTAAAAAGTGATCACCTACTCTTTCATTGTGGTTTCTATTCCTGCTTTTTGAGACCTTAAAAAGTCTTAGGTAGGGGCTGGCCTGGTGGCACAGCAGTTAAGTTTTCACATTCTGCTTCGGTGGCCTGGGGTTCGCTGGTTGGGATCCTGGGTGTGGACATGGCACCGCTTGGCAAGCCATGCTGTGGTAGGCATCCCACATAGAAAGTAGAAGAAGATGGGCATGGATGTTAGCTCAGGGCCAGTCTTCCTCAGCAAAAAGAGGAGGATTGGCAGTAGTTAGCTCAGGGCTAATCTTCCTCAAAAAACAAAAATCTTAAGTACATTTATTTTTAGAGTTTACTGATTGTCCCACTATCTTGAGTTCTTTGGGAATCCTTTATACAGTGTCTGCTGATTCTCTTTCATGACTAATCATTCCTTTTTTAAAAAAAAAAAATTGTGAGCACATCTTCAGTCGAGATTTTCATTTCCCTCTGCTAGGATCCAGGGGTTTCCTGTCCTCACTGTAGACCTAGGCTAATATCTTAGTTGGGGATTTCAGTACCATGACATGGTACAAATTCAGATCCCCAACAGAGCTCAGGCTTGAAGTTTAATTTCTCATGGGGAGACTTTTTAAATAATTTACATACAGAGCCTGAGTACTCAGTGGGCTTCCTTGCTGTTTCTGTGGGTCCTAGATGGAGCTATTCTTGCTTCATTTTCACTAAGGGAGCAGCTATTCCAATATCCCAGCTTGATACTGGCACCTTAGTTCTATCTTTTTACCTTCTTTGAGCCTTGACCACCTACCCTGTCCCAAAGCTAGAATTTTAAGGCCCTAGTTCCCATAGCTTATCTCCAGGTTTATTATCCCTCTGAACTACCATGACATCAACTCCTGTGCTCGCCATTTCAACCAGGGGTTCCTTCTTTATTTCTACCTCTTAGCGATTTCCTGTATTTCTCGTGAGCTTAACTAAACATTTTTGTTTATTTTCACATTTTATCCACTATTTGTAATCCATGTTTGTTGCAGGAAAAAGGGGTCTGAACCAGCTTACTTTACTATGATGCCTGAAGTTGACCTTCTCCTTGTCAAATTCATCTTTGTCTTGAGGTCCCAGTGCAGTGTCTGGCACGTACCATGCACTCAACAAATATTTGTTGAACAAATTATTGAAAAGAAATAATGATTGACACCTGCCCTTCTGAGTCCTCATTATGTTTGCCTCCAAACAGAACAACTCAAAGTTGGCTGGACATTATAATTATAACCACCTCCTTTAAATTTTTTTAATTGTGATGAAATACGTATAACATAAAATTTACTATCTTAACCACTTTTAAGTGTACAGTTCAGCGACCTGAAGTATATTCACATCGTTGTGCTACCATCACCATCATTCATCCACAGAACACTTGTCATCTTGCAAAACTCAAAGTCTGTACCCATTAAACAATAACTTTCCATTCTCTCCTCCCCTCAGCCCTTGGCAACCACCATTCTACTTTCTGTCTCTGTAAATTTGACCACTCTAGGTACCTCATATAAGTAGAAGCGTACAGTATTTGTCTTTTTGTGACTCGCTTATTTCACTTAGTATAATGTCCTCAAGTTTTATCCGTGTTGTAGCATGTGTCAGCATTTTCTTCCTTTTTAAGGCTGAATAATAGTCCATTGTATGTATACATCACATCATCTTTATCCATTCTTCCACTGATGGGCACTTAGGTTGCTTCCACCTCTTGGCTATTGTGAATAATGCTGCTATGAACATGGGTGTAAAAATATAAAATCGCCTCCTTTTTAACTTTAAAAGATCTCCCGATCACGCAGTTTTCCACATTTGGGAAAAATGATGAATTTTCCATTCCTGACAATGATTATATTATCTAAAAGGGTGTCACATTTAGAATTGCCCAGATTAGGTGAACCATCAAAATTACCTCAGAAACCAAGGAAACAAATATATTTATAACTCTCCATGACTGAATTTTAACTTTCCAAAGATAAGTATAGTCCAAATTTTAGAAGAACTGATTTCCAAAGAACTAGTGTTCATGGCCAATATTATATTTTCTTTTCAAAGAACAGTCTTCTGTCATCTTCAGATGTGATGACTTCCCACCAGGCATTGGGTTAATCCTTGAAATTAGATTTTAAAACTCTTTTGGTAATCTGGCAAGGGTTGAGAAATACTTGCTACTCAGTTGTGGTGAAAGCCGAGAGATGGTTAGTTCCCTGTGATGCCCGCCATGTATGTGAAGTGGGTGAGGTGACTGCATGTGCTGTACTTGTTCTCTGATCCCACATTTGGGATGAGTGGTTGTTCTCATGGGACCGGTGCCTTCTTAGTCACCCACAGCAAGCGAGTCTCTCAGCACCTGTGATCTAATCTCCATTCCAGTGAAGCTTCATCCTGAAACATCAACCCCCCTGGAAACTCAGTAACACCTTCAGAATGCCTGACCCTCACATCTCTTTTGACATCTGGTCCAAGGTTTGCAAATTCCAAGAAATAAATGGATGAGAATATTGAGGAAACCGGCAGTGCCCAGGGTCATCTCTATTTGGCTAATGGTGATGGAAGTCAGGTCAGCTGAGCTGCCAATGTGGCCAACAATTAAATTCTAATCTGAAAAAGAACTGAAATCCATAATGAAGATGTCTATTTCCTGTGAAGAGGGAGGGTCTAGAAGTCAAACTACAGATGGAACTATCGCTTTTCAGCTGTGTGGTTTCTGTGGTTTAACAGAGGTTAAACAAAACTAGAAAAAATAGCACTCAACCTCACAGGGTTGTCGTGATAATTAAATGATGCAACATTTAAGTGTTTGGTTTTTCGTGAGTAGCTGTTATAAAGTTATGTAAAACATTACATGTGAGAGCACTGAAAAATGTGAATACTGTTAAAAATGTAAGGGAAGTGTAATCATCATCATTCCTTCAGGTTTGGGAGGAAGCATGGTCAGGAAGTAGACACCAGGAGCAGAGGGAAGCTTATTGGAGAAGAGGACAAGGCGAGCTGGGCTGATGACGTATCTGAGTCTACTAATGACCAGATGTCCCTCATCAGCCCTCTGCTGATAAAGTCAAGCCATCTTGTGGTCACTGAACACCCCAGGCAAGATCTGAAGTAACCCACATAGGGCCTGAGACCCAGTATCTACACCTGTCCCAATTCCACCCATCTGGAACAGTGCTAGACAAGTAATAGACGCCTAATAAATACCACCTCCTCCCATATTTGTATCATATTACATTTTACTCATAGGAACTACACAACCACATTTCAGAAAATTTGGAAAACATGATAAAAAGAAAAAATTTAAAAGCCACCTGCAGTCTCTTCACTTTAGCAGAAACTTTATCACACTTTCATGTATCTCTGTCTTATTTTTTCTAGATGGATGCTTTTTATTTTTTAATATGCATGCTTTTTAAAGCCATAACTTTCATCGTAACTATAAAGTTAATTCTACCTTCTTCTCGCTTCCCTCCTTAAAATTATATCGCGAGCATTTTTTTTGCTCCTGTGTCAGCATAAACATAGATTTTAGAGTTGGTAGAAAATTTCATCCATTCAGTAGATGATGTAACTTTGCTCTTGTTGGATATCTATGTTGCTTCCATTTTTAAAAAAATTAAGAAATGACACCATGGACTTAAATGCAACTAGATTTTCCTGTAGTTAAGATCATTTTACTAGAATAGATCCCTAGAGAAAGAATTCATCGGCCAAAGGACGTGACTATGTTTATGGCTCTTGAAACAACTTGCAATTTTGCTTTCCAAAGAATTTAACCAACTTACAACCTCCACAAGTTACTGAGTGCCCATTTCATCATACCCTCTCCAGCACTGGGAAGGAGACATTTTTTTTTGGTATAGAGTTAATGATAGGTTACAATCTTGTGAAATTTCAGTTGTACATTAATGTTTGTCATTCGTGTTGTAGGTGCACCACTTCACCCTTTGTGCCCACCCCCCACCCCCCCTTTTCCCCTGGTAGCCACTAATCTGTTCTCTTAGTCCACATTTTTAAATTCCTCATATGAGTGGAGTCATACAGAGATTATCCTTCTCTAACTGGCTTATTTCACTTAACATAATTCCCTCAAGGTCCATCCATGTTATTGAAAATGGAATGATTTTGTTCTGTTTTGCAGCTGAGTAGTATTCCATTGTATATATATACCACATCTTCTTTATCCATTCGTCTGTTGATGGGCACTTAGGTTGCTTCCATGTCTTGGCTATTGTAAATAATGCTGCAATGAACATTGGGGTGCATAGGACTTTTGGAACTGCTGACTTCAAGCTCTTGGGATAGATACCCAGTAGTGGAATGGCTGGATCGTATGGTAGCTCTATTTTTAATTTTTTGAGGAATCTCCATACTGTTTTCCATAGTGGCTGCACCAATTTGCATTCCCACCAGCAGTGTATGAGGGTTCCTTTTTCTCCACAACCTCTCCAACATTTGTTACTATTAGTTTTAGATATTTTTGTCATTCTAATGGGTGTAAGGTGATATCTTAGTGTAGTTTTGATTTGCATTTCCCTGATGATCAGCGATGATGAGCATCTTTTCACGTGCCTATTAGCCATCCATATATCTTCTTTGGAGAAATGTCTGTTCATGTCTCGGGAAGGAGACATTTTTAAGTTTTGTTAATTCCATATGCGGAAAATGGTACTCCATATTGTCATAATTTCTATTTCTATTTTAAATAAAGCAGAAAAAATTTCCAAATGTTGGAATATCAGTTGTTTTTCTACTTTACTTATTTATTTGTTTATTTTTTTGAGGAAGATTGGCCCTGAGCTGGCATCTGCCTCCAATCCTCCTCTTTTTGCTGAGGAAGATTGGCCCTGAGCTAACCTCTGTGCCAATCTTCCTCTATTTTATATGTAGGACACCTGCCACAGCACGGCTGATGAGTGGTGTGTAGGTCCACACCTGGGATCCAAACCAGTGAACCCCGGGCCTGCCCAAGCAGAGCTCGTGGACTTAACCACTACGCCGCCAGCTGGTACCATGTTTTTCCACTTTTGTAAATTGTCTGTTTAATCCTCTTAACAGTTTAATGAATAATTTTGATGATTCCTGTAAGGGAGACAATTAAGTCTTTCCAGCAGAAAGAGCATTGATACCTCAAGGTGAATTAAACAATGTGAGCACTACTGCTGCTTCTGTAAAGTGGGCAACTGCTAGAATCAAGTGAGATACACCATGTGAAATGGTAAGCACTTGATAAAGGTAATGAATGCAGCCTTAATACTCGTACTCGCATTTCATCTACAGCCCAGAGCTCTGACTCACAATAGAATGGCTCCAAGAAAAATATGCTGGGGGAAGGGGCAAAATCAGCCCACAGGAAGAGACGTTGGAGCACTCCACATACTAGAAACCCAACAAGTTCCCACCAACAGATAGATATGGAATCTTCTCCCTGCCCTAATTTTCCTGAATAAGCTAAAGGTGATCCACATCACGCAAGACTTGGAGTTGACCTAGTGCAAAGTTGCCTTTGCTTTCAACCACAATTATCCAGACACTTGGCTGGGACAGCTAGTGCATATAAATAAAAACCTCTTCTCCTTACCGCGACCCCTATGCTAAGGGGGAAGCAAGATGACCCCCTCCCCAATGGCTATATATATTCAAAATGCACCTTGAATGACTGTCACAGAAAGTGTGACTGTGTGAAAGAGAATGTGTGAGAGGCAACTCTATGGCTCTCCTGTTGATAGTGTTTTTTCGTTTTTCATTTGTATGTTGGTTGGTTGGTTGTGTTCACAAGAATATTTTTTACAGCTATATTTAAACAGCCAGTCAGAAAATGTAAAACATTGTTATATTTAGGTGATGAGTGAATAAAATTTTTTTCTTCTCTCTATTTTTCTATATATTCATTAATGAGATATTATTCGATAGATTTAAAAATGTAAAGAATGTTCTCTATGACCAAGCATCTGAGTGATCAATGAAAAATATGATTTTTAAAATGTTTCCAAATACCTACATATTTTGAAATGTGAAAATGGAAGGAAAAAAACCCCAGCTTTACCAGCAGGAACTCTCCGGCTCTCTGTGTCGTCAGGATGCGGGCAACACAGAGGTCTGCCAGTCAGTCCAAGGTCGGACCTTCGGTGCACCTGCCATCCAGTAGAGAAGCAAGAATTTCAGCCTGAGTGAAGCCATTGCCAGTTCCTGCCAGGACACAGGGGGCAGGAAACTCACATGCTTACAGGACCTGACGGGTGACATTAACGAAGTAAGCAGGTGAGGGGGGGACAACAATATTTCACTTTCCTCTCTACTATTAAAAAAAAGATAACGTTGATGATAAATGGCCTTGGTGACTCTGACAAAGAGGAGAGGAGAGACAGGATGGACAAGACCCCAGTCTTTCCTGCAGGGGTGAGTGCTTCTCCACCACAAGCAGAACGGCAGCCCCATGTCCAAGAGACATAAAAAGCCCAGATTTTTATGTGAACGCTTTCAAATTTGTTGACAAGTACTCCAAATTTTTAAAATACTGTGGGAGACCACTAAACATGTCTGTACCCATTTGGCCCCTTGGCCACACAGTTTGCAAACTCTAGATTCACCCTAGATCCGTGGTTTGCTATTTTCTCTTTCATTTGGCAGTTTTCCAAAGCAACAGGGTAGGTTTGGAGCCTCAGTTTACTTGCGTGTATGTGCCAGGATTCGGGCGGGTGGTTCTGCGTGAGCACCCCCTGGGTGTGCTCGCTCAGGCACGTGAGGTGGTGAAGAGTGGGTGAGAACGGTGAATATTCACCTCCTTGAGTTCAGGGAGAACAAGCACGTGTGTGGTCAGGTAACCAGGGTGGACCAGCCAAGGTGGGGTGTTGGGGGGCAAAGGGAACTATCAGAAATGTCCCTGCATCATCTCCCTCCAGGAGTCTCCCTGGGGTCAGGCAGTCCCTCTCCTGCCCAGCTCAGCCAGGGCTGCAGAACAAGGATGAGGACAGAGCGGTGGACCCGGGTCTAGCTGTAGTGCCTCGCTGGCACAGGTAAGGCCAGCTTCAGCACCCAACGCCGATTCCCCAGCATTCACCCCAGGGAGGTTCGACATCCCGGAGCCCGAGCAGACCACGCCGCAGGAGAGAGAAAAGCGGCCAGCTGCTGGCCTGCGGATCTCCCAGAGCTGTTGCCATGGCCACAGGGACTTTTGATGTGAAGCGTCGTGACACCGCCCCCTCCCTTCCCGTCTCCACTCTCCTTCTGGATGACGTCATGGACGTCCGCGGCCCTGACAGGCCACCTTGGCTTGGTCTAGGCTTTAAAGCAGCTGGTCGCCCCTGGACCCCGCAGCTGCGGCGACTGTGTCTACACCGGAACGACCGTGCCCGGACTCTGGACCCACCTCCAGCCCTGGCAGCGCGGCCACCGCTCCGGACAGAACAGATTGCCTGAAAGAGGTAAGTTTTCAAGGCGTGCTTCACGAATATCTTCCTCAAACTCCAACCACCCCCCACCCTCCCCCCACCCCACCTCCTCGCTCTACAGCTCTTGGGGGAGAAGCGACGAGCTGGCGGCCGGGTAGTGAGGGGGTTTTCTTCTAGAAAGAAGTGGAAAGCAGCAGTCTTCCTTCCTGGCCGTGGCGACCCATGCCAGGTAAAATCCCGACCAGGGTCCCGGTCCGGTCCTCCTCCGCTCAGGTCAAGGGCTCGTGAATAGACCGGCAGCTGACCGGAGCTAAGATTCACGAGCCTGAGCCTGGGGCTGCTTCGGAGGGCAGGAGGAGGGGGCAGTCGGGCTTGGCATCTGCCAAAGGTACCGTGCGCGCCGCCAAATTCACGCAAAGGAGGGAGGGCGGTGGGGGCCCTGGGAAGAGGGAGGCGGCTCCTCAGCCCGGCAGCCGGGCGTTCCTACGGGGTGCTCCGCCAGCTCGAGTTGTGGGGGCGTCTAATCCTCGTACCCACCTGCGGGGCGATGCCAAAACCCGGCTTGCCGTTTGCCTGGCTCGGTCCGGCGCCCCCTCGGAGATGCGCGCTCTCCAGACCCAGACCCCCAAGGCCACTACTGCCGCTCGCTCGTCTCCCGCGCTGCTCGCCCTTCCGATTCCAGACGCAGCAGACCTGTTGCATGCCGAAAAGCGGCGGGGTTTAGTGTTCCAAGGCCTCTCCTCCCTGCCTTGCCCGACGCGACCCGCCACAAGATTTGAGCGCCAGGAGTCCCAGGACTCTGCCTGCAGATGCCCACAGAGCCCGGTGCCGAAGGAGAAAATGTGGTAAGTGCCAGGAGGAAACTGGGTAATCACCCTAGTGCAAAGGGGTCTTCCTATGGATTGTGGCAAATAATTCCACTAATCCGGGGAGGGAAAGGAGCGGCGCGGGCGATTGCGCCCCTGAGGGAGCCAAGTCTGCTGAAAAAGCGCATCTGGTGCCGACACGTCCTTGTCGCCCCTTTTCCCCCAGCGGACAGAGCGGCTGCCCTTCGGGTCCCTAGCTCGGCGGTCAGATCGGGCTTTGGGAGATCCCCAGAGCCCCTCCACCGCGAATCCGAGCTCCTGCTTCAGCACCAGAGGCCGGACAGCGCCACGGCCCGCGAGCGCCGGGGGTGGGTTCCGGCGGCTGGGCTCCCAGCCCCACGCCGCGGGCTCGTGGTCCTCAGTCGCCACGCCGAGGAGGCCAGGAGGCGAGGTAGGGCTTGCCGAGGAAGAGGGGATTCATCTTCCTCATTTCTCCGGGGGTTTAGGTGTCGGATTCTAGGAGGGCAGTCCATCTCCTCTTGGCTAAGACCGGGTGGAATAACTTGGTGCCAAGCGCCGGTAGGGTACAGAAGAGCAAAAAGGCGCGCGTGTAAGTGGTCAGCGTAGGGGCAAGCGGGACAGTGATCCACGGGGAGCCCCATTCGCTGGTGTGCTGTGAAAGACCGCCGCATCCAAGTCCTGTACTCTCTCAACCCCTCTCCCGCCCCCCACTTCCTCCTTCTCTCCCTCTCTCTCTCTCCCCACAATCTCCATACGCCTGAACCGTGGGCGAATGAAGGGAAAAGCGTGGGATGGAGAAGATACTGAGAAATTTGAGGCTGAGGTAAGAAGTATATTTTATCTGGGTCGCAATATCTGGGTGAAGATGAAATCTGTCCAAAAGGGACATCAAGGTTGGCATTTTTAGCGAAAGGAGCCCAAAGTGCCCTTTGTATAAGAAGCAGAGATGACTGTTTTGCCAGCGAGGGAAAAAAGCCTCGGAAGGGCTTTCACAAAAGGGCAAGCGGAGATGGGGGAGGAGGGAGGGGACAGGACCCGGGCACTAGAGGTGGTTACCAGGCAACCAGTCGCAGCCCCTGCCTCCTGTTGCCTTGGTTACAGTGCATGGAGGGCCTTTGACCACTGATTATCCGTGGGCACCTTGATTCTTTAAAATATCTGCCTTCCCCGGGCTGGGCGGGGGTCACAACCGCTCCCCCCAAATCCCCGCGAGTTAAAAGGAAATCCTAGAAGGTGAATTTTTCCTTTTAAGTCAAGGTGCATAGCGAAGCAGCTACCTTTCCACCCTGGCAATCCTTCCCACTGCCCCCTCCCCCCCTTCAGAGAAGTCATCCTATCCTACCTGCCGTTTCTCTCTCTGAGATTTACAATTAGGGCTTTTTTTTTTTTTTTTTCATTTAGTCCTTCAGACGGAGAGATTGATCCGCCTCCCCCTTTAAATGAGAAAAACACATTTACTCTTCGTGGATGCACAGAAGGGAGTTGGGGAAACCGTCCAAAGGGGTCTCTGGCAGAGAGAAGCTTTCTCCTTGATTCACAGTGGTTCCCCCACCCCCAAACACTGCCTTCATGGGGGGCAGGGCTGGATTCTAGATCACCCCCTTCTCACTCTCCCCACAAACCACACAAGAGAACACAGGCAGGTAGAAACAGGGCTCCCTTAGCAAATAGCCACTGGCATCACCCACATCTAATTCCTCAAGATTCTCTTCTATTTTCTTCCTCTCCAGCACTGCCTTCATATTTAGCAAAGTCAGCACTTAAAGCTTCCAACCCTCTCATCTTTTCCGTTTCCCTTGATTGGCAAATATTGCCTCCATTTTTCACCTGTCAGCCGTGTCCGTCTGTGCTCATTCGTAATATCTGGGTGGGGAATAATTTTAATTTTCCAAAGGCAGCTGTAACATTCTCAGAATGATTTAAGGGGAAATTGCTAGTAAGTTAATAAAGCAACCTGTGTTCTGTGCATTATTTCACCTAGAATACTTCTTAAGAGCCATGAACTTTTTCTTTCCAAAACAATACCTTGTTTTAAACCTGGCTATCACTTGACAACACAAGAATGTGGGAAATCTATTTCAGGCGATAACAATCATATCTTCATCTACGAGGCCCTGCATCGTTAAACACATATGTAGTTCCCTTTCTCTTCTGCATCTTTTCCTTCACTCATTGTTAATATAAAAAGATTTAAATCGTTACAATTTAATCCAAGAAGAAGGCCAAAATTACCCTCTGTGGACCGGCTAGATATAGTTTTGGGGACATTTACATCAAAATGCTTTTCCCTCATACGTTTCTATAGAAACTTCTTTTTAGTCCAGACCAGCAGCTGGTCTGCTTTTTGTACTTTTCTCCCCAAAGAAGTGCCTTCCTTTATGAATTCTCTGGGGCTGCTATCACTGATCACATCAATAATGTCCCATAGCAACAGTGGTGTGTGTTTTTTTTAAATTATTATTCCTTTTCTGCTCATTTTGTTTATGGACAAAGAGTCTACTTTCCTTTCAAGAAGAGAACTGAGATCTTATTGGCCAGAAAGGGAGAAGCATTCTTTCATTGGTTGGTGAGTATTGCCTCGTCAGCCAATCAGAGGATGCCATTTATCCTTTTCTGACTAGCTGAGTGAGGAGAGTACCTAGAATGGTTGAATCTGCCTTAGTGCCATTAAGTAGCAAAGGATGGAACACAGAGTTCTGGGACCCAGGATCTGGGATTTGCTTTGGCTAATGCAGATTGCATTCGGTTTGCAAGGATGAACTTCGCTACTTAGTTGTTTGTAGTTTTCTTGAACACACCTGCATAATACACTGTTCTATGGACTTTTTCTTTTTCATTTTAAAATATATCATGATAATCTTTCCAGGTCAGTGCAGGTTATCGGCATCAACACACCAAGGGGCCAGGGCCCACTTCCCCTAGAAGTACAAAATTGGTTCCCACCCTTGGGGATTTGGTGAAAACTTTTGGGGATGAGGATGGGAAGCTAGAAGAGGAGAGAGTTGTGTTACCTATGATGAATCGACATATCAGCTTTTGGATTCATTCTGTCCAACTTTGGTGTCCCCGGTAGTTTTGTTTGCTTGGTTTTCCACTTTAATTCTTCACAGATGCCCTTCTGGCCTGCATTTTCAGTGACAAGTAGAAAAGCTGGATGGATGATGGAGATGATGGCCTCCTATTTGGTGTAAGAGCAGACCCCTCACTTTCAAGGAAGGTTTGTGGCGCGGAGGTGGCGGTGACCCATGGGAACTGGAGATTGTCCGAGTCCCTCGTGGCCCTGGACTTGGGTAGGTCTTTTAATTTTTCTTTCTCCCTGCACCAAATACTGCTATTTAGGGATGCTGGCATTAGTCTCCACTTCTTTAAAAGGCAGAGCTGTCAAGTTCCCTCCCTTCCAAGACGGAAGCTCTCTGACAACACCCTGGGAGAACCTTTAACCTGACAAAGCCTTAACATGAGTACAGACCCCTGTGGTCAGTCTTGTCTTGGTTCTTGGCTGGAGAGGATGCTGGGAGTGCAAAGATGCTTGAACATAATGGTGCTCTCAAGAGCCACCTCCTTTAGCGGCCCCATCTGTGCAAGGGTTTCCATGGGACCATGAGCCCCAGTGCTAGACTAGAAGCCCTTCAATATCAGGGGCTATGTATTGCACCCCTTTGACTCCTTGGAGATTAGTTATGTTTAAGGTAGGGGCTCAACAAATGTTTGAACTGAATCCTACAGGCTAGTATTAGGACTCGTCTCTTCACTTCCTCTTTATGACAATGGCGGCTCTAACCCTAGACCCTCCCCCACCAGTCCCTTCCAAAAGCTTCATATTCTCTAGCTCTCTTCACAAAAGATAAATGAAGGCTCAGTTAATTGTTGCCATGGTTACGTTGAGTGGCCACACTGAGGATCCCTATCACCCATTACTGTGAGGAGGAAAAAGAAAGGAGGGGTTCGGGGATCATTGTCAGGGAGGAAACCATGGAAACAGGCATTGCTAAGGGGATGTCTTCAAATTCAGAGGAAAGAAACCAGAAGTGGGGAGAGGGAGTTGGCGGGCTCAAGGGCAGGTCATTTTTTTCCAGGTATGTTTCTCTGAGACTATAGCAGCCTCTTTTGCTACTTACATCTTCCCCCAACCCGGACAGAGCCCAGAGTTACAGAATTTGAGAAAACAGGGGCCACTGTGAGGCTCCAGTCCATCTTCATTGGTCCTGGAAGGAAAAAGCCAATGAAAATGGATCTCTTGTATTCACATCATGATCACACTTTATCCCTGATCTCTGCCTTTTTGCCAACCAGTTTCACATACTATGAGCCAGGCTCGGAGCTAGGCACTGGGCTATAAGGATGAGCAAAGGAGCCCCTGCTCGCACGCTGAGCTTACATCAGGACAGCCACTTGGTGGCTTTAGGGCCAGGGTGGCTCCCATGGGCTGGACTGGACAGTCCCATAAGGTGGTGTCCAGAGGGCTGCCAGGATTCTCTCCAAATTCTCTGTGTAATACCTTTTAGCTTATTTATTACTGCCTGAAGTTTACTGAGAGCTCCCTGAGGACCGCCTGCTTCTCCTGGGAATATCTGGGTTCTGACTCCTCTGGGGAACCCCTGGCATCTCACTGAGACTTCTTCTCCAACATCAGCACTCAGGTCTTTTTCTCTGAACCAATACACCGAGGAGAATGTCCTGGCCCTCTCTCCACACTGCCAAAGAGACACGATGTTTGTTGTTGTTGCTTTAAAGGGAAATACGAGACAACAAATACTCTCCTCCTTGAGGGGTTTACATGGGGGGGTGGGGGGGGGGGTGCTCAGCCCCCTGCAGCCTGGAGCAGCATTGCTAGCCCCTCACTGGGACTGGGGAGAGGGAGTCTGGGCCTCCTGGGCGCACCTTCCTTCACATCCTCCACAGCAGATCTCTGCATTTTCCCAGGCCCACCTGCCTAGAGCTGACAGCTGGAAGAGGCTAGGCCCCAGAGCTGGGCCCTGCCAGCTTTCTCCATGGCCTTCACTGCCCCTCAGTTGCTCCTTCTCCAGGCAAGCCGGTCCCCACTCTGGGTGGAGAGAACACAGCGAAGCACGGAGGGGTGGACGACAGAGGACGAGTACTCAATTAAAAAGGGAAAGAATTAAAAGCAGCACCAATAAGGAAGGGTAATTATCCTCCGGCTGCTGCAGAAATACAATTAGGGCCGTGCCCTCGGAGCCGCCAGGATATTGCGGCTTTTGCTAATTAACAAGCGGATATGCCCTGCCAGTGCAATTAGCGGCTGGCAAGGCAGCGGGTGCCTGGCCTCGCCTGCGTCAGGGGCGAGCGGGGAAATGCACCGGGGAGCCCAGCGCCAGGCCTGGGGGGAAGGCGAGGGGGCCAGGATGCCCCCTCGCCCTCCCCTGCCCCGCTGCCTCTCCTCTCCAGGCTACTCGCCTCAGCACCCACTTGCATCCTGGGCTGGGGCTCAGTAGGCTTTTCGGGGGCTGGGAGAGGACCTGGGAGAGAGGGGTCCCCATTGCCTGGGGCTTTTCCTTTTTTCTCATCTCTGTGATTATGATTACTGAAGAGGGTAGAGAAATGAGCAGCCTGCTCGCCTCCCCTTAAAACTAAGATCCCAATGATAAAGGAAGTGTGTTCATTGTAGAAAATGGAACACTCTGGAGAAAAGAAAAAGAAAATAGGCCCCCCCCCCCCACACACACACACTTCTGAGCAGAGGTTCGGGAGAATTCCGAGGGGGGAGGGTGGTGGGAGGATGGGCGGGGCGGCAGGGGCGCCGGCCCCGCGGGAGCCTCGAGGGCGGACGGTGGCGGCCCCAGGTCGCCGCAGCCGCGGGCAGCGGCCGGGCCAGCCCCATCTGGAAGACTAGTGATTTTGTTGTTGTCTTGCTGCGCCCAACAACAAGTCCCAGTCTGCCGCATGGTGCGGGCCACCGCGGCGGGGGTGGCGCCGGGCCGCGCACCTCTCGCGCGCTCCTTCTCGGGTTCCCTCTGCACCTTCCGTGTCTCCCGGAAAACACCTGCGAACACCCCTGCGCAGCGCGCCTCAGGCAGACTCTTCCAGAAGCAAGGACACACTATAGAGTGAGAGGGGAAGCCTGGGTGGGGCGTAGGGGGTACAGGGTCTCTCTCCTCGGGGGCCCTGGGCTGCTTCCACGCCGCTGACCAAGCGCAGGGAGAGGAGATGCCCTTCCTAGGCTGATGCACCCAAGCGCCCTTTTCGGTTGGGCACCCGCCGTGGGAGGCGCCATAGGCCTGGGTGACACCCAGGCTCAGCGGTCCGATGTCCTCGGCAGGAGGGAGCCACACGTGTGTGCAGGCGCCAAGCGGCGCGGGCTCAGGACCCAGGTCCCTCGGATGCTTGGTGACCCGGCGGCAACGCGGAGGACACGCCTGACCCGGGCTGCCTGGAGCTTCTCTGGTGCCCACCCCAGGGCTGCGAGTGGACTCGTGTGTGTGAAACTTCTTCTCCGCCCCAGAATCTGCCTCAGTGCTGCTGGGCCCACAGGTGTCACCAAGGGAGAAACTGGGGTGCCGAAGCCCAGTCCCCCAGCTGTGCTAGGGGGCCGCCCCCCAGCAGAGCAGAAGCAGGCATCATAAAAACCATTTGCCAGCCTTTCCCAAGTCTCCGAGTTGGGGGGAGGCATCTTGCCCTAAGATGGTCACCAAGTTCCAACAATGAGATTGTCAGTGGGGATAAATTTTTCCATGCCCCACCTAGTCCTTTCCAAGTCTATTCCCACCCGCCTTCCCCTTCCACATGGCAGGCACAAGGGACCCCTGGGGCCCTTGGGTGGGAGAAGGGGAGGGTTGGTCAGCAGGCACAGGAGGCAGAAAAGGCAGCCTTTCTTTCAGAACACTAAAGCATCTTACCAACTTAAACTGGGTTGGGAGCTGTACTCCTTTAGGGAACGCTAAAAATGCAACCACGAGCTGAGCTTACCCTCCCCCTACCACTGTCTAGCTGTGTGACCTTTGGCAAAGCACTTAACCTCTCTGAATCAAATCAGCCCTTCACTTCCACCCAGAGGCTGCTGCCATCACTGATTCAGCTGGTCCCTCCGCTCCTCCACACGGGCTCTCTTCTCTCTCATTTCCTGCCTGAAACCAGTGCGCAGCCAGTCCTATTAGAAATCTCATTCACACTTGAGAAGGCTGCAAATTGGTGTCACTCAGCAGGTGTCTGCCCTTCACTGGGGGCGGCGGCCAGGATTGCACAGAAGGGGCAGAGAGAGCTGGGAACAAGAGAAGGCAGTCAGACCTCCCCCAGGCAGCCCTCAGCATCCCAGGCTGGTGTGGAGACAGAAGGGGAGAGATCCTACCTCTGGGAAACAAACATGTGGGGAGGGGAGGGGGGTGCCCTCCTGATCTGAGAGATGGATGAGAGAGCCCTTGTCGGTATGTAGCAGGGTGTAAAACGAGCCAGACACACCCCAGTTCCAGTCCTGGCTTCACCTCTTACTGGCTGTGTGACTTGGAGCCAGTCACTCGACATCTCTGAGCCTCAGATCCCTCACTAGTAAAATGGAATTTATCACATCTACCATGCTAGGTTGTTAGGATAATCCAGCAAGAGAAGTGTCATATACATAATGGCACATCTAAATACTCAACAGTCGTCTCTTTGCCTCCTCTGTCATGGTTTTTCTCTTCCCAGACCTGGGGCACCACGGGTGCCCTTCCCAGAGTAGGAACAGTCTCCCCTGTCGTGTAGGAGTTTTATCCCATTTAAATGTTTATCCTTCCTCTCCCCAGATCAGTATCTTGCCCATTTCAGGAGGCTCAATATATACTGAAAGAATGAAAACAGGCCACATTCCCACCGAATCCCATTTTTAAAAAATGCAGAAACCAAGGCTCAGAGAGGTTGTGTGACTTACCTCTAGGTCACTCAGCAAAATCCACAGCTGACTGCTTCTTAAAGTAACTTTCTAGGCGTCTCAGCACACAAGAGGGTTGGTGACCCAAGGGTCAGGGCATTTGGGGTGGGGTGTGTCTGACTTCACAGCCAGGACTCCCTCCCCACCCCCTCGTCCCCCCGGGGAGTGCTCGGCTGCCTGTATTTTACACCCTGCTGCATATCAACAGGGGCTATCTGGGCCTCCTCGCCTTAATTAACTGCGTGGACCGGGGTTATGCAGCCCGCAGGCAGGTTTCCAAGCTAGCATCAGCTTCCCTGGATGAGCAGGGAGGCAGCGCCCTCTGCTGCATTCTCTAGGGAGCTGCGCTTCAGCGGCGATTCTCACCCCAAATCTCCACGTTGGGGCGCCGCCCCGGACCCGTTCAATCAGAATCTTGCCGCGTGACCCAGGCGGCCAGGTTTTGTTCAGCTCCGCAGGCGATGCCAATGTTCAGCCGAGACTGAGGACCAGCGATTTAAGGATTAACGTTATAGGGGAAGAAACTGTAGTCTAGCATGGGACAAGTAACGGTGGGGGATAAAAATTCCTCTGGATCAAATCCTTCCAATTTGGCATGAAAAATCAGTCATGTGAGACTTAACCGGGGCCTAGGAAACCTGGAAATTCTCAGAAGTTGAGGGAAGATATAAAGCTATCATAGGGGTCTTAGTGACAGGCTGTGTCCAGGCGGGTCCAAAGTCACTACTGCATCAAAAGTGCTAATAGAGAGGGAATCTGCTTGAATAAAATGAGTGAATGATTTGCATTTGGCCTCCAGAGTTTTCTCAGCTTCATACCCTCTAAACAAGGAATCTTAAATTTGAGCATGCATCAGATGCTGTTAATCATTTTGTTAAAGCACAGATTGGGGGGGCCCCACCCTCTGAATTTCTTTCTGAGGAGTCCATCAAATTCCCAGGGGATGCCTAGACTGCAGGTCTAGGACCACGCTTAGAGAACCACTGTTGCAAAACATGACCAGACCGGCAGCCCACTTCGAGTCTGTACCTGGTCCAACAGCGTGGGAATCCCATAGCATCTCTATTAGTCCTCAAAACGGGTACACTAGCCAGGCAGAGTGACGCTTTGACTGCGGCAATAATGATTTGTAAGCACAAAACAGATCAAATCCTAGGTCTCAAGGGCTTCCAGACTGACGGGGGGAGGGGGACGGACGGGGGGGGGGACGGGGGCGGGGCTTGGGGTCCATAGGGGCGGGGCTTGGGTTGTGGGCTTTCCTCCCCAAGCCCCAGCTCAAGGTGGTTCTGTTCCAGAGGAGCCTCAGACTTTGTGGAAAGAGGAGATATTTTCGCTCCAGGAATGGGAGGGTGAGGTCCCTAAAGGGGGGTTGGGGCACTGCCATGCACAGTCAAGATGCCACTATTGGGCCACCCATACTGTATACCTAGGGACCTTCAACTTTTTTGCTTGATAATATTTTTTTTACCATAAGTCTAAGTAGTCACAAAGGATGTATTGTAAATATTGACATCTTAATAAAACGTGTCCATAAATGAATGCAATGGAGTCTAACTATCATAGCATTTGATACCAACATTATCCATTTTTAAAGTACATGATAAAACTCTTAGGGACAATGTTGAATTTTACTTGAGCCCTGTGCTCCTGGAAAACAGCAATGGTTAGGAAATTCTCTCATCCTTTTGTGCTCTGGAAACGGGGTACTGCAGAGAAGCACACAGCCCCATCTGACCGAGCTGAGACTCACGGATTCCCCCATTACGCGCCCAGGACGAGGAGGGAACCCATACCCCAAATTTTGGCTCTTGGCCTCATCAGTGAGTAGCTGAACTGGTGGGCCCACTGATCAACGGGAACAAAGTGCTTGTTAACCAAACTTTGGTTAAGCTTCTCTTCTTCCCCCAGCTCCCGAAACGATGGCCCACCCTCAACCAGAGCCAGTCTACGCCCCTCCTTAAGGACCCCTTCTGAGAACAGGCCGGCTTCAGGGTACTCTGATCTACTGTCCGCATAACAGATCCAGTCATGCTGTGCATCCCCCTCCCTATCTCTGTTCTTTCTAGCCTTGTCGACTCCTCCTTATGAAAGACAACCTTTGTGCCTAACTTTGAGTTGGCACATCTTATGATCAGAGCATCCTCCCTATTGCAGTGGCTCTTCCCTCCCCTCCCTGCTAATCATCCTTTCCAATAAAGTCTCTCCTTACTAAACCCAATTTGTTTTGTATTTACGTTATACGCAACATTTTCTTTTCTCCTTGAACTTGTATTTCCATTCGACATCTGCTGCAGAGTTTTATCCCGGCATAAAGTATTTTCCTGCTTGGCAGTATTTTCTGCAGTATCCACTCACACAAAATTACGTCAATTGATTTGAACTTGTTAACTCGTTAGCTCTAAAAAAATGTGCTGTGGCCCATAAGGTTCTAAGTGTTAATTTTTTTCCTACTGGATTGAGATATCATTGCAAATATTTGTAATGTATGTGATCAAATAAAATATATATACCATTCATTATATGAGTGATAATTTTTAAACATAAAAATTAATTTGGGGGCTGGCCCGGTGTAGTGGTTAAATTCTCATGCTCCACTTTGGTGGTCCAGAGTTCGTGGGTTCAGATCCCAGGCATGGACCTACACACCAGTCATCAAGCCATGCTGTGGCAGCGTCCCACATATAAAATAGAGGAAGATTGGCACAGATGTTACCTCAGGGACAATCTTCCTCACTAAAAAAAAAAAAAAAAGTAAATTTTTATTAGGAATGCCGTTGAAAATATGTCTCTTAAAGAGATAGAGTGAACCAGTTGTTTCTCCATTAAGTTTATAAATCCAGGGATGAATATTGCTTTTCTACAAGAATGAGACAGACTTGGGGCTTCTATTTTGTTTTTATGGATATAAACATCGATAAACATCATTCACATGAAAAGCAGACAGAAGTGGAAGGAGGTTTATTCTAGCAACGTCTCTCAGTTCTTTTAATTCCTGACAATTATCTATCCTCAAGAAGAAATATTTTTAATGGCCTATTAGCTGACAACGTGATTGAATCCTCTCCTTGGATTGCAGTGAAAGCAAAGAATCAGAAAGTGCCTGCCTTGTAGAAGGCTTCCTTGCCCAGACCTCAATAATAACCCAAATATAGAAATGCCTTATTGTTTTTCCTCCCCAGGCACTGCTTTTATGCCCCAGGGTAACGCAGCAGAGTGAGGTTTAGAATGGGGGTGTGTGTGACTTTCCTTTCTAAAGCGGGAGACAGCTGGTTATAAAGGGGCGAGGGAAGCTGAGCCCCAAGGACTCCAGGCACATTCTCAGGTCCATGCCCACAGGAACTCAGGATCTGGGTGCTGACTCCCTTAAAACCCTCCTGGTCCCCAGAGTTTCGTCTCACAAGATCTCCATGTCTGCAGACAGCTGCTCTCTAGGCCCTTCCTTCCACCCTCTGTCCTATGGATGTTGCCTCCTAGGACGCTCTGGAATCTGACCCAAGCTCTTTATCCTTTCTACCACTCTGGCCCCCGGAATCTTATCTTGCCTAAATGTCCACCATCGCCCCCCACCCCCTCTTTCTCCAGGCCTAATCCACTTCTCTCTATCCTGCGGCCAGAGTGAGCTTCCCCAAATGCAAATCTGCTGATGAACCAGCTCTGGCTTCAGCTCCTCCCAGCTTCCCAAAGCCTTCGGGGGTCTGAGTAGGACTTACCTCTCCAGTGGCCTCGTCCTTTGTCCTGCTTCCCTCAAATCTACACTCTGGTCAGAAATAGCGGATTCCTCCACACGTGCACCCCTGGCTTTCTGGGTACTTTGCAACGCCACCACCGCTTCCAAAATGGAGCTAGGAGGAGTCGGACTGCTTCGCTAAGGGTCTTTGGACCCGAGCGGTTTCTCCTTAATTTCTTTGTGTCAATTCCCTTAACTGTAAAACATAATAATAGTACACATCTCAGAAGGGTTCTTGTGCAGATTAAATGCATGCATGCCCAGGCACAGAATGAGTGCTCACATAACAAATATGAGCTGTTTATTATTGCTCTTGCTGTTATTCACGTTGCACTGAATTATCTGTCAACCATTGTTACCGTGCCAGACGGCGAGCGCGAGTCAGGGCTTGTGTTTTATTCTCAGTATCCCAGGGCCCAGCCCGATAGTAGGAACTTAATACTTATGAGTAAAGTATTGCAAAAGAATAAATGAAAAAATAGCACCAAAGGAGCAAGTCTGACCTTAAAAATCTTTCCTTAGTGCCCATCACGAGTATTATTTCACTGAATCCGCACGACACCCGAAGAGGTAGGGGCTCTTATTCCCATTCTGCAAATGGGTGTACTGTGTTAAGTCCTTCTGCCTTTGGTGACACGACGCTCATAGAGGCCCACATCCCGACCCAGGAGGCGGGGTGGATTGGAGCCGGGGACACAGATGGGACCAGGACAGGGCGAGAGCGGACCACGCTCTCCTCCGGTCTCTTTAAAATTTCCCGCCTGCTGGGCACGCGCGACGCAGAAACCACGCCCCTTTAGAATCCCCGCCCCTTGGGCTGGCGCGCGCCAACCCTCACAGAGCCAGGCTCCCGGCCAATCAGAAGAGGCCGTAGGCGGGAGCTGCCGTTCAGCGGGCCAATAGGCGGGCGGCCGGCGCGGGGCTTGCCCAGGCATGTGGGAACCGCCGGCTGCCGGGGCGCCACGTGCGGGCGGCAGGAGAGGGACCCGGCTTCAGGTGATTTCGGGGACCCTCCCGGGGCCCGCGGGGTCGCGCGGGCTGACGCGGTGTGTCCCCGGCCTCCGGGGTCCGCACGTGTGTCCACCATCGGCCTGAAGCGGGGGGCGCCCGGGCCCAGCCGACCGGCTCTCCGGGCCCGCAGGTGTGCAGGCTGGGCCCAGGCGCCGCCGGTCGCGCGTCCCCGCCGGCTGTGGGCTCTGGGACCCGACGGGGCGGCGCAGGGCGATGGGACTCGGCCTGGCTGGCGGCGGCCAGTGAGTGACCAAGGCCCGAGTCCCTCCGGGGTGAGGTCAGGCCTCCATGCGGCGTCTCTTGCGCACGCCGGGCTGGGAGATGGCGCGGGGCTCTACTCCGACTCTCCCTGGCCGGGAACTTCTTAGTGGGCGGGGGGAGGGGGTATCGAGCCAGGTTTTCTCAAATTCGGGCGAGTTTTACTGTCATGGCTTGGGGGTGGGGCCGCGCGCTCTTTAAAATGCAGATTCTCAGGCCCCGTTCCCCCAAATGGCAGTTAAGGTGTCGGGGCAGGCCTGGAAATGCGCGTTTTACGCAGCCGTCGTAGTGGTTTCTGGTACTGAACTGCTTTCGGGAAGCCTCTGCCCTGGGGACGTTCATCTGGCGCTTTAGCGCCGGAGCAGGGTCTAGAACTGCCCACTGCCTCCCGCATCAGCCGGCAGGTGGGTGGCCCTGCTGCCACTGGTGCCTCTGACCGCGCGGTCCCTTCGGGGCCTGTCCCCAAAGGCCTGCTCGCTGCTGATCCCCACAGTGCTGGTTCGGGGCTGGAGAGGATCTGTGTGTGTCCTTCCCGAAACGGTTGTGTCATTGGGGTGAAACTTCTCCCCAGCCTCAGGGAGCTCCATCTGGGGGCCCAGGGTTGGGGCAAGCCCTTGATAACTAACTGTCCGTTCTGACGGGCGTGTAGAAGGGGACTGCTTTCATCTCTTGAAACACAAGGCCAGAGACCTTTTCTCCGGGAACCTAATTTCCGGCTGCTTTGAAATCTTGCCAGCAGGTCAGGGAGGTCAGCGACCCTAGTCCTGGCTTTAGCTCCTGAGCTGCAGGGCCCTCCTCCCTGGCAGGAGTCAGTTATTAGCAGGCCTGGTCTCCCGGTTGCTGGGCTGAGGCCAACCGAGGTTCTCTATTAGTCAGCTCTACTCTGTGACTTGTCATTATGAGGAAGTCGATTATAGTTAAGAGCCTTTTTAAAAGGGAGGAGCTTCTTGGGGACCAGATGAGCAAGCAGAGGCAGGATGAGTCAGGATGGGTCACCATGCCTCGCCCTGGCAGGGTCATCACCAGATGGCACTCCTTCCCTCCCCCCCATTTCTCTTCATTGCTGCTGCTCTTGCTCAGCGTCTTGTCGTCTCCCAGACCTCTTCCCATGAGGCAGTTGTGCTCCTGTCACCCTCTCCCTAAACCTTGAGGGAGGCCAATGGTTCCCCATCAATCTCAGGATTAAGCCCAGACTTACAGCACCCTCCAGGAGCAGATCTCTCTCACTGTCCCGTCTCCATCAGCCTTTTCGCCCCCCACCTCCTTGCTTTTCAACTGCCGCACCAAACTCCTCGCCTTCCCACGTGGGTGTACTTTGCCTCCTGGACTTTGTGTCTGCGTTTTCTCTGTCTGGGTGACTTTCCCTTTCTGGGCGGCCTGGCAGACCTTCCTGAAGCCCTTCAGGGTCCCCTCCATGCCAGGTTTCTACCTGCTGGAATGCCTGGCCTGGTGAGTTAGCGCCGGTCCTCAGTCCGTCACTCCCATCCTGAGCGCAGCCTTGTAGGTTTCTGATGGCCTCTCTCCCCACCAAGCCAGGAGTTCCCTGAGGACACAGTCATCTCCGGCTCTGTAGTCCCCACGGTCTGGCAGATAGCAGGTCTGGCATCAGCTCCCTTCACACACTTCCCTACTATGCACTGGGTCCTGTGCTGGCTGTGGGGAAGGGACGGAGACAAACGAGGCTCTATCCTGCCCTAGGAGCGCTCCAGGGCACAGAGGGGTGAACTTCTTCGTCTCCAGCTAGGCTGGTCATGTCTGGGGCAGGGCTGCTGTGCCACTTCAGTGCCCTCCCTGGGTGCCTTTGGGTTACCTTCACTCGACCAGCAGAGACCAGTCTGGAGACACCAGCCTGGGCTGGGGTGGCTTGTGGACGGGCCCCCAGAGTGTGTTGGGCTTCCCAGAGAGGGGCAGGTCCTCCAGCCGTGGCCCACCTTGTGCCTCACGCCCCAGGCACATCAGGCTTCTTGTGGGCCCGTCTTCCTCAACCCTGGGTTACCTTTGCCCCTAACATGGCCACTGATCCCTCTCCTTTCCGCCTGGAGGGTTGCTCTTCCCCCTTCATGTGGACTTAACCGCTTCCAGCCGGTTCTGCTTCCCTGGCACTGCTGAGGCAGCCCTTCCCATGCTTTCTGCTTTGTTGCTCCCTCTGTGGTGAAACTGAACTCCTTGAGTCCAGGATCCACCTTTTAACTGCCCCGCGTCTGGCCCAGCTGGACCCCGGAGAGCCTCAGTGCAGCACTGGCCTCTGAACCCAGTGGGATAAAGGGTGGTTCTAGAGGGCTTCCTGGGGAATGTGTGAGTAGGGGGGACGGGAGTGGGAAGGGAGGCAGGAGGAAGGCCTGTGGGTTGGGAGGGGACAGTGAGTCCTGGCTGAGGCAGCTCTAGCCTGGGAGAGCTGGTCACCAACCACGAGCAAGAGTCTTCACCTCTGGGAGAAAGGGAGCAAGTGGCTCTTGCGCCCCTACTGTACGTAATACATGCAGATCCCAGCACTCGGATATTGTGTCATTTCCTCTTTACACAAGAAGTGGGGAGGGGCCGGCCCGGTGGTGCAGTGGTTAAGTTCACACGTTCCGCTTCTCAGCGGCCCGGAGTTCACTGGTTCGGATCCCGGGTGTGGACATGGCACCGCTTGGCACACCATGCTGTGGTAGGCGTCCCACATATAAAGTAGAGGAGGATGGGCACGGATGTTAGCTCAGGGCCAGTCTTCCTCAGCAAAAAGAGGAGGACTGGCAGTAGTTAACTCAGGGCTAATCTTCCTCAAAAAAAAGAAGTGGGGGGTCTGGCCGTTTTACACACCAGGACCCTGAAGGCCAGCAGTTTAGGTAACTTAGAAAGAGCTAAATTGGACCCTGCTCTGCCCTCTTCAAAGCCTTGGTTTCCTGGTCTCTTAAAAATGTCCTGGCCGACTGAGCACAGCAAATGTGAGGAGGCTTTCCAGGCCGGGGCCTTCACTGCTGGGAGGAGGCTGGCCTCACTGCACGGGATTTGCAAACGCACGGGAACACCAGACCTTTCCTGGAGCAGTGGGCTGCCGCAGCATCTCTTCTCGGCCCGCAGTCAGTGATGGAGAGCTTGAAATTGGCCAGGGTTGGGGGTGCCCCAGAAATCTGCGAGGGCTACAGGTCAGGGCTTTTTCTGGTTCTCCTTTTTTTAAGTGGAGCTGGTTTACCAGCACACCACTGCCTATAGCTTATGGTGACTATACAACACGCCCCACTATTTAAAAATGTTTGTAGATGCTGTTGTGATTGAGTTAGAAAATAAGTAAATAAATTACCTCTTTTTGGTTAATATATACCAAAATAACTATGGTGGGCTTCCTGGGAAATTTTTTCTCCAGGTGCTACTATAGGTCTTTGCCTTCACATTTCATAAAGGTTTTGTTTTTCTAATGGGATTATATAGTATATATTGCTTCTGTGACCTTTATTTTCCCATAACTGCACCTCTAAAAATTTTTGATGCTAACAGCATTGGAGGTGGGCTGTAGCTGGGAGGCTGAGAGTGGATTCTGGGCTCAGATCAGCCTTTCTCTCTTAGTAATTGGCCAAGTTCCTTAACCTCTATGCCTCAGTTTTCTTACCTGTAGTGTGAGGATAATAATGCTTTGGCTTGTTGGGAAGATTGAGTGATTCCATGAAAAGTACTTAGAACAGCACTTTGCGTGTGGTAGTGACTGTCTCGCCAGCCCTGGTGCTCTAGCGGTTAAGATTTGGTGCTTTCACCGCCATGGGCTGGACTGGTTTCCCCGTCAGGGAACCACATCACCTGTCTGTTGGTTGTCATACTGTGGCGGCTGCGTGTTGCTGTGACACTGAAAGCTATGCCACCAATATTTCAAATACCAGCAGGGTCACCCATGGTGGACAGGTTTCCGCACAGCTTCCAGACTAGACAGACTAGGATGAAGGACCTGGCCACCCACTTCCAAAAAAGCCGACCATGAAAACCCTATAAATAGCAGCAGAGCATTGTCTGATACAGTGCCGGAAGGAGAGGATGGAGACCGGGCAAGAAGACCGGGCAGGGTTCCACTCTGCTGTACACAGGGTCCCTAGGAGGGTTAACGGACTCGACAGCACTGACAACAAATGGATTGTATTATCACAACTATTATTAAAATAGGTCCTCGATTCATTCTGGGAGGCTGAGACCAAGTGGAGCACTGCAGGAGGGAGAGAGGGAGGGAGGGACAGCACTGGCTGGCTGGGCACACTCCTCACCTGACCCCTCTGCCCTGTGTGTTTTCTCTCTAGCGTGCTGCCCTGCTGCCAGGTTACCTCCCAGGCCTCCCTTGGCCCGAGCAGTGAGCTGGTTGGAATGGTGACCCGGCAAGCCCCTGAGCCTGCCCAGTGTCTGTGCCCCTCCCTGGCCAGCCCGACTGTCAAGGATGTGCTTCGGAGAAAGCACAAGAGGAAGAGCCGACAGCACCAGCGCTTCATGGCCCGGAAGGCCTTGCTGCAGGAGCAGGGGCTGCTGAGCACGCCCCCAGAGCCAGGATCCTCCCCAACGCCCGTGCCGGCGGACACACCCCTGGGCACTGAAGCTGCCAGTAGGGAGAACCAGCGCCCAAGGACCGAATCTGGAGGGGTCCCATGCAGCAGAAAGCCCGCCCCCTGGGAATCTGCTGGGCCCTTGCCCAGCAAGTGTGTGGCTATAGACTGTGAGATGGTGGGCACAGGACCCCACGGGCGGGTGAGTGAGCTGGCCCGCTGCTCCGTGGTGAGTTACCACGGTGACGTCCTCTACGACAAATACGTCCGGCCTGAGATGCCCATCGTGGACTACCGCACTCGCTGGAGCGGCATCACTCGGCAGCACATGCGGAAGGCCATCCCCTTCCAGGTGGCCCAGAAAGAGGTGAGGGCAGGGCTGGGGGCTTGTTGGGTCACTGTGATGGGCAGGGAAGAGCACCCCTGGGTTTGAGTCACCACTCGGCCCCTGGCAGTGAGTGATCTTGGGAAATAGAACAGGGTGCGTGAAGTCCTGACCTACCTGCACGGAAGGGTCGTGGCGTGTTCTGTGTGATCACGTTTCTGGGAAGCCTGTGCCAACTGTAAGGTGTAGAGCAGCTTATACTCGACGTTTCCTTTTCTGTTGTAAAAGTATTACCTGTCCGGAGAAAATGGTAAGTCCCACTGTGCTGTCACGATCACCTTCAGGTGTTAAATGTCTTGGTATATTTCCTGATGTTAATTTTTTAGTGTTTTGAAAAAAAATAAATTAGTGTGTGCCAAGAATTCCCAAATGTGCTTGAGAATAGGAAACACCTAAAGCCTTATTAACAGTCTGGGATCCTTGTGCCCGCATCTTCCATGGAGATTCTGATCCTCAGCCTGGAGAGGGCTCTGATGGGTGCATCCCTAACAATCATGCTGTACAAACTTGCGCCATAAAAGCCTCAGAGCTAGGGGCCGGCCCGGTGGCGCAGCGGTTAAGTTCGCACATTCCCCTTCTCAGTGGCCTGGGGTTCGCCGGTTCGGATCCTGGCTGCGGATATGGCACTGTTTGGCACACCATGCTGTGGTAGGCGTCCCACGCATAAAGTAGAGGAAGATGGGCATGATGTTAGCTCAGGGCCAGGCTTCCTCAGCAGAAAGAGGAGGACTGGCAGTAGTTAGCTCAGGGCTAATCTTCCTCAAAAAAAAAAAAACCTCAGAGCTTATGGGGGAAAGGGGTTAGGGACACAACATTCAAAAAACGTCATCAGCGACACCCCAAAAATGAAAACGTAGAAACCTAGTGAGAGTGGGAGCACAGGTTTGCACATGCTAAGTGGTTCAGAAATGCATAAATGCACCAGTGCACGGCGCGTTGAAGAAGATCTGAGGTTTCCTTCTGAAGTGGGTGTCGGGAGGGCTGCAGCTTGCGTTGTGGTCGAGTGGTCAGAGTTCTCTGCAATTAGGCGGAAAGAGGGAGTGCCAGTGTGGATGGCGGCTCATCACAGCTGAACTAGGGCGCTGGGAGAGCCTGTGGTGGCTGTGTTCTGTGCATCCCCGCGGGGCCCAGCTCAGCTGGGTGCGGTCTTCTGCATTCACAGTGTTTGTCAACGGCAAATTCGTGCGTAAGCCAAGGCGAAATTTGCATTGTTCTCAAATTGCGTCCTAATCTATCAATCACGTTGGAACCTTCTGCATTTTCAAAACAGGCGTTATAGCAGAAGCACCTGACGTTTCTGGGTTATTCTTGGGATTAGGGAAATTTGGGAAATACTGCTCTGTCATCTTGTGTGGTCCTTTTTCACATAAGATACGGCCTAAGCATTTCTTTCACACGATTTGGAGGTGGTTTATCCAGCAGGCCTGTCAGGACCAGAAGCAACAGGAAGGGAGGCCTGTGGCAGACCCTCCAGCTCCCCTACGCGTCCCTCATCTGGGTTGCAGGTGCTCCCAGGGGTAGGACCACTTCCTGTCTGCCTGGACTCTGAGCCAGTGTGGAGTGTGCTTGATCCCTTCCACCCCATGGCTCGTGGGGGGTGTGACTAGAGTGTGCTGGCATGTCCCTACGGCTAATCTGAATGCACCGTGTCCATCTGCTGTGAAGGCTGAGTTTAGCGATAAACCACATGATGCCAGCAGAGGCAGGCTGGAAGGGCAGCAGCTAGTGCTGAGGAGAGCCAAGCCCAGCAGAGAGGGCCGGAGGGGGCTGCCGGCCCGTGGTTATGGACGTGGCCTCCCTGGGGCCTGAGGAGGGCAGAAGGCAGGGAGGAGAGAAGTGCATTGTGTGGATGGTCAGGGCTGAGCAAGAGAGGTTCCGAGGGTGAGAAGTAGGAGTCCTGTGCAGCACTGTGGCGGAGGGCCAGAATCCTGAGGACAGCGTCTGTTAATACAACAGCTGCTGTGGATGCTGTGTCTCCAGTGCTAGGCACAGTGCTGTGGACTTCCCCAGCGGGTCTTCATCAGTCATCTGTGTGCTGAGCTTTCGCTGAGCATCACCAGTCGAGTCAGACATGGTTCCTGCATGTTTCCAGTGAGCTTACACGGGGGGGCAGTGGAGAGACCAGGCCAGAGCTAAATGTATACTTGAAGGAGAGAACAGCGGGTCCTGATGTTGATGGGGAGTCCTGGGGAGCCATGACCGTGAGATGGTCAGCTCATGCCACCACCAGCCCTGGGAGGAGTGGGGAGAGTTGGGTGGGGCAGGGGGGCTGGGTAAGTCTTCCAGGCCGAGAGAAGAACGTGTGCCAGCAGGAAAGAGCTGCTTTTTTTGAGTAACTAGAAGACCTGGCCCATCTGTCATCTCCTTTGATGCTCATAAGCACCCCACGGAATGCTCTCAGCAGCGTCCCCACTTTACAGGGCACAGCCTTAAGTGTGCCCCTGGTCGCAGTATGTAGTAAGGAGAAGGGCCTGCATTCAGACTTTGGGAGGGCCGCTTGGTGCACTGTGAGCTCCTGGTCTTCCCTCTCCGGGCTGCCTCCCTCCGGACGGGTCCGTGTACCCATTGGTTAGGGCCTCAGGATGTGTCTCCTGCCAGCCTGAGACGGGGGCCGTCCTGACTCTTCTCTCTCCCACAGATCCTCAAGCTCCTGAAGGGCAAGGTGGTGGTGGGGCATGCGCTGCACAATGACTTCCAGGCCCTCAAGTATGTTCACCCTCGGAGCCAGACCCGGGATACTACTTACGTCCCCAACCTCCTCAACCAGCCCGGCCTCCACACCCGGACCCGGGTCTCTCTTAAGGACCTGGCCCTGCAGCTGTTGCACAAGAAGATCCAGGTGCGTGGTGCAGGAGCGGTTGGGGGGAGCAAGAAGGCCTGCTTAGGCCACGGACAGGGCTGTGAGGCTGCCTCCAGCCTCCTCCTCATCTTCCTTCCCCTGCCCAGGTCATGGGGTCCATGATAAAGCGCAGGTCGCCCGCATCTACAAGCAGCTCTGGATGTTTTCTCCATCCTTCCTCCCAGTGCATTGTGAGAGCCAGCCACATTCTTCCAGGCCGATCTCTTCCCCGTCTGTGCCCCCCACCCCAATTGCAGGCTCTGTCTGCATTGCATGTAAACCTCCGTCTCCTGCAGGCAGAGCTGGAGCCTTGGGTCCGGCGGAAGCCTCTCTTGCTCCCACTGGACTTCACATTCACTGTTCCGTCTGCTCATCAAGCCTTTGAAGGCAGAGATTTTTACCATGTTTCCTGTTTGAGAAGACGGGCTTGGAGAAGCTAGATGGCTTGGTCCAGCTGAGATTCCAGTGCTTTGCTGACTGATAGAAGCCATGCCTTCCCATGTAGCGAGCTCTACACCCTGTTCTGAGAGTGCACATTCTTGGGCCTGCACCCAGAGCCGGCAGTGACGGGCCCCTCACCAGGACCTCGGGCAGTGATGTGGGCTCTCGTCCGCAGGTGGGCCAGCACGGGCACTCGTCGGTGGAAGATGCCGTGACGGCCATGGAGCTCTACCAGCTGGTGCAGGTGCAGTGGGAGCAGCAGGAGGCCAGCCGCCTCCGCACCCACCCGGAGGACAGGGAGCCCGACAGCAGCACGGACACAGAGCAGTATATGGAGGACCAGTACTGGCCAGAGGACCTGGCCACCAGCGGAGGAAGTGGGGAGGCCCAGGACAGAAGAGAATGAGGGAGGAGAGGTTCCTGGCCAGCTTCCGAGGGTGGGGAGAGGGGCCAAGAGAGCACTGGGTGCCTCCTGAAGGTGGCCGGATGCAGCCAGCACCCCCAGGGCCCGGAGAGCTGGGGCCCTCTGTCCTCCACTCCCTCTGCCCACAGCACAGCCCCCTCTCTCCAGGGCTGTTGTACCCCTTCTCTCCACTCCTGTGGTTTTACTAACAGCACTTTATAGACACCGTGAAAATGTCAGGTGGACAAGCTGCTAGGCCCCAGCAGGAGTAGGAATGTGCCAACACACTGTCTCAGGCTGGCACTTCCCCACGCCCACGCCGTGCTGTCTAAAGGGATAATGTCTCCCTCCCGGGGTGGGGCTGTCAATATCCAGGAGCTCCCTTATCTCAAGTCAGTGACTTGGGGTGAAGTTCTCTTCCTGTTGTGGCAATCTACCTCTTCCTCCAGAGTCCTCTTCCGGTTCAGAGTAAACACGCCCTGCAGCTGTAGCCAAGGCCCCTCCAGGAGATGGTTCTTCTGTCTGAACTGGCGCTCTGGCTCAGCCATCATGGGAGCTCAATGTAGGCTGGGATGGAGTCAGAGCCCGCTGGGGAGCTGCTCCTCACGTGCTTGGCACCAGCAGTCACCAGGCGCTATTCTGGGAAGAGGGACAGCGGATCAGCTTTGGGTGGAGACTGGATATTTATTTTGACCCAAATCAGGCATTCCTCGTGCCTACTCAACACTAGACTCTCTTAAGCAAAGTCTGAGAAAGAAGACAGTGGCTTGAATTCTGGGACCTCTGCAGAATTGCACTGAAGGGGCCTGCCTGCCTTTATTAAGAGCAAGGCCACCAGTCTGTAGAGGAGCAGAGTCCTCGTGTCCACTGGGGCTGGGGCCCCATTAGGCACTTTGATTGACAATCTCTTTGGTGCTTGGGTTTCCTCCAAATTTCTAAAAATGTTCTCTGTCAGGATTTCATCCCCCATTCCTCTTTCTGTGTTTCCTAAAGGCAAATTTGGGGTGTGGGGGTAGCTAAGAGCTCAGGTCACACAGACCTTTGAGCCCCATCTTTCTTGCCACTTAGAGCTTGGACACCTTAGGCAAGTCTGTGGCTTCCCCCTCGAGCCTGCTCCCTCCTCTGTAAAATGGGGGTAATGAGATGACCTACCTCAGGTGGTGGTCATGAGGATGGAGTGCCGAGTGCTCAGCATGGGGCCTGGTGAGGGGTGGGCCCTGGTGAGGGGTGGGCCCTGGTCAAGGGGACCTGCTGGGTTTTCTCGAAGGATTAGTTTCAGCCTCTGCAGGGTAACACACCTGAACACACCCCTAGGGCTGAGCGGCTTTGGCCCAGACAGAACCGCGGTGGCTGTTCCAGCAGGTGGGGCTGGGCCTGGGGTGAGGACACAACGTGGGGGCCAGGGTTCTCAGTGCTCCCCACGGCTGCGTGACCTGCATGGACTCTGGCCCTCTGCTGTGTGCAGAAAAACAAGGGCTTTTTGTGTCAGTCTGAGCAAAGCAGCAGGGCCAGGAAGGGTGAGGCACCCCTGAACTCTAGGCCACAGATTGTCCTGTCACCCACTCCCTCCCCACCTGCAGAACAGGGAGCGTCTGAGTCATGGCCCACTCCTGGCCCGCCTCCAGGACTTTGTTCTGGATTCCTTAAAAGTCTGTAGCTGACGCCCCACTCACTCACAGCTGAGCAGCAGTTTCGGTTCTTCGCCTGTGGGTTGAAAGAAGCTGGAGCTGTTAGCAGTGGGGAGGTGTGCTGGGCTTACAATCAGCTGTGTTGTAAAACCGTTTCTTCTGGAATAAAATTCAGTTGGAAAAGTGGGTGAAGCGGCCTCTTCTGGGCAGTCTGCAGCCAGGGTCAGGGCCTGGGGTGCTGGCGCTGAGTCGTGCAGGGTGCTTTGGCCTCGGAGGCGGGTGGCTTTCAGGATGGCGCTTGGGATGTGGCAAGAAAGTATCAGACCTCCAGAGTTTGTGTTGTTCATTTTTTAAAATTTTATAACTATATTACAGAGCACAAATTTATTTAACTTGTTTCTTCCTGAAGCTGCATACTCATTTTTTTATCTTAAAAATTTTTAGTTTTAATTGTAAAATATACAACATAAAATTTATCGTCTTAACCATTTTTAAGTGTGGAGTTCAGTAGTGTTAAATATGTTCACATTGGGCAGCCCATCTTTTAGCTTGTGAAACACTATACCGTAGTCCCCCCTTATCTGCAAGGGATGCGTTCCAGGACTGCCAGCGGATGCCGAAACCTAGACAGTACCAGCCCCTATATGTATACTGTGTTTTCCTACACATACCTGGCTGTAATAAAGTCTAATTTGCAAATTAGGCACAGTAACAAACAACTGTTCTCTCTGGCCTGTCCAAATCGCCAGCATCACGACTTGGGCTTTGGGGCCGTTACTAAGCACAGTGAGGGGGACTTGAATGCAAGCACTGGGAGACCATGGCAGTTGATCTGATAGCTGAGAGGGCTACTAAGTGACTCATGGGCGAGCGGGTAGCATATATGCTGGACAAAGGGACAATTTATGTCCCAGGTGGGACGGAGAGGGACATTGTGAGATTTCATCACATTGCTCAGATGGTGAGCGGTTTTAAACTTACAAATGGTTTATTTCTGGAATTTTCCATTTAACATTTTTGGATTGTGATTGACCACGGGTAACAAACCATGGAAAGGAAAACGGGATAAGGGAGGACTACTGTACTCATTAAACCGTCGCTCCCCATTCCCTCCCTCCAGCTCCTGGCAGCCCCCATTCTACTTTGTTTCTGTGAATTTGTCTAGATAGCTCATATAAGTGGAGTCCTACAATATTTGTCTTTTTGTGATTGGCTTATTTCACTTAGCATAATGCCCTCAAAGTTCATCCGTGTTGTGTGTCAGAATTTCCTTCCTTTTTAAGGCTGAATGATACTCATTTGGAGGTATATGCCACATTTTGCTTATCCATCCATCCATCCATCAATAGACATGAGTTACTTCCCCCTCCTTGGTTATTGTGAACAGCGCTGCTGTGAACATGGGGCTGTGATATCTCTTTGGGATCCTGCTTTCAATTCTTTTAGGTCTACGCCCCAAAGTGGAATTGCTGGATCGTGGTAATTCTTTTTGAATTTTTGAGGAACTTCTATACTGTTTTCCATAGTGGCTGTACCATTTTACATTCCCACCAACAGTCCACAAGTCTTCCCCTTTCTCCACATCCTCCCCAGCACTTATCTTCTGTTCCTTTTTGGCAGCCATTCTAACAGGTGTCAGGTAATATCTCATTGTGTTTTTGATTGACATTTCCCTAATGACCGGTGATGTTGAGCATCTTTTCACATGCCTATTGGTAAATAGTTTATTTTTAACTTTCTTTTTATGTCTGTTTTTAAAACATATTCCATTAGCACAGTTTTACATCTGTTAGATTGAACCACACGAAACAGCTGATATTTATGATTCCATCTGGAGTATATAATTTAGAAATGCATACACCCATTCTCAGAGTATGTGCCCAGCTAAGGCTGGAGATGGTGAGCTGGGATTCAGAGAGCAGCTTGCCTATAGGGAGCGGCATCTGACCCAGCATTACGAATTGTTAGCTCAGCCTGGGCACCGTGCCCAGTACCGGGGGTCCAGGGAAGCCCACACAGTGGCAGCCTTGGTACCTGCTACGGTCACAGGAGGTAGGCCAACTGTGACAGGATGCGCATCTGTAAGGCTGGGAGGTTTGCCCTGAGTGATTCACTTTTTTGCTGTCACCTGACCCAACAAGATTTGTGGGCTTGGTCTGGCCGATGGGTGACTCCAGTTAAACCCAGGACATTACTATTGGGAACCCCTCGGGCCCATCCCTGTGGCTGGGATCACGATTCTTGCCCTAGGCTCTGTTACTCACCGGTGCCTGTGTCCAACACATTTGAAAAACGTTCAACCTGACCCAGGCAGGTTCTAGGTGCCGGAGGTCGCCAGCAAACCAAGCAAGTGGGAAGGGGAGAAGAAAACGACCCGTAAAACACAAGGTATTTCAGATGGTGCTGATTCCTGTAGAAGAAATCCAGGAAGGGGGTAGGAAGTGCAGCTCTCAATAGAGGCCAGGGAAGGCCTCAGTGGGAGACCTGAGGAGAGGGAGCAAACCGGATTGCTAACGACGAAGAGCTTTCCAGACCGTCCAGCAAATGCTCAAGCCCCAGGGCACAAAAGCAGCCAGCGCGGTGGACGGAGGTGAGCAGCGGGAATGGTGGCCGCCTGTCTCTTCACATGCAGGCAGAGACCCGACCTGCCCTCTGGCCCCAGGGCCCAGCACTGGGTGAGTGGGTGAATGCGAGTGTAGGACTGGCCGACGGGGACTGAAGGAGTCAGGGAGGGCCTGCTGAAGGTTTGGGAGGGGTCACCACGGGAACACAATGGCCCTGAATTCCGGTAGAGACCTAAAAGAGATAGTGGTGCAGGTTAAATTGGAAAGCCTGGTGGGAGAGAGGAAAAAGGGCCTTGGGAACTGCACGGGAGCTGAGGTTTGATTTTTCTTTGGGACAACGGGAAATCACTGTCAGTTCTTGAGCAAAGTGCTGTGAGCATGCAAGAGATTAGATTTGGGACAATTAAATCTGTTAGGATTCGGAGGACACTTTGGCGCAGAGTGTGAAGGTGGAGGCGGGGAGGCCAGGAGCTGACGGGCAGGTGAGGGCCCGGATAGGCATGCGGAGAGATGGGGAAATGCAGCAAAGACTGGGGGATGTGGGTCTGGACCGACCGCGGAAGAGGCTCAGGACCCGTGGGGGAAAGAACAGGAAGGGGTTGAGCATAGGTTCTGTCTGAATTCCAGCGAAAGTTGCTCATTTAGGATGGGAACCAAAAACAACCTCTTATACCCAAATTTGAACCAATCGAACGCCAAACAGGAGCAGCGTCTTAGCATTTAGACATATTTTAGCATTTGGTTTGATTTTTGAAGTCTAAGTTGAACGTCACTTGGTGAAAACACCAGGGATCCGGGGAAATTCCTTTCCAAGCACAAATCTTTGTGACAGTTGGGGGCAGTCAGATGGGGCTGCTCAGTGCTTATTCAAAGTGGACCTGGGGTTGGAGGCAAGATGGGAGACGGGGGAGCTCTCAACTCATCACTGAGTCTCAGCACAGTATTGATGGACGACTTCCTCAGTGAAAGCCGAGTCTGTTTCTCCCCAGTTATAACGAACTCGTTCATTTATTCAGTAAATACTGAGTGTTCCCTACATACCAGGCACTGTTCTAAGAGGTCAAAGTTCTAGGCTGGGAGAGTGTAGCCCCCAGGACATAAGGCTGGGTGGTGGGGGCTATCCCTGGGACTGCTTCTCCTCGCCTTTAAACAGTGTCAGCCGAGCTGGAGGCTGAGCCCCCGGAGGGCAGACAGATAGCTGTTTCCGAGGTCCCCCTGTACTCCCTGAGCCTGGAGGGCTCCCTCACTGCCCCCAGCCTTTTGCCCTTCCCAGTTAATAGCGTCAGTGTCCCCAGAACCAGCTCCCCCTGGCCGCTAAAAGACCTCGCGGAGTGTCAGATTGGTAGTGGCCCCGGAAGTCGTGGGACATTCCCTGGGCTCCAGTCCTGGGATGTTTATTCTACAGACGGGGCGGAGGGTGAGAAAGGAAAGGAAGATGTTGCAATCCACTCCATCCACGGCAGCTGCGTCATCTGAGGAGGGGAGGCAGGGGCAAAGGCGGGACACCAAGACGTGGAGCCTGCCAGGTCTGTCAGCCCTGACTGAGGCCGCCCAGCTCTCCACCTGCCGGCAGCCCAAGGAGATGAAGCAACCCGGCCCACATGCCCGGCCTCCCGCCCCTGACTTTACTTGATGACAAACTAGAAACTGAAACAGGTCGGGATTCCCCGCTTGAAGTCGGAGATGAGTCACTGCTGAGAGCAGCTGCAGTAGCAGAGAAGTGGCACCAGAGAGGCAGGCGTGAGCAAGGCTCTGAGGTGGGCAGGTGAGCAGGGGACCGAGGCAGGCGTGAGCCCAGGGCACTGAGGAGGGTGTGAGCCCAGGGCTCTGAGGCAAGCAGGTGAGAGCGGGGCCGAGGCAACTGTGAGCCCAGGGCTCTGAGGCAGGCAGGTGACTGGGGGACCAAGGCAGGCGTGAGCCAGGGCACCCAGGCAGGCAGGTGAGCGGAGGACTGGACAGTGGGTTCAAGGAGCTTCTTGGGGGTAGTGGCCAGGGGAGGTGATGAGAGGGGCCTCCTGGTCCTGAGGCTGCCGGACAGGACCAGAGGCCCTGGGACCTCGGGGCTGAGGAAACTGGGTGGGGTAGCAAGAGACCAACTTCCCCCTTTGTCAGGTGGTGTTTGGGACAAAGGGCAGGGCAGAGGGTGCAGGCCGGCCGGGCGGTGGCTGAGGACACCTGGGTCCTCGGTTGGCCCTTGAATGATGCCCCTCCTGCTGCCCCCTCTCCAGAACGTCTGAGGGTCCCAGCGGAACATGGCAGGTGACCGCGAGGTGGTGGCCATGGACTGCGAGATGGTGGGCCTGGGGCCCTTCGGGGAGAGCGGCTTGGCCCGCTGCAGCCTCGTGGACCTCCATGGCACCGTGCTCTATGACAAGTTCATCCAGCCGGACGGGGAGATCATTGACTACAGGACGCGGGTCAGCGGGGTGACACCTCGGCACATGGAGAAAGCCACACCATTCACCGAGGCCAGGCAGGAGGTGAGTGATCAGATCTGTGACCTGTGCCCCCAGCCATGTAAGATTCCCCGCCTCGCCTGCATGGGGAGCACCAGGGTGTGGAGAAGCCTGTTGGCGTCTCCATCACATCCCTGAGACGGCTGCCTGCCGTCAGACATCCTTAGACTCACGTCTGGGAGCAGCCTACGGGGCAGCTGGTCTACCTTGCTGATCTTGTGATGGGGAAACTGCGTCTCGTCTGATGTTCCACACACACTATTTTTGGCTAGCGTCCCCGTTCTCTCCTCTCCCCTGGGCTGCCACTGGTGAGCCCTGCGGGGAAGTGAGGGACTCTGGCTGGGCCCTTGGCAGTGGCCCTCCTGGTCCTGGAGGACAGGCCAGAGCCCCTTGGGCCAAGAGGAGATATCGCTCCCAGACGCATGTGAGGCCACCCCGCAGTTTGAGGTCAGCCTATGGCCCCCGGTTCCCCACCCTCTGTGCTTTACCTTGTTGTGGTGTCTTCTCCAGGTCTAACTTTCGGTTTCTCTGAACCACTAAACAGAAAGCAAACTCAACTGCTCTCAAAGTGCCACCAGGGTTAATCACTTCTGGGAAGGTGTAGAAGGGCATGTGAACTCCTCGGTTCCTGGGCTGGTGGGGCTTGGGGAAGTTCAAGAACACAGAGAATTGCATTTCAAGGCCACACACCGCGCACAGGTGCTGGCCCTGAAACACTGGCTCCTATTTTCGGCATGCTGGCCCCTCGCCGGATGCTCTCCCAAGTGCCCGCCACCCACCAGCTAGGAGCCTGCCAGGAAGCTGCTCAGGGGCCTAAGTCAAGGTTAAGAGGCCGGCTCTGGGTCCCGGCTGCTTGCTTCCCAGCCAGGTTACCTTGGGCAAGGTTTCCCAGTGTCCCCAGCTGTCCAAGAAAACGGGGATAACAATCAAGCAGCTTCTCAGGGTTATTCTGAGCGTCGAGAGAGCGCGTCAGTCCTCAGAGCAGGTTCACCGTGACGATCGCTTCCCGTCGTCCCCTGTGGCAGGCGAGGGCACAGGCTGACTAGGGCTGCCGGCACAAGGGGCCACAGGCGGGGCTGGAGCACAGACGACTACCGGCCCACGGTTGTGAGGCTGCACGTCCCAGATGAGGGTGTTGGCAGGCTGGGTTCCTCCGAGGCCATGAGGAGCCTGCTCTCTGTCTCTCTCCTGGCTTCTGGCAGCTTCCTGGCAGTCTCTGATGTTCCCTGGCTTGTGGGCGCTTAACCCGTCCCTGGCTTCACGTTCACACGGCATTGCCGCGTGTGCCTGTCTCTGACATCAGTCCTGCTGGGTTAGGGTCCACCCTGATGACCTCCACCTTGACCCTATTTCCAAATAAGTCACATTGTGAGGTGCGGGGCGTTAAGATTTCAACCCGTGAATTTGGAGGGACACAATTCAACCCGTAACAGTAAGCAACTCACACGAGCTCGGATAAACAGAACGTGGGCAAGCTGATCAGGATTCAAAACTCAGGCCCCCAGCTCCTGAGCTGAGTGTCTGGGAGGCGCCAGCAGCCATGTGCAGGAGCCAGCCCTGAGAAGTGGCCGTGCTGAACGGCCACGTGCTGTGCCTGTAAAGCGCACGCTGGGCTTCCAAGATTTGGGTAAACATCTCATAAAGCACCTCAACAGTTCTTTATATCAATTACATGTTGAAATGATCACATTTTAGATATATTAGGTTAAATAAAACATTAAGACCAAGTTCCCCTATTTCTTTTTACCTTTTTAAATATGGCTATTAGATGACTTAAAATTACACTTGTGGCTCATGTTATGTTCTGTTGGACAGCACTGTTCTTGGGGTACTACGAGAATACTGGGAGCCCTGAGGAGGGGGCACAGTACATCAGGGCGGTGCTTGAAAGACTCTAAGAGGCTGATGGTATTTGTGAGGGTGGGGAGGAGTCTGTGTATGCAACTCAGTAGGCCATAGGGAGCCATTGAAGACTCTTGAGCAAGAGCATGGGAGGATCAAAACTAATTTCAGAAAAACTAGAATGGGGGGAGCTGCGGGGGAGAGATGGGAGTGAGGAAAGAGATGACAGCAGGGAGAAGAGTGAGAGCCCCTGGGGAGCAGTTGGGAGGCCCTGAGTCATCAGGAGCAGACAGAGGATTGGAAAGAAGGAAATGTTAGGATGGAGGAGACCAAAGGAGAGTCACCAAGAAGGGGGGCAACATGAAGAAGAGGGGGGTCTGTTCAGGTCTCATGAGGGACCAGGGACACTGCACAGAGCTCCCCACACTCAGCTCCCCACAGGTCAGGTAGACAGCCCATCCCCATCCTTCCTCCTGGTCCCCAGCCCCCTCCCCATCAGTGTGACAGAGAGCAGAAGGGCCCAGGGGACGGGGAGGGGCAGCAGAGAAATGCCTCTCACACCTCCAGTCTGGAGAGGCAGCCAGTCCTCTGGATGCCTTTGAGCACTGGCCTGGGAGTCAGGACGCCTGGGTCCTCGCCCAGACATACAGAAGCACTCTTGTTTCCCAGTTGGAGACTCTGCCAGGCCCAGTGCCTCCGGTGTGCTACACGGAGCCTGCCCTCGGAGGCACTCCACGGCCGTCCCAGGAGTGGGGTGGGGACCCAGAGGCCAGGCAATCTTGGGAACCACAGCTGGGGGGACCATTTCCTGCTTACTTACTTACTTACTCACTTACTGGTTTGTGTGACCTCTCGGAGCCTCAGTTTCCTCCTCCGTGAAAGGGGAGTACTAATGCCGCCCCCCTGGCCTCGCGCAGGCTGGATGCAGCGACACCGCCTACACCCCTGAGCACAGTGCCCAGCTCCCGGCTGATGCCGCTGCACGTGCCTGTGGCGAGGGAAGGGCCGCAGCCCAGACTGTGCCTGAGTCCCCTTTCCGACTCCCTCGGGAACCGCGGCCTCAGATGCTGGCCCTCATTTGCTGCCAGCTGCACCAGCTACACCGGCTGCCAGAGGAAGCACCCCGGGCCTGCCTCAGATCTCAGCCTCCCCACCCTGCTGTTGATTCTGCCTGTGGTGCAGGGGTCCAGCATCAGGGCCCTCCAAACCCCTCCCTCCCTACCTTTCCATGCTTCTCATGGCTCAGCCATCGTCCACCCTGGGCCTCAGCCAAGCTCCTACCCTCCCCGCCCCTCACCCCGGCCCCTAGGGATACCACTGTCCCAGCAGGCCCAGGCCAGAGGAGACCTTTATGATGCCCTGCCCCACCCCTGCCCCGCTGGACCCACCGTGAGGGTCCCCCACCCTCCTTGCTGTGGCCCATGCGCTTTCAAGGTCGCCCGTCTACACATGCGGTCTGCCCAGCCCACAGCCCCTGCTCTACGCGTTGTCTGCCCCAGACTGGATGCTGTGCTTGGCACTCAAGGTGCCCTGAGGATGCTTGTGGGATTGGAGTTGAGTTGATTTTCACAAAATACAGGAGTTCTGGCTGCTGTGTGGAACAAAATTGCCTCTGCCCTTGTGCCGGCCTTTGCTGTCGAGATGCAGTCACACACACAGCCCGGGGGGCGGGGAGCAAGCCCACTGTCTTTAGACTTGGCTGGATGTCTGCCACCTGATTGCTCTGTGTCCCCGGCTTGTTGCTAAACCTCTCTGTGCCCCTCAGTAGAATCCTCTGTAACACAGGGGTGAAGAAATAGCACAGGTGTATCCAGCACCATATCCAGGGACTGTGCTAAGCCCCTTTCACACACCGCTGCCTCCACTCCCCGCCACAGTGTGGGAGTAGTTAACTGGTCTCATCGCTCCATTTTGTGGATGAGTAAGCTGAGGCACAAGGCCGAGCCGGCTGTCCAAGGAAGGGTGGAGCAGAGACTCAATTCTGGCTCCAGAGCTGGCCCTGTGGTGTTCAGATCCCACGATCAACGTGTGCGAGGTCGCTCCATGCACGCTGAGTGTCCCGTACACGTGAGGGCAGTGGCTGGCGTGGAACTGAGGGAAGCCGTGGAACAAGGCCACGGCTGTCATTTGTCTTCATGGAGGAGGACTCTGAGGCAGCTTGATCCCACTCATCATCCCTAATGTTTTAACCCCAAAGACAGAGGCCAGGGTCACAGGCCCCAGGATGTGCTGGGGGCCCCAAAGGGCAGAAGCCTGTGAGCCACCTATCAGACCCCTGAGGCAGGGGGACCCCTCTCAGGTGAGCCTGGGGCCCTCCAGGCCTTGGTCTCTCGCAGGCATCTTTCAGGGGTCGCTTGCCAGCCTGACTCCTCCTCCCACAGGAGCAGTGAGCCACAGGGCAGCCCGCAGCAGCCAGGAGGGCTCTGGGCAGCCGCTGACCCCCGAGCCCCCCAGGCGTGCGCTGCCACAGGGCAAGGACCGTGGGTGGGCTCCTGCCATCCCCTCTCTCTTTTGTTTTTTGTGTGTGGCTACATTACTTTGCAATGGGAAGCATTTGCCTGTCCCCTGACATCGCTAGGTCTGACCGTCCTCAAGAGCAGCGGTCCTCCATGCAGGGTGATTTTGCTCCCCGGCGGACATTTAGCAAGATCTGGAGACATTTCTGGTTGTCAAAAGTAGGGTGGGGGGGGGCCTGCTACTGACATCCAGTGGGTAGAGGCCAGGGATGGTGTGAAACATCATACAGCACATGGGACAGCCACTCCCCCACCACATGCACACCAAAGAAGGATCGACAGTGCCGAGGCAGAGAAAGTCTGGTCTATAGAGGGCCCCGCAGGGCAGACTGTCAGTGCAGGAGGGAACCTATGAGACTGAAGTCCAGAAAGGGGCAGTGATTTGCCTAAGGACACACAGCAAGCTGTGCTAGAACTCAGTGCTCAGATCCAGGGCTCTCACCTGGCAAGTTCATGATCCTTTTCTCTTTTTTTTCTTCTCTTTTTACTAACAGCAATTTTTAATAGCTTGTAGCTCTCTTTCGTAAGTGAATGAACGCTCTTTCAGTTTCATCCCAGGATGACAAGTAGCACTTCCCCAGGATCATTCCATTTTTAGTCTGCAAACAGGGAAACTGAATCCCGGGAGGCCTCGTGGCTTAGGAGGGAGACAGACAGGAGGCAGGCCGTGGGAGCTGGTGAACAGGGAGTTAACGGGGCTGTAGCCAGCTCAGCAGCCCTTGCCTGGGTCAGGGTGCCCTGTTGGGGCCCTGCCACTGGGCAGGTTTCTCTGGGGCTGGGCCAGAGGGAAGAGGACGATTTCACCATCCAGGTTTCCCCCAGGGTACAGCCCTGTGGGAAGCAGGCACAAGCTGGGGGCAGGGGCCGGGAGGAAAGGGGACTGGGGCCACTCCTGAGGATGACAGCAAGGGATCTGGGCCTCTGTAGGGACGACATTCTTCAAAGTCCCTCACAGCCACCTCTTCTGGAAGCGCGAGTGTGTGATAGAAGCGGCAGGCTGAGCTGTTCTTTGACAGGCTCAGGGCAGAGATGTGCAAACTGACGATGCGGAGAATCCCCCGGAACATTTGCTAACACCCCCCAGTGATTTGCATGCAGGAGGCCTGGAGCAGGGCCCGCCCTCTGGATTTTTAACAAGGGCCCCGGGTGATTTTTTTGATGAGGCCCTTGTGGGAAATGCCCCGCCATGTGACGTGGGCACACACCACTCTGTGCCCCACTGGCCCTGTTGGTCAGATGGAATGATCACCCCACCTTCTAGGGGCTGTATCCCCAATTCAGGCGATGCTCACTGGGTGCCAGTGGGCCCAGCACTGCTCTCCGCTCTGGGTTAATCATGCAGAGACCGTCCCCAGTTCTCTAAAGGCGTCATAACAACAACTGGGACACTAGTGACAGACTCAGGCGGATCCCGACACCTCTCAGCTCGCAGCTCACTGGCTGTGTGACCCGGGCAAGCCTCTGAACCTCTCTGATGCCCAGCACCCTCCTCTGTAAAGGAAAGTGAGTGTGTTCCTGTTAAGAAACCTCAGGAGGTGAGGAAAGCACTTGACACAGAGCCAGGCCAACAAGAGCCGGTCGATGAACGTCCCCACTCCAGTTCTTTCCAGGAATTCCAGAGCCTCTGCCCCTGCTTCTGACACACCTGCCTTGTGACGCTGACTCAGGGCGGTCCCACAGCCAGCAGGTCACACAGCCCCGAGGTCCTGCCAGCTGGCGCCTCAGCACCCCTCCCTGGGCTCTAGCAGGTCCCCCAGCCCTGCCTCAGCAAGTCGGTGGAGCTCACCTCTCCAGGCCCTCACCTTACACATGGCGAAACTGAAGCCCAGAGACGAACTTTGACATCCCTGAGGCCACACAGCAAGTCCTGGCAGTGTTTTCCTGCCGAATGCCCAGCATCTTTGTCCTGAGGAGTTGTTGGCGTCTCTCTGCCAAAGAGACTGTTCTCTTTTCCCTGCTTCTTCTTCCTTCCTTCTGCCTGTCCATCCACCCCTTTATTTTTATTTTGTGTGTGTGTGAGGAAGTTTGGCCCTGAGCTAACATCAATTGCCAATCCTCTTTTTTGCTAGAGGAAGATCAGCTCTGAGCTAACATCTGTGCCAATCTTCCTCTACTTTGTATGTGGGACGCCGGCACAGCATGGCTGATGAGTGGAGTAGGTCCACACCCAGGATCCGAACCCGAGAACTCAGGCTGCCAAAGCGGTACCCAGGGACTTTAACCACTCGGCTGTGGGGCCAGCCCCGCTCTCCCCTCTTATTTGTTTCATGATGAGTCCTGTGTATGGCACGTAGCCCCGCCCAGGAACACTCAGACTGGGGAAGTGATGCATTTTCCAGGAATCCACAGCACAATGATTTGGCCCTCTCGTGCCTGGGACTGGCCTCGGCTGTCTCTGGGATGGCAGACGGTTCCCTCGGGGCTCTGTATGAACTGGGCCTGAGCCAGCTCCCAGCAGGGAAAACAGGCCACATTGTTTGGAAACAGAAAGGACGTCAGTAAGAGGAGGCGCATAACCCACAGCCAGCCACACAGCCTCACTCCCTTGCCCCTCCGCCTGGGCCGGTCTTTTCCTCCACGCACGGGAGCCCCCTTAAGCTGCTGCTCTGAGGTCGGGAGCCCTCACCACTCAGGGTGAGCCCCGGACCAGCAGCAGCAGCACCACCCGTTAGAAACACAGAATCCAGAATCTGAATCCAGATTTCAGGGGGCTTCACCCGCTGACTCTGAGGCCCAGTGTGAGAGAACCGGCGTCCCTCAGGAGCGGCACAGCAAGCTTCCCCCAGTCCCAGGTCTAGCGGGGCTCCATCCAGAGGAGGCCCCCAACAAAGCCACGTGAACGGCGGGGCAGGCTGGTGACACTGCCAGTTGACGGTGGACGGGGAGACCCCTCTTCCAGCACCGTGACCGTGGGCAGGTCACCTCCCCTCTCTGAGCCTCAGCTTCCTCTTCTGTACAGTGGCCACAATGACCTGTGGTCATCAAAGGGATCGCGTACCACAGGCCCCACATGGGGTCCCGGGAGGCCACTAGAGGCATAAGCAGGACGTGGGAGGGTGTTGGCCATCCAGAAGGCCCCTTCCCCGGGCACAGACTACAGTCCTCGGCGACGCACAGAGGCAGAGACGGAGGCTGCTGAGAGATGTCCAAACGGGCCAGAGAGTCACGAGCTGCCCCTTCCCCTGGGCCGCGTACGGCTCGCCCCATGGTCCCCCAGCCCATCCTCACAACGGCAGCCAAATAAAGTGGCCAGAGGCAGGAGGTTGTCCGTGGGGCCGCCGTGGGAGAGGAGGCGAGAACGGAGGCAAGAGGGGAGCTTGGGCACATGCGCAGGGCGCCAGGCCGGGGCCCTCAGGGCTGCTGCTCGGAGCTCGGCCGCTGGGGTGGCGGAGGCCTGGAGCAGGCCTGCTCTTTCTGGTGACAAGCAGGTGCTGGCAGCAGCCCGCTGGCTTCTAAGGCTGGCTCTGCCACTAACAGTCATCTAATGGTCCTTAGCAGATCGCCCCAAAATAGTGGTTCAGACGATGTCAATATTTCACTCATGCACCCGCAGTCTGGGCGGGACTTGGCAGCCGGGGCCATGGGGCAGCGGGGGCATCCGTCCTGCATGCCGGGGGCTGGAATCATCAGGAGGTTTGCTCACCCACCCACCTGTGGCTGGGGTTCCTCAGGTGCGTCCCCGTCCCCACGTGGTCTCTGCAGCGTGTGGCTCTGGGGGGCTCATGGCTCCTGGGCTCCCGGCCCCACAGAGAAGGCAGAAGTGCCATATTCAGGGCGAGGGGAACGAGACAATCTTTTGTGAGAGGGCGTCAGGGAGTCTGCAGACTTGCCTTAAAACCTTGGGCTAATTATTTCACTTTCTCTGTGCCTCCGTTTTCTCAGTTGCAAACTTCCGTTAAATACGGCCCTCCCTCTCTGCTGTTTTAGTTTTCAGCGGTAGCGAAACCATAGTCTTAGTGGTTTACAACACCACGTTACCATCTCCAGTTGTGTAGTTTGGCGGTCCCGCCCGGGTCTCACCCTGCGAAGGCCAGGCGTCAGCCGTCTGGAGCCTCTGCGAGGAAATCCGATTCTTCTTTGCCTTTCTCGCTTAAGGAGGCCGCCCGCGTCCTGGGCCCACGGCCCTTCCTCCCTCTTCAGAGCCAGCAGCATGTTGAGTTGCCCCATTAATCACTGACCTCCACACCTGAGGACCCTTGGGATTATGTTGGGCCCACCTGGATAATCCAGAAAATCTCCCTGTTGTGAGGTCGTCTGATAAGTACCCTGAACTCCGTCTGCAGCTTTCATTTCCCGTTGCCGTGTAACCTGCCCACATGTCCTGAGCATTAGGGCGTGGCACCTGTGGGAGGTCAGTACTCAGCCTGCCGCAGTGGACTGTTGAAAGGACTAAAGGACATAATATATGTGACATCCTTAGGTGAGCGCCTGGCATATGGGACATACTCAGTAGGTGCTAGCCATTGCTATTACACATGGAAACCACTCAAGGAGTCGGGGGGCCCTTTAGCACAGACCTCAACTATTCAGTGGGAGGAGGGACCTGGTCCAGTCTCCTCGTTTTATGAACGATATGTTTAAAACCCAGAGAGGGACAGAGATTTGTTCAAAGTCACACAGCAAGTCGAGGAGGGGCTGCTCCTTGTCTGCCCCATGAAGGCACCAAGTTGCCCCAGACCCACCCAGAGGACCCTGGGTGATGCGTGGGTGTGTCTTCCTGGCCAGATCCTGCAGCTCCTGAGAGGCAAGCTGGTGGTGGGTCACGACCTGAAGCACGACTTCAAGGCCCTGAAAGAGAGCATGGACGGCTATGCCATCTACGACACGTCCACCGACAGGCTGCTGTGGCGCAAGGCCAAACTGCAGAACTGCAAGCGGGTCTCCCTGCGGGTGCTCAGCGAGCGGCTGCTCGGGTGGCACATCCAGGTGAGCAGCCCCTTCCCTCCCAGGCTGGGGGCTGGAGAGCTGCTTCTGGGGGCCGGGCCTTCCCTCCAGGACTCTCAAAGCCCTCAGTGGCTGCAGAACAAATGTTTGTGTTATTATTAGTATCTCCTTTTAGGTCTGTTAACAATTGCTTTATGTACTTTGGTGCTCCTGTGCTGGGTGCATGGATATTTATGTGTTATGTCTTTGTGGTGGGGTGTCCCTTTGATCATTATATCCTGCCCCTCTTTGTCTCTCTTTACCTGTCTTATCTTGAAGTCTACTTTGTCTGATATAAGTATTGCAAAACCTGCTTTCTTCTGTTTGCCATTAGCTTGGAGTATCGTCTTCCATCCCTTCACTCTGAGCCTGTGGTTGTCATTGGAGCTGAGGTGTGTTTCCTGGTGGCAGCAAATTGTTGGATCTTGTTCTTTAATCCATCTCGCCACTCTTTTTTTTTTTTTTTTTGAGAAAGCTTAGCCCTGAGCTAACTGCTGCCAATTCTCCTCTTTTTGCTGAGGAAGACTGGCTCTGAGCTAACATCTGTGCCCATCTTCCTCCACTTTATATGTGGGACGCCTACCACAGCATGGTGTGCCAAGCAGTGCCACGTCTGCACCCAGGATCTGAACCAACGAACCCCGGGCTGCTGAAGCAGAATGTGCGCACTTAACCGCTGTGCCACCGGGCCAGCCCCTCTGTGTCTTTTTATTGGAGAATTCAATCCATTTACGTTTGGGGTGATTATTGATGCATGAGGGCTTAACTAATGCTGTCATTTTATCACTCAGTTTCTAGTTCTCCTGCATTTCCTTTGTTTCTCATCCGGTGTGTTTCGGTCTACCCATTGAATTATGTAGTTTTTTATGTTATGTTTCTTTATTTTCTCCTTATTTATTTTTGTGTCTCTGTTCTGCTCTTTTGTTTAGTGGTTGCCCTGAGGTTTGTATTCAGAATCTCGTGTATAAGATAGTCCCTTTTCTGATGGCGTCTTATTTCCTTAGTCTAAACTGATTCAGTCCCTTTCCTCCTCCCCTCGTAAGTTGTTTTTCTCACATCTTATTCCATCTTGTGTTGTGAGTTTGTGGTTAAAATGACAAGATTATCTTTGTTTTTGGTGTTTTCCTTCCCTTTATCTTTGATGCTACACTTGAGTATTTGCTATCCTGCTCCGATTCTGTCTACCTATTTATCTCCTTATTCTGGGCTTTGTGACCCCTTTCTCCCTTTTTTATTTTTCAGGTATGAAGGCCTTCTTGAGGATTTCTTGTAGGGGGGTCTTGTGGCTACGAACTCCCTTAGCTTATGTTTGTCTGGGAAAGTTTTTATTTCTCCATCATATCTGAAGGATATTTTTGCTGGATAGAGTATTCTTGGCTGAAAATTTTTGTGTTTCAAAGATTTGATTATGTCATTACATTCTCTTCTAGCTTGTAAGGTTTCTGCAGAGAAATCTGCTGAAAGCCTGATGGGGGTTCCTGTGTAGGTTGTTTTCTTCTGCCTTGCTGCCCTTACTGTTCTTTCCTTGTCATTCATTTTTGCCAGTTTTACTACTATAGGCCTTGCAATAGGTCTTTTTACATTGACATATCTAGGAGATGTGGAAGCCTCTTCCTCACAGATTTCCCTCTCTTTCCCTCGGTTTGGGAAATTCTCTGCTATTATTTCTTTGAACACACTTTCTGCTCCATTCTCCTTCTCTTCTCCTTCCTGAATACCTATAATTCTTATGTTGCATTTCCTCAGTGAGTTGGCTATTTCTTGGAGACTTTCTTCATTTCTTTTTAGTCTTAGTTCTCTCTCCTCCTCTGTGTGAAGCATTTCAACACATCTATCCTCAATTATTCTGATTCGCTCCTCTATGATGTCCACTTGAGTGTTCAGGGAATCCATATTTTGTTTTATCTCTTCCATTGTGTCTTTCATCTCTATTTCTGATTGATTCCTCTTTATAGTTTCAATCTCTTTTGTGAAGTATCTCCTGATCTCATTGAATTGTTTCTCTACATTTTCTTTTACCTGTTGAGTTTTTTGATGATAGCTATTTTGAATTCTTTGTCATTTAGCTTACATATTTCTGTGTCCTCAGGACTGAATTCTGGGTACTTGTCGTTTTCTCTCCGATCTGGAGATTTGATATAATATTTGATGTTGCTAGAGGGGGTGGGTCTAGTCTTACGCATCCTCAAATTATTTGGTTGCAGTTACTGCCTATTGCCACTGGGTAGGGGTCGAGAGCTGTGTATTATGAGCCCTCCACCATCAGCAGAAAGAGGCCCCATACAAGGATTGGGCTGCAGGAAGCTTATATGAGAGGGAACCCCAGCAGGTGCTGGCAGAGTGACGGGAGGTGGGAAGGGAAGGCACCTAATAAAGGTTTGTTTGTTTGTTTCTATAATCAAGCCAGTTACCCTGTGGATAACTTAATCCCACTGTGGAACTCTGGGAGACGGTGTAAAACACGGACCTCAGATTTACCCAGGGAGCTAGGATATTTACACACAGCTCCCCTTGGGCATTGGCCGGTGCTGCTCCTGGGGCTCTAACACCCCAGCCCTAGTCTCGGCAAGCCCCAGGCGAAGGCATGTGGCTGGGGCTGGGAGCTCAGCAAGGCAGAAGGGCCCAGGGAGGTGGGCAGATACTAGGAGCCACCGCTACATGCAGGGCCCTCCAGGGCAACACATTTGTTAAACACCTACTCTGGGCCAGGCCAGACCAGATGCTGGGGACACAGGTGAGCAAGGCCTGGCCCTGTCCTTGAGCAACTCTTGGTTGAATAGAGGGTGGCCCACAACCAGATCGCCAGCACCCGCTGTGGGGAGAGCCCGATGGAGGGAAGGGCAGGTGTCCTGGCATCAGGGAGGGAGGATAGGTGGCAGGACGGGGGCCAGATCTGAATGGTGTGTGAAGGTAAGTCTTGGTGGAGGTGGGCAGGGCAGGGGATGCGGGGCGTGGGGAGTGAGGGGCTGCTTGGCTGGACGAACAGGCATCATGGAGGAAGCAGGGCATGGGCCTGAGTCTGGCCACTAGGCTAGCCTTGCAGCACACAGGACCGAGGACAGCATGGCCAGCCCCTCGATTCAGTGGATCACACTGTTTCAACCTGCTGAGCACGTAGCACTTTAGAACCAGGGTTTTGACGTATACCTTTTTAACAAAGGCCCCGGGGCCCTGGGATCCCCTGTAGAGCTGCCTCAGCCCCTCTGTGTCAGGGAGCAAGTCTGTAGTGCTGGCCACATCCCCCGCCTCCCCCTACCCCGGATTCTAAGCCCCTTGAGAGCACAGCCTGGCTCTCAGGATGCTGGGGGTGGTGCCTGGCCACGCCTGGGGGCTGACGGGTGAGGCCAGGCCTGATCCAGCCACCTGCTGAGTCCAGGGCATCAGAGGCCTGGGGACTCTCACCCACTGGCCCACAGCGGGGCCCTGGAATTGGGGTGTGAGCAGGGAAGGCCCAGGTCACCCAGAGCATCTGGATTCAGCCCTGCCCCAAGTCCCCACTCTACCTGTGTCTGCAGAACAGCAGGTCAGGACACAGCTCGGTGGAAGACGCCAGAGCAACCATGGAGCTCTACAAAATCTCCCGGCAACTTCGAGAGGACTGAGGGCTGCTTGCCAGGCGGTGTGGGACCGAAGCTCCGTTCGGTCCTTTCCCCAGGGACTGGAGGCCTGGGTCTCTTCGGGACAGGAACTCGCTTGCTTTTGGAAAATGCATCTTTAGCAATAAAATGACTATATTTTGTTTACTCCATCGTCAGATCTCCTCTTTTCCATTCTTCTCTCTGAGCCTGGTAACGGGGGACAGGACCCAGTCTGTGTGATGCTGAGAAGGGCGTGAAGACTTGAGCTGGGGTGGGGGCAAGTGTCAATGTCCTTAATACCTCTAATCCTGTGCATCCATGAAGAAGCTCTAGGAACCCAGGCGGCATGTGACTTAATTAACAACCCCGGCTTCTGCCTCCCTTTTCCAGTTGCATTTATGCCCAGAGGGGTGGCATTACTTCCTGGGGGTGGCACCCAGCTCAGAGGTCCCGGTCCCATTCATCCCATCTTGAAATTGGTGTCATGGCACTGGTGAACTTCGAAGCAAAGGTACAGGAGGTGTGATGGGTGCCACCCCTGGTGACCCTCAGCAAGTCATCCCTCCTTTTATTTGTAAAACGAGGAAGTAAAATTCGTGGACTCTGGAGTCAGAGGGAACTAGGTTGGAATCCTGGTTCTGCCATTCAGCAGCTGTGTGACCTAACATGAGTTACTTAACCTCTCTGTGCCTCAGTTTCTCCATCTGTAAAATGGGGAATTCTAACCGTTCATAGGGTTCTTGTGAGTTGTTGCATACAAAGTCCCTAGCACCGTGCCTGTCACAGCTTAAGCACCCACCAGATGTCAATAACTGGTGACTATTCTCTGCACCACCTGCCCATCTAGGGGACCCCAGGGGGAGCAGTGCATCCTGCTGCGGGCCCCGCCCTCTGAAGGAAGGGCGTGCATAGTGTGTGGGGAGAGGGGTCCAAACCAGAGCACCAACTGCTCAGTAGTATCCGCTGCAGGGTTGTTATTTGAATCTAAGCCCGGGTCCCACTTCAGCCCCACTAAACCAGAATTGTGGGGCAGGGGCTGGGAGAGCAGGGTGGGCACCTGCTGTTTTTTTGACCCCCATGGGTGATTCTGATGCGGAGGATACCTGAGGCGTTTGTAAGCAACCCCAGCAGGACCTAAGGACAGCTTTCTCACCTTTGACCCCATGGGCATTACCTAGAGGGCCCTGGGCCCCACCCCCGAGTTTCTGATTCAGCAGAACAGGGGTGGAGCCCAAGAATCTGCGTTCCTAACAAGGTCACTGCTGATGCTGCTGCCGCTGGTCCCGGGTCCATCCTTCGAGAAGCGCGGCCTAAGCATCAGGTGAATGTAACAAGCAGCCCCAGTTGAGAGGCTAAGGGCTGAGTGCCCCCGGGGTGGATGCCCATTGCTGGTCCAGCCTCATCCCCTGCCATCCCCTTGGCTGCCTGCTTATGCAGAGAGAGGCCCACAGCCCTGCAAGATGTGTCGTAAATGGCCCACTGCATAGATGAGGGACTTACCATAAAGTTAAGTACCCAAGGATTCAAATCCAGGACCGACAGCCCCCAAATTCCAGTGCTTTTCACTCAGACCACTTCACAGTGGCGGTGCCTCCTGTCTGCACCCCTACCTCTGGGAACCTGGCGGGCTCCCTCCCATGTCTGCGAGGTGGGGAAGAAAACGCCCCGAGTTTCAGGGCAGTGATCAGGCCCTCTGTGGTGAGGATTTGGATGGACCGTCAAAGCAGTGGGTACGATGGCCTTGTGCGGCCGTGACTGGCCACCAGGTGGTGCCCCTGGGCCGCTGTTGGCCAAGCCGCCTTGCAGGCCGAGCCTGCTTGAGGGGCGCCAGGGCATGAGGTGCAAGGGGCTGCCTCTCCAGAAATGGCTAGAGGGCTGCTTGGGGGCCCTCAAGGCTGCCCTCACCCAGCCGCTGAGCTGAGGCTCAGAGAGGGCCCGGGACAGGAGGCAGCCTGGCCTGGAAGGTGACCCTGGGCTCTCCGACTCCCGGCCCAAGCTTCCTTCCATGGCTTCCAGCTTCCCTGGAAGGAGAGACAAATGGATTCCCAAAGGGAAAGTGTTCCCAAAGGAACCCTCTTATGCGTCTTCATGCTCCTGGCTGCCGTGCTTGGATGTCCCCAGGAGAGAAAAGCTGGGGAGGCGCCCACCCCTCCCAGGCGGGGGCCATGTGCCGGTCAGGACCCCAGGGGCCTCGTGGGGGCTGCACTCACGGGCTCCCCGGCTCCGCATGGCCGGGTTTCCAGTGGAGAGAAACACAGTCGCGTACAGAACACAGCCATGGAGCGCTAGGGAGAGCACCAGCTACAGGGTCGGGCAGCTGGCTGGAGAGTCTCCTCTGTGAGGCTCAGGGTCCCCGTCCACCAAATGGGCTGAGGAGAGCACTGAGGTCTCCTAGCGGGGTGCCCAGCACCAGGCTGGGGGGTGGCAGTGACCGTGGACATAATAAAAATAAAGGGCTGCCTCTGGGCTGCCCGTCTGGACTCCTGACCCACCCCGGGCCCAATGCAACCAGAGCGGAGGCCTGAAATGTTGGGTTCTAAAGGATGGAGGAAGGGAGATGATGTTTGTTAAGTGGTTCCTTTGTGACTGTCCCGTCATCCCCAGCAGGCCCACTCCCACGGGCCTGGAGCAGCAACTCAGAAAGCGGACCCGGTAAACACGCAGATGCCCACTGTCACCTGGTGGCTTGACTCATCCCTGGGCAACTTCTGCCTCAGTCTCCTCATCTGTACAATGGGAACATTAGTCCCAACTCCCACAGCTACCGTGGAAACAAATGGGACCAGGGGATGCGAAACCGCTCTGAAATCTGCCGCAGCCTTCAGGCGTCGGGTGGAATCTCGTTCCCCATGGAGGCTGCTCCCTCCTGGTCTTCCGCCCTCAGTTCTGAGAAGTGCAAGTCAGGGTCCAGCCCAGGCTCAGAGGGAGAAGGCAGAGCTGGCCTCACCTTCTGGCCTCTTCTTCCCAAGCCCTTTAGCTGCCCCACCTGGCTTCCACAGGTCTGTTTCCAATCCTTCCCGCATCCTACCCATCCTCCCTCCGACCCACTGCTGCTGTGGTCTCACCTGAGCGCATGGGAGGGTGCTGCCACCTCCACCTCCCGACCCAGGGGAGCCTGCCGCGGGAACCCGAAGAGGGAGAAGGGGGAATGTGGCCCGGGCCTCTGCTTCAAGGTTCAGAGACGTGATGCCCCAGGGGCCAGGCCAGGACAGCAATGAGCGGCCCAGGCCTGATGCGCCATGCGGAACTGGGGTGCATGCCCAGCCAGAACAGGCAGTCGCCGCTCAGCCCCAGCTGACTGTGGCCGTGCAGAAATGCTGGCCAGTGGGAACATCTTCAGGGCTGTGTCTGGCCCACGGGCCACCAGTTGGAGACCTAAGCTCTAGTCCACCTCCTGCCTGACCCCTGACCTCTTTCAGCTGGGGGCCATCCACCCTAGGCCTGGATACGTCCAGTGACAGAATTCACTGTCTGGAAAGCACTGCTCGGAGGATTGGGGTCCCTGATTTGTACACACAGGGCTGGCCCTACTGGAGCTCCTGCCCAGGATAAATTGAATCCCACCTCTATATGGTGACCGGTCACCCATCTTCAGATCATTTTCGTGACTCCCATCTCTACCCTGAGTCTTCGACTTTCCAGGCTAAATGTCCCCAATTTCTTCAACGTTTTCCCCTTATGTGGAGCACCCCCCCCATTTCCCCTTTGCCTCACGACTCATCCCAATGCCCTAGCCACCTTGTCCCTTCTCTGCCCACTGCCCCCAAGCCCCATTCTCAGTGGATTCTTAACAAAAGGGGAAAATGTGGGAAGAGAAGCAGGACTCAGTGGTGCCAAGGAAATGAGCAGCATCCTCCAGCCCAGGACCGGCTTTGGAAAGACCTGTACCTTCCTGTGGCTCTGGGGGAATAAACTAAGGCCCCAGGGATGGGATGGGACGGGATCACCTCCTGCCACCAAACCCCAAAGGCCTCCAGGAGAATTTGGGGGTGGGTGGGAGTGACAGTCTAAAAATGGCCCTGCCTCGATGAGCACACCTGAGTCACCCCTGACTCAGACCTGTTTGCTGCCGGAGTGAGGGGACTGGAAAGGTCGCCTGCCACCACAACCCCCTGAGCCCTCCCTCCCTCCCTCCCTCCCTCCCTCCTCCTCCCCTGGCCCGGCCTAGCCAGCTCGAAGGGAGAAAAGGACTTCATTCAGGGGAAGAATTCTCTGCCCCGACCTGCTCAGCGTCGTCAGGCCCTGCCCACCCAGCTGCCCACTGCCCGGCCCCATCCATCCGAAGGCCCACTGTCTCCGAGGATGAGAAGCCAGCCCAGTCGGGCTCCAGGAGAGGTAGCGAGCGCTGCCCGCTTCCAGCCGGCGGGCTGCGGGCTGGGCCAGCTCCGTGGCCAAGAGGCTTACTCACTCGTGGAACAATTTCTCCTCTATATGGAAAGAGCATATGCTTTTCCTGCTGGGGGAAGACAGGGTTTCGAGCAGCTTTGGCTGAGACGTGGAGGAAAAGGCAGAGGCTGGCCCGGCCCCAGCAGCCTGATTTCAAGCAATGTGCTGTGTGTTTCAGGGCAGAACCCACTGGCATCTGTTCCCAAGCGCAAGGGGAGGCCCAGGGAATGCTGGTCGGGACCTCGGTTTTAGGACACTGAGCTGGTCCCTCGCTCAGGGCTGGACGTCCTCATCTCTTCACTTTCCTGTTCCATCCCCCAGGGTCTAGAGCTCGGACAGAGGGAAGGGGATACAGGCTCAGCTCTGCCAGCCAGTCCCAGCTCAGCCCCCAGCCGTGTCTTCCCGTGGGGGCTGGAGCAGCTCTGCCTGACTGACCCCAGCCCAAGACCCTCCATCTGGAGAAAGAGCTCAGGCCAAAGTGAGAGCTGGTGGGGCCTGGCTGTTCAGATCTAACTGCACCCGGGACTGACTGGAGTCTAGAGAAGGGAGGGGCAGGTTAAAAATAAAAATTCTTTCTCTGTGAGCTAGCATCTTTCCTCCACAGAACGGGAAAAGGCTGGAAGACAGTGACCAGGGCTGGTGCTCTTCGGCAATGAGGCAACCCCGGGAGCCTGGACCGTGGTGCAGCCGAGGGAAGGGCAGGACCGGGCAGGTGGCAGGCTGGAGGCCAGCCCGGCTCAGGGGCTTCTGGACTGGGTGGTCCTGAGTGGTAAGCCCTCCGAGGTTCTGGTCCCTGATTTGTAGATTGGGGATGGTAATATCCTCCCCCAGGGTTGGTGCGAGGGTCAGAGATCCATTCAGTCAACAAATATTTACTGTGTTCCTACTATGTGCCAGGTGCTGTTCGAGGTACTAGAGAGAGAGCAGAGAACAAGACCTACAGTGCCTGCCCTCATGGAGCTTACATCCTAGTCCGGAAGACAGATAATATGCAAATAAATATATAATATCATGTCGGTTGGTGATAAAAGCTATGACAAAGTAAAGCAGATGAAGAGAGAGTAACTGGAGTGTAGGGGTGGGCAAGGCTGCCGTTTTAGACGGGTAGACAAGGGCGGTCTCTCTAACGATGTGACATCCAAGAAGTTACTGAGTGAAGTGAGCATTGGCCTTATGACGACAACTCCCAAAGTCCTATCTCCAGAGCCGACCTCTCCACTGAGATCCAAAGTCACGCCCCACTGCCTGCCCTACGTCTCCGTCCGGCTATCTCCCAGACACCTCACACTCAGCGTGTCCAGTCCCATCTCTTGGATCCCCCAGCCCCAACCTTGATCCTTCCTCATTTCCACCATCTCAGTCAATGGCGCCACCTTCACAGATACTCTTCCTAAAATACTTGTGAATACTTGTGAATCCACCCACTCTTCTCCATCTCAGAGCCACCACCTTGGTCCAGATCCATCATCGCTCTCACCTGGACTCCTGCCATAAGCTTCCAGCTGATTCCTCTATTTCTGTTCCTTCCCTCAAGGTCTGCTGCGGAGTGAACTTAACTAAGATACCTTTGAAGGCTTCTCTGTGCTCCTTCAGGAGACAACGCAAACTCCAAAACGTTGCCTACAGGGCCCTGCCAGCTCAGACCCCTCGCTTCCCCTCCAGCCCCATCACCTCCGTCTCTGCAGCCACTGAGAACGTCTTCCAGTTCCTCTTTGTCATCTCAGGGCTTTTGCAAATGCAGCTGTCTCTGATCGGCACGTTCTTCCCCAAACCTTCCCCTGCCTCGGTCGTCCTTCAGGTGACTTGCTCAGAGAAGCCTTCCAGGACCACAGGTTGTAATTATATATTTATCTGGTTAAGTGACAATAGGGACCAAGTGTGTTTTGTTCGCCCCTTCATCTTTTAGCATGTAAAACAGTGAATAATATCTGGCCCATGGCAGACTCGATAAATACACGTCAAAGGAGTGAAAGGATGAGGGGTGCGAATGACCCTGTGGGGCAACGGGAGTCACTGGCCTGGGAGACAAAGGGCCTAGTCCTGAGTGGTGACCTTCCTGGGGCTTTGTTCTATTCGTTTTTCATGTCCCTGCATTTTCGGCCTCTCCCCTCATCACTGCCTTGGTCTATAAACATGAGCAAGTCTGTCCCACCTTAAAAAATAACCCTCCTGTCTTGCATAAGTTGTTAAAAGGATGAGGAAGGGTCAGATTAATAACATGGGGGGTTTCAGACAAGATGGCGGCCCCCTATGGCCTGAGAGAGGACTCCCATGCATCAGGGGTAGACCATGGTTCAGTCCATCATGGTTAGAGGGCAGGGAAACAACAAGCCAGAGGAACCATCAGAACCCCAATCGGGGAGAGGCTTTCTGCAGAAGAGGATGGCTGCAGCCCACTGGGTAAAAACTTCACCGGGGCTCAGGGGCTGCTGGAGGGAGGTGGTGGGCGTGAGGGGGAAGGGAATAATTGCGCCCGGCAGAGCTAAAGACTCCATTCTGGGATGGGCCCCCTCCCAGCTCACCCAAAGGTAGACGTGCCCTCTCCCTGGAAAGATGGACCCAGCCAAGGCAGCCGATGGTTCCTAAAAAGGTCAAAGATGAGTTTGCAGGGGAAAACGCTGAGACACCTGAGGAATTTAACTACTCTGCCAAAAGGCTGCAAAAAACATATGCTTTATCAGAAAAAACAGAACTAACGGGAAAAGACTAAACAGAAACTTTAAATAATCATAACAAACACCTACTAGGGGCAGACAAAGAATAACAACACATATATCAGACTAAGGACTTGTATCTAGAGTGGATAAAGAACATTTACAACTCAGTAATAAGAATTTTGGATTCTGGGAAGATGGCGGCAGACAAGGACTTGGAACTCCTCTATTCCCATGGACATAACAAATCTACAGCTACTTGTGGGAAATTTCCTTTGAGAGAGATCTGGAAACTGGATAAAAAGAAGCCCCACAACAAGGGACAGCGCTGACGGGGTGGAAGAGGCAGAAATACACCTCTGCTGAGGCAAAAAACCCACATCCTAGCCGTGGCGCTTCACGGCCAGGAGCAATTTCAAAGGCACGAAGCTTTCCCGGGAGGTGGGAGGGCTCTGAGTGGGGGATCTATACCACAACAGGCACCCCAGCCTTTAGATTCAGCACAACCGAGAGGAGATCCCCCCAAAAACCAATTTAAAAATGGGCAAAAGACTTGAATGGATGCTTCACAAAAGAAGATCTATAAATGGTCAATGCAACGTCATTAGTCAGCAGGGAAACGCAAATTAAAAACATGATACCACTACACACCCATTGAAATGCCTCAGATGGAACCGTCTGCCCATACCAAGTGTGGGAGGGGATGCAGAACAACTGGAACTCTCGTGCCGTACTGGTGGAAAATAAAATGGGACGCCCGCTTGAGGAAAACAGTTTGACGATCTCTGGAAGAATTACACATCCACCACATGACCCAGCCACTCCACTCCCAGGTGTTTACGCAGGAGAAATGAAGGCAGATGTCCATATAAAGACTTGCACACAAACATTCGTAGCAGCTTTCTTTGTAAGAGCCAAAATCTGGAAACCACCCAAATGTCCATCAACGTGTGATGGATAAACAATTTGTGGTATATAGACACTGTAAAAATGAACGAACTATTAATACACGTAATATAAATAAATCTCAAAATACTTATGTTATAAAAGAAATCAGACAAAGAAAGAGTATATGCTGTATGATTCTGACTATACAAAATTCTGAAAATACAAACTGGTCTATAGTAACAGAGAGCAGATCAGAATCACCCAACGTTCAGGGAAGGGAGGATGGAAGAAGGGACATGATGGAGGAATGAAAAGGGACATGGGGAAACTTCTGGAGGTGAGGGATACGCTCATTATCTGGATTGTGGTGGCATTTCACTGATACATACATTTCTTAGTCTATAGACTGAGTGGCTTATAAACAAAGGAAATTCACTCCTCACGGTTCTGAAGGCGAAAGGCCTGCAGATTTGGTGTCTGCTGAGCCGGCTCTCTGGTTCATAGACAGCTATCTTCTCACTGTGTCCTCACCTGGCAGAAGGGGTGAGCTCGCTCTCTGTGGCCTCCTTTATAAGGGCACTAATCCCATTCATGAGGGCTCCCCCCTCATGACCCATCCACCTCCCAAAGGCTCGATCTCCAGATACCATTGCTCTGGGGGGAAGGTTTCCACGTACAAATATTAGGGGGGCAGAAACATTCAGTCCAAGCCAGTGCATATGCCCAAATGTATCAAGTTGTACACTTTATGCAGAGTTTGTCGTATGCCACAATACACCTCGTGGGAAAAAAGGAGAGTAAGAGTGGAGATGCAATAGGCTGGAGGGAGGGGTAGGCTGCAAACTGGAGGGTTGGTTGGAAATTTGAATATGGAGCAGTTAACACCCCTAGAACCCTGTCAAGTCTGGGCAGGCTGGCGACTGCTGCCCCTCCCCCATGCACCTTAGTGGAGAGCTGGGGGCTTGGGCTGCAGGGGGGGTTCATCCAGAGAGGCTCTGAACTGGGAGACGCCTCAGTGAGAATGCTTACATCCACACGCTTTTCCATACGCTGCCCCCAAAACGCTTTGTCAGTCTCTCACCTCCTGGCTTGAGAATAAAGGATTTCTCTCTAAGGAAACCAACCAAGCCGATGGCAAAGACCTACAGATACTGCCATCTGGGGCTCCCAGTGGACCAGCTGGACCCCCAGCCCAGCACCCTACAGCGAGGCCCACAGTGGGCGAGTCCTTCCCGCCCAAGGAAAGCTCCCCAGTCAGACCTGAGCGCCCCGCTCTTCAATGTGAGTGGACAGCTGAGGATCACTTCGGCCTCTGAGGAAAGTCTGTGCTTGAAAGTTACCCAAATAAACAGAAGGTGAGAAGCAGGAAGGAAGGGACTTAAGGCAGGGAGAAAACTTTTTAAAAGCATAATTGATATTCCCAGAAAACTAAGAGAAGATACCACATCCAAAAAGTAAGGAACAATATTTCATGTAATTTTTTCCCCAGCTTTTTTTGTTGTGACTGCTGTCGAACTGATTCTGACTCCTAGCGACCCTGTGGACAGCAGACTGCAACCCTGCCTGGGTTTTTGGTGCCATCTCTCCCCTTCCGGCGCTATATCAGACAATGAATGCTCGACTGCTATTTGTGGGGTCTTTTGGAAGTGGGTGACCAGGCCCTTTGTCCCAGTCTGTCTGAGTCTGGAAATCCTGCTGAAGCCTGTCTACCACGCCACAGTGTGACAACTGACAGACAGGTGGTGTGGCTCTCTGACTGGAAACAAACCCGGGCAACGGCAATGAGAGTGCCAGATCCTAACCCCTGGACCATCTTTCCACCTTTACCGAAGACATAACTGGCATACAACATTGTGTAAGTTTAAAGTGTACAATATTATGATTTGATCCATGTATATATTGCAAAGTGATTACCACAATAAGGTTGGTCAGCACGCCCACCGCCTCACATAAGTACCTCTGTTTTTCCTGTGGTGAGAATAAAGATTTACTCTCTTAGCAACTTTCAAGTCTATCACACAGTATCATTACCAATAGTCGCCATGCTGTGCGTTAGATCCTCAGGACTTATTCATCTTGTACTGGAAGTTTGTACCCCTTGCCCAACATCTCCCCGTTTCCCCCAGCCCCCGACAACCACCAGTCTGCTCTCTGTTTCTACGATTTCAGCTTTTTTAGATTCCACATATAAGTGAGATCATATAATATTTGTCTTTCTCTGTCTGACTTATTTCACTTAGCATAATGCCTTCAAAGTCCATCCATGTTGTTGCAAATGGCAGGATTTTATTCTTTTTAATGGCTGAATAATATTCCAGTATATGTATATCGTATATACATATCACATTTTCTTTCTCCATTCATCCATTGATGGACACTTAGGTTGTTTCCATGTCTTGGCTATTGTGAATAAGAATACTACTTTAAAAGGAATATTTAAAGAACAAAAAGGGTTCTTCACAATTAAAAATACCACAGCATCAATTTTAAATTCAGTAAAAATACTGGAAGGTGAAGGTGTGTAAATCTTTTGGAAAATCAACCAAAAAGTGAAGAGAAAGGAAATAGGACAGAACAGGGAAGAAAATTAAAGGGTCCATCTCAGAATTTAATATCTAACAAATGGGAGTTCTAGAAAGATAGAAGAAAGAAAACAGACAGGAGGAAAATTGCTCAGAGTTGCAGGATGTGAATTACCTTGGATGACGGGCTCACAGGATGCTTGGCAAGATGACTGAAGGAAGACCCACATGAAGGCACGTCGCTGTGGAAATAAGATCCCTGGGCATAAAGAGAAGACCCTCGAAGGCTCCAGAGAGGAATAACAAGGCACGTCCCAAGGACCGGGAGTCAGAAAGACATGCGACTTCATAAGGCTAAAAGCTTGAAGATGATGGTGTAATGCCTCAAAACTCTGAGGGAGAATGATTTCCACCCTAAAACGCTATACCTAAGCAAACTACGGGTCAAATACGAAGACAGGATAAAGATAGCTTAAGAAATCTACACTTTCAAACATTTATCTTCCACATCCCTTTTTAAAGAAGTTATTGGAGGATGCGCTCCACCCAAATGCAGGAGGAAACCAAAAAAAGAGGAGATCCAGTACGAAAGAGAGGCAAAGGGTATCCGCGGAGGATGGGGAACAGATGTCTTCAGATGAAAATGTGTATTGAGCCCAGGGAAGAAGCAACCCAGGACTGTGCAGAGTCCTGGATTCCTCGTAACCAAGGGAAGCAGCCCAAAAGGAGATCTGCAGTTCTATTGGTTAGTTTGAGATGAATTAATAACAGGCACACAGAAAACTAAGCAAAAGAAAACACAAGATGATTATTAATGCCAAGAAACAGAAAAACATACAGCAATAGTAGACATATTGCTTTTTATCAATATTTATGTAGTCATAACAATACAAACATTGAATATTGATTTAACCCCCCAAAATGGTGATATAACTATTTTGGGAGAGTGGGGAGAGAGTGTGAGTGTCTGCATACTTATTACCTTCGTATCTCATAGGAATGAGTCAGTAAATAATATTCCAGATGGAAAAACAAACATCTATTAACATAAGCATGCTATTTAGAAAAACAGAGGTATCTACCAGACAAAAAGAGTTAAGGGAGTTGAAAATGCTTATCATCGAGAAATAGCTATTGCATATGGAAGAGTTTGACCACTGTTTTTTTATTATAAGCCTTGTTATGTTATTTAATTTTTTAAAAAATTGTTCATGTATTACTTTTAGAAGAAAAGTAAAATTAAATAAATGCGAAGGGGACGATAGGTGAACGGGAATGGGGGAGACACGCACTGGGGCTGCATTGTCTTGATAACGTTTTATTGCTTACGTGACCGGTACACGTGTCTGTTGTATTATTCATATGGATCTCAAATACTTCAAATCTTTTCTGATTATTTTTAAACAGCAATTGCAAAGCAATGCTATTGAGAGAGGGCAAGTGAAGGCCCAGGGTTACGGAGTGTAGGAGAGGAGACAGAGTGAATGCAGAAATGAGCTTTGGACGGAAGGAAGCACAGCTTTGGCTGTACCCCGGGGGGAGGGGCTAGAGAAGGTGGAGAGACGGAGAGATCTTGAATTACGGTTGGGAGAAGTTGAGAAATGACCAACTCCACTGAAGGAAACCGAGTCTTGCGTTCCGGTTTTCAGCTGAAAATAGGGAAGTTATGGGAGTATATTCATTTCCTAGGGTTATTGTAACAAATTCCCATACCCTTGGTGACCTAAAATTAGAGAAATTTACCCTCTCACGTCTGGAGATCAGAAATTTAAATTAAGGCATCAGCAGGGCGATGCTCTTTCTGGAGACTGAGGGAAAGTCAATTCCTAGCCTCTTCTCCCTTCTGGTAGTTGCTGGCATTCCATGGTGTTCCACAGTTTGTGACAGCATCATTCCAATTTCTACCTCCATCTTCATCCAGCCTTCTCCTCTGTGTGCAGTGGTGTATAATCTCCTTCTGACTTGCTTTTATAAGGATGCTTGTGGTCACATTCAGATAACCCAGGGTTAGTTACTCATCTCAAGATCCTTAGCTTAATAACACCTGCAAAGGCCCTTTTCCCAAATAAGGGAACATGCACAGGTTTCAGGGCCTTGATGTGGTTATCTTCTGGGGGACCATTTTATGGCCTATCACACTGGCCAATCAGGGAGTGAGTGGATTTAAAGAAACCGAAATTTTTGGAGTACTCCCCAGAGAAAATTCAGTAAAGAATCAACAAGAGCAGAAAAGGGATTGCTGAATAATAAAAAACTGACCTGAATCCACCAGCATAAATTTTTTTGTGGACTTTTTCAACAAAGCTGGTAGGCTCAATTTTGTGTCAAAAGTCTTATTTCCTGTGATTCCCCTTATCACTTTGGTTAGCAAAAACTTTGAAACATTTGTGCATGTTGGGTAAATTTGAAGTTTGGAAGAGAGTAAACAGATACGGAGAAAAATACTCTAGGTAAAAGTAAATCAATTAAAGCCTGGGTTACAAATTTAAATTCTGACAAATAGAATTGGAGATGGCAAACATCATAAGGGACAAAGAGATATTTTAAGAATTGATAAAAGGAACACAGAGAAAGAAGACATAACAAACACAAACACATATGCCTCTAACAATATAGCCCTGGAATACATAAAGCAGGGCAGTCCAATGGAACTTTCTGCAATGATGGAAATGTTCTATACCTATACTGTCCAGGACAGTAGCCACTAACACCAGTGTCTAATGAGCACTTGAAATGTGGCTGGTGTGACTGAGGGATCGAAATTTTAATTCTATTTAATTAAAATTTAAATAGCCACATGGGGCTACTGGCTACTGTATTGGACAGTGCAAATAAAGCAACTGAAAGAATTAGGAGGAGAAATAAACAAAGCAATGATAATATTTGGAAATATTAATGTACTCCTTTCAGAACTGGGTTGATGCAGCAAGCAAGAAAGATAACTCTGAGGAGGTAGTCACAAGTTTCTTCACAATAATAACCTTTATCACCTTTGTTTTTATTTCCTGTTTTGATCCCCCAAAAAGCTGGACTGTTTACACAGTTTGATAACAAACAGGCATATTCCACTATTTACTTAACTGATTTCATCCACTGTCATCATGATTCATGTTTTATCATTAAAAAAAATATTTTTCCCCTTTGGGACTCTGGGTCAATATTTGGATGTTCCATTGGATTGAAGTCAAGAAACTGTAAATTGCCCTCTGCAAACTCTGTATCTATGTTTCCTTGACCCTGGATCCTTCCCCAGCTCCTGTCATATCTCTCCTTCCCCTCGCAGGCAATATTTTCCCCAAGAGAAGCCTATATATTTACTGCTTTCTCTTCTCCTTCTTCTTCTCCAGTGCACTGGCTTCTGTCCTAAGGACTTCACCAAAACAGGCCTAACCAAGGTTCAGTGACCTTCAAACGGTCAAATCCAATGGACCCTTCAGTCACTGTCTAACATGACTTCTCTGCAGCATTTAACTGTGTTGACCTCACCCTCCCAGAACTCTCTTCTCTATTATTTTTTTGGTGGCACGAGCCTCTCCAGATGCTTTCCAGCTCGCTGCCTACTTCTTCACAGATCCCTCTTCTGCCTGCCACTTAAAGATCAGTGTTGCCTCAGCTCTTCCTTCTCAGCCATCTCTGCTTTCCACTCAGCTGGGGGAATTTTACTGACGTCCGCAACTTCAATTACCCCCTCAGGTGATTACTCACCAGCCTCCTTTCTAATCTCTAAACCTGTCCAACTGGACTATCCATAGGCTCTTCAAACTCAGCACGTCCCCAAATTCTACCAGCACCATAGCTCCAATTTTACCCTCCTCATGTTTTCCCATCTTGGTTTTGTCACTCCTCTATCCATCCGCTCACTTAAGCCAGAAACCAGGGCTTTCCTTGGCTCCTCCTCTCTTTCACTTCTCAAATCATTGTCCACATTCTAAAGAATCCATTCTCCAAATCCTAAAGGTTCCATTCTCCAAATCCTAAAGATTCCGTTCTCCAAATCCTAAAGATTCCATTTTCCAAATACCTCCTGCCTTTACTCTCTTCTTCATTGCCTTAGCTCATGATTTCATCATCCTCTCCTGGATTATTTAAATTTTCTTCCACAGACCACTTACCTAACAATCTTGCTTTCCTTCACTCCTTATTTCACTCTTTCTTCCTAAAAGTCAAAAACTCATCATCCTCCTGCTCACAATATCTTTTATGATCAAGTCTAGTGGGTATTTGTTATACAGTCTTAATTTCTCCTTCTTTTGGAAATAACACTTCAATATTTCTTTGAGATCTACTCCTTCTCTATGGTATGCAGACGTGATGGGGTCATAAATCAAGAGTTCCTGGCCGTCCCAAGCCAGACCCATGGGTCTCTGTGTCCAAGAACTTTGAATCTTGTGTGGATTGATTCAAGGCTGCACAAATATTGCTCATTTATTCCAGCAGCAGTAATGTTCCGACAAACCAGTTCTCACTACCTAGACTCTTGGCACCTCCTAATTTCTGTTCTTTTCCAAGCCTAATTCATGAGACTTTTTTTTTTTTTCAGGTCTGTGAGTTACCGGATATTCTCCAAATAAATCCTTTTTCTGATGAAATTAGCCAAAATCTATTTCTGTTGCTTACAACTAGAAGCCTGCTGCAAAATCCAAACTCATTAATAAGGCAGGCCAGGCTCTTCAGTAAGTGGCCTCCTCGTTCTCCTGTATCACCTCCTGTCATGGTCTCCCGTGCCATTTACTCTAGCCTCCAGGATAACGTGCCGTACCCCAGCACACCACACCTAGAAAATTCCTGCCTTTCCTCCGGCTTCATGTCTCAATTTGTGCCACTCCCCCACCCCCGGGCACTCATCCTTCTATGGCCCCTGGGATACCCCTCTTCACATTTTACTGAAACTTCCCCCTTATGTGTCTAATCTCCCCACCCACGACCCCCCGAACTGAGACAGAGCATGGCCTGGCACACAGTAGTACTGTGCTCAACTGATGGCACTCGAGGCCTCAGTTCCCGCATCTAGAAAATGGAGACGATAGCATCTGCTTTAGACATCAAGGTTCTGGATTATAACCTGCAGAAAACATCTCTGGCCACTTAAGCAGAGAACGGCGCTACTAGAAGGATGCTGAGTAGCTTGGACAATTGTCAGGGAGGGACCACGCTCAGAACAGGCTCAGAACAGGAAGGAGGGGTGCTGGGGAGCCAGGGCACCGCCAAGGGAAAGCCAGTCCAGGCACCACGGCCATTGGCAGTACACACTGGACACCACTGCAGGCCCCAGCAGGCCGAATTCTGATCTGACCTGCATCTGGGCATCGCTTGCTCCTTAGGTGTATGTCCAGGCCCTGCTTATGGCAGCAGATCAAACATGTATCTGGCCTTTCAAGCTTCTTATTGAGAGTGAGGCCCAGTCTTTCACCAAGGCTCACATGAAGGGGACATCCTCAAACATCGGGGGAATTCAGGTGCTCAGTGGTTCTCCTCCGTGACAATGTCCATCACACGGCTATGGGGTTGTTAGGGGGATTAAATGAGATAATACGTTCCCCAGAGATTCTCGAACATTTCCACTACAGGCAGAGGGACGGGATGGATCCCGACCAGGAGGTCCTGCCTGGAGCCTCAGGCTGTAAGCTCGTGTTATAGTCACTCAGCATCTATTAAGCATCTGCCATGGGCCAGGCCCTCTTCTCAGCACTGGGAACACATCAATGGACCAAAGAGACAAAGCCCCGACTTGGTGGATCTATATTCTAGTGTTTATCTTTGAAGCCTCACGTTTTACTCGAAAGTGAGTACAGACTTTTGCATTCTATTCTATAATGGGACCATAATAATACCCATGACATATCAGGCCTTGTTTCAATACAAAAGTAATGGCTTCCTGCTAACGGACTGCTATTTGCTTGAAGATCCGGAAAACTGTGTCTTTATGTGCCTCTGTTTGAGCAAGTTCTGGTTGACACTAAGAACAAAGCTGAAACCAAGTTTGTGGGGGTGGGGGGAGAGAAAGCTGGGGAGTGAAGGCCCTGTGGGAGCGGGGCAGAGGGTGGGACCCGGGGGCCTTGCCCGCCTCTGCCAGGGTCCAGGAACAGAATACTCCAGAAGTCTCTCCTTCTGCCGGAGGCACCAGAAAGAACCACATGCTCTTTCTTTTAAGGGGTTTGCGTAAAGAACGGTCCCAGGCTGGCAACGGGAGCGCTATTGTGGGGCAGCGGTTCTGGGCTGATGGGCAGCTGGCCCGTGGCTCAGCGCAGACCTGGACCAGTGTGGGTGTCAGGAGGCCTGGGGGCTGGGGTGCTGCTGGCAGCCTGGGCAGCCGGGAGCCCGAGGGGTGGGCAGGCTGCAGCCTGGATGAGAACAGTGACCTCCCTTGGCAGTAGTGCTCAGAGGGTGGTGGCGGCCCTAAGGATTGTCAAGACCAGATACAGGGTGGGAAGGAGGCCCAGCGGGACACGCCCATGCCATGAGCAGCCTGGTTGCCCAGACGGGTGGTTTGGAGGCCGTTATTGTCTAAGGAAACTCTCTCTCCTTCCCAGGCAAACCACGGGAGGGATTTATGAAAAACAGATGCTGGTTGGAGTCGGGGAGAGGGGATGGGGCTGAACTGAGCTTTCCCCCTACCCTCGGTCAGAAGCAGACCCAGAAAAGATCAACTGGGGCGAACCCTCACCAGCCCAGCCTGCCTCCAGAAGAGGCCTTCAGACTATAGCTCACACATTTTGTCAGCAAAAAGGGGACCACTGGGCCTTGGGCTGCCGTGGGGCAGTTGTGGACATGACAACCAGAAGAGATGACACACAGGGTGCTCCCTCCCTGCATTCATTTGTTCCTCCCAGCAATCCTATGAACTACATACTTGTTGTCCCCACTTTAACAGGACACAGAGACGTTAAGTAACTGGTCCATGATCACACAGCGAGTAAGCAGAGCTTACTCAGGATTTGAATCCAGGTACTTGGGTTCAGGATCTTAAACCTTGCCTGGCATTGACCTTGCACCTTATACCCAAGAGGGAGAGGGTAGCCAATATTTTCTCAGCACCAACTGTCTGACTAGGTGATTTATTACCCTTATTTTATTTCATCTTCAGGGATGTTATGATTGTCATCCCCATTTTATAGATGATGAAACTGAGGCTCTGGGAGTACACTGTGTAACTTGCTCAAGGTCACACAGAGCCTGGATTTGAACATGAGTCTGTCTCACTGCAAAGCTCAGCACATAACAGTAGCTCAGTAAACACTGAGCCACATGTCTGTCGTGGTCTGGCTGCGGTGTCCCACCCAGGGGTCCCGCAGCAGCGCCCGCATCTCAGCCAGACCACTTCCTGGCATCAAGTAAGCCAGGAAAAGCCAGAGAGAGTGTGGAGACCTTAGACAGGGGCTGATTGGAGCCTCGCTGCCCTCTCCTCGGCGTCCCCGCCCCCCTGCAGGGACGTGGACAGGAGCCAGCTGCGCAGACAAGGGCAGCATGGATCGGCGGCCGGCGGCGCCCCGGGCGGGCAGCCAGGTGTCCGCGGCGGCAGGAGAGAAGGGCCCCTCTTCTCTCCACTCAAAGGTGGATTGAGGAAGGCTGGCTCCGTGATTTTTCCAAGAAGCTCGTCCAGAGCCAGAGAATGGGAACATCTGTGCCCCGGGCTCTGTCCTGGCCGCGGCTCAGGCCGCAGTCTGGGGCTGGCGTCAGCTGGAGACAGTGCTGCCTCGAGGAGGCTCTGGCCGGCTGGCTGGTGGGTGGGACGCTCTGGCTGGCTGGCTGGCTGATGAGGGCAGCCACCGGCCTCCACCCTGGGACACGGGGGCCCAGGCCAGGACGGGCCTGGAGCTTGGGCGTCAGGGGGACGTCTCCAGTGAATGTTTGCGCAGAAGGGCTGGAGGAGACGTCAGCAACCTAGCAGGTGGGCCTGGGGGCCACAGCTCCCCATCCCCAGACTCCTGGACCAGAGGGGTCCCCCTCTGCCTTCGTGACAGGCATTTGTGAGCATCGCTAGCTCCTCCACCAGCCTGCTTATCAGGGCTTCGAGGGAATGTAGAGATCATTTGGTCAACTGGTCCTTCTGACCCTTTTTTTCCACTTGGTATGTTCAAATATAAATTTTACTTTCTTGAAAAGGTAATGTACGTGGCTCAAAGTCAAGATGTTATGAAAAACTACACATCGCGAAACCTCACTCCTTCCTGTGGCTCCATCCTCTCTCCCCTCACGCCCCCTCCCTCCGCAGTACCAGGTTGAGCTGCTCCATTCGATTCACGTGTCCCTCCCCTGCTTCTTGATGCACGGCAAGCACGTCCAGACACGTTTCTTCCTATTTCCTCCCTCTTTAATTACATTAAAATAGCATACTACACAGCATTGTATCTTACTGTTTTTACTTAGCATCTCCTGCAGGTATTTCCTTAGCATGATTTCTGAGGGCATCCTCACTTTTTGCAATTGTATAGTATTCCATTTGGGGACTATACCATCATTTATTAACCCACATTCCTGAAGATGAGTACATGGGTTGTCTGCGATCTTTCCAATCCTATTTTCGAATGACATCTTGTGCGCGACCTTGCTTCACGCTAGGCTGCTCCGGTTAGAGACAGCCGGGGGGGTGAGACCAACACTCTGCCAGCAACCTCTCCCACCCCTGCCAGACATTAGAAGGACCTCACCAGAACCTCAGGGCTCCAGGGAATGCAGCTCAGAACCCACGATTTTAGCCCAATCTGCTTATTTTATAGACGGGAAACTGAAGCTCAGAACAAGGACAAGACTGATCCACAGTCACGAGTTATCCTGTGACAGGACTGGAACTAGAAACCAGGTCCCTTGGGCTCTGCTCACCACATTAGTCACGTTTTATGCCCAGGGGTATCAGACCAAGGCTCTGGGGCCCCCTGACTGAAGTCAGAGGTAGACGTGAACCAGCCGTGGATCCAGATCTGCCTTGCTCCCACTCTGGGCATCCATTTCCTCTCCCGCTGCTTGGGGTCACCCCCTTCGTGCTCCCAGCAGAAAGGGCTTTGAGTTCCCTAAAGACAAGATGAGCTACCCAAACAGGAGGACGGCTCCTGAGGGCTGCTGAGCTGGACTTTTCAAAAGTGGAAAGTCAAGAATGCACAGGAACAAGGAAGTCTGGGAGACCTCAGAGCTTGGAGGCACATGTAAGCAATTTGAGTTTTTGAAAAGAATCACTGGAGAGTTTCACAACTGGTAAATGATGGAGGAAACACATTTTATGAAAGAGAAATACGTTTACCGCCAAGCAGAGGTTGAGGGGCGGGCGGGGTGGGGGGGGTGTCTGTCTAATCAGGAAGGATTTAACCAATAAATAGGATCCCAGCAGGCCAAGAGGGGAATAAGCAGAGAGCAGGGACCGAGGCAGAGGGAGGCCGACTGACATCTGGAAGGTTGACTCTCCAAGACTGGCACAGCACAGACAGGGGGTCTCTGGCCCCGCCTCCCCCATCCTGTAGATGAGGACACTGACTCTCCCAGCAGGGAGATGACCTCCTGGAGCTTACGTGGCAGGTTTGTGGCACAACTGGGTGGATGTGACATAATCCCAGCCCTGAGGATGCTGCTGCCGCCACACTTGTAATCAGCAGTGTGTAGCCGTGGAAAGAGAGCCGGCATGGGAGCCAGGAAACCTGGGTCCTGTCTTTGACTCTGCCACACGCAGGATGAGTCTGCACAAGTCCTGCCTGGGGTCCAGCTGCACCTTCTCTATGATGAGAGGGATGGACTAAGCGGGGGCTTTAAAACTTTCTTTTGAGCTCCAAAGCGAGGAGACCAGACCTTGCCATGGAGTTGTGACAAATGACCTTTAATCCCCATCAGACAATGAATGACAGAGCAGCCGCCCTCATGACACGAGGGCTTGGACAATGAGCACCTCTGATGATTCCATTCCTCCGCAGTTCTTTTGCTAAACCACAGAGGATGGCCCGAGACAGAATCTCTCCTCATCCTGGGAAGTAAGGTCCCAGGGTTGCATCCATTTGATTTAGGAAAATACAAGAATATGAGATTCCTTGTGCCCAGACTTGTGGAGTGAAAGGCATACCTGCTTCTTAAGACTTTCCTGCCATGGGGACCAGCTCCTTGGAGCCCTCCCCACCCACCCAGCCGGCCACTGTGTGAAGAACGCGTGCTCCATCCCCGGACAGGAGTGAGCGGCAGCGTGCGGGTTCTCCTTCTCCTCCCTCCACAGCTCTGCGGGCCTGGTCCCTCTAGACCCGGGGACGCAAAGGATGCTGTGCTCTGAGGCTTTGTGGCTGGGAGGAAGAAGAAGAAGTCTTGTGGTGCCTTCCCGGCCACCAGTTATTGTAAAGGGTCCCTGGTCTTAATGTGCGTGCACACATGCACACACACACACTGCATGCACATAGGCACACACCTTTAAGGAGAGGCATCGAGGCCCTGGCAGGACCCCTTTAGGAGCCAGAGGACAGGGTGCTGGGTGTTGGGGCGAGGCCCAACCGCTTGTTTCCCCAGGCCGACCACGCCCGGAGGCTGTGGCTGAGGCTGGCTAGGGAGGCCCTGGGAGAGGCCGAGGAGATGGTGCGGGTGAGGCTGGAAATGCCGAAGGTCTGCGCGGCAGCTTCTGGGCTCTAGGCAAATTTGGGGCAATCAGGATCCCTTGATTTTGAATCAGTGGCTCAGACACTTGGGTAACGGCACAGCCGCTCCAGAATTATCCTCCCCACCCATCATCCTTGGCCTTGTCATGAGACTTGTCTTATCCCAAACCTAGAAGCTGGCTGTGGCCTGGCCTCAAAGCCATGAACATTCTGATCTGGGTGCCGTTATTGATGGAGACACGGGACAGTATCATCCTATCTACAACCCCAAACCTCCAAGGGCCTGAAAATTGAAAAGGAATTTCTAAAGAAATTCACTTGGTAGCAAAATTTGACCTGAACGGGACAATTTATGGTCTTTATTTCACTTAGCGTGAATGTTCAAAAGTCCAGCTGTGGAAATACTAATGGGTTTGATTACAAAATGCTGTCAGACCCCACTGGCGTGTTCGGTAATGTAGAGTCTATGCACCATATTAGCTGAAGCCGAAAAATCCTGAATACTGGAGCATCTCTGACGCCAAGGGTTCCAGAAGAGGGGCTGTGGATTGTACTCCTAACCCCATTTTACAGATGAGAAAAGCAAGTCTCGGGGAATTTAAGTGCGCCCCCCCCCCCCCTTAGGTCTCACAGCTAGGAAATGGGAACACCAGGTAAAGTGCCAGAGCCACGGCTCTGAATCCTTCGCTCTGCAGGTCAGCATTTCAGCAGGGCCCGTAGGGGGAGCCCCCGACAGAGGCCGGGGCCTCTGCGAACCCGGGGCGCCCTGCAGAGACCCACGGTCCTCAGGGCCAGGGCCTCCTTCCACAGCACCCTGCCCCCTCCCTTCGTCCCTACAGCCATCACAGAAGGAGCTGCCACCTGAAGGGACGCAGCCCCGCCTGGAGGAGAGCAGAACCCAGGAAGGGGGCAAGTTCAAAGGTAAGCAGGGACACGTCGTGGGGGACGGAAGCACGTGGTGGTGACAAGACCGTACATGAGGTCGTAACCATTTTGAATTGTTCCCCCCAGTTTTGTCTTCACATCGGACCCTTCCCCATTTGGGAAGGGAGACACAAACCCAGCATCGCCCCAAGGTGGAACGTCACGGAGGAAGTGCAGACTTGAATTAAATAACACAAATAAAATAATGTAATATCCCTGAGGTGCACCAGGACCGGGGCAGGGGCAGGGGTGGCAGAGTGGAGGCGGCTGGGTGGGGTTCCGGGGGCCGAGGGGCCCTGAGGCGGCCCAGTGGGTGTCTTCTGACCCAGGAGGGAGGCAGGCACGGAGCCAACCTTCCCCATGCCACGAGAGGGGCCTGAAGTGTAACAGAGAGGGAGAACCAGAAGCCAAGGGGGTTTCAGAGCTGCGACAGGGGACACCTCAGAGAGGATGGCAGGGACCCTTCCTTTGGAGACTGTGGAATTGCCCAGGTCACTTGCCCAAGACAGTTCCGCCAGCCAGTTACGCCTCACACAGGGGCCTCCTCCAAGGGGTCCCGGGTGGGGGTGGTGAGCATGTCCCCCAGCCCTGCCCCCACCTGGGGAGAGCTGCCCTGTGTCAATGGGACTCTTGGCTGAGAGGCCCGCAGGACCTAAGGGCCACATCCTGAGGCAGCAGCCAGCTTCCTGCCATCAGGGGCTTTGTCACTCCAGCTAATAATAAACCCTGGGGAAAAGCTGTGGCTGGAAAGAGAAGCACAGCAAACCCGGAGAACGCACCTGGGACGCACAGAGCTCCCGCAGCCCTGATTGCCAGTGGAGCCCTGGAGCCGGCTGGCTTTCCGGTGGGCACTGCCACTGGCCGTGAAGGAGGTTGGGGTGTCGCGCCGTCCGTCCCCAAGTTCGTTCCGTACCATCCTCCCTGAACTCCCACTGCGATTTCCACCTAGGCTAAAAGACAACTTTGGATCCATTTAATGCCACAGAGAGAGGGCGTGGGGAAGCAGAGCATGGGAATTCCAGCTCTGTGACTCTGGGTAAGGCACATGCGAGGCCTCACTTCCCCCAACGATAAAGCAAGAGGTTTGCCTGAGTTTCCCCAACAGCCCCTTTCCATTCTAATCTGTGAGCACGTAGACGGTGCTCCCTTCAAAGCGCAGCCTCCATCTGGCCGAGCCCGGCTGCCCCGAAGCCACGTATGGTGGATGTGGAGGACAGACAGCCAGGAAGACAGTGGCCAGGGTAAAGAAGGGCAGAGAAGGAGGCAGGCAGTGAGATGAAACACTCAGAGTTACAAGGAGGCTGTGGGGCATGGAGGAAGTGCTTAAAAGTTGGATGATCCTGGTGAGTTACCTGACAGAGCCTCTGTTTCCCCATCTGTGCAATGGGCTTAATACCTACTTTATGTCAATTAAATGAATAAAAAAGCATGTAAAGGGCTTCTCAGAGGTCCTGGCACACGGCACACCCAGTACCTATCAGCTGCCTTTTCCTGCCTCTCCCCTCGCTCCTCCAAGAGGACTCGGAGGGCCCTGTTCCCCAGGGCAGCAGCCACCCGCTGCTTCTCCCCTTGACTCCATCTTGGTTCCATTCCTCATCTTTGTTGAATGTGATATATTTTCCTTCCTCACCTATATAATTCAACCTAAAGCAGGACCAGGATCACATCCCACCTGCTCGCTTTTCCCTCTTCGGCTTGGTTTGCCTTCCTGCCAGCCCACAGGGGCGTCCACCCCTCCATCCAGGTCATGTCCGTGCCGTCAGCCTCCAGCATGTTTCACACGCTCTTAGGTGAGATTTAGGCCTGCGTGTAACTTTACGCACACACGTTTGTCAGGGTGTCTGTAGGTTTTTCCATTTGATAAATATGAGATTGCATTCTGCACACTGCATCCTGCTTGGCCGCTCCGGTCGGCCTTGGTCCCCTCGGTCCACCTTGACTTCTGGTTCCTGGGGGGCCTTCTCTACATCAGTGGTTCCCACTCATGAGTCTCAGACACCAGGGGACCACAGGGTTGTGACAAGGGGTCCTCGGATGCCTCTGACCACCAGGCTCTAGGGCAGGGGGTTGGCAAGCTTTTCTGTAAACTTTGTAAAGATATGACAAAGACTATATTTTTCATTTCTGGAAATTCCTCTCGGTTTCCTAGGACAACTGCAACAAATTAACACCGACTTGGTGGCTTAAAAGAACAGGAAATTTACTCTCTCGCAGTCCCAGAGGCCAGAAGTGTGAAACCGGGGGTCAGCAGGGCCCTGCTACCTCTGGATGCTCCGGAGGGTCCTTCCTGCCTCCTTTAGCTTCCAGCAGCTCCTTATCTTGCAGCTGCTTACCTGCAATCTCTGCCTCGTGTTCACATGGCCATCTTCTCTCCTTCTCTCTGTGTCCAGATCTCCCCTCCTTTCTCCTGTAAAGACACCAGCCATTGGATTTAGTGCCCACCCTCATCCAGGATGATTTCCATGTCAAGATCCTTAATGAATTATGTCCACAAAGACCCTAGTTCCAAATAAGGGCCCATGTGAGGTTCTCAGTAGACGTGAGTTTGGGGGGAACACTCTTCAACCCGCTATGGTTCTCGCTCGAACCTTCCTGTTCTTTCTTCATGGTGTCTTTTTCCAATGTGTCTCACCGTATCACGTGTACTCGCTTGCTGTCTCTTTCACACTGGTGCCCTGTTCATCGGCCTTCCTGTGGCCCCGGTGCTCTGAGCTTCACTCACACTGGGCTGTTTCCCCGTGTATTTTGTTGTTCTTTAAACCTTGAGCTCAGCTTTAGTAGGACCCCTTTTTCCTGGGAGGATTCCTCATGCCCGGGTTTTGGAGCGATCATCAGAATAACTGCGTTTGCTCCTGCTGCGGGCACCCCGGGCCAGGCGCCCGCTGGGCACTGATTGCGTTAATTTCTCGGGCTGGGAGTTGTTGACCTCAGAGATCACGTACAGGTGGCCCAAACCCACAAGAAGAGAAGACCTGAGATTTTTATTTCTTCCGTGGAAACCCTTTAAGAAAGAAATCCCAAACTCACATGGAGGCAGACATGCAGCCTTGTCATCCTCTCTTGCTGTTGGGCATGGTTTTACTGAACTACACTGGCTCTGAGGCTGCAGACCATGTGGTCCTGGCTTTACAGAAGTGTCTTAGCTCCTACTCCTCACCTTGTGCCATCCCAAAGCCTCATTTCCTGAGCCAAGTGGACTCAAAGACCAGCCTCCAGATTGCCATGCTCATTCTCCCCTCCCCACCCCACCTAAGCAGCAGTAACATCAACTCTGCTGCTTAAGATCCGTGAGATCCTTGAGCAAATCATTTAATCCAGAGCCCCTTCCTTGCTTCTTTGCCTTGTTAGCCCTATCTTTTCCTCTAAGACGTAATTCCAAATCACCTCTTCCAGGAAGCCTTCCTGGGTTCCACCAGCTCCATCTCTCATTGCTCCCAGAGCGACACTTCTGAGCCTTTGGCCTGCTGTGAAGCAGCATGGTGTGGGCAGGACATAGCAAGCTCCTGGTCTTACCCAAGCAGAAGGGAGATGGAGAGTAAAGGAGGTCTTGCAGGAACAGCAGACAGGGTCCAGCATGGAGGGGCCTGAATGTCCCAGAAATGAGTTGCATTTAAGTTGTAAGTGAGGATGCCTCACTGACATTTTCTAAGGAGGGGACACTCAATCTGATGCACACGGTGGAAGTGTCACTCTGGCTGCTGGGAGGAAAGCAGAGTGGGGGCCAGCCCAGAAGGTGGGCAGCCAGTTTGGAGGCCAATTCCAGAGCCCAGGTGTGGGATGACGGGCTCTGAGCAAAGGCAGTTCAGGGGCGGAGAGTGGGGGCAGATTTATGAAATATTTGGGGAGCAAACATTCAAGAAGTCTCGATGATGTGGAGGGGCCAAGAGCACCAGGCAGTCGATGCTTCCACAGGCAGCTGTGTCCTCACCACTCTGTGCTCACCCTTGGCCATCACAGAGCCGCTCCTGGGGCTGCCCAGCCCCTCCTCCCGCCTTGCCCACCCTCCGAGCACCAGCACACTCAGTGCTTTGGGTAGAGTCTAAGAAAGGGGTACACACGCCAGGGCTCCAGAGAGGCAGCCTGGGTCCCTGCCTCCTGCGGCCTCCTCGAGGGGCTCCCGAATAAACGTATTCATTCCTCTCCCACCTGCACCTGGACGCTCGGCTTGTGCGTTTCAAGATGGTTTGAATTTTTTTAAAAAATTAACATTCTCTTCCAGGCGAGCCCATGCCGTGAATGATGGCACAGAGGCGCGTGACAAGGGCCTCTTTCACAGCCCCGACAGCAGGCACTGCGGGCCAGGCGGCCAGACGCAGCTCCGTGAATCGGCCTGTGTTCCGAGGTCAGGCACTCGAGGCCTGGCTCTGCCCCTGGGGGCTGACGGAATGGTGACAGGAGCATTTATGAGGATATGCAGAAGGGGAGCCTGCATTGTCGTGGCTGACAAGACCCCCATGATCGATTTTGTTTTTTAGTGATATAAACATGTATTTCTTTGTAATTTCTGTCCACAGAAAAGCTTATTTTTACATTCTTCTAATTGTAACTTAGAAAAAGATTTTGTCTTTTTAGACACTGTAGTCACCTTTCCGTGTTACCATGTAGGGTTCCTAATTACCTGTTTACTTTATTTTCTTAAACCACTTTACTGAGGTATAACGGACATGTAAAAAGCTGTAAATATCTAACATATACAATTCACTGAGTTTGGAGATACATATACACCCAGGAAACTGTCACCACCGTCAAGGCCATAAACGTATCCATCTTCTCCTAAAGTTTCCTCCCGCCCCGTTATTATAATTGCTATTATTTTGTGTGTGTTTGGTAAGAACACTCCCCCTGCTATGATTACTGATTTCGGTTGTTCATTCCACCAAAACCTATTGCGTCCACACTGTGCCAGGGACTGGAGACCCAGAGACGACTGCAGAGGTGGGATGCCCGTCCTCATGGAGCCGCCCTCGAGTAGGGGCGTCACAGGACAAACCCGTAAACCTGTTACCCACTTTAACAAGATAATTCCGACTGGTGAGAAGCACCATGAAGAAAGCAAAGCAGAGTCATCGGATGGAGCGTGATGGACAGAGGCCACTTTTGGAAGGTCCTTCTATGCAGGTACCATTTCATTGGCTGAGAACTGAAGGATGAGAAAGAGGTGGCCCAGGCCGGGGGAGTGGCGTGTGCAAAGGCCTGGGGGTGGGACGAGTTGGCTCTCAAGAGATTGTGTGTGAGAGAACTGTGGGATTTGGAGAGTTAAGCGTGTCAAAGGAGCAAGGAACATCTGATCTTGAAGGTCACAGGAGACACCTGAGCCAATACGCTGGGCTCTGAGGCTCAGCAGCAAAGGCAAGCAGACAGTGGAAGGTCTGGAGTCAGGGGCAAAAGTGAGGCATGCATGAGACAACTGGGGGAGGCTCTAGGCTTTTACGTCCGAAACAACGGGTTACCGCGTGTTGACTGTGTGCTGGGCACCAGAGACGCAATCAGCAAAGCCAGTTCCCACCCCGAAGGGGCACCTGGCCTCGTGCAAAGACGTCTGGTCTACAGGGTGTGAGCAGAGGGGACCCAAGGACACACGAGAACTTTCCAGAGCAATCTCCAGCAGAACAGGCATGGGGTTTGTCCTGTGCAACTCCAGAGAGCAGGGGCAGGTGGGCTATGCAGCCCCCCGAGGAATTAAAGATGCCTGAAAACGAGATGGGCCACCGGGGGAGGTGACATTTTGGGAGCCTTTCAAGCCAATGCTAATGGACTACTCATGGGGGATGGTGTGGACTGACGGTTCCCAAAGGGTGTGCCATGGAACACTAGTCCAAGACGCTCCATGAGGAAACTTCCCCAACCACATAAATTTGGGATACACTTCCTGCTATTTACTACTTCTGGTAATTTTATAATGCATACGACCCTATTTAAGCTCCTCGGAATCCCTGCAGTCAAGAAATCTGTTTAGCTTTTTAACCCAGTGTGAAGTGCATTTGGCCAGAAATCCCTTTGTGCATAATGCCTACTAACATCCTGCGGGACGTGCGATGCAGTTTCTCATGCTATCGGTGATGGAAGATCAGGGGGTTGCTTACTTATTTTCTGTCTATCACAGATCTATACTTTTGTAAAATACAACAAAAATGAATTACTAGAAAAATGAAATAAAATAACCCCCAAAATAGACTATGTGAGCTTAACCACTTGGCCACGGGGTTGGCCCCTGGAGCAACAATTTTTGATAGGACTCACACTTATATGGTCAGTTGATTTTCAACAAAACTGCCAACGCGATTCAATGAAGAAAGTGAAGTCTTTTCAACAAATGGTGCTGGAACAACTGGATATCCATATGGAACAAAATAAACCTTGACCCCTGCCCTGGACCATATGAAAAAATTAGTTCAAGATGGATCATAGACCTAAATGTAAATGCTACAACTATAGCTTCCAGAAGAAATATAGAATATATTCATGATTTGACAGTAGGCAGCGGGCACAGCAACAACCATAAAGAAAAAAACTGATAGATTAGATTTCATTAAAATTAAAAGCTTTCACTCATAAAAAGATACTCTGAAGAAAATGAATAGGCAAACCATGGACTGGAGAAAATTACCTATAAAACGTCTATCTGACAAGGTCTGGTATCTAGAACATGGAAAGAATTCCTATAACTCAATAATAAAAAGACAAACAACCCAATTAAAAAATGAGCAAACTTCCTAAGATATTTTAATATCTTTAAGATATTTAAAGATATCTTTAATGTCTGCCAATTTAAACGTGACAATATTTTTTAATATTTCTTTAGATAAAGTAAAATTGTAATTTTTAAATTTTAATTTGGTATTCTACCCTCTATTCAAGTTTAAGACTTGGTCCAGGAGCTCTGGGTCTATGAGAATGACTGCTCTTTTGGAAAAATGAGAATTAATGTAAGAGATAAATGATTTAGATGCATTCAATTCAGTTAATCAGTAGTTGTACTGTTTTGGGGAAAAAAATGTATAAATTGTGCCAATCAGTAGTTGTGCTCTGCTGGAAAAATGGGAGTTAATGTAAGAAATAAATGGTTTAGTTTAAAAGACGTAGTTTGATTGAAAAAAATAGGCTAAAATATTTGCACAGACATTTCACAAAGATAGATATATGACTGGTGGGTAAAAACATGAAAAAGAGCTCAAAATCATTAGAGATCAGGGAAATGAAAATCAAAGCCACATTGACATCGCTACACACCCAACAGGATGGCTAAAGTTGAAAGACTAACAATACACAGTGTTAGTGATCGTGTGGAGTAACCGGAACTCTCGTCCATTGCTTGTGGGAAGAGTACAAGATATAATCACTTTAGGGTCTGACAGTTTCTCATAAAATTAAACATACACCCACCTATGCCCAAGCAATTCCACCCCTAGGCATTTTCTCAAGAGCAATGAAAGCATATTCTACAAAGACTTGTGTAAGAATGTTCATAGCAGCTTTCTTACAGTAACCAAAAAACTGGAAACAGCCCGGATGTCAACCAACAGGAGAATAAATAAATGGTGACATATTCAAACATAAGAATACTACTCAGCAATAAAAAGGAAGGAACTATACATACACACAAAACATGGATGCATCTCAGAAACCTTATTCTGAATGAAAGAAGCCAGACAGAAAGAGTATCTACTGTATGATTCCGGAACAGGCTGAACTAATCTATGGCAGGAAAAAAAATTTCAGCAGAGTGGTCCTCTATTGGGAAGCGGGGGTGGACAGACTCAGAAAGAGTGTGAGGAAACTTTCTGGGGTAATTATATTGTGCTACATTTTGACAGCAGTTTGCAACACATAGGTGTTTCCATTGCTCAAAACTCATCCTCTGGTACTCTTAAGATGTGTGCATGTCCCTGTATATAAATTTTACGTCAAGGAATAGGAAAGAACCAGAAGCAAATACTGAACTCCAGCTAATGCAAGAATGTGGACGTATTTCGGGCTGAAGAGAAGTGTGCTGAGGTTTGCAGTTTACTTTCAAGCGCATTTAAAAAAAGATGGACTGACAGATGGAGATGGGACATGGGTAAATGGATAGATACATGATGGAGTAATTACATATGTTAATTGAAGAATCCAGGTGGTGAGGATAGGGTGTTCATTGTGCAATTCTTTCCCGTTTGAAAAATTTCATGATAATGTTTTTTTTAAGTTATGAAGTAAATATTGATTCCCCATATTAACACACTATTGCATGTGTTTTGAATAAAGACCTTACATATTGAGGTTGGATCCATGACAATGCTGGTCACAGGAGACGACGTATCTCTGTTTCCATGTTTTGTCTAACCACATCCATTGTACAGAAATTAGTCTCACAGAAATAGGACAGGACTGGACAAAGAGACGTTAAAGAAATTTCACCAAGCTTAGGATAGTTATTTTTCACACTTTTATCCAAAGCAAGGTAAATGATGACGTTTTAAAAACTTTTTCTGCAGTGCTTCCTCAGAAGCCAGTTTCAACAATTATCCTGCGAAATTATTGTTAAATTTAAACAATCTTTCAATGAAAGAAATGGATTCTGGATCCAGAAATTTTCTGTGCGTGGATTTTCTTTTGATGGAAAATAAAATTCTGTCATTCCTGTAAGTGTTTGATAACTTTTTTATAAACATGCAGGATTGAGATATGAATATGCTACCTTGTTGCTAACTGTTTTTAATTATGGAATTCATTATAATAATCTGCAGAAATTCTATTCTTCCAAATTTATAATTTTTTATTTTTGTCCTTTGATCTGATATTAAAAAGCATGATGGGGGGCTGGCCCCGTGGCCAAGTGGTTAAGTACACGAGCTCCACTTCGGCGGCCCAGGGTTTCCTGGAAGCAGACATGGCACCGTTCATCAGGCCATGCTGAGGCAGTGTCCCACAGAGTACAACTAGAAAGACCTACAACTAGAATATACAACTATGTACTGGGGGGCTGTGGGGAGAAGAAGAAGAAGAAAAAATAAAAAAGAAGATTGTCAACAGATGTTAGCTCAGGGCCAATCTTTAAAAAAAAGCATGGTGATATGGAAACAACCTGAGTGTCCATTGATGGAGGAACAGACAAAGGAATTTATACATACATCTAAGTTCACAATTTATCATATATAAAAATATATATGTATAAATAAATTATATAAATAAATATACACACATGATGGAATATTATTCAGCCCTAAAAAAGGAGATCCTGAATTTTGCAATGACATGGATGAACCTGGAGAACATTATGCTGAGAGAAATAAGCCAAACACGGAAAGAAAAAACCCTGCATGAACTCACTTATATGTGGAATCTAAAAAAGTCAAATTCATAGAAGCAGAAAGTAGAACCCTGGATACCAGGGGCAAGGAAGTGGGGAAATGGGGAGACCTCAGTCAAAGGGTACAAAGCTGCAGTTACGGAGGATGAATAAGACAGAGTTCTAACGCACAGCATGGTGACTGCAGTGGATACTGTTTTGAATACTGGAAATTTGTTAAGAGAGTGGATTTCAGGTGCTCTCATCACACGCACACAAAGGTAAGTATGAAGGAGAAGATACGTTAATTAGCTTAGTCATAGTAATCAATTCACTGTGCATATGTATATCAAAGCATCAGCTTGTCCACCTTAAACATATACAATTTTTATTTAAAAAAACAAAAGAGTGAGCACTGAGGCTGGAAACACGAGTCAGTGCCCAATTGTAAAGGATCTTAATTGTCACATGGAGAAGTTTGAATATTTTTCTTTTTTGAAAGTGTTTGAGATTTTTGAGAAGAGTAATGATATGACTTAAAAAATCAAGTCTCAGGAAGATTAATCTGACATATGTGCATAGAATGGCTAATTTAATAAAAATGATGTAACGTGAAAAAAATTTTAAATAAAGAGCATGGTGCATTCTTTTACCAGCAAGAAAGTATTAAGTCACTAAAAATACTGAAGATATTGGATAAATAAGCAAGTCTGGTTGTCCAATTGGCATATTTAAAAAGCTGGGACCAAATTTCTCTTACAGAAACTCTAAGAGTTTGTTCCCCAGTTTGAATATTCCTCCTGGCCCTTCTCCTCCACGACCATTTCACTTTGCTTGCAAGAATAGCCGTTTACAATTAGCTCCCACATTATCACAGAATAAAGGCAACCATTTTTAATTTTACGTGTTAGCCTTTCTGTAATTCACACTCTTTGCCTCTTCGCTAAGTCCACTCTTTAGTTCCACTAACTTTTTTTTTTGGCAAGACGTTCTCCATGAAGGATGCGACGTGTTGATTCACATTCCAGCCCAATCTCCCTAATCTGGGTAATGATTTTTCCTGTCGCTGCAGCTGTGCCGTCAGAACACCCTTCCGCATAAAACTGGACTCCAAGCCACATTTGCTGACTGCGATCATACCCTGGGAACATGGTCAAGTTGCTACAAAAGCTTCTAAATGCCCACTCTCACTCTCTCTGCTTAATCTCATCACGGACCAGGAACAGTCTGCAACCAGTGCTAGTCCACAAAGCTCACTTTGAGCAGCACTGAACAGAGCTGTCTCTGGGAAATGATGGATGACCCCAGGACTGGGGTATAAGGCAGAGAGCCGAACTAAAAGTTCCAGGGTCCTTCGACCCAGGAAGGCTCTGAATCTGTCGTTTAGGAAGGGAACACTCTGGGGAGATCAAATGCTCAGAGAGGCTGCCAAATATTTCTGAACACACTTCTGATGCGAAGGGAGGTGGCTGCTCCAGACGGCTAACCCGGAGAGACTCTTAAACCTGTGCTCCCTGACTTGCTCTGTTCCGTTTGGCAATATGAGCAAACTCTACTCCTTTGGGAGTTATGAGAGGGCCCCCTGGAAGCTCTTCACTCTTCACAGTATGTAAATCCCTTTGAGAATACGACTATGGACCTCAGCCCAGAAATATGCAGGCACGTACACCCAAAACATTGCATTCACCTGCAGGGCTTAGACCTCCTATAATCCATCCCAGGACATTCAAGGGACCCACGGGTCTCAGGTGAGGAAGCTTGCCTTGGAAGAGTAAGTCAGTTGGTTCCTGCACTGCCCTTCCCTCGGGTGTGGTAAACAGAGACCTGGGCTCATACTCAGGGCTTCCCCTGTGGGGCACCCCAAGTGCCAGAGGTCTCCATATAGGTCAGAGGGTCCTCTTGAGGCGTGGCAAGGAGTCTGAATCCTAACAATGATGTCCCACATCCTTCATGGATCTCTTTCCTGATATGAATCAGGTAGTTTGGGGGTGACTATTGAAACCATCGGAGAGGGTGGATTGCTGTTGTATTCCTCAATATTTGTGTTAAACCCCTCCCGAGAGTTGACTGTGGTCTGGTGCATGCATCCTGAGGACACGAGGGCTTCCTCTCAGGCCTAGGGCTCTGCTGGGGCCATGTGCCACAACAAGCAGCAGAAGCAAGGGGCAGGGAGACGAAGCAATGGTTATATTAGAGAGCAAGATGGAGGTGCAGCCTCTGGCAGGGAGAGGCCACATCACAGCCTCGTGTAGCACAGCAGGCATCGTGGACTCAGCGGGAAGCCACTGTTGAGCCATAATCAGGAGATTAACATTCACTTACAGAGAAGCCTCTAGGATGTTCTCCCAGTAGAAGAAAGTGGCAGTGATCCCGTGAGGGGTGTTCCAAAAAGTGAGAGGGACCCTGAGCTCAAACACGTGTCTCTTGCAACCAGGTCACATATCTGCTGTCAGTAGGGACAACCTAAGATGCAAAAGTTCCCGTTGTAACTCACCGGGACTGTGGAGCAGGGGAGGTGAGGGCGCTCCCAGGGGGCTTCAGCCTCCGTGTGTGTGTTCCTGCTCTAGTGACTGAGGAGGTTACCCCAGCCACCCCTGGGAAATCATCTATGATGCAACGCATGGACGGGCACATAGGGTCCCCTGGAAACAATCAACTTACTTAGGGTTAAGGCAGTGGCTCAGGAGCCCTACTGCTCCCGAAATGCCGTTTCAAAAGTCAGGAGGGACAAGTGGCTGAGCCCTGGGGTGATTCCCTGTGGAAGAGAAGGGTGGAACAATTCCCAGAGCTCAGGGGCTGACCCCCCAGAGAAGGGCCGCTTGTGTTTACTCTGCCCAAGTCGATTTCATGCTCCCTAGCTGACGGGTCACAACCTTCAGTGTCTGAAGCCACAAGTTGTGTCCTGGCCCCATCTTTTCGGCAGGATTTGATGACTTGCTTAAGAGCACACAGCCACTTACTGACAGATCGGGGCCGGAATCTGGGCCTCCAGCATCCAGGCCACTGCTCCTCCTACTTCTGCACCCCTGGGAGCCCCAGAAAAGATCCTCCCGTCTCCCAGGGGAGCTGATGTCTTGGCACATGTAGGGAAGAGGTGCCTGAGCAAAATATGGCTAAAAAAGCGATGACAGCCCAACCACACGTGCAAAGACAAAGCACACTCAACTTCTCTGCAGATACAAGACCGAGTGAATGCTGAGGATCCCACAGCACCAGCATCCAGCTCAACCCAGTGCAATCTGATGCAAGATGAGCGTGCCAGCAAATAATAAGGACATTTGCAGCCTCTTTATGTGCACTGAGATGCGATCGGGTGACGAGATGGGTCAGGCGTTTGCGTGGCAGAGAACTCACACCTCAGAGAAGAGCCCCCATGGAAGGCTTCTACGTGTCTGAAATGCTGCAGGCCGCGAGCCCGTGGACGTGTCCCTCGACAGTGAAATGCCACCCTCACCTCCTCGCCTTACAGCCCATGCTTCGTCCCTTTGCCTCGCCGCCTAGGACCCCCAGAACACCGGCACCCATGGGATAGAGCTCGCAGATTTGACAGAGCCAGCCTGGCCTCCAGGACAGAGTGTGGTGTGAAGGACCCATGCCAGAGCTATTACTCAAACAAACCACCAATCTGAGGCCGAAATAGTAGCAATTATTTAAGTATTCTTGGAAACCTTGAACTTTTCTTTCTCTTCGTCGGCACTAATTTTTTCCTCTGGCTTTAACAGACTTGCAATTCTCAGCACAACCTTCCTCGTTCCACCCTCCCTTCCCCCCAAACACACCACACACACACACACACACACACACACACACAAGAGAGAAACCCCTGCGGGCAGGGTCTTCTGTGGGTTTATGGAGAGCCCATGAGCCCTTCATCTGTGACATCCCGTCAATGGGGTAGAACCGAATTTCCCTGCAAGATGCCGCCTGTGCAGGAGCCGAGGTTGGAGGAGGGGGGATGAGGAGGAGAAAAGGCTCCTCTTCAAACAGCTCGAACCCCTGGAGAAGAGGCCCAGCAAATTCAGCTGGATAATTTCTTTGCCCACCGTGGATCCAAAGAGGGATTAATCTCCACAGCCAGTAGGCGGCACCCTTGTGTCTGTTACCCAGCGCGGTGGAGACGGAAGCCCCCATCACTCCCTGAGCTGTGTCACTGAGGTGCCTCTCCCATAGCGGCCCCCAAGGACCAGCAGCCGACACCTAGAACCAGCTGCTCCAGAAGCCTCAGCCCCACTTCCCCCTCCATCACCAGCCAGACGAGTGAGGGCTCTGCGGGCGACAGTCACCCCATCGCCTGGTTTTCACCTGGGGTCTCTAGTGACATCACTGCCTCCCCCTCGTTTGCCCATTTCCAGTAATCGTGCCCAGAGCACCAAAGCTTAATTGAAACAAGACGTGGACTTTCATGTTAAAGGGAGCCTTCAGCTGGGAGGCGAGGGCTGCTTCTGGAAAATGTTAACACTTTCCTGTTGGACGCCAAGCCCGCTTGGAACCAAGCTTCAAATGAAACCTCATCTGTAAAATGAGGGGGTTGGACCATCCCAGAGCGCCCTTCTGGCTCTGATGGAGGATGCTACTATGAAAAGAAAACCCGATAGGGCCTGGGTGGAGGAGCCAAGGGCTGCTTCTGGTTGGCAGTGGGGTTGTCACAACTACAGCGGTTGTGAATCAGATTTTATTTTAGGCCTTGCAGCTGATAGATCCATTTCTATTTTATGGGCCCTACTCTGCATAATTCCAGGAAAACCACTCCAGCGGAGACTCCACTGACATCACCAACCACTAGATAGGAGGCAGCTGATGTGCAAACCTCAGGCAGAGTCTCTGTTCGAAGACTTGGCTCCGGGTGCAAAGGAGGTTGTTATGGTCGGGGCTCCTGGTCGCCATAGAAACCAAGTTTCTCCCTCTCCATCCACCTTGAGGAAGTTTGCACCTCGGAGGGTTTCCCACCCACCCATCCCCAGATTTGAATTTAATGGGTCCCATCTTGGGTCAGATAAATCCATCATCCCTAAAGAGATCTTGAAGATAGACAGACAGACAGACAGACAAAAGCTCTTTTCTGGACAGCTGGGCAAATTGAATTGGGAGGGTTTGGCCTTCACTGCCATATAATTTTGGCTTGGAGTCTGACTGTCGGTTTATTTGTTTATTTAATTATTTAATGATTTCTTATGAAATTTCTCATTCGGGGACAGTCTTCCTGAGACCTCCTAAGTTCTTTATTTGGAAAAGAAAAAAAAATACCTTTTTTCTTTTTTCTTTTTTTTATTTAAGACAGAGAGGAGAGAGGTTTATAGTCATTCCAGTTGGAAGGACAAAACCACGGAAGAGAGAAATGTGTTTAAAGGAGACCAGCCAGAATGAGACAAACTGCAGCTAAGACCCACGGACAGTTTCTAAATTGACAAAGCAAGGAGCCTTCCCTTTCCTCCAGGGCTCAGTTCTTTAGGATCCTGGGATCTCCAGGCTGAAAGAGATCTCAGAAGTCACCTCGTGCAACCACCCAGCCTATGGCAATCTCCTTTCCCTCATCTTTGGCAACTGTCCCTCATTCTCTACTTCAGTGGGCAATCAATTCTATGTTCTTATAACTCAGTTGAAAAAAACCTTCTCCAGTTCTTGGACTGGGCTGGGCCATCAGTGGCAGATCTGTTCTCAAGACGCCCGTGCAGGGGAGAAAATACCAACTCTAGTCTCAGCAGCTTGGACAACACCATTTGTAACAACGCTTCACGGATACACAGCAGCTGTCAGGTCTCCCTCTCTTCTGGCTAATCCCCCCATCCTTTCAACTATTCCTCCTTTACGGTCATTTCCAGACCCCTCACCATCCTGGCCACTTGCCTCTGGATGCTTTCCAAGTTGTCAGCTTCTCTCTAACACTGTGGCTGGGGTCCAGACACGCTGCGTTGATGGGCCAACGGATGTGGGGATAAGCCAAAACCTGAAGTTACAAAGCCACATGCAGATGTCACATCTGAAACTGACCACGGGGACACATCCTGTCCTGTCATCGAGGATAATCTTTGAGCAGCTGGCAAACGTCATGGGTACCATGAGAATTGCATGTTCCACATCCTTAAATGTGGTTCTAGAAAATCAGAGTATAGTTGGAAGTGATTTATTTTTCACTCAACGAATGCTTAGTATTAATTTTCTTAGATCCTATCACTGATTATAGAAGGAAGGCTTTGGAGCTGTAACAATAAATTGCCCAGTCTCTACCTGGGCAATTTAATCAAGAAGATTAAATCAAATAATCTACAAAAGCCTAATGGGCCCAGGTGTGCCGGCTCTAAGCAACTTTGGAAGAACTCTGCTTGTGATAAAAAAAAAAAAAAAAAAAAAAAAGCATAGTCATAAATGGTTGGAGATGGAAGAAATCTTAGGAAGCTTGAACTCCCATCCCTTAGTTTACAGATGGGCAAACTGAGCTCCAGAATTTGTCTTTCATCCACCTAGCCATTCATCCACCCATCCACTCAACAAAGGTATTTACTGAGAAGCCGCAATGTGCAAGATAATACGTTTGGGGGGAGTCCAATGTGAACAAGAATACCAGATAAAGGGTGGTAAGTAACTGTGTTGGTGCATGGATAAAGAGCTCTGGCTGAAGGATCTGGCCGAAGTAATCCAGTCGGTTGGCAACAGAGCCAAGATCAGAAAGCAGATCTTCTGTCATCTGGCACAGGGCTTTTCCCAAGGCATCAGGCTCTCACTGGTAAATGACTCAGACAACAGGGCATAGGCTCTATTTCAGGGGACTCTGTCCTGATGGAATCCTTTTTAGACATTTCAGGGAATATGTCTGGAACTGGCGAACGTGCTGGCTGCACAGAAATGGTGTTTCACCACTAAAAAGCACAAAGCAGGAGTCAGAGGCAAAAAGCATTCCCGTGTGTCTTCCAGAAGCACAGACAACCCCTCCTTGGTCCCTTCACTCATGACTGCCCCTTGCCAACAGTCTACCAAGTTCTCTCCCAGGATCCTCCAGAGAGCAAGTTCAACTCGCGTTCCGTAGCTTTTCTGCTCTCTGAGCTCCACGAGATTGGAGGTAAGTGACTTTCCTGAAACATCCTCTTTCCTTGGTTCCCAGGATGCTTTTCTCTCCACTGCCCACTTGCTGACTATCTCTTACCAGTCCCTTAACCATGAACATCCTCAGGAATATCACCTTGTACATTGTAGCTGCTCAATAACCACATGTTGAGTGGATGGATGGATGGATGGATGGCTAAGTGGATGAATGATAAATTCTGGAGCTCAGTCGCCCATCTACAAATCAAGCGATATGAATTCAAGCTTCCCAAGGTTCCTTGTTCCTCTTCTCTCACTTTAATGTCTCTCCTTTGAGGACGGACTCATTCATGGAACCTCCGCCAACATCTCCAGGCATGACATTTCCAAATCTACAGCCCCACCTTGACAAGGGTCCCTCGATCCACTTGGCTCTCCTTCTGGTGCTTCAAACTCAACAGATCTCAAATCAAGTCATCTTTACCTGATCCCCACTCTCCTTCATGCCAAACCTCCATCTCCCCTTTCACAACCCCAACCAGCAGCCCTCCTTTCCAGACTCATTCTCTTAGTCCAGCAGGCTAAAAACATTCAAATAAAATTTCATTTTCCCCTCTTGTTACTTAAGTTAGCCATCTACAAGAATTCATTACAGATTCCTCCCTCAGACGGGTTTAATTTTATCCATCCATCTATCCATGAACCCACCCTTTGTCCCCTGAGAACCCTCCAGCTTAATTTGGGATGGCCAGCTCATGTTCCAGGGAAGCCAGCCCTGTTCCCCAAGCCTGGGGTAATGTCACATCTCAGCTAAGGCTGCTGGTATACGTATCCATCAGGCATTTAAGCCACGCCCAGCCTGGGTGATCCTGGCCTCTCCCCGATTCCCCCCTCACCTTCTTTTCACCCTTGAGCATGAAACGAAATCAAGGCCAAGAGCATGCGCTGGGCCGCCTGGCACACAAAGATGCCTTCCCATCTGGAGGCCTTGCTAGAGAGCGAATGCCCTTTCCTCCAGGAGGGGGCCCTCCCTTCTGTGCACATTGGGCCATCATCGGACATTTGATTCTATTTTTGGATAGGCAGCTGGGGGCTCAGGGCTCCCCAGAGCAGAGCAGTGCCCCGCCAGCGCAGCCCACTCCCAACTCCCTCTGTCCTTAGCCTCGTCTCCCCACCACCCGCCTCTGCCCCAGATGACAGCATCAAGCCCTCCTCTCTGATTCTTTTCAGAGAGGGAGAGGAGTGGGGGTTCTTTAACTCCCCAGGAGCACGGATGTAAAGCTCCAGGAGAAAACCCCTTTCAGGCAGCATTGGGGCACACGGAGCTGCCAGCATCCCAACGTGACCTCCCAGGTGTCCAGGTAGAGATTTTCAGTCGGACCCCAGTTCTATCTGCATCCAGATTCCTAGACTCACAGAAAATCGGAGCTGAGAGGCCCCTCAGAGACCAACCAATGCAATCTCCACTGTGCAGGTGGGAAAAGCGAGGCTCCGTGACCTCCTCAGGTCCCTCAGGGAGGTGGAGACACAGCTGGAACCCGAAGGCATTGGGCCAGCCCAATGGGCAGGATAGCCACAGCGAGCTACCGTCTCACAGAGACAAGACAGCTGCCAGGGGCACCGGGGCTTCCCAGCCCCTCCAACTTGGGGTCAGACAGGCTCTGCTAGGGGAGCCAGGTGGACGATGTGAGAGCAGAATGGTAGAGGACTGGGAGGGGCCCTGAGTGGGGAACACGTCCAGTGAGAGGCAGCCCGTGCTTGGCCTGGGAGCCTGGCACCACGGGCGAGGCAGGAACAGCCCAGCAAGGACCTGAACTTCATGTTCCCTGCTGAGGCCTGGTAATCTGGGGAGCCAGCCAATCTCAGGGAAGGGCCCCTTGCTGGCCTCGGTGCTGCTCACAGGGACACCTGGCCAGGAGGCTGGCCTCCCTCTGGCTCCCACGGCTGTGGGACTTGTCACCCTGCCTGCTCACCTCACCCCGCACGTCCAGACGCACTCAGGACGTGGGCTTCCTCCGCCCAGGGTCCTCAGAGGTCCAGAAAATCCAGGGCCGCTTCCAGGCACTGAGGCTCCCAGGGTGCTAAAAGACAGAGAAACGCCAAAACAGGGTTATACACATCGGGGTGTGTTTAAAACATTCCCTGTGAACAAATTAGCACTCTTGACACACACAAACTCCCCCCAAACATAATGCGACATAATCCCGCTATTCACGAAATAATCGCAGGAATTATATAAATATGAATTCAGAGGTCCCCTAGGCGGTGTGGCCCGGCGATGACATGAATTTGAAGCTGGACAGCAAAGGTTTCTTTCAGCAAATCTCTCTGACCGGATGTGAAACCTCCCTCACAGGGAAAGTCTCAGGTTAAAATGGGAGGGCCTTGGAGAGTGGGAGACAGGGACCAAATGGCTCTCCTGTGTCCCACCCGTGCCCCTGAGGTGCACAGCTGTGAGGGACCCCACCTGAAGGCCAGCCGGGACCCCTCAGGGGCTGGACCTAAGGTGGCTGCCTCCCCATCCTCACAGACTCACCCAGCCCCAAGCCGGCACCCTAGGGGCCAGGGAGGGAAACCAGGCTGCCCCCAGGGATGTGCAGGAGCCTGGGGCCGCCGGTGGGCAGCGGCCCTGACTGAATGGGGCCTTTTCACATCACACCACCCAGGAGGAGGACGTAAGCCCTGCCCAGCCACACAGAGCCCGCTCCATCCAGGAGGCACAATGCGCTGTTCACACGGCTCAGGAAACAAAATAAATATGTTCTCCCCCCAAGACCCCACAACGGGGCTTTTTCACGGCAGAGAGGCAGCAACGGCCCCCTCCCTCCACCTGGCCGAGGGGCTGCTTGTCTCTGAAGCCTTTACGGGACCCCTCCTGGGACTCAGGGCCCACCCGGCCCAGCCCGGCCTGCCTGCCCTCTTTCTGGCCCTGCAGTGGGCACTAGGCAGAGCCCGTATGTTTCTGGGGAAGGAAAGGAGGCAGGAGAGGAGCCTAACATTTGCCGACTTCCTACCATGTGTCAGGCAGGCAAAGGACCCCCGTGGCCCCCTTCCTGGCTGATGAAGGCCATCCGCAGACTAGATTCCATATGGCTGTGGACGGGGACCGCTACTCAGGGTTACTCTTGGGGTTCTGGGTCAACCACGCCAAGCTCCAGGCCCAGGCAGAGCTGGGCGAGCCTGCCAGCGCTCTCCGACACTGCCTCACCCCCAGCCACAGCTGCCCCCTGCCCCCACGTCCTCTGGGGCACTTGCTTTCAGGGGGATGTCAATCAGCCCTGAAAAGTCTTCCCCTATACTTTGGCCCACCCCCAGGTCACAGCCAAACCAAATCATGTATGGCTCTCCAACAGGCACATCTGCCCTGGACGGTGGCAGCTCCCTCTGTCTGTCTGAAATACCCTGTTCCTTCCTACTCTCCTCTCTCTAAGATCACAGGGAGCAGTGATAATAAATACATAACATTCAGTGAGTGTTTACTCTGAACCAAGTACTGTCTGAACTCAAGCATCACCTCCTACAGGAAGCCTTCCCTGATTTCACCCAGCATTGGGACCATCTGTCCAAGTGTCTCTCTCCCCGACTGGATGAGGACAGCCTAGAGGCCAGGGCCTTGCCCCCCATCTGTGAGTGCCTGGTGCCTTTCCCGAGGATGGCTCCTAGGGGTTGGGTGAATATGGTCACCTCCTCTGCCCCCACCAAGTACAGGTGGCTCTGGAGCACCCTGACCTAGTGCGAGCCCTGTGACAGTCTAGGAGTCAGCACCCAGCTGTGAGCCTGGGTACATCATTTACCCGTCTAAGCTTTATTTTTTGCTTTATTTGTTTTTGGTTTTCGTTAGTTTTAATTTCAAGTGTAGCAAGTTGAGCTACTCCATCCTCTAGCTCAAAGTATATTATCCTTAGTTAAGGCAAAGCCCTCTTTCCATTTTACTTCTTTTTTCTAGCTTGAACTGATGTAGAATAAACTGCACATATTTAAAATGTGCAATGTGATGAGTTCTGGCACGTGTACACACCTGAGAAACCATCGCCGTAGTCACAATAATGATGGAACCCGTCACCCCCGGAAGTCACCCGTTTAGTAATTCTTCCCTCCCCCTCTCCCCCTTCTCCCCACTCCGGAGGAAGCCGCTCGTCTGCTTTCTGTCTCTATAGATCAGTTTGCGTTTTCTAGCAGTTTATACAAATGGAATCATAGTCTGGATTCTTTCTTTCCCCAGAATTCTTTTGCGGGTCCTCCGGATGGTGGGCAGCACCGGGTTTTCCTCTTTCATTGCTGAGCGGCGCTCTATTGTATGGGTATGGTACAATGTGTCCATCCATTAATCTGCTGGTGGACACGGGCTGTTTCCAGTTTGGGGCTGTTACAAATAAAGCTGCTATGAACATGCCCATGGAAATCTTGGCGTGGACACATGCTTTCATTTGAAGCTTGAAGAAGAATGGCTGACGCATGGTGTATTCTACTTTTCTCCACCGTTCCTGGTCTTGACTCTCTCTCTTCCTTAAGCACCCACTCTGATGCCTAACGTCTGCCCTTAAATATGCACGTATGCCCATAAACTGCGCAGAGCTGCTGTGTTTGGGGGGGGGGATGTCAGTTTATGAACACGGTGCTATGCAATAAATCTGGTTCTGTTTCTCCTTTGCTTCTCCTGATTCTGTATTTTGAAACCCATCTGTGCACATTCAGCAGGGCGCCAGCCCCCACCTCCCACATCCTGGCCAACACTGGCTACCTTCCTCTTGGCTAATCTTTGCCATTCTGATGGGTCTTGAGTGATAACATGTTTCACTGTATATGTGTCCAATTTCTAACCAGATTGAGCATCTTTTCAAATACTTGTCAGCTCTTAGGACTTCTCTTTCTGTGAATTGCCGATTTATATCCTTCGACCATTAAACATGTGTGTTTCCTAGCTTTTCCCCTCTGACTGCCAGGAGCCCTTTGTTTTGTTTTGTTTGAATTGAGATATAATTTACGTAAGATGAAGTGCACAGATCTTCAGCATGGCACTAGATTAGTTTTACACTTTTCCACCCATGTAATCACTGCCCAGATCATGATTTAGAGCATTTTCAGCTCCCACAAAGGCTCCCTGTATCCCCCCAGTCAGCAACCTCTTAAGGTAACCACTATTCTGACCTCTGTCACCTTAGATTAGTTTCCCTGTCCTGAAGCATCATATAAATGGAATCATACAGTATGTTCTCTTTTGCATCTGGCTCTTCTCACTGATTGTTATCTATGAGATCCATCTATGTTGTTGTCTGCAGCATTAGGTCATTCTTTTTCATTGCTGCATAATATTCCACTGCATGCCTGCACCACAATTTATTGACACTTTTTCTTGTTGATGGACATTTGAGTTGTTTCCAGTTTGGGGCTATGATGTACGAATAAAGCTTTTGTAACCATTCCTGACCTCGTCTTTTGGTGCATATAAGCACTCAGCTCAGCTGGGAGTCGAACTGTTGTGTCCTCAGGATTTTGTAGGTTTAGCCTGAGTGGGCATTGCCAAACATTTTTCTAAGGTGTGTGTATCAATTTACACTCCTACCAGTGTGTATGAAAATTCCAGTTCCTCCTCATCCCTGCCAATACTTGACATTTTCAGTCTTTTTAATTGTAGCAATTCCAGTGGGTTTTGTAAGAGATCTGTGTATTCTAAGAGATTCACCCCTTTAGGGTTTTATAGACTGGAAATGTGAATTTCACCCTTCCATTACCCTAGTCTACTGTCTACGGTATCCGTCTCCTCATCTGTAAATGGGGATAATATATCTACCTTCAAAGACCTGGCAAACAGTAGGTGCTCAATTCAAGCTCCAACACTAGATCGGTGCTCTTTCTGGGCAGGGACTGGATCTTAATTTGTGTAGTCCCCAGGACCCAGCTCGAGGTCAGCAAGGAGAGGTTCTCCAATAAAATTTGTTGATTGAATAAACAACGGAGCCTCCCAGAAGCAATCTCCAGACTGCAATTCAAGAATCTGAGGGAGGGAATGAGGAGCTGTGGCAATGAAGTGGGAGAAAGCATTTCCCTGCAGGGGGGGCCTATAGGTGTCCGGGGAGGAGAGCCCCCTCCTCTAGGCATCTGGCCCTGGACCCCGGGAGCAGGGGCGGAGACGGGTGGGAGCGGGGACTGACAGGTGGCAGCTCTTCCTCTGTGGCAGGGAGCCGGCCAGCCACAGTCTGCCCCTGGCCAGTCCCTTTTTTCCAGCTGCCCTGCCCGGAGAGGGGAGCAAGAGGAGGAGGAAGAGGAGGAAGAGGAAGACAAGGAGGGGGAGGGGGGAACAGAAAGAGAAGTAGGAGGGGGAGGGGAAGAGGAGGAGGAAAGAGGGGAGGAGGAAAGGGGGTAAGGGGGGAGGAAGGAGGAGGAGGAGTGGAGGGGGGAAGGAGGAGGAGAAGTGGAGGGGGGAAGGAGGAGGAGGAGTGGAGGGGGGAAGGAGGAGGAGGAGTGGAGGGGGGAAGGAGGAGGAGGAGTGGAGGGGGAAGGAGGAGGAAAGGACCGGGGAAGAGGAGGTGGAGGAGGGGGAGAGGGAGGTGGAGCAGGAGGAGGAGGTGACGGTGGTGGCAGCGGCGGGCGCCACCCGCCCCCGTGCGGCCGCCCCGGCCTCCCTGTGGCTCTCGCAACCCCGGGCGGACAATGCTGGGCCGGCCGAGCCGCCGCTGGCAGCCGAGCCGAGGCGCCTAGTCACCCCGCCACCCCGTCGCCCCACCACCTGGCCGCCGCGACCGTCGCCGTCCCTCCGCCTGCAGAGCGGCCTGCAGCCCGGCCTGGCGGCCACAGGGCCACCACCCCTGTGGCATCACCCTCCCGGGCGCACAGCGCTCCTTAGCCAGACCCTCACGGAGCCCTGCTAGAGGGCAATTAGAGCCGGGTCCAGCCCTCCCCTTACCCACTGGAGCCTGAGGCCCTGGCTGGGGAAGCCACTGATCCGGGGTCACCCTGTGAATTAGGAACGGAGTCAGCGCTTGGCTCCATCCCGGCTCCGTGTCCTCCCTCGCCTCTGCCCTATGTCCTCACACAGACGTTGGCTCAGTTACCCTCCAGAATCCCTCTCCACTCTGCAGGCTCCTCTCCCTGTGCGACTGGAGTCAAAGCCAGGGTCCTCTGCATCCTCAGGGGGTCTGCTGCCTCCCTGTAGTCCTCCTGACAGCCCAGTCTCCACGCAGCAGCCAAAGTGACAATACGAATCTGATCACCACATCCCACGTTTAAGAGCCCCCCGGGCCTCCAGCCCACGGGAATACAGACTAAAGCTGACCCCAGGGCCCCAGGCCGCTGCTTTCGCTCCCCTCCACCCATCCAGTTCAGCCCCCTGGCCTGTCTTGACCTCCAACCTGCCAAGTTCATTTCCACTCCAGGGACTTTGCACTGGCTGTCCCCTCTTCCTCAAACGAGGCTTCTCCAGGGGTTCTTAACCAGGGGCTCCGTGGATTGAGCTGGATTTCAATTTAATCGTTTTCCTGTGTAACCCTATGTGTATTATGTTATGCACTTAAAAACCTTTTGAGACAGTCCCCCTAGGCTTCACCAGAATGTTCCAGTGCCCAGGGTACAGGAGAGTTCAGGAGCCCCTAGACCTTTGCAAGGCAGGCTTTTCCTTGTCATTTAGGTCCCAGCTCAATGTCACCTCCTCCGAGAGGCCTTCCTTGGTTCTGTCAGCTGAGGCTGCCCCCACCTCATCCAGTCATTGTCTACACAGTGGCTCTCAATGTGTGGTCCCCAGACCAGCCGCAGTAGCATCGCGTGGGAATTTGGTTCTTAGGACTCACCCCAGACCTGATGAGTGAGAAACATGGGGGGTGGGGCCCAGCACTGTGTTTGAACAAGCCCCCCAAGTGATGCGGATGTCGATTCTCGAGTTGGAAGACCGCTGACCCAGCATATTACCCCTGTACTCTCACAGCTGTCACCCAGCAGCCAAGGGACGCTGGAACCCAGGGGCCTGAAAAGAGGAAGGAATGGAGAAGAAGGTCCTCACTCCTGCATGTCACCTGTGGCGGGAGAGGAGTGAGTTTGCACTCCCCTGGGCCCTCATACCCCTGCCCTGGTCTGAATATTAACCAGTATCCCTCAGGTCCCATTTGGAACCAGCCACACTCGCTCCCAACTCATACCAGCCTGGTCTCCTGGCCTCTGCCCCAGTGGCCACAGGAAGTTCCAGGGCGATCCCGGGGCCCTCCCATCCTGAGCTGTATCCTGTGCATTTTCCAGGAGGAACAGATGTTCCTGACCCTGAGTCTGAGCCCGTTCTTCAGACTGGAGAGCTCATCTGTCTGTGCCAGTCCCCGGGAGCTGCCTGGCGCTGCCTGCGGACCATCTAGGTGCAGCCCAGCCGTGGTGGAGTTGTAAAAGGGGACGTATGCTCCTGTGCCTGTTGGCCACTGGTCTCTGGCCTCCCTGTGATTCCCAGGCCCCCAGGGGGGAAAACCAGACACTTTTAATTGACTTCCCCAATCTGATGATAGAGTATTGGGTATCAATCGACCGCAGGCAAGCTATTTTCATCCATGTGATGGGAGCTGGATCCCAGGCTGCCACCACAATCCTGCCACGCCATCTCAGGGTATGAGCTCACCCCCATCTGCTAGCACAGCAGCATTTGCTGCAGCCAAGCAGTCTGATTCAAGACCTCCCAGGGAAAGCTCTAGGAAGGGGGGGTGTAAGCAGTCACTGCAGTGTTCCTGAACCGGAGTCTGCCAGAGACCAGCCTGGGGTCAGAGGGCCCCGGCGCTCGCCTAGCTCAGCCGCCTCCTGGCTGGGGACCACTGGGCAGATGACTTGACCAATCTATGCCTCAGTTTCCTCCCCCGGCACAGGGAGGCTGAAGGGGATGACGGTGTTGCCTCTGGAACCCTACGAGGAGGCCTGAGTCTTATTTTCTCGCCCTGTCTTGTTTTAGAGTCCTGAGCCTTGCTGACTTTGTATGCGGTCACTGAGGAACAATCACCAGCCTGATAACATTCATGGCTCCTGGGTTTGGTTCCAGCTTCGCCACTTGTGTGTCCTTCCTGACCTTGGCCAACCGGCCTGGGCACAGGATCGGAGTGATCATCTCCAAAGGGCTCAGGGCACCTCACAGGTGTTTGTCTACACTCTGAGTCCAGAGGGAGCGAGCTGGAGTTGAGGCGGTGGACCTATGTCTAGGATGCTGTGGGTACTTCTTGTCCTCACGGCCCCTCTGCCAGACCACCACCCTGTACCTTTCACTCAGCATTGTCTTGTCTGACCTACACGCTGCCCCTCCCCACCCGTCTGTGAGTTCAAAGGCAGGGAGGGGCTCCCATCCCCTCTGTGTCTACAAGACCTAGTGGGAGCTCAATGACGGTCATGGAACAAATGAATAAATAAGTGAATGGATGAATGGATGGATGGATAGATGAATGGGTGGGTGTATGAATGAAAGAGAGAGGGAAACCCACGTGAGGCACGCTTCCTTGATACCCTGTGTGTGTCTGTGTTGTTGCTAGGTGGGGAGAGAATGAGATTACTCACAGCCGACTAGGAGGGGGCTTGATGGCCCTGCCTGGAAACCTCCCCCCTCAGTCACTGTCTGCAGACCTGAGAAGAGGGAGAAGCTTCCTGCATGAGAAAAATCACAGAGGCACGGAATGTTGGCTCCAAGCGAAAACCACAGGTCTCTTAATCTGCACCCCTCCAACGGGGAAGTGAAGGCCCAGACAGGTTCACTTCCTGACTCTACACTGAGCTCATCATGGAAACTGTTGTTTTTCCATGAAAAAGGAGCCTGGGGGCAGGCGAGCAGGGGCTTGGGGAGGAGTGAGTATTAAACAGACAAGTGTTAATCACAGAGAAAGCCTGTGCCTTCCCAGGGGCCCGACCAGCCCCGGGGTGGGGGGCTCAGAGAGTAAAGGGGGTACCAGCTCGCCTGGCATTACGTAACCAAGCCAGAGGCTCCCAGGAGCACCTAAGCTGGCCTGATGTTCATCTTGGAACGCGGTTTCCAGCTATTTCCTATACGGGGAGGTTTTGCTGAGCACAGGGTTTTCTGCATTTTCCATCCATTCGCTATTAAAGAAAAGCAGGAGACAAAATAGAAAACCCTTCCCCGAGGTTGCCAGAAATCTTCCAGTTTTGAAGAAAGAAGAGCTGAAGCTGCATCTCGTGATCCCCAGAGGCCAGGCACGGCCGAGACAGCAGGAGCCCAGCCCAAGATGAAATCTGTGCCAACGGGCTGCTCTCCTCCAGCCGGGCAGGGCGGGCATGCTGAGCCCTCGTGCTGCGGCCGCCGGCACTTACACGGCTCCCCGAGGAGAAACGGGAGGGCACAGCGGCACCAGCACGGCAGCATCAAGAGCCCTGGAGGATGGAGCCCGATTTAGATGGTTTAAGTCAGCTTTGGGGAGGTTGATACAAGGCCTTACTAAAATTTCATTTGCCCCCAAAAATTTATCATTAAAATTCTCATCTCTGTCTGAATGCCATGTCTCCAGAAAACCCCACATAAGGAAGAAGGACAGTTGACTTTAATGCATTCCTATGCGGCGAGGAACTGGGGAAGGAAGGCGGAGAACCTCCGGCAGGAATGGAGGATGGCTCAAGAAAGGTCTAGCGCTCAGGACCTCCCCAGGACAGCAGCGGTGACTCGGGCAGAGGCTGACTGCTCTCTCTGCCTCTGTTACTTCATTTGTGAAATGGAAATAACGCCAGCACCTCCATGCATGGGGAGATATGAGGACTGAGATAGAGCAGCTCAGGGCACACATCCAGGGCCCGGGAAACGTCAGCTGTTAGGGAACCAGCCAAGGCTTCTGGGCTGAATAAAGACGGACGGCCCATTCAGCTGACATCTCTGTAGCATCTTCACCTGCAGGCAGCATGTCGGGCACAGTAGTGGGGTAAGGCAGGGCACCACGGGGATGGGTGAGAAAAGAGCCCCGCCCTAGGGGTTTACAGTGAAGTGTGGGCACGTGAAGGAGGGTCAGCTGTGTTATAGGCGGAGACTGCAGGGGGAGTTCAGGGAACGCTTCCTGGAGGGGGCGCTGGTTTCCCAGGAGGCCACAGGAAGCTGGGCCAGGACCACCAGCATCAACCCAGGCCTTGTGTTCCTCCAGGACCCCCACGGAGGCCAGTAGCCCTGACCTTGTCAACCCTCAGTCCTTGCAAGGGCTGCCAAGACTTGCTTGCCAAATGCATGAGCCTTGAGGAACCTGGATGATGGGAGGAACTGGTTCAAACGTCGCCTCTGTCTCCAGAGTGACTTCCCTGAAGCTGTGTGAGCCCCCAAAACCCTGTGCTCCCCAGTGCCTCATCCATAAGCTTCCGTACACCATGTACCACCATCCGCTGGGTGCTGAGTTCCCGTGTCCCCACTAGACTAAGTTCCCCGAGGGCAGGGACTGTATTGTCCCCTTGCCCAGCTCAGCCTCTTGGCGCACCAGCATGACAGATGCACGCACGCAAAATCTTTTGAAATAAGTTGGAATTTTGATATTTCTAAGAAAAGCATCAAAGTCCTCATCATGGGGAAAAATCAGAATTTTGTTGGACACCCTTACACTTTTACTGGGTTGGTGTGGCTTTCATATTGTTTTACATATGGGGGCAGGGAGCCCCTCCGCCCCTCAGCTCCAGACCCAGCTGGAGTCCCCTTCTTCCGCTTGGCAGTGCAGGGTCAGGGCAAGCCCACTGGCTCTGGACCAAGCTGATCGGGGCTTGAATCCCATTTCCACCACCAACTGGCTGTGCGACCTTGGGCAAGTTGTGTGGCCTCTGCAAGCCTTATTCCTGCTCTCTGATATGGGAACCATAAGAATGGATTATTTGCCGTGACCCACCACTGTCCTCCCAGCTCCTCAAACATCACCTTATTTCATCCTCACCACAGCCTTAGGAGCTAGCTATTTTGTTGTCCTCTTACCGGTGGGGAAACTGAGGTACAGACAGGTCAGAAGACTTTCTGGCAGAGCCAGGATTCCAATCCCATCTGCCTGACCCCGGAGCCCACTCGATCTCTCGCTGTAGTGCCACCCAGGATGGGTGCATAACACACACACGCCAGGCTCAGAGCCTGGCCCCGGGCACGGCCCCCGCCATCGTCAGTTCCTCCCCCATGAGTGGCGGGATGGGAGGGGGTAGTTTGGGCCCAGGGATCATTTATGCTCTGGTTTGCACTTTCTAAAGTTCTTTCTGCCCAGGCAGAGAGCAATCATCATGGGCTCTAGGTTTACAGGTGGCCTGCATTTCACACCTGCACCTCCCCCGGCTCTCCCCCCAAAAACCCAGTGGCTGTGCTGCTTGGTGACATTCAAACAATTAAATTTTAAACATCCATGTTTGGCCCAAGCTCAGCCCTCTAAGAGGGAGCTGGCTGAACTGTGTTTCAGAAAGGAGAAAAAAGACCTTATAGACTAGCTTGTTTGTTTGTTTTAATGAAAAGACCCAGGAGAGACTAAAATGGCTGAGGATGGGTGGGGGGTCATTTGGGGTCAACAAGGAAGTGCAGTCACTCTCCAGAGAGAGTCCCAGAGGGCCACGTGGACAATCAGAAAGAAACCCACCTGTGCTTATTCCAGGGGCGGGGCTTTAAATAGAGCCCTGGGCGCACTTCGGTAAATGTGGGACGGGGTGTCGCTTCCGCAGGCTGTTTATGGGACTCGGCAGCCCCGGCCTTCAATGGGCTGCTTTGTTGAGTGTCTGCTTGCGCAGCCGCAGCCGGACAACGCGCGGCTCCAGGGCTCGTGCTGCTTCTGCCACTTTGCTTAAACAAATTCCAGAAGCAACAGTCAGCCTGGGAGTGAGGCTGGTGCAACGGCAGAGGGGGCCGAGGCTGTGGCACCAGGGGCCTTGCAGGGTTCCCCAACCAGGAAGACCTCTGGGTCTCCTCTGAAGGGTCCAGAGCAGCTCTGGTGGGACCCAAGGATCAAGCCTCAGCCCTTCGGCCCTTCGGCTCCCTGCCCTTGAGGGGATGGTCTTGCTTCTTGACCCGCTCAGCGCGCTTCCCATTGCAGGAAGAGTCCGGCTCCAACAGCCAGGAGACAGGAGAACGTCTATTTACTCCGTCTTTTCTCCACCTGTTCAGTCACCCACACGCTAAGCTCCCTCTGCCCATCATCACAGTCACAAAGGCCAAATCCACTGGCCCTCGCCGGGGTCCCTGGCCCTGTACTAAGCACCCACACGCATTCTTTCTTTAATCCTCCCAACAACTCTGAGAGTGATTCTCACTTTATTATCCCCACTTCACGGATGAGAAAACTGAGGCTCTGGGAAGCCAAGCTCCTGCGGTCAGTCAAGAGCAGCCCGGGACTCTAACCAGGTGAGTTCCATTCCTGAGTGCATGTTCTTGACCACCCAGCTCTCCCCCCACCCGATGATGCTCTAACCACCACCCCTGCCCTGCAGGAGCTCAGCCTGGGGGGAAAGACAAGCAGAAAACAGACCATGACAGAAGAGCTGCAGGGCCTACTAGCTTGGGCGAGATGGGGCACCGAGTCTGGCCCAAAAAGAGCAAGCAGGTCATAAAGAACTTAGAAATGATGGTCTTTGAGTTCAGTCTTTCAAAAAAAAGTAGAAGTTAGCCAGATGGAGGAAGCAGATATGCTCCCTAAATAAACTGAGAGGCTTTTCGAGAAGGGAGGAGGGGTGTGTGTGTGTGTGTGTGTCTGTGTGTGTGTTGAGTCTGTTGACATAGGGAAGCAAAGCTTGACCCTACAGACCTGTGGGCCTCCGAGAGATACTAGGGTTTGCCATTGGTATCTTCAACTACTGACTTTGATAATTTAATAGCCACACATACCCGCTGAGAACCTCTGCTAGTGATACGTTATGTGTCAGCGGAAACTTGAGGGTGTCAAATCTCATTTGGTCCCCGCTACGATGTGACCTCGTCAAGTGCAGTTTTTCAGATGGGGAAACTGAGGCTCAGGGAGATTCACACACTTCCCAATGAGCACGTCACTGACACAATTACTAGGACTTAAAGACTCTCAGGATAGGGCGAGACCTTAAAGAGGATCTATTCCAGCCCTCCATCCAGCGACGGTCCTCGAGACATCCCTCCATAGTGATTACCATGCCTTTGGTTTCAACACATTTAGTGGAAGATAAGCCATTATCTTCTAAAATCTAAAAAGGGAGATTTCACAATTACTATCAAGTTCTTCCTTATTTTGAGTGCAACTCTTGGTTCTTTGCTCCATTACTCCAGTTCCCTGTGGGGGCCGTACAGAGCAGCGTCACTCTCCTCTAGGCCAGCCCTCCAGAAATTCAGGGGGGACCCTCTAGTCTTAGCCAGGAGGCCTCAGATGTATGGTGAGGTTGCCCATGGAGCCTCCTACCCCATGGGCCTGCCCGCTCTGGGCCTGCCCGTGTGTCTGCCCTGGCATTCAACCAGCACATGTCTGGTTCCAGCACTCAAGGGGGGAGCCACTGTTTGCAGCCCCCAGAGCTTCTGCCTCGTGACCGGGCCTCAGAGGCATTTGCCTGACCAGGCCCTCAGACCTGCTCCAGCCCCGCATGGTCCTCGCCCGTGCCAGCTCCGTCAGCAGCCAGTTCTGCTCTCCTCTCTCTCCCTGTGCTGCTGAGAGAGGGCTAGGAGCGAGGCACAGCAAAATGCCCTACTGTTCACGCCCGCGACCCGCCAGGGTGACTCTCTCCTGGGACGTGTCACCCCCTGACTCACTGGGGCCCACCCTGGGGAAACGGCCCGCGCTGGGAGCCCACGGCCTGTGCTTTCAGAGCGTACATTTCCATGACGCCCAGGTCAGAGTCACAGAATGGCAATAAAGGAAGGACCCAGGTTCCCCCAGCCCCACTGCACAGCCAGTGTTGACAGAAGGGCCACGTGACTCAAGAGTGAGTAGGGTAGAGGGCTGGAACTGGCGGGAGTGGGACATAAAGCAGAAGGACAGGGTCTCTTTGCTGGTTGTCACTTGGGACAAAGCCTGGCATGTCATGTACCCCTTCCCTGGCAGCCTGGTGTGGGACTGTAGGCTTCCAACCCAAGCTTGAGTTGCTGGTTCAATCCTCCTTACCCCCCACCCATGAGGGCCTGTCCCCAGGACAGCGGGTCGGGCTCAGGAGGCAGCAAGCATAGAATACCCTGCCACTTTCCTTCCCCTGCCCGCCCCAGCCCCTTGCGCAGACCTTGGTGGTGGAGGGAGGCCGCTGCTTCTGGAATCTTCCAGCCCTCCGTTCCCTCGGCCGGGTGTATTTATGTTGGCTGCCTCCACCTGGGCTTTTTAAACCAGATTTTCTTTGCTTCGCGTTCCCCCAGCAGCTGGCCTCAGCAGCTCGGCGCACAGAGCGAGGCTTGTTTCCGAGGAGCCACAGAACCCTGCTCTATGCCCACCCGTGTCTAAGCTCCCCGCCACCAGCTCCCTCTGGGGCCACAGAGAACAGCCACGGACAGAGAGCGAGTGAGAGTCGGGGCCTGGGAGCGGAGAGCCTGGAGGGGCACGGGGAGGCCAAGCTAGCAGGAGCAGAAGGAAACGGACCCACTCGCAGCCTTACACGGAGGCTATGGGGAAACAGGGGCGAACGGAGAAAGTCAAGTCCCCAAACCAGGGGGAGAGGAGGAGAAAGGGGAACCGAGCCAGCCCGGCAGGAGACACTCTATCAGGAAGAGGCGACCTCTGCCCCTCAATATCCATAAGCTTCCGGCCTCAGTGCCCGGTTCCTAATCTATAACGTGGGGATGCTGATCATATTTTACTTGCTCCAAGGTAAGGACCTGGACTCCTTGAGGCACTTTCCAGTTTGAAAACTATGACTTCATCATTTTTTTTTTCAAAAAACAAATAAAAGGTTATTTGTGTGCAAATAGAATGTTGACATGACGAGGTGTGCCTGGGGTCGGGTTGGGGAGCAGTTTTCGGCCCGGTGACTTTCAGATCAACAGTGAGAATTTAATGTTCTAAATCACAGCCCGTCTTCCTCGAGGGGACCGTTTCTGAGTGGAGGCGTCTTTACGGTTCCCTCTCCACTGGCCCTCCCAGGGATGGAGGGGAGAGGGCAGACACCCCTGCAGCCCCCAGCCTTGGCCTGGCGTTCTGCCCCCTTTTCCCTGCTGGGCTAAGGCGACTGCACCTCTGACCTTGCCCATGGTGAGCTGGCCCATGGGGGCAGGCCTGGTGCCCAGCACAACCCTCCTCTGCTCTGAGGGCAGCTTGGGGCACGCGCTGGGGGCGGATGCCTTTACAAGTGCTGGAGCCTGAGGTCTGGGAAGCCTGGTGTCGGCTCTCAGGGGCTGGCCACTCTGTCTCCCACGCCATGGAGGGAGGGCTGGCTTCTCATCCCCAAGGCCCAGCTCCCCACTGCATCTTGGGGTGCTCTCCTGGTCCAAGAATCACCTTCCAGCTGTGCTTGCCCCTCTGTGCCACCTCGCATGCCAGCTGGGCCACCATTTCTTATCTCCTCTTGCATCTCTGTGGGGCTGGGGTCCTTCTCTGTGTGGGTCCCTGGTCCTTGCTGTGGCCTCTGGCCAAAAGCACTGACATCCCAGCGCCTCACGGCTGCTGGCCCTGAGTCAGCCCGAAGAATCCCGACTCCTTGCCACGTCCCACTCTCCATCCTCCATCCTCTTTATTCCACACTGCCCATCTCTTCTCCTGGCTGGTTCTAACAGACTTCGTCTATTTCTCACCACTTACTTGATCTGCAGTGAATTCTCGTTATTCACAGTAGCTATGTCATATAAAGTCATGGCCAACACTGAATCAGCGAAATCCTAATTAGAGGACACGAAACCAGTGCTACTAGGGGAAATAGAAGGTTAGGTTCCTGTGCGCCTCTGGTTACATTTTCATCAATGTGCAATGCCTTGTTTGATGGGTGCTTCTGTTTAAAGACATCCTATGGAGCGGACATCGTTGATTCATGAGCATCGCACTCAGGGTCCACAGCTCTACAACTCACGCCTGAACAACGTTTGTCTAACCCACGGATTCTCTCTACAAGGCACGTCACGTCCTTCTTGCGCTAAAGAGCACTAGACAGCATTCAGCACATGCTGGATCCTTTAGAAAGGGGTCCGTTCTAAACTGCGAAAAATCACCAACAAAGAGCAGTCTGTGAAAAACGTGGCCCAAAGTAGACCACCAAAAAGACGCTTCTTTATAGCATGAGAGCCGAAACAAGGACACAGAGCATCTCCTCATTCGACCTCAGAGGGAACATGCGCGTTTGGCCACTCAAAGTTGTTACTGCTCTGCACATGTCTGTGAGTGACTGTGCCACAACACTGATTTTGGATGGCAAATAAATTTCGCAAGAAGGCAAATTCGCAGAAATGTGATCCACGAATAACAAGAGTCGACTGCATGCCCCTCTTCCCTCCCCGCTCCCTTCTTCTTTCCTTCATCAAATCTTCAGGGTCCTCTCTGTTCTATCCACCTTTAGTGCATCCTGTCCCTACTTGTTCACACAGCACAATTTATGGAGCAACTAGAACATAGCAGGCACTGTGCTAAGGACTTCTGGGCTCCAAAACAAGGGATCGGGTCCTGTCCTCAAGTAGCTTAGAGCCCAGGTTGGCACACTCTTTCTGTAAAGGGCCAAACAGTAAATATTTTAGGCTTTGCAGGCCATACGATCTCTGTGACTACTACCTAACTCTACCATTGTAGCGAGAAAGCTGCCACAGACCAGACCTAATGAATGAGCTGTTAATTACAAAACAGGTGGTGGGCCGCCAGCCGTCCACTGCCCCCTGATCTAAGGGAGTCCCCTCTCCTGTCTGCTCCTTCCTCTGGGCTCATCACTCCCCGATCCCTGAGTGCCAGCCATTCATGCCTAGCTCTGCTGGAAATCCTCCCCTGAAACCACCGGGGACCAGAGGGCAGGGACCATGACTGTCCTGTCCCCTGCTATGTCAGGTCTCGCTCAGCTGGGGCTCCATCAATTTGCTGGATATGCAAATAAATGCACAAATCAATGTCCCATAATTATGAGTGTACAGGACCCAACTTTTGACCTCAATACACTTTAAAAATATTTCAAGCCAAATCCATGATTATATTTAAAAACAGACACCCCTGGGACTCTTTCTGAAAGCAGCCCCTAAAGTCACAAGCACTTCTCCAGGGATGAAGTATCTGTTGGTCCCCCATTCCAGCATTTTCCTCAGAGAGGGGTCCAGAAGGGCAGCATGGGCATACAGTTGAGACAGTGAAGGGGGCTCCTCCTCCTTCTTGTTTCCTCCTGCTTCTTCCTCCTCATGCCTCTGTTTTCTCTCCCTCTTCATCTTCTCCTCCCCAGAGAAAGTTGGTAGCCAGCAGGCTGCTGAGGGCTGCTTCTGGCCTGGGTTTCCGGGAGCAGGGTGGCAAAAGTCTCTGATTTCTGGGTTGTCCAGCCCAGCTCTTCCTTGCCCATGGCAGACGTCCCTGTGGGCATAACATCCCCCAGTACTTGGCTGGAGACCCCCTGGGATTCTGTCTCCTGGAGTTTCAGCACGGCTGCAGGCAGCTGGACTGGGATCCAGGGGAGGGCGAGGACTCTCAACAGAGGCCCGTCATCACACAGAGGCATGGCTCCCCGGGGAAGGAGATACGAGGCAGTGGGCCCAGTGAGTCAAGAGGAAAATAAATCCCCAGTCCCCTCTTAAATCTCATTGCACAGATCTGCCTCTATGGTTAAAGTCGGCCCTAATCCTGAAGCCTGGTGGCTCTGACCCTGTGAATGGATATGTGCACACACACGCACATACAAACACGGCCTCCTGGTCTGTAGGGCGGAAAAGGAATCTCGAGTTAGTTTAGGGTTTCTTCTTAACATGTTACCTCTATCTGTAAGGTCTCCACCCAATAGGGAAAGATCGGGAAAATCTGGGACATGAGTCCTGGGGCTCAGGGGTTGATGCCAAGGTGACTCATCTTTCACACTGGCTCATGAGCCTTCCACAGGTCCCTACCAAACACAGCCTCACACCACTCTTCAAGGCTGGGCTCCACCAGCGAAGCCCAGAGGGGACTGGCCCAATGCCACACAGAGGACAGAAACCCAAAAAGATAGAGAAGATGGGATGGGAGCACAAGGGAACAAGCCCCAGGTGAGACCCCCCACACACACCTGGGCCCCTGGAGGCACATGAATGCGGCCTCAGGGACTAGAGCAGATAGGAGGACCCAGGAGGATGCCGTGTGCTCCAGACTCTCCTGGAACAGAAGGCCAGGACCACTCAAAGACATGTGAGCATTAAGGTCTTCAGCAACCGAGAGTTTGAGAAGTGGATGCACTGGAGGGGCCAAGTGGCGCATGGTGAAGACTTTGGCAGCCCTGAGTCAGGCACATGTGGCTATGTGACCTAGCCTCCCCAAGCTCCAGACTCTTCACCTGTACCGTGGGCTAACTCGAGCTCCTGCCCCACCCCTCAGCGGATTTGGGGGAGGATTAATTAGATAAGCCTTAGCACAGTGCTTGGCATGTGCGAAGTCTGCAAAAGCTTAGCAGCCATGATGACAAAGACGATAAAGATGATGACAGTATTCTTTTAGCTCTTGGGGATAAAGGTGTGTGTTAACCCGAGCTTTCATTTTTGCAGTCCCCTTTCTTGTTAGCTCTAGTTGTCTCATGGACAAAATGAGATTGAGATGGCTCAGCCCAATGAGTCCTAAGATTGTTTCTAGGGCTAATGACTTAGGACTCTAGGAGTTTACACATTCTGGGATCCTACAGAAAGTAACCAACGCCCTGATCTGGTCCTGGCAGGGCCCGATTGCCCTGTGACAGCTCAGAGCAGGGAGGGGAGTAACCCAGCTTGGAGGTAAACAGGTGAGCGTCTCTGCATTTTCACAGCCTCCTAACTGGTGCCACATCCCTCTTTTCCCCTTTATAGCTCATTGTGCTGAGCACAGAAGCAGTGCCTCGCAAACCCCTGGGCCCTTCAATATCCTCCCCGCAACAGTGACTCACTCTTCTGACTTCTATCAACAAACGTTAGTTTTGCCTCATATAAATGGAACCGAACGGTACGTATTCTTTTGTCTCTGCCTTCCTTTCCCCAACAGAGTGTTTTTGAGATTCACTCATGTCATTGTTCATGGCCGTAGTTCATTCTTCTTATGGCTGAGTAGTATTCCAGTGTCTGCATGTACCACAATCTGCTTATCCATTCATGGACATTTGGGTTGCTTTCAGTTGGGGCTATTATGAATAAAGTCACTATGATTTACAACAAAAGCTCCACTGATATTCAATGGGAGAAAATTGTCTTGCAATAAATCATATGGGAGCAATTGGATATCTATTTGGGAGAAAATTAACTTTTACCCCTACCTTGTACTTCATACAAAAATTAATTCAAAGTGGATCATAGGCCTGAAATAGGACAGTAAAATAATCTTCCACAAGAAAACACAGGATAATATCTTCACAACCTTGGGAAGGGCAAGAATGTATTAAATAGGACACAAAAGCCATTAACCATTAAAAAAAGAAAGTGGACTTAATTAAAGTTAATAACCTGCTCATCAAAAGACATCACTAAGAAAATGAATACATAAGCCCAAGACTGGGAGATGTTGGCAACACATATATCTGACAAAGTAGTCTTATTCAGAATGTTCATTTTTAAAACTCCATAAGTCAGAATAACGAGAGAAATAACTTGGTTAAAAAATAACAAAATAGTTGAAAAGGACCTTTAAAAATATTTCCAAAATGGCTACAAAGCCTGTGAAAAAATACCCAACATCATAACTCGTCAGAGAAATGTAAATTAAAACCATGATGAGACATCACTACAGACCCATGAGAAAGAGTGAAATTAAAAAGACTGACAATACCAAGTGTTGGCGGGGATGTGGAGCAACTGGAACTTTCACGCACTGGCAGTGGGAGGGTAACTTGGTTCAGCTTCTTTGGAAAAACGTTTGGTAGAATCTACTAAAGGTAAATAGCACCCATGATGCAGCAGTTCCACCTTTAGGTATATAACCAACAGAGAGGAGTACCAACATTCACCAAAAAGACGTGAACAAGAATATCTATAGCAGATTTATTCATAACACCGAGCATTCTTTAATCCAGATAAAATAGAAATGTTACTTTCTAAGATGACTTTAGCCTTAGGTTTGAGAGGACACCGGATACCAGAAAGGACTTTGCAGAAGGCTTCACACTGATGACAAAAGGGGGATGAAAGCAGGTGGTCCCTGGATGGTCATTATTATGTGGTGAACCTGGAGGTGGGCGGTCCCAACCTGAGCTAAGCAAGTGAGCCATGTCAAGCTGTATTTGAGTTTGTGACCAAGGGTCCACCAACTGTGCCCTGAAATTGCCCCTTTGTGTGCTGAAACGGAGTGTATATACTCTGTGGGAGAAGACAGGGAGGGAAAAAGGTTCTGCCAGAGAAGCCAGGAGAAGTGAGGTCTTCGAGGGGAAACTTCTCCTTTGTTTGTGTTGTGAGTGGGTGCCCGTTATTCAAGGAGATTCTTGAACATGGGGGCTCTAGTCCGCTGGTCTCAAACCACAGTGGAGCAGCTTCCACTTCCAGAGAGCTGGACCTTCAGCCACCCTGCTGCCCATCCAAGCATCTGAGCTCTTCTCCTCCCACACACGCTGCCAGGGAAGGTCTGTGTGGGATGGGGGTTCTGGAAACCTCTAGACCGGGAGCGCTGCGTCTACCCACGCTGGTCGTGCATGCCCAACACGACATCTTTTCTGAGAGCAGAAATAACCTCACCCAAACCAAATGGGAGAGATGTTTGACAAGGAGCTAAACAAGCATTTCCTAGGGCAGGGGCTGTAGCGTCAGAATCCACAGGGAAAGGACACACAAGGGGCTTGGTCCTAATTTGCGACCTGGGTCTCACACAGGAAATATTTGGGTAAACCGCCCACCTCAACACACACACTTGATTAGACTCTCCCTCCTGGTGATAGGGGGAGAACCCAAGAAATCTGTCGTTTTTAGTAAAAGGAACTCCAGAAAAATATTGTCAGGAAAAAATAGAAATAAATAGAAATTTTTCCTGCTTGAAAAGTAAATAGTTCACAGGAAGCCACAAGACTATTTAAAAATTCCACCTTGAAAGTCCAGGAAAGATGTGAGCTGGGGCTCCAGAGAAGAAGCTGCTAAGAAATGAAGCTATCTGGCTGAGCTGGCGAGACTACAGGTCATCGTAGAGGAGCAGTTGTCTTTTCAAAAGTAGGAAGTGGGTCTGAGCAAGTGCAGGAACCTGGAAGCCCCCGCAGAAAGGCGGCGGGGGCTCCCCAGCCAGTGTACTAGGCTGACCCCCACCCCGGCTCGCTGCACCACTTCCTGATCCATCCAGGCATCCTGTGTCTTCCTTCTCTGTGCATTTTAGAATGCCAGTTGCTTTCTGTAGAAGCACTGAATTCTCTCATCCACAAGGCTTTCTTTCACGGGCTGTCCTGATAAGGTTTAGAGGTCAAAAACAGGATTCAAGGACGAGACATCTCAAACCAGGAATATGAGCTATTTCGAGTCAGAGATGAGGCCGTGGCCCCTCCACTTGTGGAGACCTCAGTTTAGAGGGAGATGATGTAGCCTGATGGGGGGACCTAAATTGACAGTTACGGTGAAGTACGTTAAATGCTCAGATTGAAGGAGTACAGGGGGCTTTGGGAGCCCAGAGGAGGGCACCTAGCCCACCCCAGGGTATCAGGGAAGTCTTGTGGGGACCCAGTACATGAGCTGGGTCTTGGCCAGAAGAAGAAAAGGAAGGGCATTCCAGAAGGAGAAGGCCCCCGTGCAAAGGCACAGAGCTGTGAGAGGCCAGCAGGCAGCAGAGGGCTGAGGGAGGGAAGCAGGACGGAGAGAGAGAAGGCCAGGTCTGAAGGAGACTCACGCCAGGCTCCTCTTTTGAATTTTACCCTGAAGGCACATCTGTAGGAATCGGATGAACAGCATGGGCTTCATAATGTGGAGCCTCGTCCAACTCATCTCCGGCTCCCCAGGGATAAAGGCATTAGTACACAAGCAGAGGCTCAGGGAAAAGGGATGACGCCCATCAGGGCACGGAGGGACCTACACTGAAAATAGATTTAAATATTTCTCTTGTTCATTCTCAAGAGAATTGAGAAGATGAAAGTGCTCAGAAGGTGATGTCATGAAGAATGCAGAGAAGGTTCAGGGCTTCAAAATGCTGGAAGCAGGGAGTACCCCCAACAAGCTTAGAAAAGGATGCTTTGGGAGAAATAATGGGAAGCGTACTTTACCCTGGAAACTGCGAACATCTGGAATTAATCCACCCTAGAGACGGTAGGGAAGCAAACAAAAATAGGTTCAGGGAGGGTTTTGATAATTTCAAGGGTGGAGAGTCACAGTGATTATTAAGGGGAGCGGGGGATGTTTGGGACCTACGCCTGACCGCTTGAGGTTGCAGTCTTGTCGCACCAGTGTGCTTTCCCAGCCCGCCTCGCAGACAGCGCAGACCAAGGGCTGGCCCGGACTGACCACTCAGCCAACCCCGCCTGGCACTGCTCCTGCTTCCTGCATCCCTGGCCTCAAGCCCGGGTGACCCTGGTTCTGATAATGATGGGGAAGCTGGACTCAGAATGGGGAGATGTCAAGCCTGACCATATCTTCTCTTCTACCCTCTAGTGCCTGAGAAGGGCTGTGAATGCCCTTGTCCAGGGGCTTTGAGCAATTTCTCAGGTTACTTTCTTCATACGGGTCTCCTTATCTCAATAGAAGGAGGTTCATTTGTACATGGATATCACTTATGGGTAAGGGTCAGATAAGAAGTTTTTATGTTCAGTGTCAGGGGTAGGGACACAGAGATTGTTAAGAAAAATCTGATAACAATGAGAAGGAGAAGCTAAGGATAGAGGACAAAGAAATGATGACAGTAATATTGGCACAAGTAGTGGTGGTTGTGATGCTGGAGTTGATAGTTGAGATCAAACCATGGAAGTAAAGGTGGAGAAGACAGAAGTAGAGGTGATAATGATGAGGTGATGATCGTGGAAGTGGTAGTGAAGATAATGCAGCAGTAGCGATGGAGGTGATGAAGGAGATGATCAGTGGAGGTAAAATTGGAGATGATGGTAATTGTGGTGGAGGAAGTGATAGTGAAGGGAATGGAGCATGGGTGGTGGAGGTGATGGTGGAAGTGGTAGTGGGAGTAGGGGACCAGTGATGTAGAGGTGATGTGGGAGATGAAACCAGTGACGGTAAAGGTGGAGATGATGGTGATGCTGGTGGTGATGTTGGTGGTTTTAGGGAAGATGAAGGAACAGCGATGGTGGAAGCGATGAAGGAGGTGAAGGCACTGGAGTTAATGGTGGGGGTGATAATTAACAGAGGCGGTGACTGCAGTGGAGGTGGTGAGTAAAGTAGAAGGAAGTCAGTCGAGAGCTAGAGCAGTCAGGGAGGAATGTCTGGAATGTGTGAATTTACAGACTTGTAGAATTCAGATAGAGAGGACAGAGTAGCACATTCCAAGTGAGGGAAATGTTAGTGAGAATTTGTGGGGACAGAAGAAGTACGTTGTATCTCTGGGGCTGTGAGGAGAGCATCCTGGTGGAGGGGAGGATGAACATGGACTGGCATGGGGAGGGAAGGGAAACACGGAAGATAAAGCCAGGCAGAGGAGTTCGCATGCCAGGTGGTAGAATGGAGAGCCCTGGGGGGCCTTGAGCAAGGAGGGGCTGTTAGGAAAGAAGGTGGTGCTGTGGGCAGTCTGGAAACGGTGAGCAGCCAGCTGGGAGGCGGGGCATTCAGCCGGGAGGCAGCGGAACCCCCGGGAATGTAGAGACGAGAGCCAGGCTCCTGGCAGTGAAGGGTCTGGCTCAGCTGAGAGGTTCATTTAGCCCCACGTCTTAGCTTGTTTCCTGGGGTCCAGGTTCCAACCATCACCCTGACCCTAACCCCAGGTCAGTGACTCCCGAGGAATCAGCGTGAATTTTGACCGGTCCAAGCGTTTGCCAGGCTGGATTGCAGTGAGGTGCTGTAGCCAACTCGCACGGGCTTGTGGGAGCTCATTATGCAAATATCTCCCCAACTTCCAATTTAGTGGCATCGCTTTGGTAGTTTGAAAGGAGCCGAGGTAGGAGTTCTTATACCACAGAGTTTGGCAGATGCTACAAATTGGCTTTTTCTTTTCCTGGAGATCCAGTTGTTAAACATTTAGCCACACACCACCGATTGCACCCCAGGAACTTCATGAGGCGCAGTGGTACTCCCCACGCCAGGTCTGGGGGCGCAGCGCGCCCCGGCATTCACAGTGTGTTTCCAGCCCAACCTGTATAACAATAATTTTGAACCCCCAATAGGCAAGGAAACTCATCAGGCCTGTATATTTTTTTCAACCTTTTTATTATGAAAAAATTCAAATGTGCAGAAAAGTTGAAAGAACGGTACAATGAATATGTATATACTCTCTGAATGCATATTCAAATTTCCTTCCATTGTCCCAAGAATGTCTTTTATAGCTCTTTTCTCTCCCCAACAAAGATCCAATTAGAGTTCCCTGCCATTGCATTTGGTTGTTCTGCTCTTCAGTCTCTTTTTTTTTCTTTAATCTCTTTTAATCCAGAAGAGGGGGTCAGCAAACTCTTTCTGTAAAGGGCCAGATAGTAAATATTTTATGTTTTGTGGGCCAAGAAGCAAAACCAAGGTGGGTACGTAGATTAATAGCCATTTAACAATATGAGAGCCATTCTTAGCTGGCAGCTGTACGAAAAAAGCAGCGAGCTAGGTTTATGCTCGCTGCATTTAGTATATAAATATGCATTTATTCCATGGGCCATCAGTTGCCACCCTCCAATCTAGTACTCTCTCCACATTTTTCCCCTGTGACCACAGATGTGTGACTTCTGCAACTGGACAGGGCCCGTGGTATGCAGAAGGACCCCCATTATCATTCTCTTGAAATTCTTAATTTCCCCTGAAATTTTATCTTTGACCTTGTGTCTTGTACGGGACGTCTGATGGGACAATGGATCATGTGCACGGGCAGAGGAGAAACGCACGATATGTGTGTGTGCTGCCGTTCCTTGCCACCCATCTGTGTAGTACAGCATCCCTGATACCCCATGAGCACACAATGCCAGTGGACCTACGATGTGTGCTACAGCCACAAGGGAGTAAGCAGGGCACTTTTCGTTCAAATCAGAGGCTTTCTATTCAAACTAGAACTCACTTCAAATGCAGAGAGAAGGCAGGAGGTTCTAAGAAACACACATGACCAAAGAACCCTATCATATCCTTCCATCCTCATCTTACTTCCCAGTGACGTGCTTCCTTGTGATTTACCCTGAAAATAATGGCACATGAGGAGAGGGAAAGCTCGAGCAATCTTTTCCTTCCGGTACTTCCTTATTTATAAGTACATCGAAGGCAGAGAGTGCGGGCAGAGTGCATCAAGAAGTGAAATAAAAACAGTTGTGTTCATTTTGTGCAGCATTTCTGCTGTTCCGTAAGAACCAATTACACGTGCATGTACGACCTATGAAATACAAACTGTGTAAATTTGATGATTCCACATATGAGTTAAATGCTTTTATATCTGTGTTGAAAAGCGGCATTGCACAATATAAAGATGAACGGTAAAATTCATGCTAATAATGTACAGTTTTAATTTCTCTTTACTTAAAATGGCATTAAATAGCTAACAAAAAACATCATGACCAATGGAGAGAGAGAAACTATGGAAGCAAGGAAAAAACTTTATTTTTTAGTATCTGTAACAGCCTTTTTTCTGGCTTTTTGAGCAAGGGACCCCACATTTTCCCTTTGCACTGAGCCCAACAAATTACGTGGCCAGACCCATGACACTGGCTCTTGGAGGAATCTAGGCTTCGTAGAAAGTCGCACCTTGTCTGATTGCATCCAGATAGTGGATGTTATGTCACTTGTTCCTCAATCCTCATATTCCTTATAAACTAGAAGTTGGGTTTAGACGCTTGAATAGATTTGGGTTAAACAAATTTTGGTAAGAATATCTCATAAGTACTTGTGCGGACTCCACATTGCATCACACCAAAAGGCACATTCCACCAGGTCGCCTTGCTCTGCGTGCTGCTGTTTGAGCTTCTGGTTGGGGTGACGACCTCCAGGTGTTTCCATCGTAAAGGTATATTTTTCTCTTTGAAATAAGTAATTTTGTGGAGTGCTACTTTGACGCTGAGCAGTTGTCTAGTGACCTTTCACCTAATGATTTTGACATCCATTAACCATCTTTGCCTAAATCGATGACTACACTGGAGCTTGTGGAACACTTTTCTAGTTCTAGCACTCCTTTTACATATGCAAGTACACCTTCTTGGGTTTAAAAACGGAGAGAGAGAGAGCTTTCCCTCCTCTCCTTCTCACTCTCTCTGTGTTTATTTTGGGGGGACATCTCTAAGGAGCCATAATTCACAGGAGTGCCTCAAATTGGGCCACGTTTGTTCAGAGGAAGTCCCTTCAGCTTGGCTCCTGTGTTCTTTTGAGATGACTTCCATTCATCTTTCATCCTCCTTGTGTTCTGACACAAAAGTCGTTCCAGGCTTATCTTGTGCTTTTCCTGCTCCATAGCTGGCCTCAGCCAAGCTCCAGCACCTCGGTGCTTAGGGACCAAGATGGAGGCACTGGGTGTGCTCATTGCTACCAGGGTGTCACTGCTTTAAGTACCTTTCAGAGGACAGAGACAGGAAGTAAACTTTTAAGACCATGCATCCATATTACAATTTTTAAGGAAAATTTAATAGTGTGAGTTTTATTTTCTAAATTTCTTTTATTTTATATTTGTATCCCTTTTCCCTTATAAGGAAAATCTTGGTTCCTAACACAATTAGTGTATTTTCTCATTTACTTTATTCTACAAAAATAAAATAGTTTCAAAATTACAATACTGATATTACTTCAAGCAACAAAACTACAGAGTGAAATTTAAAATTTCCTTGCAGTTGTTTCTCTCCTTAAAATATATTTCACTCTAGTCAGAATGCTAAGTTAAAAATGCTAAGTTGTTTGAAATAATTTGTTTCTCTATGAAGTAAGATTATCAATTTAACATGGAGTTACTCTTATTTGCTCCTGCTTATGTTTAGTTTTGGGGTTTGCTTTTTTTCCTTTTATTTAATTTTACTTTAAAACACGTAAAACATTTACGTAGTTCCAAAATTATAACTATACAAAATGGTGTGCTCAGAAAAGTCTCACTATTGTCTTCACCTTCTCCACCGTGTTCAGCAGCAGCCCCTCCCTGCCAAATATGTAATTATTTTCTTTAGTTTCTGTTTTGTAAACTAAGCAAATATGTCCATATCTAATTACTATTTTCATTTCTTTCTCACACAAAAATTTGCACTTTACACTCTATTAGGCATCTTGCTTTTTTCACTTAACATACCCTAGAAATCACTATATATGTGTTCATAGAGATTTTCCTCATTCTTTTTCAGGCCTGCCTGGTCCTCATGATGTGGATGTACCAGAGTTTATTTCACCAGTCCCCGACTGATGGGCATTGGGTTCTTCCTATTTTTGACAAATGAGGCCACAATGAATAGCCACGGACTCACATATCCAGCAGTATGTTCAGGGTAGTTTCCTGAATGAGATTGCCCACACAAAGGGTAATTGCAATGCCACTTGGTTGGATTTTGTCAAATTCCCTCCATTTGCACACCCACAGTAATGTGGGGGCCAGTGCAGCTCCCCTCAAAGGGGATTGTCAAACTTTGGGACTTTTGCCCATTTCATAAGGAGACGTGATAGTTCAGTGAAGTTTTAATATGCACCTCTCTATTGTTTACAAGACTGAACCCAATTTCACATGTTTAAGAGCCATTTGCCTTTCTTTTTTCTATGAACCGTCTGCTCATGTCATTGACCCATTTTTCTATTAGGTTTTTGCTCTTTTTTCTTCTCAATTTCAAAGAGCTCTTTATAAAATGTCAACCTTTTAGTTGTGAGACAGATTGCAAACATTTCCCCTGGTGTGTCATTTGTCTTTTGACTTTGTTTACGGTGTGTGTTGACCGGGTTTGTTCTTTAGAGAAGCAGGAAAGCAGGAGGCAAAAAGCCACCAGCACTTCCTCACTGTGTGCTCAGGGTCTCAGGCCACGTCTGTCCCTTCCCAGGCCAAGAAAACAGCCCGAATCAGATGTGTCAACGTCCAGGACTCGTGGACAGGGAGCCACGCAGACCAGCGTGAGCGTAGTGATGGCTGCCACACCTCCCCCCTCCCCGAGAGCCTAGAGGAGCCAGCAGTGGGAGGTGAAGCAACCCTCCGGGAGAGACTGGGCGTCAGTCAGGTCCCTCCACAGGCTGCGTTTATACAGAGGCTGTGAAATTCCTCCTGAGCTCAGCAGGACGTGGCATTTGGACTCTGGCTGAGCAGAGCGTTCCACACCCCACCCAGAATGAGGCATGAAGCAGGCCAGTCATGAGAGGGGTGGGCAGGACCCTGAGTCAGTCCTTCGGAGTGGGACCCTTGCTGACTCACCCAGGCTGTGGGGCCTTCCTGCACCTGGAAGGAGAGAAAAACACCAGCGACCCCAATTCTACGACTTGCGGAAAGTTAGCGCTCCTCAACTGCCTCTCTTTGTGTGTAGGAAATGTGAAAAATAATATTATAACTGATAATAGCAAGTGTTAATATATATTGGCGCTTATATAGTTTATAGTTTGAACTGTGCGAAAATTTTCATTTCTGTGGGCCAGAAACGGTTGAATATTGGCAATTTCATACGAGTCCAACTGAAATGCACCAGGAATGTTCAAACTGCTTTTTAGTATCATCTCATTTGATTCTCACAACTCCACAAGGTAGATACTCATCTGAGGAGGCTTGGGAAAGCAAGACTCGCCTTCAGCACCTCCCTCCTCTCTTTTCTTACCTGTCTGAGAGATTCCTGCCAGACCAGAGCTCATTCCTGCCAGAAATTAACAAAAGCCCTGGAAGTAACACTCCCAGGGGCAACCCGCAAACCCCAGGGGACAGGAGTTGATGGATTCATGCTCCAACCACCTGTCCTGGGTAGTAGAGAAGGGCACAAGTCTGAGGCATGTTCCACATGGTTTCTCAGAGGCCCCCAGGGAGATGGAGCCTCAGTTGCCCAATCCGTGACCTACTCATTAATGTACGCTGTATGGTCTTTCCTCTCTTCCTATTTCACTTTCTCCGTCCCCTCACTAGGACCACCTGTCAAATAAACCATCTGCACCCAAGGACTTGTCTCGTGGCATGCTTTGGGGGAAACTCAGAAGACACTTGGTTTCCAGTTCTCACTCTACTTGTTAGTTACATGGCACTCACTCCCGTTCTCAGTTTCCCTGGTGGAAAATGGGGCGATCGTCTCTGCACAGCACACAGTGGAGAACAGCGGTGAGACAGTGACATCACTGTGAACACGTCCTGCCCCGTAAAGGGGTCAACGAGGATGGGTAGCATCACTATTGATTATGCTGGAGTGGAGACAGCAAATGATTCCATGGGGGCCAGAGAGCAGACATATCCACGCACGGCAGCAAAATTTACAACCATGGGCCTTTTCCCTTCCACTTCAGTCCTTTCTTCAGGACTGAATGTGGGCAGTTCCTCTGGCTCTTGTGCCAACTTCTGACCAGGCCATTCATCTTCTGCATTTTTTAATAGGCCCATGATGGCAGGGACTATGACGACTCTAATCCCACCAACCTAAGCCTGAGTGTTGTCCTTCTGAATAATCTCTTCAAGAAGAGAAAGGAGGATTGATAGTTGTTGAGTGGTTACTCTGCTAACACGCTCTCCGTAAATGATCCTTTTAGTCCTCATAAGAACACTGCCAAACTGGTGTCAATAGCTCCATTTTATAGATGAGGGAACCAACGCCCAGAGGTTAGTGCCTAAGGTCACTCAGCAGGAACGAGGAGAGCCGGGTGGGGCCACCCAAAGCCCGAGTTCCTCCAAGACTCTAGATGCTGCTCCCCCTCAGTAGGCCACGCTCTGCGCCTGGTGGCACTGCCACGGCTCGTGAATCCTCATTAGGAAGTGTCTTCAGAGCCAAGAAAACTAGTCTCATTAAAACTTGGTGGTGGTTTATTAGCCATCTGCCTCCTCCCCTTCTCCCCAGAAGCAGCACAGTGTGGAGGTTAAACAGGTCAACTCAGAGATCAGATCAAGTGGGTTTGAATCTGGTTGCCTGCTGTGTGATCTTGGACAAGTTACTTAAACTGTCTGTGCCTCAGTTTCATCATGTGTGAACTGTGGACAGGGAGTCCTATCGTATCCCTGGAAAGGCTGTGATGATAAAGCAAGACAATTAATCCGTGTAAAGTGCTTAGCACCCGACCTACTGCATAAAGAGTGCCCAGTAAACACTGGAATTACTATCCTTTCTGGGACAGCCTGGCTGATTTCCCATCCCTCCCTGTGTGGTGAGGGCTCTCTCCTCTTTGCTCCCCCAGCACCTCCAGGCTGCCTGTCATTGTACTTAACCCCTGGGCACCTTACACCAGGCCCGAGCTGTGCTCTCTGACGGCAGGGATCATTCCCAGAGCCGGTGGGCCAGGGGGCTGTTAGAAGGATAACCAGCTGGTCACTGGGCTGCCGAACCTTCTGACCACCCCTACCAAAGCATGAACCCTCCCAGGAGAGTCTCATCCCCCAGCAACAAGAACAATGCCTGGTTCATAGTAGGCAAAGGATGAATGAGCCCCAAAGGACTATTAGCTATTTTTAATTTTAAAACACCATCCATCCGCACTGAGAAAATTCAAGATCGTTTGGAGAAGGGGCTGGGAGGAGCTCCTCAAATAGCCGCTGCCTCCCTGGATATGTGAGTATCCAGCCTCCCCAGAGAGCAAACTCATTTGCATGGATAAATTCTGATCTGTGGTTTTTTCAAATCTGTGCTCCTTTGTGTCCCTCACAGTGCCGTGCACACAGTAGGAGCTCAATAAATAGGTGTTTATTTATTGAAGTGCTCCAGAGCCCCTGAATTTGCAAACAGAAACCAGAATCAGGGTCCCCTCCCTCGCAGACCAGGCCCTGGTCCATCCAGGCAGACAGATGACCATTCACCGACCGGCTCCCTCTGGGAATACTGTCCTGGCTCCAAGCGGCGCTGCTGAAAGGGGGCCATTCTCTCCTCCCAGACACTTCACAGGGAGGGTTTTTTCTTCAACTGCCTCGCCTGACCTTTGGGCCTAACGGGCAGTGGGCAAAACCCAGGAAAGGCCTGGAACAGATGGCCTGCCACCAGCCCACGACCCGCTCTGCTCTCTTGGACTGCCCATTCGGCCCTCTTTGGGGCTCTCTGGGACCTTGGAAGAACACCGAAACCGCATCACTTCCCTCCTTCTGCGGGTGGGGTGCTGGTCTCCACCGGAAGTTGGGGGGGCCCCTTCCTTGTGGCCTCAGCACCTGGGCTCCTGGTCCCTCCCTTCCCCAGTGCCTTCCTCTGCGGGAGGGGTCATGGCATCCACTTATCTGATATCCTAACAAGAACGCCAACTGAGCAGTGTGAGGACCCCAGAGAACCCAGCGATCAGCACCCCTTCTCCGGCACCGCGGCTCCATCTCTGCCTGCTGGGAGCCTGGGAGGGGCTGGTGCTGCTGGTCCCCGCCCAGGAAACCTGTGCTCCATTGAGCCAGCTCCCTGGCAGCTGGTGGAGAAGGTGGGGCACAATGGAGCCAGGTGGGAGCATATGGGGTAGGAGTGTGTGCTGGGGGAAAAGAGAAAGACCTAACGGGAGACAATCTGGGGTTTCCTGAGAGATCCAGGTCAGCGGGTCTCATCTCTTGCTTTTGGTTATCTCACCCCAACCTTCTAGTGTTTTCATGATGTCAATTTACTAGAGACCACACAGGACACAGCACCGTCACCCCACCAAAGGTCTACCTAACAGTCAAGAGTTTAGGTTCTAGGGACCGAGAGGCTGTGTTCAAATTGCCATTTACCTTATCAAGTAAGGATAGTCAAGAGCTATCCTGAGTGGCAGTTTCATCACCTGTCCAAAGGCAGGGAATAATGCTTCCTCCCTGTAGGACTGGGATAAGGAAAGCTCAGGACCCAGCACACAGTGTGTCAGCCACCAGGATTATCAAGAGCAAAGACAGAGGGGTGCACAGGCAGCAACAAGTTGTCCTGTTTGGCTGGAGCGGGGGGCAGGTGTGAAAGGTCATGTGAGATGGGATTGGGAAGATAGACCAGAGGTCATGCTGCAGCTGTGGCGTGTGGGGGGTTTATACTTAAGTCAGTGGTCATGGGGAGCCATTGAAGGTCTGTGAGCAGGGGAGAGATGTGGACAGAGCTGGTATCGGGGAACAAGGTGAGAATGGAGAGTTTATAGATGGAGGAAGACTCGGCCTGTGGTCTTGTCACCAATGCCCTTGTGTTTAGATCATGCCAATCCTACCCTCACAGCCCCCTACCCCAGCCTACTCAGCAAACAGGGTCAGCCTTCCCATCTCATGGAGAATCACAGCCTTCTTATTTCCTGCCCCCTGGATGTGAACGTGAGGTCTTGCTGGAACTTGCTGAGTAAAGAGAACAGGACCTGGTGAGAAATAGCAGGTCGGCACTGGTTTAATTTAATGCTGATGGAGTGTGAGGGCCTCGGTTTCACGCACATTTCTTCTCACTTCCCTGGGATTTCTTTCTGTTTTGTTTCTCTGCCGGGCTCTTTGCCAGTCTTCGATAAGGGGATCTTCAGTGACTGACTGCTCAGGTCTGGCAGTCTGTCCTGTGTACCGTTATGTTGCGTCTGTAGGTAGGCAAAGCTGAGGCCAGCGGTGAGGGATCTGCCAAAGTCAGTGTCACGCCATGAAGGGACAGGCTCTGGAGTCAGGCCATGGCAGCCCCAGGGCAGACACTGGGTCTGCCTTGTTCTCTGATGCCTACCCAGCGCTTGGAACAGTCTGGCACACAGCAGGCGCTCAATAAATGACTGCTAAGTAGAGAAGTGGGTGGAGGGATGGGTACCCATCCTCACGAGATGTGCAAGAGTAAGGAAGGCCACGCAGGGTCAGGGGGTCAGGGGACCCCCAGCTCAGGAGCGCCTCGCTGCCTTTGGAAAGGGGGCCACTCCTCAGGGTGCGTGGTGGGCGGTGGGCGAGGAGCACGTGTTGGGGGGAGGGGCAGGTAGGCAGGTCCAGCTCTGAGGATGAGTCTGGCCCACGCATGCTCAGAGTGGGATACTATGTCAGAACAGCACAGGGGAAGGGACCCGGCGGCCACGTCCAGCTCTGTCCCACCCCCACCGTAGCGCCCCCATCCATGCCCACTGCAGGGGTGCCCGTGGCAAGGGCACATTTACCGCCTCTGTAGGTGGCGGATGCCCACGACCCACAAGAGCTCGAGCAGCCCACGGGCTGGAGGTGAAGCCATCAGGGCCTGGGGCTGGCCTTCCACGGCTAAGCAGAGCCCAAGGCGGGGCGCCAGGCGCGCTGGCAGAGCGTGTCCCCAGCCCGCGCACCGGGAGTCCGCGGCGGGCGGCACGTCCCCTTCCCGGCGCGGCCGGGCGCTGGGTCCGCGCGCGGGCGGCGGGGGAGCCCGGGAGGTCCGAGCCCGGGGCGCGCGTCCGAGGCGGCCGAACAAGGGCGCGTTTGTGCGGCGGGCGGCGGGGGCCGCTGCCGGCGGATTCCTGCGGCCGCCCGGGCTTGGCTGCGCGGCGGCGGGCGGCGGCCTAGCCTCGGCCCCTCTCCCGCTCCCTCGCTCTCCCCGGGAGAGAAGCTCGAGGGAGAGAGGAGCGCCCAGACCTCCGCACAGCATCCACGGAGTCAACAGACGGCGGCGATTCCAGCACGAGCTTGCCGTTCACAGGGGCAGGCGCAGAGGCACACACAGGGCCCTCTTGGCTGCTCCCCCCACTGCAGGGCCGGAATGTGCTTCCAATGCAACGGCGTGGGGAGCGGGGCGTCCAGGGGGTCCTCCTTCAGGGCCCAGCGCCCAGTCTCTCATGGCCCTCAGGAATGAGGGCCCGCACACCTGAGACCCCTGATGTCGTGTACTCTCTGAGCCGGGCGGCTGTGTGCTGAACCCGCTGCAGGGACAAGCCGGCGGGGACCCCAAGAGAGTCTCTTAGGTTCTCACCCCAAGGTCCCCGTCCTAGGCCACACCCACCCAGTGCCCGGACCCGTGGCAGCAGCCTCCCATTCCCCCTGCTTCTCCCCTGGACCCGACTGAGGCTCTGCCTGAAGCCTGACCCCGCTGGGGTCAACGTGACCTTGAGAAGGGACTCACTCGCAATGTTCTCCGGGCATTCTCACACTCTGCTGGAAAATGTCCACACAAAGCAGCGTGACATTTCAGGAGGCAACTAGGCAACACCAAGCAAGGCCTTTCAAATGGTTCCTCCTCCGGATCAGCAATTGCAAGGAATTTATCCTAAGAGAGGAATTATAATCGTGCACAAAGATGTTCACTGCGGCATTGCTTGTGGTAACAAAGCAACTGAAAACACACTCATGGCCAACGATAGGCTATTATATAGACATTACAAGGCATGGGCATGAGAAAAATTGTCATGATAGACCCTGAAGTGGGACAAATGTGAGACACAAAACTATGTTTTCAGTTTAAGAGCTCTGATAGGTCCTGAAGAAGTGTTCTGAAGATGCAGAAACTGAGAGCTAAAAGAAAGAGAAACCAAGATTTTCAATTAGACGACCATGCCTGCTAACATATAGCACAGGGTTTTCTTGTTTCTAGTTTCTTACTAAGTGCTTATGATGCCCAGGGAAATCTTTAAAAATAAGATGAAAATGTTAGAAAAAGTAGAAAAGGGGGTAAAGATGCACAGGGAAAGCAGGATAAATAGGAAGCATACAGAACGATGGTAAAAATAATAACCATTTCAGTACTTACTACAAATGTAACAGTCTAAACTCGACATTTAAAAGTTTGCCATATTTGGTTTAAAAAATAAGTGTACAAATCAAAAAGTGATAGAATTACAAGGAGAAATTTATAAATCCACAGCCACATGTGTAATATTTACAAGAGAAACAGTCAAAACACGAAAGAGAAAGGTTGAGAATAAGACTGAAAAAGATATACCAAGAAATATTAATTCCCGCCCCCCCAAAAAAAGCTGCCGTGGCTATATGAAACTTTAAGAGAAAATGCGTTATTGAGAATATCAATAACTACATAATTATAAAAGGAGTAATTCACCCGGGAGCTATGACAATGGTAGTTACAAAATAAATTTAGTAACAAAATATACAAAACAAAAAGCAAAAGAATTACACGGAGAAATTTATAAATCCTCAGTGATAATGGTAGATTTTTATTACACTTCTTGCAGTAAACTGATAGATCAAGCAGACAAAAATTTAGGAAGGCTAGAATATTTGAATAATACAATTAAGATTAATCTATGGACATGTATAGAACCACATGCCTAACACTTAGAAATACCTTTCAAGAGCACATAACACATTTGTAAAAATTTCTTGTTTACTAGGCACAAAGCAATTCATAATAAAAACCAGAATCAGTATCATACAAACTATATGCTCTGAATGCAGTGCAATTAAGATAGAAATCAAGAACCAAAAGATAACTAAATATAGGACTGTACATTTTTGGAAATTTTAAAACACACTTCTAGATAATTCATGGTTGCAGAAAAACCAAAATTGGAAATGAGAGATTATTTCAAACTGGATGACATTGAAAATCTTATCTATCAAAACTTATGGGATGCCTTTCTCCTTCCCTTCCCTTCCTGACCCACTCAGTCCTAAGCCGTTCGGTGGACAGAACAAGCTATTCCTAGGTGCCCACTGAGAGGAGTGACCTGGAATGGGTGTCGCAGCCCAAGAGGAGTGAGGAGCATGTCCATGCAGGGCAGCGGCTTGGCGTGGGGAGTCAGAGCCTGCCGGGAGAGGAGGGCATCTGTGCAAGGAAGCAGGCTGGTGTGGGGTGTTGAAGCCCAAACCTAGTGAGGACGGCATCCTCCAGGCCAAGCAGGGCGCCTGGTGGGAGGTGCCAGCGTCCCAACAGGGCGAGGAGGGCAGCCACACAGAGGGGCAGTCTCCTGCCAGGTGCCAGAGACCAAGCTGGGTGAGGAGGACACCCACAGACCTCACACGAATGCCTCCAGTTCCAAGCCAGCATCAAGAGTTCATTCTAATTATCTCCCCGTCCATAGGTGTAACTCTCTTCTCTGAGAGCAAGAAGCCTGGCTCCTGTTCTCCTTAATAGAGCAACACATCTTACCCGTCCCCCTTGAAACCAGTCTCCAGCCACTGCCACCGCCTCTCCCCTAGGTGGACAGGCACGCAGCTTACCCCATCAGGCTCTGACACTCCATGACAAATTTTTTTCTACTTTACTGGCAAGTTCTATACTTTGGAGATTATGTAAAAAAAATTTCATTAAAAAATCTTACAAGATGCAGCTAAAGCAGAAAAGGGACAATTTTATAGCCCTAAATGCTGAAAACTAATCAGCAAAGTACCCAAGACATTTGAGAAGGAAAAACAGAATAAACCTAAAGGCAGGAGAAGGAAGGAAATCATAAAGATAAGTGTTGGCAATGTCATGAGGTCATGTCAACACTTCTGCATTTACGCAGAGAGCGTAACTTGATACAACCAACTTGGAAAACAGTTTTTCTCACCTAGAAAAGCTTAAGATGTGCATTACCTATGACCCAATAATTCCACCCTCAGAAACTTCTCCATATGTCCAAGAGACGGTACGAGAATGCTCTTCGCAATAATAGCCAAAAAATGAAGACAAATGAAGCGCCCACTGATAGAAGGGACAAAGAAATTGTGATCTATTCATACAGTGGAATACTGTGGACCAGTAAAAATAAATGAACCACAGCTACCCTCATCATCACAGATGAATTTCAAAATCATCATAATGGGCAACAGTAACTAGTGACAGAAGAATTCATATTTCTGAAAATATTTTAAGAAAACATAGGAGAACGTATTTACGCCCTCCGGGCTGGGAAGAATGTCTTAAATAAGGTGTAAAAAGGCATGCAAACCATAATGTGAACGACTGATAAAACTGATAATATTAAAATGAAACTTCCTGCACCACAAGACACCTGTAAGCTAAAGAGAAAGACAAGCCACAGGCTGGGAGAAGATATTTGCAGCAGACTTAACTGCAATAGGTTAGTCTCCAGAATTTATAAAAGAATTCTTAAATATAACAAAAGTCAAGCTCAATAGTAAAGAATGAGCAAAGGCTATGAAGATCCAATGCAACAAAAAGGAAGGTGGAATATGACTAACAGACTTGAGAAGATGCTCTACTGCTCTGGAGATGGGGGGATGCAAATTAAAACTCTGACGCGTACACCTCAGCTCCGCACCCCAGGTGCTCAACACTGTGCTCACCATTTTGCCACTGTCACCAGTCACCTGGGCCACTCGTCTTCGGTGCTAACCACACCCCAGTGCTCTCTACTGCCCCTCCAAGGTGCCAGAGCTCACCTGTCTCCTGCCCCGTGGTCCACTCTGTTAGAGCTGTTCAGGTCCCCAGGAGTTAGACACGAGCAGCCCCTTCATCCCCAAGCCACATATACACTTCCAGGGGGGCTGGGCTCAGGCGGGTTCAAGTCACAGCCAAATACTGTGACTAATGAAACGCTGGTCCCCTTCAACCCTCAGCCTCATTGCTGAGTCAGTCTCACCAAGGCTTGTCCTCCTTTCTCTGTGGTGGATTCTCTTCCAGGCTCTCAAATATTCATCCCCCTTGCAATTAAGTGTCTGTTGGCTTCTCCACTCCATTCCTGTGTGTCTGAACCCCCAAGTACGGATACGGTTTGGGATCATTCGCAGAAGGCTACCCAGTCCCCATCAATACCAATAGATGCCAGACATAATTCATGGTTCTTTTTTTTTTTTTTTTTTTTTCCTCAGATAGGTATAAATGGCTCATTTTTTCATCAAAGGAGAGAGTGAAAACAAAGACCTTTGGGATGGCCAGGTGTGATGATCTCTCAGGCCTGCCTCCCTGTGGAGAGCCCACCTGCTGTACGTCGGCCGTGGTACACTTAGGGGATAGCTGCCACTCCTGCATTACACCGACAGTACGACATTCGGGGATAAGAATAAAACCACTCTGGAAATGCATGATTCTTTCTCAACTGGCTGTAAACGAAGCCATGCCATGGAATTGGTGAGAGGCAGCCGCCATGTCACAGGAACACGGAAGCTTGGCCATCATCCGGTCCAAGCTCTCACCCATGGCAAGAATGTCCTCTATAACGTCCCTGACCTGGTAACAATGAAGTGTGCTTCATCTCTCCAGAGGACAGAGGGGTGAAGTCTGTCAAGACTGAGTGGGGAAATCCTGGCAGACAGCGGGAGACACCGCCAACCACGACACTCAGTCACTATCTGCTGAGCAAATAAGTGAATTCTTCATTTACTGAAATATTTATTAAAAGCTTCATTTGAATGTGGTCTTTGACCTATTAGCTTTATTTTGTGACTCGGCTGACATTTCTATATTTTTACACGAGGGTCACATTTAGAATCTAACCACCCTCAGAAAATAGCTTTTTGTGAATCTAAAAATTCTCGAGCTTGTTGTTTCAATGACTGGAAACAACATTTCTCTAAATGGCTTCTTTAAAAGCAGACATAAATCAGCACCATTTTACTGGCTACAAAAATACTGATGCAACTAACGGATTAAAAGTTATTTGAAGATTGTAGCATGCTAAATTTGTCCTTAAAATCTACTCATGTCGCCAAATATGGGTTTCTCTATAGTACTGAAAAATAAAGTTATTTTTAAATGTAATGTAACCCAAATGTCAACGTCTCCTCGTCCCTCCTCATTCTTTCCTCTTTTTTCCTATGTCCTCTTCAGCAGTGGCTGAGAATAAAATTCACATGGTTACACTAATATTGCATAAAATTTGGAAAACAGAAAGAAAAAATTACCAAACCAAATGTGAGCATTTTGTGGCTTTCTTTCTTACTTCCTCCCTTTCTATTTATTATTCATTCACACGTATATTTGTTTGCTGTGTACACCGTTTGTCTATTTACACACATTTTTGTGCCCCATTCTTTATTTTCTGGAAAATGCTCCCCTTCCCATCTCTCAGTGTCAAGTCCACGTCCTTCCCTCTTGTGTCTCTCTAGTCCCCCCAAGGGTGAGGTCATATCTTTGTCTCTCTGGAATCCTCTTGAGGACATGGCACTAGGCACATTGCTGTGTGCTCTCAATAATACTCGCTAAAATTCTCGGTAATATTCACTGAAATAACCAAAGAGCAGAGAAGACGCTAAGTCTTCAGAATTATGAGCTACTATGCTATGCATCCATCTTATAGAATTATTATCAGGGAGATACTATAATTTTTCCCACTTGATAAGTGAAAAAATTCAGATTCAGAGAGCTTAAATAACCTGCCCCAGGTCACACAGCTAAGTGGCCCAGTTAGAATTCACTCATAAGTCTAATGAATCTCAATACCAGGCTCCTAACCAATTGTATGACGAGTGTCTTGATGAATATAGAAGCATGTCACTTTAATGATGCCTCTATTCAAAGTTGGAGAGCTTCCATCATCAGAGAAAAGCCCAGCATGCCTTTCGGTAGTGACTGGCTTTGAAGTTGGTGATGGTGTCAGCCCTGGTGTTCTCCTTTCCAGGCTAGTTACCAGCATGTTTCTCAAACTTTCTTTCATAAAGCAAAGTTTCTGGTCTTCCCACCATTATCAATCTCTTCTGGAGGCATTTTAGTCTGCGTATATATTGCTTCAAATACGGTGCCAGAAACAATGAACAATCCAAAATGGAAATTAAGGAAACAATCTCATTTACAACAGCATCACAAAGAATAAAACACTTAGGAATAAATTTAATCAAGGAGGTGAAAGACCTGTACACTGGAAACTACAAATATTGCTGAAAGAAATTAAGGAAGACGCAAATAAATGGAAAGACATCCCATGTTCATGGATTGAAAGACTTAATATTGTTAAATGTCCATATTACCCAAAGCAATCTACAGATTCATGCAATTTCTATCAAAGTCCCAATGGCTTTGGGATTCTATTTTGCAGAAATAGAAAAAGCAATCCTAAAATTCATATGGAACCACAAGGAAATCCAAACAGCCAAAACAATCTTGAGAAAGAAAAACAAAGCTGGAGGCCTCATATGTCTGATTTCAAAACACGTTACAAAGCTACAGTAATCAAAACAGTATGGTACTGGCAAAGACAGACGATAAACCAATGGAATAGAATAGAGAGGCCAGAAACAAACCCATGCATATACTGTCAACTGATCTTCAACAAGGCTGTAAAAAATACACAGTGGGGAGGGGCTGGCCCATTGGTGCAGTGGTTTAAGTTTGCACATTCAGCTTCGGCGGCCCAGGGTTTGCCGGTTCAGATCCCAGGTGCGGACATGGCAGTGCTTGGCGAGCGATGCTGTGGTAGGCGTCTCACATGTAAAGTAGAGGAAGATGGGCATGGATGTTAGCTCAGGGCCAGTCTTCCTCAGCAAAAAAGAGGAGGGTTGGCAGCAGATGTTAGCTCAGGGCTAATCTTCCTAAAAAAAAAAAAAAACACACAACAACACACACAATGGGGAAGACAGTCTTTTCAACAAATGGTGCTGGGAAAACTGGATGTCCACATGTGAAAGAATGAAATTGGACCCTTATCTTACACAATACATAAAAATCAACTCAAAATGAATTAAAGACTTAAATGTAAGCCCTGAAATTGTAAAACACCTAGGAGAAAACATAGAGGATAAGCTTCATGACATTGGTCTTGGCAATGATTTCTTGGATATGATGCCAAAAGCACAGGCAAAAAAAAAGCAAAAATAGACAAATGGGACTACACCAAACTAAAGAGCTTCTGCACAGCAAAGGAAACCATCAACAGAGTGAAAAGGCGACCTACAAAACAGGAGAAAATATTTGCAAACCATATATCTGATAAAGGGTTAATATCCAGAATATATTAGGAATTCCTACAACTCAATAACAAAAAAACAGATAACCCAATTAAAAAACGGGCAAAGGACTTGAACAGACATTTCTCCAAAGACACACAAACGGCCAACAAGCACGTGAAAAGTTTCTCAACATCGTGAATCATCAGGGAAATGCAAATCAAACACACAATGAGATATCACCTCACACCTGTTACGATAACTGTTATCAAAAAAAAAAAAAACCCAGAAAATCACAAGTGTTGGTAAGGATGTGGAGAAACTGAAACCCTTGTGCACTGCTGATAAGAATGTAAAATAGTGCAGCTGCTATGGAAACCAGTATGGCGGTTCCTCAAAAAATTCAAAATAGAATTACCATATGATTCAGCAGTCCAACTTCTGGGTATTTACCCAAAAGAATTGAAATCAGGATCCTGAAAAGATATTTGCACCCCCATGTTCCCTGCAGCATTATTTGCAATAGCCAAGACATGGAAACAACCTAAATGTCCACTGAGGGATGAATGTATAAAGAAAATGTGGTATACACGTACATTGGAATATTATCCAGTCATAAAAAAGAAAAGTTCTGTAATATGCTACAACATGGATGGATCTTGAGGATATTACACTAATGGAAATAAGCCAGTCACTGAAGGACAAATACAGTATGATTCCACTTATGTGAGTTTATCCTAAGAATAAAACCAAAAATATGTGCAGAGATTTACCGTTAAAGATGACATTGTTTATAATGGAGGAGCAGCATGTGTCCAACAACAAACTATTAGCTGTAATTTCTGATGCCTCCATCAAATGGAATAAATGCTAAATGGCCTCTGAAAATCACGTTGCAGCACATTATTTCATTGATATGGGAAGATGTTCAAGATATTTCATACGGAAAAAAACAGACTGCAATGTAGTATTTACAACATGTAGTAATTACGATTCCAATTCTGTAAAATATTTAAGTATATATTTATTTTTAAAAGACCAGAAGGATATACAGGAAGCCATTAATTGTTATTCTAGGTGGTAGGATTATAGGCGATTTTTCCTTTTCTCAATTTCAGCATTTTCCATTTTTCTGCAATGAAAATATATTACTTTTGTAATTTAAGAGAAAAAGAGTGTTTGTTTGTTCATTAAGTGACACACAAAGGAGAGTACGATCCTCTGATAAGTGCAGAGTAGGACAAAGTACAGACAATTGCCTCCATGGTGATGCCAGACTCGAACTCGGATCAGATAACACTGCAGCTGTGCGATGCTGCAGACGCATACTGAGTTCAAGGTTAATCACAGCCTCCTTGTCCTTTCCTCTTGGCTATGCTCAGTCACGACCTCACGTGCAACTTGTTAAAACACAACTCATTTTCTGCTGGTCGCCCGTCTGCCCCCTGCTTCACCCACCATAGACATACACATTCCTTTCACCAAAGCAGGCTCTACTTGGGTCCACAATCCTGAGTCCTCCCAGGCCTTCAGACTCCTCCTTTCCTTGCACTCTGCCCTCCAGCTCTTCCTCCCGCTCTTCCTCCTGGTCTTCCTCCGGCTCTTCCTCCAGAACACCTTGTGCATTCTCTCTCTTCCGCCAACACTCTTCTTCAGCTTTTCTGACCTGATAAGATGTCTCAGGCTGTCAACTTGAGAGCTAAACCTTGCCCACGAAATACTTTTGCTTGACCCACATACTACTGAATTATAGACCAACATTTAAGAATTGAGAAACTTAACATAAAAATATAGATTTCTGGGGCCAGCCCGATGATGTAGTGGTTAAGTTCATGTAGCCTGGGGTTCGTGGGTTTGGATCCCAGGCATGGATCTACACAGTGCTCATCAAGCCATGCTGTGGCAGTGTGCCATATGAAATATAGGAAAATTAGCAAAGATGTTAGCTCAGGGCCAATCTTCCTCACACACACACTAAAACATATATATATATATAAATTTCTGGCTTCTCATAAAAAAAAAAAGATACTATGCTGAAGCCGAGAAGTGACTTCCCCTTCAGACACAGCTGAACCTTTCCAGTTTTCCATAGTCTCCAGCACTCCCTGTTGCTCCTCTAACACTAAGAGTTCCAGGGTTCACTTAATATCAAGATTATTCAGTTGTTTTTCTTGAACAGTCCCTGTGGGCATTTGAGTGTGTGACTCCAACCTAGACTCATGGAATTTTAATGGCAAGCAGTCTTCAAAATTCTTTTAGAGTGGGAACATCCTGTCTATGTTTTTTTTTTTTAATGGTATTTTCTCTTTGCTCTAATCAATTCCAAGATGACAAGTTGCCTAAGAATTGATAAGGTGGAAAAATGCATTTCAACTTTCTCTTTTCATCTGTGAACAAATAGGAAGAGGAAGACAGGTGACCACAGAATGCAACATTTTGTTTCGTAAGTGGTCCTAGCTGAAGTGATCTAACTTTTATTTCTAAAAACTATACATTTCAGCTTTCATCTATATGTTGTTATTAAAAAAGAAGTATGTGCTTTTATGGAAGGAAAGACACAAAATGCAATTGCTGCTTTTGTTAAAGTTACAAGTCTTATTTTGGGTGACGGCTGCTGTCCTAAAAAGGCAATTATGGCCACACAAAAAAAAGCACAAATAAACCACTATTACTCACCTTCTCTTTATGGAGAAAGAAGATATTAAATTTTCTGATGCAGATGCAAAATGAAGCTGCAGAACTATCAAAACTAACGAGTGCTTAAAATTCCAAGGTATATCTTCAGAATAGGAAGCCCATCTATCTCTTACACAATAAAGAAGACGTAACAAGGAGCAAATATGCCCTTTTAGGAGGAAAAAAAGATTAAAACGAGCCTTCTGGAAGAGAGATTTCTGTTGTGGTTTGAATTATCTTGATTGGCTTCAAATCGATACAACCTCAGAAACTGGTGTGTGCTCATCAAATCAAGAGACTCTGAGTGTCTCTTAAATCTAATAACAAAATAACAGAGTTATTATAATTCTGTGACCTCCACAATGGGGTGGCCAGGAGGAGAAACGAGTGACCTGGCAGAGCCAGCTCATGGACTTGTGCCCCAATGGGCGGGCGGCAAGACAGACGATGACGCTGTCCTTTGCAGCCCTGTCAACGCTCGCCTCCACTGTGAATTAACGTAACTGGAGTGGGCACAGTCCTCTACAGACCGCCTCGGCTCTCACACAGTCCCCACCTTTGAGACAAGTCTGGAAACCATGCCCACTCCCCCAAAAAAGATCCCAGCTACAAAAGCATTGAAGAGAAATTATAAATTTATTAGAGGTCCCTGAGGAGAGAGAAAAAAGTCACACCATATCATATCCCACCCAACCTAACTTTCCCTAGTCCCTCCTAATGACTTCTACATTCTCTCTCTCTCCAGCCCTTTTTCAGGGCTGACTAGTACTTCTTCTCTCGCCTCCCTCCCACCACCCTAGATTCCTCCCCACTCCCGGACCATTCCTTCTGGATCCTACTACACCAGGCTCTCTCAACACCAGCTGCACCTCATGACCCCCTAGGAAGCTCGTAAAGCAAATTAGTGCCAGAGTCCCACCCTCAGGGACACTGGTTCAACTCACATTGAGGTAGGATCTGGACATATTACTGCTCAAAGCTACCCAGGCCCCTCTAATGTGCTGCCAGAAACTCTGCTCTCCACATTTGCTTGTGCAGAGCATCTCAGTGTCTCTGAAGCACGTCCTGACCCTTCACCCAACCCTCTGGAGAAGCCCACGGGGATGTTTTCTTCCGTCACACTAATAACCTGCATCTAGGTGACGTCAGTCTCTTGTAAGCTTCAAGCATGAGAATTCATTCCAACAGAGCCTAAAAACTGTGTAAAAATTCCTTCCCTTTGGTACGCTATGATATGACAGGGAGTCCACCAGATGACACAATCGTGAATGTGTGCCAATGTTTAATCATAAGGATGTGCACAGTGTAGAGCTAAGAATATGTGATCTGGTAGTAGGTTTGGTTAAACAAATTCAGCATATTTCTATGGTGGGATAGTATGCGTCATTAAAATAACTGTATATTGTGAAGAAAACTATCATAATAATTTTCCCTAACTTGTTTTTTCCTCCCCAAAGCCCCAGTGCATGGCTGTATGTCCTAGTGGGAAGTCACTCTAGCTCTTCTGTGTGAGCCACTGCCACAGCTGGGCTACTAACGGACGGGTGGTGTGGTTCTGCACCTGGGAACTGAACCTGGGCCGCCAAAGCGGAAGGCGCCAAATTTTAACCACTAGGCCATCAGGGCTGGCTCTCCCCTAACTTCTTATTCCTTTAAACCAGCAGAGAAGTTGAATCGTACAACGAATGCCAATGTATCCTTTACCCAGATTCACCTATTGTTAACATTTGCCACATTCCCTCTCTCTTGCTGGCCGCCATCACGTATTGGGCGTATGTTCTGTTGTGTTGAGATTTTTTTGCAGAATCCTTTGAAAGTAGACTGCAGACATTGTCATTTCAGTCCTAGGCACAGCAGCACACATCTCCCCACCTAAGCACTAGCCCTGCGTCACACGCGAACCATACGACCATTATCACACCAAGTCGTCAGGACTGACATAATGACATGACCCAATACAGAGTCCTTATTCGACTTTCTCCAGTTGTCTCCAAAATGTCCTTTTAGCTGTTTTTTAAAAATCCAGTATCCAACCAAGAACCAGGTGTTGCATTTTGTCATCATGTCTCTTTAGTCTCCTTGTAATCCACAGCTGTCCCGAGCCCTTTTCTTTTTTCTTGCATGACATTGACTTTTTTTTTTTTAAGAGTTCAGGCTTGTTTTGTCAAAAATCCCACAATCTGGATGCGTCATGGATTCTTCATGATTCTGTTGAGGTTAGACCTTTTTGACAAAAATACTACCCAGGCAATGTTGTGTTCTCCCCCTTGTATGCGCCAAGAGGCCCAGCATGTGGAGTTGTTCCATTATTGGGGACAATATATTCGATCCCCTATCTAACGTGATTACAGCCAGACCTTTCCTCCGGGAAAGGTACTTTGATGCCCTTCCAGGTAATAAGTAAGCTGTTAGGTGATAGCTTGAAACAGCGCGAATATCCGTTTCCAACAAGCTTTCATCCAGTGCATCCACTGATGACCCTGCCTGAATCAATTAGTACAGTGTTGGTTGCAAACTTGTTCCTAACACAATATTAAATGGAAGAAATTAGGGTGCACAGCTCCATCCCACACGGTCCCACAGTGGCGTGCTGGCGCTCATTCATACTGGCCCTCGAGAGCCAATTGTTACATCTTCAGGAATTTTGAAAGTCGGCTGTTAAATTATTGGTTGCTCAATGTCAGCCGTGGTGGGAGTATTGACAAGATGGAGATCAGCGAATGTTACAAACCAGGGATTTTTCTTTTTTTTGAGAGCTAGTTTACCAGCACACCACTGAAATATATAAAATGCATATACACATGTCTGCTTTAAAAAATAAAATAGCTGAGGAAATATACCAAAGTGGTGATCTGAGATCACAAATGATTTTGACTTTTGACTTTGTCCTTTGCTGTATTTTCCAAGATTGCAACAATGAGCGTGTATTACTTTTGGGATCAGAAAAAATAAAACACTCTAAGCTGTTTGTTTTCTTAATAAGTGTAGTCCTTCTATCTACATGAGGGCTAGGGCTCAGTCCCTCTTTCGTGACTCCTTGGGACACGGAAGCTCAGGGGACCTCAAAAGTGCCCCTGAAGAAATGATTGAACCTACCTCCAAGCTTGGATTTCACAGCCCCAAACTCTAAAGCGACGATCGAAGTGCAATTCGGGGGTCAGTCTGATGAGAGGGAGACGCAGGTGCAGCGTGGGGGGCCCCAGATGCCATGGCGGGTCCTGCGGGCCTGGGGTGGGCATGGAGGTATTCGAAAGCGGCACATAGATTTTTCAGAAACAAGGAGCCAGGGGCCCACTTCCTAAAAGACTAAACCAGAACCTTCTGGAGAGGATCCAGCCTCATCTAGTGGTCTCTAGTTAAGAGACAGTGACAGCAAAGCATGCACGGTTGGGGGAACACGCCAGAAGGAGGGGGTTGGGCAGAGGCCCCCAAGGCTCGTCTTTGTTTGGTGACTGCCATCAGTTGTTCCTCCCACAGGGGCAGGAACTGTGGACGTCGTCGTGGTTTGGGGTGACCAGGATACACGTCCTCAAAGCTTTTAGAATAGGCTTCAGCTGTCCGCTGCATACTGATTGCTAACATCTCAAAGGCATGGTGGAGTCAACTCAGCCGAGCAAGGGGTCAACTCGGCCTGCTTCTCATTTATGTCCACTCAAACGCTGAGCGCTTGGCGTGCACTGTCACATGCCGGTCCTCACTCCGCTTTGAAGTCAGCAGGTCAGGCTGCATTACGCATTTTCAAAAGGGAAACCATTGAACGCTTAGAGAAATGAAATGAGTTGCCCCGGGCCCAGGGTCCCTGAGTTGAGCTGAGACTGGCCCTAGGCTCTGAGGCAGGCAGGCAAGTGGACCTCGGAGTTTCTTTACACCCAGTTTGTCAGGAAACAGAAGCACAAAGGGATTGAGAGGAACGGCCTGCCCAAGAAGGGGTGGACGTGGCTTTGCTGGAGCATCCTGGAGACCCGAGGTGGCTGGATGAAGTCAGAGGCATACTGGGAAGCAGACCACCTGGTCCGAGGTCGAGCTCTGCTACCAGCCGGTGGAATCGGGGCAAATCCCTCCCACTTCTCCCACCCCAGGCCTTGTGTTCTTTACCACGGGAAGAACCGAGCGGACGACCTCCCAGTACCGGCTGGCTCTGCGACACAGCTTCTTTCCACTCATCTTCGTTCTATTTGATATTCTATGGCTTGTGCTTCTGGAAAGCAAATCAATTTGATTCTTATTATAAATACTTCATCTTCCTTCATGTGATGCTGGTGAATATGAAGTTATGTGTCCCCGGAGGGACTGTACTTTCCATGCCAAACCACAGTGCCTGTTACATGACCAAACACAGTGGCAGCTTAATCTCCTGATGACAGTGATTAGAGATAAACGCAGAGGGCGGGGAGGCACCAAGCCAGACAGTATCAGGACATCCTCCCAAACCTCGGTCAGGCTGTGCATCATCTTCCCGAGCAGGTGTCCCAGGTTCTCACTGAGCCCAGGGACCTGATGCCCGATGACAACAGCTAATGTTTACTGGGCACCTATTGTGTGCAGTTGCTGTTCCCTGGCCTTTCCATACATTCGTTTATTTAATCCTCAGAACAACTCTATAAAGTTGTTATTATTCCCATTTCACGCACGAGGAAAACAAGGCACAGAAAGGGTAGGTAACTTGAACCAGGTCACACAGCAAGTAAGTGGGAGAGCCGGATTCAAACTCAAGCACTCTGTCTCCAGGCTGGTTTATCACAACACCTGCTGGCGCGATTTATAGTCAATAAAATCAAGAAATTTGACTCTGCGATGAGCACACCGCCACTGGGCTTAGACCATATTTTGAACTGTTAACGGTAGTTTTTTTCCCCTTCAAATCTTGTATTTGTTTGTGTCCCATGGTCCTGTCCCTATTCCAGCAGGTGTAGCATGTGGCATCTTCTGCCGCAGAGAAAAGGAAGCAGAATGACTGAGAAAATGAGTCTTTTCCTGGCTTCTGAGTTGAGGCCCTAGAGGCAACGGGAAGGATTTTAGCAAAGGCAGTGGGCTCTGGAGAACGTAGAAGGTCAGAGCAAGGCTGGGGCACATGGGCTAGGTGAGGCCCAGGGTTATGGCCAGGAGACCTGGAGCGGACGCAGAGAGCGTTGAGAAGCAGGTGTGTCCATGGGCACTGGGGCCTGTTTCTGTCCCACCCCTGGCAGGATGGAGGTGACAGAAGCCAGACGGGTTCAGAAAATCTGAGAGCAATGGAGACATGGCAACAACCCAAAGTAGAATTGGCTGACCGGTGGGGTCCAGGCAGGCAGGCCTCGCTGATCTCCGAGTTTCACGGCTCAGCAGAGCAGGCCGGCACCTGCTGGGTGCCCTTAAGGACAAGGAGAGTTCTCCAACCTGAAGGGCCTCCCATAGTGGGTGGGGAATGACATAGGAATGGCGCACAGCCCAACCCCAGCCCTTGCACCCCAACTCCAGGGGACAAGCAAAGGAGCTCCTAGTTGCCCGGGGCTGTTTCCACCATGCTCTGGAATCAGGACTGGGCTCAGGGACAAGTCACAAAAAGATAAAGCCAGGAGTTTTTTTTGCATATTAGATTTTGTGGATTGCAATTTGTACCCGTTATTCTAAAAATAGCATTTCGAAAGCATGAAATATGGATCCTGTTTTCAAGTTACTCCCAACCCAGGCAGGAGAGCCCAGGGTGTGTGAGGTCACAGTCTCAATCTGAAGACTGGCTCCCCCACTTTCCAAAATGGCCTAAGCTTCAGGGCCCTTCATCTGTGAAATGGGCACGCGGCCCTCACTCACTAGTCATTGGGTGTATTAAATGAAAGGCATGTGAAGGAATTTTATAAGCCTGAGGGTGCTGTATAAATGAGAGAAATTATCATGATGATGATTACCATTTCCAAGACATGTAAAATAGAGAACTCCAGACAGGGTATCGTCTTGCGGTGCACAGAGAGTGCGAAGGAGGGCCAAGAAAGACTAGAATATGTCATCAGGCATGAAGTGGGAATTTAAAATGCCCTCTCGGGGCTGGCCCCGTGGCCGAGTGGTTAAGTTCGCGCGCTCCGCTGCAGGCGGCCCAGTGTTTCGTTGGTTCGAATCCTGGGCGCGGACATGGCACTGCTCATCAAACCACGCTGAGGCAGCGTCCCACATGCCACAACTACAAGGACCCACAACGAAGAATATACAACTATGTACTTGGGGGCTTTGGGGAGAAAAAGGAGAAAAAATAAAATAAAATCTAAAAAATATAAAAAATAAAAAAATAAAATGCCCTCTCCACCCACTTCCAAATTACTGTGGTTTCACTACAGTCTTTCTCTGGGAAGAAAAGGTTGCCACAGGTTGTTTAAGTCCCAGCCACTCAGCCTGGACTTTGTACCCTTCTCAGCCTGGCCCCAGCTTGCTCCTGTATGTCCTCCTCACAGACCAGCTCCTTCTTGTGCCCTTGTCCCTGGAGCTTCTGTCACAGCTCTCATCTCCCTTGCAGACAGGCTGTGTGTTTGCGCCCTCTCCTCATAGGCACGGCACAGACCCTCCCTTTTAGAAGGTGGTCGACAAAGAAACGAGGATGGGGTGCATTTTAAGCCATAGAGGTTATGGATGTGCTCATGGCAAATATTCCAGCAGTGACAAAGGTAATAAAAGAAGACAGCAATTTCCCCGGATTCCTCTCCCAGGCCCGAGAGGCAGCCACCGTTGTCATTTCCTCATGTGTCCTTCTAGAAATTTTCTTCTACCTATATTTTTGTGTAAGCCCTTTGTACTCAATGAAAGAGGACAGATAAAGACACATTAACATGGGGGAAGGGAAACTGCAGGCCAGGGACCTGGCTCCATCCTTAAGTGAGGGATCAGGAGAAATGCTTGGGAGGTCAGGATGAGGTTGCAGAGACCTTGGGACAGCCCGGAAGTTTATCAGTTGACCTGTGGCCAGAAGCCGGCAAAGGCCCCGAAAGACAGAAGCTTCTCCAGCAGAAGTCTGGTTATGAGGAAAGGAAGTGCTCAGGGAAGGGGTCCAAGCTGCCTTTTCTCAAAGTGTGGTCTTGAACAAGGTTCCCCAGAGGATCTGCGGAATGACACAAATACGGGCTTCGGGAATTCTCAATGGCAACATTCCTAAAGGTTTTTGAATTTGCTTTTGAAATGCAGACGATGGCTGTGTCATCAGGAAAGGCATATCACATCGTGAAAGAATAGGATGTCCTGATGGATGCGTGGTGCGGAGGCGGGAGGCCGTTCAGGGCTATCACGGGGCGAGAGAGCAAGGGAAATAGGAAGGAGAGGGGCCAGGCAGTGCAACTGCCAAGAGAAGGGGAAGAGACAGATGGGGATCCCACGATGTAGGAATGAGGGTCGGACCCTGCAGACCAGGCTGAGAGCTGCCCAGCGCGGAAGGGAGGCAAGAACTGTAGGCTGCTTTGGGGAGAGCACCCATCCTGCAGGCACCGTGGGCGTGGGGGGTGGCCACCCGCCACTGCAGCTCTCAGCAGAGATCAGATGAAGTCCAAACGCAGGAGGGGAGGAACCGGCCTGGAGAAGGAAGCTCCGTGCCGAACTGGGGGTGGCACACGGTGGTCCACCCGCCCCACTGCAGGCCCAGCCCAGTGCGGGTGTCTGTCCCCATCAGTGGGAACTGGGAGGTGCTAGCACACTTCTCAGGCAGGGAACCTCTAGTCCCGCTAGCCAGATTGTTGATTCTGCTCTGACTTGGGCCCCCAATCTAGGGGCTGCCCTCCTGACATGTTCCTGCTCCCAGATCCTGTTTAAACACTGGCTCTCCCAGGCCTGGGACCCCAGGGGTGCACTGACCTTGCAGGCCCTGCAGGCCTGGGGCCCGGTGTCTGAGCGAGCCTTGCTCTTTGCTGCCACAGGCCTTTCTGATGACTGCCCACCCGGATCTCTGACAGCTGCCTCTTCTGGTCCTCCCAGCCCTGACTTCCACCCGGCCACTGAGATGTCCACCTGCTACTCCAGGCTGGACCTCCTTCCCTCAAACCACTTCCCCCACCAAGCCCTTTTACCAGACACCACGCTGCCCAGAAGCCACGTGCCACCTGCCAGGGTGGCCTTTACCTCGTGGTGCCCACCCGACTCGGGTGGACACGTCTGATCTCTGGATCCCTACCCATTCGCCCACTCTCTCATTCAGCAAACATCTACCGAGCACCCGCGATGCGCCAGGCGCTGGCTGGATGCCATGGATATGGACGAGAACAAAACCAACAGAACTCCCTTCCCTCCGCCTCTCAGATGCTCAGAGCTAAGTTTTGCATTTTAAGAATAAAGAATCCCCCAGCAGGATTCCCTCCTCTCTCTACCACCTTGTAACCTGGTTTTTAACTTCCTCCTTTGGGGACGATAATGGGCTGGTGGGAAGAGCACAGGGCTTCACCCCAGAGAGCTCTGCGCTCGAACTGGGGTGGCTCTGGCACTCGGTGAGTGGAGCAGTCTGTCATCCCGTCTGGGACTCCATTTCCTCTTCTGTAAAATGGAAGAAATGGGTACTTCACCGGGTTTTTCTTTTTCTTTTCTGACAATTAAAAAAGATAATGGATAATTAAATAAGATAATGGCTATAAAGCTCCTGTTACAAAGTAGAGCTTCAATGAGTGTTCACTGCCTTCTCCCCATCAGAGCAGACTCAGTAAATGCCCCACCTCAGAGCCCTGTATTGGTCTGTGCATCCATCCCCAGCTTCTGGGCGCTTTGGTTTCAAAGGATGGCACCTGTGACCTTCAGAAGGCCACTCTGGGAGTTCATGTTCCTCCTACACACACACACACACACACACACACACACACGGTGTGACTGGCTTGTGTAAGAGGAAAACTCTGAGATGGAATTTGCGCTCCAGAGCTCCCCCCACCCACCCCGGGATCCGCTTGAGGCTGGGACCTCCTTGAAATCACACAGACCCCCGACTAGTTCCCCTCCTTGTTCGACAGCCCCCACCCCACCCCCACCCCGCCTCCTATGGGATTCTCCCAGGAGAACTTTCGTAATAAATCACTTACACACAGATCCTCACCTCCAGGGCTGCTTCTGGGAAACCAGACTAAGATGCTCAGGGCTGGAGGCAGAATGTTTGTTTTCCCTCGAAATTCATCTGTTGAAACCCTAACCCCCAGTGCGAGGTGCTAGGAGGTGGGGCCTCTGGGAGCTGAGCAGGTCATGAGGGGGAACCCTCAGGAATGGGAGCAGTGCTTTCATAAACGAGGCCCCAGAGAGCTCCCTGAGCCTTCCAGCACGTGAGGACAGTAGGAGAAGATGGCATCTAGGAACAGGAAGCCGGCTCTCACCAGACGGAACCTGCCGGGGCCTTGATCTGGGACTCCCCCGCCTCCAGAACTGTGAGAAACAAATGTCTGCTGTTTAAGCCCCCAGCCCATGGTAGTTTGTTACAGCAGCCTGAATGGACTAACACATTCAGGGAGCTTTTATTCTAGTCAAGGAGATAGACAATAAACAAGAGAAAAAAGTAAAATATGTGGTATGTTAGTGATAAATGCAAAGGAGAAAAGAAAACAGGGAAAGAGGGAATGAAGTATAGAGGGGAACTGAAGTTTAGATAGTGTGACCTGAGTAGGTGGCATTTGAATGCAAAGCTCAAAAGAGAGAGAGAGAGAGTGAGCAATGGAGACAGAGCTCTGAGGCACAGCACATGCAAAGGCCCTGTGGCAGGTGTGTGCCTGGCATGTTCCAGGAACAGCTTAGAGGCCAGAACAGCTGGAGTGGAGGAAGGGAAAGAGTAATAGGAGATGAGAACAGAGAAGGAAGGTAGAGCCAGGGAAGGAGGGAGATGACAAATGAGTTCGAGCAGGGAAGCATCATGATCTGACATGGGTTTTAATACTGGCTTCTGTGTTGAGACTAAAGGGGGACAGAATAAAAGAGAAGAACCCTGTTAGGACGCCGTTGCAGTAACTCATAGGAGAGATGATGGTGGTGTGGACCACAGCGGTAACAGTGAAAAGTGTGAGAAGTGGCTGGATTCTGGATACATTTAAAAAATAGAGTTGAAAAGATTTCCTGACATATTAAAGATGAGGTGTGAGAGAAAGAGAGGTGTCAAGGATGATTCCAAGATTTTGTGCCTCAAATACGGGAAGGATACAGCTGCCAGTAAGAGAGATGAGGAGGGTTCTAGAAGGAGCAAATTCGTGAGACAAGATCAGGAGCTCATGTTTGGACACAGTATGTTTGAGAGCCAATTAGACACCCCTGTGGAGATGTGCAGTAGGCAGTGGGGTGTATAAGTCCAGAGTCGAGGAGAGGACACTGTTCTGCCTCATCTCACCATCCCATCGCCTGCTGGGCTGACCAGCGAAGTCAGGAAGTCTAAAAGGAAGTGACAGCCATGACGTCTGGGAGAGTCGCCTGGTGCCTTTAGACCTGGCCCTCGGAGTGACTTGGCAGAGGGCCTTTGGGGAGCTCGGGTCTCTGAGCTCTGCTGCCTGAACATCGTGGAAGGCTGCCAGACCCCTCCGGATGCAGCAGAGCTGGGGTCCACAGCCCAGCTGTCAAGTGGCACGGAGAAGGTGACAGAGGGAGAAATCTACCGCTGGGCAAGATGGAACGGGGGATGAAGAGGCCAGGACCCCAGGGAAGCTTTGCTAAAAGTAATCTATTCCTCCATCTTTGTTCCTCCCGACATCTCAGATTTTAAACTCCTTGATAGAAATGATAGGGGAGCCATCCCTGGCTTTTTCAGAGGGAAATGAAGTGGTTCAACAGTTGTTCCAGGAAGCTGGCTCTGGGAGTGACATGAGGACTGTATTGGAAAGACCAGAGACCAGAGAAAGGGAGCCCGTTGGAAGGCTGTAGCAGCGATACTGCAGATGACGACGAAGTGTGGGAGTGGGAGGTATAAAAAGTACTGAACCGCTGTAAGAGAAAGGAGAAGGGCAGAGCAAACAGAACCTGGAGCCTGATCCCATGACTGTGGCCCCTAGATAAGGGGTTGGACCACACCTGGGTTACTGGGCATATGAAGGAGGGAAGAAGCAGGAGGGGCAGGTTTGGGAGAGAAGATGATGCTCTTTGTTGAGTTGTGTTGACACGATAAGGAGATACCCGGCTGGGTCAATCAGCTATTGGCACAATAAGGCCGTGTAAGAAATCACCCAAAAGCTCAGTGACTTAAATCAATAGTCATGTTTTCTTTCACGTGTTTGTGGGTCAACTGGACATCGGCTGATCTAGGCTGAGCTGTCCCATGTTTCTCTTATCACCCTCTGACCAATGGGCTCTCCAGGCTGTGATCTTCTCACAGCAATGATAGAAGCCTAGGACGGCAGGGCCAACCGCACAAGCACATTTCAAGTCTGTTAACATCCTTTGACCAAAGAAAGGTACACAATCGAGCCCAAAGTCAAGGTGCGGGAGGAAGGGAGAAAGGAGTAAATAATTGCCGAACAACAATCAAATCCAGGGGTCGAACTGTAGTCCTTAGGCCAAATCCAGGCTGTCACCTACTTTTGTAAATAAAGTTTTATTGGAATATAGGCATGCTCGTTTGTGTATATTGCCCACGGCTGCTTTCATGCTACCGTGGCTCAGTCGAATAGTTGTAACAGAAACTTCAGGGCTCGTAAAGCTGAAAATATTTACAATCTGGCCCTTTTGAGAAAAAGCTTGCCCACCCCTGATCTAATCTACATACTGGCCAACGCATAATAACCACAGTCCCTGAGTCTTAACGGGGCCCCCTGAAAGCATGTTATGTCACTCAGCTTGCCTCTTCGCCCTCCCCTTCTGAGATGTTTTATTATATCTCAAGCAAAGAAAATACTGGGATCTGAACATAAATGAAGGCTCCTGCGCTTGCGATGATCTATGAAGTCTGCATTTGTTCCACAGGAAGCCCTGCTTCACCCACGACTGGCACAGGTGGCCAACTTCTGAAGACACATTTCTTACGAGCCTTGCCAATCACTACTCAGAAATTTCCATCTCACACGTGAACTCAACAGTCTAGAATAATAACTGACTGCAGAGCTGTGGCATGCCTCCGTGATCTGGGCCCGAGTTTGAGGATGCAAAGTACATCTTCTGCAGGAGACAAAGCCCCCTTGAGACAATGGGCTCGGACAAGAAGCACGGGCCAGCGGAAGCTCCCCGCCCCCAGCATCAGCCAGGGAGGATGGGGTGCCTCGGAACACAGCTACATTTGCAAACAGCTCTTGCAAGTGGCCGTGAATTCGAGATGGAAATTTACTGAGTGTTGAGCATCAGCCACCAGGAAAGAGACTTTCTACTGTGTTTTCTCCTGAGGCCCTTTGCCAAGGTTGCTGAGGCCACCCACACTCCCAGATCACAATGTCACCCGGTGGTGCTGCTCAATGCAGGGCTCAGACAGGCCAGGCTGGTCCGTTTGCTCAAAGAGGTTGTATGTCTATCAACAAATATTTATTGAGGACCTACTATGGATCAAATATCCCCATCCCTGTGGAGTGGGCATTCTAGGACGTGCAGTGGGGGAAGGAAGAGAGAGACAGACAGTTAAAATAAGTAAGTGAAACATGCGGCACGTCAAGCGTCAGTAAGTGCAATGGAGAAAAACAGAGGAAAAGAGAGAAAATGCCAGCGTGGGAATGGGCTGCAATTTTGTGCAAGGGGGTCAGGGAAGCCTCACAGAGAAGGTAACAGATGAGCAAGGACTTGGAGGAGATGAGGGAGGGGGGCTGCGTGTATTAGGTGAAAGGGGGATCCAGGAAGAGGGACCAGCACATGCAAAGGCCCTGAGGTTGGAGCATGGCTGAGAAGAAACAGATTCTTGTTCCCAGAATCTGGCTGCAGCAGGCCTGCTCTTAAACCAGACTGAAGACAAGAAGTTGTTTTGAAATTAGAGCAGCTCTCCTCCTCAGACCCGTCAATTATTCGTGTTCTTGGATTGGCTCTATAGGTATCCAGTGGAGAAATGTCCTTCCTGGCTGGCTCCCACCTTAATCCCATCTTTGTCAGGAGCTCCTCTCCTGATGCCTGCCCTACAGGGTTAGTGGCGGCAAGTACTCTCCTGGGACTGCTGACTTTGGCCTTGAATTCACCCCAAGGTCACTGCATTGGGCAATGGACACACCCAGAGCATAGGTCCCATCCCAGGTGCCAGCAAGTACCCACAAGGGGAGGATTCCAATCCCCACAGCCATCTGGCTGCTCTACTCTCCAGTTAACACCAGCGTTCGCAGCCTCAGCCTCAGCCAGCAAGGGAGACTTTGCAAGGTGCCACATCTGTGAAGGCGAGGCTTGATTCCCCAGGCCCACCTTCAACCTCACCTCTCCATCCTCCCTCCCCTCCCCTCCTCCTCTTACTCATCCTCAGGTTCCCAGTGGCATGCCACCCCTCCAGGAAGGGACTTCTCTCCTCTTTGGATGGACAGGGTAACTGCGCTCTCTCCTGAAAGCAGAAGCCATCGCCTGTTTAATCCAGTGGGTTGAGCTCATTTCCCCACCACAGTGAGGGTCCTTGAGGCAGGAATTGGACTTACTCTTGCCTCCCCATTGCACTCAGACCATAGAGCTGCAACTCAATAAAAGCTTTCTGGGTTGACTCGAAGATGCTCCTTGTAACGGGCTGCTTAAGTACCTTCCTCCAGACCCAATATCCAACCTCTCCCTGCTGGGGTGAGGCCTGCAGGGCATCCTGGGGTGCGGTGGCCCCACTCCCGCCTTGGGAAACCTACAGATTTGCAGCTCTGAGGCCCAGGGCACTTCAGGTCAGAGGGGGAGCCCACAGTTTTCAAAAATAGAATAAGCTACAACAAGGAACAGATTAACACAAATGGTTTTTCTCAAACACAAGACTCTGGCCACCTTCAGCATCAGAGATGATCTGAGCCCTTCTCTGGCATTGACTGGGCTCAGCTCAGGAGGGACAGCGTGTTTCACAACTGTTTATAGGAAAAGGGGGAAGCTCAAAGGAGCCAAGGAAAAGACCTACAGTTGGGAGACCAGCTGGACAGAGGTGCCCAATGGAGGGAAGGCACCAGCATCTCTGGTCAGCTGTAGGCCAGGACAACAAGGTCACAGAGCAGGTAAACAATAGTGGGCACTTGCAGTTGAAAAGGTACTTTTGTAACCAATACAGTCACGCACTGCATAACAGCGTTTGATCAGTGATGGACGACGTATATGACTGTGGTCCCATAAGACTAGTACCATTTGCCTAGGTACGCAGTAGGCTATACCATCTGGGTTTGTGTAAGTGCACTCTACGATGTTTTCACAACGACAAAGTCACCTAATGATGCATTTCTCAGAACACATCCCCGTCACTATGAGTGACACATGACTGTAGTATTCAAACACTAACCCTGTAATCAGGAGGTGGCTGCAATGAGAGATCTGGGGATATGACACAGAAGGGCCATTTGTCTTTGACTTTACAATCACAATGTGCTTCAACCTCAGACTGTTGAATTCTCCCCAGTGAGGCTCGTGGTACCGTCTCAGATACCAGCTGACTGGATGGATAGACGAAGATGATCCTCGCTCAGCTTCAACACCCCAGGACAGAACCACAGTGCAGTATGAAATAATGTGGTTCTATAAATCTGGTCATTCTCTTGAGAATAGCACATTCTACTATATTGTATCTTTATAAAAACATAATTTATGTCGATATTTTAAACACACCACAATTCCAAGAAGCAAAGACATCCCAGTAGCAATGAGCACACCTAGTGCTCAGATCTTGGTTTCTAATACCATTCTCCACTAAAAGGAACCAGACTCCTTAAAGAAAAGTCTGGTTCCAGGCCTGCGGCAGGGCCAGTACAAGACGAGCCTGGAACATCCTGTTATGCCAGAAAATAAGCACTCAAAAAATGATGGGCGCATGTTATAAGGACATGGGACCCAGCCTCAAGAGACAGCCACTGACTAAATCTAGAACAATTTGATCACAACAGTAATTAAGCAGTTAAGCTGAGTGTAATACATTAACTACGGTCTTGAATTATAAGCCATTGGAAAAAAGAGGAATTCAGGAGTCCATGCTGATAACAAATAGGAAAATGCTATAAATAAGCAGGGGACAGGAAGGACTCTTGGGTAAAACAGAACAGTGAGGGTCAACTATTAAACGTGGTGAGAGCACTAGAGCTGGAAAATCATCATTTTGCAACCGTCATGGTAAAGACTGGACCAGGCGAGAAGCATCAGTGGATGCTAAAGCTAGGGGGACGTTTTGCTGGGGAACAGGATATTTATATGGTCTTACAGTATTCCCCCATAAATTGCATATTAGTTGCAAGGAGAAAATAATGATTGTACCATACAATGAAAAAATCAGATAACACCAAGACTGGGTGATCAAAATTAACATCATCGATGAGAGACAGATGGGTGTCATGTGTCTCTAGTTGTGATACCTTGAGAAGCACACATTATCACCTGTGCAGTACTCCAGCCAAGCATGCAAACCCTAATCTAATCATCAGGAAACAGCAGGCAAACACAAAATTAGGCGCATTCTGTTAAGAGCGGGGAGGGGCAAGCTGTATTCCTTCAAAAATGCCAATGTCACATAAGACAAAGAAAGCTGAGGAATGTGCCAGATTAAACACGGCTAAAGAGACATGACATTTAAACCTTGACCCTAGGCTGGATCCTATATGGAGAGGGGAAATGCTATTAAGGACATTGTTGAGTCAACTGACAAAATTGGATTACAAATAGTAGATGTTATAAAAGTATTGTATCAATGTTAAATTTACTAAAGTTTACAACTATACTATGGTTATGTACAAGAATATCCCTATTCTTAGGAAATACACACTGAAATATTTAGGGATAAAGGGCCATGATGTATATAACTTACCCTCAAATGGCTCAGAAAAGAAATTAGATAGATAGGTGATATATGGATGGATAGATGGATGGATGGATGGATGGATGCATGCATGCATGCATGGAAATTAGATTAGACAGATAGATAGATGATAGACAGATAGATACATAGAGAGAGAGATGATAGAGATAGATGGATAGAGAGAAAGAGAGAGATAAATAGACAGATAGACAGATGATAGAGACAGATAAATAGATAGATAATGGATGGATAGATAGATAGATAGATAGATAGATAAATGGATGATAGAGGAAGAGGAAGGGGGAAGAAAACAATAAAGTAAATAAATGGGTAAAATGTTAATGGGAGGTGAATCGGGGTAAAGGGTTACAGGTGTGTTTGTACTAGTTTTATTTTTGTATATTGTCTGTAAGCTTGAAATTATTTCCAAATAAAGAGTGCTTTAAATTTGCCACAACTTCTGTAACCATGTTTCGGAATCACTCTTCTTTGACATAGCAGAAGTCTCCAGAAACATGGACAAGGCCCAGACCTCTTGATCTTTCAGTCTCAGGAGGCTCTCACCTCACGTCTCGTCCTCTCTCTCCAGAGAAGGGGACGGGCAGAGACCCCTGGGGAGGCTGGTCCATGCTCAGGCACCAGCCGAATGACCAGAGACTCAGCGGGCTCCACCCGGATTTGGATAAGTTGAAGACACTCAGGATCTTGGTAAGGTTCTTAAGCTGAGACCGTGTTCACACAAAATCCTTACACAGCACTTGGCACCTCCCCACTGTGGGGTCCCTTTCTCCTCCCCGTACCCTCTCCTTGGGCAAGCTCGTCCTCTCCACAGCTTTCGCACACCATTTGCAGGGAGCTGACTCCTATGACTATGTACTCAGCCCTAGCCCCTTCTCTGAACGCCAGACCTTTACATCCAACTACAGCTATGATTCAGAGGTTGCTCAAACTGGTCCTTCTCCAAGATTCCCTCTGCCAGAAAAACACCACACAATTGCCAAAGCCAGGCTCTGCCTCCTAAATATCTGTCCAGGGCATCCACTCTTTCCATTTCTACGTCAACACCAAAACAACCTCCCAGCCGTCCACATCCACTGTCACGTCCACTCTCCTCCAGCAACCAGAGGGGTCTTTTCAAAAGAAAGTCATCATCGAGTCACATCCCTCTCTAAGAGCCTCCTCTGGTTACTCTTATGATAAAATCCAAAAGCTTCAACAAGATCTACAGGACCTCAGGGGTTTACTCCAGGAGCCTCGTCTCTCACCTCTCCACCGCAATTCTCCACATCCTAACCATGAACCACGTTCAAATGCCCGAGCTGGCCTTGCTCCTCGCTGCCTCAGCGTCTTCCCAGGCGCCATCCCCTGCGCTTCTCTCCTTTATGCTCCATATTCTCTCCTCACTAATTAACTGGCGTAAGTTATGCTGGTCACCACAGCTGTACCTGGGTTGACTGATTCAGGAAAAGAGGATCTTGTGGGAAAGGACGTGGATTTAGAAGCAGGGAAAATTGGACAAAGGATATGAGACAGTCAGGGAGAAATGGCCTCCCCAAAGCAGATTTGAGACAGACCTTCCAGAAGGACTTGGTCAATCTTGTCCTTCCCGAGGTTCCCAGCCAAACCTCTCTTAAAAGGAAGAAATGAGCAGTCAACCCAAAGGGACTGCAAAATCGGAGCAACAAGGAAACTGTGGGGCCCACCGGCCTGCGTGAAGTCACAGCCCTCATGGGCTTCCTGTAGCCTGCAATGATCTACAGGGCCATGTGAAGCCACACGGCAGGGGAGGAGCAAGGCCAGGGGCGGCATGGGGGCACCTGGAAGTGGCTCTTTGGGCCCGGGTGTGAGAGAGGGCGCAGGGATGCAGAACCCAGAGGCCGGAGGCCTGGTGGCATCTCAGATTTCCAAAGGTCCTTAGACGTCCTCACGGCTTTAGCCCACCATTTCCCAAAGAGTGGCAGATGGTATTCTCCAAAGATGACCATGACAATCTCCCATCCCATGTGCTCTTCTTAATGTGACTCTGACACTCAAGTCTAAGTCATAAGAGACATCCAGCTTCAGCCTGGGTCTCTTGGAATATTCGCCTCGGAGCCCTGACCCGCCATGTAAGCAGTTCGATTACCCTGAGGCGCGTGGACAGGCCACGTGGAGATGCTTCAGCTCTGCACCGGCTGAGGGTCCACCCACAGCCAGCGTCACCCGCCAAGCACAGGAGTGAAATTGGCCTCCAGACAGAGAGTTACCCCGAGCCCTCAAGTCTTTTCAGATGAGGCCCAAACAGCACAGAGACAAACCATCCCCTTTGTGTCCTGTTCAAATTTCTGACCCACAGAAACTGTGAGCATAATAAAATGGTTGTTTTATGCCACTAAGTTTTGGGATGGTTTATTATGTTGCAATAGTAACTGGAACACAGAAGATGTTAATAGATATTATGCAAAAAGGGGCGGGGAGGCTGTCATTAAATGTTTTGGAAAGTGCTTCGTTACACAGATTCCAAGTACAACAGGATATTCTCCTACAGGACTCCTCGCAACCTTTAATATCCACTGTGCACTGAGAATCTCCAAGATGGAGACATGGTATTATTTGGTGTTCCCAGAACATAGTTTTTCATGGGCTGTCATTCTGCAAAAGGCTGATGGAGCAGCTCTAGCGTCATGGAGAAGCACACCTCTCCAGCCACATCCAGAGTCAGGACTAGCACCCAGGTCACCCGGCACCTGGCTTAGGGCTGGTTCCACGGTGCCAGGCTGCTCCCACAGGCCAGCTCTGTGTCAGGCCTGTGGACCGTGCAGACCAGGTGGAAGGGCGCAGGGGCTCTCTTCTGCCCATCTCTCCCCATCCTCTCTCTCTCCCCATCCCTTCAGCCTCGCCTGCCTCTCACCAGCCTCTCACCCCTGCCTCCTTCTTCACCCTTCGCCTGCTCCCCTCCCCTCTTCTTTCTGTGAGGACGCCTGTCCTCCTCCACTGGCAGCTGGAGAGATGGGGGATGGAGGGGAGGCAGGAGCGGGTAGCAGTCCTCACCCCTGCCACCCACTCCCTACCCCCAACTCACCACCCGCACGCCCCCCACACCCCACACACTGCCCACCTCCACCCGCCCACCCCAGACCCTCGCAGCTGGGCCTGCCTCCCTGGAAGCTGCTTCTCAGCCCTGAACGCTGCCTGTTGTCCCATCCGCGGAGCAACTCGGCTCCTCCTCCTCCTTCCAGCCCCGGCTGGAAGGGGAACACAGCCCTCCCTTGTCCGTCCTCTTGATATTTCCAGTAAAAGCACCTCGAACACAATCTCGCTGCCACAGCCCTAATTATGTGTGAAATCATTTTTTTTTAGCTCGAAACCAAAGCAAACAAGCGCACACAGAGAAGGCCATTCTCTGCGGCCCAGGAGGAGCGGCCGCGCTCCCGTTGGGTTACCTCAGGCCCGCACAGAGACCCGCTGTGTTTCGCAAGCTGCCCGCCTGGCCAAGGTGCCTCCCAGGCCTGACCATGGAAGCCGGCCACCCCCTCAGGGGAAAGAGTGGGTTTCAGTGTGTTCTGAACTCTCCACACCGGCTCCCAGGAGCCGCACACAGGCCTGGTCAGTTATGAGGCCACAGGAAAGGTCTCTGAAAAAAGTGGGGTGTTCAAGAGAAATGTGGGCCAGAGAGTTTTCCCCACAAGACAAGGGACTGTCCTCCTGATCCAGTCAAAACATTTTCACCATGGTGAAATTTTTATCCTTTTGTTTTATTATTTTATTTTAGGGTTTCAGGGGCCAGAAGTGGATAAGCTCACATGCATCATTGCTCATATTATGGTCACTTTCTCTTGTTCCCTTTTCTTCCTCTTCTTCCACATCTTCATTCCCATCCCTTCTCCTTTGACAACTGCATTCAGATTTGTTTCATATACGTTCTCTTTCTATATATAGAAGAAAAGATATTGCTAAGGTGAGTATATGTGATTTTAAAATGTAGGTGGTACTGTTAGAGAGTCATTCAATGTCTAACTTTTCTTGTTGGTCCTGTGTTTGGAAGATGTGTCCGTATCGCTACGTAGACCTTGTCCACAGGACCACTGCGTAACAGTCCAGTGCACGCCCCCACTGCATTGGTCCATTTGCCTGGTGATGGATACCTGGGTTGTCTCCAACTCGTTGCTACCACAAATAACGTAATGATGGACGTCCGTGTCTGTGTCCCTTTATGCATCTTTGCAGGAAATTCTTGGGCTTATATGTCCCAGATTTGGCCTGCTGAGTTACAAGACACACACTCACTTGGTTTCCCTAAGTCCCAGTGGATTGGTTTCCAGAATGCCTGCAATGGGTTTACACTTCACCAACAGGGCACGAGCGTGCCTGTTTCCTCACCATCTTACTAGTACTTGACATTATCCAACTTTCTAAGATTGTCAATGTTGGAGTGTAAAATGGGACTGCTTTTTTTTTGTTTAACTGTTTTTCTTATGGCCATGGAGGTAAAGTATGTCTTCAAAAAGTTTTTAGCCATTCAGATTTCACCTTTTGTAAATTGCCCACTTGATAGTCTTTCATTACCATTTTTCTGAGTTTTACACGCAAAAAACCTCTGCTGGAATTGTGATTGAAATTGCATTAGATATAGACTAATTAAAGGACAGTTTATATCATCATAAGATTAAGTTGTCCCATATGAAATCATGGTCTACCACCGTGCAACGGAAATATCATGTGAGCCACAAATGCCGTTTGAAAAATTCTAATAGCAACATTTTTTAAAGGTAAAAAGAAACAGGTGAAATTAATTTTAATAGTACATTTTATTTAACCCACCAAACCCAAAATAGTTAATTTCAATGTGATCAATATAAAAAACATTAATTTTCATTAATTTACATTCTTTTGTTATACTAAATCTTCAAAATCTAGCATTTATTTTATACTTACATGACAGTTAAGTTTGAATTAGCCACATTTCAAGTGCTCACATATGGCTAGTGGCTACGAATTGGATAGTATAGGTCTATCTTGTCATTTAGTCATGTGTAAATTTAAGACCTTAACTTTAGTTTCAAAATTTTATTTATAAGCCTCTCAAGCATTTTTTTCATTGAAATTTTTGTTACTATTGCAAATGTTATTTTATTCTCTGGTTGGTTTTTTCTGGAGTACAGAAATGTTCCTGATTTTCCTGAGTTGATCGTGAATCTGGTAAATTTGTTAAACTCTCTTATTAGTACCAGAAGCTTGTAGATTCTGCTGGGTTTTTACATAATTAATCATCTTTTCTATAAATAATGATAGTTTTTATTCTTCCCTTCTGATTGGTCTCTTATTTGTTTTTCTTGCCTTATTGCATTGACAACGCTTCTATTGCTATGTTGAATATTGAGCATCTTTGTTTTATGCCTAATATTAAAAAGAATGCTTATAAAGTTTCTCTTTAAGTATGAAATTTTTGGTAGATAAGCTTTATCAAGGCAGTTTCTATCTATTCTTAATTTTCCAAGAATTTTGAAAACCATAAATAGATGTGTAGTTTATCAAAAACCATTTATATATCTGTGAATAGAATAGATAGAATTGTCTCTTGATCTGTGATGTGCTTTTTTTCCTGCAGTCCATTAATATGGTGAATTACATTGACTTTATTTTTCTGATGTTAAGCCTTTCTTGCTTTTCTGAAATTAACTCTACTTGGTCGTGATGTTTTATTTATTTATTTATTTATTTTAAAGATTTTATTTTTTCTTTTTTCTCCCCAAAGCCCCCCGGTACATAGTTGTGTATTCTTCGTTGTGGGTTCTTCTAGTTGTGGCATGTGGGACGCTGCCTCAGCGTGGTCTGATGAGCAGTGCCATGTCCGCGCCCAGGATTCGAACTAACGAAGCACTGGGCCGCCTGCAGCGGAGCACTCGAACTTAACCACTCGGCCACGGGGCCAGCCCCGTGATGTTTTATTTTTTTAAAAAAACCCATATTTGGATTAGTTCAGTTGATGTCTCATTTAGGATTTTCACAGTTATGCTTATAAATGAAACAGGTCTACAATTTTCTTCTCTTGCGAGTTCCATCAGTGTTGGAATCAAGATTACGCTAGCCTCACGAAATCATTTTATTCATTTCACCCTTATTTTCTGGAAAACTTGTATAAGATAGGGATTATCTGTCCCATAAAAGTTTGATATAATCGTCTGGTCTTAGGGCTTTTTGATGTAGGGAAGCCTAATTTTTTTAATGTTTATTGATCTATGCAAGTTTCTATTGCTTTTTGTGACAATTTGGTCCAACTGACTTCCACTTATGTCTCCTGGGCCAGAACTGGGTCCCAAGGCCACTCACCTGTAATGGAGACTAAGAAAGTAACCATCCAATGTTTCAGCCTCTATAGAGGAAAGCAATAACAAAGAAGTGGCTGGGAATAACACCAGCATCTGCCACAGTCTCTGGAAGACAACACGTTGCTTGATCTTGTTTTGTGTATAATCCAATCTGATCAGAGAGTGTAACTCATTTACATTTATTTTAGTTACTAGTATATTTGGACTTAATCCAGCCATTTTTTGTGTGTTTACTATATTTATTACATATGTTTTCCTCTCTCTTTTCTACTTTCCATTGCATGAATCAGATTTTCTTCTGCTGGAACGAAAGTCGTATCTTCCATTTGTACTCTGCTAGTCATTTTCCCTAACTTTTTAAGAATCGTACCTATGTTTACTTTTCATTATCAATTTCGTTCTCCCTGGCACTCACTCACCTCTTTCTGGTCTCTACATCCCCTCAACATCCTCCCCACTCTGCCATACTGGCATTACCCAAAATCGGTTCTTGATTGCTATAGACAATTTTTCTCCCTTTATTTAAAATTTCTTTTTTAGAGAATGACAAATCTTAGTAAGTTATTTACAAGTCCTTATTTCCCCTGCCTCATTGCTTCATTCTATTGAGAACTCTGATGTCAATGTAATTCTTGTATTTGTACATGATCTGCTTTTTCTTTCTGTAAACTTTCAGAATTTCCTCCGTGTTTGGTGTTCTGAGACTTCTCTGCAAAGCGTCAAGCTTGAGTATTTGTTTGTTTTGAGTCAATCTACCCCATTTGGTATTCTATGAACTTTTGAAGTTCAAGTTTTTTCTTTCTTAATTCTATGAAATTCTTAGTCACTGTTTCCTCTTCTCCATATACTTTTTTCTCTCTTTCTGGAATTCTTACTTAATGAGCGCTACTAAATGCCAAGCACTTTTCCAGGTGATAAGGTTACAGCGCAGAACAAAGCGGAGCCCTCGTGGAACTTGATTTATGGTGGGGGAGATAGGCAATAAACAAATTACTAAATGATAGATCAAAGATGAAAATTCCATGAAGAAAAATAAAGCAGGATGAAGAGGGTGGGGTTGATGAGAAGGCATCTCGGAACAAAGGCGTCAATGAACTAAGGGAGCAAGCCATGCAGCCATCCAGAAGAACACTGCAGGCAGAGAGAAAAGCAAGGGCAAGGCCTGGGGACAGGAGCATGCTTGGCTTGTTCGAGGAACAGGGACCAGGGAAAATGGATGAGTAAGGAAGGGGCAGAGCAGCAGGAAGAGGTAGGTGGCAGCCAGAGCAGGTAGGTCCTCGTGGTCACGGTAAGGACTTGGGCCTCTATCCTGAGAGAGGGACAGCCACTGAAAGGTTTTGAACAGAAGAATGACATGATCTGGACTTCTTTTTAGAAGACTTACCCTGGCTGCCCTGTGGATAATATGAGAAGCAAGGGGAAGAGAAACATTAGGAAAATATTACAATAATCTGAGTGAGGAATGATGGTGCTTGGACTGGGTGGGGAGTATGCAGTGGTGGAAGAAGGTCAGATCCTGGACGTATTTTAGCAGTAGAGCTCACGGGATTTGCTAACACATTGGATGTGGAGTGTGAAAGGAAGACACGAATCAAGCATAACTCAAGGGCATGAGATGGCTGCAACAGTCCCAGGCATTACGTCCAATCCCAACAGCGTCCAACGGAACAAGAGATTATCTCTTGCATTTCTCTCTTAAGGACTAGGAAACCTTCCCAGAAACCACCCAGCAGAATTCTCCTTTCTCATTGGCCAGAATTGTGTCACATCACTTTGCCTAAACCAAACACTGGCAAGAGGACTAACATGATCTTAGACCAGAGGTTCTCAAAGTGGGATAGTGGGATCCCTTTAAATGGGTCTGTAAGATCAAAACTATTTTCATAATATCAAGACTTCATTGTCTTGTTCGTGTTCATTCTCTCCTGAGTGTACAGCAGAATTTTCCAGAGGCGCCATGATATGTGATATGTCATTGCTCTCACAGCTCATGGAATGTATCCCTGTGTTTTCTAGAATTTTCTAAGGAAAGTAAGCTTAGAACATAAATACATGCATTTTCAGAGATTAACTCAGTTTGTTCTCCGTACCTCTACTGTGCTCTTACCGGCTGTTTTTAGTTATACTTGTTACATTCTATAATGCTATTGCTATCCAACAAATCATTATTTTGAAATCCCAAAGTTTGCCTTGCACCTGTACGGAAACATAAAAAGTACAATTTGTTATCTTGTTTTGAAAAATTATTTGTTAAATGTTCCAAAAATTATTTTACTCTTTAAATTTGATCTCCAACTCCTACTTTAGGGTTTAATGATATTAGATTCTGCAATAAAAGAAATTTTATCTCTAAGATATATTTTCTTACGTTTCAGGATGGCTCACCAGCTTAAAGAGGGGAGCTCGGAAGACTCACCTTCGCAACCCACCACAACACCACGTAAATCTCAAGATCCTACAACGATGAAAGTGACTCGTCAGAGAGCTTGCTGACTGGTAGGTAGGAGGAACCTACTCCAAAGAAACTGCGAGAAACTGTAAATAAGACGCAAAAATATGATGAAAGCAATCTCTCCCTCAGCTTTATAGAAATTAATTATTTACTTTTTTTGTCAAATGCAACAGAACATTTCCGAATAGCATTACTGTGCCTGGGACCAGGACTAGGGGCCCTGGGTGTAAAATGTACTCACTCGCAGGGTCCTGCAAGTGCAGGTGGCAGAGTGAGCACCTCCTCAAGTCCTGTGCCCTAGGCACCTGCTCGTCTTATCCTTCCCCCCCCACCCTGATGGGGCCATCTAAGTTGTGGTATCATTTTAAGACCAGAGTCTAAAGAAAAAGGAATTAAATATTTTAAACGAGGACGTTACGAGCTCTTAAAAAGCCAAAAACCATTTGTTACAGCTCTTTAAACTAGAAATGAAAAAGCCACAGAAACATCTTACAGAATAAATGATTAAATTGCATTAATGGAAAGCCTAAGAAATTCTTGCACAGTTGACACCGCCAAATGCCTGCTGAATGCAAACTCCGAGAGAAATCACGGCACCACCACTTCCTGACCACACGGCAACTCGTCAAATGAAAGATGCAGCTGTGAACACGAAGACTGAGCCGATCTCTCACGGGCAGAATCGTACGCTTGCCTTACAAATGGGCAAATGTACGGGCGTGGCTAGATTGGCTGTTTTGCTTGTATTTCTCCACGATCAGCACTCACTAATTATCAAGGAGCATCTTTTATGTGAGTGCTTGGCAACAAGCACCAGTGGTACTGAAATATTCAAAATGTTGAAGCATGTTTTTTAATCTTACGGTTTATCCTGGATGGCTTGTCTTAAGGTTTATCAACCATGTCGACATCTGCATGGATGATGCGAAAGCAATGGTGGCTTCAACTGCCATTGGAGGCCTCGGTGCCAAGCTCTCCCAGTTAAAAGAAAAATTAAAAAGCCAGCTTCACTTTAGAATGTTCTTGATGAAGCAGTGAGAATTCTTAATTTTACTAAGTCTCAACACCTAAACACATCTTTTTTGAGCATGACTTTTTAATATCCTATGTGATGAAATGAAAAGTAAGCATAAGGCATGTCAGATGCATCAAAGAAAATGGCTTTCTAGAGTAAAGCACTTGTCCAATTGCTTGAGTTGCAAATTAACCCGGCTGCTTTTTTTCAGAGAACGTTATTTTTATGTGAAAGAATAATTGCCAAACTACAGTCATTCAAACTTGGGTGTTTGGCAGAAAGTTTCTTGAAAATGAACAAAGTGAGCCGGTCATTTCAAGGAAATCAACTGCCAGTGTTTGTGGCCAACAATGAAATTCAAGCTTTCAAACAAAAATTAGAATTTTGCAAAACTTGTGTCTGATTTCATTAGCTTGGAAGCTTTCCAATAAAGACTTTCTGATGGTGACATTAACAGATGTGAGGGGCCGGCCTGGTGCCGCACCGGTTAAGTTCGTACGTTCCACTTTGGAGGCCCGGGATTCACAGATTGCAATCCCGGGTGGGGACACGGCACCGCTTGGCAAGCCATGCTGTGGTAGGCGTCCCACATATAAAGTAGAGGAAGACGAGCATGGATGTTAGCTCAGGGCCAGTCTTCCTCAGCAAAAAGAGGAGGACTGGCAGCAGATATTAGCTCAGAGCTAATCTTCCTCAAAAAGAAAAAAGAAAAATGTGATTTTTTGACGTTGCATAACCAAATGTGTCAATACAAGGAAGATGTGCACACTCAGCAAACCTGTATTTCCTAATAATCACAGATAGGTAGAAGATCCACCCAAAATGCAAGATACACCAGTAGATTTTAACACAACAGAGTATGAAAAGTTCATTGATCTCATTTCAGATACCACATTGCACCTAACCTTCAAAAAACCACCTCTTGCAACCCACCAGCTGGGAGAAAATATTTGCAAATCATTTATCAGACAAGGGGTTGGAGTCCAAAATATATAAAGAACTCATACAACTCAACAAAAAAACCCAAACAACACAATCAAAAAATGGGCAGAGGATATGAACAGAAATTTTCCAAGGAAGTTAAACAGATGGCCAACAAACACATGAAACGATGCTCAACATCACTAATTATTAGGGAAACACCAATCAAAACTACAGCGAGGTTGGGGCTGGCTCCGTGGCCGAGTGGTTAAGTTCGCGTGCTCCGCTGCAGGCAGCCCAGTGTTTCATTGGTTCGAATCCTGGGCGCGGACATGGCACTGCTCATCAAACCACGCTGAGGCAGCGTCCCACATGCCACAACTACAAGGACCCACAACAAAGAATATACAACTATGTACCGGGGGGCTTTGGGGAGAAAAAGGAAAAAATAAAATAAATAAAATCTTAAAAAAAAAAAACTACAGCGAGGTATCACCTTCCACCAGTCAGAATGGCTGTAATCACCAAGACAAAAAACAACAAATGTTGGAGAGTCTGTGGAGAAAAGGGAACCCTCATACACTGCTGGTGGGAATGCAAACTGGTGCAGCCACTATGGAAAACAGTATGGTGATTTCTCAAGAAATGACAAATAGAAATACCATATGATCCAGCTATCCCATTGCTGGGTATTTATCCAAAGAACTTGAAATCAACAATCCAAAGAGACTTATGCATCCCTATGTTCACTGCAGCACTATTCACAGTAGTTAAGACGTGGCAGCAACCCAAGTGACCATCGACTGATGAATGGATAAAGAAGATGTGGTATACATTTACAATGGAATACTACTCAGCCATAAAAAAAGACAAAATCATCCCATTTGCAACAACATGGATGGACTTTGAGGGTATGATGTTAAGCAAAATAAGTTAGACAGAGAAAGACAAAGACTGCATGATTTCACTCATATGTGGAAGATAACAAACACATGGATAAAGAGAACAGATTAGTGGTTAGCAGAGGGGAAGGGATTGGGGGTGGGTGAAAGGGATAAAGGGGCACATATGTATGGTGATGGATAAAAATTAGACTACTAGGGGTGAGCACGATGAGGTGTATTCAAGAATTGATAAACAATAATGTTCACCCAGAATTACACAATGTTATAAACCATTATGATCCCAATAACATTACTTGGAAGAAAAAAAAAACCTACCTCTTGTTGAGTTTCTGTGTGGTAGCAAAGAAAAATATCCCCAAGTATCTGAAAGGGCTATGAAAATACTCCTCTTTTATTCCCCTCAGCTTTATTGAGGTACGATTGACAAGCAAAAATTGTATATATTTAGGTTGTACAACGTGATGTGTTCTTTTTTTTTTTTTTTGCTTTTTCTCCCCAAATCCCCCAGAACATAGTTGTATATATTTTACTTCTAGCTGTGGCATGTGGGACGCCACCTCAGCATGGCCTGACGAGCGGTGCCATGTCCACGCCCAGGATCCGAACCAGCGAAACCTGGGCCGCCGAAGCGGAGCATGCGAACTTAACCACCCAGCCACGGGGCCAGCCCCCAACATGATGTTTTGATCCAGGTATACATTATGAAATGATTACTACGACTGAGTAATTAGCATATCCCTCATCTCACGTAGCCATCCTTTTTGTGTGTGTGTGGCGAGAACATTTGAGATTCTCTCTATTTGCAAATTTCAACTATACAACTCACAAATATTCCTCTCTTTTACAACTAGATATTCTCATGAAATATTTTTTGTGTTAGAAAATATACTAATTTCTCATAAAAATATGTTAACAGGTAATGGGTCTATTATTTTTAAATGAATTAATAAGTAAATTTTTAATCCTCAGATTTGATTTCTAGTACGGTAATATCAATTAACATGACACGTGGACAAAAGGTCTTTGGGGGTCCTCGGTTCCTAGGTGTCCTGTGACCACAAGCTTTGAGAACCACTGGCTTCAATCCAACCGGAACTCACAGGCTCCAAGGGGGTCCAGCTTCGCCTGAAGCGCACGGCTGCTTTGATGGGAAGGGGTCTGAAGAGAAGGAGGAATGAACGTGGGAAGGGACCAAGCCATCTGCCATCGTGGCTGCAGAGTGGATCCTGACCTGGACCAGGGGCTCCTGGGACGACTCTGGCCAGCAGCTGCTGCGTCAAGCCCAGTACACGCTGCGGCAGACGGTTGGAGTGAGAGACAGGGGACCTTTCTCCTGAAGGACAAGGAGGCCTTGTGAGCAGGAGGCCTCTGCTCTGTAGTGCCTCACAACCTCTTCTGCGAACCGGCAACCCACTGGCTGTCGAGGTCCTTCTCTATCAAGTACAACTGTTTTGACTCTCCTTACAACACCCCCATCCCATTTTTTTTGCCATATTTGCAAACTGAAAAGCCACAGCCAACCATTCAGTTCTCCTGCCCAAACGTACAATCATACCACTCACCTATTCAAAACTCTGAAAAATCCCGTGTGTGCAGAATAAAGCCCAAATTTTTCATGTGCACGTAAAGATTTCCACATTGTGGCCCCAGCCTGCCATCCCAGCTTTGCAGAATAAGTGTAACCTAGTGGTTAAGAGCACACACTCGGTAGCCAGGCTGTCGGGGTTCAAGACCCAGTCCTACCAATCACTTACCACCGAGTGACCTGGGGAGTGGTAGGCTGGGGCGTGTTTAACAATTGGCTCTCACGGTGGGCTTGATGCCCTGATTTGTAGCATTTGCTAATTTCCATGGTGTTAACACTTCCACCAGGGCCAATTGCAAACTACCAATGTGACATCACTAAATTTAGAGTTGAGAAGAGATGCTCAAAATTTGCTCTCAAGAACCAGTGCGAGCTGGCTCCAGTACCCCGCCTGACCTTTGGTAAGTTTCCTCCTCGCTCTGAGACAGCTGCCCCATCTGTAAAGTGGGGATAAGGAGTGTCTAACGGCGGCATTGTTGGAAGCATCAAGTTGTAGAGTGTAGTGGTTCTCAAACATTACCATGCCGTGGAATCATCTGGAGCACTTGCTAAAACACAGATTGCTGGCCCCACTCCCAGAGTTTTTGATTCAGTGAATTGGGTGGGGCTCAAAGGTTTACATTTCTAACAAGTTTCCAGGGTATGACATTTTAAGAACCACTAGTATGGTGCCAATAAAATGCTGAGCTCCATGCCTAGCACAGAGATGCCCACTACATGTCAGCTCTCATTTGGATGATGCATCCACACGCATCCCACGCCATGGCCACACTGAGCCTCTCGTCTTTCCCTGAACCTATATATGCCTTCCTATCTCTGTCCCTCTGCTTCCCCCTTCTCCCTGCACCTAAGTGTCCTTCTCTCTGCACCGCCAATCCTTCCCATTGAGATCTTTTTTTTTTTTTTTTCCTTTTTCTCCCCAAAGCCCCCCGGTACATAGTTGTGTATTCTTCGTTGTGGGTTCCTCTAGTTGTGGCATGTGGGACGCTGCCTCAGCGTGGTCTGATGAGCAGTGCCATGTCCGCGCCCAGGATTCGAACCAACGAAACACTGGGCCGCCTGCAGCGGAGCGCACAGACCTAACCACTCTGCCACGGGGCCAGCCCCGTTCCCATTGAGATCTTAATTCAGCTTAAAACCAGCCCCACCACTAAAGCTCTTCTTGGAACTTCTAATCAGAAATAATTGTTCCTAACTTGTCCTCTCTTAACTTCTCATCAAAGCTCGCCTCATATTGGAACCATTGTCTCCACACCCACCTCTCACTCAACAGTAAGTCCCAGGTGTGCAGAATATTGTCATAGCATCCCTGGCACTCCAGCCCAGCACCCACATAGGAGGAACTTCGTCAGTGATGATTACTTTCAATCACCTCCCTGTGAATGAGCCTCTCCCCAGCGAAGGCAGGCGCCCTGCTCAGGGACACGCGACCCATCCCCAAGCTGGGGGCTTCCTGACGCTTGGCGGGGTTGTACCAAGGGAGCTCCTAGGCATGCTCTGGGGTTAAATTAATGATACCTATGTAGACAACAACATATGTAGACAAACATCTGTAGCAAACAGAAATATTATTACATCCAGGGAAAACAAGAAGTTCCCTAAGAAAGGAAAATCTATGAGAGGACACTATGTGGCTCAGCCGTGAAGCACATTTCCACGGTTACAGTAGTGCCATTATACTCACTTGTCCAAAATTTTGACCTAACTTTATCAGGAGGCTCAAGGGGACAGAAGGTGTGCACATTCTGGGAAATAGTGGTAAGAGCTAAATCCTCATTTCCAACACAAGGAGAAGTGAATAGATACAGCCTGAAACTTAAAGACCAGGAAGCACCACTATGTGCATATTATCTAAAGGATGTGGAGAGCATTCCAACTGAAAAAGATAAAAGAGTGGAAGCGGTTGCCTCAGGGAAGCAAAACCTGGAGAGGAACAGGGCATGATTTGGGCAGAAAGGTGATAAACCTGTAGAATAATTGACTCTAAGTTGGATCCCCCCCCCCCCCCACACACACACACATACGTGAGAAAACAAAAACTGAATGTTTTTTAAAGGGGCAAGGAGGAACTTATTACAAAGCTGTAGTAATCAAAACAGTGTGGTACTGTCATAAAGATAGACACACGGACCAGTGGAATAGAACAGAGAGTCCAGAAATAAACCCTTGAATATTTGATCAAATGATTTTCAACAAAAATGATAAAACCACTCAATGGAGAAAGGACAGTCTCTTGAACAAATGGTCTTGAGAACAGTGGATATCCATATGCAAAAGATTGAAGTTGGACCTTATGCCACATACAAAAATTAACTCAAAATGCATCAAAGACCTAAAACTATACAACCTTTAGAAGAAAACATAGGGAAAAGCTTCATGACATTGGATTTTGCAAGGATTCCCTGGATATGACACCAAAAGCATAGGCAACAATAGTAAAAACAGACAAATTAGACTACATCAAAATTTAAAACTTGTGTGTATCCAAGGAGACAATCAACAGAGTGAAAGACAACCTATGGATTGAGAAAATATTTGTAAACCATATATATAATAGGGGTTTAATACTCCAGAATACACAAAGACTCCTACAACTCAACAAGTACAAAAAACAAATAACCCAATTTAAAAATGGGCAAAGGACTAGAAAAGACATTTCTCCAAAGAAGATATACAAATGGCTGGCAAGCGTATGAAAAGATGCTCAACATCACTAATCATTAGGAAAATGTAAATCAAAACCACAATGAATTATCACCTCACACCCATTAGGATGGTTACCAGCTAAAAAAAAAAAAACCCAGGAAACAGCCAGTGTTGGTGACGATGTGAAGAAACTGGAACCCTCGTGCACTGTTAGTGGGAGTGTAAAATGGCGCATCTGCTTTGGAAAACAGTAAAGCAGTTCCACAAAAAATTAAAAATAGAAGGATTGTATGATCCAACAATCCCACTTGTGGGTATACATCCAAAAGGACTGAAAGCAGGGTCTCAAAGAGATATTTGTACCCCCATGTTCATAGCAGCGCTATTCACAGTGGCCAAGAGGCAGAAGCAACCCAAGGATCCATCGATGGATGGATGAATGGAGAAACAAAATGTGATACACAAATACAACGGAATATTATTCAGCCTTAAAAAGAAAGGAAATTCTGAAATATTCTACAACATGGATGAATCTTGAGGACATTACACTAAGTGATAAAAGTCAGTCACAGAAAGACAAATACCATATGACTCTACTTATATGAGGATATCTAGAGATTCAAACTCATGAAAACAGAAAGTAGAAGGGTGGTTACCAGGGGATGAGGGGAGGGGAGAAAGGGGAGTTACTGTTTCATGAGTATAGAGTTTCAATTTTGCCAGATGAAAAAGTTCTGGAAATCGATTGCACAACAACGTGAATATAACTAACACTACTGAACTGTCCTCTTGGAAATGGTTAAGGCGGTCAGTTTGATTTTCTGCATTTTATACCACAATCAAAGAAAAAAGGACAAGGAGGCAGTTGGCTATGTATGCCTTGAGCTCAAAAGAAAGATCTAGACTGGAGACAAAATATGTGCAACACTAGGACTTGGTGATCATTGGACTCAGGGTGTAACTGCTTTGAGCAGAAAGATAAAGGCACCTAGGAACCAGCTTGGGAAATGTCTACAGTTACTGGCTTGAGAGCAAAGAATGAGTCTACAGAGAAGACTGAGAAGGAGTGGGCAGAGAGGTAGAGGGAAAACCAGGAGAGAGCCAAGGGAGAGGAGCATCTGAAGAAGGGAGTGGTCAGCTGTGCCTCATGCTGCTAAGATGTCAAGGGGCAGCCCAACAAAGAGTGAAAAATCCATCAGATTTGGTAAGACGGAAGCTGCAGGTCACATCAGCCAAAGCTGTTCTCATAGAGTGATGGAGGTGAAAGCCAGGGGGTGAATAGACAACAGAGAGAAGAGATCACCAGTGTGAGGTCCTGGGGAGGTGTGGGCACCCCAGGGGAGGTGGAGGATTGGCCTCAGAGATGAGGAGGGAAGCTCCACGATGGCAATCAGGAGGTCAAGGAGAGGGTGAGCGAGGATGCTGACGGGTTTGGAAGGTGCAGAATTTTAATCTACAGCTTCAGTTTTCTCTATGAAATCCGGAAGGAGTGCAGGAGTTGAGTGGGCTAGCAAAAGTGTCACTGAAATGATAGGCTGAGTAAGAGGGAAGGAGAGGGCTGAAGGCTAGGAAAGGGTGGAGATCCCAATGAGGGTGTGAAGGGACGGGGGCCACAGGTGGGCGGAAGGAGAGGGCGCTGTGGTCGGAAAGCAGGACGCTTGGACTGGGGGCTTGTGGGGATGACAAGCCCAAGGTGAGAATCAGGGCATGAGTGGGTGAGGGGGGCACAGGAGAGACTAGAGTGGTGCCACCGGGCAAACCAGCTCTCCTGAGCCACAGTCCAACACAGCGCCCTGCTCTGCCAGTCATCACCAACCCAAGATACCACAGCAACGTGCCGACGACGGAAAACACAGAGCCAAACAGATCCTCTGCCCTCTGCATCCTGTTCCCCGGCTGTTCCCCAGCCAGAGGGACTATATTTTGCACCCAAAAGGTGATCTTAGAACCAGACATTGTAAGAGTATCCGTCAAGCATCGAATGGAGATTTAAAGAAAGAAGGGTGATACCCCCATGATTTTAATCAAAACCAAAACAAAACAGAGTGGCTTGTTTTGTCCGGGGAGGTTAGTTTCAGAGCCTCCCTCTCGGCCTCGCCTCATCTCACTGGTGTAGGTCCCCTTAGAGCAGCGGCTCTCACACTTAGCACCATGTTGGAACCCCCTGGGGAACTTCAGACCTCCTGAGACCAGAGGCCCACCCCCAGAGATTCTGGCTGAATTTGTCTGGCACACAGCGTGGGCTTCGGAGACGTTCGAAGCTCTCCAGGTGGTGCTCACGTGCAACCAGGGCTGAGAACCACCGCTGAGCAAGTGCAGAGCTAGATCAGCCGCCTCCCCCAGCACCTGGGCTACAGGCACTCTGAGAACAACAGCCAGTTGCAGGAGTTTCTGGACCATTCTAGAGAACAGCAGGCTCCCCTCTCCTCACAGAACTGCCAGGCTCCAGCCCAGGCCAGAAAGAAAGCCATGTACAGCTGACGTGGTTCATGCCTCCGGGGCCTGGGGGCCCTGCCCAGTTACTGGGTTTGCACATTTGAGCAATCAGGCTGGGCAGCATCCCCAGGAGCGCTGCTCAGAGGGAGGAGCGGGGGAGAAAGGCCAAATGGCTTCAGGTGGGGTGTGAAATTGGGCGTGAGGGACAGTCAATCCGCCTGGGAGAAGCGGCCCAGACGGTAAACAAATGGGGCATGGTGGACTGAGACCAAGGTACGCGGACAGCCCAGCGGTCACAGAACTCCAACAGAGCTGCCTTCTCTCCGCACCTCCCGAGAGGAAACTTTCCACCAGGGACAGAGCGCGGGGAGACAGCGTGACGCTGCCGTCCCACGACAAAGCCAGAAATCCAGGCCTGCAGGGGATGTGACGTGCAGCCTTAACCTCAAGCAGGAGCCTCGTGTTCAGGCTCGAACCAGCATGGGAGGTGTAGCCAGGCCTCATGGGGGTCTTTGCAAGGCAAAGAGAGGCCTCCCCTGGGTCCCCAACTGCAGCACCCACAGTGGCACCCAGGACCACCAGATTCACCCACTCTTCCCACAGGGCTCTGTCCACCCCCGTCTGCACCCCACACTTGGGGCTGCTCTGGCCTGTTTGCTCATCTCTGCCTCTACCAAACCTTGGTCATGATGGCACCTCAGAGACTCCCAGAAGAGTCAGTCGTGATGGGTCTACTGGACACATGAATGGAAAGGAGAGGATATAGCCACTGTTCTCAACTGAAGAATCAACAGCTCATAGTTGGAGGGAGTTGTTTTCGGGGGCCTCCTCCAGGCCTGCTGAACCAGGCCCTTTGAAAGTGGGGCTCTGGCATTGGTGATTATTGTCCCTGCTCCTGACTGGGAACCACTGCCCTACAGTCGAAGGGTGTGATGCCAGAGGTGCTTGGCCAAAATGCAGATTTGAGCCGCGAATCATTTGGAAAAAGAAATCTACAAAGTAATATCATCCAGTATCATCACAAAACATGATCCATCAGGAATGAGTGGACAGACAATTTAACATGTTAATTTTGAACAAAGGCGCCAAGGTAATTTAGTAGGGAAAAACGAATTTTTTCAACAAATGGTGCTGGAAAGCTGAACATCTGTAAGAAAAAGACATTAACCTTAACTCTTACCTCATACCACACACAAAAAACAGCTCAAGAAATATCATAGAACTAAACACAAAAATTAAAACTGTAAAACTTCCAGGAGAAAATCTCTGTGATCTTGATAGGCAAAGATTTCTTAGGTAGGACACAAAAAAACACTAATTACAAGAGGAAAAACTGGAAATCTGGACTTCATCAAAATTAAAGACTTCTCCTCTTTGAAATTCACTGTTAAGGAAATGAAAAGGAAAGCCACAGACTGGGAGAAAATGTTTGCAATGCTTATTTGCAACAAAAGACTTGTATCCAGAATGTATAAAGAACTCTTAAAGTTCAGTAAGAAGTTAAACACCCCCTACACACACAATGGGCAAAAGATTTGAAGAGACATTTCAAAAAGAAGATATACAAATGGCCAGTAAGCACACCAAAAAATGCTCAACATTATAGTCATTAGGAAAATGCAAATCGAAACCACAGTGAGGTACCTCCATACGTTCGTTTAAATAACTAAAACTTCAAAGCCTGCAGTGCACATGTACTAAAATTGGAAGGATACAGAGATTAGCATGGCCCCATGCAAGGGTGACATGAAATCCGTGAAGCACTCCATATTTTTTAATGACAAGACTTAGGAATTGTGAAAGAACATTTGAAGAATTTATATTTGGTTTTTAACACTTCAAAGTTAAGAAAATAAAAATGGAAGATTTCAGGAAGCCTACAACTTCACACTCGACTAAATATCTGTACTTTATACTAAATATCATTTGGTTCCTATTTAGATATTTCTAGAAATAAAACTACTCATTATATTTTCTGATGTTCCACTGATACTAGAGTATCATCTTTGCGCATCACTTGCCATGAATTTTTTTTACTTTTCCCTTAGGAAAAGAAAAGGAGCATTTCTTTACAAGTAAATGTTTTTCAGTTACTGTTGAATGTATACATGTAATTTATCACATATTATATATTTCAATTAAAGTTTAATTACATATTTTATTTATTATATATACATATATAAGATGTATATATAAGATGTATATTATAATAATTATACATACATATATAATAAAGAAAATACTGACAAAATCAAGTGTCGATGAGAATGTGAAGTCACTGGAACTCTCATATGTTGTTCATGGGAATGCAAAATGGTACAACCACTTTGGAGAAGCATTTGATAGTTTCTTACTAAATTGAACGTACACATTGTATAACCCAACAACCCCACTCCTTGATATTTACCCAAGAGAAATAAAATATACATAACACACATACACACAGAGACATACACACAAACCTGTTCATCACAGTTTGATTCCTAATAGCCTGAATCTGGAAACAACTCAAATACTCATCAATAGGCGAAATGAATAAACAAATTGTGGTATGTCCATACAATGAAATGCTACTCAGTAATTAAAAAAAATGAACTATAGACACAAACAACATGGAGGAATATTGAAAGCAAGATGAGCAAAAGAAGTTAGACACAGAAAATTACATACACATGAAATTCCAGAAGGAATGACAGTAACAAAAAGAAATGGAAGTCTGGAGCCAAGAGGGTAGTTGATTGACTGCACAGGAGTATGAGGGAACTTTCTGGGGTGAAGGAAATACTCTATATCATGATTAATATGATGGTTACATGACTGTGTAAGTTTATCAAAACACATCAAACTTTGCCCTTACGTGGCTACATTTTATTATACGTAAATTATGCTTCATCACAATTAATTTTAAGAGAAAACAAAAACGTGTAAATTTGGGGGACTAGCCTTGGAAAGTCAGATTTGGCAAGCTGGGGTGCATTCTTAACCAACAGCCCAGCTACCTAGAAGGCAAGTGGTCCCAGAACCTCACTAGAGACACAGCACTCTGGAAGATGGAGAAAGGACCTGCCACACCCTCCTGCCTTCTCTCTAGCTCCTCAGATACCTGAGAGCCAGGTGCCAGGCTGGGGGCGCCCTGCAGTGGAGTCCTGTCCACTCTGAGCTCAGGCTGTTGAGACAGACACCCATAACTCACTTGGGCATAAGGCAGGTGTGACAAGAACCGACAGGTATAGAACCACAGAGGAAGATGAATTTTGACCCCAGATTATGATAAAACTCTCTGGACAGAGTAGCATCAGAGCTGGGCCCTGACGATGGGACAGGATTTTGACGCGCAGAAACATCAATGCCAGTTTCCTCCCGCTTATGTCTGCTCGGCACATCCTGGGGCTCTGTGGCTCCCTCCCCATCCAAGCCAAGCCCGCTCAGGATGGCCCCTCCAGCCGTTCCACTCTGCCTCCAGTCTCTTACCCAAGCTGGGCCGTGTGCCAGTCATGACAATCCCTTCTCTAGACTCTTCATCAACAAAGTTCCAACAGGACTTGGCCTTCGGTACAGCAGGCTGGGGAGGCCGCTCCTGGACAGAAGCAGCCTGGCTGTCCCTCCTCTTGACCACTCCATCTCCAGGTTCCAGTCCACAGCCCCAGCCAGGCCTTCATGTTCTGAGGGCTCTACCTTTTTGACCTGACTCTTCGAACGCTTCCTGCGTCTGCTTTAACTCTGGTTTCTCATAAAGCCTTTAAGTACCTGCTTTCCAGATGGGCCCTGCCCTGCATGGCGGAGGAGCTCCGGGGATGGTTAAGTCTTCTCCTATGACCTGGCTCCTGATCCCCACCTCCATGCCCCATCCTCCATCCTTGGCTCTTTCTAGGCCTCCATTCCACAACTCCTAGATCCTCAGGGATGAACTCAGGCCAAGGCCACAGGGCCTCTCTGGCCCAAAAATGAAGCGATTTGAAGCTTCTCAGACCCTCATCTCAGCACGATCCCCTGAATTTGGTCCTGTGGGCCTTGCCTAGGGGAGGCAGCTTGGGATCTGTTAGTCCTCATCCTTCCCATCTCCCAGGAAGCCAGTAAGCTTCCCCTACCCCTCCCTCCTTTGCTAAGTGAGGAAAAGCAGGCTTCCTGGAGCCAGGTCCAAGCCACCACTGGGAAAGCTGGAGCCTGCGTGCTCCAGGTATGCCTCACTGCGTCCTTGCTCTCAACACAGATGGTGAAGATGCTCCAATCTTTGCTTGTACCATCTTCACAGAGGGAGCAGAGCTCCCCACTGACCAGCTGAGCAGGTAAGCCTGCAAGGGATCCCCAGGTGGGAAGTCTGCTGCCTGCAGGCCCACAACCAACTCTGGGGGTGCCTCCACCTTTTAGAGAGCTCTGTGGCCTCCAAGATCTGGCCCCAGGAGACAAGGAATAAAGCCATGGGGAAACAATGGACCCTTCTGAGAAGCTCACAGTCCTAGAGTGAAGAGGGACCTCACCTTGGCAAGCACCCTGAACCCACCACATTCTGTCAAGGACTCGGATCCAGAACATGTCGTAAGTGGGGCCTCCAGGTCTTAATGCCCCGGGGAGGAACAGCCACAGCGAGGAGGCTGCTGTCCTTTCTTTCCAGAAGACCAGGCCTAGACCATGGGCAAACAGGACACTAAATGGAGCTCCAACAAGTGTCCACGACCCGATCAGGGTGTAAGGGGCTGTTCCAGAGCAAGGACGCAATAACGGGGGTATCAAGGACCCCGATATCATTATCACCCTCACTTACTCAGGGGAACATTTGACCCCTAAGAAAGGGATCCTAGGGTCTGAAATAGCCAGGTGGAGCCCACACCTTACTCTAACACTGAGAGCCTGACTAGAGACAGTAATAATGGCTGTTCACAATATTTCAGCTTTTCATCCTCCTGGTACCTGGGAATACGGTTCCCCTCCCATTTTAGTTGGTTTGGGTCACATGACTAGTTCCAGAAGTGACAGGTGCCAACTGTGGGCTGGAGCATTTAATTGTTGACACATGATGCTCCAGAGTTCTCTCTCCCCTCTACCACGGCCACCAGCACCCTTCTAGTTGATGGCTGCTCCATCAGCCTGACCTGGACTGACGAGGATGAGGATGACCTGGGGCAACCCTCCCAACCTATCCTTGTGGACATGAGCATGGGCAAGAATTAAGTCCTTGTTATTTCAAGTCACTGAGATTTGGGGGCTGCTGTTACTGCAGCATGACCCAGCCCATCTTGACTGAAACGTGTCAAAGGCCAACCAGCGCTGCACACGTTCAATATCACCTACCCCCCAGGGACCCCCACAGCCTTGTTTCCCAATCATCCACTTTTATCTTTGGGTCCAACCCAATACCTCAGTCCTAACACCATGAAAGGGTAAGGATACCAAGAGCCCTGCCCAGCTTGAAGACTCCAGTTGACGCTCTCCTCTGAGACGAAGGTGCCAGCACTTCAGGCCTTGGTGGATTCCAGTGGAGGGTTAGGGTGAGAGTGTGCAGCTACAAGTGGCAAAGCTCAGGCTGCCAATCAAACACCAGGGGTTGAACCGTGACATGTGACCTGATGTCTGACGTCAGACTCTGGAGCTCCACCACTTCTTGTCTGGTTTGACTAAAGACAGACCGACTTGACCTCTTCCGTGGTTTCTTTTTGGCCAAGGAGAACTCCCACGTGCAGGTCCTGCCCTGACGACTCCACTGGGGCACCATCTTCAGCCTCACGTCCCAGTGAGTCCTATGGTCCTCCTGCTCCTCCATCAATCTTCTGATTTGCTATCTCATGGGAGATGTAGCTTCTAGTCTTCTTCCTTTGCTTCCAACCCTTGCCAGCTCAAGCCTCAGGCCATGGCCTTGGCTGTCATCACCCTTCTCTCCCGTCATTTAAATATCTTCTAACCCCATAACCCCACAAAGCTCTCCTGATGGATGAGGGCTGGATAATCAACTGAGGACTCGCCCTGCCCACTCCACTCCTAGTCTGGATGGTCACTTTACTATACCTTTACTGTCTTATAAAGATCTAATTTTACCCTTTCAAGTGGGTAGGGAATAAATGAACGTTTATGAACCTCTGCAACCAGCTGGTTGCTCTCTTTCACTTACTCCTTCATTCAAGTGGGAAGATGAGAGGTTAAAGGCACAGGGTCTGAAACTTAATTGTCTGGCGCTGAATCTCTGCTCTGCCTTTCACCAGCTGCATGATTTGGGGCAAGGTGCTTGACCTCTCTTGGCCTCGGTTTCCTCACAATCTGAAAATGAGATGGAGCTGAAACGTAGAGAGTAAGCGTAAGAGAGACCTGTGGGGAGAGGAGGAGGGGAGGTGAGAGAGGCAGGGCCAGGTCAGCCAGGCCCTGTTGGTCATGGTGTCCTGAGTGTAACCAGAAGCCACCAGATGGTTGTAAGCAGAGAAGCAGTGGGACCCCACCCTGCATCTTTCGATGGGGATATTGCAAGTCCTCATTCACTGAGGAGGAAACTGAGACCCAAGGCCACGTTGCTGGTAAATGCTGCAGCTGGAACCAGCACAGGTCTCATCAATCCCAGCTCAGCAAACTTGCCCACCCGCCCCACACTTTCCACTCGCCCCTGTCCCGTCCCACAGGAAGCTACACATGAGTGACACCTTGTTACCCGAAAGCCCTCCACCTGGCCGTGGGTGATGGCGCCTGTCTTGATCCAAACTCACACCAGCCCCAGGCCTCCACCATGTGCAATTGGGTGTCCGGTGACAGTGTTCATGCCAACGGCCTCTGCAAATGAACTGTTGTCCCGCACTTTGTCCCCACCACTTCTTCCATCCCCCACAACCACCAGAGTTGACACCCAAGCCAATAACCACAGGTAAACGTGTTTCTCCCTGGGACAGAGTTTAACACACAACCACAGGGATGCGTCTTGGGCCCAGAATGGAAGGGGCCAAGGAGCCGGGGATGACAAATGCCCCGAGAATCCAGCTCGAAGCTCCCCCGAGAGACGCCCCTCCCCAGAATAGGCAGAGAGGGTCAGGAACACCCATGCAAACCGTGGATCCACAAAACCCTCACTGTGCCCACGGCTTTTCCCACCTTGGCCCTTTCTATTTTTATCAGGAGAGCGAGAGGGGGTTGCCAGGCAGGGCCACGCCGCTGTTTATGTCTGAAATTTGAAAAGATGCACAGTGTACTTGGGAGAAGGCGTTTGCAGTTAAAGGAATTTCAGAGGAGGATTTCAAACCCAGCGAGGTGAATAGGTGCCTTGTGTTCTGGCTTTTGACTCTGGAAAAGCCACGTTTCCAACCAAGGCGTGCAGAGGGGCCAGGGATTGGGAGAAAACGCACGGGTGTGAGGTTTGGACAGGCAGGGGACCCAGCTCACGTGGGCACAGAGGACAGCTGATTTTCAGACTGGGGGTGCTTTGGGGGGAAGCCCTTCTGCCCCTCCAGTGTAACTCCTATTTATTTATCCCCCAGTTAATTGCTAGGCTTTCCTCACCCTTGATTCTAATCGTTCTCTACTCTGCATCTGTCACCTTTCTCCTCTTGATCAGTGAGTTGTACTGAGGATTTATTTTCTCATATATACATATTTGCTTGTTAAGGCATTAAGTCCCTCTGATTTGTCAATTTTCTGTTTCCTAATTAAATTGTAAGTGTCCCTTTGATAGTGTATGGCTACTATTTCTTTGACGCACACATAACTCAGGACCTGGCGTTTTACTCTGTAGCCACCATAGTGGAACTCAATGGTCCTTTCCTTCAACTCTGGGAAGTAGGAGGCAAGGAAAAGCAACAACATAATCACCCCCAACCACCACCAAGCTGAATGAATTTCATCATGTCTCTCTTCTCTTCTCCTCCATCCTTCAAAGGTAAAACTGGCTCTGACACCGCTCTGTAGAGAACATTCTAGCCCAAACTATACATGGCCTTTATTAAACCAGGGATCCTCAAGAAGGTGGGGTGACTTTCGGGAGGCTGGGCTTCTGACTTGATCTGGATCTAAGGTGAACCCAATGCCATGGTTCTGCGGTGAGGTCTGGCCAGTGTATATAAGAAGATCATAGCTATTTATCTCATTTCTTTAGGCCTAAGGTAAGTATCAAGAAGCGTTAGCCTCATTTGTGCCTGTAGCTGCAAAAATGCAACAGTTTTAAAAATTCATTAGCCACAAGTCCTAAGAGCCACAAGACACAGTTGTCATGCGATTAAACTCTATCTCTGTCTATGTCTGATGAAAGTTCATCGCTTGACTCTTGTCTATGTTTCTTTTTCTCTAGAACTCCCTTATATACATCACTTTTCCTGGAGTCTGTCGGGGTCTCTCCCTCCCTTTGTTTCTTGGTCTCTCTCTGTTTCTCTTAGGATTCTTGCATTTCCATCCAGCAGCCTCTCTCCCTCCACCTTTCCTGCCCTTCTACTTTCTCCCTTAAATAGTTACAGCGTGCAATTAAAGTATACTTTAGCATTTGTTGGATAGAATTTAATGTTCCCTGTTTTTATATGAAAACCAGATGTGCAGACCCTCAGGTTGAGCATTGCCACAAGCCCCAGTCCCACATTTCTCTCTGTCTGCTGGCCACCTCCCCGTGGATATCCCCCCACCGCTGAAAACCCAATCTGTCTACAACAGAACTCACTGTCTCTTCTCCCCAAGCCAGCTGCCCTTCCTGACTTCCCTGTTGCTGTCACAGGGACTCCCCATCTCCCAGTCACTCAGGTTCAGAGGTTGAGGCTGTCCTTGGGTCTTGCCTCTCTCTCTTCTCCAAGATTCAGTGTCTCTGATTCTTCTTTTCAAAGTCCTTCCTGTCCATTCTCACAGCCACCACCATCGTATTATCCCCCCACCCAGAGATGCACTTTGTTTATTCTTCAATGTTTTGACACACACCACATTTAAAATTTTTTAATTAGTCATCTGATTTTACATAAAAATCCAGATATTTGGCTTCTCAAGAAAAACGGCAATAACTACCACCACGACCGCCACCACCGCTACATGATGCAACAAAGAGCCTGGATTCCTGAATGGCGGCATTTAGTTGGAGCTGGGTAGTGGCTGTCCCTTTTGAAGGGGCACACACTCTCCAGTTTGAGTAAAAGAAGCAAGACACAAAGGAGTACTCATGGGAAGATAACATTTCCATCAGGTTCAAAAACAGACAAAATTGGTCACTGAGGTTCAGAATAGTGGTCTCCCTGGGTGGGGTGTACTGACCAGAAAGGCCACAAAGGGACCTTCTAGGGGGCTGGAAATAGTCTACATCCTAATTTCATTGTGATTACAGTGGTGTTTATATATGTGAGCAATTGACTGCGTTGTACGCTAAAGATGCCCTTTATTCTATGTAAATTATATATCCAAAGAAAGAAAGGGGAGAGGAAAAAACGTGGGTGCAATGCCTAGCTTAGTGCCTGGCACATAGTAGGTACTCAAAAAATGTCACTGTAAAATAAAAACAATGCTGACCCTTGCTACAGCAGAGACGAACCTTAAGGACACTATGCTAAGGGAATCAGCCAGTCAATAAAGGACAAATACGGTATGATTCCACTCACAGGAGGTACCCGGAGTAGTGAAATTCACAGAGACAGGAAGTAGAATGGTGGCTGCCAGGAGCTGGGGGAGGCGCACGGGGAGTTTGTGTCTAACGGGGACAGAGTTTCAGTGTGGGAAGACGAGAAAGTTCTGGAGATGGATGGTGGTGATGGTTACACAACGATGTGAATGTACTTAATGCCACTGAACTGTCCACTTAAAAAGGTTAAAATGGTAAATGTTATGTATATTTTACCCCAGAAAAAAGTAAATCAATGAATATCCCCAGGACAAGGAAGCTGTGCTGAGCCACGAAGGAACTGACATGCCATTTTTTGGAACTTGAGATTTTGAGACCAGACAGAGTCCCCTCCAGCATATTGATGATGCCTGTTCTCTAAGAACTATTTCAAGATTGGAACGCTAACATGTAAAAGTTCTAAAAATAAAAGATAACCTAGTTAAATACTGCTTTTTTCCCTTATATATTCTGTGTTTTCTCACCTTAAAGGAATACGCATTGAGAAACCAAATAGACCAACAGCAACAACTAAAATGTCAGAGTAACTACTCGCCAGGACTTTAACACCAAAGAGATGCCACGTCTTGTGGGGAAAAGTCATGCCTACATCTCAGATCATTTTCAAGCTATGGAGTTGCTGTCTGTACCCCCTCAGATTTCACTTTTAGCAAGTGTTGCAGGATACTGTATCCATTCATTTTATAAGCATGTATTTCCTATCTATACTATAAGGTGTAAAAATGTGGGACAAAAATTTTTCAGAATGGCCAATGTTTATCAATGAAAGAAAATAAAAACACGAAGCGCCACATGAAAAAAGAGTCTGATGACTAAAATAAAGGAAAGAACAGAGAAGGCCACTCAGGCCCACGGTTTGGGAGGCAGCCCCTTAGGATTCAGAGTGGGGCAGGGAGAAGGTGAGTGCACGCTCCCCAGAGCCTTGGGGGCAGGGCAGCCCGGGGAAGCATCCTCCTACCTCTCTTTCCTCTTACCCCAGACCTGCCTGGAAAATGTTGTTGTCAATGGTGATGATGATGACGGTGATGATGATGGTACGATGGTGAAGATGATATAAACCAACATGGTAACACCCTACTCAGCATCACTCCTACGTATTCTCAGTGACAAAAACACTAGTGAGTCATGAGTAAAAGGCTTGCCGTAATTTCCTCTTTTATAAATGGCAGGGTTTTACTGAAAATAGAATCTGCAATGGATTCAGAAAAAAAAAATCAAACTGAATCTTCAAGAAATTGGAGCTTCCTTAAACATGCCTTCAACTTCCACGTCTTAGGTGACACAGTGCTTCCGTGTCACCGCACGTCATCACTCTACACAGACCCGCGGAGAATTGTAAGTGTTTCATTAACTTACACCATGTCCTTTATTATTAGAACATTTCCCTCTGAGTTTGTCACTTGCACGGTGTTAGAGTAATAAAACAGTGCTTTTCAAATGTTCCACCAGCTCTCAGAAGACTCCACGCTCCAGCCCAGTTCTGCAGTCAGAAGGCACTTTTTTCCATATCGTATTTCTATGGCCCTCTGCTTCCAGGGGGATCACAGCGTTCTCTGCACACATTACACACAGCATCTATCACTGCCACTCTCCTTCGAGGGGAGTATTTTTAGCCTCTTTCACAAACCCAGAGAGCAGAGCACGGAGGCGAAGGTACTTACACAGGGACATCAAATCACAGGGCAGGGAAGAAAACTAACCATCGTGCACCTTGAGCCAGACCATTTGCAAAGTGCTGACGTCCCATCTCTTATTCTAATTCTCACAACTCCACAAGCTAGCTCCACTTCACAGATGAGACAACCAAGACCCAGAGGGGGTAAGACACTTGCCCAAGGTCTCTGTGCCAGAAGTGGGGCTCACGGCCAAGGCAGCTTAACACAGGGCACTTCCCCCTCCCCCGTCTGTTTTGTGCTTGAGATAAACAGGGGGCCCTTTCGTGGTGGCCAGCAGGACAACGGGCTGATGGTTTTAATTGTCCACAAGTTTCAAAGTCAACCAAAGGTGTGACGTAGCTCTGAAACGCAACAGTCTTGGGCCGCACCAGTAGGAGTGGAACACGCAAATGGTGAAACAAAGAGTTGTCCTGGCTCCGTCCGGCTTGGCCCACAGCTGGGCTCACGCATCCGGGGCTGGGAATCACATTCTGGAGGGACATCCACAAACAGAGATTTCCAGAGAGCAGGAAACCAGAAGGAAACCTCCTTGGGAAACAGTTGAAGGACCCACGGGCATTCCGCTGTGAGGAGAGACATGGAGGGGGTGTGAAAACCCCCCGGGGCTATATGAAGGCTGTCCTGCGGAAACTGAGACAGGCGTGTTGTCACACACAGCAGGCTAGGCGGCGTGCTTGTGTGGGGGTATCAAAAGGATGCTTCAGAGGAATTCTGCAATCACCTTATATTGGGACTGAGCAAGGCGTTTACACGGCATTCTCATGTAAGGGACAGAAACAGGCACTCCGTGGTGGCACAGGTGGATGGACGGGGGCACTGGCCATCCTCTAAGACCCAGTTTCATGGTGCGTGGAAGCCAGCCTCCAAGATGCCACCCAGCGAACTCTAGTCCCTGATATTCACACCCTTGAGGTCCCCTCCCACACTAGTTCAGGGCTGGCTCTGCGTGACCAGCAGAAGACGGTGGAGATGACAGTGTGTGACTTCCAAAGCTGGGACGTGAAAGCACAGCAGCTTCTGCCTGGCCCTATTCTATCCCCTTTGTGCTGGAAGCCGCCATGCCACAAGGTAGCTCCATTGGGCAGGCCCGCATACAGAAGAACTAAGGGCCCCGGCCGACAGTCAACACCAATGTGCTGGCCCTGTGAGCGAGCCACGCTAGAGCAGGATCTTCAAGGCTCAGTCCAGCCTTCAGACTGCCAGCTGACTGCAGCCCCATGGGACGGCCACGGCCAGCACAGCCTGGCCAGGCTTCTCCAAGTCCTGACGCGTAAAACCCACAAGAGATGTTAAATGACTCTCATTTAAGCCACGAAGTTTGGGGATGCTGTGTTACACAGCCACAATAACTGAAACGTGGCTCCATGGCACCCCAGGGGGCTGTCTCTAGTGCCCCGCTCTAGAACTCAGCCCCAGGCTGAGTGAAGACGTGGAAGGGGCACACGAGTCAGCTTTGTAGAAGGTCTTACGTTGAGAGAAATAGCAAACTCACAGAACGATAGAATCAGGATCCAAGATGGTCAGGAGGGATTTTTAAGAGAGACAAAGATAAAATCCCACACTTGGATTAGAATTACCCACTGTCCCAGGACAAACCAAGGCAGACATCGGGCCACAGCAGTACATATGGAAAGGAGATCTGAGTTGGCTGCAGGCTCAGAATGAGCCATGATGAGGCAACCAGAAAAGCCCATCAATGTCGGTTGCACTAACAGAAGCACAGTACCAAGACAAAGGAGGTGAGCTCTCCCCTGGGCTGAGCACACGAACAGGAGGACTGCGTTCAGTTCTGAATCATTCTTTACATGGGACAAGGGCAGTCCAGACCTGCTTGAAGAAGACTGATGGGAGTGGATAGAGTCTCTTGATGGAGACAAGTGAGGAAGGCTGGAAAGAAGCGAGGATGCGCAGTCCAAAAGGAGAAGCGGGGGAGGGGGAGAGCAGCCCAAGCACTGATTTCAAATTCAGAAAGATCTGTCACATGGAAGGAGGTCTGGGGACCAGGGCCAGGAGTGAGGCACGGGCCTGCTTTGTTCACTGCTGAAGGCACAGTGACGGTAACCGGCGGAGGCTTCTGGGAAGTCCAAGAGCTGCCAAACACTAGAACCACGTGAAAAGGAGACGAGGCCTCAGACGGGAGTCAAACCCATGCAGATGGCCAAGGAGTCTGCTGTTCCAGTTGGGGGACGCCGTGGAGAGGAAGACGTACGGCAGGAAGGGCTGTCCTCAAGGCTCTCTGAGAGCCCTTCCCAGCCCTGAGATTCTTCCATTCTGTAATTTTGTGATTGGATGCGTAGAACCTGCTGAATGAGCCAGCCCGGCTTCTCAAACCTCAGCAGGCACATCAGACACCTGGGGGATCTGATTGACGTGCACACCCTGAGCCAGTAGGTCTCGGGCAGGCCTGGGATTCCACATTTCGAACAAGCTCCCAGCTGACACTGCTAGTGTGCAGGCCACGCTCTGAGCCTTCAGAGGCGAGATCTGGCCCAGGACAGCATCCGGACGGGGCAGCCTGGCCAAGGCATTAGACAACTGTCAAGGATTCAAGCAGAGGATGGATGAGCAGCATCCGAAATGCCCCACGAGGACCAGGACCCCCGCCTTGAATAGGGGAGCATCCGTATGCCACCAGGGGCTTTCTGACGCCAACATCCTTTGACTCTCTGAACACGGGCTTTAAAGTGTCCAAAAACTTTGCCACCATCCCCAGTTTTCCATAGCCTGTAGTGGGAGGCATTGTGGAGTCGTGCCAACCTGCCCTCATTCACTCCCTGGGGGGCCTCCGAGTCTCAGTTTCTCAGTGTGTAAAATGGGAATAATATCCAGCTGCAAGGTGTATCAAGCTGTGTCTGGCACATAACAGGTGCGCATTATATGTTTCTGAGCCGCCTCAGAAAACTAGGTGATCCATAAACGTTCATCCTCTTCATTGCAAGATTCATTACCTAATTAATATTTGTCCTTGAATTGTCCTTCACTAACCCCAAATGTCAGATACGACCCCATTTTATAGATGAGGGCACAGTTTGTTCCCAACCTAGAGCCTCAGGCAAATACTAGCACAAGAATCCCTGACCCCTCCGGTTGGAATTTTAAGGACTGCTGTTTTTCTAGAAGGGTCCTTTCCCCTGGTCCAGGCACTGGAGTCAGTAACTAACAAGATTTCATACCATTTCTTTGTCTGAGAGGGAAGATGCTGTTTACCCCTGAGGGGCCCCCATCACCACCATGTCCGCAGTGCCCAATGCGCTCTACAACTTAGAGACCCGACCCGGAGGAACCGCCAGACTCGGGCAGAAAAGGGTGACGCCAAGAACCACCAACCAACGGCACACCTTAGCCACAGCTCCTGGGCACCAGCGGGGGGAGTGGGCACTGTGCCCTCGCCAGGCTTCACTGCTCTGTGCAGGAAAGAGATGGGGGGCGGCTCCAGAGAATGTGTTGGACCAGGGCCAGTCCTGCCCCCTAGCAGAGATGGCCAGTAAAATACCCACACAATTAGAGCAGTCACCCTGGGGAAACTGAGGTGCCTCAGTGCCTTTTAATGGAGGAAAACTTGGTCTATTCTCTCTGTAATGAGCAGCAAGCAAAGATCCCACATCTTGCTCTTCAGTCCTCGCCCAATGAGGGTGTGAAGCGGCTTCCACCAAACTGACAGAGGCCGCTAAATCTTAGCATCACCCACCACCAGCTTCCTCCATAAGGATCTGAAGCCCACCAACCAACCTCAATGACCCAAAACGGCTGCAGCTGAACCAGCAGCTTGCGTAGCATGACCTTGGGTCTGAATTCAGACTCCACCTTGAGTAGGTCACTCCATCACTCTCTGAGCCCGTTTTCACATCTTTCGGGGAGAAGGAGTTGTAATATTTACTTCATTGGGCTCTTTGGGAAAAGCAAATGAGATGTAAATGTATGTTAAGCAACCAGCTCACAGAAGATGTTCAAAAGCTGTTAGTTCTTTTATTCCTTTGCCTGGAAACAAAACTGCTAAGGAGGGTGTTCTCCGGAGCTACAGGAGTCCTGGAGAATTCCTGCTCCGTTCCAGATGTCCTTGGTCTCTCCTGGATTTTGAAGACCCTCCGCCTTTTGCCCGGAGGCTCCCAGCCCCTGCACACTTCCCCGCTGCCCCCTAACCTCCTCCTCTCCCCGCCCTCCCCTGCCATCCCCGCGCACCCCATCCCCAAAAACTTCGAGCCGGCTCTTCAGGAGGATCCTTCCAAACCGCGGCCTGGGCGTGGGGACCGCGCCCCTCCCGATCGCGTCCCGCCGGGCGTCCCCTGCAGACCCCGCGCCGGGCGCCCGGGAGCCCCGTCCGGCCGCGGGAACGCGGGGCCGGGCCGATGGGGGCCGCTCTGCGGGGCAGCCCTCCGCGCCCCTCGGGCTGCGGAGCTGCCGACCGCATTGCAGACGCGGGCCCTTCGGCCCTTCCCGCGCCGCCTTCCCCCCGCGGGCCCCGGGGCTGCCGGGGAGCGCTCCCCTCGCCCTGCGCGCCGGTCCGGAGCCAGGGTCCAGCGCGCTCCAGACGCCTCTGCCTTCCCCTCCCCCTGTCCGCCGCCCCTCAGGTCCCCCGGGGGTGGGGTTTCCCTTGCGCTCGCCCCCTCCCGCCCCCATCTCGCCGGTGCCCTCCCCTCCCCCGCCCGCCCCTATGTATGTGTCACCGCGCGCCATGCCCGCCCGCCCGCCCGCCCACCTACCTTCCCGCCGCTCCAGAGGGGGCTCGCAGAGCTGAGGACGCGCGCGGCGCTGCTCAAGGTCTCTCTCTCCGCACCCTCGCCGGCCGGCGTCTGACCCGGGGGCCAAGGGGCTCCGGGCACCTTTCACTGTCCCTTCACTCGGCCAGCCGGGACTCTGCAACCCAGACGCGGCCGCTGCGGCCACCGACCTAGGGGACCTGCGGACAGGACGCCGGCAGGAGGAGGGGTGCGCCGCGCCCGCGCAGAGCGTCTCCCCAGCTGCGCAGCGAGACCCGGGCCTCCCGGCCCCACGAGCCCCCGGCTGCCGCTCCAGGTGTATGGGACTGAAGTTCTTGGAGAACGGAGTCCAACTCTTCAAGGTAACTGTCGCCTTCCCCCCCCGGGGCGCCAGGCGAGCCGGGAGCGGTGCTGTGGCCACCTCCCTCTGTGCCAGGGGCTGCGCTGCCTCGGTCTCCCCGCGGGGAGGTGTGTGCTGGGCGCCCCCGACATCCACCAGCTGCGGCCACAGTGGAGTTGAGCAAACTTTCTGGCTGCGGTGGAGTCAGAGTGAATGGGGCAAAGGAGCATGTGACGAAGGGTTCATGTCTCCCGGTGCCCCAGAATTAAGGAGTAGAGAACAAACGAGCCTTTGCTCCAAACTGCCGCCCGTTTTCAAGACCTAGGGTCTGGGAGGAACCATAGTGGACAGAATAGCAGCTTTAGAGTCGCGGACATGTGGGTCCAAATCCTGCTGGGCTACTTCTGAGCTAGAGGAGTTGCTGGCCTTCCTGAGCCTCGGCCTGCCCTCTACCAGTCGGGAAGGAGGAGGCCTCCTTGGCCGAGTCACTGGGGAATAAATGAAATGACATGGGTAGGGTGTCAGGTACGCAGCAGGTGCCTAAGCAGAGGCTGGGAGAACCCATTGGTCGCCCTTCCTTGGCCACTTGGCCAACTCCAGGAGCCACAGGGATAAGCCGGGAGGAACTGGCAGAATCTGGGACAGGGCTACTGAGCAGCAAGGGCGACAACAGCAGCTTTCCGAACATGCCACCAAGTGGGCCATTTCTCAAGGAAGAGGAGGGGAGAGGAGGACACGTGGCCACGGGCAGTCGTCTCTGGCTTCTTCTGCAGATGAAGCGAATGATGGTGGAGCAGGAGCCCTTTCTGACCCTGGGGCTGGGTGGGTGGGTGTCCATGTCAAAGGAACCCACATTCTAGGCCAGAGCAAGCTGTGGGCGTGGGGGCCGTCTCTCGTTGGGAGACACGATCCAACCCAAACTTTTCCATCGTTCTCTTCTCTGCGGTGGCAAGCAGGGTTCTAATGGGACCGTTCTAGAGCTTCACCGCTATTTTGATTGATGCGTACATTCCACTTCTGTGGGGGTGACTGCCAGAAGGAAAAGGGGGAAGATGCAGAGCTGAATTGGGTTAGTGTGGTGTGGCAGGTCCTGGTGCTGCAGTGGCTGGGCATCTGACAGCTTGGGGGAACCCTGGACCCTGGAAACACACTCATGTCATCTCACGATGAGAGAAAGCAGACCCAGAAAGATGCAATGACTTTTCTAAAGGTCGTGCTGGACTAGAATCCAGGTTGTCTGAGGCCATAGTCAATCGCTAGTCCTGATTTAAAAGTTCGCAAGTCTGGGCTCTAATCCTTTTCCCTCTTGCTTGCCTTCTGGGTTGCAAAGAGAGGGGGCATTCAGATTACCTGTGCCCCTGGGCAAGGCGGTTTAGGAGGCTATCGATGGAGGAGTGTTAGCCTGTTAATCACTGAGCCGAAAGAGACTGCCCAGGAATGGAAGGCAATGAAAGAAAGAGCAAAAGACCCCTCCAATTTAAAAAGTTTGGGATGAAGGACTTATCAAAAGGAGGGAACTATCTCTCGGAGAAATGCTGGCGTTCCTCAGGTTACATCGAGTTGGATTTAATTTAGATGTATTTCTGTGCAGTTTCTAGCGCGAAACCTGATATGTTCATTCATTCTCCAGTATCTACTGAGCGCCACCTAGGCGACAGGCTCTGCGCTCAGTGCTGGCCTGTAGTGGGCCCTCAATAACTGTTTGATAGTATTATTAGCATTATTAATTTAATATTAAGTCGAAGTTTTTCTTTTCCTAGAATTTTCGATGAAAATCATACTTGCATCGGGATTCTCTCTTTATTATTTGAAAGCCCTCTGGTCAATATAAGAGGAAAGAATCCAGAAGGGAAAACAATGGCTGTATTATTACTTATTTGGGGGGAGTCTGTGTGCTTGAGCGGTGAGGTCCCACGCTGTCTGGTGTGAGCCAGGCCTGACCCCACGCTCCTCCTCACATGCATGCACACATGTTGCCCCCGCTCACCCCCTCACACACAGCCCCCTCCCAGGCAGCCTGCTCCCTGCCTGCTGGGATGGGGCATTCTCCAACCTCACACGCCCAGAATGACCTGTCAGGCACCTCGGTCAGAGAGGGAGCTCCGAGGGAGCGCTCACCTCCTGAAATGGTAGGGAGAGCCGTCAGGGTAGGTAGCCCCCCACCCCCGGGCTGGGCAGACCTGAGTTCAAATCCCAGCTCAGCCACTGACCAGCTACATGACTGATGAGGTTACTCACTTCCCTGGGACTCAGTTTCCCGTTCTCTAAGAGGCGGAGGAAAACCTCCAGGAGCGGGTTTTTGTGAGGATTAAAAGACGTAATGTGGGTGCTTTGCCTGGTTCTCAGCAGGCACCACAAACCTTTATTCCTCTCCTCTCACAGTTTCTAGGCCCCCTCGGAGTCACAAACCGTAAGTTCAGGACAGGACTAACAGAGTATTCTGTCTTAGTCAAAGACTGTCCCCACCTTTGGTGTGGATTCTCTTAACGACACCTTCCACAATCTGGTCCCTCCCACAGCCCTTCTTGTTGGGCACGAGGACGACCTCAGCGGGGCCAGGGGAAGCCCTCGGTCCCTGGTGTCACTTTCGGTCTGCTCCCGCGGGAACACCCAGCGCAGGATTTGTCCAACTCCAGGTCGTGAGACCGATTTAGTGGGGGTTTAAAGACATAGCAAAGAATAATCTCATAGAGCCTCCCATATAGTAAAGGTAAGTGTTGTTTCTGGAAACTTTTATTTCTGTTACATATTTTGCGGTCTTACAGAAGTATGCGTGTATGTGTTTATAATATAGGTGTATATACACAAATATACACGAACTTGATATTTGTATATGTATTTCTTATCACGGGTTGTAGTGGAAAAAGTTTGGAAGACGCTGATCCCGAAGAGGTTTCTGTCTCGGAGAAATCCCTGCCTCTTGGCTCCAGCTGGCAGGTGCTGGGGCGTCTTTTCTGCCCCTGTCTTAACATTTAGACTGGACCCCCAAGCGTCTTGGGAGCAGAGGCAGCGAGGAGTGGAGGCTGGGAGAGGGACTGAGAGGCAAGCTCGAGGAAGAGGACCCAGACTCAGAGGGAAGGCAAGGCAAGGAGGACAGGCCTGCTTGCAAGTGGAGCAGCGAGGGGACGGGGCCCAGGGGTGCCCTGGGAAAGGGGGTCTGTGGGTGGGAACATGTCTTGAAACAGTAGCTGTGCTCTCCTGCTGTCACCAGGCCAACCTCTTGGCCATGCTCTGAGCCATGCTGGGAGCTTCATTGCCACCCTCCTTCCTTAAGAAAGCCGTGTTTGATGAGTCGAAGTGAGAGCTGTCTCTGTGCATCTTGCCTGGGAGTGGCTGCTGTCCTTCCCCCAGACTCGACAGGACACCCCCATCCCAGGGAGACCGCGGAGAAGGACCCACTGGGGTGTAGGGCAAAGCTAGGGTTAGAGACGGGAGTAGGAGTGAGGCAAAGCGAGGACCAGAGAGAGGGGGAATTGGTAGGGAAAACAGTTAAAACGGTTCCTTTTTTCGAAAGTTGAATCCAGGGCAAGAACGGAAACGGTAGAGTTTACTTTTAAAAACTCAGAACCTCCTTGTAAGCGGCTGAGTATGTGTGTGGGGCGTATTGTGTGTGTGTGCGTGTGTGTGTGCTGGGAGGGCGGGCCCTGCGGGCTGGCCTGGGCGTGTGAGAGGATGTTTCTGGCTCTCAATGGCCTCACAGTGCGTCCTGAAGAAGCTGTTTGTTGCCCTCATGAATAGTGGATTTGGGAGTGTAATGCTCAGCACCGCGGTCTGCGCATTTGGTTACCGTTGAGGTTACGTGTTTTTCCTTTTAAGACACACCCCTCCTCCTGCAGAGGGGCCGGTGGGAGGGGGGTGCTTGCCTGTCTCTCCTGAATTGATTTGATGTGAGGGGTGAGGGTAGGAGGGAGACTCAAGACGGGGCAGATCTGCCGCGTCCAGCCTGGCCCCCCCGGCCCCCCTTGGCCCCCGGCCGGGGCCTCTGAGATGCACCTCCTTCATTGCCTGTGATGACCCTCATTTAAGGGATGGCGAAGAGGACGGGGGCCCGGAGAGGGGAAGATGCGTGCCCCAGGCCAGTCCAGAACAGGTCAGCAAGGATCTGGACCAGAACCTAGGCCTCCAGGCCCTCATCCTGAAACATTCCACATGCATGGAAACCATTCATTCATTCATTCATTCATTCATTCATTCTTCTTTCAGCAGCCCTTGCTACATGCCAGGCACTGTACTAGGTGTGCATCACACAGTAGTGAACAGAACAGTTCACTCCTCCTGCGCTCCAGCCGCTCGTGGTCGAACAGGGAGCCGGGCTCTCATCCACTTGGCCCTGACCCCTCATTTCTATAAAGTGGTGGTTCTCAGCCGGGGAGCTGTTTGGCCCCCCGGGGAACATTTGGCCATGTCTGGGGATCTTTTTCGTTGTCACCATGGGAGAGGGGTGATACTAGTGGCATCTAGTGGGTAGAGACCACGGATGCTGCTAAACCTCTTACAGTGCACAGGGCAGCTCCTTCCCCCGACAGTAGAGAATTATCCAGTCCGAAATGTCACTAGTGCCGAGATTGAGAAACCCTGCTCCAGACCTTCATTTAGTCACTGGGCCGGCCCAGGCCCAACTGTGGGCAACAGCAGGAAGGCTAGGGGTGGGCGGGCAGGAAGAGAGGGTTTGGCAGGCTGTGAAGAGCAGACAACGAATGGAAAAAAAAAAAAAAAAAGCCAGGCCCACAGTGATGAAATGGAAAGGACTTGAAACTTGGGCAGCCCAGATCGAGGGTGAAATCCCCGCTGTGCTCTTGGGCAGGTCACTTACCCTCTCTGAGCCTCAGTTTCTGCATCTGTGAAATGGGGCTTGTGGGCCCGCTGAGAGAGCTCAGGATAAAGTAAATACGGGAGCTGGCACAAAATAGAGCTACAGTAACGTCGCGGCTGGTATTATTATCTTTGAGGTTTTCCAAGGTCCTGCCATGGAAAATTACAGCATCAGCAGGTGTGGCCATGTGACCATGAGGCCAAAGAAGGTTGCTGTTTGGGGCACGGTTGCCACAGTGATGCCTTCTGCTTGAGGGGTGGGGTGCAGGTCAGCACCTCCCCACAGGCACAGCTCCCAGCAAGGGACAGAAGAGTCTAGAAGGGTTTGCTCCGGTGAGAGCCAGCTGTGTGCATCCTCCGATGTATGCAGTCGGGAGGAGCACTGGACTTGGAGCCAAATGAACTGGGCACAGACTGGCTGTGTGACCTGGGGAAATTGCTTCACCTCTCTGAGCCTCAGGTTCCTTATCTGTAAAATGGAGATACTAAGGCCTGCCCTCACGGGTCCAGGAGGGTGCCTGGTGGGGGGCGCCTGTGAAGCCTAAGCAGGAATCTTTCTAGCTGGTGTGCACGGTACCTAATCCACTGCCGGGCACACACAAGACAGGCTGGTGGAATGAATGAATGAGTGAATGGACCATCGCATTATAAATTCCTTTCAATTCCTGACAAGGAGAGTACCAGCAACCCCCAGATGGGCTGTCTGCTTTGCCACTTGCCTGTCCGGAGCAAGCCCGAGGAAGCCAGGACTTAGTGTTCGGTGCGAGCCAGGCTCGGGTCATAGCACCAGACAACCGCGCCCTCTACAGGGCACTGGAGTCACAGCAGCTGAGCTGTGCCAGCCCCAGGCGGGATCCCGGGCCGAGGGGGAGGTGCCAGTGAGCCCAGAGAACAGTGAAGACCAAGCTGCTGGAAGGAGCACCAAATCAGGATCAGGAGCCCAGAGACCAGCTCAGAGCAGGCGCATGGCTGAACCCCTCCATTGTCCTATCTGTGGAACAGGGCTGTTGCTCGGCCACATGGAGCTGAAGTTACAATAAATTAAGGCCAAACTGAAGTCAACAGCCGAAGGGCTGGATTTGGGAAATCACCAAGCTTCCCTGAGCGTCGATTCCTTACAGTCATGAAGCATTAGATCAGAAAGGGACCTAGGAGACATCTAAATCCCCCACCGCCTTCATTATGCAGATGTGGAGACCGAGTCCCAGAGAGGCGAAGGCACCTGGACTGGGACACAGGCTGCTATTCCAGAGCCACGGCTTCGAGGGGCTGCTGACTCCCCACACACACCCCATGTCACATCCAAACCGGTAGAAGGAGGTGCCAGATCACAGAAACACTGTGCCACCCCCTCCGAACCCGACTGTGGACAGATTTTGTCCTGGGGCCACCCGTTGTCCACCCTTGAGCCACCCTTTGGCTCGGTCCCTCCAGCGTCCTTGCTGGTTCCTTTGTAAGAGAAATGTCCAAGGCAAGGGGGAGCTCGGGCTCCCATCTCCCTCAGAACACCTGGGATTCCTTGTCCTGGCCACCACCCTGGGCCGTCCATAGGGGCATTTTCCTCAGTGAAGCCTGGACCTTGGCCTGACCTCCTCTGCTACTTCCCTCCCCCATTGGGGGCTCCCCTCCTCCCACCACCAAGCCCCTCACTTTGATCTGCTTATCCAGATGGCTCAGGGGAACACCTGGATTGGACGATGACTCAGAGATGTAGCAAGGACTCCAGCCTGTGGAGACGCTGACCTAGGCAGATCAGCCAGCTCTGATCCTGCAGCAGGAATGAGGCGGCTGCGTCAGGGCCGTTGGGGGGCAGCCCAGGAAAGAGGAGACCCCACCAGTTAGGGCTTCAAATCCTGTCTCAAATGCAGCCACTGCACGAGCCAGCCCTCACGGCAAGGCTGGGCCCAACCTCTCCTTTCCACCTCCTGCCTGCCCCCTTCCCTTGGAAGGTGAGCCTGCTGGGCGCTCATTTTAGTTCCGCTGTTTTCTGGATTTAAAAAAAAAAAAAATGGGGAGAAAGGTGGAGCCCTCAGGGACTCAGGGTGGTTGACTAGGAGGCGAGGCCCCAGCTCCTCAGCTGAGTCTTGCCTCTGGACGTGGTCTCCATCCAGGCCTGGCTGCCCCCGACCCCCGACCCCGGTGTGGGCCGCGGGCCGGACCCTGTGCGCCCTACTTGCGGGGCCGCTCTGTGAATAGCGCCCCCACGTGGTGATCGCGCCCCTGCAGCTGAGCGGAGAAGCGCCGGCCCATCCACGTGCAGGTCTCTGTCCGCCCCGGTCCTCACCGCTCCATCCCGGGGCGCCAGCCCCACCCCAGCCCCACACAGCCCGGCCAGAGGCCTTCTTCAGCCCCTCCCCTGAGCCCTTAACTCCCCTTGGCGCACCAGCCTCATTCTGGGATTCCCACGCTTCCTAAAGCCAGCCCGTGGGGGCGTCTGCTGTCACTCGCTCTGTTAGTGTGTTCGCGGAGAGGGCGCGTGGTGCGGGGGCACCTGAGTGCTTAGATGGCTTCACCCCATTCCCCAGGACAGCGGTGCTCTGGACGGCCGGCTTGGCGGCGGGAGTGGTTTTGTTAGCCCGCGAAGGTCCAGCGCTGGGTTAGAGCCTCCCAGTGCCCCGCCCCTGCTGGACCCTCCCATCTCGCTTCCCCGTGGGAGCTCCCTCTGCAGTCTCAGGGCCTCAGGGGCTCCAGGGCTCATGCACAGTGGGGTCCGCAAGGCGCTGGTGTACATCAGGTAAGGCTCCCGCGACGTTCAGCGGCTGGAAAATGGTGACTAGTCCCGCCCCTCCTTCGTCTCTGCGGGTGTTGTGTGGAGTGGCCCACCCTGAGACGAGCAGCAGTCGCCCGAGGTTATGCGCCTGTCCCTTCTCACCCCTTTCACACTTAGAATAAAGCCCAGTCCCCTTCCTTGGCCCGCAGGCCCTCAGGAGCTAGTCCCCGCCCCCCCCCACCCCCCCAATCCTCCAGATTCCCTGTCCCCTCACTCACCACTCTCGGCCCCTGGCTCCCACCTCCTTCCTGCCTCAGGGCCTTTGCCCTTGCAGCCTCCCCTGCTGGATGCTCTTCCCACGTGGCTTTGTCCGGCTGTCTCATTCTGGACATTCAGGTTCAGATTGCACCTCCTCTGTGAGGCCTTTCTTGACCACCCAATTTAAAGAAGATGAACCCCCCCCCCCGCCCCCACCCACTAGCGGCCCTGGGTTGCATTTCTTTGTGGCTTATCACTCCCTTAAAGGGTCTGGTTGGTTGGTTCCCTTGGTGGTGGTCTGCCTCCTCCCAGCCCCACGGAGGATTGAAGCCGCCTGGGACGGGAGCTCTGTCTGTGGTCACCCCGTATCTCCAGCACCTAGAAAATGCTTGGCGCACAGAAGGTGCCCGCTAAAAGTTGTTGAGCTGACTAATGACTTCATTCTAGTGCTTTTCAAACCATGTTGCAGGGAGTGGGGGCAGGGGGGCGTGGTTTGTGACATCCCGCAGGGACCACAGAGGTGAGTCGAGAGAGGCAGTGATTTGGGGGTTCCGTGTGTCAGATTCTATCAGAGTAACTCCAGTCTTACGTCTTTGGACAGCCACTGATATAGTGCACTCTGCTCTAGTCATAGACAAGAAAACTGGGACCTAGAAAACAGTATGTCCTGCCTAGGGGTGTGGCACTGGGTGGTGTCAGGGCTGGAACTAGACCCAAATTTCCCAACTCGCAAGGCTCCATCTGCTGAACTGGGCAGCTGTGTAGGAACAGTCCCCACCTGTCCTGGCCACCTCAGCCGCCCCATGGCACCCTGGCCGTGGCTCGGGGACGCTGGACAGTCGGAATGGCCACCATCCAGGCCTGCTCATGTTCTGCTGCCGATGGGAGGCATGGATGACCCAGCTAAGGAAGGAATGGTTATTCTCTATGTGCCAGCGCCTCTCCCCTACCCACCTTCCCTTGGAAGTTCACAATGACTCGAACATCTTGGGGGAGCAGCTGCTTTTAAGAATAAATGTATATTTGTAGGTTTGACCACCTCTGGAGCCTCAAGTCCTAACACTAGGCCACGGGCCATGATTGGGCCATCTTTCATCTCATTGCCTTGCCCTCTTTCAAGGTGCAGGGTCCCAGCGCCCCCATGACGTGGTAGGAAGCAGGCTAGGCACCAGGGATAGGATAGAGAACAGGACATGGTTTTCCTGGACTCACACAGCTCAGGCTTCAGGGTTCTGAAGCCCTCGATGGGGAGCCCTTCTCAGCCTGCACCGTCCACACTGAATAACTTTTCCCCTCCGGCTCCCATCTACGCCCGTCCTCTCCAGCTCCGCCCACTGTGGGCCTTCCCTGAAGCTCCAGCTCCATCTCGTCTTTCTTTGGTGATGGAGTCTAGCACATTGTCTCTACATTTTTTCCCCAGCTCCCTTCCTGATGACATCTAGCCCTTGGACTCCCAAAAGAATCCATCAGGCCATTGTCCTCCAGGAGTGGAGTCAGGTAGAAGGAATCCAGGCCCAGTTTGGCCAATTCATCAGCAGTGTGACCTTGCCAGAGTGATGTGCCTCAGTTTCCCTATCTGTAAATTGGGTATAATGACTCTCACCTCATAAGTTTGTTGGGAGGATAAAAAGAGATCGCTGGGTCATGGGGGAGATCTCCCGACAAACCTGATAACTGTCGCAAGCCCTGTTGTGTCAGAGGCCCCACTGCATAATCCCAGGGGGTGCCATTCCATGGTGGCCCGCGTATAGGGTGCCCCCTGAAGTTGTACAGGGCACAGCCTTTGCAGCTTCACACGTTAGCCCTGACTGTCCCCTACTTCTTCAGCCGTCCCTTGGGACCGCCCCACAGCCACAAGGATGGATCAGCGAGAAATTCCTGTTCAGGTGTTCTGAGTACTAGCCAGCATGGCCGTGCTTTCAGGAGGCATGCTGGGGAGGGAGGGGCTGGGAACTGCCTCTGGCCTCATTGAGCCCCCCCCCCCAACCCCTGTCCTCCTCTCCTGGGACTGGAGAATGAGGAAATCTAAATGTCCCAGGAGAACCTTCTGTGGTTCTGAGCAAGTTAAAGCACCTGAACAGACTCGGTTGTGCCTCCCGCGGAAACTTCAGTCTTCCTTGGTCCTGTGTGGCCCCCAGAAGAAAAGATGTTCTGAGTCTGGGTGGGCCAGAAACCTCAAAGAAACTTTTGCTTCTGGGTTTTTCTTAATAAAAGACAGACTCCAGGCCAGGATCTGGGGTATGTTTCTCCGTTTTCCTGGTTCCCTAGAAATGCAGCGAGCCCGCGCTGTCAATCAGAGGGAACAGAGGGGAGATGGGAAGGCCTAAGGACGGCATGAGGGTCAAGGAGCCCAGCAAAGAAAATCACAGAGATTGGATTCAAAGCAGAAGGCAGATGAGAAAGATCTAGAAAAGCCCATCAAGAACAACCCCAAGACGTGAAATGTCTCCACTAAGGAAAGAAAGGCAGAAGCAGAGATTTAGATTAGACAGAAGAAGTAATTGTCTAAAGAAATCCAAGTGATCTTGAGTTTGGCTACCAAGGGAGATTGGGGAATCTCCTTGTTTTAGAAGCTTTTTTATTAGTAATAGTATTATAATAAAAAGTCACCCTTTGTATGCGTTTTCTGGGGCCACCATAACAAAGTACCACAAACCAGGTGGGTTAAAGTGACAGAAATTTATTACCCATGGTTGTAGAGGCCAGAAGTCCAAAATCAAGATCTCAGCAGGGCCATGCTCCCTCTGGAACCTTCTTAGCCTCTTCTTAGCTTCTGGTGATGGCCATCAGTCCTTGGCTGGCAGCTGCATCACTCCGACCTCTGCCTCCACCATCCTTGACCGTCTCCCCGTGCGTCTGTGTTTGCATATGGCCGTCTTCCCCTCTTATAAGGACACCAGTCATGTTGAATTGAGGGCCCATCCTAATGACCTCATCTTAGCTTGATTACATTTGCAAAGACGTTATTGCCAGATAAGGTCACATTCACAGGTATTGGGGGTTAGGGTGTCAACGTATCTTTTTTGGGGGAGGGACACAATATAGCCCGTAACACCCTGTATTGACTTGCTACTATGTTTTAGAGCCGTGCCTTATCTGTAGGTTGTAAAGGAAGCTCTTTCAGGGGAGACAGGTTAAATAAATGAGGTGTTCTCCAATAGGTCAGTGCTTTTATGCTAACCAGAGATGGGGCAAGTTGGTAGAAAGGATATGAATGCCCTCGCACGACCCTGCCCACGTGCACGCACTTCACGCTGAGTCAGCAGAAAGCTCTATGAAGTAGTCTACTTATCCCTATTTAATAGATGGTGAAACTGAGGCATAGCTGGTAAGTGGTAGGGCCAGGACTTGAACTCACAACTGTCTGATTCCAAAGTTCGTGATTTCCTGGCTGTTTCATGCACTATGCCCGGAGAGAAGGCCAATTTCTCAGACTGGACCCTGACGTCTAGCTGGATATCAGTCATGAGTTCAAGTCCTGGAACCCATCTGGGGCCCATCTTCAGGCAGGATGTGTGAAGCCCTGTTTGTTCCTGCATGCCGTGCCCATAGACTTCATGGGGATCCCTTGGCTCAGACCCACGAGCCCGAAAGACCTCAGGCCCAGAGTTTGTTGAACACGAACTGTGACAGCAGAAAAATCGGTTTCTCAGCAGATTCCCAAGACTTTTAACATGTAGAGAACCTTCTGTCTCCTCCCTTCTCAGCTGAGACAGACCTCTCCCCACCTCCTCTCCCTACTGGCTGTCACCTTGGTCTCTGGGGAGCCTGTTGACTTTGACACACAAACTCCAGTTCTCCTAATGGCCTGCCAGGGCTGAAGTTTATTTTCTTCTGTGATTGTCTTGAATGTAGATTTTTTTTAAAGGATATAAGATTTTTCTTTATTTTTAGAAACATTTTGCTTTTGAAAAATAATAAAGGACATCATAGAAAGTTTAGGAAATGTAAACACTCAAAGTGGAAAAACTAAAAATCTCCTATAAAATTACCACCCAAATATAACCAGAGTTAAATTTCTATCTTTCTCTTTTTTTTCTGTGAATAGATAGACAAAAAAATGGATTGGAATTTCATTCTACATATTATTTTGCAATTTGCTTTTTGTGCTTAATGATATAGCAGGGACGTATTTCCAAGTGGCTAAGCAGTTTTCCATAATTCGAACATTCTGTGTGCCAGGCTCTCTAGTGGACACGTAGGGAATAAGAGAGGAGGAATAAAGAGCTTTGCCCACCCTCAAGGAGAGCCCGCAATCTGGGAGGGAGAGTGGTGTGTGCAGGGGGAACACAGTGCCATGCAGAGGGCCCGGGGCCCTGGCCCCAGCGCTGCTGCTGATGGCGCAGCTGTGGGTGAACTTGTCCGTCAAGCAAAATCGACACAGCTGTCCCCACGCGGCTCCAATGGGTTTGAGGCTCAGCTACAGTGCACGGCGGTCGCTGGAGAGAGAGCATGCTTTCGAGAGAAGCTCTGCAGGCTCTCTGCCTGACAGGGGTGTGTCCCCAGGCAACCAGGGACAAGAGACTCGAATTTGCTGCTCCCAGAGTTGGCCTCAGTTCCCTTGTTGCCCTCATAGTGTGAGCATCTTGAGGCACCGCGCATGCGTCTAGTGTTTAATGATACATATTTCTCGTACAACATGGCCCTCCTGACAAGCCAATCATTCATCTGCTGCTCAGATACAGAAACAATAGTTTGACCCAGGAATGGAAGAAAGATGATTGTGTTGGACTCATTGGGAGAGATCGTGGGGGTCTCCTACATGGCATCTTCCTAAGAGATTTTCAGCGGAAATTTTGATGCTCCCTGGTTTGTGTCTTGTGTGTGGCTTTAGAGCCCAAGCTCATGGAGATGCCGCTCCTCTGTGGGGTGTGCGAAGGCGTCCCAGGATGCTGACAGCAGTGTGGTTCCCGGGAGGGCCAAGGAAGCTGAAGGCTTCCTTGGAGATGTAAAGAACTCCAGAAAAGAATAGAGCCTGTCCAACTGGAATGGCACAGAAAGATCTCTAGACACTGTGTCAGACGGGGATATTGATTTTCCTCCTCCAAAGGAAAGATGGTAGTCCAACTCATAGAGACGGAAAGTAGAGGGGTGGTTGCCAGACGCTGGGGGAAGGGAATGGAGAGTTGTCATTTAATGGGTGCAGAGTTTCGGTTTTGCAAGATGGAAAGAGTTCTGGAGATGGATGGTGGCGATGCTTGCACAATTATAGGACTGTATTTCATGCAACTGAACTGTAAAATATATCGACTTAAAAATAGTTGATGGTAAATTGTATGTGATGTCTGTTTTACTGCAATTTTTTCAAAGCCTCAATTTTTTGAAAAAGGCAAGGTAGCTTTCTTGTGAGGACAATGTCATTCAAGAAACACTGACTGGGAGGAGCTGGGAGGCAGCAGACAGCACGAGTTCCTGGAAGGTGTTTTCGAGAAGGCGGCTGCTCTGGCCTCCTGTGGCGTGGCTATTAGGGACTGTAATCCTGACAGCCTTGCAGGGGACAGTCTCACAGCCAGGCAAGGCTGGCAGAGAACTGGGGACATGCCAGAGACAGCTGGAAAGGGAGGAACAAAGTGAGGGGAGGCGATATCATATCATATCCGTGTTTGCAGCTCTTCTTTGTCTGTTCTGGGACAAGTCGAGAGTCAGAGGTGGTCTTTGAGGGGTTCATAGAGCAGGCTCTTTAGATTTGGGGCCTTCTTGTGCAGCCCCGAGGTGTGTTGGTGCTTTGAGCCAAGCTTTGAAACTGAACCCCATGTGCGTGAAGAGCCCTTCTGGAGCAGGCGCACAAGTGTCTATTGATTGAATCCAGTCTTTAAAGCTGGGGCCACAGAGTGTCAAAGGCCTTTGGATGATGAGAGCATGCTCCTGACGGGCTCCCTCCTCAGCACCTATCCTCGTTCCTGGCGTGTGCCTGGGAAGCAGGGAGCTGGCGGGGAGCACTGCTTCTGGAGTTACACTGACCCGGGTTTGAATTCTGGCCCTGCACTCCCTGGCCCTGGGGTGTGAGGTAAGTCAGTCGCCCGCTCCGAGCCTCTGTCTCCTCCGTTCTGAACTGGGACTACAGCGATGCCCACCTCCCACGACGATTTTGAGCATTAAACGAGATGATGCACCTTTCACACTGCCGCCGGGCGACATGCTGGCATGGGATGCCAGTTTCAATACAGGGTAATTTTTAGAGGAAGTGGTTGTGACAGGTGCTCATGGATAAGAGACACCTGAGGATGGACAAGCCTAATGTCCATCCCAGTGGGCGCGGTCTCCTTGCAGAGGCAGACAAATGATGCAGGTGACGTGCTCCTGCTGTGATGGAGGAGGGTGAACTCAATGGGAATGGGGCACCAGGGGGAGGGGTGCACTGGCAGGGATAGCAGAGCATGCAGTGTCCTCCTGACGCACACCTCAGACCAGGTCATTCCCTGAATCCCCGAGAACCACCATCACCTACAGAATGAAGCCACACTCCTGAGCCCAGCCATGGAGCACGTCAGAATCTGGCCCAGCTTTGTTTCTCACTTTATTTATCCTACGCCGGCTGGGTCTTCTCCTTTCTCCATGCCTTTGTTCATGTGATCCCTTCCTCCTGGAATGCCCTGCTCCTAACTCTGCATGCCCTGAATGGTGTTCCTGTTGGTCATGGCTCAGCTCAAATGCCACCTCTCCTTCAAATCTCTCCCAGGTCCCCCAAACAGGAGTGACTTCTGCATCCTCTCAGCTCCTGGAACCCTCTCACCGAGAGAGGCCCTCCCTCTTGTGCTGTAGGATTTATTCACAGCTCTTGTCTGCCATCCCACACAGTGAGCCCCAGGGCGGACTCACATGGGTCCATCCTTGGATCCCCTGGGCACCTACTACAGAGTTTTCCATGTGACGGGAGTTTGACAGAGGAGAGGAGGAAATGAGGAAAGCCAAGAAGTGCTGGGAACTTTCCCGGATCAAAGGCAATTATTCCTCCCACGTGAGGCCCAAAAAAGAACGCTCCGCTCTTCAGAGCGCACGCCCCAAGAAGGGGAAGTAGTGTCGCTGAAGGATGGCCACAGGGTGAAGAGGTCTTGTCCACTGTCCACTCAGCCCGTACCGAGCTCTCCTGGGTGGAAGATGGAGCAGGAGAGGGGCAGTCTCAAGAGGTCCCCAAGACCACCCACGGATTCAGCAATTTGCTAGAAGGACTCGTAGAAGTTAGCAAAGCTGTTCTACTCACAGTTATGGTTTATTACAGCAAAAGGATACAGATAAAAATCAGCAAAGGGAAGAGGCACAGAGGGCAGAGTCCCAGGGAGACCAGGCACAGCTTCTGGTTGTCCTCTCCCAGGGGTCATGCGGACAGCGCTTACTCCTCCCAGTCACGATGTGTTACAACATCACGGAAGACTGCCAACCAGGGAAGCCCACCCAGAGTGTTTACTGGGGGTCGGTCATAGAGACATGACTGACCACCTGCACCGCTGACCTTAGTCTCCCGCACCTCCAGAGGTCAAGTTGATGCCATGTGACCTGAGACCGCCACCATCAATCACACTGTTAGACTCTACAGCATGGTCCAAGGCCCGTGGGTAAATAAGGACTTAGAGGTTACCTTCTGGGAGCCAGGCCCCGAGTTCCCGTCGGCTCTCAAAGAGAAGCAGGACCCAAGAGGAGCTAAGCGGGTGTTCTCTGTGAAGTCTTTCCCAGTCCTGGAATCGGGACGTGCAAACTAGGGTCAAAGAATGAGGTTTGACTACAAATAACTCGTCTCCTTTCTTACTCTTGACTAGACCCCAGGACTAAAATCCAAGGACCTGAGCATCTGCCCCAAAAGTTTGAGGCATCGTTTCCTTTCAGCTGCATCCCAGGCACCAGGCGGTCTACTTTGCTCAGAAATTCATCTTTACCCCCAAACCCCTGATGGCCCTTTCTGACAAGCAGGCATTTCCACCAGGACCCTCGACTTCCAAAAACCTTTACGGAAGATCATTTTTGAAACTTAGGCTCAATTCCCACCCAGGGAGGCCACCGGGAAGTCCCTCTGGGTCCCCCAGCCCCTTCCCAAACTCCTACAAGAAGGAACTCTCTGTCCTGCCAGCTTGGCGGCCAGCAGCTAGTGGAGGGAACTCAGCTCTTGGCCCAGGATCCCTGCCCCAGGAAAGGTGCTCGTGCCTGATGGAAAATTTGGGCTGAAGGACACTCCTTTCCAACATCCCAGGTTCGATATTTACACAACGTCTGAAATTAATGCAGAGAAAATCTCCAAGTGTTCAGGCTGGAACAGGAGGCTGAGAACAGGAAGGGGCGGGTCCCAAGTCCCAGGGTTTTTTCCACAAAGAGAACAGGGCAAAGCTAAATGTCGCTGCGTGAGTGAATCAGGAGCCATTAAGAGGGCCATGTATCCCTCCACTCTAAACTGGTTTTACTGGGACTTTCCAGCTGCGAGCAGGGAGAGGTGGGACTAAGGGGGAAAGCTGGTGGCGTTGAGCTGAGTTCTTCCCTTAAGCACCCACCCTTGTCCAGGCATGTGCTTCAGGGCCAAGGATGGCTGCGGCCACCCCACCCTTAGGAAGCACCACCCAGGGCCAGCCTTCCTTCCCAGCTCCTGGACTTGGCCCCCCTCCCAGCCCCTTGGAAATGCAGTCCTCGTCAGGCTGCCAGCATGGCTCTGACTTCTATTTTGTCCCTGGCTGCTGTCTCTGGAGTCACCAGCCACTCCCTGCCTGGCCCATCCTGCTCCACTCCTGGTCTTCTCCTAGCAGGACAGGAGCGGGAATGGATGTTTCCATGGGCCTCCTGTGTGCTCCAGGCTACCTTCCGTCCTGGGGCTTCGAACACTCCCCAGGGCTAAGGAGGCAGGAGTGCTTTGAAATCAGGTGACATTCAACAGTTATGATCAGTCTTCAGTTTGACACTCCTTCCATTTCCACACTGAATCCAGAAGGGCCACTGTCCATTCATCAAGAGCCGTTCAGTCATTCATTCGACAGGTATTGATTGAGCACCAAGTATGTGCCAGGCTCCATTCCAGGCTCCAGCAAGCAAAACAGACAGAAGCCCCTGCCCTTGGGGAGTATGTATTCTAGGAAGGGAAAACAGACAATAAATAAACAAATAGAAAAGGACAATAATCTCAAATAATGGTAATGCTGTAAATAAAAAATAACAAGGTGACATGATAAGGAGGGACACGGGAGGGGCAGTGAGGGGACAGGATGACCAGGGAAGGGACGTTGGAACTGAGGCTGGAATGATAAAAAGTGGGCAGCTAGGGAAAGACCCAGAAGTCTGTACCAGAAAGAAAGAAGAGGAGGTATGAAAGCCCTTGGGAGGAAGGAAGCTTCTGTGTTCAAAGAATGGCGAGGATGTGGCTGGGAACAGACATGAAACGTGGTCTGAGCAGGCACGGGAGCAGATCCCTGAGGGCCCTCTAGGCCGTGGGAAGGGGCTGGATTTTGCTCCAAGAACATCCATCCTGTTCTGCCGTGAAGCTTCCTTTTGCTTTCGCCATCCCTTCTGACCTGAGCTCAGCATCCCTGGCTCATGCAAGATTCCACTGGGGTACAAGCTTCCTTTCTACCAGCCCCTCCTGCCGCCCCACCCGACAGAATCAGACCACCCAGGAGACACAGGGACTTCTGTTGATTTGGAAGGAACAAGAGGAAATTCAGAGCAACTCGTCACAGGGAGTCATCATTCTCTGCCTCTCCTCCTAACTGGAAGTCGGCGATTTCCAGAGGCCTCATCTGTGGATATTCTGGCTACAGATGTCAAGAAACTTGCCCGAGGTCACCCAGAGAGCAAGTTATGGGTCAAAAGGATGAATTCAGGTTGTATTCTTAAGGGTATCCACCTTCTACCTTATCGTATTGTCTCCTGGGAAACTCGAGAAGAGGCCATTTCAGGAAATCGCATAGAGCCTGGGTTCAAAGTGGACCCCAGAAAGGAGAGGAAGAACAGCATATCTCTTGTCACAACAGATCCAAGTCACACAGTTATTACTAGAAGGGACATTTTTCAATGGGTGAAGGGGATCAAGGCAGAAAGACCAGAGAGGGGATAAATTGATGTCTTCTTAAGGATTTTTGCTCTGTGCGCTGGACCAGGGTCTGCTCCTTCCACCTCCCCCTTGTGCCCACCTCCTCAGGCAGGACCTTCACCTACAAGCCCGCGTAGGCCTTCAGCCAACCAAGGACAGCTCTGTTTTTATCGTGGGACCCACATCCTCTGGCCCTGGTCAGGACGGGGAGGGGGGCCATAGATCGGCACTGGCAGAAACAGCTGCTTGGGTTCATTTCGGAAGCCAAAGTTCAGAGAGGGCTCCTTCCCTCACTCCTGCTCCCTGCCCTTCTGATTAGTAGCAGAGGAGCAGCAAGGAGCTGGCCAGCTCTTCCGGCTGCCTGAGGCGAGGGTCCTCTCGAGGCAGGGTGGGACGTTAGAAACGGCCAGAAGACCCAGCTCGAGGAGACTCCTATGGACCTTTCCAGTGAGTTGGCTGATGGGAATCCAGATACTCCTGGGGTGGGGGGGGGGGGGGTTGGGTTCCTGCCTTTGCAGGTACTGGCTGAGCCCTGGCGCATCTAATCAGGAATGAATGGCCTGATTAGAGCGTCTTCAAAACCCACCCGGAAGCCCCTGGAGGGAGGTTCCCCAGGACTGCCTGCAGCCCTGCTGAGGGGCTGTCTTTTCTCTTTTTTGGAACCCTTGGGCACTTTGCCCAAAGGATTGGGGGAAGAGCAGCCACATTGGGCTGCTGGAGCCCGTCCTCTGTTGGACTTACAGGGACGAAGGAACAGCCAGGCCTTGCAGCTCCACCAGGGCTCCTCCCTGCTGATGTAAGGTCTAAGGGTGGGTTAGGACTCTCACCTGGGAACGCACCTCCTCCAGACTGGACCCAGCATTAATCGCTGTTGAGGCCAATGCCCGTATTCCAGGCGCTCTGCAGCTCCAGGCAGAGCTGGGGTAGGTATTGGATTCCCCTCCCTTATGAACCAGTTAGGGATGCATTTTACCCTCTATCGACCCCTAAAGCCCTCTGGATCTGAAATTCCGTGATAATGTCTGCCATCTCCTCCTCAATTGAAATGTGTTTGTTGACTGAATAATGGAATGAATGAGGAAAACTAATGAATGTAGAGGGTCTGGGAATGTTAAGGAAAAACGTGGGATTTGTAGCCATAAGACCTGTGTTCCAGCCACTTACTTACTATCTGTGTGACTTTGGGCAAGTTACTTACCCTCTCTAAGCTGTCATCTCACTACCTGCAAAGTGAGGAGGGCAGTATCTATCTTTGCAAGGTTGTTTTAAGGATGAGAAATGGCCTTATCCACAGCTCAGAGCACAGTTCCTGGTACATAGTAGGCCCATCATGAAGGAAGTCTCTGATTGTCTGTGACACCATTGTTTAAGTTGATTCTGGTTGTAAGATGCTCACTATTGCTTGAAGGTAGAGAGGGGATGGCTCCCCTCGCTCAGTGACCGCAGAGAAACTCTGAGAGTGACAAGCCTGTGTCCCTGGAGAGGGCAGTGGCCACACTGGGATCTTGCTTTACGTTCCACAGTTTCGTATGCACACACATCCTATGCCCAGTCTGGGGGCGAATGCAGGAATGAGCCCTGAGCTAACCAAGTTGGGAGGGTTTCCATCGTTTACTGTCATCGCAGCTCAAATGACCGTCCACAGGGGGCATCGTTTAATTGAGATGTAGGCGTCAACTGGATTTGGGTGTCACTTCTCATCACTTCCTAGCAAGTCGGCACACGTTGGCTGAGGGCTTCCTATGTGCAGGGACCCAGTGCAGGTGAAATGAAGGCGTGGGCTACGCGAAGCAGCCGCTCTCCCTCCTCAGCGAGGGAGGAGCCAGTCAGACGAGACTGGGAGAAGGAGACAGAATTTACCGAGAGCCCCACAGAGTCTCTCATTTAGCCCCTCCGGAAGTCTTATGTGATAGATCCTATTTTATCAGCACTTTAGAAATAAGGAAATCGAGACTCCAAGAGGTTAAATAATGGGGCCAAGGTCATGTGTTCACATGTAAGTGTCAGAGCTGCGGCTTAACAAGATCAACGCACCTCCAAAACTGTGCTTTTCCCACCACTTGGCCCTGCCCCCCCACCCTCGCCATCCCCGCCCACCCACGCATGCACCCCCATAAGTGGTTGGCCTAGTAATTAAAACAACAATGGGAAAGAAGTCAGAAGCCAGGATGTGTTCGTTAATCAATTGGTGGTAACAAGAAATGACAAAGGCTATGGGCAGAAAGAAGATAGTTCAGGCCAGGGTACCTGAGGGGAGTTCCCAAGAGGTGGCGTTTGTCCCGGGCCTCAAAGACAGCCATGATTAGGCCAGATGTAGAGCCTTCTGGAAGGGACAAACTATGTGAGCCACAGAAGGGAGGAGAAAGGGCCAACCCGACCCCAGCCGAGGGTTCAGATAGGGCCCTGATGGTAGATAAACACGAGGCATGTTGGCAGAGGGTCTTAAGTACCATGGTAACAAGGCTGACCTGTTGATACGACACCCTCTGGGCCTGCATCATGTCTTGATTTTTTTTCTCCCAATCTCACTTCCTGAGCCTTGCTCCTCCCCTCGGAGCCCCCCCAGAACTCCTCTCAGACGCGGGCAGGACCCACACAACCTCCCAGCTGCCCTCTTTGCACCCCCACCACCCCCACCCCCTGCTTCTTGCCCAGCATGTTGAGGGCACAGGGGGCATCTTTCCAGGGGTCTGGAGCCTTCCCAAGGAATGTTGACCTGGGTGTGGGGGCAGAACAGGCAAGAGATGAGCGGGTCCCTGACCGTGATAGAGGCTGTGGAGGGGAGTAAAACTCATTCTGACTGGACAGCAAAAGAGTTTTTCTCTTCTGCCGCGTGGAGCTGGCATTTAGACTCTCAGAGAACTCCAGGACCAGTTCCCCCATTCTGCCCCATTTCAGAGATGGAAAAACTGAGGCATGGGGTCAAGGTTAGGACCCAGAGCCCACTCACACATGTCTGTTATCTCTGGGTACATGTTTGTCTCCAACCCATAGGCTCTAAGTAACTCAGAGGATAAGCCTTCCTTCCCCTTCGCGGCCCCTCTGCCTTAGCCCAGCACTGCTGGAGGCCAAACCTAGACAAAACTGTAGGCGGGAGGGGTTGGTCTGCAGCAGCCTGCCCACCACCAACAGCCTTTCTCAGTGGACTCCCTTAATTGGCCAGAAAGCAGGAAAACATTTGCAGACTCTAAGATGCTTCAGTGATGACAGAGCAAGTAATAAAACAAGAATAAGGAAACCAACGATATGGAAAAAGACCCAGATGGAGAGAGGAGAAGGAAGAAGAGGAAGAGAGAGAGAAGAGAAAGAGGAGAAAATACAAAGAGAGTGTTAGCATCCACGAAAATCACCTTCCCAGTTTTCCTGGGGGTGAAGCTTGCAGTGGGATTCCAGTTGACAGATGGGGAAACTGAGGGCTGACGTGCGTTCCCCAGTGAGTCACCACAGAGCTAGGACTGGAGCCAGCTTCCTGGCTCCCCTTTTCACATCACCCCACCATGTCTGTTTAGAATACGTGCTTAGAAAATCAGCGGCTGCAGTGGGGTGTCCCTCTGGCCAGATGTGTCCTTGGGGTGGGATCCATGCCCCTTTCCTGAGGCTGGATTTGAAATCCCAGTCTCGAGCGCATGTGCCGCTGCTTTGATGCACACATGTAGGATAGATCTTGTCCATGGGTGATAAGACAAGAGGCACTATCGGGAGATTAGCTCGCAAATAAGTGAGGTGCTGGAGGCCAGCAGCTGGGAGAATGGGCGACCTTGGTCCTTGTGAATCTCTACCCCAGGACTTACGTCACAGACACAGAGCCACTTGGTTACTGGCAAATCTTACTGCTCAAACAGTGTACCAGATTCCAACATCCACCCGTTTATCCAACAAGTAGAGGTCAAATGCCATTTTTTGTTGTTCCCGGCATTGCATGAGTTAACACAGAAGGACTTTTTTTTTAACTTAAGGCTTGACTTTCCGTCTTAAGGACGTCTCAGTCTGCATGTATGTAAAAGAACAGGAGACAAACTCAGTGCTAAAACGCTTAAGGGAAAGAAAACAAGAACAGCCCTCATTTGTAAGGTCTGCTGATTTCCATGCGTCCATTGCGACCAATTTCAAGGTACCAATGTGACATGTCATGTCACTGAACGGGGTTGGGAAGAGATATTTCACATTGGCTCTGGCGAGCCAGTGCAAGCTGGCTCCATGCGCCACTGGTTGTCCCTGGAGCCCTGGGAAGGGAAGACCCGAGTTGTCGCACCCCCTGGGTTGCACATGGACTGTGACCTTCACAAAGTCACACGCCATCCTGACGTACTAGCATTAATCAATACAGTTCTGCACATCACAAGCAATCAATGTATGTCTCTAGCTGAGATTTATGGAATGCAAAGTAGGAGTGGTCCACCTCAAAGGGCTGTGTGCTCACGGATGCTCAACCGATGTGAGCGTCCAGCCAGGCTCGCCTCCCTTGGAGGCCCAGGGCGAAGGAGACAGCTTCTGCGGTGCCTGGGCCTCCAACTGTGCATTCATTTCCTGAATTGCCCTCTCTCTGTGCTGGGCACTCTGCTGGGGCCCAGGGAGACTGAGGAGCAAGACAGACACAGTCACTCCCTGGGGAGCCTACAAACATGGGATTCTGACGGCCAGGCCCTGGAACTGGTTCTGGTCCTGGCTCCATCTCCAACTTACTGTGTGGCCCTGAGCAAATCAGTTAACCTCTTTGGGCCTCAGTTTCTTCACCTGTAAAATGAAGGCGTTGGACTTGATGTTCACGAAAGTCTATCCAAACTCTATCTTCTGTGGCTCCAGGGAGGGAGGAGAAGGCTGGAAGGCAGAGGACGAAGAGGTGAAAGAGCTGGGCATCTCTCCATGGGAGAACAGCAGACAAGAGAGCAGCTTGGACCCCTGAAGATCTGGCATGAGTCCCATGAGAGAGGAGGGGATGTGTTTACTGTGGTCCCTGAGGGTGGAACTGGTGGGAGGAAATTATAATGGGAGTGGGGCTCATTTGGCCTCCATCTGGGAAGATGCTGAGCACAGAGCTGCCCAGCACCACACGGGCCGCCCTCTGAGGGAGTGAGCACCTCCTATGCGATCAGAAGCTGAAGACCACCTGCCTCGGCTGCACAGTCAGGACCCCCGGCAGGGAGGTCGTGATGGTAAGACCCAGAGTCCACAATTCTGCAGGAACAACAACAGTCATTGGGTCCCTGTGTTGTGTGGAAAAGCAAAAGGATGCAAAAAGGTTACAACTCCATAAAACACAAGCGATGCCTAAGGAAAAAGGCTAGAAGGAAGGAAAACTGTCAGGATGCGACTAACGATTGGACTGGGATTGAGAATTCTGGTGATTTTTTTTTCTCTGTTTCCCCTTTTCCAAAGGTTTGGTAGTGCGGGGATGTTGTTTTTGAAACAAAGGCCGTTTTGTCCTTTATGTAAAGTCATCTAGTCCCATCCTGAGCCCAGGACAAGAGTCCCGCCTACAAAACCACTAACCTCTCTGCCAGGCCTCACCTTCCCAGAGGCTCCCTCAAGCCTGACACCAGGGAGCGGGAGGAGAGTGGCGTTGACGGATGCTGCTGAGTGCCAGACCCTGTGCCGGGGACCGAGCCAGAGACACAGTCCTGCCCTCAAGGAGGGGGGCCTGACCGGCACATACCTCACCCCGTCTTTGAAACAGCCGTGGGGGTGGATCCCACATCACTAAAGCAGTAGGTGGCCGAGCCAGGCCCGAGACCCAGGACTGGGGGTCTCCACTGCATGTTATTGGAAGAGCAAGTCAAGGGTGAGGTGCCCTTCCAGTCCCATAATTTGATGGATGCTACCCCGAGCTCCTCTCTGGCTTCACTCCGAGCGCCCCGTCCCCTGCCCCTGCCCCAGCGCCACCATCCCCTTGCCGCCACCTACCTCTGGTTCCGTGGAGAAAGGCCTCGCTGTTGACAGGCTGGCAAAGGCCATCTCCTCGCATAAAAGACTCAGTGAGTCCTGGAGACACTTGGAACCCAGACAGAATGGAATTTCTCCCTATTTTCTTTACAGCTGAGAAAACACACACCAACACAAGAGCATATTTATTGCGATATTTCTATCCCAGAGTTTGTCTTAAAAAAAAAAAAAAAGAAGAAGAAATAAAATTAGTTTCTCTGCCCACGCCACCCCTACCCCACCCCAGCCCTTCCCATGGCTGGTGGAGGCCAGGGAGAAAAACAGCGCCCGCCGAGCCCCACGGAGAGCCACTATGGCCCGGACAATGTCGGGCTTGTTCGGAGGCGAGGGAAGAAACACAACTCCGAAAACATACACAAAACTTCCCGGGAAGGGCGTTCTGAGGGGAGAACAGGCGGCCTTGTGTCTGGACACGGAGTCCCTGAGGCCCTGGGAAGCGGGGAGCCAAGTCTAGCCCCCTCCCCAGAGTAGAGGGGACCCCTCACCCTTTTGGCTTCTGGGGGACTGTTTCCCGGCCACGACTGGTCACACCAGGACTGGACGAGAGCACCACAACTTGGTGGCTGCTCACTGTGCCAGCACCTGGAGCCCCAGAGATTTGCTTTTGAAGGGAGCATCTAAGTAGAAAGATCCCGGAGGGGAAGCAAGGGCTGCTTCTGAGGGTTTTGGGGTCTTGTGGACTTCCCACGGGGTGAAGGGGACATGCCCCACACGTTTACCTCTGTACCCCCGGCAGCCCCCGGATACACAGCCCTTTCATGGCTCTGATGATCAGTATACATGGAGTGAATGAAGGATAGTGGTGGAAAGATAACTCCAAGTGACAGCCAAGGCCATCCAAAAGGGTCCCCCAGACTCCTGGGCCCTGCTCGCCCCTCCCCCAGGCCTTCCTGGGATGGGAACCCCAGGGGTACTGCCCTCACCCCCAAATCTGTCCAGCCCAGCTGATGGTGACTGAGCCCACAGCAATGCCTGCTGGGCCATCAGACTCTGACAGAGCCAACGTCCGGCCGGGCTGCCGTCCCAGCCGAGCGTTCCCCAGCCTCTGAGAGCTCTATTCTCCATCTTCAGTTCCAGGTCCTCTGTCTCCTCCGAGGCCTCCCCTCTCCTCCCTGCAGAGTGTCTGTGAGGCACACACTTCTCAAGCCTGGACCAAAGGCTCCTGCTCACAGATGGGAGAGGGGGCAGGGACGGCCCCAGCACAGGCCCATCCAACAGAGCAACTCGGCAAACATCATCAGCACATGTCATGGAGTGCAAGTCGCAGGTGTCTACGGCATGCCTGCACAGCCTCTAGCCAGGGGTGCTCCGTTGTGGCTGCACATTAGGCCCTTCTGGGGAGCTTTTCAAACGCCTGAGGACAAGGCTGCAGCCCAGCTGACCTCAATGTGCAGCCGAAGCCGAGAACCACCCCTCTGCTTGAGCTCTCGTAAATTCAGCTGGGTGTTCTTGGGGTCCACCTGCACCGGCCCAGCTGGAGTCAGGTCCCAGTGGTGCAGGCGATGCCCTTCACATTGTGGCTGTCGCAGATTTGACAGTTCTTCTGCAGAGGACAATGAGGAAGGCTTGTTTTTCTTGTTCACATGAAGTCATTGTTGGGGCCAGCAGGAAGCCTGCAGGAATCCCAGGACCCCATTTCTCTCTTTAATTATTCATCTGTCTGTCCCCCAGCCTCCTTGAGAGCTCTCTGGGTGGACATCCTTCCCCTGACTTGAGCCAGGGCCCTGAATATTTCCCAAAACCTTGGCGTGTTCTCCGTTCTAGGACACACCAGATTCCCGCATTGGAAGTTGGCAGCAGGTCCGGATTTCGTCGGGGAGGTTGGAGAACCGTGTCACCTCTCTGGACCTGGGGGATTGTGTTAGTCAGACTTCTGCAGAAAGACAGAACCGACAGCACGTGATAGAGATTGATCACAGGAGTTGATTAGATTCATTATAAGAAATTAGCTCGCGTGATTGTGGAGGCCTTTGGCAAGCTGGAGACCCAGAGAGTCGGCGTGTACTTCCAGCCTAAGTCTGAAAGCTCAAGACCCAGGAAGACCTGATGTTTCAGTTGAAGTCTGAAGGAGGTTTGAAGGTCATCAGGCAGGAGGAATTATCTCTTTTTGTTCCATTCAGGCCTTCAACTGGTTGGATGAGGCCCACCCACATTAGCAGAGCACGATGCTTTACCCGTTCTACTGATTTAAGTGTTAATCTCATCCAAAAACACCCTCACGGACACACCCAGAATAATGTTTGACCAATATCTGAGCACCCCGTGGCCCAGTCAACTTGACACATGAAATCAACCATCAAAGGATCCTATAGGATGAGCCTTTGCTGGTTGGAGGCGGGGGGGGGTTCCCTAGAAAAAGTCGGAGTAAGTTCGCAGCCTAACACCTGTAGTTAAACCGAGAAATCCGTAAGGGCTTTGTGAAGAGATGATTCTCGGAGAAGATTACTCTCGAACCACGTACAGCCTCCTTATCTTGATGTGATTTCAGGTCCCCGGCCACGGTGTTTATCACCTTGTGTCATGTGTCCCGTAACCTTTGCCCTCACTGTATCTGACTCTCCACGTGACACGTCTGCCTCTCCTCTTCCAGGTGAACTATGACCACTTTACTCTTGGCGTTTGTGACTCTGAGGGTCATCACAGCGGCCATCTCAGTAGACGTTTCAGGTGAGGACCTTTGCACGCACGTCTCATTTATCCACAGGCGCTGAAGACTGGATTCTGGGGACTGACCCTGGTGCTGCCAGCCTCAGGTGTACAATTTCCCCTCTCCCAGGCTTTTCCTGGCCCTGCCCCTTTTCTGTGGAAAGGCAAGCATAATGGCCTCGAGAGAGCACCCATGCGTGTGAACACACACACATTCATCCAGGAGCCCTCCCTGAGATAGTACCGCTCCTGGCTGCCCTCGAGGATGGAGAGCCGAGGGCGTGAGCTCCGGGCAGGTGCCCACCATCCCAGCATCCTCTCCGTGGATCTCACCCAGAACCACCTCACGCAGAGCTTGGGCTGGGGGTGGGACGTAGAGAAGCCCAAAGACAAAAAGCTGGCAAGGGAGGATGAACGGGAGCATCAAGGAAGGGGAAATCGCCTGAGAAACAGTCAGAAAGAAGCCCCCCACAGGTCACCACAGGCCTTTGCTTTTGCAAACGGTCCTCGGGAAGCCCGCTGCCTGGTCTCTAGCATGTGACAGGCACCAGGTAGATTTCTGGTCTTGAAGCCCTGAACCCAGTGAACAAACTGTCCGCTGACCCCAGGATGTGCTTGCTCCAAAGTGGGATGTCTCCGTTAGCCCCAGGCAGGAGAGGCCCCTTCTGACCCTCCTCCAGCCACAACACCCCCTAAAGGATGAGCAGTCTGTAGGGCCGACGAGACGCATTCACCAGATCCATGCTCCCCTAGACCATACTCTGGGGATGCAGACACCCAAAATTTCCTGTCCAAGTGGACCCAAGCCACTTCCAGGGCCGCATGGGTCTCTCCTCTGGTCCATCCTCCTATGGGGGGACCACACCCCTGGGATGAGCCAGCCCTGGGCCCGAGGGAGGGGTCAAAGGGTGGCTGTTTGTACAGGGTGTGGACAGCTAGGGCGTGAGACCTGGGATAAACCCAGACCCTCACAGAGCAGAGCAGTGGTGGGAAAAGGAGCAGGGCTGGCCCCCCTCCTCCCCTGCGGCTGCCACATCCCAATGCAAAACTCTAAGGAATCCAAGAATTCTAAATTTGAATCCAGCTTCTCCTTTTGAAAGGTTTCGTTGTCAAGTAGGAAGATAGAATATATTTTATTTAACAATCTGTTGCCTTGATTTGTAACTTTTAAATATTTAGACATATGGCGTATGGGTCTCCGTTTGTACTCTGCTCTGGGACCCACAAAAATCCAGCCCCCGGCCATAACCTGGGTGGTTTGCCCACACAGACAAACCAGCTCTCCAGGGTTGGCTGAGAGCTTTAGAAACTGCAGAAGCTCAGTTCTCCACAGAGAGCCACCCCCACTAACCCCGCGCCGTGCTGTGCAGCTGGGGCTGAGCGTTCAGAGGGAGGTGTTTGTGGAAGGGCCTGGTACTGACTGCCCAGGACATCAGAAGGTTAGGGCTGGACCCCAGACATTCCGAGCTCCCCCTTACTTGCCCTGTTATGAATCCACCACCCACAGATATCTGAAACAGTTTTATTTTCAACCTGCAGGAAAAAAGGGTTCCTTAAGTGTATGACTCGACACGAAAGCTGCTCTTGTTTCAAAAGCTCTTTCTTTCCCATTCCAGAAAGATCTTTGACTTCTAACAGGATTTGGTAAACACGCTGCCTCTTCCCCGTCAATATCTCTGTGATCTTTCATGGAGTCTAGTCATTTCCCAAACCCACCCCGTGTCTGACTCTTTGCGGACTTAAACGTCTGATTCCTCTGAAGCTCCTGCAGCTGGGTGCCCCGACTCCCCAGCAGCAGGAGAGAATGGCTTGTTCTTCTGCAAAGTCGGGATGGACCCCAAAGCAGACTTTCTCAAGTGGGACACATCTTTGAAGTCTGGTATTTTAGCTTTAGAAGTTGTGTGGATATTTTTTCCTCCCCCATAATAATTTTTTCTCCCTGAAAGTAATTTGTCCCAAAATCTTTCAATCAAGCTGTCACTCCAGGAAGATGGGTCCTGTTTATCCTGTGGCTTGGCGTCCTCTGTGGTACCCCGATTTGAGAAACAGAGAGGTGGTCTCAATCCTGAAGTTTCCCCCACCCTCCCCTGCAACCCTTTTCTGGCTCCGTAGTTTCTTGAGGTGCACAGACTGGGGATCTTGGGGAAGGCTGCTCTGGGAAAGGTTGCAAGGCTTCCTGGGAACTCCACATGGCACAGGAGCATCCCCGCCGTAGACACGAGCACGCTCATTGGATTTTGTCATTTCCGGAAGAACTGTCAGGGAGCCTGGGTGGTCCTCTCTAGCACTAACGAGTCTGTCTCCCTCCCCTCCTCTTCCCCACAGACCCTGACAACTCGCTGAGTGTCAGCATCCCCGAACCATCCCCGCTGCGGGTCCTCCTGGGGACCTCCCTCACCATCCCCTGCTATTTCATCCACCCCACTCACCCTGTGACCACCGCCCCCTCCACCGCCCCCCTCGCCCCGAGAATCAAGTGGAGCCGCATTTCCAAGGAGAAGGAGGTGGTGCTGCTGGTGGCCACGGAAGGGCAGGTGCGGGTCAACAGCGCCTACCAAGACAGGGTCTCGCTGCCCAACTACCCAGCCATCCCGACCGACGCCACCTTGGAACTCCAGAACCTGCGCTCCAATGACTCTGGCATCTATCGCTGCGAGGTGATGCACGGCATCGAGGACAGCGAGGCCACCCTGGAGGTCGTGGTGAAAGGTGAGAGCGCCCCCTCAGGGATGTTGCTTCACCTGTGGAAAGAACCAGAATGGTATCCTCACTGGTGTGGACCCAGGCAGGCTGGCTTTCAGATCCCAGCTCCTCCCACCCCCACCGGTCTGCACCTCGGTCAAGTTACTTAACTGCAGTGGCTCCCTCTGTAACGAGGAGCTGGTGGTATCGTTGTTTCTGGACCCTGAGGGAATTAAATTCTTCCTGGCCACAGTCACATGTAAGTGACAGTTCCTGCTTTCCAACAATCCTGTGACTCGGTGGGCCTTGTGACACTCCCCATTTTAAAGGCAAGCAAACTGAGGTCAAGTGACTTGCCTGACGATTCCCTGGAAGTGGGCCAGAGCAGTCTCCTGACCCTTAATCCAGGCGTCTTTTCCCTCCTCCACTTCTAGCACCCCATTCTCAGTTCCAGAAGCCAAACAAAAGGATGAAGACTGCCTGGTCCCCTTTCTCTTGATGGCCCAAGGAGAGTGGTCGTGTCCTCTATTGGCTTCAGGACTAGGGGCAGCCCTGGATTTCTCCTGTTTTGAGGCTCTGTCAAAGATGGTCTGCTCCTCGGTGTGCCTTACACTGGGCTCCCACTAGGATGCCCCTGGCTGAAGATGCATGGGGCTCTAAATGTCTCTTCCCCCAAAGCAAATATGGGGTCCTGGAATGACAAGGAAAAATTTTAAGGAGGCAGATTTTCGTTAAATTCAAAAACTTTCTGATTATCAGAATTATCATAGGTGTTCAGAAGCATGCTAATGAGTTCCCCATTACTGGGGTGTCCCAGCAGAGGCAGAGGACCACATGCAAATGTGGAGAGGGGATGCCTGCATATCAGCTAGAGGCCTGGACCGGATGTCTCTAAAGTCCCTCTGACTATCGCCGTAATTCTCCGAGGGCCTCAGCGACGAGAGGCTGTGCCTGACCTGCTCTCTCGCCCGCGCGTGTCTTGCAGGCATCGTGTTCCATTACAGAGCCATCTCCACGCGCTACACCCTGGACTTCGACAGGGCGCAGCGGGCCTGCCTGCAGAACAGCGCCATCATCGCCACACCCGAGCAGCTGCAGGCCGCCTATGAGGACGGCTTCCACCAGTGCGACGCCGGCTGGCTGGCCGACCAGACTGTCAGGTGAGCTCCAGGCCACCAGCGGAGTGGGGTGGGCGATGGGCTGGAACGTTGACCAGCACTGAGCTGGTGCTGGCGTGACACGTGGCCGGCCTAGGCTGGGCCTGGAGGGCTGCCTTGGCCAACTCTAGGTCAGACACCCGATGACCTGTCCCAAATCCTTGTTACAGGAGTCCCCTCTTATCCTTGGGGCATACGTTCCAAGACCCCTGTGGAAGACTGAAACCGTGGATAGTACCGAATCCTATACGTACCACATTTTTTCCTATACATACGCACCTATGATAAAGCTTAGTTTATAAATGAGGCACAGAGATTAACAACAACAACCAATAATAAAATAGAATAATTATAACGATATACTGTAACGCAAGTTACCGTAGATGTTAGCAATCTCAGCACATGATTTTTTCCTTTCCTTATTAAGTCAAGAACTTTCACCTTTTCACTTAAAGGAGCACTTCCTGGCCTCTCTGGCGTATCCACATTGCCGACATCACGACCCTTGCACTTTGGGGCCGTTATTAAATCCAGTGAGGGTGACTTGGACGCAAGCACTGCCGCACTGCGACAGTCGATCTGATAACCCAGACGGCTACAAAGTGCCTAGCGGGCGGGTAGCATATAGGGCTGGACAAAGGGGTGATTCCCATCCCGGGAGGAAGGAAGTGGGACAGCAGGAGATGTCATCACACCCCTCAGAACAGCACACAATTTAAAACTTATTGTTTATTTCTGGAATTTTCCATTTAATATTTTCAGATTGCACTTGGCCGCGGGTAACTAAACCCACAGAAAGTGAAATGTGGGTAAGGGGGACTCGTGCTCTGTCCTGCAGGCGAGTGAGTCCCTCCCAGCAACTTGACCTACATGCTCATTTCGTCCATGCAAATGACACATCATTATTCTTCCTACCCATTTTTCCCTTTGCCATGATTTCTTCATTTACTTTTTAAAAAACTTTGGTGCTTTATGTGTTTTTGTAAACCACTGTACATTCTTTTTGTTTTTAATAAAACAAGACTTACATAAATTAAGCTTCTAGGTGCGTTTCCCACCCCCCGCCCCCAGTGCCACTGCTGAGGGATGGGGTGCCCAGCAGGACAGACAGAGCCCTGCCTTGCGGGACCTCAGTCAGGGTGATCGAGCCTGTTAAGACAGGATGTGACAGTTCACTCGGGGCAGATCACCGCGCTAAACGTAAAAGCCAGACCCACCAAGCCCCTAGAAGAAAACAAAGGGAAATATCTTTGCGATCTTAGGGTAGGCAAAGAGATTTTAAGACACTAAGCCTACTAACCATAAAAAAAAAAAAAAAAAAAGACAACAGTCTAGCATAGTCAGGAGCCCACACCTCTGCCTCAGACAGAGCTGGGCTCAAACCCCAGCTCTGACACTTGGAAGCTGTGTCACCTTGGACAAATTGTTTAACATCTCTGAGCCCCAGTTTCTTCCAGGTTAAAACAGAGTCCTTATAGCACCTGCCTCATTAGGTTGATATGAGACTCAAATGATACAGAGTAAGGATCAGCAAACTGTGACCCCTGGGCCAGATCCAACCCACTCCTCGTTTCTATAAATAGGGGTTTATGGAAACACGGCGGCGCCCACGTGTGGCTACTTCTTACTACAATGGCAAAGACGAGTGGTCGTGATGGAGACCCTACAGCCTGCAAGACCTAAAGTATTTACTCTGTGGCCTTTTACAGAAGAGGTGTGCCGGCCCCTGGTAGAACATGTTTGGTACCAATACATATTCAGTAAAGGAGGCTGCCTTGCGTCACAATACCTGCGAAAACACATCTCAATAAAGCCGGGAAAAAAATTGTAAAACCAATAGTCCACATCTCCAGGGCAGACACGGGCAAACGCATCAGTGAGTTGCCATTTCCTCCCACAAGGGAGTCAGATACAAGAGCACAGGCCCCTCTGTGCCCTGAGTGTCACATCCCACTTTGGATTCCTGGCAGGTATCCCATCCACTTGCCCCGGGAAGGCTGCTATGGGGACAAGGATGAGTTTCCCGGCGTGAGGACCTACGGCATCCGTGACACCAATGAGACCTACGACGTGTACTGCTTTGCCGAGGAGATGGAGGGTGAGGCCGCTGCCCCTCCCAAGAGCACGCTGCTCCCTTCACCCCACTACCACTCGGGATCACATGGGCCTCCTCTGAGGCAGGGCAATAACCCAGGGCACCACCCACTCATCCCGCTGTGCCACACCCAGAGGGGGTAGGGGCGGGCAGTGTGGGGGGTGGAAGGCGCCCACAGGTCTGGCCCCTCTCTTTCCATTTTGGAGAAGGCTTCAGTGGCCCCAGGCACCTGCAGACTGTCTGGTGTCACCACCGGGCCCAAGAGGGCTTATTGCTGGTCTCTCACCTGGGACTGCCCCTCCAGCCAGGACCCCTGCTGCTCTGACCAGCCCATCACTGTCCCAAGGTCCACTGCACCATCAGTGCCCAGCCCGGTCTTGTCACCCCCACAAAGGACACCCCAGGCCACTCCAGGGTGGACCCGTCACAAAAGTAGTTCCCAGGAGAGCTGGCTGGCCGCCCCCCAACCCTCTCTTTGCTTCCCTGTTGCCAGCCCCTAGCCCTTCCTTGGCGGTCCCCCATGGGCTGGTCCTGGAGAGCCCCAGGGGCAGCAGGAAGGAACCTGGAGTCCTGGTTTGTAAGGGCGCTCATTTTGGTCGCAGTCAGAGCTGCCCAAGCTACCCAGGCATGTGGATGACACCCCTTCTCCCATCTGTACCCATTCGCCCCTTTCGGCTGTCCAGATTCTGCCACCTCTGCCCACCACCCCCAAACCCTCAAGCTCACAGCTTCCCCCAGGCTGGGGGAGAAGAGCTGACAGCCTGGCTCATACTGAGGCAGGACAGCCCCCAGCTTTCTCACCACCAGAGCCCGCCTTCGTCACTCTCACCCCAGCGCCCAAACCAGTGTATTAAGTAACAGGCATGTGGGTTCCTGTTTTTGGCTAACCAAAGACCCATACAGCAGCCAACCAGAGCTGCCCCTGAGCGGGGACTGCCAGGACTATCCCCAGGAGCGGATGCCCACGACCCCACCTCCACCCCACACAAACTTGTAGGTTTTTGGAAATGGTAGCAAGAACTCAAAAGCCCCACTAATGCCCTCGTGGACACTTCAGGGCCTAGAGCCCCCAGTTTGTGAACCACTGCTCTGAGGGGTCAAAGTCTGATGCCCGCCTTTCCCATCAGAGTTTGAATTTTTTAAAAGGATCAATTGAGTGGGCAATGCTTGATCCGTAGGAAAGATGCCCCAGTGGCTGAAGATCCACAGCAAACGGCGGGGCCGAGATGCCGCTGAGGAGGTGGAGTTTCGGCCTGGGACTCACATTTGCCCTACGCTTTCCTGCCTCCTTGCCATTTTGGGTCCTCCTGTTTTAGGAAACTGATGCCGCCCAAAAGCCCACGGGAAGTGGAGGGCAGGATGGGAGATATGGATGTGTGGGACCCGGGCTTTGAGAATTTAGAGGCCAAACCGAGTTGAGGGTGCTCAAGACCTGGAGGAACCGCGTGGATCTCCCTGGGGATGCAGGGCAGGGAGGTGAGGGGAGAGCCTCACCCTGCCGCCTGCTTTGTCCTTCACAGGTGAGGTCTTTTACGCAACGTCTCCGGAGAAGTTCACCTTCCAGGAGGCAGCCAATGAGTGCCGGCGCCTGGGCGCCCGGCTGGCCACCACCGGCCAGCTCTACCTGGCCTGGCAGAGCGGCATGGACATGTGCAGCGCCGGCTGGCTGGCCGACCGCAGCGTGCGCTACCCCATCTCCAAGGCCCGGCCCAACTGCGGGGGCAACCTCCTGGGCGTGAGGACCGTCTACCTGCACGCCAACCAGACTGGCTACCCCGACCCCTCATCGCGCTACGACGCCATCTGCTACACAGGTGGGGCTGGGGCTGGAGGCGGGAGGGCGTCACAACACCAAAATTGGGGCCCAGAGGACGAGATCATGGAATAGGGGGCTGTTTTTATCAGGGTCCACCGGATACCTGAACCTCATGTCAGCACCCAGCCATTTTCACTGCTTCCTAGAAGAGCTAACATAGTGTTGCTGAGGCTGCAGCGTATCCAGGCCTATCTCATTCGCCTAGAACAGGGTTAAAACCATGAGCTTTAGAGTGTGTGTTTTCTCGGGTTTGGATCCCAGCCCTGCCACCTGCTACTGTGCAACCATGGGAAGGTCCAGGCCCTGAGCCTCAGTTTCCTCATCTGTCTAATGGGAAGATGGTGATACCACATGGAAGATGGCAGGCGCCTGACCTAAGACCATGCTCCCACAGAAGGGCGCTGTGATCTGCCCTTTTCAATGGGATGACCTTAGAAGGAGGGCTAGTTATTGAAGAGTGAGGGGAAAGTTTTGACGGGCACTTTATTTTGAAAAATTAGACTAAAATTTTTTTAAAATAAGATTTTTATCTTATATTTTACACAATCTAGGTTTTAATTACAATAAAGTGCCAATTCTTGGAGGAAAAAAACAATGACTAATACGGAATTGCATAAATTTTATAACAAAATTGGCGATAGCACAATGATCTAGCTCATTTCGTGTTTAACTCTCACAGCCTGGTCTTACGTGAAGAGGTTATTTTTGCGAAAATGATTAGGATTTCCCCCAGGGCCTCTCTTAATCTTTCAATATTCTAACCATCATTTCTGAAGTAGTGACACCCTCATGGATTTTCTTTCCTGGTTAGTCACTGGCTTGGTTCTACCCGACCCTCATTCATTCATGACTGGGGCAGACAGCTCTCCCTTGTCACCTCCATCAATTTCATGAGCTCCTGCGTCTTTGACAAGAATGTTTCAGTTTCACTTTGTAACTGATTTTCTTTGTCCTGTTGGCTACTTACAACATCAGATGGTCAACAAGGTGCTCAGAAGACAGGTGAGGAGGCAGCTGGAGTTGACCAGCAGGAACTGGTTTTGTAAGCAGTGAGCCGATTGGCCGACGTCTTGTGCTATGATGACTTTGCGCTCTTTTGCCATCTGGAAACTGTGGGGACTCCTGTGATGAATATTCAAATAGCTGAGGACCCCAGCGTGGGCCCAGCACGGTGCTGTCCTTCCCCAGCAGGAGAGAAAGTAGATCCGATGCTCGTCCCCCTCAAGCCAGCCCCGGGCTGAGCCGCTAAAGTTTACCTTTGCCCCCTGCCCCAGGTGAAGACTTTGTGGACATCCCAGAAAACTTCTTCGCTGTGAGTGGCGAGGAGGACATCACCATCCAGACGGTGACCTGGCCGGATGTGGAGATGCCACTGCCACAAAACATCACTGAGGGTGAAGCTCGAGGCAATGTGATCCTCACAGTGAAACCCATCTTTGGCGTCTCCCCCACCATCCTGGAGCCTGGGGAGCCCTTCACGTCTGTCCCTGGCGTGGGGACCACCGCCTTCCCTGAGGCGGAGAACGAGACTGGAGCGGCCACCAGACCCTGGGGCGTTCCGGAGGAGTCCACACCCGGCCTGGGCCCCATCACAGCTTTCACCAGCGAGGACCTTGTGGTACAGGTGACCACAGCTCCTGAGGTCCCTGGGCAGCCACGATTGCCAGGGGGTAAGTGCCCGGCCCAAAGGGGGCTGCATGCGGGGCAGGGGAAGTGGAAGGAACTTGGCCTGGGGGTCTATACCTGGGACCTGGGACTTGGGACCTGGAACAAACCTTTGTCCTCATTTGTAAAACAAGGGAGACACGCCAGACCAGTGACATTCCTGCTCCTTTGCCACAAAGCATTTCCTTCTAATGGAGTCATGCTGGAAACCCGTGTACATATCAAGCAGGTCAAGATGCCACACTGGGTGTGGATCTAGGTGACACGGCGTGCAGAACCAGGGCTCTCCCTGTCCTTGCCCCATCAGGACCTCTGCAAGATAGAGCCACTTGAAACTACCGCACTGGGTGGCCCCTGAGGCCTCTCACGGTCTGACCTTCAGGATAGGGCTCGGCAAAGGATGGCCCACAAGCCCAAGCTAGCTGGCCCCCTGTTTTTTATATGGCCCATGAACTAAGAATGGTTTTACATTTTCAAATAGTTGGAGGGGGGAGTCAAAAGAAGAATAATATTCTGTGACACGTGAAAATTATATGAAATTCACATTTCAATGTCCACAAAGTTTGATTGGAACAAAGCCACGCCCGTGTGTTAACGTGTTGTCTGTGGCAAATTTAGAGCTAACATGGTAGTTGTGACAGAAACCATTTAGGCCACAAACATGTCCTAATAAACATGTCCATACTATGGCCATAAAATGTGTCCTATTCTGGAAAGGCCAGCCCTTTCCAGCCACCAAGTGGGATTTCAGCCTGAATTGCCCAGATGAATATAAATATGTCAGGAAGGAGGAGTTTTGGGGTAACCCCAAGGATGGCGGGGTCCCAGGGCTGGAGAGAGCCCCACTGGCCACCACATGGAAAGGTGCCAATGGGCAGGTGAGCCTCTGACACAGGACAGGACAAAGAACGTGAGACAGACTCAGACTGCAGATTCACAGCTGTGACATAAACCGGCCAGTCACCCAGGGACGTGTCAAAAACTACCGTGCATCCAGCTGAACGCAGAGAGGGAGGCAGAGCAGGAGGGTCTCGAGGACAGGGCTCTGCCGCGAGGTTCCAGCCCCTGGAGAGTCTGGCAGGAACTACGAGCCCACTCCCCAGAAATATGCCCTGTGCACACCGAGACAAATGCGGGGTGCACACCCACACAGTATGCCCAGTGCACACCCACACAAATGACCAGTGCACACCCACACAGTATGCCCAGTGCACACCCACACAAATGACCAGTGCACACCCACACACTATGCCCAGTGCACACCCACACACTATGCCCCGTGCAACCCACACAGTATGCTCCGTGCACACCCATACACTATGCCCCGCACACACCCACACAGTATGCCCACTGCGCACCCACACTGTGCCCCACGCACACCCACACAGTATGCCCCATGCACACCCACACAAATGACCAGTGCACACCCACCGTATGCCCAGTACACATCCACACACTGTGCCCCCCACACACACACACTATGCCCTGTGCACACTCACACAGTATGCCCAGTGCACACCCACACAAATGCCCTGTGCACACCCATACACTATGCCCCGCACACACCCACACAGTATGCCCACTGCGCACCCACACTGTGCCCCACGCACACCCACACAGTATGCCCCATGCACACCCACACAAATGACCAGTGCACACCCACCGTATGCCCAGTACACATCCACACACTGTGCCCCCCACACACACACACTATGCCCTGTGCACACTCATACAGTATGCCCAGTGCACACCCACACAAATGCCCAGCACATGCACACACAATGTGCCAAGTGCACACCCACACAAATGCTTGCAGCCACTTTCAGGAGGACCACTCACCCCCTGAACCCTGGACCGTGGGCCAGGTGGAAGAAATGCCGGTAATTGTTTGATTTCTTCCTTATCCTTTTCTGTATTTTCCAAATATTCTGCAATGAATGGTTATTCTTTTTACAATAAGAAAAAATGCATTTGTTTTAAAGAGTAATGGGACAAATGAGCATCCTAGGAGTGAGGAGCCCAGAAAGGAGGGCTGGGGACACCCAGGGCAGAAGAGTCCTAGAAGGCTTTCTCAGGAAGATGGAGTTCAGGAGCAGTTTGAACAAGCAGAGGGAAACCGCTTGGCTGGAAATGGGATCGGAAGTAGGAAAGGAAAGAGGGAATGAATAGAGGTCATTCCTCAAGGTCCCATGGCGCACACCATTGCTGAGAAGCCTTGAGAAGCAGGCGCCGTGGGCACCGGCATAGTGGCACCAGTCCGTGCCCTGAGCCTGCCCCGTCTCTCCTTCTCGCCCTCTCCCCCCAACCCAGGTGTCGTGTTCCACTACCGCCCGGGCTCCGACCGATACTCTCTGACCTTCGAGGAGGCACAGCAGGCCTGCCTGCAGACAGGGGCGGTCATCGCCTCGCCCGAGCAGCTCCAGGCCGCCTACGAAGCGGGCTACGAGCAGTGTGACGCCGGCTGGCTGAGTGACCAGACCGTCAGGTGAAGGGCGAGCCGTCTCCTCTCCCCGCCCAAGCCCAGTCTCAAGGGTCAGGCTTGGGGAGCCACCACCTGGCCCGGCACCGGCACAGCGTGGGCACCCGCTGCCCTGTGGGTTAATTCAGTCACTGGTGACGCTGCGGCCACTCCCTGCATTTCTCCCCAGAAACAAGGTGCATTCTGCAAGGGTGGAGAAGAGCCCTGGGGACATTAAGTCTTTGGTCATTTCCCGCCAAGAGACAGAGGGGGAGATCCCCTCATCAAGCCCCTGGTCCCCTCCAGCTTCAGCCAGTGCCCTTCCACATAGCAGACTCTCATCTGAAGCCAGAAATCCTCGGGGCCCCAGACCCTTCCCCCAGCTGCTCAGGGGCCTTGCTGCACAAGGGTTGGACTCCTGGTTTGAGTTCCACTGGACACGGAAGGCAGGCCCTGCCCGAGTTCCAGCGTGTCCTGCCAGCCTAACCCTGGGCTGCATCCTCCCTCCCCCAGAACAGGCCCTCATTCTGCCCCTCTCACCCTCCTTTGCAGATACCCCATTGTGAGCCCCCGGACCCCATGTGTGGGCGACATGGACAGCAGCCCGGGGGTCAGGACCTACGGCGTGCGCCCCTCATCGGAAACCTATGATGTCTACTGCTACGTGGACAGGCTCGAGGGTACAGGCCCTGTTCTCACATTTGGGGCCCCAGACAGGCAGGGGGCTGATGGGGGGACACAACGAGGAGAGGGCATTACCTTCACCCCAGCCCCGGTCCCACCCAGCCTTCCCCAGGGGAAAGGACCCTGCTTCAGAAAGAGGATGCACCCACCCCCTCAGGTCAAGCCCTTTCTCTCCCTCCCAGATGGTCCGTGTGGATTCTCCCAGCATTGCAGGGGAGTGCTGGCTCCTTCAAAAAAACAATGAGTTCTGGGGCTGGCCCGGTGGTCTAATGGTTAAGTTCACGCTCCGCTTGGGGGCCCCAGGTTCGTGGGTTGGAATCCCGGGCACAGACCTACTCCACACATCAGCCATGCTGTGGTGGCATCCCACATACAAAATACAGGAAGGCTGGCACAGACGTTAGCTCAGGGCTAATCTTCCTCACCAAAAAAAAAAAAAAAAAAAAAAAGTTCTGTAGATAAATAAATCAATTTATTTATTTATTATAAATAAGTGTTATATACATATCTGCCTCGTGGAGAGTCCCAGTGCCCATGAACAAGTCAGACTCTGAGAAGTCCTGCAGGAAGAAGACCTCTAACTCTGCTTAACCAAGGCTCGCCCAGCTTCTTTAACCACAGACCCTTTATTTTGTTTTATTTCATTTCTTTTAACGTCAATTAAAATCAGCAGATTACAATTCCACTGAATCCAATTTTGGAAATGCTGCTGTTCTGGAAAGATTTCAGCATTTCTGCCCACTTGTTTCAGGACATGGGCAAGTCACTTCAACTCTCCAGGCCTCAGCTTCCTCATCTTAGATTGGGGCTGATCTATGCTCCTATCAGAGGCCTTGTTGAGTATTCCATGAGATAGGTGTGAAAAGTGCCTGGCACGAGTAGGTGTTCAGGAAGCGTGAACTTCCTTTCCCCAAATCAGATAGGCCCCGCCCCCTACCGGTTCACAAGATGGGGTGGGGTGGGGGGCGGCAGGGGATGGGAGGGTGGCTGGGGAGGGAGGGCCTCTCTTGGCCAGGGGAGGGGTGCCCAAGGCTGCCTGGGGACTGGGGAAAGGAGCGGCTGTCGTTTCCTTGCAGAGTCCCCAGCTCATCTCAGCCCAGCTGCCCTGCCCTTGCGTGAGCAGAGGCTGCTCTAGCCCTGGGCCCAAGGGGTCACACGTGCCACCTGCCTCTGTCCCCAGGGGAGGTGTTCTTCGCCACACGCCTGGAGCAGTTCACCTTCCGGGAAGCCCTGGAGTTCTGTGGGTCCCACAACGCCACCCTGGCCACCACGGGCCAGCTCTATGCTGCCTGGAGCCGCGGTCTGGACAAGTGCTACGCCGGCTGGCTGGCAGACGGCAGCCTGCGCTACCCCATCGTCACCCCACGACCCGCCTGTGGTGGGGACAAGCCAGGCGTGAGGACCGTCTACCTCTACCCCAACCAGACAGGCCTCCCGGACCCACTGTCCCGGCACCACGCCTTCTGCTTCCGAGGTACGCATCCTTACCTGTCCTCCAGCCCCCACTTCTGCCTGGGGGTGACTCCCATGGGCTCACCCCTTCTGGCCTCTGTCCACTCTCCCCATCCATCAGAGAAAGGAGAAAAAAGTCAGCCCCTGTGGGGCAGGGGCAGCTCTGGAGCTAGCATGACCTTAAGCTTTGACCCCAAGGCAACTCCGTCCTTCTAAAGTTCCCCAGAGACAAGTAGAGAGAGGTGAGTAGGAACTTGGGGCTCTAAAATCAGGCAGTCCTGAATTTTAATTATGGTTCTGCTGCTTCAGGACTGTGTGACCCTCGGCAAGTCACTTAACCTCTCTGTTCCTCCAATTCATCTATAAAACAATGATAATAGCTCCTACCTCAAAGAGTTGCTGTAAGGATTACCTGACAGGGTGCATATAAAACACTGGGCATAGTGCCTGGGACATAGTAAATGGACTCAATAAATGTTAGCTTTATTATTATAAATAAATGACACGTACTGTTTCAGTGTGTATGCCCTTGTCAGATGTCCTCCTGCTTCTAAATATTTTTGCGATGAGTTCAGTCAGATTAGTCTATTCTTCACTAAGCCCCAGAAATTCATGCTTTTGATTGGCCCATGCTGGGGGACCCACTGCGGCCGTATCACCATCATTACGGGTGAGAGTTCTGAGAGTGACATCATCGGACAACTCAGTGGGCGTGGCCAGGGAGTGGCCAAGACATTGCTGGGCTCTGATTGGATGAGTTCTCACAGGGTCCGCGGGTCGGGTGCGCTGACCAGGACATAGATTGTAGTAACAGCTTGTGTCCCGATGTACATATTATACATCAAAACTGACTGGTCTTTGTAACTTCCGGTGAAGCTGTAGTTATTCCAAAATAAAGTTAATATTGAATAAACCCTCAGCATCCCCAGGTTTCCCAGATTGCCAGGGTCACGGTTTAAAATCCAGTTCAAAGAAAGTGCAGCCCCCCTCCGCCAGCCTCAGGAAGGCCAATCCCCAGCCCTGCCTGGGGATTTGATGAGGCCCCTGCAGCATCTGCCCAGAGCGGCAGAAGCCACGCCAGTCAGCCTCCCAGTGAATTCTCGGTCATGCACCCCCCACCCGACCCCGCGTGATCCCAGCCTTTTCTATAAATGCAGACAAGTTCAGCTTCCTTCCCGACCAAGCCGCCTGCCGGTTCCCCTGAACCACAACAGGTACCCCCAGTCGGTGAATCCTGCCTTACCCCTTCCAGTGCTGGGGTGGCTTCACGGGATCTAAACAGAACCTTCCTGCTTTTGGTCCCGACACACTTGGAACATAACTTCTGTCCCCAGGAAAGGCAGCCTCACGCAGCAGCTGAGAGCGTGGCATCTGACATCAGATACTTGGATTCAAAGACTAGATCTGCCACTTATAAGCCACTGACCCTGGGCAAGTCACTTAACTCTGTGCCTTAGCTTCCCCATCTGTAAATGCCATAATGGTGTCTAGCTCCTAAGGCTGTTGTGAGATAAAATGATCTTACATACGTAATGCCTTTAAACAAGCCCTGGCAGGTGTGACGGATTCTGCAGAAGCAGTGCCCCAGACCACCTGAAATAAAGTGCTGATGGAGTGCGCAAATCGATATTGTGTAGCTGATGCAAACGGCTCTTATAAATTGAGGAGGCCAAGAGCTGTCTTGCTGGATGGGGACGGGGGTGTAGGGAGGAGCTCGAGGCCCAGCAAGGCTTTTGCACAGGCCTGGCCCACCTCAGAGTCCCCTAGCTCTCCTCGAGAAGGGCCAGCCTTGGGTGGGTCACTGGTAAGGAGGAACCTTCACCACCTACATCCCCTTCAGGTGTCTCAGTGGCGCCGTCTCCAGGAGAAGAGGAGGCTGGCACGCCCACACTGCCCTCAGGCGTGGAGGACTGGCTCGTGACCCAAGTGGCGCCTGGCGTGGCTGCTGTCCCCTTAGGGGAGGAGACGACAGCAATTCCAGCCTTCACCGTTGAGCCGGAAAACCAGACAGAATGGGAACCAGCCTACACGCCACTGGCTGCATCCCCACTGCCAGGTTCGTATGGCTTGGGCGCTGGGGCGTGTCCTGAGGCCACACACCCCTGTCCGCCCTGGGTGTGTCCTGGGCATGGCTTCTCCCCCTAGCTGTGCTTCCCCAGCCCTGACACTACCTGGGCATGCTGCTGCAGGCGACTTCAGCCCCCTGGGCGGGCCTCTAGGACCTCCCGTACGTGAGAGAAAGGGCACGGGTGGTCTTGTTCGGAAACATTCTCCTTCCCTCCCTCCTCATTCACTGTCCCCTTTCCTTTATTTCTCCTGCCTGCACACCCCATTGCCCATCCTGTGCCAATGAGAGGGCCATGACTCTGTCCCCCTGCTTTCTCACCCCGGCCCCATCATCCTTTAAAATCTCCCTGTAGGAGGATCCTCAATCGAAGGAAGGGCCAGGAGCGGTCATTGTTGAAGTCTGACTGTGACCCGTCCCCTGGCCTTTCTCCTCCTTTCCTGTCCCTCTTCTGGGGCCAGCCTGCCCAGCCAGAGCTTCCTGAGCTCCAGCTGTCATGGTCAGATCAGACGGGACTTGATAGATAGGATGAAAGCAGCAGCCTGCCAACCCTGTTGGGAAAAGGGTTTTGTGGCCATAATGTTTGGGAAACGCTGAAGTACAGAAAGATCAATAGGTTTCCTGGCTGCAGACCTTCTCAGAGCTTTGGATATGTTAACGTGCACTGTAATGCAGAGCGGGGGAGGTATTCTGTCCCCAAAGAATCTGACCACAGGGCCTTTCTTTCTTGGAACAATTTTAACATCGCCCAGTTTGGATCAGTCTGAAGTAAAGCAGTGTGCAGTCACGTGTGCGTGCCTAGTAGGGTCAGCTCACCCAGGGGCGTGTGTATTTGAAGAAAAGGGTGCGTCAGAGCTTCTCAGTAATTCCCCCAGTCACCCGTCCAGTGCATGGACAATTCGCTGAACTGGGCGCTCCTCTGGGTGCTGGCAGTGCAACGCCTGGCCCCTTCCATGCCAGGAGGTGGGTGTGCGTGGGTGGAGCCGGTGGGCTTCTGGCCCAGAGACCTCACCAAGAAGCCACTCCTGCCCATGGCCCTTTCCTCGCCCTTCTCCAGGACAGGAATAGCTGAGTCCTCTTTGGCATGAGTGGGTGGCTTGGCAGAAGACTCTGGCAGCCACGGGTGGGAGTTATCCATGGGAAGGGGCTCAGGGGCCCAGAGAAATGTTCTCCAAGCTTCAGCTTCCAACCATCTTGCTGATTTCGACCATATCTGGGAACCATCTGTACTGTTGTTAACTCTACGTCTTTTTCTTTAAATTGACTTGCTTTAAAAAAGAAACCTAAATTTGTTTAAAGGAGAAATGTTATATCCTGACTGTAAGTGGCCATCCCTGGGTGTTTCCCACCTAAAAATCCTCTTGCATGCCCCCACCGCCATACTGAGCTGCCCACCCTGCCAGGATTCTCCTCCAAGCAAGGGTAAACTGTGGGCCTGCCCAGAGGGGTCCGGCAGCCTCTGCGCCTGGCTTCTCCACCTGGGAAAATCAGCCCAAAAGTCCACACAAGGTACAGTTCCAGCTAGGTTATTTTTTAAATGCCAAAGGAGACAAGATGGAAAGAAAATAATGTAACCATAATTATTTTAAATAATGGAGTTTTCTTTTTCTCTCTGTTTTCCAAATCCTCTGTAATAGGTTTTCAGAATAGAAAATGTTGGTATATTTTTGCAAACAGCACCGCCTGGCCCTTCCTGGCCCACAGGAAATGGGTTAGATGAATAATTGTCACACTCCCTGGGGATATGTCCCATGGGACTCATCATAAAAAAAATAAGAGAGGGTTGGAAGGCCGGCCCCATGACCAAGTGGTTAAAGTTACGCATGGTCTGCTTCAGTGGCCGAGGTTCGCAGGTTTGGATCCTGGGCACAGACCTCCTCCACACATCAGCCAGGCTGTGATGGCATGCCACATATAAAATAGAGGAAGATTGGCACAGATGTTAGCTCAGGGCAACTCTTCCTCACCAAAAAAAAAAAAGAAAGAAAGAAAGAAAAGCAAATTCTCAAATCCTACCCAAGCCCCACTGAATCAGGGACTGTGGGGTGAGCCCAGCATGCTGTGTTTTCACAAGCCCTCCCAGCGATGCTGATGCTCACCTGAGTGTGAGAATTCGCTTTTCTATCAAGCTCCCAGGAGATGCTGGTGCAGCTGGTCCAGGGACCACACTTTGGAAACCATGGGTTTAGATAAATGAGAGTTGATGTGGAGTACTTGAAAGGTGACCAAGACTGCCCTCAGGGGTAGCCAGGCCCCCACATCCCATGGGTTGTGTGAATGGCGCCCCCTCTAGACTCTAGTCTCAGAAAGTGCAGCCTGAGGGTGGCGGGAAGTTTGCAGGCCTCCCCACTCCCTCTATCCCTTCCCAGGGTGCTCTCTTCCAGAAGGAGGGTTCCGTTAGAAAATGCTTGAACGTGTCTCTGAGGTCTTGAGAGAAAAGTTTCGCTTTGGAAGGAGTAGAGTTCAGCTTCTCTGCTTGAGCTTCAAATGGAGCAGTTTCTAATCCCACACCTCTCTTCCGTCTTCCTTTCTTCCAGGGATTCCTCCTACGTGGCCTCCCACAAGTGCAGCAACAGAGGAGAGCACAGAAGGCCCCTGGGCCACGGAAGTGCCCTCAGCCTCAGAGAAGCCATCCCCCTCGGAGGAGCCATCCACACTTTCAGCCCCAGTGCCCATCGAGACGGAGCTGCCAAGCTCTGGGGAGCCATCGGGGGTGCCTGAAGTCAGCGGTGACTTCACAGGCAGTGGAGAAGTTTCAGGACACCTGGACTTCAGGGGGCAGCCCTCAGAGGGAAGTGTAAGTGGACTGCCCTCTGGAGACCTTGACTCCAGTGGTCTCATCTCTGCAGTGGGCTCAGGCTTGCATGTGGGCAGTGGACTGGCCTCAGGGGATGAAGATAGAATTAGGTGGTCCACGACTCCTGCAGTTGGCTGGCTGCCCTCTGGAAGCGAGGGCCCAGAGCCCACTGCTTCTGGAGTAGAGGACCTCAGTGGACTTCCTTCTGGAGGAGAGGTTCATCTAGAGCCCACTGCCTCTGGAGTAGAGGACCTCGGTGGACTTCCTTCTGGAGGAGAGATCCATCTCGAGCCCACTGCCTCTGGAGTAGAGGACCTTGGTGAACTTCCTTCTGGAGGAGAGGTTCATCTTGAGCCCACTGCCTCTGGAGTAGAGGATATCAGTGGATTTCCTTCTGGAGGAGAGGTTCATGTTGAGCCCACTGCCTCTGGAGTAGAGGATCTCAGTGGACTTCCTTCTGGAGGAGAGATCCATTTAGAGCCCACTGCCTCTGGAGTAGAGGACCTTGGTGGACTTCCTTCTGGAGGAGAGATTCATCTAGAGCCCACTGCCTCTGGAGTAGAGGACCTCGGTGGACTTCCTTCTGGAGAAGAGATTCATCTTGAGCCCACTGCCTCTGGAGTAGAGGACCTTGGTGGACTTCCTTCCGGCGGAGAGATTCATCTGGAGACCACTCCCTCCGGAGCAGAGGACCTTGGTGGACTTCCTTCTGGAGGAGAGGTTCATCTTGAGCCCACTGCCTCTGGAGTAGAAGACCTCGGTGGACTTCCTTCTGGAGGAGAGATTCATGTTGAGCCCACAGCCTCTGGAGTAGAGGATATCAGTGGATTTCCTTCTGGAGGAGAGGTTCATCTTGAGCCCACTGCCTCTGGAGTAGAAGACCTCGGTGGACTTCCTTCTGGAGAAGAGATCCATCTAGAGCCCACTGCCTCTGGAGTAGAGGACCTCAGTGGACTTCCTTCTGGAGGAGAGATCCATTTAGAGCCCACTGCCTCTGGAGTAGAGGACCTCGGTGGACTTCCTTCTGGAGGAGAGATCCATCTCGAGACCACTCCCTCTGGAGTAGAGGACCTCAGTGGACTTCCTTCTGGAGGAGAGATTCATCTAGAGCCCACTGCCTCTGGAGTAGAGGACCTCGGTGGACTTCCTTCTGGAGGAGAGATCCACCTAGAGCCCACTGCCTCTGGAGTGGAGGACCTCGGTGGACTTCCTTCTGGAGGAGAGATTCATCTAGAGCCCACTGCCTCTGGAGTAGAGGACCTCGGTGGACTTCCTTCTGGAGGAGAGGTTCATCTAGAGCCCACTGCCTCTGGAGTAGAGGACCTCGGTGGACTTCCTTCTGGAGGAGAGATTCATCTTGAGCCCACTGCCTCTGGAGTAGAGGACCTTGGTGGACTTCCTTCTGGAGGAGAGATTCATCTAGAGCCCACTGCCTCTGGAGTAGAGGACCTTGGTGGACTTCCTTCTGGAGGAGAGGTTCATCTAGAGCCCACTGCCTCTGGAGTAGAGGACCTCGGTGGACTTCCTTCTGGAGGAGAGATTCATCTTGAGCCCACTGCCCCTGGAGTAGAGGACCTTGGTGGACTTCCTTCCGGCGGAGAGATTCATCTGGAGACCACTCCCTCTGGAGCAGAGGACCTTGGTGGACTTCCTTCTGGAGGAGAGATCCATCTCGAGCCCACTGCCTCTGGAGTAGAGGACCTCGGTGGACTTCCTTCTGGAGGAGAGGTCCATCTTGAGCCCACTGCCTCTGGAGTAGAGGACCTCAGTGAACTTCCTTCTGGAGGAGAGATCCATCTAGAGCCCACTGCCTCTGGAGTAGAGGACCTCGGTGGACTTCCTTCTGGAGGAGAGATCCACCTAGAGCCCACTGCCTCTGGAGTAGAGGACCTCGGTGGACTTCCTTCTGGAGGAGAGATTCATCTAGAAACCACTCCCTCCGGAGCAGAGGACCTTGGTGAACTTCCTTCTGGAGGAGAGGTCCATCTTGAGCCCACTGCCTCTGGAGTAGAAGACCTCGGTGGACTTCCTTCTGGAGGAGAAATCCATCTCGAGCCCACTGCCTCTGGAGTAGAGGACCTCGGTGGACTTCCTTCTGGAGGAGAGATCCACCTAGAGCCCACTGCCTCTGGAGTAGAGGACCTCGGTGGACTTCCTTCTGGAGGAGAGATTCATCTAGAGACCACTCCCTCCGGAGCAGAGGACCTTGGTGGACTTCCTTCTGGAGGAGAGATCCATCTCGAGCCCACTCCCTCTGGAGTAGAGGACCTTGGTGGACTTCCTTCTGGAGGAGAGGTCCATCTCGAGCCCACTGCCTCTGGCATAGAGGACCTCGGTGGACTTCCTTCTGGAGGAGAGGTCCATCTCGAGCCCACTGCCTCTGGAGTAGAGGACCTCAGTGGACTTCCTTCTGGAAGGGAAGGTCTAGAGACCTCTGCTTCTGGAGCTGAGGACCTTAGTGGGTTGCCTTCTGGAAGAGAGGACTTGTTTGGGTCAGCTTCTGGAGCCTTGGACTTTGGCAGAATACCTTCTGGAAGTGGGCAAGCTCCTGAAGCAAGTGGCCTTCCCTCTGGATTTAGTGGTGAGTATTCTGGGGTGGACCTTGGAAGTGGCCCATCCTCTGGCCTGCCGGACTTTAGTGGACTTCCGTCTGGGTTCCCAACCGTCTCCCTAGTGGATACGACATTGGTGGAAGTCGTCACAGCCACCACTGCAGGTCAACTGGAAGGGAGGGGAACGATTGGCATCAGTGGTGCTGGAGAAACATCTGGACTGCCCTTAAGCGAGCTGGACATTAGTGGCGGAGCTAGTGGACTCCCTTCAGGAGCTGAACTCAGTGGCCAGGCATCTGGGTCTCCTGACATCAGTGGGGAAACATCTGGACTCTTTGGTGTCAGTGGACAGCCGTCAGGGTTTCCTGACATCAGTGGGGGAACATCTGGGCTTTTTGAGGTCAGCGGGCAGCCATCAGGATTTTCTGGGGAAACATCTGGAGTGACTGAGTTTAGTGGACTGTCCTCTGGACAACCAGATGTCAGTGGAGAAGCTTCTGGAGTTCTTTTTGGCAGTGGTCAACCATTTGGCATAACCGACCTGAGTGGAGGAGCATCCGGGGTCCATGATCTCAGTGGGCAGCCATCGGGGTTGCCGGGGTTCAGTGGGACAACATCTGGAATCCATGACCTGGTTTCCAGTGCCATGAGTGGCAGTGGTGAACCTTCTGGCATTACGTTTGTGGACACCAGTTTGGTCGAAGTGACCCCGACTCCGTTTAAAGAAGAAGAAGGTTTGGGATCCGTGGAACTCAGCGGGCTCCCTTCAGGGGACGCAGACCTCTCGGGCACATCTGGGAGAGCAGATGTCAGTGGACAATCTTCTGGAGCACCTGATTCCAGTGGGCTTACATCCCAGCCTCCAGAACTCAGTGGCCTGCCAAGTGGCGTCGCTGAGGTCAGTGGAGAATCCTCTGGAGCTGAGACTGGGAGCAGCCTGCCCTCGGGAGCCTACGACGGCAGTGGACTTCCCTCTGGTCTCCCCACTGTCTCCCTTGTAGACAGAACTTTGGTGGAATCTGTAACCCAGGCTCCAACAGCCCAAGAAGCAGGAGAAGGGCCTTCGGGCATTTTGGAACTCAGTGGTGCCCATTCTGGAGCACCGGCCGTGTCTGGAGACCATTCGGGATTTTCGGACTTAAGCGGGCTGCCGTCAGGGCTGGTGGAGCCCAGTGGAGAGCCATCGAGTACTCCACATTTCAGTGGGGACTTCTCGGGCACCATTGATGTAAGTGGGGCATCCTCGGCGGCCACGAGCACCAGTGGGGAAGCCTCAGGACTTCCAGAAATTACTTTAATCACTTCTGAGTTCGTGGAGGGTGTTACTGAACCAACTGTTTCCCAGGAACTCGGCCAGAGACCCCCTGTGACATTCACCCCCCAGCTTGTTGAGTCCAGTGGAGAAGCCTCTGCGTCTGGAGAAGCCGGTGGAGCTACGCCCGGGTTCCCCGGGGCTGGAGTGGAAGCATCCTCAGTCCCAGAATCCGGCCATGAGACGTCTGCCTATCCTGAGGCCGGGGTGGTGGCGTCTGCTGCCCCCGAGGCCAGCGGAGGAGCTTCTGGGTCCCCTGATCTGAGTTCAGCCACCGCCGCCTCCCGTGAAGCTGACCTGGACGGAGGCTCAGGCCTGGGCGTGAGCAGCAGCACGTCCCCCTTTCACGAAGGCCCCAGGGAGGGCTCAGCCAGCCCGGAGGCCAGTGGAGTGTCAAGCACCACCTACCACGTTGGCACAGAGGCATCAGGCTGGCCTTCGGCCGCCCCCGCGGCTTCCGGAGACAGGACTGACAGCAGCGGAGACCCATCTGGCCACACCTCGGGCCCAGATGTGGTCCTGAGCACCAGCCTCCCAGAGTCTGAGTGGACCCCGCAGATGCAGCGCCCTGCAGAGGCGCTCCTAGAAATCGAGTCCTCAAGCCCCCTGTACTCAGGAGAAGAGACCCCAACAGCCGAAACAGCCGTCTCCCCGACAGAGGCTTCCATCCCAGCTTCTCCAGGAGGACCAGGTGTATCGGAGACAGCCGTCACAGGTATTCTTAGGATTCTGTTTCTTTAAAGGGGTTTGGGTAGTTCAGACTGTAGCATAGTGGGAGGCTGTGGAGATTGAAGGTTCTGAGCACAGCTCCACCACAGATTAGCTGTGCAGCCTCAGGCAAGTTTCTCAACCTCTCTGAGCCTCATCTGTAAAACGAGAATAGTACCAGGGAAGATTAAACAGGATATAAATATCCAGGAAACAAGCACTTAGCATCACACTTTGCACGCAGTACATACGTACAGATCATTGATGGTTATTGCCACAGTGGCGTTACATCATAAGGACGTTTATATGTGAATGCAGCTCTCCGTACTTGGCACAGAGAGAAGGATGACTGTGTAGATAGTGCTGGAAATTCTGCTCATGCCCCTTTCCCGTGGGGTGAGTGTGAGATGAGAGAATGGATCTACCGATGATGTTTATGCCCAAATAGTCACTTTGTGCAGGGTTAGAACCTGCGCGATTTCAGGAACTACGAAGTGTTATTTTAGCTGTGTCCTGACTTAGACCCAGCATCCCCACCCCGCCTGGCCCGTCACAGGTGGCCCCTCTGTACCGTAGTGATGGCCTCACCTCGACACCCAGCTCCCAGCCCAGAGGCTGGTGATTTCTCCTTTGCTCTCGCTTTGGGGTCCCTCACACCTCCCCATGGCTGAGACCGCCCCCCGTCAGAGAGCCCCCCAGGTGCCGGGCCAGGTGCCCGGGAGGGACTGAGTCCCCTCTCACATGCTCACCTGGAGCCAGCCTCATGGGCGTTGGGGGCCCCACCTCGAGGTCTCAGAGGCTGCGCTGTACCCCAGGCGGTGACATCCAGCCTCTCGCTGGGGAGTGGGGCCCCCCAGGGCCTGTGCCAGAAGCCCTGCGGTGCTGGGACCTGCCAGGAGACAGAGGGACATGTCATGTACCTGTGTCCCCCTGGCCGCACTGGCCAGCACTGCGATGTAGGAAAGACCTCACAGCCTGTGGGGGTGCAGGCAGGGGAGCAAGGGGGTTCCTTTATCCCCAGAAGGGGTTCTGGGGGGGCGGGGGAGGCGACCAGGCTCCCTGAGGCTCAGGCACCTAGGCCTGGGAGGGGGCAGTCAGTGACATGTTGGGGTGGGGGCCACAGAACAGACGTGGCCCGTCTTTCTAGAGCGTCTGTTCTCCGCGGCAGTTTAGGAGAGAAAAGTCAAGTGATTAAACTGGTAAGCAGTGAGTTTTTGTCAAGCCAATGACTGATGAGCAGAATGCAAAATGGGCTTAAATTTGGAAGATAAAATCTGAGACTTCAAAGAAATGGGAGAACTGGGGGTAGCTGGTCACACGCCCCGCAGAGTGATGGGAGGGAAGCTCTGTGAGGGGCTGGCTGCATCATGCAGAGTAATCCTCCCCAGGAAAGCCCCCACAGTCCCCACCAGGCTTGGGCTGGCTGGGGTTTGGGTCCCCTTCTTGCCTGAAGGAAGTGACACAGACAGTGCTGTCACCCCCAGCTCCCGGCTTCACGACTGCAGGTCAGCTGTGACCCTGCCCCTGGGCACCTGCCACCCTGGGGCCCCTGTTTGGCCTTTGCCGTGGGTCAGGCAGCCTGTGGGACGGGGAGGAGCCTGGGGATCCTCTGATTGGAGGTGACTCCCCCCGCCGAAACAAAATGATTAGAATCTGCCTGTCATTCCCTGAACACCTTGAGGCCTGTGGCTTCGTCTGGTCAACATCTCCACCATCGAGGGGGAAATGCCCCGTTACCTCTGAGCTCCTGTTCATGGGTTAGCTGTCTACACCGCTGCCCCAAGCCCTGACCCACGCTCTGTGCAAAGTCAGGAATCATAAAAGGCCTTCATAAAAGGGCTGCGTTCCTAGGACGCAGGCAGAGTCAGAGCCGCAATCCTGGGGGAACCAACCATCGTGTCCTCCAGTAGCCTTGACACGGTCCACAGAGAAGGATTGTGTGTTTCCACGTGTGAATATACGTGCAAATGAGCCCCTGCTGGTGTGTTATATGCTGCTGTGACATACATAGGCCGCACACTTAGCACTTGTGCAGGACACGTGGATGTCCGTATGCACGGGCACTAGGGTGCGGCTCTATCGCTCTTCCCGCAGTGGGGTCAGCCTCTGCCCCCGAGTGGTGGCCATGACTGAAATCACTCTGTGGGTCCGTGGCCAGAGAGGGTGGGCTCTCCTAGGAAGGTCCTGGCCTTACTGCCAAGGGGACAGTATTTCCACTGGGCCACAGTGACCCGCACCCCTCCCTCATCCCCCACCCCGACAGGAGGGCGGAGAGCTGCCCCTGTCCTGGGAAAGGCTGCCCCTGAAGAAAACCTGGGGAGACCCTGTGTGTGCTTTCCAGCAAGTGGGGCTCAGGGTCCTCGGTCAGCAGTGGGCCTCACTGTCCGTCCAGTGAGCAGCTCCCCTGGAGGACGCCGTGCCGGGTCTGCAGACACCCCCTCCCCGTCTGCGTGCGTGGGTGGAGAGCAGGTTGGCTCAGTCGGCCAGCTCAGCCCGGCTCAGTGAGGAGCAGACACAGTGTCCACCAGGGCTTGTGGGACCCGGGCAGACGCCGGGACCAGACCCCCTTGCCCTCTCTCAGTCTCTCTGATGCCCCCCTCCATTCTTACAATGCCTTCCCCAGCCTGAGGCTTGAAGCAAAAATGTGACACTATCAGAAGCCACAGCAAGCCTTGTGTCCCAGCTCTCCTGAAATTAGAAGTAGGTGACAGTGGACCTTAACTAATCTGCTGTAAGGACAGCCTTTCTCTAACCATGTATGTTTCCAAAGGACGTTCTTTCCCACGATTTCTTCCTACACGGCTCTGGGAGTAGCTTGATAATCATCCCCATCTGAACCTGCAGCACAGAGAGGCTAAGTAATTTTTCTAACTCCGCTGAGTGAGTCGAACCAAGAATTGAGGTCTTAATGCACTTGTTTCACACACCCGGCTAAATAAGAAAATCCCTCTTGAACATAATAACCGGTTGCTGGTCGCGAAGAGCTAGAGGCTGGACTTCAGGGGACCAGAGTGGAGACAGGCTGTAGAATTGGGGTGGGGCCCCTTGGGCACTCCCGGCCAGGCCCTCACTACCTTGTTTGTAAATAGGCTCAAAGCCAATCGTTCTCGGCTTTGAAAACTCTGGTGCCTGGGTCCCCTGCCCCGATTCTGATGGAAATGGTCCTGAGACCCTTGCACTGGGGCTTTTCAAACTCCCGGTGACTCCAGTGTGCAGCCAGAGATGAGCGGACCTTGCTGTGAGGATCAAGGTCATCAGTGGGCAGCATCTGGCAGGGGGAGGCCTTAAGGAATGTTGGTTCCGCTCTCCCACCTCTTGCTCCTCTGGTTAGCCAAAGCTTTATCATCTCTAAAGAGCAAGTGGTGAGGGTCACCCACCTGGGGTCTCATTGCCCGTGACTCCGCCCCTGGGATCCCAGGTCACTCCTGCTCCACTGAGCTCAGCGCAGCTCCCAAAGGACCACAGACGGTGTCTGGTCCCCACAGGTGCCCCGCCCGTCGTCTCTGACTAGAACCAGGAACCCCAGGTTGTTGAAAGACCATGGACGAGCGTGCTCCAGGGCCATAGGTAGCAAACGCTGGCATTATTGCTGTGGCAAGACTGAATACTCAGGGAAGACCCGCACCTGGTAAAGGAGGTCGGAGGCTGCATTTTGTCCTAAAAGAAAACACTTGACACTTCCTGTCATCTTGTTTAGGCAGCCCTTCGTAAACGAGTTCTTGATAAACTGTGCATCTGTCCTCTTGGCATCCAAATAAACATCTGTTTAATGAATTCTCAGATCTTCAGCAACTAAAAGCAGGGATGTTCTATTCGGATTGGCTTCAAAAGCCACCGCATCCTTCCCACTTCCACTGCTTATATTTCCTCTGGGGGTGAGATTTCTGACTCCGAGGTTTCCATCCTGGCTGCTCCTTAGAATCACCTTGGATGCTTCTAAAAAGCCCCACGCCTGGGCCCCACCCCAGAGGCCCCGATTCAGTGGGTCTGGAGGTGGACTCCGGCATGCGTGTTTTTTTTTCAAATCTTTAAATAAAAAAAGTTTCTTGAATTACCACCGTGGTTCTGATCGGCAGCCAAGGTTGAGAAATGCTGTTCTAATCAGATCTCACGTGCAGTTTTCCAGCCCTCGCAGTGCTGCGTGGCTTTCTCTAGACCCCTTGGGTAGAAGAGCGTGAACTTAAACTTTAAGCAGCCTCATTTCTGTTTTACTGCTATTTGTCACTTCATAGGTCCGGGGCTCTGATCTATGATCTGACACTGTCCCTTCCCCTACTGGGGACATGTTTGAATTTCAGTTAAACCTTATCCCTGGGGGGGAGGAGCGGGTGGGTAGGGGAATCTTTCAAAGCAAGTGAAAATAGAGGCTTATAAGTGAAAATACAAGTCACACTTCTTGTCTTCTTGACTTGACTTAACCAACAAGTCCATGGGCAGATTTTAACTAATCGAATTTAAGAAGCAGGGCATTCAAGTTACATTCAAGATCAAACTTTAAAAATACAAAAGACTTGATAGTATAAATAGCTATAGTACGCTTTTTAACTGAATGATTTTTACTTTAAAGGCAAATTGGAACTGATAAATGTGCTCTTATAATCCGTCTATCAATTGTGATAGAGTAAATCTGTATTTACTCAAGTCTGTCCCATCCTGATTGATCCCAGTTCTTTACAGAGTACAGAGCATCCACTGAGGTAAGAAACTTGTCTCTGTGCTTCTTGAGCGGATTTTCCCCCATCCTTATCCAGGAAAGTTTGTCCAGGGTCGCCACATACAGCTGCACGGGTTGTGCACTGAACAACTGGAGGGGTACCATTCATGTCATAATCTTTATGAGTGGCAGTCCCTTTAGTTGGGTATTGCTTGAGTAAAAGCACCTGCTGCCACTCTTCAGTCAACTTTTTCTATAAGTCAAATAAACTCTCTCATTTGGAGGTCCTGGCAAAAGCTGGACAAGACCTATTCAGGGTGGAGGGCTGAGATGCCCAATTCAGATGCCAAAGTGCTTATTTGCAAATGGTTTCATTCCTCTTGCCTTTACCAGGGGCTCTCAGTTCTTTTCCCCACTAAGTTCGAGCTATTGCTAGGGTGCCTGGCTCAGGAACGAACCACCCCTTCTGGTTACAGCAGTGGGAAGAGGACTCTGAGGTCCTGACATGCCCCAGAGTCCCTGCTCGGCGATGACAGCTGAGCCCTGTGCTGGTGCAGCAGAAATGCTTACGAGATGCTGAGGTCCAGGACCCGGCTCTCTCTCCCTCCACATGGGACGAGGCGCAGCCTCCAGCCTCCAGCCTCACTATCCAGTTCTCTCCTCCATCTCTTGCCGTCTGTCCCCCCACTTACCAGCGTGGACAGGTCACATCACTTGTTTCCTTCCCTGTGAAATGACACAAAGACGTCTGTGCCATCGGGCTGCTGGGAGGACCGTGTGGGTGTGGGATGCAGTGTCTGGCTCAGAGAAGGTCCTTCAGAGGTGCCGGTTCCCTCTCTCTCCTCTCTTCCTTCACGCCGTCTGCCCACAGCCTGAAGCCCTTCCCATCCTAATGGCTGGGCTCCCCGCTCTGTGCTCACAGCAGGGCCCTGCCCAGCTCCTCTCATGAAGACAAGTGACATCCTAACCACCCTTCACAGAAAGAGGTGACAATTGCAGAGCCCAAGCAGCTCCTTCAGCTGGGGAGGAGGTGGCACCGCCAGCCTCGTGCTGTGAGAAAGCCCCACACAGGCCACCAGCCTCTTCCCACAGCTGGAGGCCTCTCTGTCACCCCGGGCCCCTGGGCACTGGTTTTGGGGGTCTCGGCCCTTCCTTCCCTCCGAGCCAGCCCGTGAATCCAGGGCCCTGCACAAAACGGCTTCTGGGCCCAGGAACGGTTCCTCGAGCTTCTCAGACTTTGTGCCTTGGCCAAACGCCGGAGGAAAAGTACACTGTCCCCTGGACCTCAGGCCACCAGGGGTGGGCGATGTGACATAGACCTCTGGGCAACTGGAAGGCCCCTGGCCGGCCTCCCGTGGGCCCCCCTCCCCAGCCCTCTCCCCCGTGGGCTGGCCTGAGGCTGCAGGGGGGATGTCGGGTGGTCCCCCCAGGCCACTCCTGTCCCTTGCTCTCTACAACTGCTTTAGCGCCTCCATTTGCTTAATTCCTCCCTGCCCAGTGCTTCCCACCTCCCATAATGATGCTAATTGGACAAACGAGGACAGCAGCTGTCCTGAAGCAGGAGAGCCATCCCCTGCTTCTGCCTGGCCCACCGGCCTGACCTTTTGCTGCTCCTGCTGCTGCTGGGAATCCTGGTGCATGCTGGGATTTCGGTCAGTTCCTCCATGCATTTTGGTTTTGCTTGGAACAGTTCCAACCCCAGAACTGTCGGTTTCTCGTCCATGGTGTGCACGCCCCGAGATGAAGTTAAGAACTTGGTGGGAAGAGAGAGTACCTGGGGACTTGAGAGTTTCAGGCCACCTGTGGCACCAACCCAGCTCTGGTCTAGAAGATGTCTGCTAAGCACTAGGGAAAGAATCCTGAAGAAAGTGCTCTTGCCTTCTTGTCAGAAGATTGACTTTAAGGTCTAGTCTGCTCTTACGAGAGGCAAGAACGAAGTCCAGGAACTTCTAGGAAGCCGCCCACATGGAGACCAGCTTAGACGCATCAGGTCCTGAAGGTTGTATGAACACAGCTGCCCAGACCAAGGCTTAGCCACCTATCATGACGCCCCATGAGCCGGTGGGACCTACTCATGGCAGAATTGTATTGACCTCCCGGGAAGAGGAGCTGCACAGTGCCTGCGTCATGATCCCAGGGGAAGCCACCCAGAAAAAGCGAGCAGGAGCCTTTGGAGAACAAAGACGAAGAGAGTAGAAGAGAGCCTCTAGGTCTCTGGCTTCTCAGAAAGATGCGAAAAGGCCAGATTAGGAGATTCAGTTCTCATCTTGGCTGTTGGATGAAAATATGAGGCAAAGGCCAATGACCTATCAATTCAAGTCCCGTGAAGAAGTTGGATCAGAAAGAACATGTTGGCCCCCAAGAACAGAAGAGGAGAAGAATCTGCCTGGGTAGAAGAGGCTGGTAGGGAGCTGCCTGTGTCCCAGGCTGGTGCTGGTGGGTGGCCATGTCCTGAGTGCCTCGCCGGCTTCAAACACTGGTCTCCCACTGGCCAGGATGGAGCCCTCTAGAAATCACGACTGGCTGGAGATGTCCACGTTCTGGGGCCGTAAGCTGAAAGGAGATTATATGGGGAAATGTTGGGCTGAGTATTTGTCCCTCCTCCCCAAGAGAATGAAGTTGGCTTTATCTTTATGAGATACTCTGGAATCTTGTTTGCTGAAGACAGAGAAGGTGTCTGCAACCCAAAAAATGTCATGAGTCTCAAGCCAATATCCCCTGCTGCCATTTTCTCCTGGTCCTGTGCTCTGCAGACCACTTCTAGTTTCTTGGTTCTAGTACGGCACGGCCTTGCCCTCTTTCCTTGCTTCATAGCTACAGAGGAAGCTAGGAAAAGAAAGAGCTCTCACCAAGCTTCAAGAACTTGCCCTCCTTGTCCTTGCTCACCACCAGGTTCAGAGCCAGTTCAGACCCCAAGGCCTCTTGAAATAGTCACAAGAGAAGGCATCTTACAGGGACTCCATGCTCACTCTCACCACAGGCTTTTGCCTTCAAAATCACCAGATCTCTTCTCCCACTGGGAAGCCTGCCTCCACGGCTCCAAGTTTGCCAATCAAGGATCACACACATCCAAGAAAACCCTTGTTGGATCTTTGGCTCAGCGCTCCAAGATGGCGGCAGCAGCAGCAGCAGCAGCAACAGTCCTTAGGAAATCCAGCCTCTCCTCCCAGGGCCCTGGAGAGCAGCAGGGCTGGCCACCCATAAAGAAGCCGCCGGGCTTGCGAAGCTGGAGTGGCCGACAGGAGTCCTAACGGTGGCCCTTGGTTTCTTGCAGACATTGATGAGTGCCTCTCAAGCCCTTGTCTGAATGGAGCCACCTGCGTGGACGCCATCGACTCTTTCACATGCTTATGCCTTCCCAGCTACCAAGGGGACCTGTGTGAGATCGGTACGGCCGTCTCGGCTTCAGCTAATGTTACTAACAGCTGCTTTCCTCCTCCTCCCTCACCCTTCCTTCCTAACCACTGGTGCTAGGCCCTGGGGGCCCCCAGGCCCATCCAGACAGTCACCACTGAGAAGTCTACCCCACTCCCTTCCACTCCTTCTCTCGCTGTTCCCCGCGAAAACCCTCCTCTAGGGCACTGGCTGATCTGACCGCAGGGGAGCCATGCAGGCAGGGCCGGCCAGCACTTAGGAAGGTGGGGCTCTGGGAGACCTTTAAAACGCTAACCTCCTCCAGGGCTTCGAGACCTGCAGATGCCACCACTGAGGTGGGGACAGGCATCAGACTAAGAGGACAGAGCTGACGCCATGCATTTGTCTTAAAGGCAGCGATGGGTGGGAGTCACTGGTTCTCGCTCCGGATGACAGCCACGGACCTTCCCAGCATGGTCATGGTCTGCCTGCTGTGTTGTCCATGGGACCTTTGTGGCCCTTCCATGGCCTTGAGAGCCACCGTGCCACACTGGCCAAGCTGCCTTCCTCTTCCTCTCTGGCAAGAGCTGTGGCTGGTCTGCCTGAGAACTCCCATGTCACCAGCATGCTCAGGTCATGCATGAACAGGGACTGCTGCATGTCACCACCATGACAACTGCCATGTCAATGCCATTCCGGCCCACACTTCCTTTCTTCCTCCCCTGTGCAAGGTCAAAGCCTGGCCAGAGAGAACAGAGCCTCATTGCAAGGGAGAGGGTCTGAGTGTCCCCTCTTGGGCCTTGCCAACCCCTCTGCTTCTGCCCCTCGGCCAGGCTCTGCGAAGGGGAGTTGTGTGCCGGGAACCTCCCAGGGCCAGACAGAGCCCCCAGCTCTCACTTTTGAGGCTTCCCCATGGCCCCCCATCCTCCTGGATCTCAGGGCCATCCCACCTCAGAAAGGGGAGGGTGGGGCTTGCAGTTGCTAATAGTAATGGCCCACACAGAACTGGAAGGGTGCAGGGGCTCAAAACTGTTTTCAATGAACTCTCAAGTTGGACATCCCAGAAACTTCCAGAAAGCAGCTGAAACCCCTGGGAAGGCTCCCTTTGGTGCTAAGCAATGTAGTGAGGTAGTTCCGGATTGCATGTTCCTTGAAGGCACTGCCAAGGTTGCAGACTGGTGGAGGAACTTAAGGCTTCTGGAAAAAAGGCCTGGGCCCGCCTCCTCCGTTGCAGCCTCTCACCCTCCACCTTCATCCCAAGAACCCAAAAAATCAGTGCCTGGGGTCTTGGCTGGAGTGGGAGTGGAGAGCTACGAGGATTTTCTCCCCAGGATGCCAAAATATTTGCCACAGGGGAGAAGGGTCTGGAACGTCCGCACAGACGACAGATCTTGGGCGTCAGACTGGGAAGGAGGTGCTCTGGTGGAGGGGAGGCAGGGATACACTCTGATGGAGCACAGAGATGGTACTGGAGCAGCCCAGCTGGCCCCCAGCCGGGGTGCCCGGCTATGCGCCAGGCTGCATCTCTTCTCCCGTTCCAGTCCTGAGCCCTCACCGCCCTCGGCTCCTTCATGCTGTGTGTGGCTCTGGCCCCGCTGCTTCCTCCAGCCTTCCTGCCGTTGGGTCGCTGTTCCCCCAGCGCCTCCATCCTGCATGGCCCTGGCGCCTCCCGGAGCACCTGCGCCCTCCAGCCTTACCTGCCCAGCTCAGCCCGCAGGCACTGAGGCGGCCCAAGAACTGGCCCCACCCATCAGCCCTGGGATGATGTCTCCGGCCTCGCCAGGTGCTGAGTTGCCTCTGAGGCCTCTCCGCCTTCCTTCCAGACCTTTGTCTCGCCCCCTGGGGGAGGCATTGGCAGCAGGGGGCCAGCGGCATCTTCTTAGCCCTCCTGCCTCTGTGCCTCTTTCTTCTCGGGCTGCTGGCCCCCAGCCCTCCTCTCTCCCTGCTCTTCCAAGCCTCTCTCTTCCAAGCCTGCCAAGCATGCACCCCTCCAGCCTAAGCCTCCTTCCCCTCGGGTACTGGTCCTTCCTTCCTGGGACAGCCAGCCTGTCAGTGGCACCCAATCAGGAGGCTGCCATACAGCCTGAGGGGTTCACGGCCCCACACTCAGCCCCAGGGCTCTAGGGGCAGCCCTTCACCTGGGAGGCCCCAGTGGAAGAAGGAAGAGAGGGTCTTGGAATTTGCTCCGTCCACTGCTGGGCTGGCAGATTTTAACCACCGGCTCTCAGAGAGGAGGGAGGAGCCCAGAGCTGTAGCATCTGCCAATTTCTGAGATATAATAATCCCACCAGGGCCACCTTAAGGCTACCAATGTGGTGTCACTGAAGGCGGAGCTGGGAAGACACACCCTGAATGGCTTCCCAAGCCTGAAGGAGCCAGCCCCAGCAGGCCCCTGCCTCTGTGGGTCCCTCTGGGCTGTTCCAGGAACTCCAAAAGAGGCCCTCCTCTTGAACCCTCCTGAACTCGGGACCCATTACCTATATAGGTTTGCGAGGAGAGAAGCTCCTCCCCTCTTCTCATCAGCCACCAGGAAATCCAATAAAACGTCAGGGCCCCTGGGTCGTGGACCCCGGGTTGGCTGCCTCGCCCTTCAAGAGGCAAGAATCGCGTACCCTGCTGGAGCCAGCTCTGATCCACAGACTTAGCACTCTGAGTCCTCTTTGGACCCAAAGCTGACTTATTCTGTTCCCCTGTCGCCACCCAAGGTTCCGTTCCACGCCCCCCGCACCGCCCGCTGCTGCTGCCTTCACGTGCTTCCCCGCAGCTCCCTGTCTCTGGAGCCCCTCGGAGCCTCTGAACCTGCCTTACACCTCAACACCTCCCGCCTTCCCATCTCTTTACCTGGCCTGATGAACTCGGCCAGCCCTGCAGAGCAGGCAGCAACACGAGAAAAGCTTTGGGGGAGCCAACATCATAAAGAGAAAGGGTCCTGGCATTTTCCAGAGGGCGGGAACATGCCCAGAGGCTCCAGGGGGCCAGGGCCAGGCCCTCCTGGCCTCCAACTTGGGCCTCCATCCAACTGGGCCTCTTGAGGGCATGACATTGAAGACAGGGTGAATACAGGACTTCGTGCCATAAGACTGGCGGCAACCGCCATCCCCAGTCGGCCTCGGGCCCCTCCCTTCAAGCCCCTGACCTGTGTTGCAGACCAGGAGCTGTGTGAGAAGGGCTGGACCAAGTTCCAGGGCCACTGTTACCGCTACTTTCCCGACCGCGAGACCTGGGTGGACGCCGAGAGCAGGTGTCGGGAGCAGCAGTCACACCTGAGCAGCATCGTCACTCCCGAGGAACAGGAGTTTGTCAACAGTGAGTGTGGCGGGGCCTCTGGCACCTGGGAGGAGAGTGGTCATGTGGGCGAAGGGCCTCACTTGCCAGAAGTCAGCAGACTTGGGCCCAGGCGGGCTGCACGGGTCGGGGACAGCGAAGGGTGTTTCTGTAGCCTAAGGGCCCCGAGAGACGAGGACAGAGGTCTTTGGGGCCAACGGCTCTGGCTGCACCCAGGACAGCCAACTGTCTGTCAGAGTCAGCCCCAGACTAGCCTTGTGGCTGTCACCAGTCTGTGCCAGCTCGGGGAGGTGGTCCAAAGTGGTCGAACACGCCTATGCTGAGACTCTTGTCAGGACCTCAGAGGCAGGTGCCATGCTCCCAGGAGCCCAACCTGCTCCTGCCACCCCTCCATCCCCTCTGCCTCTGTGAGCTCAACTTTCTCAGACACCCTCAGGGTGTCCAGCACCATGCCCAAACCCACATCTTCTCTCCAGACAATGCCCAAGACTACCAGTGGATCGGCCTGAATGACAGGACCATCGAAGGGGACTTCCGCTGGTCAGATGGACACTCCTTGGTGAGTTCTGCAGGGGCACCGGGGAGAGTTGGCAGCCCAGAGGAGGGAGATGAGGACCCCCAGAGGGAGACACATTCAGACGGCATGCAAATGCTCCCTGAGCAGCTGCTGGACCGGGAGCTCTGAGGGCAGGGACCATGTCTCGTCCATCTCTGCCTTTGGAGACCAGCCCAGGCTGGATGAGCTGAGTGAATAATTGCATGCAGGAAGCGGGGTGAGGAAGGCAATGAATGAATGCAGGCCAACCACCATGGGGGATCCATGGAAGCTCTCAAGGGGTTCCTTGCCCACAGACAACTCCAGTCACCTCAAGGAGACAGACAGACAGAAAGCAACACAGATTTCAGATGAACAGGATACTTAGTAGATGCTGCAGGTCAGCAAAGGCAGGCTCCCTGGAAGAGCTGACTGCCAACAGGGCCGTGGGGGAGGGGAGCAGTTACATTAGAGGAAAAGGGACTCTGCTTGTCCCGGGGCCAGGCTGGAGGGAGAAGCGGGGGAGGCACCGTCTGGACTTGGAGCATGCCACCCAGTCCCACCCCAGCAAGGCAGCCTGCGCGAGCAGCCCCTGTGGCCCATATGGAAGAGGAGCGTGGTGGCCGCTCCTTAACAGGGGCGGTGAAGCCTGGGGTCCTGAGTTTCTGAGAAAGGACACAGCCGGGCGGTGAGGCCAGTTCTTTGGGGAGCCCATGGGACAGCCCTGCCCAGGCTCCCAGCAGTCTTTGCGCCACTGCCAGAAGGGAAAGGAGCCCACGGAAGGGCTTGATGGCTGGGGGAGAAGGCGGGGGTCAGGCCAGGCTGTGCCACCCCTGCCCTCTGCTCACCTCTCCCCCACGCCCACTCACAGCAATTTGAGAACTGGCGCCCCAACCAGCCCGACAACTTCTTCACGGCCGGCGAGGACTGCGTGGTGATGATCTGGCACGAGAAGGGCGAGTGGAACGACGTGCCCTGCAATTACCAGCTGCCCTTCACGTGTAAAAAGGGCACGGGTGAGTGGCGGCCTGGGAGGGCCCACGTGAACAGAATCAAGACTTCGGCTCCCGCTTTGTGACCTGGGCCAGTCCCTTGTCTCTTGGCTGCTGATGTCACTTCACCTGCACCACAAGCAGATTGGAGCTGACGTGGGGCCCTCTCCTCACGCCAGCATCCCAGGGCCGATGGCAGGTGCAAGTCCACTCCTGGGGACCGTGGACAGGGACAGGCAGAGGGTGAAGGCCACAGGCTGGAGCACAGACCCCTGCTCCACACGTGCACACAGTCCCGTGGAGATCGGCACAGGAGCTCACCCGCGATGGCACATGCGTTGGGAGCCTCCCTCTCTTTGGGTCCCCAAGCCCGTCACTCACAGCCAGAGTTGTCAGGCCTTGATCCTGGTGTTAAGTCTGTGACGTGGAGGTGCTGGTGGCACACGCCCACCTGGTCCTGCCCCTGGCCTCGCCCCACGCTGTTAGGTCTCACTCTCCCTGCACTGATGTTTTCATAAAGAAGGCAGGTCTGCCAGGCTCTCGCCCCCTTTCCCCACCTTTCTCCCTCTGGTTGTCTTCTCCTCGTCCCCTTAGGCCCTTCCTTTGATTCCCTTCCTTCTGCTCTGAGTCATCGAGGAACCCAGGGCCACAAACAGTGGTTTCCAGATTCTTAGCCTGGCATGAAAATGCCGCTTTGCCAGCAGCCAGGGCTCACGGCTGGGTGTCCGGGCTCGATGTCCCTTCCCTGGGCTCTGGGCTGTCTCATGGCAGCCAGAGGAGCCACACCGGCTCCTCACCGGCCTGGCGCATCACGGGAGCCCTTTCTGAAGACTGTCTGTCTGTCCCTCAGTGGCCTGCGGAGACCCCCCTGTGGTGGAGCACGCCAGGACCTTTGGGCGGAAGAAGGCGCGGTACGAGATCAACTCCCTGGTGCGGTACCAGTGCACCGAGGGCTTTGTCCAGCGCCACGTGCCCACCATCCGCTGCCAGCCCAGCGGACAGTGGGAGGAGCCCCGGATCACCTGCACAGACCGTGAGCACCACCCCACCCACCCCTCGCTGAGCACAGCGTCCCATCCCGCCAGCACCTCCTCCTCCCTGCGTCCGGGGCCCGGCGGTGGCTGGCCCTCTCCTGGGGATCCTGGACACCAGCCGTCTGCACCAGCCATGAGGGCAGCGAGGCCAGGGGGCTGCTTGTCACGGGGCACTGCCCTCAGCCCCCAGGGGGGCTTACTAAGAAAGCAGGGGGCCCGCTGTCCTTTGCAACACCAGCCCCTTAGCCCAAGTTGTTGCCAAGAAAAATTAAAACTGGGAAGCGGGTAAACCCCCCAGGCTGCCCTCTGGAGCCCCTGGTTTCTGCGGAGAGGGGAGCAGGCAGAGGAGGGGCACGATGAGGAGGGCTCAGCCCTGCTTTCTTTCCGGGGGCTCACTAGGATTTTTCCATCTCCCCTTCACCTCAGCCGCCAGCTACAAGCGCAGACTACAGAAGCGGAGCTCCCGGGCCCCACGGAGGAGCCGCCCCAGCACGGCCCACTGAAAGGGGCTTCCCGGACGCGCCCAGGATGCTGAGCCCAGGAGCCTTGCCAGGCTGACATCCCACACGGATGGTGTCCTCTTCTTGTCGCTTTCTGTCCTCTAAGGAATTCCATTAAAGAAGGAAAAACATAAATCCCACCTTGTGTATGCACCCACCCCCCCACCCCCAGATCACCGACACTTCGTCTGATTTTCTCCCTCAAATGCCGAAGCACAGCAAATGTATCGTAACCCGTGGACTGAGTTTAGAGACTTTTCTTCAATCTCCCGATGTGCCTTTCCAAGGACCAGTGCAGGGACAGGGGGAGAAGGGGAGGGGTTAAGTTAAATAAAGAAGATTATTTTTTGTTTCCTGACTTTATCCAAGAGCAGTGGAATCGTTGGTTCTTTCTTCTCCAGGGAGAGCTAGGGAGGAGGGAGGAAGGGGCAGAAGGAGCTGGAAGGGCAGAAGCCCCAGGGCATGAAGAACTCGGGAGCCGCAGCTGAATGTATCCGATGAGAAGGGGCCGGGCCGGAGCAGGAGAAGCCACACCATCCCTGTCGGGGAGAAGCCGGGGGGAGAGCGGGTGGGTTCCGGCCGAGGGTGAGTGGGCAGGAGCGAGCCATCCAGGGGTCTTCTGCTGCATGGGGATCTGCTTCCCTCCAAGGGTCCCTCTTCCAGCGTCCTCTCCCCCGGGGCTGTCTGCCACCCTAGCAGGTGTGGCTCTCGGCAGGGCTGGGTGGGGGCACTTCCTTCCCAGCGGGAGCGCCCCCTCACCCTCTCCCCTCCCCCCCACCCCACCCCCGGGACCGTGCGGGCACCAGGGTTCCGAGCACCTATTTATATTTTTTGAAAACTGAAGATTATGATAATTATAATAATAAAGACATTGGAAGAGATCTGTTTCTTTTCTTTTCCCTTCTTTTTTTGATTGAAAGAGAAGGCAGCCACCGTCCAGAGGCTACTGAAGTGGCTTTTAGAAATGGGGGCAGTGGGGACATGTTTTGATCAAATGGCCGCAAATTGGTATGAATCTGGGCCTGTTCAGAAAGCCTGGGGACAGTCACACGCGTTGTGCTTTATTTTTACGGGGGTGCTGATGCGTTTGATGGATTCTCTGCTCCGTGCGTGCGTGTGCGTGTGTGTGTCAGTCAATGGGTGCTGCGTGTGGATTTGTGGGCGGCACACTGTCGAAGGACAGCTCCAGGGAGACACGTGGCCACCTTGCAGAGTTTGTTCTTTGATATCACGCTGTTGCTCACACAGAAGGAGTCGGTTGGTAGTGTGAGCCCAAGAACAGAGGCAATATCAGGATTTAGGAGAACAAAAAAAAATCGCAGCCCGCCTGGAAACAGTGACTCTTGCTTACACATTTTGGGGTAAGTTGGTTGGCTGGCCACTGGCAAAAATGTCTGGGCATCCTGCTTTTAAGTAGGCTCTAGGACATCACTGAGGATGGTTTCGATTGTTTATGGATTCCCCCACAACCTGGAGTCAGGCCGGAAGTGCGTGCCTGGTGGCCTCCCTCCACCGGCCTCTCTGGAGGAGGCAGGTTGGCACCACCCCCTCATCAGAGTTGCTCAGTGGGCGTTGAGTCTGTGTGTGTGAACACGTCTGTGTGTTGGTTAGCGTGTGCCAGTGTGAGTTCAGTGTGTACGTGTGTGGTTGAGTATCTCTCCGTGAATCCGTACGTGTGCCCAGGTTGTTGGCAGCTCTGGAAAGAATGAGTGGACCAGAGTGGAGGGTGCGGCGATGGTCACATAGCAGGGCTCAACGATCACACAATTTGTCAATTAATGGACGGAGTAGTTGGGAACACAACTATGCCAGTAGTTTTCCAACTTGAGCCTACACCAGAAATCAAGAGGGCTTGTGATAACACAGAGCACTGGCCCCAATCCGGGGTTTCTGACTCAGCAGGTCTGGGGTGGGGCCCAGGAATTTGCATTTCTAACAAGTTCCCAGTGATGCTGATGCTGCTGGCCACACTTTGAGAAGCACTGGGCTACATGAAGAACTGACTGACTAACTGACAGTGAGTGGCAGAGGTGTGCCAGTGCAGAGGCAACTGGTCCATTTCCTGAGGCTGGGGTGGGGGTTGGGGGGCAGAGGGTGAGGCACAGAGAGGGCTGGTCCCTGAGATCCCTGGCCTCCGAGATTTTCTGAGGGGCACAGCCTCCTCCAGCTCCTGAGAGGCACCTCCCACTCCTGTGCTGGGCCCTGCAGACACAGAGCCCAGGAGCGGGGATGGTGGGGAAGCAAGCTGGAGCCACAGCCGCTAGGCTAGCACTCGAGGCAGGGTGTGCCACGGAGCAGGCAAGGCCAGAACCAAGTCAGCCTGAAGGTGTAGGCCATGGACTTCCCTGCCCACCCCACTGGACGGACCCCAGCGACCTCTGAAACCTAGGATAGAATAGACCCCCCCATGCCCACTGGGCAGGGAGCTGGGCCCCAAGACTGAACAAGATGCGGAGCGAGACCAAGAGGAGGGCCGGGATGGAAGAAGGAAGCTTAGCACCTTTATTGTCCAAGGAAAGCACACACACCTGAGGGCCACTCCCCAAATCGGGAAAAGCGGGAACAAAATACGGACTCTTTGGGACCAAGAGAGAAGGGGAGCATGCGGGGAATTTCTCCCTTCCCCAGGATTTCACACCGAAGCCCAGGGACCCGCTCCCAGCCCTGGTCCTCAGCGTCGCTGATCTGGTCCAGCAGCTTCACAGAGAAGCAGGAGCGGGCAGGAGACTGCGAGGCCCACAGCCCAGCTCTAGAGCCCCCTGGCTGCCCTGTCCACCCAGGCTGGAGCCAAGGGACAGCTGTGGCAGCCACGCCTGCCTCCTCATGTCACTGTCCCCTCGGGCATCAGCCCCCGGGGCAGGGAGAGCAGCTGGACTCAGTGACGGCAGGGAGCCCTCTCGAGCCCACGAGGCTCAAAGGGCCAGAGGAGAGGGGCAGGAGGATCCTGGAGCGGGGAGCCTTGGGGTGTCCGCCTGAGCAGAGCGAGGATCTGGGAACTGTAGGATTTATGAAAAATTGTAATAATTTTTTTTAAATTTTAAGTTGACAAGTATAAAAACAAGATGAAAACCACCCCAACTGGAAGGGGAACATGAAGCAGTCAATAAATACAGCCCGCGAGGGGAGGGGCGGGCGAGTCAGGAGCCGTGAGGTCTAGCGCGGCCGGTAGCAGTAGACGCCGTACTCTCGGCTCTGTGGGTCTGGGAAACCGAAGCTGCGGACACCAGGCTCCAGGGACCCGCAGTTGGGACGTGGGTGAGCCACAGGGTAGCGGGCGCTGCCATCGGCCAGCCAGCCGGCATCGCAGCGGTCCAGGCCACGGAACTTCCAGGCGGCAAAGAGCTGGCCCACCGTGGCGATCTGGGCGCCGTCCTCCTGGCAGGCCTCCCTTGCCTCCGCCAGCGTCAGCTTCTCGGGGTGCTCCAGGTAGTACACCCGCCCTGCAGGCAAGTGGGGCATGAGGGCAGGGCAGCAGGGGGGCAGCCGGAGAAGACAGCAGGGCCTGCTTCTATGCCAGCTCATCCAGACATTACAACCCGGCCCCAAACCCTGACAACGGAGCCCATGCTGTCTGCATCTGCAGTGGACACTTCAAGGGGCACCGTCCCCCTCCTCATCCCATCTCTGAGAGCTCCATCTCGCCTGCCCTGGGGCTGGGGTCCCCTAGTCATGTCTGTACTCCTCCCACCCTTCCCTAACTGCACCCTCGGTGGGCGCCCCACTTAGGCTTGACTGATCAGCATCTCTCATCTGCTCCATCACTTACTGAGCACCCACTATGTGGCAGGCACTTTTCAAAGTGCTGGGGATATGGCACGGAACCAATTTCTGTTTTTAGTTTATCTTCCCATGAAGTGAGCCGCTTTATAAAGAGAGGCTGTGTTTTATGCGTCTTTGATGCCCAGAGCCTAGTCTTGGCCCCAGCACGTAGTAGGCACTCAGGAAATGTTTGATGAATGAATAAACCAATGATTGGTGGGAAGCAGCAGGAGAGCACTGAAAACTCAGCCTGGCTTCCAGATCTGCGGGGGCTCCAGACCTCCAGGAGGAGGTGCCGGCAGGGCAGGCGGAGGGGTCCAGAAGCCCCCCAGGGGCTTCCCTCCCACCTGCAGGCCTGGGCCTGGCCGTCCCACTCACCCCTGAGGGCCGCAGCGAAGCAGAACACGTCATAGCGGTGCAGGCGGCGGTGGCGGGAGCCATAGCTGCGCACGCCGGGGGCCAGGCCCAGGCCGCCACAGGGCCGCCGGGCCTGCGCGATGGGGTACTGCACGGAGGCGTCCTGCAGCCAGCCCGCGTTGCACCAGTCCAGGCCCTCCTCCCAGGCCCGGAACAGCTGCTCGAAGGACGCCACTGCCGCGCCCTGCTCCTCGCAGGCCTGCTGGGCCTCGTGGAAGTTGAGCTGGTAGCGCCCCTGGGGGGGCTGGTAAGGGAAGACCACACCTGGGGAGGGAAGACAGAGGGGCTTGGAGGGGTGGGCAGGGGCCTAGTGGCTGGAGACCCCAGTGCCCTGCCCCCATGTCCACTGGGACATACATATGCTCCCCCAACACACACACACACACAGTCCCTCTCAGCAGCTCAGCGAGCCTGTCACCTCCTGTCCATCATCCAAGTGCAAGGCAAGCCGACCTCTGCTTTACACCTCCCTCCTAGAACTGGGCTGGCACACAGCAGGACTCAGCAAACGTTGATTAAGGTAATTAATTAATCAGCCAACTAATGTGCCCAACTATCGAAGGGAAATAATCCCTAATTCCCAGGGCTGTTGCGAGAACCCCAGTGCTATGGTCTCGGGGTGTCCCCCCCAGACTCCTATGTTGAAATCCTAACCCCTAAGGTGATGGTGTTCAGAGGCGGGGGCTTCAGGAGGTGCTCAGATTAGTGCCTTTATAAAGGAGACCCCAGAGACAGCCCCGCACCAGCCCCTTCCACCACGTGAGGACACAGTGAGAAATCTGGGAGGCGGAGGAGGGTCCTCCCCCAGCCAGGCTGGCACCCTGATCTCAGGCTTCCAGCCTCCAGAACTGTGAGCAGTAAGTGTTGTTTCTACGCCCCCTGGGCTGTGGTGGTCTGTTCCCACAGCCGAGCCCACTACGATACCAGTGAGGGTGCGCGGTCTCTCCAGCACCTGCCTCTGGGGGCAGGTGTGGCTCCCAGCCCCGCTCTCAGTAGCTGGGGCCTGATCATCTATGTCATCATTAATTTGGAAGCTTCTTGGGAGAATACAAGAAACTTTCCAAGTGTGACAGACGATTTTCAGGGGAAGGGGAGGCCCTAGAAGCCGTGGGACGAGGAGGGGCTCATAAAAGGCCTTAATAAAGGGGGCTTGAGGCCAGGGAGGTCCCCGGGTTGGGGGCTTCCCCTCCTGGTGCCAGGGTCTGGTAGGGGCCACAGGGTCCTCTCAAAAGTCACCACTTGTGTTTGAAATTTTACTATAATGAAAAGTTTTTTTAAACATCTAAGACCCGGTCTCTAGCACATCAGATAAACCTTAAGGAGACTGGTGTACCTAGCGGCCTGGACTGGCATGGCTGAGAAGCAGGGCCTGAAGTCCTCGGAAGCTCCTCCCTGTGGCCAGGGGCCGGGAACCATCCTGGGCCCCACACCCCCAATCTCCTCTGGAGCAGGAAGCCAGCCGCCTGGGCGGAGCGAGGTCGAGGGCACAGAGAGGTCTGTGGGCCTCGACAATCAGCTCACACCTCCGTGTGTGTCTGCAGGGGAGTTATTTCACACCTGGTTCCATCCCAAATTCCTTCCTTTGAAACCCCCGGAACGGAATGAGGGCTCCCTGTTTCTCTCCGGTCCCCTGTAGACAAATGACTCTCACAGGCTCCCTCCCAGCGCCCACCATCCCCAACATCAGGGATGGGAAATGTAGCCCCTCTGGGCCACCATCTAAGCCACATGGACTGGGGAAGTGGATGCTGATGGCAAAGGTCTGCCATTGATTGAGCTAGGCCTTGACACACATTTGACCCTCATCTCCTCTGAGGGAGGTCAAGGAGGAACTACCCTCGTTCCTCAGTTTACCCATGAGGGCTCTGGAGCTCTGGGGGGAGGAGGCATTTACCAGGAGCCACAGCTGGGATTGGGTGGACATGGAGACAAGTCATCTTTTTCCACCCCCCAAGCTGCTCCCTAACAGGCAGGAGAGATATGAGGACACACCTCCCGTCCTAGACACAGAGAACAGAAGTCACGTAGAGACCTCACCTGGGGCCCACATACGGATCTGGCTTGCAGGGTCTAACTGGTTTAGACAGCACTGAGGTTTTTTTTAAATAGGAGATTTTTACAGAAAAATCCAGAGAGTTCACATAAAAATATCAGCTTCTCTTGTCAAATCAGAAAATCTGGCTGGTTGGGCCTCCTTCTGGGATGGCATCATCAGCTGGGCCCTTTGGACGGAATGAGGGCTCGGCAGTGTGCCCCAGTCCCCACCGCTCCCTATCACCTGGCACTCGTCTGTGTTGCCTGCCAACCCGGCCTGAATCTCAGCTCTGTCTCTAATTAGCTGTGTGACCAGCTCCTGCTTTCCTCTCTCTGAATGGGGTGTGAGTGAGAGGCAGTGGATTCTGGAGACTGACTGCCTGGCATCAAATCCCTACTCCACCACTTATGAGCTATGTGACCTTAGGTAAGTTACTTGACCTCTCTGTGCCTCAGTTTCCTCATCTGCACAATGGGGGTGATAGTAACAGTAGCTTCCTCATGGGTTTGTCTTGAAGATTAAATGTTTTCCTGTTTAAAGCACAAAGGTCTGCATGCTTCCCGGGGCCCTCTCCCCTCGGCCCCCGGGGTCCCAGCATCATGCACCCCCGTCAGGGTCTCACCCCGCAGCTCCAGCTCCACCAGGCCGCTCTCATCTTCCAGCCCGTCAATGACCTCGCAGCGGTAGCGCCCGGAGTCCTCCAGCCGCAGGTCCTGCATCTCCAGCGACGCCTCGCGCTCCCCGTCCCGCCGCAGACGCACCCGGCCTTGGTAGTCTCCGAAGGAGCGGTGTCTCAGCCCAATGGCCACCAGCACGTCCTGCTCGGGGGCCCCGTTCTCCGACAGCTTCCACCATTTGACGCGCACGGGCCTGGGGGAGGCCAGGGCCGGCGCGTAGTGGTAGCGGCAGGGCAGGGTCACATTGGCCCCTTGGTGGGAGAACAGAGTCTCCTGGGGCGTGTCCACCACCAGCTTCACTCCGTTGAAGAGGCCTGGGGGGTAGGGGGGTGCAGAGGGGGATCTCATCCAAGCTCCCGCCAGGCTGCCCGCCTCCCTGTATCCACGCTCTGCATCCAGCTCCTTCCATCAAGAGGCGACTGCTCCCCCCTCCCTTGAACCTGTGCTGGCCTTGCCACTTGCTGTGACCAAATGGACGTGGCGGAAGTGACGGCTGCCTTGTGCCTGTTCTGAGCCCAGGCCCCAGGGGACCCTGCGGCTTCCACTTTCGGGACCTTGCCAGCCGCCATCAGAGCACACCTGGGCTCACCTGCTGGAGGACGAAAGCGCAGGGAGCCGTCCCAACTGGGGCCATCCGGGACCAACCAGCCCCCCCGCCCCGACCTGCCCGCCGACTGCAGGCACAGTGAGCGCGCCCAAATGCTGCCCCACGGAATCACGAGCAAAACAAATGGCTGCTGTCTCAAGCCGCGAAGTTTGTTGTGCAGCAAAAGCTATGTGATGTGGCAGGCGACAGAGCACCGCCGTACAGGGGGTGGGGTGGCTAGGACCCAGATGCCCCCAGTCTCCCTCTCTGTGACACGGGCCACAGGAGAGCACAGCCTGCCCTTCGCTCTCTTCCAACTGCCTGCCGTGACTCTGCCCGAATTCCTAGTAACGCAGGTAAGATGAGGCAGGGACTTCTAGAGGAGACTGTGCTCAGGGCTCAAGGGCACAAAGAAACCAGAGCCTAACAGGCAACACAGAAAGCAAGCGCATGGGCCAGGCTGGCTCGTCTTTAGTTGAGACCCACTATAGCGGTCTCACTGTGTCACGACCCTGGTGAGGACTTCGGGCCCCTGGAGGTACACAGGGCGGGGGCAGAGGGGCAGCCTGGGGGGTCAGCAGGAGATAGACAAGGAGGCTCCCCACAGAGCATGTCACGCTGAACGAGAGCTGCACCTGACGACCAGATGCTCCTCTGCAGCGGTTCTCAAAGTGGGTCCTGGGCTGGCAGCACCAGCACCGCTGGGAACTTTTTAGAAATGCATTGTTGGGCCCCACCCAGCGATGCTGAATCAGAAGCTCTGGGGGTGACGCCCAGAAATCAGTGTCCTAACAAGTGCTGCAGGTGACTCTGTGGTCACTCAAGCTGGAGGATCCTGCTCTGGATGACAGGACACAGCGGTCTGAGAGCACAGGCCCAGAGGCAGGCAAGATGGGCTTGAGTCTCAGCTTTTCACAACACGTAGTCTAGAGAAATCGAGCCTCGGTTTCCTCCTTTGTAGCATGGGATAGTAACGGGACCTACAGAGGGCTGAGAGAGGCTCAGATCAGGTGAGGCGGGACACCTGGCACAGAGAAAGAGCTCAACAGACATGAGCCCGGCTGTCATTTGGTGTCAATGCCCTTTGTGTTCCCAGAGCTCTTTAGTAAAGTTGTGTCTGAAGCTTTAACCTGAATAAAGTGAAAATGTTTAGCTAAATCATATGACAAAATACTAAACAGCCATGTCAAATAACCTGGCAGACGTGTATTCTATGAAACAACAAAATTACACGTACAGCATGAGGCTAAAGGAAATTCTCTTAATCATGTATGAAAGGCTGGAAGGATACACCTAAAACGTTAGCAGTGGTTCCCCTGGGTGGGGGCACTATTTGTGATTTTGCTCACATATATTCAGGAACTAAAGGGAAGGAGAAAAATGAAGAGTTGGCCTGGTCAAGTGGTGGACTGATGGGTAGAAAGTTGATGTTTTTAAGTTTCCTTGAATCTCATTAAAGTGTGCTTGTACAACAAAACCAATTCTGGAGAAAAGGGGTGTGGTAGGCTAAGCAATGGCTCCCCCAAATATCCAGGGCCTCTTCCCTGGAACCTGGGAGTGTCACCTTTTACAGTCAAATGGATTTTGTAGATGGCATTAAATCAATGAACTAGAGATGGGGGGCGGTATTCTGGGTTTTCCAGATGGGCCCGAAATGCAATCAGAAGTATCTTTTTAGAAGGAGGCAGAGGGAGACTTGCCCACAGAGGAGGAGAGGGCAATATGACCATGGAGGCAGAGACTGGAGTGACACAGCAGCAAGGTATGCAGGCAGCCACCTGGAACCAGAGGAGGCAGAGAGCGGCTTCTCCCCCAGAGCCTTGAGGGAGCCCACATCAAGACGGGGAGGGGCCAGGCATTGCTCATTTTCCAAGTCCTTCCACAGACAGATTTCAGCATGGCCTCTTAAGATCCGTGTGCCCTGAGCACCTGGCTCAACCCTCTGAGCCTCCGTTTCCTCATCTACAAAATGGAATAATAAACAGTATCTGCTTTTGGGGCTGCGAGGGCAGCCAACATTCATCGAGCCTGGTCAGGGCCCGTGCTGCCCTGGATGTTAAATGTTTTATTCTCACCCTTGCCCATGTCAGGGTGTTTGTGAGGTTTACATGAGACAATGTAGGTAAGGCACCTAGAAGCCTGCCTGGCACATAGTAGGTGTGCAGCCACCACCAACTAAAATGTCACCTGCCCAAAGCAACGTAGCTAGGAAGTGGCAACATTAAGACTGAAACTCACATCTGTCTGACCCCAACCCCCTTCCACTGGGGACATCAGGGGAGGTCACATTTATGCTCGGTCTTGACAAACTGGCAGGATGTTGGGAAAGTATAAAAAGCACAAGTGGTCGTCCTTAAGTGCATTGGGCTCCGTGTCCGTGGGGCTGGCAAACACAGAGTGACTCAAGCATCTCGTGTTAGAAGCGAGCCTGGCCTAATGCAAAGTCCCCAATGGGAAGAGGGCTGCTGGGTCACAGCAGGGGCCAGGGGAGGTCTCGGTCACCCGGCGGGCGGAGCCCAAGCTGGGCCCAAAAGGCGGCCCACCTTCGCCATGGCCGTTGCCCACGGGGCTGCTGGAGTAATAGAAGCCGTTGTAGAAGGGCAGCCCGGAGACGCCGGCCAGCGGGAGCAGCAGCAGGACCAGCAGCCCCATGGCGTCATGCATGGCGGCAGCTCCGGGGGTCCTGGGCAGGGCTGGGGCCCGGGGCCAACTGGGAAGAGGAGAAAAACAAGCCAGTTAGAGAAGCCCCACTGTGGGGGCTGGGGACCCCTGGGCTCCAGCACCTACTCGCTCAACAAGTATTATGGAGCATCTTCTGTGAGCCAAGAGCCAAGAAGACAGCAGTGACGAGTTAGACAAGGTCCCTGCTCTCCGGGGGCCACAGCCCACAGGCAAGATGGCCATGAGCAAGCCAACAAATCCTGACTTACGAGGCAGCAGAGAGACGTGGAGAAATTAAGCAGGACAACACGATAGCATCGACGTTTTTCAAACTGCAGGTTTGAATTTGAAAGGCTGTGAGCAGCATTTTTTAACGGCATGGAAGAGACTGGACTAGACTAGAAAATACCAGGGCACATCCGTATTTGGGGAGGATGAGGCCTACATTGTGAAGCTTTTGTTTTGGCAGAAAGGTGTGTGGGGATGAAGTGGGGAGGTCACAATGTGAAATTTATTTCGTATCTTGGGTCAAGGTCCAAAAAAATTTAAACATCACAGTAGAACACTTCTGAGGGGCTGTTCGGGTTGCGGTGGACACTCAAATAAAATAGCTGTTCCACAGGCTGTCGTTTGTTGATTTGATTTTTTTGAATATTGCACTAAAATATTATGTCTTGATTACTGAATTTTTTTGGCACACACACACTCCCCCCCTTAAGTTTGTGCCCAAGGCCAGTGCCTCACGCACCTTCCCGGGTCCCTGCCCTGGTCATCGCCATCTACTGAGCGCTGGATCAGGCCTCCGAGGAGCTCCGTGCAGGGAGGGGGCAGTCACAGGCTGGGGGTCACCATGCTGTGTGGTGAGCACAAAGATGGGGTGCAGAGAAGGAGCAGGGAAGCTAGACTGAGGTCCAGGAGGGAGCCAGATGGCACAGGACAGCGGGGTTTGCCCAGCAGGGACCCAGCAAACGCAGAGATGCAGAGGCCAGAGAGAGCGCGTGCGGGCTGGGCCGTGCTGGAAGTTCTCCATTGGTGCCCCACATCTGCCCTGCACTGGTCCCTGTGTGCCACTTCTCCCAGGCGCCCTGGCCCTCTGACTTCCAGCCAGACTCAGCGAGTGGGAGGCACCCACAGGAGATGGGCAGGCGGGGGAGGAAAGAGCAGAGAGGGCTTTATTTCCTCCCTGCCGGTCCTCACTCTAGTGCCTCTGCCACACCTGTGACCCTCAGGAGCACGGCTCCAGCGGGGGCTCCTCTCCCAGGACCCGCTCGCCTGGGTTCTGTAACACCATTTCCTCACCTGTCCCCTCCAGGCCTAGGGGGCAGTGAGGGCCCATGCTTGGCCCTGCATCCCCCACTCCCCTGTCTGCTGCATCCACCCTCCTCTCTAGGAGTCATCCCTTCATCGGATTCTCTTTATTGCAAACTTCTAGGGCGAATTCTGCTTCCTGCCAAGCCCTGGCTGATACCAGGGAGAGGAGGGAAGGGGTCAGCGAGACCAGTGTTTGACGGCTTGGTGCCAGGCTCAGCAGCCTGTCCTTTGTCCCAAAGGCCCTGGGCTGCCAGGAATGGCTTTAAGCGGAGGACCACAGGGTCAGCCCTACATCTTAGAAACAGCCCTCCTGGGTGGACCAGAAGGGGCTGTGGGGCAACAAGGCCAGAGCAGGCATCTAGAAGCCTAACTATGATCATCACGCAGCATTGCGGGAAACCGCTTAGAGTGTAATTTAAAACAGCCAAAGCGGAAGCCAGAACCGCCACTCTACTGTGACTGTCAGTATGTGGCCCTACAAAGGACTGTGCACAGGAGCCAGAAGGGGGAGGGAACAAGAGAAAGAGAGAGAGAAAGGGAGAAAGGGGAGGAGGAAGGGGGAAAGACAAGACAAACATCGGACTACAAGGGTGTAGGACTGTGGAGGAAACATTCTTGTTTCCAGAACAGTCAGGAGCTCCCGCGGGAGAGGAAGTTAGGGATGTGGAGGAGGTGGCGATGTAGACCCCACTGTTCTCTCTGACATCTTTGCAGAGACCCCGAGGCGCAGACTTGCCCTGCGAGCTGTGCCCTGCAGGAGGACACTGCCCTCTGAGGCCTCGCTTCTTGTCCCAGAGGAATCCCCAGGCGACACCCATAAAGCCCCTTGGTGACGTGGATCTGGGCAGCCCAGGCACAGGCAGGCAACCTAAGGCAGAGATTGGGGACGGGAGGATCCGGGTTCAAATCACAGCTCCGCCACTCACGAGCTGTGTGACCCTGGAGGGGTTTCCTCACATGTGAAAGAGAGATCGTAAAACTCACCACGACTTATTGCTCCCCAATATGCGCTACTTTTCTCCTGTAGTAGCAGAATTCTAGATCCGTGTGACGAGTAAGCTGAAGGCTGTGTGTCCAGCCTCCCTGGCGGCTGGGCGGGGCTGACCCATGGCAGCGCCCAGAAATAACACGTGCCCCATGCAGGACATGCCATTCAAACAATTAGGGACACCTTTCCCTGGTATTTTTCGCCCCAACCTCCTGGCGACTGAGCAGCCACGTTAGACTCAGAGATGGAAACCACAGATCGAATGGCAGGGCCACCCCTCCAGCCCTGGCCCTCCCCTACCTGCACCAGGTCATGAGAGAGAAACAAAGTCCCATGGTATTTAAGGTCGCATCTCAAGTCCCCTTTGTGAACGCAGCTTAGCCTGACAAACAACTCACTTCCACTTTATGATAGGCATAAAAATATTAAAGCTGCGTTTCATGAGCACATACGATCTCATTTAATCCTCACCACCACCCCTGAGATGGGACCTATTAGTACCCGCATTTTACAGACGGGAAAACCAAGGCCCAGAGAGATTAAATAATGCCCCAAGGTCATCCAGCGAGGAAGTGGCAGAGTGAGGATTTGAACCCACCCCAGTGCGCAAGCCCGGAACCACTGGGTCTAACTCAGGGAAGTGATGTGTGTGGAGCAGGTAGCCCAGGGCCTGGCTTGGAGCTGGTTTCCTTTCCTCCTTTGAGGTCCCACATTCGGAAGGAGGAGGGAAGTGGAATGAGGGCCCAGAGGGTTGTTGATGCTGCGCTGGATGCCCCAGGGGTTCACTCTGGCCCGGGGCGCCCAGAGCCTCCGTGTGCAGCGTTTGCAGCCTCTTCCAGCAGCTCTTCCGGTGCAGACGCTCCCCGGTAAGAAAGCGCTTCCCCAGAACGAGCAAAGGCGGGCGCTGCTGCCAGTGATTTTGTATTAAAAAAAAAAAAGTGGATTTTTGCAGGATCATGCATGAAAAACGAACAAGCTTAGGGGAAAAATAAGTTTGGGACAGATGACTGCAAATTATATGCAACTTGGTGAGCAGAGGACTAACAAAAACAAGGACAACCCTAACAAAAAAACACCAACCCCTTTAACTCTCCCCTGACAGTGGCACCCACTGGGCACCAAACCCACTGGCCCCCTGACAGTGGCACCAAAGGGTCAATCGGCCCTTTGCAGCCTTCATGGCTGTGGCAAGGGAGACCTCCTTTGAGACGGAGGTCCTTGGGGGCACTGGATTCTAACAGAAACCAGATTGACCAAAGTTAAAAATCTGACCCAGGGTGAACCATCTTCTTCGATCTTTTTTTTGTGTGTGAGGAAGATTGGCCCTGGGCTAACATCTGTTTCCAATCTTCCTCTGTTTGCTTAAGGAAGATCGTTGCTGAGCTAACGTCTGTGCCAATCTTCCTCTGTTTTATGTGGGATGCCGCCAGCATGGCCTGACGAGCGGTGCTACGTCTGTGCCAGGGATCCAAACCCAAGAACCCAGGGCCACTGAAGCAGAGCGCGTGAACTAAACCACTACGCCACTGGGCCGGCCCCTCGATCATTTTTTTAACACGGGGGAAATGTCTTTGCAACTTCTGCATCATTTCCCACTTTTATCAGAAACCGTGGCGTGTAGAGCAGCACACAGGCAGCCTCCCTCAGCAGAGCTACCGCGTCCTTGAGTTGGGATGGTGAGAGTCTGGACGCTGGGAGCTGGGGGAACTCGGCGGGAAGAGATGCTGCGTGCGTTACCCAAATCTGTCTGGCTCCTGAGTTTTGGACAGTGGATCATAAGAGTTCAGTTAGCGAGGGAAAGGCACGTTCTGCAGGACTGCTGGCATTTGTCCTGAGGAAGTCACACGCTGCTACAGCTTGCTCTTTAAATGTGAGAAATTGCGACACGGTCGCTCCAACACATCAGGGTGCTGGGAACCCACCACAGGACCAATGCGATTCCATATGACGGTGACACGGTCCCCTCATCGTTCTGACATCATGAATGAGGAAATTCACAGTTCAGAAACACTCGCTGAGACAGAACAGACTGCGGCCCCTTCCGGCGTCCCCCGGCGAGCTCCCAGGCACCCCTTCCCGGCCTGGGGGACCCCAGCACCCACTCACAACCTCAAGCCTAGGCCCCACACTTGCTCCCTGCGTCTTAAAGGGCTTCCATGTCTGGCAGTTCCTCAGTCCTCGCAAGAGCTCCCCCACCCCCCTCAGCAAGGAGAACTGTACTCTCCCGCATTTAATCCACAGGCAGACAGAGGCACAGAGATGTGAAGCAACGGTCGAAAGGTCACACAGGCAGGAGGCAGGACTCTCCGCTGAGCTCTTTCAGCCAACCCTCACAACCGTCTGTCACATTCAAGGACTGCCTTCCACTGGTCAATGCACTTTCGTGGATGTAGTCGCCTGTGGGACTCACAATATCATAATTATTGTCCCCGTCGTACAGACAAGGAAACTGAGGTTCAGAGATGCTAGGTTGCTCGGCTAAGGTTACCCAGGTGATAGATGAAGGGGCTGGTGAACGCGTCTCCCATGTGCGGGGCACAGTTCTAGGCACGGGGGACGGAAACCGGAAGTCATCGTGGAGTTTACATTCTAGTGAGGGAGATGGACAGTAAACACAACGGGGGACGTATGCGATGTGAAAGCGACATACGTGACAGAAGTGGAAGAAGCGGGGGACAAGGGTGCTCCTGGAGACAGGATGGATCAGGAAGGTCCCTGAGAAGGGGATCAATGGTGAAGATGAGAGCTTTGGAGATGGTAGGGAAAAGCATTCCGAGAGAGGGAACAGCAAGTGCAAAGGCCTTTGGCAGGAATAGCTTGAAGTCCAGGGAGGCTGGAGCCCAGGGAGAAAGAGGGAGGGTGGTAGGAGATGCTGTCCGAGGGGCAGTCACAGGCCCCACAATGTGGCACCGAAGGGAAGACACAAAGAGTGTCCAGCAGAGGAGCATCAGGAGCCTGACTGACATTCTAAACCCATCATTCTGGCTGTCCTCCTCCCACCGGTCAGGGGCGTGTCCTCAGCCTGGCTCCTCCTCCTTTGGAGCTACAAACAGCCTTGTCCTCTGTTCCTCCGGGCCCTCTCCAGTCTGGGCGCTCCCTGGCTTTCCTCTGGTTTAGGAACACTACCGCCAATGGCGAGGTGTGACCAGGTCAACACCCCTCTTGGCTGGATGCGAGCCCAGCAGTCATCCAACCTTGGGGGTGGAGGGGCACGCCAAGAAAACCGAAATGAGCTCTGAAGAAAAGATCAGCCTAGTGTCCTGGAGCTCCACCCGGGTGGAAGCTGGCCCCCTCCTGTAGCCCCCCAAGAGGAGGCAGCACACAAGCCTGAGGTTCTGAGTTAGGCTTGCCGAGTTTGTATCGAGGCTCTCCGACCTGCTGGCTGGGTGACCCTGGGCAAGCCACGTGACCTCTCTGAATAGAAGTCTCCCCATCTCCAGAGAAGACTAACAGGGAAGCTCGGGGGCCGAGCACAAGGACCACCCTGACTGTTATGCTAAAGCACAGGGCAGTGTAGCGATGGACCGCCTCTGCTTCCCCTCAGGACCACCACAGACCTGCCACCAGCTGGAAGGCCCAAGATCGAGTCTAGCCCAGTCCCCGTGGCAGTGGGTGGCTCCCCAAGTCAGCTGGAGCCTTGCCTGGGCACCCAGACCTGGGCTCAGCATTAGAGCCAGACACACCTGCATCCTACAGAGTGACCTTGGGCAAGTTACTCCACCTGTCTGTGCCTCCATTTCCTCATCTGTAAAAAATGGATAACAACAGCCCCCTCCCTATAGGGCCGTGGTGAGGATCACACCAGATGAATGACATCCAGCCCCCGACCGCACAGCAAGTGAGCAACAATCAGCAGCTGATATTATTGGCAGAGGAACATGGCGGCAGATTTCAGAACCAGATTGGCCACCTGGATTTGGTTCTGGCTCCATCCACTTAGTAACAGTCTGCCATTGAGAAGTCACTGAGCCTCACTTTCATCTGTAAAATGGGGGGTCACAAGAGTACCGACCAGAAAATATTTTCATGAAGATTAAGGGAGAGAATGTCTGCAGAGCAATGGAGGGGGCAAGCACTCAAAAACACTAGCTAGGATTACTACTAATCACTTACAAAGTGAAGTCTCACGTTATTTCAGCGGATCCTCCTCCCTTCTCATTTCCTGGGAGAGAAAGCAGCCACCATTGCCTTCTCTTTACAGTTGGAGAACCCGAGGCCAAGGGCATGGAAGTGAGTGAACTACCCAAGGCTTTATCTTTGGTAAATAGGTGGAAATTAGACCTATTCTGACCTCCCATCCTTTGTTTTTCCCAGCACCACTTGCCTCAGGACCCCTCCACATACCGGGACAAGCCCAACCCTGACTTGGGAAGAAGACGGAGCGCCACCGGACAAGCCTCCGAGGGCCACGCGACCGTGCCAGTCCCCCAGACACCAGCAGAGGGCAGCATTGTCCTCCAGGTCTCCGCGAGCCCGCCTCCCAGCGTGGAATTTTACTTCGGTGCCCCCTGTATAGACAAGGCTTACAAGCGCCTTTGAACCGTGCGGCTCCGGAAAGTGGAAGGCGAAGGTGTTTCCTAGCAGCGTGCCCGGCCCGCTGGCCCTGCAGGGCCCCGGGAGAGGGGCCAGGCGCGGTCCATCACCTCCCCCTGCTGCAGAGAGCAGAGGCACTCCCGAGGGCCAGCGCTGGACACCGCAGTCCAGACTGGGTCACAGGCTGCTCGGGGCCACCTGGCGAGTTGGTGACAGAGTGCTTTGCGCTATTTCCTCTCTGAGCGACCCCATCCAGGGCTCTACCCTCCGCCCTCTCGGCCCCTTCTGGTCTCGCTGTTCCTAAGGCAGAAACCCCAGTGGACCGAGGTCTGAAACCGATGGGCATCTCTGGCGTTTGCCCCGGGACGGCCAGCGCGGGCTGCCACAGGCCGAGAGGCGCAGGTCCGCCCGCCCGCCGCCTCGCGGCTGGTCCCCAGCCCCTCTCAGTGTTCTCGTGGCCCCGAGCATCCGACAGATGCCCCGGGGCAGAGCCCGGTGCGCGGTGCGCTGTGCTGGCGGCGGCAGAACCCGGACAGGAGATGGGAAGGAGTCCAGCGGCCCCGGTGGGAAGGTGGCTGCACCCGGGCGGTGGTCTCCGAGGCCACGGGTTTCGCTCGGGATCTGCCTCCTGGCGGCTCGCACCAGGGCCCAGCGCCCCCGCACCGCACCCACCCCACCCGCCCCCAGTCGCCCCCGCCGGCGATCCCACCCCAGCTCCGCCCCGACCCTGGTGCCCGGCTCATTCCCCCTGCCCGCTTCCCGGACCTTGCCCAGGGAGGCGTGGGGGCTGCACAAGACCCAAAGTGGGGAGGGAGGAAACCTGGCCCCCACGGGGCCCCAGGAACCCGGCCATCCCCGACCCACATACCGTCCCCAGGCGGCTCCTAGACGGCGCGAGCGCTGTTGGCCGCGGGCTGTCCGGGTCGAGGAAGCAGGCGGATTTGGGGATCTTGAATGGCCAGAAAGGAAGCGATTGCGGACAAACCCTCGCGCTCCCGCCGGGCCAGCCCCTTAAAGGAAGACACGCCCCTTTCCCTCCAAAGGCTGGGCCCAAAGGGAGGAGTTGCTGCAGGATTGGGCTGAATCCAGACTTGGCTGGGGACCACCCCTCGAAGCGCGGAGCCGCTGGCCAAGCTGTGAAGGTAATGTCCAGGAGTTGAGGTTGTCACAACTTGGGGGAGGAGGTAAGTGATGGATGAAAGAGGAGAGTAGGCAGAAGAAGGGTCCCATAAGAACGCCCTGGTTAACCAAAAACAGGGGACTTAGCAGGAGGAGCCCCCCTCCTGCACTCTGCAGGTGGACTTTCTGGCCCGCACGGTGGGGAGTGGAAAGAGTGAGGCTCTCTATGCTGACCTCCCCCCACCATCACCAATAGCTGAAAGGGGGTGTGAACACCCCTCCTGCCCTGGAGTTCAGCTATCATGAACCCGCCAGCCAGACTCAACTCAGGGTCAGGCATGTGGATGCTGCCCTAGAGGGTGAGGCTAGAATGAGTGGCCCTGGGGCCACAGGAGGCATAGGCTGGCATGTTCCCAGCAGCCTGCAGGGGCAAGCAGGCTTCTGACTGGTCCTCCAACAGGGGGACCCTCCCTTAGAATCCTGACATCTGTCAGCACAGCCATCCCGGCAGCCACCTCCCAGGATGCCTCTGTTTGGACAGAGTGTTTTCTTTCCCGTCCAGACCAAGGGGGCCCTGGCCTGGACAGCACCATTGTTCCCTCAGCAGAAAAGCCAAGAGAGGTCCTTCCATGTGGCTGGGAGGAGGACCACAGGGTCACTGAGCCCAGCGCCTCTTCCTAAATACATTCGACAGCCCGCATGCTCACGTGCACATGCCTCTGGGGGGGGGGGGTGTGCACGTGCGCTACACTCACACACAGCCAGGAGTAAATCAGAGAGCAAAGAGCTGCAGTGGACTAGAAGCTAAACTGTATCCAAAGTGAACACCAGGCTTGATGGGCAAGAGGGAGCCAATGAAGGTTCCTCTGCGAGGAGGAGAGACATGACTGAGCACTGTGTGCAGGATGGATGGGAGGGGAAATAAACAGGACATAAATACCAATCTGGAAACTCTTGCAAGCTTCCTTGATGACAATGACCGAAGTCTATGAGGCCTCCCACGGGGCGGGCTTTAGTCCCCACAAGGTCCTATTTTTTCCATTTTACGGAGGAGGGAACTGAGGCCCAGAGAGATTTAACTGCCAAGGTCACTCGGAGGCAGGATTTGAACCCAGGTCGTCCAGCTAGAGACCCTGAGCCCCTAACCACTCTGCTATACTTAAACCAGGAAGGGAAAGGAGACTGGACTCCTGGGAGAGGCGGGGCGATGGGTCCCAGTGCTGACAGCCACAGGTGCAAGGAGAGGGATGGACAGGGGAGGTCAGCTTTGGGATGAGTTTAATGCTGGGGGGGGCAGGGCTGGCCAGCAGGCAGAACCTCAAAGGTGGCTCTCAGGACTGCAGTCAGGAATAAAAAAGTCAATTCGTGGAGGCGATGCTCAAAGCTATGTCTGTGGAGGAGGCTGCCCAGGGAGAGGGGCCAAGGGCACAAGGGTCAGGAGTGAGGGGGCTCCGCTCCAGGGTCCCAGAAGGTGACAGCGAACATATCCAAGGCTGCAAAGATGAGCAGAAGGCCTGAGAGGTGGTCAAGGCTATTCCAGAGTCGCCCCTGGTCTCCTGGGCCAGATGGTGGGCTTGTGAGTACTACCTACCAGCCCACACGGCCAGCCAAGGAGACTGGCCCGCAGAAAATATTCAGTGCCACCTAGAGGGATGAGTTGCAGATGGGAGTGAAGCTCTCAGTTTCCCCTTCTACAAGTGGGACTCCTGGGTTTTAGCAAGGGTCGAGCTACAGTTAGTCCCTGGGGAGGCGGGACATGCCAGCGCAGAGACGTGGGGATGAGATGCTTCTCCTGCTGTCTGCTAGCCCCCGGGAGAGGGCAGAACAGGGCTGGGGGTGGGAAATGCTCCCAGGAGGGAGCCCAGAAAGACAGACTCCAAACCCAATCCATGAAGCTCTGCAGAGGAGAGCCCTGACACAGGAAGGAGGGGGCCGAGGGACCCTAGGGGTGGGGAGCCTGAGACCCCCCGTTCATTCAGAGACAAGAGCCTGGGCCTTTACTTCTGTCCCTGCCCAGCCAAGAAGCCCTGGCAACAGCAGCTGTCAGGAAGGAGCCAATTCCAGACTAAGTTCCCTGACCAAGTTCCACGAAACCACACCCTGCCTTTGGCAGCCGCGTGGCCAGATCTGCTGCCCAGAGGTGCCTGTCATATCATAGCACGGCTCCCAAAGTTCGTGCCAGAAAATTCACCTTGTGTCCCAAGGCCTTGAACACTAGAGTGGTTTCATGTGCCCCTTTCCCGGCTAGCAGTCCTCCTCTAGCCGCCAGCACCCCCGCTCAGATCACCAGGGCACTGCCCTCCCTGGCCACTTCCTGCCGGCCCCTGCATAGGGGAGGGCAAAGGATCACAGTTCCCCTGGGGCTTTCCTCCAAGCCCCGGAGTAAAGATGCCAGCGGCCTCCCACGAGCCTCGGACCCACCTGGCAGAACCCCAGTCCCTGCCATCCCACACTGCACCCCACCCTGGGGCCCCCCACAGTTCTGAAAGCAGCCCAGGCTCATGGAGTTTCGACTAGTCCCTCCAGCCCACCACTCCAGCTGCAGAGAAAATGCAAAGTGCTGAAGGGGAAAACCAGCAGCACCAGCCTGTCCTCCTGGCGTGGCAAGGAAGCAAAGGGAGACAGCCTCTGTACCAGGCACCCCTGGACCCCTCACCGGGCTGGCGCCTGAGGCCCCAGAGCTGCAGGGATCTGGAGGAGGAGCCCAAGGATTGGGACTCAAAGTCCTGGCTGCCTCCTGCTGCTGTTAAGCGCTCTGTCGTCAGGCAAGCGACACAAGGAGTCTGGGGCTCGGGGTGGACGAGGGTGGGGGGTGGGGACCAGCACAAGCCGAGGCCCATTTCAAAGGAGCAATGATGAACCACAGCAAGAGTTCCAGGGGGTGATATAAATATATTTTGGAAGCTGCCTGTGTACTCTTGGGTGAACAACCAGCACAGAGGGCCCCCCATGCCCACCCACCTCCTCCCCTCTCTCTCCATGGACCCACCCCACCCCCTTCCGGTCTCTTTCTAGGCTTCAGGACAAGGGTCAAGAGGGGCTCCAAGGAGATAAGGAGGGGAAGTGTCGGGGGCTAGGTGGCAACAGCAGGAGTGGCAGCATCACGCGTCAGGGCTGAGGGGCAGGAGGCCATTATCTCCCGCCTGGCGCCTGAGGGCCTTCCTCCAGGGCCATGGAATGTGAGGTGTGGGAGAGGGGCTGGGGAGGACAGAGGCTGGAATCGGGGGTCTGAGAGGTGCAGGTCACACATGCCCTACTTCGCCCTTCCCTGTCCATCCCAGACCTCCTCCCCTCCCACAGCGCCTTCAACAAGGGATGGCAGGAGGGCTGGGCGCAGGGGGCATGTGGGAGGTGGAAGGAAGGAGGGAGGGTGGAACCCGCGCCACCAGGTTAGCTACAATCAGGAGGGAGGGTGGAGGAGGCGGCAGGCCCACAGAAGCCAGGAGGACCGGAGAAGGGGCAGGTGCCCCATGGCCCTCCCAGTGGCCTCGGTCCGGCCTACCCCTAACAGCCCAGCAGCTCCACGCGCAGCGTGATGCGGTTGTGCCAGGCCACAGGCAGAATGCGCACGAAGCGAGCCAGGAAGGGCGTCTCAAACATGTTCTTCTTGTGGGAATTATTGTCCAAGTTGCCAGGGAAGATCTGGAGGCAGAGAGAGTGTCAGGAGGGCCCCAGGCCAGCCCCCTCCTGGCAGAGCACAGGCCAGGCACCCCTGGGGCCATGTGGGGCAGGCGGCCGGACACTCACCTTGCTGTCTGCGGCCCTCTGGTCCCGGTACTCGGTCCAGTTCACGCCGTCATTACTGTGGGACACCTTGTAGGCTGCCACGTACTGGATGTGGCCGAAGTCTCGGGCTCCCTGGGTAACGACCCCGGTCACCTGCTTCTGGGAGCCCAGGTCGACCTATAGGAAAAACCAACCACGTTTTCTTTGCCTGAAGCATCTCCATGAAGCAAGAAAAGGGAAACACACCGGGGCATGAACTCTCGTCTGGGGAAAGCCACTTCACCTGGCAGAGCGTCAGTTTCCTCTTCTATAAAATGGACATAAACACCACCACCTACTCTGTCAGACACTGTTCGCAGTCACCGCGCGGAAGCCCCGATTTCAGACCTGGGCCCCGGCCAGCCCCTCGGATGATGGGGACCAGGCAGGAAGGGCTGGAGCCTGGAGGGGCAGGAACGGCTCCCGGGGCCCCTGCAGGGCTGCACACAGCCTGCCGCTGGTCCTGAGGGGAGTCCACAGGCGGGCGGCTCCTGACGGAACCGGCTCCACAGAATATCATGCCCCTGGGGGCCTCGAGACAGACCTCTGGCTCCTAGTGCCCCGGGGAGGCTGCCAGCTGCCCCCCCGGACGTGCAGCCCCAAGACCCAGCTTGCAACCCAACTCACTGCCAACCAGCAGGTGGGCCCCAGACAAAGACTCAGTTTCGTCATCTACACAATGAGCAGATGCCCAGGTTTCCCGTGAAATCCAAGCGCTGTCTCACGGTGTGTCCCAGACAATGGGGCCGAATGCATATGCTCGGTGCTCAGGCGGAAAAATCCCACAGCGTCTGGTCACATGTCCCCCCCCCCCCGAACCCTGCCCCACTGTCCGAGGGCTCACTTGTCATGCTGTGGCGGCCAGTAGAGGGGGCACGACCCTACCCACACCCACACCCACACACGCCCTTTCTCCACCTGGGGCTGGGGGCCTCGGTGGAGGCAGTGCTGAGCTCCCGCTCTCCCTCTGGAGTTACAGAATCAGAAGAAGCGGGGGCACACGGGAGGAAGAAAGAGCAAAGCCAAAGAAAAACCAGGCTTTTGAGAAACTCCCTCTTGGGGAGCAGCAGCCTGAGCCAGGTGGAGGGTGGAGGTCCGGTAGCCCCACCCGGTCCCAGCGGGTCCCAGCCGAGCCCAGCCCTGCGGCCCAGGAGGGGCAGGCCCACCTGCAGCCACTCAGAGGCAGAGTTGCTTTGGGCGGTCCAGGCGTTGAACTTGCCCTGCTTGTCCAGCCGTGCGTAGAAGGGGTACCAGCTGAAGGCGTTCAGGCCCCAGGTCCGGTAGGTGCTGGAGGCAGTGATCTGCCTGTCGGGGATGCTGTTGTCCTCCAGGCCCAGTGGTTCAGCACATCCTGCTAGGAAGGGGGGCTGTCACCACATCCGGGATCCACAGCCTCCCAGGGCTGTGACACAGGCAAGAAAGGGAAAGAACTCTGCAGATCCTGACCAGCCCCTGCATCCTCTTGGACAACAGACAGATGCTCCTTGCACCTTCTAGAGCCACCCATCTGCCCCCGCACTCCTCACCTCAGCCAGCTGCTCTCAGCGCCCACCCCGATCCTGACTTGTCCTTCAGAGTTCATTCCCCCAACCCCCGACCCCAGCACAGGGCAGGCCCTGATCCACCACCTCCCACCCGCCTTCACAGCCTGACTCCTGAGACACCTCCTCCAGGAAGGGTGCCCTGACCACCCAACTCAGGCGGGACTCGTCCCTCCTCTGGACTCCCAGCACTTCTTCTGTCACTCCTGTGGTACAGCTGCGACCCGCACGCTGAGTCCTGGGATTGTCATCAGCAACATTAATAACAACCATCTCAGGGATTCAGTGCTTACATCAGGCATTACCCGCAAAAACCCGAACAAAGAGGAAGTGAGTCACCATTCCACAGAGAGAAAACTGAGGCTGAGAGTGACACACATGAACTCCTACCCACGGCAGCACACGGTGACATCATCTCCACCACCACGCACCCACCCAGAGCCGAAGTCCCGCCCGGTGGGGACCTGGCGATGGACGGACAACATTCCCGTCCTCCAGCAGGTGGAGGTCAGGGAAGTCGGGACTCCTGGGGCTCAGGAGGCATCCTGCACCCTCTCCAGCAGCCCATCCCTCAGTGTCTCCCAGACGCCTTCACGCACTCCACACTGAGCCCTGGGGGTGCCGTCAGGTCTGCTCCGCCCTCAGGAATGTGCCAGCCGCTCTGCACTAGTCACCTGCACGTGCAGGTGGCGAGGACAGTCAGGGCTGGGCAGGAGAAGAGAAAACTCTCGAGAGAGTGGGGCGTGTCTCCCACCTGCAGAATCCCCGCTCCACAACTCTGTCCCTTTGGGGACTTGGGGGTGGGGGGGCTAGAAAGCCATGCCTCTACCCCGCAGCTTCACGTCACTGTCGCCCCAGATGCATGCACCCTCCCTACTACAGACATGTGCCTGGCAAGCATAAAGATGCCAATTGTACCATCTCCATGAGGGCGGTGCACCAGGAAACCCCCCCGACACACAGGGAACCCACTGGGCTGGGAGGTGGCTCGTCCCGATGCCAGCTAAGGCCTGGGGCAGCTTCAAAGAGGACGCCAAGTCGCATCATCCGCTCGAGGAGGCCTCTCCTAGATCATCTGCTTCCAGCAGTCCATGCCCCTCACTTTCAGGCCTCCCCAGGCAGTCGGACAGCCTTCCTGGGGAGATGCAGCTGGGAGGGCGCCAAGCCCAGGGCTCGCGGCTCCAGCACTCACTATGTGACCCTAGGAGTCCCTTCCCTCTCCAGGCCCCATCCATAAAATGAGATATACAGCAGTGCTTCTCACAGATCCCCTGGGGTCTCGTTAAAATGTGGATTCTGTCTCAGCGGTCTAGGGTGGGGCTGGAGTCTACACTCTACAAGCTCCGGTGATGCTCAGGCTGCTGGCCCACGGAGCCCACTGAGAGCTGAGCGCTCTAACCCACTGACTCCACCTTCCTGATCCAAGCACCCAGGTTCCCGCAGGTGTCCCCTCTGCACAGCGGCCCTCTGCCCCATAACCCACACAGCCTGAGGGCTCTCGCCCAGACACAACTCTAATCACATCCCATGGGCAAGCTTTATCTGAGGTAAAGACCTGAAGCCTCAAATGGTCCACACTGCCCTGGCCGGTCTGCTCCATCCTCCTCTCCGGCCTCATCACTCACCAGCTGCCCTCACTCTCTAGGCTCCAGCCCCACTGGCCTGCCTTCCATCCCCTCGACACGAGCCAGGGTCCCTGCACTCGCCAACTCCTCGCCTGGAATGCTCTTCCCCCGTTCTTCATGTGGCTTGCTCTCCATCATTCCAGCCTCCACTCAAAGGCCATCCCAGCAGGGCAGTCCCTGTGCCGTCCCCTCCCCTCCCCACTCCGCAAGTCGCCCTCCCGGCATCACCCTCTAGTTTTTCTTCTCTTTGCTCTTCGTCTGGCATCAGCCTCCCTCACTAGAATTCAAGTTCCACGAGGTCAGGGATCTCACCGGTATTGCTCCCTGGAGCCAGGTGCTCAGAGGAGCTTGATAAATATCTTAATAAATGTCCACTGAGTTAAATAACTGGTGGACTCACCAAGGACGCCACCCCTGCCTGCGAAGAGAGGGAGGGCTGCTAGGAAAGGGGCGGGTCCAGACCTGCGGCCACAGCCAGGCCGCCCGCCTCACCCCTCGGCTGGCAGGCTCGCCCTCTGGTGGCCTCCGAGGGAGCCAGCCACGACAGGCCACGTGGCAACTGCAACAGCCACAGGTTCAGACCCAGATTCTCGGGGGAGAGGAGCCAGGCTGGGGCGCCCAGACCCGTCTGTCCTTCACCGATCACCTGACCTTCACTCCCCACTAAACCATCAGGCTCAGAAGGCAGTGAGCCCCCGAGCTGGACACGCCGACTTAAGTCCACACTTAGAAAAAGACTAAGCGAAGCCAGCCACAGAACTCAGCTGAGAGGGGCACCGGGCAGGTCTCAAAGGGGATGACAGGAGGAGGCGCCACATGGTGGGCGGGTCTTGGGAAGGACTAGAAAGGCGGAGCGGCTCCTCCTGCGCTCTGCAGTCCCACTGTGGGCCAGCAGAGGGTGCCATGGCTGCAAAGAGAGGGACACCCAGACCTCAGAGCGCCAGCCCGCTGAGCCACACCGTCAGTCCAGCCCCTGCACCCCGACCTCTCCAACGCTGAGTGTTTTCTGGCTCTGCAGACACTGTGCCTCTCTGTCCCCCTATCCCTCTATCTGGAATTCTCTGGAAAGGGTAGCAGGAAGCCCCAGATCCAGCCCTATTTCTCCTGAATGCAGACCACAGGAGGTCCGGGGGGGAAAGCACTGGCTGGGGGGGCGTCAGAAGCCCAGGGATCCAGATCAAAGTTTCACACTTGCCAGCTGTATGCCCCTGATCACTCATTCATCTGGGCCTCCCTTCTCTCATTCATCGATTCTTCATTCGTTCACTCCAAGTATACACACAGAGCACCTACGAGCCAGGCACTGGCCACACAGCAGTGAACAAAACAGACGAGCTCCTGCCTCAGGGTCGAGGGCTGTGCAACAGCACAAAAGCATTCCAGAAGCTCAGGGAACCACTCAGAAGCGTGAAAATACTGTGAAAACGGAAGCAGCGTCTTTTTCTCTACCGACCAGAATGCCATGGGTGGCAGACAGGGACACCGGGCAGGACCGTGTGGCCGGGTGACCTGCCTCATGCGCGTCCCCCCAGCTCAGCTCTGAGAAGCGGGGCAGGGAAAGCCACCCACCCCACCGAGGACCGACCCCGCCCCAGCACTCACCATTCACCTCACAGCCCAGGAGCTCGAAGCGCAGGGTACAGCCATGATGGCAGGCAACGGGCACCAGCCTCACGTACTGCACCTCCAGAGGGACGTCGAACATGTTGACCTTCAGGCCGCTGTTGTCCACATTTCCCACAAACACCTAGGAGGGAAGAGGCAGGCTGGAGGAGTGAGGCAGTGCAGGCTGTGCCCCCTCCTGGGGCTGCCTTGCCGTCCTCCTCTGCTGAGCCTCCTCAGCAGAGGCTCAGCTCTGCTCTGGCCACCCCACAGCCCTCCATACAGGTTCCCCTCCTCACACCTTCCTTGGTCATCACGGGGCCGGGGCACAAACCCCCTGCCTTTCACACAGGACCACCTATAATCTATAGGGTGCCTCTGTGGAAGTTAGGAAAAGACACTCCTTTCTCAGGACACTTTATTATAACAACTTTCCGACAGACAGAAGTACACAAACATAGAATGTCTATAGTGTGAATGGTGCTCACTTAGTAATGACATCCTTGAGCAATATACAACCTGCACAACCGTACATAGTAGCCATGAAGGTTCAAAATGCATCCGAGCTCCAGCACGACAGCCACCCCCCACAGGTCACTGAACCTTTTCGAGTCTCGTTGTTCTCATCTATAAAGTGAGACTGTTCCTCGTAAGCACAGAACATGGGCACGATCTGGGTTTCCTAATTTCTGGGAACCAAGATGCACGTGAAGATCCTCTTCATGGCCCATCACCCAGGGTGCTCTCCCCTCACTGGGTGCTCTCCCCTCACTGGGTGCTCTCCCCTCACTGGGTACTCTCCCCTCACTGGGCACTCTCCGCTCACTGGGAGCCCTCCAACAGCGCTGGAGCCCCAAGGGGTGCTGACCACAGCCCTTCTTTAGGGCCCCAACAAGCCTCACCTTGTCTTTTGAGTCCCCTGCATCCCGGATGAACTGGAACTTGCGCCCATCGACGCTGTAGGCCACCTTGAAAGTCTTCAGGTACTCAGCAGTGCCCCCGCGGCTGGCACCCTGCGTCACCACGCCTGTCACTCGCATCTTCCGCATGAGGTTCACCTGGACCAGGACAAGGAGGACCAGACCCTTACCTCCGGATGCTTTCTGTCCCACCACTCCCCCCGAGACGGGGAACAAAGGAGTGGGTTTTCTCACTGGCCCTCTCAGGCTCCAGACCCAGCACATGGGAGGGACGAGGCCCCAGGGCCCACATCCAGTGCCAACAGCCCCTCCCTAGCCTGGGGTCTGCCCCCCTCATCCTACCCACCTACCCCAGGCCCCCAAAGACTGCCCCCCACTTACAGATACTTTACCCATGGGTACCTGCTCCCTGCCACCTGGACCTCGTTATGACCCCCGCTGTCCCAACGCAGCAGGGACATACGCAGACCCCCCAACGCAGACACCCTCATCTCACCCTCTGCCCCCCATCACGCCGTCCACCCCAGGGCCGTCCCTTCCACACCTGGATCCAGGGGTTCTTGTCATAGTTGCTGGCCGTCCAAGCGTTGACGATGCCCGTGCGGTGCAGGCGGGCCAGCTCCGGGACCCAGCGCTGCAGCCCCATGAAGCCGAAGTACACGGACGAGGCGGAGATCTGCGCGTCGGCGATGGCGCCCGTCTCCATGCCCAGCGGCATGGCGCAGGCTGCAGGGAGGGACATGGCAGTCGGCTGGCAGCCCGGGCAGGTGGGAGTCGGAGGACGAGAGCACACGACAGTGTGACCTCTGCTGAGGACCCAGCGCAGAGACCTCAACGGGACAAGGAGGGCCCAAGAGGAGGTACCAAGCAAAGGAGCATGGTGAGGAAGAGAGCAGCCGGGCAGAGTCAGCAGGGCAGGGACCGGGGGCTGCCGGGGGGATCCCAGGCCAGGCCGGCACTGGTGGCCCGGCCATGACTGGCAGCTGGAGTCTCCCGCCAGGCTGTGTGAGGTAGGTGGTCTGGTTTTACAGGGCAGCGAGCAGCAATCATTCTGGGGGTGGGGGACTAGCGGGAGAGAACAGCAGTGTGGCCCCCTCTTCCTCAGGCTCCCTGCCCCACCAGGAGGATCGCCACGTCCAGCCCAGCCCCCGCCTTCCCCCTGAGGGGGGCTTTGAGAGAAGGGGCCCCTCGGATGGCAGTGAGCAGGATGTGCACTGCAGAAAAAGCAGTAAGAAATCTCCCTGGCGTTTTCTAGAATCCCACTGGCAGGCGTTTTCCGGGTGAGGTGTGAATGCCATTCTGTTTTCTCTTGCACCCCCTGCCCCTTCCAACTGCTGGTCCTGACCCAGGCACCTGGGAAGCTGCCCCTGCCAAGGTCCCATCACCCTCACCTTCATCCCAGGATGTGGTCATGGGGCCCAGCCTCTCTCCTCCCCAGGGGTCCCCACGCTGGGTGCCTGGGCCTCGGTCCCAAACACAGAACCCAGGATGGATCTGCTCTTGCTCCAACACCCCAGGCTCATGCTGAGCTCGGTGCTCTGACACCCTCGCAAGGAGTGAGGCCACACGCCCACGAGGAGAGCCGGCCAGCGCTGGGCAGCGATCTGAACCCAGGTCTCCAAGTCCTCACACCCACCATGGCCATACCCTCAGGGACCCAAACGTGCACTCTTTGGGCCTGTGGGGTCCTTGTGGGCTCCAAGGAAACACACACATAACAAATAAGGAGGCGCTGCAAAGGTCCCTCTGGCGGGCTCCCCGACTTGCCCTCTGCCCCAGATGCTGCCATGTCTAGCCAGGGGCAGACCCCAGGCTGAGGAGCAGAAGGAGGCCAGGTGGGTAATTCCAACTCAGGCACGCCCATAATTACCTGGGCCCCCAGCACATAATTAGTGGCCCCACCCAGGGCTCCATCTGCCTTGGCAACCCCCTCCCCCTCGACACACACACACTCCTCCACCCAGGATCTCAAACACATGGGCCTCAGGCCAGAGCCCAGGGCCCCGGCCCGCAGTGCTGGCTCCTCTGAGGCAAAGGGCACTGGCATTGCAGGCATTTTAGCTGCTCTCCCCAAGGGCCCAGCTCCCACCCAGGCGGCCAGCCCTCGCTGCTCCTTCTATAGGTCAGCAAACCTCAGAGAGAAGCCCCACCTCTGCCGGAAGGAGAACGACCTGCCTCCTGCCCGAGATGCTCAGTGACAGACCCCCTGGACTGCAGAAACCTGGACCCCCACACACCCACCCCTGGGCCTCAGATGTGGACTCACCCCCCACAGAGCTTGAGGAGGAGTACCCGTTTGCTGGGAGGGACTCCAGCTGGACCAGGAGGGCAGTCAGCGTGAAGAGCCGCTGCTGTCTCCATCGGCTGGGCACCCACCCAGGGCCATTCTGGGGCCGCGGGGATAACCCAGCAGGCCAGGCGGGTCAGCCCCTCTGCACACGCTGGGCCTCCGACCTCCTGACCGGGAGGGGATGGCCCGGCCTGCCCAGGCCTCCCCCTCCTCCCTGGGCTCTGTGAGGAGGCCACAGGCCAAACGTGGGCCACGAACTGTCAGACCCTGAGGCCCAAGCCTTATTTACTGACCTCCTTGGCTCTAAAAGATCAAGCAGGTGTTTCTTCTCCCCTCTTGGCAGAAAAGTCTCAAGACTTAACCCTAATGCTGTGTGTTTGGTTCATGATGACCCAGGAAACAGTACTCCCATGACCCCCGGGGCCCCACCGCCCCTCCCTCCCCTCCAGTCCCAGGAGAGAGGGCCAGGCAGGAAAAGCTAGGGGACGGACAACAGGCCCCCTTCCTCCCCGGCCCCGTGGCCTAACCGAGGCTCTGTCCCCTCCTCAGTCTACCCAGAGGCAGCCTTGACACAGGGAACACGGCCAGCACGTGCCCTGGGCGGCCAGCACTGCGGCTCCAGCTCTGCCCCCAGAGCAGACGCCCCCGGATACTCACTGGTCTCACAGTGGGTGCCCGTGTAGCCGCGAGGGCAGCTGCAGATGTACTGGGTGAACACGTCCCCGCGGTGCGAGTCGTCGATCACGTGGCATTCGCCATCGTTTTGACAGGGGTTTGGGAAACAGGGACCTGGGGAGTGGGAAGCAGGTTAAGATGGGCAGGTGATCAGGAAGGAGCTGGGGACAGAGACAGGCAGCGGCAGACGGGACCCTCGACCCCAACTCACAAACTCAGCCCACTGCCCGCCCCCTCCAGTCACCTCCACCTTCCTGCAACCTGCCTGATGGTGCTGGGACCCACCAGGCGCCAAGGAGGGTCACAGGGGAACTAGCGCAAATGCAGGAGGCACCCAGCTTCCCAAACGGCCTGGGAGCGCCCAGGGAACTGCTGGCTGACAATGGGCGAGGTGCTGGGGCCCACTGTCCCCTTTGAGCTCAGCGCAGCAGCCTGGCGTGGGACGGCAGGCACGGCCCAGGACGGGTACCTTTCTCAGTCTCGTTGCAAATGAGGCCAGTGAAGCCTTCAGGGCAGAGACAGTAGAAGGGGAGGTCGTCCTGGCCCAGCAAGCAGGTCCCACCATTGAGGCACTGGCTGGAGTCACAGAAGTCACCTGCAATGGCAGCTCTGACTCAGGAACTAGTCATTCACTTGGTAAAATGTTTGGAGAGCCAACTACCGTGCGTGGGCTGGGCCCAAGACAGAGAAACCAGGCGCAGGCCAGACCCCCACAAGCCACGGGAAAGAGGCGGACAAGTCCCCCAGTGAGGGAGAGGCGCCCATAAGCGGTGACAGAGGCCCGCCCGAGGGGCCACTGGAGGTACGGCTTCCACCAGGGAGATGGAGGTCTCCCAGAGGAGGGGACATGTGCGCTGGGTCCAAAAGACAGAGTGGGAGTGTGCCAGGCTGGGGAACGAGGAAAGAACATTGCAAAGAAAGGCAGGAGCATGGGGACATGGTACACTGGAGAACACAGACAAGGCTGAAAAGGTAGGCTGGGGCCAGCTGGGAGGGACCTTAAGAAGGACAAGTTCAGACTTTCCTTCTGCAGACCAGGGACTCTTAACCCTCCTCAGCCTCCCCACCACTGTCCACTAGGAAAAAATTATCAGTCTCAAGGCCCCCTGCAGAGATGGCCGGACTCCCCCTGGGGAGGGGCGGGGGGCAGTGTCTGTAGCTCCAGGAAGATCCCTCTGCCACCGGATGGAAATGTGACTGCAACGCGCGTGAGGCAGGAGACGAGCAGAGCATCAGGAGGCTGTCACAGGCCTCCCGCTGAAAGGGAGTCAGGCAAAGGGGTGAGGAGGAAAGGAGGATTGGAGAAACATGGACCAAGACAACAGAGGTGGGAGGAGCACCAGAGAGGCCCTCACAGCTTCTGGCTGGGGGCCTGGGTGCCGGATGTGCATATTAACCTGTCCCCAGTCCCTTGACTCTGGCAAAGTGCTGCCCACTACGTCAAGCAGGCCTGCAGAGGGAGGGTCTTCCAGCCCACCTTAGCATCCCAGAAGGGCTGCCCCAGATCCCACGCCCCACCCCAACATGGGGGGTAAGATGTGAGACATCTTTTTCCCTCCTCGCAGAGTCACACCATCCCAGGCTGGAGGGTCCCCCTGAAATCCCAAAGCCCCCGAGAGCAGGGCCAGGGCTCCACGGAAGGGGACACCGTTAACGAGCGATGCAGCCCTCAGAGTTCCATCTGGGGGCCGGCCTCAGGAGCTCAAGGCCACTCCCGACAAGCTATTAGTCACTGGCTTTAAATAGCAGGTTAATCCCCTCCCCTGACCTGGCAGGCGGCGGGCAGCGCCACCGACAGAGGCTTGGGGATGGCCAGAGTCCTGGGCTCCGGTCCCAACAAGATCCAGCTCCTCTTCTTTCCAGTCCCAACCGCGTCCCCTCCCTATATGGCTCCGGGGCAAAGCGGTCCCTCCCTGTATGCTCCGGGGCAACGCCGGCCAGTGGGAAAAAGGGAAAGTGAGAGGCGCCTCCCACCAGGCAGGTCTTGCACTGACACACCTGCGCACAGCAGCCGAGGTGCTTCCCTCTTCCAGGAGGAGCCAGATCAACCTGAGCTAAACCACCTGCCGGATGTCAGGTCCTGCCCTCTGGGGGATCTCCCCAGGGGTGCTGTGCCAGAGCGCAGCTGTGGGGACAGAGAGGAGTGGAAAGGGACATCAGAGACCCAGCCGTCTCTCAGGGTCGCTGGGGAGAGCCACCAGCTCCCAAGAGCGTGGAAGCCTGGAGTGCCCTTAAGGCTTCCGCTGCAGGCCTGGGGGTCAGGCTGTCACCGGATGGCAGAGCCAGGGCTCAGCTGGGACCCCTCCCCTTGCTCCAGTCAATCCTATTTCTACCAGACAAGGATGGAAAGGGGCGCCTGGAGAGTCCTTGATATCCCCCCCCTACACACACAGACAGGGGGCATCCTTTTCCCAGCCCTGGAGGGGACTGCGTGGCCCCCGGCGCAGGGGACGGGCGTCCCCATGACCGCCTGCTGGAGGGCGGAGGCCTCTTAGCCGGGGGAGGAGGACCAAGGAAGATACAGCAGCAGGCCAAGGCCGCGGGGGGGGAGTCGGAGCCGCCACCGCAGGAAGCAGCCCTTTTTCTAAGCCCCTCCCTAGACTCTATGCCCCTCCTGGGCCCCACCTAGAGCCCCGTCCATTCCGACTCCCCAGCCCCCAGTCCGTCCATCCGTGTCCCCACCCCCAACCCCGGCTTAGCTGCCGGAACATCTACAAGCAGGGGCGCAAAACTCCAATGAACCGACCGGCCGCCACGGCTGGGGAGGGACTTGCCAGACAAAGTTTGCTGCAGAACCCTCATCAATACAAGAGTCCCAGAAACTTCTAGGTGGAAGGCGCGCGCGAGGCACGCACTTCAATGGCCTCATTTTACAGATGGGCAAAGAGAGGCCCGACACAGCGGATTCCTTTGTTATGCGTAAGCCCCATTCCTGGGGGGGCGGCGGGGCTGTCACCGGTGTCCCGAGTCGCCGCCCAAACGCTCCAGCCCGTAGGACCGGCTAAGAGCCCCAGGCGCGGAGACAGCAGCGGAGGCCGCGCGCATCCCCGCCCCGGGTCGGGGAGGTCGCCCCTCCGCACGGCCCCGGCGCTTCGCCCAAGTTTGTAAACAGCAGAGGTGGAGGGAGGCGCGCGGCGGACATCCGAGCGCGCGCGGGGAGGAGGGCGCGGGCGCGGGCGCGGGCGCGGGCGGTGCACTCACCCGAGGCGGCAAAGAGGCCCGAGGCGCCCAGGAGCGCGCCGCAGAGCGCGGCCAGCAGGCGGGGGCCGGACATGCTGCGGAGGGACCAGCGCGGGGCTCGGCAGGGACACGCGGGCTCGCCCTCCGCCGCCCGGACGCGGATAAATCGGGCGGCGCCGCCCCGCCCACCGGGCCGCCGGCTCAGCCCAGGCCGATCGGAGGCGGGCTCGGGGCGGGGCTCCGCGGCCCGGGAGGGAAGGGGGACCAAGGGGTCCGCAGCCCCCGCCTCCGCCCCGGCCACGCCCCGCATCCTGTGTGGTGCCGGCGACCAGGCCCAGAGTCCTGGTTCGCCTGGGCAGGAAAGGGCACAGAAGGAGTTGGTTTCTTGTTGTTTAATTTTAGCCTTAAGAAAAGATGCTCGACCTTATTCATAAGGAAAATGCAAATTAAAAGTACAATGAGTGCCATGTTTCACTTATGAGTTTGGCAAGCATGAAATTATTAGCGCACGGTTAGCGCCAGGCTGTGGGGAACAGGCCCTAGCCTGCCTTGTTGGAGGAAGTGTGAATTGGCTCAACTTCGCCGTGCTACTTGGCAGTACCTATCAGAATGACAAATGCAGAGACGATGAGACCTAGTGTTCCACTTATACAAGTCATTCTACAGCAACTCACCTGTGTAAAATGACGTGTGCCAAGATGGCATAGCAGCATCCTTTGAAATGGTAAGAGACTTGAAAAAGGAATCAGCACACTTTTTCTGTAAAGGGCCAGAGAGGAAGTATTTTAGAATTTGCAGGCCATAACAGCTCTGTGCCAACTCTCCCGCTGGGCCCGAGTAGAAAAAAAGCAGCTACAGATGGATGATATCCAAGGGATAAGCATAGTGGTTGCCTAAGGGGAACGAGATTCACTTGTCACAGCTGACTTTTTACTAAATGATTCTTTTTTATCGTGTGCAAGTATTACCTATTTACAAGTAAATAACTTTTGGGGGGGGGGAAGATTAGCCCTGAGCTGACATCTGCCACCAATCCTCCTCTTTTTTGCTGAGGAAGACTGGCCCTGAGCTAACATCCGTGCCCATCTTCCTCTACTTTATATGTTGGACGCCTGCCACAGCATGGCTTATCAAGGGGTGCGTAGGTCCGAAACCGGGGTCCAAACCGGCTAACCCCGGGTGGCCAAAGCAGAACCTAGGAACTTAACCACTGCGCCACTAGGCCGGCCCTACAAGTAAATAATTTTAATAATAGTGTTCCAATCAGACTAGCCAAAAAAAAGAACAGCCAGTCATCTCCCCTACGAGCTATTTTGAGACCTCGTTGGGACCAATTTACTACTGGCAGGAGGCCCTTCTTAAAACTGTTCAGAAGGAAAAAACCACGTATGATTAACTCGATAGTCACAGAAAAATCACTTGATAAAACCCAACACCCGTTCATGATAAAACCATCAACAAACTAGGAGTAAAAGGGAGCCTCATCACCCGATAAGGACTGTCTATGAAAAACCCACAGCTAACATCATACTTAGTGGTGAAAGACTGCATGTTTCCCCTAAGATCAGGAACGAGACAAGGATGTCAGCTCTCACCCCTTCTATTCCACACGGCAGTGGAGGGCCTAGCCAGGACAATCAGGCAAGAAATAAAGACATCCAAGTTGAAAAGGAAGAAGTAACATTATCTGTATCTCTATTCGCAGATGATACAATCTTATACTGTGTATAGAAAACCCTAAAGAATCCACACACACAGAAAATCTACTAAAGCTAATAAACAAGTTCAGCAAGGTTGCAGGATAAAAGATCAATATACAAAAATCACTTGTGTTTCTTACACTAGAAATGAATACAAAAATGTAATTAAATAAACAACTCCATTTACAGTCACATCAAAAAATAAAATACTTAAGAATAAATTTAACCAAAGCAGTGCAAGACTTGTAAACGGAACACTATAAAACATAGAAAGTAAGGAAGACCTAAATAAATGGAAAGATATCTTGTTCATGGATCGAAAGACTTATATTGTTGAGATGGCAATACTCCCCAAATTGATATACAAGTTCAACACAATCCTTGTCAAAAAGACAGCTGTCATTTTTGCAGAAATTGACAAGCTGATCCTAGGATTCATGTAAGAATGTAAGGGACCCAAAATAGTCAGAACAATCTTTGGGGGGAAAAAAAGAACAAAATTGGAAGACATACTTTCCAATTTCAAAACTTACTACAAAGCTACAGTAATCAAGACTGTGTGGGACTAGCATAAGGCTAGACATAGAGATCCATGGAATAGAATTGAGGGTCCAGAAATAAATCCCATGCATCTATGGTCAATTGATTTTCAACAAGAGTGCCCAGACAATTCGATGGAGAAAGAATAGTCTTTTCAACAAACTGTGCTGGACTTTCAGAATAGCCACAAAAGAATAAAATTGGACTCCCGCATCACACTTTATACAAAAATTAACTCAAAATAGATCAAGTACCTAAATGTAAGAGCTAAAACTGTAAAGCTCTTAGGGGAAAATAGGCATAAATCTTCACGGCCTTGGACCAGGCAATAGTTTCTGAGATATGACACCTAAGACACAAGCAACCAAAGGAAAAAATAGACCAATTGAACTGCATCAAAATTTTAAACTTTTCAAAGGACACTATCAAAAAGGTGAAAAGACAACCCACAAAATGGGAGGAAATATTTGTAAGTATTAGATAAGGATCTAATATCTAGAATATATAAATGGCTCATAACAACAGAAGGACAACTCAGTTTTAAAGTGGGCAAAGAATTTGAATAGATATTTGTCCAAAGAAGATACACAAATGGCCAATAAGCACGTGAGAAGATGGTCAACATTAGTCATCAGGACAATCAAAATCAAAACCACATGGGATGCTATTTCACACACCTGCTAGGATGGCTAAAATCAAAAAGGTAATAAGAAATGTCAATGCGGATACAGAGAAATTGGAACCCTCGTGCATTACTGATGGAATCGTAAAATGGTGCAGCCACTATGGAAAATAGTTTGGCAGTTCCTCAAAAAAGTTAAATATAGGGTTATCATAGGACCCAGCAATTCTTCTCCTAGATACATACCCAAGAGAACTGAAAACGTATGTTCATACAAAAACTTAGACGTGAATGTTCATTACAGCATCATTAATAGTCAACAACTGGAAACTAACCAAATGTCCATCAACTGATGAACGGATAAACCAAGTTCAGCCATGAAAATGAATGAAGCTCCTACGCTTGCTGCAACGTGGATGAACCTTGAAAACATCGTGCGAAGTGAAAGAAGCCAGCCACTGTATGATTCCATTTCTATGAAATGTCCAGAATAAGCAAATCCATAGAGACAGTAAGTCAATGAGGGGTTGCCAGGGGCTCGGGTGAGAGGAAAATGAGGAGTGACTTCTCTTGGGTGCAGGATTTTGGGGGGTGATGAAGACATTCTAAATTAGTTAGCGGTAATAATTGCACAACTTGTGAGTATTCTAAAAACCACTGAACTGTACATTTTAAAAGGGTGAATTTTACATTATGTGAGTTATATTTCAATAAAAAAGAAATATGACTTCAAAAATCCATCTCAGGTGGCAGACAGAGAGGGCTGTGAACATAGTGTCCTTGCTGGTTAATGCCACTTACTTCTACAGAATAGAAGTTCCTGACTGCCCTCACCAGCTTCCTGGCACAAGTCGTATTCAATCATTGAGTCATTCAACAATCATTTATTGAGCACTAATGGGGTGAGCACTGTGGCTGGAAACCCCAGCTGCACGTTAGCATCACTGCAGAAGATTTTTAAAAATACATCTAACCAGGCCCCATTGCAAAGCAAACAAATCGGAATCCTTGGGGTGGAGTGTGGGAATCTATATTTTTTAAACCTCCCCATATAAGGCTAATGTGCAAGTGGTAAGAGAAACCGCTGGCTAGACTCACTGACGAGAGAAACAAAAGACCTAAGCCTTGGGACCCGGAGCTGATAGGGAGTTTTAACAGGTGAGAGAGTGGTAGAAAGGGAGGGCATTTTCTTGTATGATCTGACCCTTGTAGAGATCAGTGGGATGGTATCTCCTTGGCCTGCACACTTTTCTTACCCAGTACTAGAGCATCACAGAATTACAAGATTTGTTTGGATTTTTCAACAACAATATCATACCATGATCGTCATTAACAGAGAGTCCACTTAAAAACTTCAGATTTTTGTTCACATAAATGACAGGAAACCAGGTATGCCTTTATTTTTTAGTTAGTGACGCCCCTACACAATCAGAGAACATACTCTGTCTTCCAGAAACTTAACAAAAATTAATTCAATTGACAAAACCCGAAGTTGACGGGGCTGTGGGGGAAATAAATACATTTCCATCGAATTGGTGGAACCACCAGTTGATTCATTCTCTCTGGATTGAAGTCTTGCTGTAGCAAGACTACAAAACTTGACCTGGTATTCTGCCCTGGGCAAATTCACCAAGAGGAAATTATCCAGATAAAAAGTAATGTACAAAGATGCACAGAGCACCACTGTTTATGGTTTTGAAAAACTGATAGTCGTCCAAAATGCCCAGAGGTAGAGAGCTAAACAAACTTGTTATGACAGATATTGTATAGTTCCAAGAGAAAAGGATGTGGGAATTTGCATGTGAAAGAACATGAATGGGCAAAGTCCAATGTCTGTCCAAAGGCTGCACAGTCGTCAATAACACACCTACGGGACGCCTCACACTTAGATGTGTGTCTGTATGAAAACAAAAATTGGAAGAGAATTGAGTCGCAAAAGGACAAATACCGTACGATTCCATGATTCCACTTATGTGAGGTATCTATAGTCAAATTCATAGAAATGAAAAATGGAATGGGGCCCCCAGGGCCTAGGGGGAGCGTAAAAGGGGAGCTGTTTCTTCATGGGTATAGAGTTTCCCTTCCGCAAGATGAAAGAGCTCCGGAGATCTGTTTCACAACAATGTAAATATACTTGACACTACTGAACTGCATACTCAAAAATGGTTAAGATGGTAAATTTTGGGGTTTGCCACAATACAAAATTAATTAATTAAAAAAAGAGAGAATTGAACTGTCATTTTTTTTTTCTACCAACATTATTTGAGCCAAGCACCCTTCTAGGCACTAAGGGAACAGCTGTGCACGGGACCAGTGAGGTCACAAGGGCCTTATGTACAGAAGAAAAGAAGGCAATCAATATAATGTTGTATGTCAGTTGTACCTCAATTTTTATTTTATTTTTTTTTTTAGAATTATCTTTTTCTGATATTAGCTCTTTCTTTTTTTTTTATTTTATTTTTCCTTTTTCTCCCCAAAGCTCTCCAGTACATAGTTGTATATTCTTCGTTGTGGGTCCTTCTAGTTGTGGCATGTAGGACGCTGCCTCAGCGTGGTTTGATGAGCAGTGCCACGTCTGCACCCAGGATTCGAACCAATGAAACACTGGGCTGCCTGCCGTGGAGCACGCTAACTTAACCACTTAGCCATGGGGCCAGCCCCTCAATTTTTTAAAAAAAAAGAAAAAGAAGGTAACTTCAGATCTTAGTAAGTGCTACAAAGACAACACAACAGGATGATATGACATAGGCAAGGAGGAGGGAAGGGAGACTGATTTAGGTAGGCTGACAAGGAAAGAGCTCTTTGAAAAGGAATGTTGATGCTGAGACCCTGAATGATAAGAAGCCAGCCTTACAAGGATCTGAGGAAGCAAAAGTTCTGAGAAAGGAAGAGAACATAGAGCTCAGAAGTGGACCCACATCAATGTAATCAACTGAACTTTGACAAAGGTACCATGGCAATACAATGGAAAGAGAGAGTCTTTCTAACAAGCGGTGCTGGCATAATTGGTGTCTGTATGCCAAAGAATGAAAGCAAGCACAAACTTTGTGCCTTATACAAAATTTAACTCAAATGGATGGCAGACCTAACCGTAAAACACCAAACTGTAAAACTTCTCGAAGAAAAACTGCGTGATCTTTGGTTTGGTGATGAGTTTTAAAAATAATACGAAAAGCAGGGTCCATGAAAGAAAAAGTGATGTCAGTTGGGCTTGATCCAAAGTAAACTGTTTGCTCTGTGAGAGACATTGTTAAGAGAATTAAAAGACAAGCCACAGACTGGGAGAAAATATACGCAAATCGCACGTCTAATAAAGAATATGTATCCAGAATAAAGAAAGAACTCTTAAAACTCAAAAATAAAAAAACACACACAACCCAGTTTTTAAAATGGGCAAAACTTCTAAACAGACAAAGTAGATAAATGGATGGCAAATAAGCTTGTGAAGGGATGTTCAACATAATTTTTCATTAGGGAAACAAAAATGCAAACAACTGTTAAACATCACTGCATACCCGCTGGAATGGCTGAAATCCAGAAAGCTGGACCATACCAAATGCTGACAACAATGCAAAACAGCGAGAACTCTCATTCATCGCTTGTGAAAATGCAAAATGGTTCAGCCCCTGGGGAACACAGTTTGGCGGTTTCTTTACAAAGTTAAACGTAGACTTGCCATATGACCCAGAAGCACTTTCACTGCTAGGTGTTTACCCAAGTGAACGAAAACTTATGTTAACATGAAAACCTGTACACAAATGTTTACAGCAGCTTCGTACATAGGCATCAAAAACTGGAAGGAACCGAGATGTCCTTCAGTAGGTGAATGGACAAACGGTGGCACAACCGTCCAGTGGAATACTGGTCTGTGACAAAAAGGACTGAGCTACGCGTTCACACAACATGGATGAATCTTAAATGCCAAAAAGGCTACACACTGTATGATTTCACTCACCTAACATTCCGGGGAAAGCAAAACTATAGGGGCAAAAAATAGATGAGTAGGTGACAGGCATTTGAGGAAGGGGAAGTGGCAGACGGCAGAGGGGAAGCATGGGGAATCATTGGGAATTCCTGGGTGAGGGGATTATCCCTGATGATACTGGGGTGGTAGATGCCTAAGGCTATGCAGCTGCCAGATCCTTAGAACCTTACAGCACAAAGAGTGAACTTCAACATATGCAAATTTTTTAAAAATCAACCAGGATGTTGGGAGACCCCAGACTGTGACAAAAGAATCCAAATGTGTTGCAAATGTATGGCATAACTTCACTGCAAATAGTTGGCGGGGCGGGGGAGTGGAGAGGAACTGACCTAAATAACTTTGGAAAACAGTGTTTTGACTGGAAACCAGAAGGCTCAGGACAAAAAAGAACTGAACCCCAGAGTCAGTGAAGTTGTTTCTCACAAGGATATGGGTTAACAATCCTGAAACTGCTGTGCATGTTTCCTGGGGTTCAACAAGTCAGGAAATGGATGCTGGATGGTAGGAGTCAGGAGCCCCACTCACAGATAGAAGGAGGGAGGCTGGAATGGACCCCACGGCTGGATTAGTCAGAGACGTCAGTATGAATTCACGTTTAGTTTACTTTCCATAAGGCCGGATAGGGACAGAAATCATTATAGATACCTGTGTATCCACGAGGATATACGCGTATATGCGTATATACAGAGGTTCAAACACTCGTGCGTTTTCTAGCTCTGGCTGCTGAAAGGGCCTAGGAGCAGCGACACACAATGCTCAGACCTTGGTATCTAGTATATTCTTCCAATAAAAGGAATCAGTGTTCTTTGGAGGAACGGCTGGTTCTAGGGCTAGAGCAGAGAGAACACACGATGAGCCCGGAGCATCCAGAAAGTACTTTAAAAAACAAAAGGATGAGGGCATGTGAAAGGGACAAAGGAGCTAAATTGAAAAAGCTCCCAAACACCAAAACTGGAACAATGTAAGCAACGAAGTAACTAACGTGGTATTGGACTATAACCCAAAGAATGAAATAAATACCCGTTGAGTCCATAGTGGTGCAAATAAATAACTGAATAAGTAAACAAGTAGAACAGACAAGTCTTCCTTACAGAAGAATTGCAGAAATGGGTTATGCAGCTCCTCCTCCTCCAGGAGCTGGAGCTCACTGGCCCTCTCCTCACTTTGAGCACGGACTGTGCTCAGTGACTTGTTTCCTAAGAGTTGAGTATGGAAAAGATGGGAAGAGAAGTAACTTTTCAGAGGAGAAATATTTCGGGAAAGGTACCTGCTCCTTTGACCAGGTGCTCAAGGTGAACTGCATCAGTGATGAGCATGTTGATTTGACCCTGGTGTGATGAGAAGTGCACCTCATTCTGCAGCCTCCTTCCGAGAACCCATTAAGCCAGTCGAACCACCAGAAAAATATCAGGCGAACCCACACTGAGGGGCACTCTGCAAAGCACTAGACCAACAATCCCCAAAACAGTCAAAGCAAGTCTGAGACATTGTCACAGGCCTCTGAGACTGAGACATGATGATCAGTGTAATGTGGACTCCCGGATGCCACCGTGGGACCGAATGACGTTAGTGGATAAGCTGGTGGAATCCAGATAAAATACAGAGGTTAGTTCAGAATGAGGTGCCAACGTTGGTTTCTCGGAGGGACATACAGGGGCTCTCTGAACCATCTTTGCAACTTTTCTAGAATTATAAAAGTATTCTAAAATTTAAAATAAAAAAAGGGGATCTTGGGAAAGGCACAAGCCTGGCTGATTAACGGAGAGAACGAGGGCCCAAACAGCTGGACCGACAAGAGGAGAGGGGAGCCGAACCCAAAGAGGGTGCAGAGTGAGACAGGGGCCAGCCTTGGAAGGGCCCCATCAGCCTGAATTTGAGTCCTGGTCCTGCCGCATGCCAAGTGGGGGACCTTGGGCAAGCTCTTTGCTTTGGACTGAATGTCTGTGCGCCCCACCCCCCACATTCATGTGTTGAAACCTAACACCCAAAGTGATGGTAGCAGGAGGGGAGGCCTTTGAGAGGCGCTTTGATCATGAGGGTGGAGCCCTCAGGAATGGGGTTAGCACTCTCATAAAAGAGGCCAGGAGCTCCCTGGCCCCTTCACCATGTCAGGGACACAGCCAGCAGGTGCCATCTCTGAACCCAAAGTCAGGCCCTCGCTAAACACTGAACCTGTTGGCACCTTGATCTTAAACTTCCCAGCCTCAAAAACTGTAAGAAGTGTCTGCTTTTTATAAGATACCCAGTCTCCAGTATTTTGTTATAGCAGCTGGAACAGAGTAAGACATCCTTCAATCTCTCTCTGAGCCTCAGTTTCCTTATTTGTAAAATGGGGCAATAGAAGTCACACTTCGTGAAAAGTTTACATTAAAAAAAATCCTATTGAAAGACTTCAGGGGGAAGGGTGCCATTATTTTTAAAAGATGAGTCTGGCGGCTATGTGGAGAATGGACTACATACAGGGAGACAAGAGCGGAGCCCAGAGACCGCTTAGGAGGCTGGGGCAGTGGTCCAGGAGACGATGGTTGCTCGGGCCAGGGTGAAAGGAGTGGAGTTGAAAAGAAGAGGGTGAATCCTGGAACTATTTTGGAAGTTGAGCCAACAAGACTTGCAGGCGGATGGGGTGTGTGGGGTTAGGCAAGAGAGGAATCAAGGATGACACCCAGCTTCCGGCCTGAGCAGCACAGTGCATGGTGGTGACTCTTAGTGAAATAAATTGGCTGTTACCCATCTATCTCATCCACGCCAGGTGAGCTCCCTACCTCCAGGACCAGGCGCAGAGCCTGGTACAAAGGAAGCACTCTTAAAATATTTGCGGAATGAATGAAGTGACTGTCCCCATTGGGCAGCACCAGAACCAGGCTGTGCAGGTGATAGCAAAGCGGACTTATGCAGGTGAAGGAGGTGCTCCCCATTGACTGCGGCTGTGTATGCAGTGGGGGATGGACTGTCGAGGGCAGGGGCTCCCTGTGACTGGAGAAATTTAAGCAGAGGAGGACAGTATGCGAGAGGGACCATGGGGACAGGCAATCTCTGAGGTCTGCCGTGTGTCCAGGATGCTGGCTTGCCATTATTTGTGAAAACTGCCCAACCTCATGAAGGTGGAGAGGAGGGCTGAGGTTGTCTGGTCCAGCCCCTCCTCTTCCACTGTCCCGCTTCCCTGAACACAGCATCACACGGCTTGAGCAGAACGGCACGGCAGCCCCACGCTCACACCCTCCAGATGCACACCCTCCTTCCCAAACCAGAGGCTCCGAGCACACATCATGATCTGTGAGCAAACAGCCCAGCCCAGGGACCAAACAACCCCCTTTTGTTTCCAAGCCAGAGGCCAAGGGCCGGGGACCGGCGCTGGGGGATAAATATGCTTTCAGTTTAAAAATGTAAAAGTGTTTTCTCATTGCAACCGAAAGGCTGGGCCAGAGTCTGAGGCTCCTTTATGTGACTTTCCTACACGGGGTGGGGCTTCTGTGACCGCTGTCCTCACTGATTTCTCTGGCGGCTCCCTCCACCCTGACCTCCCCCTCTCTGAAGCCAGCCCAGGTCTCCTGTTCACAGCTGCAGGGTGCCCTGACGTGCCTTCTCGCCCGGTTCAGCTGCTCCTCTGAGACAGGCAGCAGGGTGTCATCCAGAAAGATTTAGACCCGGGACCTTCATGAGCCCCAGCTTCCCATCTCACCTGCCTAGTGGCCTTTGCTAAGCTGCTAGTCAGACACATTTATTTTCTTCACGCAGAGTGAGTCTCCTTCTCTCCTTCCCAGGAGGCCAGTGGCCTCACTGGCCCAGAGGGGTTCTAGAAGCCTGCATCTGCTGTGGAAAGACACACGCCCACACCTGGGCTGGGTGTCTGGTCTGCAGAGTAGAAAGGACGTGAACGTGGAGGAAATGCCTTAGGAAGATCTATTTTTTGAGGGCTGTGCTCGAAGCCTTTGAAAAGCTGGGCCAGCTGAACATCTGGACAAGCCATCTCAGCCTGAGTCCAGAGCAAGGCCATTTCCGGAAGAACATCAAGTCCCTTCTTGGAAATCAAACCCAGGGAGGGCGAGAGCAAGAGTCCCAGTCTGGGCAGGGTGGAGGGGTGGTCAGCCAGCCACAGGCCCAGGAGGACTGTCACTGGCTGACGACGCCCGCCACCACCACCCACCAGCCAGCCTCTCTGATTGCTCCCCTCTTCCCGTCCCCCAGCTGGAAGGAGCTCTCTTTAAGGGTCTGGGGACCTTTTTCGTGCAAACACCCCTGACGTTTCTGGGAGCTGGTTGTCGTCTTTCTCCTACTGGCTGCCCTCCTTTTCAAGCCAGCAGCCCCAGGAGAACTCGTCAGATGTTCATTTTCCCATTTCTTCCAAGAAACAGTCCATCCTTTCAATGCACTGAGCAGCAGACTTAAACTTTCTGTCTTCTTGCTCCAAACCTCCTGCTCTGTAGCTCCAGCCTCGAAGCCTCTTAGATCTCAACTTGTGCATCCTGCAGATGTCAGACAAACTTTTGCAAAGTTGCCTGGTGAACAAGTTGGTCAGCCCAGATTTTGCCACATTCCAAATACTCCACTGAGCCCAGAGAGGGTCCAGCTTGGCTGTGTGGGGCAACCTCCTCATCAGAAAGGGGAATTTGGACTTCAACTGATCCCTGTGCCACACGCTTGGCCATCAGACAACCAGCCTCCCTGCCTAACCCCTACTGTGTTCATTCAAAAATATTTATTGAGCCATTGCCAAGCTGCGTGGGATGAGGACCCACTCCGAACCCCAGAGTTGGTATAAAGAATATTTTAAGCTGAAGACATTTGAGATTCAACAGATGCGGAAATAAGCCTTCTGGGAGCTTCCTTATCTAACTAAAAGCAGAAACTTCTAAGAAATGAGGATTTCCATAAATTCCCTCTTTGGAACAGGTCTGCTGCCAGGAAAGAGACCTAGAGTAAATCTACCAAAAATCCCCTCTCTGGAGGAGATTTATGGCCCTGAAGGAGACAGAAAGACCACTTATACCTTTATAGACAAACATCACAAGCATTCTTACGTCCCCTTTGTCCTCCTAAAGAAACCTATTCTTCCTATAGGAACCTTTCCTCCCTCTTCCCTTTCCCCTACTGAGTTAGTATACAAGCCCCTAATTCTAACTCCCCTTTGAGTTACTCATCATTGAGCACTCCTTTGTGTAAATAAACTCTTTTCTCTTGTTAATCTGTCTTTTGTTGGTTTAATTCACAGGCCCCAGGAACTGGATATAAGAGGATAGAGGAAAGGTTTTTTTCCTCCTGGAGCCCCTAAACCCTCACCTAGCAGTGCCACCCTCTTGAGCCCAAGACATGAAGCCTTTCTCACAGGACCCTTGGGGGTGTCCCAGTTCCTAGCCTTGCTCCCCTCTTGTCCTCCTTCTCCAACTGTCCTGTAACCTCAGCAGAGGAGCTCCCTGGGACACGGGCTTGATCCAGAATCCACTTCTTCCCCAACACATCCAGAGATCTAAGCTGTTTGTCTTTATGGAATTTAGATTCTAGAGTCTACTTGTCTTTCTAGAATCTAGAACGTTAATTAATGCCCTGGGGACTCCTGCCAGACAGTGCTGTGGCCTTTGGCTGGGGGAGCATCGGCACACCAAGTGCAGACCCCTTCCAAGTCTCATCTGCAAGGCGACTTGCAGAAAAGCCTCTTCATTTTCCAATGATGCAGCTCGTCATGGCTGAGTCAGATACCCCTGCGTTTCCAAAGGGCAGACGTTCCTTCTCAGGGATGGGACCGCCTAACCCTTGGGGAGGACAGGACAGTGTTCCTGAGGCCCTACAGTTTGCGAGGCTGCCTCCTTGATACCGAGTTAGTGCTAAACCCCACCCCGCCCCCGGCAGCTTGCGCCTGGCAGGAAGAAGAAAGGGGCCCAGCCAGCCCAGGCTCCTTCACAGCTCCTCTCGGCTCCACACGCAAAGGCCGGCTGGCGCTTTGAAGTCGCCACTTGTAAAGGCTCAATGAGTTCTTAGCGGAGGCTGGCCCTCCTCCTCCCCTGCCGCTGTCATTCTTCTGGTGACCTTTGTGCTTGGGAACGTAAAGTTGAGAGGTGAGGGATCCAGGCAGGTGGAAGTACAGCTCCCAGGAGTGAGCTGATCCATACAGAAGAATCCTGGGATCCTCGGCAGCTCTGGGGAGGCAGCCCAGGCAGTGAAGATGGGGGCACTCCCTGGGAGAAGGCCGGATCTGTGTGTTTCCGCCTGCCCAGCTCTGCCAGGATGCCCACCCCCATCTCTGCCCGGACACTTGCAGGAGAACAAGGGGCAGGAGGGAACTGAGGTTTTGAGTGCCTACTAGCTGCAAGGCAACGTTAGGACGCAAGAAGACCACGGAGTTCTGGGTCCTCCAAACTGGGGTTGAAACTGGCTCTGCCATCTTCCTAGTGGGGCGATCAGGACTGGCTGCATAATGCGTGGGGCCCAGTGCAAGAGGAGAATGCAAGGCTCTTTGTTCAAAAACTATTAAGAATTTCAAGATGACAACAGCAGAGCTCTAAACCACACACGGGTCCTCCTAAGCGAGGGGCCCTGGGAGACTGCACGGGTCTCACGCCCACGAAGCGGGCGAACGAAGCTTCACGGGCTAACGAAGCTTCACGGGCCCACGAAGGGGAAACCCTGAGCAAGATCCTTTCCTTTCCTCTGGTTCTCCTGATTCTCAGAAGGATGATGTTAAAAGAAATAGCTGTGACCTGCGCAGGGCCAGGTACATGGGAGCAAAAATTTGTTTTGTTCCCACGTCCTCTCTTTACCCACAAGACGGTTCATTTCTTGAGAGACGTGACGGTCTTTTCCACCTTTGTGATCACAGTGCCTGGCATGCAGTGGGTGCTCAATAAATGCCACAGAAGCATCGTGTTCTCAAGCTCTTGCTGAACTTAGAATCTGCCCCCCTTTCGAGGAGACAGGGTCTGCCAGCCGCTTCCCTCTGTGTCCTATTTCCTTGCCCAAGTCACCACCCGAACCCGAGGGAGCAGACCGTTCACCTCTCTAGTTTTCTTCCACAGATGGAATCTTAGCCACACGCTCGGCACTTTACCCTCCGGTTACAATACTCAAGAAGGTATGGCAGATAAAGTCCCTTACCTGAGAAAAAATCTGAATAGTCAATCATGAGTTTCAGAGGATATTGCAAACCTGACTTTTCCCATAATGGCAGACTTAGAAAGAGACCCGGGTGGCCCTTTTCTCTCTGGTCTCCCTTCCTTTTCTCTTCCCTCCTCCCCACCCTCCCCGCAAGCCTGGCTCCACCCTGGCGGCTGCCCTGTGTGGTCCGGAGCCCTGGGATCTTGTTCCCTGTTCCCTCCTGGGAGGGTGGGATGGGGCGGGGGGGGGGGGGGGGGGGCTCCAGGGGGCTCAGCCCTTTCAGATTCATCAAGGTGAGAGCAGCACTGGTGGCCCTTTCTCATCCCCTCTGCTGACTTGACTTTGCTGCATTATTGTGCTGAAAACCTTTTTTCTACTGGGATGGGAGGGGAAGGGACCAAGGTGGGGAGGGATAGAGAAAATCAGCCGGACACCTCAAATTACAAGCCACAGTTGATCCAGATGACTTAACCACGGCTTGCAAAGTGGCCCTGGAAAGTTACAGATGATTCACGAAATTCCCCATCCTTGGACGGAGCAGTTAGTCTCTGCCAGGCCTGGTGCTGAATACCAAAGGGACATAAAGGGGACCATAAGGAGATGGAAGCCCAGCAGGGAGGCAAGCTCATCCAGGGCTGATAAGAGCCCCGGGACACATTCTAACAAACGGCACGGAGGCTCTCAGAGACGTATAAACGGCTGGTAGTGCTCCACACACCCCAAGCCTCTCTCCATAAGGCCTTCCGGCTTCAGGCCCGGGATCTCTGCAGGACCGGAAAACTCACTTCCTCCTTGAAGCCGCAAGTGGATGCCCACTTGTGGCCGAACTCCCTGATGAACGTGGGGCGAGGGGGTCTCCCAAGGCCCTCCCTTCCGAGTTAGCACCTGGTGCCTGGCTCCTGTGTCCTTGGGGTGACAGCCCCCCAAGTGGCTTCCCCAGCCCCTCCCAAAGAATTCATGCATGGTTACAGCACTGGCCTCCGCCAGGAGAATCGACCGCCTTCTTGCCCACTCTGAGCACCCTGGCCGTTTTCCCTGCTGCTGCTATTGGACTCTCCGGACCGCATTGTCTCCACACTGCCAGCAGCCTGCTTCGAGGGGGGCTGTCTCTCACCATGCTGCTCCGTTCTCAGGATGCAGGTCCTACGTCCCAAACACTGGATGCCCATCCTTGTCATCCCCCAGAGGACAGGCCCATTGCTGAGGATGTCCTGGACCATGTCTCCCCAGTGCCAGGTTTAGGGCCCTGCTTCTCCCAGGGAGCGAGTGTGGATCCCAGCCAACACAAAGCCGTCCTCTCTCCTTGTTCATATGGGCTCCCTCGCCTGCATCAAATCTCCTGACTGTGCCCATTTCACAGCTGGGAGGATGGGGCCCAGCGAAACCGCCCACTTGCTGTTTGTTCAGGGACACAGTTGCTGGGTGCCTTGCCCGGAAGCACAGGGTCTAAGGGCCTAAAGAGTAAATCCTGGCCTGGGTGGGATACTGGCTCTCCTGGGAAGAAATCTGGTCAGAGCAGTCAGCAGTGGGCAGCCCCCGGGCCTGAGCACTCGCCTCCAGCGGGGCCCCCTCCCTCAGCCAGCAGCCTGGGACTACCGAGCAGGCACCCAGCACCGGAAGCGGCCTGCAGCCTCCCAGCGGACCTTTCAGACTGGGTGTTTTTGAGGAGCTGAGAGGCCTGGGAGAGAGCGTGTGACAGGGAGGCTGCCAACGGGACTCTTTGTAGGGAAAAGCCATTGACATTTCCGCATCAGCCCAGGCTGGCCAGCTCTCCCTGGCCCCTGCCCCCACGCCAATCCCAGAGGGCTGGCTGGCGCAGGGCACGGGCTCGGAGAGTTCCTTCCAGCATGGCAATTAGATCCAGACACGGCAGCAGATGCACATTCTCAGGGAGGCCAGGTCCCCAGGTCTTGGCAGGGACCACCACAGCTGCCCATCACCAGCAACGCCATCAAAAGGATGTGAGGCATGGGAGCCAGGCCCTTGGAGGGGCCACCAAAAGACCCACCGGGCTGCCATCGGGTCTTGGCAGGAAGAGAAAACTTTTTGCTCTTAGAGAGAGTGAAGAGAAAGGCAGCGTGGCTGGGCAGGCCAACTTCTGCCAGTCTTCAGGGGGTGGAGAACAAAACCCTTTTTTCTCCAGGTCCTCGAACCCTCTGCCAGCCTGGGCCATTGGTTGGTTCTTTCCCAGCTCTCTTGGCAGGGGGAGGTGTGGCGATCAGAGCCGCCCGGGGCTCGTTGAGGAGAGGCCCTGAATGGGCACATCCAGGAGCCGACGCTCCCTCCAGAGTCAGGGCCGCGAGCGCTGCGCATTCTGACAGCCCTGCTTCACCATCCAGGCTCTACCACTCCGTGAACCTCCCGGTCCTCTTAAGGGAAGAGGATGGAGTGTCCCGTTCAGTGAAAGAGGGGAGGTGTGGAATGCGCGCACAGTGTGCCACCATTCGAGGAGGCGGGGAAGGGGCGCGGGATAGGTGTATGCGTTTGCTCATGATGCGTGTGTAAAGTGTCTCTGGAAGGATAAACAGAAAGTGGCCTGTGTGGGTCGCCTCCTTGGGTGGCCAGGGAACAGGGGAGGGCAGGCAACTTTTCAGGGTGCACCTTCTGGAGCTTTAAAGTTTTGAATTGTTTCAATTACTGTATATTTAAAAATAGAATTTGAATTAGATAAACAAAACACATGGGTAGCAGTGAATTCCTCACTGGGTTGCTGTGAGGACAAAGCAAGTTCGCATAAAGGAAATGCCAGCAGGATGCCCAGGCTGACAGGCCCTCAGAAAGTGGTGTCAGAGCTCTCAGGGCACTAGGTGTCAGAGCCCTCGGGTACTAGGATGCATTAGCTCACACTGCTGGGCAAGGAGGGCACAGCCCGTTTGTGGTTCCTGCTGTGCACGTGGGACCCTGAGGTCCAGAAGGGACCTGCCTGAGATCACACAGCTGGAAGTGATGGGTGATGGATCTTGGACTTGAATCCTGTTCCCAGGGGCCTAGGAACACTTGTAGAAACTAGAAAAACTATTAAGTTCTTTGGAGACACCAGCACCAAGGGAAAATCGGACCCTTCCAGGACGACGTGACTTTCAAGGCCAGCCTTTGGAAGAGCAAGGAAGGGGCCCCGCCCATGCTTGGCTGATCAGGGCAGGACTTTGGGCTGGGGCCTAAGGGCAGTGAGGCTGTATCCAGAATCTAGCCTTCTGCCAGAGCAGGTCCACCCCAAGAGGCCCATTTGCAGAGGGAACACACGCCTCCATCTGTGGTTTCTAGCCCCAGCCCCAAGCTTGGCACCGGCTGGAGAGGAATCCCTTTTCCAAATGCCCCAGCCCCTCCCGCACCAGTGGACTTCTCTGCAGGCTCGCCCCTTCCTAGGCATCCAGCCAGGCCACGGCGATGTCAAGAGGTCTAAGGTACCTCTCGAAGCTTCTAGTTCAGTTGGAGGATAGGTCAGGCACAGAGAGGTTCAGAGCAGACGGACACCTCTTCTTGGAGTCCTGGCCCCACCGTCCCCTGGCTGTGTGGCCTCTGGATCAGAGACTTCACAGCTGGCAGCCCCTGCTGCCTCTTCTGTCAAATGGGCATGAAATAATCAGCTGCCTCGCTGGTTCCCATGATTAAATGAGATAATCCAAGAAGACAGGTAAACAGTCCATAGGGGGTGCCTGACTCATAGCTCTATTAGATAATATTGTCATGCAAGAGAGAAGGAGAAAGAGGCATGGAGATCAAAAGGACCAAAGTTTGGAGGAGTGATACAAGTATCCTTATCAGGATGCCCAGAGGGGATGCTGGGGTGGTCAAGAAGGGCCCTGTGAGCAAGCAGATCTTGACTTGGGCCTGGAGGCAGAGGAAAGAAGGAGGGGGGCTTCCAAGGAGGATGGTCAGTAATGGCAAAGGTATGAAGTGGGAGTAAGTATAGCATGTTCCACTGGGGAAACAGAGGCAGCAGGCTCTGTCTTTGGGGAGTTAGTCCCTCGTCCTCTGAAGAGAGCACCAGGTGTGAAGCCAACCTCTGTGGTCCTCCCTGGCAGCAGGCAGGACGGGCCAGAGGCCGCCAGAGGTATCGCTCTCGACTCATCGGTGTCAATTAACCTCCTGCCTCTGGGTCCAGCTGCCAAGCCCAAGACTGCCTGGAGGGGCTCAGACTCAGAGTCAGAATGCTCCCTTCCCACTCCCACAGGTCTGCCCCGGGGCCCACCGCCCTCACAGTGACTGCACCTGTCACAGGTACCTGGCTACACTGTGGTCACTCCTCTCTGCTCGGGCGGTCAGTAAAACTGAGCACCATCTTTTCCCAGTAATCCATGCTCATGATTAGAATATTCGAAAATATAGGCGCATTTTAAGAAGAAAAGAATCGATACCTTAATCCTCCAACCCAGAAGGAATCACGGTCCTCACTGGGCCATGTGTGTCCTTCCAACCTTTGTCCTATGCATGTAGTTTTGACAAAGTTAAAACCTTGTGCCATGTGTGATAGACATGTGATAGTCAGCCTTCTAAAATGGCCCTCAGTGTTACGTTAAGCAAAATAAGCCAGACTGAGAAAGAAAAACACCACATGATTTCACTCATATGTGGAAGATAACAAACACCTGGATAAAGAGAACAGATTAGTAGCTACCAGAGGGGAAGGGGGCTAGGGGGTGGGCGAAAGACATAAAGGGCACATGTGTATGGTGACGGATAAAAACCAGACTATTGGTGGTGATCGCAATGCAGTCTATACAGAAACTGATATATAATAATATACACCTGAAATTGCACAATGTTATAAACCAATATGACCTCAGTAAAATAAAATAAAATATCTTTAAGTACGTTACAGAATGGAATACTATACAGCAATAAAAAGGAACAAATGTTGATACACACAACTTGAATGGATCTCAATGATGAGGACTTTTAGGCTGCTTAATTTTAAAATGGCTTTATGATGAGGATTTTTAGGCTGGTTAGTTTTAAAACTACAGATGAGATTCAGGCTCCAAGGAGTGGAATTTGTTTGCCCCTTTGTTGGGAAACATTTACATTTCTAAGGGAAACCTCTATCTGTGAAGATGCCTCCCTCTCTGTGCCAGGAAGAGGGGGGGATGGTCTTATCTCTAGAGGCTCTTGGTCAATGCCAGAGGCAAGAACTTAAATTGGTTGCTGTCTGGCAATCTCATGTAACTGGTTTAGGGTGGTGGTGTCTAACCTTTCTAACCTTTACTTAATCCGATTTGATTCTTGTCTAAAAGTCATGGGATCACCCAATGACCAGACCCCACCCGCACTGATACCATTTTAACTTTTTTTCATGTTCTTTCCTTTGTCTTGTAAAGAGATGAATCATATACCTATGCCTTATAAAATTAGCCCTAACCCTCAACTCGGGGCAGCAGCAGGAGCTCTGACTGCCCGTGGGTCCTGTCCCCACGCACCAGCTCTGCCTGCCCATGGGTCCTGTCCCCATGCCAGCGGGGGCAGCAGCAGCGGCTCTGCCTGCCCAGGGGCTCTGTCCCCATGCCAGCGGGGGCAGCAGAAGTGGCAGCAGCAGAAGCTCTGACTGCCCATGGGTCCTGTCCCCATGCTACTCTATCTCTATTCTCTGAATAAAAGAGCACTACTGCCAGATCTTGAGAGTCTAAGAAATCTTTCTTTCGACTCCTCGGCTCACCGACCCCGCATCATCAAGGGCATTATGCTGAGTGAGAAAAGCCAGTTTCAAAAGGCCACATATGGTATAATTCCGTTTACATAACATTCTCAAAATGACAAAATCATAGAGATGGAAAACAGATTAGTAGTCGCCAGGGGTTAGAGTGTTGGGGTAGAGGGGTGGTGAATGTGACCGTAAAGAGGTACCTTGGAGATCTCTGTGCTAATGGAATAGTTCTGCATCTCGATTGTGGTCGTGGTTACAGGAAGCCGCACATGTGAAAAAAATGGCATTAAGCTGTATACACATATGGTACTGATATCAGTTTCCTGGTGTTGATATTGTACTATAATTACGTAAGATGTAACCATCAGGGAAACTGGGTGAAGGGCACATTGGAACTTTCTGCACCATTTTCGCTGCTTCCTGTGAATCTATAAATATTTCAGAAATAAAGTTTAACACAGTAGATTTATAGAACCTTAAAAATAAAAATAAGAATAAAATAGCCCTCATTGATCCTCCCCTCCTGGTGGTCACACCCTTGTTTAGTCCCCTCCCCTGGAGCATGGGCTGGACCTGGTGACTTGCTTGTAAAGCATAGAATATGGCAAAAATGTTGTTTCTGAGATTAGGTTAGAAAGGACTGAAGTCCGTCTTGCTGGCATTCTTTCTCTCTGGCTCTTCTCTCAGGTTGCCCTGATCGAAAGGGCTGCCAGCCAAAGAGCTGAGGGCAGGCTCCTTCCAACAGCCTTGAGGTCTTGTGTCCTGCCAACAACCGTGCGAGCGAGCTTACAGGCACGTCCTGCCCCAGTCGAGTCTTCAGACGAGACCACGGCGCTGGCGACACTCCGTAGCTTCATGAGTAACTGGAAGCAGAGAACCCAGCTCAGATGTGCTCAGGTTCCTGACCCACGCAAACCTGTGAGATAATAAGCGTGTATTGTTTTAAGCCACTGTGTCTGGAAAAATGTTATGCGGCAATATACAACTAATAAACTATGTATATAATTTTATAAACTATTTTTAAAGGCTTCTGTAAGAACATCAATTCTCCGTAAGCATCATGTTTGCTTGTTGCCTAAAGCTTTATAATTTGTTTAACATTCTGCTCTTGCAGGACGTTTGAATTATTTTCCGGTTTTTACCGGGTGGTTAACATTGTTACGCATAAAGCATTGTCTCTAAGATGGTTTCTTCAGAGTAGATTTCCATAAGAATGATCGGGTCAAAGACAATGATACATATTATTTAACAGTGTGAATTATGATAAACTCACCACCCTCTTTAAATCCTCCTTTAAATCCTGCCTGTATGGACCAGACCACTTGACAAAGTCACCACAAGGTCAGGCTGAGAGCCAAGGATTTGACTGGGGTTAGAGGTTAAAATCTTAGAGAAGCCATAAAACAAGAGATTCCAGTTCAATTCTCCTTTCAAGAGCATTGAGGGTATGAGGGTATGCCTTCTAGGTTCTGTTTACTACAAACTCAAACTGTATATCTCAATAAACCAGTTCTTCTCCCTGTCTCTTAGGTTCCCATTTACTGCTGTGTGACCTTGGACAAGTTACTTAACCTGTATGTGCCTCAATGTCCTTGTATATAAAAGTGGGGAGCAAAATTAATACCTACATCATAGGGTTGTCTGAGAATTAAATGATTTACAGTATGTCAAATGCTTAGAACAGTGCCAGCACATAGTCGAGGCTGTGTGTGTGTATCCTTATTCTCAGAGAAGGGTGTGACGATGAAGAGTCAGGCAGACCCGGCTTCAACGTCCCCCTCCGCTGATTACGAGCTGTGTGACCTTGGACGAATGACTTAGCCTCTGGGAGACCCAATTTCTGCACCTGCAGACCCAGTGCTGAAGCCGTTGAAGCTTCAGGACCCCTCCTCTGCGAAGGTTCTGCATCTATTTTTGTATTTACAGTTGTATGATTGCAATTTAACTTTTTTAAGGAGGCCCCCCGCCCCCGACTTTGTAAGCTTCAGGGACTCAAAAGCCTGGATCCATCCCTAGGCAGGGGGATCAAACAATAGTACTTAGCACATGGAGTGGCTGTGAAGATTAATCAAGATCATGAATTCAATGACAACGCCCAGGCTGGCTCGCACAAAGCCCTGACCCATGTATGGAAGCTACTCCTTTGGAACACAGGAGAATAGAGCCTGCTTTCCTCCTTTTCTTCCTGTGCACATGCAACCACTTCAGGAAACTCAATACACAAAGCCCCAAATGTTGGAACAGAGGATGAACCAGACGACGATCATTCTGGTTATGAACTGACTCGCTGATGGTGTTAAGGGCTTTACGATTTTAGGTGATGTCTGAAAAGCAGCTATCCAGCCACAGAGCAAGCATTATTCCTGCGACACTGTGAGTCCTGAGAGGGCAGCCCCTGCAGTGGACAGAGGGACAAACGCTCCTCAGGCGTCCCATGCGGCTGCTGCTCCGGTGCCGGGAGCCGAAGAGGCTGCTCACTCCCCAGAGGGCTGAGGGTTTCGCCATCTTCCCAGCTAGATCACCAGCCCCTCATGTTCCTTTGTCTCCAGCTGCCCTCGGCCAACGCTGTCCGTCTGGAAATTCCTAGAATTTCAGCCTGATCCTCTGTGAGCATGAAGGTGCACGCTACTGAACGCAGCTGGAGGCAGCCCTTCCTGCCTCCCTCCCTCCCAGCCCTGCCTGGTGAGGAGCTGAGCCGGCTCTCCACGAGGGCGAGCGAGGGCCCTGAGTCAGATGGCCTCCAGGCCCACCAGGCCAGAGCTATCCTGGGGCCATGGGCGACGTGGGCTGGGCACCCCACTCTCCCAAACTCCCCAAGGCAGCAGCCCCAGCCCCAGGCCTGCTGGTGGAGCTCCTCGGAGGACCTCCTTGTGGCCGGATGTCACACGATACTGGGGACCTGGCCCGAGGCCAGAGGTCTCCTGAAATTCTGGGTCAGTCCCCACTTCCCTGGGGAAAGAGTGTCCTCTGGGAATGGAAGCCTGGGCCACACATCCTTTAAAAGCTTCAGAGAGCCCGGAGCCGTCCCTGCTTCCAGCATACGCCCGGGAGGCACCTGTGCCCAGCACGCTCTGGACCTCGGCAGATGCCACCTGCCACACCAGCAGCTCCCTCCACAGAGCGCTCAGCGAGAGCCCTATTTCAAGCGCGAGTTCGATTCCCACGGCTGCCATGACAAATTACCGCAAGCAAACCGGGTGGCTTGAAACGACAGAAATGCATTCTCTCACGGTTCTGGAAGCCAGAATCCAAAATCAAGGTGTCGCTTGGGCCGTGCGCCCTCCATAGGCTAAGGGGAGGATGCTTCCGTGCCCCTGCAGCTTCTGCGGCTCCAGGTTCTTTGGCTTGTGGCTGCCTCACTCCAAGATCTGCCTCCTCCTTCACCCTGGTGCCTTCTCCTTGCATCCCTCGTAAGGACACTTGTTCCTGGATTTAGGGCCCACGTGGGTAATCCAGGCTGATCTCCAGCACCCTTAACTGAATTACACCTGCAAAGACCCTTTTTCCAAATCAGGGCACAATCACAGGTTCCAGGGGTGAGGACGGAACACATGTGCTCCGTGTACTAAGTCTTGTCAGCTTCACAACAGCCCTATGAAGAAGTGCTCATTTTTCTAGATGGAGCACTCTGCCACAGAGAGTTTAAGGAAGCTGACCCAGGTCACACAGCTAGGAGGTGGTGTAGACCAGACTCAAGCCCAGATCCTATACTATACGGCCTCTCCCATACGTCCCAGGGCCCCAGGCACGAGTCCCCCCAGAGTGATTGAGGGGGCCGGGAAATAGGACAGAAACCTTGTGAGATAACCTCTCCATCCCATATGCACCTGGACATTTTTATTAAACAAGTGAAATATTATTAAAGTGGACAGTGAGGGCAGCCATGGGAAGGCCTTCAGACAAAAGGACAAGTGCCATTTCGTTCACGCTTTTCATCCAGAACAGTGCCCGCAACACAGTGGGTGCTGACTGCACGCCGGCTGTTGTTATCACTGATGTCCACACCCCAGGAGCCAGGCAGGTGGCACGAGAGAGACCATTTCTGTCCCTCAGGTGGCTCTGGCCCAGCAGGCAGGTCTGGTGCCAGTCTACTCTGGACCCCCTCCCCCCTTGAGAAATGGCTTGGTAACACTTTACATGTTTTCTCTGGGGAAACTGAGGCACGAAGACATTAAAATTAGGTTCAAATTGCACATCCAGAGTCAAACCACAAAAAGAGAAGAAAAGGAAAAAAAATCAAACCAGGGTTCCTCAATAAGTTAAACACAGCATTACCGCATGACTCAGCAGTTCCACTCCTGGGGACATTCCCAAAAGAACTGAAAACAAGTGTTTCCACAAAAATATGTGCACAGGTGTTCACAGCAGCACTGTTCACAACAGCCCGAAGATGGAAACGATCTTATGTCCATCAACTGATAAACGAGGTGGTACCTCCACACGGTGGAATATTATTCAGCCATGAAAAGGAATGAAGAACTGATTCCACGTGAAAGAAACTCAGAAACGTTATGCTAAGTGACAGAAGACAGACACTAAAGGCCACAGCCTGTATGGGTCCGCTTGTCTGAAGGGTCCAGGACAGACAAATCCATAAAGACGGAAAGCAGACTGGTGGATGCCGGGGTTGGGGGCCGGGGGGGCAGGTGGAATGACTGCTTAACAGGTAGGAGGGTTTCCGTTTGGCGTGACGAATGATCTGGAAGTATGCTCGCACAACGTTGTGAATGTACTAAATGCTCCTGACAGTAAATCTCGAAATGGTTGAAATGGTGAGTTTTATGCTATGCATTTTAACCAATAAACCCAATAAAGAAACAGAAACTATGAGACCAGGATCACAGTCCTGCTCCTTCCACGCTGGGCTGTGATTGGCGGCCACACCTTTCCCAGCCGACGTGACAGGACCCTACCTTGTTTTTGCATTTTGCAAACATCCACATGATGTTCTTCTCTTTCTTTGTTTTTCACAGTTTTTTATAAAGAAAGTAATGGAACAAAGAATCAAAGAAGGGAGGTGCCACTCATAGTAAAACCGCCAGTGACAACACAAGACAGTAATGAGGAGGTTTGAGACCTGAGTCAATAAAGCCAGGAGTAAACGCCAGCGGGAGCCGTGGCTGATGGAATGTGGGGGGAGGACCCGGGCGAGGGCGGCCGGCAAGGAGTTGGCCTGGAGCTCCGGTTCCCCCGCCCCGCGGCCCGTGTGGAAGTGGGCTCAGACCTGGCACGCGCCTGATACACCCGGTCAGCATCCAAGGGCCTCGGATCCCCTCCTGGCTCCGTTCCCTGTCCCTCGCTGACTGTGGCCCCTCCTGCCCTTCCAGCCGCACCTGCCTCATGAATCCAGCCTTTTGCATCCTAAACCAGAGCTAGGTTTCACACCCGGCCTTGTCCATCCGGGCTGCGTGTGTGGCCCCTCTGAACATGCCCCACGTATTCTGGACCGAATATGCTCCAAAAGTAACACTTCCACCCCCTGGCAATGCTGGTGACAGAGGGCACTGCCGCCTCTGGTTAGCATCCCGCTCTCCCTTGTGTGACCTTGATGTTTCAGGTAAATTCTTCCCTCAGCGCCACAAAGTCGGGGGGAGCGATAGCCGCATGGCCCCCCTCCCTTGGGTGTTGTGCTGGTGAAGTGAGTCGCCGTGTGGGAAAGTGTCTCGTAAACAGAAAGGCACATCAGGTGAAAAACTGACACAAGCGGAGCCATTTTAAAACAGAGCCGGAGCAGCTGTTCCAGAGGAGCTGCCTTGCTCATCCTGTTCCGTGAGGCTTGCACTGAGCCAGACCTTTGGAGGGACCAAAATGATAGCGGTTTTTTTTGTTTTTTTTTTTTGAGAAAGATTAGCCCTGAGCTAACATCCGCTGCCAATCCGCCTCTTTTTGCTGAGGAAGACTGGCCCTGAGCTAACATCCATGTCCATCTTCCTCTACTTTACATGTGGGACGCCTACCACAGCATGGCTTGCCAAGCAAGTGGTGCCATGTCCCCACCCTGGATACGAACTGGTGAACTCCAGGCCACCGAGAAGCGGAATGTGCAAACTTAACCACTGCACCACCGGGCCAGCCCCAAAATGACAGTTGTTTTACCAGCAATTGTCCGAGAATCAGCAGGAGAACGGACATCCTGATCACAGTCTGGTGATTGTGAATTTCTGAAGACAGAATCAACAACGAACCGTGCAGAGCCAAGAGGAGCTGAGCTTGTCAGCAGCAATGAAGTCTTCCTAAAAACGTCTTACCTCGTCTTCCTTCTTTTTCCCATAAAAACCTGAGCCCCTCTCCCACAATCAGGACCCTATTTGAATTTCTATCTGAATCTGTGCTTCTCAAATTGCAATTCCTTTTTTTTTTTTTTTTGCTGAGGAAGATTTGTCCTGAGCTAACATCTGTGCCCATCTTCCTCTACTTTATATGTGGGTCACCACCACAGCGAGGCTGACCAGTGGTGTAGGTCCACACCCAGGATCCCAATGCCTGGGATCCAAACCCTCCAACCCTCCAACCCAGGCCCCCAAAGCAAAGTGCACTGAACTTAACCGCTATGCCACAGGGCCGTCCCCACACATTGCAATTCTTTGATCCCAAATAAACGGTTTGCCTCTTGAACTGGTTTCTGATTTTTATAGGTTAACAGTAACAAAGACAAGTTATGGTAACAAATTTGTGGAATTTCAAGTCCCAGACTGACTTGATGCATTCGCCCCACCCTGGGGCCTGTCTGTGTGTGCCAGGCCACTGCTCAGAGAGGTGTCCTCCGTGCCCAGCTGGACAGTGCCTGGGCCTCGGGATCATGTCCTCTGACAGGCCTCCCCCTGGACCAGCTCACCCGCTTCTCCCGACCTCCAGCTGATGCCCAGCCCAGGACAGAAGCCGCAGGAAGGCAGCTCTCTAGAGTCCCCAGCTCTGGCAGGCTGAGCGTCCTCCAGAGAAGGAGAGGGCAGCTTCCCGGAGGAGGCCTCAGAAGCCCCGTCTCATCAAGAGCTCAAGGAAAACAAAAGGGACTCTGTGGTTGAAAAATTTGGGGAAATTCTGCTGACCCGAGTCTGCCCTCCCCTGCTTTCCCTTCCTGACCCACCGAGGACACACACCGGAACCTGCAGAGTCGGGCAACACAGGGGCTCAGGGCACGGGTGTGTTCCTGAGATTTTTTAAGGCAATTTTCAAACACATACAAGTAGAGTGAATAGGAAAATACGTAAACCCACTGGATGCATCATCCACCTTCAACAACGGTCAACATGTGAGAACACGGGAGAGGGGGTTTGAGAATGAACCCGATGTCAGAATTCCAGTCCCACCACCATCAGCGCTGGACCCTGGGCAAGTTGTTCAATCTCTCAGAGTCTGTTTCCTTGTGCCTTCAGTGGGATGACCTCACACCTGAAAGGATTGCTCTGATGGAAGTGAAATAACGGTGCTCTAAGGCACTAGTGATGACTGCCGAGGATCCAGGCTGCCCGAGGGAGAAAAGCCCAAGGCGTCCCGCCCTACATGCCAACCCATATCATCCTCCAGGAAGCATAGGACATCCTGACCTGATCCGATCTGATTCCTACCCAAAGTTATAGGACCACCAGATACCCAGACCACACCTGCACTGATACCATTTTAATGACTTTTTTACTTTTTTAATCTTTCCTTTGTCTTGTAAAGAAATAACTCACATACCTGTGCCTTATAAATTTAGCCCTGCCCTCAACCCATTGCAGCTCTTCACTGCCCGTGGGTCCTGTCCCCATGCCTGCAGCTCTTACTGCCCGTGAGTCCTGTCCTCATGCTGCTCCATGCTGTTCTCTTAATAAAAGAGCACACTACCAGACTTTAAGAGTCCAAGAAATCTTTCTTTCGACTCCTTGGCTCACCGAGCCCACATCAATAACCATTGCTGGAGACAATGTGGTGCAGGCAGGAGTGTGGGAGCTGATGGCCTGGGTCTGAGTCCCAGCTCTCACTGCCTTCTGGCTGTGTGATCTTGGACAAGCTGCTGACCCTCTCTGTGCCCCAGTGTTTGCACAGCAGTACCTACCTCGTGAGTGTCTTGTTAGATGAGTACATTTAGAGCACAGGGAACAGAGCTTGGCAGGTAGTCAGGGCCCAATAAAGGTTGGTTTTGTTACTGTTAACACAACCTGTTGAATTTTATTTAGTTTGGCATTTTGTACATTCCGTTCATGCCTATAAGCACCCACCTTCTGAAGTGGGATCTTGAGCACCAGCTTTGAGAAAGTGTGGATGAAGGACATAAATACTTTCTGGAGCTACTTCTACCAGACCATGGCCTTGACGTTCCTGGCATTTTCCCAGCAGAAATGCCAGACGTGTGGCCCCGAGATAGTTAGGTGCCCTGCTGTGCTCTCAGTGTGTGGGTCTTAGATTATTCACAGGACATCCAACAATGCCTTTAGGGCGAGTTGACACAACCTTGAAAAGCGGGAATCACAAACCAGGAGAGGCTTCACGGTGCCCCTCCCCCCCACTAGCTGAGCCAGGGGAATCTCCAGTCTTGAAGACCTTTAAACTGCTGCCTGACCCTCCCCGGAGCCCTGTCACCTGGAAATCCTAGAGTGGGATCCATGGATAGGTCCATTCCGCTATTCTTCCCTCAACGAGTACACCTGGTACCCTGGTGCTGGGCACCTGGATGAGGGACGCGATGCGCCCCGCTATTCCTGGGGCCTTGGGCTGGTCACCTACCGTATCTGGGCTTTCTTTTTTTGATAGGGTGCACCCAGATGGTATCCAGACTCCCTTCTTAACCTTGCCTTTTGTGATTATATAATTTATTTTTCGATCTGGAATTCTACTATTCTAACAGTTGGATTCTTTGGCCAAAACAAGGAGGGTGAGAGAGAAGTCAGGGGCCTGTGGCTTCCAGAGAGTAAGGTTCCCCTGTTGGCCGGCATCCGCCCACGCCGCCTCCTGCATCCAGATGTTTACAGCAGTCGAAACCGCAGCACCTCCGTAGTTTCCAATAGTGTGGCCAGCCCATCCCTCTGACCCCTCGCTTTGTTTATCAGGGGAGAAAAACAAAAAAAAACCCTAGCGTGAAGGTTCCAGACAGGCTGAACCCATAACCCGTAACCCCCGGGGTGGGGCAATAAGCTAAGCTTGTGTCAAAGGGAAATTCCAGCTGCCCCAGAGGCCTGGGCCTCCTTCTGAGACCCCTGCTGGAGCACAGCCAGCTGGAGAGCCTTCTGCCCGAATTCTGATCTTCCCACCCCAGGACCTGGTTTTATTTTTGTGTTCCCGTGGACTCCTTGGTGTAAAAGGACTTTCCTTACCGTCAGCTGCATTAATTAAGTAACGCTGTTAGAAAGGCCAGTTGTAACTCTGAAAAGAAAGCTGACCCAGCGTGGCAGCGTGTATTATGGTCCCCATTGTCCCCTGCCCCCTTCCTGTAAGAGGATTGTTTCTCCTCTGCCACGAGATTGGTGGTGCCCGCCTGGAGAAAGCGTATACCTCCCCTACCCAGTCATCGGGCCTGGCCACATGATTTAGTGCAGCCCGTGAGATGGGAGTGGAAGTGACAGGTGTCAGCTCTGAACAGAAGCTTTAAGAGCCATTGCTTCTTCTAGGCATCTTGGTCTTTTTCTAGACCCTCTCTTTACTTCCCATTTTTCTTATATAACTGCCTCAAGATTCTGTAGTGCGTTAAGATGGTCTTTTTGAGACATTAGCCACCCATCTTCTGATGATGCTGGCTAGTCAATTAAAGGCTTCTGTCGACGAAAATAATCCATAACCAATCTATAAACGAAAATTTGGGAGAGTTTATTCTGAGCTAAAATGTGAGGACCATGGCCCAGGGCCTTTGGGAAGAAAGGGCACCAAAGAAGTGAGGTGTACAGAGTGGTTATATACCCCCAAACAGGATGCTTCACATATGATTGAAATGTCCCTCCCACAATAGTCACAAGATTGCCCTGTCTGCACAGCATTGGATGGACACAGCAGGTAGTGGGTCTGCTATCTTGGTGGGCGTAGCAGGAGGCAAGTCTATTGTCTCAAGCTGGGCCGTCACAGGAGAGCCCAGCAATCAGTTCCTAGCCTAAGGAAAGATGCTTAATCCTCAAGGAAATGCCAGCGTTGGGAGGGGGAGGGAAGTTGCACCTTTATCTCAAGGGCCTTTGCTCTTGCCATAGTGAATATCTAAAGCGGATATACAATGCATGCTCAACGGCCACAGTCAGGCCCTTTTGGAAAGACAAGGTCAGGCCGAATTAGGTTTACACCAAATGGCTTCCTCATATACTCCAATATATCCTATTGCTTGCCATTTTTATTTGTCACTTCCTTTCTCGATCTCTAACTCGTCGTGATTAATTGGCTCAAATCCTGGTGAGCAGAGCGAGTGGGACAGAGAAGGGAAAACCGTGGGAGGTGTCTGTAAAGAGGAAATGCAGGAACCAAGCCAGACCCCATGGCGTGGACAGGTAAGGACAGACACAGGTGGAGGAGACCCTCCAGTGGACAGAACCAGGGGTCTGGCAGTGTCCAAGAGGCTGGTTGGGTGGTGAGGCCATTTACTGACACCAGGGACAAAGGATGTGGAGAGAGTTGCCAAAGGGGTGCCGTGATACTGTGAGTTATAATAAGAACATATATTTGGTCTTCACCCCCATTTCTGGCCCAGAGCTCCTAAAATCCTTGGAATTTCCTAAGTGATAAGAGCAATAAAGGTATCTTTTGTGATTCATAACAAACTCCTTGCAGTCACACCAGAGTTTATCAATGAGATGACTTTTGGAAAATCCCTAAGGATGGGGGCTGTCAGGGTGATTCAAGGGTTGGAATTTTCAGCCCCACCTCCGCCCTCCGGGGAGGAGAGAGGGGCTAGAGATTGAGTTCAATCGCCAATGTCAATGATTTAATCAATTATGCCCAAGTCATGACACCTCCATAAAAACCCAAAGAGGTGCGTTGGTGAAAAAGAACACATCCCGCGAGCCAGGAGGATGGCACACTCCAGACGCCACAGGCTCAGAAGCTTCTGTGATCGGGCCCCTTCCACACCTCGCCCTGTGCATCTCTTCATCTAGCTGTCCCTTTGTCCTTTGTAACAAACTGGTAATCTAGTAAGTAAACTGTCTTCCTGAGTCCTCTGAGCCGCTCTAGCAAGTGAGTCAAACTCGAGGAAGGAGTGTGAGAAACTCCCATTTGTAGCCGGTGGGTCAGAAGCACAGGTGACAATACGGACTTGGAATTGGCTATTGGTGCCCGAAGAGGGGCAGTCTCTGGGGACTGAGTCATTAACCTGTGGGGTCTGATGTTAGCAACATCTACTCCATGTAGATAGTGTCAGAACCAAGTTAACTGTAGGAGATGCTGCTGGTGTCGCAGAATTGTTTAGTGTGGAGACGCCCCCAAATGCATGCACATTGGTGACCACAAGCTCAGAAGTGTCACAGTAGAGTACTGAGAGGAGAGGGGACACACAGGAGTGTGTTTTTCTTTACAGGTGAGGAGAAGAGGTGACTTTCGTTAAGATGTTGACATATCTGTGAAATACCTGTGTGGACTGAGCAGGTACAGGAAAATTGGGGTCTGAAGCTCAGGAGAGTGGCGGAGAAAGGAGTCATGGTTTGGACAGGCCACAAAGTATAAGAGGGAGGTAAAGCCGTAGGAGGGGACGTGCTCTTCCCGAGAGGAAGTGGTGAGCGACAAGAGACTTCTGTGTGGCTGCTGGGGAATTTCCAGTTCTTAAAGGACAAGAGATACAAAGAGCTTTCAAAAAAGAGAAAAAGTAAGGGACAGGAGGGGGTCCATCTGGAAGTTCCAGAGAAAGAGAAGAAAGAGAGGAAGGAAAGAGAGACAACGGGAACAAGAGAAGAAAATATCCATAAGTTGAAGAAAGACCTGGATCTTTAGGCTGAAAGGGCTCAAAGGTCAAGCAAGATAAACAAAAACCAAAACAAAACTCCTAGACACAGCCTGGCGACATCACGGCGCTCCAAGGACAATGAAAAAAACCCCAAAAGTTTCTGGAGAGAGCAAAACAGGTCACCTACAAAAGAATAAACATCCAACTAGCCTCAAACTTCTCAGTCAATATTGGATTCTACTAAAGCATCGAAACAATGCCTTCCAAGTCATCAGGGGATGTTGTTTTGATCCTCTAATTGTGTGCCCAGCTGAAAGATCAAATAAAAATTGTCAGGTATATAAGGATTCAGCACATTGACTTCCTAGGCAAGTTCAAGGACTTACTCTAGCAAAATGAGAAAGGGATTTAGGGGAAAAAATAGTGAAATCAACTGAGGAGCACAGGGGGAAAAAAATCCCAGAAGGAGAGCGGTCCTGAGACCTGCACATTAGTGGTCCAGTTAGAGCTGGAAGCCAGGGAGACACATAAAGGATGCCTTCCAGGAGAAAGTGGATTCCAATCGACGATAGTGTTTATTAAAGAAGATTCTCTTTGCCTCCCCATCAATAAAAAAGGGGGGGGTGGATCATTAAAAAAAAAACTCCAGGGAAAGCAAAGAGTTGTAGAAGAAAGTCGTGACCCATATGTGAAGTAAGCTATTTTTTTTTTCAATTGAGGCATAATGTACGTATGGAAAAATGCTCAGGTCTTAAGAACACCACTCAATCAGTTTTGACAAATACGTACACTCACAGCACTATCAAGATGAAGAACGTTTCCATCATTCTAGAAAATTCCCTCCTAGCCCCTCCCAGTCAATCTTCTCCAGCTAAAAGCAAGCACTGCTGTGAAACAAGCTCGCTTTGAGAATAGATGGAGTGGAACAGACCCTGATTCCTAGAGCATCTCCTTGAAGCAGCACAGATGTAGCACAAAGAATTACATTTACTTCTATGGATCCAATCACAGTTTTTTGTCCTAATAATGTAAATGATATTTATTGATATATTAGGATCCTAGAGCTGCTGGAACAAATTACCTCAAACTGGGCTTAAGATAACAGAAATTTGTTCTCTCCTAGTTCTAGAGGCTGGAAATCTGAAATTAAGGCATCAGGAGGCCACGATCCCCCCAAAGGCTCCAGAGGAGAGTCTTTCTGTGCCCATTCCAGCTCCTGGTGGCTCCAGGTGTCCTCGGCTTGTGGCCACATCACTCTTACCTCTGCCTACTCCTCGCCTCTGTCTCTCCTCCTCTGTGGGTCTCTTATAAGGAGACCCATCAGTGGAAATAGGGCTCACCCAGATAATCCAGGATGAGCACCTCATCTCAAGATCCTTAACTTAATTACAGCTGAAAAGGCCCTTTTTCCAAATATGGTCACATTCACATGAATATACTTGGAGGGGTGGCCACCATTCAGGCCACTACAATTGGTTTTCATTTTTTAAAGATGACATCTAGACCAGCGCTGCCAATAGACATATAATGTGAACAACATATGTAATTTTAAATCTTCTAGTAGCCGTGCTACAAAAGTAAAAAGAAATAGGTGATGTCGTGGACTGAATGTTTGCGTCCCCAAAATTCACATATGAAGCCCTGACCCTCAGTGTGGCTGTATTTGCAGATGGGACCGCCAAGGAAGTAATTAAGGTTAAATGAGGTCATAATGAGTCCATAGGATTGGGAGGGGACACCAGCGCACAGTGGGTGGGAATGTAAATTGGTGCAGTCACTGTGGAACAGAGTATGGAGGTTCCTCAAAAAACTTAAAATAGACCTACCGTATGACTCAGCAATCCCACGTCTGGGTATTTATCCAAAGGAAATCAAACCACTATCTCAAAGACAGCACACCCCCGTGTCCATCGCAGCGTTATTTACAATGGGAAGACACGGAAACAACCTAGTGTCCACTGATGGATGAATGGATAAAGATGTGGTGTATATATATAATGGAATATTGTTCAGCCAAACAAAGAAGGAAATCCTGCCATTTGCAACAACATGGTTGAAAATTGAGGACATTATACTAAGTGAAATAGTCAGACAGAGAAAGACAAATTCTGTATGACCTCATCTGTCAGTGGGATATAAAAAAGCTGAACTTACAGAAACAGAGAGCAGACTGGTGGTTGCCAGCGGCTGGAGGTGGAGGAAATGGGAAGACACTGGTCAAAGGGGACAAATTTCCAGTTATAAGATGAATAAGTTCTGGGGATCTAATGCCCAGCATGGCGACTACAGTTAACAATACTGTATTGTATACTCACAAGTTGCTAAGAGAGTAAATCTTTAGGGCTCTCATCACACACACACAAAGTCATTATGTGAGGTGATAGATGTGTTAACTAACCTTATTGTGGTAATCATTTCACAATATAGTTGTGTATCGAGTCATCACGTTGTACGCCTTAAACTTACACCATGTTATATGTTAATTATGTCAACAAAGCTGGGAGGAGAAAAAAGAGAAGACACCGGAGCTGGCTCTCCCTCTCTCTCTCTCTCCTTCTTTCCCTCTCTCTCTCTCTCACCTTCTCTCTCTCTCTCTCTCCACTCTCGAATAGAAGAGATCACGTGAGCACACAGTGAGATGGCAGCCATCCAGAAGCCAAGAGAAGAGGCCCCAGAAGGAAACTTGTCGGCACCTTGATTTTGGACTTCTAGCCTCCAAAATTGTGAGAAATTAAGTATCTATTGTTTAAGATATACACTCCGTCTGTAGTATTTTGTTATAGCAGGGCAAACAGACTGATACAGGTGAAATTAATTTTAGGAATATATTTTATTATTCAATCAAACATATCTAAAGTATTCTATTTCAACATTTAATCAACATAAGAATTATTAATGAGATATTTTACTTTTTTAGCCTTAAGTTTTGGAAATCTGGTGTGTATTTTACACAGACAGCACCTATCAAATCTGACTGGCCACATTTCAAGTGCCCAGTAGCCGCATGTGGTTGATGCTACCATATTGGACAAAGCAAAGCTGGATAATGCACAGAATTGTTCATTGCATGCCGGAGTCCCGCCCTGGCTGAGTCCAGGTTCCTGAGGGATGGACGGCGTCGGCGCAATGAGGGGAAAATAAAGAGGATGTGAGACTTGAGTTGGTGTTAGCAAGTCCAACTTTACTGTGCACAAGTGTCGTTTATATATTTTTCAGGATTAGTACAGAAATAGCTCTACAAATATTCTCAGAGAGATAAGGAAGTAAAAAACGAGCACAAGAATATTTGTTAGCATTCTATTCTATAGAGCATAAGGTTAATGGTAGTCTTCTCCGCAATTAACTAGTGTTTGTTGTCTCTAAACTAAAAGAGATAGGTACCTAGGCATCTGTTGTAATTCATGGAAGAGTTAAATCAAAGAGAGACGGTCCAGGCCTCTGGGCAGGACAGCAGTCTGTCTGGTTACATCCTGGGGGAGCCATCCCTGCCTCCCTCAATCATTTACGCCATTAGTGTAGATGGTTAATGGGAACAAAAGGCGACTCCAGGGTATCTTATCCCCAGGGGTATCTGCATTCTCAGCGGGCAGTTAAACATCTTTACATTTTCGTGCCCTTTAGGGAGTGAAAGCATTCCTTTGTCTTTTAGATTGTAGAGCTAACAGTCCCTTAAGCACACTGCCGGAGAAAATATCATTTTGTTAGTAAAGCAAAGGGCTGAAAAGCTAAGCTAAACTATATATCTTCAAGAATAAAAAACAGAAATAAGTATAGACATAACCTTGATAGAAAGCATGCATGTAATTCAGAAAATATCAGGGGTGTCGGCCGGCCATTCTTCACCGAGGGGCATCCCTGCACCCCTCAGCCCTTCTACTCATCAATTATATATTATTTATTGCTTTTAGGAGAAAACCTCTATAACATTTTAACAGAAAGTAGAAGGTCAAGAATAATATATGGATACTTCTTGATCATCCAATTAACCAGCAAACTTGGAAAGACAATGCATATATATTTAGACAAAGAACTGGAGGAAGAAGGAAACATTAACCAGATGGAGGCCATAAACCTAATTCGACATGTTATCTGGGCAGGATTCCTTTCTGCTTGTCTCAAAAGGGACTGTGTGCTCCTCCATTAATTAACTGAAAAATATCTTGAAAGTTACCTGCAGGTGGTCACATTCTCTTATTATATCTAATTTTCCCAGGAGGTAGTGCCTCCCAAGCAGCCACCCAAAGGAGTGAATACTAGAGGTTAAGAAAGGAAAAGGAATGAAGGGCAATTAGAAGCAGCACAGGTTTCAGAACTATGTGAGGGGCCGGCCGGTTATTCTTCACCAAGGGGCGACCCTGCGCCCCTCGGCGTTAATCGGCTGGACCCTGTCAAACAGCCGTTCAAATGATGTTTATGATGAGGATTTTTATGCTGCTTAATTTTAAAACGGTTTATGATGAGGATCTTTAGACTGGTTGCTTTTAAAACTGCAGATGAGAAGCAGGCTCCGAGGACTGGAATTTTGCTTGCCCTTTTGAGAGACATTTGCGTTTGTGAAGGAAGGGGGGATGACCTTGTAGGGACCTGAAATTGGCCACCCCAGGATGTGTCTCTTTGGCATCGGGACTGTTTGGGGCTGATTGCTTTTGATAACAGGGACAGGGAAGGAGGCTCTGGGGAATGGAACTTGCCCTTGTTGGGACACATTTACATTTGTAAGGTAAATCTCTCTATCTGTAAAAGGTGCCTCCCTCTCTGTACCAGGAAGAAGAAGAGAGATGACCTTATCCCTAGAAACTCTTAATGGGGAAGGCAAGAACTTAAGTTGGTTGCTGTCTGGCAATCTCATGTAACTGATTTAGGGTGGTGGCGTCTAACCTTTCTAACCTTTACTTAATCTGATTTGATTCTTGTCTAAAAATCATGGGATCACCCAATGACCAGACCCCACCTGCACTGATACCATTTTAACTTTTTTTCATGTTCTTTCCTTTGTCTTGTAAAGAGATGACTCACATACCCATGCCTTATAAAATTAGCCCTAACCCTCAACTCGGGGCAGCAGCAGAAGCTCTGACTGCCCGTGGGTCCTGTCCCCACGCACCAGCTCTGCCTGCCCATGGGTCCTGTCCCCATGCCAGCGGGGGCAGCAGCAGCGGCCCTGCCTGCCCATGGGCCCTGTCCCCATGCCAGCGGGGGCAGCAGAAGCGGCGGTAGCAGAAGCTCTGACTGCCCTTGGGTCCTGTCCCCATGCTATTCTATTCTCTAAATAAAAGAGCACTACTGCCAGATCTTAAGAGTCTAAGAAATCTTTCTTTCGACTCCTCGGCTCACCGACCCTGCATCAGTAGCCACGGCTCCTAGCAATTGCACAGAATATGTTTATATGCACAGCATAGCTTATCCTGATTAGAAGATAGAATGTACGTGTTTTAAACATTGGCAAACTAGACGTAATGATACAATCACAGAAATTGGGAAATGCAGGGAGATAAAAAGATGAACAAATTTTTATTTTAGGAGCGGAAAGTGAATCAATAAATAGAAGTTTAAGGGTAGAATTTAGAATTATAAATTAATCGTTTGTTCCAGTTACCTATTTCTGTGTAACAAACTGCTCCAACATTTAGCAGCTTAAAACGATAATCATTTATTCGCTCATGGTTCTGTGGGTCACAAGTTCAAGCAAGCTTTGGTTGGATGTTCCGCTTTCCCATGGTGTTGGCTGAGGAGCTGGGAGGCTCCAAAGCAGCCTTGCTCCCAGGACTAGCGGTGGGCGCTCACTGCCAGCTTGAAGATCAGCTGGGCGTGCTGGCCAGGGCCCTCCATCCTCCTCCACGTCAGCCTCTCCACCAGCTGCTTGGGCTTCCTCGCAGCATAATGGCTGGGTTCCAAGAAGGAAGATTTCAAGAGGTGAAGATAGATCTTGTAGATTTTCTAAGGTCCAGCCTCTGAAGGTACACTTTATCACTTTTCTTCCATTTTATTGATCAAAATAGGTCATGGGGCCAGCCCAAATTCAAAGGAAAAGAAAATAGACTCCACCTCTTGATGGAGGAAAAGTCAGTTAATATGGCAAAAGAGCACATAGGATGGGAGATGTTGTAGCCAATTTTGAAAACACAATCTATCACACCACCAGCAGAAAACAGAAAATAGACATTAGAGGAAAAGAAAGGTGGGAAGGGAGCTGAGTGTGAGCTTGAAAATTACTTACCCTAGATAGTCAAATGTTGATAAATGCAGAAATATGAAGTGGTGGATACACATCACTATAAGTATGCCCAAACCCATAGAATGCACACCACCAAGAGTGAACCCTAACACAAACGATGGACTCTGGGTGATTATGACGTGCCAGTGTGGGTTCACTGATTGTCACAAATGTACCACTCTGATGGGGGATGTTGATAATGGGGGAGGCTATGCATGTGTAGTGGGCAAGAGGTACATGGGAAATCTTTCTACCTTCTGCTCAATATTGCTGGGAACCTAAAACTGCTCTAAAAAATAAAGGCCCCAAAACAGAGCCACAAAACACAGATGGCCAAATGATTACCTCTGGGCAGTGGGTTGGGGAATATAAGGCAGACGACTTTGATATTTCATGTGATACTTTGTCATACTAAAGGAATTCCTATTTCTTTATGATGTTCATGGATTATTTTTATAATGTAAATAAATATATTTTAAGAAGCTAGGTAAAAACAGATCTATGAAACAAGGAGGTATACGAGATAAAACAGAGAAAAAGAATGTGTAGAATCTAGCAACATATAAAAAGGATTACACAACATGGCCAAGTGGGATTTATCCCAGGAACGCAAGGTTGGTTTAACATTGAAAGTCAATCAATGTAATATACCACATTAATAGAATAAAGGACAAAAACCACACAAGCATCTCAATAGATGCAGAAAAAGCATTTGATAAAATCCAATGCCCTTTCATAATAAAAACACTCAAAGTAGGAATAGAAGGGGACTTTCCCAATCTGATAAAGAGCATCTACAAAAAACTCACAGTGAACATCATGCCTAATGGTGAAACACTGAATGCTTTCCCACTAAAATCAGGAACAAGATAAGGATGTCCACTGGCACCACTTGTTATTCAACATTGCACTTCAGGTGACACCCCGGGCAACTAGGCAAGAAAAATAAATAAAATACATCCAGATCAAAGAGGAAGTAAAACTATCTATTCACAGAGACATGATCTTGTACAGAGGAAATCCTAAGAAATACACAAACACACACACAAAAGAAAAACCCACGAAACTTAATAAACAAGCTCAGCAAGGCTGCGGGATACAAGGTCAATATACAAAAATCAACTCTATTTGTATACACTAGAAATCAACAATCCAAAAATGAAATTAAGAAAACAGTTCCATTTATAATAGCATCAAAAAGAATAAAATACTTAGGAATAAATTTAACAAAAAAAAGTACAGGTCTTGTACACTAAAAACTATAAAACATCATTGAAAGAAGTTAAAGACCTAAATAAATGGAAAGGCATCCCTGTTTGTGAGTTGGAAGACTCGCATTGTTAAGATGGCAATACTCCCCGAATTAGTGTACAAGTTCAACTCAACCCTTATCAGATTTCCACCTGCATTTTTTTTGCAGAAATTGGCAAGCTGATCCTAAAATTCCATACGGAAATGCAAGGGATCCAGGATAGCCAAAATAATCTTGAAAAATAAGAACAAAGTTGGAGGACTCACACTTCCTGATTTCAAAACTTACTACAAAGCTATAGTATTTAAGACCATGTGGTACTGGAGTAAGGATAAATGTATAAATCAAGATAAGAGAACTGAGAGTCTAGAAGTAAACCCACATATTTATGAGCAACTGATTTTTGACAAGGGCGCCAAGACCATTCAATGGGGGAAAGAAAAATCTTCTCAACAAATGGTGCTAGGACAATTTGATAAACACATGAAAAACAATGAAGTTGACCTCTACCTCATACCATATACAAAAATTACCTCAAATGAATCAAAATCTAAATGTAAGAACTAAAATTATAAAACTCCTAGAAGAAAACATAGGAGTAAATCTTTGAGCACTTTGGTTAAGCAATGGTTTCTTACATATGACACAAGGGACAAGCAACAAAAGAAAAAAAGATAAATTGGACTTTACCAAAATAGAAAACTTTTGTACTTCAAAGGACACTATCAAAAAAGTGAAAAGATAACTCATAGAATGGGAGAAAATAATTGCAAATCACATGTCTGATAATGGTCTAACATCCAGAAGACACAAATGACTCATAACTCAACAACAAAAGGACAACTCAATTTAAATACGGGCAAAGAATTTGAACAGATATTTCTCCAAAGAAGATATACAAACAGCCAACAAGCACATGAAAAGATGCTCAACATCATTAGTCATCTGGAAAACGGAAATCAAAACCACATGGAATACCACTTCACACCCATCAGGATGGCTGTAATCTAAAAGACAGATAATAACAAACGTTAGTGAGGACGTGCAGAAATTGGAGCCTTCATACGTTGCTGGTGGGAATATAAAACGGTGCAGATGCTTTGGAAAACAGTCTGGAACTTCCTCAAAAGATTAAGCATAGAGTCACCATATGACCCAGCAAATCCACTCCTACGTATGTACCCAAGAGAAATGAAAACATGTGCTCACACAAAAACATGCACAGCAACATTCACAGCAGCATTATTCATAATAGCCAAAAAGTGGAAACAACCCAAATGTCTATCAACTGACGAATGGAGAAACAAAGTAACAAAGTGGTCCATCCATACAGTGGAATACTATTCAGCAATAAAAAGGAATAATACATGCTACAACATGGATGAGCCTTGAAAACATATTCGGTGAAAGAAGTCAGCCATATATTGTATAATTCCATTTATGTGAAATATCCAGAATAAGAAATCCATAGAGACAGAAAGTAGATTCGTAGTCTCCAGGAACCGAGGGGAGGGAAGAGTGGCGAGTGACTGCCCGTGGGTACCGGGTTTCTTTTCGGGGTGATAACGATGTTCTGGAATTAGCTGGTGGTGATTGTTGCACATCTCTGTGCACATATATTAAAATCTACCGAATTGTACACTTTAAAAGGGTGAATTTGATGATATGTGGAAAAGGAAGGAAGGAAGAAAGAAAACATAAAATTTTGAGGGACAAGGGAAGTAAACAAAGGAATTAATTTGGCCCTTTATTTTCTCAATGAACAGTCATTCATTCCACAGACCCCACCTATTATGTGCATAGCAGTTAATACATGCTTCTTGACCCAGCAGAGGCTCCGTAGCTGCTCAGTCAATAAGAAGGCAATGGGTTCTGTTGCTTTAGAAGGGAGGTAGGGTTGAGGATTTTAAAAGGAGCTAAATTTCCATGGAGCTTCTAAGTGCAGGGGGCACCCTTAGTGTGTTAACCATCCTGGGCCATGGTTTGTCTGCTGACCATTCCAGACCGTGGTCTGTCACCCAAAAGGCTCTTTAAGGGGCAGGAACCCTTTTTTTTTTTGGCTTCTGCAACGGGTCCCCTTGCCAGTGACAACATGGGGCAGCAGCAAAAAAAGATGTCCATACTTCCAGTTTCTGGGTAAAATGTCTTCACGGTCTTGGTGAGTAAGTTCCTCTGCCATTTTCCCAATAAGTGACTCATTCTCCTGGAGGCAACTCCGTGGGCACTTCCTGGACACCCACTCACCTGGAAAAACTGCGGTTATTCCTGTCCTAAAGCAGGGAAGACAACGGGCCCGTTGTAGGTGGCAATGGCCGTCTCCCCTCTCCTCCTCCTTGCCTACCCATCCCCTCCTGGCCCCGGGGACCTGCCCTCAGTGCCTGAGTGGGCCCGAAGGAGGGCAGATTTGGCTTAGGGGCCGGAGAACTGGCCAGGACAAAGAGGCCCAAGTTAGAATTGTGACACAGCTGAGACATCCCTGGGGCTCCTGGAGCTTAACCGCAGAGGCGGAACTTCCCTGGCCTTTCCTGGTAGCGGAAGTCACGAAATGCCCATAGCACAAGCCTGGGTGGCGCGGTCTTGTTCCACTCAACCACCCCTGGCCACGTGCCCCGGTCCCTATGTCAGTCAGGCTCCACCTCTGGCCTCTGAGATGCTCAGAGGAAGATGCGCGACATCCGCCCCGACGTGAGATGTCCTGCTCCCCGGCGCCCTCTAGCGGCGAACCGGACCCACTGCTTTCTGGCTCCCCTCCACCACCCCAGCTGTGGTTCTGGGATGCCAAGGACCCTTTTGCAAGTCCAAACGCTTCCCTGACGCTATCGCAGCCTCACACGCCCACCCCCACCTCCCTACAGACTAATAACCATTGCTTGAGAAAACGTTTCCGAAAAATTGCAGTTATGTAAGTAGATAAAGCATGTTATTTACTGCTGACACCGTCCTTGGGTGTGTACCTGTGTGTCGTGCGTGCGCCCGGCTCCCTTGCTATAATTTCAGGAGCTTCCCAGGGCCTCAGGAGAGAGGCCCACCAGCCAGGCCAGGCCACTCTGGCCCCTGCGTTAAAAACAGACTGTGGCTGTCGTCACCGCTGTCGCTGCCCAGAGCTCCATTCACTGGGGGAGTTCCAGAAGCTGCTATCCTTTTTAGCCGGGGCTGATTGAAATTCCCCGGGGAGGGGGAGGTGCTGTGAGGAGTCATGTGTAATCTCTGCTTCCAGGCTGGACCCCAGGACTCCTGGCAGAAGGGCCTCTGATGCCATGTGACCTTGTCATCAGTGTCACTCGCAGTCTCCCGGTGGTGTCAGCATTCATGGCGTGTTTAACAAGGTCATAGTGCATGAGGTCAGTGGGCTCCTTGTGATGTGGTCGTTACCGTCGCCACAATCTCCAGCGTTTTGTGAGTTCCTACTACACGCGGAGCACTTTTCAGGAACTTTTAAAAAGTAGAATACAGTGTCCTGGTCCTCCAAAAACATATAGTCTTATGGGAGAGGGGGTGATAACATGAATACATATAAGAAAATAACTAAAATTCTGTTTAATTCCATTAAAAGCAGTTAAGCACTTGTGTAAGGAGTCAAGGCATTTTAAAGGTGCCTTAAGAAAGCTTAGCTTCTTGTGAGGACAATGAGAACAAGGAACAGGACAGTATTAAGACATAAGGGTCAATGGTACAAAGTAGAGTAAGGTTGTGCCTATAATAACCAGGACTTGATCTGCTGCAAATACCAGTTACGCAAACTCACATAAACCAAAAAGAAAGGAATTTATTGGTTCGTTGAACCAAAGGATAGAAAGAGTAGGAATGTGCTAGCTTCAGGGACAGCTGGATCCAGGAAGACTCTCTCCCCTTCTCCCCACCCGCCCCCATCTCTGCGCTTCTCTCTCCCTGTGGCTTACACAAAAGAGCTTTCTCTACAAAGCAGGAAAATGGCCCCAGGCAGATCTGGACCCATACCTTTTGTTCTCTACCAAAGAGGAAAAGAAATCTTCCCTTCCGATTCCATTCAAAAGAAAAAGCCAGAAAAGGACTTGATGTGCTCACTCTTCCGGGCAGGGTGGGGTAGGGCGCTTTCACCTGTAGCTCACCTAGAGCCAAATAGTTGGAGTGGGGAGAAGTGTCCCCCAAAAGAAGGGGGAATGGGAGTCTTGGCAGACAGTCAAGGGAAGGCCGTACAAGCCGTGTGATCGTTTTTCTGGAATGAGGGTCCATGGTTTTTAACCAATTGTCAAAGACATCCTAACGCAAAAACAGCTCTAGAAATAACTTCGGGGACCACCCAGTTCAACTGCCCCATTTTATAGAAGAGAAAACTAAGGTGCAGAGAGTTTAGGAGATTTGCCTAAGATCTCACAACTACGATGGGAGTCTGTGTTGATTTGCTGTAGGGTGGGGAAGGGGGTTGCTGAGAAGGAAGAGCCAAAACCTGATCTGAAGTTTAGAGTCAAGACAATCCTCTTTGAAATGATGATGGAGTCCCATAGAAGAGAGTGTGGGGGAAAATAGAGCATAGAATGAGGCGAACCTTATTTTTAAAAAATAAAATTTAAAAATCCTCAAAAGTCAACAAGGGCTGCTTTGGTTAAGTTCCAGGGCCCCACCAGCGTTTGTAATCTTTGAGGAATTTTTAAGAACGGGCGAGGCTCCACCTAACTGGAAGTGGGCGAATGTTGTTCTGATTTTCCAAAAGAGGAACAAGCATATTCTAAGAAGTGCAGGCCGGTGAACTGGACAAGGCTCCAGTGTGGGCTTGCTAAAAACAGATCACGCCAGACAGGCCTCGTTTCCATTTTTGAGGAGTTCTCACTCTGGCAGGTTACTCAGGGTGAATAACACTCGAGACTCCGAGACTCCTGGCTTGTTAAATCTGAAAAGAAGCTTTAGAGACTGAAAAACCAGGGGCGAGGGGCTGGCCCAGTAGTATAGTGGGTGAGTTGGGCACCCTCTACTTGGGCAGCCCAGCTTCGTGGGTTCGGATCCCAGGCACAGACTTACACCACTCATCAAGCCATGCTCTGGCAGCGACCCACGTACAATGATGGGGTTCGGGGCAGGCCACCCCAAGATGCACCATCTGGTCTGTGGGTTATTTCGAGCTGAAGACAATAAAGGCTCAGAAGACTCAGAAAGAATATTTGACCTTCCCCCAAACTGCCTAAAAGAATTGAACCTAGGAGGCCTATTCCAGGAAGGAGCTAAGACCATAAGACAGTGTTAGTGTGTTGTAAAATAGGTGTGATAGAAAGACATCAACAAGCCCATTTTTGGCCCAGCAAAACTTGTTTCACAAACATTTGCATGTCCATCTCCATGTAAATTGTCTCCCTCCTCTTTGAAATCCCAAACCACTACCCCAACATCCTCTTCTACCTTTAGCTGGAGATAATATTTAAGATGGCAGCTTTGGCCAGGTGGCTGAGTTACTCAGCCTTCCTGGGTTTCTCCCATGTATACATGTTACAAAGCTTTGTTTGATTTTCTCCTTTTGTTCTGTCTCATGTGAATTTAATTTGTAGCCCAGCCAGAAGGACCTAGAGAGGGTAGAAGAATTCTCTTCCTCTCCTACAACAAAATAGAGGAAAATGAGCACAGATACTAGTTCAGGGCCAATCTTCCTCACCAAAAAAAAACACACACAAAGAAACTGGGGGTGACAAATTAGTGTCCCCCAGCTGAATTCAACCTTAAGACATTTTAAATAATTGAAGAAATTTTCCATCAAATCTGCCTTTCTGGCATCATGATGACACTGTCTGCATTCCCGTCTGGCAGTGGGGATCACTGCCCTCAATAGATAAAGCACGTACACACATACACACACTCCAGTTCACCCCAGGCCCCACCACTCCCTATTGCCTCATCCTTAGCCAGCTTCATTCATTGTTGTAATCTATCCACTCCAGCCGGCATCTGATGGGTGACCCTGATCTAATCTACCTCCCTCATTTTATAGAGACTCAGAGGAAAGAAGCAGGGGTGGAAGCATTTCAGATTCCTCACAAAATGGCACTCTGGCCTCAGCTACAGGCTCCTGTGCACGATGTCAACTCTAGAGAAACTATAGAAGCAGAGAGAAGCTTGGATCTGAGAAACCAACTTAAAAACCATGAAAGCTCCTGGGAGGGGCAAAAGCTGTTGGGAACAAGCGTGTGTGTGATGGTTTGGAGGGTGAGGGGCTGGGCATCAACCTGGGGGCAGAGCAGCCTGACACATCAGTGGGAGGATGGGTTGGGAGAGATCTTTCAGTCTTTCTCTTGCCTCTGCCCCATGTTGATTGACACAGTCATCACTGCCCCGCTGTCTCTGAGTGACAGAAGCCAGGAGTGCTGGCTCAGGTGGCAGGGGTTGGTGGGGTCCAGCGCACCCCAGAATCTCTGCTGGTGGGAGAAGCTGGTGGGAATAGGTGTGGGCTGACCAGCTTCTCTCCCACACTCACTTCTGCCCCCTTCTCCGTCCCACCAGCAGGGCTGGTGGAGTCCCATGGGGAAGCTTCTCCTTACAGCCCTGCTTCTTTCTAAGAGTTTGAAGGTGAATCCCTGAGCAGAGGCTTTGCTTGGTGGCCCAACAACAAACAGGGGGTGAGGATGGGGATCAGTGGTGGTTGTATGGTACCTGGAGCTCTAGGCCTGGCTTCATCCAAGCCTCTCCTTAACCCCATCAGGAGGCGCAACATCCCCAAAAGGCATGAACATTCCCAAATATAGTGTTATAAACTGCCAAGGGAACATGGGCTCACGGGCCAGAATACACCTGAGGGGATCGTATCTCATTAAAAAAGGAACACATACACACACAGAAAATGGGACCAAATATATCACATGAAGCAAAATTAATAAGAATGTAGGGGCCGGCCCTGTGGCTGAGTGGTTAAGTTCACACACTCCACTTTGGTAGCCCACGGTTTCGCTTGTTTGGATCCTGGGTGTGGACCCAGCACCACTCATCAGGCCATGCTGAGGCAGCGTCCCACACAGCAGAGACAGAAGGACCTACAACTGGAACATGCAACTACATACTGGGGGCTTTGGGGGAGAAGAAGGAGGAGGAGGAGGAGGAGGAGGAGGAGAAGGAAAAAGAGAAGATTGGCAGCAGATGTTAGCTCAAGTTCCAATGTTTCAAAAAAAAAGAAGTTAAAATAAGAATCTTCAAAAATTCAGGAGAGAATATTAGTAGATGAGGTGGTTTTAAAATCTGTCCATAAATTCTTTGGTATCCCCCTCTTGAAGGGGTGATTAACTGCCCTCTCCTTGCGTGTGGGCTGGACCTAGAGACTCACTTCTAATGAATAGACTATGATGGAAGTGACAGCCTGTGACTTCCAGGACTAGGGCATCAACGGCACCGTGGCTTCTTCCTTGCTTTCAGTCTCTTGGCTCACTCTTTCTGGGGAAAGCCATCTGTTATGTCATGAGGGCGCTCCAGGGGCCCCACGGCAAGCCCCACGTGATGAGGAACTGAGCCCTCCTCACAACAGCTCGCAAGGAATCAAAGCCTCCTGCCAACAGCAATGTGAGTGAGCAATTTTGGAAGCAGGTCCTCCAGCCCCAGTCGAGCCTTCAGATAACAGCGGCCTTGGGTAACGCTTTAACTGCAACCTTCTGAGAGATTACGAGCCAGAACCACCTAATCCGGCCACTCCTAAATTTCTGACCCGCAGAAACAATGACCATGATAACACAAAGGCAGACTTCTAGAAGATCTAAGACATAGAATGGGTAATCTTGAGCTATTAGATTATACAGAAGTCTACAATCCGAATCAGAGGGTACGCATTCTTTTCGAGCACATGTAGGATGTTTACGAAACATTTCCTGTGTACCAGGCCACAAAGGAAGCTTCAGTAAGTACCAAAGAATCGTCATCACACAGACTATGTTCTCTGACCAATAACAATTATAATTGGGGGCGGGGGGAGAGATAGGTGTACTGTTTTTATTGTTGTTTAGTTTAAATAAATTTAAATTTTAAAAAGAAAGAAAATGCTCCTCCTCTCTCACACTCTAACCGTTGGGGTCATGGAAGCTGCCATGTTCTTAGAGACTCCACCCGTCTGGCCACAGTTAGTTGGTCTGGGGTGGAACCTGAGTTAGATCCCCAGGAGTTTTTAATTTCAGAGAGAATAGAGTTGGTCCTTCTCTGGTGCATGTGCAGTGAAGGAGGATGACATTGATACACAGAAGCAGAGAAAAGGAGGGCGAGAGTTCTGGTGGTTTTCCAGTCCTTGGTGGGAGTTTTTCTCAGTCCCAGCTGCCCCTCTGCCCTTCCCAGGGTTTGACTATGACACAGTTCTATATCCTTCCAAGAAATTCCTCTTTTTCTAGCCTATTTCAAAAGCAAAACCAAACCAAACCAAAAACAAACATAAGTCTTTAAAAGCAGGGAGATTTTGCTAGCAGCTTCAAAGACGTGGCCGCGTGAGAAGGGTTCAATGCCCTGTGCAGGTTCTGGGCTGTAGGGGGCTACATGCAAGGACCAGAGAGAAGCTTCTAAAAAAAACATCAGTCACAAAATGATGACAAAAATTCGCATATGTTTGGAAACAAAATAACATACTCTTTTAACACCCTTGGATTAAAAAAATCATATGGGAAATTATATGATACTTAGAACTAAGTGACAGTGAAAACATTGCATATTAAACTCCCAGTGATGTTGCTGAAGCAGGACTTGGAGCCATAAATATATAACTGTACTTACATTTACCAGGGAACAAGAAAGATTTAAAATAAATGAGTGAACATTTAGGTCATGAAGTTGGAGAGAAAGAAAGAGAGCAATAGAGCAGGCCTACAGAAACAAGAAAGAATAAAAAGAACTTTTTAATGAAATAGAGAGCAAAATAAAAGAAAATTAATAAAATCAAAAGTTGATTCTTTGAAAATGTGTTAGTAAGAGAGAACTATGGCAGAACATATCAAGATAGAAAGAGAAAAGATACAAATAAATAAATAAAACAGCCACAGACACCATAGATATATATATTTTTTTAAAGATTTTATTTTTTCCTTTTTCTCCCCAAAGCCCCCCGGTACATAGTTGTATATTCTTCGTTGTGGGTCCTTCTAGTTGTGGCATGTGGGACGCTGCCTCAGCGTGGTTTGATGAGCAGTGCCATGTCCGCGCCCAGGATTCGAACCAACGAAACACTGGCCGCCTGCAGCGGAGCGCGCGAACTTAACCACTCGGCCACGGGGCCAGCCCCCACCATAGATATATTTTTAAAAATAAGTCCAAGTATGTATAAGAACTCAATATATAGTAAGTAATCACCACACAGTGCGGAAAGGATGGGGTATTTAGTAAATTCCGTTGGGAAAACTGACAGCCTATAGTAGAGAGAAAAATCAAATTGCATTGCTCCCTAATACTATATACAAAGCTGGAAATCCAATGGATTTGATACCTAAATTTGAAATGGAAAGTAGTAAAGCATAAAAATGCTCATATCAGGGAATGCAGGGGTTGGGGAGAACTCCTTAAACAAAACTCTGAAGGCACAGCCATAGGCAAAAAATTGACAAATTTGATAATATAAAATTAAGGATTTTGATTCAATGAGAAACATCATGAAGAAAGTTAACATCCAAACCACAGACTGGCAAAATACATATGCAATGTCAAAGACCAAAAAGTTAGCTTTAAATATATAAAAATTCCTTCTAATCAGGCAGACAAATCCTACAGGAACTTGAAAGGAAAATGGGCAAAAGTTGCAAATAGGTGATTCTCAGAAATGAAAACCCAAAAGGCTACTGGACATTTAAAGAGATGCCCAAACTTATTAGTAATTGAAGAAACAAAACTAAAACAATAATACACATCACTTGCACCCCCATCAGAAGGGCAAAATCTGTAAAGCGGGGTAATGTCTCGAATTGGCAGGGATTTTGAGGCAGAAGAACCCTGATTGACTGTTGGTAGGCTGCAGACTGACGCAGGAGGGCCAACCTGGTATTACTTAGTTGAGTAATCGACGCCCTCCATAACCAGCAATTCTGCTCCTAGGCAAATCTCCTACAGAGATTCTTTCGCAATTCCATATGGGACATATATAAGGATGTTCATGATAGCATTGTAATAGCAAAGAGTTAGAGGCAATCTAGGTGCCCAACGTGGGGGGAGTAAATAAGTAAAACATGGTATATGAAGTAATGGATTAGATGCACCTTTGGCAAAACAGATGGATGTTAAAAACATAGTCTTGAGTGAAAATAAAAGAAATAGAATAAGGCCTATAGCGCAATAGCATCTATGTGAATTCAAAGCAGATGCCCATAAAACAACACAATACATTTTGCAAGAACACAGGCAGATAAAAGGATGCACATCAAACGCATTAGAATGGGTTTATGGAGAGGGAGAAGAGGCGTGGGAGTGAAGAAGGGAGATGAAAGCAGATGTCATGGAATCTTCCACAGCTCACCAGTAGGCCACTCTCCTTTCCTCCCAAGCACGTGGAGAACTGCACTTCTCTGTCCACCTCCACCCTATAGCTGGGCAAGGGTAAGGGAATAGTTCTGTCTGAGACGTCGTGGGTGGAAGTCATGTGTGCCCATTCCAGATGAGGGTGTTTAATTTCTGGTGGGAGATCTTCCAGTGCTCTGGTCCCCTACTGCGAACCATCATGAAAGCACAAGCTGAGAAGAAACTTCCATCAGCCTGGATTCTGGAGTGAATATAGGAGCTGAGCCCTCCCCCGACCCCACCCCACCAGCTTGCATTGGACTGGTAGTTTCAGTGAGAAATAAACCTTTGCTGTTTTAAGCTTCTGGGACTTGGGGATGTTTGTTACTGCAGCATAATCCTGGCCTATTCTGATTTGTACAGGGGATAATCAATTGAATAAAACAAGGGGTCTTTTTTGAGACCATTGGTCTTGAGAGGGGTCTTTCAGGGACTGATGATGCTGAGGGACATGACTAACTCAAATATATACGCTTGAGCTCCCCCTGCCTCACCCCAAATAAGATGGAGAAAGAAGATAAGGCAATTGTTTAACCATTACACAGCCTTGCACTAGGGCGCGACAGCAACCTTCAAAAGGATGCACAAGAATGAACACTGTGCCTGCCTAGATTTCAGCAAGGTTTTCACTAAGTTCGCTGCGCTGTTTCCATGGACAGGATGGGGACTTGCAGGCTGAGGAGGATGGCCACTGGCTTTCTCGCTGATGGAAATCTATCATATACTACAGGGGCCGATGAGGGATCCGTGTCAGCCTGAAGCTTCTTGCTGCAGAGCTGGGTCCTCAGTCTCACCCTGTTCAACCTTTTCTCACTGACTTAGATGAAGATACAGCAGATGGGCCGGGAGGAGCAGCTAACATCTGGAGGATGGCATTATGATCCAAAAGGATTTCTGCAGGCCAGCTGGACCCATGGTGGAAGTGTGGTCCTCAGACTACACCATCAGCATGTAAGAACTAATAAAAGGAAACTTAACTAGATTGGTGTTGGGAAGGCCTGCAGCAGGAGCTCTCACGCCCTACCACACATCATCAATTACACGAAACCAGAAGAAATGGACTCTTGCGTCTTGGACAGGAAGTAAAACTACTTTACTGCTAAAGGAAGATTTCTCTCCCCACCCGGCAACAGCCCAGCCAATGAGAAGCTGTTGCCACCCTGAGCTGTTCCTTTCCCTCAAAGGACTTTCATTTCGAACAGCCCTTCCCTACTCCCCCTTTTTCTCTATAAAAACAGCTCCCCTCCTCTCTTTTCTGGATTTGCCTATGGATTGCCATCACATGCACATCCCAAATTGTGATTCCTTTGGCTATTCCTGAATAAACTCATTTTGAGATAAAATAACGGGCAAATTTGCTTTTTACGTTGACAAGCATCACCTGGGCACTTGTTAGGAATGCAAATTCTTGGTCCTTGCCTGAGACTGAATCAGCCCTCGGAATGGGGCCCAGAAATCTGTGTTTTAATAAGCTGTCCAGGTGGCTCTGACACGCACTAGAGGTTGAAAACAAAAGATTTAGACCAATGGGCTGACACCAACAGCATCCTGTCTAATGAGGATAAATGTAAACCTCCTCCTTCACCTCACTCATCCTTCCACACCCCAAAAAAGGAAAAAAAACCTTATAGACAAGGGACACAAGTCACTTAACAACATTTGTGAAAGAGACTTTAGAAGTTTTAGAGGTTCTGTTTTCTTTTGTTTGTTTTATGCTATAACCTCGAAATGAGCTATTGGTGTGTGACCTAGAGCCTTCCAAAAAGCCAACTCAATCTCAGGTTACATTAAAAATTATGTCTACTAAAACTGAGGAGTCCAAAGGTGACTCAGAGATTTTGGGCTCATGTCCCAGGATCACAAAGCAGAATTTTGTCAAGACTGGAGCCGAGCTTATTAGTTAAAATATAAATACATATCTTATATGACGTGTTATAAATTTTCAAGGCTCAAAAGGCAAGACATACAAATGTGCATACAATGAAATGTCTCCCTTCCATTTGTTCTCCAGTCATTTAGTTTCTTTCCAGGAGCAACCAATTTGATCATATTTCATTGAGTTTTTAAATACACATTTCATTTCACATTTTAATATCTCAAATCAGGATGTGTCTTACAGTAGCTTTCTGCCAGGTTGCTCTCAACACATTGATGCCATTGCCTGCACATGTGGTCTTGGTTAAAGCTTTCACGTTGTCACCACTTCAAATGATTTGCATGCATCATTGATACAATATGTGCTGAGTTTAACTGCTATTTAAAATGTCTTAAAAAAGATTCTACTATGATTCAGTTTTGGGGAAATAACCTCGATTCCCTATACGGTTGCAAAGCGACCACAGAGGGATTTTCAGCAGCAAGGCTTCTCCAGCGGTGCTGTGCACATGCATCCGCTGGGATATGGAGAAAATGCAGATTCTGACTCACTAAGTCTGGCGTGGGTCCCAGATTCTGCATTTCTAACAAGTCCCCTGGTGATGTTGCTGCTACTGGTCCACAATTGGTCTGGTTTGAAGACCCAAAAGAGGAAGATAGCCAAAGTAGGCAAAAAGATGCTACATATTGAGATTGATGCAAGGGGCTTGCCAGACAACTCAATTTAAGGCAGAGGAAATTGCCAGATCATGCAGAATACATGCAAGACATTCCAAAGCAGTGAAGGGCTGCTGTGACCAATCGTTATGTCGTGCAGGACTGCCGTTATGGCATCACGTCATATAGTTAATGGCATCCTTTTTCCTTTAAATAGACTTTACCTTTTAAAGCACTTTTAGGGTCAGAGCAAAACTGTGAAGACAATACAGAGAGTTCCCATGTGTCCCTTGTCCCCACACACACAGCCTTTCCCACTGTCAACATTCCGCAGCGCAGCAGTACGTTTGTCACAGTCAATGAACCTACAGCAACACGACATTATCAGCCTGAGTCCATAGTTTATGTTAGGGTTTGCTCTTGGTGTTACATACATCCCATTGGTTTTGACAAACGTATAGTGACATGTCTCCCATCATTATAGCATCATACAGAATAGTTTCACTGTCCTGAAATTCCTCTGTGCTCTTCCTGTTCATCCTTCCTTCTCCCAATGCCCTGGAAACTATTCATCTTTTTATTGTCTATGGTTTTGCTTTTCCCAGAACGTCATAGAGTTGGAATCATACAGTATTTGGTCTTTTCAGATTGGCTTCTTTCACTTAGTCATATGCATTTAAGGTTCCTCCATGTCTTTTCATGGCTTGACAGCTCTCGTCTTTTTAGCACTGAATAATATTCCGTTGTCTAGATGGACCACAGTTTATTTATCCACTCACCTACCGAAGGACATCTTGGTTGTCCCCAAGTTTTGGCAATTAAGAATAAGGCTGCTATAAATATCCATGTGCAGGTTTTTGGGTGGACATAAGTTTTCAGCTCCTTTGGGTAAATACCAAGGAGCGTGGTTGTTGGCTCACGTAATGGTAAGAGTATGGTTAGTTTTGTAAGAAGCTGCCAAACTGTCTTCCGAAGTGGCTGTACCATTTTTCACTCCCCACAGCAATGAATGAGAGTTCCTGTTGCTCCACGTCCTCACCAACACTCGGTGCTGTCAGTGTTCTGGATTTTGGCCATTTCAATAGGCAAGTAGTGGTCTCTCATTGTTTTAATTTGCGTTTCACTGATGACGTATGATGTGGAGAATCTTTTCATATGCTTATTTGCCATCTGTATCTCTCTTTGGGAAGGCATTTTTCCAGGCCTTTTGCCTACTTTTTAATCAGGTTGTTCACTTTCTTATTGCTGAGTTTTAAGAGTTCTCTGTATAGTCGTCCCTTGGTATCTGCGGGAAATTGGGTTCCAGGGCCCCCGTGGTTACCAAAATCCACAGATGCTCAAGTTCCTTATGTAAAATGGCGCAGTGTTTGCATATAACCTACGCACATCCTCCAGTAGACTTTAACTCATCTCCAGATTACTTATAATACCTAATACAATGTAAATGCTATGTAAATAGTCGTTATACTGTATTCTTTAGGGAATAACGACAGGGGGAAAAAAAGTCTGTACATGTTCAATACAGATGGAACCATCGTAGACTTTTCGATCAGTGGTTGGTTGAATCCACAGATGTAGAACCCGCAGATCCAGAGGGCCGACCATATATTTTGGATAACAGTCGTTTTTCAGAAGTGTCTTTTGTAAATATTCTCTCCCGGTCTGTGCCTTGGCTTCTCATTCTCTTGACAGTGTCTTTCGCAGAGCAAAAGTTTTTAAATTTAATGAAGTCTAGCTCATCAATGATTTCTTTCATGCATTGCACCTTTGGTATTGTATCTAAAAAGTCATTGCCATACCCAGGGTCATCTCCTGTGGTATTTTCTAGGAGTTTTGTAGGTTTGCGTTTTATATTTAGGTCTATGATCCATTTTGAGTTAATTTTTTGTGAAGGTTTTAAGGTCTGTGTCTGGATTCATTTTCTCGCATGTGATGTCCAGTTGTTCCAGAAGCATTTATTGAAAAGACTGTCTTTGCTCCATCATATTGCCTTTGCTCATTGTTAAAAATCAGTTGACTGTATTTACAAGGATCTATCTCTAGCCTCTTTATTCCATTCCATTGATCTGTCTATTCTTTTGCCAATATCACACTGTCTTGATTACCGACGTTTTATAGTAAGTCCTGAAGTTGAGTATTGTCAGTTGTCCAACCTTGTTATTCTCCTTCAATATTGTGTTGGCTACTCTGGGTCTTTTGCCTCTCCATTTTGCAGTCTTTTTTATTTCTTTGTCGTACACAAAACAATGGAGCACCTTGCAATGACGGCACCTTAGATTTGATGCAATATGATAGTTCCTTGAGGATTTCCAGAGATATCTTGTGCACATAAAAGCAAATACATAAATGTATTACTTTTCCCTCAAGTTTATTTTTAACATTTATATTGTGAAGTCTTTAAAAGGAAATGGTGTAAATAGGGATGTGTGCCCCCTAATGGGTGCCCAGAGGAATTTTTCCATGTCAGATACAGCTTTTTTTTTTTTTTTAAATCTGTTTCACACCTACTACGTGCAAGGCTCTGAAGACAGAATTCCTGACCCTATTAAGCTTACAATCTAATAGAAAGACACAAACACATAATAGATTGTAGTTTGATATTTTCTTTTCTACAAGTTTATAGCAAATGCTGCTGAAGCATAAATAAGGGAGCAAGTGACCCTTCCTACGGATGAGAGTCAGAGCCGAACTCGCAGAGGGAGCGCTGTTTGACTGGGGTCTTAAAATACAGGTGGTGTATAACAAGCAGAGAAAGCAGGAAGGGCATTGCAAACCAAGGGAGCAGTCTGATCAAAATATCAAGGAGTAATTGCCGAAGTGCCTGCCACGAGCTGGAAAGGCTGCGCTTGAGTGTGCAGCTGGTGGGGAGAAGGCACAGTAACCGGATGAGGTGGGAAGCAAGTTGGGGCCTGTGAGCCTGTGAAACGTTTTGACTGTCCTCCTAGTTGTTTGGATTTTATTCCTGTTGACACTGAGATGCGGAAGAGTTTTTAAATGAGGGAACGAAGTGCTCTGATCTGAGTTTTAGAAAGAGCCCTCCGGCTGTGGCATGAAGGGCAGACTAGGGAGAGAAAGACCAGGGAGGCTGGTGAGGAAGCTACTGGAAAAGCCCAGCTCAGGTGATAAGGAAAGTGGCAGAGACTGGCGATTATCTCCCAATATCCATTCCCTTCTTTAAGAATAACAGAATCTCCAAATATTAGCTAGCCACATAGCCATCCAGAATAAAGACCACAGGGCCGGCCCCAATGGCCTAGTGATTAAGTTCAGAGTGCTTAGCTTTGGCGGCCCAGGTTTGGTTCCCAGGTGTGAACCTACAGCACTCTTTTAGCGGCCATACTGAGCTGGTGGCCCACATACTAAAAAATAGAGGAAGATTGGCACGGATGTTAGCTCAGGGCAAATCTTCCTCAGCAAAAAAAAGAAAAAGAAAAAAAAAGACTACATTTCCCAGCCCCTCTTACAACAGCAAGGTGTGGCCATGTGACTGAATCCTAGCAAACGGGATGGAAGCAGAAGTAATATACACAACTTCTTAGTGGTGTCTTCAAAGGAAGGAGAGTGGCCTTTCCTTTCCTTTCCTCCCCCGCCTGCTAGCTGGAATCTAGGTGTGTTGGCAACTCATCTCAGACCAAGGTGAGGAGGACAACAACCTCAAGATGGCATAATGACAAAATGTCAGGCTGGGTCCTGTCACCATAAAGCTTCCAGACCAGCCTGCCTCGCTTATTCCCAGATGGTCATGTTGAGGGAGAACTAAATTCTCATCTTATTTCAGTCACTGCTCCTCAGGAGTTTGTTACTTCTGCCTTACAAATACGAGGACCTAAAAAGAGGCAGGGGCATGGGGCACTGAGGGGAAAAAATGGGTTTGAGGTGAGTTCCAAGGAGATTTGTCAGGACGTGGTCAGCCACTGGTGGGGAGGGAGATTTTAGCACGGCTCTTAGATGTGTCTCTTGGATGCTGGAGTGAAGAGTAAGTAAGATAATTAATCAAATTGGGGACACAGAAAAGACGTAGGTTTTGGAGAAAATATAAATTCAGATTTGGACATATTGGGTTTGAGTTGCCTGTGACACAGCCTGTGGAGATGTGGATACACAGGTGCAGGGCATGGGAAAGGTGGGGACTGGGTCTAAATTGGGATATCTGGATACACAGGCTGGATGTGAAGCCACGAGAATACCTTTAAAAGTCTGTTGAGTAAGAAATAGGCCAAGGATGGAAACCTGAGTATATCAGAGTGTATTCAGCTGCAGGCAACAGAAAATCTGACTTTCACTGGCTTAAACAAATAGGCAGTTATTTTTCTTACATAATAAGAAGTTTGGAGGCGTTGGGTGCTGAGGGTTAGTTAAGTGGCTCAGTGACATCAGGGCCAGCAAGGATCTCTGTAATCCTTTTGGCTTTCCCTTGTGCTTGTTTCTTCATGGTCACAAGGTAGCTGCTGTAGCTCCAGATATCATAACCATGTTCAAGGTAAGAAGAAGGAAGGAAAGGGTGACGCCTGGAAAACAGAAGACTTCCCAGGATCCTCTAGCCGATTTCTGCATATGTCTCATTGGCCAGAAGTGTGTCACATGGTCACCTTTAATTGCCTCTGCAGTGGAAGCAGCTTGAAAGAAGTGATTGGGGACGTCTGTTGGATTAGCCAGTGAACAGCGTCTAGGGAACACATTTAGGGGATATTGGAGGTGGAGATGCTGCCAAAGGCTCTGTTCGGGCCTCGTTCTTGCCATGCTTCCTCCCACCTCGGGGCGTTTTTGCTCTGCTTGTGAGTTCTTCTCTCTCCTCCTCATGCAGTTAACCCCTACCCATCCATGCTCCAGCCTCCAGCAGACCTTCAGGAGAGCAGGCCTTGACCCTCTCCCTGGCCGGGTCAGACCCCATAACATGGGCTCTCGGGGCGCTGGGTACTCCACTCAGTAGCACGTGTTATAGTTGCAGTTTCACTGTTTCTTTTAACGATCTATTTGACTCACAACTGTCTTCCCCATTAAACTGTAAACCCTATGAGGACCAGGGCTAGATCTGTGTTTGACCACCCTTGTCCCCAGTCTTGGGCATGTCAGTAAATATCTGTTGGATGGATGGATGGATGGAATTTTTCAATTAAGACATTTGCGTCAATTTTGATAAATTTCTAAAAAAATAATTTGAAAGAAAGTTCTTTCTCAGTGAACACGAATATATTTTTCATGGAACATCAATTTGCTGAAAGCTAAGCGTCCTGGGGTGATTCAAGCTTCTTATGAATATATTCTTTTACTTATAATCATGAAGAGTGTATTATTGAAGATACTTATTAATACATTCATAAGAACTATATATTCCTCGAAAACATTGAAGAAATTTTTCTTTTACCCGGGCAAATCAGAATATTCAGTACATTTAGCAAATTGGCTTCAGGTGACTTTTTTCTGCTTCCAGCATCAAGAGCGCTTTGAAGAATTTTGATGTGAAGGGATAGAGAGACGGGGTGGGAGCCTGAGGAAGAAGCAGGGCTGAGGGAAACTGGGGGTAGCTGTGACATGAGTGGTTTATTGGCTACAAGGCATGATTCAGTGACAAGGGAGTAATGGCTGAGGGGAGAAAGGCCACTGGGTGAGCAAGGTTTCGGAGGAGGCTGGAAGGGAGGGTGTCAAGAACATATACGGTGAACGGTAGGAAAAATAAATAGGGTTGATTGTCACTTGGTGGCTCCCACTGAATCACGCCTCCAGTATTCATGCCTGTGTGTATTTCCCCCACACTGACTCTGGGCTTGGCCGGGTGACACGCTTTGGCCAATGGGGCATTAGCAAGAAGATGCCAGCAGAGGCTTGAAAAGCACTTGCACGTTGGGCCTGTCCTCGCAGAACCCAGCTGTCATGCTGCAGAAGTCCAACTTAGCTCCATGAGGAGGCCACAAGGAGGAGGCCCCCTCGCTCACAGCCCCCACTGAGCCCCCAGACAAGAGCCAGCATCAATTTCCAGCCAAGTGAGTATGCCATCCTAGAATTACATCCTCCAGCCTCAGTTGAGGGGCCCCAGACAGTGTGATGGAGACAGAGATGAGCGGTCCCTGCCAACCCCTGCCCACAATGCAGAATCATGAACGAATGTGAGTTTTATGATTTTTTTTTTTGCAGAGAAAGATTTGCCCTGAGCTAATATCTGTTGCCCATCTTCCTGTTTGTTTTTTTCCTCTCCAAAGCCCCAGGGCATGGTTGTATATCCTAGTCGTAAGTTCTAATTCTTCTAGGTGAGCCGCCCCCACAGCATGGCTACTGACAGATGGGTGGTGTGGTTCTGAGCCCAGGAAGTAAATCCAGGCTGCTGAACTGGTGAGTGCCAAACTTTAACCACTAGGCCATCTGGGCTGGCTCTGAGTTTTGTGGCTTTAAGCCACTAAGTTTTGGGGTGGTTTGCAATGGAATAGAAAAGATTGCTTTTCTTCTGAGTTTCGGCTTGACTTCTGTTTTATCATAATTTATTTGTTATATACTTATGATAATTCTGTCTTGGCCCATTAGCATGTACACGCCTAAGGCCGCTGAGACATCAAGACTCCTGGAAACTTCCTTGATGGGGGCATCTACTGAAGTGACTTTTAGAGCACCGGTTACAAGCCAGACGGCCTGAGTCTGACCCTGGCCTTGGCCGTCCGCTGGCTGTGAGAACTGGCTCAAGCCTGCACCTCTCTGTCAAGGCTTCTGGGTGGACGTTTTGGGAAGTCACCAAGGAGAGAGTCGAAGCAAGTGAGGGGCGGAGTTGGGGCAAGGCCCAGTGCCCTGTTAGGGGAGCAGCTGTGTCCTTGACCTCCTCTGCTGACCAAGCATGACCCTCTGCCTTCATCAGCAGGCCCGCCTCTCCCAGGACCCGCCCCTGAGGGGCCGAGAGGCATCGATGAGGGGTGGCAGCAGTAAGATGGCCACGGAATTAGGAGCCTTAGACTTGGAAGGGCACAAGCGTCTTCCCCTCCCTGGAATCAGAAGCAGAGCTGGGGTCTAACAGCGGAGCAGGGGGCCCTGGAGAGGGTGGAGGCCACAGGTCCCCTGGGGTGTTTGGGGCTAGGGGTGCTCCTCATCATCTTTGTCATCACCATCATCCACATCACTGGCATCCACTGAGCCATCACTATGTGCTGGTGCTGGTCCAAGCCCTTGACATGTGTGAACTCATTTGCACAGCCACTTTAGGAGGATTATTATCATCTCCACGTTGCAGGTGTGGAATCCGTGGGACAGAGGGTTTTGTAATTTGCCGAATGACGTGCAGCTGGTAAGCCGCACAGCTGGGATTTGAACCCTGGCAGTCTGGCTCCCAGGCCTGCTCAGCACCACAAGGCGGTGCCCTCCAAGACTTGGACCACCTTCTCCATAACCCTATGGTCTTGCTTGTACTCTGCTCCCCACACATCTTTTCACCAGGTCAAGGCTTTAGCTTAAAAATTGAAAAGCTGCTGCTTTGGGAGCAAATGCAGATAAACTCAGGATAAAATGCCCCCCTCCTTCCCCGGCATCCCAACCTGGCCACTCCTGCATCGCTGCCTCCTATCACATCTAAATCCTTACACCGAATGCCACCTCCTCCATGAAGATTTCCCAGTTACTCCCCTCCTGGAAATGTATTCCTTCTTTCTTAATTTTCCCAGAGTCATTGGTTTCCCCCACTCTTATTCCAGGGCTTGCCACGATCTGCTTTTATGCCTGTGCTGACCACTGGGACGAGGCCCCAGGCTCTTCCCAGCGCTATCAGGGTGGCCAGGAAAGGGTGAGTGATACGGCCGTCGAGAGGACAGACAGCAGTAGGACATGGAGTCCCCAGAAGATGACAGTGCAGCCCACCCTGCCCCAGCTCTTCCTGGCCCCCTAAACCAGGTGTGTTCCTACTGCAGAAGAGCTGGGGTCAAAGGCAATCTACAAGGTTGGAATAAATATTTTGGTGTATTCATCTATGAGTTTTTCCCCTCCTCCTTTTCCATCCCTCCAAATGTACACATAGTGGTTCCTTGTCTCCGGGCAGGGCTGTGGCGGGGCAGAAAACAAAAGTTGCCCACTAAATACCAGCTTCCTTCCTGGACTGTCTCCATTGGTCTGGTCTTAGGCCCCGAGGTAGACAGGATTTCCTGGAGAAGACAAAATGTCTAGGAGAAAGGTGAAGGGAGCTGGACATCCCCTCTTCTCAGACGCTGGGCCTGGGAGGAGGGAGAGGTCATGGGTCCCAGGAGTAGCACAGACCTGGCCTGGCTCCCTGACAAACCCCAGAAGCCACACGCTCAACCCCAGGCAAGGACGGCCGGAGAGTATGTCTAGGTGGGGGGGCTAGTTTAGATGAAATTTGCAGAGTTTTGGGGGCAGGGGGCAGGGATTATGGACATCGCAGCAGTAACCAAGTGGACACTTGTCCAACAAGATGGCATGGCGCAGCCTAAGATTCGGGGACTGGAGCGCCACCATGGGGTGGAGTGGGGCAGTAGGGAGCTCATCTGTAAGAAGAAAGTGGGGTTAAGTTCCCCCCAGTTTAGCAGAGTAGTTGATTTACGAGAACCAAAGTCAAATCTCACGTGCACCTGAGTTTGTGGCCTGAGATTTCTCCCCAGTGCACCTGTTCTCACGCTGTGAGTCCCGGGGAGCTGATCTGTTCCCGTTCCCAGTAAGCTCACCAGGTTCCATCTGCTGGGGTAGGAGGTGGGGAGGAGGGGGCTGGTTTCCACTCAGACAGCAGATGACAGTTCCCCGGGGAGCTAACGCTGCCACCTGCCCGGTTCCCTCATCCCCAAGGGAGGGCAGCGAGGGCGGCAAGTAACCCCCATGAGTCAGAGAGCCCGGGAAGAGTGTGCTCCAGGGCCTGGAGAAGACTGAGAGCAAGGAGGCTGCGGGAAGGCTGTCACAGCAGGGCCTTCAGTCCCCTTCAGAATTACCTACTGAGCATCTACTGGGCGTCAGGCTCTGGGCTGGGCGCTGGGCGATAAGTCAAAGAAAGAAAGCACTGGCGCATAGTAGGTGCTTCACAAATGCTATATGCCTCATACTCTTCCTGGAAGGATACAGAGATAAAGGAAGCACAGTTTCTCCCTGAAGGATCTTAAGATCCTGCACAAGGTCAGGACCCCCATGCACGGTTCTCTGTAACCCAGGCAAGGGAGGAGAGCGCTGGCCCAAAGATTCGGGCTTCAAGAGAGGGAGAGAGAAGATCTCTTTGCGGCTTCATAGAAGAGGTACCATGGGAGGGCTGAGTGTGTGTGTAAGGGAGGTGGGGGTGAGGAGGGGGACAGGGGCCAGGACTCAGGGGAAGCTGTGGGAAGACGGAGCTACAAGGCACGCACTCTGGCAGTCCCCAAGCTGCCAGCGAAGTTCCTGTGCGGCTCAGTGGTCTGGAATTTGGAATGCATCTTTCGCTGGGAGCAATACCGTACATGGAGGCCGGGTTCTTAGGCCCCAGGACGGAAGCTGGTTTTCCCGACAGTGTTATTTAAGCAGATGACTCATAGCTGTTTCCTAGATCAAGGTTCAGAAGGGCAGCGGCCCTGGGGCACAACTCCCTTCCGGGGGCTGGGGCTGCCACAGGCCACGGTCTTCTTGCCTGGGGCTTGGTATGACTTAGGAAGGGATCCAACTTCAGAAGTCCTAAGGCTCGTTTTAGTTGTTTCCCATAACAAAGCCATCAGCTGACATACATTTATAATTCAGTAGTAAAGGGACAGTCAGTTTGCAGAAGGTGGAGGTGAAGTAAGTTCTAAATTACTATCAAGTCAGTAGCCAGACTAGGCTCAGAATTTCATACTGGCCAAAGCAGTTCTGTTGGGTGTAAATGCCTCCTAACCTCTAATTCTGTATGACCAGTGTCCTCATAAAAAGGAGGAATTCGGACACAGACACACACACAAAGAGAACGCAACGTGAAGATGACACCAACAATCATGGTGATGTTTCTATAACCCAAGGAACGCTAAAGATTGCCAACTAACCACCAAGATGGGAAAGGCACGGACGAGATTCTCTCTCACGGCCCTCTGAAGGAACCAATCCTGCCGACACGTCGGTCTCAGACTTCTAGCCCCCAGACCTGTAAAACAATACATTTCTGTTAAGTTTGTGGTGCTCTGTCACGGCAGCCAAGAAAATTAATACAGCCATGATAGTAGTAATAGATAATGACATAACACATAACCCCGCCACCTTGGTTACAGCTGACTGGCCAGGGGTCTCTCACAAAGGCAGCCACCTGCAGGCTGACCCGCGCCCTCTGACATGGCCTGGCGCTAGAGCTATCGCCTTGGAGCAAGAGCACCCCCACTGCCTTTGGAGAGTGAGAAGATGCTCACCCCACTGCTCCGAGGGGGCCACCACTGCTACCATTCTCCCGGAGAATGTGCCAGGCTCCCAGGTGGCTGACGTCCTCACCGCCCCCGTGGAGCCTTAAAATAACCTCACCCCTGCCAGGTGAGACCCCTGAGCTGGTCTCTACCCCCACCCCTGCAACCTGAGAGAGCCTAACACACTACGACACAAGCAGCACAGGATCCCTGTAGGACATTTAGGAGATATAGACAAAGCGCAAGAAGAAAATAAAGGTCACCGATAACCCCACCACTCAGAAATAACCACTGTTAATATTTCAGGGTTACCATTTCTCTAAGTCTGCTATTCTATGCACATACAAAATAGGGTGATAGACTGCTTTATAACATGGCTTTTCTCTAAATAGCTTCTAATAAACATCTTTCAGACCAATCTAAATTTGTCATTATTTGTAGGGACTGTTCCATTGTGTGGGATGTGCACGAATCAATCTCCCATTGTTGGAAATTTAGTTTGTTCCCAGTTTTCCTGTGCCCACTCTTTGATCTAACAATTCGACTTTTCAGGAATATAACCCACAAAGGTAAAGCACTGGTTTCTAAAAATATGTTTACAGAGATGTTCACTGCATTGTTATTGATAATAGCAAAAATCACTGGAACAACCTGAATGGCCATCAATAGGGGCGTGGTTGAATAATTTATGGCACGTTTGTACTATGAAATTTCGGACTGCTATTAGGAGTGAGATGGATCAATATTATTTGTAAAACGATCATGATATATTAAGTGAAAAAGGAGGTCACAAACTAATTGTATAATGCGATTCTTCATTTGATGAAAATTTGGTACCTGGAGGTGGGGAATCCTTATATGTCATTTTACAAATTTGCATCTGTTTGTACCTCCATAGGGAATGTAATAGAAAAAACTCACAAAACTGTTAATATTGCTCACCTCAGGAGGTAGTGTTGCAGATACGTGGCTAGTCACAAGAAATACATATTGATTTTGCAACTTGAATAGTTCAGTAGAAGACATTTTAAGAAGTAACAGAAAAAAGAACACCCTGCCTAGGGCAGGGATTAGAATGTTTGACCCCTTCAGAGACGCTTGCACGACAGTGCAATGAAAAACATCAGATCCAGCAACGCTACTCATTAATGCGTGACCTTGAGCAAATCATTAACCTCCCTGTGACTCAGTTTCCTTGTCTGTAAAATGGGGATGGTAACAATCTCTACCTGTCAAGGTCGAGGCGAGAGCAGCGCCAGGAAAGATCGTGAGTAGGCATTAACGTTTTTCCACACCGTTAATCCAACTTAATCTATAATTGGTACGATTTCAAATAATGTTCAATGGAAAGGGACCTGTTCAACCCCCTCGGGAAGCCCGTGAGCTTGGTTGGAGAGGCCGCCCCCAGGTTAGCGCCTCTAAGCTTCTCAAAATAATCCCCCTCCTTGGTCTCTAAGTTCCTTTGGTGCTTGGCGGGGTGGTAGGGTGTCTGGGGACGGGAGAAGGGGGGTTACATGGGGACCACTGGGAAGCTGGGGGCTTCATTCCTTGGGAGCTCCAAGGATAGATTTTTTTCCATTAGCAAACAGTTGAGAGTTCCCTGGGGAGCTTCTGTGAGGAAAATGCCATTTTTGGTAAGAAAATAAACAGAATCTCTGATGTAGCTGTGGCCAAGGGATCAGGGAGGGGCTGTCTGATGCGTCAGCCTCCTCAGAGGTTGGCCCCTGGGCGGTGCTCAGTGATCCCTGCTGCCATGCCCACCCCGGCCTCAGGGTGGCACTGCTCCCTCTTCAACGGCGGCCATTGATTGCCCCTGTGCCACTAAGCTGTTACAGCAGCCAGAACCTTCCAACAGTTCTGTCCTAAAAGCTGAGGAATAACAAAAAGAAGATAGACTTGGAGGGCACCATAAAGTAAAACTCCCTCTGAAACCTGTCTGGGAGACTCCTTCCTTGCCTCTGCCTGGTTTCTGGTGATTTGCCGGCCATCACTGGTATTCCTTGCCTTGTAGCGGCAGCACGTCAGCCTCTGTTTCTGTCTTTCCATGGCATTCTCCCCTCGCGTGTCTGTGTCTCATGTTAACTAATTACATCTACAACAACCCTATTTCCAAATGAAGTCGCATTCTGAAGTACTGCGGGTTAGGATGTCAGCATATCTTTTGGAGGGGACACAATTCAACCCACAACGGGGTGGGTGTATGCGCTCCTTCCCCTGTGGGTAGGGACACAGCTTGAGGAAGGTCAGAGCAGGGCCTTCTCCTGTTCTGAGCCAGGGTGGTCCTGGGAAAGGGGGCAGGACAGATGACATCCTTAACCCCCACACCACACAGGCGTGCCCCTAGACATCTGGACTTCTAGAAATCTGGATTGTGAGAGTCCCGGTTCCCCTCTTGGCTCCTCTTGTCTGCCGTGGAGCCCCCTTGTGTCCAATAGTTGGTAGCAGGAAAGATTCACCCTGCAGGCAAGATCACAGTAGCTGTCCCCAAAGCCTTCCTCTCTGAGTCATCAATGATATCTCAATAAAAACAGCAGCGCAACGTTCCTGTGTACATTATAACGAGGCCCGCAGTAATGAGGGACGGCATAGGCTGAACCTTCAAGAGCACAGAGTGCCCTTCCTCTCTTGAAAGACAGCTAATTCCTGCCTCGATGCAACACTTCGTCTGCCCAGTCTCCAGCTGCCGGGAAAGCAGGCTCCGAAGCAGCCCCAGGGAGAGATAAGGGCTCTTTGCCTGAAATGAAAAATTCATGAAGAAAGACTAGGGGTCTGGCGCTTGAATAGCCTCCAAGTTGCTGTGCTCTGGGGACATGCAAGGAGCTGGCAAAGCCAAATGGAAATTTTCTGTTTCCTCCAGGGCCTCCCATCATGCTCCCATTCCTTGTTCCAGGGGCTCCCTTCTCTGCTTTACTTGGTCACACCTCTTCAGGCTCATTGGAGCCCCTGGACCAGCACCACCGATGCCCACATTCAGGAAGAAGGTTATCTCTCCTTACCCAGACCGGGCACCCACAAGCAACCTCACCAAGACATGCGTTGTTGCTAGAGCAAGTTGGCACCATCCTGACCACCTGCCACCCCCAATCCTGGAGGAACTGCAAACTGGCTGGTATTTGTCCCCAGGAGGACTCCCTACAGATTACTTCCTGTTCCGGTTCTCTGACCCTGAAAACTCATATGGTTGGTCAGATGCTCATAACTCACAACTTAGGGAGGGAGCCTTGGATCTATTGTCACCATGCCGGGCAGATAGTAGTTTGGACACAGCTAAAGAGCAAAAACCCTCGAACCGTATGAGTCGGAGAATTTGACTCTAATGTAGGGATGGGCTTGAGAAGAGTGATTGGCTAGCCTGTGATAAGCAAGATGGCACAATAGTCACAGATGCCAGTCAGAGACAGTGAGCACTGGGGCAGTGGCTGATCCTCAGAAATCGGGTAGGAGGGCAGGCTGCCATCGCAGAGGAACCTGCCACAAAGGAAGTCCACAGATTCCTCTCTCAATGAGAAATGAGGAACCTGAGGGTCCCACTGCAGGGCTGTGGCACCTCCTCCCGGCCACAGGTGCCGCTGGTCAGGGGCTGTAGGAAAAGCTCACCTCACTGTCCCCTGCCCAGACCAGCAGGGGCCCTCGATCTTCTTCCATGAGCTTGGGGCCCCTCTCAGGCTCCCAGCACCTTGGCTCTTGGTTCCCAGTTCTCTAGGCTAAGTTCACTCAGTTTTTCCATTCAAACAGGGGCCTGGGCTGAAGCAGCTACCTTTTACTGAAAATGTTAACTTGAAAAGCCTCAAAACGAGTTTATTCGAGAATAGCCGAAAGAATTGCAATTCAGGATGTGCGTGCTTCGGCAAACCACAGGCAAATCCAACAAACAAAGATGGGGAGCTGTCTTTATGGAGAAAAAGGGGGACTATGGGGAGGTTGTTCTAAAGGAAAGTCCATTGGGGGAAAGTAAGAGTTCAAGGCAGCAATGGCTTCTCATTGGTTGAGCTGTTGCTGGGCAGCAGGAGAAATCTGCCTCTAGTAGCAAATAGTTTTACTTCCTGTGGAAGATGCAAGCCTGTGTCACTTCCAGTTTGATGTAATTGACCATGTGTGATGGACATGAGAGCATCCCCCACCACAGGCCTTCCAAACTCCAATTTAGTTAAGGTTCTTTTTATTAATTTCCACAAAAACAACCTTTGTCCCTCCTCTTTCCTGTCATTGAGAACCACCCCAAGGCCTGTTTTTCAACACCAGCTCCCCCAAAACAGGATTTTTTTCAGCCGTTTCCTCCATATTAGCGCTCCATTGAGAAAAGCGGAGATCTCAAAAACCTATAAGTTATCTGCCTGCCATGCCACCCCACCCCACCCCAACATGGACAGGAACCTCTCACGCAACATCAGCAGAAGACAAAACAGAAATGAAGTTCTCAATGGCCTACGTGGAAGCCTGGCAGTTCAGACTAGAACACCAAGTCCAGGTGTAATTTAATTATTTCTTCTTCTACGTGGGAGAAGTCTTCTGGAGTTTCCCCCTCCAGATAATAAAAGTGATTTGTATTCACATGGAACCTTGGAAAAACGTAAGTATAAAGACAAACAGGGAAAAAAGCTATCTACAATCTCACTATCCAGAGGCAAATTATTAATATTTTGACATATTTCTTTCCTATTTTCATTCTATGCCTTTTTTATTTCACTTCAAATCGTACCAAAAACATAATTTTGATCAAGAGTATTTTTCCATGGCGTTATTAATACTTCACAAACATAAACATGGCTGCATAACAGCCCATAATATGTGTGTTCCATAATATGCTCTTGGACATCTAGATTGCTTCTGTTGTCTGGCTAATTTAAATTATTATGTGATTCATATTTCTGCATAAGTCCTTGTCCATCAGTTTAGAGTAGTATTTCCTTAGGATAGAGTCCTAGAAATGGAATGATAAGGTCAGAGTCTCAAAGGCTATGAGCATTTTCAGGCCCTTCTTTCATATTGCCAAGTGGCTTTTCTGGAAGGTTGTACACACCAGCAGTGTATGAAAGGGCCGTCTCTGCAAGACTTAATCCTAAAACCCACTGGGTCATAAGGCCAAAGCTACGCCAGTAAGGAGTGACGGGGACACAACCTAGCTTGGGGGGAGGGCCCAGCAGGCCCATCATGAGGAACTGAAGCAGGCAGAGCTAGCAAAGTCGAGGCTCACAGAGACCACCAAGGCCTGAGGACACTGAAGCCCTGAATTCTGGAGGATACAGCCACACATGGAAAGAGAGAAGGCTGTTGGATCCCAGGGCTGAAAGGAAAGATGTCTGTATCCTTCTTGGGCAAGGCAGGAACGCTACCCTCTGCTCAGACAAATAAACACGGGGTGCCAGAGGCCTCTCCTGGGCCAAATCCACAACAGGAGAGCTGGATACAAACACGCGCTGAGCAAGATACCTTTTCAGTGAACAGGACCCCTTGGTTGCAGGCCAAGAGAGCCGGCAGGACAGCAGAAGTCGAGCAGACCTGGCGAAGCGTCTCCCTGCGGTGTCCACAGCTGACCTCCTGAGCAAACAGCAACACCGCCCAGGTGCATTAGTCATCCTTCTGCCGGATTCTGTGCCCTTTGGAAACTGGCTGGATGCTTGTGAGGCCACCTGGCTTAGGGAGTTTGCGCTCTGGATAAAGAAAGAGGCAAAAGGTCTTGATTCGGGCCTCTTCCCACTCCGGTTTCTGTAGGGTCAAGAAAGGAGGTTTGAACTGACTGAAGGGCCACAGATGCTTTTCTAGACACCTGGCTGGATTTCCTCAGCCCCCTGTGCCTCCTCTCCTCTCTACCTGTCCATCTTCCCTCGCTCGGCTCTGAGGGTCCAAACCACGAAGGGAGGGACGGACCGTGAGTTACGAGGCTGTACACTCACAGCCGGGAGCTCAGGAGGTGATCAGCGATGGGCTGATGAATGGAGTAATTGGTAAATGAGTGAACGAGTGAGTAAAAGAGTGACAGATCAGCGGAGCTCTCTGGACACAAATCCTGAATACTCTCTCTCTTCCTGTACCATGGAATAAGGGGGAATTTCTTTCTCAAAGACCCTGGCCCTAGATTTCACGGTCTTTTTCTGTTTTCTTCCCCTGCAGGCCCCCTGCAGGGCATTCTGTGGGCAGCCTACCCTCTAACAGACACACGCTCGCTTTAAAAGAGCCCAAGGGAGAGACTTTTATACTGAAATAGTTTTTAAAATGTGGAGGTTTTTTTTAACTGTTTCAGTTATTTGCTGCTACATAACAAACTGCCCCAAAACTTAATGGCATACGTAAAAAAAGACACAACCGTCCCATTCGCAGCCACATGGATGGACCTTGAGGGCATCGTGTTAAGCAAAATAAGCCAGAAGACAGAGAAAGACAAACACCGTAAGATTTCACTCATATGTGGAATATAAACAAACTTACGGACAAAGAGAACAATTTAGCAGTTACCAGGGGGAAGAGGGGGACAGGGTGGGCACAAGGGGTGCAGGGGCACATTTATATGGTGTTTGACAAATGTTGATGTACAACTGAAATTCGACAATGTTATAAACTAGACCACAATTAAGAAATTTTTTCAAAAACCAACTTAATGGCATAAAACAACCATTTTATCATATTTACAGACTCTGTGGGTAAGGAACTGAGACGAGGCCTAGTGGGGTGGCTTGTCTCTGCTCCTTGATGTCTGGGGTCTCAGCTGGAAAGACTCGAAGGCCGAGGGTATCTTGGTGGTTGGGGGCTGGAGTCATTAGAGGTGTCTTCACTCACATGTCTGGCCATTTGATGCCGGCTGCTGGCTGGAACCTCAGCTGGCTGTCAGCCTGAACACCTCCACATGGCTTCTCCATGTGGTCTCTCCACAGGGCCTGGTTTGGGCTTCCTCAAACTAGCTAGTGGCTGGGATGCAAGAGAAGGTGTCCAAGAATCCAAAGCACAAGTGTATGGCATCTTTATGATCCAGCCTGGGCAAGCACAGAGCATCCCTTCTGTCATACTATATTGATGGAGGCAGTCACACCGCTGCCCAGGTTCAAGGCGTGGGGGAGCGGCAAGTTTCTAGAAGAACATGTAGACAGGAGTTATGATGTCCATCTTTGGAAAACACAATCTGCCATGCTGTTTCTTTCTTTTCCTTTAAATTGTATAATCCACACACCAAAGAGTAAATATAACATAGCAAGAGTTTAGAACTCTCTACTCATGTCTGTTTCCCTTACTCTCAACCAAAGGTAACCACTTTCCTTTTTTTTGTGTCAAGCATGCTCTAGTTTTCCTTATAATTTTGCCACCCCAGGTTTATTCCTAAATAATATACTATTTAGCTTTGCCTGTTTGCAAATTTTACAAAAATAGAATCATACAGAGGTATTCTTATGTGATCTTATTCGTTTACTCTTGTATCTTGGCTTGGTTATGCTGTGGTAACCAAAATCTCAGTGGCTTATAATATAAGCATTTATTTCTCACTCATACTACGTATATGCTGCAGGTTGGGTGCAACTCTGCTCTGGGATCCAGGCTGAAGGAGTAACCTTTATCTGGACTATTGCTAGCCTCACAGCAGAAGGAAAAGAGAAGATGGTGGGCCATGTGCTCACTCTTCAAACTCTTGCTCAGAAGTGACCTGTGTCAGTTCTACTCACATTCTATTGGCCAAAGCCAGTCATATGGCTCAGCCTAGGGTCAATGGGATTGCAAATATAACCCTCAAGTAGATAGGGACCCCAAAGGGAGTACCCTATAGGAGCAACAAATATTTTGGATAGTAACACAATCTACCCCAATATTTCCCCTTGGTCATAAAAAGCTGTTTCCCTCTTTCCTGAAAACTAAACTCACCCCTCTCACAGGAAACAACCCGAATTCCCATCCAACCATGGCACCAGACTTTAACATCAGGATTTTGTGATAGTTCCTACATCAGATCTGGATGTGATTCCTCTTGATCTTGAGATCTAGAACTAAAAAGACAAGTTATCAGCTCTCTCCCTACCCAATGGCCGAATGAAGAACGGGGATGGGGCAATCCTGATAAACACTCCATTTAGAAGGGAAAGAACGGGAGACATGGTAGCCACTGGTCTACAGAAATCTTGGAATTCCACAGGGCTGACACTGACCCTGGGGAATGCTTCTTGATTAGGTCTTAGTCCTGCTCCGGGGGGCGAGGGGATTCCTCAGGCCATTGTCCTTCACGGTTCTTGGCTCTGCCATCTTGAAGGTCCTGCCCGTTCTATTTTGTTCCTAGAGAGGGCATAAGCCCTCCTGGGGGCTGTGAGGTTTTTCTATTTGCTTTCCATGGTAGATTGTATTAGTATGCAGAATATTAATTGCCCCTCTCTATGGATGCCTCACTACTGAAGACTGATAGGTGCTCACTCCATTGATGACAATCTTGGTCATGTGACTTTGGGCCAGTGGAATGCAAGACAAGTGACATGTGCCACTTCCAAGGAGAAGCTTTATTAGGGTGACTAACTATCTTGATTTGTCTAGGACCATTCTGGTTTTAGCACTAAAGTCTTATGTCTCAGGAAATCCCCAGTCCTGGGCAAAATGGAACATTTTGCCACCCTAGTTTTAAGAATCAGTATGTAATCAATCACGCTCTTTTTGTCCTTGTCCATGAGACCAGGAATGTCCTAGTTAGAAGCCTCCCATAAGCTTTGGTCACAGAATAAAGAGGAGATGCAGATGCAGCTGACCTCCATGGACACATGATGCAAAGAGGAAATAAACCTTTCTGGTTGTGAGCCACTGAGATGTGCGAGTTGCTTCTTACGGCAGCCATAGGCATAACTTAGCCTGAAAACGGTGCTTTTGACATTCAGCCATTCATTCATCCACTCCTTGTTGATGTCCTGGCAAGCTCGCTTTTTCCTCCCCTCCCTAAGTTTATGCCAAATTTCCTTTTGAAACTCTGGTACTGGTGTGAGTAGGGTTGCCAGATAAAATACAGAATGCCCAGTTCAATTTGAATTTCAGGTAAACCATGAGTAATTTCTTTGCAATTTTTCCTAAATTTAAATTGATCAAATTTACTAAATTTAAATTTTTTACTAGTAAATGTATTAAATTAACTATTTAAAATAATTTTAATAAGTATATCCCATGCAATATTTGGGACATACTTATACTAAAAATTTATTTACTGTTTATCTGAAATTCAAATTGAACTGGGAATTCAGTATTTTCTTTAACTAAATCTGTTGCAACCCTATTCGTGAGGAAAACACCTTCTGAGGTGCCAAGGAGTATACTGAAGGACAAGGAGTATACTCAGAAAATTCCTCTTCTACAGAGAGGCAGGATTGTGGAGTAGTCCCTATGTTTAAGTAATCATCAGATTTATAGGGAGCTTTAAAAAAGGGACCGAGGTGTGACCTCAGACCTAATGAGTTAGATACTTGGGTGGTACTTAGGGAATTTGTACTTAAAAAAGAAAAAAATTTTAATTAAAAATTTAAAAAATTCAAATTGAACTTTAATGCACGTGCAAAGCACCTCAGGATCTTGCCTAACACAGATTCTGATTCAAGGGGTCTGAGGTGAAGCGTAGGGGCCTGCATTTCCAACATGTTCCACATCTGTGGATCACATCTTGAGTAGCCAGGCTTCAGGGCAGTGGTTCTCAAACCTCAGTGTGCGTCAGAGCTACTGGGGGGCTTGTTAAACCAGATTGCTGGGCCCACCTCAGTGTTTCTGATTTAGTGGGTTAACAAGTAAGTGGGGCCTCCACTTGCTACAAGAGTTGCAGGGACCATACCATGAGAACGATCGCTCTAGAGGAATCTTGGAATCAAGCTGACCGGAGTTAAATTCCATCCCAGTAAGTGGGCCACCTGTGACCAATTCCTTACTTTGGTGCCACGCTGACTGCACATCAGAATCACCTGAAGAACTTAAAAAATTCCAGTGCCAGCATCCTATCCCAGAGCAAATTAAACCAGAAAAGCTGGGAGTCCTAGAACCATGTTTCTCAAAAGTTCCTCAAGGGGTTCGAACGTGGAGCCAGAGTGGAGAGTCCCTGAAAGGTCTGAGGCCATCTCGTCATCTGAAAATGAAGATTGTGCGAGGATGAAGTCGGTTACGGATGTCAAGGACCTGACAGGAGGCTGGCACTCCATGTGGCTGCTATTACCACTCCCTTTCCATCGCTGCTTCCTTCCTTCCCGTCTACCTTAGAAGGAAAGTTGGCTCCAGGCGAGTCCAAGGCCCATCTGGTCCTCCTCCCCCGCTCCCTCCCCAAAACCCCAGTCATCTTTGTCATTTTGCTTCTGGATCTTGTCTCCTCTCACCAGTAGCTTAAGTCTATTTTCCACTGGCTCCTCCCTACACCTTTTAAAATACTCCAAACACCCTCCTCCCTCAGTCTTGCTGCCACCCTGTTTCCTGCCTCTTCTCATAGATCCATTTCTCACCACTGGGCCAAGTCCTAGGTTCTCCTCAGCCCCCAGAGGAAGAGGGCTTGTTCTCTCCATCCTTGACCCTAAACTTTACCACATGGCCACCCAAAGATTATCAAGAGCGTCTGAGTCATCAAATCCAAAGGCTTTTTCTCAGTAATTATTCTCCTTCAATTCAATTGCACAAACATATTTTAGTGTCCGATATCACTGGGGTACGAGGATGAATAAACCGCCAGCTTTGGCTTCAAAGGTGGGGCGTGGGAGCAGCTATTGTGTGAATAAGTCAAACTATTGAGATAAGAGCTATGATGGAAAGTTTGAACTATGTGGGGTTTTGACCTCAGTACCCAGCCTTAGCACAGGGCCTTCACATAAATATTTTTTGAATGAGTTAATGAGTGATTGAATGGATAAATGAATTCCACAGGAAGATGAAGAAGGCTTCTCAGAGGAAGTGACCATGCAGCAGTGTCCTGAAGGATGAGTAGGGTTTTCCAGGTGGGGAAGTGTGTATGTAGGTATTCCAGATGGGGTCAAAGGTATGGGAGCAAGAAACAGCTTGGCACATTCCAGAAATGCTGATGATGTAACTGGCTGACGTGGAAGGTATAAAGGGGAATGCGAGGAGGGAAGGGTGGAGATGGAAGGTGGAAAGGAGGTAGAGGTGTAAAAAAGATGCTGAAGGACCGACTGTGCCTCCAATAAGAGCTTGAACGTTATCGCAATCACAGCTTGAACAAAGCCATTCCTGCGTTTCAACAAGGGAATCAGTTGATCAGAATTGTGCTCAGAATGACAGCCTGGCAGCAAAATAAACCACTAGGAGAGCCACTTGGGAAGAGCATATGGGGAGAAAAGCAGAGGGCTGAGGACAGAACCCACAGCTGATGAGGGAGACACAGGAGGAAGAGTCTACAGTGTAGACCAACAGGTGGAGGCAGGGCAACGCGGGTGCTGACGAGCAGCATCTCAGGCTACCAAGGAGTCAAGTGAGGGGTTTGAAAGCCCGCTGCTAGGTGGGGCACTGAGTGGGGTCTTGGTGACCTTTGCCAGAACGGTTCCAGAGGAGCAGTAGGGGCAGAGAGAGAGCTACAGCAACGGGCACTGCAGGGCCCTTCCCTCCTCCCTTGCTCCCTGTGACCATGTGCTTGCTCTCTCCTCCGTCTCTCCCAAAGGAAAGGCAAACTTAAAAGTATGAAGCCATGGGACTCGGTTCCTTTCCCAGCACACTGAATATTAGTTCTCTTCTTCTTTTGAAAAAACTTATTTAAAAAAATGTTGCAACCTATATGCAAGTAGAGAGACTAATACAATGAAATCCAGGTGGCCCTTCCACCTTCAACAATGGTCAACTCATGGCCAATCTTGCTTCATCTCTACACTCACACGTATACTATTTTGAAACAAATCCCAAACATCACACCATTTCGTTGATAAACATGTCAGTGTATATCTCTGAAATATACAGACCTTGAAAAAATAATCACAGTACAATTAATCCACCTAAAATGAATAATTCTTTAATATCACCCAAAATGCAATTAGTGTTCAAAGTCCCCGATTCTTTCATTATTTTTATTTTTTTACACTTCGCTTGTTTGAACAAGGATGCTAATAAGACCTATACACTGCATTTAGTCTGTCTCTTAAATTTCTTTTAAACATAATTTTATAGGATCCTCTCCATATTTTTCTTTGCATTTTATTTGTTAAGGAAGAGAGAGGACGGTTGATATCTTGACAGCTCAGTGGTGAAAAGGAGGTGTCCTCAAATCGTGTGGCCTAGTTATATTTCATTTTATTTTCTTTTAGTGAACTTTCTGTTGAAATATTGCCTATACACAGAAAAGTACACAAATCATAAGTGTGCAGCTTGATAACTCTTCATAAATGAACACACCCATGTAACGACCACCCAGGTCAGGAAACAGAACCTTGTCGGGCCCTCCTCCTGCCCTCTCCTGGTCTCTACTGCCCCACAGACGTGACCTGACTTATTCATACCACAGATTCATTTGCCTCTTTTTGAAGTTTATGTAGATAGAGCCACACAACATTCTCTTTTGTGATTTGTGGTCTTTTGCTCAATATTATGTCCACGTTGTTGCTTATGGCAATGGTTTGTTCCTTCTCAACGCTCTATAATATTCCACTGAATATGAATATACCACCATTTGTTTATCCATTCTAGTGCTGATGGAACATTTGGGCTGTTTCCAGTCTTGGGCTGTTACAAATAGTGCTACCGCAAACGTTGCAGTGTGTGTGTTTCTTTGGGTACACACTTGGGAATGAATGTTACACCTGCTCGTGACCATCTAGGTTTTTACTGTGGTTCTACTGCCTAACACGTGTGTGACCTTGAGCACATTACTTCCCCTCTCCAGCCTCAATTTCTTTTATTTTTTTTTTTTATTTTTTTTATTATTATTTTTTTTATTAATGTTATGATAGATTACAACCTTGTGAGATTTCAGTTGTACATTTTTGTTAGTCATGTTGTGGGTACACCACTTCCCCCTCCGTACCCTCCCCCCACCCCCCCTTTTCCCTGGTAACCACTGATCAGATCTCCTTCTCAATATACTAATTTCCACCTATGAGTGGAGTCATATAGAGTTCGTCTTTCTCTGACTGACTTATTTCGCTTAACATAATGCCCTCGAGGTCCATCCACGTTGTTGTGAATGGGCCAATTTCGTCTTTTTTTTTGGCTGAGTAGTATTCCATTGTGTATATATACCACATCTTCCTTATCCAATCATCAGTTTCTGGGCATGTAGGCTGGTTCCACGTCTTGGCTATTGTAAATAATGCTGCGATGAACATAGGGGTGCAACGGACTCTTGAGATTTCTGATATCAGGTTCTTAGGATAGATACCCAGTAATGGGATGGCTGGGTCATAGGGTATTTCTATTTTTAACTTTTTGAGAAATCTCCATACTGTTTTCCATAGTGGCTGTACCAGTTTGCATTCCCACCAACAGTGTATGAGGGTTCCTGTTTCTCCACAACCTCTTCAACATTTGTCACTCTTGGTTTTGGATGTTTTTGCCAATCTAACGGGGGTAAGGTGATATCTTAGTGTAGTTTTGATTTGCATTTCCCTGATGATTAGCGATGATGAACATCTTTTCATGTGTCTATTGGCCATATTCATATCTTCTTTTGAGAAATGTCTGTTCATGTCCTCTGCCCATTTTTTGATCGGGTTGTTTGTTTTTTTGTTGTTAAGCAGTGTGAGTTCTTTGTATATTATGGAGATTAACCCTTTGTCGGATAAGTGGCTTGTAAATATTTTTTCACAATTAGTGAGCTGTTTTTTTGTTTCAATTCTGTTTTCCCTTGCCTTGAAGAAGCTCTTTAGTCTGATGAAGTCCCATTTGTTTATTCTTTCTATTGTTTCCCTCAACTGAGGAGTTACAGTGTCCGAAAAGATTCTTTTGAAACTGATGTCAAAGAGTGTACTGCCTATATTCTCTTCCAAAAGACTTATTGTCTCAGGCCTAATCTTTAGGTCTTTGATCCATTTTGAGTTTATTTTGGTGTGTGGTGAAAAAGAATGGTCAATTTTCCATCTTTTGCATGTGGCTGTCCAGTTTTCCCAGCACCATTTGTTGAAGAGACTTTCTTTTCTCCATTGTAGGCCCTCTGCTCCTTTGTCGAAGATTAGCTGTCCATAGATGTGTGGTTTTATCTCTGGGCTTTCAATTCTGTTCCATTGATCTGTGGACCTGTTTTTGTACCAGTACCATGCTGTTTTGATCGCTGTAGCTTTGTAGTATGTTTTGAAATCGGGGATTGTGATTCCGCCGGCTTTGTTTTCCTTGCTCAGGATTGCTTTAGCAATTCGCGGTCTTTTGTTCCCCCATATGAATTTTAGGATTGTTTGTTCAATTTCTGTGAAGAATGTTCTTGGGATTCTGATTGGGATAGCATTGAATCTGTATATTGCTTTAGGTAGTATGGACATTTTAACTATGTTTATTCTTCCAATCCATGTGCAAGGAATGTTTTTCCATCTCTTTATGTCATCGCCTATTTCTTTCAAGAAAGTCTTGTAGTTTTCATTGTATAGATCCTTCACTTCCTTGGTTAAGTTTATCCCAAGGTATTTTATTCTTTTCGTTGCGATTGTGAATGGGATAGAGTTCTTGAGTTCTTTTTCTGTTAGTTTATTATTAGTGTATAGAAATGCTACTGATTTATGCACGTTAATTTTATACCCTGCTACTTTGCTGTAGTTGTTGATTATTTCTAATAGTTTTTCTGTGGATTCTTTGGGGTTTTCTATGTATAGGATCATGTCGTCTGCAAACAACGAGAGTTTTACTTCTTCGTTACCTATTTGGATTCCTTTTATTTCTTTTTCCTGCCGAATTGCTCTGGCCAGCACCTCCAGTACTATGTTGAATAGGAGTGGTGAAAGTGGGCACCCTTGTCTTGTTCCTGTCCTCAGAGGGATGGCTTTCAGCTTTTGTCCATTGAGTATGATGTTGGCTGTGGGTCTATCATATATGGCCTTTATTATGTTGAGGTACTTTCCTTCTATACCCATTTTACTGAGGGTTTTTATCATAAATGGGTGTTGGATCTTGTCGAATGCTTTCTCTGCATCTATTGAGATGATCATGTGGTTTTTGTTTTTAATTTTGTTGATGTAGTGTATCACGTTGATTGACTTGCGGATGTTGAACCATCCCTGTGTCCCTGGTATAAATCCCACTTGATCATGGTGTATAATCTTTTTGATGTATTGCTGTAATCGGTTTGCCAAAACTTTGTTGAGGATTTTTGCATCTATGTTCATCAGTGATATCGGCCTGTAGTTCTCCTTCTTTGTGTTGTCCTTGTCAGGTTTGGGGATCAGGGTGATGTTGGCTTCATAGAATGTGTTAGGGAGTTCTCCATCTTTCTCAATTTTCTGGAACAGTTTGAGGAGAATAGGTATTAAGTCTTCTTTGAATGTTTGGTAGAATTCTCCAGAGAAGCCGTCTGGTCCTGGACTCTTGTTTTTGGGGAGGTTTTTGATTACCGTTTCTATTTCCTTACTTGTGATTGGTCTATTCAGATTCTCCATTTCTTCCTGATTCAGTTTGGGGAGATTGTAGGAGTCTAGGAATTTGTCCATTTCTTCCAGGTTGTTCAATTTGTTGGCATATAGTTTTTCATAGTATTCTCTTATGATCTCTTGTATTTCATTGGTATCTGCTGTGATTTCTCCTCTGTCATTCCTGATTTTATTAATTTGCGATTTCTCTCTTCTTTTCTTGGTGAGTCTGGCTAGGGGTTTGTCAATTTTGTTAATTCTTTCGAAGAACCAACTCTTTGTTTCATTGATCCTTTCTATTGTCTTTTTTGTTTCAATATCGTTTATTTCTGCTCTTATTTTTATTATTTCCCTCCTTCTACTGACCCTGGGCTTTGTTTGTTCTTCTTTTTCTAGTTCTGTTAGGTGTCGTTTGAGGTTGCTTACGTGAGCTTTTTCTTGTTTAGTGAGGTGAGCCTGTATTGCAATGAATTTCCCTCTTAGGACTGCTTTTGCTGCATCCCAAATGATTTGGTATGTCGTGTTCTCATTTTCATTAGTCTCCAGATAAAATTTGATTTCTTCTTTAATTTCTTCAATGATCCATTGTTTGTTGAGAAGCGTGTTGTTTAGTCTCCACATTTTTGCACCTTTCTCTGCTTTTTTCTTGTAGTTGATTTCTAGTTTAATAGCGTTATGATCAGAAAAGATGCTTGATATTATTTCAACTCTCTTGTATTTATTGATGTTTGCTTTGGTTCCCAAAATATGGTCAATCCTTGAGAATGTTCCATGTGCACTTGAGAAGAATGTGTAACCTGCTGTTTTTGGATGAAGTGTTCTATATATATCTATTAAGTCCATCTGGTCTAATTTTTCATTTAATTCTATTATTTCCTTGTTGATTTTCTGTCTGGATGTTCTGTCCATTGGTGTTAATGGTGTGTTGAGGTCCCCTACTATTATTGTATTGTTGTTGATGTCTTCTTTTAGTTCTATTAAGAGTTGCTTTACAAATTTTGGTGCTCCTGTGTTGGGTGCGTATATATTTATAAGTGTTATGTCTTCTTGGTGGAGAGTCCCTTTTATCATTATATACTGTCCCTCTTTATCTTTCTTTATCTGTTTTGCTTTGAAATCTACCTTGTCTGATATTAGTATAGCGACGCCTGCTTTCTTTTGTTCATTATTAGCTTGGAGTATTGTTCTCCATCCCTTCACTCTGAGTCTGTGTTTGTCTTTGGGGCTGAGGTGTGTTTCCTGGAGGCAGCATATTGTTGGATCTTGTTCTTTGATCCATCCTGCCACTCTGTGTCTTTTGATTGGGGAGTTCAATCCATTTACATTTAGAGTGATTATTGAGACGTGGGGGCCTACCACTCCCATTTTGTGTCTTGTTTTCCGGTTTTCTTCAGTTTCCTTTGTTTCTCGTCCCATGGTTTAATCTGTTCTGATGTAGAGCTGCTACTCTCTGTTGTTGTCCTTCTACTTATCTCCTCTGCTCTTGGTTTTGTAGCCCCTTTCCTTTTTTGGATTTTTCAGGAATGAGGGTTTTCCTGAGGATTTCCTGAAGAGGAGGTTTTGTGGCAATGAACTCCCTTAATTTTTGTTTATCTGGGAAAGTTTTTATTTCTCCATCGTATTTGAAGGATATTTTCGCTGGGTAGAGAATTCTCGGCTGTAGATTTTTGTCCTTCAGATTTTTGAATATATCATTCCACTCTCTTCTAGCCTGTAAAGTTTCTGCTGATAAATCTGCTGATAGCCTGATGGGGGTTCCTTTGTAGGTTAGTTTCTTTTGCCTGGCTGTCCTTAATATTTTCTCCTTGTCGTTGACTTTTGCTAGCTTCACTACTATATGCCGTGGAGTTGGTCTTCTTGCATTGATAAAGTTTGGAGATCTATTGGCTTCTGTCACCTGAAGATCCATCTCCCTCACCAGATTTGGGAAGTTCTCAGCCATTATTTCTTTGAATAGGTTTTCTGCCCCTTTCTCCTTCTCTTCTCCCTCTGGTATACCTATAATCCTTACGTTGCATCTCCTAATTGTGTCTGATAATTCTCGGAGAGTTTCTTCATTTCTTTTAAGTCTTGCTTCTCTCTCCTCCTCTGCCTGCAACAATTCTATATTGCCATCTTCCAAATTGCTAATTCTTTCCTCCATATTATCGGCCCTACTGTTCAGAGCATCTAGATTTTTCTTAATCTCCTCTATTGTGTTCTTCATTTCCAATATTTCTGTTTGGTTCTTCTTTATCGTATCAAACTCTTTTGTGACATAGCTCCTGAACTCGTTGAGTTGTCGGTCAGAATTCTCTCTTAACTCATTGAGAATCTTAATGATGGCTGTTTTGAAGTCATCATCATTTAGGTTATATATCTCATTTTCTTTGGGATTGTTTTCTGTGTATTTGTTACTTTCTTTCTGTTCTGGAGATTTAATGTATGTTTTCATATTGCTTGATGTTGTTGATTTGTGCCTCCGCATGGAGATAGAGTTTAGTTGCTCCTTTCACTTGTTTCAGCTGCTGCGGTGGGGGGAGCAGCTGTTTATACTTCACCAACCAGGAACCCTGTCCGTAGTTGCTAACTGGGCCTGGGCCCCTCTTCGTAGCCACAGTGGCCCTTTGGATTCCCTCCTCTGCCGTGGGGGCCGTCACAGGGGGGCTTCAGGCTGCAGGTGCCTACTGTTGCAGCCCGCCTAGATGTGCTCTCTCCTTGGGGTCTGCAACGGTGTTATGGGTTTTTCCAGCGGCCAGGGGTGGGATCACTTATATTTGTCGCTCCGTTGCTGTCGGCACCCACCAAATCTCACTTGTCCTCTATGGGTCGCAGGAGAGCTATTGGCATCTTCTACAGTCTGTGGTTAGTTCACCTAGCTATGCTGCTTTTGCCCTGGGGTCTTCCAGCCTTGTGGCTGGCGGCTGGGTGCCTTCTACTGGTGCTGTGCAGAGGCTTTCCCTAAGGCTGCTGTGAGCCTGTAGGGTTTCCCCCTAGGCTACTAAGCTGGGTCTCTGGAACTCTCTCCAGCCCCAGTCCTCTCCGAGATCTCCGGCAATCCCTAGTCCCACGGGGCGGGCAACGGCAGCTGGGGGTCGCCCCGCCCTCAGGGCTTCTCTCCGGGCCTCTGCCGGGAGCCGTGAATGCTCAGCGTGGCCCCTCTGCTAACGGCAGACAGAGAGTTTTGTCTGCTGCCCGGGCGGAGCTCCGGCGCTTCCCCTCTGGGTCGCAGAACCGGCCTTTGAAAGTTCCCCCAGCCCTGGTCCTCTCCGAGATCTCCGGCAATCCCTAGCCCCACGGGGCGGGCAACGGCAGCTGGGAGACCTCCGTGCCCTCCGTGTCTCTCTCTGGGACCCTCCGGGTGCCCCGAGCACCAGGCTGGGTCTCCCCGCCAATGGCAGGGAGAGACTCTCCCCGCGGGCTCAGGTGTGCAACTCCAAAGTTTCCCTCTGCGTTTAGGAGTAATTGCGGGGGGTTTAGGTAGGGTTCTGGTCACCTGTTTCCACCGTCGCTCCTCTGTTGTGTTCTCACTCCTGCCCTAGATGTGTGTGGATCCTCTGGGGGCGTCCGTTGGAAGAAAGCCGCTTGCGGGTACTAGGCTGCCCGTCGGGGTCGGAGAGTTTTCACCTATTTCCACATCCTCCCGGAGGAAAGTCCATCCGCCTTCCGATGTATAGTCGCGTGGGTGTCTCAGACGTCCTGAGATGCTGTCTGGATATCCTTTGTCAAGCGATAAGTGTCCAAATAATTGTAGACTCGAAGGGCGAGAGACAAAGAGGACTACTCACGGCACCATCTTGGATCTTCTGGCTCCGGCCTCAATTTCTTGATCTGTAAAATGGGAATAATAATACCCCCCCATGGAGCTATTGTGAGGATTAAATACAAGAAAGCATGTAAAGGTCTTAAAACAGTGCTCGGCTCTTACTGACAGTTTGATAACTGTTAGCTCTCATTATTCCTACTTTTCTTGTGGTAACTTCTGAATCTCTTTCACTGTTTTCTTCCTCCCGCCTCCTGAATCTTCCATTCTCCCAAGCTCAAGGTGACCTGGTTTGCTTTTCTCTCTCTCTGAAATGTGTCTATGCCCTGACTCCCACTGTCTTGTGTGTGGCAACCTTGCAGTGTTACGTAAAAGGTATGATTCCAAAAAGCCTTGTCGAGGAAACTCAGCCTCTCCCCTCCTCTCCAGTCGTGCCTCTGCAGTCACAACGTGTTTGCTCTTTCCCTTTGATATATCTGTTATCACAGTCTCTGCAGATCTGAGTCAGACTCACCCTTCCTCTTCCATGAAAGAACCACCTTGGGATCCTCTCCGATCCCTCCCTCTCCCTTGGGCCCCAAATTCAACCTGCAGGGAAGTCCTGCTGAATCTCTCTGTGTTCGCACAACTCTTTCCTTTCTTTCCCTTTTTATTCCCTCTTCAAGCTCAGACCTTTATCACTTTACACCTAAACGAATGCCTGCTCTTTTCTACCTGGCTCCAGTCTCTCCTGCTTCTAAGTTATCCTGACTGCGACCTCCAGACTGACTTGACTCAAACTCTGCATCACAATGGAGCATGTGACTTCTGGAATGGTGGCCCGAGGAGTTCTTGTGAACTTTCTTCCCAGTGCAACAACCAGAACTGGTGAAAATTATTTGAAACATCAAAACCTAAAAACACAACAATTTACAATCTCTGAAAATTGTCCTCAGAGCACACAGCAAAGTAAGAAATTTTTATTCAAGAAAATCTTCTAAATCTCCATAAGAGCAGTGATAGTCAGCGACATTGGAGCGTCAGACCTCTCCCTCCCCCTCCTCCCAGCCCAGCCTGATGGAAGCTCCCCTCCAGGCAGGTGAAGCCAAGAACACGTGGATCCCTCTTCCCTCAGCTGCGGTAGCATCTCCGGGGGTGGGGTAGGGGGGTGGACCTCCAGCATTTCTCATCCCCTCCAGCTTCACATTGTAAAAGCTCTATTCCAAGCAAGGTGGGCTGAGAGGTCTGGGCTCACTTCCTACACCCAGCTCCACTCACAGGGCATGAGTTCCACCCCAGGCATGGCAGGCTGAGAATACTGGGGCCCCATTCACCCTCACTCCACCTTGCTCACAGGGCAGAGATTCTATGCTGGGAGAGGTAAGCGAGGAGACCAGAGGCTACTGCCCTTGTCTAGCACCTTGGTCATAAAGCCTTGTTGTCACTCTAAGATAAGAAGGCCATTCTAGAGCAGTAGCATGGAGGTTTTTTCAAGGAGGAGAAGCAGGCCATGAGAACAGAGAGCTCCAAAGCTCTCCCCAAGAGAACTGACTTTATCTGGAATACAGTGTGGGGAAGGTCTGGTGTAAAGGTGCTTATGAGAGCAAGAAGGTAAACTGTAGACCAGCTAGAAGTGTACCAGAGAGAACCAGGGAAAGAGACAGCTAAGAAGAGCCCTCTTGGTTGGAATAAGCCTCAAAGAATACTCCCGCAAAGAGGCTCAAATTTAAGTGGACGAGATTGTGGAGGGATTTATGCCCCAAGCATTGTCAAACAATAGAGCAACCGGCCAGCTGGTAGAGGCAAGCAGCTGGGGAGGATACCACAGCAGTCAGGCAGGGTAATAGAGAAATCAGGTAACGAGACAGAGCGAGCCCTGTGAAGACCAACGTCATCCCAGGGTGACCGTGCACATACCCAAGGCTGCACCCTCTGAGGAATGACATCAGAGCCTGCACGCTGTGGCAGGAACTGACTTCGCTAGAATAGCCCAGCCAAGTCACTAAACATTAAACAAGCAAACAACGATAACAACAAACCCCAGAGGAGAGAGCAATCTATATCCAAAGTTACTCCAATATATTGCCTGACATATCTAGTTTTCAACAAAAACTTATAATACGTGCAAAGAAACAGGAATGTATGACCTATACACGAGAAAAAAAATCAGGCATCAGACTGCCTTTGAGAGGGCCCAGATGTCAGACTTAGCAGACAAAGACTTCAGAGCAATTGTCATGAGTATGGTCAAAGAACTCAAGGAAACCAAGCTTAGAGAAGTAAAGGAAGGTCTGAGGGCAATGTCTTGGTACATAGACAATCTCAGTGAAGAGACAGAAATTATTAAAAAAGAACCAATGGGAATTCTGGAGTCAAAAAGTTCAACAACAAAATGAAAAATTCATTAGAGGACCCAGAATAGCCAAAACAACCTTGAAAAAGGCAAACAGAGTTGAAGGACTCACAATCACCAATTTCAAAACTTATTACAAAATTACGGTAATCAAGACAGGGTAATAACAGCATGAGGATAGACACACAGATCAATGGTATCGAATTGAGAGTCCAGAAAAAAACCCATACAGCTCTGTTCAGCTGATTTTTGACAAAGGTGACATTCAACGGAAAAAGAATAGTTTTTACAACAAATGGTGCTAAGACAACTGGATATTCACATGCAAAAGAATGAAGTTGGGCATCTTCCTCACATCAAACACAAAAATTAACTCAAAATAGATCATAGACCTAAATGTAAGAGCTAAAACCATAAAACTCTTAGAAGTAAATCTTCATGGATCTTCTTAAATATGATACCAAAAGAACAAGCAAAAATACATAAACTGGACCTTATCCAAATTAAAAACATATGTGCGTCAAAGGACACTATCAAGAATATGAAAAGACAACTAACAAAATGGGAGAAAATATTTGCAAATCATATTTCTGATAAGGGACTTGTATCTAGAATATACAAAGAACTCTTACAACTCAATAATAAAAAGGAAGGAAGTACTGACATGCTACCATACGGATGAACATTGAAAACGTTATGTTAAGTGAAAGAAGACAGTCACGAAAGACCACATATTGTGTGATTCCATTTATACAACGTGTCCAGAATAGGCAAATCTATAGAGACAGAAAGCAGATTAGTGGTTGCATAGAGCCGGTGGGGGGAGTATCTGGGGAAAATGGGGAGTAACTCCTAATGGGTTCCTTTTTGGGGTGATAAAAATGTAAAATTGACTGCGGCGATGGTTGTGTATATATGTGAATACACTAAAAGCCATTGAATTATACACGTTAAATGGGTGAATTGTATGATATGTGAATTATATCTCAATAAAGCTGTTAAAAAATAATCATAGTAATAACAATTGCTGTCTCTTATAGAACACTTACTATATGTTGGGAACAGTATTTATTTCACACACTCATTTTTCAACGTTATGAGATGGGTATTATTTTCTCTATATTATAGAGGAATAAACCAACACTCATAAAGTTTTAGTTCACTTGCCCAGGAAAACACAATAAGTAAATGCCACAGCCTAGATTTGAATTCAGATCTTTCTGCTTCCAAGGCACATGCTCCTGGGTTGCTTCTTATGGCTTAGAAGATGATAAATCTAATTCCTTTCAATTTTATTCAACAAACATTACTGACCACCTACTCTCAGCTGGGCCTCCTGTTTTCCACAGCGGATTGAGATGTACCACAGGTGATCCGGAGAAAAAATTTAACTTTTTTTCATTGTGGTAAAATACACGTAACATAAAGTTTACCCTCTTGACCATTTTTAAATGTGCAGTTCAGTGGTTTCACATTGTAGCACCACCACCACCCCCATCCAACTCCAGAACTTTTTATCTTGCAAGACAGAAACTCTGTACCCTTTATCTATAACTGTCCATTCCTCCTCCCTCCAGCCCCTGGCAACCACTGTTCTGCTTTCCGTCCGTGAATTTGACTACTGTAGGTTCCTCATATAAACAAAATCATACAACACTTGTCCTTTAGTGACGGGCTTATTCACTTAGCATAATGTCTTCAAGCTTCATCCTTATTGTAGCCTGTGTCAGAATTTCCTTCCTTTTTAAGGTTGAATAATATTCCATAGCATGTATATACCACATTTTGTTTATCCATTCATTCAGTGGTGGATATTTGGGTTGTTTCCACCTTTTGGCCATTGTGAATAATGCTGCTATGAACATGGATGAATAAATATCTGTTTGAATCAGGCAGCACATGGAAGAACTATTAAAGACTTAATAGTTACAAAATGATTTTAATGTAGAGTAGAATAAATATAACCAGCACATCAAGCCTGTAATATCATAGATATTATTGCTTAGGTCCACAGCGTTTCTCAGCTTCAAGACTACTGATGTTCTGAGCCAAATAATTCTTTGTTGTGGGGGCTTTTCTGTTTAGCAGCATCGCTGGCCTCCACCCACTAGATGCTACCAGCACTGTCTTCAGTTATGACAACCAAAACCCATCTCCAAACATTGCCAAATGTCCCCAAAATTACCCCCCATTGAGAGCCACTGATTTATGAGGCTGAAGAAGGTATTTAATTTTAAAGAAACTATTAAGTATATAATAAGCGGGTAGTAAAGAGATAAGGCCAAAGTTCTGAAGATGATATGCAGATAGCTGAAGTCCTGGATGCCTGGAGCATGCCATCCACTGTGCTAGGATACCCAAATATGCAGGCAGCCAAGATGAAGCCATTGACTCAGATGAAGGCATTAACTGGCTTCTTCCACTGGCCCTATCTACCTCTTCATCTTCTCTCCTGGTGATTCTCCACTTGGACTCTGCTCTAGACAACACAGTTTGTATCCTTCCACTTAGAGGCCTCTATTCCTTTTGTCTTCACTCACCTGGAATGCCACGTCACCATCACCTCCACCTCAACTTCAGCCCCATGGACCTTCAAGGACCGCTTCAAATTTCCAAGACTCTAAATCAGAAGAAATTGTTCCCTCCTCTCAATAATTGTCCATGACACTGATTACACTCTATTGCTTACTGCTCAGTCCTTTTAGTAATCTCTTCAAGTACTTCTCTGTGCTGTATATAGGGAGACGACTTTGCTTTATGGTCCTATCTCTCTGACATTATATGTCTTGCTCGATAAAAATATCTGTATCTTATTAATCAATTCAAATATATGGTAAAACAATATAAGGTTCTCTGGTAGGATGTAAACAGCTTTCAAATAGCTCAACAACACGAAATTATGCAGGAAAGGGTGTTTGATGCACTTTTTTAATGTGCAAGTTTTATTGACTCCTTTTGAGTTAATAGCACGAAGAACTCAATTTTTATTACTGTAATTAAGGATGACTTCAAGAAAAGGAATGCATGGTGACTAAGAAGTCATCTTTAGCCAACCACCTGACACTCTGTATCTGAGTATAAGGCTGGAACAGCTTTTCTCTTGTGTGTGTGTGTGTGTGTGTGTGTGTGTGTGTGTGTGTGTGTGTTTCATGAGCATTTTCAGTGCTGGGTCCTGTGTATGTAAATATAAGTATTACCGTATAATTTATTAACCACACCGAAAACATTTGAGAATGAAAGGGGGGCACTATTAAAAATTCACCAGGACAACAGGCATAAACCAAGACTGTCCTTGGCATAAAACCACCCTATGATTTTATTATAGACAATTTCACATGTGGGCTTAAGCAAGCAGCCCAAATCACAGACAAGGTTATTGTTCATCACTGTTTTGAATGGCCACCAGCAAGCTTTTCCCAATAACAAAAGAGCCAACCCCTTGCATTTCATCATAGTTTGTCCTGATGGAACTAGTACACGCTGAGACTTAGAACTTCCACGCAAACTTCATCTCCATTATCACTAAGAAGCTGGCCCAGAGGCCCGGCCATGGGCGTCCTGAATTCTGCCTAGACTTTACACACAGGCAGCACTGGCAGTGACAAGCAAGTGACAATTTTGGATTTCTCAGAGCCTGTGCCTTCTCGGGCCTTCAGGGGAATTTCACAAACACCCAGGCTGCAGCTTCTAGTACTATTCTCTCAGCCACATCCTTTCCCACTGTCCTCACAGTGCGTGTGCTGACGAGGTCTAGTCTCAAAAACCTTAAGTTGTCCTCTGGACCCTCTTTTGGCAAGGATATACCAAAGGAAAAATTTCATCCACCAGGTGGAAGATACTGCCAGTAAAAAAATCCTGCATGTGTTGGGGGATGGGTAAATAGGAACTTTCTGTACTCTCTGCCCAATTTTGCTGTGAATCTAAAACTATTTTAAAATGTGAAGTTTATATAGAAACAAATCCTGAATCCTGTGATCACTACTTCTAAGAGACACAACTTAAGAAAATGAGTTAGCACCTCAAAGAAATGTTCTTAAATGGTCCTATAATAACTATGGCCAACACTTATTAAGAGCTGATGTGTGCCAGGCACTGTTGGATACATTTTACATCCATTAACTCACTTGCTCCTCACAGCACCCCACGAGGGAAGCACATTTACTGTCACCTGAATTTTACGGAAGAAAGTCGGGCACAGAGAGGTGAGGTACTCCCCAAGGTCTCAAGGCTAGGAAGGGCCGAGCCAGGAATCAAGGCCCAGCAGCAGAGGCTCCAAAGCCGATTGCTCTCAACCATCCCGTAAAGGCTCAGAGTAATAAAAATGACAAACTAAGTGAGTCGCCCGCTTTGCAAGAAGAGAATAAAGAGAGCACACAATCTGCTTGGATCACTGCCGCCTGCTGTCTTCCAGAGGTCCCCCAAGGACTTCTGCAGAATTAGGACACCCAGCTGAGAGGCCCCAGGTGAGTTTAGAACCAGTCCTGCTTTGGCAAAGTCCTGGAGCTTTGGCCATTCCACAACGTGAGTGGGTGCACGCCCTCTCCCTCGTTCTGTTTATGACAAGGCACTGTCCTGCTTTCAGAAATGTACTTCATAGCCACATCCTAACCACCGGACATCCCAGGCCAAGCCTCACCAAATCCTCAGTCCCAGCAGGCTAGTACGCTTGAAGGCAAAAACGAGTCCATCCTGTCTCCTAAACGGCCTTGCACAGAAACGCTTTACAGAATAAAATAATACGATTCCACAGAAGATGGCAAGAGCCAAAGCAGACAGAAGGAAGGAAACAGAAACCAGAGACGACTAAGGAAACAGCTCTCTGTGCTGCAAATGGTGATGGATCATTATTCAGCCAGCCAGCCCCACAAAGGAGAAGATGCCCTGGGCCTTTCCCTCTTCCTCCTCTGCCTGGGAGCTTTCTGGGCTTCATTTTGAGCCTCTGTGACACAGTTGTGTTTTCAAATTCCGGAGTGGGATGGACATCCCATTCTGGAACTCTTGGCTGAAGCTATGATCCTGACATGGGGCGAAAATCCTTTTGCCCAATAGTAAGTCCATCTGCAATCTACTCGTCACAGCTGCTTTTTGTGGCTCTGAATCAAGCTGGAGAGATCTCCCCAGATCTCAGGAGCCACTTGGCGCCTTTCAGGGCCTCATGAGACACCTCAGTCTCCTGGAGCAAACACAGGCAGGAGCAAACCTGTGTTGGGCCAGTCCTGTTTCCCGAGCACATGTGCAGATGTGTAAGTCCACCAAGCAGGGCTGTTTAAAGACACAAGAACTGGAAAACTGTGGAGCAGAACCAAGGGTGTGAGTGTGTGTGCGCACGTGTGTGCAGACACACACACACACACACACCCAACTGATGCAGGGATGGCGAGCCGAAGAGATGAAAGAAAGATTTCTTGGACTCTCAAGATCTGGCAGTAGTGCTCTTTTATTTAGAGAATTGTATGGAATAGCATGGGGACAGGACCCATGGGCAGTAAAGAGCTGCTGCTGCTGCTGCTGCGTGGGGACAGGACCCATGGGCAGTCAGCTGCTGCTGCAACGTGTTGAGGGTTAGGGCTAAATTTATAAGGCATGGGTATGTGACTTATTTTCACTGGAAAAAGAAAAGATGATGGAAAAAGTCATTAAATGGTTTCAGTGCAGATGGGGTCTGGTTATTGTGTGGTCGTATAACTTTAGATATGAATCTGGTCACATAGATAAGCGTGTAGGCGAGGATGCCCTGGGCTTCTCTCCCTGGGGCAGCCTTAACCCACACCATAAAATCCATCGGGTCATATAGATTGGCATGTAGGCCAGGTCACCTTGGGCTTCTGTACCTGGGGCAGCCTTGATCCACATGAACAACCGGCAACAGATCTAAAGCTCTTTTCTGAAAGCTCAAACTGTCTTAACACGAAGAGTCAGAACGAAGCGGGTCCCTCACTAAAATCCTCTCCTACACAGTCTGGGTTTTTCTTTCCCGAGATGGAAGAGGATATAGGGGAATAAATAAATGCTGAGGTAATATTTTTTTTAGGTAACACAACAACTGAATGAAAAATTCGACAACGGCAAAGGAGTCTTCTTCACCCTGAAACACCACGTGGGTCCTCTCAAAGGCAGACCCAACAGGTCTGGGGCTAAATTCAGGCCTGTGAGGCTATCTCTGTTCACACTCCAGGACTTGCACATCTTCAGAGTGGGGAAGGGCTGAGGGGGGGGTCCCTTGACGGTGGTTTCTGGTCCAGCGCTGACCAGCCTTCAAAGCATTATCTGGTCATGCTCCATGACACGTGAGCCATCAGCCCCTTGAATGGGTGAACAGGATAAAGCAAGCTCCATTTTTCTCTGTCCTAATCCTGAAATGTGTTAGAAGAAATTTAACTTTGCAACAAATACCACTTCCCCTTCTCTGGCTAACTTGCTCCTCCCATCTCATCTCCTGCTTTCTCTCTTCCAACCCTACTGGGTCCTGGTAGGGTGGCCCTGCCTGCCTTAAAGGGGGTACTAAAGGGGGTGCATTTCAAGTCAGTTTAGTGTTCTATTCTTGGTAAAGCACATGGCACTGCAAAGGAGTTTCAGGCTCATAGAATTTTAGAACTGGGCCTAGTTCCATGGACGGATGGGCGTGAGCGGGTGGGGAACCGGTGGCAATTGAATGCCTACTGAATGCCAGGCACTGTGAGTGTTTACCAGTAATTTAATCTTCTCATCAACTACTATTGTTACTTCCAGTTGCCAAATCAAGTCAGAGTGCATACAGAAAGGTTGAGGGACTTGCTCTAGGCCACGGGCAACCTGTACATGCCAAGACGAGGCCCAATTCTAGGTCTAACTCCAAAGGCTACATTCTTCCAGGTTGCGTTCAACTGGACAAGGGTCATCTTAAGGGCTGAAAGGACAGTGGGACAATAATTGAGGTCCATACTGCCCGGCACGTCCTCATCACCCTTCCCTCGCTGGCAGTGGCCGGAGGCTGCTGCCTCCACATTCTTTCCTGTCCTTGCGGCTTGGTGACTCACTACCCTCCCTCCTCTCTCCCGGGGCACGACCCCAAATTTCACCCCTTGCGTCCTGGGCTACAGGTGCGTCACTCGGTTGGCTTGGAGCCATCAGACCCCGTAGCTGAGCTACCAGCCATCCTCCTTCCTCCCAACCCCAGACGACACGTGACCTAACTCAGCCCCCAAAACCAGCTTGCGGCCACAATTGTCACTCTCTCTGCACCCCGCCCCCATCAACATCAAACACGACCCATCTTTTAGCCCTCCTCCCTTTTTCCCGCCCCCTCCGGGCTGGCCTTATCCAATCGCGTCTTGGCCCACGGGCTAAAGACGTCAAAAGTAACCAATTGTTACTAAGCGCTCTCCGCCCCCAGGGCTCCGCCTCCGCTCTGAGGAGCAGCCCCGCTGACCAATGGGCTACCCTCCGGGTGCAATCAGAGCGCGGGGCTGGTAGAGCAGCGGCCGGGCCGCCCAATGACCGGGCGGGTTTCCGTGGTTAGGGGCGTGGCAGGAGCGGTCGTCAGGGGCGTGGCGGCTGTTGCTTGGGCGGGGCCGGTAGCGGCGGGAGCTGCCCTGGCCAGGGGTTCCGGCTGTATTTCTATGCGCGCCGCCGGCAGCCGCGCAGCTGTGGGAGCCCGACCAGGGGCGAGCCGGGCCGCTGTCGTCAACCACGCGCAGGTAAAGCCTCGCTCGAGCGAGCTCCGCTAAGCCGAGATCGCGCCCCGCATCCTTGGGGTCAAACCTCTGGGCCCTGCTGTCCCCGTCGTGGTTCGGCCCATCGCGCCGCAGTCTGCGCGCTCCGGATCCTCGGGGGCCTGTCACCCGGCGCCGCGGGGATCCCGAGAGCCGGCTTGCCCACTGGAGGGGAGGGGGGCCGCCTGGACCACAGCGAGTGGGATACGCCTTCCTGAAAGCCCTTTGTCCCCTCCTGCCCCAGGTTCCGAGGTTGGGGACAGCCCCGACCGCGGTCTCCCTGCCGGCCATCTCTACGTCGGTGCGCAGTCTTGGGACCTCTGGGGTCTGGGGAGTGAGTATGCTGGCCCAGGCGTGGTGATGGAGGCCCAGAATATGCGCCTGGAAGGAGAGGGCCAAGGGGCCCGACTACAGACCCGGATATCCGAGAGGTTTTTGCTTTTCTGGGCTCCAGGGACACACCCGGGACCACTGGGTTCAAATTGTAGGGAGGCAGCTTTTGACCCATTTGGAGGCGCACTTACTGAATTTGGCTCCGCGCGGGGCACTGTTCTAGGCGCTTCGTGGGCTTTCCTCGCAGCGAGAGCTGTCCAGCAGCGCAGGTGGCTCCCTGCCAGGCGAGGCAACCAGCGCCTTGACCTTGGAAGTGTCCAGGCAGAGGCCAGATGACAGCCACCTGTCAGGGATGCTTAGAAAGGCCTTCCAGTGAAGGACTGCATGAGCCACCTGTAAGGCCCATCTCCACTCACAAGAGGCATCCTGGGCGACCTTTAATACCTAGCTTGGGAAGGATACTTCTGGAGGCCCCTTAAGTTGGGAGTGGGTGTTGAGTTCACCCATCATGAATTTTGTCCGCTCAGTCCTCAAGAATGGGTGTTAACAAAGAGGACGGACCCTACCAAGAAGATAAGGTTTGTTCCACTGTGTGTTTCCCCTGCATTCCAGTAACTGGATCCAAAGGCAGGTTCCAAGAACAGGCTCATGAGAGGGTCCTAGGAAGACTGTAGATTGGGCAGAGTTCATGTGATCTGCGCCCAGAGCTTTTCAAGGGCCATTTCATTACAACTGCATTCAGTAGAGCCCCAAAGAGAAACCCTGTAGTACCCCTTTCGCTACCCTCTGTCATTTGCCTGAGTAGAGAGGACATGATAATCTTCTGAAGGTCAGGAGGCAGAGAAAAGCCTTAACACAACTTGCTGCATGTTTTAGGATGAATTAAAAAGCAGTCAGAAAGCAGATCAGTCAGCATGGACTTGTGGCATATTAAAGCTGAATACACCTTAGATAGAGTTCATCTAAACCACCTTCTCGGTACACAGGTGAAGAAACTGAGGCCTGGGGAGGTCACAGGGCTGACTGGTCATCACAAAGCCATGACTGAGGGATGATCTGTTGACCCTGGATCCAGCCAGTGCATGGCTTGCATTTCACTCCCAGCCTAGTTATCTCAATTGTTTAAATTCTAGGGGAGTCCAGAGAGGTTGGGAGCACTCATTTGGGTGCCAGAGTGCCTGGATTTGAATCCGAGGCCTGCTTCTTGCTAGCTGTAACCTTGGGCAAGCTGTTTAACCTCTCTGTGCTTCTGTTTGCTCATCTATCAAACAGGAATGATAATGGTACTTAGATTAGAAGGTTGTTTGAGGATGACGTGAGTTCCTGTATCCGAAGCGTTTAGAACAGTGCCCGGCACATAGGAACCGCTATAGATTTGCTAAATAAGATGTTCTGTTGCCTTTTTTACAGTTTTTCTTCATATCTATCCCCCAATATTTCCTATCAGGGGCTGATTTTTTTCCCCCTGCCTCCTCCCCATCCAATTCATTAAGCATATTCCAGATTTTGTGGGGTCTGTGGGATTTTCCAAATCACATGGTGTTTTGTTTCTTATTTTTTCAGTGTTTGATTGAATCAGGTAATTCATTTTCTCTGTTAAGCCTTTCCTGGTACTTACATTGTTTTTAGACTCCAAATCTCTTTTATTCTCTTTAGAAAGGGGGAGAACAGTCCCTCAAAGTGATAAACAGCCCCTGATGATACCATTCTCCCCGGCATCCTTCCAAATACCTCTTTGCCTCCGCTCAGCCCTCCTGGCCAGTTGTCAATGTGGTGCGGCTTGATTATAAATGGAGGAACATTTTTAGATTAAGATTTCATGAGCCACGGTATTAAGTGCTTTTCAGAGTTCAGGGATCGTGTGTCAAATGCATTTAAGCGAGTTACTTAGTCATTCGAGTAGGGGGAGCACCCGCAGCGCCTGCCGGCCTGGCAGAAACACAAGTGTGTGACTGATTCTTGCTGGTAATCTAGCCTGTTCACTGGTTTTTCTGCGTTTTTCCTGTTCTTTTCTCGAGCTTGAAATAAACCAGATGGCAAGTGCAACGGCACGATCTTTCTTCTCCTTTCAGCTGGGGAAGTTCTCTTTCTTTCCTTTTTGCTTTCACCTTCATTTCCTTTATCACTTTCGCAGTTTTGGTAAACGTCGCCTCTCAGTTTGCCAGCCAACTTGCTTTTAATTGGAAGTACTGGTCACCTTTATTTCTTGCTGGAACCCAGTCAACTTTGGCTTGCTTTCTCTGTTTTTACCTGTTTTTTAGAATGAACCAAAGATGATCACTATGCATTGATTGGCGTGTTCTGAAGAGTTGATGCTGAGTTTTGGTTTTTTGTTTAGGACGTTTTAGAGCTCAGCCATCTTAGAATCATTGCTTTCGTTTCTTTGTCTGTTAATATGGGCCCCTTTCTCTCTATCTTGCTCTCTTTTCTCATAACGTCTTGGGCAAAGGGCTTCTCATTTGCTATTATTCCTTACTTCTTCCACTTACACCTTTCTCCCTGTAATCACTGGCTGAGCCCACCAAGGCTATAGTGGTTCCCCGCTGCCCTTGCCCAGAGCTCCTGCCTAGAGGATGAAACTATTTCTTTGGTCCTGTGGAAGACAGAGACAGAGTCTGTCTTACTTTTCACCCCAAACCTGGCTCTAGGAAAGGCCTAGCAGAGAGAGACTGCCAATATAATAGGATTCCCTGTGGCGGAATTTCTGCCTTGACCTACTGCTTACAATATTCCGATTTTTATTCCAGTGTAGATTCTGAGAACTCCTTGATCAATTTAAGCGTGTAGATGACTGGGGCATGAGGTGGTTAAGCCTCCCTGTTCCATCTTGGGCTAAACTATCCCCTGGAACACAGCACTGAAATTTCAGGCTGCCTCTTGATGTGATCTGGCCGTAGGATTTTATTGCAGCTGTTCATATTCCAACCTTTTTGGCCAGTGCACTGTTCAGGACATTTTTAACCCCTATGCTGCTGTTTCTGTATTGATACCATGCAGGTGCTGACATTATCCTCCTTCAGGATCATTTGCACATCCGCACATTTGTTTTTGTTGTCTTGGTTCCAGGGCATCATATTTTGGGATTAAATGTTTTCTGTTTAGAAAATGGCAGGTGTGGGTGGAGGATCAGACTTCTTGTTACCCGTGAAGCTAATGCACTGCACCCAGCTGGGCGTAGGGCTTGTTATGCTGGACCTGTTTTCTGATCTTTTGCAATGATTAAGCTGCAAGACAGGTAAAGAGCTTCTTAGAGAATTGGAACATTGATACCCCTGGGTTTGCCTGGTTTCTGATTTTCTTTTGTTGGCTTTAAGTGGAGGTTCATTAAGTTCAACCAACTGAGCATCTGGTGTGCGCGAGGAACACAGCTGTCCAGATTAACAAGTGCGTGCGGTTTGCTGCATAAAGACTATTTTTGTTTTTATTTTACATTTAAAAATTTTTAATGTTTTTAATTGAAAAAATTGTTTTAAAAATGGGTAATACATTGGGGCCAGCCCCATGGCCGAGTGGTTAAGTTCGCGCGCTCCGCTGCAGGCGGCCCAGTGTTTCATCAGTTCAAATCCTGGGCGCGGACATGGCACCGCTCATCAAACCACGCTCAGGCGGTGTCCCACATGCCACAACTAGAAGGACCCACAACGAAGAATATACAACTATGTACCGGGGGCTTTGGGGAGAAAAAGGAAAAAAATAAAATCTTAAAAAAAAATGGGTAATACATTTACGCTGTGAAAGAAAATATTCAAAAGGCGAAAAGGTTAGATAGCAAATCCATCTATGTCCACACAAGTCCTGCTACCTAGTTTTGTTGCTTAGAGGCAACCAGTGTCACCAATTTCTTCATCCTCCAGAGGTGTTCACACACGTCCAAGATGTTTTATTCACGTATGAGCAAACTCATTATGAAATTCCCCTCCCTTTTATATGAATGGTAGGGTACTATACATGCTATGTGGAACCTTGCTGTTTTTCACTTAATATTTCTTGGCAGTATGGAAGGAGCTTCAGCATTGTTTTTTTTTATGAAAGCTGTCTATTTTAGATATCTGTTTTCTGTTTCTGAGGATGCTAAGAACCAGTCTTATTTAGGCAGAAGCTTCACATGGAGATCCTACAGCATTTTGTGGCTATTTAGGGGCAAATATTTCTCTTCTCTCTACCCTGCAGCTCTCAGCTTGATAAGAGGCTGGGCGAGGGCTTCTCCTAGAGGTCATCCTGTGCAGGGAGCAGGGAGCGGGGAGCGTTGGAGAATGAGGAACTGCATTGGACGTTTGCCTTGCCCTCTGGGCAGAATGTGCTGGAATTGCCAGGGAAAGCTTGCTGTGTTTTCTCTGGTCTCCAGAGAAAGCTCTTGGCCTTGCTGATAAACATTTCCAGCATCTCCATCACGTCTAATCCTGTCTCCTGCACCCCATCACTGGCTGTGTTTGTCCCCGGCCATTGAGCGTCAGAAAGGAACCCTGGCCTTCATCACAGGCCATCTGTTTGGGTAGCTTTCTTAAGTGCCCCACCCCTTCTTGTGTCTCACCCAGGAGAGGCCAACTCTCACACCTGCTCCTCTGTGAAGCGTCTTTCCCAAACCAACATTTGGGAACAGAATTTTTGTTATTCTACTTTCCCAAGTTGTCTGAATCAGCCTTACTCTTTTCGAGGTCCGAACTTGATGCAGTCCCGCTAAGCCTTAGCTGACTCTGAAGAGTTTCGAGGTTCTTCATATTTGAATTTCTATGGCTGTGCTTGTGTTTTACGTAACCACGCTGATTTAAACATGGCCTTCTGTGGCTCCCAGATCTTGCCTATTGTTTTTCTTTTCTTCAAATGTGCCTTAATCTTCAACTTGCTTTTGTTTACCTCTGAGTTGAGTTTAGAGTCACCTTGAAACTGAACTGAATCTTCAAGATATTAGTCAGCTGGTCCAATTCAGAGTCTTTACTTTCTGGTCTTCGCTCATTGCTGGGCGTCCACATTATCCATCAGTGGGACCACACATACTATGTTACGTAATGAGGAGACGGAGGTGGCAGAGATTAGGGGAAAAGAGAGAATACCTTTGAAAAACTGCCCCCATTTTCTCACAATCACTCTAGTACAGTCATGGGCAGCAATAAGGACATTTTGGTCAATGAGGGACTATATTTACGTATACAATGGAGGTCCCATAAGATTAGTACCATGTTGCCTAGGTGTGGAGTAGGCTAGACCATCTAGGTTTGTGTAAGTACTGTAGAGATGGAAGAAATTTTCCTCTGCCTTTCTAGGTTCTTCTGACTGGTCTTAAGAATCAAATTGACATGAGACAGATTAACGGGAGGAAAACAAACAAAAGTTTCATAATATATATACATGGGAGAAGCCCAGGTACTTGCCAAAATGGCCGAAGCCCTCACCTTAAATACCATCCTCAGCTGGAGACAGAAGAAGGTGTCGGGGGTGGGGAAAGTAAGAGACTTCAAAGGGAAGGAAGGAATTCACCAGTGGGTGAAAAGGAGCAGACTTTAGGAAAATGAGTGTTTGGCCACACAGAAACAGAAGAACACAGAAGGGAGCCCAACAAACAGGCTTTTCTAGGTTCCTCCCTGTGTGCCACCTAGTTCATGTCATGCTAAGGTGACAGCTTGCTTCCTGAGACAGGTTTTTAAATCTGAATTCTTTTAGGCAGTTCATGGGGAGGTAACCAGAAAAACTTTCCAAGTCTTTTGTTCTTAAAAATAATCAGCCTAAAATAATCCTCATGTTAAAGAGACACGTTTTGGGGTGGCAAGTTTTGTTCCCCTTCAATCCACCCGAGGATGTTTGCACAATGACAGAAATCGCCTGACTACAGAACCTAGCCCCATCATTAAGCAATACATGATGGTTCACTCTATTTGTGTGCTGTTTACTTAGTCATGTCAGTGAGGGTAGTAAAAAACAAGTCAAGATATCCAACATAGGATTGCCAAATTTTAGTGCTTTCAAATAAGGCAATGAAAAAGCCCTGTCATCTCCTATCATTGCCGTCATTTAAGAAAAGATATTTTAACACCAAAAATGTGAGGAAGGTCAGTATCCCAGAACAAAGACCAACCTTCTGAACAGAACGTATTTAGATTGATAAAAAGGTTGAATTCATGGAGATCGAATCGTGGTGTTTGAGAGGGCCTGAAGCCAAGGATTCTATTAAGCAGGGTTCCCCTTTTTCCATTTTCTTAAACAGTCAGGCCATTCATTTAGCCCGGCTAACCCAGCCATGGCATCTTTTGGTGTGGTTTTGTGCCCAGTTTTTTTAGGTGGTACCGACTACACACTGTTGCAGCATCTTATAGGGATGTGAGCCGATGTTGGAAGTTGTTCCTTGACCCCATGGGGTCTGGATTTGTTCATGTCTTAAAGTGCCGTGTTGTAGTTCTTAAGGATGGGGAGCAGAGGAAGCTGAGGGGGGACCTCAGCAGCTCGTTGGAATTAAGTACAGCCCTTCAATGTGTTTACTCACCAGTCTTTTGAAGCATGTGCTTAAGCTGATTAATTCTTGATTTACTATATCAGGCGGAAGCTCATATTGTTTCTGAGATATAATGTGACTTCTCGTCTGAGCCCCCCTGGCACTTTTTGCTCCACTCCCGTTGCACCATGACATTCCATCTTGTGTTGCGGGTATTTGCCAGTCCAAGGCCAAGGATATATGCTTGAGTTTCCTTGAGTCCTTAAATTAAGAACACTCAGACTTTTTGGTTTCATGTTAACAATAATTGGAAACATTTAAAAAGCCTGTTCTGGGTCACTGGGATAGCCTAATTATGTCAGAGCCCAGCCACACGGCCTCAGTGTCCCCCATTTGTGTGTGAATTTCTGATGAGTTCAAGCCAGGTAAAGCTGCTACCGAGAAAAATACAGAGATAGACTCAGCGTGGAGAACATGAGATGGCAGCAGGGGAAGCCAGTGATGGAACAGAACACCGTGCACATGGAGCCTGCAGCAGTGGTCCCCGCAGGGAAAAGGGGCGTGAGGATCCAGCTGTCGCGCTGCGCTTGGTGCTCATGGGACCTGCCCAGGACGGGTGGGAACACAACTGACACTGTCTGGGATTCAGGTCTGAAAATGGCATCAGCTTCATTCCATTAATGTAGTCACTCTGAATTTTACTGTTTTGTAATTTTATTTGTATTTATTTGTACATTTGTTTTGGTCTCCATAATTGTAAAAGTGCTAAAAGAAGTTTATGTCTAGTTTTATGTTTGTACATTTTAATAAATAGTATAATAAATAAGAGTTGAATAAAAGTAATTCAATTTAAATTTAGGACTTGAATAAAAAGTGCTCAGGGGGTCTGGCAGGGCTACTTTTTCCCCTAGAGGGGGCCGTCTCGCACCTGAGTTTGAAAATCCGCGGTGTCGGGATGTAAGCACTGTGAGGCAGAGGTTTCCAGTCGTGTCTGTGTCCTGCTTGGCTCCTTCCCGTGTGTGGAGCATTCGAGAAAGACGCACTGGGCTGAAAGGCAGAGTTAGCTTGTGTTGTTGATGTTCTGCCTTGATGAGAGCCTGGGTGTGCAGCCAACAGGGAGTGTCCACACTCATGGAAGGGAGCCCTCCAAAAGTAATTTCTTCGGTTCTTTCTGCTTGCTTAATTTTGGAGTTAGTGATAAAGTTTTCTACTGATATTTGCATGCCCTGCACACTTACCAGAAGGGCTGGAGCTGGAGCAGCTGGAAGCTTATTTGCCACAAGCAGCTCATCCCCCCCGGGACGTTGGAGGCTGGACTGTGGCTGAAGGTTGGGTGTGAACTCGAACCTCAGTGACTGCTGAGACTATTGCGCTATTGTAAATAATCATTCGTTCATTTATTAGCATCAGTTATGGGAATTTTAAAGACATACAGAAGCGGGAAGAATCATACAGTGAACCCCTGTGTACCCAACAGCGGCTTCAACAGTGATTACTCATGACCACTCCTGTTTCCTCCGGACTCCTAGGGGCTTCCCCCAGCCCGAAGGAATTCTGAAGGGGATCCCAAACATCAGATAGTGGCACCTATAAATATTTCCATGATCTACCTTAAAGATAGAGTCCTTTATTAAACAGAACTATAATACTATTATTACACTTTAGAAAGTTAACAATTCTTTTCTTTAACAATTCTAAAATAATTCTTTAATATCATCAACTATCTAGTCATTGTTCAAATTTCCAATTGTTTGAAAAGATCAGAAGTACTTTTCTTCTGAAGTTTAGTTTTTTGGAATCAGGATGCAAGTAAGGTTCACACATTGTGATTGGTTGTTCTGCCATTTGTGTCTCTTTGAAGTAAGTCCATTTCCTTTTCTTTTTCCCCCTGCAATTTGTTGGAGAAACTGGGTAATTTGTCCTGTAGAGATCTTTCTTTACTTTTGAACAGGTAATACACTCACGTGGTGTAACATTCAGAAGGCGTGACATGGAACAGTAAAACCTTGCTCCCAGGAGCCATGAATGTTTCTGGCATCTTGCATATTTTTTCAGAGGTATTTTATGCCTATCCCAGCAAGCATGTGTATATCTCCATCCTGTGTCTTTCTTTTTTATATAACTGGCAACATATTCTGCATGTTGTTGTCTTCCTTGCTTTGTTCTCTTAAAATGGAACGATGCATTTTGGCAAATTTCCACATGTACTGTTTGGTATCCTATTAACTTTTCTCATGTGTCCAATTATGGCATTACTGCCCCCTAAAAATTGAGGGAAACACAATATTCCTGGGATGAGGTGATTGCGCTGGAGTCCTGCATTTGTTCAGCAAACGTTTATCGAGCCCTCTCTCTGTCGGGCCTCTGTTGTCAGGCTCTCCTGGGGTCCGGACACCCTTGGCCTCATCGTTGGCCTGTGCGTGGCCCCGAGGTCACTTTCCGTGAATGCTTGCTGAGCTTCCAGCCCCTCACCACTCCCTGTGTGGCCCGCACTGTGTTCAACCTGTAGACGTCAGCTTCTCAGATTCCAAGTACCCTGGCTGGGGTTCCCTTCCCTATTCTGATCATGTAAATAAAGTGCTCACTCACTCTTCTCAATGACATTGAAAAACATGCCCTTCTAAATGGTAAGATGATAGAAAATGCCAAGTAGATTATAGCCAAGGATATTTTTCCCAATTTAGAAAACACAGTCCCTTTCCCTCGGTCTATCATTAATATCATCTATCCATCTGTCTATTTATTGACTCTACGTAGAAAGCTGGTTGTTGCATGAAAATTGAAAGAGAAGTCTTGTCTCTGCCACCAAAGAGCTTACAAGAGGAATGCAGATTGTTTTTAAAGGCTCTCTTTGGATGGGAGAGGCCTTCCAGAGCATCTGTCAATGGGGCTGAAGTGGTTGAGTTCCATCCAGTCTGCAACGGGCCTCTGAGATGGATAGGTGCCTCACCTCTTTATATTCCTAGAGCCTTACCCAGGGCCTGGCACAGGGAGGGTCCCCAGGTCTTAGTGCCTTGCTTGCATTAATAATTCACAGAACTGTTGTGAGCACCAAATGAGGTAATGTCTGAGGACGCACTTTGTGAACAGTAAGTTAGGTAATCGGTCTCCACTCCAAACACCAGTGCACTTTGTGACATGTTTGAGAGGTAACTGAGGTAATGTATTTAAATCACAAGCATTGGATAAACTGTAGAGCTACATGAATAGAAATTTTTGTTATCATCTAGTTCTGCTCCATCAGTTTAAAGATAAGGTGACTTGGTAGCTATGATCAACCAGAGAGCACTACTGGATCCCAGGGTGAGGGTCTTCCACCCCAACCTGTGGTTCACAAACTTAATATTTTCTCTGGGTGGCTGATAGAGAAGCAAATGGTCTGGAATGGGGTTGGGAACATGTTTGTGTGGGATCCACTCGTCGCCTGTAGAAGATGGTTGAATTGTATTGGTCGTGATCGCTCACAGGGAAGTCTGGGAGCTGGACTAACCAGGCTTGAAGACCCAGACGTTTGACTCTGGGCTGAGATCCTGTAGCCTCGTTGGATAAAGCGAGCCCCTCCTTTGCCATCTCTGGTGAGCACACCACTGTCATTTTGGTGTTGCGTTTGCGTTTTTAACTTTTCTTGTAATCAGACACTCTTCGTAGCCCCATTTAATGGGTCAGGAAACTGAGGCGCGAAGAGGTTTAGAAACTTGCCCAGAGTTGCACAACCTGTAGGTGGTAGAGTCGTGATTCCGGCCAGAACTGTCTGTCCCCAGAGAATTTGTCCACCCTATTATGGGCGATATCCACAGAAAGCATCTCAATGAAGTAGAAATCTTTGCAACAAAAAGGTTGTGACCTATTTATGCAAACCTGCTGCAGACACCACAGATATTTGACCAGGGATTTCTCCATTTTCCTTAGATGCTAAAAAGGATCCCTATTTTGTAATTCTGCCAACATCTCGATCTGGGTTAACCTAGGATTCATTGCATTCAAATTTATGTTTTTGGGTCACATAAGCTCATGTTGGTTGGAAAATATCACAGGCCGCTTTGTCGCCTTGGGGCTTTTGGAGTGTGTGGCGCAGAAGTCGGGCGTCTTCTCGTGGTCTCCCAGCGTTCACCCGAAGGCTAACAATCGGTGCATGTGTGTCTGCCTTCTCTTTGGGGGCCTTGCCTTCCTTCTGCTCCCTGGAACAGCAGTTTCTCTTTCTTTATTTGTGAGCAGTTTCTGAAGTAGATGTATAAACTCTTTGAACCTAGTAAGATGTTCTTGAGACGAAGGTAAAAGAAGAGGAGGGTAAAAGAAATGCGACGTTGGACAATAGCTTTTGCAAGTGACGGAGAGGGGAAGACTTTCATTTAGATGGATAATTATCGCCTGAACTTCAAGATGGTCTTAAAATATCCAAAAGCTGCTAACAGCCCAGGTCACCTTGAGCTTTTTCTCTTGATCTGTGGTGGCGTGGCAGTTAGTCATAAAGGCCGAGTACCGCTCTGCCTAATGTAATAATCTCCTCATAGGAAAATTCTGCGCGAGAGGTCAGAATGGTGACGCTTCAGGCCTTTCTCACAGACTCGGTCAATCGACAGATGTTTATGGAATGCCCACTGTGTGCTCAACGCTGTACATCTAACCTCGTGTAGAATTCACACGTGAGGGTTGAGTTAGAAGGGCATAGACCAGAATTGCCAACAGAGATGAAAGGGATATGAATCATCACTTTTACGTAGAGGGGAGACTTGCAAATTTTCTAGTTATGAAAGGGTATTTACAAAATGCGGAGGGGGGAAACGGTATGATTTTTAGGGTCTGGCGGGGATGGGCCCCCAAACGAAGATTCCATTCCAAGCAGGTTGGACAAAACTGCCACCGAACTGTCAGATGCCACTGAAGGCTCGCGGTGATGTTCAAGTGGTGAATGACAGTACCTGTCCAGCATCCCATGGCTCAGGTTACATGTAGCCAAGTAAATGCTTCTCAGCACCTCCTGTTGCAAGTCAGTCCCTCCATGTCCCGGCCAAGCATGCATGGCTGTAGGGGCGTTTGTGTGGCGCCATCTTCCAGGCTGATGTCTGGAATTCTCCTTGTAAGTGAAGCCCTGAAGCTTTGTTCCACAGTGACTCACTTCCGCTGCTCCCAAACCCGTCCCTCTTGCCCTGTCTGCTAGTCTCTCCTAATTGTCCTGTGTTTTCCGGCCTTGGCTCAGCCGGTGAGCCCAGCCTGCTGTCTGCCCCTGCTCCTCCTCCTCACCGTGCCTTCTGCTCCATCTCTTCCCATGGTTCCCCAGCTATCTGGGTCCACCTCCTCCTTCTTTCTGCCTCTTTTGTTTGAATTCCTCTAGTATTTAGGGTAGATATTTCAAGATTTTGTACTTAATTGTGCATGGATTTGCACTGTTTTCTAGTTTGTCCATAGATGCCATGTATCACACTTCTTTCGTAGCCCCCGCAGAGCTTAGAATGAAGGGATGCCATCGGTCCCCCTGGGGAGCAGGGTGGAATGTCAGCAGTGGGGTGTCGTTTTGAAAACCATCCCCTCAGTGGTATGGACGCTCTTTTTGAGGGAGTTCTGTCCTCCTCATTTACAAACCACTGCTTTATGCAGGAGGGTGCTCCCAACTTTCAATTGTTTGTCAACAGGACCGTTTTGTTTCCTAATTATAGAGAAGCCTTTCTCTCCTTTCGGATGGAATAATCTTCCTTGATGGCCAATTCCTCCCTTCCCAGCACACTGGTGATTGGCACCACGTCCGATCAGGAAAGCCAGGCAGAGGGAGAGCTCCTGTAAAGTGAGCTGGTTGCTGAGTCTGCGTTGTGTGAGGCACACCTGCCTCGTGGTGTAGAGGATCGAATGGAGCTCGCCTGCTGCCTTGGGCAGGAGGAGGCTGGGGGTGGACTCGAGCAAATGCCTGCCGGTTTTCCGGAGGAGGAGGGCTCCCGGGGACAAGGGGTGGCAGTTGGGACTTGCCCTCAGGCTTTGCAGAAGGCTGAGAAAGCTTGCTTCGCAAGTGGGAAGGGAGGGGGAGAGTCCTGGAACAGCAGTCGAGATGTTTGTGTTGGCCGCAGGGGAGACAAGAACACTGAGGATGCGAACCTCCTTCCGTCTCTTTACTTGGAGAAGCAATCCGTTTAGTAAGACCCCAAAATATATCAACCCAGGGGCCGCCCTTTCCATCTTAGAGCTTGTTTTTATTTTTCTAGATTATCAGCATCCTCAGTAGAAGGATCTGATAAAGCCAAGTTCAGGACTGCCTGGGGACAATTCCCCTGCTCTTCATGGGTTTAAAATTCCCTAGCTATTGCTTCAAAGTTAATATTTTTCTAATCTTGAAATATTTAATAAGGCAGCTTTCCTCTAAAAAGCTCAAAGCATTTTACAAACTTTATCTTGAGTATATCAGTGAGTATTTTATAAAGGTTTTTTTTTTACTTGCATAATTTCGTCAACTTCTTTCCCTCAATAACCTGTAATGTAACCTACCCTCTCCCATTTTATAAAAGAAAAAGCAAACTTTCATAAAATTTAGGTATTCACCCAAGTCTCTTGGCAGAACCTGAACTCAAACCCAGGCCCCGATTCTAAGATCTGTGTTGTTCAGTTATATACCACATGGGTTCTTTAAGGGTAGGCTTCACAATTCCCAGAGAGGGCAAGTGACCTGCCCAGAGCTGCACAGCACAGCATATTCAGAGGGGAGAATAGCTCCAGATACCATTGGAAGCAAGTTATGTGGAGACACAAATGGGGTCCCCTCCCTCTTCCAGAATCCTGCATCTTGGAGTCCCTCCACTTGGGCTGTGACCTAGAAGTTGGGGGCGAGGCTCTGTTTTGCGCTCAGAATCAGCAGGTCGCATGGTAGAGGCTGGGCAGGGGCTCCCTGGAGGCCCCCTGTTGGGGCTGGCTTGTCAGCACCTGATGGGTGACTGCCCCACCATACCCTTTCCTTCATTCTTAGCCCCAGGGCCTGAGAGAGAGTCAGTCCTCCATATTTATCTGCATTTAGCTGGTGGAGTTTGTCTTCTAAGACTTGGGCACTTGTCACAATTATACCCATGTCACCTCTAGGCCTGCTGCTCCAAGCTGGCCGGAGATCCTGTTTCCGCTCACAGCATCTGAGGTATTTATAAACAGAAATAAGCAAAGGGTGCCTTGAAGTGCCACGCAGACTGTATGCTCTTGCCCCCAGAACCTTCTCTTGGTCTCGGAAGGAAAGGAGACCAGAACCTTTCCTAGTTTCTAGGCCGAGCCTGAGGGGAGCTGTGGCTCCTCCCATGACCAGCAGAATTCATCGCCAGAGAGCCACAGGGCTGGAAGAGGCCAGAGGGCCTGGAGTCAGCCCTGCCCAGCGTCTCTCCCCTGCAGGGGCTCCAGAGGCTGCCTGTGGGTTGGGTCTCCTCACACATCTGCTTCCTGATGCCTGCCGTGGTGAGGAGCAGGTGTCAGAGTTACAGTGGGCCGCACATGTTAACCTTCTCCTTCCAGGCCCCAAAGGGTGTTCGTCAGCCGAGTACCGTGTGCAGATCTGGCACTGGGGGCCTTGGGAGACCAGAGTGCTCAGGAATGGGGACTCACCATCAATTTTCTTTTCTCTTCAACTGAGGGTAGCTGTAAGTCCTTTTCTGTTGCATCTCAAGGTGAAACTTTCTCCTTTGCTTGTGAGTTCCATGGGGTCAGCAGTTCTTCAGTGAAGCGCTGTGCCAGGTCCTGCCCTCCCACCCCATTCCCAGTACCCGCCTTCTGGAAGCTTGTTTGCAGATGTAGAAGACTGGGTGGGATGCGTACCGTTCCCAGGAAGGCAGTGAATCTGGAGATGCTCTTCCCCCCGGTTGTACTCGTGTCTTAAAACTTCCAGTAAACTGGGCACTGGGGTTTGTTGGGTTCTAGTAAACTGAGATTTTGCTTTTGATATTACAGAATTCAATCACAGTACAAGTTTTTTAACCCGATGTTAGCACTTTCAAATTTCTCCATTAAAGTGTCTGTCCCCTGAGAAAATTCGAGGGTCTCCATACAGGAAGGAAGCACCTGGCTTATGATCTTTGGTTTGTTCTCGGGTATGGATCGAATGGTTTCTTGATGGCAGAGAAAACAATTCTGCTTGTGATTTTGCTACGTGCTGTGCCCATTTTCCTCTGGTAGAAAGTACGGTTGGCCCTCAGTATCCACGGTTCCCCATCTGCGGATTCAGAGCCAACCTCGGATTGAAAGGCCTACGATGGCTGTGCCTGTACTGAACATGTACAGACTTTTTTCTTGTCATTATTCCCTAAACGATACAGTATAACAACTATTTACACAGCATTTACATCGTATTAGGTGTTACAGGTAATCTAGAGATGATTTAAAGTATGGGAGAGGATGTGCGTGGTTTACATGTAAATACTGCACCATTTGTATAAGAGACTTGAGCAGCCATGGATTTTGGTCTCCGTGGGCGTCCTGGACCCATTCCCACCTGGTACCGAGGGTCCACCGTACTGCTCTTTCAGCAGGGCTGTTTGCCCACGGGAAAGGCCCCCTTCTCCCAGGATCTTAGTGAGGGCATGTCCAAGTGCTCAATTAAATGCACATGCTTCACTGGTGACTCAGTCTTCAGCTATTTTTAGTTTAGTGACTTCCTTTTGTGGAAGCACGTGGGTTAGTCGCCATTCCTGACATTTAAATGCGAGGTTCACGTTTTCTTGCTTAGGGTGACTCTCCTCTTACTAGGAACCTATAGGATATTTTCTGAAATTTCAGCAGGTTGAGTGTGTGACCTTATGACTTTGTGGAAAATTATGGTCAAATAAAACTGTTTTCACGTGAGTGAGTTTGCACAGAAAGGCAATTTCAGGGTCTTAATTTTGGCCACCACTGAGAACATTAACATAAATGTATTTAATTATCTGTAAATTCCTTCCCTTCTCTTTTCCCAAATCTGTGTGACTTCAGACAGTCCCTTCACCTCGTGGGACCTGATTTGGAAGAGGTGAGCCCAGATTGCCATGGGGCTTTCTCCTTCCTCCGTCTCCCTGCCACCAGCCGCTTCCTGGCACCGTCACCTGGTCCCCATCTCCCAGCGCCGCTCCCTCATTTGATCTGGGGCAGGAAAAGGTCTTGGTGCTCAGTGCTTAATGTTCCAAGATAAATAAATGAACAAATGTCTCTTGGCATCTCTGGAAAACAGGGTTGGCCCTGTTATTGCCGCTTTCCATCACTTTGGGCTTGAGGTAGTGGTGGTGGTGAGAGGGGGAACTTCAAAGCCCGCTTACCCTGAAGACTCATCTGACAGGACTCTCCTTGGGAGGAAGACGCACCGGCCCAGCACAGCCTGGATGCGCTGAGAGGTGGTTCTGTGAGCTGCTGGCAGAGGTGCTCACCCCCGGAGTTTAAACCTCCACGTGAGGTGAGAATGGGGCCCAAGTCGGCTCCCGTTGTCCGGGGGTGCACAGTTCTCAACAGAGTGGGACATACCCTGGAACCTTCTGGCAGTGCCTCTGACACAGCCCTAGCCCCATGGCAGTGAGTGACTTAGAGAGTTCAGAGGAACATCTCAGAGGGGGATGGCTGGGCCTTCTCCTTGTGGTCTGCTGTGGGCTTAGTGACTTTTTTTTTTTATGAACAGCTCGACTCCTTTAGTTAAATGGCAGGTAAAGGCGGGAGACACTGGCCCTTTTCCCCCCTGCTTTCTCCCCAAGATGTCACATTGCCCACGTTTAGGGTTGACTGCTTTTATCTAAGATGCCACCAAAAGGCTGACAGATTGGGGTGGCGTGAGGTTTTTGTCGTTGGTGTGCTGCGGCCTCCGCTGTCCTTCTGACACTTCTCACAGGGCCGTTTGAGGCTTACTGTGCTGGCCTGGGGTTTTATTCCAGGGCATCAAAGAGGTTTGCTGGGAGAGCCGGGCCAGGCAAGAGAGGATTTACCTGCAGGAGGGAGGTGTGCCTGAGGAGGCAGCCTTTCAGGGGGAAGGAGGGACCCCTCGGCAGGAGGGGGAGGGTGTCAAGAGGAGGGGTCTGCACCGTGCACTGCTGGAACCCCTTTTAGCACAGAAACGAGAACACGTCTTGCAACTGTTAATGGAACTTGATGCTAAACACGTTATCCAGCGATTTATTAAGTCTAACATGGTTCTGTGTTAGAAGAATCGAGAATGTGTTCTGGGATTAATTTTAAACTTGTTGGAGGAGGCCCAAGCAGTCAGTCCGATAGGTATTTCATTGTTGATGAGGCCTCCGTGTCAGTATTTTTTTGTGGTAATTTCTATCTGTTGGATCGGGGGATTTACTGAGGCAAAATGGAGGAGAGTTTAGTAGCAGTAACGGTAGGGGTGATGTTTGGTGGCACGTCCTGTACGCCAGGGGTTGTTTAAAAATACTCTCTGTGCATTAACGCATTCGGTTTGCAGACAGGCCCAGAGGGGTTAAGAAACTTGTCCAGGGACGCACAGCCTACCTGGTGGGGCAGGATCTGATGCTGGGCTTTCTCACCCCTGGGCCTGGACCTGGACAAAATCCCCGTCTTCAACCAGATCGGAATTAGAAGAGAGAAATTCTTTAGGAGTTTGGTTTGTTTTTCCCTGAGAGGCATTTTCCGTGGGACTCCCGTCAGTACTGAAGCTTGTTTGTCAAGTCCTGTTTGCTTGGGTTGCAAGGAAGGGAGACCCCTGTCCCCGTATCGTCCATGTCTCTGGGCTCCCACACTTTACTGGTAACCAGCCGGAGAGGAAAGGATGCTCTGACGGCTGAATCAGGGAGGCAGAGAAGCCAAGCCAGCAGGTATTTGTACACAGAATACAGTTTGTATTCTGTTAACTAGTCACCTGTGGGTGTTCATGCCGGTTAGCTGACTATGGTGTGAGTTGGTTGGAGCTTGTCTGGGTAACCAGGGATCTTTCAAAGAATGAGGCAAAAGTCTCTTCAGCTGCTAAAGGACAGGGGACTGGAACCACTGAGTCACCTGAGGAAATTTGGGCGTATTCTCTGACCATTCTGGAGGCATAAAGTCTGACATGAAGGTGTCGGAAGGTTGGTTCCTTCTGGACAGCTCTCAGGGGAGGTCTGTTCTTTGCTTCCTCCGGCTTCTCGTGGTTGCTGGCAATCCTTGGCCTTCCTTGGCTTGGGGATGCGTCCTTCCGTTCTCTACGTCCGTTTTCATCTGGCCGCCTGCTCTGCGTGTGTGTCTCTCTGTGTTCAAATTTCCCTCTTCCTACAAGGACACCAGTCATGGGGTTAGGGCCCACTCTCACCAGTAGGGCCCCATCTTAACTTGATTACGTCTGCGAAGACCCTATTTCCAATAAGGTCACGTTCACAAGTTCCAGGTGAACATGAATTTTCGGGGGACGCTATTGACCCCACTACCCCAGGTAATGAGTTTTCTGTGTTTGGGGCCTCCCCTCGGTTTTTTCTTTCTTTCTTCACTGTAAGTTTTGTATTGTCAGTGAACATTAACATTCCATGGCTGAAATCGCCGCTCGCCCATGCAGGTGGATTGAATATGACGAATGTGACGGAATTCTTGGCACCAATGGCACAGCTGAAAATATCTAACTGTTCAACTTATTTGAAGGAAGAACAAAGGCCCTGAGGGTTGTTCTTGTGAGTTTTCTTGTTTAATGGTCTACCAAGTCGGCTGGAAGCAGGGCTGTGCTCTGTTGCAGAGAACAGAGAGTTCGTCCTGTGCTGCTTAGCCAAGGACCACACTCCTAGCCCTAGAACCTCAGAAATTCTGAGCTGAGGGAAACCTTTGGCCTCATCTACTTCTAATCTAACCCTCTCATTTTACTGATGAGGTCTTTAGGGCCCAGAGAAGTTAAGTGACTTGTTCAAGGTCACCAGCTAAGAAGGGTCGGAGGTGGCACTAGGACCCAAGTGTCAGAACCCCCAGACTGGAGCGTCTCCCAGCACAGGGGCCCTGTCTCTCGGTGCATCTGTGCCTCCATCTTGAAATAATGCTCATGGCCGTGGGAGAGCAGTGAGAAGCCCGGGCCCTCACACTGGGGGAAATGCCGGTCAGACAGTACTGGGGGTTCCTGTGCTGCTGGGCGATCGGCAGCACCTTGGGTTTCTTTGTTAATGTGGGGACTACAGAAGAAATGTTAAGTATGGGTTCAGCACCCAAATCCCGCTCCTAAAATGACTGTGATGGGAGCGGGGAGGAGGGGGCTCGCCAGCTGAGGAAGGACTGATGGGGTACACAGTAAACCCAGCCTGGCTGGGGATGGAGGTGGGGGGGGGAGACGATGCTTCCTTTCCATCTTCCACACACCCAGCCCTCCAGCCGTTCTGTGCGACTTCTTTTCCACCTCTTGGCTGCCTGACGTTCATTTTAACTGGATTTCACCTGCCTAGAAAAGGGAGAGAGGACACATAAAATGGTACAAGGAAAGTAAGTTTGTTATGTCTGGAACAAGTTCAGAATATTGACATTTAGGGGCAGGTCAAACTTGGAAAGAAAGAAAGAACACCATAAAATAAAATGGAGTAAGACAAGTTAAAATGAATCTCAAGAGTTTCCTTCTAAAATTTCCAGTTAATTCCTGGTTTAATACATATATATTTATATATACACATTAAATATGTATTTATATATATGTATAGTTAATACATATATACTGTACACACACACTCCCACTTACAAACACTTCTTCTAAATCCTGTGCTTCCCTAAGGCCCGAATCTAGCTGCTCCATAAGTCTTTCCTCAGTTAATTTTTTCCTAGACTAATTATTCTTGTCTCCAAGTTTCTAAAGTATAGATAGCTTTAGCATAAACTCCTTTTCTCCCCAAAGTGAGAATTCTACTTCATTTCAGTCCTACACGATGCTTAGCATAGCGCCAGGCACACAGTAGGTCGTCATGACGGTCCTTAAGCCACTGAAGATCAAGGGAGGTGGTCCCACGGACATGCACTAGGGTCGAATTGGATCAAGGCTGCATATTTGGACCATAATAATTACAAACCTCTCACTGGAGCACCTTCACCTAATTGAATTCGATTTTAAACCCTTGGCATTTTTTCAAGGGTTGAGGAAATTAATTCTCTACTGCATTTGCTATTAAAAAAGTTGTAGGAGGACATTGCCTATCACATCACTCAAGGTCCCTTATGTAAAGTACCCTAGAGGTCTTTTTTTTTTGTAATTCTGTGCTAGAAAAGCTCTGCTTCCCCTGAGTCTCAGTCATGCTTTCTGGGATACGAGCAGAATACACGTGAGCTCTTTCCATTTTGGAAAACCAGGGGTCTGACTGGGTCTCCCGTTTTCCCCTGGCGGACGGAAAGCTGGGGTGCATTCTAGGCTTAATCACATACATAATTGTTGTGTATATTGACATAGGTATTTTCCTTGTCTAGAGTTTCTTAATTTCTTCTTAGAGTTTGTTAGTTGCTATTTTATTTTATTTTAATTTATTATTATTATTTTTGGCGAAGAAGATTGTCACTGAGCTAACATCTGTGCCAATCTTCCTCTTTTTTTGCTCGGGGAAGAGTGGCCCTGTGCTAACATGTGTGCCCGTCTTCCTCTGTTTTGTATGTGGGTCACCACCACAGCATGGCTTGATGAGTGGTGTAGGTCCTCGCCGTGGATCCAAACCCTCAAACCCCCGGCTGCCAAAGCGGAGCACGCCAAACTTAACCACTACTTTCAGTTCTCGTGTTTCTGGAACCATGTTTTTGAGCCCATCTGTGCCCTTATACTTTTCTCAGCTCATATTGTTTCTGTCATTGCTCTGTGTTTGGAAGAGAAGCAATGAGTCAACTGACTACTGTCTTGACCTAAAGCCTTGCTAAGCTCTTTCCTTGGTCACGCAGAGATGATACCGGTGTTTCTAAAGATGACATTACGAGGTAAAGGGGGAAAGCAGGGCGAATTTGTGTAGCCAGAGTTCTGATGCAGCGGATAACTGGTCCTGCAAACCAGAGGGGGCCTGTCAGTCTATGGATTCACAAGGGCTCCCCCTGGCAGGTTTGCTCCGACAGCCAAGAGTGTGGCATACATGTTAATTAAATAAATTGCCTTTTTCCCTAAAGACCTGATGCAGAGAAACTTAGGCTGTGCTTGTATTTCAATTAAATTGCTTCTTTCTCATCCTTTAAAACATAACCATACCATCTTTTCGGCTTTTAGGTTAATTTGAGTAAGAGCTCTGCCCTGACCGGCCCAGCCATACTACTCTCCAAGGACACTTCATATTCACACTAGAGGGGACAAGGGACAGAGGTATGTACCGCCCGACTCTTATTTCCGCTCTTGCTCCCCACCTCCTCTTGTGTTAGTGAGTCGTGAGTGGAAGTGGGGAGGGAAGGACTTATTTTGCTTTTTGTGATTCAATGAGTCTGCTCTAGACAAACAAGGAAACTGGTCAGGCCACCTGCTTCGTTCCTCTGTTCTCTTTCCAACAAAGGGGACCAGAAAGAGCATCTGTTTCCGTTCCATGTCACCAGCGTCATGTCGGAGAAACTTTGGAATTCCAGCTGGATCAGGTTTTGGCCCTTCACTCGCTAGACATAAAAATCCATATTCGCAAGCCACATCATCTTGGATGTCTGTTTCTCATGGGTTTGACGGGCACAGCGGGCAGGGCTCTGGTGAGATGAGGGACCGGAGCGGCAGGTTACACCATGGAGCATCTTTGAGTGTGGTGCTGTGTAGTTTTTTGGGCCACAGATCCCTTAGAGAATCTGATTAAATCTGTAGACCCCTCCCTAGAAAACTGTGCATACACACAACCTTGCACATGTATTTCGGGGGGTTCTTGGACCCTAGAATCCCATAGCGGGCCCACAGACCTCAAGTTAAGAATCTTGTTTTAGGGGTTTATAAATAGCCAGCCTTTAGGGGAGAGGAGGTGACATATGCCCGGAAGTTAAGTTTGAAGGAACTGTCAGCTCGTAAAAGTTCAAAGGTTGCTGCAGCTGGTGGTATATTCTGAGGTCTAGCCTTGATTCCAAATTGTGGCGGATACGTTTTTTAAAAGTTATTTTCTTCCCCCAGTTCTGGAAGGCCACTTAAGGAGCTATGATCTTTGAGCACCTTTCCCCACTGTGTTGGGACCTCCTGCCCTAGGTCATCTGCAGCGTATTTAGGCCCTGTATTTGCCAGAGTCACTTTGACTTTAGAAAAGGGTGTCAGAGTCCCGTCTGGCCTTGCTGTAGGTGCCAGGAGAGTTCAGTTGGTTTTGCCCCAAACACAATTTGGGAGGTTGCTTTCTCCTGCCTGTTCTGTCTGCACTGCACTGTGGGCCGCCAGAGTTCCCGTGCTGACTGTTTTTAGCAGAGGCCACTTGAAGCCATTCCAGGGGAAGCTGTTGCCATAGCGACCTTGGCTCTGAGAGTTACCGTTTTCTCCTTTTTGTCAGCTTGTGGTTTCCTGATTTCTAAGGTAACAGCTGATGTTCCATTTTTCTGCCGAGCAGCAAGGGAAAGACTGAATTTGAGTTGCTGCTGCCTTTATTTTTGTTGATGTTTGGTTTTAAGTGTTTGGAGGGGTGTGTGTGTGTGCATTGTATACAAGGTAAAGCCACCTCAAAAGATAAAATGTGGGGCTGGCCCGGTGGCGCAGCGGTTAAGTGCGCATGTTCCGCTTCTCGGCGGCCTGGGGTTTGCCAGTTCGGATCCCGGGTGTGGACATGGCACTGCTTGTCAAGCCGTGCTGTGGCAGGCGTCCCACATATAAAGTAGAGGAAGATGGGCACGGATGTTAGCTCAGGGCCAGGCTTCCTCAGCAAAAAGAGGAGGATTGACAGCAGATGTTAGCTCAGGGCTAATCTTCCTCAAAAAAAATAAATAAATAAAATGTTAGGAGAGTTTAGGAAAAGCCAGATGTGCATACACTTTCTGTACTCCAGTTTTTGATTTTGGTCTAACGGTTGAATTTGGTCTAACGGTTGAATTTGGTCCACTTTTAGCCTAATTTTGGACTAATAGCAATAGGCACCTTCAGTGGGGGAAAAAAATTGGTCAAGCTCCATTTCACGCTGCTTGAAACCCCCAGGAGCAAGGACCACTGTGACCTGGGCTGAGTCTGAACTTGACCACAACACCAGGGCTGCCTCCGAGGAGCAGATGCCTAGGTCAGGCCCAGCTTGCTTTATCTCATCCTGCTCTGAAAGTGGAGGGGTGGGGCCAGCAGGCAGTGCAGCCACCCCTCAGGCAACAGCAGTCCATCCCGTGTCTCTGTCTGAGTGAGTCTGTCATCATGACACCTCATCCACACCTGGCACACAGGGGCAGATTGAATCTGCACAGAGGTGCAAGGCTGCCTGTCTGCAGGAATCAGTGCTGCCTCCAGTCCTGTCCTGCCTCTCTGACTGGACTGCTTCCTCCCACTCTCAGAAGGACGCTATTCTCACTATTTGCCAATTTGCTTGTCTTAGAAGTGTTCGTTTATCAGTGCTCAGGCCTGTGTATTTATGATTTGGGTTGTTGCCAGTCTGTTGGCAGCTGTAAGGCCCTCATGGAAGTCAGCTTGGGTGGGCTCTGGGGACACATGTGGGTCGTGACATGTGGGTGCTGGCCTTGTCTCTTGGGGGGCTGCACCCCTCCTCACTGTGCTCCTAAACCTGGGCCTGTGCTTCTGCTCCCCAGACCAAGATGAATGCCATGCTGGAGACCCCCGAGCTCCCGGCCGTGTTTGACGGCGTGAAGCTGGCTGCCGTGGCTGCCGTGCTGTACGTGATCGTTCGGTGTTTGAATCTGAAGAGCCCCACAGCCCCGCCTGACCTCTACTTCCAGGACTCGGGGCTCTCACGCTTCCTGCTCAAGTCCTGTCCTCTTCTGACCAAAGAGTGAGTAGACCCCTCGCCCGCTGTGCGCCTGCCTGCTAGTCTGTTTGGCTTGTTTGGTGTTCAAAGGAGAAGCGTCTCGCCCTGTGTCCTCAGGGCATCCATGTAAAATCCTGTCGTTGGTGTTAAAATAGCCACCATCTCAATAGAAGCCTGGTGTTGAATCTGGCAGGAAGGAGACAGAATCAGCTCTGTGTTGCCTGGAAACATCCCTCCCTCCACAGTATGGAGTCATCGTCCATGAGGAGGACTTTGGAGAAAACAGCAGTCATTTTTAGGTAGATACAGAAAACTTGGACCATATTCCAGCTCTTTGTCAAATGCTTCGTTGCCAGCTCTAGGACAGAAAAACCATGCTTACCCAAAATAATTAGTAAGCAAAAAAGCACAGACTTATTAGCTGGGTATTCTCCATCTGCCTTATTAAAAAATGTCCTGGACGTTAGCTGGGAGGATCCACTTAGAGAGAATGCTTTTACCGAGGGAACCACGTTGCCCTGCATGCACCCAGGTCTGTGTTTCGAGGTGACAGGTGAGCACCGCTCGTGATAGGGGAAGCCGTAGTGGAAAAGGGTGTCTGCCTTCCATGTCACACGGACCGTGTTCAAGAGGTGCGCTGTTAACTTTTGCCCTGTTGCTGTCTTCTGAATAACCGCGTCTCCCTTCAGGGCCAGGGCTGAGCCTCATGCCTGACACATTGCATGCTCTCCGGGTCTGAGTTCCTTCCTCCTTTCTCATCACCACTGCTTCACTCTGTTTGTGCCTTTTCAAACATATTCCATTCTGCCAGGTGGGCCTTTTCAGACAGAGCTGCTTCAAGAGCTGTCTTATTTGCACTGTCCCCTCGGCACACGACCAGCGCTCACTGGCATCTCTGATACTCCGTGGATGGTGGTAGAAGCTTTGCCCTCTATCCGGTGTAACCTCTCACCCCCTGTATTGGAGTTGATGACACGAGTGAATGATTTTCTCTGAAGAGCAAATGGGCAACAGAGACAGGGCAGAGTTCGGGTCCTTGCTTTGTCTTGTTTGATTGTCCGGTTAATTTTTACATGCCGGTAGCCGAGGATGACGAGCTGTGGGCTGTGGGTGTTTTGTGTGTTCAGGTGCAGTTTTTTCGTAACAGTGGTGCCTTGATCCAAAAGGTACTGTCAGGTCGAGAGAGACACGTAACTGGAGCGTGTTGCCTAGTACTTGTGGGGTGCCATGTACAGTGTAAATGTCATGGGATTGAATTTGGGACTTCCCTACTGAGCAGACTTTACATCATGATAGGCTCCACCACCAGGCATTGGACAAGGACGTGGTGTTCCTATTAAACTGTGTTTGCAGTGAAAAGCCTCCTCCCTAAGGAGGGTGCGCAGAATCTGTACACCCTCCAAATTGTCCAGCATTTTTCTTCAAGACAATGTAGATAACTCACTAGTCTGGACTGGCAATTTACCTTTGCACCCACATTCAGTTGGAGTGGGACCCAGCTGGACCCAGGTCCTTGGCCGTCTCATTTTCAGAGAGCTTTAGAAAACCAAGGTGTGAAATACCCTGTAAGTTTACGTGCAGGTGACTGCAGATTTCCACCCGGCATTGGTTCCTGAGTGATTAGAGGAAGCCACGGCAAAGCTACCATCCGGGCTCCAGAGAAAATCACGGAAGGTTTGATTCCATACTGATTGTTCAAAAAGACCCCCCAGCTGATTATGGCAGTTTTTGACCTCTTTTTTTGTTTCCCTTTAAAATATAACCCAGACATTAAGACCACGGGTTCTCTTGGCTTTTTCCCTCTCTGGCACACTTTCTCCTTGAGTCTAAGGCACTGGGTTGGCGCCATGCAACCTCTACTGAGATGGCCCCCACCCATCCTCCCGATACGGAAGTGTGTCCGTGGTCACCTCGTGGCTGTGTCCGCCACCTCCCACCGCACCGCCACCCCATCATTGACCAGTTGCTATGCTCCCTCCTGGTGGAACTCAAATTGGGGAGGGGTGGAGGTCAGCTATGGTTCGAAGGTGGGTGTGAAAGGACAAGTTCCCCAGAAACTGTTTCCTTCCCAGACCTGTCCCTTTGATGACAGGACCAGTCCTCTTAGGGTATACTGGAACAGTACTTAAGCGACTAAATTCCCAGCTCCCAAACTCTGTCTTGAACATGACAGATGATTAAAGGGCAAAAGGATTCCCTTTTTCCTTCCATCTTTGAACTAACCTCTTGTTTTTGATTTAGATTCTAATTTTAGGAATCACTGTATCCCGCGTTCATGTAGCATTATCACCAAAATGTTTTCACTTTACCCTCTTTTGTCCACGTTACTTGCTGCGTTTTAAATTTACTCAGTATCTCTCATAGACATTATGCTGTTTAACCTTCTTCACAACTTTAAGGTTGCGTTCATTTTCCCTCTCGTTTTAAGGGTGAGGAAGCGGAGTGGCAGAGAGGAAAACGGAACCCCAGTTTGTGACTCAGTCGGTCCCCTCCTCTCCATGGGGAGCGGGGCAGACACTTCTCAGGGTGTAGGTGGACAGTTAGGCAGAGAGCAGTAAGGGCCGGCCCACGAGGAGAGTCTTTAGCGGGACTGGCTCAGAGTGGCCTTCCAAGTCCCAAGTGACCCTCTTTCTATTTTAATCACTTTCAGAAGCCACTGTCCTTGATGTTCTTTCTCTGTGTGGCATTTCTGTAACGGCCTCCAATATTTTTGAAACTGAGGGCCGGAAACGTCTGTTATGGGTAAAAGTACTTCTCCTGGAACTTTGAAGGTTTTCTTCCTGTCTGTCTGCATCCTTCACAAACAGTTGTCTAGGCTAGAAAGTTCAGGTCACTGATTTACAGCAGGCTGATAGTGTTACTCTGACCCGGGTTGAACACAGCCGGTCATCATGACTTCTGTGCGGAGTCAGGACGTCTCCTCTGGCTGTTCTGGTAGAGAAAAAAATCTTTGAAAGGTGGGCATTGAAAACGTGTTAGGAGTACAGGGATTTTTTTTTCCCCTTTCAGTATTTAAGTCAGTTTTTAAATCTGTTTTAAGAGGATCTATGCAAAGATGCATTAGAAAGGAATCTCTTAATGTCTGGAGGAAAAACTTTGCTTAGACTGGATGATATGTTTCGTGTTCGCTTAGCAACAGATCAGTATTTACCTAGTGATTCATTTTTTTTGTTCTCAAGAAGTGTTCGCTTTCGGTGAAACAAGCAGACTGAAAGCTCAGTTCCGAATTATGAGAAAATCTAGATGGTGCTACAAATCTCCATTATTTCTGAATGAAAAACTTGACGCGTATTCGTTTTTTTAAAATGGACGATAAAGTGAAGCACACAAAAATCGTCTATTATTCTCCTACTCCAAGGTGTGCACTGTGACCACTTTGGTGATCATCCCTGTGGGGCGTTTTCTTCTGCAGGTGCTTCCCCTCCACAAAATCAGGGGGATACATGGTGTTTGGTGACCCGCTTTAGCACTCGGTATGGCAAGGACATTTACCCACGCTGCTACGTATCTCCTAACATTCAATTTTTAACAGCTTCAGGATTCTGTCGGCCGTGCAGATTTCCTAATGGTTGTTAGCAGCAGTGGTAGAGGAAAACCCTTGAATTGAAATTTGGAGCAGGATGCAAACCTAGATCTGCTCCCAAGCCAGCCGCGGAGCCCTACGATGTGTCCTTCTGTGTAAAATGAAGCAGGAGGCTCTCCTGCAGTGTCCTCCGGCACTAACATCCTGAGTCTAGCACCGCTGCGTTGTCACCAATGTTGGAAAAGTCCTCTTAGAGGAAGCACCATGGGGGAGGGGGCCCTAGCTACAAGGTGAGGACAGGAACCAAAAAGAAGGATTTTCTCGTGGAGCTGCCCTCGCCTCACTATTCCCATGCCCGTGCTCTAGGACACGCTGGCTCTGGTCCCCTTGGGCTTTTGTTTCTTGAAGGACTTTTTGAGTGATCATTTACATAGAGTAAAGGGCACAAAGCTTCGGTATGTATGCAGCTCAGGACCCTCTCCCTGCGTATTCCCCTGTGTAACGACTGCTCCCTCGGGCTTTTGTTACAAGAGTGTCCCAGGTTGCCTCTTTGCCTCTGACCCACCCACCTATCACAACACCACCTGCATTGTCCTCCTTAAGCAGGCCAGCACCCAAGGCGTGCTTCAGCGTGACCCCAGCCTGCCTGTCCGGCCTCATCGCTCATGGCATTCTCCCCTGCCCCCTGAGGCCTTACCTCCTGGCTGTCCCCGATTCCTTCCTTTCTCTCTCCACCAAAATGCCTCTCATCCTGTAGGAAAAACTTAAATAGTACCTGTTCTGAGAAACTTTCCCTGACTTCCTCCCACTCCTCTTTGGTCAGAATGAGCCCCTCGTCCATCTCCCTACCCATAGGTTTCCCCAGCACGTGGCTGCTATGTCCATTGAGCACGTTGCACCTCGTTCTATGGGAATTTGCATCTGTCTCTTTTCTTCATCAGTAGAGCACACATATCCCAATTTGAGAGCCACTCTCTTGACGAGACAGGACACGATCCTTAGTGGGTCCACATCGGCATAATGCCCTCCTGTCTCTTGTTTTCCTTAGACAGGCATAGGTGAGGGATGTTCCCATTTTGGCAAACGCCACATGTGCTTGGGCAAAAAGCCACACTGTGTCTAGCTTATGCAACCGGTGCCCCTCAGGGGCATTCCAGGGAACAAGCTCTTTAGCTTGGACAGAGTTTTGTGTGTTGGGAAGTCACTGCTCTGTCTCTGAAAGAAGATGGATTGTTTTTCTGGTCTTAAATTAGGTCAGGGCAGCCCCAGGAATGTGCATAAAAGAAGTTTGCAGGCTCCACCCTTCCCCTGGGCCCACCTGGTTTCCATCTACCTGGGTAGAAAGCGGAGACAGGCAGCAGGTGCCCTGTCTCTGGAAGCCTGTTATTAAAATTTATATATTTCCTGTGGGAAGCCAGGCTTCTGCTTTGTTACTCATTAGCAGGCCCGTCAGCGTGGGTCGTGGTATAACTACCGATGAAGACTTTTAGGAAGAGCGTGATGGAGTGCTTAGCTAAGAGCAAACCTAAAAACAGATAGCTGGGCTGTTTTTATTGGATGCAGTAGACACCTAGGAGCCCCTGCAGGGTTGGGAGAAAGGAAGCAACGCGATCAAAACCACAGTCACATGTTTGTGGCTCCTTTCTTCCCCAGAGACAAAAATGTAATAGCTTTTTTCTGCAACCAGCTGCCACTTGTATTAATAAGACCTGGATGTTACTGTTCTCCTTGGGTTTGAGAGATACCCTCAACTTGGGGATGAGGGTCACACCCATTCCAAAACCAAGCCTAAAACAGTAGGTGACACACCTCAGCCATGGTGCCCTTTCTGAGCGTTTCCTCCTGAGAGGATGGTGGAAACCCCAGGACCTTTCCCCAGATTGTAGTGGGTTCCTCTTCTGGGGTTTTCCCACTTGCTCTCCTCACTACCAGAGTGCAAACTCCACACAACAATCCTACTGAAATGTTCTCCTCATAATTAGTCTGCGTCTTTAGTTTCCTGCCAGTGGTCACCCGTTAGTCTTGGCTCATGAACGTTTGAGGATCTGCTTCTCTGAGACTCTGTTGTTGGGGGATATTTAAAAAGGACCATTTTTTAAAAGTTTTCCGCTGTGGAAATTTACTAGAGACAGTTTTTTTTATTGGTTTCTGCATGACTCTGCTTCCTAATTATTTCTGAGAAGGCAGAGCAAATCTACTTTTGATTTTTCTCAAACAGGACCAATTTCCTCTCTGTTGCTGTCACACATATGCCCTTCCTAAGAGTAAATATTCATTTTTCTTTTATTTACCCCAAATGAAAGCCCTGTTCTATATATAAAAATACTGTATTTGTCATAGATGTACAAGATATGCTATTTTTGTCCCAGTGTACCAAGGGCGTATTAAATAATTAGAAGTACTCTACAGAAGAGCGCCAATTCAGACCTCTCTGCTGGTGCATTCTGTGGAGCTATTTTCTAGATCTAAAGCATGTAGGACTCGGTCTGTGCACTCTACTCCCCCTGCCATTTCCTTCCTTGCCTCCTCTTTATAAGGCTGTTTACCTGCAGTGGCGGCGCCAAGGTAAGGGCCTTGGATCTGGACAATTGATGTTTTCTGAGTCTTAAAACACTATGCAAATACAGCTTCACACCATCCCTTCCGTCAGACCGCCACCCGCCCCTTGTGGGTGGAAATCCTGGAGCCCGCACAGCTTGTTCAGTGAGTTAAAGTTGAAAAGAATTTCATTAGTTTCGTCTTAAATTCCTCTTAATTCCCCCTTGCTCACAGAGACATTCCACATCAGATCAGATTTGGATCCTTTCCTCCTTGGCTGAACACGAAAGCTTTGTCCTTTTTATAGGATAAACTCCTAATTGCTAAGAGCCTTCATTCCATTGACCTGATTTTACCCATTTTGAGACCTGAGCAAATATTTCCATAGATCTCGTGGTAAACCGTTAACTGCTGATAAGTGGGTCTGTCACACTCCAGTGCACTCATTATGGAGGCCCCAGACCTTCAGAGCTTATTTGCCTGGAAACTTACATCATAAGAGAGTTCTTGAAAGATGAAAGGTTTAAAATCATCTTTGTTGAGACTGAGTATGGATGGTTAGCCTCGATGAGGTCACATTTTCAGGTGACTTCATCTTTAAAATTGCTTGTGTTTCTAATGAAACGCCCCAAACCAAAACTGTCAAGGTGAGAAAGCTGAATTGCTAACCTAGGATGCTGTCCTCGGTTACTTAGGCTGACCAAAAATCCCTGTTTTCCCAGGACTGATAGGTTTCTCAGAATATGGGACTTTCAATGCTAAAACTGGGGAAGTTCCAGACAAACATGGATGAATTGGTCACCCTCTCTATTACTCAGCCAGCTTCTGCCATCAGATGGTGAGGTTTCTTATGAGTGGGTGTGCATTTGAGGGTGGGTGTTTAGTTTGCCAGTGGCCAGGCTTAATTTAACTCTTGGCTGTGGCCCACCTGCAGTGTCTCTGCCCTGGCAGGTCATTTATGCGGGAGGCTAGCCAAGCCCGGAAGGAAAGTGTTGCCATCCTTAAGGCCTCTTGTAATGAATTAGGATGACCCAGCTGAGTCTATGGCGAAGTTCGTCCTGTTTCTCTAGCCTAGGTACAGACTGTAGCTTCTTGTTAGGGACTGTTCTTTTGCTCAGAAATTGCTGAAAGCCCTAAAAGATTCAGAATCCCAAATATTCAAGACTCCCTTGATTTAGTTCAGATGGAAGGAAGCATGTGCCATGCATGCACTCCTTAAAGCCATCAATTCCAGTTTCCAAAAATTTATGACCAAGACACTTCCGTGTTCATGGTGCCTGAATTGATTCTCTCTGGCTTTAATATGTCTTCAAAAAAGCAAAAGAGGCATGTGCTACAACTCATTTCATCACACCATGTCAAACCCTGGACATATGGATGGGCAAGTGGGCCTCTGCTCCACACTAGGCCTGTCCCGTTGCTGAGTCACAGTCTCTCTAGTCTTTCCCAGACTGGGCTCCAGGGGCCATCTTGGTCCGCCACTCATCCTCAACTTTACTTAATTATACTTAAACCTAATTTCCTTTATAGGACTTGCCTGGAATCAGATCTACTTTTGTGGCCCTTCTCAGTAGGTAGTTGACTGAAAATTGGTCCAGTATCCAGGAGCAGGAAATGGCCCTCATTTTCTAGAGAGTCATAAATTTCCAGATGTAGCCAGCTTTGATCCGCTTCTCATGTTCTATTGATCCTTTAAATTCATTGGTTCCCAATTTTGATCTCAACCTGTCCTTTCTCTCCGTCTGCTCCTCTGCATGTCACTGTGATAGACACTACACCTCATACTACAAAACGCTACGTCTTTATTGATGAAGTGTAACTAAGACAGTGACTTGACTTTTAAAGTATGTCCTAGAGGGTGAGTAAGTATAATTTCTAAACTCTCCTGCCACTGTCGCCGTCCTGCGGTGTGGAAAGTTAGGAGCCGACTGGAGTTCCTACTTCCTCTACGTCTGAGGCAGCAGTGCGAGAAGTGACTGACTTTGGAAGTCCTGTCCTCCCGGCAGCATCGAGAATGCCTTCCATGCAAATGGAGTGTGTGGTGGGCACTGGGCTTTAGCATCCAAGTCTAGTAGGTTGGATGTTTCCTTGAGGAAAGTGTTTTCCCGGATTTGTAAGGAAATCCGACCCTCCACCAAATTCTCGGGAGCGAAGCTGTTACTCATACAGAAAGGTGCGATCCTTGACGCATTGATTTTTCGCACAATTGGATGAGATGCCATCCCGCTGCCGCCCCGAATGACTGTCTGCTGAGCTGAGCAGTGTACCGAGGGCTGGATGCTCCTCGGAGCTCTTCATCCGCCCCAGGTGGCTGCCTGTGGCACAGCGTCACCGGGGGACGTGGAAGTGGGTCAGCCATTGTGGCAGCTCATGAACCACCCTAAATCACCAGCCAGGTCAGTTTCTCATGACAGAGTGAAGGCTTGAGGTCAGCTTGGGCACCTGGCGTCGAGCGAGACAGCTTAATTTCGGAGGGAGGGAGCCATTAAAAGAGTCTATAGTCCGGAGCAGTTGGGAAACCTCTTTGCCTGGAGGTCAGCCATGGAACCAGAACCATCTCTGGCCTCCTAGGAAGGGAGAGGTCCCTGTGAAGCAGCAGGTTCTGTAATTTCCCATCTTTCCACTGGATAGTAAGGCCATCTACCACCCACGGGACTTTCCTGTGACGTGTAGCACCAAATTCTCTGCTGGCAAGGGGGGTTTTCAGCCAGATCATAAACGCTTAAGCAGTAATTCCTTATTAATATGAAGACCTATATTCCATATATGTTTTTTAAATTTGAAATCTGCTAAGCCATAACAGTATGGACTTTTCCTTCCTTGGTATTTCACTAAAGGAAGATTCTGCTCAGTGAATAAATAAATATATATGTTTAAGTCAGTCAATTACTATTTAGTAAGCTGCTCTTCCAGTCCATTCACTGTCTGTATACCCCGCTCAACCCCCTCACACACATACACACACAATCGTTTTTCCCGTGTTTCCGCCTTCTCTGTTGCTCAGAGCCTCTCCATTCCTCACAGCCTTCCCACATGCTTGCTTCTCCAGCATTCACTAACTTTTACCTGTCTTCTGTCTGTTCTCCTTCCTAACGACAGGGATGTAAACAGTATCTTTCCGTGTGTGCATCTCTCTTCACCCCCCACCTGTATTCTGAGAGGTGAGTTCAGGGGCTGTCTTAGAGTCCTGTGTGTTCTCCCTGGCTGCTACTTTGCACAAAGTCAGTGCACACTAATGTTTGTAGGTAGTTTTGGTAGGAACCCGTGTGATTAAGTGTCAGAATGAGTAATTCAGATAAGTGATAGAGGAGCCTAGAGAAGGAGGGAGAGAGTACTGTGGCGGCGTGGGTGTTGAGGTCTTGCGTGGTCCTGAAAGGTTAGTGGATTTGATAGGGGGACCAGTGTGGGCACAGAGGCTGGTGTGAGCATAAGCCAGCAAAAGCAACCATTTAAGCAAATGCTTCTGGGAGAAAACTGACTTTGCTCTCCAGGCCAGTACTTTTCAGTCACGCACGTTTGTCACTTTGTCCTGTGGGCCTTCTAGCCAGCCTGCTGGGTAACAAGATGAAGGGGCCCTTGCTGATTTGGCACATTTCCTCATTGTCCCTGCTTTACCCTGACCCCACAGCCACTCTGCTCCTGTCCCTCCTTTTCCATGGCTCTTCATTTGGCTGGACTTTGAACGTCTCTCTTGCAATACCCAAGAATTTGGTGCTCTTTGTGTGGCGTTTGGACTTGCCACACGCTCTGCTCTTTGCTCACTGTACCTTTGATTTTGTTTGCTAATGTGATTCCAGCCCCATCCCTGGCCTTCTCTCCACAGCTGTTTCCTGGCCAGCTCCTTGCCAGTCCCTACGCCACGATATGGTGTGACAAGAGCCGTCTGATCATAGCAGAGAGCCCCAGGTGTTTTGGCGAGATGGAGGAGGTCAGATCACACGGAGTTTCAGATTGCACAAAGGAACAATCTGGACTTGACCCCTGAACACTAGTGGTGGCAGGAAGGGGAAGGATGGGGCAAACTCCAAAGGCCTTTCCAGGTAGAATCAGCAGATGCTGGAGAATGATGGAATGGCCTTGGGCGTTGTAGGAAAGGGCTGCATCGCGGATAGTGCCGAGGCTGCTGAGCATTGAGAGAAGAATAGAGTCATTGACAGAAATAGAGAATCCAAATGGGCATGCTGCTTCTCAGGGAAAGTTGTTTAGTTGGGGGCACTCTGTGGGGTGTGCAGGTGGGCAGGTGCAAAGATGCCGATAGAAGCAGGTGTGAGCTGAAGACCAGACGTACAGATTCTGGATCAGCTGCTGGCAGCTGAAGGCAGCATGGAGAGAGCTGAGCACTGAGGGCTGCAGCAGGTTACAGTGATAGGTTAGAAAGGAGTAAGAAGGGTTAGGAGCAGAACCAGGGGCCTCGGGAGTCGCAGAGCCAGAGAAGGAGGGCACTGAAGAAGGTGTCAGAGACCAGGAAAAGTCAGGAAGAATGAGGCTGCCCAAAGGCCGTCGAGCTTGGCTGGAAAGAATCGGGGTGTTCAAGGATGGGTTTTCTGTAGTAGGAAGAGAAAAGAAGTTCACAGAAGGGGAAGAAATAAATGAGGAATCAGAAGCCGAGAATGAAGGAGGAAACATAGAAAACAGAGGAGAAAGACAAATCGGATGGAGGTTTTCCCCGAGACTTAGATAGGCGCACAGAGGTGCCACGGAGAGGGAGGTGAGCGAGCATGGCGCACGGGGATGTGGAGCCCAGGCTCTGGGGGAGACCCACTGGGCTCAGGTGCCGGCGCTGCCTCCTACTGGCTGGTCGACTTCACCTTGCTGAGTCTCTATTTCCTCATTTGTAAAATGGGGCTAATAGTACTTATTTTATAGGTTTGGTATGAGGATAAAAGGCGACAGCACGTGAAATGACTGAGAGGATGCTTAACATGTGTGCGACTTCAATAAGCATGGCTGCTATTATTGTAGCTGTTTTTGTATTAATATCGCTAGCCAGATCAGTTGTAAAAATGACGAAGGGCATAATGTACACCAAATTCATAAACTGTCTTTGAATGTCAGTAAGACCTCAGTGGATAAATGGGTAAAGGATATGACTGGATAATTTCCACAAGAAGAAATGCTAGTAATAAACTCCAAAGAATGTTCAGCCTCGGTAACAATGAAACTTTAAAAAATGAAGTATTATTTGAGACTCAGGAAAATTTGGCAGTGTTATCAGTGTGAAATTCAATCGGCCGCTGTTTTGATCAGGATAGGCTAGTTCATGCTGCGGTAACTAATTACCACTAAACCTCCATGTCTTAAAACCACAAGCATTATTTCTCATTTGTGCTGTGTGTCTCATGGGCTGCACGGCTCTGCTGATGGCAGCCCCGCTAGGACTCCAGCCGAGGGAGTGGAGCCTCATTGTGCTTCCGTGGTCACCACCAAGGCAGGGATAGGGATGAAACACCTCACACACCCTTGGCTTTTAAAGACTGCCATCTGGAAGTGACACTGTGTCGTTGTCTTTCCCATTTCATTGGTTCAGCAAGGCTCACGGCCATGACTAACTGCAGAAGCGCAGACTTACCCCGTATCCAGGGGGGAGGGCGAAGGTGACGGAGACACCCTGACAGCTGACCCTCCTCGGTGTCTCTCCTCGCCATTCCATGGCCTCTGCCTCAGTTCGGGGCATTGTCAGCCCGTGCTTGGACTGGTGCCATAGCTTCCCCTCTGTTCTCTGCCCCTTCTAATTTATCCTCCAGGCCACCCAGCGATCTTCTAAAGCGCAGCCCTGATGGTGTCACGCCCCTGCTCTGAGCCTGCAGGCTGAGGTCCAGCATGAGCCCTGAATCTTTTCTCCCACTCACCTGTGTTCTAGACACATAGATGACCCCATGTTTCATGATACCTCGTGTTCTCCCCTTCTGTCTTACACTCGCCTTGCCTTCCGCCAGAACCCTTTCATACCTGTACACAGCCTCCTCATCTGACAGATCACAGGGTCACCTCCTGCAGGAAGCCTTCCCAGACTTCCTCTTCCACATGCAAAGGGAGCAGTTCTCTGCTTTGTTGCCTTATAGCATCTCTGACTTCCATTATAGGATTTATGTTCATTTGCATTGAAATTATTTATTAGCCTGTATCCCATGATTCATTGTGAAATAACATATTATTAACAAGAACAAAAATAACACTCAGTTTCCTTGTTCATAAAGAGGGGGTCCTAATAAGAAGAGTTGTTGTGAGGGGTAAATTAAATTATGTAACCTGCCAACAGAAGGTGCTAGATAAATGTTTGCTCCCACAGCTATTATTAATAAACAGGATAAAATTTTGTGCAGTCATCCGTAACTTAGTATAATAACTATACATAAAAATAGAGAATAGGTGAAAAAAGCAGAAGACAAAATTATATATCTGTATCTATGTACCGTTACTATAACTATGTCAATGCTCTATATTCAAACAGACACAGATAAAAAGGAAACAAAAAATGAAAATAAGTTTTGTAACAGTTGTGAGGATATGGATGATTCTTAAACTTTTGATTTCTTCTAGCTGTTTCAAGTTGATATGAGATAAAATTGAGGACTCAGAATATATATTTCATCCTTCATGGTTCTGAAAGTCGTACATAGTTCATTGCCAATAATAGTTACAAGGAGTGGCACCAGCCACTGTTTTTTGCATTTGTCCTTCGTATGTGAAGAGAGGTGGACTTTGCTTTGGCAGAACTTTCTAGAACAGGCTTATCTGTATGGTTTTGTGATGCCCTCTTGTTGTGTGGACAAGAAGGAAGGTTCGGTGCCTGAGCTGCCGTGAGTTTTCAGGGTGGAGCTGTTGACTGAGAAAATATTTTTCCGTGTTCTCATTGCCACAGGAGCCGGCTCAGCTGCAGCCCTCCACAGTGGCTTCTTTCAGCCTTTTGGAACTGCGTTCCTCTTATTGAAAGCTCCAGAGCGGTGCATCATTTCCTTCCTCCTACATCTCTGCTCGGGGCTCGCCCTGCTCCAGAAGCAGTGGCTGCACGTCCCAGTCGTTCTCTCATCTTGGGGACCAACAAGGTGGACTCTGTGACCTTTTTCTCTCCTTCAGTGTCGCCCTTCCTGTCAGTAGGCTCCTGTGTTTTTCAGAGTAAATTTATAGTAGTTATGCATACGGTAGGCATCCTGAACTCCTTCATAGCTTCTATTTATTTAAAAAACGCAGGTAATACATTCACATTAAAAGACTCCCTCAGCCATCATCCATCTCCATTTAGCCAGTGTTTCCCATTTCCTATTTTTCCTGACACATTTTATGCAAAAACAACAATTATACATGCACACACAGAACACACACACGTATTTCTTTTCCTTTTATTGTACAATTAGTAGTGTCCTGTGTACTCTTCTGCACCTTGTCTTTCCTCCTGAAAGATCACTGAGAGATTCTTCCCTCTGAGCATGGGAAGAGCTTCCTCCACGTGCGTCCCGGCCGCTCCGTGTTCCATAATGGACCATTACTTGTTGAACCAGTCTCCTGGTTTCATTTATTTCTAATCTCTTGCTTTCACAGTGCTGCAACAGATAATTTTGCATTTACATTATGATGCACACATGTCAGTGTAGGATAAACTGGAAGTGGAATTGTCGGCTCGGAAGGGATGTGCATGGAAAATTTTGTTAGCTGATTCCCTCAGGCCTATCCCCACAAGCACCATATGGGTGTGTCTGTCTCCAAGAAACCTTGTCAACATAAGGAGTTCTCTTGCTTTTTGATATTTGCCAGTCTGGTAGGTAAAAAGTATTTTCTCCATGTGGTTTGAATTTGTATTTCTCTTATGAAAGAGGCTGTGTGTCATTTTATACATTTAAGAACTGTTGTTGGGGGCCGGCCCAGTGGCGAAGTGGTTAAGGGCGCACCTTCTGCTTCGGCCGCCTGGGGTTCGCCGGTTTGGATACCAGGTGTGGACATGGCACCGCTTAGAAAAAAACCATGCTGTGGCAGGCGTCCCACATATAAAGTAGAGGAAGATGGGCATGGATGTTAGCTCAGGGCCAGTCTTCCTCAGCAAAAAGAGGAGGATTGGCAGCAGTTAGCTCAGGGCTAGTCTTCCTCCAAAAAAAAAAAAAAAAACTGTTGTTATTTCCTCTTCTATTAACTGCCTCTTGGGAGCCCCTACCCATTTTTCTGATGGTCACTGGTCTTTTCCCTCATCATTTGAGAGAGCTCTTTATGTACTAGGGAAATTAGTCCTCCGTGGTATGAATTGCAAATGTTTGTTCTCAGTTTGTCATTTGTTTTTTGACTTTGCCCATGGTGGTATTTGCCATGCAGAATTTTTTAAAAATGTTTGCATAGTCAAATCTTTTGATTGTTTCTTTGGGCTTCTGGGATTTCTGTTTTCCTTAGAAAAGTCGTCTTCACTGTATGAGATTTAAAAAAAAAGATTCCAAACTTTCTTCTAGCATGTCTGTCGTTTCATTTTCTATTTTGAAATGTTTGATCTCTCTGGAATTTAACGTGGTGTGAAGTGTGACTCCAGCTTAATTTTTTTTCTAGATGGCTACCATTTGCCCAATACTATTTATTGAACAATCCATCTTTCCCCGTTTATTGAAATGCCACCTTTTCCTCCTGCTAAATTTCCTGGATGTGTTTAGACATATTTCTAGTCTGTTCCATTCTGTTGATAATCCCGAATATAGACTATTAGCAGATTGTAGCTTTTTAATATGTTTTGCTGTGGCAGTGGGGGTGGGGCTAGTATCCTGTTCTACTCTTCTTTTCATAGTTTCCTTGGCAGTTACAGCTGGTTCATTTTTCCATGTGAACTTTAGAATGCTTGCTTAATTCCAAATATAAAAATCCTGTTATTATTTTTACGGTGTATCTAACTTTATAAATAATTTAGGGAGAATTGACATGTTTGCCGTGCTGAGTTTTCCAATGCAAGTTCATTTGTTCCAGTCTCTTGAGTCCGAAAGAGCACTGTAAAATTTTCTTTCTATCTCCTTCTCATGCTTATGAACTCCTGGGGAACAAGAATAGAGTCAGGATTTAAGTGTGGGTTATTAGTAATGATATATACAATTACTGACAAGAGAAGCATTTTTTTTTATTAAATCTCTTAAGAACCCATTTTCTTCCCTAACATCATTCTTGCCATTTTGTGAATTATTTTCTGCACATCAAAGAGAGGCAATATATGTGCTGATGTTGAATGTCAACATTTTAATTCTTATAGTAATCTCTTGATTGAAGTGTCCTTAAAAGGGCATTCCATGGAGATAATGCAGGAACTTCACGTGTGGCTATTCCAGTGCCCCCACTAGGAATAGTAGCAAATATGATGTGATTGTTTAGCTCTTATCTTCCCTCCTCGCCAGCCCCGGCATACATGTTGAGGTGGCCTTGGGCCAAGTGGCCAAAAGGCAATACTGGGTTGGGTGAAGAACAGACCGTTGACGTCTGTGTGAGTGTCCTCCAGACAGGAGAAGGGTGACCAGGGGCACAGGGCCCAAACAAGGGTGTTCTGCACATCACATACCTCCTGTTCGGTCAGCACAGGTGGTTTTTTCAAATCCGTCATTTAGCAACAGGAAGGGTGAGGTGGGGGCGGGGGCAGTGTCTTCTGTGTAAAGTCTGGGCAAGCAGAGTGAGTTTGAGACTGTGAATTTAGGACCTTGGTCGCCGGACTCCAAGAGCTGTGATGCCTTCACTTAGTTAGGTAACTAGTATTTGACTGGCTTTTTGCAGGACTAGTTCTTTAATGGGTGGTATTTGTCAGGTGGAACCCTGGAGCCTCTTAAAAGGCTACAGGGCCACTTAAAGCGTTATGTCAAAACCAGGTCAAGATATACATGAGGCGAGGGGACTGTGCTCCATCTGCATACGGAGGAGCGTGACCCGTCCGAGATGGGATCAGACATGTTTAACGTCTGAGTACAATTCCGAGGGGTTTTCACTAAGTTTTCTTTGAACTTTAAAATTAAGTTTATTTTTCTTAGAGCAAAAAAGTGTAGTTTCTTTTTAAGTGGTTTTATTGTAATTCATGTGCTTGTTCTCGCTGACATTCGTGTTTGATAGCTTACACGAGATACATGACGGGGCGTATGTGCGCCAGTGTCCTGTATCTAGAAACGGGTTACAGGAACAGAAGATGATTTCTCCCTTGTTTCCTCAGGCCCCTGTTGGTCATTTCAGGCAGAAACAACACAGTCTGTGCATAGGAATTTTCCTGTGCATAATCCTGCAATTCAGGAATAGGACATCTAGCAACAACAGTGGCAATGTGACAGCTGTGAAGGCGTATTTGTCCCCTGTGGGGAAATGCTGTGTTCAAGGTGTGTTTCTGCTGAGCCGACCAATGGGTGTTGGGGAGGCTGAATGTCCCACTTGCCATTTTGAGATAAAAGACCTGAGATGTTTGTTCCCGAAGTTGACGAAGAAGCCCTTCCCCAGACTCAGCCTTGCCTCCCCAGCGGGACCAGTGTGCTGTGGTCAGGGTCTGCTCCACATCTGGGCCTCCCAAAAAGGAGGGGCTTCCAGGGGGCTGTGTCCCTGCGGAGAGGGGTGAGGCCCAGTTGGGGGGGCTCGCAAAAGACCTGCTGTCAACCTCCTGGTTTCAGGTCAACCAGGCTGGATTTGGGGACAGGGGCCATAGAGGGCACCATAAGGGTCTGTGGTAGGATCAGCAGGAGTCCTGGTTCCAGGCCCCTGGAGGGGAGGCTCTGGCAGGTCAGGATCCGGGATAAGTGCCTGCAAAGAGTTTCCCTAAACCCTAAAGGGTCTGCCCCTTCCTTGCTGCCTCACTTCCCGTGTGCACATAAGCTTATGGGCACACACACACAGGGGAAGGCCTGGAGCTCAGTTTTCGGACTTCCGGAGCTGCCACAAAGCTTTGCTCCCAGGGTGCCCCCTTCCTACCCGCCGCCCCGCACTGATGCTGGTCCTGAGTAATTTGCTCTCGCTAATTAAAGTAGGATAAAAATGCTCCCCCGAATCAGACGCCTCGCATCCTCTTGGTCTATCATCACTCTCTGGGGACCCAGCATCTTTGGGGAGATATTCAGTATGATTTTATTATCATTCTGGACTCACCTTAGAAGTAATCAAATGTGAATATTCAGATTAATTACCCCCCAGACGAATCTCCTGCAGAAAAAACTTCACTAACATTAGGAAGTTGGTTACAGTTGTGAAAAACATGTAAAACCAAAGAAATGGATTTTTGTTTAATATATGTGAATGTGAAGAACAGCAAAGAGCAGGTCTAACGAATTCAGTTATCAATTTGGGAGAAACATGATTTAATATAACATTCTAACAGTTGATCAGACAGGAGAAAACAGGCACAAAGATGTTTGTGGTTTTAATGTCTAGTTGAAGCACAGTAAGAAAAGTCTGGACAGGAACCCGAGACCCGTCCTCTGGTCCTGACTTTGTGACACCAGGCAGGTCACGACTATTTTCCTCATCTGTGAAATGGGGGCGATACCGTCGCTCAGAGCTGCTGTGGAGACTAAATGAGAGATGTGAGCGGCCCATCCTTGACTCAGAGATTGGACGCGCAGAAACGCCCCCGCTCTCTGAGAACCTCAGACCCCTGTCTTAGTCAGCTCGGGCTGCTGGAGCAGAATGCCGTCGACTGGGGGCTTAAACAACAGAGGTTTAGTGTCACTGTTCCAGAATCTGCCGGCAGAGTGGGCTCCTGGTGAGAACCTGCTCCCTGGGCTGTGCACAGCCGCCTCCTCGCCCTGGCTTCACATGGTGAGGAGAGCGAGCTCTGGTCTTGCGTCCTCTTCTTAGAAGGACACCAATCCCAGCATGAGGGCTCTACCCTCGTGACCTCATCTAAATCACATCACCTCCCAAGGGTCCCGCTCCAAATACCCTCATGTTGTGAGGCGGGGCTTCAAAATGCGAATGTTGGGGGACACAAACATTCAGTCCTTAGCACTCACCATCGTGCCCGGAGTTAAACTGGTGCTTCTCAGCCGTGTGACTGAAGGCTCCCCAAATTCTCCCCCAACCTGCCTGTCTGACCCTGTGCCCTCTCCCCATCTCTGTGACAGTGGTTGTCTGGGGAGTCCTCGTGTGCTGCCACTCCCAGGTTGTGGACCCTGCAAGGGCAAGCACTGTGTCCTGCTAATCTCTGAATTTTGTTGACCCAATGTATGAGCCACAAGAAAACATAGGCAGAGGCAGGCTCAGTCCCAAGAATGTCTTTGGTTTGATGGGAGATGCCCGCTGCATGCTCCCAGAGGCGTTCCCGGTCCATGTTGTCACTCTCAAAACATATCTCTTGGTCTTGGTGAAGGTCCTCTTTCTTCTCAGTGGACAGATATTTTTCCCGAAGTGGGAAGCTTGTTTTTCTTGACCTGAGTGTGTGCTCCGAACAGAGTGGAGGGCTTGTCGAGGTGGGCATTCTCTGTGGAAACTGAGGAACCGTCCCGAGCCCGTGTCTCCTATGCAGTCAGCGCCTGCATTAGTCTCTGGCTGGGGTCTTGGCAGGAGCCAGTGAAGGACGTCATCAGCCGCGTGGAAGTGAGGTGCTCGGGAGGGAAACTGGAGCAGCCGTGTGGCGACATGCTGTAGCCTGATGAGCAGAGAGCTTTCCTTCTGGGAGGGCGGCCCAGGACCAGGCAGCTCCTCGGCTTTTTGCCCCCGTCACTGAATCATCCCTTCGGGCTTGGGCTTTGAGGAAGGAGAGTGAGACTCGAGGGGCAGAGTGTAATATACAGGCCCATGTCTGTGGAGTGAGCAGCCTGTGTAGGGAACAGAGTTGGGGCCCATGGACTTGGGAGAGTCCAGTCAAGTGCTGTGTCCAGACATTCTAAAGTCACCAACCCTGGAGAAGGTGGCCGCTCCTATTGCTGGATGACCTTCTAAACCTCGAGAGTGAGTTCTAGGCAAATACCCGATGTGGCTGCGGCTGCCTGATGGAATCCCACAGACAGATTGCTCTGTGCTGGGAATTCCTTCTTCTGCCGCTGCCTGTGAATTTAAGCAGGGGGTAAATTAAAAATAAATTCCTTACTACTTTTTTTCCGACGTTACTGTATTGAACTATTACCCTGATATTCTTCCTGGTGTACAGTAGAGTTGCCTCATATGTACATTTAACTTCTGCACATTCAACTCTGTACACCAAGAAAGAGAGAGAAACACACACACGCTCTCTCACCCACTGTTCATTCGTGCCGGCCCTTCCGCCAGCCTTTCTGCTCAGACGAGCACAACCCCCCATCGCGTGTGAGCCACGAGCCTCACGTGCCTTCTGGCAGTCCAGGACCTGTGTGCGTTTCCGTGAGAGGGAGCATCTTGCTGCATCCTCACGTTGAAAGACGTATTTTTTTGTTTCACAACACAGCCCTAGCCTCAGGCCACCAGTGCTCTCTGTGCTCAGTGTGGTCCCAGCCCCCTGCCCCGCACTGGAGGAGAACCGCCCGGGCTCCACTCCCAGCGACAGTGTGTTCCTGCCTGAGGGACGACCAGGGGCTGATTTGACGATAATTGATAGTTTGACCTTGTAACTGGAGGACCGAGCGGTGGGTGAGGCGTGACCCCACCACACTGAAACCAGATTGACCTGAGAAGAGAGCAAAAGTTAGAGTGGGAGAGAGGCTCCCTCCTGAATGATCCCCTTTGCTGTGACTTTGGTCGTCTTGTTCAGGCTGGAGCCCCAGGATTTGTCTGCATCCTTGCCCTTTCTCCTCTTCACTGCCGGCCTCTGGCTCGGACGCCCTTGGTCGGGGTTCCTCAACGAGCAGATCTATGTCAGGAATAACTGCCGGGGCTCTCCATCCTCTGAAAAGCTCCTTGTTGGCCATGGCCTTAAAAATGGCCCATAGCGGAATATGCATACGCTAATTTGATGTATTTCTAAAGCCAGAGGCTGGCTGTTGACTATTTAAGATATATTAAGCCCCCTTTGCATTGGATCTAGATAACTCTAATCTTTTTCAAGGATGACTAATAGAGTCATGGAGTCTGTGGAATGAAAGCATCTGTCCTCATCACGCCTGTTTTATCCTCCGAGATAAGCGCTGGACGCAGTGGTGGAGGCCTCAGTTGAAGTCTCAGCTCTGCCCTTGATTAGCGTAATGGTGTGGCCAAGCCGCTACCTCTCTGGGCCTCAGGGTCCCTGTGCCAAAATGCGGTTAACTACATGTGTCCGTTTCACAGACGCGTTATCAAAGGCAAATGAGAGCATGTACCAAAAGGGCCTTGAAAGACTCTGAAAGGCTGTATGTGGATAAAGTGGCAGTTTTATTTATCAGGCCCTGGAGTCGAAGCAGGAAGTAAATAACGTTGTGGTGGTGGAGCCCCGATGAATGCCTCGGATGCCCTGGCTTCCTCTGTTAAGGGGCTTGGGGGACGTCCTTAGTGTGCCTAAAGTCAAGGGGGGGCCTCAGGCTTCGCTCCAGGTGACGTTTCTTTGCCATAGGAAGATTCCAGTGGGCTTTGCCTTCACGCGTATGTCATTCTTGCAGATAATTAGAGCATGGTAACTCTTCCCTCCCATTCTCTTTTTCTCTGTGCAATCATGAGTGCAATTATCTCTTTGTTAAGGAAAGAAGCAGGACCACTCAGCTGACCTCCACAGAGCTCCTCAGCAAGTGGGCTGCCCAGCCCCGGACTCCACAGCCCCTGAGTGGCCCCGACAAGTGGATATTCTCCCCCACCCAGCTGCTTACTCTTTAGCTCATAGCATCTCCTCTGTTGGCCCTGAGTCTTTTGTCCTGGTTGGGCTGAGAAGGAGGAACGGGCAGGAATGGAGCTGTAGCTGGGTTCTAACTCTAACCACTTGCTCTCCCTTGGGGAAAAGGCTTAGGAGAGGTGGAACCCGACGATGTTTTAAATACAGATATTTTCATCAGAATTATGCAAACATGAAAGAGTTTTATGAAAAATATTTTCTGGAACAAATCCTACTGAGCCAATTTGAATCTATGGTGACTTTTTAGTACAATACAGTTAAGTTTTATCTTTATCAGGTTTGTTTTCCATTTAAATTTTACTGTAAAGCTTGGAATCAGTGTTTTGTCCATATTGTGTGTTACTGACCATAGCTTCTGCTACAGCAAGTTCTCTTGTGGCTGATATTTCCACCAAGTCCAATTCTCCTGGTTAAATTTTGCAAGTATAAATTCTTTTATGAAAACTGGATTCCTTCGTCAATTTTTAGACAATACTGAATTACACCACACACAGTTTTAACTGTTGCCAATCTCATTCCGATTCGATTCTTTCTGCCAGTAATAGCCATTGTGAAATGAACAAGAGGCTGATAGTATATATTTATTTATCAACTGATTAATTTTTTAAATTGTAATTAATATTAGAGATAGAGATGAAAATAGAGTGGAAAGAAGTGGCCTAGAGTCAAAATAGGAGAGATGTTTAATATCATTAATCATTAGGGAAATACAAATCAAAACCATAATGAGATGCCACTTCATACCCACTAAGATAGCTATAATAATTTTTTTTTAAATGGAAAATAACAAGTGTTGGCAAGGATGTGGAGAAATCAGAACCCTTGTCCCTTGCTGGTAGGAATGTAAAGTGTTGCAGCTGCTATGGAAAACAGTTTGGAGGTTCCTCAAAAAGTTAAGCATAGAATTACTGTCTGATCCGGAAATACCACTCCTAGGTATATACGCAAAAGAATTGGAAACAAGTATTGGAACAAAAAGTGGGACACCAGTGTTCGTAGCAGCGCTGTTCACGATAGCCAAAAGGTGGAAGCAGTCCAAGTGTCACTCAACAGGTGTGCGGATAAACAAAATGTGATCCACCCATGCAATGAAGCGTTGTTCAGCCTTAACATGGGCTGAAGTACCCACCCATGTGACAACATGAATTAACCTCAAAAACATAATGCTAAGTGAAAAATCTCAAGACAAAAAGCCAAATATTGTGTGATCCCATTTATGTGAAGTATCTAGAATATGTAAATCCATAGAGACAGGGAGCAGAGTAGTGGCTGCCAGGGGCTGGGGAGGTGGGGAGAATGGGGAGTGATTACTCAGTGCATATGGGGTTTCCTTTTGGAGTGATGAAATGTTCTGGAACTAGATAGAGGTGATGATTGCACAACATTGTGAATGTACTAAATGCCACCAAATTGTATATTTTAAAGTGGTTAATTCCATGTTATGTGAATTTTACCCCAAAAAAGTGGTGGGGCCAAAGTGATGGGTTCCCCAAAATGTGCTACTTGACTCTAAGACCAGTTAACATCATTGACTGGGAGTCATAAAAACTCTACTTTTCTAGATGTCTCCATTAAAGAAAACAACACAAACTTTTTTTTTTAAGTAAAATTTGCTTTTAGAAAGAGGGATGTGTGAGAAAAAAAACACTTGAGCAAGTAGGTTGCCTGTTTTTGATCTCCGTGTGTTATAGGTGAAGCAGACACTTCAAGTAAATACATTTGAGAAGTGTGCAAAATGCTAAGTGTTGGGACCAAGGCTGGGGACAGGGACAGAAAGAGGAGATTTGGGAAAAACTATAGATGAGAACATGATGGTTTGATAGGGGCTCTGGAGTATTGGGGGCACTAAAGAAGACTCTGGAACTGAAGACAAGTCCAGCCCAAAGCCTTGTAGGGGACATTTGTCACTTCCCCGCTGCCCAGCATCCATTCTTCCTCTCCAAGGGCACACAAGCTTTGTTGCGGGAAGTTCTTCTCTCCCAATGACCTACGTAGTACGTCAAAGCGCCCTGCCCACCCACTCTGAATCTCCCTTCTTCTAGACACTCCACTCCTGGGATACTGACTCTTTCTGGGGGGTGATGCTGCTGACTGTGTAAAGGACATGTCCCTAGAGTAGCCCTGTGGTTTCTCTCCTGGGTGCTGCCCTCCTCAAGCTGGTTCTCCAGCCTCTTGTCCATCTGATGAGCACCTCAGCCTCCCTCTAATATAGTCCCTTTTAAAGTTATTCCGAGTTGGGTTTTGTTGCTTTTTCCAAAGCATCCTGTCTGATACAAACTTAAAATGCCAGGGAGTAGCTGCTACTGGCATTGGTTCCCTGGAAAGGACTTGCCGTGAGTCAGGTGGGGGCTCAATCTCAGACAACATATCCTAAAGACCTACTGTGTGCCAAGCCCTGTGCTAATTTGGTAGGGAGGTACTGGAGAGAATCACAGGGAGTAAGAGCTAAGTGTGGGTTCAGTAGCTATAAAGTGGTTTGATCTACAACCTAGGGACCCAGGTCCCATAAGGAAGAATTGGTCACTCACAGATTTAGGGTAAAGATGAGAATTAATCAACTCCTTTTTTTTTCAATTCTCTTTTAAACAACCATCTGTTTTTGCTGATGTGAACTCCATCCGCCCCAAAGCAGTGCGTGTAATGTGTGTGTAGGGATGTGGGTGGGAGGGAGGTCTGGATTTTCCCTTGTGGTCTTTCCCACTGGGCAGATGTGTTAGTATAGCCAGATGTTGATTATAAATAGGTTCAGAAGTTAAGGACAGGCTGGCCTCTATGTTTGGTTGTGAGCTAGCTGCTTTCTTAGTAACAAGCATTTATGAACCACTGGCCACAGCATAACACTGGACAAAATGCCACAGAGATTGGTAAAGAAGTAGGAGACATCCCCTCTGCTTTCAGAAGGGAGTTAGGAGTAAAACATGCCCAGAGACTCCCAGAATAGCTAAAAAAAAAAAAACTTAGAAGTGCATGCAAATTAGTGTAGTAAAAACCGAGTATTGAAACATGAAGCAAGTATAAAGTTTTACTGTAGGATGTAAATAACTGAATAATGGAGAGATATACCATGTTTTTAAATGGGACAAGTCAAAATTGTAAAGATGTCAATTCTCCCCATGGTAATATATAAGTCTGGAAAAAAATCCCAAAATTTTCCTAGAACAAGCTAATCCTGTGGTTCATCTGGAAAATCAAGTGCCAAATATCTACCAAGAAAATTTTGAAAAAGAAGAATAAAGGAAGTCTGTACTATCAACCCTCAAAATATTTCATAAAGCTATATTAATTAAAGCAGTGTCGTATTAGATAGATCAATGAACCAGAATAGAAAATACAGAAACAAATCTAAATTTGTAGTTGGGAACTTGGTTTATATTAAAAATGACAGTCGAGGACCAGCCCAGCAGTGTAGCGGTTAAGTTCGCGCACTCTGCTTTGGCAGCCCTGGGTTCGCAGGTTCACATCTCTGGTGCAGACCTACACACCACTCATCAGCCATGCTGTGGTGGCGTCCCACACACACAGTAGAGGAACGTTGCCACAGATGTTAGCTCAGGGACAGTCCTCCTCACCAAGGGAAAGAAAAATGACCGTTGAAATCACTAGGGAAAGGATGGGCCAGTTACGGTGTAAGGACAGTTAGCTGTTAGGAAAAAATTAGATCTTTACTTTGCATCATTTACAAAAATAAGTGGATGTAAGAGTAATACATTTCTTTAAACTGTGGGAGTAATAGAAGGAAATATTGGGGAATATATTTATAATTAGGTGTCAGAATCGCTCTTTTTAAAACCAAATGCAAACACAAAGGTTTTAACAGCAAAAACTGAACAAAGTTAACCACAAAATATAAAAGTTCATAAGATAAAAGGTAAAACTAAAACATACAATAGACTGGGAGAAAACCTTTGCAACATATAATGTACAATGACTTAATGTAGGGGTGATGAAAATAATACCTAGACATCAAAAGGAAAAAGAAAAAGATGATCGAAAAATGCACAAAGGATATGAACAGAAAATTCACAGAAAAGAAATACAAATGACCAATAAACATAGGAATCAGGGAAATGCAAATTCAGATAAGACACTTTTCTTTTTTTTTACCATAGATCGAATCAACATTAAGAAAACAAGTTGAAATGAAATACCTGTCTTCTTGCCTATCAAAGCGGCCAAAATGTAAAAGATTGAGAACAACCAAATTACTGGTGAGGATGAGGAAGACGGGGACTTTCACGCATAATTGTCAGGAATGCAAACTGATCCATCTTTTGAGGGAGGCCATTGGGTGGCGCTGTAAAGTGTAAAATGCACCTCGCGCTCAGTACCGTTTCTCACCCTCTAGGCCCCTCCATGGTGCTTCTCCTCATTAGGCGGTCGGACCCCGGCCTCTTTTTTATTAGGTGCTCAACAACACGTATGTTATTCCTTGATACTTTATTTATTTGTTTATTTATTTTAAAAAGTATTTTATTGAGGTCACATTGGCTTATAACGTTGTAAATGTTATAACATGTCTATTTCAGGTGTACATCCTTGTGTATCAGTTTCTGGGTAGACTGCATGGTGCTCACCACCAATAGTCTAGTTTCCATCTGTCACCGTACGCATGCGCCCCCGTACGCCTTTCACCCTCCCCCCACGCCCTTTCCCTCGTAACCACTAATCTGTTCTCCTTATCTATGTGTCTGTTTGTCTTCTACGTATGCTCATACGGTATTTGTCTTTCTCTGCCTGACTTAGTTTGCTTAGCACAGTGCCCTTGAGCCCTGCCCTCCTTGCAGCGTGGTGCCAGGCTTCCAAGGAGGTACAAGCAGAAGCTGCTAGGCCTCTGACAGCAGCATCTCTTAAGTGTTTATGTGTTTATTTAAATTTCAAAATATTCTCTTGTTTTGTTCCATATTTCCTCCCTGACGTAGACCATGTGACTAGGCACCTATTCTGGTTTTCTGTTTTTTAATTTTTTTCCTGGGACCCGTGGATAAGTCATATAAAGAAACAAAAACACACAGTAAAATGCCATCACAGTAAATGCTATCCAAAAATTCAATTCCGTAAACCCTAGTGTGGTGTTATTGTGAAGTTAATTAAAAAGTGTTTTATCAGTAGGTGGTATTGTCATAAAATTAAAGATTATGAAACTTCCAATGTGTACAATTGACCTTACTTTGAGCTGAGAAAGTCCCAAATGATCCTGAGACGGTCGCTTATTCACACACACACACATAAGCACACATGCACACACAAGCACCCCTTGAGAACTGTGTCCCAGCCTAGTCTGAAAAGGTGCTGGGTAGCTGGATAGAGGACACCAGCCAAACACCAATCATATTACAGCCGAATTCAAATTATTATGGTGCATATGATTTTTTTTTTTTTTCCTGAGGAAGATTTTGCCCTCAGCTAACATCTGTTGCCTATCTTCCTCTTTTTGCTTAAGGAAGATTGTCCCTGAGCTAACATCTGTGCCAGTCTTCCTCTATTTTGTATGTTGGTCCCTGCTACAGCATAGCCGCCGACAAGCAGTGTAGGTCCGCGCCTGGGAACCAAACCTGGGGCCACCGTAGTGGAGTGCACTGAACTTAACCACTAGGCCATGGGGCCGGCCCCTGCATATGATTCTTTAAGTGTATGTTTGTCTTTTCAGATTTACTAAGTGGGTTTGTATTCTGTTCATCAGCAAGTCCTCCCTACATGCTTAGTGTGTGTTGAGTGCCCTGGGGAGTGACACAAAGGAGAACATGCTGGCTCCTGCAGGTGGTAGGGAGGAGTATGCTTGAAAAGAGCACAGAAATTAGTCAAGCTCGGGGGTGCTAGGACAGAGCTATGTCAAGGGTGCTTGGTCGGGGGGCACAGAGAAGGGGCAGCTCCTCCAGGAACCTGATTGGAAGTGAGTCTTGAAAGACAAGTATTAGCTGGTCAGGAGAAAAACCGGGTGTGAAAGGAGAGAAGGAAAGCATTCCAGGCAGAAGAAACAGCTTGAGAAGAACAGCTCAGCACAAGGGGTGCCTGTTTGGGGTGGAGCCAGGCTGGTGGTTCAGGTTTTTTGGAGCTTAAGCAGAAAGAGGGAAGCAGGCACCAGGGCATGGTGGGTTTTCCGGGCCAAGCTAGGACCCATGCTGTGGAGGGCCGTGGTCGGCTCTGTGTATTTACAGTCAGGCACATCGTGAGGATGTTTCGGTCAAGGATGGACCTCATGTACGACAATGGTCCCATAGGATTAGTACCATAGAGCCTAGGTGTGTAGTGGGCTATACCATCTCGGGTTGTGTAGGTACACTCTGTGATGTTTGCACAATGGTGAAATCACCTAATGACGCATTTCTCAGAACTTATCCCTGTCATTAAGTGATACATGACGGTACTTATCCCTCCAGTGGCCAGGAGGACACTGGAGTAGGTGACTCAAGGCTGGGAGGCCACTTGGAGGGCTATTGCCAAGATTCAGAGGGCGTGTCGTGACCTTCACTCAGGAGCATGGCCTCAGGACGATCACGTGTGTCATCGTTATATGGGAAATCTGTGCATAGCCAAAAAGAAATTTTATTTCATTTGTCCTATTTTCTAAGATTACACTGTATTCTAAACAAGATCAGAAGATAGGCATATGAAATTTAACCCATTCTTCTGAAATTTTTTTACCTTAGCACATTTCTATTTTAATTTATATTATAAACAAAACTTTCTTCAAACTTTCCTCCAGGAATGATGAGGAGTTTGGTTTCTTGGGTCACTCCCCTCCCTCTATGCACAATTTATTGTCCAACTTGGTAGTCTGAAACCCTTTATAAATTCTATCTAAATCTTATGTAGTAGTCACTTGTCCAATTGTCGTTATTTTTATGTTTGGTTTTTGTTGCTGTCATAATCCACTCTTATAAATATAATCCACCTCTTATAAATCCACCTCTTATAAATGTCGTCGTCTGCTTTCTAAAGGCCAAGGCCTCAGCACTGAGATTGGCGCCTGTGGTGTGATGCTGGCAAGTGGCTTCAGGTCCTTAGGTCTCTGCCCTCTCCTCCCTGCCCCCAAAGGGGAGGCTTGTCTGGAAACTGGCTTGCTTAATGTGATAGCTTCACTTCACGTAAATGTGTGTAGATTCAATGTATTATATATTTAAAAAAGAGTAAATCTGATTTAATTTAAAAAGGGGCTTCTCGGATCGGGTGGTTTGATAGAAATGATAGGCATGAAATGGCAAATAGGTTAAGGGAGACTCTTAATAAAACGCTCACCACTGTGATACAATACAGAGATGAAGGGTTGATGTCATTACCATTTTATATTCTATGACTCTAGTTTATAGAGCACACAGACCCTGGCCAACCGTCGAGCTCGGGCTCAAAGCCGAGGAAGAGAAACCAACGGCAGTTGCAGTCAGTGAGCTCGTCTTGCACTGTGGTTGTGAACTGTTATCATTTCTTAATTGTCACTTGGAGCGCCTCGTTTTCCCGGTAATTCACTGGTCTGTGATTTTTGCACTTCCTACCAAGGAGCAGAGTCTCTCCATGTTTTCACAAAGGACAGTTGTCAGGGTGGCATCGTGCCTTGCTTAAGCCAACAAGCCTTTATCCCTCATTAATCCAGCAAATATGTATACCGCCCTGCCCTCCCGGCTCTTTTTCTGGGGCATACCGTGCCCCCCCCCCCACATAGAAACACACACGCACAAGGCGCCTATGGGCTCTTGGAAGAGTTTCCAGGGCTTCCCAGTGTGACAGAGACCAGCAAGTTTGCTGATGGAGTAAGCCCTGCGCGGTGGCCTGCCTTGTTAGCGGAAGGGGCGAAGGGAGCGTTCAGCGAGCGTGGGTGCTGTGCTGGCTGTTTCAGATACATTCGCTTCTCTGGTGATGAGACTGACCCTGTCGAGTAGCATGTGTTCAAGATGTATTACTTGCTTTCTTTTTACTCTGCATTCTGGAAATAACCCTTGTTGAATTACTCAACACCCTAAATTTGAAGTCCTGTCTATATAAGGATGGCCTGATTGATTTCTAAAGCTAATCTGATGCAGGATGTATTAACAAACGGAAGAAGGGAGTAAATCATGGCATGGATGTAAAGTTAAGAAAAAATTTCATATTTATGCTTAGTGTATAGAATTTGCCAGGAAAAAACTTAAATAGGTTGAAAGACTTTTGCTCCAAGGTTTTGCAGAGCGTCAGTCAATGAACGTGGAGAAGATTGACATCTCCTCTCCTTCTTTCTTAGGTACATTCCACCTTTGATCTGGGGGAAGAGTGGACACATCCAAACAGCCTTGTATGGGAAGATGGGAAGGGTAAGGTCGCCACACCCGTACGGACACCGGAAGTTCATCACCATGTCTGACGGGGCCACTTCGACCTTCGACCTCTTCGAGCCCTTGGCTGAGCATTGTGTTGGAGGTGAGCTTCCTGGGGTCGTCTGACCTGGCCGTCACTCGGAGAAGGAGCAGACGTCAGGGAGGGAGCATGGTGTACACGCTCGGGCCACTGCTACACGCCATCGCACCCAGGGGCGGGTGGGGAGTCTGCAGAGATACATCATTTAGGAGCAGCCATCAGGGACTGGCTTCAGATCCGCCTGCCCGTCCCCTCATGGAGCTCCGTGGAAAGCGTTGTTGAGTACGGTTTTTCAATCCTCTTGTGAATGACAGAAGCTTGGTGTAAGGGGAGGATGGAGAACTCGGAGCCCAGGTCCCCAGGCCCAGCCCTCTGGTTTGGTGACAGCAACAGAAACCAGACTGTTCTAAGTGCTTTGTAGGTACCATTATCTCATTTAATCCTCACAACAACCGTGAGGGGTCCGAGCCTTGTTACCTACTTTGCTGCTGAGGAAGCTGAACCTTCACGATGCAGTGTAAGCCGGCTTTAATGCCGGATGCAGCAGGTAACAGAGGCTCTCAGGTACCCCTGCTTAGGTTCCGTGGACAAGAAGATGCATTAGGGTCAGACTTATGCAGGCGTCCGGGACACCCGCTTCTCAGAAATAACTCCAATTTTCACTGCTGCTGGAACTCGGCCCTGCGCCGTCCAGCCTGCACGGTAAACACTCATAAAGTGCTTCCTGATGAGGACTTTGAGGAAGCGGGGTTAGATGGCAGCGACCTTTTAAATGCTGTTCCTGCTGGAAGAGAATGTGTCTTTTGAGTTCTGTAGGATACGAAGGCACCTAGTTTTTTATAGGAAGTCAGTAAATATTTATGGGTAAATTCTAGTAATTATGTTATAACTCCCAATTATTTAAAGTAACTAGAACTGCTGAGTAGGTAGAGAGGAATGTTTAATTTATGTTCCCTGTGTCTGGAATGCTTGTCCCCAGGCCTTCCCATGGCTGCCTCCATGTCATTGAGGTCTCAGCTCAGATGTCACCTCCCCGGGGGGACACGGTCCCTGCCTCCCTAACCAGGGTTTCCTTTCCAGTAAATCATCATGCCTTCCTGCTTGCGTTCTCACGGTACCTGCCACTCTCTACCCTCCTTTGGGTGGTTGTTTATTATCTGTCTGCTAGAATGTAAGAACCCCCGAGCCCAGACCCATCGGCTCCCAATGAGCAGTCACAGAAGGAATGAAGAAATGAATAGGTTAGGAGCTCACATGGTGTTTAGAAGTCTTGTAGCTGATCTTTCAAATATTTATTTCTCTACCATACCCAGTTAAATATTTTTCTCGTTTCCAAAGCTTTTCCTTCTTCTACCACGAAAGCACTAAATTCAATTTCATCAGTCTGCTCTTTCTACCAGGACAGAGGTGGGAAGTTGAAAAGGGCAAACCTCTGATTCTTTGTTGTACTCGTTCCTGTCTTTCTGTCGTCTCCATCGCCAGACAGAACTGACGAAGGTGGTTCTGGAGAAGGCAGTATTTGCATCCAAGAAATGCTCTAAGAAAAGCAGCCCTTTTTTCCCTATTATGATGTTTTTCTGACTACAAAAGGAACAAATACTCATTGTAGAAAATTTAGATAATACAGAAACATTTTAAGATGTTAAACATTTAAAATGTTAACCTTTTATTCCATTTACTTCTAGTTCTATGCATAGTTTTTCCAAAATTTGAGTTATTATACATTATATTATAAATATTTTTCCACGTCCTTAAAAGTCTAAAAGTCTTCAAAAACAGAATTTTAATGATTGTTTAATATTCTACAACACGGCCGTACCATAATTTAATCATTCTTCTCTTCTTGGGCATTTACCTTGTTTATAGTTTTGTTACTAAAAATAACTAATGAGCATCCTCAGTCATAAAATCTGAGTCAAGATTCTAAGAATTAGAATTGCTAAGTCAATGTTAATAAAATGTTTAAGGTTTTTTATGCATGTTGCATAAGAATTTTTAAATTGCATTATCTTAACTTTTGGAGGGAAAATTTATGATACGATTTAATAACCTAAACACCACTTTTCTCTTAAAGAAAAATATGTATTCATATTTTCAAGTACGTCATTCACACTCATGATAGAAAATTCAAAAGGTACTAAAGGAGATACAGTGCAAACAGAAGTGTCTCTCTCACTCTACTCCCCAGTGGTACCCACCCTTAGGTTCTTACATTGATTTCAGAGCTAGGGAATACATGTATAAACGCAAATGTCTTTTTTTCGTCTACACCAATGGCAGCGTATCATAACCCTTTTCTGCAACTTGCTTTTTTCCACTTAATACATATTGTACAGCTTGCCATGTCAGTGTATATAAAGATGTCTCATTATTTTTAAGGGCTACATAATATTTCATCACTTGGATGTGCAATAGTTTATTTAACTAGACCCCTATTTCTGGACAGGTAGATTATGTTCACTCTTTTGCCGTTATAGTCTATACTGTATATATATAGTTTTGCAAATGAACAAGTATATCTCTAGGATAAATACCGGAAAGTGAAATTACTAGATCAGAGAGATCTATGCAAACACTACTTTTTATTTTTCCATTCATTCATTCATTCATACAGAATTTCATATAGAAGAGTAATGTTCAGAAACCTGTATAGCAATTCCACAGAGTAATTTTATATCTGTTGAATCTAATAATAAAAAGTGAAATCGATAGTTTTGTTTCATTTTTCTTGTAATTAATTTTTATTGTACTTTTCAAAAGTGTCTGTCCATGATGGATTGAAAATTTTAAAAACCGACTCTTCACTATAAGTAGTTGGAGAAGCACTGATGTAGACAGCTCCAGCTGGAAGAGAAAGATATTCTTCCCCAAAGAATTGAGCGAAAAGATGGATGTTAAATTCCCCCCCACCATTTTCTAAGCCAGCAGAGTATAATTGTGTCCATTTACATGTCACTCTTTATTGGATGTGTCGGTATCTCTTTCTCTACCCTGTAGATGATGTCACCATGGTCATCTGTCCTGGAATTGCCAATCACAGCGAGAAGCAGTACATCCGAACCTTTGTCGACTACGCCCAGAAAAATGGCTACCGGTGCGCCGTGCTGAACCACCTGGGCGCCCTGCCCAACATTGAACTGACCTCTCCACGCATGTTCACCTACGGTAAGTAAGCATGGGATGTGGCCAAGTGGAGTCCCAGCTTTTTCTGTTCTCGCTGCAAGTGCACTGCCCTTTCTGCTTCTGCCTTAGTTTTCTAAGTTTAGAATTTATACCCATCTGCAGGAGATGGTGGGGCACACAGTTACAACAGCAGCCGACTGTCCTGGGCATTTATGATGGCATGCCTCACATCAGCCTTTCACATGGGCACTGTAACCACCCCATCTTGTTCCATCTCATAGAGGCGGAAACTGTGGCTCACAGGGACGGTCTTACCCACAGTCGCCTGGCTGTTAAGTGTCAGAGCAGGGCTGGGAGCCAGGTAGATTGGGTAGCTGATGCCCTTCACCACTATGCCATCCTGACTCATTCCTCAGGACTCTTGTGACTGGCAAGCAAGGGTTGTGACGAGGCGGGGGAATGTCTGTGGGAAGGGAATCTGGCACACGAACCACTCATTGGATTTCAAGTTCCTTGAGAACAGGAAGTGAATCTCAGACAAATGCTTCTTGCCTTTCATGGAAGTCCTGTGTTAGCTAAGGCTCTGTCTTCTGGACCGCTCCTTCTCAATTCTTCCTTAACTCCCCCTTCAGATTATTCATGCACACTAAATAATAAACACACAAAATATGTGTCTGTATATATACAAACATTTGGAATGTTTATAACCCAATAAATTATAATGTGTATTCATGGGAAACAACTGAAAATTAGATCTATAATCTCACCATAACTATAATTTATTTCTATTTCTTCATCCTCCCATTTGATCTTTATCTATGTGCACATAGTTTCTTTTTAGGTGCAGTCGTAGTGTGTTTATCTATGGTGACTTATTTAAATAACTTTATATTCACTAACATAAAGATGCATGGACATTATATTTAATCTTTCTTAGGAGCCACATTGCTATTATTACTATTGCTATTAAACTGTGTTGTAGTTTGTTTAACCATTCCACTTTGTACGCCATTTAGGTTATTTAAAGTTTCTCAGCATTTTCAATAACAATGCTATAAATAACTCTACATGGAATTTTTTCCTCTCTTTAATGACTTCTTTGGAGTGAATTTCCAGGAGCAGAATTTCGAAGCTGACATTTTTTTATGCGTATTTGTACATAATGTCCGGTTGTCCTCCAGCAAGGTTGTTGCAGTTTCTGCTGTCACTGGAGACGTGTAAGGGTGAGGAGGGAGGGCCGTGGGTGGGAAGCGTGAGCAGGTGTGCATGCTCTGTGCCAGGCTGCGTGCTCCGCAGCCCGCTCCTCCTCTGCGCTCACTCCCACACCCAAAGACACCCATTTTACAGACTATTCAGTTCAACAGTGTGGTCATTGGCTTGAAGATACGGGTAAAGGTCCAGATTTACAGATAACACAGGCAGAGATTAGTGAGTGTGTGGAGACAGGTTTGGGTCCAAAAGGCAGAAACAGGAAAAAGCTAACAAAAATGAAAGTAATGGGGAATGATTATAAGGTCTTGTCCATGGATATAAAAGTCTGTCTGTACAAGAAGAGAATGCTGAGGCCTGGCTTGGCCGCAGGGCCCAGAACAGAGACTTGGGACTACTAACAGCATGGTGTGCCAACAACAAGGCGAGAGATGCTGGTGAGGGCACTTGAAGTGCGCCCGACAGGGCTGGTGTCTCACACAGACATAATGCCTTTAATCTCCACAGCAGCCACGAGACAGTACAATTCTGATGGGAAAAAACGAGGCACAGAGATGTTGAGTGACCTGGGCAAGACGTAGAGTAGAAGAAGTAAGTAGACGTGGAAGAGCTGAGGAAGTAGAAAAGCTGAGACACGAGCCTGGATGTGGCTCCCCAGCCTCCAGACCCGCAGTAGAAGAGCTGGTTCTGTGTGGTCCCACCCCGACCCCCGGCGCTGTGCTCGGGCTGCCGGGAAAGGAGACGAGATTGGGCGGCCTTCACACACGAGTCGGGGAGTCTAGTGGCTGAAGGAGCAGAGAAGAGCAAGCTCAATGTGGGACGTGGTCACAGAGCATACCGCGGCCCTGCCACTGACGGCTGTGTGGTCTTGAGCAGTTTGCTTAACCTTGGTTCCAGATTCTTCAACTGCAACATAGGGGTTGTAATTTTACAATTAAACGTGGGTTACTAGGGACTTAGCAGACAGTTGAGTGCCTAACATACAGTAACCATTTATTAAATGTTTGGTTTATTCTCGTTCAAATACGTGAAGATCTGTTAATGGTAGTGAGGGATTAGCCAGGCTCTGTGTGGCCCAGATTAGTAAAATGTGTTCTGCAGAGGAAGATGGGAATATCCATAAATAATTACGATACGGTGTGATGAGTGGGGGTCTGGCGAGCGTGCGGCAGCAGCATGGAAAAAGCAGCCTGTCTCCATAGGCAAGGAGTTGTGTTGCAAAAGGAAGGATTCTTCCAGCAAGAGCATTAGTTCTGGGTCCCCCAGGGGAGGATGGGTTGGAGCTCCCAAACAGAGAGGAGTGGGCTGTGGGGAAAAGCATCCTGCACAGCTGCCTTTTAAGTGGGTGTCTGGGCTGGTGAGCAGATTCTGAGTGAGGAAAATCCATGGGGCGAGGCGAATCCATCTAGGGAGAGCCCAGCTCCCAAGTTTTTCAAAGGAATTTAACTGTTCCCTTTTATTTGTGGTTGTTACGGTTTGTTTCCTCAGAATTTTGGAAGTGGATTCCCGTAGTTGTTAGACTTTAGTATTTCTCCAGAAAGACAGGTGACCCGGAAGAGATGGGTGACTTTTCGAGCTGTGGTATTTGGTCTTTTTGTTTATCATTACATCTTTTAACTGTTGAAGCGCATTTTTAAACCGTTGGGTGATAAGGTCAAACAGATGTGAGCTTAAAAAGATCGAAAATCCAGAATTCAGACACTTTGTTGAAATCCGAACTAACACATCTTTGGTATCTTCAAAATAGCTAGAGACAGCGTTAGTGCTTCCTTAGATGCTACTGATGTGACTTTAGTTTAAAACAATGTGTTTTTAATAAACGTTTCCCTGGACTGGTGAATAAGGAGCAGTCCTTCAACAAAGATGGCCTAGTACCTTAGGGCACAGCCCATCTTTATTTCTCTTGACTGGTAAACTGAGGCAGCTCGACAGTCAACATGCTAGAATTGAAAACCTTCAGCACAGTTAATCATGTGTTGAATTCTTAAGTGTCTAGCTGTCTGTTTATGGGCTTTCTATACTTAAGTACGAATATATTTGTTGACTTTTGTTTCTATACCTGGTATTATTATTGATTTATAATGATTGCTGCTTTGTGATATGGCCCAGTGTCTCCTAGAATTAACCCTGGCTCGTTGCTTCTTCAGAGTGTGCTTTTGTCTCCTTGCCTATTTATTTTTTTCAGTTGAATCTTAGAATTATTTTGTCAAGTTCTGCGTTGAATTTCTCTCAGTCAAGATGGACTAGGTTATGCTGCAGGAACAAACAACCCCAAATCTCAGTGGTTTAAAAGCAAAGGTCTATTTCTCCCTCACTCTACACATCCATCATGGTTGGCTGGGGGTTCCATGTCCCCACCGTCACCGTCCTCACTTAAGGACCCACGCCAATGGAGCAGCCACCAGCTGGAATGTTACCCACGTCACAGAAAGTGGAAAGAATGTGGCTCTTGAACCTTCTGCCTGGAAATGATGGAGGTCACTCCTGGTCGTGATTTACTGCCAAAGCACGTTACACGGCCAAGCCCGGCTTCGGTGGGGTGAAGGAGAAGCGTCCTCCCCAGGGAGGGAAAGTAGATATTGGTGAACGCTAGCACAATGCATCACCATCTTTGAATAGGAGTTTTAATGTACAAATTAGCTTGGAACAGTTTATTTTTATAGTGTTTACTTTTTTCCTGCAGGACATACAGTCTGTTCCTTCAGGTCGTCCTTAGTTTCTCCCATAAAGAACTTCTAGTTCTTTTGTGTAGTTCAGTGGTTATCAACATTAGCATTCCCCCTGGTGCTTCTAAAAGATACTGATGCCCAGGGCCCAGCCCCTGGGGAGTCTAAAGCACCCCCAGGGTTGAGAGCCTCAGATGCAGGTCTTACACATTCCTTGTTTCCTCTTCAGTTTCTGAAAAACTTTTTATTATAGAAATGTTCAAAATATATGCAAGTCGAGAGAACAGTAAAACAAACTTAGAATAAACCCTGTGTACCCATCTCTCAACCTCGACAGTTACTCAGCTTGTGGCCAATCTTGTTTCATCTGCAAACCACCCCCTTCCTCTCTCCCCTTTCAAAGATGATTTTGGAGCAAGTCCCAGACAGCCTGTCATTTCATCTGTGGTATTTTAGTGCGTAAGGCTAAGATACAGGGATTCTCTGTAAACTGTTTTAGTTTGCTAAACAGAATACCGCAGTCTGGGGGGCTTAAACTACAGACATGATTTTCCCACGGTTCTGGAGGGTGGAGGTCCAAGTTCACGGCGTGAGCGGGGTTGGTTTCTTCTGAGGCCTCTCTCTTGGCTTGTGGATGGCCATCTCCTCCGTGTCTTCAAAGAGTGGTCGTCTCTCTGTGCGTCCATGTCTGTGTGTCTCTCTCTCTGTGTCCTGATCTCTTCTGCTTGTAAGGACACAAGTCATGTTGGATTAGGGCCCACCCTAATGACCCCATTTTAACTTAATTACCTCTTTAAAGGCCCTTTCTTCAAATTCAGTCACATTCTGTGGTACTGGGTGTTAGGACTTCAATATATGAATTTCAGGAGGACACGATTCAGCCCATAACATAAACATAAGCACAATACCATCATCACACCTAAAACACTTAACAGTACTACTTAGTACCATTCAGTTTCCCCAACTGACTTCTTTGTTTTCCTTTTTTTTTTTTTTTTTTTGGTGAGGAAGATTGGCCCTGAGCTAACATCTGTGCCAGTCCTCCTCTGTTTTCTTTGTGGGCCGCTACCACAGCATGGCTTGATGAGTGGTGTGTAGGTCCGTGCCTGGGGTGAACCCTGGGCTGCCAAAGCAGAGTACACTAACTTAGCTACTACAACACCAGGCCAGCCCGTTTTTCCTTTTTAATTACAGTTTGCTCAGTTCAGGATCTAAATCAGGTCCATATATTGCACTTGGGGGATAGGTTTCTTAAGCCCCCTTTAGATCTTTTCCCTTCACTTTTAATAGGCCCCCAACCAAGTCGGCCTCCTCCGAGGGGTGCCTGGATGTGACATTAAGGGGGCTCTAGATCCCCAGGGCATGCCATAGCACACCTGGGGCGTGTTTGAGCACCAGGCACTGGCCTGAGGGGCCTGCTAATCCTAGGTCTGCCCAGTTTCTGTCTGGAAGGCCTCCTCTGGTCTTCACTTGGTTTCTCCTCATCATTTGGGTCTCGAGCATGACGTCACCTTCCCAGAGAGCCCTTCCTCGACCCCCCATCCCCTAGCCGCTCTCTGTCTAATCCCCCTCTTTATGTTCTTCAAGGTACTTATGATTTGATGAAATGCTGTATTTGTTCACGTGCTTATTACCTGTCTCTCCATCCCAAAAGCCCACTCCACAAGAGCGAGTGGTCTTTGTGGCGCCTGCTGTAGCTCCCCAGTGCCTGGAATCCTGCTTGGCCCAGAGAAGGTGCTCACCCCATCAGGGTGACTGAATGAGGACCCAGGGGAGGGTGTGAAATGCCAGGCTGTGCATGTAAGGTGACATTTTGCACACCCGCGCGTCTCACACAGGCGTGCCTTACGGCTATGCGAGCCTTGCGTCGTGCACGCCGCGTCGCCCTTGAGCAGATGCCAGGCCTTCCAGTCGCTGTGAGTACCCCCCTGGCCTTTGGAAACTGATCTTGACCAGAGGAAAACTAAAGAGGGTGTTAACACGAAGCCCTACGTTCTTCTTTGCCTGTAGGCACCCCCCTCAGATCTCTCTTTCTGAGAAAATTGTAAAAGAAGTTTTCCCACTTCTCAGACTAACTCTGTTTCAACCCACATCAGCACTAATCTGTTGTTATTGGACATCTTTGCTGATGTGATTAGAAATTGTTGAAAACAGATCTCTCTTGAGCAGAAGAATTTCCTGAGTGGATAATTATGCAGTCTTGTGACTTAGAATCCTTTGTGCTTCCTTGGAAAGATAAACTCATTCAGGACGATCCTGCTTGGCCGCAGGTGTCATTTATGTCCCGCAGACGAGGGCCAGGCGCGCCCCACGTGTTTGCGGGCCTGTTTTCACTTGGTCCCCGCCGCTGCGTGGGAGGGGCTGTTAGTGTCCCCCTCACAGGCTTAGGGAGGTTAAGCGCCCTGCCCGGGGTCACGCAACTAGTAAGTGGCAGAAGCAGCATTCAAACTGATTCTTAACCCCAGCTCAATACGGCCGCTGTTGTAGTGTTCGTTTCCTGTTGAGGATATTGTGCATTAGGACACAGAAGGGCAGGGAGATATTTGAGCGTTTTAGATTTTTCCCCGCTTAGGTGGTAGTGCTCATTACTGCTTTTGTGAGTAGCTATGGCTTAGCTCGCGTTGGTTGCGTGCCAGGCTCTGTTCTAAGTTCTCTGTAGGATTGTTAAGTCAGCCATCCCCTTTGACAGCTGAGGCCCAGCAAGGTTGAATGACTTGCTCCCGGTTCCAAAGCTGATGAGTGGGCGCTCCGGTTTCCTGCCCAGCAGCCTAGTCCTGGAGACCGTGCTCTTGGACACCAGGCTCCATCGCCTTCCCGTCTAGGAGGGCGCGTCCTGCCGATGCTTCTCAGGAGTGAGGAAGTAGTTCCCAGTCAGACACATTTTAGGTTTAAGGCAAAAGAGCAACCAGAAACTCCTCAGAGCCACAGAAATAGGCCTGGCGAGTTTGGGCTCTGGTTTTTGTTCATCCCACATCCTGCAGGCCTTCCTGGGGCCAGGCCCTGTGGTGAGAATGCAGTGGGCATCCTGAAGCTCCAGTCTGGTGAGGAGCAGCCCACCATCCAGGGAGGAGTGGGGGAGCAGTCCGCGTCCGTCCGAACCTGTTGGCTGGGTTTGTCCAAAATGAGTGTTTACCAACAGCAACCTTTCCAAGGACAGGGACCAGGTTTTAGTTTTCAATTTTTACGTTATTTTTTGTTAATCTCCTGCGCCTAGTCTATCACTTTGGGAGAGAAGCTCATGAAATGCCTGCCTGAGGAAAAGCCTGTGTTTTAGAGTCCAGCAGATGGGACTCTGCAGGCCTGGTTCACAAAGGGTGTTGAGATAGGTAGCGTTGATATAGAAGTGTGTAGCGTGGAGTCCCACAAATGCCGGTAAATGGCAGTGATTATTGTCCTCATTAGTCTTTCTGTCTCGCTTTGTGTTTTCTGTGAGCCAACTGAGAAGAGAAAGTGCGAAACTTTACTCGAACAGTCAACTGCTCAAGCCTCCACAGCAACTCCGCCCAGCTGACTGCCTGTGAGCTTCTGCAAGGGCCCATTTGAGCAGCTTTGCCTGTTGAGCATAAAATTCTCTTCTTTGAGCTTGGTCTGAGTTGTGACTCTGTTCATGGGGACGGTCAGGCCCCGGTGGTTATTCTGAAGGAGGCAGTGCTCGCTTTCCAGCTGCACAGCCTTCACGATTGGCTGCTTGTCAGATCTCGCGGTCCCCGGGGCCAGGTCACACGCCTCCAGCTCAAAGCCACGGGCTTCTAAATTCAGAGTCAACTCTTACAGTCAGTGCTGGCAAGTTGTCTTTATTGTAGTACTTGCTCTATTATCTATATTTTAAACTTTCTGAAAAGTTTTATTTTTTTAAAAAATTCCTCACTGCCTGCATCATACACTTCATAGATTTTTTTCAAAGTAGCAAATATGAAATCTTTCCCTTTTGATGAATTAAATTAAATAATATTAGCTAATCTGACTAAATGCAAAATGTGAAACTTTTAGGATGACTAGTAGAACCCACAAGGGTGAAATGTATCCATCTTTTAAATAAATTTCTTAGTGAAATAGAGTATTCTACCGTATCTGACCGGGTCCACTGCCCAGTCATGTGAATAAGATCGATGCGTAATGCTTGGAAATGAAGGAAACTGTAGAACTCTTGAAGATTTTTGGAAGTGTATTTATTATAAAGAGCCTAATCTTTAATGGGAACACTGCGGCAGTAGACATGTTGGCTTGCTCTTTATTGACTTAATTCATTTCCTAACCCAGACATTGTTTGGCATATGAGTATTTTCGTCAATGATGCTGCAGGAGACCAGTAAATTCAAGAAACATTCTGCTCCATCTTTCTGTCTTTGGCTAAATGCCTTGTCTCCTCAGCCCAGTGTCATGTTCAGAGCAAAGTAGAGCTGGATCGAGTCTGCCAGCCAAGGAAATGCACTGAAGACCAGAATTATCCAGTTGTGGTTATTCTGACCTCCAGTTCTAAGACTGACTCCTGAAGTCTTACGTCCAGAAAGTGAAGAGCCAGGTGACAAAGGGTCCATGAGTTTGATCTTGATTCAAAGAGAGAAAAAAATTGGGAGTTTTTAAAAGTTTCTTCTATATCAGATGAAAGGAATAAAAATAACAACCCAGCTTTGGCCCCCACAAGGTGACTGAGTCCTTTAGGACTGTGATCCTCCTGAGAACTTATGGCCGAACACCAAGCTAGAGCCTTTTGGCTTTGAAATGGTCTCGAAAGATCTAAATTACCTTTCCCTGTGAGTTTAAGCAGGGGAGCTGGCCCTTCCCTTGGTTCCAAACACACGACTTCTGGCGCGAGACATCAAGCTGAGAAGAGGTCCCTGATGTCACAGCATCGTATTCTCTTGCTTGGAGAAGGAGCTCGTTAATGTCCAACTGAGTGTAATACTGGAATTTTTTGCTCTTTAAGCTAACTGTTGGAACCTTGATGTGAGATCTGAAAACCTCGCCTTGCTTAGAGGGCAGCATTTCACTCTTGGGAGGGTAGGAGTCCCTGTGCCTGGCTGACCATATAGTTTAGCGTCCCAACTGAGACGCCTTTGAGAGTGAAAGAGGACCTTACTGATAACATCATCAGCATCAGAATAACAGACAAACTCCAGCACACTTCAGGCAAACCAGGATGCGTGGTCACCCTGCTATAGAGCATGCTGTGGAGGTCACCCGTGATCCAGGACGTCTTGCCATAAGGAGTTGCAGACAGTGATCTTTAAGGAACTTCTCTTTTGTTTTTACTGCTCAATGTATCTGGGGATATTTGATTAGATCCTGAACTAGATGTTTCTATGAGCTTCTCATATCTGCCATTTTAACTGATGCAGACTCAATTTTGAATCGTGTTCATGATTCCAGATGAAACCATGAATCCTGTTGCCTCTGAGACAGACAGTCGAGTGTTCAAATGGCAAAAAGACACAGTGGGGAGGGGGGAGGAAGAGGAGACGGTGAAGAGAGAGGGAGAGTGGGGGGTGAAGGAGGTGAATTTGCAGAAGCTCCAGCCTCTTCGTAAAACATCTGACAAGAACATCTGCCGAGAGTCACCGAGCACTGAGGTGGTGCCCAGGGGCCAGTCGAGGGACTGTGATGGGAAGTAATCTCAAGAGCAGGACTGTGGAGAGGCAGACAGGGTCTGCACCCTCAGGGTAAGGGTAAGATCCCAATCCTTAACCTTCAGCCACAGGAGGTTACTTTAGGCATCCTGTACCTGAGGAAACAGCTAAATGCAGTCATTTGTGAAAATCTTTGTTTCAGAGACAAGGACAAGGCCACCTAAAGTCACAGGCAAAGAGGGCTTTTGTTTTGTTTCCGCAGCTGTTCCCTCCCCTGGGTGACTCAGCTGTGCAGTGGCCTCCCCACAGCTCTGAGAAATGACTCACAGCCCTTCCCTCTGAAAACGAGAGGGGCTGCTAGGCCGCCAGCTGCCCGCCAGTGAGCCAGGTTGTTGCCTGACCCGATCATTCTCCTGGATTAAATTTAGTGGGAAAGCTGTTTGGGTAATTCTTTCCCAGCCCCTGCACGTTACGCTAGCTGGTACTCTGTGCTTTCATTCCACACGATTCAAACTTCCTTCTCACCCGGCTAACCCTGGTGGCACACCCACCGTGTGCCAGGCGCAGGCCTGGCGTGGAGGAGACAGGTGACTCAAGGGCTCTGTCTCTTGGAACACCAAGTCTCTGGTCCCTGCATCTGAGTCTGCTTAGTCATGTTGGTGCCGTTTGAGGAAATGGCTTATGAAACAGTAGCTTTCAGGCAGCCTCAGCCTTCTCTTTGCCTCCGGGCGAGAGGTTAAGGAGAAAGGCCTTTTCTGGTCTCAGCAGGTTGCCTTTCCAAGATGGCCATGTAGTAGTCATCTCTGGAAGGCCAAGTTAGCGTCTCATATTTCATCTTGTCTTGAAAAGCTGCTGGCAAAATTAGATACCTTAATCTTGTTACTGGTGCTAATCCCATGAGGATTAAATACGTGGAACCTCATTAAAATCCTCCTAGTATTAAAAAACGGATTGCCGTAGCTCTGAGTAAAACAGCCCAGGGAGGGGCCACCATCACCGCCCATGTCGTAACTGCTGTCAGGTGGAGATCCCAGCAGGAAGGCCCATCCCAGGGCTGGGCAGACCCGCATCCTTGCCCCCCTTGCCTGGGAGAGATGGCAGCTCTTCACAAGACACGGCTTGTCCAACGGCTCGTCCAGTGTTAGGCAGGGCTGGCCTTTATCCAAAGCAGACGTGTTCATATTTAATGAAACTGAGGTTCCCAAGGTACCTGCACAGTTAGCTGTAATTGCTCCTCGGCAGCGCAGCCAATCCAGTTTCATAGCTGCCCGGTGTCATCGGAGCATCTGCTCCAGGTCTCCAATACTTAGGCTCAAACCTGGGTGAAGGTAGATGCGTGTAAAAGGAATCAGAGGGCAAGCAAGTAAGACATTTAACAATTAAATAGTTAATCCCTGCATTCCTATGCTGTAGATCTGGGAGGCCAGGCAAAGGAGTGGGCCTTGGGGTTGGACACGGCTCCCGAGTCCCGCGCTGCCATTCACTCACCGTGTGACGTTGGGGGAGTCATTTCCTCCCTTTCAACCTGCTTCCTCGCCTGTGTTTAGGTTCCTAGTACAGAGCCTGGGACGTGGTGCATCGAGCTTCCTCCGTTCGCTTAGGTCGTACTGACTGTGTGCCCAGTAGGCGTTGGGCCCACGGATACAGTGGTGAATGAGACCAAGAGCATCTTTGCTTTTTGGAGTTTACAATCTAATGAGGCTCATTCAATGTTAGAACAAAACGTAAAGATATAAATAATTAGCCAAGGCATAAACAAAATTAGGCAGAACCTCAGGGAAATGGTGGAGAAGTAAAAATTTTGGTAACAATTGAAAATAAGTCCCTCACTAGCGTTTCTTACCGCAAATAATGCCCCCCCACCCCAAGCTGCAAACCCACTGCTCCAGCGTGAGGGGGATGTCGGGTGTACTGAGCATTGTTGAAACTGATCGAAGGGGATTTAAACATCTTTTTTATTCTGCATTTTCACTAGATTTTTAAACTGGCTGGATTTTTATTGAAGTAGTAACATATATACATAGTAAAAACATTCAAACAGGGTGAAAATCTACATGCAGTGAGTCAAACTACATCTCCCTCCCACCCTAGACCCCCGAATCTCCTCTCCAGAAAATGGGTTGGCCACAGTTCTTCAGCGAATGTTCAGTCAGATATGTGTGCGCATATAATCCCACAAGTGCACCGAGATGGGGCCTCCCCCGCCGCTCCGCCCTCGTTCTTGTCCCTGGCTAAGATGGCTCGAAGTCATTGCACATCAGCAGGCCAGCCCCTATGCTGTTCTTTTTCACAGCAATTTAACGAGTCCTCCATTGACGGACATTTAGGTTGTTTCCGATTCTTTGCTGCTACAAACAGCACTGCAGTGAATATTCTTACATATCTTTGCACACACGTGCACACATCTTTGCACACATGTGCAGCATAAAGTCTCCCAAGTGGAATTCCTGGACCAAAATTTGTCCTTTTAAAAACATTAGCAGATGTTGTAACCCCATTGCCTTCTAGGGGCTATCCCAGTGCACACTCTGTGGATGGGCCAGAGGACCTGTCACCCACACCCTCCCCAGTCTTGGGTATTGGCAAACTTGTTCTTTTTTTTCTAATATGGGCAGTGGAAAATGACTTCTAATTGTCGTTTTAGTTTGCATTTATTTAACTATGAGTGATAGGAAGCATCTTTTTGAACTGCCCTTTTACAAGACAAAAGAAACAGGAAATTGAGGTTTCATCCAGCTTTCCTGTCAACTAGGACAGTGGTTCTCAAAGTGTGGTCCCCGGACCAGCAGCGTCAACATCACCTGGGAACTTGTTAGAAACGCAGATTCTCAGCCCACCCGGACCTCTGGATCAGAACTTCTGCAGGCGGGGCCCAGCCGTCTGTGTCGTAACAGGCCCTCTGGTCAGGCCCCACCCCTCGAGTTTCTGATTCAGTAGGTTTGGGAAGAGGCCCGAGAACATGCGTTTGGAACTGGTCCCCGGGCAGTGCTCATGCGGCTCGTCCAGGGTCCACACTTTGAGGACCACGTGGCTGGAGCATCATTCTTGCGGTGATGTATAACCCCAATGCAGAGGCAGGGCAGCGCCCCCATGTGTGAAGGTTGTTTACTGCAAGTGGAAAGGAAAGAAGTCTGCGAAGAGAGCTTCCAGAGACAGCATGGGACAGCGTGCCTCAAAAAATGCTTCCCTGCATCCGTCTGAGCCGGAGAGATCATTGGTCCTTCGACCAGGGGTTCTCAGCCCTGCTTGCACTTTGGACTCACCTGGGAATCTTGCAAAAGAACATCCATGCCTGGGTCCCAGCCCCAGATACTCTGATTTAATTAGTCCATGGGGGGCCCAGGCATCAGTGTTTGTTGTTACTGTTTTACAAGATCCCCAGGTGACTCTAATGTGCGGTCAGATTGAAGAACACTGCTTTGGAGAAAAATCTAGAAATCTAGATGGGCCTTTTTAAGGGTTAAGCTACAATTCTTTGTTTAAATGATTTTTTTCCTAATTGTGGTAAAATACACATAAGATAAAATTTCCTATCTTCACCATTTTTAGGCACACAGTTCAGTAGTGTTAACTGCATTCACGTTGTTGTGCAGCTCATCTCCAGGACTCTTTTCATCTTGCAAAACAAAGCTCTGTACCCATTAAACAACGACTCCCCGTTCCCCTCCCTCCAGCTTCTGCAGCCATCTTTCAACTTTCTGTCTCTGAATTTGACTGCTCTAAATACCTCAGACAAGAGGAATCATACAGTATGTGTCTTTTTGTGTCTGGCTTATTTCACTTAACATAATGTCCTTTGGGTTCACCCATGTTGTAGCCTGTGTCAGCGCTTCCTTCCTTTTTAAGGCTGGATAATATTCCATTGTACGGATGTACCGCATTTTGTTTATCCACTCAACTGTTGATGGGCACTTGGGTTGCTTCCACCTTTAGACTATTGTGAATAAAGCTGCCATGAACATGGTTGTACTTAAATGATATTTTTAAAAGAAAAGGGAATTAACAGTTGTAATAGTAGTTAACATTAAATGCTTATCATGTTCCAGGCCCTGGTTTTAGCCCTTTACCTTTGTCACCTTACTGACTCCTCCAAATAACTCTAGGAGGTATTTGCTATTATTACCTCCATTTTACAGATGGGGAAACAGACCCAAGATGGTTGGGTAACTTGCCCAAGGTCGTAGTACCTCCCAGAGTTCCCCCGTGATAAAGATAAAGTTGTCGAGTATTTGTTAAAAGAACCCGTTCCCAGGCCCCCCCTGTTCCTATGGATGCCGAGCCTCCAGCAGGGCACCTGGAAGCTGTAGATTGTCCTTGTCCCTGGGGGTTGCTGGTCATCAGAGGGAAGTTGGCAGTGTTTGGGGCCAATAACTGGTAGGCCCAGGCGGTCGACCACAGAGCCCTTCACTCAGCCGGGACGCCGTGCTGCCTCATCCAGGCCGTGTCTGGAAGGCCCCTTACGGCCTGAGGGAGGTGAACAGATGTCTCTAATGGGATTTCTGAATTTTCATTTGTTGTGTGACCGAGTGCCTGTGATAGCAGCTGAGTGCATTTGAAGACCCCCCTCTCTCACATCATGGCTCCCCATTTTAAAGCCAGCATTCCCTGGAGGTACAATATTCCTTCCATTGCTACCTTTTTAGAAAGAGAAACTTGGGCGAATGGCCTAGGTGGGGACAAAAGGCTGGCATTTCAAATCCCAAAGTCAAGAGTTCAAGGTTCCTTCGGGAGCCTGTCACCAGAACCCATTCAGAGGCCGTCAGGATCCACTCAAGTCAGTAGCTGTTTATTGGAGGCCTGCAAACTGCCACAAGGCCTGCTGGGCACAGGAGGGAGAAAACAGGAGCTGTCTGATTCTCCCTGGAGAGAAAGACTTCCCGCTCAGAGTGAAGGAAACCTGCGTCTTTCCACGCTGGGAGGGAGCAGCTCTCGGCCTCCAGCTTTGCCTTTAGTCTTAAGTATCTTTTGCCACCTTCTGAGCCTCAGGAGCTCCCAACACTTTGTGACTGTGATCATTAGTCGAAGTCCAGGGGATATTGTGTGAAAAGAGGCGTGAGGGGGCCTCCGGAATGTCAGGAATACTCCACGTCTTGATCTGGGTAGTGGTTACATGGCTGTAAACATGTATGAATTCATCAATTGTGCACTTTCCTGAGTGTATGTTATACCTCGTTAAAAAGACAAAACGACAGGGCAGCTTTATGTGTATTGTTACGCAATGGTTTCTAAGAGACACTGTTTAAAAAAAAAAAAGCTAAGCAAGGTACTAAACAATATGTATGCTACCATTGATATTTTTAAAAAGAGTATAGGAAATTACCTTTTACCACATCTTTTATGCCTGTTAAATTTTGTGCCGTGTGCATGAATTAGCTATTCGAAATTTTTTTAATGCAGATTCCTGGGCCTGGCCCTCATCTTGCTGAATGAGCTTCTCTGGGGGTGAAGCCCAGGAATGCCCATTTCTAACACCCTCTCCAGGGGACTCGATGCGCACTGCAGTTCGAGAACCCCTGCGTGGGGTTGTGCTGGCCTCGCTTAGGCTGTGTCCCAATATAAGAGAAAGAGGATATAATGAGGGCTTGCCCCAGGATCAAAAGGCCGTGCCCCTACGGCTTGCTGGTTCAGAAAGGAGCTCAGCTCCTGTTAGGGATGTCGAGACCTCTGAGCTGGTGCAAGGTCAGCAGTGTGTTTCCACTGTAAGGCCATACTCTACTCATGCCGCTCTGTCTTGGACATGCTTCTTGCCAACATCCCTAACTTTCCCTGTTGGGTTTGATTTTAAATTGGCTCCCTCAAGAGCCAGGGTTGGGTCTTAGAAGGATGTGATAAATCTCTTCACCAACCTACAGCCAATAACCTCCTCCTCTTAGCAAAGCTGCTGAGACATAACCTGGCTTCACCAGCTTCCCTAGGGGACCCCAGCCGAGGTCATCCCTTCTGGGCGAACGAGGCCCCAACGCGCTCTCCGCTGGGAAAGCTCCTCTGCGTGTCTCTGAATGGGTCTGCCTCCCTTGGCACCCCGTCCTTACGTCACCAAGAACATTTTATCCTAGTCTATAGAGCATCCAGCCCGTCCCTCCGGACTGAAGTTTGTCTTTCCTTCCTTCCCCCATGCTGACAAGAAGAGCCTGTAAACATCCACTTGGTACTTTTCTTAACACCGTGAATCCTTGTACACGTGGGTATCGCATCCTGTTTTGTAGCCTGAGAAGCTAATCCCAAAGGTGTTGCTCTTGCTTTTGTTAGCATCTGTGTGTGAGCAAATGTGCTCCTGCGCGCCCTGAATACCTGTTTTGATTTCCATGAGCATCTAGACGGGTTTCTCACCAGCCACCTTGAAAGGAGCTGTGCACACCTGTTAAACATGGTACCTCCCCTCGTGGGTACTGCCAAGGCCATGTTTCCTCTTATACTGAGGGGCATCTGGAAACTTCTCTCCAGGTATCCCAGGAGAAGTGTCTGTCTGTCTCTCTCCACACACACACGCCATACAGATATGTATTTCTCTCTCTCTCTCTCTCTGTTAGTATCTTGGCACCCGTTTAGTAACCCTCCAGCTTGCACTTTCTCCGATCTCGTTGCACCTCAAGTGATTGAGCGGCTTGACTCTGTCCACAGGCTGCACCTGGGAGTTCGGAGCCATGGTCAACTACATCAAGAAGACGTACCCCCTGACCCAGCTGGTCGTTGTGGGCTTCAGCCTGGGCGGCAACATCGTGTGTAAATACTTGGGGGAGACTCAGACAAACCAAGACAAGGTGCTGTGCTGCGTCAGCGTGTGTCAGGGCTACAGCGCGCTGAGGTGAGTGACCCCCACACATGTGCCCACTCCTTTCTTCCCTCAGGTCCTTCCCTTAGTGCCTGTTTATTGAGATGCCCCAGTGCACCAGACGCTGGTCCGTGAAGACCAGGGGAAATGCTGTAGCAGACCCAGCAGAAGTTTCTGGGTCTCGGATTCACTTTGTTTTGCTTCCACTTCATACAATGGGGTTGCCCTCTCAGACCCCTTCAGTCTGGGCAATGCAGCCGTATTATGGGATCAGATCTGTAGCTGACCACAGTCCCCCTGAATAGTGCTGTCTCCCTGCGGAGGCTCCGTGAGGCGGCTCACTGTGCTGATGCTCCAGGAGTTTTGTGGGACAGTGGGTTTCTGAAGGACACGGGAGACGGGCAAACCAGGACCTGAGAGCTGGGCCTCGTGATCCCAGGTTCCTCCTCCCTACAGAAGAGTGAGTGTCAGATGGCATCTGGAAGGGATCTGTACAAAGCATTTAATCTGAGTCCTCGCCTTCAAATATTCCTCTCTTAGGCATCCCCAACATCCACTCACAGGAGATGACCAAAGGGTCAGGGTTGATCTTGCCCCTTAGTCTCCTGCCAGCAGGACCCTGCAGGGTGAGTCCTCGGAGGGCATCATCGTCCGCTCTGACTCCCCTCAAGATCAGTGTTGTCCCAGAGCTCTCGAGGGTCACCACACTCACACACTTAGACACACACTCATTCGCACACATCTCTCCAGACTCTTCAAATGCATTCATGTATTTGCCTGTGTTCATTCTTCATGATAATGTCTTTTGTTACAAATGCAGATGACCCATTATTAAAGATCTCTTGAAGAAATCCAAAATCACACAAGAAAGTAAAAAAGTCTCCCTTATTGATCCAGCCTAATGCCAAACAGTCCTTATAGGTAATAAATGAATCCTTCCTTTTTGCCTCACCCATATCTCTCATGGTGTAGTTTAAACCTATTTCATCATTTTCGGATGGATAGAGGCCATGTTGTTTCTAAAAATATGTTACTGGAGTTTGAAGCCAGCACATCCAAAGGACAAATGCAGGCCTAGAATTCAGCCTCTGCCCACGAGGCTTAACCTGGCCACAAAGGATTTAAATGTACCCAAAAGTAGGCATGAAAGACATCCCTGATGGAACCTTTCCTGACTTCTAGGACCAAGGCCTGCGTTCCAGTTTTCCTCGCCTGCAAAATGGGGATGACAGTAATAATAAATAGTAGCTGCCTCATAGCGCCATTGTGAGGGCGAGAGGAGTGAACGCATATGAAGGCCTTAGCACAGTGCCAGCACGTAGCAAGCTGGTAGTCACTGTCATTATCATTGCTAGTCACTGTAAAATGGGCAGTGGGGTAGGTCAGTGGGTCACAAAGACCGGTCTGGTGAGCTGGTCACTGTCTCACTTCACTGAGACTCACCTGGGCAATCATGTTAGAAATAAATTCAGTTTCTTGGGCCCCACCCGTGGAGATTCTGATTCATGAATCTGGGCCTGAGGCCAGGAATCGGCCTCTGAACACATTTCAGAGGTGGCTCCTGATGTCTAGCCTCGTTTAGCTGTCATTGGGCCGGGCGCCTCAGTGGTCTCTCCGGCTCTGGTCTTACAGGCCCAGGGTGGTCCCCCCGTCTCTCCTTGGGACGGTTGGGAATCCCCCTCCACTCCCCTCGGCACTTGGAGAGCCAGCTGAAAGGACGTGTTCCTTCATCCCTGCTTTACTAGGAAGATTTCACTCCCAGCTCATGGCCAATATGTAACCAGAGTTCACCAAAGTCCCCTCCTGACCAGTGACTGGGATAATGGAGAGGGGAAACGGGACCTACCACAGGATTCAAGGGAGCAGGGCCCTGCAGGAGGACCTTGCCTGCCCGCACCTGACGGATGCTCCAGTTTTCAGCAAGCCTTCTATCCTCCATGCAGTTGGCGTCGCTGGAGTCCCTTCCCAGACCGAGTGCTCTGAAATTACCGTGAGCACTGACTTTGTGTTCAGAGAGCCCCGGATTTGATAACTGGGAGGATGTAGGACAAGTTAGTTTTCTTTTTTTTTCCCATGTGCAACATCTCAAATGACAACGGCTTCCTTTGATTTGGCTGCCGTTGCGCCACCTGCTGTTGGCAGAAGCACACGATGCTCACGTTTGGGGAACCAAGATGTGCGGACTAAGGCAGGGGTGTCAGAAGCTGGGAAATCACGATCTGTGAGGTGCTATACCTTTTGTAGACATCGTCTACACCAGCCGTCTTTGAGACCCTCAAGATGCTCATACTTGTAATTACCTATTGTCACATCATGCTCCTGCAGCGAGGAGAGAGAGAGGCAGCTTTGTCCTCTGGAGCACAGAAAACTGATGCTAGGGCTAAGACCTGTGGCCCCACAAGGGAGCTGGTGGCAGGTCAGGGAGACACGTCCCCTCTGTCTGCTGCCACTGCCCAGGGCTCAGGTCCCCTCGACATTTTAACGAGATCTGCTCACCAAAGGACAGTGCCTTACTTTAAACCAGTGTCACCTTTCTTTCCTGCCAAGGCTTGAGGGCCATGAGCCTTTTCGGCGCTGGGATGATGGCAGCCGTGCTTCCTTTACGCCGAGGTGGAGCCGCGAGGGCTCGCCGCCCCTTGCAGGGCCACACACACGGGAGTCCGTGCTTCCGGTAAATCCCTCCCGGTTGAGTCTAGAGAGCTGCTTGTCAGTGACTGTCCCCTCCCTCTGGCTTCTCGGCTCCGTAGCGCACCTCCCTCTAGCCAGAGCCAGTTCAGGCGCAGAAGCCAGCGCCCGCTTGCTGTAGTGAGCAGAGTCTAGCCGCTGCTGACAAGCTTGCCTTGGAGGACGTGCTGACCGCTGAAGGAGGGGCGCGAGCCCTGGAAGCGCATGGTGTGGGGCCGGCTGGACGTGCTTCCTCAGCAAACCGTGGCCGGCCAGCCCTGGCAATCTGCGTACTCTGGTTTCGTTAATCATCTGCAACTTTATTGTGAAAAGCCTCAATGATGACTTCACCCAGCGAACTGCGACCAGACAGGAGGGTGACAGGGACCAATAGTGGTGCCAGAAGATTACCCGCAGATTCATTCACTCATGGATCCCTTCAGCTAGACTCCCTTCTAGGGAGTGGGGACAAGGCATAAAAGTTCCCCACTCTCATGGGGCTTAACAAGAAAGGAAAGGGGGGGCCAGCCCAATGGCATAGTGGTTAGGTTCACATGCTCTGCTTCAGCAGCCTGGGGTTCGCCGGTTTGGATCCTGGGTGCGAACCTACATACCGCTCATCAAGCCATACTGCCGTGGTGTCCCACATACAAAAAAATAGAGGAGGATGGGCACAGATGTTAGTTCAGCGACAATCTTCCTCAAGCAAAAAGAGGAAGATTGGCAACAGATGTTAGCCTGAGACCAATCTTCCTCACCAAAAAAGCCGAAAAAAACACAACCAAGCATTTTATTACAGTTTGGGTATAAGAGATAGTCTGTATCTGAGGGCCTCACAGCACTTAATAACAGAATGGTGTTTACAAAGCAGCAAACCAACAAATACATGTCACTAATAGATTGCACACTAGGCATATGGGTGCCAAGGAAGTCCTCAGTCAAGTGGGGAGGGGTTTTGGAAGGAGGTGAGAATCAGGAGGAAGTAGCCCAGTGCCCAGGCCAGTGGCAAGGGCCCCTTACAGGACAACAGAGGGATAACCAGATCTCCCAAAAGGCAGTCCTGCTCCCGGCTGAGTGTGCGTGTGAGCACCGCTGAGTTTAGCACTGTAACGTCCCCATGTTAGCAGGCTTTCCTGCCATGGAGAAGGGCTGGGCACCACTTTCCCTACCAATGGCGCATCTGTTCTCTCCTTTGCTTTTAGTGGGCAAACTCCAGGCTGTGGGTGAGTTTATGAGCAAAGCGAGCATTATTGTTCATCAAGTCCTTCTATAGAACTGTACCTTCATCAAGCCTGGGTTTACAGTCGAAGAGCTGTCCAGCAGCTTAAGATTCACTAATTGTGTATCAGAGCTAAGCACGGGAAAAATCTGCTGAGTTCAGACAAAACTGTGGGCACAACTCCAACCTAGGAAACGGCTTACCTTTTGCACCACTGGGTTGTGAAGCTGACCACACGGCTTGCCCTCACTGCCTTGGGGATTATTGTTTATTTTTCGTTGTTAATTTTTTTAATCAGAGAAATGAGGGTGTCTGACATGCCCTTTGACTTAGCGATCCCATTCCTGTCAAAGTACATCCTAAGGGAAACACTCTGATGAGGAAGGAAGGGGGTTTGCCGGTGGTCAGCCCTCCTCCTGGCCGAGCTCCCTGCCCCATGTGGCCACAAAGCCCAGCCGGGCAGGCACGAGGGATTGTGGCCCACTCCCCGGCCAGGCAGAGGGGAGGTTTTCTTTCGCCTGCAATCTCAAGCTGAACTAGCTGGAAGTAATGACCTCCCTGGAGGTCGGCCCTGCCCCTGAACCACCTGCTAGCTCGGAGCCCTCTGCCTGGGTCCGTCCTCTCAGAGGCCACCCTGTTCAAGGCTGGTCCTGGCTTTGCTCCCACTGCAGCACGACTGTCTTGTAGGGCCAAGTTAGAAGTAACCCACATGTCCAGCATGAGGGAGAGTTGTAAATTATCACACTCAAATTTAGTGGAAGACAAAGCAGCTTTTATCTTTCAAAATCAAGAAAATGCGTAACATGACAGATTGTGTATATTAAAAGTAGAGAGGGGGCCGGCCCAGTGGTGCAGCAGTTAAGTTCGCACATCCGCTTCGGCGGCCCAGAGTTCACTGGTTCAGATCCTGAGTGCGGACATGGCACCACTTGGCAAGCTATGCTGTGGTAAGCGTCCCACATATAAAGTAGAGGAAGATGGGCACGAATGTTAGCTCAGGGCCAGTCTTCCTCAGCAAAAAGAGGAGGATTGGCAGCAGATGTTAGCTCAGGGCTAATCTTCCTCAAAAATAAATAAATAAAAATAAAATAAAATATGTTAAAAAAAAAAAAGTAGAGCGGAAGGCCACTATGTAAAAATATGATTGTAGGGAGGGAGAGATGGGCAGTTGTACTTTAGTGGGTATAGAGTTTCAGATTTGCAAAATGAAAAAGTTCTGGAGATCTCTTACACAACATTGTGAATATACTTAACACTACTGAGATGTATACTTAAAAATGGTTGAGATGGTAAATTTTATGGTATGTGTTTTATACCACAATTTAAAAAAAAAAAGATAGTACCTGGGCAAGCCTGGAAGGGAACCGCCTCCCTCCACAAGTAAAAGTAGTTTTCTTACATCAGTGTCGTCACATTCTGGGAAAATTCTTAATGCAGTTTAATTTTAAAGTTTCATTAACATATTGCTTTCAAGGTATTTTTTCATACTGCCTAGCTCCACATCCCATAAATTCATCACCAGTCTTAATTTGCAGGATCCCTGCCTTCTTTCCCCTTTTGGGATATGAGTCATATGTGCCCATCCCAATCTCACAGAAGCACTCTCTCATTCTCATCCTCCATATTTTCTCAAAGACCACAGGAAAGCTGTTGGGCTCTTCTCACAGTCTCTCAGCACTCTGAGATGTAATTTATTTGAGCCAGGAGAATTTAATTCTTTTGGGCGTTAAATGCATTCTTTCCCCAGTTCATTCTCTCCCAACTTCAGTTCCTTTTCATCAATGCTTGGTCCACTCGTTTTGCAAAGTACGAGTTGGAAAGTTGAGCTTTCTCTCATCAGTCCCCCATCAGGGTAAAATGGTTGGCTCAGCTCTTCCTTGCCTAATTGATGGCCCCAAACATAATTGTAGACACCTGTACCTGAACCCTCTTCTAAGTGGTTTAAAAATCCATCTCCTTCCACAACACCTTTTAAAATTCTATTAACCGTTCAAAGAGAAATCCCTCACCAGCAGATGGCTGGGAAACCAGTATGGATAATGTCTTATTATTTAATGTTACATTGGTTAGAAGTAAAGGTTTTAAAAGAACTTTATTTGTTTTGAGAATAGTTAAGTAGGTAGGTGGATGGATAAAGTTCTTTAAAAGTCCATACAGATCGTTCTGGAATAAGACTCCCAGTGAAGCCAAGCTGGTTTTGGGGGAAGTACCCCGGCTTGGGTGCCCATTTTGTGGTTTGCATCAAGAAGTGTAAAATTCATTTCTTCCATCTGATCTGGCAGATCTCACCCAAACATTCTCCACAATTTTTCCACCTTGGACTTTGGACTCAATGCAGGTCTGTGTTTTCTTGCCATATAGCACTTTTCTGCTTCTCTTTCTGAAAACTTTCCTTATTTTGAACAGCCACCCAGTATCCATCACAGGGTTCCTTCCAATCCTGGTCCCCTCTCAGCAAATCTCACCGATCCCTCTGAGATCTGTGTACAATCCTGTGTACAACGCCTTGGGTGTGCTCTGCCCAGTGCCATACTGATACCTGCAGCTGTAAATGTCATCTTTCCCTCCCCTTCTTGCCCATTTGCCCTCGTGACTCTGCTATTCTCATCACCCTGTCATACTTGAAGCCTGTCTGCCATGTTGTCTCCTTTTCATCTGCGTGTTCCCTCCCTACCACTTTCACCTTTCTCTTTAAACCCTCTTGGTTGAGTCATCTAGTTTCCAGGCAGACATTCTCCTCATTCTTATAAGATGCATGCTCCATCTAGCCCAGGAGCCTGCCAGCCTTCAGGGCTCTTCAGCCGAGGCCAGGGTTCAGACCCAGTCTTGACACCACTAGTTGGCCAGCTCTCTGCTTACCACCCCTGTCTACCAAATTCCATCTACCACTAGCAGAAGCAATGAAAACACCACCAAGGTTCCCCAGGGCGGCCTCTGTCACCTCTGTGATAGAACTGTCTAGATGCTTGAGCCATGGAGCAATCTGGGTGTGCAAATGGATTCTCTAGTTCAATGCTCTAATTTGACAGATGAGGAAACTGAGGCTTGGAGAGGTGAAGTGGCTTGTGCAGAGTTTGGCAAACTACCTGGTGGCGTCAGATGGGCCATAGTTCAAATCCTTGCTCTAACTCTTGCCAGCCCGGTGGCCTGGACATCTTGTTAGACCCTCATCCCATCGCCAGCCCCAAGGCTCGTTTGCCGCACTAGCCTGGTCCTGTCTCCTCCCTCCCACTGCAAGAAGAGGGCGGATAAATTGGAGTTTGGCTTGATGGGAGCTGCATGAGTGAGGGTCCTGATGAGGCTGTGTGTAGAGAGGTCCCGATAACCTGCTGGTCTCTTTACCATCCCTGAAGATGGTGGTTGAGGCTTGAAATCAACCAGTTAATACTGATTTTGACTCTTGTCTGCATCTCTTTGATCTTTGATTCTGCCCAGCAGGGCAAATGATTTTCAGTAGCTCATGATCCGTAATGATTTTCTATCTTCTTTCTTTCTCTTCCTCCTTCTTCATTATTATGGAAAATTTTAGACACATATAAAATAGAAAGAGTAGGATGTTGAACCCCCCATGCACCCACCACCAGCTTCAACAATTCTTAACTAACTCTAAGCCACTCTTGTTCCTTTACACCACATCCACTCACCCCTCTCCCGTAAACTGGATCATTTTAAAGCAAATCGCAGACATCGTATCGTCTGTAAATATTTCACTCGGTAGCACTAAAAGACTCTAAGGACTTTTTCTTAAACATAACCACAATACCGTTATCACACCCGAAAAGTTAACAATAATTCCCGAATACCCCATTTCCAGTCTAGTGTTCAGATCTCTTTGATTGTCTCAGAAGTGTTTTCACAGCTGGCTTATTTGAATCAGGATCCACATAATGCCCACACTGCATTTACTGATTTGTCTCCTAAGTTTCCTTTAGTCTATAGGTTCCCCTGTCTTTGATTTCTTTTCAGGTTATTGTTGGAATTGAAGAAATCAGGGCTTTTTAAAATAAATGGAAGGAATGTTTTTATCACACGTTGATGTTGATTAAGTCTTATTAAATCAATATAAAGTTACCAAAGATACTGGGAATCAGTGTTAGCCAGTACTGACTGGGTGAAACATTGGCCCCAGCATCCTTGTCCCTGCCCTTCTTTGAGCCCTGGGCTCTGTGGATCCCTGGAGCCTTTCAGCAAGTGGCACCTGTGGAGTTATTCAGTTGAGAATCTTCTGCAGTGCTGGAGCATCCTCTCATATCTTAAGTTTGTGGTCAGCACCTCCTCCCTTCCCCACCTCTGCACTCCCTCTAATATGAGGGGGACGCTAACAAAAACAGTCGGGAGGTCAGCAAAGGGAGAAACGGATGAGGGCGAGAGACAGCTGGGATCCCAAGACCGTTGGCCCCCTGGGGAAGGGGCAGCCTGGGGATCACAGGTCAGAGGACGGGCGCCGCCCAAGGCAGCAGGTGTGGTTCACTGACTGGCCAGCCCCCTCCTGCCTCCCTCAGACTGAGAGGCAAGTGTCCACAGGGCCCCCTTAGCTGGGGTCCCACCCACGGTGCTCTGGCCTGTCCTCTTCCTGCCGCTTTGGGGAGGGCCCCCGCGCGTTTATAGCATGGCCTTTTGACCTTTGAAGGGGATGTTAGTCTACACTCTGAGCTTCAGCCCGTGTCTCATGAGCATGGCACAGCCCATGAAATCCTCACACCCTTTGTCTTTTAACTCCCCACTGGCTCTTGTTTTTTAACCATAATATTATGGGAAACAGTTGCCATTCCAAATTTGAAGTGTGGCAGCTTTGGGGAAATTGCTTTTAGAAACTAGTTTTAAGAGCTGCCTGTGAACCACCCAGTCTCCTCTCCTGCCATCTAGAGTGTGAAATCGATGGATTCTGTGTGGGACTGGTGACACCAGACCCATTCCCAGCATGCATCAGGCCTCGAGACCCAGAAACCCGCAGGAGGGTTAGCGTGGGCGGAGTGGTGGGAATTAGCCGTTGGTGTTTGTTCCCTTGACATGAGGCTGGGGCAGCCTGCTGCGGAGGCCGTCGAGAAGGCTGGCCGTGCCGTCTCCTCCCGCCGTGCTGGGTGGCGGCCAAACACGGGCTCTGGAGCCGAGCAGGCCTGGCCCAGACTTCAGCCATACTCACTGTTCTGTGCGACCCAGGGCCGGTCCCTTGACCTCTCTGAGTCCTTGGTCTCCTGATCTGGAAACGGGGATGGTATTACCTGCCTAGTGCCACTGCTGGGGGGTTCATGGTGACCTCAAGTCAGGCAGGCCTAGCTCGTGCCCACCACACGCCCTGGCTGTGGAGGCAGAAGGACTCAAGACCAGCCCCTCCACTGTGCCCAGACGGGCGTGTCGCCTCCCTAGCTCTCCCTCCATTCCTCCCCCTTACATGTTCCGGGCTAATCAAAGGAAGCTCCAATTGTGTGATTTCCCTTTCCCTCTCAAACAGCAAGAAAAGAATTTTTTTTTAGATTTTTCCTGCACTGTAGCTTGGCCCACCCACCCTTCCCCTACCCTCTCCTGTTATTAACCCAGGAAACCTTGCTTTCAGGGTGGGAGGTGTTTGAATGACAGTTGAAGCTGGCTTTGGTTCTGGCAGGTTCTAGCAGGGTCTGTGACTGAGAGAAGTGGGGAACGGGGTGTCAGGAGTGTCACCCACGAAGCCTCGGGCCCTACAGAGGTTTCTCCGTGGGGTCTCGCGGTCAGCAGGGCTGTGGTGACCAGCGGTTTCTCTGCAGATCGTTTGAGTCCCGCGTCCAAGGCCCTGTGCCCACGGAGGGAGCTGGTGCTCTCCGGGCAGGCACCTTCCCCAGGGGCGAGGGCCTCGGCTCCCGGCCTGCGCCCGCCGCGTCCCCTCCCGGCCGCGGTCCCCTCACTTGGGCTGTGCTTCCCCCAGGGCCCAGAAGACCTTCATGCAGTGGGATCAGTGCCGGCGTTTCTACAACTTCCTCATGGCGGACAACATGAAGAAGATCATCCTCTCGCACAGGTACGCCCCTTCCCTCTCCCGGCAGACAGCTCCTCTCTGCTTATTCCAGAATCCTGTTTCTCCAGGGGAAAAAAAAAAAGGGCAGGGGTGGTGCCGATTCCATGGTGGCCACCTTGTCCCGAGCCACCAAGTTCACCGCATCGCTTTCTGCTGTCATAATTCCCCACGAATCCGAGACAAGAAGCCCACTCTACACGGTTCCTCCCCGAGTTAGAGCAGCCCTGAGGGCAGCTGGTCGCTGCTTAGGAGCCTTTCTTCTTCGGCCGCGTTTGTGCTCACGGATCAGGATTCGTGCTCTGCTGGCTCCTGGGGCTCTGACCACGCAGCAGTTTGACACAGTCCAGCCACTGGGACGAAGCGCAGCGTCCGCAAAGTTCCCTGGCTCGTCCTGCCTCTCCCTCGGGATCCCCGAGTGGGCTGGCCCCTGACAGAGCATGCCTGGCGTGCTGTAGCACCCGGTGAACGTCACTGAGGATTTCTTCCCCTTGGTTATCATTGACAATGACAACCACGTCATCGTCATCTCTCCCTCCTCCCCTGCTCCTCCCCTCCCGCTGGACAGGGTCACTCAGAGCCCCCCGGCCTCTCCCACACTGTGCCCTTGTAAGAATGCCCTTCCCATCATCTCTGCTTGTCCAAACCCACCCCATCCTTTCAGGCCCATCTCAGTCTTCCCCCATGAATCCAACTCTTCCACCCGCCAGTTGTTTTCCCGTTGCTGCCGCCGTGTGAATCCTGCGTCTTGAACTAAACTGTCAAGCGCTGGAGGGCTGGGGCTTCTTTGATTTCCCCCAGAGCCTGGCACATAACGGGCCCTCAAAAAATACAGCTTTAGGGGTTTTCTTACGCCATCCTAGGAAAAGCAATCTGACTGAATGATCAGTTTCTTACTCTCTTTTTCTCCTTGGTTAAAAGAAAATGTGGTACTTCCCGGCCCGACCACGCACCCCAGATTGGGCTTCCTGTGGGCGGGGTTCACCAAGGGCTGGTGCCGCCAGGCCGCCCGGCATGTCCTCAGGTCCTCGTGTTGGCTGGGTGGAGGATGGAGACAGACCGTGTCCCCCATGCTGGCTGGACGTAAACTATTTCCTTTCAGCTTGTGGTGTTTGAGCGTCTGTTGTCTGCTGGGCCCTGAGTCGGGAGTGACTCTGACTCCAAGACCCAGCCCTCTCCGCACCTCTGGAAGGGAAGGTGGCTCCTCCCAGGGGACGTTTGTTCTGCTACAGGGCCCACTCTTGCCACTAATTAATTAGTCTGGAAGGTCCATCATGTAATTCATAAAAATTGGGAGAGTCTTCTGAATGTGCTTTAAGTATATTTACATTCTTTAAATTTACCACAGAAAGCCAAACATCTAGAAAATTTAGGGACACTATTTTATTTTTCATCAGCATTGTCCAGTTTTTTTTTTCCACTTCTATTGAGATATAACTGACACGCGGCACTGCATAATACGGACACTTTAAATTGTAAGTTCTCTCCCGAAGGGATAGGATCTTCCTAATAATCTTTTGAAAAAAAATAAATTATTAAAGAAATCTGTTCCTCTTTTTCGGGAGAGGTTGTGAACGGATCCCAGAACACTCAGGTTCCATAGTGACTTTTTCCCCCGCTTTGGGCCAAACCTTAAGGCGGACTCAGTCCTCCTCCGGCCGTGTGGCTGAGCTCTGGCGGGGAATGGGAGCCTAAGCGCGCTCATTTTGATGTCCCCCCCCCATTGTCACCCTCTCCAGATGGACCTTCTTCTTGACAGAAATGATAATTCTCCTGAGTGTGCGTTAGCTTTTTAGCCAACACGTTGGAGAGCCCTCGATTTGCTCAAATGCTCAATGGGTTAAGTGACAGAAACGGCTCATAGGGGAAAGAGGTTCTGCCGAAGGGGGCAGTGTCAACACCCGTGCAAAGATGAGGCCCCACAGCTTTGGAGGGAGGCCCCTCACTGTTGGGCCGACGGCCCGCCACTCCCCACAGAGCCCTCCTGCGGTGAAAGTTCTGTAATCTTCTCCTCGGCTCGAACCCAGCCTTTAGTTTGTGTGGCTGCCCATGAAGATAAGGAACATAAGGTCTGGACATTCATCTTTCTCCAGTCCTTCCAAAGTCAACAGTGCAGCTCGTCCCCAGGGCATTCTGAAGGCCGAGGGGTCCGTTTCTAACTTGCCTGCAGATGCCTCGTCAGACGCTCTCTCCCGGCTGCCTCTGGGTGAGGAAGCTGGCTCAGCTGTGGTTCATTGTCTGCTTTTTAAATTAAAAAAAAAATTTTTTCGGCTTTGTTGAGGCATAATTGACAGAACTGTAAGATACTTCAGGTGTACGACCTGGTGATTTGCTTTGCCGTCTGCTTTATTCTCGGTTTGCCTGCATGTCTCGTTCTAGGCAAGCTCTTTTTGGAGACCACGTGAAGAAGCCCCAGAGCCTGGAGGACACCGACCTGAGCCGCCTCTACACGGCGACCTCCCTGATGCAGATCGATGACAACGTGATGAGGTGTGCCCGTGCCCGGGCAGGGGCCAGGCAGGGGGCCGAGGGCTGGCGCTGCCCAGCATGAGGGTGTTCCTCCATGCACTTCAGTGTTAAGGACTTTTTTTTCTTTGAATAAGTGTCCAGTGTTCAAAAACTTGAAGATTTCAGAGAAAAATCCAAATTTCTAGTTTCTCTTGGAAAATAGAAAGATGATCAGACCACTTGTTCTGCGTCCCTGTGTGACATAACGAGCTTGAACTGGGGCCCTGGGGGGTGCACACCCGAGCTGTCCACAGCCCTCCCTACCTGTTGTGGCTTGACATCGGGGCAGAGGGCAAGGGCCACGTAATCTGCATTTGCAGTGGAGTAAAGGAAAAGGAAGTATTTCTTGTACCTGCCTGTATCTCTATCAAAAGTAAAAAACAGGGGCTGGCCCAGTAGCATAGTGGTTGGGTCCACACGCTCCACTTCGGTGGCCCAGGGTTTGCAGGTTCGGATCCCAGGCGTGGACCTACACATGGCTCATCAAGCCATGCTGTGGCGGCATCCCACGTGCAAAATAGAGGAATATTGGCACAGATGTTAGCTCAGGGACAATCTTCCTCACCAAAAAAAAAAAAAAAAGTAAAACAGAAAATAGACCAACAGGGCTGTGTGTGGCAGGAAAAATGGCCAGAGTCTCTTTCTTTGGGAGTGTGAAGACTCCCCTCTGAGTGTAATACCCAAACCCCGCCCACTTCACTCGTTTACCCTGTCCCTGCCTGGCCCCTCCAGGCCCAGGTCAAGACCCTCACAGTGTTCTCTTTCCTGATACCAATAGTTTCTGATTGAGGTTACCCTTATTTGGAAAAGGTGAAGTTGATCTCTGAACTCATCTTCCTCTTTAAAAACATCATCCTTTTTATTTAACGATCATTTGACACCGTTAGGCATGGTCTAAAGCAAGCTAGTGTCCATCCAGTAGGTAGGCAGATATTGACTGAGGCTGCGGATCTATACTTACCTTCCTATGTGATTTTAGTAGCTTTCTTACACCAAGTAACTGAAATATGCCTGCTAGCAGTTACTCAAAGGAAAAGGAAACTAGGAAATTGCTGGTATGCTCAGAAGGGGAGAATGAATGTTACCCATCCTCACTTAAGCTGGGGCATGTGACTTTATTGTGGTGTCTAATGAGGAAAAAAAACAGCCATTTAAATTTCCCATTCATCTTCTGAATCTTTGTAAGCCCAGAAGAGAACGTTCTTCAGTGCTCCCTAAAGCTCTTCCGTTTTCAGTGCCCGCCGGTAGCAGTGTTCGTGGTCATCGCGTTTGGGCAGCCTGCTCACAAAGCCGTCCCCGGTCATACTGGAGGGTCTCAGTGCTTTCCTGGCGGCCGAGGCCACAAAGGGGCTGATCTCGTGAAGACCAATGTCCTAGAGATGGTCTCTGCCCTCGGCCTCCTCCCTATCGAGTGGCCCTCATAGTCCAGCCTGAGCTTTCTGGGTCCTTCCCAGACAGCGATGCCCACGGGGCCTGGTAGTGGGGGAGATCCACAGCTTCGGGGCAGGCAGGACATGTTAAAGACCCAAGGCAGAATAGAAAAACCCACTGTTCAGAAACCAGAGCCCCTAGTCTGTGAAACGAGGCTTTGAGAGCTACCCCGGCCTGGGGTGGACTGCTGGTGTCGGAGCCCCGGGTGGAAGGGCACAGGCCTCTGAGCGCAGGGCAGAGCAAGGCTGCCCGACTTACACACGGGGCACTGGAGCTTGTGTGAAATGTCAGCTTATCTCTGACGACTGCTCCGGGGGTGGACAGAATGGGTAACTTTGAATCCCTGTCTCATTTCTGTTGTTTGATGCATATTTCATTCCAGTTCATGGTGGTCTGGGTTACTCTACCAGGAAGAATTCTGTTGAAAGAAAGTTCTAGAAACGCCTTTGAATTTCCATTTCACACTGTCTGCAGTGACATGTGGTTTTATACTACCTCAAAAGACCTCACGTCTGCTAGTAATTACTGTAGATAACACATTGAGTAGTTACTCTGGGTCAGTCACCATACTTGTACGCACTTTAATGTCATAAATCTCACAGTGCTGTTAAGGAAGTTTCTGTCCTTAGTTCAGTTTTACAGAGGGGAAGGTCAGAGAGGTTAAACACTTTGCCTAAGGTCACACAGCCAATAAGTCGCAGAGCCAGGATTTGAACCCAGATGCCAAAGCCAGTGCTCATAAGCCCTAACTCTGGTGCCTGTGTACACTCTACTGATCTGAGAGTTAGTGTGGGAACTGGAGCAGTAATAAAACCAACTCTGCATTCCAATCTTACCACAAGCATTGCTTTGTCCTTTTCCGTGCGTCTCCCAGGAAGTTCCATGGCTATAACTCCCTGAAGGAATACTACGAGGAGGAGAGCTGCATGAGGTACCTGCACAGGGTGAGTGGCAGCACCGACTGAGAGGTGGCAGCATCTCGGAGTTAGTGTCCCCCACCACCCAGCTTCGCACACAGCATCACAGGCATCCCTCCGGAACTCCCCTGCTGGAAGTTCAGCCAGAGTCTGGCTCAAACCACTCTAGTCGTTGACTTGGGTTGATTACTGAACCAAGCTCTGTCCCTCTGTGAGCTCCGTGGATTAATCCCCAGCTGCCCCTGAGCGCAGTGCAGGACCAGGCTGCTCCTGTGTCTGTTTACGGCAAAGTCCTTAAAGTTGCTGCAACACCCGTTCTTTTCGGTCTTCCTTTGATGGTGGAGTCCTGCCTCATTCCCGCCGTGGTTCCTCAGAGATCCGTGTAGGTTTCTTACAAGCCTGGACCCCTTTTTTGGCCATTGTGTCTTTTGTTAGTGTGGTGCCTAGGACTGAACTCAAATTCCTGCCATGATCTGGCGAGAACAGAGTATGATGGATGCGTTTCTGTATCAACATGATGAGAAACATGTCAGTTGACAAAGTAGTCTGGTTTACGTGGATGGAGTTTTCAGCAGTTGCAATAAACTGTGTGTATATTAAGTTTGCGGCCAACCATAACGCCCATGTGTTTTTTACCTGAACCACCACCAAACCAATCTCCCTCATTCTGTCTTTGCACAATTGCTCTTTTTACTCCAACACAGGACTTCCCACTTATCCCTGTCAATGTCCACCTGTGGGTTTGGCCCACAATCCCCCAGCTAAAGCAGATAATTGTGAATTGCGGTCTGCCATCTGTCATATCGGCCACCCCTCCTGGTTTAGCATCATCACCCAGCTTTTGGTGTCTTCATTTAAGCCATTACAGAATCCTTGAGCTGTCTAGAGCTAATGTCAGAGACGTCCAGGTCAGCACAACCAGTCATTACACTACCTGGGCACGGCTGTTCGCTTATATCCAAGTTCTCCATCAGCACCGTCTCCACTACAATGAAAAGGGAGACTAGTGGCTCTTGTGCTGAGATGGATGTTGACTGCAACCCTGCTAAGCACTCCCCCATATCCACCAGGCTACTCCTCTTTCCGACCTTCAGACTCCTCTAGAAAGCCGCCTTTCTCTGGAGTGGAGCACACTCCATCTTTTCTCCCCGCAATATAAACTGAATGAATACATACACAACTCTTTGTAAAGTCGTTTTTCTGAAAGATGTGGCTAACCTGAAACACGGTGAGGATCGTCAGAATTTTGTCGGTGAGCCCTGTTGAGTACTTACGGTCGCTCCATCAGAGCACGTGGGTCACTGAGGACCCGGAGCTTTGCTCCTGCACACGCCTGCCAGGACTGTGCCATAGCTGCAGTGTGATCTCCTGCCACTGTCAGGGAACACAAGGGGCCTGAACCCAGCTCTTCAGCAAACCGAGCAGTGACCGTCTTCCCTTTGCTTCAAAGACATGTCCGGTAGGGAATTTGAGCTGTGACTCAGTGGGCTCGCATAAAGGGAATCGATACTTCAATTCTGCTTTATTTCCTTATTGCAGATTTCTGTGCCTCTCATGCTGGTTAATGCAGCTGATGACCCCTTGGTGCATGAAAGTCTGCTGACCATTCCAAAATCTCTTTCGGGTAAGTGTTTCTTCCCGCTGCTCCCTCACTGATCAGCATATCACCATTGTCACTTGTGTCCCCTTTGCCCTGCTGTCATCTCCTGGAGACCAGCTTCTATGGGGAAGGACGTCTTGTGGCAATGTTCTTATTCGGCCTAGCCTGATAATCGTGGGGTCTGGGCCTGGGCAGAGCCTTCTCGTGTTCCACCCTTGTGCAGGAGACAGGAACATCATTTATATTCATAGACAAGAGGGGTGTGGGGAGTCCCCTCGTGTCCTGTGAAATTATTGTCTCAGGCTTATGGTTCCATTAAGTCTTGAGAGTGTGACTTAAAGAGATATATTTAGACTTAAAACCTAACCTGAAAAGCAAACCCTGGGAATCCCCGACTTACCCTGCATTGTAATTCAACCCCTGGGACCAGTCTCCCGCCCTCCATAGTCCTCTATGGGAGGAGGGGTACTTCTGGCTCTCTCATAACCCCAGGGTAGAAGAGTAGATAATACAGTGGACAGAGGAACCCTACACAACAGCGGCCGCTCAGCCCTGCACGGAGCAGTGAGGGAAGGCGGCGGCACTTGTGTCCTTCTGTACCTCCAGAGGAGCTTCCGCAGCTCGAATGCTTTCACACAGAAATTAGGAAATGGTGACTGAATAGGATGAATCAACAGGGTCAGAAAAGAGAAAAGGCCAGTAGAGGCAGAAGTGTGCATGCCAGGAAGCACCTCAGAGGCCTGGAGCAGCCAGCAAGGGACCCCTGTCAGTTATTCCCCTGGCTGCCCATTTCGCACACATCTTTAGTAACGGCCTATACTAGCCCATGTGGGACTAAGCTAGACGTGGACTCATCAAGTCAGGCTCCACGTTAGTAATCTCAGGGTGGCCATTTAGCATTCGCCACTGAGCATCTTTTAACACAACTTGCAGCTTTGTGTTTTAGTCTTAAAAGATAAATGTCTGCAATGAAATAGCATTGACTGTATTGAATTCACCTTGTTCTCTAGTAAAAAACCATAGAAACGCTATGCATCCTTCCCCAAAGCCTGGCCCCCGCCAATAGCCTCAGCATCACCTGGGAGCTTGTTAGAAATGCAGACTCTCAGCTCCTCCCCCAGCCTGTTAAAATCAAATCTGCATTTTAAGGCAAATCTCAGTGATTTGGATGCACAAATTTGGGAAGCGTTTGGCTGTACAGTCAAATCGCCCAGGGAGCTTTAGCAATACGAGTGCCTGGCTTCTCCCCGCAAAACCCACACAGCCCGTTTTGCCCCAAAGCAAAGCTGCTATTCCAAACCTGCTAGAGCCCACTGTCCTGCCTGGCCCATCGGATCCCCCCACTTTGGTGAACAAGGCAGAGCAAACGGAGGTCGGATGCCCACTTACTCGACCTTCCCCAGTGGGAAAAGCCTGCAGCAGCGTGGCCAGCTCACTTGGCACCTCCTGCCCTGTGCTAACCCAAGGACAGTGACTCACGCAGCTGCCTTTCACCTGCAGAGAAACGGGAGAATGTCATGTTTGTGCTGCCGCTGCACGGGGGCCACCTGGGCTTCTTTGAGGGTTCCGTGCTGTTCCCCGAGCCCCTGACGTGGATGGATAAGCTGGTGGTGGAGTACGCCGACGCCATCTGCCAGTGGGAATGTAACAAGTCTCAGTGCTCCGACACCGAGCAGGTGGAGGCCGACCTGGAGTGAGGCCTCCCGAACTCTGCCGCACTCCAGCTGCCCTCCCCTGGAACCAACCTCCTTCATCTGCTGTTTCAGGTCCCCCCTCTCCCCCAGTGACCTGGATCTGACCTCACACCATCAACGGGGACCACCCACCAGGCACACCTGTGCTGGAGTAGGCGGCTGTCCCTGAGAGCTCCAGGCTATTTTGTGCTTACTTACTGGTTTTCTCCATTGCGTTGTTAGCCATGGTGACAGGCGACAGGGTTCCCACCCTCCTGTCCAGTTTCACCACCTGGTTGCTTTTAAGCCAATTACATCTAGTTTCCCTATTAAAAATGTGTCTGAACAGCAGTTTCGCTTTGCCAATCAAAAGGCTTTTCCCCAAGAACAGTGAAGGATGTACATCATTCCCTGGTGGCTGTGTGTGTCCCTACTGAGACCCTGAAAAGAGCTCACCGGTCTAGGCCACTGCTGAAGATGCAGTTCAGCTGGGAGCCTGAGGGCCTGGGCCTCCCAGGCTGGAGTGCGGCCTTCTACATGGCAAAGCAAATTCCCTCAGTCACAAGCCAAGTGTCTCCCTCACTGTCTTCTAAGACGCTTTTCCCACTTTGCTGGTGATGGGAGTTACCTCGGGCACTTGTTAAAGATTTAGCCTCCGAGGCCCCTCCCCTTGGAAAAGCTGCTTCGGTGGGTCTGGGGAGGGGTCTGGGGATTTTATGTTTGACAAGTGCCCCAGGTGATTCCCATCACCGGGAAAATGTGGGAAACACTGTTCTTCGGGGCCTTTAAATTAGAAACTTCTCGGTAGCTCATTTTATTGAAATTCCTAGGTAGAGGTGTCTCTGAGCTCCCAGGGACCCCCGAAGCAACAAGAGCTGTCCTGAGCGGCTGCCCTTGTGTGATCCCAGTGTGACGTCTCGGAAAGGGCCTGGGCCACGCCTGACTCTGCTTCTCACTGGCCATGTGACCCTGGAAAAGACCCTTGAACTTTAGTTTCTTCACCTGTAAAATGGGGCACTTGGACCAGGTAGATTGCCAAAATACTACCAGATCCCAAGTTCAATGACAAACTCAGTTTACTGCGGTTTGAGAGAACATCCCTCTAGGGGAGCCTGGGAGCTCTTCTCCTAGTCTAAGCATGTACATGTCATCATTTGCCTTTTTTTCTGTCCCTCATTTCAGAAAAAGGGGTGTTTTGTTTCGTTTTGTTTTGTTGAAGCACTCAATTGCAATTTTATTTTTTTAACCCAGGTCTCTCTAACGTTGGCTTTTGATACCGAACAATTCAAAAGCGGGATCTGAGTTTGGAGAAAGATCTCTCCAACCGAAGAGCATGTGATTTTGAAACCAGATTTTTAATTTAGTAGCCAGTGTTCGTAGTCTGTTGGATAGATCTTTCTGAAGTGTGTCTTCTCAAGTGAAAATGTCACTCTCGGTTCCGAGTACTCCGGTTCTCCGTTCTTGGGGTACTTGAATATGTAAAAACCCTGCACTTTGAAAAATCAGCAGTTGCTATCTAGAACTAAACAGAACTACAAGTGAAATTGCCTGGATACTTTCTAAAAAATGTCCCCGCTTCATCTCCTTTGCTCCAGGACAGACGGGAATATAAGTAGTGGGTCCAGGTGGATGTTTAAGGGGTTCCAGGGAGCCAGTTGAGGGCCCGGATGCAAACCCTGATGCCCACAGGGGTACGTAGCTGGGGCATTGGTCCAAATGACTGTGACAGTAATGTCTGTGACCTGAAGAAGTTGTTTTCTGACAATCACCAGATCTTCCTAATAACATCGAAAACAGCCATTATCTCAAAAGATTGAGATTTTTATGGTCTCCTCTTTGCTTTGTTCTAATTTCTCACACACCCCAAATTCATCATTGTGACTTTTCTCCCAAGTTGTTATTTTTCTACTGCATTTCCTCTTCATGTTCTTTTAGCACAAGTTGGCACTTTATCATCCACCCCTCAGTTTGGAAGCGAGTCCCTCTCCTCTGTTGCTTTTCCCTCCTCCCAACGACCACAGCTGTAATCTGGGAGATTCGTAGTCATATTTCCTACTGCACCCTCATTCCTCAAGGCTTTCTGTGAAATTAGGGAAATGAGGCAATAACTTCATGGGGTTGGATCACCATCCCAGGAAGCGAGAGGCTCCTTTCGTTGGCCTCAGGCCACATCTCTTGACCTGTCCTGACAAAGCAGTGGCCAGGTACCGGCTCCATTCAGGAGAAGAAAAGACACCCCTGTGGTCACACACTGGCGGGGAGCCTGGGGACCCAGAAGCCCTTGGAGCCTGGTCGCAGGGCAGTTCTGGTGGCCCCCTGGAGGAGAGGCACGGCTTGGGGTGTAGCCTTTGTTGCCGTCCAACCAGAATGTCCCCCACAGGACTGGGGGGGCCGGGTCCCAGCTGAAATCTTTTCAGTGTGTGCCTCTGAATGGCACTGACATTCCATTTTGGCTCACATGAAATTGACTGAAGCCCTTTGTTCGAGCATCGGGCTCGCGAGCATGGAAATGAGAATGTGACTGTGGCTGTCTTACAGGAAAATTCTTGTCTGTCCCTGAATGAGAGCACAGAGGCATTGAATTCACAGAGATGCAAGCTTGCCTAGTAAACAAGGGGACAGCACTTTACATGTGGTCAGCTTTTTCCTTCCTCCAGCTTCACTTGCTTCTCTTCCTAAAATCCTTCATTTCTGATGATAACATGAGTGCTCTTCTTGCTATTAAGGTTCTGTTTGGGTTAAAACAAGGCTGAATTTTCAAAGAGCATTTGAATATTATATTTTTAAATCAGGTTAAGGATATAAGACGTAGACAGTTCTATTGCAGGAATAACAGGCTAAAAACCAAGGAGGGAAAGCACCCCCATTTCTCCTGGTTGTACTCCCCGAGTCCTAAAGGCTTGAAAGACGCTGATGAGTAACTGATCCCAGTCAAATTAGGATTATCTGGAAAATGGTGTCAGGTCTCCTTGATTCATCTGTGTTAGAACGGAGTTGAAAAGACTTGAAGAAAACCTCTTGTCTCCTGCTGTGAGTTTGTACCAGTGATTCCAGAGCAGCATAAAAGCAGAAAGCTGTTTGTTGTCACGATATTCTTTTAGCCTCTGAGCAGCATCTTACACTTACAGGGAATGCTCTGACAAAGTGTAGGAGTGGAAATATGCCTGAAAGAGGAGCATTCCTTTCTTGACATGGTGTTACGGGACCAGAGTCCAGGAGACCTGGGTTCTCGTCCTGTCTCCACTCCACCTCTCCAAGTCCCAGTTACCTCACCTTAGACCATCTCTAAAACTGCTCCATCTAGTTACCCATCACCTGCCTGAACATCCCCACTTGCCTCCTACAGCCCTTGCAAGTGGAAACAGATACTGGGAAGGGACTCGGAGAGAGGGAGCTTCTGCAGGAAGCCTTTGCTGGGGAAGACCCTTGATCTTGCCCCAAGCCCTGTGTCTTTGGCCTCTCTTCAGAGTCTCCACTGTCATCTCAATATCCTTGCTGTTCCGAGGTGGGGGTCTTGTGACTGGGACAGGTGCTGACCATTGGAAGAAGGCGAATGTCCCCATCCCGCTGTGTCCTCAGGCAGAGCACTGAGCATGCCCAGGGCAGAAACCCTTCCCGCTCAGGCTTTCATTGGGAAGCTCCAGTCCTCATTAAAGCTGAACTTTCTGGGTAGCTGAGCTGATACGCCTGGCATCCGAATGAGAGCTCTCTTTGTAACTTGCGGTCCATTCTGCCAGCTCCCGGGAAACAATACATGTGTTCTTGTTTATGTTTGCCAGACAAGCAGATGTCCGAGATGTGAGAGGTTTTTCTTTCCCTGTGGCATTGATTCTGAACTAGAGCTGAAGTAAAGATCACTGAACTCATCTTTGTCCTTCAGGCAGCACAGGAGAGTGGTTAAGAAGCATTTCTCTGCAGCATCTCCCAGTATCCTCTGCAATCCTTTTCTTTGCCCAGAAAGCCTTAACTTGCCTCCAGAATATGCCCTGGTATTATAACAATATTGTGGCATTAGATTTCCAGTTCTTCTGCTCTGGAAGTTTGAAGCAAAGCCAGAGCAAAACCAGAGAATTTCTGCACGTGGCCTGTACGCTCCTTGTTACGTTAGGCCCCTGACCCCTGGACAATATGAGTGATCCAGAACTGGCCAAATGCCTCATCCCCGAATGCCTGCCTGCCTTCTTGGCCTCACTCTGTTGTCCAAAGCCATTTAGATTGGATGCCTCAAAAAGCCCTGAAAAGGGGACTTGCGTGGCCTTTAGAGGGCAAGCAATTGAGGGAAGGGTCTCTCCTCCCTCTGTTATCTAAGCAGAGGGAAGTGCCCCCTCTTCGTAAGTGAGGATTGCTTCTGCCAAGTTGTATTTGAAGCGGAGGGAAGGGGGACTGGCCGCTGCTGGTAGTCAGCACTGGATTGCTAACCAAAACCAGAGCTGCGTCCTCTGCCTGTGTCGCTGCCACCACAACCTCCAGATGCGAGGGCCCAGGCACCCTCCCGAAGGGGCCCTTGGAAGTAGAGTCCGGCTCGGCAGCCATTCTCAGACTCCCAGACAGTAGACAGCTGCCCCTTTTGGAAGAGTCAGTCCCCCCGTTTCCTGAACTGTTTTTCCTAGCATGGGTAAGCTTTCATGTATCTCTAATGAATAAGCTGAAGTGAATTTCTAATCAGTGGATTAAGTCCTTTTAACTCAACTCCTGTCAATTCGTAATCAAATCTATAACCTACCTTCTGTTCCTTCTAGTCCGCATTAGCAAAGAAATCTACTATTGCCGTAAGTTGGGGACAGTCCACTTATAGCACCTGCAGAAACACCCTTCATCTGGATGGGCATGCTCCTTCCAGACCACCCACGTTGAGCAGCCAACAGTCACCGAGAATAATTGCTGGCCCCCTTGGTCCCGGCGTCAGCCACTCCCCTCTCAGGCTGTTCATGTGGGTGCACCAAGTCCCTGGGTGTAGGAGTTAGGTTTTATTTGGTTTTTGTTTTGCCTCTTCAGTTTTCCTAAAAGACAAGTCCATGTAGAACCTTCTCGCCTCTCCACACCAGTTCCAGGTGACCTGGGTCTCCCACTCATTGCCTCAGGAAGACCTTCACTGTACCTGAGCTTCTGACTCCCACCACTGCAGCTGCCTTAGCGACACCAGGGCCGGGGCCGGGGTGGGGAGCCAGTTTGCATTTCCCTTTCCCTGGTTAGGCTCCAGCCCACCACATCCTCCCGTTGGCAGATCTGCTTCCAGATTGGTTTTTGAGAACCATCACTTTTACATTCCTCATTTTCGTTTGTTTTGTTTTATTTGGATTTTCTGAAACTTAAAATGCTGCCCTGAAAATAATGTATTTTTGAGTTTGTGTTCTGAAACCCTCCGTGCTGCTGGGCTTTGGGGGGAAATACAGAACCCTTCAGCACCGGGGCGTTTAAATTCGCAACTAGCAATGCAATTTTTTCTAAATACGAGGATATTTACCTTTATTAAGAAATTATACTAAACAGTGGTGTCCTAGATCATTTTATGTTCTCATATTACTTTTGGTTTTGTTTTGATTGTGTGTGGTGGTAAACAAAGATCATTACAAAAAAACCTGTAATTTTGTTATCTTTGATTCAGTGGAATTTCTTTACTTAAAAAAAATAAAAGACTAAAAATGTTGGCTGGCTGTGTGTCCTTTGTATGGTGGAGATTTTCCATCTAAAAGAATTCTTCCTGTATCTTCACCAAAGCATGAGCTTGAAGGAAAATCGATAAAACACCAAGTTCTCATCACGATTGATTTTTAACCCAGCCTTGCAAGCAAATACCAAAGAAATGAACAGCCCATGGTCTCCAGGCAAGAAAGCCAAGGCCTGAGATAAGTGAGATATCAGCATTTTAATCACTTGCTCTGTAAAGTGAACCATGGAGAGACAATGTAAGGTGAGAGGTAAGTGGTGGTTCCCATGCATGATTTGTGTGCTTTTCTAACAGTGCTTTGAAAAGACTGGGTGGACATCACCTAAACTAAGATTATATTGGGTTGACTGAGTGGTGGAGGTGTTTTCTTCTCCTTTGTATCTGTCTGAATCCCAGCTAAGGGTCTCCCAGGGCCAAGCACTGGTCCAGCCAGGAGAGTTGTACCAGTCCATGCTCCCCTGCCCGAAGAGTCTTGCACTCAAGAGTTGTCTTCCCTCCTCGGCTGTGCAAAACCTTTGACAAGCTAGGTGGGGTGGGGAGTGTTGGTTTTGGAGGATGTGCATTTACATGACCTCAGAATGCCCAATATCAAATTTCAAAGTGCATCCCTCTGCTAAGCAAGCTTCCCCCCACTTCCTATGCCCCACAAAATAGCCAGGCTATTTTGATCCATGAAAACCAACTTGTAAAAAATACTACCTATGAAAAGTACCAGATGGAAGAGATTCCAGGCCCAGGGTGTTAGGTAGGTCAATGCCAGCAGCTTGCCAATATGGCGGTTTAAGACCACCAGCTGTGCCTCTCCTAAGGCAACTCTAGAGATCTGTGCTGGGTCACATTTACCTATAATCACTGGCTGTCCAGATGGTGCCAATATATTTTGTATTATACCTTTCATCAACAGCCCCCTTGGCTCTAGCCCGATAGGGAGTACTTTCCCATGGCGCGCACCAAACCCCAAAGTGGATGGCCCTCCATATGTACGACAGCCTCCCTCCTTGTTTCTTTCTTGGGATGCCCCCTTAGGGGAGGTTAGGTGAATGTGCCAGCCGTGGACCTGGGTGGTTAGGAAGACGTTATGGGCAGTTTGGCTTTGAATGGCTGAACCTCTCCCCAAAGAGGGGATAAGTTAAACCCCTCTCTCCTGTGACTGTGTGCCACCCAGAACTTCATTTTGATTCATGCTGTCTACCCCATTTGGAATTACACCACCATCTCTACTGAAGACTGTTTGGTTTCCTCCTAGTTGTTTCCTCCTTTATCTGATGATGGTTAGTGAAACTGACCTGGAATAAATGAAGTTCTGATTTCATTGTTTTTTTGCCCCTCCTATCTACACCTCCCCGAATAAACTTTTGATGCAAAGTACAAGTTGTAACAGAACTAAAGGGATCTGGAGCCAGAGTTGCTGGGTTAGAGTCCCATCCTAGCCACTTCCTAGCTCTGACCCTGAGCAGGAGTTAACCTCAGGTTTTTGTTTGTTTTTGTTTTTCTCCTGTATGATGGGAATAATTCTAAGAATGCCTATGTCTGGATATTGAGAGGATCAAATAAAATAATATTTTTCAACGTGCTAGTGTTATTTTGGGCAGCGGTTTGGGCATTGTCTGTTTGGTTCCCACTCATAAATCACCTTCTGGGACAGTGTAGAAACCAGAAGAAAAGAGTGTGTGGTGGTGCAGCTCCAGCCGGGGATGTCTAACTGCCGGGCCCACGGGGAAAGCAGAGATGGGCCTGGGTATAGTTTTCAGAAACATCCCTGGGCTTGGAAGTGCTGACCAGCCACACGTGTGCATCATCAAACTCTGATCCTGATCTCTTCCTTCCTTAATATAGCCACCTTGAGAAATCAAGGGATGAGACCTATACATTTCCGCCTGATGGCAGGGCTACTGCTGGGCACAACCCCCAGGGAGGAAATTGCTGTAATTCTGGACCAGATAGCCAGGCACCTGCTGCCTTCCCAAATGGGCTTTTGCAGTCCTGCTTCTCTGTCCTCTCTGCTCAGGAAGAGCCAAGTGCAGAGTCTGCCTTTAAATCCTTGGATTATTAAAACTTGCTAAAGTGGGTTCCTCCATATCCTCGCCTCCATATGTCAACACACAAGATTTAGGGCAGTGCACCTTTGAGCCACCTGGAGACCTTGGAAAGATCCTGATGCCCAAACCACACGCAGCCCAAGGACATCAGACTGTCTGGGGTTGGGGTCAAGGCCTCAGTAGTTTTAAAGCTCCCCAGGGAGCAGGGAGGTTGCAAATCACTGCTTTACTGTGCAGTCTCCAGGGAATCCTATTAAAATGCTTTGCTGGCAAGCTCCCTGGACCACAGTGAGTACTGAGGCTCCTGGGGATCCTGTGAGCATCCAGACCCAGCACTGCCGAGTTTCCTCAACACCAGAGCCGCGCCCGCCACAGAAAGTGAGATAAAACATGGTCCAATTTGCCCCTTAAGCGACTCTTCAGCTCTTTTCCTGGCTGGCTTAAGACCAGCGCATCCCTCTTCCATGTAGGCTTTGCCAGGCAACCAGGCAGCATTGGCAAATCCGGCTCCTCCACAGCCCTTGGGTGAATTCGAGGCTCTGAGCAGTGGCCAATCTTGCTCAGAGGCTCCGTGAAGCTAGTGGCCCATTTCCCCACCCAGACGCCCATCCACACCTTAACAAATTGCCTCCATCTGCTAACAGATAGCATTGCCCGCAGGTCCACATGAGGATGGCAGAAACGTATCATGCTCTGTTCAAATTACTTTTATGGGGCAGAATCCCTGCCTCATCCCAGATGTTTCCAGAAAGGAAGCTGTTCGGGACAGCAAACAGTTGTCATAAAATTCATGTTTTGTTGTCCCCTTTCCCACATTCGGTGGCTTTCAAAAGAGTATTTTATTGGCCCTCTTCCTCTCTCTCATTAATGTGGGGGTGGTGGCCCCTTTAGGAATCCAGCACGTAGGCAGCTGGCATTTTGTGAGGCTGAGCACATCAGACTGTAACATTGATGGTCCTCAGACATGTTCTCCCAAAGGCGGCACCAGGGGGCCTGGGCAAGTTCTGGCCCAGGGGTCTCTGTGCGTGGAGGGGCAGCACCAGGGCAAGGCCAGCAGGGGGCGCTGCTAGCCCATAGTCAGAGCCCACTCAGGGGTCCCAACCCTGCAGCTTCCTCCTCAGAAAGCCCCTGGGCTTTTGTGTCAAACCCAGAGCCTAAGCCAAGGCCCTAGCCATGCTGACTTTAGGGGGGACCCCAGCATCCCATTTGGATTTGACTAAGAGCCAAGCTGCCTGAAGAGCCCCTGGTCAGCATCGGCCTGCAGTTTTCTCCACATCCTGATCTCACTGAAAAATGAGAGCCCCCACAAATCAGAGGGTGGGCCCAGGCTGGTCCAGGAGGGGTCCTGGCAATCTGGGGCCAGGGGAAGATGGGAGTCAACCAAGAGGGATCAGCCACTGTTTCCCTCAGATTTGGGGCACGATTCGTTTGAAAATCAACTAAAAGTATATCTTGAAAGCTTAAGAAAATGCTTATTCCTTTCATTTCTTTAACTCAGCCACGTCCTTGTCCCCACTCTACCAACGCCTCTACTCTGGGGTCACCAGGGCCCCTCATTTGGCAAATGCAAATCTCCATTCTCTTATCACTTGACCTCTCAGCACCATTGGACAGATGTGCTCACGCCCTTGTACTGGAAATACCTTCGCAGCTGTAGATCTTCCAAGAGATGCCTTGGGGTGAGGCTGCTGAGCCCCCTTCAACCAGAGCAGCTTCACTCTTTTCAGGCTTAAACACTAGAGTTCCATGTGAGATTTGATTTGGAAAAGGGGAGCTCAACTTTGAAAGGGTTTGAAGAAGCGTTTGGGGAAAATTCTCGCTGGTCAGCCTCCCACCCTTCCACCCACAATAATGTGCTGTGATTCCTCCTCCAGCTCAGAGGTCCTATGTCAATGTCATTTATGACCATGGATTGTTGACTGAACATGATAAACAGGGTATTTGCTTGGGTGACGAGCATGCACTGCAAACCCTAGCAATGAAAGAAAGGATGTAAGAAATAAATGCATATACGTATGTACATTCACGTAGACATGTGCATGTACATAGCCACGCTCGAAAACAAGCAAGAGGGCTCTCTGTGGATCAAGAAGTTCCTGAAGGAGTGAAGGCAGATGGGACTGGATTGAACCCACAGCCCAGGAAGCAGCTGACGGTCCTGCCCCACAAGGTGGGTGCAGCACCAAGGGTGCTCCATGGCCACAAGGAAGGGGCTGACCCCCAGGCAAGGGTAGAGAAGTCTTGGGATGATTACTGGAGTACCTCAGTGGGAGCAGCCAGGCCAGTCGACCCTCACCCACCACCCCTAGCCAGACAACAGGAAGAAGCATCTGCCTCTAGGTGGGAAAGTCAGGGTGGGGTCTTGGGAGAAGTATCTGTCAATGCCTGGGAGCCCCACGCCCAGAAGAAGCCAGCCCTTCCCCAAGAGGGAGCAGCACACCCAGCAAACCAAAGCCTCTAATAAAAATGAGCACACACTCAAAAATCACCAAACACCCGAGGAAAGCATTTGCATTCATCAAAATATGCAGAGCTGGAAAGTAGAAGTTCATGACTGTAAAGTTCCTGAGACGGAAGGCAAAGAAAGCTTGCAGTGCATAATTGAGGACTGAGAGTGCTCAGAGAAGACAGCGTCTGTAAATCTAAGGAAAATGGTCATTGAGGCCAAGGGTCTGGAGGAGAGACCCCACAGACAGACAGAGGGGGACACAACTGCCACCTGGAAGGAGGTCTAAGCTCCTGACCATCACTACACATGCACACATCAGATTGCACCCAACTCGGGGACCAGGCCACCGCAAAATGGAGCCTCTTCAAGGCTGCTTCCACTCTGGACTTCATGGAACACCCCTCCCCTGCCTACCATCCACCAAGATTACTGGGCTTGCCAGATCATTTGCCCTTATCCCGCCCCCCACCCCTTTTATCCTTTTATTGTATTTTTTTGGCCAGGGAGGAGACTTTTAAACCAGCCTCCCTATCCGTTTTCACAGACCCTAAGTAGCAAAATTGTTACAAAGGAAAGAAATCATTGAGAAGCTTAATTAGAGTCTTGGAAACTCAACCCCACACAAGACACAGTCCTAAAGCTTCAGAAGCAGTAGGAATATAACTGCCCCCAATTCTTCTCATTCAAGGGAATTCCCCCTGTTTTATTGCACCCCAACTTGGGTGGAGGGTGACACCTGAGCACACCCAAGCTTAGGGAGGTTCAGGAGAATCAGTCACTCCAGGCAGCCCTTTGCCCAGCCTTCTGGGTCCAGGACAGCTAAGGAGAGGCCCAGGGATCCTAACTACAGGGCTGACAGCAGGAGACGTCCTCAGAAGGCTGTATTCTCGGCTTGGGCCCGGGGGCCAAAGAGCTGTTCGGCGACGATCTTGCCATCGTACTTAGGCAGGGTGCCTCCAAAGTCGGCTGGCAGGATGTCCTCGTCGATCTCCTGGAAGAAGCTGGAGAGGTCATCTCCGTGGACGTAGACCTGCAAGGAAGCAGAGGAGACAGAGCTGAGCAGGGAGTGCCCTAGGATGAAGGGTTGGAGGGAAGGAAGGGGATGGGAGGACAAAGGCACAGTATGTTGTCTCTGCCCAGTCACGTCCTTCTCCATAGTCCTCCATGTTGTGCTGTCTGCGGAATCCACTCAAATCAGGACCATGGAACAGAGTCTGGGGAGGGCTCAGGTGGGGTCCCCTTCTCCCCACACTACCCCGTCTTGTCTCATGAACCCTTCCCGCTACAGCCCCCACTCACTCGCTCACTCACCCACTCACCTCGCTCACTGAGCACCTTCCCTGCGCGGCCCCGCACTCACCCTCTGGAGCAGCTTGCTCTTCAAGAAGGGCTTGACCATGTTGTAGGTCGTGGTGAAGTACCACGGCTGGTGGATGAAGTGGATGGCTTTGAACCGGGCCGGGAAGGAATCCTGCAGTGACAGAGAGCACCCCGCCACACAGCCCCCATGGCCTCAGTGCTGCCACTCACGCTCCCACTGCCTCTCCCCATGCCGCAAGGACAGACTTGTCTCATCACACGGCTGCCCCAGAGGACAGCCCACTGAAGGTTCCGTCCCTGGGCCAGCACCTGGGACACCCTGGCTGCACTGAGGCTCCAAACTGCCAGAGGGAGGCCCAGAAGCCACACGGCCCAACCCTCTCCCTGCAGATGCATAAAACCTGGCAATTAGGTAGGTAAAGAAATGGAAGGGTCACCTCGCTTGCTGCTTAGGTGACTGAGTTCTTTCAAACCCACTTGCCTGCTGAGTAGACTGCAAACTATTATAGACCACAGGGACCCACTGTCATGCCTCATGGTCCTCCAAACCCTCCCACGACCCCCACTTCCTTTCCCAGACGCACATAAGTAGATTTAAAGTTAGCTCTAAGAACGGACTAACGACACATCAGTATATACAGGAGGGAGTGGTCAGGGACGTTAGTGACATCCGTTTCTCAGGATAAATTCACATTCAAAGAGAGGCAGTGTGTCATAGGCCGACAGAGAATGTGATTCCAGATCAGAGAGCGTAGGTTCAAGTCTGGCCTGTGCCATTTTAGAGTTTCATGAACTTGAGAAGTCAGTCGAATCTCAGCCTGGCTTTCCAGGTTTGTAAAATGAAGCAGGGAAGCAGCGAGAGAACGCTCTCACGGGGGAAATGAATTCATGGATGTGAACACTTGACATACCATTGATCACCCTGCAAGTGTCTGTGGTTGTCATCGCTCTTTATAGTTATTTCTGTGGGATAGATGTCTAGGTGGTCATCTTCTCAGGTCCCTGCCAGCACCATAAAACCAGGAAACCGGGCCCAGCTGCCCAACATGTGAGAGGCTCCTGCAAGACAGCTTCCGAGTTCTCACCTGGAGCATGTCCACCATCTTCCTGAGATCGGAAGCCCGGAGGCCGGCGGCCTGCTGCATGGTAAAGCCCTTGAAGTTCTCGATGATGCAGAAGCCGTTAATCTGAGTCTCCTCGTTCTCCAGTAGCTTCTCCAGGATGAAACAATACGCCTGCAAGATCTTGGGCACAAGGTGAACAGGCTGTAAGATCTGTCCCACAAAGACAGTAAGGCTCAAGGTCCCGAGAGGAGAGCAACCTGCTACATCCTTTACTGGAGGTGCCTTGTCACAGGCTTCGAGGTGGGATATTCCACTTCCATGAGTGTATCCCAAGAAAATAACCTTGAATATCATATCTATGGTTAGATGCCAGAGGGTTTGTCCCTGTGCCCTTATAATAGTAAAGACATTGCAAACAACCTAAATGCCCAACAATAAGTGGCCAGTGACATTATGATACATTCATGCCATGGAATATTCTGGAGCAGTTAAAAATAATACATAAGACTAATGATACAGGAAAATGTTCATTCATGATATATTATTGTAGAGTATGATCCATTTTTATATGAGAAAAATATGTGTATGTGTGCATGTGTGTGTTTCTAGAAAAAATCAATTGGAAGGATGTCAATGGTAGACATCTCTAGATGGAAGAACAGTGGATGACTTTATGTTTGTGATTTTTTGTATTTTCTAAAGAGTAGATATCACTTATGTCATAAGAAAAATATTTCTGTCTCTTCCTGAATGTGTCTATACATTCACACACACACATATATGCTTCAGTCCTAAAGCCAGTATCTTATTTAGTGGAAAACACTCTAGGCATCCCTGATAAGAGCAGGAACAAGATAAGGATGTTGACTGTCTCCACCACCATTTAACTCTGTGTTGGAAGTATTAGCCAATGCAATCAAGTTAAAAAAAAAAAATCAGTGGCATAAGCAATAGAAAAGGAAAAGAAAAACAATTTCCTCTATTTACAATATTAGGATAGTATTCTTGGAAAATCCAAGAGAATCAATTATATAAATACGAAAAGAACTCAGTAAAGTACCAGGATATAAAATTAACATACAAAAACAATAATCTTCACATACACAAACAATAACCAATTAGAAGATATAATGGCAGAGAAAGCCTCATTTATAGCAACTACAGTAAAATAAATACTTGAGACAAACAATGAGAAATGTGCATAAGGTTTATGTGGAGAACTTTAAAACGCTCCTGAAAACTCAGACGTAGGCTTGTGAAAGAGAAGGCGTCCCTTGTGGACAGTACAACTGGCCAAAGATGCTGCATTCATGAAGATGCTAATTCTCCTTGAGGATGTTATTTATATTTAATGTTATCCCAACAAAAACACACCTAAGCTTTCTCCTGGGGCTAGACAAGTTAATTCTAAAGTTCATAGGGGAAAATAAACATATAAGAATAGCTAGGAAAGTCCTGAAAAAGAGGAGGAATAAGGACAGAACCAACCCTAACAGGTATCAAACATTCTATACAATCTCTATAATTAAAACAGTGTGGTACTGGAGCATGCATAGACAGAGACCCCTGGCACAGAACAGAAAGTCCAGAAATAGACCCAAGCACACATGAAAATACAGAATGTGATAAAGACAGCATCTCAAGTCATTGGGAAGAAAGACTTTTTAACAAATGGTGTCGGGACAACTAGATAGCATTTTCTAAAATGAGTTTGCACTATTTTCCTTGAAGGCTTCGTGGCACACGCCAAAGTTCTCCCAACGCAAACCCTGACTGCCCTGCTTAGGGCAGCTCTCTCAAGGGCTTGACAAGCGAAATCGCATGCTTATAAACGCAGAGACCTCAGGCTGCTAATCAGGTTGGAACCTGTGCTTTCTCGAGTCTCTCCCACCCACAGGCCACTAACCCCTGTTCTCTGTGTGCTCTCAGCTTTCAGCAGTGGGAAGGGCTGACCCTAGCTCACGGCCCACAGCTGTCACTCCCGCTTGGCAGGGACACCAGGGGGCAGCCATGTACTGGCCAGTGGGCTCTGCCTGCAAAGCTGCTGGGTTTCCAGCTGCCCTGGCACATCCTAGGAATTCCACACGCCCCCCAAAAAGGGCTTGGTGGCACTGGCTGCCTGCCTCTCCCCTCCTCCACGGACTTCACCTCCTGGGGAGCCAGGAATGAGGGTCCAAGAGAGGCCAAGATTGTGGGAGGGAATCCAGCCCAGAGGGTGGGAGGGAGCCAGGCGAGCCCCTACTGACCTCATCGAAGGTGATTTCTTCACAGTCCCAGTTCTCGATGTTGAAGAGCATGACCACTCGGCCATACCTGTCCCGACTGGAGAGGACACCAGGGTAGCCGGCCTCGATGGTGCAGCGGACGGCCTCCAAGGACAGGCTGTTGAAGAGCTCAGGGTACTGAAGCCGGAAATTCACGTAACCTGGGGAAGGGAGAGCAGAGGAGCCCCCTCAGGAAGCCCGCCCATCCTGGGGTGGCACACGGTGGGAGTCCAGAGACCTGGCTCCTCCACATGCGTCCTGTGTGTGACCAAGCAGGATACTCAACCTTTCTGAGCCCCATGTTTCCTCTCCAAAAAATGGGAGGATATTATTGGCTTATCTTACTAAATTGTTGCAGGAATTAACAAGATGCTAGGTATGAACGTCATTTGTAAACCGTACAAACATGAGGCGTAATCCTAAATCCGAGGACCATTATTACCGATTTTCTCCTTCCCATGGGCAGAGGCACAGGTTTTTCAGTTGGGCACAGGGTTAGCTGAGTCAAGGGGGGAGAAAACTCCAAAATAAAACCCAAACCCCAGGCAAGCCACAGACGCCCCTCCAAGTTCCAGCCGCACTCCACTTCACTGGTCCTGATTAGGGTCCCCCTCCCTGTGGTGGTCTCCACCACCAAGCCGGAGGGGCCAGGCCCAGAGGAGGTGTTCCAGGAGCATCAGGAATGCTACCGACCCCCTCTCGCTGCTCTGCGACACCCCAGCACACTCCCAGCCCAGCCTTCGTCCTTCTGCTCCCTCTGCCGACTGCTCTTCCCCAGAAACCTCATTTCTTTTGGGTTTTTCTTCAAAAGCTCCCTTTGCAATGGGGCCACCCCGGCCACTTTTACCTAATACTTCAACCCCTCAATCCTTTACATCTGCCTGCTTTATTTTTCTCGTTCTCCCTTCTTACTATCGAACAGTCTGTACATATTTATTTTATTTATGTGGCTTATTACTTCCACCGTTAGAATATAAGGTCCACAAGAGCAGGTGGTTTTGTCTGCTTTGTTCCCTGCTGCATCCTTTGGCCTAAAGCGGTGGTTGGCACAGTCCGGCAGTGCACTGACATTTGGGGAAGGAAAGATGAAGGAAGAAGACAACCATCAGCCTGCAGAGGGTCGGCGCAGACACCCCTCCCTGCACCAGCACCACGCTCGGGATTTCCTTAGGAAACTCGTCTTCCCTCAGCCAGCAGGGCCAGGGCAGTTCCGTCCCCGGGGCTCCTTCCCAGGGCTGGCGCCATCTTCAATTCCACTTTGCAGAGGTTTAGGTCCCTGCAAGGAGTCAGGCTCATACCCACCTTCCCTGCAGCACTGCAGAGCCAGAGCCGGGGCTCTGGGGGTGGAGGACGGGGATCCTCCTCTCCTCGGGCACCCAGTTTGGGTGACTCAGCTCTACTCATTACGTCGCAAGACTGAGAGAGAGGAGAGAGGAGCCGGATCTCTAGGAACCTGATCCTGCCAGGTTCCTTCTTTCATTGTCAGAACTGACAGGGATGATGTTGGAGGCTCTTTAGCTCACACAGCGCTGTACAGATAAGGGTAAGGAGGCTCAGCTCAGGGCAGGCAGGGGAGGGAAGTGGAGGGGTGGGTCTCCTCACTGCTTGGATGAAGGTCAAGGCCATCCGCATGACCCCCTCCCCCCGCCCCAGCCTTCCTAGGGCCGGCCCCCCAGCGCAGGCCTCACCCTTGAGCAGCTCGTAGGCGCGCCCCACGTGGAACTTCCGCGCGCGGATGAAGCGCAGGAAGAAGGCGCTGTCCCATCCCTGCACCCTCTCGGCCACCGCGCGGGCCAGCTCCTGCCCAGAGGCCGCCTGCGCCTGCACCAGCTCCTGCAGCTCTCGCACCACCTCCTCCCGGGTCTCCTCCGTCTCATTCAGCTCGTCCTTGGCCTGAAACAAGGGGGTAGTGGAGGCGCGAAGTCACGGGCTGGCGCTGAGCAAGACGCACCGGTGAGTCTCCCACCAAGGCCAGGCCAGCTGCAGGGCGGGCGAGGGGGCTGCCCCAGGGCCAGCACCCCTCCGACCGCCCACAAGGGCAGCATCTGGAGGGGCGGCGCCTCCAACTGCCAACTACTGCCTCTGAAGAGAATCAGGTCAAACCAGTCATCCTGGGTTTGTTTGCAGGAGACAGGCAGAGGTCTAAATGTTTCTAATCGTGACAGCCTACAGCCGCCGGAGCCCTCCCTTAGCACCCTGCTAAGTCCTTTAAGGGAATTATGTTTTCACATCTTTGCCACAACCCGTCACAGCAAGGTTGGTATTCTTGTCCCCATTTCTCAGGATGAGCACACCGAAGCTCAGAGAGGGGAAGATATTCTTGTCCGAGGTCACCCAGACAGAAAGAGGTGGAGCTACAACTCCTGCTCAGGCTGGACTCTTAATCGTTTTCCTCTGCTGCCTCCTAGGCTTAATTCCAGTCTTTTCAAAAACAAAGATAGCCAGCAGATGGCAGCCTACCCTTGCCCCAGAGCCGCACCTCCTCCCCTTGGGCGGCCTGGAGAAGCCCCAGGATGCCTCAGGTAGCCCTCTCTTTGGACAGCATGATGGGGGAAGGCATGGGCTGGGGAGTCAGGTCTGAGGAAGCTCAGAGCATCTTTCCACTGAGACGCCCAGGGAAGCAAAGACAGAAGCCAGGAGCTCAGGCTCAGCTCAGTCCTAAGACAGCTCTGCCATCCTCTGCAGAGCACGGTCTGATAATCTCTGAGCTGGTCCAACAACCTTCTTTCATAGGTACAAAATGCAACACCCAGAGATGGAAAGCAGTTTGCTCAAGGTCACACAGCAAATTGGAAGTAGGTCTGATTCTAGAACTCAGGCCTCTTGCCTATCTAGTGGGGGCAGCAGTTGGAGCCCCGTTCTCCAGGGCTACTTGCAAACCACTGTTCCTCACATGTGAGTCTAGGATGATCCCTCGTCCAGAGGCCCTGGGTCTTGGCACTGGTTTCACGGAACCATGTTGGTGCTGTAGTTTTGGATTAGGCTGGTTTGGATGTCTGGTCAGCCCAGCTGCTACCATGGCCCTGACCTCTAGGATGGCTCCTAGAACCGGCCAATCCATTAGGTCCAGGATGACCTGGAGAGCTGGGGCGGGACTCTGTGTACAGGAGGGAGGATGCTATTGACATTCCCCCCTGTTGCCTCCCTGGCCTGTCCCTCCTGGCACCCTGGGGCTCCTCACCTTCTGCAAGGTGTGGCGGGGTAGCTGGCTGCACCGGCCAAAGACAGGCCCGTGGTCCTTGGTTGTTAGCCGCTCCAGCTGGGCACGGAGCTCCTGTTCCTCTTCGGGGACCATGCGGAATGTGCCCGCCTAGGCAGAGAGGAGTCAGGGAAAAGCAGGACGAGGCCCCCTTCAGCCCAAGCGAGCCACTGGAAAGGGGCTGCTCAGACCCTAGATTAGTGCTTCTGCCCAAGCTCCTGGTAAGCCTCCTCCCTCTGGGTGTGTCAGGAGCCACAGAGAGACTGTAGGAGTGAGAACCCATCTCCCTGGGCAGCCCAGATGATGGAGAAACAGGGAGGGAGAGAGGGTAGGAGGGAAGGCGGATGGAGGGAGCCCAGGGCAAGGGGTACTCACCCCCTCTGACATGCTGCCTCTGGACGACTCGGAGTCCTCGGAGAAAGAAGGGCCTGCTTCCTGCGTCCTGGTCCCTCCAGGCCCCTCCTCCCTAGGAGAAGAAGTCAGGGCTGCAGTGGTATGGAGGGACTGTTCTGATACTGTCTCAGAACCATGGATCTCAGACCATCCTGTGCAGCAGAATCACCGAGGGCATTTGTTAGAAATGCAGGTGCCTGGGCCCTGCAGCCTGTGATCCTGATTCAGGAGGTCTGACAGGGGCCCAGGAATCTGCACTTTAAAGCAGCACCCCAGGTGGCTCTGAAGATGCCTCTTGGGCGACGCTTTGGCAAACCCTCCGCGAGAAGGAATACACGCAACAAGACCTCAAACCGCAATTCTTAAGACGAGTTGGTCCAGCCAGGAAAAACTCATGTTGGCCTCCAATCTGTTACATGGTCACTGCAGGATAAGGCAGTGCCTCCTCCTGTTTGTGGCCCGCCTTCTCCAGCCCAAAGGGGGACCTCAGAAACTTCCCAGCCTATTGGATGGGCCCTTCCCAGTCCATTTGTTCCCAGGAGGGGTGATGACTAGTTACATAAGCATCATACGGGGTGTGTGTGCTGTGCTTTGTGACGCACTAAGTATTTTCAAATCGATATCTCAGAGCCGGGGCTGGCATTATTATTCCCATTTTACATAGGAGAAAACAGGCCCGGGAGAATAAATGACTCGTCCAAGGTCACACAGCCAGAAATAGCCAGGGATCAGGACTCAAGCCCAAGCTGTGACTTTCAGCACCAAGAGGCAGCCTGTTGTGGCAAAAGTCAGACCTGGGTTCTGAGATGTGATTGTCCCCTGTGAAAGGGAGATGGGAGGGTTATGAAGATTTAATTAAATAACGTACACAGAAGCAGTGCTTGGCCATGCTTGGCCACCAGAATGAATCTCATCCATTGCCCACATGACAACCTGCTCACCACTGAGTATTCTGGGAGACAGCTGTCCTGTTTCCAGGTTTTCTCCTCTCCTACCTAAACATCCCCAGTGCCTTCAAGGACCCATCCCCACCCTGTGCCTGCCGCTGACCAGGTTCCCAGTGGTCAGTTCTGTCACTATTCACTGTTGGTAAGTGGCAGGGGTAGGGTTTGAAGCCAAGTCTGCTTTGACACCAAGAGCCAGGACTTCTCCAGGCAAACTCCCTAGGATAGCTGGTGTCCCGGAAAAGCCTTTAGCATCAGAGAGACCTGGGTTTGCATTTACCACCTCTGTGACTTTAGGCATGTTATTTAACCTTTTTGAGCCTCGGTTTCCTCATCTGCAAATTGAGGATAATAATCGTGCCTGCCGACTAGAGTTGTAATGAAGATCGTATGATTTCTGTAAGGTACATAGCACAGTGTTTTGCTCCAAAACATAGTTTCCTTTCTCTTTCTTAGCATTCTACTGATCACTACCCCAACTTGCACAGAGGGACTTGGAGGATCCTGGAGAATATCTGAGGATCTCCCATTTCCTGCCTCTCCCACTCCACCACCCCAGCCAGGGCAGGGAAGGTCTGGAGGCTGTAACCCAGCAACAGGAACCAAATCCGAGCCATCTCTCTGACTGGTAGACTTCCCAATATGCAGACGTAGAGATGGACAGACTGAAATGCTGCTGTGCTCTCCTTCGGGTTTTGCTGGGACAGGAATGGAGAAGCTGCTAGACCTGCCCGGAGGAGCTCGGACAGGAGAGGCAGTGGCTGGACACCCCCTAGCCAGTGAAGCAAATCATGAGGACCAGATCCTAGATCTTAGACGTGGAAGGTTAAAGTCACTACAGCAACTCCTTTTTAAATACGCCCAATCTGTTAACTTTGGTTTTTTAAAATACTGATTTATGACCTGTATACAATGAAAGAACACCCATTCCCACTCCACATTGAGTGTTTTCTAGGACTGCCAGATAAAATACAGAATGCCCAATTACATGTGAATTTCAGATGAACAACAAATACTTTTTTTTTTTAAAGATTGGCACCTGAGCTAATCTTTTTTTTTTTTTCCCTCTTCTTCTCCCCAAAGCCCCCTAATACATAGTTGTAGATTCTAGTTGTGAGCACCTCTGGTTGTGCTACGTGGGACGCTGCCTCAGCGTGGCCTGATAAGCGGTGCCATGTCCGTGCCCAGGATCCGAACCGGTGAAACCCTGGGCCGCCAAAGCGGAGCGCGAGAACTTAACCACTCGGCCACGGGGCCAGCCCCAACAAATACTTTTGAAGTATGTTCCTTCCAATATCTGGGATATCTTTATACTAAAAAAGTATTTGTTGTTCATCTGAAATTCCCATTTAACTGGGTGTCCTGTATTTTTATTTGCTAAATCTGCCATCAGGTTGGTCTGGCTCAGCCCGGAGAATGGCCAGGTAAGATTTGTTTCACAGGCAGCCTGGGATGTGGTCTCTACCCCCACCCGCCCCGGTCCTCACCCCAGTCCTGGGCTCCCTGGCCCAGTCAGGCCCCTGCTACTGACTTACCTGCTAGGTCGGCAGCTCCTCCTTGGGGCCACCTGGTGCCTGCGTCCTTGGGGAGCCAGAGCGGGGAGGTTGCCTCCACTGGGGGTGTGGTCCAGTCAGCAGCCTGGGATTAGTGTGTCACAAGGAACTTCTCACGGCCCACAGTTTCCTGTTAAATCGGGCTCACAGGGAGGCCCAGATTGGGGCTAGCGAAGCAGCAGGGGGGAGAGGGCACTGGCCTGGGCTTGGCTGGAGCCACCTCAAAGCCCTCCTTTGTGTGCGTCCGCTCCCGGGTTCCTGCTCAGCCATGTGGAAGCCGGGCTGTGGGAGTGGGATCTGGGCCAGCCCCATCCCCTCTGCCCTGCCCTCTCCCTCATCGCAGGGGGTCTGAGAAAGCACACCTTATACTTGCAAGGGAGACACGCAAGAGAGGGAGGGACATTTTCAATGTGTTTGGGGAGGCAATGGCAGCTGTGGCACATCCAGGGCTTTCAACCTCTCCTCCAACCCAGCGGGGCCTGGTGTGGTAGTTGTCAGCTCCACAGTGAGTGGGGCCAGGTGGGAAATGTCACTGGTTAAGGCTGACTGGGGAGAGGACAAGACAGGCTAACCTGCCCTCTAGGCAGAATGGAGCAGTGATAGGCGCCTGCTTGGGAACCAGACACCCACTGTGAAATCCTAGCTCCAGCACCTTCTAGCTGTGAGAAGTGACTTCACTCCTCCGTGATTCAGTTTCCTCCTCTGAGAAGTGGGGATAACAGAGGACAGGCTCATGGCTTCAGTGAGGATGAGGTGCTCAGCTCATTGCCCAACTCTCAGTAAATATAAATGCACAGTAAATGTTGGCAGTTACTCCAAATACAGAATCAGGAGGATCTGGGTGGAGCGGACTCGTATTATCTAACTCTCTGTACAGCAAGAAATCCCTCTGCAGCCCGTCGACTTGTAGCTTCAGTCTCTGCTTTGGTATTCCACAGTGGTGGGGGGAGGCGGGAAGAGGGATGGTGAGGTGTGTGTGATTATTTAGAATATTTTCTCTCCAGGATTCCAGGGGCAGGGAGCTCCCTGTTCCCACTACTGGAAAATCCCCCTAGTTTTAAAACTCATCCTTGGTCTGAGCCCCAAGCAGCCTTCCATAATGTCACCCTCGGTCCTAGTTTTGCCTCCTGGAGGCGCCAGGGCCAGGGTCAAGCTCCTGTGTGCAGGACATTCTCCAGAATCCGCCCCCAGAAATGCTTTTTGGTTTTCCCCAGAAGTAGTTCTTGTTTTTCAACCCATTCCTACCTGGGGATAGGTTTGGGGTCTCTTCACCCTCCTGTGCCCTCTCCAGAGACCCTGGGGCTTGTGAGAGTGTCACTGAAGGGCAGTGCCCTGGGGCCAGCACCTGACCCTGCCTCTCGGGACCCCTTCCTCTAGAGCAGGCTACGACACCTGAGGCTTGGATGTTGGGGTGCAGCAGAGTAGCCTCAAGCCCTTTGCTCCCAACAGCCCCTTCTCTGAGCTCCTGCTCTGGCTGCTGTTTGGCTCTTGGGCTGTTTCACTCCCAAGTCCTCTCTGGAGCCGGCGAAGCCCTCATTTCTGTCATTCTGTTCCCTGGCAGTCTAGTCCTGCACTGTCCAATACAGAAGCCACGAGCCATATGTAGCTTTTCAGCGCTTGAAATGGGGTCATGTGACCAAAGAACTGAATTGTTAATTTTATTTAATTTGAATTAACTTAAATTCAAATTTAAAAACTGATGCTGGATTCAGTTATTAGAAAACTTTTAAGTAGGTTGGGAACAACTTAGGTGTGTGATTTTACTTTTTCAACTGTAAATTTTGTGATCAAATATTTCTGATAAAAATTTCAAGTCCAACGTGAGATGTGCTGTCTATATATAATACCTACTGGATTTTGAAGACTTAGTACAAAAAAAAGAGTTTAAGATTTCTCATTAACAATTTTTATATGGCTTCGTGCACTGAAAGGATAATGTTTTGGAAATATTGGGTTCAAAATATATTAGTGTTAATTTCACTTGTTTCTTTTTACTTTATTTTGACGTGGTTATTAGAAAACTTAAAATTTTCTAATTGTAATTTAATTTTAACGGCTCCCGTTACATTTGTAATGGACAGTGCTGGTCTAAACCTTGCCACTCTTCAAAGTGTGGCCCACAGACCAAGAGCATGAGTGTCATCTGGGAGCTTGTTAGAAAGGCAGGGTCTCAGGCCCTTCCCCAGACAGGCTAAACCAGAATCTGCCTTTTAAGAAGGACCCCAGGTGATTCGTATGCACGTAAACGTTTGAAAACCACTGCCCTGGAGAGCTTCCGGCCCTCTCCCCACCTGCCTGTGCCCAGCACAGTACCTTGCCTGACCTCTCACTTCCCATCAACTCTGAGGATTGGTGGGGAAGTAGACTGGTGACTTCCTTTGGGGGCAGGGCAGTGGTGGCCCACTTAGTCATTTCGGGGGAGGCAGCACAGAAGCGAGGACAGAGAGGGAGGGTCTCCTGCCCAGGTTCTAGGCCTGGCCCTGCCTGCTACAAGCCATCGACCCTCTCTGGCCTCCATTGCTACACCTGTAAAATGGTGTTATGGGCTTAATTGTGTCCCCTGTCTGCCCACCCCCCCAAATTCATATATTGAAGTCCTATCCCCCAGCACTTCAGAATGTGACTGTATTTGGAGACAGGGTCTGTAAAAAGGTGATTAAGGTGAAATGAGGTCATCAGGGTGGGACCTGATCCAATGTGACCGGTGTCCCTATAAGAAGTGGAAATTTGGACACAGTTACAGAGGGAAGATGACGTGAAGACACAGGCCAAGCCAAGGAGAGAGGTCTCAGAAGAAACCAACCCTGCTGAGACCTCCATCTCGGACTTCTAGCCTCCAGAACTGTGAGAAAACTAATTTCTGTCATTTAAGCCAGTCAGTCTTACGGCAACTTCGGCAAACTAATACAGATGAGATTTTAGATTTTTTTCCCAGGTGCTTCACAGGGCGTGAGGCTCATTGGAGACGATGAGGGTGAGAACTTAGGCTGCTTCACGGGGGCCCCAGAAGAGGCCCTGTCAAAGCCGGGTGATGGACTCCATCGTGAAGAACATTCCTTCCTGTGCATCAAAAACACTTCCGAGTTAACGGATAGGAGTGGGCTGCACAGACCTTTTCAGGATGCTAGCGGCTCATGAAGCCCTTTTTAGGGAGCAGGGCTTTCTGTGGCATTATCTTCTGCTCGAAGCCCTTCTCCCGCCTCCGCACTGCCCTTCCCCTCTCCCCAGGGTCACGTTCATGTCCAGCTTCTCCAGCTGGAACAATAGTGCCACTGTGTGAGGGGAGACACTGCCCTCATTGGCCTGGACCCCTGTGCTGGCCACACTGGCAGACAATCATGGGCTTCCTAGCTCTCTCTGCAGGCTGGAGGCCCGCGGGGAGCATTTGCTGCGCCCCTATTCTTTACAGGGGCAGGGGCTTTACCCGCATTATCTCATCCAGTCCTTCCAGATGTGAGGCAGAGAGTATATTCTCCCTTTTCACAGAATAGGTAACTGAGAGTCAGAGAGGTGAGGGGACCTGCCCAAAGCCACACAGTGGTAAGGAAGGGAGCCCTGGTCACTCTAAAACCCTCGCATCATTCAACACACAAGGCTGCCTCCTCTTCCAGAAGCAAGATCGAAACAGGTGTGACTGCCCAGGGAAGTCACGCCTGCCCCCTGGCTCCTGGGAAAGGTGACATCACCTCACATTCCTGGGAGCAGCCCCAGGGGGCACGAGTCTGGTCAACACCATTGCCCCATTGGCTGATAATAATTCTCCCAGGCTGGGGAGGACCCCAAGGAATGCCCAGGCCTCAACCCCTCCTTCAAGAAATGGGAAAACCCAGGGTGATGGACATTGTGCCCCTTGTTAAAATTACACAGTGGTAATGAAAGTGTCCTGACTACGTGGGCTGACCCACAGGGCTGGCAGCCACCTCGTGCTCTAAAAAGCTCTGCCTCCTCCAGGAGGCCTGCTCATTCCACAAAGAGGAATCTGTCCTGTGGCAGTCGGGGACTGGAGGTGCCCGAGATTAAAGCAATGAGGAGCAGCACAATAAACTCAATCAGTATTTTAGAATTCAGTAGGTTTAACCATATGAGGAAAACAAATAGGTGTTCTTGGAGGGGAACTCAGCTTTAACTCCTCACTGCCAAAGAAAAAGATGTGTTTGCTACAGACTGAATGTTTGTGTTCCCCCAAAATTTGTATGTTGAAGCCATAACCCCCAATGTGATAGTATTAGGAGGTGGGGCCTTTTGGAGGTGATTCGGTTTAGATGAGGTCATGAGGGTGGGCCCCCATGATGGGATTAGCACCCTTATAACAAGGGGAAGAGACACCAGAGCTCTCTCTCCACATAAACACATGGAGAAGGGCCTTGGGAACACATGAGAAGGCACCATCTGCAAGCCAGGAAGATGCTTCTCACCAGAACCTGGCCATGCTGGCCCCCTGATCTCATACTTCTAGCCCCTAGAACTCTGAGAAAATAAATGTCTGATGTTTAAGCCACCAAGTCTACAATATTTTGTTACAGCAGTGTTTATAGGAGGGAAGCTGTAGCAAGGGACAGGTTAAAGATTAAGGTTGGAGGGGGCCAGCCCCGTGGCCAAGTGGTTAAGTTCACACACTCCTCTATGGTGGCCCAGGGTTTCGCCGGTTCGAATCCTGGGAGCAGACATGGCACCGGTCATCAAACCATGCTGAGGCAGCGTCCCACATGCCACAACTAGAAAGACCTACAACTAGAATATACAACTATGTACTGGGGGGCTTTGGGGAGAAAAAGGAAAAAAAATAAAATCTTTAGGAAAAAAAGATTAAGGTTGGAGAGGTGTAAGTGATAATAACGTCTTCACTGAGAAGATAGAAGGGTGGGGGATTCACTGCTCCAGGAGAGGTACCAGCCTTGGCCTGGATGGCTGAACACTCTCCCATTGCTACAGGGAGCTGAAGGAAAAAACTGGTACTGACAGTGTGTTTAAAGATTTGGTGGTAAAGTTGAGGTCGTCTGCAGAGAGTAAAGGAGGAGACAGAGAAGTCTGAAATAATCCTCATGAAGAAAGGAAGGATAAACTCACTAAGGGAAGATTGTCCGGCAGTATTGAAGGCCCCCTTGAGATTGGTTACAGTGACTTTTTAGGGGTACCCATGAACAGAGTCAGGTGAATTCCCCAGCACAACCCAGCAGCCCAAGTATAGCTCCAATGAAGGAATATGGCTGGCTTCACACAGGGTTAGAGTTTGCCAGATGGGTAGGTTGGGAGGACAGACAGGGGCAAATTGAGGATATTGGCAAAAATGTGGTTTAAATATTAAAGCTTGGAATTAAAGATGGAGGAGGAGGTGGGGACAGCGGAGATAAGAGTATTCTAAGTGCGAGTAATTGAGCAAACTGGACAAATGGAAGTTGACGTCCGAGTAATGATTTTTGGCGGTGGCTCGGGATGTGAGCAGGAGAGTAAGTGGCTGAGGTGACATGGATGAGAAAGTCATGGAGATGGGGAGAGAAGCAGCCAAGAGGTCCTATGTAGGATGGACAATTCACTTCAGTTTTGCAGCCATTTAGGATGACAGGAGAAAAGGGGTGAAGTGGAAGATGGTAAAAAGGTATTCACCTTTTGTCATCAAAGGGGCAGAGATGGCTCTTCAAAGTCCCAGTGTGATTATTTATAAGCCAAAGCAGTTCACAGCTGGGCTGGTTTGGTGTTTGTTTTAACTTATTTTGTCATAATTTCAGATTTCAGAAAAGTTACAAGACTAGTACAAAGGACTCCCATAAGCCTTTCACCTAGATGTTAACATTTTACCACATTTGCTTTCTCATTCTCTCTCAATATCTACATGATATTTTTTTCTAGATCATTTTAGAGGAAGTTACAGACATGATGCCCCTCTTCTCTTGAATATTCCAGGATGCGTTTCCTAAAAACAGGGACATTCTCTTAATTAACCACAATACAATTTTAAAAATCAGAAGTGAATGTTGTTATAATACAATTGGATAATCTATAAAGCTTAGTCAGATATCGCCAGTTGGAAGAGGCCAGTTTTTAAGGATTACTTTCCTTCTGCTTCTCCTTTCTCTCCTCCTCTCATTCCACCTCTGAGAAATAAGAGACCAAGTAGGGGAAGGGAACTAACATTTTTGTTTGTTTCATGTTGTTGTTTTGATTAATCTTTAAATGATTGCAAACTCACATGGAGCTTCAAAAGTAGTAATATATTTTTAAGTCAAAACTTTGGTTTTGAAATTTAACATTTATTGAGATCATTTAAACCATCTTTTTCTAAGGACGCGTTCATGATTTGGCACCCATTTAACAAACATTGATGGAGCACCCATTGCCTGCCACTTTTCTAGACACTGGGGATACAAACAGTGAGCTGTGCAACCTCTACCTCAAACCCTACCAAACTGGAATTTCTTCAGGGTGCAGTCAATTGGTTTTACCTTAACAATCCTGTGAGCTGCCCAAGTAATACTGTCTTTTTAAAAATAGTATTATCTTAACCATTTTTAAGTGTACACTTCACTAGTATTAGGTACATTCACATTGTTGTAAAACAGAACTTTTTTATCTTGCAAAACTGAATCTCTATACCTATTAAACAACTTCCCATTTTCCCCTCCCCCCAGGCCCTGGTAACTAACATTCTACTTTCTGTTTGTATGAATTTGGCTACTTTAGATAGCTGATATGAGTGGAATCATACAGTCTTTGTCTTTTTGTGTCTGGCTTATTTCATTTAGCATAATGTCCTTTGGGTTCACCCATGTTGTAGCCTCGTGTCAGGATTTCCTTTCTTTTTAAGGCTGAATAGTATTCCACTGTATGGATATACCACAGTCTGTTTATCCATTCACTTGTCCACAGACACTTGGGTTGCTACCTTTTGGCTATTGTGAATAATACTGCTATGAATATGGGTATACACATATCTGTTTGAGTTCTTGCTTTCAATTCTTTTGCACATATACCCAGAAGCGGGATTGCTGGAGGAAACTAACACTATTAAGTGCTTCTAAGCGCTAGGTTCTTTATACATATGCCACCTTGATTATTCTCTCAAGCAATGAGAGAATGCCCTTAAACCCAGGCAACTGAAGTTCGTAGGCTGAGCAGGTGCCCCATTGGCCCCCATCCTAGATGATGAGGAGTCCAAGCAACCTAGGGGGTGTACCCACTGAAGGCCATATACCCTCCTTTAGACCACGTTCTGGGGATCTTCCCACGATCCTCAAGCTCACTTCTTTGGCCTATACAGGCCCCTTCCTAAGTCTCTCCTCCTCAGAGTGACCTGCTGGTGTGCATAGCCCTAGGCCCAAAGGATAACCAAGGGCCGCTGCAGGGGAGAGGCATAGTGTGGCTCTCCGTGCTGGGTGTCCACATACAGGCATAAGAAGCCCCTCACACCGCAGGACTGAGTTGGGAATGAGAGGGGGCCTCCATTTGTACTTTTTCTCTAGACTCCTGCAACTATCGGTAGCTATAATGTTACTACACAAACATGAACTACTGACAAAGTCTGAAGAACATTTAGCTCCACTACTGTAAATCTGGTTTTCACTGGCTGTATCTTCTAGAATCAGTGTGTCACTAGCTGCCCAGTCTATGGAGTCTAGTTGGTTGAAGCAGATGGGTAAGATTTGCTGCTTAGTAAGGAGGCCTGCACCAGGGTGGAAAACACTGCTATGAACCTGAGACTGTGTTCTTTCTTTGCATATGTAACACCCGTTAGCGCTAATGGAAAACACAGATGATACATTCACGCAACAAGGGGAGACAAGACCCCTGAACTGTCCATGCCAGCAGGTAGACACTCACACGGGCAATTCAGGAAGTGCACCTGGGATGCACAAATGGAGGCTCAAAAAGGTGAATGAGCCTGCTTGAGCTACACAGACACACAAATTTGTGGCAGCCTGGACAGGTAGTTTTGTGGGGAGAAGATGAGGTAACATCTCCTGTTTCCTCGGCAAGCTAAAGGATTCCTCTCAGGAATAGTTTTCTAACTCAGCTGCCATGTGTTAGCCACATATCACAGCTCAACATTGGGCTAGAAGGATGGCAGGAGTCAAAATTGCTTATGACGGGTCCCAGGAGCAGGCCTAGACAGCTGAGAGGCGTCATTGTCTTCAGCAGCTATGTTTCTTCCAGAGCTGGCCATGATACCAACCCTGGTATCAGTTTCCCCATATTAAACCCAGCATATATGGGGTTAAAACCAAAACACTCATTCCCTGCTTACTTTCTGGCTTCCTGCCTCCAGAATCCGCTATCCTCCATGGAGACAGACACCGTCAACGACAAGCACCTGGACCATCTCCTCCCCACAAAGAGATACGAGCTGGTGGGAAAGCTGCTGACCAGCAAGGTCACGAGCTCCCTCCTCTCTGCAAGTGTGTCAAGGCCAAAGACAGGCTGGTGGGAAAGCTCCGACCAGCAAGGCCATACGCTCCCTCTCCCCTACCTAAAGCCCCAAATAAAAACCCTTCCGTTTAGCTTTTCGGGGAGTTTGGGATTTGAGCGTTAGCTGCCCTCTCTCCTTGCTCAGCGCTGTGCAAAAATAAAATTCCTACTTTCTTCCACCACACATGGTGTCAGAGATTGGCTTGCTGCGCAACGGATGAGCGAACTCACTTCAGGTTCGGTAACAGCCAGGGGGACCCATTCCACCCTTACAGACTGGGAGTCAGGCTCCAGACTGAATACCCCCTGATCTTAGCATGTCTTCCACGGCCACCTCATCTTTTGGTAAGTCCAAATCTGAAGGCCTCATCATCACTCCCCAACGGGCACCTTCCCCTGTGCTCCCTGTGTCAGTTCGCTGGTGGTATCAATGCACCCCCACCCCAGGTGCTCAAGCCTGAATGGTCCTCAACTCGTCCCCTATCTCCCCAAGCCCGGTGCACTTGGACTTCCTAATCTCTTTCACGTGAGGTCCACTCCCTTCCAACACAAAGACCTGCGGGGCCATCACCTGATTCGACCCGTCGCAGTGACTCCCCAACAGTACACAGGTAAGTCTGAACCCGACGACACCGCGCCGGCTATGCCCGGCCCACACTACGCATGCCCACTCTGCGGTCTGGAATTCGAGTGTGCAGGCCGCGCCTCCCCCCGCCTGTGAGTGGAAACGTCCGGCGACGCCCGACGGTTCCCCCCAGCCCATCTGCCTTAATGGTACGCCCCAGCCGCGGGCTCCGGGCGGCAGGAAGTGGGCTGCGGGGGCGGAGCCTGTCGTTCCGGGACCGGAAGTGCGTTGGTGTTCGGCTGAGCGGGCTTTTTGTAAGTTGGCGGCGGCGGTGAGGCTGAGGTGACCGTGCCGAGGGGCTGCGCGCGTGGCCCGGGCGGTGGGACGGCTGCGGGGAGGGAGCGCGGCTGTGAGCACGGAAGGGCTGCCGTGAGGGCTGGCGTCCTGGTGTCTCCTGCGGCCTGGGAGGGGAGCTGCGCCGCCGGCTCCCGCCGCGTCCCGAGCGGGCCGCACCCCCAGCCTCCCTGCTCGGTGGGGGGCCGCGTCTGCTCTGAGGGATTAATGACGGTGAGGGTTGGGCCCAGCGTCTTGTCCGTTGTAGGGGTTCAGTAATTCGTTTGTTCGAGAAGTACGTCCTGGGCACCTGTTGTGGGCTCGGTGCTGTGCTGAGCTACCGGAGAGTTTAAGATGAGGGTGGAGGTGGGGGTCACATACTCTGGTTTGGGTTTCAAACAGGTTGCTCTGGCTGCTGTGTGGGGGACAAGTTAGGAAGCTGTCGCGGTTCCGGTGAGAAAGGATGGTGGCTCTGGAGTGATGTGGCAGTAGTGGGTCTCCGTGAGAAGGGCCAGGTCTGAGAGGTGTTGCGGGGTGACCTTGCTGGGACCTAGTGCTGGATGTGGAGGATGATGGTGAAGTTGCTGAGAGGGTTGCCCGGGTTTCTGGTGTCAGCAGCTGAGCGGATGATGCTGTAATTGATGGAGATGGGAAAATGAGGAGGGAGCACAGGAGGCGGGGCAGGTGTTCTTTCCCCGGTCCGCCTTTGCCCCTCCCCGTGGCACTCCCATAGCTGCTCCCTAAGTCCCATCTGCCTCATGTGCCCCTGTTTCGTCCCCTCCTTTCCACTTCCAGAGTCCCCACCCTAAGACAGGCCTCAGCCTGACACCGAAATAGCCCCCAGTCGCCTCCTAGCCTGTGCTCTTGTCCTCACTCCTTTCCTGCTTTAATCTGCACATCGATGCCAGGTTCACGTTCCTCAAGCCCTATTTCTATCTTGTCGTATCTCTTTTGCTCCCTAAATTTTGGTTGCTCTCCATTATTTACAAAATAAAGTCTCAGTTCCTTAACCTGGCATTTAAGATCTTGCACAGCTTATTGCCAGCCTCTCTCTCTAGCCTTCCCACTGACTGCTTCCTGCAATCTACTCGTTTCTCCCAAATAAGTTTTTCGGATTCTCATGTGAATGCTTTTGTTCACGATGCTCTCCTTCCCAGTGATGTATAACGTATGCCGGCTGGTTATCTTGCTGATCTAAATTTAATCTCTGAGTTCCAGTTTAAGCTTTCCTCTGCTGGGAAGCCTTCTTGATGTTTGAGAACACATTCACTTCTTTAGCCTTAACTTCTCATTTGTTTTTATACCATTTAATTGGCCCTTTGTATTTACAGTGCTGTTGGCTTATTTATTTATCAAATATTAATTTATTGTATGCTTATAATATATTCTTGTGTATATGTTTATAATAATTTATTATTTATTTGATGTACTGTTAAGTGACAGCTTTGTTCTAGGCAGTGTGCTGGGTAGGTGTTAAAAAATATGATAGGAATATGGGCAAAAGTTATGAAACCACTTGATTAGAATACAAGTTTCTAATAAGGAAATTCTAGGGAATTTGAGATTATTTTGGTTTGGAGAAGAATCAGCTACTTATACTAGTCAGTAGTCCTTAGCCTGTTGTGCACCCACTGCGTACATTGTCTATTAATATGTATGAAATACTCAATTAACAGCGAAGAAAAACAAATCAAGCTGGTTTAGTGCCGGAAGTTTCATCCAGCTCTGACGTTTTTCCCCTACAGTTCTCTGATACGTGCAAAAATGGACCAGAAAATTATATGCCTGGCAGCAGAAAAAACAGCAGACAGACTGCAGGAATTTCTTCAAACCTTGGAAGAAGATGATGTGAGTATTAGGAAGCATGTTATACTAAAAGCAAATGTCAAGCATGATGGCAAATTCAAAGGACATGTTGGGTAGAAGAATGATTCTGCCACTTCGTCTACCCTCAACTCTCCGTAGGAGACGAGGATTTATTTGATAACAACTCATGGATGTAAAGCAATGGGGGAGAGGAAGAGAAATGGACAACTTAAGTGCATTTGTTTAAGCTTATACAACTGTATAACATTTAAACAACATTTATGCAACTGTATGGATATAAGCAAATTAGTGTACTTTTATGGTTCTTAGAACAATCCTATTTGAAGGTAGTATCCAGCCTATAGTTATTGATGTGAGACATTAGATTTGCCTAGTGATACTTCCTTATATTTTTCCCTAAAGAAGACAAATTCATAAGCAGTAGAATATTTTGAAGTTTTCAGTAAAAGAGAAAACCAACTGTGTCTTCACTGTAAGTATATGATTATAAAATGGGACAATAATCACCTTATGTGTGAGGCCGTTTATTCTTCCTAACCTTGCTTTGCTGATATACTTCTCCTTTTTCCATAATAAGTGATCTCAGTGTAATCAGTCTCTGCATGGAAAAGAATCCTTCCTTAAGATTAACCTTAGACATTAATATATATGTATAAATAAGTTAAAACTTTGAGTATTATGTTTTGTTTTTTTTTTTAAGATTTTATTTTTTTCCTTTTTCTCCCTAAAGCCCCCCAGTGCATGGTTGTATATTTTAGTTGTGGGTCCTTCTAGTTGTGGCATGTGGGACACTGCCTCAGCGTGGTTTGATGAGCAGTGCCATGTCCGCGCCCAGGATTCGAACCAACGAAACACTGGGCCGCCTGCAGTGGAGCACGCGAACTTAACTGCTCGGCCACGGGGCCAGCCCCTTATGTGTTTTTTTTTTAAATTTAAAGATTGGTGCCTGAGCTAACATCTGTTGCCAAAATTCTTTCCTTTTTTTTCCCCCTTCTTCTCCCCAAAGCCCCCCAGGACATAGTTGTATATTCTAGTTGTAGGTCCTTCTGGCTCTGCTATGTGGGATGCCACCTCAGCATGTCCTGATGAGCAGTGCTAGGTCCTTGCCCAGGATCTGAACTGGCAAAACCCTGGGCCGCCGAAGCAGAGCATGGCCCCTGAGTATTATGTTTTTAAGGGAATTTTTATAGGGTAGTGTTGTAGTCATTGAAGCTAGGTGCATCTTAATCTCTGTTACCTGACATTAACTGCAGGGATGTGCTCTGGTTTTTTTTCTTTGAAATTATCCAGAATTGCTTTTGCAGCAGCTTTTTGAGACAGCCCATTGCATGAGTCGTAACTTGAATTATACTATAGACAATTTAAGATTTTGTTAAAAGCAGCTTTTAATTAATTAATTATTTTTTTAGGGGTATTTTCTTTACTTTTTTTTTAAGATTGGCAACACATGTTAGCTCAGATGCCAATCTTCTTTCCTTTTTTTCCCACTTCTTCTCCCCAGAGCTCTCCGTTACATAGTTGTATATTCTAGTGGTAGGTTCTTCTGGCTCTGCTATGTGGGACACCACCTCGGCATGGCCTGCTGAGTGGTGCTAGGTCTGCGCCCAGGATCCAAACCAGCAATACCCTGGGTGCGTGCAAACTTAACCACTTCACCATGAGGCCAGCCCCCTAATTAATTAATTTATTTAGAATTTATATTTTACTTGCTTCCAAAAGGAATTTGAGGAGGCTTTAACATTACACTGTAAAATAAGCAAAAATAAGAAGTAGAACATATCTGTGATATAAATACATGTTATGAATTACTTCTCTGATTCTTGCTTATCACGAAAAGAATCCCTATCTCGTGTTTTTTGTGAGGATGAAATGAATGGTGTATGTAAAGCATCTAACATCTAATAGACACTGAATAAATGTTAGAAAAGTTCCTTTAGCTCTTCTTGGTTTTAAGTTCCTTCACCAACATGGACATAGTCCTCTGAACATTTCTGTTTTAACACTTCCCTTAAAAGTTTTATACCTCAGATTGAACACAGGGCTCCACATGTATTCAACAGTAGAGTAGAGTGGTACCACCGTTTCCCTCATTGTTCCATTAATGCAGAATCAGCTTCTTGGCAGCCATATCATGCTGTTGTCTCATTGCTCTCACAAGCAACTAAAAACTTCAAGTCATTTTTGCACATGTTCATATTAAGCTAAATTTCCTTCATCTCTGAACTTCTGTAGTTAGTTTTTAGAACCCATGTAAAAAATTTTGCATTTATATCTGTTAATTATCATCTTTTTAGATTGTCATTTAATTCTATCAAATTCTTTTCGTATCCCGATTCTCTTGACTATGGAATTAATCATCTTTTTATGTCCTTTGCAAATTTGTTAAGCATTCTAGCAATATATGCATTCAGTTCATTTAATAAAATGTCCATAGAAGATGTGCTTGGAGTTAAAAATTATAAAACACATAAGGAAGTCCATGATAAGAAATACTGGCATATCTAGCGATGGGAAAATTCACATTCAAGGATTTGAATAGAGCAATGTAAATATTTAACACAAATATTTAATGTGACATTTAACATATTCAAATATGTAAATGAAGGAATAGAATCCATAAAACAAGAAGGGATGGATTTGAAAAAAGAAAACTTTAGAAATCAAGACCTTGATAGATAGTTAATAGTTGACTAAACACTGCTGAAGAGAAAGTTAGTGAAGTGGAATATAGATCTGGGGATAACTGAACAAAGCAAAGATTTTAAAGAGTTGCAAAATATGAAGAGTATGTAAAATATGTGGAGAATAATAAAAGAAAATGAATCTTCTTCTTAAACACATAGAATGTCCACAAAAATGGATCATTGTGTCATATAGTAGAGCACAAAGAAAGCATTTGTAGGTCCTGTAAGGTAGAAATATTATAAACCACTCTTTTTGATCACAACGCAATGAAACCAAAATCAAAAAAGGCCCTTCTACCTGGAAATAAAATACCTTCTAAACAACTCTTGGATAAAAAGAAATATGCAAACAGAAATTATAGGATTTCGGAAAAATAATGAAAATAGTACATATCAGAATCCATGGAATGCTGTTCAGAATGACCTACATCAATAAAAATGAAATAATGAAAATTAATTAAACTTCCAACTCAGAAACCTAGAAAAAAAGCAAAAAAGTAAACCAAAAGAAACCACAAGAAACTACTAAAATAAAAGTGGAAATTAATAAAATAGAGAACAGAAAAACAGTACATCAAATTAATATGTCAAAATCCTGGTTCTTTGAAAAAATAGACAAAATCATTAATCAAGAAAATAATGGAATAAGCACAAATTTACAAAATAAGAAATGACAAGGGAGAAATAATACACAGAAAATCTCAAAAAAAATGCCAAGATACTACTTTGTATATATCTATGCAAATAAATTTGAAAATCTAGAGGAAATGGATAGTTTCTTAGGCACATAACTGTTTAATAAATTGACCCAATTGGAGATGGAAACCTTAATCAAATCAATTTTCATAGAAAAACTTGAGAGGTATTAAGCAATTACTTCACACAAAAACACCAGGCCTAAATCGTTTCACAGGAGATGTCTGCCAAACCTTTATAGATTATTGGTTAGAGATAGATACTGCTACATCAGTTGTTTTAGAGCATATATAATACATAAGGAAAGGTACATACATAAGAACTTCCAAATGCTCTTTATAAAGTATAACATTAATACCCTAAACCTGATAAAGATAGCATAGGAAAAGAAAATTATAGTCGTCTATCAGTATCTGAGCAGGATTGGTTCCGGGACCTCCTTCAGATACCAAAATCCACGGATGCTCAAGTCCCTTATATAAAATGGCATAATATTTCCCTATAACCTATGCATATCCTCCCATATACTTTAAATCATCTCTAGATTACTTATAATACCTAATACAATGTAAATGCTGTGTAAATAGTCGTGATACAGTATTGTTTAGGGAATAATAACAGGAAAAAGAAGTTTGTACATGTTGAGTACAAGCACAGCCGTTGTAGGCCTTTTGATCCGTAGTTGGTTGAATCTGTGGATGTGGAACCCTCGTATATGGAGGGACGACTATATAGACTGTTGTCACTTATAAATATTGATGCAAAAATCTTGGAGGAAATGTTAAGGTACAATTTCAATACCACATTAAAAAAATACATACCGTGACCAAGTGGAGTTTATACCAGGGATACAGGTGGTTCAGTGTTAATATATAAAGACCATATGAGGGGCCAGTCTGATGGCGCAGCTGTTAAGTTCGCACATTCCGCTTCTCAGCCGCCCGGAGTTCGCCGGTTCAGATCCCGGGTGCGGTGGACATGGCACCGCTTGGCAAGCCATGCTGTGGTAGGCGTCCCACATAGAAAGTAGAGGAAGATGGGCACGGATGTTCGCTCAGGGCCAGTCTTCCTCAGCAAAAAGAGGAGGATTGGCAGTAGTTAGCTCATGGCTAATCTTAAAAAAAAAAAAAAAAAAGACCATATGATTATCTTCCTAAATCAGAGAAAGCCTTTGACAAAATTCAACACCCTTTCCTAGTAAGATCTCTTGAGAAAATAGGAGCAGGTGGCTATTTCCTCAACATGATAGAATGTATATATGTAAATCCTAAATTCAGCATCTTCATTGGAAATTCTAGAGGCATTCCCACTATGGCCAGGAAGGCAACAAGCCTGCTCTCTCCCTCACTATTTAACGTTGTTCTGGTCTGATAGCCAATGGAATTAGCCTAGAGAAAACAATTAGAGGCATAAGAATAGAAAAAGAAGATGCAAAACCATCTTTCTCTGCAGATGCCGTGATAGTATACCTGGGAAACCCTAGAGAATCAGTGATGAAACCGTCTACAATGAGAATTCAGCAAGGTAGCAGAATTTAAAATTAATATGCAAAAATCAGTAGCTTCATACACACATAATAACCAGTTAGAAGATATGGTGGATGAGAAGGTCCCTTTACTAGCAACAAAAAAGATAAAATACTTAGGAATAAGCTTAATAAGAAATGTCCAAAACCCATGTGAAGAAAACTATAAAACTTCTAAAAGACATAAAAAGACTTGAACAACCCGAAAGACATCCTTTGCTCTTGATTAGGGAGTCTCAACATTCTCAAGATGTCAGTTCTCCCTAAGTTAATTCATAAATTTAATGCAATACAAATAAAATTTCCAGTGAGCTATTTTAGGGAACTAGATAAGCTGATTGTAAAGTTCATATAGAAAAATAAACATGCAAGAAAAACTAGTAAAACACTGAAATGAAAGGCCTCTAAGGAAGGACCAGCCCTACCAGATAGTAAACATACTAAAAAGATCTCTGTAATTAAAGTATGGTGTTGGTGCATGAAGAGAAGAACAGATAATGGAGTGACAGAATAGAAAGTCAAAATAGACCCAACTACGTATAAAATCTAGTATATGATAAAATGATATTTCAAATAACTGGGGCAAAGATAGTCTTTCATAAATGGTGTTGGGACAACAAGATAGCTATTTAGAAAAAAAAGTTAAAATTATATCTATTCTTCATACAATATTCAAGAATAAGCTCCAAATGAATCAGGTCTAAATGTAAAAAAAAATCTAAATAAATATTGGAAGAAAACATGAGTGAATCCCTTTTTTTAACCTCAGTGCAGGGAAAGGCTTTTCTAACAATGACTCAAAATCTAGGTACACTGAAAGATTGATAAATGTATCTACATATAAATAGAGTACGTGACCAAACATACTATAAGTGGAATCAAAAGACATGACAAATTGGGAGAAAACATTTGCAGGATATCACAGATAAAGGGTTAATATCCCGAATTCATAAATAATATATTAATTGAGGGGAAAAAAGACCAACATCCTATAGAAAAAGGGCACAGGGCTTGAAGAGGATAATCACAAAGAAGATACATAAAAATGGCTTTAAACATACGATGCTCAATTTCTCTTATAACAAGAGAAATGCAAATTAAAATGAAATGTGCTACTTCTTACCTGTCAGATTAGAAAAAAATTGAATAACTTCACAGTACACTGTTGGTGGGGCTGTGGGGGAACAGTTCACTCATACGTTGGTAGGAATGCAAAAAAAAAAATGATAAGACCAGGATTAGAATTTGGTAATATCTAATAAAACTGCATGTACATTTCCTCTCAGACCTACTCATCCCACTTCTACGATTACCCTAAAGATACACCTCCAACAAACTAAAATCGTTTTATGCACAAGGAGGTTCTTTGCATCTGTAAAAAAGAATGAAGAGGATTTTTATGAACTGATAGTGATTTCCAGGAGATATTAAGTTAAAAAAGCAAAATGTGTAGTATGCTACCTTTTATATAAGAAAGAAGGGAAATAAAGCATACACATATGTGTGTATCATTACAAAAAAGAAACTGAAGAATACTGTAATCATACTGAAAGTGGGGAGCGAGGGAGAAAGAAAGAACTAATCCAAGTATTCGACTGTATACGCCCAGTCTTGGGCAGAGGATTGGAGGGAGAAATATAAATAAACCGTAAACTCTTTTGTAGTAGGATTGATTATTGTAGTGGTGCGGGTGAAGCAATTCTGAAACGATTTTAGATGTATTATAGGATTCAGCAAATGAGTAAATGTGTTGATATTGAGAGTCAGGGTTCTGAAAATGGTAGAGGGACATACAAATACGGAATGTAGGAAGGCAAGAAAGAACCCTGTGGGGATAGACTAGAAATGGAGGTATTGATGTGAACTCATGATTTCTCAAATATGTGAATGTATATGCATATCCATGTGCACATGTGTATTTGTGTGTATTTGTGTATACATGCATGTATTTCCTAGCTCTGTTCACTGAAATATCTCAAAAGCAGCAGAGATGCCACAGTAGCAACAAGCACACTTATGACCGAGATCTTTGGTTTCTAATAACCATTCCCCACTAAAAGAAACCAGGGCTTTTCAGGGAAATGGCTGATTGGAGTGGTGGGCATGGTGGATACCAGATGAGCCTGGAAAATCTTACTAAGCCAGAAAGTAAAGAAATACTGGAAAAAATGGGGACATGTCACAAGGACACAAGCCAGCTTGAAGGAGCTTCCATTAGTCAAATCTGGGACTATTTGAACATCAGAATAATTAAGTTCAGTTATGAATTATAAATCATTGAGAAATGTAGAAATTTGTGAGTCCATATAGATAATAAAAGTAAATAGGGAGAAGGGAAATCTTTTGTTTACCTTGTTAGAATATCATCATTTTGCAGCCATCATGATAAAGATTGCATCAGGCAAGAAGCATTAGTGGGTGCTAAATCCAGAGAGAATTTTTTTTAACTTTTTATTTTGAACTACTTTTAGAGTTTGAAAAAGTTTTAAAAATAATACAGAGTTTCCGTGTATCCCTCCCCGAGTGTCAGCATTTTATATAACCTTAGTAAAATTTTAAGAACAGGAAATTAACACTGGTACAGTACCATTAGTGAAACTAAAGACTATTCACAGTCTACCTGGTAGTTTTTCCACTGATGTCCTTTTTTTAATGTTTCAGAATCCCACTCAGGATCTTATATTGCACTTAGTTGTTATTTTTCCCTGATTTTCTGCAATCTGCAACAGTTCCTCAGTCTTTCTTTGTCTCCCATGATCTTGATAGCCCTGAATAGTATTGATCAGTTATTTTGCTGAATGTCCTTCATTTAGGGCCTGTCTGGTGTTGTCTCATGATTGACTGAAGTCATGCATTTCTGCTAAAAGGACCATCAAAATGGTGCCCTGCCCTTTTCATTTTATCATATCAGTGGGCTCCCGATGTCAGTGTCATTCCTGGTGATATTGACTTTAATAACTTAGTAACAGTGGTTGCTGCTGGGCTTATCTATTATACAAGGGCAAGATTAGATAATGAGCAGAATATTTGCAAGGTCTTAAAGTGTCTTCCTACAAACTGCTCACAGGTTGTGAAGGGAGGGGGAAAAATGGGAAAATCAGGCAACACACTTGACTAGGTGATCAGGGTTAATATTACCAGTGAGGGACAGGTGAACATCACATGCCTCCAGGTGTGATACTCTGAGAGGTACAGAATATCACCTGTGTTCTGGCTGAGATTGTATAAACTCAATCTAATCATGAGGAAACATTAGACAACACAAAATGAGGAATGTTCTATTAAAAAAAAATCTGTTTGGACTGTACCATTAACTTGGTACCAGTCTACCAATTAAAAGAAGAATTTTGAAGTCTTCCAGAATAACAGAGATACTTAATCTTACTTGGTCTACTTCTGTGTTTTAAAATGCAGTAGAAACCATGACTGAATAAGGTCAGAAAGGAAGACTGAAGATCACGTAAGTGGAGGGAGGAGGAAGCAGGGGAGTAGAGATCAGAGGGAATAGAACGGAGCTAACATTTGTTGGGCACCTGCTATGTGTTAGGCCCTGTGCAAGGTCCTCTACCTGTCATCTAATTCAGTCCTCACAATGGTCCTTTGAGGTATGGAAATGGACACACATAATAGAGATTAAATAACTTGCCTGAGGTTATATAGTTAGTAAGTGGCATAGCTAGGATTCATACCCAGGTCTTCTGATTCTGGGTCCAGTTTTTTTTTCCCTCCTATGCTATGCTACCTTTTGTTGAAACTAAAATGTTTTCATGAAGATTCAGAGTTTCTCAGCCTTGGCACTATTCACATTTTGTACTGGATAATTCTGTGTTGCGGGGTGATGTCCTGCACATTATAGGATGTTTATCAGCATCCCTGGCCTGTACCCATTAGATGACAGTGCCGTTCCAGTTAATGACAACTGAAAATATCTCCAGACATTGCCCAGTGTACCCTGTGGGGGGCCCTGGTTGAGAACCACTGCTCAAAGGGTTATGTCAAGGGCTAAGTATTCTGTTGGAAGTTACAGGCAGAGCAGTCAGGTGCTTCCTTACTGTATATTTAAGAAGTAAGAGAGATGGACTCCAGTCAGAAGACCAAACACATGTTGTTGTGGAAGAGATCAAATTCACTGTTTTATTAGTCTTGGCTTCTGCAACACTCCTCTCTCTGGATTATTGTCAACCTTACCTTCTCAGTCTCCTTTGCTGGCTGCTGCTTCTCTTTTTAATCCCTGAATGTTGGTGTTTCTCTTCTCTTGTTCTCTCCCTGCATGATCTCATATGTTCCCATTGAACTCTTTCTCTCTGAGCTCCACTTTGGCATATCCAGTTGTCTATTTGGTGTCTCCACTTGGATATCTTAAGAGTAGTAGTTCTGAGCCCCACGCTAGATCTGCTGAATCAGAAACTGCAAGTGGAGCCTGGCAATCCGTTTTAACAAGCCCTTTGTGTAATTTAGATGCTTGCCTAATCCCAGATTTTTACCATGTCAGTGGATGGTGCCACCATCTACCCAGTTAATTGCTTAAGCCAGAAATTTAAGAGTCCACCTTGATTCATTTTCCTTCATCACTACCCCTTTTTAACTTCTAACCATGAGGAAGTCTGTCTTAGTCCATTCAGGCTGCTGTAACAAAATACGGCAGACTGGGTGGCTTATAAACAACAAACATTTGTTTCTCAAGGTTCTGGAGGCTGGAAGTCCAAAATGAGGGTACCAGTATGGTCAAGTGAGGGCCCTCTTCTGGGTGGCAGACTTTACGTTGTATCCTCACATGGTGGGACCTTTGTGGGATCTCTTTTATAAGAGCAGTAATCCCTTTCATGGGAGTTCCACTCTTATGACCTAATTCACTTCCCAAAGGCCCCCCTCCTAATGCCATCACATTGGGCATTAGGATTCCAAACATGAATTTTGGGGGGACGTAAACATTCAGACCATAGCAAAGTCCTATTGTTTCGAGCTCTCAGATATATGTTCAGTCTACTTTTCTTCATCTCCTGTATTAGTTTGCCAGGGCTGCCATTCTAAAGTACTACAAATTGAGTAGTTTAAACAACAGAAATTTATTTTTACAGTTCTGGAGACTAGAAGTCCAAGATCAAGGTGTTGGCAGTGTTGGTTCCTTTTGAGGTCTGTGAGAATCCATTCCACGCCTCTCACCTAGCTTGTGGTGGTTTGCCGGCAATTTTTGGCATTCCTTGGCTTGTATCACCCTGATCTCTGCCTTCATCTTCACATGGCATTCTTGCTGCGTACATCTCTGTCCACATTTCTCCTTTTTGTAAGGACATCAGTCATATTGGATTAGGGCCCACCCCAATGACCTCAGCTTAACTAATTACATCTGCAACAACCCTATTTCCAAATAAGGTCACATTCTGGGGTACTGGGGATTAGAACTTCACCATGAATTTTGGGAGGACACACTGTAACCCATAGCATCCCCATTGCTATTGCTTTGGTCTCAGCCACTGTCATCTCTCACTTGTACACTGTAGCAATCTCTTAACAGATCCTTATTTCACTAACACCCACTCCCCGACACACACACGCACAACCCATTCTCTACATAAGGAGCAAGACTGATTTTTTTAAAAATATCATATTGCTCTCCTCTTTTCTCTTTAGCAACTTCTCTTGCACGTAGACTCTAAACTTCCTACCGTGGCCTACAAGAGTCTTCACAATCTACTTCTTGCTCCCCAAACTCTTCCTGTGCCACTCTTTTCCTTACTACTTTCCAGCCTTATTGGTGTTTTTTGCCAGGTCCTCAAACATGCCAAGCTCTTTGCCTCCTTAGAGCCTTTGCACATAATGATACCTCTCTCTGGAATGTCCTCCTTCCCCGCTGTGCATCCCTAGCTCTTTCGCATCCTCCAGGTCTTTGGGAAAAGGTCCCCTACCTCGGAGAAGCTTTCCCTGACTACTCTAGCTGAAGTTGCCTCCCTTTCCTCAATTGTTGTCTATCTAGACTTTTGTTTCCTTTACAAATTTTTTTTCCTGGATGTTTTTTGGTCACCTTTTCCCCTCTGCTCTACTGTAAACTCTGAGTCAAATTATCGTACCCATATTGTTCATCTTTGTATCCCTACTGCCTGGGAAAAAAAGGTGCTCAGAAAGTATTTATCGAATGAATGTATATCCCCAAGAACATAGCTCCATACCTAGTGCTGATTAAGTACTCAATAAATGTTTGTTGACAATGTGTGAATAAATTTCAGTCTTGAGAGCCTAGCATCATGTTACGATCTACCCTGCTCAATGTAAATAAAAATGTTATTTGTGGTACCTGGAGTCTGAAGGATATGAACCTGACAGATGAGTGTTTTTCATATTGGGAGTTTAGGTCACTAGAGTAGAGAAATTGTTGCCAGAGACTTGTAGCTTTTCTTTCTTTGATTGCAGCTGGCTAATCTCCTTCAGAACCAGGCAGTGAAAGGAAAAGCTGCTGGAGCACTCCTGAGAGCCATCTTCAAAGGTGATAATGATTGCCACTTCTAGCTCCCTGGGCTCATTGGCAGATTTGTTTACTTTTGGCACATATTGCTGTTTTTATTGCTGTTTGAAACCCACGGAGACTTTCTGTGTTTTGGGGATTTCACAGAATCAGCTAAAGCAAAGGTCTTGTCTTGGGGACTTAAATAATTTTTTGAAGGGGGATGAAGTGGTTACCTGAGATTGTATTGCTGGTTTTGGGGCCTGTAAAGGATGCACTTCATAAAATCCACTTTGGTTTACTTGTGCTTTTAAAACTTTGGAGAAGAGAACAACAATGTTTAGTACTTAATCTGTGCTTAACAAGAACCTGGGAAGCTCTAGGGTTTAATGAAATGGAATTTCTTAGCTGACATGTAGAAAGATTCTTAATTCCCAGCTTGGCATGTTTGTTTCCATATCTTGAACCAGGGCGGGTTCTACATTGTTGCAGATTGTGGAGTTACAGTAGTTTTATAAATCATGGTGGAATAAAATTCTACAAGGCAAAAATTAAAAGTGGATTTAGAATCTTAGCAGGATATATATATTTTTTAAAGATATTTTATTTTTTATTTATTTTTTTTGAGGAAGATTAACCCTGAGCTAACATCTGCTGCCAATCCTCCTCTTTTTGCTGAGGAAGACTGGCCCTGAGCTAACATCTGTGCCCATCTTCCTCTGCTTTACATGTGGGACGCCTACTACAGCATGGCTTGCCAAGCGATGCTGTGTCTGCACCCGGGATCCGACCAGCAAACCCGGGCCGCCAAAGCAGAATGTGCGCACTTAACTGCTGTGCCACCGGGCCAGCCCTTAGCAGGATATTTTAGCTTGGTTTATTTTTCTCCCTCCCTTAAGTACATTGGATTTCCACTGCTAAGGTCCAAAAATACATCTTCCTATTTATGAAAAAACTTTAGAAATTGGTTGAGTCAACCTTTATGGAAATTTGCTAACTGACCATTTTGTAAAAATATCAGAGAAAAGGAAATAATGAAAGATCAGAAGCAGCTGCCTATAAACACTTGTAAGTGAAAGAAATAAGTGCTTTCTTTCTTGGACAGAAACCTGGGACAGATTATCCTGGCTCCCACTTTTGTAACTGACCTTATTTAAAAACATAGATTTGGAAAGCCTAGTTTAAAAGTAGAATGAATTATCAAGTACTTGTAGAAACTACTTCCTAATCGTTTTAATCCTGTCAAATTGATAGTGTAAAGGACCAATAATTAGCTAATGATGACATTTAAAAAAATTGAGATATAATTGATTTGCATTTCCCTGATGATTAGTGATGATGAGCATCTTTTCAGGTGTCTCTTGGCCATCCGTATGTCTTCTTTGGAGAAATGTCTGTTCATGTCCCCTGCCCATTTTTTGATCGGGTTGTTTGATTTTTTGTTGTTGAGCTGTGTGAGTTCTTTATATATTATGGAGATTAACCCTTTGTCGGATAAATAACTTGTAAATATTTTTTCCCAATTAGTGGGCTGTTTTTTTGTTTCAATCCTGTTTTCCCTTGCCTTGAAGAAGCTCTTTAGTCTGATGAAGTCCCATTTGTTTATTCTTTCTATTGTTTCCCTCGTCTGAGGAGTTATGGTGTCCAAAAAGGTTCTTTTGAAACTGATGTCAAAGAGTGTACTGCCTATATTCTCTTCTAGAAGACTTATTGTTTCAGGCCTAATCTTTAGGTCTTTGATCCATTTTGAGTTTATTTTTGTGAATGGTGAAAAAGAATGGTCAATTTTCATTCTTTTACATATGGCTGTCCAGTTTTCCCAGCTCCATTTGTTGAAGAGAGTTTCTTTTCTCCATTGTAGGCCCTCAGCTCCTTTGTCGAAGATTAGCTGTCCATAGATGTGTGGTTTTATTTCTGGACTTTCAATTCTGTTCCGTTGATCTGTGCACCTGTTTTAATTTTAGAATATTTTTATTACCCCTAAAAGAAACTCTGCACCCCTTAACTGTCACTTCCTCAAACCCCTGATCCACCCCAGCACTGAGAAACCACTCATCTACTTTCTGTTTCTATAGGTTTGCCTATTCTGGACATTTCATATAAATGGAATCATAAAATATATGGTCCTTTGTGAGTAGCTTCCTTCAGTTACCACAAGGTTACCAAGATTCATCCATGTTGTAGCCTGTATCAATATTTTATTTCTTTTTATTGGAGAATAATATCCCATTGTATGAATATATCACACTTTTCCACTCAAGAGCTGATGGACGTTTAGGTTGTTTCCACTTTTTGGCAATTATGAATAATGCTGCTATGAAATTTGTGTACAAGTTTTTGTGTAGACACATTTTCATTTCTCTTGATAAACATCTAAGAGTGGAATTGCTAGATCCTATGGTAACTGCACGTTTGACTTTTTAAGGAGCCACCAAACTGCTTTCCAAACTAGCTACACCAATTTACATTCTCATCAGCACTGACTGAGGATGCTGATTTCTCCACATCCCTTGTTATTGTCTGTCTTTGTCATTTTAGCTATCCTAGTGAGTGTAAAGTGGTATCTCATTGTGGTTGTGATTTGCATTTCCCTAAGGGCTAATGGTGGTAATCATCTTTTCATGTGCTTACTGGCCATTTGTATATCTTCTTTGAAGAAATGTCTATTCAGATCCTTTGCCCTTTTAAAAATGGGGTTGTCTTTTTATTGTTGAGTTGTAATAGTTACCTATATATTTTAGATGCACGTCCCTTATTAGATATATGATTTGTAGAAATTTTCTCCCATTCTGGGTTGTCTTTCTTTTCACTTTTTTGATGGTATCCTTTGAAGCACAAAGTTTTTAATTTTGATGTCCAATTAGTTTTTTTGTAGCGTGTGCTTTTTGTGTTATATTTAAGAAACCATTGCTTAATTGAAAGTCACAAAGACTTACACCTTTATTTTCTTTTCAGAGTTTTATAGCCTTAGCTTTTACGTTTAGATCTTTGATCCATTTGGGGTTAATGTTTGTATTAACTTTGTGAGGTGTAGGAGTCCAGCTTCCTCTTTCCCATTTCAGTAGCACCCTTATTGAAAGTCAATTGCCTGTAAGTGTGAGGGTTTATTTCTGGACTCACAGTTCTATTCCCTTGATCTATATGTCTCTCCTTATGTCAGTACTACACTATCTTGATTATATAGCTTTGTAGTAAGTTTTAAAATTGGAAAGTGTGAGTCCTACAACTTTGATTTTCTTTCTTCAGGATTATTTTGGATATTCTAGGTCCCTTGTGTTTCCATATGAAGTTAAAATCAGCTTGTCAATTCTGCAAAAATGGAAGCTGAGGTTTTGGTAGGGATAGTGTTGAATCTCTATATATATATGAATTTGAAAAGTATTGCTATCTTAATATAAGGCTTCTGTTAAATGAACATGGAATGTCTTTCCATTTACTTAAGTCCTCTTTCATATCTTATAATTTTCATAGTACAAGTCTTGTACTTTTATAAAATTTATTAAGTATCTTATTCTTTTTGATGCTAGTATAAATGGAACTGTTTTAATTTAATCTTCTGTTTGTTGCTAGTATATAGAAATGCATTAGACTTTTGTATATTGATCTCATCCTGCAAACTCTCTGTACTTGTTTATTAACTCTGATAATTTCTTTTTTGTGGATTCCTTGTTTTCTATAAACAAGATGATGTCATCTGTGAATAGAGATAGTTTTACTTCCTTTTCTATCTGGATGCCTTTTATTTATTTTTCTTCCCTAATTACCCTGGCTGGAACCTCCAGTACAATGTTGAATAAACATGATGAGAGTGGACATCTTTGTCTTGTTTCTGATCTTACAGGGAAATCTTTCAGTTTTTTATCATTGAGTATGACATTAGCTGTGGGTTTTCATAGATGTTCTTTATCAGGTTAAGGAAGTTCCCATCTACTCCTAGTTTATTGAGTGTTTTTATCATGAAAGGGTATGGGATTTTTCACATGCTTTTTCTGTGTCTACTGAGATGATCATGTGCTTTTTATCCTTTATTCTATTTATATGGTATATTACATTGATTTTCATACATTGAACCAATCTTGTACTCTTGGGTTAAATCCCACTTAGTCATAGTCTATAATCCTTTTTATATATTGCTGAATTCAGCTTGCTAGTATTTTGTTGAGGGTTTTTGCATCTATAGTCACAAGGGATATTGATCTGTAGTTGTCTTATGATGTCTGTCTCGTTTTGGTATGAGGATATTCCTGGCCTCAGAATGAGTTGGGAAATGTTCCCTCATATTCTGTTCTTTTGGAAGCATTTGTTAAGCATTGGTGTTAACTGAGTCAGTTTCAGTAGTTTGGATCTGTCTAGCAATTTATCCATTTCATATAAGTTATCTAATTTATTGATATACACTTGTTCATAGTATTCACTTATAATCGTTTTTATTTCCATATGTTTGGTAGTAATGCCTCTCTTTATTTCTGGTTTTAGTAATTTGAGTCTTATTTTTTTCTTGGTCAGTCTGAAGATTTTTCAGTTTTGTAGACCTTTTCAAGGATAAAGATTTGGTTTCCTTGATTTTTCTCTGCTGTTGTTCTACTCTCTATTTCCTTTGGGTCTGATTTTACTTTTCTTTTCGCTTGCTTTGGGTTTAGTTTGCTCTTTTTATAGTTTCTTGTTTCTTTTGTGGTGGAAGATTGGGTTATTGATTGGAGATCTAATCTTTCTTCTTCTTTTTTTTTTGCTTGAGGAAGATTGTTCCTGAGCTAACATCTGTGCCAATGTTCCTCTGTTTTTTTGTGGCATGCTACCACAGCATGGCTTGACGAGCGGTGGTAGGTCTGCACCTGGAATCTGAACCTGCTGAAGCAGAGCAAGCAAGCTTAATCACTACACCACTGGGCCGGCCCCCTTTCTTCTTTTTTAGTATAGGCATTTACAACTATAGATTTCCCTCTAAGCACTGCTATAGCTACATCCTGATATAACTTTTGGACTGTTACACGTTTTTGTTTTCATTCATCTCAAGGTATTTTCTAATTTCCCTGTGCTTGCTTCTTTGACCTGTTGGTATTTAAGATTGGGTTAATTTCCACATTTTGTGAATTTTCCAGATTTCTTTCTGTTCTGGATTTCTAATTTCATTCCACTGTGGTCACAGAACATAAATGTATGATTAAACTCCTTTAAATTTATTGAGAATTTTTTTATGGCTCAATGTATTGTTTATCTTGGAAAATGTTCCATGTGCATTTGAGAAGAATGCGTCTGCTGTTGTTGGGTGTAGTGCTCTTTCTAGTGTGTTGCTCAAGTGTATTTCCTTGTTGATCTTCTGTCCAATTGTTCTATCCATTATTGAAAATAGGATATTGAAGTCTCTAACCATTATTGTTGAATTGTCTGTTTCTCCCTTCACTTCTGTCAGTTTTTGCTTCTTGTATTTTGGAGCTCTTTTGTTAGGTGCTTATAAGTTTATAATTGTTATATCTTGATGATGGATTGACTGTTTTATCATTATAAAATGTCCTGCTTTGTCTCTAGTAATAATTTTTGTCTTAAAGTCTATTTTTTTTTAATATTTGTATAGCCACTTCAGCTCTCTTTGGTTACTGTACATGGTATACCTTTTTCCATCCTTTAACTTTCAAACTATTTATGTCTTTGAGTCTGAGTATCTCTGGTTGATAGCATATAATTGAACTTTAAAAAAATCTCTGTTTTGCCAACCTTTGCATTTTGATTGGAGTATCTAATCCCTTTACATTTACTATAATTACTGTTAAGGTAGGATTTACATCTGCTATTTTGGTATTGGTTTTCTTTATGTCTTATGTCTTTTTTGTTTCTCTGTTACTGCCTTGTGTGTTATGTGTTAAATAAATATTTTCTAGTGTACCATTTTAATTTCTTTGTCATCTTTTTTACTGTATTTTTGAGTTACTGTCTTAGTGGTTGCCCTAGGTATTACAACTAATGTCTTAATTTATAACAATCTGATTTAGATTAATACCAACTTAGTTTTAACAGTTTACAAAACTTTGCCCTTATATATAGCTTCACTCTCCTCCTCCTTTGTGCTATTATTGTCATATAAATTACATCTTTACACATTTATGTCCATCAACACAGATTTATAATTATTGCTTTATGCAGGTATCTTATAAATCAGATAGGAAAAAAATAATTATAAATAGAAAATAGGTTTATACTGCCTTTATATTTTCCTATGTAGGTACCTTTACTGATGCTCTCTGTTTCATATGGATTCAAGTTACAGAATAGTGTCCTTTCATGTCACCTTGAAGGACTTCCTTTAGCCTTAGGGCAGGTCTTTTAGTAGGAAATTCTTTTTTATTTATCTGGGAATGTCTTAATTTCTCCTTCATTTTTGAAGGATAGTTCTTCTGGTTGTAGAGTTCTTGGTTGACAGTCTTTCTTCAGCATTTTGACTGTTATCCCCTTTTCTTCTGCCCATCAGTAGTTTCTGATGAGAAGTCAGTTGTTAATCTTATCAACTGTCCTTTTACCAGATGAGTTACTTCCTTCTTGTAGCTTTCAAGATTTTCTCTTTGTCTTTGACTTTTTTTTACGTATACAGTTCAGTGGCACTAAATACAATAATTACTCTTTCTAGAACTTCCAGTACTATGTTGAATAGAAGTGGCAAACGTGGGCATCTTTGTATTTTTTCTGACCTTATGGAAAAGCTTTAAATCTTTAAACATTAAATCATTAAACATTGAGTATGATGCTAGCTGTGGGGTTTTCACATATGGTCTTTATTGTGATAGGATGTCTTTGATTTTGACAGTTGGCTATGGTATGTCTAGGTGTGGATCTCTTAGGTTTATCCTACTTGGTGTTCATTGAGCTTCTTGAATGTGTAGATTACTGTTCTTCCTTAAAATTGTGACGTTTTTGGTCGTTCTTTCTTCTTTCTGCCCCTTTCTCTCTTTCTAGGACTTTCATTATATCTGTGTTGGTACTCGTGATGGTATTCCACAAGTCTCTGAGGCTCTGTTCATTTTTCTTTCTTTTCTTTCTGTCTCTCAGACTGGATAATCTCAATTGCCGTACCTCCAAGTTCTCTGGTTCTTTTTTCTACCAGATCAGTTCTCCTGTTGAGCTCCTTTCTTGTATTTTTTCAGTTCAGTTATTGTATTTGTTAATTCCAGAATTTCTGTTTGGTTCTTTTTTATGATTTCTGTCTCTCTCGATATTTTCTGTTTAATTAGTGGGACCATTTTATATTTTCCTTTATTTCTTTAGACATGGTTTCCTTGTGTTCTTTGGTCATATTTAAAATAGGTGATTTAAAATCCTTGTCTAGTTAATTTAACATTTGGGCTCTTTGCAGAGACAGTTTCTATTGATTCCTTTTTTCCTGTGTATGGACCATACTCTTGTTTCCCTGAATGTCTTATGGGGTTTTTTGTTGTTGAAAAATGATCATTTTAAATGATATTTTGTGGGAACTCTGGAAATCAGATACCATTCTCCTCCCCTAGATCTGTTGTTGCTGTTCTGGTGTTCCTTTTGTTTTTATAGTGGTTCTTCTGAACTAATTTTCTAAAATGTATTATTTGTTATGTATGGGCACTGTTGTGTGTGGCCTCTGAAGTCTCTGCTTGGTTAACTTTGCAGTCAGCTAATGATTGGGCAAAGATTTCCTTAAATGCGTGGAACCAGGGAGCTTCCCAGCCTTTGCTGAGGGGCCCTATGCATGTCAGGGGCACACCTTCAATGCTCAGGAAGTAGTTTATAATCTCTCCTTAGCCTTTCTGCTTTTGCAGAACCTCAAGGTCAGCAAGAGATGGGAGCTTAGGGTTTTCTTGGGTCTTGCCTGGTCATACCCACAGCCCTGTCCATGTGCATAGCCCTGAGTATCTGCCTGGCTTTCTAGATTCTCAGGAATGTGTCAGAATGTTTCAAAGCTCCTTATGCACGTCTTCTCTAGGATTTCCTTTTAAGTTTTTTGGTCAGCTTGTTGCTTTCCTAACTGTTACTGCTGCCTCAGGGAAACCAAAATATTGATCAGTTGCAACTGATTTAGACAACTGCACCTGGTAAAAGGCTGTTTGCAATGGGCAAGTTCTCAGGTCAAATAAAGACGAGGCTTGCTAGTGAAAATTTCTAGGAAACAGCCAGCCAGGTCAAATAATGACAGTTATCTGGGAATTGGGCTTTAGAGGAGCTCCAACCATATTCTGTCCCCTCCAGAGGCTGCTAGACTGTTGGCTGTCACCATGACTGTGGGGTTGTTGGTTTTAAAGACTACAGGGTTGGGGGACTATGCGATGAAAGCTGTTAAAGTGCCACAAAGCTCACTGTTCTTACTGAAATTCAACTGTTTTTCTTAAACACTCCCTGGATTGTTGCAAGCCTTTGATTAATTTCCAGAGTTCCAAACAAGGTGATTTTCACTATTTTTGTGTGTTCTTGTTGCTTTTATGGAGGAGAGGATTTTACAAGGTCTTTTTTACTCTGCCATTTCTGTTGACGTCACTCAGTGATGAAGTTTTGAGCTGAAGTATGTTAAAGACATTTAATTTGGGTTTCAGAATCCAGAAAAGGCGATAAGATGTATTACAAGGTATTCCTCCTTCTGCAGTTTGAAATTATTATAAAAGTTAATGATATAGGTGGAAGAAGAAAAGATGACATTTCAGTCACCAGCCTAAATTAAATACTTTTTCAGAGCTCCTAAATATTCCTGTTCTAAACACCATAGTAATCAGCAATTTGATAATTCTATTTATATATTAAACTACAAAGCTCTTTGTTTTTATTTGCCCTTCAACTTTGTAAGACTTCTTCCTTATTTCTTTCTTTGTTTCTGTACCACTTGTTAAAACAATAAGGTTCGCCCTGCTCTGTGGAAGCTGGAGCTCTTAGGAGACTTAAGATATACACTTGTTGTATCCAGTTGGTGGAATCAGGGGATTTGCACAAAGAAGTAGCATCTGAGATCATAGGATTACTAATGCTGGAGGTAAGACAGAAAACAGAAACTGTTTTGGTTTTGGGTGGATTTTAAGGAGTTTGTAATTTGTTGAGGGAGGGAAAACTTAAATGTGCCAAACCTAGCATAGTTCCTATTTATAAATAAGAACTATTATTAAAAAACAAAATAGTTGCTGGATGGGCCATAAACCACCTAGATGTTTACACTTCTGGTATCATGGACATGTTTCTCTTTGAAGAGTTGGCATATCTGAAAACGTTAGGGACCTGGCAGAGGATTCTGACTTTGAAACCCTTTACCATTATAAGTTCATATCAGAGCAGAATGATTCCCTGAATCCCTTGTAGGACCAGTTCTGGGTTTCAATGTCAACTCTGTTAACTCAGCAGAAGACTATTTCTTGGGAAGAGATATCAAATATTCAGATATCTGCTTAACATTTTCTTTATCCCGTAAACTTCTAGGCTCACAATTTCCCGGGACCATTATTGGTTGAATTAGCCAATGAGTTTGTTGGTGCTATCAAAGAAGGCAGCCTAATGAATGGAAAATCTTTGGAGTTACTACCCATCATTCTCACTGCCCTTGCTACCAAAAAGGAAAATCTGGCTTATGGAAAAGGTAATTTCCTTCTGATTCTAGTGGCTTTTTCTCTGTTCACTTAATCACATTTATTTCTCAGTGTATTTTGCATTTCTAGGTGAACTAAATGGGGAAGAATGTAAGAAGCAGTTGATTAATGCCCTCTGTTCTGGCAGGTGAGTCTTTCTCATTAACGTGTAGAACTTTCTCAGGACTACAAGTGGCCAAAAAGAGAGTTACCATTTACCTTAGGAGTTTATATTACTGAAGTTTTTAGTCCATTTTTTTGTTTATACTGTACCACTATAAAACCATTTAGTCTGTAATGAATTACTGAGAGAGATTATTTACCATATTTTCTAGGACTATACATATAGTTTCTATTTACATGACTGTGTATTTTTTTTTTTTTTTATTAATGTTATGATAGATTACAACCTTGTGAGATTTCAGTTGTACGTTTTTGTTAGTCATGTTGTGGGTACACCACTTCCCCCTCTGTGCCCTCCCCCCACCCCCCCTTTTCCCTGGTAACCACCGATCAGATCTCCTTATCAATATACTAAATTCCACCTATGAGTGGAGTCATATAGAGTTGTCTTTCTCTGACTGGCTTATTTCGCTTAACATAATACCCTCGAGGTCCATGACTGTCTATTTTAACACAGCAATTTAGTCCTCTAACGTTACTTAGAGTCTCAAGGTCCTTAAGGTTGAGAAGCCACCCTGCTGCTATATCGTTTCTATTTTTTTGAGAGAGTGGGATATATAAGTGACGTTTGTGTCTTTAAACCAGAAATATGGGAATCTACTCTGAGGAAAGACTCTAACATATAAGAAAATCCTCATACATGAACATGTTCAACATAGAAACTTGTGACCAACTTAAGCATACAGTAATAAACACATGTAGATTATGGTATGTAAGCTATGTAAGTTAAGGTAGGACCACTCCATGAAATTGATACCCATTAAAAATGAAATATATAAAGATGTACATCAAAGATGAAAATTCTTACTCTATAGTCAGTGAAATAAAGAGAATATTAAGTTATGTAATACTATTATTACACTTGGGTATATTAAGAAGAACCGGAAGGGAATACCCAAGGTTATCTAAGGCAGAGATTACTGCTTTTATGGTTCTTTACATAAGATCTCTTACATAAATAGTTTTAGGCATGTATCAGCACACTTGTATTTATCCATTTATTTGTTTTTAATTACACAAGAGTTTATTCAATACATTGTAACATTTGCATTTTTCATTGAACACATCTGTTCATGTCAGCATATACAACTGTCATTCTTTTTGATAGTTCGATAGTAGTCTGTTAGATTATTTGGCTAATCTTCAAATGATAGATTTTTTTTTCCAATAAATAATACTTGGTTATTTGGTCTTTTGCTGTTATAAAAAGTGTTGTGGGGGCTGGCCCAGTGTCACAGCGGTTAAGTGTGCATGTTCCACTTCAGCGGCCTGGGGTTCACCGGTTCGGATCCTGGATGTGGACATGGCATCGCTTGGCAAGCCATGCTTGGGAGGCATCCCACATATAAAGTAGAGGAAGGTGGGCATGCATGTTAGCTCAGGCCCAGTCTTCCTCAGCAAAAAGAGGAGGATTGGCAGCAGATGTTAGCTCAGGGCTAATCTTCCTCAAAAAAAAAGTATTGCATCTACAGAGTGAGTGCAATCCCTATCAAAGTTCCAATGACGTTTTTCGCAGAAATAGAACAAAGAATCCTAAAATTTACATGGAACAGCAAAATAGCTGAAGGAATCCTGAGAAAAAAGAACAAGGCTGGAGGTATCGCACTCCCTGATTTCCAAATATACTACAAACCTGTAGTAACCAAAACAGCATAGTACTGGCACAGAAACAGACACACAGATCAATGGAACAGAATTGAAAGCCCAGAAGTAAACCCATACATCTGCAGACAGTTAATCTTCAACAAAGGAGCCAAGAACATACAGTGGAGAAAGGAAAGTCTCTTCAATAAATGGTGTTGGGAAAACTGGACAACATGTGCAAAAGAATGAAAGTAGACCATTATCTTACACCATACACAAAAATTAACTCAAAATGGATTAAAGACTTGAATGTAAGATCTGAAACCGTGACACTTTTAGAAGAAAACATAGGCAGTATGCTCTTCAACATAGGTCTTAGCAGCATATTTTCAAGTAACATGTCTGACCAGGTAAGGGAAACAATGGAAAAAAATAAACAAATGGGACTACATCAAACTAAAAAGCCTCTGTACAGCAAAGGAAACCATCAACAAAGCGAAGATGACCTAACATTTGGAAGAAGATATTTGCAAACCATATATCAGATAAGGGGTTAATATCCAAAATATACAAAGAACTCATCTCAACAACGAGAAAACTAACAACCCAATTGAAAAATGGGCAAAAGATCTGAACAGAGATTTCTCCAAAGAAGATATACAGATGGCCAACAGGCACATGAAAAGATGTTCAACATCATTAATTGTCAGGGAAATGCAAATCAAAACCACAATGAGCTATCACCTCACTCCCGTCAGGATGACTATAATTAACAAGACAGGAAATAACAAGTGTTGGAGAGAATGTAGAGAGAAGGGAACCCTTGTACACTGCTGGTGGGGGTGCAAACTGGTATAGCCACCATGGAAAACAGTGTGGAGATTCCTCAAAAAATTAAGACTAGAACTACCATATGATCCAGCTATTCCACTGCTGGGTATTTATCCAAAGAACATGAAAAGATGAAGGCATAAAGATACATGCACCCCTGTGTTCACTGCAGCATTATTCACAATAGCCAAGGCTTGGAAGCAACCTGGGTGACCATCAAGGGACAAATAGATAAAGAAGATGTACATATATGCACAGTGGGATACTACTCAGCCATAAAGAAGAGGAAATCTTGCCATTTCTGACCACGTGGATGGACCTTAAGGATATTATGCTAAGCGAAGTAAATCAGAGGGAGAAAGTCAAATACTGTATGATCTTATTCATAAATAGAAAATTAAAACAACAACAAACAAACACATAGAGACAGAGATTGGATTAGTGGTTCCCAGAGGGGAAGCAGGAGGCAGAAGGGTGAAAGGCATGATTAGGCACATGTATATGGTGATGGATTGTAATTAGTCTTTGAGTGGTGAACATGATGTGATTTACACAGAAATAGAAATGATGTATACCTGAAATTTATATAATGTTGTAAACCAGTATTACCACAATAAAAAAGAAGAGTGTTGCCATGAACATCCTTGTATATCTGGGTGACCTTTTATAAGCATGTACAAGGGGTATATTTCTAATAGTATGTTGGGTGGGTCTGTGGTAATGTGTATTTTTAAAGTTGGTAAGTCTTGCCAACTTGTCTTCTCAGAAGGATTATATCAGTGTACACCCCTTAAAGCAGTATATGAAGAGTGTTTTATTTCTCATAATCTCACCAGCACTGAATATTGTCAGACTTTGATTTTGCCATCTGATAGGTTAAAAGCTGTCATTTTATTCTTTTAAATCTCATTTCTTTGATCTTGTTTCCCAGTGGTACCAAATCAAACTTGAAGTGGCCTTGTTTTTTTATTCCTAACTAATTTTACAATTAATATGTAAATAAGTTAAAATGAGATCAACTTTCATATTCTTTGTCACTTTCTTTAACCAGATGGAATCAACAATATGTAATCCAGCTCACCTCCATGTTCAGGTAAGCATCATCGTTCCCTTTTCTCTTCTTCTCTTGCTTTGTGAACTTAGCTGCTGTAAGTTGAAATGTATCAAGCTCAAATACCACTCCTCTGAGTAAGAGTCTTGGTACCTCTGTTTTCTGTTATAGCATCCTACCCCCTTTTTTGCTTTAATTTCTTATTTAAAGTATAACTTTATCATTTTTTTCCAACTGACTTTATTTAGGTAGGGTTATTGGTCCTCTTTAAGGTTCTCCGCTAGAGAAAAATCAAAAGGGACAGTTATAATATTATAATATCTCCCAAAGTAGGCCATAGCTTTTAGACTCTGGCCTTTAGAATCTTTGATCCACAGGGATGTCCCTCTGACTGCAGAAGAGATGGAATTTGTGATGGAAAAAGTGTTGAGGATGTTCTCCAAGTTGAATCTTCAAGAAATACCACCTTTGGTCTATCAGCTTCTGGTCCTCTCCTCAAAGGTAGAAATAAAAAGTTGTTTTATTTTAAACTCCAGTGGAATGACCAGTTAGGGCCATTCAGGTTATTCATACTCTTTGTTTACCTACTAGGGCAGAGATGCTTTCATTTCACGTATGATGATTTGATCCAGTAAAAAGGTCATGCTCCTCAGCCAAGGAAAACATACATTATCTCTTGTACTACCACATTTGTGTGTGTGTGTATAGTAGTAAAAGGGATAAAGATCTCAGAAAGGGTGGACTGTAGGTCCCTTAAATCTGACGCTAAGATGTATTTCAAACCCAATTTCAACATGAAAGTGTTCTATAAATTCTTAGTGTGACTCAAGGTTGTAATTTGTTTATCTATTTAAATTTATACTGGAGAATCCTTTAAGTTGAAAAGTACTTTTAAGTTCAACTTGGTGATTGTATCTTTTATGGGGAGCCCTTACCTATTGTATATGTTTCCAGGGAAGCAGAAAGAAGGTTTTGGAAGGAATCATAACTTTCTTCAGTGAGCTGGATAAGCAGCACAATGAGGAGCAGAGTGGTGATGAGTGAGTAATATAGTAGAGAAATAAGATTGTTTTTTACAAATTCATCATCTTATTGTGTATTTTAGTTACTTCATTGTTATTTAACCTTTCAGTCCCTACCTTCACCTCAGCACAGAGCTTCTCTGATTCTCTCCTAGCTGCTCCGTAATAAAGTTAAAAGAATGATTCAACCTCTTCAACTCTTTCATTTGCACCTTTCCAGGAAAATAGCAATAATTGTTCTGTAAGTTGCAAATTTAAAGGCTATTTATTAAGTGTCTACTCTGCCAGGAACTATTTGGCCCTGAGACTACAGTGATGAACCAGCAGACAAGATCCCTGCTCTTATGGAGCTTAAATTTTAGTGAGAAGAGAACAGAAAATAAACAAATAACAAGAAAAGTATTAGAGTGGAAAGTGCTATGTGGATAATTCAAATGAGTGATGTGACAGTGACAGCACAGCTACTTTAGACTGGGTGGTCAGGGAAGACCTCTCTGAGAAGGTGCTCTGTTACCTGAAACCTGAAGGAGAAGAGCCACAATATGTAGATCAGGGAAAAGAACAATCTCAGTTAGTGGAACAGTTACTACAGAGGCAGGACACAGCACGGCGTGTCTGAAAAAGAGGATTTCTTTAAAGCAAATATTTGTAAAGTGCTTACTCTGTGCCAGGTGCTGTTGTGAGCGCTTTAGACCTCACAACAACCCTATTTTGCCTCTATTTTATGGGTGCAGAAACTGAGGCACAGAGAAATTAAGGAATTTCCTGAGGTTCTATAGCCATGAAGTGGTGGAGCTAGGATTCGAATCCAGGCAGTTTGGCTGCAGAGTTCATGTCATTAATCCTGTTGCAGCCTATGGCATGTAATCTAGAATAACTCTTAGTTACTTGGCTCGAGCAATTGATTGTAAGGTAGTCTCATATACTGAGTTAGGAAATACTGACAGAGAAGCAGGTTTAGGGGAAAATAAACTCAGTTTGGCTATGTTAAGTTGGAGATGTATATTAGCATCCCATATGGAGGTGTTGAGCAGGCAGTCTGGAGTTAGAGGGAAAGGTCAGGACTGGAGATATAGTATGGAAGGAACTAAAGCCACGGGACTGCATGGAGTCACCTAGGGAAATCGTGAAGAGAAGAAAAAAGAAACCGAAGACTGAACTCACGCATTCCACCACTTAACGGGAGGATGTCAGCACAAAAAGTTGAGAAGAGGCCAGTGACAATGCCCCAGAAGCTAGGAGAAGAAAGTGTTTTCAAGAAAAAGTGGTCAACTGTGTCAAATCTACTGAGGTGTTAAGATGGGACTTGATTATTGGTTTTGGCAACATAGAGGTCATTTGTAACCCTTGCAAGAATAGTCGAAAAGCATTGGGCGGAAGAGTAGGGTAAGGAAGAAGCCTAACTGAACTGTGTTTAACTTGGAAGAGGTAAAGAAGTGAAAATAATGATAATAGACAATTCTTTGAGAAAGTTTTGTTGTAAAAAGGAGCAGAAAATGAGGCAGCAGAATTCGTACTTAACTGCCTGCCTCCAGTGAACATATGAGTTCAGCTTGAGTTGTCTACTTGTTTATCTGAGCTTCTGCACTGTTCTCTTGCTCAAA